>NW_023416319.1:11366080-14043580 GCF_014108235.1 Myotis myotis
GGGAGAGAGAAACATCGATATGAGAGAGAAACATTGATCAGTTGCCTTCCTTCTATACGCTCCCCAACTGGGGATCAAACCTGCAACCCCACCCAAGTATGTGCCCTGACTAGGAATCAAACCAGCAACATTTTGGTGCCCAGGACAATACTCAACCAACTGAGCCACTCCGGCCTGACCATATAATTTACATCTGAAGAATTAATTAAATATTCCATTTACCTCCTTTGAAATTATTTCATTATAATGCCTGTTACACTTTCAAGAGTATATTGTTTGTCGTTTTTCACTTATCCTATCTAATAATAGACAAACATGGTAATTGACCGTACCTTCGCTACGCCTCCCATTGGCTAATCAGCGCGATATGCAAATTAACCACCAACAAAGATGGCTAATTTGCATACTTCAGGCAGGGCGGGTCAGTGCCATCCCGCCTGCCCTTTCGCCATTCAGGCCTGCTATCTGCGACCCGGGGGCGGCGGGCGTCCCTTGTGCGACCCGACCCAGGGCAGCTGGGTGGGACAGCAGCGATCGGCTGGCCCGCCCCGGCGTCCCATGTGTGACCCAACCTGGGGCGGCCAGACAGGGCAGCAGCGATCTGCCAGCCCACCCGGCTGCTGTCCGGGTGTCCCGGGTGCGATCCGACCCAGGGCGGCGGGGCAGGACAGCGTGGCTCCTCTGTCACCCCAGCTTCCTCATCACAGCTCCCTTGGGGGCCTAAGCCTTTAGTCGGACATCCCCCGAAGGCTCCCTGTCTGCCAGAAGGATGTCTGACTGCAAGCTTAGGCCTGATCCCCCGGGGAGTGGGCCTAAGTCAACAAGTGGACATCCCCCAAGGGGTCCTGGACTGCAAATGGGCGCAGGCTGGGCTGAGGGACCCCCCCCCCCCGCCCCGAGTGCACAAATTTTTGTGCCCTGGGCCTCTAGTGTTATTATAATTCACTAACACATATTATTGGTTATAGATACACTCAATAGTACACAGAATCATTTTGTCACTCAATGATATTTATTGAATGACTGCTATATGCTAAGCCTAAATAAAGTCCCTGCCTTCCTGAAATTTATGGTTTAGTGAAAGAAGTCAGGTAACTAAAATAATTCAGAGATAAATGTTAAGGCAACAGAAAAGACAATGGAATAGAGAGTGATTGCGGGGGGGGGGGGGGGGCAGGTGAGGCAGCGAGCAATTATTGTTCTCTAAGGAGATGACCAGACAACTGAGAACTAAATAATGATGAAGAGTTAGAGCAAAGACTTTCTAAATCAGTGGTTCTCAACCTTCTGACCCTTTAAATACAGTTCCCCATGTTGTGACCCAAACATAAAATTATTTTCGTTGCTACTTCATAACTGTAATGTTGCTACTGTTATGAATCGTAATGTAAATATCTGATATGCAGGATGGTCTTAGGCGAGCCCTGTGAAAGGGTCATTCGACCGCCAAAGGGGTCACGACCCACAGGTTGAGAACCACTGTAAACAAAAGGAAGAGCAAGTGCAAAAGCCCAAGATGAAAATGAACATGGTATGTCTGAAGTGGGGGGTGGGGGGAGGCAGTGCCGGCTGGACCGTAGATGAGAGAGAGAACGGCAGAACTTTGTAGGCCAGAGATTTTACCTAATTGCAACGGGAAGCCAATGGGAAACTATAAGCAGAAATGACAAGATATGATATATCCTTTGAGAAGATCCCTGTTGCTGCTATGTGAAGAATGAAATGTGAGGAGTTGATGGAAAACAATATTCTTTCTTTATATGGTTTCCTAGTCCTCTCTCTTCCTTTCAGTTCCCATTTCTATTACCTGACTGCTGATTCTTATATCCTTCCACTACAGTCTCCCTGCTTCTGTAACTAGACTAATCTTTTTCTAATGCTTTAATCATGCCTATCTTGTTGCTTCTAAAGCCTCAAAAACTCACTACTCTCAACAATATAAATTCCAAATTCCTTGACATTCAATAACATTCCACAATTTAATTCTAAACCACCTTTCCAGCCTCATTTTCCGCTATTAATTTGACTGACTGCTCTTCCCCTCCATATGGTCTACTCACTGTTTGAATACAGCTTATGATGCCACCTTCCTGCTTCCAGGGACTGCCCCCTTTCCTTAGATTCAAATTCTATTTCTTCTTCATGGCCCAGCACATATTCTCCTCGACTATCCAGAGCAGTGGCTTTTTTACTATGACCATAGTATTTTACATCATGTAACTTTACTTCAAGCAATGCACTTTGATATTTTCTATTCTATTCCTTTTTTCAAAACGACTCACTAAAATGACTACACAGACCACAACTGGGTTTCAACGTTCAGTATGAAAACCAATTTTTGTACACCTTTCTAGAATTCACTGCTAATTTAACTAGATACTGGTATTGAAAGATGCAATCTATGTAATTACCCAACTATAATGACCTTAACCTTAAGAATAGGATAGGGTCAGTATCTTATACTTCATTTGACCTACCATGATGCCAAGCACAGGTTTTATTAATCATTACTGAAGAAAAAGACTGCTATTAAACACAGCTATCATATTTATGATCAGATAGGATCATGATTAGGTCTGTTTTGTGTTTCCATCATCTTATTTCAAAATGTAGTAATGCTGGTCAAAATGGCTAGTTTTTAGTATTGGATAGTGGGGGAACACAGTAAGTACTCTATAAATGCTTATTTTCATCTTTCCCTCAGAAGTACGACAAAGGCTCTAAATGGAGGATACCTACTGCCACCATTTATTGGACATGCTTTTTTCTTTTTAATCAAAAATACTCAGGCACTTCTGCTCTGCCTAGGAAGGCATTATTAGTCCATTATCCTCCTTTGGGCCTTCTAGCTTTGCCAACTTTGCAATAAAGGTGAGCCTTTTGTTTCAATGTAATGACAGATATTAAGGTCGGATGGCATCTCTTGCCATCAGCACTAAGGTTCCTGACCATTTAAGTCCTGTTAAAGTTGTTGTTCTTTCAAAAACATCATCAGTAATTTCAATTTAATAAAATAAAAAACAATGAAGCAATCTAAAATCTGTAACAGTTTCTACTCTGGCAAAGGACCCAACACATAAGGTAAGCTAGTGTAATTCTTAATTCTTAAACCTCAAAGATTCGTTCATTTTACCATGAGATGATTCATACAGGTACTTGGGGAATGCAGAACAGTTAGAGGTACCCTGCTGACCTTTTACCTCTACCTCCTTGTCTGTTAAGACCTATTATGGGTCTAGGGAGACAGGATGAGTATGCAAGTAACAAATGCTCTGAACCATCTAGACTAGGCTCAGTGTAGCTGTCAGGGTTTTAGGCAGAAATAAGCCCACCAGGACCTAACTAAAAAAGGATCTGAATTTCTTTATCAGTCCTGGGACTATCTACAGTTCCCTAATCGGCTGTAGGCATTTTGGGGTAATTCTGGACCAGAACAAACTTCTCTGGGCCAGCCAGACCCAAATCTGCACCATTAGGCTTCTTTCTGAGATCTGGGAATATGAACCTCAACATTTGTTGGCTTTTGTCTCCTCGAGGACAGATCCAGGGCTTCAACAATCTTGGGGCTTTAAGTTCACTAACAGTTTACAGCCATCTACTCTAATTCTCACTGCATTGCCCCAGTAGAAAACACTAACTCAAAGCAGCTTTATGTGCAAGATTTTAGAACCAAGCTAAAAAAAAAAAAAGAATAAACTTCTGACATCAATATGTATATAAAGTGGCAACATTTCAAAACTATGAATTACTTCAGAAATATATTTTCAGAATGAAAACCAACATCAAATTGCCCTTTTCATAGTGAATTACTTTCCTCATATGGGCTCACACTCAAAAGCAAATGAAAGGTAAAGCCAAAATTCTATTTATTTTCAAGGATGCCAAAGCTAGATTAACTTTTTTAAAATTTAAAATGTCAAATAAAAAATGGTGTCTTGGGGGAAAAAAAGAAGAACCATTAAATAGAACTAGATAAAGGCTTAAAAATGTAGTAACAATACAGGCTTAAATTTTTTAAATATTTTTTATATCTGGCTTCTTGCAAATTTGGCTAAAACATCCCCCTCCCTTAAATTATCCCATATCTACCAACTTGTCTGGTTTTTTTTTTTTTTTTTGCTGGATCACAAGCCAAATTTGTAACTTTTCAGAAGTGAAGTAGAGGTTATTGAACTGGACTCTTCCTTTGGCACTCACTCTCTGACATATTCCACTAAATAAGACTTATTTATATTGATAAATACCCCATTTAAAAACAAATTCACCTTGGAAAGGTGAAGTCTATATTACCTTTCAATTAAGCCTCAAGGAAGAGAGGAAGGGATGAACGGACAAAGGAAAGAAGGGAAGAAGAGAGAGAGGGGAAGAAATAATTTGAGAAACAAAGGCTATCTAGGACTATCAGGATAGGACAGAAGAGGATGGGGGAACCATGCCTTAAGTGAGTGAGGTAGGGTAGGAAACCAACCAGAAAGCCTTAGACTTAAGTACATAAAAGGAGAACAAAAAGCCTTCACTGGAGACACTGGAGATTGTGTACGGTCCAGGCAATAAAAGCCACACACGTTGCACCAGTGCCACAGAAAGACACTAGATTAAACAATTTATAGAGTATAGCAAAGTAATATTATGGGTGATAAAGTTATCAGTAAATCAGAACTGGTATGCAGAATGCATGAAACAAAGTTTACTCAAAGATTAAAAGAGCTCCATTCTACACAGTTTACTGAAGATTCTCTTTACTCCAATGTTGAAAAAAAAAAAAAAAAAAAAGGTTTTTGCCAGGTTTCCAATGAGAGTCTCACCCAAGGACCACATATTCAGGTGAAAGAAATAATTACAAAAGCCACATGTTTATCAGTATTTAAAGCATGTGGCCCAAAATATACTCTGAGCTCTCATTTAAAGTTCAATGTAAGGTTTTATTTGTCGAATCCTCAGAGCTGTTATTTATTGGTCTTCTTGCTATGTTTTAATTAGCCATAATATAAGGCAGAAAAGAGATTCTTTAAAATGAAAGGTTTCCTGCCAAACTGCTTTGCTACAAACCAGCAAACATCTTTACTAAACCACTAAACTTTGCTCCACTTCTATCCTTCACTCAATATTGAAGCCATTAGCTACTATACATGCATCAAATGCTAGGAGCTGAAGATAAAAAATTGAACAGAACAAAACAAAAATTGAACAAAACAGAATCCCTGCCTTTGAGGCAATCACAGTCATATGGCAGAAAGAGACATGAACAGATACTACCTGATTAAGTTTTACAGTAGGAGATGAACAGAGTATAACACAAACGAAGTGGTAAAAGCCAAAGTCTGCCTGGAGGACTATGTTAAGCCTGTTCAGGAGAATCTGACATTTAAATTCATCTGCAATGAGGCAGTTAGGCTGTAAGGTCCCTTCTATTAAAAAAAGGTGGGGGGGGGGGCGGACAGGACAAAAAGTTGAAGGTCACAGAAATCTTTTTTGTCAAAAATGGCTGGTACAGCCCTAGCTGGTTTGGCTCAGTGGCTAGAGCATCAGCCCTCGGGTGGGGCTCTATTCCAGTCAAGGGCACATACCTCAGTTGCAGGTTCTATCCCGGGCCCTCCTCGAGACTTGTGCAAGAGGCAACTAGTCAATGTTCTCTCTGTGTGTCTCTCCCCCTCCCACTCTCTCTAAAAATCAATGGAGCCCAGATGGCATGGTACAGTGGTTGAGCATCAACGTATGAACCAGGAGATCACAGTTCGATTCCCGGTCAGGGCACATGCCTGGGTGCGGGCTCAATCCCCCAGTAGGGGGCATGCAGGAGGCAGCCAATCAATGATTCTCATCATTGATGTTTCTATCTCTCTCTTCCTCTCCCTTCCTCTCTGAAATCAATAAAAATATATTAAAAAAATTTTTTTAAATCAATGGAAAAATATCCTTGGTGAGGATTATCAATAACAACAAAATGACTGGTGAAGACAATTCCAGTTTGTTGGTTATTAATCTAATTTCTATCAAAAAGAGAGTATTTGTAAACCTTCACCTTCTCTGCCAAACTTGTCCTCTTCCTATACTCCTTCTCTCAGTAAATACTAATACCACCTAAAACTTAACCTTCTATAGCAAACTAATCACCTATTTCTATTGCTTATACCCTATCCTATCTCTTTATTCTGTCTACTTCTATCTCCAACGGCCCCTATCATCTCTTACCAAGGAGGCTTCCAATAGCCTCCAAAAGCGTGTTCTTGTCTCTGAGATCCCTTCTTCTAATCAACCAATTCTTCAAACTGCAGCCAAAGTGATCTTTCCAAAACACAAAGTGGATTGTATGACAACCCATCTTCAAATCACCCAACTGCCCCCTATTGCTCTCAGAAAAAGTCCAAACTCTTCAGCATAGCTGTCAACCTCTGGCCTGGCTTGTCTTAGGCCACAATCTTTCATACTCATATTGAAAATCTTTAAGTTCCTTCAATATACAACGCTCACTCACCATCCACTGTAGAGCCTTCCAAGATTCCCTCAAAAAAGGATCAGGGGACCCTCCAAAGTAATATTTCAGCATCCCTTCTTCTCCATTACCATACTCACCATACTTACATAGGATGGTTAATTACCTGTATGTCTCCCCAGGAGGTTGTAAGTTCCTTAAGGACAGAAACTATTTCATGCATTCTTATATTTTCTATGTAAAGCATTATGCCTGCCTGACAGACATACGGTTCATGCTTGATAAAGATTTGCTGAATGCATGAATAAATGAACGAAACTACAAAGAAAGAGAAATTCAATGTTGTGCAATTTTTTATAATATGTATTAGCTACACTACAGAAACCTAATACTTTAGGAAGACCATATTTAAGCCATGAACCTATCACAATAGACCTGTTTTCACAGACAGAAACAAAGGCTATACCATAAACTCAAAACTGAAACAAACTTTAAAAATGCATTTCCAGTTTGGATAGTATAAGCTTACTATTTAAGGCATTTTTTTGAGAAAATACATATATAGCAGAATTATGATATGCTATACATTTTAAAAAATATATACAACTACAGCTCTGGCCGGTGTGGCTCAGTTGATTAGGTGTCATCCTGGGCACCAAAAAGTTGCCAGTTTGATTCCTGGTCAGGGCACATGCCTGGGTTGCAGCCTCAACCCCAGGTAGGGGACGTGCAGGAGACAGCTGATCGATGCTCTGCTCTCACATCAATGCTTCTCTCTCCCTCTCCCTCCCTCTCGCTCTAAAAATCAATAAAAAGATTTAAAAATATATATTATATATATATATATATACATACGCATTTTCACAGGTAAGATGTTGAGTTTGCTTTTTAAACATAAATGAAAATTGCACCTCATCAATGACTCACCGATTCTTTTCCAGCTCATTGTGTGTAGACCTAAAAGGAAATTAAAAAAAGAGCATTAGCTATGTTTTGTTGCTAAAGCTTTAGAGAGGAATTAGTTTAGTTACCTGCTATACCACATTCAGTGAATTTATTTAACAATGCAATATATGATCAGACTTCTATAATCTCATTCATCAAGAAGAAATAGACTGTTCACTCAGATATAGTATTTTCAGTTAGTATCTCTAAATAGTCTGAAACTGGAGTTTCATTGTTATTTTAATAAAGTTAATACTAGCACATGTTCTTTTCTATTTCTACTATCCCACATTTTGTTGATTTGCAGATATTATATCAGAAACTTTAATTCACATATAGCCTCATTTTTGTTTAAAATGAGAAAAAAAAGTGTATGTACTTCTATGTCCTCTTCCATCTCCACTTACTCCTAAACATAGAGAGAAAAGGTTTTGGCAGCTCAGAAGCTGAAACAGCCTTGCCTTACTCCTAAGTTACACACACAAATTCAAGTCTTCTTGCCTTTTGTGTAAAATATAAACAAGGAAAAGTTATAAGAGAGAAAAATAACATAAGCAGAAAATATAATAACATAAGGGAACACATTTTTAAGAGACTGGGAGGATATACCTCAAAGTGCTAACAATGGTTGTTTTCTTTTCATGACTTTTTTCATTTTGCTTATCAGTATTTGTTATAATAATACCATCTATTGAAGAAGCATAGTGTCTGCTAAAGAATGTGCCAACCAGTTAACATACATTATCTCATTTTATCCCCTAAATAGCCCTTGTTTTATAAACAAGATTACTAAGGCTCAGAAAGGTCAAGAGAGATGCTCATGTCCCAAGAGTATAAGTGGTAGCCATGATTTAAGCCCAGGTCTTTCTTATTCCAAACCCCAAGTTCTTAACCACCTGGTGACAAGGAATACTGAAGGGCACAGATTCTACAGCCAGACTGCCTGGGTTCAAATACTGTGTGGCCTTGTTAACGTCCCTTAATTTCTGTGCTCAGTTTCCTCATCTACGAACTAGGAAAAACAGTAATACTTGCCTCATATTACTGTTATGAGGAATAAACAAGATTACACTGGACAGAATATAATAAACTCTAAGTTAGCTACTATCAGAACTATGTTATACTAGTTTTCTTGAATGAACATGTATTACTTTTACAATAATTTAACATTAACAATAGCAGGACTTCTATAAAGGAGAATTTAAGCTCCTATCACTAGAACTAAAACTTTTAACCATTTAATATAGTGTATTCTGGTTAATGTTAAATGCCTTCACAATATTACATTACTGATTACTTTAATCTGATTTTTCAAATGGATGTTTAATAATCAAATTTCTAAATTTTAACAATAAGAGCGTTTTTGTCAGTCTCATAGTTTTGTGGAAATTTTACCCACTGTCTTAGTTCAAGAGCCAAAAGGCTTCCCTGAGTTACCGTCTCCTGTCCATCTTTTGCTTCCTTGGCAGTTTCATAAGGTCCATGTGACACAGGATAAAAAAGACTGACATTCATTTTTAAGAGATTATCTTAATTGAAGGACTTCTCCATTAAAAGAGGTAAAAAAAGAATCTTAGGATTCTTCAAGAGTTCAGCCAAATTAAAGGCAAAGATATGTATAATTCAGATGGAAGAAACTACAAAAACATTGAACTTTTAGTCTAACAGAGACTCAGGAGTTCAATACCCAATAAGTAAATTATATTACAACTAAATATCTATTATCATATATGTATTTATAAAAAGTTTTATGTTGTTTTTTGTTTGATTGAAATGTCAAAGTAAGTCAATAAGTTAGAATAGGAAAAAGGCATTTTAAGGAGATTTAAAACAAAGAAATATTATTCAAAATTTGAATGGGTAATCAATAATAAAATTCCCCACTCCCTCTTAGTAAGTTTTGGTTTAATTACCATTATCTGAGAAGAAAACTCAGAAAAAGTAAAATGAAAACAATGTAATACTAGAGTAAGTAATAAATGGTAACAATCTATTTAGAAAGAAGTAGACTGTACCATAAATGTATTCTAAACAGTTCGGCAATCCCATATATGGCCATAAAAACAAAATATACCCAAAGATAACCAACTGTTGAATTCCAATATTATATTGAGCCTATTATCAAAGGAGCACCAAAAGAACATAATTTGTCCCTCTGCTGTGAACAAAATTTTAACAGCAAGTTCTCACCTCTCTCAGATTTTTATTTGTCATTTATCCTCTATCTAAAAAATATAAAATGATAGCTAAGAATATTAACTTTTTCACCAAACCAGGAAATACATGCCATATCTAGTTATACCACTAGCAAAATTAAACAAGATTTCCAAATACTCAGAAGCAAAAATGATCACATATGTACAAATCTTTATCATACTGCCATGTTCTTCAAATTTAAAAAAAAACTGCATCAGTAGTGTTTACTCCTATTTTGATGGTTGTCCTTTACCTGTAATCTCAAGTCAACAAATACTGAGTATCTTAAATGTTCAAAGCTGTCTTAGGCTGTGAGGACAAATTCTAACCTCGCTGATTAACAGTTTCCTCATATGTAAAACTGAAACGTTAGCTACTGCAAATATTCTTATTATTTTTAATAAGTACTGATATTATTAAGTATTATGTATACTACTTGGGACAAATTGACAGGTTCCCAGTAACACCCGGAATTAGCTTGAAAATAAACAAACCACCATAATGATGAAAAAAGAAACTGAGAGAAAAGATTGATATTTTTATTATTTAGTCAGCTGCGAGGACAGTACAAGATTTAGGGTATGACAGAGAGAAAGACGTCTAACTATATGTACACAGAGAAAATAATAATCTAAATAATGCTAGCAACAAATGAGTAACTGAACTTATCACATACTGCCACACTCAGAAACAATCTCTTTGCTCTTCTGAGCCTGTGTGTCCAACCAAGCCCTTCCAATAATGTGCCACTGAAATATTCAATTATGATAAATTCCCTATAAGGTTGAGATGTACTGAATAATCTATCTGGTTAACCCACTCTTCTTCTCCAAATAAAATGCCCCTCTGAGCGCAAACACTAATTAATTGTCTTTCTTTCAGACATCCTTACTCTGAATGCTTAACTTCCAAGGACAGAGAGAATGGCATTTCTATCATTTTACCACTGAATCACAGGCAATCTTTTTCACAAATAACATCCCTATAAGACAGACATGTTAATACATTCCCTATTTAACTGGGAGTCATTAACTCAACCAGATCTGTGACTTTTCATTGACTACTACACAGCTCCAATATATAAACTTTTAATTCTTTAGGGGGCAGTTTGGTGGCAGTCAATAAAATGAAGCATAGAACTGAAACTGCACAATATAGTAAGAGTAGTGCCACCATGGAAGGAAAATAAAAGCCCCCATTCTCAGAATTAATATTCACTTCTTGTAAAAGAAAGGACCTTTATATTTGTTGAATTAATGAGCCAACTCCCAATTTACCAACATATTTCTTTCACTTACTTTCTAATCCTGAAGTGCCTAATGGATGTTGCCCCCCACACAATGAAAAGAACATATCCTATGAAGCTACTAGTAAATGAGTATCTCCTAACTGTATCCTAAAGCTTATACTTCATATATATACATATATGTGTGTGTGTGTATATATATACATATACATACATACATACA
This sequence comes from Myotis myotis, assembly GCF_014108235.1. Taxonomy (NCBI): domain Eukaryota; kingdom Metazoa; phylum Chordata; class Mammalia; order Chiroptera; family Vespertilionidae; genus Myotis; species Myotis myotis. Next base: position 11,377,124 of record NW_023416319.1, read on the forward strand.
TACACACACACACATGCACACACACACACTCAAAGGGCAAGAAAAACAGAAAACTTTAGAGAAAGGGTCTGCAAAGTATATACCTGAAGGAGGTGAAAAAGAATTAGTGGAATAGTAACACTGCTATTTATATTTATTCTTCTTAAACTTTATCTTGTATTTATAAAACATTAGTACAATAATACAAGTATACAATTATAAATACATTCTCATATAGTGGGGATATAGAATATTTTTTTAATATTGCAGACTTTTAGAAAAAAATGCACCATAAGAAATTTATTGCTATCTTTAACAATGACAAAACCACATCACCACAATAACTAAGACCACAAAAAAGCAAGTGCCTAAAAGGATGCATAACAAAAACAATAAAATTTTGCTTAAACCTTATACAGGCAGTCCTCGGGTTACATCGGACTCGACGTAAGTCGTTTCATGGTTATGTCGCCATCTCCCATTTATTTATAAAAAAAAAAAAGTTCTGTCATTTCGACGTATGTACATATGTGCTTTATGTTTTTTATTATTTATTTACCACAAGTAAAGGTCAGGAATTGTTATCTTTCTTTTAAATTTTTTTTACTGTTTCACTTCATTACTGCTGTGTATGTGCTCCATGTGAGTGACGTAGGTGCGTATGTAGGCGCGTTATGTCGTGCCGTAGGAACAGATCTCCGATGTAACCCAAGGACTACTGTATATCAAAGCTGAATATATACACACCTTATGACTAAACATTTCCACTTATAGGAAAACACCAAACTAATACATGTTCACCAAAGGATACACAAAAGAATGCTCATTCCTTTCACTGGCCCCAAACTGAAACAACTCAAATATCCATCAATAGTAGAATGAATAAGTTGTGAGATATTCACATAATGTAAGACTGTATAGAAAGGTGAGAATGAACAACTACTATGCAATAACATGGGAGAATCTTCATAATTTCAACATAATGTTGGATGAAAGGAGGCAAACCTACAAAAATACATACTGTGTAACTCCATTCATATAAAGTTTTAAACTGGCAAAATTAATTTATGGTATCAAAAATCAGGGAGGGGGTGACAGTGACTGGAAAGAGTTAAGAGAATGGCTTCTAAGAAGAGTCTGTAATATTTTATTTCTTCACCTTTGGAAAACTCATCAAGCTGTACTCTTAAGATATGTACACTTTTCTATATGTACATTTTCAATAAACGGGAAAAATTACATATAAACTAAATTCTGTAAAAATAAATTCATTTTCAATTATAGCAAATACCCTAATTTAAGTCTTTGACAAATCCTTTGGCATATTACATAAATATTCCTACATTATGCACTTTGTAAAGCACAATTTTTAAAATAAATTTATAAGTACAAAAATCATACAGAGTAAGTTTTCTAAGCACAATGGAATTAAATTAGAAATCAATAATAGTAACATAACTACTGGTAGAAAAAAAATCATTACTTGGAAGATGTGTCACAAATCAAAGAATGAACTGCAGAGAAATTAGAAAATATCCTGAACTGAAAAATAATGAAAGCACAACCTAACAAATATGTTGGATGTAGCTAAAGCAGTAGTTAGAGAAATATGTTTAGCTTTAAATCCTTATGTTGCTACTGGAGGAGCCCAAAATCAATGAACTAAGATTCCATCTTTAGAAGCTAGAAAAAGAAAAAAAAGAACCAAAAGAAGTCAAGCAATGGTTCTCAACTGTGAGCTGTTTTGTTCACCAGAAGACATTCTATTATATCTAGAGACATTTTTGATCATCCCAACGAGGGACACGCTACTGGCATTTTCTACGGAGAGGCCAGGGATGCTTTAAACAACCTATGACGCTCAAAACAGAATTATCTGGCCCAAAATAGTGCTGAGAATAAAAAACTCTGAAGTAGAAGAAAGAAATAATGCCAAGAACAGGAGTGAACAAAACAGGAAACAATATCAATAAACCTGAAAGCTGACTTTAAAAAATCAGCAAAACTGATAAACTTCTTCTAAGACTGATGAAGAAAAAAAGACAAAAATTACTAATATGTACAAATAAGAGTGAAAGAGGCCTATCACAACAGATCCTATATATATTAGAAGGATAAGAGGATGTTATGAACAACTTTAATGCTAATAAACTCAACAACTTAGAGGAAATGAACAAATTCTTAAAAACACATGCTATTAAAACTGACTCAAGAAGATTTAAAAACCCCGAATAGACTTGCATTTATTAAAGAAATTAAATTTGTAATTAAAAAAAAAACACCTTCCCACAAAGAAAACTATAGGCCAGAAATCATGATTAGTAAATTTTACCAAGCACTTAAGGAATAAATAATACCAATCTTATAGAAAAATCTTTCCAAAAATAAAGAGAGGGGGAACATTTCCCAGCTCATTTTGAGGACAGTATTATTACCCTGTTACCAAAAACCTGACAAAGAAACTACATTGGGATAACAAATAAAACAAAGCAAAAATGGACTACTATCCCACGTGAACATAGACATAAAAATTCTTAACAAAATATTAGCAAATAGAGCCCAACAATGTATGGAAAGTATCAGTTTAACAATAAAGAATTTGTCTTGTCTTTGTCCCAACTTCCTGAGACAGAGCTTCTAAAACCTTAGAATTTCCCAAGTGATAGCAATGTCTCCATTATTCATGGTGGGCCCTGGCCCGGACTTGAGTTTATGCTAAAGAGATGACTCACATTGGAGGCTGACCATGCCAGAAAGACCAACCATGTGATTAGAGGTTTGGTGCCAGTTTAACATACATATAACTTTACATATTACTTTATATTACTACATACATGTTACATATATTACTTTTTTAAATGTTAAGTGGATTTAAGATAAATATACCTAGCTTGCTTTCTAATGTTAGTAATGCCAGAAATTAAGAAGCACCCAATATATACTAAAGTTTATACATTATTAGGGAAATAATCACTTCTTAGGTGAGAGAACAATATTGGAAACTATAGAGAATTTTGAAGATTACAATTACTGCTCTTAAGCATATTTTCAAAGGTTAAAACAGGAAATTTAAGAAGATACACCACTAATCATCTAGACTACTTCATTAGTTTATAACATTCTATTACAGAGCAACATTCTAAAAACCTATAAAAATGGAGAAAATATTAATGCTCCTTATTCACTTGAGTTCCAAATTGTAATTCAATATTTTCGGGAAAGAGGCATGAAAAAAACATTCAACAAGTACTTGTTGGGGGGGGGGGGGGATGAATTATAACAGCATTACCCATAATAAATATAAAGTCCATTTTTTTGAAGTTGGTCCTAATTTTTGTTAATATACTGTTTCTCCCTATAGTACTAGAAGCAGACACCTATGTTGTACATCTATTTCAAAGAATCACGGAAAAGTGGTTGTCAAAGGGAGTGAGGGAGGTGAGGTTGGCAGTATAGCTTAATTTTCTTGCTCTGGGAGCTTCAGGAAAGTGGAGATGCCTTCTTCTAACCAGCTATACTCCCTACTTACTAGTTTATTTCAAGTGTTAAAGGAATCTGCTTAATCTTCATTCCACCTTTAGTTCTTTTTAGCATTTGTCACATGTTCAAGGCTCTTCATTATCTTATTGTAATAAATAAGAACAGTTAATCTTTTCTTTTAAACCATTTTATTCAGGTGTAAATTTAAATAATATAAAACTCACCCATTTTAAGTGTACAGTTCAATGAGCTTCAGTAAATTTGTGCAGTTGTGTAACCTTTACCATAGCCCAGTTTTAGAACACTTCTATCATCCCAAAAGTTCCCTCACGTGCATTTGCAGTCCATCTCCACTCCCATCCCCTAGCCCACCACTGGACAGCTTTCTATCTCTATAGTTTTGGAATCATATACTATGTACTCGTATGTATCTGACTGTGTTTACATAATGTTTCTGTGGTTCATCCATTTTGTTATATGTATGAGTAGTTTGTTTCTTTTTATTGCTGGGTAATATTCCATTGTATAAATATACTACATTTGATTTATCCATTCACAAACTGATGGGTATTTTAATTGTTTCCAGCTTTTGGTGATTATGAGTAATGCTATAACCATTTACATTCAAGTCTTCCTGTGGACAAACAGAATAAGAGACCTTCACCTTCTAAGACAGTGCCTCACACCTGTTACACTTACTTGACCATTAAGATCCAAGTTATTTTTCAAACTTATGAAAACAGCACATACTGGTACTTACCAAATCAATATTAAATTCCTAGTGATACTTAAATATTTGCTAAAGAATAAAAGAAACACATTACTCAGCTATTTCTCATAATATGGGCCTCAACTTCAAATGTTGTTGAACAAACATAACTTTGTCTCCAATAAGTGTACCTGCTAAAATAAACTGACAATGAGAATGAAAATATTAAACATCCCGAGATCAGTTTCACACAAAGCAATCAATTAAGCCCAAGTTTCTCTAAAAGTCTTCTCAACATTCATTCAATTAGTATGTATTTATTAGGTATCTACACTGAGAATATAAACACTCTAACGTTACAAAGTCCTTGTCCTAATGTAGCTCACGTTCCATTATCCACTTTTTGCAATAAATAAACAAACAAGGCAGGATTTACTAAGAAAATTACAACTAAATACTCAGCACTATTGGCCAAAAATGGGGTCTAGAAATATGTTTTGTCAAATCATACCATCCAGCCTCTCTGATTAAATTAGTATCTGGTCAACAGTCTTCACTTGAGAAATAACAAAGAATCATGCTATATTCAAAATGAGGCAATGCTGTTTCATTTGTAAGAAGAAATTTAGAAGAGAAAGCTTTCTTCAGGTCAACGATCTTGTCTAGTTAGTATATACCACTTAGAATCCAATTTGATACTAAAGTCAACCATCACCTATACCTGTCAGGCTTGGGCAAATCGCTTACCATCTCTAGGCCACATGTGCTTTAATCATAAAATGAGTGGTAATATCTTACCTTCATAAAGCAGAGAACTATGCAAGATGAAATCTTGAATTCTCTTTCTATGATTTGTGATCTTATCCACATCATATATTTAATATTCTGGCAAAAGGCCTCTCATCAAATAGGAACAGAAGCAGTTACCCTACTGACTTACAAGGCAAGATCATTTAAGTCTCCTTCGAAAGATATTTCCACAGAGGAATATATCTTTAAGAAACCAAGCAACAGCAAACTTATGCTTCAATGAAGCATTTAATGAAAAGTCTGAGTTTGTTTAAAGGTATATAAATAATTCTTGAGAATTTTTCATTTAAACTCGATTTTAGTGGAAGACAATATCACAGGACATATCACACAGACTGTGTTAATCATTCAAGATACTAAAGAGAAGAAATTTTTCATCAGCTTGAAATTCAAACATAAATTTATACTCACTACTTTCTAGATCACTTTAAAATAATGCAATTACTATGCATATGTCACAGGTACATATCAATATTTGATAGACATATGGTTCTTTGCATACACAAAGTTTGAGATTTTGTTTTCACATGACAAAGAACACAGTAAGTGTTCTTTAAAATTAATTGTAACATTCTATAGAACTGGTGGTTTGAAGATTTTTATTCTTCAAATATTATGTATTGTTTTCCTTTCCAAATATGTTATCATTAACATCTTTAGAATACAACGTAATCAAAGAGTTTGCTAAAGTAAGAGTTGCATATTCTTCCATCATTTCTCCTTCAAGAGTCTAATATGGTATGCAGCACAAAAGAGAAGTCTCTTTCAACTAACAGTCTACCTGGAGTCTTAAAACCTTCCATTCTTTAAGAAACATCTACTGTATACAGGGCACCGTGATAGGTACTGGGGGTACATTTTTAAGTGGAAGAGATTCAATTCCTGCCTTCGTGGAGTTAGCACAGCGAATGAGACATGAATTAATCAATCAGGTAACTATATTTCTGCATACTATAAGAAGGAAAAATAAGGGTGCTATGAGGTATGTGAACATCTGATTTACTTTTGCGGGTGAGGAGAAGCTTTCCTGAAGAAGTTATGAGTGAGAGGAAATAAGAGTGTTATTAGGCAGAGATAAATTGGCCAAAGAGGAAGAAAAATTATTCCCCAGCAGAGAACAGAGTACGGGCAAAAAGATAGGAGGAAACATCAGAATTATCTCTGGGGTAAGAGTGGTTGCAGAGATACCAGTTAGGAGGTTATGGCGGTCGTCCAGGTGAGAGATGACGGTGTCTTAGATTAGGAGGGTAGTAATGAAGACGGGAGGCAGACTGAAGAGATACTGAGGAAGAAATCAGTGTTACACACTGAAGCCACAGAGTTAGCAGCATTTTAAAGATGACAGATCTTGAGATATTTTTTCCGTTGTGAAACAAAACAGTGAATAATCTAGGAATCTGAGCTTATCTGATGCTCCTCAATAAGCCAGATAAGCAACTGTAGCCAGGCTCTCTAATAGCAGTAACATCTTAGCAAGGGTGATTTCAGGTAGTGTGCCAGAAGCCCAGGACCAAGCCTACAGTAAAGTCAACCATGTATTCAAAAAATGATTACGTGTCATAGATTCCAAATGTCAAAATTACTGGGATTTCCAAGGGGGCAGCTTATAACATTACATCATAGCGCTTATTTTCTCTCCTTTGTACTTCTGTGAAAAGAAGATTTCAAGACTTAGGGGAAAGGAGGAATAGAAATGTATACTATTAGGAATCAACCAGAAACATAAATTTGTACAATAACATTTGATGTCAGGATTATCTTATTATATCTGAAATTATTAGGGGGAAAAACTCAATCAACATTGTATCTTAAAGATGTTGCCATGTCAAGGAAACAAATGTCATTTTATGACATACAAGACCAATGTTTGAAATGCATAACAGGAAGAAAAACTTCCACAAAGATAGCTTTTTTTGTCAGGAAAATAAGACATATATATGCATCGACTCTATTCCTTTCCTTCTTTCAGATTACTAATAAATGGAAAATTTTTACAAGTTTTCTTTCTTTCTGCTTTATGTAACCAGTATAATAAAATCTCTATTAAATCCAGTAATAGGCTTCAAGTTAACAGGAAGTCTACAGTTTCCCCTTACAAAAAGACTAACAACACTATTTCCCAAGTACTCCAGCATTGGAATTTAATTCTTGGCTCCCCTACTTCATGAAGCAGAAATTTTTTTTAAAAAAACTGTAAGGAGGAATAATTTCTAGTGTTTCACTTTAACATACTAATTTTTATCTACAGGCCCCAGTTTAAATCTCACCCATGAGAGAACCTTGATATAATATATTCTAAAATCTATTTCTCTCTCTACTTATATTCCCATGAAAAATTACCTTCCTTAGTCTTAGGTGGTCCAATGTGCATGCAGTTATTTTCCCTTGGGTACTGTAAGAACATAGAATGCTTCTAGTTTTACAAATTTTCTGACATGCTATATGAAAACACACAGTAATTAGCACTGTGGTCCCACACACAATAGTAGAATCCTGACAGGAACACTAGCGTGAAAGAGAAATACCACTTAGTCAAAACCCCAAGCTTAGCAAAGTAGGAGTCAAAAGATGACAAAGACTTATTAATGACCTGTAACATAATAGGTAAAAATCTAGAAATGCACATTTATTTATGTCTCTGTAATCTTTGAGCTGTTAATAAAAATGTCACATCTGAAATGATGGGGTGGTAGAGTGAATAACTAATAGAGGAACTGATCTCTAAAACTGTCAATAAATCAGTGTCATAGAATTTGAGGGAAGAAAGGACCTTGGGGAATATGTAGTCTATTCCCTTATTTTAAAAATAAGAATGTCAAGGGGCAGAGAGAAAATGCAATGAGGTCATATACCTGACTTCTATTAGAAAAAAGACTCAATAAATACTTGTAGCATGACAGAATCCAAGTCTGGTGTTCTATCTGGTACTCTTCTCAGGTCTCCAAATTTTAAAAAAAAAAGATCTTTTTTAATCCACCCATGGATTGAAAAAACACACAAATTATGAATATGTCTTAATTGCCGATTCCTTAACCAGAGAAACTATGAAGAGCAAGAAAATTTACACTTAAATTTTTTAAATGATGCTTATCATATTATATATTTTCATCCCAAACCTACTATACCACAATAAACCCTCTAGACCAGTGATGGTGAACCTATGACACGCAAACTCATTTTTTTGGTTGATTTTTCTTTGTTAAATGTCATTTAAATATATAAAATAAATATCAAAAATATAAATCTTTGTTTTACTATGGTTGCAAATATCAAAAAATTTCTATATGTGACACGGCACCAGAGTTAAGTTAGGGTTTTTCAAAATGCTGACACGCTGAGCTCAAAAGGTTCGCCATCACTGCTCTAGACCCACACATAAACATAAATACGATATATTAAGCTTATGGTTAATTATTTTTAAAGTAAGTTTAAAAAATACAGAATAATCTTGAAGAAGAAAAGCAGCCAAAATAGGAAACATACAGCTTTATAGACGAGTCAAAGGGAGAAGAGTTTTGCTTCAGTGATGTTATAAATGCAGAATGGGAAAATCTAACCTTTCTAGCTCTGTCCTCTACAGGAGTTTTAGGTTTCCTGCATCAATCAGTAAGAGCCCCTGGTCCTGCTGCCTTCCTAAGTGACTATCCAACCGCTTGTCTGGCATTCTCCAAAGCCTTCAGAGATTGCTCTCCGCCCCTCCAAAATGCATGTTTATATCCAGTGGTTCTCAACCTTCCTAATGCCGCAACCCTTTAATACAGTTCCTCATGTTGTGGTGACCCCCAATTTCATTGTAACAAATTGAACATAATTAAAGCATAGTGATTAATCACAAAAACGCTATGTAATTATACATGTGTTTTCCGATGGTCTTAGGCGACCCCTGTGAAAAGGTCGCGACCCATAGGTTGAGAACCGCTGCCTAGACAAAGCTTTGGGACTCAGGGGGAAACATCTCAATTCCTCTCATCCATGGAAAAGGCAGCCTCAGTTGATTTCCTTTAAAGACAGCCTTTTGAAATTCTCATGAGATGAATCCTTAGAATTCACTGGCGCTCTCGAACAAGAACACTGAAAAGACAGCCAGTCACCACCAAAAATTTTCAAAAAATGGAAGTCAACTGTGTCTGATGTACATCCAGACAAGCATTTTCTAGGGGTCTGTTCTGACTGAAGAATAAGCATCTTTCCTTTTTTTTTCTTTTTTTGCTCCCTTACCAATTCAATCTTATTAAGTAAAAGGCAAAACCATAGCATGTTCTTCCCCTTCATCTGTAAACAACCAACAGACCATGCCCACTAACTTCCTACTGTACCTAATACAATATGTCTGTTCGTTTAACAAAACCCTTAATTCTGCTTTATGTCCTGCCTGAGATATTTCTGATTTTTAAAAAATTCTTCTTGGATCATCCCAAGTTTAAAGCGGGGCCCAAGCTTACGTTTAGCATGTTGCTGCATGCATGTACACACGCTGCAAAGCCTGTCAGCCCACTGCCCCTCCAAATCATAGACCTCCCACTCAATCCCATGACATACAAGACCAATGTTTGACATGCATAACAGGAACAACTTGTTTGGTTGTCTTTCCAGGTTCTATTCCTTCCCTTCTACACCAAGTCAGGTTATGGTTCCTACACTTCATTACGTTAAAAGGGCCACATCCCCAGGGGTGCTGGTAAAAGGACCCATCTGGCTGAGCAGTGTTGCTCCACACTTGGTGTTAGAGACCTGCGGTCAGCAGGCCTGGCGCTTGTGCCTGAGTGTGTGCTCCCTCCCTCCCTCACGTCGTCCTCTCTAAGCCTCCCCAGCTTGCTACCTGTTGGCAGTGCTGGTGGTGCTGCTCCCGCTGCTGTGTTTCTGTGCCCGGCTCAACCTCCGTGGGGGCTTCGAATGCTGCAGCCGGGGGCTCGGCATGGAGGGAAACGTTGAGGCGTAGCCATGTTCACACTCTAAAGAGACAGCGAGGGGGGAAAAAAAGATATGAGAAATATACCCAATTCCATGGATCCCTAGCGCCGGAAGTCCTTGCAGTAGCAGGTTGTTAACACAGGAGAAGAAAAAGAGGCACTACTTTCCCGTTCTTTCTGGTTGGAAGATAAAATCCCCAGTCCCTGCCTGGACATCAGTCCTGTGACATTACACGCAGACCCAATCAACCGCCTGGAAGGTGTGTGGAGACGTCCTCTAAATCAAGTCGCTTATCCCTCTAACAAAGTCATTTTCTCCAAGAATTCCTGACTTACCCTAATTGCTGAGCCAGGTTACCGTTCACCTCACTCATTTCACTTGTCTCACAATTTCCCCTTTCCTTGAACTCTTCCCAGGCTAGAAGGTGGCTTTCTAAGCCCCACATTTTCATGTACTTAAAATGACTCAATCTCCTCGTCTTAGGGCATTTTCTCTCCTGACACCACAACTCCCACTGCTCCTGCTCTTCATGCCCGTCTCCTGACATCTCCTCTGGTCTCCCCATCCCTAACGGGATCTCCAGAGGCCCCTCCCCAGTGTGCGCCACCCGAGCTCTCAGCCGGCCTCCCAGCCCTGCCTGTGCAGCTCCCATCCCTGCCTCAGGCTCCTGGGTCCCATTCCCCCAGCTTCAGGTTCACCCTCTCCAGGCGCCTGCTCTCCAGCCTCCCAGCTCCCACCCGCTCCCTGCCCCTGCACCGCCCTCATCCTCCTGCACAGACCTACATGCGCCTTCCCACACGTGTGTCCACCTCCCTCACAAAGGGCCTCCCACATGCCGCTCCCTCGCGAACTCACACGTGCATCTCCTCACACGCGCACAGTCCTCACACACACACTTCCCCTCACACATGCACGCTCCTTACACATGCACCCTCCTCATACATGCACCCTCCTCACACATGCAACCTCTCCTCACACATGCACCCTCCTCACACATGCACCCTCCTCATACATGCACCCTCCTCACACATGCAACCTTTCCTCATACATGCACCCTCCTCATACATGCACCCTTCTCACACATGCAACCTCCCCTCACACATGCACCCTCCTCACACATGCACCCTCCTCACACATGCACGCTCCTCACACACGCACACCTCCTCACACATGCACGCTCCTCATACATGCACCCTCCTCACACATGCAACCTTTCCTCATACATGCACCCTCCTCATACATGCACCCTTCTCACACATGCAACCTCCCCTCACACATGCACCCTCCTCACACATGCACCCTCCTCACACATGCACGCTCCTCACACACGCACACCTCCCCTCACTCATGCACCCTCCTCATACATGCACCCTCCTCATACATGCACGCTCTTCACACACGCACACCTCCCCTTACGTGTGCACACTCCTCACAGATTCACCTCCCCTCACGAGCGCACCCTCCTCACAACTGCAGCCTTCTCACACACGCACACTTCCCCTCACATGCGCATACACCTCACCCATATACGCGTAGTCAGCGGTACCTCCTCACATGCGCAACTGCCTCATGCACACACGACTCCTTATACACGACTCTTTACACATGCACTGCCCTCACATGCGCACCCTCCTCATACATGCACCCTCTCCACACGCACACCTCCCCTCACGCGAGTACTCTCCTCACACGTGCACCTCCCCTCATGCATGCACCCTCTCCACACGCACACCTCCCCTCACGCGAGCACTCTCCTCACACGTGCACCTCCCCTCATGCATGCACCCTCTCCACACGCACACCTCCCCTCACGCGAGCACTCTCCTCACACGCGCACCTCCCCTCATGCATGCACCCTCTCCACACGCACACCTCCCCTCACGCGAGCACTCTCCTCACACGCGCACCTCCCCTCATACATGCACCCTCTTCACACGCGCACCTCCTCACACGCGCACACCCCTCCTCTCACGCGCACCTCCCCTCACACGCGCACACCCCTCCTCACACGCGCATCTCACCCGCCGCACCGCACTCCCCGCGCGGAGCGGGAGTGCGCGGGCTCCGGCGGCGGCGCCCAGCCGTTACCTCGGTCCCGGCGCTCCAAAAACTCGGCTGCCTCCAGCAGGCGCTGCACATTGATCATTCGCACCCGCTCCATGGGCACCGCGGTGGCGGCCTCTCCGCGCTCCCTTCCCCGACCCACAGGAGGCACCGCAGGCGGCTACAGTCCGGCACCGCCCTGGGACATGTGCGGCGGGGGCCGGCCAGCCCGACCGCGGCTCGGCGCGCTGTCCGCCCCCGGCCCCGCCGTGCCTGCTGCCCCACCGCCCTGGCCGCGCTGCCCGCAGCCCGCGCGCGGTTTGTTTACCTCTCCGCGCGAGCACGGGGAGGGGCGGGAGCAGCGCCGCGGCCCGCCCCCTCCCGCCCCTCCTCTGCCTCCTGGGAAATGTAGTCCCGCCCCGCCTACTGCACGCCGGGAGTTGTAGTACGCGGACCGCTTTGCTGCTCCTGCGTGCAGCCGGATTCCGCAATGGCTGCTGGGATGTGTAGTTACGTTTGCCTGCTCTATAGGGTAGAAAGCCCAAGGGGTTACCTGGACTTGCTTCTGTCGGGCAAGGGTTTGAGTGAGCTGAGTGTCCACTGCCCTTTTCTCAGCGACTACCAGCGGGTGCCCAGAGCTGGAGCATTCTTTTTCCGAAGTTCCAGTCCTTCATCCACTCCCACTCTCCTGTAACTTCTGTGCCTTAGTCTCCCCCTCTGCAAAATGTGCTGCTCAGACAGCACACCGAGAAACACTTGAAAAGCCAAAATCAGCCTCCAGAAACAAGGGAAGATCCCTTCAGAAGCAGAGAGGGCTCCATAAGGCCTTTCTTCCTACCTCAGTTTTCACCTAGAGCTAAGTGTTTCCTTTTTAATCTTCTTTTAAAAACTCCTTTCTCCCCCCTCAGTCCTTCACTAGTGATTTTAGAGGCCAGAAAACCGCTCTAGTGCTGCAAGTGAAGGATATAATTCAGCGAGTAAGGGATTTGGTTGCTCAAGTCACACGGGGTCAGTTCAAATCCTGACTCTGCTACTTACACTAGCTGTGTGGTCTTTTCAAGCCTCGTTTTTCTCATGTGTAAGATGGATATAATTGCTCCATTTATCCACATGTTAAAGGCCTGCCACATGCCAGGCACTGTACTAGACATAAAGTGTACAGTAATGAGAGAAACAGACAAGGCCCCTGCTCTCAAAGAATGTATAGTCAGCACGAGCTTATTGTGAAGATGAAATAATTCCAGCACTTGGTACATGACACTCAATAAATGGAAGCCATGATGACTGTTTCCTCTCATGTTTTCCATAGAGAGAACTGAAAGCAGTGGTTAACGACAGCTGGGACCACATTAAAAGACTGTCAATGGCTGCCCTCACCATCACCCTCTTTCCAAGTCCTCAAAGTCTAGACCAGAGTTTCCCAGCTTCAGCATTATTGACATTTGGGGGTGAATAATTCCTGGGGGGGGGGGGGGGGAGGAACGAGGCAGTGGGTGATCTGTGCATTTTTGGATGTTCAGCAGCATCACTGGCCTCTACCCATTATATGCTAGTAGCACAACACCAACCCCAGCCAGTGTGGCATCCAAAAGTGTCTCCAGACATTGCCAATTGTCTTCTGAGGCACAAAATCATCTCTGTTTGAGAACCTCGGGTCCAGGGAGAGGAAGGGCAAGAAGGTCATAACTGTTGAATGCTCTAGGACCAAGTTGGTAATTATGTAAACATCTACAACTTTTCCCCACCCTGATTATTTTAACCTGCTGGTGGACATCCAAAATAACAGGAAGCTCTTGGTGAGGGGAGAAATTCCAGTGGCTACTGCAGAAAATACCAACTCAGGATGAAAATCTTACTCTCAAAAATGTCATGGGCTTCATACTGCATTTTAATACCCTCTTTCTTTTTTTTCAAAAGTGAACAATATTTCCAATGAGGTCAAACACTGCAAAAGTCTGCCAGCCCTTTTAAATATTATACTTGGCACCACATTTAAGAACCAAAGAGATGGTCCATCAAGAGCAGGGAGACCCAAAATGAGAGGTGTTCACAAGCCACAGGAGAATTAAATTTTTTTGTAAAGGCTTTAAAACAGGGACTGTGCTTTTTCAGCTGTTGGCTGGGTCATTTCAGATCTGGACTTTCCTATTGGGTATTGGTTAACAACCACCCTCCAGCCTCAAAAAGGGTCATGTTGGGTAGGGGAAGAATAGGATAATTTAAAAGACAATACCTGTTCACTCATAACATCTGTTAGGTCAGGGCAGAAATTATTTCTACCACTTACAGAACCCCTTTAAGCTTTAGATCTCAAATTGCTAAGAGCTACCTGCAGAACTTAAAAGAGGTAGTTTTATGACAAGTAGAAGTCTACCCAATGGGAATTAAGCCATGTGACATGCACTCAAGAAAAAAAGTTCAAACTGAAAATACATATGGGTTCAAGATGGGTTTAATGCATAGGTCATAAGCCCTAGGACATTATTAAGAGAAAGTGGGATGCTTGGTGCACGTGTCTGGCCTTTCTTAGTTGACCTACAGATGAATTAACCAGCCTTTCTTTTTGTTTTTTCTCCTGAAATTGTTATTGTTCACATTGGGGGAAAAGTCAGTTTTTCAGTTGAAACATATTGGAAATTTTAGTTAGCCTAGAAAGAATAATTATTACTGGAAATCTTGTAAAGTAGATACATAAGGATTAACCTGGATCCATTATGTCTATAGTGATTTTTAATAATATAGTCTCTTAAGTGAATTTATATTATATTATATTATATTATATTTATTATATTATATGCATAAAATAAGAGAAACATACAGATAAACTAAAAGTCACAAAATAACTCTATATTCTTGTCTTTTACTATATATTTCAGAACAGGTGAGTATTATAAACCAGAAAAACTGTTGCTTGAATCAGCCCTTCATTAGAGCCTTGGCCAAGAGGGAGATGGGGAGATAGAAAGTAGGCCAAGAGCCACCAAAAGGCCACCTGCATACATGGAAGAAGAGGAGAGATGATGTAATGGTGGGCAGTGGAAAGTGTTAACAGCTGGTTTATATATAGAATATCCAGCCTTTTCTCTTTTTTATTTTTATTTTTTATTTTTAGGGAGGGTGGAAGAGAGAGGGAAAGACAGAGAGAAACATCGGTGTGAGAGAAACACATAAACTGGTTGCCTCCTGCAGGAGCCCTGACCAGGGCCCAGGCCGAGGAGGAGCCTGCAACCAAGCTATGTGCCCTTGACCGGAATCGCACCCAGAACCCTTTGGTCCACAGGCTGACACTCTATCCACTTAGAAAAACCAGCTCGGGCTCCAGCCTTTTCTAACAGCAACTGAAGCTGCCACTTTCTTCTCCCTGCTCTGGGTGACTCCAGAATTCTTGTTTGGACGTTGGGCACATGGGCCTCCTCCAGCTCAAAGCTTGGGGCTCTAGCCTCAGGAAAGTGATGCCACCCACCAGCCATCCCCCAGCATCAGTCCCAGCCTGGAGGAACCCAGGGCCAGCCGTGCCCTTTCTTTTGCTCACATGATTCCATGTTTGCCCTACACATGCAGGTGGGGAAACTGAGGAAAAGCATTTGCTTCCCAAGTCTACTGACAAAAGAACCCGGAATTCTACTGATGTCTCTGGTTCTGTCCCCTCCTGAAAGCAGCTTTCTCGGGGAGTCTCCCTGAAGGTGGAAGAAGCCCCCAGGCCTATCACAAACATGGCCCCATGAAGACAATCTGCCTTCTGGAGGAAGCAGGCCAAGCTCTCAGTTCTTAGGGGTCCCTTCCCTGTCCAGTGTACTCAAGGCAGGTTTTCGAGTGATTTATTGCATATTCACGAACAATGGAGGAGGCTGGTCTGTGTTCTTATCTTTGCTGCAGATAGAAGAGATGGAACAAGGGGAAGGGAGCATGAGGTGAAGGTGCAAGTCCGAAGTCACTGTGTTGACGACACCGGGAGCTTAAGAGAACTCTGAACTGCATGGTGCTTCCTGTGCAGGGCAATGTTTTCTGCAATTATCTTTAAGGGTGGGGGTTTCAAATAACCAAGGTTGGGGGCAGGGGAGGGTGAGTCCTGAGCTCCTAAGTGAGAACCCTAACAGTTCTACATCTTTCTATTCCCCTCACCCCCAAAATGACAACCGCAGCCTCCTCCCCTGCCCTCCCCTCGGAGCCCAGAAACATGAAGAGCAGCAGAAAACCCTTCCCTCCTCCCGGTGAGTCAGCCTTGCCTAACTTCATGCGTAAGCTCTCCTCAAGTCAGTGGCAGCTCGGAGCTGCAGGTCTGTGTGCAGCCGAGATATATTTGGGTCTAGAAGGGATGACGTAATGCTAGACCCGAGGGGTAGCTGCTGCCTCCCAGAGCTCCAGTCGCCAGGGCTGTCGGCTGGCATCCCAACCACAGGGGAAAGCAGCAGGCGACTGACCCAGGTGCCTGCGCTGGGGAGAAAGGGACAGAAAGGACGAGGGGGTGGGAGGAAACAGCAGGGGAAAGCAGAGCTCTCTGAATCTGGAAGTTTGTTGTTTTTTAACTTCAGTTTTCTGGTGAGATCAGGCCACTGGCAGAGGCTCAAACAGCTGCACTTGACTTGCATCCTGGCCTATCTCTCCCCCCCCCCCCCCCCCCCCCGTATAGAAAAGGGCTTCTTACATTGTATTTAATGGCCCTTATTACAGCAGCCCATTTCGGTGGCTTCGTTATTTGTTCATCTCTCAGATTTCCCTTTCCTTCCAAGAAGAACTCTGCATTGCAGGACTCAGCACTCACATCTAAGAGGCTTGCTTACTCTGGAGCACCCCACCTGGGGGTGCAACTGATGAGGTATTCGGGAGGATTTTGCGAAGTGCGTGCCAAGTTCAGGTTCCCCCAAATAGCATTTTGTGGTTTATTTCATAGACGTTTCTATCGTTGAGCTAATTACTTAATCCGGTCTTCATTTTTCAAAAGGGAAAACTGAGGCTCAGAGAGGTACGGTAACTTACCCAAGGCCACACAGCCGTCTGTCAAACAAGGGTTAGGACTCAGGGTTAGACTCTTGCCTGGTGCTCTCTGCCCATCTCCATAATTCTTTTTCAGATTTACTCATGTTTTTAAAATATATATATTTTTTACATGGAGTGAGTTTTCTGGTCTTTTAAATTCGTGGCACCTCACTCCTTTAAGGATCAAGATCAAGTTACATTCCAAAGGAATCCAAGAACTGCTTTTGTTTTCTGTTCAAGGTTCATTCTTCCCTAAGGAAAGGATGGCCTCCGAATCAGCTCCTTCGCCGGTGAGGACCATAAGCCATGGTCCGCCGGCACACTACCCGGCTTTAATTAAAAGACCACCACAGGTAAATAATCTGTGTTGGATGGAAGGACGTCGTCTCCTTCATTACAGATGCCTCCCAAATTCTTTTTTCAAATGACATTTCATCATTCGTTGCTGTGGTCAGGTATTGTACTCCTGTAATTTGTGGTTATAATCATTTATAGCAGTAGACTTGGTGACTTTCAGCCATCTCTGGCATATCGCCTGGTCAGCCATGGTATGTTATTCTTCTGAAACGCTGCCATCCCATGAGTTAATATTTTGTTTAGAATGTTTGCATCTATATTCAAAAGCAAGATTGTACTATAAATTTTTGTGGCATTTATTGGGTTTGGGATGCAACGACCTGTTCTTTCAAAGTTAGATACAATGTGATTTTAAAACCTTAAAAAAAAAAAAAAAAGGTTGACAGAGGCCTTCCCCTGCTGCTAAGAGGATGCCCCACATTCTTGCCACAGCACTGGGTAACCCTCCATCCCTGCCAGGATCGTGCCTAGAGTTGCCCTGCCCCCACCTCTTGGCATCGCCACTCCCTTCCAGGCAGCAGAAACTTGTGGAGGTCACCCTTAAGCCCAGCCAGGCCCCGGACATTAAATTACACACCCAGCCCTGCTGCCTTGTGGCTGAGTTCTCAACCTTAGGTGGACCATTCAGAATAAAAATACCAGGTCCTTGCCTGCCCAAGGACACTGGCATCTCTTCCAACTCGAGCGTTCTGATTCTAGGCTTCTGGGATTCTCCAAAGGTCCTGGAATAACTGCCTCCATTTGCCTACCAGTCGTCATGTAATGAGAGCCAAGTAAGTGCGTGGTGTTGCTCCTATAGTCCGTTCATTTAATTCTCAACATGCCTCTGGGGTTCCTGTTTCACAGATGAGGCCCAGAAAGATTAAGTGATTTAACCAAGATCACATAGTGAATGGATTCAAACCTGGATTTTCTAACTCATGGACCCCGTGGTATACATCAGGGTATGTTCAATTGGACAAGGTCAAACAAAATTAGGGCAACGGTCTCCACCAGGGGTAATGTCACCCCCCCTAGAAGGCTTTGGAAGATGTGTAGGAGTATCTTTCTTTTTTCAATAGGTTTTTATTGATTTGAGAGAGAGAGAGAGGAGAGGAAGGGACAGGGATAGATAGAAACACTGATGAGAAAGAAACATCGATTGGCTGTCTCCTGCACACACACCCACTGGGAATTGAGCCTGAAATCAGGCATGTGCCCTAACTGGGAATTGGACCGATGAACTCTTGGTTCATGGGTCAATGCTCAACCACTGAGCCACCCTGGCCAGGCAGGCGTGTGTTTCTTGAGTATCACAATGACTTGGGGTACTGCTAGGATTTAGTGATTGGGAACCAAAGATGTTAAAACCTGCCATATTCTGGACAAATCTACACAAGAACTGTCTCACCAGTAGCTCCCTTGTTGAGAGACACTAGGTCAGAAGGTTAAAGGCAGAGAACTCATCATTCATTCAACATCTATTGCTTCAGCATCGATTATGTGCTAGACACTAATCTAGACGCTGAAGACAGAATAATGAGCAAAATTACTTATGGTCCCTGTCCTCAAGGTGCTTGTATTCTAGCCTGGCAGACTGGTGATAAGCAAGTAAAATCATTGTAAATTGTGGTAAATTTGGATAAGGGATAAAGAAAAAATGGGTGGAGTAGCTTTAGGTGGGTGAAGCAATTAGGGAAGTCACAAGGGCCAGCTTCTCTAACTTGAATGGACACACTCATCACCTGGGAATTGTAAAATGCGGATTCGGATTGAGCAGGTCTGGGTTGGGGCCCGGGAATCCCATTCCTGACAAGCCCCCAGGACACACCTCGGCTCCCATCTGCAGACCCCACTCCACGGTCAGGGTGAAGGCCATGAAGGAATCTGGGTTTTATTCTAAGCGAGGCAGGAAAGAAACTATCGAAGGGCTTTAACAAGTAAGTGACTTGAACCCAGTTATATTTAGGATTACTCCGGTTTCCTAGATCTCCACCAAGGAAAGGAAGAAGGTGGTTGGACCTATGCCATCTGACTGGAACCAGCTGGCCCGTGCTGTCATGGTGACAGCCAGGGCCCAAAGCTCATCTGCGTGGCTCACACTTGCCTCTCTCCTCTGGCTTCTCTGGCAGAAGCCCTTGACTTCGAGCATGGGCCAGACCAGTTGCCCTACGAACTTGGGCGCCTTAAGGAAGCCTCGTACAGCCTGATAGGGTGTGGGTTCACACCCCCGACACCCTAACACTTAGAGCCACAGGTGAGCCCTACTGGTTGGATGAGTTCTCCAAGGCTGCTGGGCAAGGTAGTACTGCACGTGCCAGTAGCAACACCCTAGCCTACACCACTGTCCTCCAGAAAAAAAAAGGGTCCTATCTGGCTTCAGCGTCAACACCCAGAGAGGTCTGGAAGATTTTGGCTGCCCTCTCTCTGCCCCAGGATGAGTGGGAAGTAAAGGAAGTCGCTCCAGGGAGGCATTCCCAGGGGACCCTCAGCCTGGACTTCAAACATTCTAGATTCCGTTTCTTGCCTCTTGCTTCCTGAGGCTTCTCCCAGAGCCCGAAGTTCTCCTAGAAAGAAAAGCCTGGGTTTGCGTCTCAGCTCTACTCTCTGTTAGCGTGTGGCCTTGGAATCCATCAGCCTTGCTGAGGCTAAGGTTTCCCTCATCTATAAAATGAGGGTAATTAGAGCACCTATCTTCCTATTGGATGGTTGTGAGGATTTAATGTAAAGCACTTAGCATTGTGCTTAGCACATAGTAACTGCTCAGTAAAAAGTGGGGCGCCATTATCACTATTCCTTTGGAAAACGGAGAAAACTTGACACCGGTTATCAGACTCCCAGGAGACAGACCAGATGTATTGGCCTCTATGTGTCTATCATGGACATTGCAATGTAGAACTGGACACCATACATAGAGCATTTGGGAAGAACCGAATGCTTCCATATAACCTGGTTCCTGGCAGGTTATAGACATTGTTTATTGAATTGAGCTAAATTTTACAGCTCGTGGAAAGAATGATGGAAAGTTGTATGCAAGGCACTCAGAGTCTTGGGAGTCAAGAACTATGGTAGGGATGGTCGGGTGTGGTGGAGATAGGAGATAACACAGGGACACCATAGGTAGTTCTGGGTCCCTGCAGAAATAAAAACAAAGGCGAGCGAGCTCCCACTTGCCACCCATGGCCAGAAACAGAGCAGCCCTGGGCCTGCCCTCTGTTAATACTGTTGTATTATCTTTATTCAGGTATCCTCGCCAATGGCAATAAAGATGCAGAGTAAAATATCTCAAATAGTAGGTAATCCAAGTCCCCTTTTATTGGCCTTAGTTTGAATTTCCCAATCTTCCTCTCTCTCAGGACGTTGTTTGTCTTTCTAATTTTGCTGTGTTTAAATTTCCTTAGCAGACGCCGGAGTTGGATATTAGAGGTATGTGGCCAAGGGCATGTTGCATGAGAGAGCAGGCTTGGTAGGAACACTGGTGGGGACAATCCTCCAAGTACGGACTGCACCAATCTGTAAAGAACTGAGAGTGGAATGTGTTTACTTCCCAGGCTGCTTACACGGTACTTGGTTTCCTAAGCTCAGGCAGTGTGTGTGTGTGTGTGTGTGTGTGTGTGTGTGTGTGTGTGTGTATGTGTGGGTTTTTTAAAGTCAGATCTGTAAAACTTACAAGGACAAACACAAAACACAAAGGATTTTAAACATGGGGGCCACAAAGGGAAAGTGGAGGTACAGGGAGGGCAGAAACTATTCCTTTTGGAAGCCCAAGGTATAGTTTTGTTTTATCTATAATGACAGCCAGAACCAAAGACACAAAACCCAGGTCAGATGCATTCCCACCTTGTGGAGGTTCCCTTTAAGACAGCTGCATTTCTAAAACCTGGTACTGGATTAGAGTATACACTCCATGAGGAAAGAGACTGGGACCTAGCACAGTGCCTGACATAAGCAACATGTGCCCCTTAAATACCAGTTGAATGAATGAATGAATGAATGAACTCACAGAATACATTAGGGAGAACTCCTGGCACATAACATAATTCCATATTTTATAAACGTATTTGCCACAAGGGCCTTTTAAAGAGAGGTTCTCTAAATTTTTAAAAAAGGGGGATCCTATTTATATACATTTCATGTAGATTTATTGCTCAAGCAAGAGGCACCTGAACTTTTAAAGTATTTCATAAGCAAGGGGCCCAGATGAGGAAGCAAAGAAGGAACCTCCAGCTCAGGAGAATGGCAGCAAATGCCCCATTATTTTTGGCCAGAGAGATCAAGTCAGCTGTTGACAGCTTTAACACCTCCAGCCACGCCACTCAGGGACAATGATATCAGAGACAATTACTCCCCTTTAGTTTAGCAGAAGAGCCAGCAAGCAGGTGTCTGTCCCTGCAGAACTGAAGTCTCCCTCCAGGCTGAGCCCAGAGCTCCACCCTCCACCCCCAAGGAGAGGCCCCTCTGGGAAGACTTGAATTCCTCCTCCTCAGTGAAGGCTTGTGTTGCCATCCTGTCACTCACCGCCTTCCCACTCCCCACCCCCAAGAGAAAAGAAAATATTTTTTTCTAAATGGCAAATTCAAATTAGCTTCATTTTGAAAGACCATTGCGAATGTTGCAATGACCTTTGCAATAACTGGACACACCCTAGAATCAGTAAACCAGGTTTGAGAGCTGCTGACTTTATGAGCACCTGACCTGTAAAACACAAGCCCAGTTTGGGGCTCAGGCCGGGACCATTCTCATATCAGGCAGGAGAGAACCCAGCCCAGAAGGACCTGGTTCTGCCTCTGCTGTGTCCTCTGGAGCAAGCCACTGTCCCTCTCTGGGCCTCAGCCTCCCCGACTGTATAGTGAGAATGATGGATGCTGTGACCTCTGGGGCTCCTTCTGGCCCCAAAGCTGTGTCTCACCACCTGCCTCCCTTCCAAACAAAACCCAAAAATGGAGAGGAAGGAAGAATGGGAAAGGGAAGAGAATAGTTCAGAAGGCCAGACGGCAGTCAACCTCCCTCTATTTCGGCCTGCTTTCTTCCTTCTGCAGGAGGATTCCCATTTCTTCCTGAGTTGTTGCTTTTTTTACTACTTTTTATTTCTCTCTCTTTAAACTCAAAAGCCACAAAACCACAACTCACCTCCCCCGAATGGGTCATTTGGAAGCCAGAGCTGTCTGTCAGGGCTTAGGTGTGTCAGGCCTGGCGTAGTGCTGGTATCTAAGTGAAGACCAGGCCAGGGCAACCATGTGCTCCTCCTCCAGAAACCCAGTTTAAATCAATATTTATCTAACTGTATTTATAGAAAGTGGCGGTGGTAGGGAGGAGGGGGCGGGGTGCAGAGGCAGGGGGATCTAAAACAGAACAAGCCACAATGACTGATGCAAATCCTTGTGGCCAATTCGCTTCTGCAGGGCAGGGTTTGTTGTTGTTGTTGTTGTTTTAAGGAAAAAGACCCAGCTTTTGATGAACCTGCTGTTGGCTCCAGTACCATAGCAACAGCCCCAAGTCCTCTAATATGCCCAGAGGGCAGACTTGGGAAAGGCAGAGGTGGGGGGGTGGGGGGAGGGAGAGGGTGTTTCCTAGGAGCATGAACTTGAGTTAGGGCCAGAGAGTTGAACAACTCTTAAAAGCAAGAAAACGCTCTTGTTGGCTATTCTGTTTCCAGCCTAACTTCTCAACTTTGTGTAAGCAAGGTGTGTACAGGAAGGCTGTGGACAATCAGCAGGCTATTTCAAATAGCAGCGCTGTTCCAGGTGGCTGGGTGACCTTGAACTAGCCATTTCACCTCTCTGGACTTCATTCCTTGGCTGTAAAATTCATACCTGTGTATATGGTTAAGACCTCGGGCTCATTCTGGAATCAGAGGCCTAGGTTACAAACTCAGCTCTGCCACTTACCAACCATGTGACCTTTGGGTAAATTACCCGGCATCCCTGCTCCTCGGTAAATGAGTGTAATAAAATTGCTTGTGTCAAGGGGTGTTGTAAAGATGGAAGGAGATAATGCATGTTTAGCCCCGTACTTGGTATACAGTCAGTGCTCAATACATGGTAGCCAGTATTGATATTATGCGGTACATTTAGTTGCTGCTGCTGCATGCTGGTACCCTCTTCATTTCCTTCATTTTTACCTCCAGACTTTTTGCTCAGCCATCCTCAGATGAAAACCCCATTTCTGGGTATGACAGTGGGAGAGTGTTTTGGTCATTAAAGGAAGGTAGGTGAGCAGCTTTTGTTTTGCCTTGCAGCTGATGGAATATCCCTTTCCCCCAAAACCAGGAATGTCTCAATTAAGCGTCAACTTCCTAAGGCCCTTCCCCCTTTCCCTGGGTCCCCTCTGCAGGGTACCCAGTCCCTGGGACTCTAAGAGCCACAATAATATCCTTGAAAGCCTACTTCTGGCATTTAACCAGTGGGCAGAGATCATATTAAAACCAGAAAAAAATGTTGAATGGGGAACATCATTTAGGATGCAGAGGAAATATGAGTCTGATTTAAGAATGTTCTTTATACAATCAAAAACAAATATCCCACTCTACCCCGAGCATAAATCAACCCAGAGTTTTCAGAAAAAAAGGCAACTGCATATAGTAGGTGCTCAATGAATATTTGTGGAATGAATGAATGATAAGACACCTGCCATGCAGAAATGTGCCCAGCTTGAACATTAGTTGCCATCAAAACCCTCAATTTAAGCGTAAGTCCCTGCTCTTTAAGCCAGTAACTAATGCACTTTCAGAGTCACAGCTGATCTCAGTATGCACTTTCAGCTCTCCAGGCCTTACCTACCATCTCCTTGCAAGCTCTGTTCTTTACAGCCCAAGAACAGTGTGTGGATTATGCATGCAGCAGCAGCAACTGATTGCATTGCATAGTATCAATACTGGCTACCATTTATTGAGCGCTGACTATATACCAAGTATGGGGCTAAACATGCATTATCTCCTTCCATCTTTGCAACGCCTCTTGACACAAGCAATTTTATTACACTCATTTACAGAGGAGCAGGGATGCTGGGTAATTTACCCATAACCCTCCCTTCTTGGAGGAGATCAACATTTCCAATTCTCCAAATCTTTAGAAAGTCTGTCATGTGTACCCTGGCCTTCAAACCTGATTGCTCTGCCATAGCCAATAAATGACAAATCCAATCAATCAAAGAATGTATATTACGTGTCTACTGCAGTGGTTCTCAACCTTCTGGCCCTTTAAGTACAGTTCCTCATGTTGTGACCCAACCATAAAATTATTTTCGTTGTTACTTCATAACTGTAATGTTGCTACTGTTATGAATCGTAATGTAAATATCTGATATGCAGGATGGTCTTAGGCGACCCCTGTGAAAGGGTCATTTGACCTCCAAAGGGGTTGCGACCCACAGGTTGAGAACCACTGGTCTACTGTATGTCCAGTGGTATGCTATATGCAACAGTGACATATGCTGAGAAACTGTAGGTGATCTTTTTCCTTAAGATGCTAATCATCTCCCTGTGAGGATAAAGCAAATGCACAGGAAACAAGTAGAAAATTGCATGGTACTGATTATCAAAGCTAGGAGGAGTGACTATTTATTGAGCATTTACTGTATTCCAGATACTTTAGATGTTTAAAGGGAGTGCCTCGTTTAGTGGTTCAGCAATGACATAGGCTGGTGCTACTGTTGTTCCCATTTTACAAAAAGGAAATGGAACCTCAGAGAGATTCACACAGCCAATAAGCAGCAAAGAAGGAATTAGTTCCCTCCTCTGATGACGGTAAAGCAAGCATGTCAAGCTCAAAGGCTAACACAGGCCAAATAAACAAGGCATGCGGCCTGCAGGCCTCGAGTTTGACATGCTTGCTGTAAACCTTTCACTGTCTCAACTGCCCAGACTTAAGAAATAGCCCGGGGAGGCTTCCTGGAGGAGGTGGGAACTGACCTAGGTCTTGAAAAGTAGGTAAGATGCACCTAACCCCAAGGGAGTAAGAGAATGAGGGCATACTAGACAGAGGGAAGAGTCTGAGTGGCACACAGAGGCACCAGGAATGTCTCAATTAACCGTGCTTGCTGGTAGACCTGCTGGACAGGAGCAGAGGCGATTAAGTCAGGAAGGCAGGGTGGGGCCAAATGATACCACGCAGTAGCAGCTTCCTCCATTAGGAGGAACAGGCTGCTCCTTGGCTTGTTCATGCCCCCAGAAAAGGGCCTCACACTCAAACCCAGGTAATCCATCCCAGACCACAGCTTCTACTCCCACTTAATCATTCTTCTCTATCCTAAGCATTGTCCCGAACGTCACCTTCCCCAGGCACGGAGAAGCTCATTTCTGTCCTCTACTGAGTAGACCTCTCCTTGTTTCCACTTGCCTACTGAACAGCTTTTATGCACACAGCACCCCTTTGTGAATCTTTCTCTCTCAGTTTTAACCTTTTCCAAAGCAGGAAGCAAATATTTGTTTATCAGTCCATCCTAAATTGCCACCCCTCCCCTGGACCCCACATGGATTTAGGTGATGATGCCAGAGGTTATTTATATATAAGTGCTGAATGTGTGGTAACAGAGCCACAGTCTCCGCGATTAATGTTTCTGGAGGCCTTTGAGATTCTTAAGGATTCACATCGGTTGGAACTTCGGGAGAATGTACCTGCCTAGGGAACTCTTGCCTTGCACAGAGCAGTCAATCCTGGGTGACTTGCTTTGGTTCCCCTCCCCCCAAGAAAACTCACCATATCTACTGGGAATAATTCAGCACGGTGGCCACAACTTCGTGAGCACTCCTAGCATGGAAACCTCAACTAGGCAATGAAAAGTAGTTCTGGTGAGAATGGAAAATAAGGCAAGCTCCTGCCAAATAAGTACTTTGCAAACAACAGTAAAAACGGAACGTGTGAACTCATGACCAGGGTCTATCGGGGCATTTCAGGAAGTTCTTACAGAACCTGAAATGGAGAATCGAATTGAGGCTCTACAGCCATCTCCGGGGAGAAGAGCGTCCCTTTAAGAAGGGATTGGACCAGCTGGCCGCACTACAACTCCCAGAGATTTCCTGGCTTGCCTCCTGGCCCCACCCCCTGTCTCTGGCCTCAGCAACGCGTGACGTCATACGAAGCTGCCGCTGCCGATTGGCTAAGCGACGCAGCTAGGTCAAGTCCAGTCAGAGGAAAGAAGTTTGTCTCCATGTGGAAACCATGTGTCTCTAGCTGGGAGGGGGTTGGAGGAGAAGGCGGAGAAACTGAGATCAAGTGATTACAGGGGAACTGGCTGAAATGAAGGCGGGGAGGTTGTGCACCTGAGCCGGCTAGCCTTGCCCTTTGCAGTAGTGACCTAAAATAAAAGAACCAAAACTTGCCCAAAAGACCAAACTTGAGCCCTCCCATCATCATCATCATGAAAAAGCTAGGGTCCCTGCTTCCTTCCAAAAACCAGGGACCTAGGAAACGCCGGAATCCTACCGGAACGCCCTGATCCCCATCCCTCCTCCCAACGACGAATGATGTAAGCTTTTCGGAAAGCGGGGCTCTGAAGCAAAACAAGCCCCGCGCGCGCGGAGCGACCCGCAGTGCCCGAGCCGGGAGCACGCACGACCCGCCCCCCGACTCACGTTATTGCTGTGCACACGCGGGCCGCCGTGACGCGCGGGCATTGTGTGCAGCGAGCAGAAAACAACAGCGAGCGCCGCCAGCGCCAAGAAGCGCCCCCAATAAAATGAGGCCGACGTGGGGCCCGCGGGTTTCCGTACCCGGACCGGGAGCGGGTGGCGGCGGCGGGGGGGGGGGGGGTGATGGAGTGGATCAAGTGGCCACCGTGGGTCTTTCCAGTTTGAAAGGGGGGTAACAGAGGGCCCCTCAAAGGGTCGCCCGTAGTTTGCGGGAGGTCGCCCTCGCCCGCGTGAGCTGTTGGGGTCTGGAGTGGGGGGTCTCAGTAGCCGAGTCGGGAACGGCGCAGCGTCCCACGCTCTCGGGGAAATCTGGGGGCTGTTGACATCACGTCATGCTGAGCCAAACAGCAGCGGCGAAAAGAGGCAAGAGAGCTAAAAATACTCCCGCGGGGATCCGGGCGGGGGTGCGGGGGTGCGGGGGACGGTGTGCAGCGGGGCCGAGGGACTGATTACGCGCTCGAAGTTGACTTTGGGGCGCTGAGGTTCCGAGCCCCTCCTGGGGGCCGGCGGACGTGCGGCGCAGACGCCTCGGGAGAGGGACCGGGAGGAAGCCCTAGGCTTTCTCAACCTGGGGAGCCCAGCTCTGTTGTTGCTGTCCCGCCCCATGCGGGGCAGCCCGGCCCTCTGCTTACGTGACTAGTGGCCACGCCGGAGCCCCGTCCTGGGGTAAACAAGGAGGTGGCGGCGGCCAGGAAGGCCGGGGGTGGGTAGTGAGGGGTGGCTGAGGTCTCCGATTGTCTGTGGGTGCAAAGGGGTGACGGGACGCGGTGGAAGCTCCAGCAGCCTCCTTAGTACACCCCACTGGGGGAGGGGGGCCAGCCAGGTTCGCCACACGCTTCCAAGGTGCCCTCTTAGGGTGCACCCCCCCCCTCCTCCCCGCAGATGCCGGCGCTACCAGACGGGCTCCAGAGAACAGGGAACCCGGGAGGGGGGCAGCTAAAGAAATCGCGCCCCTCCCCCCCGCCAACAAAAGCAAACACACCAAACAAAACCAGGTCTTCACCCGTTTCCCCACCAGCTCTGGCTTTTCAGTAACTACCCTCCTGACAAATGCACAACCGCCACCACCATCACCCCCCCCTCCCAACACACACACACACACACACACACACACACACACACACACACTCCGAATAATAATAACAATCTGATTTGGCTACACCGCCGGCGATGCGCCTTTCTCGAAACCCAGGCAGGCACTCCGAGAAAACGAGAGAAGAGAAAGAAAAGATCGCATCACCGACCTCCCAACACAAACCCTTGGGTTTTTGCCTCACGGCTTTTGAAAAATTGCGTTGCCAACACAGGCTTACTTTCACCCTGGAGGCCTGGGGTGTCGGTCAGCTACTGTGTTTTTGTGTTTGAGGGTTGTTGTTGTGTGTTGGGGAGGGGGGAGGAGGTTACAATATCTGACACGTTGCAATCGGACCATCCCCCCCCTTCTTATTGATCTTCCTACTTGCTCAGACAGATTAAACAGACTGGTCTTCTCTAGTCTGTCGTTCTATCTGCCCCTTCCCCTGCCCCTGCCCCTGCCCCCTTCTCGCAGCTATTATCTGTGAGGACCGTGCTGGCGACACCGCACACGGGTGCCCCCGTTAGGGCGCAGAGTCGACTGCCTGGGGAGGGCTGGGGGACCTGGCTGGAAGGAGCAAAAATGAAACAAACAAATACAAAAAAAAAAAAAAAAAAAGGAGGCCAGGCCGGGGTGGGGTTCCCAGCGCGCCCCCCCCCCCCCAACGCATCACTCTCCACCTGAGCCGGGGTGGGGAGGTGGGGGTGGACGGTAGAAATCGACCAGAAAGGCGTTTGCCTTCCTCGCCCTGCGCCCTAGCTCGGGAGCCGTCTCCCGGAAAATAAAGAAACCGCACACAACAGCCCACACCTTCTTCCCCAACTATTGTTTCCTGCGAGATCCCAAAGTTTCCTTCTAGCTGCGTCCCCCTCGCCAAGTTTCCCCGGAGGACGGCGGGTTCGGGGCGAGCTGCTGGCGCCGCTTGGCCCAGCCGGCCTGTTTCTTAGGGGAAGGGGGGGGGGGGAGGGTGGCACCCCAGGGCACCAGAGGCGAAGGGGCACTGCACCGGAGGACGCGATGGCCTGAGCCCGGCCCTGCTGCGAGAGGGGAGAGGAAAGCGAAGCGGACGGGAGGGAGAAGCCCAGCCGAGCCAGCCCGAGCCCACGCCGCGAAGGGCTTTTCGGTGGCTGCTGTTGTTATTGTTGTCGTGTATGTCTGTGTGTTCTCCTTCTGAAACCGCTGAGCACTGCCTACGGTTTCCAACTTTCGGCTTCTAATCCTCCCCACCCCACCCAGGAACGAGCGACAGAAAAACAACACTTGTCTGCCCGAGAAGGCTCCGGAAAAAAAAAAAGAAAAAAAAAAAGGAAGAAAGGCGACCTCGAAGAGCTGAGCTCTCGGCTCAGTTGTCACAAAACAACAACACTCTCTTGCTCCTCGTCCAGGCGATCCTCCCAGCCTGCGGGAGACGGACAGACAGATGCACGGACACCCCCCCTCCACCCCCCCGCCCCGATCGTCTTTGTTACATCTTTAGCAGCTTTGTGCGTGCGTGTCCTTTCTCCCGTGTCATCGGTTTTTCCTGCCGAGTGCTGGATGTGTGCTGGGGGGAGGGAGACGCGGGCCGAGCAGGCGACAGGGGTCGCCCAAGTGGGCGAGGAAGAAAGAGCCGGGCCCCGAGGAGGAGCGGGGGCCCCCAAACTTACTTTTGTTTTCTTTCTCGATCTGCTCCAGGTAGCTGGCGGCCTCGAGCAGAATCTGCACGTTCTGCAGAAAAGTGTTGATGTGCTTCTCCATCGAGTTCTCGCTGGTGTTGAAAATGTCCGAGAAGGGGCACCTGAGCTTGGCCCCCGCGGGCTCGTCCGGCTGGGCAGGGGGCTGGGGCGCGGCCACGGCCGGGGGCGCGGCGGGGGCCAGCCCCGCGCCCTCGCAGCGCGCCTCCTTGCGCGGCCGTCCGCGTTTGCCCATGGGGGGACCGGGGGCCGCCGAGCTCGTCCTCGGGTAGGGCTGCGCGGCCCGGCTGGGCTCGGGCCCAGGGAGACCCGGCTGGCTGGAGCGGAGGAGGCGCTCGGGCGAGGAGGCGATCTGACTTCCCGAGCCTCACTGCGTGCGGTTGTGTGCCCGAGTGTGAGTGTGTGTCGGTCTCGCAGTGGGTCTGTGTGTATGGGAGATTGAATGAACCTACAGGACAGACGGAGGCGCCTGGGTCCTAGTGCGAGCCTGCCGCCAGCTGGCCGGTCAAAATAAAAGGTGGAGACTGGGGAGGCCGGGACCGCCCCCTGGCCGTCCCCGCACCCCTCCCCGCCCCTCGGTGAGGAGCGCCGTATTTTAATCCGAATGGAAAAAATACCCGATGCCTCTGCACCTGCATAAAAACAAACTACTAAGTTATTTTTTCCTCCACATCAAAATATTACCCCGAAAAGCGTCTAGCTAGCACAAGGCTTGGCACATAATAGGTCTCCAAAAAATGGTAGCAGCTATGACTTAAAAAAAATAAAAATAAAAACCCAATCAAAAAAACCCATCACGTGTAATCTGAAGTCCCCCCCATACACACACACACACACACACACACACACACACACACACACACGCAAGGCCTTGTGCCTTCAAAGGGCCAAATGAAATCTCCAGGCCAACAAATCCCAGGTTACAGATTTACTCTCTTTCTTCCTTTAAATGCAAAGTTTCGTCCAGGAAGGGGAGGAGATGTAAGCACGTCTCTATGCTCCTCTTCCCGGCCCTGGTCCAGCTGTGCAAAGCTCACACCAGGGTGCCATCACACCTGGCCCTTTGATTTGACAGAGAGGCAGAAGTGGCAGCCCAGGGCCACCCCACTCCAACTGAATCCCACCTTTTGGCTCTGAAGACCCCTACCCCAGTTGGCATTATTTTCACTGCTGCTGCTGTCACCCAGTCAGTGTCTGCAGGGCCCCTGGGTGCTTTGAAGGCCTCTGGGAAGTGCCATAGAGAAGGGTTCAAGTCCCACCTCTGATGCAGACAGACTGTGTGAGCTTGGGCAAGTCCCCTAACCTCTGGTCTAAGTTTTCCCACCTGGGAAACTCTAATAAGAGTCTTGTTCTTGCCAGGCCTGTGTGGCTCAGTACTTGAACGTCGACCTATGAACCAGAAGGTCACAATTCGATTCCCAGCCAGGGCACATGCCCAGGTTGCCACTCCATCCCCAGGGTGGAGCATGCAGGAGGCAGCTGATCAATGATTCTCTCTCATCATTGATGTTTCTCTCTCTCTCCCTCTCCCTTCCTCTCTGAAATCAATACAAATATATTTAAAAGGAAAAAAATTAGAAAAAAAAAGTTATGTCATGATTAAATTATATCTACATTGCACACACTACCTGGCCCATAGTAAGATATTTTTCTTTCAACCCAGACCCAGACAAGAGGCTGGGTCCCCTACTGCATCCAAGAGAACATAAGTTGCAGGAGACAAGACCTCTTCACTTCGTTGGAAAACATCTCTGCAACAAGCCCATCTAAATATTGTCACTGAGCAAGGCCACCTGGAGTTTTCCTCCCAGGGAACCATTTTCAGAGAAGACCCAGGAACACTGCCCCCTAGAGTTGTGCCACCCAGCCACCCCACTCAGAGGCAGCTTCATACACAGGTGTCAGGAAGACTCTTACTGGGAATGGAAACTTTTTGGAAAAAGGAGAGAAAGTGCATTTCTTTGTAAAATACGCACTAATAGAAACTTTGGAGTGCACACACCCTCACAGAGCCTTCAAAAAGTCTTTTGTACTTTTATAATACAGCAGGTCCTCAAATAACGTCATTTTGTTATGTTAGTAGATGCTGTAGAAACTTAACTCATTTATATTAATTAGCCAATGGAAAAATGGGTTTTCTAGTAAGTTATTTGCTTAAAGTCACAGAACTTATGGACACGAACAATCAGTCAATCGACATTGTAAAGCCAATGTATTCTGAAGAGCTTCGAGATAAAAGTTCTCCGTCCAATATCACAACAATCACCGACTTCCTTGTTGCTATCAGAACCACAACTCAAGGTATTCATGTTTAAAATCTATAAATGTGTGAGGGCTTTAGGAAGTTACAGTTTCAAACAAGTTTTATCCAATACCATTTTGCAAAAACTGGCATTTGTGTGAAATAGCCCTGATCTTCCGCAGCCCTAAATAGATGATAGTGAGACAATGAACCAGGGAAGCCCAGACCCCAAAAACCTTGGTCTAATTCCCAGGTGAAGGCCTGGGCCAATGTGCACATATGCAGTCCTGTGACCTACATGTACGTACGCACACACACACACACACACACACTCACACTCACACACACGCGCGAGACAGGCACACTCCACGAATGAGTGCAGGGGTGGTAGTAAGGTGTGTTGTAATTATTTATTTATCCTTATTTCTTCTCTCATAGGTCTGTGAGCCTCAGAAAGCCCAGTGGGATCTTCAAGCTGGGCCATGGATCTGACCAAAGCCAAAATAAACAATGGCTTGAAGAAAATCTACCAAAAGTGCTGATTTGCACTATTCCCACAGACGGCCACAGCCCCCACCACCATTCCCATGGAAAACACCACCGCTGGTGCCAAATCAAGTTTTTCCCCCATCATAGGGGCATTGTTTTTTGTTATTATGTGAGTGCTTAGCATCAGACAATGGCACCACAAGAGACACAGTGGAGGCAGGAGAAATGCCTTTTTGTTCCACGAAGTCTGTGCCATTGTAGCCCAGAGTCTCACATGTAGCTTCGTCGCATATATTCATTTTGGTAACATGTATGTGGAAGGATGAATGTGCCAAGCTAAATTAGCTCAAAGCCCCTTTCTTGGTTTTGCAGAGCCCATCAAGTGTTAAATCATGTTAGCATCATATTGACCTCCCCTCCCCCACTGTTCCCAACTAACAGATTTCTCTAATAAAATTGGCCTCAACAGAAAGAGTAGTGGTTCGGGGGTTATATCATGGGACAGGCCTCCAGGATGCTGGGTTACAAGCTCAGCTCCATTTCCGATTAGCTTTGCTTCCAAGGAGGAACCATTCAAACCCTTTGCACCTCGCTTCCCCGGGGGCTTTGACTCCATAAATAAATAGGCCTCTTTGGAAACTGGCCGAGAATTTGTGCAGAGAACAGGTAGGGGGTGAGAAGGTAGGGGATGAGAAGGCAGGCGCAGCTCATGAGGGACATGGGCTCTCTCTGAAAGGAAAGCGCAACTGCAGTGCCCAGCAAGGCCGCCCCGGCCCTCCTAAAGGCCCCAGGTGTCTTGGGTGTCTACTCAGCATGGGTCTTGCCTTCCCAACCTTCTTTTTCTTTGTTCAGCCTGTTTGCCTGTTTGGTAATATTTTTCCATCAACCTTGTTTGCATTTTAAAGCAAGATCACTCTCTCTTTTATTTGCCCCTCTTTCCCCCAGACATTCTGTACTCTTACTTCAAAGGAGTTGTTTTGTCTGTAATCGTGTCTTCAGGTGCACAGAGGCTGGTTAGTTACCAACATGGCGCTAGGACGGTTGCCCAGACCTCCCCATCCTGCGGCAGGATGGGATGCTGGGATGCCCTTCCCCACCCTGGACCGTGCTGGCTCTCCTGGGCTCCTTAGCTCTGCTCTTCCTCCTTACCTGTTCTCCCCTCGCTAGTCCTTCCTGCCTAAATCTGTCCCGCCAAAGTCTAGCTTTTCTTTGGACCTTGCCAGCATGGCCAAGTCAGGTTCTTCCCTGCTCTTTGACCTGTGGTCTTTGTACTCAGGCTTGATAAACACCATCAAGAGATCTCCTGCCCCTGCGTCGTCACTTGAGTCCTAACCCCCAGAGCGTCCCCAGCCAGGTTTTCCCGGGCACCTTTCCCTCTGACAAGGCATCATCCAGCAAGAGTGGAGGAGCTGGCTTGGGGCTCCTTCTCTCCTTAAGAGTCTTCATCGTCGCCGAAGCCGGTTTGGCTCAGTGGATAGAGCGTCGGCCTGCGGACTGAAAGGTCCCGGGTTCGATTCCGGTCAAGGGCATGTACCTGGGTTGCGGGCACATCCCCAGTGGGAGATGTGCAAGAGGCAGCTGGTCGATGTTTCTCTCTCATCGATGTTTCTAACTCTCTATCTCTCTCTCTCTTCCTCTCTGTGAAAAATCAATAAAATATATTTAAAAAAAAAAAAAGAGTCTTCATCGTGTCTTCATCTATTAGAAGGGAGGAGTGGTTTCAAGGAAGGCCCACGACTACAGCCAGGAGCTGTTAAGACACAAGTTGCATGTCAGGAACAAGGAGAGCTGTGGGACTCTGCCGCTCCCCGTGGCTCCTGGCACAGCCTTAAAAGGCCTCTTCCAACCACTCCCCGCCCCCACCCCCACCCTCACCAGCGGGTGTAGACATGGGCAGAGGATAAATAGCCTCCACCCTCCACAGCCTCTTTCCCGGGTGTCACCTGCTCCTAAGCATTATCTCTGCTCTTATGGACTCTGCCCTCCCTCCTTCTGGACCTCTGAGGCTGGCAGGCCCTTCCTGTCTCAGCCCGGGCTTCTTCTGTACAACGCCCAGTACTTAAAGGGTTCATTAGACTATGAGCTCATCAAGGACAGGAAGCATGCCTCGCTCCCCCTGGCATTCCCAGCCCTGGCACCTGGCACAGCACATGCATGACACAAAACAGGGGCTTGGGCCATGGGGGTCGAAGGCAGGAATGCCCTTGCCTGCCTGCCTGGAATAGTGGTGCTGGCCTTCACGGCTCCCTTGCTCCAGAGAGGCAAGAAGAAGCATTTGACACTGTCTGCAAAGCTATTTCTGAGTCACTCAATTAAAGTTTAAATATCAAGATGCTGTCTCCGTGGAGGAGCCAGAGACCCATGGAGCCAGATGGTTGAAGATCCCTGCCCCAAAAGTACTGAGGCTCAGCCTCCCTCTCCCCGTCCTCACGGCTCAGCCGATCTGGTGCCATGACGGGTCTCCTCTGTAACAAGATGCCTCTGATGGGGAATTTTCAAAATCACCAGGCAATGAAGGCAGTGGCCTGAGATCACGGTGAGAGTCGTACACAGCTAAATTTTTTTTTTTTTTTTTTTACATTTTCTCCCTCTGGGGTATCTTCTAGATGGATCCGTTAGGTCCCTACTTTCTTTAATGTCTCTATATTTTTTTTATAAAGGGGAATTCATCGAAGATTCTAAATTCATATACATTAAGGTACCAGTGAATGATACTAGCTGAAATGCAATCATTCCCAGAGACATTTGGCATTAAAAGATGGCCAATGCCTTGAGCTAAAAAAAAGAAAGTTTTACCCAGCCAGTGTGACTCAGTGGTTGAACATCGACCTATGAGCCAGGAGGACGTGGTTAGATTCCTGGTCAGGGCATGCAGGAGGCAGCTAATCAATGATTCTCTCTCATCATTGATGTTTCTTTCTCTCCACCTCTTTCCTCCTCTCTGAAATCAATGAATATATATATATATATTAAAAGAATAAAGTTTTAATGGTGAAATGTTAGGTATCAGGTGATGGAAGGGAAGGTATCTGCAGATGGCAAAGGATTTTCCTCCTGATTGTTAGCTGGATAAATTTGTGTAAGTCACTTCTTAACCCCTCAGAGCCTCTGAATTCTCATCTATAAAGTGGAAAGAACAAGGTTTTCCTTGCTGAAGGGGCATATATAGAAACTTTGGAAGCTGTAAAGTGTTGTGCACATTAGGATAGTAGGCTAAGAGAGTCCTGAAAGATTTTCATGGAAAACAAAAACAATGACAAAAAGATGGGATTGAGAGTTGGAAGCCCAGAGTTTTGGGCTGGCTCTTCCACTGTATTACTGTGTAATGTTGATAAGTAACCTCTCCATTGTCAGCATCAGGGTCCTCATCTATGAAAGGAGAGTTTCATCGGCACAGTCTACGTCTCTCCCATTCCCAAAAGAATCATTAATTCATCTCCCCATATTCATTAATCACAGGCTGAGATGTGACTGCCCATTGAGGTTTCAGATTAGCAAGGGAGAACCAGCATGACCACACTGATAAAATTCTAGCCCTAAACAAAGCAACTGGCATTTTAGGTCATCCAATCTACCTTACCACTGGGGAAAGCCTGCTTCCCATTGGCTCTTTAAAAAAACAAACAAACAAACAAAAAAAAAAACACCAACCCCCGCGCACACACACACACACAATAAAATGCAGGAGGCAGCTGATCAATGATTCTCTCTCATCATTGATGTTTCTATCTCTCTCTCCCTCTCCCTTCCTCTCTGAAATCAATGAAAATATATACTTTTAAAAAGAACAAAGGAGGTCCATTCCTGTGTTCAGAGAGGTCTGCGGGAGGGCCTAGAACCCCAGTCTGTGAACCAGTGGGTCAATAATCTTGGAGACAGCCCCCACATCGGGGTCATACAAAATCTACAGGTTAGTCTCTGACCTTCTGCCTGGACACCTGCCCCATCCTCCCCTCCCTGAAGCCTATTTTCCCTTTCTCTGTTTCCATGTCTCCTGCCTGAGCCCTGGAAGTTGCCCTCTCCCTTTCCTAACCCAGAGCTCAGTTCTCACCGGTGAAAGGTTGATGAGCAACAAAGTGGGTACATTTATCATAGATAACACACATGAACAGATACTCAACATACAGATTAATTCCGCTAGTCAGAAGACGTATTTTACATGTGTCAGACTTGTTTTAGGTTTAGGGACAGAGCAGTGAGCAAAGAGCCCAAACCCACATTCTCATGGGACTTATTTCTGACCCAGGTATACATGTAGACATAGGACCAGTCTTCTGCATGCAGATATGCGTGTGAGCACATACATACACTCAAAGACAGTCCCCTTTACTCCTGTGTCTTTCAGAAAATGAAATTAAACGCCAAGTTGAAGACAGAGTAATAGGATTCATCCAAAGGGACTGTTACACCCTCTTATGCATCACAGAAATAGTCATAAAAGAGAGTGTGGCCCTGGCTGGGGAGCTCAACTGGTTGAGCGTTGTCCTGTGCATCAAAAAGTTGCAGGTTCGATTCCTGGTCAGGGCACATACCTACGCTGTGGGTTCCATCCCTGGGAGGTAACTGATGAACGTTTTTCTTTCCCCTCGATGTTTCTCTCTCTCTCTCTCTCTCTCTCTCTCTCTCTCTCTCTCTCTCTCTCTCTTCCATCCTCCCTCCTCTCACTAAATCAATAAACAGCCCTAACTGGGTTGGATCAGCAGATAGAGTGTCAGCCTGTAGACCAAAGGGTCCCTGGGTTCAATTCTGGTCAAGGGCGGGTTCAGTTCTAGTCAAGAGCACGTACCTTGGTTGCAGGCTTCTTCCCTTCCTGGGCTCTGGTTGGGGCACATGCAGGAGGCAACCAATCAATGTGTTTCTCTCACATCAATATTTCTCTCTGTCTTTCCCTCTCTCTTCCATTTTCTCTAAAAATCAATGGAAAAATATCCTCCAGTGAGGATTTAAAAAATAAACATATCATTGGGTGAGGATAAAAAAATAAGAGTGAGCAAGGGTTTGCCTTCATATTTCCCTGTCTTCTTGCCTACATTGGAAATTAATTTTGTTTGCATAAGACTGACCCTTTGCAGATTTCCACAGTAGTAAGACATACCACATTATGTACCGGAATAGTTAAATTTTTTAAAATGTCATATGTCATCCTAATTGACATAGTCCCGATGATCTCACGGATATGTGTGGCCTGCCAAGGAGTCACGTCAAAACAACCGTCTGAAATTATAACCTACCTGGAAAAGTCAGAAACGTAATCAGAGGCTATTTTCATATAACTACACCCTAAAACACCCACCCCAGACAGGCAGGCACATGAGAATAACATGTTGGCATACAGTTGCAAGAATCTGCCTTAGACTTTTGATACTTAATTGCATTAAAGTAGAATTGAGTAAAAAAAAAAAAAAAAAAATCCCAGACACAGAGGCTAGAATTGGGAAATTCTTCTTCATTTCCTGTCCATGTTTCAAAGCTGTGGAAGAGCTGGGCTCTGTCAATCCTCTGGCTGAGGGAATGTTAAGGAACATCTTGTTCATTTAATTTTATATCCTTTGAACATGAACACTTTCAGGTGCATTATATAGGGGTGGGCAAACGAGAAACAGTTTATTCTTGCATTATTATTTATTAATTATTGTATTATTTGTCTTACAACCATAAACCGACTTTTGCCCATCCTTGTATATATGTGTAATGTGATCCCAGATTGTCTTAGAGATACTGGTAAGTATAAGAGCTGCTATTCATAAAGTGCTTATAATATTCCATACCTGTTTTCCAAGCACAATTTTATTTTATCTTCACACTCCATAAGGTATTATCATCACCCCCATTTTACAGATGAAAAATGGAGGCTGAGGGGAAAAAATGCCTTACCCCAGATGGCACAGCTAGCAAGTGACGCTCCCTGGTCCCAGCCGGGCAGAGCAGAAGGTCCTTCTTCCTGTTTAGAGCCACTTACCTTCCTTTGGTCCTGTCCAGCCACATGCCCTGTGGGTGTAAACTTATGCTGTGTGGCTAACTGGGGTTATGTGCATGACAAGGGCACTTGTTCCACATCCTCATCAGATTGTAGAATGAAAATGTCTCCAGTAAAGGAACTTGGATTCTCCCTTCCTAGGCTGTGGTTGTTCCAGAGTATCCATGGCATCTCTGGAGTGCCCAACCCTTCATAGCTTACCTGCTAGGAACTCAGCACAGGACCAAACCAGGGAGCAGGCAGCAACTTCAGTGTTATTACCAGACATCACCAGTCTCCCAGTGGCTCCTAGCCAACCTCTCATGATTTGTCCTCCCCTGTACAAATTAGCTCTGCTGCCGAGTTAAAGGCCAGACACAGTGCCATAAAAGACCCTACAAACACACATATATTGCCCTAGCCGGTTTGGCTCAGTGGATAGAGTGTCAGCCTGTGAACTGAAGGGTCCCAGGTTCAATTCTGGTCAAGGGCCTATGCCCAGGTTGCAGGCTTGATCCCCCAGTAGGGGCGTGTAGGAGGCAGCCAATCAATGATTCTCTCTCATCATTGATGTTTCTATCTCTCCCTCTCCCTTCCTTTCTGAAATTAATAAAAGTATATTAAACACACACACACATTTGCTGCTGGGGCCGGAAGTGGTGAAGCTGAGAGCCATCCGTGAGTGCCTGTGGAAGGAAGGCTTGCCGTCACCTAGGACAGAGGTTCTCAGCTTGCATCTGTGCATGACAACCTGAGGATAGGTGGACCAGACTTATCAAATGAAAGTACAGGGTGCCCAGTTTAATATGCATTTCAGATAAACAACAACTAATGTTTTAGCATAAGTATAACCCGTACAACAGTGGGGATATACTTATGCTAAAATTTTTAATAAGCAGCTGTTATTATTATTTCATTGGACTGCCTTTCCCAGATGCCCCCTGCAGCTCTTCCTCCCCCAAAGCTTGGCAGCAAAAGAGCAACTGGAGCTCCCCAAGGAGTCGCTCTGCTGGATGGAACATGGGCTCAGACCCTCTTGTTCTCACCTTCCTGGCTTCAAGCCCTCGACCAAGCCCGGTAAGATAGGATTACTCACAGCATACAACCATGGCTTAGATTGCACTATAGGGCCCCGACTCTCTGAACTCCAGTTGTGACTTTGTCACCAACTGC
Source organism: Myotis myotis (assembly GCF_014108235.1). NCBI lineage: Eukaryota > Metazoa > Chordata > Mammalia > Chiroptera > Vespertilionidae > Myotis > Myotis myotis. Next base: position 11,416,605 of record NW_023416319.1, read on the forward strand.
TCATGAGGTAGCCAGGTCTTGGCCCCTCTTGGGGCTGCTTTTTCATTTGTAAGATGGGTAAAAGCCAAATGGTCACTTCCAGTCATAATACTCTATGATCAACTTACTTGTAAAAATTCTGGCCTTGACTCCATAGCCACTCTCTCTCCCCAGAGAATTAAGATTCCTTTTCTACCCATTCCCAGGGTCCTGAAGTTGAACACTGGGGTCCTGCAGGGTGAAGAGGAGATATTCTGCCTTCTCTTCAGGTACATATATTCTTCTGTTTTGCTAAAGCACACATATCTTCTCACTTTGAGTTGTGTATTAACCAATGCCACCCCAATAAATAAGCAAATAAAGAAAGAAACCACGTTTTTAAGCTAAATGTGAGTCAAACAAACAAACAAAAACAAAAAAGGAAGGAAACTTCTGCGCTCATTCTACCTTTTGCCCTTCTGTAAAATGGCCACAAACTCACCATCACTGACCATTGCCAATGTCCATGGATACAAACATAACTGAAATGCAAAGGGGCTATTTTGAGGTCATTTCAAAAGCTGAAGACCCCCTCCCAGCCCAGCCTGGAGAACCCTGGATACACCTGTTCCTTTTCTCTTAAGTAATCCTTCCCTAATCCTTTTTCAAATTTCACCTGTTGCTGGAGTCCACTGCTGTTGTCATTTTTTGAAGGACAAACCTGTTTTTCAAGTGGTAATTGCATGGGCCATCTGTCTTCATTCGCTAGCCCCCATCCCACCATCTTTCTCCAACCCCCTCAGTGAGTGAAATAACAGTGCAATAAAAGATTCTGGTTTCAGCAGACAGCATTCTGTCCATGTGTGTTTAATATCAGGATGAACCTACGAACAGACGGGGTAACAAAAGAAAAAGTCCTCTTTGGGTTTCCTGAAGTTTTCCTGCCACAGGGCTCAGAACTTGAGAAATGGCTGATGAAGAAAATAATTTCATTAGTGTAGATCCCCAGGGGGTGTTGTGCTGCTTTTAATATATATATATTGGTTTCAGAGAGGAAGGGAGAGGGAGTGAGAGATAGAAACATCAATGATGAGAAAGAATCATTGATTGGCTGCCTCCTGCACGCCTCAAACGTGATCGAGCCCGCAACTCGGGCATGTGCCCTGACTGGGAATCAAACCATGACCTCCTGGTTCATAGGGCGACCCTCAACCACTGAGCTACACAGGCCGGGCGTGCTGCTTTTTTACGAGGGAACATAACTGGCGAACGTGCATGCTGATGGGTATTCTGAGAGCACGCCTATCTTCATCAGGGCTTGAGATAAAGTCCTAATCAAAGTGGTCATGACTCCTTTTGAAGCTGCACAGGAAAGCTCTAGGAAGCACAGTTTAAAAGACTCTCGTTCACAGGAAACTCCTCCTTTATTAATAATATTCAGAAATTTGTTTCTGGTCTGGCTTTGGTAACTCGCTGTGCTAAAAGAAACCTCATAGGAATTTGGAAAGTTTTTCTGGGAAATCAAATCCAAAAGGTTAGGGTGGGGCTTGCAGGTCATTAATTTCGAGGGACATTGTTAGCCACCACTTGCAGTTTGGGCATGGGAGAGCAAGACCCAACAGGGGGGCATGTTGGTGTGTTTAGGGTAGCCATTCTCGGTGTAAAACTATCTTTACCTCTCCTCTTTGAACTGGTAAGGTCTAATGTCCTTTGATGGAGTTAATTTTACTGTGATAGCAGATTTACCCAGAGATGATCCTTGCATAATTCAGGCCTGATTATCTCTCTGGAAAGATGGGTCCAAAATATCTCATGGAGATATTCTATTAGCAAAGGGCTTGGATGACTTAAAAACATTGGTCGGTTATGCTAAAGGTGGACACGATACTGAAATTCTGGTGGGTGTTTGCTTTGGTTAAGAGCGGTAGGTAAAAGCAGGAAGGAAGGCACTTGCACTTCCAGGAAGATGAGGTAGACAGTTTTCTCTATTCCTCCTACTAAGCGCAACTAAGAACCTTAGACATTACATATAAAGCAAACATAGGAAGACTGTTAGAAGTGGAGAGAGAAAGGCAGGCCAGTTAGGTACCTCAGAGCCCAAGGAACAACTCACTGAAGAGTTCTCTGGGTTTTAGTTTTGCTTCATTTATCCCAGACTTGGAGCTAATGAAGCTGGCAGCCTGGAAACATTAAAGTGAAGACAACAAAAGGGTCAAGAAAAACCTGTTCTCTCTTTCCAAAGGACCAGGAAAGGGGCACCCTGGCATGACAGAAACCTTTTAGATAGTAACCACTGTGCTTCAGCCAAACAGCACAGAAAAACTGTGACCCCACCCACACTCACCCCAGTCAAGGCCAAGTGGGAGCCTTGACTTCCACCCTAGCTGGGCTGCAACAAGGCTCCCCAACATCCCCCAGCAGAGTGGTGCCAGAGAAGGCGGAACCGAGAGCCAGAACCTTGAACTCTGCCAGCCGGAATGAGGCACACCCCTCTGCAGTGTGAGGGCAGGTCACATTGGGAATTCCCACCCCTGCACAGCTTGACCAAGTGCCCTTCTCCTCAAGGGTCAATGGAGGCCCAGAGGGGAACCTGGACTTCTCTCTCCACCTCGCAGTTACAAGGCAGTGCTCCCCTTTTCCTGCCACAGTGGTGTCAGAGGGAGTCACAAGAAACAGGAGATTTAAATAGGATGAAGATTCTTATACTATGAAAATGCCCATGTTTCAATAACAATTCTTTCATCCTGTCAAGAACCTGACAATCTCAAACTAAATATAAAAAGACAATAAATAGATGCCAACACCTAGAACAGAGAACTAGCCACATAAATTTTTTTCAATGAACAATTAGAAAACATGCTTGAAAAAAGTAAAAAATAAAAAAATAAAAGGGGGGGGGGGGAGCCAGCATGGCTCAGTGGTTGAGCATTGACCTATGAACCAGGAGGTCAAGGTTTGATTCCAGGCCAGGGCATATACCTGGGTTGCAGGCTCCAACCCACTGTGGGGTGTGCAGGAGGCAGCCGATCAATAAGTCTCTCTCATCATTGATGTTGCTATCTCTCTCTCCCTCTCCCTTCCTGTCTGAAACCAATAAAAATATCTTTTTTAAAAAAGGAAGTCTCAACAAAGAAATCTGAGATATACAGAAGAACCAGATGGAAGTTTTAGAACTGAAAAGTACAATAACCAACATAAAAAGCTCAGTGGATAAGCTCAATAGCAGAATGGAGGAGACAGAAGAAATAGTCAGTGAACTGGAAGCTAGGACAATAGAAATTACCCAATCTGGACAACTGAGAGAAAATAGACTGAAAAAAAAAAAAAAGTGAATAGCCCTAGCCAGTTCAGCTCATTGGATAGAGCGTCAGCCTGCGAACTGAAGGGTCTTGGGTTCGATTCCGGTCAAGGACACATGCCCAGGTTGTGGGCTCAATCCCCAGTGGGGGAAATCAATAAAAAATGTATATATATTTTTAAAATGATAAGTGCTGATGAGAATGTGGAGAAAAGGGAACCCTTGTGTACTATTGGTGGGAATGTAAATTGATGCACTGTGGAAAACAGTATGGAGATTCTTCCAAGAAATTAAAAATAGAACTACCATATGATTCAGCGATTCCAGTTCTGGAGATATATCTGAAGGAAATGAAATCACAATCTCAAAGAGATATCTGCACCTCCATGTTCATTGCAGCATTATTTACCATAGTCAAGACATGGAAACAATCTAAATGTGAGTCCACAGATGAATCAATCAAGAAAATATGGTCTATATATATATACATATACATATACATATACATATACATATACATATACATATACATACACATATAATATTATTCAGCTCTAAAAATTAAGGAAATCCTTCCATCTGCAACAACACAGATAATATTTGAGGACATTATACTAAGTGAAACAAGCCATATAGAGAAAGACAAATGCTGTATGTTCTCACTTATATGTAGAATCTAAGAAGAAACTGAATCCATAAAGAGAGAGGGGTCACCAGGGATGGGGGTGGGGGGGTGGGGGGAGGTGGGGATAATGATGTGAAGGTGGTCAAAGGGTAGACACTTCCAGTTATAAGACGAGTATGTTCTGGGGATCTAATGTACAGCTTGATGGCTGTAGTTAATAATACTGTATTGTCTACTTTAAAGTAGATCTTAGAAGTATCACCACACACATACACACAACTACGTGAAGTGATGGTATGTTAGCTTAACTAACCTCATTGTGGTAATCATTTCACAATATATACATATAGCAAGTTATCACACGGGCTCCTTAAATTCACACAATGTTACATGTCAATCACACCTCAATAAAGCGGCAGTTTTATCAACACTCACACAAGTGTACTTGCAAGTACCATTGGGGGCAACCAGGTAAAGGGTAGACAGGATCTACAATTATATAAACATCCAACATTTAACTTTAAGAAACAGCTCGGGGGGGGGGGGGGGAATCAGAATTACCCTTAGAAGTCACAACCATGCTCCCCATTCACAAGTGCAGAGTTTAAGCAGGTCATAATATACCTCATTCCACTTCAACATGAGTAACCTCTGGTCCAGAAAGAACTAGAATTATTGTACTGTGATGTAAAATTTAAGAAAAGAAGAAATGCATTAGTGTTGCACAAATGTATGGTACAATGTGCTTATCATTGCTTTATGCTACATTTAAATGCTATTTTTACTAAGTAATGGTTGCCGCTAACCAACACAAAACAGGCAGAAGCTCTCTAGTCGGAGTGCCACCACGGTCCTGGGCTGGAGTTCTCTTTTTCCTGTTCTGCCCAGTTCCCACCCGCAGCTCTCCTGCACAGCAGCAGTTTTGGTTTCATTGTGTGTGTTTTTTTTCTCCTTTCCAGGCCTCACCAAAAATGAGGTGACCACGTGGCAGAGTCAGGCAAAGGAGAGCCAGCGTCTGCCCAGAAATGGAAACTAGCCATGCCCGTACAATTGGCCTAAGGAGGCGTGACTACAGGAAAGAGGGCCTGGCCACTGGTGGCATGTGTCCCAGGGGCCCGGGGCAGGCCACGGGCACTGTCCCTGAGAGACTGGGGATGAGATTCCAGAGCCACTGGAGTTTGTGTTGCTGCTCTCTCAACTCCCCGTTCCTCCCTCCCTCCCAGCTCTCAGGTCCTCCAGCCACCTTCCTTTGGGTTTCTTTTAGTCCTATTTTTTTTTTTTTATAAAATACACCAAAAAACTTTAAAATTTTAAATAAATAAATACTCATCACAGAAATATAGAGAAGAAAAAAAATAAGATAATAAGAGTTATCCAAATCCCAGCTGCTACTGATAACATTTTGGCTGGTATATACATAGAAACATACTTATTTTCATACTTCAGGCCCTTCATGTGTACCACCCTTCCCTCCAGGGTAAAGTCAAAACTTGGTACATGAAAAAGCCATGTTACCATAATGCAACAGATATCCCAGACGGCCCTGGATTCCAGACTTGGCCTGTAGCCAAGTCTCCCCTGAAAGAATGTTCTCCCTGGTTACTATACATACAGGGTGTCCCCCCAAATGTGTATATACTTTGAAGGCAGTGTTTATTAAAATACGTTTTATTTTCAAAATGTGCTAGAATGTACAGCTATCAGCTGTTAAAGTGTGTACACACTTTTTGGGGACAACCTGTATATACAAACCCACACACACACATATTTTTTAAAAATAAAAATGAGATCCTATCATACAGACTGTTTTGTAACCTCTTCCCCCCCCCCCCCCAATCATGAACATCTTTCTAGGTCAGTAAATATGCTTTACAATATTATAATGGCTGCACAATATCCCATTATATGACTGGACCATAACCAGTCTTCCAATGGTAGACATTTAAATTGTTTCCAAATACTTTTTGCTGCTGTAAACAATGATACAATAAACATCCTAGAGCAAACCCTTCATGGACATTCTTACTTATTTCCTTGGGATACATTCCTGGAAGGGAATAGCTAGCTATAGGTTTGAATTTTTTTAAAAAATAAGTATTTAGGTTTCAGAGAGGAAGAGAAAGAGAGTTAGAAACACCAATGATGAGAGAGAATCATTGACTGGCCGCCTCCGGCACACCCCCTACTGGGTATTGAGCCTGCAACCTGGGCATGTGCCCTGATGGGGACTAGAACCATGAACTCCTGGTTCATAGATTAGCGCTCAACCACTGAGCCACGCTGGCCGGGCCACTAGAGGGTGTTTCTGAGGAACAGTCATTCAGTGTCAGCGACAGAAAAGGCGAGTTCTTTAGATATTATTTTAAGTCTTTTTGTATTGGCGACTTCAAAAACTTTGAGCTAAAGACAACCCCAGCCCTCTAGTCCCAATGCTATTGTAACATCAGAGCCCGATGACCAATCCACTTTATGAAACCACCTCGATCACCATCCAGATCAGCGGGAAGAGCGCTGGAATCAGAACTGAAGACCTGGGTTCAAGTCTCAGCTACACAGACACAGACACAGACACAGACACACACACACACACACACACACACACACACACACACACAGGTGACCTTGGACAGGTCACTTATTCGTATAGTCCTGGCTTCCTCTCTGTGAAACGAGAATAATTGTCATCGCTGCCTGCTTACTTCACAGTGTTGTTATGAGAGAATCCGTTAACACGGCCCACAAAGAGCTCTGTCATTGCTAAAGCACCATACAATTACAGGGCACCATTATTATTTTTTCATGCCATGACACTTATTTGGTTATTTCTCCTGAAGATCACACTCTATTCCATCTGCACGTGGGGAAATGAACTTTGGGCAAAGCCTGTTACGTCTCAACTGGCCTCAGGGGAGGAGGGGGGAGTGGGGGAGGTGAGGGAGGTGGGGGAGGTCATGGCAGTTGCTCTCCTTTCCCTTCCTCAGAAGCCCCAGCCCCCACCCCAGCTCCCAGGCACTGTAAGACTCTGCTCTCAGGGTTTACAGTCCCGTGGGGACTGGGGACGGTGGGAGAAGTGAAGTGCCGATCATGTGTTGTGCTAAGCGCTACAGAGGTCACCTGAATCTGCGGAGGGCAGATCTCTCCAGAACAGGGAATCCGTCCCTGAGACTAGTGGTCAGGGCTGGCTTCTAGAGAGGGAACCAATGCTGAGTAAAAACAAACAAGCAGCTAAACAAGGCAGGGGAAGGAAAGGGCACTCGAGTGCAAGGCACAGCGCCTGTCGAGGTATGGAGGTTTTCAGCAGCATTCTGGGTTCCCGAGCCGGGGGTGGGACAGCCAAATCCACAAGGCTGTGGCCGGCTCACTTTTATCTTGTGGATTTTCCAAAGCCCCAAGCCCATCTCAGCTTATACTGTGCGCGCCTAGGGGTCCTGCAGGCTGTATCCCTGTCCCGGAACCCGACTCCCCGTGGCTATGGAAGTTGGACGGCAGCTTCAGCTCCTGGTTGCCTTGCAAACAGCCAGTCTGTCGTCAAAGAGTTTCCCACTGAAGGCAATTTTGTTATTAGGGGGGAAAAATAGCCCCTGTCCCCTCTGTCCTTCCCCAGCTCTCTGACGTGAGGTCGTGTCATTGGTTTCTTGCTTTGGCAGTTTTATTATGGAAATGAGATATTGAAATACAAATTGGGACGTGGACAGTATAATTACCGATACTGCATATGCATTTCCTCCCTTTGTTACTGGTGAGTCCTCACGAAGCCCTCTCACCAGCCACGTCCCAATCCTGCGCGTCTTTGGCTCTTGCCTCTTTTCTTGTGCGGGCCAGGCGGGCCTGAGAGGGAAACACAGCCAAAGGAAGTACCTGCCTTCCCCGAGAAGGGCTATTTTTGTGACAATGCTGAGCTGTCCCGGCCTCTGAGGTCCAAGGGCTTCCCAGCTCTCCCCACACAAATAGTGCACAGACCGAGCCAGACACGGGAAGTCCCAGCCAGGGGACCTTTCTAAAAAATTAACTGCAACAAAACAAGTCTTTTCAGCGGTGGATCAGGCTGGACTAGGCCATCCTCCCGGGCCTGTGACTGTCTTCTGTCAGCACCTTCTCAGGAGAAGGAGGTCACATAAGCTGGTTGATTTGACCACCTGCCAGAGCTGCACAGTCAGGCATTCAATGCTGTGTGACCTGTCCCGGCTCCTTGGATGACCTTGACTTCTGCTTCTCCCCAGGGGAGCTGTAAACACACCTCGCGGGGAGGCAGGAATGGCGAAGAGAGTGGGCTCTGGGTTTTAATCTTGCCTCTGCAGTCTGTAACTCAATGTCCTCATCTGTAAAATGGGGCTACGAGCAGTTGCCATGTCAAAGAGATGTTCTGAAGATGGCATGCCTTAATGTAGATGAAGCATGTGAAACACAACTACTGTGCTGTAGATTTATTGCACTGATGGCCTCAATTCATATCCTCTCTGTATACAGCCTTTTGCAATGTGGCTTTGCAGGAACCCCTGTCAGCAATATGAGTCTATTTCTCCACTCCTGGAGTCTGAGTCAGCTTGTTTCTTTGGCCAGCAGAAGTGACAGTGGGCCAGTTCAGAGCCCGGGTCCCAAGAGGTCTTACTCACTGCGGCTCTGTCGGATCCCTGGTTCTGCCAGGAGAACAAGCCCAGGCTAGCCTGCTGGGTGATAACAGACTACGTGAGGCAGAGATGAGTCAGCCTTATTGTCCCAGCAGAGGTTCCAGACATGTGAGGAAGTCCAGCAATGATCAATGGACCAACCCCTAGGCAACCTTTCTAACAAACGAGCAGCTGACCACAGGAGCACGAGTGAGGCCATCCTAGACCAGAAGAACCACCTACCCAACCCACAGGCTCCGGAGCTGATCACATGCTTATTATTTTAAGCCACTAAATTTGGGGGGGTGGTTTGTTATGCAGCAATAACTAACTGGTGCATATAGTAAGCTATTAATGTACTTTCCCGCTCCTCTAGAACTCACTTTCTAAATGTGTTGAACCATTGCCCATCTATACTACCGTCCCCAGGGATAGAGAGATAATAAGGTATCAGAGCAAGAACATAGGCCCTGGGCTCAGACAGAGCTTAAATCCTAGCGTTTAAATCTGATAGGTACAGAGATAGGACCTTTAACAATCATTTCTGTTCCATTACATGGAAATAATAGCATCATACAAGGTTGTAGTAAGAATTGAATAAAATAATGGATGAGGAAGAGTTTGACACCCAGATTCTTCTTCTCGTTCCACAGGAAGCTCAGTGTCTTGCACAGAGAGTAACATTCAATGCATGGTGATTGAAATCATATTTGACAAGGTTGAGCTGGTAAGCTCTGCTACCTGATGCTCTAGAGCAGCGGTTCTCAACCTGTGTGTCATGGCCCCTTTGGGGGTCGAACGACCCTTTCACAGGGGTCTCCTAAGACCATCGGAAAACACATATATAATTACATATTGTTTTTGTGATTCATCACTATGCTTTAATTATGTTCAATTTGTAACAATGAAAATAATGTAAATATCAGATATTTCCATTACGATTCATAACAGTAACAAAATTACAGTTATGAAGTAGCAACAAAAATAATTTTATGGTTGGGGGGTCACCAGAACATGAGGAACTGTATTAAAGGGTCATGGCATTAGGAAGGTTGAGAACCACTGCTCTAGAGAGAAGGCATAGGTAATAGCTTCATTTGAAAGCACAAAGGAAGTGTTCTCTAATTAGCCAGGGATGACAATCCCGATCCCAATAACTATAGAAATCCATGGCGTTTGCTTAGTGTTTGGGAAGCACGTTCCCGTAGACATTGTTGAGCTTCACAGGAACTTTGTGGAGCCCTTCAGGATCAGCACTGTCCCATTGCACAGCCTCCAAAGAAGCTGTGGAGGTCAGTGGTTTGCCCTTTGATACACAGCTGGTCAGTGGCAGGAATGGGACTCCCAGGGCTAATATACCAGTTGATACAGCGCTGAGGGCCCATGCCCAGGAAGAATCCTACTAAGGACACACTAACCTCCACTTTCCTGTTTCTTGAGTGCACATACCATTACACAAAGTGTTCCCCATCTCCTGGAAACACAGCTCAGACCTCCCCTTGGCTGAGCACTGAGGTCTTGGGCTTTTTCCGTTCAGGAGCCTTTTTGTTGAGGCGAAGAACCTTCCCTTGTCCTCATCACTCTCTGCCAGAAAATAAAAGGACTCAAAACAGCAAGAAGAATGATCCCAGTCAAACTCTGCAGCCAACATGTGGGCAGCCAGTCTACTACCCTGTCGGCCTTCCTCCTGCAATTGCTGGGAGGGTCCTCCCCGACTGCCATTGGACAATGTTCTCAGCAGCTGAATCCTTCAAGGATGAGGCTACTTCCTGAAGAAAGATCATGAGATCCTTTCTAAACTCCTTTTCAGTAGGAACGTCAGGGTCAGTCAGCTCGTGCACAGAGCCCTCCTGATGGGCTGACTTCTGTCCTGGGTGAGAGCGTGAAGAGGTGGGCATGGAGGGTGCAAAATGTCAGTGAAACAGTCAAGTACCGCTCCTGCCCTCCAGGAGCCCAAAATCCAAATGGGTCCCGGGACATGCCCTCTTGGGAGCCACCTCCATCCAGGAAGTTGGTCAAAAGTTAAAGAACTATTTGTATAAAGATATTTACAGCAGCATGATTCCGAGTGAAGACGATCTGGAAATTGCCCAGATGCCCAACAAAAGAGGATTGGTTATGCAAACTTGGTTTTATCAAATTGAGGGAATACTACTTTTCCATGAAGGGTACTAATGACTTTTAAGTAGATCCATGGAAAAGTGCATATGAAATAATATCGGGTAAAGGAAGAATGCAGCAGTTCCCACGCCTTGGTGACACCTGTGCGAAATCTGTTTTTGCACGATGACTGTAGGAAGATATCACAAAATACACATAGCAGTTGTTTTAAGGTAACAGCATGATTGTAATGCTTTGGTATGTGAGCTTAATATGCAGTAAAAAAAAAAATCTAGAAAGTAGCAAGAGAGACACAAACCATCTGGCTTTCAGAACACTGGGCAAAACACCAATAGTGTAAATGAGAAGAAAATATGTGCACAATAGTGGGGGTGGATTAGGAAAAGTTGCAATTATTCAAGAGTTGGACTTTGAGTGGCTGTATGATGTATCGCTGCTGACCGGCACTCCTAGGGACATTTAGCCATACTCAGAGACCGTGCAGCAGTAGTTACGATGGAATCCCAGACACAGGGCTGCCTACTGGGGAGAGTTGTGGGGTGTAGGGAGGTCTATTGGGTGCTCTTCAAGTCATATCAGTAACTTGGCTGCTCACTCAGCCTGTGGAAAGCTGGTCCTCAACCTGTATTCAAGTTTTCTGGTGTGTGTGTATGTGTGTGTTGTGTTTTAATATATTTTTTAAAATATTTTTTTTAATTGTTTTCAGAAAGAAAGGTAGAGGGAGAGAGAGAGATAGAAACATCAATGATGAGAGAGAATCATTGATCGGCTGCCTCCTGCACGCCCTCTACTGGAGATTGAGCCTGCAACCCGGGCATGTGCCCTTGACCGGAATTGAACCTGAGACCCTTCAGTCTGCAGGCCGACACTCTATCCACTGAGCCAAACCAGCTAGGGCTTGTGTCTTAATATTAATAGCACTGTATAATGATGAGAAAGAACAAAGATGAGCAATGAGAAGGTGAAGTATGCATTCAATTTGCTTTGAAGAGGCCAAGTCTTATTATGGGGATGTTTAATGTAGGATGTCTCTGGGGGTTCAAGGGAGGCCAGGACATGTACCCTCTCTGAATTTCTTCTCTGGCCAGAAGTTAGTGTCCCAAAATGCACAGCCTGAGACTCTACCTGCCTGTTTTCAAACTTCAGTCAGAGATGGACTTTGGATGCATAAACATGCAGATTCCAGGGACAGCGAACTAGTTGTCAACAAACCTGCCAGGGGATGCTGATGCATGTGGTCCTAGGACTACACTTTGAGAAGCATTGAGCTAAAATACTTCCATTTATTTAAAAGTGCAAATCCTAATTTAGTCCTTACCATCCCGTCTGCCTCCTGGAAGGTGTAGGGGCAATTTTCACATAGTAATGGGGGAAACAGGAGGAAGGAGGAAGAACAGAAGGGCACAGGATGCTAAGGAAGAGGGGGCAGGTCCCTCGCCCTTGAGCAGGGACACAAGACCAGAAAGCCAAGCTCTTTATACCCAACTAGACTAATGACATCTCTGCCACCACTGGCCAATGGTGCATGACATCTATAACGTCTTCCATCCTGTTATGAATGGATTGGGGTGTGTGTGTCCAAGGGTGGTTGTGTGTGAGTTTCAGGGCTCAGGCTGGGACAGGCACAAGAATGGAATGGGGGCTGTATGTACCTCTCAGGTCCTCTAACTCTCTCAGGGTACTCACAGAGAGAAAGAGACAGACTCAACTAAATTATTACAACAAAATAATTTTAAAAATGCCCTGAGAGAGGAATACAAGTATTGTGGGAACCAGGGCAGAGAAGGGAGTGACTAATATCTCTGTGTGGGGGTAAGGAGAGGGCGGGGCTGGTCGGATGATTAGCTGATGACCTGTTAAGGGACAGGTATGGTAAACAGTAATTTGGTCCTCATAACAAATGCAAAAGGAGATGTTATTTTATATGGATGAATGTGTATCTCAGAAAGATCGGTTGTAGGCCAGCTTCATACAGTGGTGATTTGGGTGCAGGCAGCTCTGTCAAACCCTGAAACATGAGGTGTGATTTCCCCCCCAAGGACTCATTTGGTTGTGATCTTGGGTGAGTCATTTCCTTTCAGGTTTCTCATCTACGAAAGAAGGGTTGGGCACCTTGTGTGACACCGATGTGCTCCCAGCTTAGATCCTTGAGGAGCCTACCAAGGCCTCAAGTGGGGAATCACTGGACCTGAAAGAAAACAGAGATTCTATTCTCCAGGAGGGACCCTTGCCTTCCAAAGAGGAGTCATTACAAGACTGGACAGCACCATCACCCCCTCGCAACCTCTGCCCCCCCCCCCCTTCCCGCTAGGCTTGGGCAGGAAGCGAGCGAGCCTGGACATTCCAACGCCCCAAAATATTTCAACAGGTTGCAGCAAACCCACCAGGGAAACAGGATGAGAGGTTTTGTTTTCCTGGTTTTATATTTTGACTCCTGATCTCCCATTGCTGTTAGAAAGTTTACTGATCCTCTGTGCAGGGTGGGATAGAGGAAGTCTTCTTTGTTAAAAGTCTAAAAAAAATCTGTTTGGCCACTGGTGGCCCAGCAGCCCACAGCGGCTGCACAATGGATGGGCTGGGAGGAAGGCAGCAAGGTGGGTCCTCTCTGGGGAGCCCTGGGAGGACCACACATCAGGCTGTACCTCCCATAGCTCAATGCAAACAGAAGGAAAATCAATCCTGGTTGTGCCAAGTCCCTGGCTCCAGGCTGTTAGGAAGATAAAAGATTCCTTCCCTCCCCCTCCCCCAATCTTTCAGGCACCAGAAAACCTCTTCAGCTGTAAAGCCACACCCATTCCTGCTGCCCCAGGAGCAAGCCTGCACACGGGCCCACAAAGTCTACTGCCACCAGCTCAGAGCAAAGGCCACGGATACTAACCATCCCTTTCCTGGGGCGGCCGCCACCCACAGAACCCAGGGTCACAGCGGTGCTCAAGGGCCGCTCCAGGAACAGCCCAGGGGACATCCATCCAACTGCCTCACACTAGCTGCTGCTCAGGGTTGGGGACGTTGGCGAAGCCCCAACCCCTGGTCCGGAATTATTTGTCTCTACCCATGGACAGTCCCGCCAGCCAGCCTCCAGGCTCTCGGGGACCCCGTGTGGTGCTTTGACACCTAGATGTTAGACCAAATAGTTCCCAGCTGTGGAAACAGGCAGACCAGCTGTGGCAGCTCAAACCAGGGGGTAGGAGGGGAGGGGGGAACTATGGCACATTTGTACCATTTTCCACACCCTCAAGAGTAGCTTTAGCGTCCACTGTTCGTACCAGTGGCAAAGGCTTGCTAGAGACTTTTATGTGGGTTGTCTTATTGATTTCTCAAAGTAACTGGGTGAAATGGATACTAGTTACCATCCCTTTTGTTGTAGTTGAACACACCGCGGTTTAGAGAGATGAATAGTGGTGGAGGCGAGATTAGCACCATGGCAGCCTGGCTCACGAGCCTGGGCTCTCAACCAGCACACCCCGGGGAGGATCCTGGGTTCAGAGTTGCAAAAACTCCACCATGGCCTCCATCCCATGGTGACCAGTGCATGGGAAGTTTTCAGGCGCTCGTGTCCCGCCTGGGAAAATAGGAAGCAGTAACTCCAGAGATCCGGGGACACACAGGTTAACTCCGAAGGGAGGGCCTATAGGAGGGGATGGAGGGTGGGGGTTAGGGACGGAGCATATTTAGCACCAAGAGCTCTGCTGCAGGCCCTGGGGTGCCGATCCCCAGGCAGGGCCTGGGCCCTGGGCCCTGGGGCCTGTCCCTCAGCACCTGGCTCACCTCTTCCAACACATTCTACAGCTCAGTTGTTCTCACCGGCTATTGGCTGCCTCTAGGTCACCTGTTCCCTCCTCTGGTTCACCAGCATTTTGCAGGGTCCTTCTAGAAGTAAGGATGGGAAGTGTGGGGGTTTGTGGCACCCCAGGAGGCCTGAGGGACTAGCTCTACCTTTTCCTCAAATTGAGCCTTGGAGGTTGCCACCCAGTCCCGAGGAGCCTCACTTTCAAGGGCCAAAAAAAAAAACTTTGTGGGGATGGGGGAGTTACTAGTAAGTGGGGTGTGGCCAAGATAGATGTGAAAACAACCTAAATGTCATAGACAGATGAATGGATAAAGAAAATGTGGTGTATTGTGCACATGTTACATATATAAATATGCTATATAATATATCATGTGCATATATTATGTGTGTATATATTATGTGTATATGTATGTATATATTATGTATACTATTATATATTTTATGTATAATATTATATGTCTGTATATAATATTATATATATGTGTGTGTGTGTATATATATATCTTCATACACACAATGGAATATTATTCAGCCTTAAGGGAAACCCTGCCATCTGAGACAACATGGGAGAACCTGGATGACATTATTCTCATCGCAATAAGCCAGACACAGAAAGACAAATACTGCATGATCTCACTTCTATGTGGAATCTAAAAAAGAAAGAGTCACAAGAAAAAAAAGAGTCACAGTCATGGTAACAGAGAGAACCGGCGATTCTCAGGGCCTGGGGGTGGGGGGGGGGCAGACAGGGTGATGTGGGTCAAAGGGTACAAACTTTCAGCTACACGGTGGGTGAGTTCTGGAGACCCGATGTTAAAAACACTGCATCGCATACTTGGCATTTGCTAACGGGGCAGATCCCAAGTGTGCTCACCGCATTCGCACAAAGATGACTGCGTGAGCTGATGGGTGTGGTGATTAGCTTGATTGTGGCAATCACTTCAGGATGTACATGTGTATCGAAACACGCGGTTTACACCTTAAATATACACAATTTATATTTGCCAGTCATACCTCAGTAGAGCTGGGGAAAGCCTGGAGTGTGGCATCTGCCCGAAGGGCTATCACAGAAGAGAGATTAGGAGGGGGGGCTCGGCGGGCAGAGGGAGCGGCGGATCTGCAACCTAGGGGAGCAGATGTCAGCTTAACATAAGAAAGGCCGCAAGACCACTTCCCCTGTCGGCATCATCATTCTCACAGCTGCCGTCCATTGAGGACAGTGTCAAGCATTATGCTGACTGCTTTTATCTACACTGGCCTAAGCAAACCTTCTGACCACCTGGGAAGTGGATGCCTGCAGTCAATGCGTGTCCCTAACATCACCGCCGAAGCTCAGGGAAGTTAACTGCTTACAGGTGGCTGAATTCGCATCTGGGAAAAGCTGCGGTCCCTACCCCACAGGTGGCTCCAAAGTCCACACTCTTAACCTTTAAGTCTATCCTCTCCCCCATTCCCAGAGGTATTCGGAGATGCTAACACGTGCCTGATCCTAGGAATCACCCAGGATGCTCTTCCACACGCAGCTCCCCAGGCCTCGCCCGGAACCACTGGAGAGCCCTCCCCACGTGTTTTTGGCCCGCGCTCAGCGGGACTTGGAAGCCTGGCTTTGGGGAGAGGAAGCTGGACCCGTTGACTTCTCAGGGCTCCCGTCTCTGTGTGGCCTAAGATTTTGATATTGTATTTGTAGGCAGGGCCTCCCTGAACCAACGTGTCAGACTTTCTGGCACCTTTTGATGGCTCTGGGGCACCCGGGCTGTCTTCAGAGCCGCCTAGATGCCCCACAGATACGTGGAGCGGGGCTGGGAGGGGCCCTGGGAGCCGGGAGAGTGAAGGGGAAGGGAGGAGGGGAGTGGGAGGAGCCTTTCATCCCTGCTCTGAGGGGCGGTCCCGAGTCTCTCCACACCTGCCCTTGCAGAGGTTATTCCTTACCCGGGAGCATGGATGGAGGGAGGACGTTTCCATGGACCATTTTCTCAGCTGCTTTGGAGGATGGCCTTTGGGTAACGAGCGGGGGAGATGTTGCAGAGAAGTCCCGTCTCCTGGAACCAATGACGGGAGAGCGTGGGGAGCCCCCCGGAGGCTCGCTCTGAGGCAGACACTGTGCTGCGCACCCTCCGTGCAACCTGCAGTTAATCCCGTGAGTCTCGTGATAAGTACCACGATGCTCCCATTTCACAGATGGTTAAGAGGCTCAGAGAGGCAGGCTGACGTGCCCCAGCCCCACAGTAACTGGCAGAGCCTTCCGATCTCACTGAGAGCAGTACCCCACCGCTAACCCCCCCACTGTGCCGCCTCTTAACTTCCTTTTGGACCATCGATTCTGAAGACGTGCCCACAGCTATTGTTTTGTCCTGACAGCCAGTGACCAGTAATGTTGGCCATGGGCCAGGCGCTGTCTTAGGTGCCTTCCATGGACGGACTCACCGAATCCTAGCGACAGCGCTAAAGGGTGTTGTCCTTGTCCCCATTCAACAGATGAGAAGACAGAGCCTCAGAGACGGCCAGCCCCGTGTCTCAGCAGTGGGAACCGGATACAGCCACGCTTCAAACGCAGTGAGCGTGACCCCGAAGTCTGCACCACGAACCACCAAGCCACACAGGCAGGCCTAGTTCTGTTGTACTTCACGGAATCCTGCTTCACAGATGTCATGATTTTTCACAAATTGAAGGCAAGGCCCTCCACCAGCAGTGAGGTAGGACTATCCTCTTGTGACGCTCGAATAAATGTGGTCTGGAACCCAACCTGCAGGATCTCGATGCATCTCCTGCATGGCCTCTCCCGCCACACACACACACACACAGCTGTGTGCTCCGTTTCAGTGATTCGGGGATCTCCTGAGGTCCTCTTTTGGGGTCCAGTTCTAGGATGAATTTTTTTTTTAAACGGAAAACAAAGATTTGGCTTGATGCTTCCAGGAAGACATGGAGGAGGGAAGCACAGGCCTGGAGTCCCCATTCCCCATCACCAAGCCCAGATTCTGGGGTCCACCCCGAGGCCAGGGCAAAGGTCAGTTCCGGCCATGCCTTTCTGGTCCTTTGAAAAAAGGCTGTGCTGTTCGGCAGCTCCATCTCATACCTGCCCCCTTGTCCCGAAATAACTGGGCCTCCATTTGCCCTTCGTGGGGAGGGCACTGGGGCCAAGCCCAGGAAGGCATCAGGGGCGGGCCAGGTGCAGGAAGTGCTGCCGCTACGTCGCAGGGTCCTCGGTTTTAGTTGACATCAGCATCACCTGTTCAAAAGCGCATGCCCAGGCCGCAACCCGAGGATCCTCGTGGCGTCCGTCGGAGGTGTTTTAAGTCAAAGCCTCACGTGTGCCTGGTGAGGTGGCCTGAGGACCAGGGCAGAGTCCACAGAGCGCTGCCTGCTGGGGTGCAGTCCACAGGCGGCTCCTGGTTAGTTCTACTCTTGCTTGGGCGATGGAGCAGGTGGGGATCCCAGGGGCGGGGCAGGGCGGGGGCTCCTGGGTTTGTTGGTTGAGGCGGGAGGAGAGAAAGAGGTTGTCCCTGAACTTCTCCCCAGCCCCTGCCTCCCTGGTTCCCAGCAGGTGGCCCCAGGCTCAGCCTCCTTCCTTCCTCCCTCACCTGCAACCTCTCAGGCCTTCCCCCCCGAGCCTCCCGCTGAGTCTGCTTGGAGCTCTTAGAGCTGCGGAGGCCTCTAGGCTGCGTTTATAGGACAAGACGTAGTTCCTGGCCTCCAGGGACCCAGAGTCGAGTTGAAAAGTGGACAAGTCAAGTGAGAAATGTCCGTGAACCTGGGCGTTTGAACCCGGCACTGGGGCAAGTGGGAGAGGCAGTGTTGGGAGAGGCTGTGGCGCATGCTGGTTGGGGTCATGGAGGCGGCTGGAGGGGGACCTGGGAAGTGGGTTTGCAGGGATGGAACGGATCCCCCTGGATGCAGGAATTCCAGGGAACGTGCTGGGCAGACCCCACGTGGAAGGCAGGTGAGGTCACCTTCAGAAGGCCCGAGCGCTCCCCAGGCACAGAAGCGCCTCCTGAAATCTTCGTGACATTAGACCAGTGATGGCGAACCTTTTGAGCTCGGCATGTCAGCATTTTGAAAAACCCTAACTTAACTCTGGTGCCTCGTCACATATAGAAATTTTTTGATATTTGCAACCATAGTAAAACAAAGACATATTTTTGATATTTATTTTATATATTTAAATGCCATTTAACAAAGAAAAATCAACCAAAAAAATAAGTTCGCGTGTCACCTCTGACACGTGTCATAGGTTCGCCATCACTGCATTAGACTCTCCCTCCACCCAGGGAGGAGGTCAAAGAAAACTGGGGTCTGGAGGTTTGGGGACCTCCCTCTGAATACTCCGGCTCTTTTACACGCCTTGAAAGAGGCCTGGCCCAGCTCACCTCAGGTTTCAAGTAAACACATGACTTACAGGACAAGCAGCAGTAGGGAGTGGCGGCGACTGAATCAGCCCTTCCCTGAGCCCGTACCCTGCATCAGGACTGTGATCAACGTCCAGCGGAGACTGTCCATTCAATCCCCATCACTTCCCTGCGAGGCCGACTTTATTACCCTCCGGGGACAGGTGAGAAGAAAGAGGCACAGAGGGGGCAGGTCACCTGCCCGAAGTCACACAGCTCTTCAGTCCTGAGCCTGGACTTGGACAAAGCGCCTTCATTAAGGAATAAAGATCCGCAGATGTTTGCTCTAATGGGTCAGGGTGCGCCTCCCCAGAGTTCTAAACAATACTCACCTGTCGCAGAGAATTAGCGCCAGGATGAGGAAATGACTTAGTTCAAGGCACCACATAAACAACAACCACACCAACAGCTGGAGACAATGTTAAAATGAGGCTATAGAGTTGAAGTTTCATTTTGAGCGTCCAAGAAGCCGAAGCCTGCACAAGCCCGTCTTCCCAGGGGAAAGGTGCTTTCTGGTCGGGGCTGAGCAGCGTCTGAGAAAAGGATGGAAGGATCGGTTGCATTTCTGGAGCACGGTGAATAACAAAGGGGGCCTCTGTCATTCTCTGGGCCCAGCCAGGTGACACTGCTAATCCTAAAATCTACCCTGCAAATCGCACGGCCAGGGAGAGGCCCCTGTCCCCAAAGCCCTCGCCAGACAGTCACCCAGGTGCAGGTGGCAGGTGGGGGTGGCCCTGGAGGCACTCCTCTGTACTGGGGAGAGGAGCAGTGTTTTTTCTAACTTTCTTGTGACAAGTCACAGTAAGAAACGCATTCAGTGTCACAATCCAGCGTGTACATGCCTGTATATGAGTCTCAGGAAAAATACCCTCATTGAATGCACTGCACTGCTGTTTCCTAGTCTACCGGAATTCATTTGTTTTAAAGCTAGTTGTGAGTCGCTTAATTGATTTCACTCCCCTGGAATGGTTTATGATCCCACCCCCTCCCCATTTAAAAACACTGTGAACAAGGAAACAGATAGGAGGTGTTAACGACAGGAATTTATATGGCAGCCCTCTCTCTATCCCTGCACCTTTGAATAGGGTTTTCTGTTTACCCTCCTGCATCTAATCAGCATTTCTCAAACCAGTTCCATGGATTACCTTGATTCCCGGATATCTGAGTAGATGTTTTCCTCCAAAGTGGTTCTGTGCTCAGAAAAATTTGGGAAATGATACACATGATAGCCACACCTGACATGTCACAATGCATTGAGTGTGCTCAAGGCTCTGAGAAGGTCTGCAGCGAAGGGCCTGATTAACTCTGATTACCCAGCCTTTCTCAGATTATTTTTAAAATATATTTTATTGATTTTTTTACAGAGAGGAAGGGAGAGGGATAGAGCGTTAGAAACATTGATGAGAGAGAAACTCGATCAGCTGCCTCCTGCACACCCCCTACTGGGTATGTGCCTGCAACCAAGGCACATGCCCTTGACCGGAATCGAACTTGGGACCCTTGAGTCTGCAGGCCTACGCTCTATCCACTGAGCCAAACTCACTAGGGCCCTCAGACTATTTTTTTGACAAGGTTCCCCTACTTGTCTGACCTCCCACATCCAATCGGGCCAGAGCTGCACCTCCTGACGCTGAATCAGATGGGAAGCCCCGGGCAGGCCCCGGGCTCCTGGAGGGTCACTTTCCCAAAGGGCTGAGGAGATACCTCCACCTGGGCTGCCTTCAGGGACCGGTGCTCAGTGTCCCAGGAGTTCAATGCTCAGCCTGAAGACCCTTTAGCTCCTCCACCCCCCTGGAGGCAAGAAGGGAACGGGGCCTTGAGCTCCCCTCCCCCGCTCATGAACAGGGGTTCAGTAACTCACACTGCAGTCATGCCTACACAGTAGCCATCCACTCCCCGGACTTCCAGCTTCTGTTGTGGTTCAGGTCAGCCACGGCTGAGGAACCTGTGTTCAGATTTGTAAAACAGCTCTGCTGTGGTCCTTTAGGACTTTTTTTTTGAATCTGTCATTTATTTCTCTGGTTACAAAAGAAACACAGGGATAGTTAATGAAATTGTTTCTCTTCCAAAAAAATAAGGACATTTACTTCTTTTTTTTTTAATATATTTTATTGATTTTTTACAGAGAGGAAGGGAGAGAGATAGAGAGTTAGAAACATCGATGGGAGAGAAACATCGATCAGCCGCCTCCTGCACACCTCCTACTGGGGATGTGCCCGCAACCCAGGTACATGCCCTTGACCGGAATCGAACCTGGGACCTTTCAGTCCGCAGGCCGACGCTCTATCCACTGAGCCAAACCGGTTTCGGCATTTACTTCTTATCTCAGTTCTCAAATCCCCCAGTTCCTCTCTGGAGTCAACCAGTTTCTAGTATCTGCACATCTACAGAAAAGGGCTGTGTCACATGCCCACCCCTAATGCAACCGTAAACACACATGAACATCCTCTGCACACTATCAGCACCTTGCTTTTTTTTTTTTTTTTAAATGTTTTTGTTGATTTTAGAGAGAAAGGAAGGGAGAGGGAGATAGAGAAACATTGATGAGAGAGAAATGCCAGTTGGCTGGGCTGCCTCCTGCAGGAACCCTGACCAGGGATGGGACCTGCAACCTGGGTAAGTGCCCTGACCAGGAATGGAATCCATAGCTTTCGGTGCACAGGACGATGCTCCACCAGCTGAGCCACAACAGCCGGGGCTTGGCACCTTACTTTTTAACTTGATGGAATTTGGAAATTGTTAGGACACTAAGAGTTTCCTTACCCTCTCTCACTGCTGCCTCTGTTCTGGCCATTTACGCAGCCATCAGTGTATTTAACTCGCCTCCCCCGAGGAACTCGGATTCCTCCAGTGCTTTCGGTGGGAAAGGACACTGCAGTGGGTGAGCGTGGGTCTGAGCTGCTCTGCACACCTGTGAGCGCGTGTGCAGGATACAGTCCTGGGAGTGGAGCCAGGAGACGTGGGGTGTGGTTCTGCCCTGTCTTACACCAGCTGTGTGACCTCAGGGAAGGCACACGCCTAACGCCAGTCTTTCCTCGCCTGGTGAAGTCAGGAGGTGGGGGCCTGCCAGCCCCTGATTCTTCCTGATTCTGGTACGGGTTCTCGGTGAGTTCTGCAGGGGTGGGTCAGGGCAGCCCTGACCTGTTCTTATGCCCCGATCTTGTCTCCATTCTGGAGACACTTCTCGTTATGAAATTGCTGGTTAGGATCAGGCCTTTGGTCTTGGGGAGAAGCCAACTGAGTGGTGGGACTATTCTCTGCCCCCACAAAAGCAGGATCTCCACGTGGCTGGGGTCTAGTGGGTCTCACTGATGGCTGTGTCCCAGGGTCTAGAGCAGCCCTGTTGAATATAAACATAAAGGGAGCCTGGCCAGCGTGGCTCAGTGGTTGAGCATCTACTGATGAACCAGGAGATCATGGTTCAATTCCTGGTCAGGGCACATGCCTGGGGTTGTGGGCTCCATCCTCAGGGGGCAGGGGGGAGGGGGGCGTGCAGGAGGCAGCCTGTCAATGATTCTCTCTCATCATTGATGTTTCTGTCTCCCTCTCCCTCTCCCTTCCTTTCTGAAATCAATAAAAATTTATTTAAAAAGAATAAAGGGATACGACAGCAATGACACCCATCACACACCTATTAGAATGGCCAACATCTGGGACACGATGCCACTGAATGCTGGCGAGGATGTGGAGCATCGGTTGCTGGCGGGAATGGAGTGCTCACCGGAGGGCCTCGAGGAAGGCTAGTGTGTGGGAAGCGCAGACACCCCACCCGCCAGGGAGAGAAGAAACATCATAGCCAAGACTCACTGAGAGCTGACTTCCTCCAAGTCTTTACAGACAACACCTGGCTTCATCTGCAAAGCCAGACCCCGTGAGGCAGGCACTCGTAATGCTCTCTCTTTCATAGATGCAAACCTGACGCTCCCAGGGATGGAGTGCCCGGGAAGCCAGGCTTCAGGCGGGCCTGCTCGCCTCCCTCCATTCTGCTGTTTTCCCTCCCAGGCCGTTTCTCTTCCCTGGATGCACACACAGCGTTCTCTACCCTGGAACTCAAACGTGTGGTAGCTAGACAGGCCGGCAGAAAGGAGCGAGGCGCTCCGTGGGCAGGCGTGTGGTGTGGCTCTGGGTGAGGTATTCCTTAGCATCTAAGCATCGGGAACAGAGGTCATTTCCGGCTGAGGAAAGCAAGGCTCAGAGACGTTAAATAACTCGTCTCGAATCAGTCTCCAGGCTGAGAGTCAAACTCCGTGTTGGACTCCCGGTCCAGGGCTTTCCCCTCTATCATAGTGACTCTTCATTGGGGCAGGTTGTGCTCCTCAGAGATTCTGATGAAAAGCTTTTCTTCCCCATGTCTCGAGTGCACACCATGCGTGAGTGATGTGTTAGGGGCTCGCTCACCATGCTACGATTTTAGGGTGATGCTCAGACAGACCCTGGTCACCATGCTCTGCTTTGCTCATGGTTTGAGGGACCCCTCGCAGGAGCAGCAGTTCCGCAAGCACATATGAACACCTCTCTCAGAGAAAGGCAACTTAAAAGGGCTGGTTTATCACAGACATGGGCCCCTTCTTCACAGGCCCAAGGAGGGGGGGAGCCGGAAACCATCAAAAGCTGAGGCTGGGAAACCCGGCTTCCTGCGTGTGGCCTCAATTCCCCACCACCGCCACCACCATGGCCACTAAAAATAAGACCCAGCCCAGCGCACGCCCTCCCCAAGTCATCCTCCTGTGATTTATCTCCCGCTTCCTGTTGATCTCCAAGGCTGTTTGACTTCACAGCTTCTGACTTCGGTTCACAGTCCACTGAGCAATTCCCAGGGCTTAAGAGGAAACAACATTTAAAAAAGAAAGACCAAGAGAAAGTGGAAGGTGGGAAACAGCAGGGTGCTGGGGGTCCCCTGTCCTGCCTCTCTTCACCCACTTTACTGGGAAGGTGGGGACCTCTTCTCACCCCCCAGGGTGGCTGCCCCAGGGAACTCTGGCCCAGGCCCTGTTCAAGCGCTGCCACGGCCTACCTGGATGAATGGTCGGCTACTGGTTTTAGTAAATGTACCCACTCTCCTACCGATGGTTATGGGGGGTGGGGTGTGGAAGGCAAAATTGCTGTCTAGGATTTTCGGGAGTGCGGTAGGGACAGGGTCACAGTACACAGGACCTTTGGAGGCAGTTGATGAGAAATGCACATTTGTTCCATGGGGAACCAAGGGCCATTGGCCCAGTTTTCTGGTTCTGCTCTCCAAATGCCTTCTTCCAGCCATAATTTCAAATTCCATCCCCCCTACCCCCCAGTAGACCTCCTAATCTGCTAGTCACCCTTCCTGACATTTGTATCTGTCTTCCTAGATTGTGAGCCCTTGGTGGTGGTGGTGGGAGGGGGGAGCATGGGTGACCTCTTAACCATTCTTATTAGAAATTATACAACGGATGTATGTTCATTGTGTGGAAATATTAAAAATATCAAAGAGCACCCCTCTCCCCCAAAGAGGATAAAATGTGTCCACGATGCACCAGCTGGGACTGTAACATTTTGGTGATCTTTCCCTTTTCCTGGGTGTACACACACACACACACCTCCCCCAGGTTTACTTAAAAATGGAACCAAAGCCGAAACCGGTTTGGCTCAGTGGATAGAGCGTCGGCCTGTGGACTGAAAGGTCCCAGGTTCGATTCCGGTCAAGGGCATGTACCTGGGTTGCGGGCACATCTCCAGTAGGAGGTGTGCAGGAGGCAGCTGGTCGATGTTTGTCTCTCATCGATGTTTCTGACTCTCTATCTCTCTCCCTTCCTCTCTGTAAAAAATCAATAAAATATATTTTTTAAAAAATGGAACCAAACACTATTTCCTGTTCTGTAACTCCTTTTGTGCCTGCTTGATAATCTTAACATGTTTTCATATCAATATTTATATCACTGAGAATCACTGCAGAACATTCTATCAAACAGTTGTAATTACAATAATCTCAACCAGTCTTCTATTGTTGGGAATTTAGGTTGTATCCGTGCTTTTTGTGTGTGTGTGTTTTTCTTAATAACAGCTTTATCGAGATATAATTCTCATACCATAAAATTAATCTTTTTGAAGTATAGAATTCAGTTGTTCTAATGTATTTACAGAGTCCTGCAACCATTACCACTATCTAATCTTAGAACATTTTCAACACCTCTACTCCCTGGAAAACTCTGATCTACATTAGGTCTTTATGGATTTGACTTTTTAAAAATAATATATTTTTATTGATTTCAGAGAGGAAGGGAGAGGGCGAGATAGATAGAAACATCAATAATGAGAAAGAGAGACATTGATCGGCTGCCTCTTGCACGCCCCACACTGGGGATCGAGCCTGCAACTGGGGCATGTGCCCTTGACTGGGACCTTTCAGTCCACAGGCCGATGCTCTATCCACTGAGGCAAACCAACTAGGGCGGATTTGACTATTCTTGACATCTCATACAAATGGAATTGTACAATAAATGTGGCTTCCTTGGCTTAGCGGAATGTTTGCATGGTTCATCGTAATGTTCATCTCTGCCATAGCATGTACCAGTACTTTCTGTTGCTGAATAAAATCCCATTGCATGGATAAAACCATGTTTTGTTTATGCATTCAGCATTTGATGGATATAGAGGTGTTTCCTCTTTTTGGCTATTATGAATGACGCTTCTGATAACATTTGTGTACATGTTTTTATGTGGACATATGTATTCAGCTCTTTTGGGTAGACACCTGGGAGTGGAATTGCTGGGTCACAGAAAAACTCTCCATTTAACTTTTTGAAGAACTGCCAAACTGTTTTCCAAAGTGGCCTCCCCATTTTACATTCTCATTAGCAATGCAGAGAGACTCAGATTTCTCCACATCCTCGCCAGCCCTTGTCTTTGTCCACCACCTGGAGCTTAACCCCAGCCCTGCCCCTTAGACACAGGAACTGCTGAGCCCATGTTTGCTGGATTGAGCGTGCACTTGCCCTGGTCAGAAAGGATGTGCTTCTCTGAAACCCCTCTCCACACTCCGCTGCCTCAAACACCAAGCCAGATCCACCCCGCACTTGGAGCGGGGGTGGGGGGGGGGGATGCTTTGTGGAGGAGGAGGCATTGGCGCTGGGAAACAGCTGTATTAGAAGAGCACAGATTGGGGAGCACAATAGACCCCCCGAGACTTTGGTTCTGTCACCTGTTTCGTGGAGGCTGCTAGCAGTACCTACGTCATGAGATAATGCAAATAAAATGCTCACACAGTGCCTGGCACCCAGCAGGATGAAGAGTTGGGTGTCTGAGGAGCTGGGGAAGGACTGGGGCCGCAAGGCCGGTAAGGGGCTGTTTCAATCAGTTCAGGTAGAGGAGAGCAGCCTGGATGACTGTGACAATGGGGATAGAAAGAGGGCCAAAGGGGAGAGAGCTTTGTGAAATAGCATCACTGGATGTACTGGCCACGAGGCCTCTGCTATGGTCTCGCCGTATAAAATCCTCAGAGCAGCTCTGCAAGGAGGTACGCAGTTTCCCGCTTACAGGTTAGGAAACGGAGGCTCAGAGAGTGACTTGCCCAAGTTCAAAGCAGCAGGAATACAATTTGAACCCAGGCTGTTGGCTTTCTTTGTCTGGGTCTCTCTTGGGGAAGAGGTGTCAGAGCTCAGGTGGCCCGAAGCTGGTGATCAGGGACCATGACTCGCCGGCCCTGTGTGCAGTGGGCGTGGTGCGTGGGCCCAGGTGGAGATCAGGAGACCAGGCAGCTTTCTTCCTCCTCGTTAAAGCCCCATCCAGGGCTGGGAGCCCCATCCTCTGGCTTAGGGGCCATGGGGGGTGTCACAGGGCTGGTGGGAGGCCAGGCTCTCCCCAGCAGCTGCCCTGGAGGGCTGCAGAGCCTCCAGCCCCTGCAGCAAACATGCACACAGCCTGTGGGACTGCCCCAGGCCTGGCTCACAGGAGCTGGTGAGCCAGGGCGCAGGGAGTTGGGGCACGGAGGAGGGGACACTATGAGGGGCATTCCAGCTGCCAGGCCTTAACAGCGGGGGAAACCCCTTGCTTCCTCTTTCCTCCAGGTTTGGGGGCTGGAGAAGGCAGTCCGAAGCCCCCTCCGGCTCTGTGAACATGGCCTCGGTCTCTTTTCAGTCAACTGTTTCTCGCAGACCTTCACCAGAACTCCTGGGGTAGAGGTCAGGGGTGGAGAGCAACTGGCAAGGTGCCCGTGAGCGAGGGGGTGGCTGTGTAGGTCAGAGGTGTGGGGTGTGTTGTCATGGACACGTGTTCCCTGGCTGACGTGGGGCCTGGCTCAGTTGACCTTTCCGGTTGGAGGTGTTCTAGGCCACCAACAGGTGTGGCCAGCGCCTCCCTGAGTGTCACTGGACGTTCACTCACACCTTTCTGGCCACTCAGAGGCCTCAGTCATGAAGGCGGAAGGAGAAGGAGACAGGAATAGAAGGGGTGCAGTCGGGGTGGGGCCAGCGACAACATCTGGGTGCGGGGAGTGGGCCAGCTCCCGCCGGGCGGGCACTGACTCACCAGTGCTTCATCCCCAACACCAACCCCATGAGGCCCCCAGGCTCATCGCCACCTTCTACCTGAGAAAGCTGAGCCGGGAAGAGATCTGCCCACGGCCACACAGCTGATCTGTGGCAGCTTCTGCTTCCAAAGCCACGCGACCCGTCTCTCCACACTTTTTCGCTCTGGGGGTAGTCTGTCTGTCAGTCTGATCACAGGCCTGAGCACCCACAACCCAGCTCCTCACTAGGCTGGGCTCTGCCTTCTAAAGGGACACCCATGGCCCATCTCAGGCCCCAGATCTGTGCTGGACATGATCATATCACCGCAGGGATCACATGAGCACCCCTGACAGCTTCCCGAGGCCAGAGGGCCCAGCCTCCATCCTCAGAGGAAGCGGGAGCAGAGCAGACACAGGAGAGGCAGAATCGGGGGGGCGGGAGGTTCCCAAGCATTGAAGCAACTTCTCTCAGGAGAGACACAGTGGCTCAAAGGGCTCAGGAGTCAGAGATACCAACCTTTGAATCCTGACCCCACTGACTGGTTAGTCGTGGGCAAATATATGGGCAGCTACGGGCCTGCAGGTCCGCTTTCAGAAGACATGATGAGTAACACCGGTGCCTGCCCTGGGGGGCATCGTCAGGAATGTGTGCCCATGGGAAGCACCCAGCACACTGCCTTAGACATGCTCATCATCCCTGTACTTCCTACCCTTCGGCGACCCCTCCCAGCGCCCATGCTGCACACTCTTGACGTTTCCGGCACCAGGGTTGACAGTTGGGGCAGCAGGTCACCAGGCAGGACTTCCGCTCACCTGCGCGTAGCATGGACAGGAGGACTGTGGGCTCACCCTGCTGTTCACCACTGTCACAGGTCCGGGACTCACAAGTGAGGGATCAGCCCCAGCTACGAGGAAAAGGAAACTCCAAGCCTAATTGCTGCCCATAAAGCCAGGAGGACAACCTGAGGGGGAGGGGCACAGCCAGTGGCATCTCCTTGTGTCCCAGATCCACCCAGAGACGCCCTGCTCAGAGGGTAGCCTGTCCCATGGACACATGGCTCCAACCAGGGCTGACGAGCTCTGGGTCCTTCTATGTGAGCTAACAACTTGGTGGTGGTCCTCAGCAGGTAACCTCTCAATGCTTGTTACTCCTTCACTTAGAGAGGAGGCTGAGCACAGAGAAAAGGGTGGAGGACCACGTGGGGCAGGGCGGGAGCAGTGATGGGCTTCGAAGGCACAGGCCACACCCAGAAAAAAGGCCCTGCTGTTAATTAGATCTTCATCTTTGGCAATAAATTGATGCAAGAGGTCTCAGTGCCTTTCCTCGCCTCAAAGTGGTCGGTCATGGTGTTTTCACCCACAGCTGGCTAGAAGATACTTCCTAAGAGGAATTCACCCTTTCTGTCTTCATCAGGGTGGTTTTCAGTGCCCATAGAGGCTGGAGCCCTGGCCAACAGCCCAGCTGCCCTCCTTCCCACCCCAGCTCTGCCTCTGACCACAGCCCGGGCTCTGGAAACTTCCAACCCAAGGGCATTCTCTGCATGAGGACATGTGCTTGGTGAGCTGAGATGTCCGCGGTTCTCCAGGCACGAGCTCTCAGCAGAAAAGGCAGTGCTGACCAGAGATCCATCAGAAACATCTGTCTCCTAAGAGGAATGGAGCAGCCAATGTTGGGAAGTGGGGGTGAGAGAGGTACACATTCACAGCCCCTGGCCAGTACACCTGGCACCCCAAAGAGCTGGTCCTGCCCTGGATTGGGTCCCATCTCCCAGCAGCAAGGAGGCCACCAGCTACTTCTGGAGGCAGGTGGCCATGTGTCAATCAATGACTGAGAGGGCAGTGTTGGGGCAAAATCTATATTTGGAAGAGGACGCCGAGGTGGGTGGGTGGTTCCCTGGCCTTATCAGGTCTCCTCAGTCTAGCATGGCACCAGGGCAGATGGGCTGTCTCATCTCCACCCTATTGGGCTTGGCTCAGTTCCCCTAAGAGGGAGGGCCTTGTTCTTACACACGCCTGTGCTCAAGGTCACCCTACTCCATTGACCCCACCCACTGGCCTCCATGTCACAGCCAGCTGCAATGGGAAGAGAAGTTGGCTGGCTTTCAAAGTCAGGGGTGAGGAGAGGCACTAGACTGTGCAAATACTGGCAATCGCAGGAGGCAGGAGACGTGCTTCTGAAGGAGAATTATCATCTGTTTGATTCCAAAGGATTTAGAAAGGAATTAAACAGCTTGGTTAGAGTTCATCAAACTTGGAGCATTTAACCCATTTCTCTCTGGCCGACGCATGGCCATGGCTTAGACAGGTCAGGTAGCTAATGGTTGGGAATGCTCTCCATTTCTCTGAGGCAGGGTGATGGCACACTGGTGACTTCAGGCCAACAGGTATTTGCCATGCTCCTCTCACACTTACTAGCTATATGACCTTGGACAGTTATACATCTTCCTGGAGTCTCCTTTCTTCAACTTTAAAACTGAGAATACGTTTTTTTCTGAAATAATAGTGAATGTAAAATATAAGGCCTAGGACTTAGCAGGTGCTCCATAGCTGTTCCCTCTAAAAAATGACCTTCCTTTCATTTCTTATTGTCATACTCATAGAAAAATGGAGAGCTAGAAATCAAACTCAGGTCTCTCTGACTCCAGTGCATAAGCTCTTAATTACACAGTCCCTGTGTTCCCAGAGCTCACCATCTTGTAGGGGAGACAGATATATATAATCAATAATGTTAACATAAGAGGCTCAGTGTGATCCTAAAGTGCTACTGGAGTTTAGTTGAAGAAGAAAGTCATTTTGATTCAAGAAACATCCCCCATCAGTGGGGCCAGGTGGAGGATGCTTGGAGAGCTAGAAAGGCACCCGGGAGGGTGCAAGCTCTCTGCTGGGCATGCGGGTTAAGGGGGGTGGGGTGCTAAGAGGCTGTTTGCCAGGGAGTAGGAACAGGTGTTCTTTGGACAGCTGCTGGAGTAGAAGATGGAATGATTCACACAGATGATGATGACAGATCAGAGCTCCTACAGGTAAAGGCCCAAGGAAGCCATTTGCTCTAGCAGGCTGGGGAGTGAATAGAGAGGTCATTATTTGGGCAAATGGCAAGACAAAGAAGAGAGGTCTTCTGACTCAAGAACAAAAGACTTTTTCCACAACCAGAGTGTTATGGAGGACGTATCAGGGAGCATCAAAGCTGTTTCTCTAATCTACAGTCACAGGCTAGTGTATTCCAGGAGGAGGAGGAGGAAACACAGAGCACTCTCTCTGGTTCTTTTCTATCCAGTTAGTACTCTTGGGGAATATCTTACAGTGATTCCGTTTTTCTATGGTGAAACTATGCCTCAGCTAGAAAAAAATTAGTTTGCAAGAAACAGAAGGCCATCTTCATAGCTAGTACTTGGGTAGCACTTGGCCCTTGTTCATTAGTCGTTTTGGTCCTCGTGTGAAATATTAGTAACGCATTCCTGCCGCCCTGTAGCACTCATGTGGCCATGTCTCTTGTCACATGGGCTGCTTTTCTTGTGGAAGCCAGGTCCTTCCTGTCTCTGTAGCATTCCTGTCCCCCAACGGCTGGGGTCACCTGACCCCCTCACCTGGCTGTGGTCTCCAGGACGGGTCCTGATGAGGCAGGAAGAACTAAGCTACCTCCAACTCCAGGCTCTGAAACTCACTCAACATCAAGCCTTCCTTGCAAGTCTCCAGGCCAGTCCCCACCTCATGTCTTGGCCGCGAGCATTGACTTGCACCTGGGATTCTGAGCAGCAACGTGTCCCTCTGCCCTGATAACAGGGTCCCCATCTGCCATTCTCTTTACATTAGAGTTCCTGTCCTGACCAGCTATTCTCAGGCCACCGAAGCCTGAGGCCCTGCCCTGACCTTGCCATTGCCCCACAGGAAGTGGAGGAAGCGCTGCTCTCGAAGCTTAGCTTGGGGCTGGGGCTCCTGCACACGCCACCAGACTCGGCAGTCCTGCTTTCCTGCGCCGGATTCCTGCTCAGGACTCCCACTTCCCCGATAGACTACTTTACCAGATTGTGCTTTTGGTTGATTGCCATGTCTTCCAGATTCCATATTTCACCTGCTGGGCTGGCCGTCCTATGAGTTGCTTCAGCGCAAGCTGTTCCCCCAACGCCTGACTTTGCTCAGTGAGTGGGCAGAATTCCAGTGCCTGCCCCACCCAGCCTGCCCTGTTCCTCTGCACTGAATTGAGCCACGCTCAGCTCGACTTTAGCAAGTGCATGTGCGTGCCTCTTGCTCAATATTAACCTAAAGGCCAAGATGGAGACACAAGACCGTACCTACACAAAATTATTTCATATACATGGCTCTAAAATATAAAACTATTTATTTATTTTTAAACATCTTTATTGTTGAAAGTATTATATATGCCCCCCTGTCACCCATCGATCCCCTCTAGCCCCCTACCCCCTCACCCAAGGCCTTCACCATCCCATTGTGTAAAATTATTTAAAAGATATTTTGAAAATGAAACATCTTGCATTGGCCACACAATGTTTTCTAAAAGGCTTAACACATCCAAACATCCGGGTGTGTTGGGAGCCTCTCCCCTCCGCTCCCCACTGGGGACCAGCAGATAATACTTAGAATGCATTGTTGGTTGTCGTAAGAACCTCAAATGACCTTCATTTCAGTTGACAGAATTGAAGCCAACATACCCAAAAGAGAAAGCAGGTAGGAAGTAATGTTTAACCTTCACTTGTTAGTCAAGTAAACACCTTTGGAAGAGTATGCCCGTGCCTCCCAACAAATGGGCTGTATCTCATGTTCCCTCATAAAACTGTCAGGAGTCATCTACTCCGAAGTCAAAGTCTACCATACCAGCCACCCCGGAAAGCCGGGTCCCAGGGCATTACTCAACAGGAAAGAGGCGAGTTATAGAGCGCAACGACGACTTCCTCCATAGCTCTGCTCAGCGAGAGTCACCAGGAGCTATTGCTTTTGGAAAAGGCAACTCATTTAAGTCCTGGTTATGAAAGAAAATGCCATCTGTAATACCCCAACAATAAAAATAAAATTAAAAAATACCCCATGTTAAGTAAATAAGGATAGACCCTAGTCTGGCAAATCACTGAAAAGAGTCTAGCAACACTGCAACTCAAGGTCCAGGCTGGGACTGCCACTACCAATGTGTGTGTGTGTGTGTTTTTCAAATGATCAGAAAAGATCATTTAAGCCAAGAGTACAAGTGGGAAATCCACAGAACAGTCTACTTCTTAGCGCCTGCATTTTATAAGCTTACCACTTCCTCATTTCCATCCCCAGCTATTAGGATATTTCAGCTTTGGGAAATCCAAGTGTTTTCTTGAAAAATCTCAAGTCTAAACTGGCTAGAACATTGTTTGGTTTAAAAAGTGCAATTACTTAGCCCGCAACTTGGTCTTTTCACAGGGCTCACATATTCCTGGCTTTTGGAGCGGCAGTCTAATAAAGTAGACAATGAGGAAAATTCTCATCTTCAAGAGTTTGTACTACATATTTGTTCTTGTCATTTCAAAGGCACATTTAAAAGTTTTAGAATTTCTTTTCTTAGAAATTTAATATTCTGTGCAAATCCAAATTAGATGAATAAAATCAATGCTGCTGATTTGAAGGTATGGAGTTTTGCAAGGAACCATTATTTTGTCTAGAGACAGGAGTTACCTGGACTGAAAATATGGGATTAAAAACACACACATTATGAGCTAGGTCAAGGCTGGCCCTGGAGGACAAAACCTAAAGTAGTTGTGGAGGAAAAAAAAAAGCTAGCATAATCAACAACCTTCACCATTGCTTTAGTCAAGACTCACCCAACCAGAAATTACATAGGCCTTAAAAATAATTGTGGACCATATATATATATATATGTATATATATATATATATATACACACACACATATATATATACACACACACATATATATCCATCTATTTTTTCTGCTAAATAAAACATACTACTTTTTTTTTTTGCTATAGAGGGAGTATCAAAAAGTACTAGTATGTCATTTAAGGTATAACAACAGCATCCTATATAATAATCCTATATAATAAAAGGCTAATATGCAAATAGAACAGCGGAACAACCGATTAACCGGTCACTATAACATGTGCTGACCACTAGGGGGTGCGTGCGGAACATGGTGGGCATCAGCCACGGCAGGATGGTGTAGAATGTGAGTGGGGGCGCCAGACCAAGGTGGGGCACCAGTTGCTGTCATTTGGGCAAGCCTCTGGTGGTTACTGAAAATTCTTTGCTCCTGCATGCTGTGGTCCTGCCTGGCACTCGAACCTGCTGCTGGCACTGGCCCCATTCACACCCACTGCCAGCACCAGCCCCGCTCGCACCCACAGCTGGTGCTGGAGCCACCATTCACACCCGCTGCCAACACCCGGCGCCCGTCCCGATCACTCAGCACTGTCAGTGGGTGTGAGCAGCAGCTGCCGGCCCTGATCACCCCTGAGGGCTTCTCCACCTCCCCCTGATCCCGAGGGGTGATCAGAGCAGCAGCAGTGTGTGTGAGCGGGGCAGTGCAGTCAGTACGTGGGAGCTGGGGTGGTGGGAGTGGGGCTGCCAGCAGACAGGGGACCAGGGGCCGGAGTGGGAGCGGCAGGGCACAGAGGATGGGCTGAGACCAGCTCCTGTACCCACCACAGCCTCATGGCCCACTGTTCCTTTCAAGGTGCATGAATTTGTGCACTGGGCCCCTAGTTTAAAATATAGGTTGCAGCAGCAAAGAAATAAGCACCATGATTAAGTTGAGAAAATACATAAAAGACTTCCACAGAAATTTTAGGACCTGAAATTTTAGGAAAAGCAATTGTTGATAAGACTCAGGCTGATAAATAAGACTCAGATTTGCTTATAGTAGAAAAGCAGGGGATGCAACCTGAAGACCTTTGCTTGAACCCTAGTGTATGCCTCTGAGCTGTATGGTTAGGCAAACACAACTTCCCTGGAGGGCAGATTCCTTCTAAGTCAGAACAAGATAACTAGGCTGTAAGGAACGAATAAAGTAATTTGGCCTCTATAAACTTTCTTCAGCCTTACACTGTATGTAGCAATGCACAATCAGAATGAAGTTCTCAAGCCAAGCTCAGAGATATTTGAAGGAAGTTCTCTCAATGAACTAAAACTAAATTTAGACCCAAGATTGCCCCCTAATGGTCAGATCAGAAATAAAATCTCTTTGAAAATACTGAATTCACAAATTATTTTTTCTATGAAAAGTTCTCAAAGGCTTATTCTTGGTCTCATCTCCAGCATGTACACTAGGTTTTTCTCCAAGAAAGACTGTCTCCAAGTACAGTCACTTAAATAAACGTGTAAGTAGATATGGTATATTTCTCCTCTTTAAAACTACTTATATGAACTAAACCATCTTTTCAAGTTTTTAAAATAACCCTTCCCTTAGAATGTTTCTCCCTCCCCCTAACATTGGAAATCAAAAAGGAAAAAAGAGGGAAAGATAAAGAACTTCTACCCAAGTCTTTTGGCAACTTAAGCAAAGGTATAGGTGCCCTCATAGCTAAGATTTGGAAACAGCCTAAGTGCCCATCAGTAGATGAGTGGATTAGAAAACTGTGGTACATCTACACGATGGAATACTATGCTGCGGTAAAAAAGAAGGAGTTCTTACCATTTGCAACAGCATGGATGGAACTGGAGAGCATTATGCTAAGTGAAATAAGCCAGTCAGAGAAAGATAAATACATGATCTCACTCATTTGTGGAATATAATGAACAACATAAACTGATGAACAAAAACAGATCCAGAGACAGAGAAGCATCGATCAGACCATCAAACCTCAGAGGGAAGGTAGGGGAGGGTGGGGGTAAGGGGAAGAGATCAACCAAAGGACTTGTATACATGCATATAAACCCAACCAATGGACACAGACACCAGGGGGGTGAGGGCATGAGTGGGAGGGATAGGGGGTAATGTGGGGATAAGGACACATATGTAATAACTTAATTAAAAAAAAAAGGTATAGGTGCCCTGCCTTCCGGTGTCATGCAGAAGAGTCAGGAGCTGGTTCTCACCCTGAAGGATGACCTCACCCTGGGTCATTCCCACTCTCCAGGGATTCATTAATTTCTTCATTCTTGGGGCAACTTGTTGAAAAACAAAAAGTGTCTTCCGAATCAAGTTAATGTTTTATCCCCAATGTATATCCCGTAGCTTATATCAACACATGAAGTCACCAGAGTTGGACTTATGGTCCAAACTAAGGGGGCTGACTCTTCCTAAAAAATCCCACAAAAATGTACCCTGGAGCCGCATAGGGTCTGGCACACAAATGGCACCAGTTATTTTAGAAACAGAAATCTCTACGGGTGAAATACTTGGACCTCGTTGTTTGTTTGTTTTTTAACAAGCCCTGGTCTCATTATCTACAAAATAGGGACATCATCTACTTTGTTGAGATGTTGAAGGCTAATGAGGTCATACATGAGAAGCCCTTAGCAACAAGTGATAGATATTATCAATTATCACCTCAGTCAAAAAATGCCAAATATTTTAAAAGAGGCATTACATTGCCTCTTGGCTCGAACGGGTTTTTAAAAAGGAGGCATGAAAACTCTCCCGGAGTCATTTTTCTACCATGGTTTCTTTCTGAAACTACACCTCAAAATTTTTCAGTGTTTTCCTGGACTTCAGAGTCCCTGCTGGTGGTATTGGTGTTGGTGAAACGGGACAACAAAGTTGAAAACAATCAAGTGAGGGAAATGATAAGCAATGAAGGGAATGTCTTCTATTCCAAGTTCTGGGTATTTCACAATAAACATGGTGGCGTCTGCAGACTAATAAAAGGGAAGTTAAGTGCAAGGACCAGAAACACACTGGATTGTTAGGTCTATCGCACCCTCTAGTGGCCACAGAGAAGACTTCTTTTTAAAAACCTGTTCTAGCCAAGATTGCAATTTAGGTTATGTATATTTTTTGTGTTTTCTATGTCAAGAAAAAAGAACTAATGTTAAGAGAAACCAATGCGATCACAATTTGATCCATTCAGTTCTCTTTATTCCCTGATGAATGCAAATAATAATCAACAGAGGAAAAGGCATGAAGGCAATATCACCCCTTCATGCTGTTGACTCTCAAGTGAATACTGCAGACAATTGTCTTTGTTGCTTTACGGAAGAGACTTTTGAAATGAGATCTTTCTAAAACAGCAATTTTTCACCACAGGGCTATTTACAAGCCAAGGTAATAATTAAATATGCCCAAGAACTATGAATCTATTCTTCTCTGCCTATACCCTTCATTTTTATAATGGATAATTATAGTAAAAACTTCAATTAACCAGAACCCTCAACTCACATGATTTCCCCTCTTGCCCTCTATTTTTAAAAGAAAGTTGAAAAAATCACAAGAAATCATTCATGTGAGGGATTTAGTTTGAAAATTTCAAGGGTGGATTATGCTATGTTAAGAAGGAAAAAAACAACAACCCCGTTATATTGGCAATACATACATAACTGAACAAGAGCTGGAATTTAAAAAATAAATACTTTTGATGTGGTGGAATTGTAACCTATTTTCTATTCTTTCTGCTATTTTCTTATTGTTACATAAAAATCAAAGACAAGGGTAATGTATATAAACTCAGCATGTATTCTATAATATTTTCTATTTTACATCCATAGATCTGAAGAGCAGAATTAAGACTGAGAATCCTCAATCCTTTAAACTAATCTGAAAATAAATTTACCAGGACATCCCCTATTCAAAAGCACCAATCTTATTCAAAATCTCACTGCAGTATAAAACTCAGTCCACAAAGTAATTCAGGCTAAATAATCACCCCGAGTTGAAAGCTCATGATACCAAATCCATCTATTTAAAATACTGTTTATTTGTGATTTCACATTAATTAGCATTACATCTAAGAGCAATATCAGATATCATTTATACATTTTCCACAGGACACAGAAATTCATTGGCTCATTCTTTATGCCAAAGCAAGTAAATAGAGGCATTAGCAAAAGGTGCAAATAGTTCACTGTTGTAGTTTAAAAAATATTAATGCACGCTGCATTCATTTAAGATATATATATATTTAAAAAGTTATGGAAAAGCATAGTTCACAGGTTACTGTTTCTACATTACATTGTAATACAACATAAATGATGTAGAACATAAAAAAACCCTCAAATACAGAATTAAACTGAAAGTGTGCACTAAGAGATTAAAACACCGATTCCAGTAGTTGGTGAGATTTAGGATGAAATTTCCAGCTGTTTCAACTTTGCTCATCATGCACACACAGCCAAACAGAGCCAGCCCAGAACACACAGTTAACAATGTAATATTTTCATGCCAACTCATCCTCCAGAAACACTTTGGATTATTTTTACCCACTGATCACTTTCGATCATTGATTTTACATTGATTTGTGACATCACTTGGGTGAAGGGGGAAAAAACCATATTAATCCTAGGTTTAATTTTTTATTTACATTAGAAAGAAAATTAACTGAAAGGATAAAAACATTTGTAAAAATTAAGAAGTGGTAGTTTTATCACTAGGGGAGGGAGGTTAGACCTACTGACTTTTTCTAGTGCTGCCTTCTAACGATACATCAGTTCCAAGTATATGACCCTTTATAACTGAACTAACAACCAAGAAATACAAAGATTTTGGTAGAGAAGCAGAATTTTAGAAATTTGGGACTGGTTTCGAATAAATTACACTTCAAATCCTATTGTGACTGTGAGTCATTATCAAACTAGAATTCTTCTATTCATGACCCCTCATTTGTCCCCTCCATTCTTTCTTCACTTTCTCATTCTTTTCCTTTTCATTTGGTTATCATATGAGAGCTTCTTCATTCATTAGCAATACTAAGAGAAAAATACATTGTAAGGTTCAAATATGAATCTAGTTATACCTTAAATCCTCTAATCATGTTGATACCAAGTCCCTGGATTCTTGAGTTATATTTGAGTATATTTAGTACCAAGCAGCCTCAAATCTGCTCTGTTGTTAAATGATTGGCTAATTTGCTTATGACATTTTTATACTGAATGGTATACAAACATCTCGACATACAAAAATCGTTTTTGCCAGAGTTAAACTAAATAACCCATGGTAAGTGTACAAAATCCCCTTTGTTGAAAAATAAGGGGCTTTCTAAATGAATAAAAAAGGACGTTCTCAAAAATTATATTTTACTAAAATGGCCTTTTTTGGCAAACAAAGTTACTTCAGGTGAGGAAATTTTATACTATGAATAAAATTCCAAATGAATCTTTTCTTATATATTTTTTTTTAAAAAAGTATGTGCCAGTGTATACTAATGCTATAGATTCTTATCTTAGAAGCTTTTTAAAGCATTCTATTAATGCCCATTGAAACAATGGGAACCAAAAAGGTACAGTCGATAATAAATGATAAAAAATTATAATCTGATTACCAAGTAAAGCAGGTGTAGAGAAATAAAAATTCTCTCCCTTGTTCACTGGTAATTTCTTTCCAACAGATATAGAGAAGGCCTGAAGTAATTCAGACAGATATCTGTTTGTGGTGAGTTATAACACTTCATGAAGGTAGCGCTAATCAAAACTAGCAATTTTTTAAAAATTCAAAGCCTTTTTTGACATATAAAACGAGAGATGAATTTGAAAGCTTTTCTTCATAATATGTTTTTCTTTTAGTAAAACCCCTTTCCAGTTCTCAGAGTCCAGTTTGCTACACCCCCCCCATCTGATCTACCACTGCATATTAATGATCAACTTAAATGTGGTATTTAAATGTGCAACGTCACATTGTAATAATAATAATTATAAAAAGACTTCCTTTAGGCTTCGACTTTCTCCTTTTTTTTGTTCTTTTTCAGAAAAGAAGGAGTACGGAATTTCTTCTTTTTCTTGGATGGTGATTTTGAAGGCGAGCCTTCAGGTGACAGGACTTCTTCAATTTTCTCAGGAGACTTAATGGTAATCTCTATGTTTTCTATGGTTGTGCTTGTGGTTAACCTGCTTACTTGCTTAGCAAGCTCATCCTCAACATCATGCATGTCATCCTTGCCGTTCACTACCATGACAGGCACTTCCATGGAGATGAAGCTCTTGGAAAATAGCTCATGGTTTTCTACAAAAGGGGAGGGTTTTTGGTTATTTTATATAGTTAACATCTTTGCAAAACTGAAATGTTTTAGCAATGTACTAAGGCATTATTTAATTCCAATTGTCACACTAAGGCATTTATCTTAATGGACTATACCAGTAGCTCTACTAGCATGAGGAAAATTTTCTTCCATAGTATAAAGGGGAAAGTTGTTAGACCAAAAATGAAGGCTAGATAAGTCCAGTCTGATGACTTGACAGTTTCACTAAAAATCAAGTCAATATAAATGAGGAAGAAAACATATTTTTCTTTAATTTTGGGTTTGTTTGGGAATCAAAATTGAAAAGGTTTCATGTTTCTGATTGGAAGACATATGATAAACCAATTTTAATTTCACAAATTCTTAAGAATTATGAGTT
This sequence comes from Myotis myotis, assembly GCF_014108235.1. Taxonomy (NCBI): domain Eukaryota; kingdom Metazoa; phylum Chordata; class Mammalia; order Chiroptera; family Vespertilionidae; genus Myotis; species Myotis myotis. The sequence goes on from NW_023416319.1 coordinate 11,456,344, forward strand.
ACCAAAATGCAAAATAAGGTTAAGTCAATATAAATGCTGAACAAAAGTAGCACCCCACTTACTAAAAATTATAAAGTAATTGGGAGCTTTAAGTAAAATCTATGGCAAACTTACTGCAATCAGGTGTTCAACTTCCTTACAGAGACTCAAATGACAGAGGAAGCTTTTTAGATTAACTCAGTGAATGCTATGGGAAATTACATTGAATACCTTCTAATTTTTCAGGGATATTTTGCGGTGACTGAGTTTGAGACTGAATTTGTGAAACACATGAAGCGTCATCTGAGAGTAATTCCTGCTCAGCATCTGTTGGATAAGAGTTTAGTTAAAAGCCATGCAAAACAAAGAAGCATAAGATTTCAGGGAGGTTAGTGCATAAGTCGAATGCCTGCATACACAGAGATGAGAAACTCGTTAGGAATGAGCTGCGCATGCTAACGGTTACCCCATACCTCAATAATTGTGCATCAGGAGGAATTAATGTGTTAGAATTTCTGGCTGTGAATAGAAATTTTACATACATGCTTACCAAGGAAGCATGGCTACTGGCAGCCCAGGCAAATAATACGTATGCAATTAGCCTTTTCTAGGGTGTTAGGAAACTAAAATATACTGAGCAGCCAGATGAAAAGAATTATGAGGCCTCACCAATGATGTTACATTAATGAAGCAGAATGCTTCACTGAATTTTTGAACAATATCCAATTAGTGATTCCTGTCAGAGCAATATTAGTGAGCTAATTCAGAAGGTCATAATGAATGTGGAAGAAACCATAAAGTTATAAATAAAGGTGATGGCTCTAGAGTGTAATATTTGTTACCTGGCATCTTTAGGCTTTCAAAAAATAAGAGATTAAAGAGGGATATTTTACAAAATATAGAAACAGAGAAAGTTCTCATCTTTATGTTAGAACAAACAAATTCAATGATACCACTTAGAACATTTAATATAATTACACTAGAGGCCTGGTGCACAAAAATTTGTACACTGGGGGGGGGGGGGGTCCCCTCAGCCCGGCCTGTGCCCTCTCTCAGTCTGGGACCCCTTGGGGGATGACCACCTACTGGTTTAGGCCCGCTCCCCGGGGGAATTGGGCCTAAGCTGGCAATCAGACATCCCTCTGGCAGCCCGGGAGCCCTTGGGGGATGTCTACTTGCCAGCAGGGAGCAGGCCTAAGCTGCAGTCGTACATCCTTAGTGCTGCTAAGGAGGCAGGAGAGGCTCCCACCATCACCACTGTACTGGCAGCCGTTAGCCTGGCTTGTGGCTGAGCAGAGCTCCCCCTGTGGGAGCGCACTGACCACCAGTGTCATAGTGACCAGTCATTCCCAGTTGTTCTGCTATTAGGGTCAGTTTGCATATTACCTTTTTATTACATAGGATAGAGGCCTGGTACATGGGTGGGGGCAGGCTGGTTTGCGCTGAAGGGTGTCCCGGATCAGGGTTGGGGTCCTGCTGGGGTGCCTGGCCAGCTTGGGTGAGTGGCTGATGGGTGTTTGCAGGCTGGCCACACCCCCTTTAGGGTGGGGGGGCCCCAATGGGTTGCCTGGCCAGTCTGGGTGAGGGGCTGAGGGCCATTTTCAGGCTGGCCAAGCCCCCCGATGATGGAAGCTCCCAGCCTCTCCTTTTTTTCTTTTTCGTTTTTTTATTCTGGGATTTATTTACCTTCTATAATTGAAATTTTGTTGCCTTCAGTGGAGCTCAGAGCCAGCCAGGGCGGGCTGGAAGCTTGGCTTCCTCCATCACTGGAGCAACCAAGCTTCCTGCTCGCTCCAGCTCCGTGGCCACAGCTGGCTGAAAGCAGGTATCTGGGGTTTATTTATATTCTATAATTGAAACTTTGTTGCATTCAGTGGAGCTCAGAGCCAGCCTTGGCAGGCGGGAAGCTTGGCTTCCTCCATCACTGGAGCAACCAAGCCTCCTGCTCGCTCCAGCTCCATGGCTGCTGGCCGCCATCTTGGTTGGATTAATTTGCATATAGTTGCTCTGATTGGCTGGTGGGCGTGGCTTAAGGCATAGCAAAGGTACGGTCAATTTGCATGTTTGTCTTTTATTAGATTAACTAGAGGCCCGGTGCACAAAAATTTGTGCACTCGAGGGGGAGGGGGGGTCCCTCAGCCTGGCCTGTGCCCTCTCGCAGTCTGGGACCCCTTGGGAGATAACGACCTGCTGGCTTAGGCCTGCTCGAGGGGGGCAGAGGACAGGCCCAATCCCTAGGTGCAGCCCCTGGTCAGGCTCAGAGCAGGGCCGATTGGGGAGTTGGGGCGCCGCCCCCTGTCATGCACAGAGCAGGGCGGATTGGGAGGTTGCGATGCCACCCTCAGTCACGCTCAGGGTAGGGCCGATTGGGGGGTTTGGGCACCGCCCCCTGTCACACTCAAGGCAGGGTCGATGGGGAGGTTGTGGTGCCACCCCCGTCACGCACAGAGCAGGGCCAATCAGGGGGTTGGGGAGCTCCCCCCTGTCACGCACAGAGCAGGGCGGATCAGGGGATTGGGGTGCCGCCACTGTCACACTCAGGGCAGGGCCGATGGGGAGGTTATGGCTCTACCCCATCACACACAGAGCAGGGCCCATGGGATGGGGGGGTTGGGGCGCCGCCCTCTATCACCCACAGCGCAGGGCCGATCAGGGGGTTGGGGTGCTGCCACTCTCACACTCAGGGCAGGGCCGATGGGGAGGTTATGGCTCTACCCCGTCACACACAGAGCAGGGCCCGTGGGGTGGGGGGGTTGGGGCGCCGCACCCTGTCACACACAGAGCCGCAGGGTGATCAGGAGGTTGGGGAGCTCCCCCCTATCAGGCACAGAGCAGGGACGATCAAGGGCAATCAGGGGGTTTGGATGCTGCCCCCTGTCATGCTGATCCCGGTGCCAGGAGACCTCGCGGCTCCGCTGATCCCGGTGCTGGGAGGCATATTACCCTTTTACTATATAGAATAGAGGCCTGGTGCATGGGTGGGGGCTGGCTGGTTTGCCCTGAAGGGTGTCCCGGATCAGGGTGGGGGTCCCCACTGGGGTGCCTGGCCAGTCTGGGTGAGGGGCTGAGGGCTGTTTTCAGGCTGGGACTGAAGCTCCCAACTGCTCCTTTTTTTCTTTTTTTTTTTTATTCTGAGCCAGCTTTAGCTCTGAGGCTCCAGCTCTTAGGCCTCCACTCCTGAAAGCAGATATCTGGTTTGTTTCGGTTCTACAATCGAAACTCTGTATCAACTCCAGGTCTGAGATCCCGGCTAGCTGAAAGCTGGTTTCTGGGGTTTTGTTTAGCTTCTATTTTTGTAACTATGTTTCAAACTGCCAGCTCAGAGGCCTGCAGCGGCAGGCGGGGAACGTTGGAGTCCTCCGTTACTGAAGCAAGCAAGCCTCATGTTAGTTTCAAGCTACCTGGCTGCCGGCCTCCATCTTGGCTGGCAGTTAATTTGCATATCGCCCTGATTAGCCAATGGGAAGGGTAGCGGTCGTATGCCAATTACCATGTTTCTCTTTTATTAGATAGGATGAGTCAGGATGACTCCCTTTTGTGACAAAGATACTAATACAATGATAAAACTTCCTTAGTTCTTCCTACTTGATACCTAACATGGAAAAAAATTCTTCAACTACTGGTTCTGTTTTGCTTAGGGTGAAATTTTAACTGTATATTGTAGATGCTCTAAAGCAGGGGTCCTCAAACTTTTTAAACAGGGGGCCAGTTCACTGTCCCTCAGACCGTTGGAGGGCCGGACTATAGTTTAAAAAAAACTATGAACAAATTCCTATGCACACTGCACATATCTTATTTTGAAGCAAAAAAACAAAATGGGAACAAATACAATATTTGTATTTGCATGTGGCCCGCGGGCCGTAGTTTGAGGACCCCTGCTCTAAAGCATAGGCTCACAACCTCTTTTGAGATCACAGACTTCTTGTCCCCACCTTAAACCCCTTTCCCCAAATATTATACATAATTAAGCATATATTTTTAAGACTGCTCATGTACTGTTTGAAGTTTATCCACCCAAGATTGAGAACCCCTGGTTTAAAGAATCTTTTATTCTTGAGAAAATGGGACCTTGTATTCTAGCTGAGTGTTTTCATTAGCAATCTAAAATATAATCCTTACTTAGGATTCTGCAGTCAGAACTCAACCTAGAGCGCCCATGTGCTTAAGAAAAGTCACATCAGAACCCTAGCAGTTTGCTTTATATTTTGATTTTGAAATTATGATATTGGCACCTTGAGATACCTAGGAACAATAGAGATTTTACAAAGCATTAAAGCCACATACTTGTAAATCTATAATTATATCAAAGTTGAAAGTTTTTAAAAAGTCACAATCTCTGAAATGTTCAAATCTATTAACATATCTACATTTACTTTAGCTAGAAATTCTTTACTCATCTGGGGATTTCACTTTACTTTAGACTTTTTACTACTAATCAGATTATTTTCTGAGGAAAACAGTTTTTACTACATGTTAACATACATGGTCCATGGCAGCTCTTTAAAGTTCAGCCTCATTTATACTCAGGACTGGGAGAGATGACAGAACAATCGATTGCGAAAGAAACATTTCAAAAAAACATTGACTGCCATCCAACTCAAGATGCTTCATTGTTAATAGTATGGTTATCCTAGGCTTAATTTAAAAATGAACTAACCTTCCAGGCCTTGCTGTTTACGTTCGATTGTCTTCTTATACTCTTCAAGTTCTCCTTCTGTGAGATGGCTAAAGGGGTTGGGAGGAGCTGGTGGGCCAAGATCATCATCTTCGAACTGCATGGTCTTGCAAAGAAAAATGTCAACACATTACCAAGAGCTTTACTTACATCTATATACTGATGTACGTATATATATACAACTTCACACACACATATATAAATGTATGTAATGTTTGTGACACCTTATAACAATCATAAGAAATGATAGGGCAAGATTCTTTTTAAAAATTTTCATGTGAAGAAAATCACTTCATATATAGATATTCACTTGTCAGACAGTTTGTAATTTTGTTCTCTGCCCAAGGTGCAATGCTAGGGACTACACAGGGTTCCGATTTAAAGCAAAATCCAACTGCAAAGGAATGATTAGATCTTGTGAGCCCCACAGCTTCATGTTGTAATCTATATCACTTTAAGAAACTTTCCAAGAAAAACATCATTATAAATTTCAGGAACCTTTTCATATGCTTGCTTTCTATTCTGTACCATCAGTCTCTTCGTTTCTTAGAGACAGAGTTTTTCTATTACCAGTCCCTGGTATAGAGTAGTTTCTAAATAAACTTTTGTTAATGTCTAGATTAATAAATAGTTCTTACCAAAAAAAGAAAAGAAAAGAAAAGAAATGATAGAGCAACACATGTTTAAAATACTCATATCAGATTAGTGCTTTTAGACTACTGATCCAATGGACTAAAATTGCCAGTGATGTTTCCTCAATAAGCCTATATAGGTCAATTTAAAAAAAACACAAACTAAGCTTAAGTTCTAATAAGCTTCACATAACTACAAAGTATCTTAAAAACCAAGAATTGCTGCATTTCAGAAAGCCTTTGTAAAAAAGTATTAAAAAAATGAAATGGTACCAAAAGAACTTCTCTAAATTTCCTACGAAAATAAACTTGTCTTTGCTCTAGGAAAGGAATTAATGAGATTTTTACCTGGCAGATTGAACCCATGAATTTTTCTCATGCATTTAAAAAATATATTTTCATTGATTTTTAGAGAGACAAAGGGAGAGGGAGAGGGAGAGGGAGAAACATCCATGTGAGAGCTAAACATCAATCAGCTGCCTCCTGCACTCTCCCTACCAGGGATCGAGCCTGCAACCTGGCATGTGTCCTAACCAGGAATTGAACCAGCAACATTTCAGTGCAAAGGATGATGTTTAACCCACTGAACAACACCAGCCAGGGCGAACTCATGCATTTTTTAAAAATCCTTCCCAAAACCCCACTAAAATGAGTAAAGGAACAACAACAAACATGGTATAAACTTTTAAGGAGAAAAGAAAGAGAGGAGACAACAGAGGATGAGAAATGCTAACACATTTTTGGAAACTGGAAAGAAAGCAGGTGGAAGAGTGGGTAGCAGAGCTGAGAAAGTAGAGCCTAAGCCTGGCAAAGGAGGATGAAAATAAGAAGCATGCTCATTTGCCCTGTAGAAAGGCTCAGAAACTAGAGGCATCAGGTACCACAGAAGGTGGTGGGGAAGAAAAGTGAAAAGTGGGGCAAATTAAAAGTCTGAATAAGGAGCAGATTCTCAGGTCTCCTTTCCTGTTCCATACACGAAGCATTTACCTCTCTCCCCTCTCTGCAAAAGATCAGAGGCTTAGACTTAAGAACAACTGATTAGGGAACACAAAGCACACCGAGGACTCCCAGGATGCTGGTGGGAGACTGGCAGGAGACTAAAGAATTCTCCAAATAAATCAGTGGCCCCAGATAAAAGAACAGACATTAACATTTGGGAATTTCCCAGAAAAACAACCTGATCCCGTCCAATCATCCTGTAGTGAAGCTCACCCATCCCCACGCTCTGCACACACCAGAGCTTCTGACTGGCTCTCAGTACCTCATTCTTAAGAATAAACAGACTACCACAGATTGCTAGACACTTGAGGAAAGCTTCACGAGAGGGAGACCAGGACAAACAAGAAAAAAAGAACTCAGAAGAAACAAAGAAGATAAGGGCAGCTGAGGAAAATTTAAAATTGATTCCCTAGGGCAATGAGAGAAAATACTGTAACCACCATAAAAGAACAGGATGTTATTTAAAAAACAAAAACAAAAAAAAGGGAACATTCAGGAAATGAGTCTAAAAAATTAAAAAAAAACCAAAAAAACAAAAAACAGAAATTTAAATAGAAGGGTTAGAAAACAAAGTCCAAAGCAAACCGAAAGTAGGATAAAAAGATGGCAAGTAGGAAAAAAAAATCAGAGGCTCAGTAAAAGAGGTTCAACTAACAGTGCATACTGACAGAAAAAGAAAGCAGTAGGAGGGAAAAAACTATTGAAGAAATACTTAAAAAAGGATGGAAGGATATGACTCTGCAAATTGAAAGGGTTACTAAATGCTAAGAACAAAGACTACAATGAAATCTACTACAAAGCATGCCATCATAAAATTTCAGAAAAGCATTGATGTAAAATAGGTCCAAAAGGAAAAAAAACACGCAACTACACAAAGGTACATGAAATCACAATACTCTCCTACTTCTTAACAATAACATGGAATTAGGGGACAACAGATACTTTTCATATTTGGGGAGAAAGTTATTTCTACACTAAAGTTCTATATCCATGAAGACAGAATACAGGATTTCAGATAGTTACTGCTTATGTATCCTTTTTCAGGAAGCTATGACAGGATGCGCTCAGTGATAAAGGAGTATATCAAGAAAACTGAAGATACATGATGCAGGAAACGGGACACTACATAGGCGAGGTGCACAGGAGTCCTCATGATGAGCTGTGCAGCTGGCCTGAAGAACCATCAGTTCAGATCTGGACCAGATGACAGGTCTGGAGCTGAGAGATTACCTGTTACCTTTGACTCCATGGAAAATAATATAAAGAGAAGCTCTATAATCCTGTTGAAAAGTTTGGGAAGAACTAATCCAGTGTACAGTACTCAAAGTACTAAGCTAATGATTAAAGAAGGTAATTATTAACACCAGGGGAGAAAAGTTGTATAAGAAAGGAAATGTAATCAGAGGATAATATCTGAATCAGCAGTAAAGGTTAATAATATAAACAATAAAAAACGATTTAACAAAAAAACTGTGATATAACCTCACTGGGAGAATGGAAAAGGAAAGTATTGTGTAAACAGGCTAAATCCCCATCTTTCATAAAATAAGTCACTATCATCTTTCATTGATTCTCAAATGCACATTTCCCCATCTCTGACATTGGATTAATCTTATAACTGTCAGGGTCATTTCTTTTCTAGTAATACATAAAAGAATGGTACTTCTTATAGTTGATGACATAGATTTGATGAAAAAAGTTGAAGTCTAAAATTGACAAATTAAGAAAAGCAAAATAAAGGTGCTCTTTAGAAAAATGAAGGTAGTAAATGCTAAAGCAAGGCTTTGCCCCTGGAAATTGGAAAATGAAGGTGTCTTATTAAAAAATTGATTTCAGAGAGGAAGGGAGAGGAAGAGAGAGAGATAGAAACATCAATGATGAGAGAGAATCATTGATTGGCTGCCTCCTGCACGCCCCACACTAGGGATTGAGCCCACAACCTGGGTGTGTGCCCTGACCAGAGTCGAACTGTGACTTCCTGGTTCATAGGTCGACTCTCAACCACTGAGCCCCGCTGACTGGGCTGAAGGTGTCATTTTAAGTGTAATGGATTACTTGACTTTTAACTTGTACTTATATTAACTTTAGTAAAAATAAATATTCATGTTTAAAAAGCAAAGACATTAATGTGATGGAAGAAAAGCAAAGTGCATATGACTTCATGGACTTACAGATGGAGGCTTATCTACAACAATTCCAGCAAGTAACTGAGATTGCGGTCCTGCTGTTTTCAGGTCATATCGGTTTTGTTCTCGAATCTAAATCGAAAAATAAGAGCAACAAGTTCTTGGGGGCAACTATACAGATGATCTTTACTACCTGACCACACCCGAGAAAGGGCCTCTTTAACCTCCACCTCCATAAAGCCCCGCTTTACCATCCTAACAACTCACATTAACCTCCTCCATTCTTCTTGACATGTGACTTCCTGTTGTCGTATATTGTTAAAGAACTACATTTTTCACTAAACCATAGCTCTTAAAAGCAGAAATAGGTTTAATACTTCTTCCCCATGTAGCCCTCACCAGTGACTACCACAGAGCTGGAAGTATCTGGTACAAGCTAAAATTATACTGAATTAAATTAAAATTCTTCTGGATTCAAACCCCTGAGCTTAGTATTAACCAGATCTAATCACTAATGATGTAAACATAAAACTGCATAAAAATGCCTCTCCTGGGCACAGAAGACCATGTCTTACCTTGTTTCTCTTTTCTAGTACGTCATTTGGGTTTGTGTTTAAAGGAACAAACTGATTTGGATCTTCAATTTTGATAGGTGTTCCACTGCTAAATTTAGAAGAGTCCTCTGCTTTCATCCACTAAAGAATAAAAAAATTTCTAGCATGAGCTTTTTGTTAAGGAAATATGTTCTGTTTAGTGACTCAAGGAGGGAGAGCATATACTGCCAATATTCTAAAGAATTTCACTAAGCAGCATTTAGTGGTCAATTAGTGTATATCTCACACTAGTTAGAAAAAGGCTCACAATCAGCATTCACTTAAAAAATATTATTAAATATTCACATGAATACACACTTTTGCTATATACATTTTTGCCTTTTAGCATTTTAAATATTATGCTGAAAATATTTCAAGCAGACATAAAGCTTGGTCATACAATAATTCACAGAGAGTTGTCACTTGCATTGAATTTTCAACGGATGATGGCTAAGAAGTCACCAAAAAGGACTCAAGGAATCTTTTAAGATTTAATTTTCCAGACTTCAATTTTTATTTTTGGCTGACAAAAAATGCAAAGGCCCTGGCCAGCATTTTAGAAAGGTGATAATTTGGTAGTAATCTATGGAATAATAGAACCACAGAGATTGAGGAACCTTATACAATTCTTGTTTACCCCACATTACATTCCCTAAAAAGGCAAATATTTATCAAGATTAATGATGGCGGGATATCTGTCTCTGTCAATAAAATTAATTCTGAGAAACATATAAGTTGAATTATGTTCTTTAACTAGGAAATCTTATAGACTAGGGAAAAACACTTTGATGACTAGACATTTCCATTTTAAATGTTACTGATGTATATGATAAGATGAAATAATTCTGAATATCTAGGGAATATTTGGTGATAGTCACTCTAAAACTATAAACAAATCGGAAGCAAAATGTTGAAAAAGATAAGAGAACCCATTTCTCTATGAGATGCTGCAGTAGCTTAGCTTTGTGCAGTAATTCCTGAAACTCTGGCACGTTGGTAACTTTTATAGTTCTGATTCACTGTTATAATACAAACTACAAAGTGGTTTCATGTAATGGGTAAGAACTGCCTGTATTCAAAGGCAGATTGCCTGTATTCAAATCACTTACAAATGATTAGTTAACCCCTCTGTGATACAGTTTTCCATCTATAAGCGGGAGGGGGGGGGGTTGGCGGGGGGGGGGGGGAGTGGGGAGAGGTGTAGAGAAACAGCGGGGGGGGGGGGGAGGGGCGGGGAGTGGGGAGAGGTGTAGAGAAACAGCATCCTCTCCATGTTAGGAGAAGTAAATGAGATAATTCATGTAAGGAAAGTGTCTTGCACAAAGTTAATACCTGATAAATAATAGTGATACAATTATTGTTAACATTATATTCTACTTTTCCAATATTTTTGACATAGAACATTCAATTCATGAGTAACTCGGCAAAACATTTAGTAAAGGCAAATTATGTAAAATAGTGGCATACTGTGATTTTGGTCCTGGGACTGGTTTCCCCATTCCGAGACTCCTCAGGCACATTCACTTTCATGTAAGTATTTGGTGAATTCAGCCATCTGGTTTTCTCACGCTGCTGTTTCTGTGCCATGTATTTGAGAGGAGAGAGTGGTACTGTATCGTCTTCAAAGGAAAAAGCAGTCACAGTTGCTGGAATTTCCACATCACTCTTGTGCCTAGGCTTCTCTCGAATAAGAGGATGCCTATATGCATAGCCTGTCCTGTATCCCTAAGGAGGAAAAAGCCACATTGGAAGCAATCAAACCTGTACCAAACACAGCATCTGGATGCCAATTCTTTAAATAAATGATTCAAAAAGACTCCTTTGTTGAAAAACAAATAAAGAGGAAAACATCCTTCCAAAGCCCACATTACACTCGAGTTGAAATTAAGCAAATTTCAAGATCTGGTCAAAACTGATTCCAGCTGACAATATAATTTCCAAGCACACAACTGTTTCTGACAAAGGTAATTTCAAAACTGCTGACCAGAAACTTTTTTTCTAGCTATAAGCTGGTTTTCTGGAGGCCAAATCACAGTGCTCATTGAAGTCTTTATTCCTGGGTCTGAAGGCAATCTGCCTCTGACCCTTAGTAAAAGAGGGTAAAACCTAAGATAAGATGACATTAGCAGGTTCCACTGTTTAATTCTTAAAAATATTAAGATTACACTTGAATGACACCCTAGGGTTAAACTCTCCTCCTGGAGGAGTGAGGAGCAAGTTCCAAAACAAAAGGGAGATGGAACCATCTGCTCCTGAATCGGGAGGTATGAAATCCAAGTTTATGTTACACTTTTTTTTTTTATGTTCCACTTTTCACCTACCAAATTGTCCAGAGTCCTCATCAGTCCTTCAAATTCAATCTCGCCAACCTTCCATTTTTGATGGGAACCCATGTTCACTCCCCCTCCTCCAGACACTGCGATGGTGTGAGTGAAAGCTTTATATTTCTGAAGATCCAGTACAACCAGATTGTCTACTCCACCTGCCCCTGCTAATGCCCGAACCTGCAACCAATGCAAAGCACACACAGGCACAAGATGTGAACACTATAAGGAGTATTTTACTTTTAAAAAGGCACACTTTCAATCTAGCAAATATCTAATACTTGTCAGACTATTAACATAAAAAATAAGGCAACACATTTATGAAAGTAGACAGCTGAAGTATCTCTTTCCATATATCTGAAAAAGATACCTGACAGGACTCTGGTCCTCCCTGATTAAAAAAAACACAACTAAATTTAACTCATCTTAAGAAACTGAATTCTCCTGCCAAATTTTAAAGTTCTTTTCTTGCAGTTTTACCATGGCTATCTAGTTAAAACTTTCACTGAAAATTATAATTTTAAAGGAATACAGACACTATACTTTGAATTTAAGGCTACTTAGGCAGAAGAAGTCAATTCATTATCTTAATTTATTTAAGCTCTGCACAGTTTCATTTGAGAAGAAGTGGAGGGAGTATTAAAGCAAAAAAAGAATTGGTTAAGACAAGCTAAGTTGGTAGAAAAAGTGCCCCCCCTTTTTTGTGGCCCTTCCAATAAATTAAGATTATTGCTACTTGCTTCAAGAGAACCTGCTTGATTTTCTTGAAGAGAGAAATTAGAGCCATTAAATACATCCAGCTTCTCTGAGGGGAAAAAAAACTGATTAATAAATATTCAACCTTTTATTACAACAATGAGGCTGAGGCTATGGAATAGTTGGAAACTACGCGAGTTCTTAAAACTTCTATCCCCACTTTTACCCTCTTTATAGAAGTGGCCACAACACATCACATCTTTGATGATTGGTAGTTGCCTTTGTGTCTCAATTAGCATTACACCACTAGAGGTTGAAAACAGAGAAATGGGCAATATATTATCTTAAAAAATAGCATTATAAGGAAAATAATCTTTATGAGGCCCATAGATTTGTGTGTGTGTGTGTCTATATGTGAATTTTAATTTTCTTTTCTCCTATTTTTAATTAAAGGGATAACTGAAGTAAAGCAGAACTTCTCTTAAAAGACAAAACAAAACAAAGTCACCAACCAGTAAGACTTCAGCAATAAGTAAAAATGAAACCCAAGTCAACAAGCAAGTTAACAAAGCAAAAAAATAAAAGGGGGGTTTTGAATAATTATTCCTACCTGAATCTCACAGGCCATTTGCACATTAAAAATATAATGAAAAGCCTCCTCAACTGTTTCTCCAAGTGCTACCACACCGTGATTTCTGAGTACCAGCACCTAAAATAGAATTCCAAAGCAATCACTTCAAATAACTGGCATAGTGCACACTGGTTTCATCAACAGCAATAGCAACTAAAATAGCTCCTTAGATAGAAACTCTACTACACACCTTACAACTTGGCCCCAGAACTTTCTGCAGTTGAATTCTCTCCTCCTGTTCATCAAGTGACCCTTGATAGTCATAATAGGCAACATCTCCCAGGATCAGGGACTCTTGAGAAATTGGAAGGATTCCACATTTCATGGAGGATACCTAGATGATTGGGTCCATGCCAAGATAACATATTCAGTTACTAATTACATTTTCATAGGAACCGGATTCTTTAGCCAGCTCAGGAAACATTGGCCTATTCAGTGTGTTCACCATTTCAGCCCACCTCCCACTTTAGTTTGTTGCTTCTTCCAGAAAAAAAAGAGGACTTAGCGGATACAACACAATTTAAATGCCATGCCAACTATTGTGCAAGAAGTGTTACTGCAAAGAACTCAATGACCCAATTATTAAAATGATTAGTTAAAAAAAAGTAATGCTATCTCTCCAGTTGTTTCCTAGAATGATAGCATTTGGGTCAAAGGGCCTTTTGATTTCTGGGTATGCAGAGGATTATTTCAAATAATTTTAAATGGTGGGGTCTGGAAGAATGTGATAATAGAATATCATGTAAGGAAAGCCATGAAAATAATACACTTCCTAGAGTCATTGTTGGTTTTGGCCCTTTAGTGACTTACAGCTGCTGTTGCAAGGGTATGGATGTGTATCACACACTTAACATCAGGACGTGTTGAATAGATTGCAGCATGGGGACTGAATCCTGCATAGTCAATTTTCAAGTTAGTACTTCCCTGATCAACCACTTCTCCTATTATATTGACTTTCACCTGGAAAAATCAGAAAGACATTGAATTGGTACACGTGTATCAAAGTTGCCTGTGTTCCACAGTTAAAGCATGGGCATGGCAAACATTTTTGTCAAAGGTCACATAGAAAATATTTTAGACTTTGTTGGCCTCTATTGCAACTACTCAACTCTGCTGCTGTAGTACGAAAGCAGCCATGAACAACTATAAAAGAATGGGTATGGCTTTCTTTCCATAAAACTTTACAGAAACAGGTAGTCTGCCACAAAACTTAGTATTTAGCAAGAAATACAGTTTCTAAGAAACTGAATAACTTAAGCTCGTCAAGGTCTGGACAAATCTGGCATTTACTGAACTGGCTGGAAAACTTCCATCTGCTAGTACTGCAGCACCCAGAACCAATGTGGTTCCTGCTGCTCTGGAGGCCGATGACTGAGGCTAGGAGTACAGTCATGGACAACTTAGATGCTAGGTCAGACCTGATTTTCATACCAACTGAACTTTGTTTAAATATATCTATGAAATACAGATTGACTGTGTGAGTACTAGTATATATTAAAAAAGTTTTTTTATTGATCTCACAGAGAGGAAGGGAGCGGGAGAGGGAGAGAGAGATAGAAGCATCAACGATGAGAATCATCAATCGGCTGCCTCTCGCATGTCCCCTGCTGTGAATCAAGCCTGCAACCAGGCATGTGCCCTGACTGGAATCGAATCATGACCTCCAGGATCAATGCTCAACCCCTGAGCCATACCAGTCAGGCAAGTGTATTTTTAAAAACAATTCCCGGAGTGCAGAGTGGAAAAAAACCCTGAAAAGATTCCCTTCAAAATATGGACAGGTTAACTGATAAGACCAACTCATTCTTAGTCTCTTCAACTACCCTATTTTTTTTGAACCCTAAAGCTTTTCTTACAAGTCAACATAACTTGCCAAGTTTTTCTCTGTTCCCTCATAAATGTTTTTTCCATCCATACCTTTTATTGTTCTATCCTGAACTAAAAGCTAAAAAACCTGTCAGAAAATAAAGAAGCACAGAAAAAGTAACACAGGAATAAGAATTATACCAAATTGGAGGCTGTGGCTTCAGAAAAAGACAGGCCTCTGGGAATTAGGATAATGTGGTCTTGCTCCTTACTTATTCTTACCTGGGAGAAAGAAAAAAATAGGGAATTACTGTGAGGTGTTCACATTTTGCAATATAAACATGACTACAAATAAGTGTAAGAGATCTGGGGGAGAAAAAAACAAACAAAGCAGATATTAAAGATGTGCAACATAAGCCTTTTCCTGAATGGTTTTCTTCCCTAAAACCTCAAGTACTTGCTAAAAAATTCTGACATTAGTTTCTCACTTACTGAACTTAATTTGGTGATTCTAAGGTTGCTTAGCGTCAGCTACTTCATGTATAACAAATGCCAACATTATTCAATTGAATGTGGTAATAACTATACTCTTGATTTACAACATGGAAATTAAGGTAACATGGGCAAAGGAAGGAGGACAGAGTCTCTTCCTAGGAAGGAATTAAGGTGGAGTTTGAAAGGGCAACAGAATGGCCAGGAGAAAGAGAAGTTATAGGAAGACTTCATGTCGCATCTGTGCTATTTCCATCACACAATATTTTCATACTTTTTTGCTTCCAAATATTGTCTTGCTATCAAGTATGGTAACATGAAAACAAGATGATCATGAGTGGGAAAAATATATTAAAAAGTAAAGACCAGGGAGGATACTTCCGTAACCACTTCTATTTTCCCTACCCCTAATACCTTTTTAATGTCACTGATGCTCAGATACAAATAACATGGAGAGAGAAAATTCTGTCAGAAGGATTTCTTCCTGTATAGGTTCTACAACTGGTTTGAATGAAAAGACCTCTACAGATAGTAAATGGAGAAGTTGGGATAATTGCAGCCTCTCCCTTTAACTTGAATTAGACTGTGATCCAGCAAGTTAGGCTTAGAGAATAAAGTCGGAAAACTGGACTTCTGAGTAAAGGTGAGAGGAGTATAGTTGCCTTTTAGTTAGGATTTTAAACAAAGGAATAGAAAGCCCAAGAACTCACTGAGATGTATGTGTTTGCCAGGTGTGCCCATCCAAACAAGTCGACAAGTCTGTACAGGCTGGCAAGTTTACAGCGAGTAAGTTTCTCTCCCTTCACGTAGGAGGATGTATCTGCCCCAGGAAGATCATTGATAGGTGTGACCATGCCGAGACCTAGAAGAGGAAAGATCATGGAGAGAGATTCAGGTCAAGTAACCCCTTACCTGGGAATTAGTTGCCGGGAAGCAGCCTGAGTCTCAGTGCCCAGCCTTGTACATAATGATCTGAAACTTCTCAGCCCACACAATGTTTCATTAGCTTATCTTCCTTCAGAGAAATACACTGAGAATAAAAACATGCATCAGCTATCTTCTTTGCTGTTTCATCTACATGTTAGGGAGTGGCTTGTTAGGGAGTTAGGCTCGGAAAAATGGTCTTATGACCCCATTGGTGAAAGTGTTATTAGTACTGAGGTTATTGCTAATTTTATGATGAAAAGATCACAACAGAAAGCTACTTTTAAGATATCCCATTTCACTTTAATTCAACGAAAAAATATTTAAGATGGAAGAGGATACATTTAAATAATAGTCTTGCTCCTGTCCTCACCAAACAACAAAAACTAGTCTTGGTTTCTAATGACTCAGTTGCTATGTTCAACTTTTGCTGTCTCCATTCCCTTTGACACCATGTACCACCTCTGACTCTAATGTGAAGCCATCCCTGACAATCCCTCTGGCACTCTGTGTAACTGCCTTGGTATTGCAGTGAGTTCTACACACATCTCACTCAGATGTAAAGTGCTTGAAGTTAATGCCATAATTCTTGATATCCTGAATGCTCAGCTGACCAACTTGGTGCTTTCACAAATCTGTTAATAATATAATGCCCTAACTCAGCCGAGGGCAAACTACAGCCCGCGGGCCGGGTCCAGCCCGTTTGAAATGAATAAAACTAAAAAAAAAAAAAAAAGACCGTACCCTTTTATGTAATGATGTTTACTTTGAATTTATATTAGTTCACACAAACACTCCATCCATGCTTCTGTTCCGGCCCTCCGGTCCAGTTTGCCCACCCCTGCCCTAACCCCTCTTTAACACCAAGTTCTAATTACTCCGTCCTTTAAAGCTGGGTAGTTTAGGCCTCTCTTTTCTCTAAAGTTTCCTCAGTCCACTTCAGCCAATAACCAATTCCAACTCTGAACTCATAGCATGATGACTTGTTAAGGGTCACTGGACAATTGCTTATGAACTGCTTTGTAATTTTCCTCTATAGTTATCTTGCAGTTTTAATCTTCTATGCATTCATGGTATGTGTCCTCAACATAGGGAAGAAACCACATCTTGTGACTATTTTGTAATCCTCACAAAGTCTAGTGAATGCCTGATTGATATGAAAAGTGAGAGATTCTAACACTGTTACTCTAAGTATTAGATGTTTAAACTTAGGGACTGAACCAGAGCAGAATATGTTGGTAGGGATATATAGTGTGAAAGTAGAGACAAAATTATCATTTTTTTAAAACTTTCCAAACTGACATACTCAGGGGAGGTGAAGTAAAGCCCGAAAAAGAACTGGCCATGATGTAATCTGCAATCTGCTGTAATGCTAGTAATCCAGTCGGGTTTTGGCCTTTCTTCATCTGTTCTTGAATAAGGCATTCCAGGTCTTCCCGAAAGGCCTGCAATACACAGAAATAACCACTGAGCACACACATCTCTCTTGGAGCAGAACAGCCCAAACACAACTTGCTGATATAACTAATCTTCCCCCCCCCCCCGCCCACTTCTCTTTGAAATGGGTTTCATCCAGAGTATTTTAAAACAAGTATAAAACACAAAATAATAAAATTGAAACACTGGAAGAAGCTAGAAACTTGCTTTCAGGGGAGAAAAAAACATTAGGCATTCTTAATCTCAAAATCAGCTATTAAAACATCTACAATAGACAAGTATAGGTATAGTAAAAGCAACCAGAGCATCAAGTATGGACTGATAACAAAAAGAGATCTGTTCCTTGCCCAGCAGCCTCATTACCCAAGTTAGAATAGAGTCTCTACTTGAATGGGACATGACTCTTGAGCAGAGTCCCTCACAGCAAAAGTCTTCGCTAAGTCATACTAAATCATGGCTTCCATTTTAGTATTTCTATGGCAGTGACTTAGCCATGAACTCTGGAAGCAAACGGTAAGCAGAGTTGAGAACGGATTACTCCCCTTCTGCAACACTGTGCTAAAGAAAGAACACTTTTTTCCAACTTTGGGTACTGCATGTTCCTGTTCTGGAGTTCTGTTGTATCTTTTCTTTTGGGGGGAAGGGGGGCGGCAAGGGGATGTGTGTGTGGCAGAAGTGTTTATATAAATAAAAATCCAGAACATTAAGGGGGAAATCTCTATTTTAGTAACCCTTGAGTTGCTAATATAATTGATCATTTGACACCTCTCCAAATCTTTCACATTACTTGAAATAGCTAATTTTGTTATTTCCATCACACCCAATCAACACTTAATTAAATTAATCATTTGTTCTCTTGCTCATGTCTACTTTTATTCATTTTAAACATGAAGGCTCTTGCAATACAAATCATCTAAACCACGCTCTTCCATTTGAGGTTGGTTACATGTGTACAGAATGTCCTGCCAGAAACTGAATTCAATCCCCCCCCACCCCCCCCTCCTCAACCCCCCACCCCCACCCCCGCCGCCTCTTCACCTAAGAGGGAGTAGGCAGACATTTGCTTTCGAATCACTACCTCCAAGAGGGGTGGGTATGAAGACCCTGGAGATCACAGGGGAAATATTATTTAGAAGGGTTGATCTCCTCTGAGTCACCAATAGTAGCCTTCCTCACAGCTTGGGAATAAGATCCCCTGGAATTCCTACTTAGATGTAGCCTTGCTTAGAGTATGGCTGA
Source organism: Myotis myotis (assembly GCF_014108235.1). NCBI lineage: Eukaryota > Metazoa > Chordata > Mammalia > Chiroptera > Vespertilionidae > Myotis > Myotis myotis. Next base: position 11,474,897 of record NW_023416319.1, read on the forward strand.
ATAACTTAGAGGTTTTCAGAAAGAATGACTTTTCTTTCCTCTCTCCCTCTCCCTCTCTCTTAAAAAAAATATAATGGTATAAGAGCCCCCAGTAGAAGGGAAAATGTGGTTCTGAGACTATGAAGCAATGCTTGTGTTGCTCTTTGAACAACAGCTGAGAAGCATCTGTGACAATCACTGAAAGAGCCGAGTGCTAATAGCTGTAATCTTCGAAACTCAACCATGGGGGGCACCCTGGAACACCCTGAGCTTAGCACTGGAAGAGGGACAGGGAGGTTATCCTTCCCTGATGCACCATGGTAGTCTGCTCAGGCATTTGGATCAGTTGTGAACCTGCATCTTCTGTTGGACCAGGTAAGTCCACCACCACCACCATATGGCAGGGAGGAGCAGTGGCAATGGTGGACTCAACAGACTTTAGTGTGACTATTTCAAATATGCAGACAGATGTGCACACCACATCTTGGATATGGAGGCCATTAATGAACCCTTTTGGACTATATAAGTCACTGAAGTTCTTGGGACAATTTAGGGGAAAGTAGAAATTCCAAGAGGAAGATGCTGTACTTTTCACTAATACAGCAGGTGGATGTTTGAGTAATTTATCTCAAATATACTAGCTGTGACCGTATTTGAATTCTGAGTTCATGGAGCAGTGTACACCAGTTAAATATGGCTTTTCTTTTACAAATTCAAGGTTTGTTGAATGAAACTCGTTAACACAATTATAAAAATTATAAACATCTAATTCCATTGTTTATATCTAGTTCATTTAAATACATGATTTAAACCAGAGAAACTATCCTATAAAATCTCTTCAACAAAGACACATTACATTTATCAGAAAACTCCATTCATACATTTCTAAGACCTCATGAACATAAGATGGTTGTATATAGAGCTGTTTATAATGTGGTTGCCTTCATACAGATAAGTAACCTGAGTATTTTACCACATTTAAGGCCGAAAAGAATCTTCCAGACATACTCATTTATCTTTATATAAACTACAGAAAACTTCTGTATACCTGGCAATGGGTCAATCTGCTCTTCTGAAACTCTATCTTCTCTTTACAAGACCAGTGCTCTAACCCCTGAGCTATGGGGCCCACTGTTATCTTCTCTCTAAAACAAAATTCTTAAATTTTTCTCAGTTCAAAGCAGCTGTAACCAATGTTCTTTGAGTCAGTAAGGAAAAAAAAATTAAGGATACCTATTATATCACTAATTATTCACATTATAATAGCTCTGAAAAGTAGGCATTATTTATTTTATTGAATGCTGTTCCAGGAAGTACAGAAGGCAGATTCCGTAGATTAAAATGATACAAAAATAAAATGTGCATTATAAAAGTCAAGCTAATGAGAAATAAGTATAAGGAGGCAAGACAGAGCCAGGAATGAGGTTAAGACACAAAGTTCATGCTATAAGACTCTATGCATTCAATAGAGATGAGTCAAATTTTATCTAAATTCTCTAGCAGTCAACATGAATCAAAACAATCTTCTCAGTGTGCTGATTTACAATGGCTTTAAAGTTAAAATTAAAGAGAATCACAACTATTTGTGAAACTGATGAGACATTTCTGCTGGGTGAGATGAGAAAGCTAAGTAAGAAAGTTTGAAAAATTTGTCCAAGGTCACATAGCTGTCAAGTGCCAGAGACAAGCACTCAGGTCAAATGGATTTTTCATTAGTGATAATGCTTTTTCACTACAATATATCCCACAATATGGTGAATACCATGTTAAAGCTTCAGGATGATCCATAGTGTCATACAAGGGAATGTATAAGACCTTCTGTAATCAACTAAGAGAAAAATATGACTTTCCTCTTTAAAGCTAGTGAATAGCATCTATAAAGTCTAAGAGAAAAATTTCAAAGTAAATAAAATTTCTCAAGCCTTTGTATATAGTTGATAGTACTTCAATAGATAAGAATTCTTCTATTCCAAAAGATTTAATATTTTTTATCGTAACATTTATAACTCATTTTAATGTTTCAATGAAATATTATTCAGAACTTGCCTAGGTTATAATAATGTAAAATTACTAATGATATAAATTTGTTTCAGCTGTTTTTCAAAGCTTATCAATAAAATCATTAAACTTTCATTAAAATTTTAAAAATAAAATACTTATCTTTATGATAATCATATTTCTACTAAAATTCAATGTTAGCAAAACAATCCTTTTTAATTGAATCAGTTTAATCTCACAACCAAGTCTTGAGATAGACAATGATTTGTTCAAGGTTGCACAGCTAATACATAATGAAACAAAGATTCCAATCTGGGCTCTCAGGTGGACACATGATCTTTCCTTAATTTTATCAGAGATGGGTTGTTATCACTGAAACCAAATACAACTAATAAGGCACCAGGCATGTTATGATCAGAAATACTGAGTAAATCTCTTAGGCTAGATTAGAGCATTAGGTTGAAATGACAGAGCAAAAAATTATATAGCAGCAGATTATATGATCCTGGAGTACTTGCCCTCTTACATCTAGGAATTCTCCCATCAAAGTAGAATGAGAAACTAACTTATAGCAGGGCAGCAAGGTCACATGCTGGGCTTCTGAAGTCAGGTGAAAAGATCAAACACATAAACTGTGGCTTCCATCTCAGATACAGAAGAACAGAGAGGAGGAAGTAGAGGGGGTTATTACACCTTGACTACATGAATACATGAACGTGAATACTCCAGGTTGCCATCAGGGTGATAGAATCTTTGAGACCTTCAAAACCCAAAATACAATTTAAGGAATTATGATTATAATATTCAAAGTGTAGCCACAAAAGCATAACATGTTTTAAATTAGCAATACTGTATATAACTTTACGTATACAATTTTCACAAAAATATTTGCTTACTATATTTAAGTGAGTTTCTCAATGTCACACAGGTAATAAGTGGTGGTGAACCCAGGTCCAAAACAACCATTGTGTGTATGTATGTATAAAAAATTGTATAAACAGATTGAAACTGGAAATGATGAGAAAATGGGCTGACCTCTAACTTAGATCAAAATAGTCTGCTGTTACTCCAGGACTTCTATAATCTGTTATGTAATTTTTTTCTGTATCTACTCCTTGTGCTCTGGTCTAGTCTAGGAGTTCACTCAAGTATTGTCTCTGATCACAACTTGTAGTTTTCTATTCTTGCTCAGAATATTCCACCAAATGAAAATCCTGGCTTCCACTGTTCCTCTATCTAATGAATTACCCTTTACTCAACATTCATCTTAAATGCCACCTTCTTCTTAAAGTCTCTCTTTTAATCACCTCATTTAGGAAAGATCTCCTTATTTCTTCTCTTTCTACCCTGTTCTGAATTCTTTTAACATTTGCCTATACTACACTTAGGGTACCTACCATATGATTGTGATTTATTCTTCCTATTCTACTATACCACAATATCTGATGGCTGGACTGTTTTTTACGTTCCTAGAGTCTCCCTGAGAATCTAGTTCAGTGCTCAATTAATAAAATTGTAAGTCAGAGTTTTCTTCTTATTTCCCTACATATAAGAAAAAAAAAAAAGTGATCTCAATCTTGACTGAGTTAAGGATAGCAAAGATCCATTTCATAGTTTATTAGTACTGAATCTAAAGCTCTAGGAAACAGTCTCATGAGTCTATCACTTGAATGAGAAATTCCTCCTGTGTGATTAGGCCCGTCCATCATCTAATGGGAGAAAGTCATCTTTTTTTATGTAAGAAGTGAATATTCACTGAATGTTATAAATTTTTTTAAAGTCATTTAATTCTTCAACTCAAATAAAATCATACTTGAAAACTTGGTTTGTCCCCCGAATATTATAATTTGGACAGCTTCCTCATCAAATGCATGTCTAAAAAAGTATGATAAAAAAATCACTAGATAAAAAACAAAATGTTTAAGGTTAGAGAGAGGGTGCCTTAAAAGCCTTATCTGAATCTCATACCTTTTTATTTTATACATCTTCTGTCAATGTTGAGGGAGTGATCCTGTAAACTTTGAATTTATAAGGTATGGATAAAAATAAACTTATAAAAAACAAAGATTCAGAGATTTGAGATTTTTGTAGGGTACGAGTATACTTTTAAGTACATACATATTCCTTTATACTATAAACCAAAAGTAGAATTAATTTGAAATGTAGGATCTGAAGGCTTCTGCATCTAAAATCAGAACTTTCAGGAGAAAGTGAAAGATTTTTAAATCACAAAAAAAGAGGACCACTTTGATAAAAGAAACTGACCTGAGGCAATTATCTCAGTTAAGGCTAAAAAGAAATCACATCGGCTAATTTATAAGTAATATCTAACTCATGGAAATCAGGTAGCAATACTGATAAATATCAGAGATGGATTTAAAATATCCACATGTGGATGTTCTACATCATAAGAATTATTAGAGAGAAAACTTGGAGCAAAAAGAAAAAAAAGATTACAGACTTGCTGCTCCCAAGGCACCCTACAATTATGTTATCAGATCTCTCCTAAGGAGGGATTAGGAGCATAACAAACTTACTTAGAAATTCTCCATTAAGAAATGTATTCATTTGGAAATAGATTATCACTGGTCCTGTTGAAAGGAGAAAAAACAAATAAACCAAATTTTCTTCTGGATGGTCTTTCTCCTGTATGTAAGTCTTAATTAATATGAAACTAAAGGTTAGAATAATATCTCTTCTTGAAACTGGTATATAATTAAAATGCAAACAGTTAATACAGAATACTTGCATCTTAAACTTCTAAAGTGCCCAGATAAATCATGGTGATTTTGACTAACTATTCTAATTAAGGCACAGTTCAATTTTAGGCCTTAATGACAGTGATATTCTAAGATGTATGACTTTGAAGTTTCTCCATTCTTCAAAATAAGCGTATAGCATCACACATCACCCTGTCATGTGCCTAAACGCTCACCATCTACATTCCTGTTGTGCTATCTTTCAGAATAACATTACACACTTCTGTCAACTAGTCTAAATTGCTTCCTATAAGTGGTAAGGCTTAAGAACTTGCATTCTTTTTCTGAAACCCACCGTTTTCCACATTAAACAGTAAAGTTCTATAGGAGCTTGTTGGACAACATTCAAGTGTTTAATGACTCAAAGCCTACTCAGCTATTCATATACCCTTCATCCATGTATTCAGAATTTACCAAATACCTACCTATGCGCATGTGCTATTAGTTTTTCAACTTACATACTTCAACTTTGATGAGGCATCATTTAATCACAGTGGTTTGCCATGAATGCTTCATTCTGAGACAAGGGGGAAAATGACAATCTAGGGTCTCCATAGACATGTAAATTAGGAGTATATTTGTCAAAGAAAACTTGTGGTTTCTCCCTACTGCATTAACAAAATCTCTAGCTAAAACCAGTTTCCTCACCAGCATTTAATTTCTAAGACAAATACTTTCTTAAATTAAAAAACATTATGACAAAAGGCCATGAAATTAAGTAATAGCTGGAGTCTGGATGAGACAAATTCTAAGCTCTTCTTTTATTTTCTCAGCTCAAGACAATAATGTGCTGTTTGTTGTTCAAATTTACAGGCACCAAAATGTCTTCTAACTAGAAACTCTTCTTGAGTGGGGTTAGATTAACGTGAGCAACAGAATTTGAAGATAAATGAAAAAATAATATATGGGTGAAATTATTTCATTGTTATTGAATGCTTTAAGTGCTACAAGCTTAGTGGTTAAGGGTGTGAACTTTAGAGTTTAAATTTAGACCCCACCATTTAACTAAATTTGTAAAAACTACGGTTATTTAATGTCTTTAAGTTTCAGTTTATTCTTCATCTGTAAACTAGGGATAGTAATACTTCTTTGACGGAGTTTTTGAGGATTAAATAAGATTCAATACATAATAGGTGCCTGGCACACAATAAATCCTTAATTAAAAAAAAAGTATTATACTTTGCTTTTATTGATTTCTCTCCTGATTTCCTTTCTTCCCAAATGAACTCACCATTTTAAAAACTTACCACTTACCAATTTGTTTCTTACAAACACAAACTAGAAATATCTTTGATTTGTATCTTATTGGCTCTGAGTTTTGTCTAATAATGAACACCAATATTCACAGGAGGCCCATAGGTTTTAAAAGACTTTTATTAGTAGAAACAACTCAAGCCTGGGCTTAAAGGAACAAAGACAGTCCAAAAAGACAAGAGGTCTTTGAACTCTAAAACCTCTACAAGAAAGAAGCAGGTTGAGAAAAATACAGTTGCCAACACAGGCTACCTTTCAAGGAAAAGAAATAATGATTCAGAGGACAGACCCCAAACCCCAGAGGACTGAGCCAACAACTAAGGAGACTCTTCCCTGGTAAGTAGAAGGACTGAGTCCTCAACAGGGGAACTTCCAAGCATTTGTCCAAATGGATTTCAGAATTGCTATGAGCGAGTTACTCCTCTATAACCCAATTTTCCCTTTTTTTGAACAGGAATGTTATAGCATTATCTTTGCCTGCCCCACCACTTATCTCTTTAGCTCTTTGTTCAATATACTTATCTCTTCAGTTTTTAGAACAATAGATTGAGAGGAGGACCTGAACTTAAGGAATTATACCCCAGGACCAGATTTATACACCTGGACCAGATTTTGATGAGATTCTGGATTCAGGCATATAATATGGTACTGGAATGAGACTTTTGCAGGGGTGTTAGGAAAAGGTGGGTATATTTTGCAGGTAGGAGGAAGGTAAATAAACTATGACAGACAGTAGTCTTTTAAAATAAATTGGGAACAGAGAGTGAACAATCCTCCCCTCATAAGGTGGAGATTAATTTCTGTCCTCTTGAGTATGAGTTGAACTTAGTGACTCACTTCTAACTAATAAACATGGTAAGCATGGTAGTGTTTAATGTCATAAAAGGTGCTGCAGGCTCCTCTTTGCTCTCTCTAGGATACTTTGGAAGAGAACGCTCAAACAGCCTCAGGTAAAGGTCCATGTGGCAAGGTACTCTGGCCTTTTGCCAATACCTATGTGAATGACCCTCGGGACCAGTCGAGCCCTTAGATGATAGCAGCCCTGGCTAATGTCTTGACTGTAGCTTCATAACAGACATTGAGTTAGACCACTTATCTAAGCTGCTCTGAATTCCTGACCCACAGAAATGATGAGATATTTAAAGCTTGTTGTTTTAAGCTGCTAAATTTTGGGGTAGTTATGTAGCAATAGGTAACTATTCCAGGACACTATGTATAATTTCCTTTGGTGAGAAGTTCATTGTTAAGCATGGCAGGAAAACAAAATTTTACACTTTCACAAACAAGACTTTAAATTCATTAGCAAAAATCTAGGGGGAAAATGATCAATCCACAATTCTTTTAAACCTTCTCTGTTACTCTCTGGGCTAAAGATTATCACTCTTGCTACATGAATATAGAAATAACAATCTATATGTCGTCCCTTCCTCATTATTTTATTAAGTTCCCCAAGGCATAAGTAAACTTGATACTTTTAAGCCAAATCACAAATGAAAATACATAAATATTAAAAATTAGGTAATCTACTCAAAGTTATGCTGTCTCTGGTTTAATAGGGAAATTATAAAACAAAAAACTTCACATGGAAATGTAGTGTAGTATTTCTTCCTTTTAAACTTTATAGTTAGAATTGATGGTCCTTTTTAGAGCACTTCCCAAAGAAATCTCAGTATTTAATAATCCTGCATAAAATCTGAACTTTATCTCATTCTTTCAGTTACTTTTTACTATATATTACATAATCACTGAGCTAATAAGTTAGAGCTTAAAAATGGGGTTTCTTTAGAAGAGCAAATATATCTATTTTGATCCAAATAATTAACATGTCCTTCAAATATTTCTAAACACAGAAACTTAGTTTCATAAAAGAAGGCACTTAACATTTACTCCTTCATGATGAAGTCTAGTTAATCTCTTTTCCATTGGGAAAGGGTTTCTTTAAGGGTTTATTTAAAGGATAGCTTTAAATTTAAGCTACACTTGTCCTAGCTGGTTTGGCTCAGTGGACAGAGCCTCAGCTGGGGACTGAAGGGTCGAGGGTTTGATTCTGGTCTGCCCCTTGGTTGCAGGCTTGATCCCTGGTCCCGGTGGGTCATGTGTGGGAGGCAACTCATCAGTGTCTCTCTCACATCCATGTTTCTCTCTTTATGTCTCTCCCCCTCCCTTCCACTCTCTCTAAAAAATTCAATGGAAAAATATCTTCAGGTGAGGATTAACACACACACAAAATAGTAATAACAAAATAAATTTAAGCTATACTTAAATTTCTCAAAGCTTGCACTACTTTTATAACTTGTACTTGCTTTTTATCTAGGCCACTAGTATAGAAGAATTGCTCAGAGTGGAATTCCCCTTTGGCTTTGGACTTAACCTCTGTGATTAAATTCACAAGGGCACAACAAAAATGATTTACCAGGGCCACCCCAGGCAGTTCTATGTCTCGGTGCTTATTTTAGTACCTAAGTTGGAAACCTAATATAACCCTAACCTGGGCATCATGTGTCTGTCTATGTGTGCTGAACTCTGTCTGCCTTAAGGGGACCAAGACCTTCATTTTATATAAAGTTATGAATTAATTTTGCATCTTAAATTAAGCTGTTCTCTCATTTTCTCTTACTTATACATGACCTTTGAAATTCCACTAAGGGTAAAAAAACTTGAATATAATTTGTAAGGTTTGGATACTACTGTGCAGACAGAATTTTTATCTTGAGTTTAGATTGTAGTCCACTTGTAATCTAATTAGTTTGGTGTGTATGCATGCACGTGTGTCTGCATTAGATATATGTAACACGAGGCTGCCCAATCTCAGACCTCAAAAACCTTACGTCTTCCTATGCTGCTCTGATTGTCAAGGTACCCAAAGGAAGAAGAAAATATGTGCATGAGATATACCTCACTCCTTTCTTGGTTTCTAACACTTCAGTAATGACTTTCATTTCTTCAGAGATATTCAGTCTGAATTGGATGTCGTTTAGCTCAGAAGCATCTTTCAATGAAGCATTACATTCAGAAATCACCCAAAGAAAATTGACACCACCAAGACAATACTATTTTGTTATTAAAGCCTTGCAAATTAAATATTTAAATTAGGTGTGCATTTTGCTTCTGCAAGATTGGGGGCAACTAATCACTCTTCCTCCATCCCTCTTCTAAACTGAGAGTTAAGATACCTCCGACCTCATTATATCAAGGTTTCCAAAGAAGAGGAAAAAGTATAGCCTTCTTATTATTTCAACTCACAGGACTTTGCAAGATCTGAGTAACTCGTTTCCTCTGTTCCATCATATTGAAGTCTTGTCGTAGATCAGGAGACATGTTCCTCTCTCTGATGTATTCTGGGTCATTTTCATTGATGCGGTCAAAATACCTCTCTTTGTGAGGCATGCTGGGAGGAGGAGGAGTAGTGATCACGCCTTGGCTGGCATCTGAACTCATGCTTCAAGCCTTCTGATTCCCCTTATCTGTATTAATAAACACAAAGAAGGACATTAATGGTAAGGTAAATTCATTATGAAATTAAAATTTACATGGGTCAAGCAGAACCTCCTCCCTCCCCCAGTCCCTAGAGTTAAGTGGTAGCTTTCTTTTAAAAGTAACTTCTCAAAAAAATATCAGATCAATTTTTTAATTAAGGTAAAAAATGTCTTAGATTGTAATGCTAAATTGGAAATTGATATTTTCAGAGCTAATGGAAGCTTGTGGTTCAATTTTAATGTCACCAACTGCTGTTCAATTTTTAAAGAAAGTAATGATCAAAATACATACGCCACATCTAAAATGGCAAATTTTCACAATTAGTGAGTACTGTCAGTAGAGCTCTTTTTTCTCAGTTATGATTTTGTTAGACCAAACTTTGGCCAGATTTAAGACCCACTACATTTTGTAGTGAATATAATTTACTGACATGAGAGAAACATGCTTTAAGATTTTTAAATGATTCAACAAGTTCCCAGGGAAAATGTAGGAATTACTAAGATTGCTAGATTACATAACTTCAGCAAGATGGTACTTCAAAAATCCAAGTAAAGAAACGATGAAAAGCTATTCAAAAACCACATGAACAGCTGATTCACTTAATTATCATGATTATCACTGATACTAAGGATTAGTCTTGATTTCATGCTTGGGAAACAAATTCATTTGGGCTTTGCTACAACTGAGCACCTAACTAACTATAGCTAGATCAACAGGATAGTCATTTAATATTCCTCCATCACCCCCACCTGGGATCTCTGTGTTAGAAGTTGAAGTCATCTAGCTTGGTGCTTTTCAAGTTGTCTATGGTGGCCTTCTCCAACTTACTGTGAGCCAATATTTTTGTAAAATACAAAATTATGCATTTAGATGTCTTGGCAATGTCCAACTGCAATAAGTTTCTAAACACATAATATCAGTCTGTACTTGTCACAGACAGTCCAATGTGCAGACTGGTACTAGATCCTGAACCACACTTAGAGGAGCAATGACCTAGCAGAGAGCAATAGTCACTGTCAACTAAAGGAATGCTTCCTCAAGTTTTTAGAAGTGACATGGTAGTAAGCCTAAATCAAGAGAAAGGAAGACCACTGATGGTGTATTCCTTTTCCTAGTTGTTCTTTTGAACTGAGTATAGAAAATGCAAAAATGTGCAAGAAGGAACCAGAAAAGGAAACAAAAAAGAAATTGTAAAAATGAATTTGCTTAACATAATTTTCTCTACGGATCGTGACTTCCACTCGTACAACTTGTTCAGTATTAATGAGTGGGTAACAAAAGACCATTTTGACTAACTACAAAGTGGCATTTTTTAAGTAATTATTTGTCTGGTGGGAAGAATCACTTCTTAATAAGGGGAATTAAATGTAAAACATCCAAGTATTCTTTTTCCATTTACGTCAAAATCTAAGGGGAGAGAAGTTTCTGTGGACCCACAACTCTGCAAATTCCACAACCTCAAAGTCCCAGCGGAACACTTTTCTAGTTAGATCCAGAAGGGGAAAGGCAAAAAAGGTCATGTTCATCTTAGAGATCTGAACCCCTGATAAAGACCAGGGACATCTGGTCTCACCTTTTAAACACAGTTAACAACCAATTTGTCTCTAACAAATTAGTCTTCTGTGATAGATTTCATCTCTAAAGCTGCCTTGACCCAACTTAGCCCACGCAAACTTATAAGACATTAAAACTTCTTGCATTAATTCTGGTCTTAGAAGTGTAAACTCATTGTTTAAAAATAATTTTTTGCAAAACACATTGAAATTATTTCCTTCTTCTTGCCAACATTAATTTCATATACAACATTCTGTAAGCTATCTAAATTACTTTAGTGTACTACACTGAAAATTCAGGAAATATAGCTTAAAAAACACTTTATATGATACCACTTAAATGAAATTCTGATTTTGTGACTAGAAATCAATTAATCAGTGAAAAAAATGTAAAAAATGAGCTTTTATATAATTGAGCCTTCCACATCCTAAGTCATTATTTTAAAAATTGAAAGAAAAAACAATTAAAGAATGAGTGATAATTAAATGTGTTCTTCAAAGTTGTTTTTTTAAAATTTCTTCTTTTTATACAACATCTACTACTAGTGGAGTAACTCTGGCCATATTATATTCTTCAAAAATTTGTGTGTTTTTTTGTATTGCTATTAGTTTGACATACCAACCTATGGTCTTTACCATTATCTTGCTATATATAAAAAAAAGTGGTATACAGAGCACCAACTGTAAAAAACCTTTCCTTTTTCTCATATCCAGATGGGTTATCACATGTCTAGAGGTCTAATCAATCTTTGGAACATTATTTTCTTAGAAGCTGTTTATTATGTCATGCTGACTTTTAAATGGCCAACTACAGACTAAGCGAGTACTTGATTAATAACTGGAATATCACTTAACACAGAAATCAATCCTATTTCATTTGCCACAGTAGGCCACTGGCTTAAGCCATTTTTAAAAGACAGTCCACAAATACTGCCTTTAGTTGGATTCTACCTATTTTTTAATTCCAAAAGCACTATTTAGTTTAATGAAGAATAGGGTTAGATAACAAGTTTGTGATGTTTATAAAATAATTTTATGAAAACACAGCAAAAAGTAAAGAATTGTGGTAGATTCATTTCGTTTTTCCCAGCATTGGTTTAAGAAGCTGATAAGTGAAACATTAATAAGTAAAAGCTTATAGTTTGAAGAACTCGTTATGATTAACACATTTTTCGAGTGAGGTAAAGAGAAAGCTACTTCTAAACCACCTACTTAAATAATAAAAGAACATACTATATGTGTATAATACTTTGTAGTTTATACCATCTCTTAAATCTTTCTGATTTTATCTTTGCAGCTATAAGTTCAGGTTGATAATTGAGATGTTCAGTGGATTAAGAATCCTGCCTCAATTCATATTGCTTATGTCTGGGGCAATATTCCAAGTCATGATTTTCTGTCTCCTAGTTCACTTTACAATGACACATACTTCTTCACATATCATAAAACATAAGAGGACTCCAAAATTTTGAAACGTTTAGTCTACATTCTGTCCTGAATATTTAACAATTGGAGCTCATGGCATTTATAAAAAAATGAGGAAATGACACCAAAAAAAGGTAAATAAGATTAGAAATGACTCACCACACTCTGACCTTTTTAAAACTTCAAAAGCTCATTATTTAACTTGGCTTTTTAAAAGAAGTTTCAAAGTTTTATGCACATGGAATAAGAATTGGGAATTTATATAAAGGATATAGAATAAAGAATAAGATAGTAACTTCTCCTTTTACATAGATTTTAAGCCAATCATAAGCATAACTGATTATCTGCAATTCTGTACACTAAGTACTACAGATTGAACTGTATTTCAAACTTTGAAAACGTTTAGGACCCCCAAGATTATCTGAACATAAACAAAATTCAGAAAAATATGGGAGAAGTTTGCAGCATTATTTTCAATAGCCAAGATAACAGAAACAAACTAAGTGTTGATGAATGAACAGATTTTTTAAAATGTAATATATATATATACAACAGAATACTATTCAGCCATAAAGAGAAGGAAATCCTGCCACTTTCAACAACATGGGTGGACCTTGCGGGCATTATGCTAAGTGACGTAAGTTAGATAGAAAAAACCTTGTACATGAAATGTTCAGAGCTGCACTATTCACAATAGCCAAAAGGTGGAACCAACTCAAATTCCCTCAACTGATGAATGGATAAACAACAAATGTAGTATTATCCACATAATGGAATATTATTCAGGGGAAGGCGGGATGAGGAGAGACTGCTTAATGAGTATTAGAATTTCTGTTTGGTGTGATGAAAAAGTTCTGATTCTAGAGAGTGTGATGGCTGCACAACATTGTGAATATACTTAATGCCACTAAATTGCACACTTTAAAAATGGTTAAAATAGTAAATTTTATGTTCTGTGTATTTTACCACAATAAAAAAATGAACTCAAAATGAATCACAAACTGAAGTGTAAAACTATAAAACTTTTAGAAAAAAAGTAAGAAAAAATCTTCAGATCTAGAGCCAGGCAAAATTCTTAGGTTTGACACAAAACCATGACCTATAAAGGAAAAATGATATATTAGACTTTACCAAAATTTAAAATATTTGTCTGCAAAAATCTGTTAAGATTAAAATAACAAGCTACAGACCATGAGAAGAAATCTGCGAACCACAGATCCTACAAAGGACTAGTATGTATGATATATAAGAAACTCTCAAAGCTTAACAGTTAAAAAATAAAACAATTCAATTAGAATATGAGAGTCTTACATCTTTACTATACTGCCTTACAAGAAGAATGTTTTAAGAGAAGTAAATGATAGATTCTAGTTCCTCTTAACCCTGAACAACAAAACCTAACATAAATATTTCCGTTTTCAGGTGATATGTCAAACAACTCAGTTCCCAGGCTCCTTCTCTTTAAAATGATCTAATCCTATTTTTAGTACCACACCACCGCTATACACAGTCAGGCTTCCTAGGCTTCGGGGCAATATAAACCAGAGCAAACCAGTATAAACTCTATTACAAAAAAAAATCAGTCTTTTAACAGTGTTCTTTGAATTGAAAATGCTGTGGAAAATAGATTTTTTTTTAAAGTAATGTTATAAAACTTGTCAGCACTATGGGTTTCCTCTGGCCATGCAGATTAGACACAAGATATCAAGCATAAACAAAATTCTAGTTTTAAAAATGTTATCCAAATATTTACGCAGTAACTATTCAACATGTATGTTTAAAGAACATTAGGTTCAAGACACAAATAGATGGAACACCCTAGAATGGTAGCTTTCAAACTTTTAAAAAATGGCAATCAGCAATAGAAATATACTTTATGTTATAATCACATAAAATAGATGAGATTTATGACAAATAAATTCATGACATGATACTTTCCTTTACTATGTGGTATATTCTAATATTTTCAGTTTTTAAAAAATGTGGGTCAAACTGATTCATAATCTGCTAATGAGTTGTGACCCACAGTTTGAAAAACACTATCCTAGAAATTCAAGTGATGGTCAGATGGGAAACAGAAAAAGGAAAAGAAGAAAGGGAGGGGGGGAGGGAGAGAGGACAGAGGAGTGAGGAGAGAGAGAGAGAGTTGGTGAACAAGGGGAAAATGAATATGTGCTAAAGAGATAGAAGAAAATAAATGATTCATTGATTTATATATTTTAAATGTTTATGACAGTTTATAGAAATAGGTCTTAGTGATTTGTGGGATAATTAAATTCTCCTCCATTTGGCCACTTAGGAAGTGCCATCTGTATAACTCAATGTCAGATTTTTTTTTTCCTGACTCTTATCTACTTCTAGTTCAACTGTCCAGATCTCTTTGCTCATGTTTGTAGTCCTCATAGTGGTAGAATGCTCCATAAGTGGCAGCTGAATTGAATTATTTTACTATATCACAGCTTCTATATAAATCTGGTTTCTATTATTTCTAGTCTGGGAATGGTAAACACAATCTTATGAAAAGTTATTACTTATGAAACGTCTTTCCAAACTTAAAATTCTTGGCAGTTTTAACAGCTTTCTATAGAATATTAGCAACAAGATGGCTCTACTTTCAAGTACCAGGCCTAATGTTCTATATTTAAAACAATAATCAGATATGCCAAGACTTCAGAAGGACATTTGGTAACAACAGCTTGTTTACTGAGTTAGAATTTTTCTTAATGAAAGTTACTATAACACTGTGAAGGTATTTAAAGTTCTAGGAAACAAATTGGACTCGGCACAAACTATGACAAGTCACATCCTCATATTGGTCAGTGAAATTTTATTCATTTTAAATTCGAAAAGACATGAAGTAGTTTCAACTGGTAGCCAAATTTTTATATATAACTGACATGAAATCAATAGATCTGAAAAAGTAGATAAAAGTCAAGGAAAATGTAAAACAAATAAATTGGCATTGACTATAACTGATCAATACAAATATCACTTTCTAAGTGCCCAATGGAAGATTTAATTATCCCACAAAGCACTTATTGCTATAATGCTATTGATTCTATGACAGCTGTCTTGGAATATTCCAGGATCACATTGTATAGATGAGATAAAATTATACTCAGAGATGTTGAGTGCTTTTTCTAAAGCTATAATGCTCAAGCACCAGATGACTACTATGTCTTAATAAGAGGTTATCAAAATGACATTGATTGTGCTCTAGGTAATAATAAATGATGTTCAAGTTTACACTTTTACCACTCAAGTTAATTTGGCATCATTTTGAAAGAGTTGATGGCCTTTAACTATTTATAATGAAGCAAACCAACCCTCAGAAAAAGATTATGTTCGTAGCATCCCCACTTCATAATAAAAAAAAAAATTGAGGTTTCATAATTTGCCTCATAATAACCAAATGCTCTTCAAATGAGGAATTATTCATGGTTACAGATATTAATAGGTGTGGAAGAGTTGGCAAAAAAAGATGGAATAGCTCCAAGGACTGTCATTTCCCAAAAGTATGCATAGCTATTACAACCTTGATTATGGCCTTTCTTTATTGTGATGCCTGGAAATATAGGATCACAATATTCAGCACCAAAATATATGTAGTAAATGTTCTCAAAGTAGTAAAATTAAAAAACATGTAGGGCTATAAAAATGTAGAACTGTAACTCTGTCTGGCCTACTGCCAAAATCTTGAGATGGATCCAAATCATTTTAAAATTTCTGAATCCTTTTTGTTGTTTTGAAATGATTTGTTAAGTATATCTTTAAGATAAAAGTATAAATTATAATGTTCAATTTAAAAGTCTAGGGAACAATGAATCTACAGTTGATTAGTAAAAGATATTATTAATCTGAGTCTTAGTTAAAAATTCAATTTAAAGAAAAAATACTAACAATAACAAAATAAACTAGTAGCAGTAACAACAACCCATTACATTACGAAGTGTCCTATACTTAATGGAAGTTGACAGCTGGATCAGCATTCATTTAAAAAAAAAAAAACAACAGAGAAAAGAAAAATTGGAGGGCACAACTATGAGAGTATTTTGGTTTCTGACTTTGTCTTCTTTAGAATAAAATATTTAAAAATAACACTGTTATTTAAAAATAACACTGTGAACTGATCAACTATTTTAACAAACATGAAAAATACATCCTGTACTTGTACAATTGGGACATATAGTAGTAGTTACATGCAATCATAATATACATAGTTCAAAATGTAAGTGCAGAGCAAAAATTTCAAGTAGATGCTTGCTAGGGCAACATTCAGCAGGGTGTTTCAAAGATCATAGGCATTCACTGCTGTATTAAGCAGAGGATGAATCTAACCTCTTTCTTACTAAAGTGCCAATAAGTAATGAAGAATATTTCATTGATCAACATTACTTGTGAGCTGGATTTCTATATTTGAAGAGTAAGGGTTAGGGAGAAGAGAGGCAGTTACTTGCTTAGACATTGGTAGGAATGGAAGTAACAGTCACTGGTAGCTTGAAAAAAAAAATCCTTCATTAGAAATTTAACATTGATAATAGCCATGCAAAGGGCAGAGTTACAAATTTGAAAACATGTATAAAGAGTTCAGAGGAAATGTATTTTCTAAAGTCCAAGCTCAATCATTACCCAGACTTAGCTCAAATTGTTCCCAATATGAATCATTTGGAAAAGCAAACAAGAAACGGATTTTTCAATAAACTAACATATAGTCTTATAAAATGATGAGTAAAACAATCAACCATAGAGAGGTAATCCTTCACATATCTTGAGAATCCAAAAACATATGCCTTGGTTCCTTTACCCTCCTTTCTTCAAAATATAACGAATGCCTTGTATATATTTCCTCAGTTATCATTTGTCTACAACATGGAGCTTTTGGAAATGGTTGGGGGGAAAAATAAAAGGACCCCCCCCCCCCGCCCCAACCTGTCCCTAAGAGAAAGTTGACAAAGACAAGTGGATTGATTACTCCAATGTGTCTCTCAGACATTTAGTTTCTGTTAAGTCCCCTGGTATCAGTGAAATTTTAAAAACCGAGATGCAGGAAACGATCCAGAATTTGACAGCTCATGATAAATGAGAGGTTTTTAAAAAATGGAATCACTGGAGATTATGATTTTTAAAGAAAGATTCATTGCGCTCAATTTCTGGAGATACCTTAAGTCTTTGGTTCTTTACTATTTGGTATGTAAGTCCTTCTGGACACAAAGCATTTTTTTTTTTTAAATAAACATCAACCCTCACATACCTTCATGTACTAAAGTCTACTTAATTATTTGTCCAGTACTGAGCTTAAAAATTTAAAGCCTTTACTTTTGACATTTTCTTGAGAGTAATGTTTGAGGTCAAATTCACTCTTACCTATTTCTGCATATCTACTCTAGAAACCTGGGAAACTTTCCAAAGTGAGTATCAGAATACAAGTAATATAGAAAACTTAACTCCCTGAAATTCCAATCTTACATCTACCTATTTCACCAAGGATTGCTGGCAAGTACCAGAGGCTAGGAAAGAGGCATAAAACAATTTGCTTCATTAAGATTTAAGAGCCTCCAGAAGAAACCAAGAAATTCTGGTTCCTAAGTCTGAAGAAATGCAAACAATCCTCCAAAGCTCATTATTAAAAATGAGTTGAGTTTTGCAAAATCAAACATTCACCCTAAGGCTAACCTAGAAAATTCATTTGACAATACTTCTAAAGGTATACCCTTAATATGATCACTGTGACCAGTGAGTGACAAGAGGGAGGTTGGAAGGGCACAAAAAATATGAGGCAAAATTCCTCATTTTAAAAACTACTCAAATATATACTAATAAAATGTTAAAGAACACAGGGTATGAGTAAATCCCAAGAGTTCATCTGATCTCCTTTCAGGTATTCCAGCTAAAGATTTTTGGCTTTTATAGCTAGAATTTATAAAATACAGCTGTCAAAGTCAATCCAAAAGCTGTAGGTAACTCAATACATCATTACTGCAAAGAAATCTGATTTGAAGGAGTTCTTACTTCAGATTTTGGCTAGTATGGAGAATTTCAAGATCACCATAGCCTCATCTGTGTGTCTCTCCCCTGAGCCTCCTCCTCCACACCCCACTTCTCCCCATGGGAAGTCTACTATTGAGCCATGAAAATGCAATTTATTAAACACAGATAATAGTACTTTGAAATAACTTTTAAAAGTATTTGGAAAAAAAAAGTATTTGGTTATCACTTGTCATTTTAGAGATCTGATAATGGTTTTAAGTGGAAGTCCATGAAAAGAGATATTTATCAATCTCAGAAATCTGTTTTTGTAAAAACAAACTATTTTTGGAAATTAGCTTTTTCAAATAAACCATCTTTAGATTTGAAATTCAACATTACATGCTGTACTGAGTTTAGTAGTATCCCCCAAAATTTATGTCATTACCTTGGAAATGTGATCTTTTTGAAAATAGTCTTAATTTGTAATCAAATTAAGATGAGGTTATACTGGATTAGGACACAATGACTAGAGTCTTTATAGGAGGAAAGTGAGAAAGATGTGGACACAGAGACATAGAGGAGATACACAGGGGAGAGCCATGTGATGATGGATGCATCTGTAAACCTAGGAACACCAAGGATTGCTGGCAAGTACCAGAGGCTAGGAAAGAGGTATAAAACAATTTGCTTCAGAGCCTCCAGAAGAAACCAACTCTGCTGAATTTTGATTTCTGGCCTCAAGAACTGTAAGACAGTAAGTTTCTGTTGTTTTTATCCACTCACTTTGTGTTACTTTGCTATGATAGCCCTAGAAAACTAATACACACATTGTTCCAATGGAATTTCCATCCCAATAATATCTATTTTAGGAGGCATTTTACCAGCATAACAATGTGGATGGATAGCACCTATGCAGAATCAAAAGTCATTTCTTTAGAAATAAATACTGCCTTCCCTAATATTGCCTAATTAGAACCAAAAGAGAAATAGCACCTTTAGAATTTAAAGTTGTTAGAGAGTAATAGGATATAAGATATTATTACATCCAGTCCTATACTCTCTTTGCTCCAAATGAAAAAACAGGTCCCAAAAGAAAATGTGACTTAGTTAAGTCCCTCAATTTATCTTACTCGGGGCATTTTGCATGATCTAGAGTAGCATGTGATATATAGATCATATGATCTGTCACTGTAAAAAAAAGATTTAAAACATACACTTCATTTAAAAAGTCCTTTAACTAAAAGTTTTGGCAGTAAACTAATTTAAGAAGCTCAGCATATTATATAAAATGTTAACTTTTATGAGAAAGAAAAGCACTTAAAGACTCAAGCTCCAATTTCTTGATTTTAAGGGGTTTGTAGGTATGCATTCAAGGTTAACAGATTTTTATTTTTTTATTTCAATTCTTTATTTGTTTAAAGTATTACATATGTCTCCTTTTCCCCCCATTGACCTCTCCCCGGCCGTTCCCACCCCCTACAGTGGTCAGCAAACTGCAGCTGGCGAGCCACATGCGGCTCTGTGGCCCCTTGAGTGTGGCTCTTCCACAAAATACCACGTGCAGGTGCACATGTACAGTGCGATTGAAACTTCATAGCCCAGGCGCAGAAGTCGGTATTTTGTGGAAGAGCCACACTCAAGGGGCCAAAGAGCCGCATGTGGCTAGCGAGCCGGTTTGCCGACCACTGCCCTAGCACATGCCCTCACCCCCCTAACGTCTGTGTCCATGGGTTATGTTTATATGCACGCATATAAGTCCTTTGGTTGATCTCTTACCCCCCTCCCCTGCCTTCCCTCTGAGGTTGGACGGTCTGTTCGATGCTTCAATGTCTCTGACTCTGTTTTTGTTCCAGTTTATGTTGTTCATTATATTTTTAAAAATGTGTTTTCATAAGAATTTAGGACCATTTATACCATTTTTAAATAACGGGAATGCTTCTCTTTCAAGCTTTTGTGGTAATTCACTAGAGAGAGTAAACTATATAACTCAGCTTTTTGTACCCACTCAACACATGCCTGAAGGGACCACTTAAAACTCCTTGCTATATTTTAAACTCAGGCTTGCAGTAGGACTCTTGTTTTTCTGAGGCCCACAAAGACTAGACTTACAGCTTAGTTCTATAGTGCTCATTTAGCTGGACTTAAAGCCCACATCAAGTACTTTATTGTCAAATAAAAGCAATCTTCATGGAGCTTAGCCACTTAAGTAGCTCTCCAGAGTTTGGTAAATATTTTGTGTCTGCTCTTGATCTCTATTGTTAGGGAAGGGTTTCACAGAGTTGTAAAGTGGTGGAAAGTTTATTTCAAACATCTAAAATATAGTATGGATACTTAAACCCTTGAGGTTCATGGTTACAACTGAGAAGCACAAAGCTACCTACTGTAATTTGCCACAATATCATTTTCTTAGTTCTCCCCTCAAGGGAAAAGAAGAAGAATTCCAGAGTCCCATCCTAAAAGAAAACACTTAGGAATCAAGCCTGGGGGGCTCTCAAAACAGAATGAAGAAGGCTTCAAGTCCATCTCCTACAGACTTAGGAAAATGATGCCTCTTCAAACAAAAGCTATTTCCATGACTAAAGCTTTGTTCACCTTGTTTCTCACACACTTAACCTGTTTTCCTCTCTAATCTTCATCTATCCAAATGTGAACCCACATTGGAGGTCTTAATTTAAAAGCCAAGTCCTTCCATTATGGTTTCCCCAATCTCCCCCACCAAAATTAGCCTGTTTCTCCCCTTGATATTCCCAAAGCACTTTGTCATAGTGTCTGTTGCTTTTAAATTATTTGAGTATATCTGTCTGCCCCTGCAACATCTTTTTCCTCTCTTCACTTCCAATTAAAGTTATTCAATAAGGATTTATTAAACGAAGTGAGATGAGTAGGACTACTGATTCATAACATCACACTCTCTACTCGTCTTAGATTAAACTAGGGCGGAGAACCTAGAGCAACCCTTGAAAATTGGGCAAATCATGGTTTGATCAGAATTACCACACATCCAAGCCGAACTGGTTTGGCTCAGTGGATAGAGCGTTGGCCTGCGGACTGAAGGGTCCCAGGTTCGATTCCGGTCAAGGGCATGTACCTTGGTTGCAGGTACATCCCCAGTGGGGGGCGTGCAGCAGGCAGCTGATCGATCTCTCTCATCGATGTTTCTGGCTCTCTGTCCCTCTCCCTTCTTCTCTGTGAAAAATCAATAAAATATTAAAAAATAAAAAAAATAAAAGAATTACCACACATCCAAGATAGTTGAGTATATTGCAATCTGCATCTACAATGTCTTAAACTGACTGGAAAGTAATCACAAGAAAGTATAAAGGTATAAAATGAGCAATTTTAAAAAATCTATAGTTACTGCAATGTTTTGAGACCAGGTACAAATAATGCTACAAAAATGTCATCTTAACCCCCGCCCCCCCCCCCCAAAAAAAAAACTACTGATTCAACCAATCAGCAAACACTAAATGTTAAGTAAAGGGTATAAAGAAATATAAGGCACAGGTCTAGGTCCTGCCCTTAAGGGCTTTCCAGTTTAATCAAAGAGAGAACTAAAACATGACCACATGGAAAGATAACTGGCAGTAAAAGCATTTTACGACAACTGCCAAAAAAGACTGCACAGCTGGTGTGGCTCATTGGTTGAGCGTCGACCTATGCACCTGGAGATCACAGTTCGATTCCTGGTCGGGCATATGCCCTGGGTTGTGGGCTTGATACCCAGTGCTGCCAATTGATAATTCCCTTTCATCATTGATGTTTCTCTCTCT
Source organism: Myotis myotis (assembly GCF_014108235.1). Classification (NCBI taxonomy): domain Eukaryota; kingdom Metazoa; phylum Chordata; class Mammalia; order Chiroptera; family Vespertilionidae; genus Myotis; species Myotis myotis. The sequence goes on from NW_023416319.1 coordinate 11,497,079, forward strand.
CTCTCTCTCTCTCTCTCTCTCTCTCTCTCTCTCTCTCTCTCCAAAATGAAAATATATTTTAAAAAAAGATAATGTGAGATTTCCAAGAGCTGTTGAGAAATGCTAATAAACAGAATTTTGGATTAAGATAGTAAAGATTTCAATGAACACATAAGGTCTTGCCGGGAGCCGGTCCATCCTTGCTGTTTCAAGGGACCTGGCATATATGGCATACTGTTCTTAATATGTTTGCTCACCTTCTTGGCACTATGTGTTTTAACCAAGGTCACCTCTCTGAGAAAGGTTGTTTCCCCAGGTAGGGATTTTCCCCTGAAGTTAGGGAGGGAATAAAACCCCTTAACTAAGTGCCAGGCGGGTAATTAATCACTTTAACTACGAACAATCATGCTTAAGCTACATAATCTTTACTCCCTGGAATGGAGATAAGAAACGCCCTAACCTTTGGAATAGAGATTGATAGGATTGAATCAACTGGTATAAATACAGATGTAACAAGACAAGAGGAGACAGAACTTAGAAGACAGAACCTGCAAGGTCTGAAGTTATTCATATACAAAGTGAGGTGGTTTGATCGACAACCTCTAGGTTTAGCTTCCAGCTCTGAAATTTTATTGTACTCCTTTTAACATAATTATAGTGACTTGATATTAACTGACTACCTCTTAAATGGAGTTTTCTTCTTCCTAATCAATATGAAAAGTAACGGCTTTTAAAAAGCTGTCAGTTCCCAAATAAGCAGTATTATAAAATTATTTTGAATATAAATATCCAAAACTGAATGCTATATATCTATTAAGAGGGTTTGATATTTCATAAGAAAACTTGAGTTAGAGGCTTTTTTTCTTTATGGCATTTCTTGCTGTGGCTTCCAAAACTCAAAACAGACTTTTAAATAGACATTTCCCATACTTGAAAGATATATTTGAGATTACTAAATTTATTATTGTCTCTCTGTGGACAAGAAGAGCGTAAACTTTCAAAAGTTCATTATCATTATTAAAACAATTTTTCTTTTTTGTTCTTTTTAACTGTCATCGCTTTTATGTTCAGCAGTCACTGATGGTCAAGAGTACAAATAAATTCTGAAGCCCAGCCAAAGGTTTTTTTGTATGTGTGTGTTTTTTTAACGTGCAACACTCAAAAAACAAAGCAAATATTGGCTTAGTTATGACACTTGTTGTTCTAATACATTAATAGCCTATTGTTCACTGTGGTTGTCTCAACAAGATAATACATTGAAAAACAGCGTTTCCTGATAGGAAGTGAATTCCCACTGTGTGTCACAGGGCCCTAGCCAAAGGCTGGGTGGGCTCCAAAGGAGAAACGCCAGTCCCTTCTGGGATTGCATAACAGACCAGAGTAATGATTAAAGGTTTTCTTCTCTCTCTCCTGTTTAAAATGGTTTTCTGCTTCAGCTCAAACTACAAGCTATTTGACTAGTTTTGCTAAGGACTGTTTTTCTAAAATGATTTAAAATGTTTTAGAGTTTGTTCAACATCCTGTAGACAGACAGCAGTATCCTGTATATTTCTGACTATAGTGAATTTCCTTAGACATAAATACCACAATGGATGGGGTAACTTGACAAAGAAGGTATTAGGATGTGTCATCAAGACATAGTGTGACCATTTTCAAGGTTAATTTCATACAAGTAATTGTTTAAGTCATTAGACTATCTGAGGCATGATGACTGCAACAGGTTTTTATAACTCAGATACAGTTTAGTAGGCTAAAATTGAGGCTCAATGAGTCCAAGCATCACGACCTTATTCCATTTAGAATTTGATTAGTGAGAAAATGATTCACTAATGTGGACACACATACAGAACAATGTGCCTGCACAGCAACTGACAGTGAGTGCCCTTGGACACGAAAACCCCCTTTTAAATATTGCAAATATGCTTCATTTTCAAGACTGAAATTTGAAGAACTTGCTCTGCCCCTTCCACTTACCAGTGGACATTAGAAAAGTTCAACAATGAAAGAAATAGGAACAGTTGTCACTTAGTAGACTTCAGTGAGATTGTCTCTGCCATCCAGTCGGTCCCATCATTTAATGCAGTGTTTGGGTCCTACAAAGTCCTCAATACATTTTAATAAACTGAACCATATGTCAAACAATTGATATAAAAATTAACATGGAACACCAGTAGTATAATTATCTAACATTACTTGGATAATAAATAGTATCTCAAGTTTTAGAGAAGTATACATATTCAAAGTATGTTAAGCCTTCTGCCAAGAAGTTAGGGTAACCAGCACACAAATACACACTCCAGGCCAAAAAATGTCTTTTTATCTTCCTGTTGTAATTACACAAATCAAATGCTGAAGTTCTTATGCCATTTTGCTTTCAGGACAGGTGTCATTTGACAGAATTACAAGAATAAAATTGTGAAACAGGCAGTGCTAAACAGCCCACGTGTGAGACAGCAAAGATTCCTGCTTCAGTGGCTCTATAACTTTGCTGTGTAACTTGATAACTTTGCTGGCAGGATGATGGTATACAGTTCACCTCTAAGGCTGCTTCCTCAGGACCAAATCAGAAAATGTTAGCTATGTCAAGCAATATCAATTTTAGCATTCAGGGAAACAAAGAGATGGATTAGAGGGCTAGAATGTGAAAACAATTTAAACAAGGGGCTGAAGCCAAGTTTCTAAGCCCTTAGGATTAGCTTTGAATGGTTAGATTCATTGAAAATTACAAGGATCCGTTTTAAAAACAAATATCACCTCACTCGGAATCTTCTCCTCAAGTATTCAAGTTTGATAAAAGGACTTGCTTTTACTTCTGGAATGGGTTTTGTGCCTTGGAAATCGACATTTTACAAAGGAGAGTTTATGTAAAATATAGTATAATATTCAACTTTCCTTTTTTACATCCTTAAACTTTCACATAGCTTAGGCCATATGGCAGGTCAAATAAATTACAGACCACACAATATATACAAAAGATGTTTTCAATTAAATAATAGAAACTTCATATAATTTAGGTTATATAGCTTAAATCAATATTCCAACAAAAATACTAGGTAAATATTACAGTTGGAAGGGTCATTAGAACTCGTCTATTCCAACATCTCATTTTATAGATGGTAAAACTGAGGAACAAGGAAATTGTAGGTGAGCTTATAGGTGATCTACCTATAATCTCACACTCAAGTTACTGAACTCTGAACCCAACATCATCTCATTAATCTGCCGGAAAATGACCCCTAGAGCAGTGCTTACCTATGTGTGAATGGCTGGGACAGTAGAGGCCTACCTTTGGTATTCTAACTACAGGAGAAGTTGGTGAGGGGTTCCCCACTTCCACACAATACTATCACCCCTTTCTTATAGCACCTGGGTTCTGGATTCTGTCCCAAAATGGAAGTAGAAGACTAATGGCATAAATATATCTGACTGGGGAGAAAGGAAAAAACTTGAATATAATCCAGATATCTGTCAAAAGGTGTATGAATAAATAAATTACAGTATATCCAGCCATATATTGAAGTACTATACAGCCATTAAAAAGAATGAGGTAGCTGGGCTGGCTTGGGTAAAATGTGCATAACATACTGGAGTAAAAAGAAGGGGGTTTGAGAGCAGCTCCATAGGAAGTGGTAAAAAAAAAATTCACTCCATTTTTTATAATTACATAATTATTATAAGAAAAATAGGAGTATTATTGAGGATATTAATCGACTTTCTTCAAAAGTTACAAATAAGATCTATTAGGAAACCTTCTAATTTCAATGTTTAACAGCAAACTGGTTGGCAAGCTTTACTCCAGAGCAACTTTAAAAGTGTAAGAGTATCTAACTGTATTCTCCAGAGTTCAAATGGACAGTAGAAATGATCTAGCTCAGTGGATGGAAACCAACATTTTTTAAAAACAAAAAAGAACAGAAAAGAGCCGTGTTTTCTGAGCTGTAAGAAAAATTTATTCCAGAGATTAAGTGTGGGTATGTGGTGTATGTATTGGGTCATGATACAAAACATATTGAAAGCAAGTTTTAAAGCCACTTACCCAAGGTGATATAACTAATAACTACACTGAGTACAGGCAATGATTAATGAAATGCTACACAACACTTGTGATAAGAGATTTACCTAGTATCAACTTGAAAATTATTTTCTTGTTGAGATTATTTATATAGCTAATTCTACTGCTCAGATATTAAAAAGCAAATTTCCGAAATTTCTGATATACTAGTACATACATTATTTAAAGCAAATCTTTGGTTTTCATGTCATTTATAAGAATGATTCTGGGTTAGTATCTAAACATTTCTTACCAATTCTAATATAATCCTTTTAGTAGTTCTGGAATAGGTATGTCTTTACAAAGAATATTAGGATTCTAAGCTGGAAAAGATCTTAGAGAGCTAACCCAAATCCCGAATATTACAGGTGAAGATACTAGTGTCCAAAGAAATAGCCTGTTGATTCTCAGGCTAGTGCTTTTTTTCTATGATACAATGATTTTACTTTATTCTTAAATCCTAATCCCTATCTATCTATCTATCTATCTATCTATCTATCTATGGCCCTAATATGCAAATAGAACAACCGAACAACGGGTCACAATGACGTGTACTGACCACCAGGGGGCTCGCACAGAACATGGCAGGCATCGGCAGCAGGCGGCAGAGCACAGAACATGGTGGGTGTTGGCTGCGGCAGGATTGTGAAGGTGAGTGGGGGCACCAAACCAAGACGGGGCGCCGGTCACTGTCACTGTCTAGTGGTTACTAAAAATTCTTTGCTCCTGTGCGCCACGGTCCCGCCCGACACTCACACCTGCTGCCGGTGCCAGCCCCACTTGCACCTGCTGCCAGCTCTTGGTGCCGGTCCCGATCACTCGGCGCCATCAGTGGGTGCAAGTGGTGGCTGCTGGCTCCCATCACCCCCCTGAGGGCTTCTCCACCACCCCCTGCTCCTGAGGGGTGATCGGGGCAGCAACCACTGCTCGCACCTGCTGATGGCACCAGCCTAACTCCCACCTGCTGCTGGCGCCCACACTGTCAGTATGTGGGAGCAGTGGCGGGAGTGGGGCTTCTGGCAGACAGGGGACTGGGGGCTGCAGAGGGAGGGGCTGGGCAGGGGTGCGGAGGATGGGCCGAGACCTGCTGCTGTGCCCACTGCAGCCTCCCGGCCCACAGTTCCTTTTAAGGTGCACAAATTCATGCACTGGGCCCCTAGTGATGTTATAAAATTGCTAAACACAATTACTACCAAATTACAAAGAGGAAACTGAAGCAAGGAAATGTTAAGAAGTCCAAGTCCAAAAAGGATGACACAATGTCACCCCTGCAAGCGTTGCTGAAATCTACCAATTTCAACATTCAGCTCTGATTTTATCTAGGGCAAGTGGTTCAACTTGCTTGGACAGAATGGGTGTGTCTACCCCACAAGGGTACACAATGAACATGCACGAGAGGAGAGGAAGAAAACAGTCAGTTTAGACATCACCAAGCACATCCTCTCCCTCAACCAGCCCACTTTGGTCAGCGCATAATTAAACACTTCACAGGCATTTAAAAACCAGCTAGAAACAGAACCCTAATGTGTGTGTAGAGGAGCAAGTCAGACCCCATTTGCAAAGAAAAAACTGCTGAACATGAACCTCATTAAATAACAATAGTTCTCCTATAGTTTAACTTACCGTTCATGTCACAAACTCTAGAAAGAACACAGAAGCACAGATAAGGCATGGAACAGAACTTTGGGCTGTAGCCTTCCCCAACTCTTCTGACAAATACCCAACAGCAACAGGACAAAGCATCATTATAATGGAAATAAAGGCTCCTTAGATGCTGCCTTTTTTAAAATTCAATGAACCCCTCTTACACACAAAGTTCATGCCATGATGACTCGAAATACAGTACTGCCAGATTATGCTATTAATACTCCAATAAATTCAGTGTAAAACACTATTCCAGTATTTTCCTTAGTTTAAATAGTCAGTCATCCCCAAAACAATTAAACACAATTCAGTAAATCACTTAAAAACAGAGCCAACAGTGAATAGGAAAAAATTTAGTTGAGTGATAAAGCCACAGGCTTCTCCCCAAGAAGCATATTGCATGTTACTAGCTGCTGGCACAAAATTAACCATCTATCTTATCTATGCTTCCCTCTAAGCTGTGCATGATCACTATTATAATAGACAATCCATTACTTACAAAAAAAAATGGAAGCTGCTGTGCATTTCTTAAGCTGGTTTTGTGTGGCAATTCTGATGCAATGCTGCCCTAAAAATGAACTTTGTTTTAAACAGCGAGATATCCACACTCGCTGCGGTTAGAGCAAGGGTGGAGCCCACTCTGGGGGAAACAACACACCCAGGCAGACTTCAGTGAGAGCAAACTGCACGTTAATATTGCCATAACATTTTTCAGCGCCTCAGAGTCCAAATTAACTGGTTAATCCTCCTTAAAGAATCATGGGGAAAGTTCATGTTTGTAGATCAGTTTTCCTGCCATGAAATGAAATAGAGACTAATTTCTTTTCTTTTTTTTTTTTGGAAGAAAGTAAAGATAAAATGCATGGTATATCACAAAGCTTAACTAACAAAATAGAATGTTAGGTGGAAGTGACTGAACTACTACAAAGGAAGTCCAACCATGCCAACTTCTAAGTTTAGCAACAGCAGCTTCAACATATCTCAAGGTGTCAGTAACATTGCTCACTCTAGAACTTTACTTTGGCCCATTTGGCAAAAACAGGGGATTTGAACATGAACATAAGCATTACCTACCCTTCTCTACCAATGCACTAGGTCTCCTGGCAATCGGAAACAATAAAAGCATTTTCTTATCAACTAACTAGTAAGTACTGCCTTAAAAAATAAGGGATCTGATTTATGGGCTTCCTTTGGCAGAATACTGAAATGAACACATAAATTATTTTGATGAAAATCACTAATATGCATACTATACTTTGAAAAAGTTTGTAATCACCAACTTTTAAAAATAATTTCATGAGTTTTGATTTAAAATTTTATTTATTTAGTTCTAAATAAGATACTCAGTAGTATGCAAACATATATATCTAAAAAATCTTTAATGGTGTCTAAAATAATTTATCAGTTATTGAAACTATCACCAAAGATCTGATTATTAAAAGTGATTTTACAATGGGGGAAAAGGAGACTTATGTAATACTTTAAACAATAAAGAATTTAAATTTTTTAAAAAGTGATTTTACTCAATACTACTTTTTGAATATGCACATTCAGAAACACAACCAACTATTACTTTTAACTAAACTCTTATAACTCATGAAATAAAAAATGTTTCTCAGTGAAATACCCAAGCATGTAAAAAATAAGTTATATAATAATTTACATAGGATTTAAAACAAACAATAGAAAAGGATTGGGGGGGGAAAAAGAGGAAAATGTTATTTTTAATGATACATTACCCTCATCAACAGCTACTCCCTCACACTGAAACAATAAATCAGTCTGGAGTATTGACCATTTCGATATTTTGAGAGATGTCTAAAAAATCGTTTTTCAGGATCCTAGGGAGGGGGTGATGACTGATCTAGCCTTTTGTTGAATTATGAGGTCACTCTTACCATAAGATAAATCAACCCATTCCAAAATAATCTTTCCATAGTTCAAGTGCCTGATTTATTTTTCAACCATAATATGTAATTATAAATCATCTGTTTGCTTTCCCCAAAACTGAATAACTCCAAGGTAGCAGAGTTAGATATTATATCTGAAGAATCCCATATCTTGATACTTTTTGGATTTGCACTGCTGGAAATGTCTGTTTTCAAGTCAAACTTCACTTTCGCAGCTGCAAAGGAAATGACAAGAGAAGAAAAACACAGCCAATATATATCAGCAATTAATTCCATCCACAACTGCCCAGCTGTTTGTGCATGGAAGAATCAGTCTGTTTCCTTTTGGGGCTTTCACCACTGAAAACTGATACTGCACATTCAGGGACACAGGCTGTTTGTAACATGTCAGGAATGTGCACAAGATCACACAGAGTTGAAGAGACAAAATGAAATCCAGATCTAGTTTTCTTGGGATTTGCCAGTAATATTTCATAGCTTAAAAAAGAAAAAACCCAATCACAGAAACAGCAAAATACATGAAAAAATATTCGCCCTTCTGAATATCACCCTTCTAATAAAGAGGAAAATCTGCCAGTGACATCAGATTTAGTATCAAGAATAGACACCGATTTATTGGCTTAGACAATGTGTGACATTCTCAGGAATCCACATGCCCCAGTGCGTTAAATCCAGCCAATACTTTTTGGACTATAGTTGCTTGCCCAATGTGTAGTTAGTCCCTTTAAAAAATCCTTATAAACGTGAAAGTTGTTGAGAACCAATGCTTTCACCACAGTCATGCAGAAAAGCAAGTTTTTCTTGGTTAGTTCTAATATTATTTGGCACTCACATACACCTGCCTGTTTCAGGAATTCATGTAAATTTATAGATCCAATCTTTTAGGAAAACTCTCAAGCAATCAAATGTCTCCTTCCCACTCCCCATCAGTTTTGCAGATTTTATAAAAATACTCCATTACTGAGTGCTAGAGGCTTAACATAAATAACAGTATGGCTCAAGTGCAACTCAAGAAGTATTCTACTCCTCTCTCTTTCTGCCCTCCAACTCCATTTTTTTCAAATATTTATTTCATTTAAATCTTATAAAAAATACAATATTTTAATACTGTAACTTGTTTTCAGTGTGTAAAATAACTTGTGAATAATTATTGTTATGAAAATTAGAGAAAATGATATTTTTAGAACAAAATAATTCAAAACAACTTTAGCTATCTTACTAATTTTTTATATACAACTAAGTATCCCCATAACTGAATTCATTGTTCTAACATAATTCATTGCTTTCCCCTTTTACCACACAAGAATTCATGCACTCCTAATGGTCTTACATTCTGAAATACAAGTTGGATGAGACTCATTTGGGGCACCACTAAGGGCTGGGCTTAACCAATGAAGAAAAGGTAAACTATCTGCTCCAAATACAAGAGCGACATTCCATAAGCTTCAGAATGAAGATGCTCTCAAGTGCCAGAACTCAAACCAGCTCAATGAGAAGTTGTCTGCAACTAAAGTGCTGTGAAAGCACCAAGTGTGACTTCTTAAAGAAACACAAGGCATCTCAAACACGTGACAGACTAAAAACAAAGCACAAAACAAAAAAAAGGGGCTATTTCCTTAATACCATTTGATCAAGGGTACATCAGGGGTGGGAGGGGGAGCAAAGGAAAAGTTTAATCTTTGGCTGATGGCGACACTAACTTCTATAAATATAACTATCAGTGACTCAAACAGACACAGGGATGAGTTTTGCTTGACAAGCTTCAACTCTGAGAGACATTCAGACTAGCTTGAAATGTCTAAAGCAGCGGTTCTCAACCTGTGGGTCGTGACCCCTTTGGGGGTGGAACGACCTTTTCACAGGGGTCGCCTAAGACCATCGGAAAACACATATATAATTACATATTGTTTTTGTGATTAATCACTATGCTTTCATTATGTTCAATTTGTAACAATGAAAATACATCCTGCATATCAGATATTTACATTACGATTCATAACAGTAGCAAAATTAAAGTTATGAAGTAGCAACGAAAATAATTTTATGGTTGGGGGTCACCACAACATGAGGAACTGTATTAAAGGGTCGCGGCATTAGGAAGGTTGAGAACCACTGGTCTAAGGGAAGGAACCTCCCAACCTGCAGGTTGGCTAAGGAAAGAAAAGATCTCTCTGAACTGTTTAATTTAGGTCATTTAAACTCAGGATAGTCTAACTAGAGCCTGGGGTAGCATTAAAAGACCCTTTAAGGGGAGGAAAGGATATTGATATGAAATTACTGATTCATTTGAAAAGTGGTTTTCTCCCCAACAATTTATAATATTTTTAATTTTATATATGTACTTTTTAAAATTTTCAAATATACAGAAAATTTGGAATAATCTTACACTGAGAACCATATAAGCACTACCTGGATTCTACCATTAATACTGTATATAAAATAAGTATAGTATATTATCCACACTGTACTATATTTATCACCTATCTCTTCATCTATCCATCCCTCTATTCATCTGTTAATCCATCTTATTTTTAGTGAATTATAATGTAAATTACAGACACCAGTATACGTCCCCCCAAATACTTCAGCATGCATATCTTTACCTAGAGTTCAATATTTGTTTATGGTTTTTTTCTTTCCATGTAAAATTTACACACAACGAAGTGCAGAAATGTAAATGTACACTTGTATAACCCAAGCTCCTATCAAGATATAGAACATCACCTTCACACCAGAAAGTTCCCTCATGCCTTTTCCCAAGCAACTCCCTCTCTCACTTCCCCAGAGGCAATCACTATTTTGATTTAAAACAACTCCAAACAATCGTGTTTTTGCAACCTATGCATTAGAACATTCTCACTATATCACATAACTTATAAGGTTCCACAAAATTATCAGACATGGACAAAATAGATGAAGGAGCCTAAGGGGGAAAAACACGTTAAAAGGAAGTATAGCCTTAGCTGATCAATGATTCTCACTCATCATTGATGTTTCTATATCTCTCCTTCTCCCTTCCTCTCTGAAATCAATAAAAATATATTTAAAAAAGAAAAGGCAGTATAGTCTCACCTGTTCCAACTACTCCACTTCTTAGGTTAAAAAAACAAAATACAGTTTAGAAAGCTTGGCTGCTTATACTAGTCATCCAACTGGTCAGTAACTTATTGGCCGAGCCTAGTCTAAGGCTCTTAGGCAGCAGCTCTGCACTTCATTTTAGGATAAAAAGAACTAAAGTTTTGGAGATAATGCTGTCTCTGAGGAAGAGCTCTCCCACTTACAGGCTATGCATCTTAAACAAATTTTTTTTTGGGGGGGGGGTTGGTTTTTAAAATGCCTTTTACTTTCAGTGTTCTCATATGGAAAAAGGAAAATCTTAACTCATAAAGCTCTGCGACTAAAGAGATAATCACTGCAAAGTGCCTGGCATATAGAGAGTGATCAAAGGAAAGAAAAGTGGAAGAAAAACTGATAGTATGAGGCAGTTCAAGAATAAGTACATTCACATACTGCTTCTAAGTGTCTGTGCTTTCCTTACTCATTTTGTACATGCAAAGAAAATAGCAAAAGCAAATAAAGCAGAACTCTTTATTCAATACTGAGATAACAAGTTTTTACATCTAATAAAAGGGCTAATTATTTTCCCTTTGCCTTCCTATTATGACAGAACAGGGGTGGGAGAGGAGGAAAACAGACTTTTCACTTTGAAGAACTACTTATACCTTATAAACTTGTATCTTCATCTGTCTTTTTATAAACAGCTCCCGTTGCCTAGCAAGATCTTCCTTTTTCTACCAAGTGAAAGTTCAAGGCTCAGTTAATAATCCAACCTACTTTGCTGATCTACTCTGTCCAAATTTAAAGCTCCTTCATCCGTGTCTCCACAATGCTTTAAACAACAGCATTCCAGAACAACTCATACCAGCTGGCTGTTTCCAGGGGTTTCCCCTACTTGAATGGGAGTACCTCTGTATCCAATGCCTAGCATCCTGAAACCATCCATGTCTGCGGAATGGATATTCCTGGGTAATGGGTATTCAGTTACAATCAAAGTTGCCCGGCCGGCATGGCTCAGTGGCTGAGCATTGACTTATGAACCAGGAGGTCATGGTTGGATTCCTATGCATGCACATGTCCCGGTTGCGGACCAATCCTCAATGGGGGGCATGAAAGAGGCAGCCAATCAATGAGTCTCCCTCATCATTGATGTTTATGTATCTCTTCCCCTCTCCCTTCCTCTCTGAAATCAATATATATGTATATATTAAATAGAAAAACAAAGTAGCAAAAAACCCTATTGAACATTCACCAGAAAGGAAAGCAAAGTGCCAGAAAAACAGGGGGTCAGGGAGATGGTCATAGAGCATATTAAAAGGCATGAAATTAAAAAAAGATTAAAAGCCAACTGTGTGCAAACATCTGTGTTCTCAGAGAAACGACTGCTGCTAAGCAGGTGAAGTGCCACTGGAATAAGGCAGATGGCTGTGTGTTTTATACAGTTATCCATGTACCACCCACAGCAACTCAATCAGGTAGTACTATTAGGCTCCTTTCATAGATGAGAATGCTGAGATTCAAAAAGTTTAAGGAAATAGGTCACACTAGTAATAATGAAGATAAAAAGTAGAGAAGTGACTTTTTGTCAGAAGTGATTTTCATAATAAGCTAATTTTACAGTGTGGAGGGGGTCTGGGGTAAAGAAAATGCAGATAGTTGTGGGGCCACCAAACAGTACAAGAGATGCAGCTGAGGGAGCAACTCTCAAGGGGGGGGGGGGGGGGAAGCCTGGACCAAAATCAAACCATAGCTGAGGTGATAAGAGGTATGTGAGTTCTATGTAGGAGTAATCTTCATGGAACAGTCTGCTAATCTGGAGTTATAAAACCTTAGTCAGAGACGGCCCTTGAAGCTTAGGAGTGCTAAAGAAAAAACAAGAGCCTCGCCAACCTGGTGAAACACAACTCCGGTCTGCGGGCATCTCTGGCCACATTCTGTAATTTCCCATTTAGGAAAACCCTGGTTTTGCCTCCCTTGCAAAGATGGATTTGTGAAGGAAAGCCTCCACCTTGAAGTTTAAAGCCTCAAATCCCACAGCCCTCTGACTTAACTCCAACAAATAGCACTCATGACACATTGACTCACAATTGTCTGTTCTGGGATAGCTCTCTCATGTGCTATGAGCAACTAGAGAACAGGGCCCCTCAGGACCTCGTAGAGGGGAACTTCAAAAAATATTATGGTTGATAAATGAATACTGTCCTTTGCCTAGTTAATATCTGATAGGTGGTTATTTGTTAAAAGAGGTAATCCAGGATTTAAAAAGAAGCAATTACAGAAAAGCCTGTAAGGTTACAGATAAATGCAATATGCTTAGTGGTCAAATAGGTTTTCTTCTGGATAAAAAGAAAAAAAAAAAGTAAAAAAACATAACCTACAATGACTGGCAAGTTAAACCTAAGAAAGCTGAGGTCAAAATTCAGTAAATCATTAGGTCTGAAGATCAGGCATAATCCCCATCTAAAACAAAAATTAACTGAACTAGTGAGCTTGTATTGTATCTGAAGGTTGCCAAACTTGAAATAAAAAAACACACACACCAATATGTGGCTTTGACCCTACCATGGCATAATGCTTCCCAAAACAACCTGTTTTATTTACCACTCTTAGAGGAAGATAAAGACTACATGAAAACAAAACAAAACAAAAACAACAATAAAAAGAGAAGAGTAATATCTACTCTTAAAAAAACCTGGATTCACAATTTCTGCTTTGAGGAAAAGTCCAAAAATAGAACAGAAAACAAGTAAAAATAAAATGTAACATGAATATACAGCATATAAAAACATTCATGACACATGAAATATTTTGTTAAAATATATTACTTTTGCAATCTTGTCCAGTCAAGAAGACAGCATAGGTAAATGTGGTACTTGAATCCTCCCACAATCACTTTGGAATTTAACAATGAACTACAAAACCACTATCTTTCAGAACACCTGAAATCTAGCTGAACAGAAGTCCTACAACTAAAGTTATAAAGAAGAAGCCACATGGAGCCTGGTAAAAGAGGCAAAGACATGAAACAGGGCTGGTCCCACATCCACGTGTGGCATATTAAAATCAGGAGGGATATCTTGGCTTTGGCAGTCTCCTCTGAGGAGCAAGGAATCCCAGCCCCAAACCAGCCCCACCAGCCTAGGGTTCCACTGCCAGAAAGAGAAGTCTTCATAACTCTGGCTGTGAAAACCAGCAGGGATTGTGGCTGAGACACAAAGCGCTTCTGGAGTCTCAGGCAGTTCTCTTAAAGGCCCCACACATGGACTTACAGGAAAACTCTGAGCTCAAAAAAGCCAGGGACACAAGGGGAGAAACTAAACTGGCTTCAGGGTGAGCGCTAGAGGGGCAGCTTTTTCCCAGAGAGAAGTGCTGGCAGAGGCCACTGTTCCCTTGTAGAGCCCTCCCGCCAACAAAGCCAGAGGCTGGTGCCATATCTGAGTCTCCATCAACCCTGCTAAACTGTTAGCCCCACCCTGGTATTCCCTGAGACCCACCCCACCCAACTTGTGGGTCTACCCAAGCTGCTTCCAGGGGCTTTTCCACACAAAGGACCTGTCTTAACTCATGCTGTAGACTTTCCTAAACTTTCTCAAATAAGCAGTATCTGGCCTCAGTGTGCCCATACCTCTGGCTAAGTGTCCCCGGCTCAGCACTAACATCTGCTGGCCTTGGTTGGCCTCACATGGGCACCTCCAAGCCCAGGACAAATAGCAGTCATCTGCAGATCACTTTGTAGCTCAAGTCAGGTGACCCTGGGCAGCACACAAGTTGCAGTTGACCTTGGCCTATACCTCCTAGAGGCCCCAGAACCACCCCTACAAGCAACCCACTCAAAGGGTGGACTCAGTGGGCACCAGAGCCCTGCTGGATTAAGTCCTGCTCCGTGGGGTAGGCCCCTATATAGCTGAACTTCCATGGTGGTTATAGCTAGTCCTCGTAGCTCATTGGCCTGGGGGTAAATCCCTCCCATTGAGGTGCCAATAGTAATCAAGGCTCAACTACAACAGAAGGGGGTGTACACAGCCCACACGGGGGAGGGAACATACCTGGAGTGTCAGCTCAGGTGATCAGGGATACTGTGCCACTGGATCCTACAGAAAACCTACAACATTAGGGCCACTCTACAAAGCCTGGAAAATGTAACAGCTCTACCTAATACATAGAAACCAACACAGGGAGGTTGCCAAAATGAGGAGAAAAAGAAATATGTTCTAAATGAAAGAGCAGAACAAAACTCCCGAAAAAGAACTAAAAAAATGGAGACAAGTAATCTACCAGATGCACAGCTCAAAACATTGGTTATAAGGATCCTCAATTATCTCCGTGAAAACTTCAACAAAGAGCTAGGAAACATAAAAATAGAACTAGAAAACATAAAAAAGAACCAGTCAGAAATAAAGAATACATTAACTGAAATGAAGAATACATTACAGGGAATCAACAGTGGAGTAGATGAAGCAGAGGATCAAATCAGAGGTTTGGAAGAAAGCAGAAAACACCAATCAGAACAGTAAAAAGAAAAAAGAATCCAAAAAAGTGAGGATAGTATAAGGAGTTTGTCTCTAGGACAACTTTAAGCATACCAACATTTACATTATGGGGCGCCAGAAGGAGAAGAGAGAGAGCAAGAAATTATATTACAGTTAACATACAATATAACATTATAACATTATTGTATGTCAACTGTGACTGAAAAGTAAAAAATTATTTAAAGTAATATATCTATATATATTACTTTTGCCTTGGTCAGCTCTATCTAAAGGTATAGGACTAAAATTCTTGCTTTTTCTAAATATGAGACGAAATCTCTTTAGTTGGAAAAATATGTTTCACATTTCAAATAATTTACCCAGTTTAAAAAACACAAAGCCATACCAAAATTTTTTAAATCTTGGGAAATTTAAATATTCTCATCCAAAAAATTCAAGTTCTTAGCTTGAACATTGCTGTAAAATAGGTAGGTGGCCAAGTTGACAAATCACATGGCTTAGAGGTCTAAACTTCTCCAACATCAAGCCCTAGAACACAAGCTGCTTCTCTTTGACAAGAACCACATCCCATCCTCTAAAGCAGTGGTTCTCAACCTTCCTAATGCCGCGACCCTTTAATACAGTTCCTCATGTTGTGGTGACCCCCAACCATAAAATTATTTTCGTTGCTACTTCATAACTGTAATTTTGCTACTGTTATGAATCGTAATGCAGGATGTATTTTCATTGTTACAAATTGAACATAATGAAAGCATAGTGATTAATCACAAAAACAATATGTAATTATATATGTGTTTTCTGATGGTCTTAGGCGACCCCTGTGAAAGGATCGTTCCACCCCCAAAGGGGTCGCGACTCACGGTTTGAGAACCGCTGCTCTAAAGTTATTAATAAGCTTTTTCCAAGACAGTGTTTAGAGTAGACATTTTCTCCCCATCTTCACTCCCATTCCTCAACCCTTCCAGATCCACTTGCCCTTAGTGAAATTATTTTTGGATGATTGTAGATTTGCTACCTTTCAATTTCTTCAGGCATGATAGGAGGTTTAATTAAAACAAAAAACAGCCCTAGCTGGTTTGGCTCAATGGAGAGATCATCGGCCTGCAGACTGAAGGGTCCCGGGTTCAATTCCAGTTAAGGGCACATGCTCTGGTTGTGGGCTTGATCCCTGAGTAGGAGTGTGCAGTAGGCAGCTGATCAATGACTCTCTTTCATCATTGATATTTCTATCTCTCTCCCTTCCTCTTTGAAATCAATTAAAATGTATTTTTTTAAAAAATAAAACAAAATCAAACATAAAAACAGAACTGGCCTATAAACAAGTCTCTTCCTTGCATTTTAGGGGCAGTTCAGTTTACTGCATCACACTCTGTCCCCAAGTATTACTAAAGTTGGAGATTAACTTGCTCTGTGCCAAATCTATGGCTGTACTGATTTTAATCTACTCTGATTTTAGATTTTAAAATTTTCTCTTTAAATCTTAGTTGGTAAGTCAATTCATCAACAAATCTTTCTCCTTTCTGCTTAAATTCATTTTTCCTTTTAGCAACAATTCATTCAACACCTATTATATGCTGCAATTCAGGGCGTAGTATAGTGGAGAATGCAAAAAATAAATGAGACATTATCCCTGATCCTAAGCTAACAGAAACTTGGTAGGCTGGGGGAGGCTCAGACAGCTTCTTAAACAATTGTAAGTACACACTGTGCTCCTGTGTTATAATAGATACATTGCAGACTTAGAGAAAGGAGCCCATTTGAAAGGTTCGGGGGAAGTTACAATTGGCGTTTGGTATTGGGGGAGAGGATGGTAAGTACAAGCCTGGCAGAAAGATATGCAAAGACAACATACTTCTTAATAAACTGGTACTCTGACACATGGCTTTACTTTAAATGAAAGAATCACACATTGCAACTAATGCAAAAGGGAAATAGAAATTGTTACTGGTTAACAGCTTACAGTGGTTTATATAATTTAAACTATAGAACCCTACAATCGACTAGCAAACCATGTAGTTTAGTGTCATGGGCTTTTGCTTTCACCCTAATTTTTTACTTGTATGCTAAGAAAAGAAACTCGAAAGCTATTTATATCCCCCCTTTTTTTAGAACAATGCTTGTTTACACTGCACTAACCAGTGACTTAGAAATAATTAAGACCAATTATCTTGAAGCCATTCAAACTGTAATCTGCCACCACATCATCATGGAAGTAGTATAAGAATGTTCTAGGTTAATACCAATGTTAAAAAACAATGACATGTCAATCTGGAACACCAGTACCATACCCTATGGGCTCAAATCCTTAAAAGTTTGAGCATGGTAGATTTAATGAAAGGGGCTGGAAAGAAAAAAATAAAACTAATCACCAAGCACTGTGTTTGTAAGACACCTAAATTCTCAAGGTTACTGGCCCAGAAAGATGCTGACACATATAGAAAAATTACTTCTGTGGATTGGAAAACTGGGCTAACCTCATGAAAGGTGAAAAGTATGCCATATTAAATCGCTAAGAACAGATAACCTATATTATCAAGTTACTACTGGAGTGAAAATGCCATAGGCTAACATATAAGATATGTTTTCACATCCAAGCACACATATATAACAAATTCTCTTTTATAGTGAATATTATAAACACCATCATTTGCAACACACCCTATATAACAACCTGAATGAAAATATCTTCTAAAACAAAGTAGTATTATTTATATTGTGAATTCTTTACTCTAAAGATTCCTTGCCAAGTTCTTTTAAGTAGTAATGTCTCCTATTCAATATAAGATACAGCCAACTTTTTAGAGCACATAATTACACAAAGCAAGGGTCATCTGTATTTTATATTCATGAATTCACACCTATAATACATAATCTCTGAGAAAGAAAGGAAGGACGGGAGGGAGGGAGGGAGGGAGGGGGAGGGAGGGAGGGAGGGAGGGAGGGAGGGAGGAAGGAAGGAAGGAAGGAAGGAAGGAAGGAAGGAAGGAAGGAAGGAAGGAAGGAAGGACCTTTGCAAAATGTTCAGTCTGAAGGGGTTAATCCTCATGTAGGAATTCCTCAATGAACCATTGATCACTGGACAGTGTATAAGTCCCTTCCTCAGAAAACAACAAACAATTCAGGAGAACTGCTCTTGAGTCTCTGAGAAGGGAGGTGACTAGTGCAGGACAAAAACTGGGAGGAAGAGAGGAAAGGAGGAGCTAAGAAAGGAGATGAAGAGACAATTTAAGAAACTCAGAGTGGCTTGAGATAAGGAGGATCAAGTAACTGTGACAGCAGTCTGAGGCAGGGCACACCCAAAGGGAGCTATGTGGCTTATTTCAAGGGGGTGGAAACTGAGCAAGGGAACAATTTTGGTTTTGTTTAACTGAAAGGTTGTGCAATCCTACAAATGGGAGAAGGAAAAAGAAGGGTTAGTTTTTCTAATATAGAAAAAGTTAGGAAGTAATAAAGGGTTATCACTTAAAAATATTAAAGCAAAAAAAAAGGAAAGTAAATACCATATATGAAAATGAAAAATTGAGAAATTAAAGGAAAAACACTATAAATTCCATGTAAACCCAGAGCAGCATTATTTATTGATTGTCATGAAAAGCTCTTTATCCTGTGGATTCTGCCATCCTCCAAACAACAAGATTCTTATAAAGCATACTAATAAGAATTTGGGGGTATGTGGATCAGTGTAAAGCTTTTCTTCACTCAAACTTTCAATTTGGCAGCTTACAGAAACAATCCTCAATGGCTAAGTTTTTAAAACTCCAAGATAAGCAGGACTTGACTCCAGTGGGCTATTTCCAAGTTGCCAAGCCATTAATCTAAAACAGCTCTTAACCTCTTTAAACTGATTCCTGCTGGTCCAATATAATGAATGATACAATGTTTTAAATAAAAAGGGAGTGCAAAGAGAGAAAGAAGGCCCAAACTCATGCCTTTGGAGTTACTATTAAGTTAAAAACCAAGGGAGATGAACCAAAATGGCGGCATAGGTAAACACCTGTACTTGCTGCCTCTCACAACCACATCAAAACTACAACTAAAAGACAAAACAAAACAAATATCATCCAGAACCATGGGAAAGCTGGCTGAGTGGAAGTTCTACAACTAGAAGGAAAGAAAAAAGCGCACTGAGACTGGTAGGAGGTACGGAGGTGCTGAGGTGCACTCGAAACGGGCTGGCAACTGGGTGCGCTGTTGTTTTCTTCAATCAGGAGGGAGATACAAGCTCCCGATTGCTCTGAACTCCAGTTCCGGGTGAGACTCTGGGGACCCAGACTCATACAGGGAGAATCTGGACTGTCTGGCATCGGGCCAGAACATGAGGACGGCTTCCTCTCAGAGGTGCTCGCAGCGATGACTGTTCCTACACGGGGCCGCGGACACAGAGACCCGGGACCTCTCTGGGGCAGGGCTGACTGGCAGCCATTGCTGCTTACTCTGCCCTGGTGATTCCCTGAGACCTTGCCCCACCCAATTTACAACCCCACCCAAGCTGTGTACAGCGACTTTTGTATATGAATGGCCCGTCCTTTTAAACCTAAAACCTAACAAACTGCAGCTGGGTCAGAGAGCTCCAAAGCTTCCAAAAGAAGGCCTAAGGCCCAGCACCAGCAGCCTGCATTGCTTCACAGCTGCGCCTCATCTGGGCACTTCCGAACCCCAAACAAAGAGGAGGAATCTGCAGATCTCATTGTAGCTCCTGCTGGGTGCCCTCAGGCAGTGGCTGACTTTGCACCTCCTTGGAGATCCAAGAGCCAGTGTACCCACTGGTCAGTGTGAGACCATACCAGATTACAACTCTTCACATCCATAGCGACACACTCAAGGAGCAGACTCAGTGAGCACCTAAGCCCCACTGAAGCAAGTCCTGCTCCATAAGGGTGTCTCCAGCACAGCAGTTCTCCCATTGTACACACAGTTGGTCCTCACAGCCAATTGGCCTGGAGGTCAATTCCTCCCAGTGATACCAACAGCAATCAAGGCTTAACTACAACAAGACTGTGCACACAGCCCACAAAGGGGTGCACCAAGAGTGTCCACCTCAGATAATTGGGGAGGCTGAGCCACTGGGCCCTGTAGAGCACCTAGCACACAAGGCCACTCTATCAACATAGGGAAGCAGCCAAAATGCAGAGACAAAGAAACATGTCACAAATGAAATAAATGGAGGAAAGCAAACTACTGGATATAGAGTTCAAAACCACAGCTATAAGGTTACTCAAGAATCTTCTAGAAACTCCAAGAAATTTAGTGAAACCCTCAAGGATATGAAAAAGGATCAATCAGAAATTAAGCATACACTGACTGAAATAAAGAATAATATACAGAGATCCAACAGCAAACTAGAGGATCCCAAGAATCAAGTCAAAGATTTGAAATACAAAGAAGCAAAAAACACCCAACTGGAAAAGAAAAAAGAATCCAAAAATATGAAGATCGTGTAAGGAGCCTCTGGGACAACTTCAAGCATACCAACATCCGAATTATAGGGGTGCGAGAGAAGAGAGAGAGCAAGATATTGAAAACCTATTTGAAGAAATTATGACAGAAAACTTCCCCTACCTGGTGAAAGAAATAGACTTACAAGTCCAGGAAGCGCAGAGAACCCCAAAAAAGAGGAATCCAAAGAGGACCACACCAAGACACATCATAATTAAAATGCCAAGGGCAAAAGACAAAGAGAGAATCTTAAAAGAAGCAAGAGAGAAACAGTTACCTACAAGGGAGTACACATACGACTGTCAGCTGATTTCTCAACAGAAACTATGCAGGCCAGAAGGGAGTGGCAAGAAATATTCAAAGTGATGAATGCCAAGAACCTACAACCAAGATTACTCTACCCAGCAAAGCTATCATTTAGAATTGAAGGTCAGATAAAGAGCTTCACAGATCAGAAAAAGCTAAAGGAGTTCACCACCACCAAACCAGTATATGAAACTAGAGGCCCGATGCACGAAATTCGTGGGGGGGAGTGGGGGGGGTGGGAAGGGGGTGTCCTTCAGCCCGGCCTGCACCCTCTCGCAATCCGGGATGCTGGCTCCTAACCGCTTGCCTGCCTACCTGCCTGATTGCCCCTAACCTCTCTGCCTGCCTGCCTGCTCACCCCTAACCACTCACTTGCCTGCCTGATCGCCCCTAATTTCTCGCCTGCCTGCCTGATCACTCCTAACCACCTCTGCCTTGGCCCCCGCCACAGTGGCTTTATCCAGAATGACCTCCAGAAGGTCACTCGGCTGTCCAGTCTAATTAGCATATTATGCTTTTATTATTATAGATGCTGAAGGGTATTCTTCAAGAAGAGGAAGAAGAAAAAGGTAAAGATAAAAATTAAGAACAACAAACTGACAACAAATACATATCTATCAACAAGTGAATCTAAAAATCAAGTGAATAAAAAATCTGATGAACAGAATAAACTGGTGAATATAATAGAATCACGGGCATAGAAAGGGAGTGGACTGACAATTCTCAAGGGTAAGTGGGTGTAGGGGGTACGGGAAGAGATTGGACAAAAATCTTACACCTATGGATGAGGACAGTGGTGGGGGTGGTAAGGGCATGGGATGGGGTGGGAACTGGGTGGAGGGGAGTTATGGGAGGGGAGAGGAACAACTGTAATAATCTGAACAATAAAGATTTATTAAAAAAAGAATCACTGGACTAGTAACAAAACTGTACTATTTCCACTCTAAATGATAGTCTTTGTATTTCATTAAATTAAGAACTAACATACTTAAATGTATTTTTTCATGGTCAAAAAAATATAAAGATAGTTGTCCCAATTAAAAAAAAAACTGAAAATGAGAAACAATAAGATAATACACTGAATGCTATATTTTTCAATCATGTGGCTAAAAATTACAGAAAGGATTTCGGAGAGGGCTTCTGCCAGAAACAAATTACTTTCTTAAATTTCTAGTTTAACAGTTATGTAACACCTTTGTTACACCCTCAGAAACGAAGCAGGAGAAAAAATATTTCAAGCTTTTTGCACATGATTTATATTACATTAATCAAATCTGTTCATTCCTCCAAGCATTCATTAGTACCTTCCTACAGAACTGGAAAAAGGACCCTGTATATTCAACAAGTGTTGGCTTTTGCCATGACACAAAAATCAAGATGTACCTGATAAACCAGTAAGCACTAATACATCTAGACCTGGTGTTTTTAGAAGTCAGAACAGAGCAACCAGCTATAGCACTAGGATTCTGACTCATCAGTTTAAAAACAAAATGTATAGCTCTAACTCAAAAGAGGAATCTAAACATGCAAACCTCAATATAAAGTCATTATATAGATTGTATCATTATTAAAAGATACTCAAGAATACTCTTATTTGAGTAATTTTGAAAAAAAAAGAAAGAAAACACCCTAGACATTTAATTGCATCACAGAGAATATAAACAGCTTAAAACTTCTGAAAATGATGAACTCAATGTTGTCAAGAAAAAATTGCTAAATTAGAAGCCAGGTTTTCACCAATTATAGGGGAATATAGAATGCAAGTTCTTTCTACAAGATAGGGAGCTGTTACAGAGCTCCAACACATACAGTCAGAGTCTGAAAAGGTAATATCCTCAGTAAAAAGGTAGACACACACACACACACACGAAAAAAATTGTCCACCAAGTGGAATTAAACACACACACACACACACACACACACACACACACACAAACAGAACAAACAACCAAAAAACATTACTAGTATATGTTTTTTCAAAAATGCTGAGTGGGAAAGGAAAGTCTCCCCTGAGAATCTGTACCAACAGGTTGACCCTCCCAAGAATTTAGAATTTGAATTTACACACCAGCATGGTCCAGCAAACTCCAAGTCTAGAGAGTAATAACACAAAGTAGTCTTAGGTCGGTAGCACCCCCCAGACAGTTGGCAAAAAGGTAACATAAATCCTGTCCGCATAAAGGTACTCCCAAAACAGGCTGCCTAAGGATTGCCACACATAAATGCTGCCAAGTTCAAAATTCAGAATTACAAAGCACATGAATAAACAAACCACATTAAACAAAAGTCAGTAGGAACAACAGAGTAGAATTTGGCACCTTCTTCCCTTGCTCCCCAGAACTTCAGATAATAGAACTTCGACACACAGAACATAAAATAAGTGGTGAAGGCCTGGGGTAGGGGTGGACTGGAAGGAGTCAATGGTGGTGGTGGTGGTGGGGATAGGGAGGGTGGAGGGGAGAGAACATATGTAATACTTTCAACAATAAAAAAAAAAGAGTACTGAAAATCAGAAGTAGTATCTAGCTTTTTCGAAGCATGAAAATGTATTTCTTCCTTAAATCTCAGTCAGAGAAATAAAAAAGGCACTGTAAAGATAATAATAAGAAAAGACAACCCAATTTTGCCTATCAGTAAAAGATCTGGACAGGCATGTTATAAAAGAGAACATCCAAACAACCAATAGATAGATACATGAAGTGCCCATCATCATCAGGCATCAGGGAAATACAAGTGAAAACCACATTGAAATACTGCTATCTACACACCTGTATGGCTGAAATGAAAACAAAAATAAAAAACTTAATACTAAGTATTGGCAAGGATGTGAAACATTTAGAATTCTTAAATACTATAAGTCTTTATGTCAATTAGTACAAATACTTTGGAAAACTGTTTGACATTATCTATGAAAGCTAGACACATACATGCCCTATAATCCAGTCACTTCTCTCCCAGGAATACACCTAATAGGAATGCATACATATGAACACCAAAAAAAAAGTTCATGGCAGAATTGTGTTTAATACTTTAAAACTGGAGACAATCTGAATGCCCATCAATCATAAAATGGATTACACACAATAATGAGAATTATTGTTACATGCAACAATATGGATGAATTTCATGGATAAAAGAGCAAAGGAAGCTAGAAGATTTGTTAAATCCTTTCTCACAAAACCAAAGCATTTTCCTAATCTAAACTCTTTTATTTTTTATTGATTTCCACAGAGAGGAAGGGAGAGGGCCAGAGAGTTAGAAACATCGATGAGAGAAACACCAATCAGCTGCCTCCTGCACACCCCCTACTGTGGATGTGCCCGCAACCAAGGTACATGCGCTTGACCGGAATCGAACCAGGGACCCTTGAGTTCGCAGGCCGACGCTCTATCCACTGAGCCAAACTGGTTAGGGCCTAATCTAAACACTTATAAGAAATGCAAGTTATCTTACATGTTAAATTGCATATTTCCTATAAAAACAAGAACAAAGTTTATAATAGTTTTAACTGCTCAGCATAATAAATTAAGAGATTCTCAAAGAGAGAATTTAGGTCTCAAATCAGCAGACTAGATACTCCACATTAATAATATAATGAATGGATAGAGTTGTACAGTATAGCTGAAATGACGACCATGTTCAATCACTGTGGCCAACAGTAATATTAAAATATTAATATGTTCCATTGTCTCAATGTATTCAACAGGTTCTCCCATCTTCAGATCCTAATATCATTTTTCAGTGACTAGAAACATTCCCAAAATGTTCACAAAACATTTAAAGATAAATTAGACCTCATAGTCATTTAAAAAAATTAAAGACATTTTTCCAACTAAATAATGATGTAAGATGAAAAAAAAACTACATATAATTACTAATGCATGGCAAATAATCAGGGATTTTCTTTTTGCCTTTATCACATTCTCTGATGAGTAAGACACTGACATTTCTATTCAAAGCCAACATATTTCAGTGTTACACAATCTTGCCACCATAGGAGAATTTTCTGGATTTTTACTGTACAGAAACTTACATTTATGTTATCCTGCTTTTGCCTAATACTGCTTTATACCACAGTCTAAGAATCTGAGAGAGAGATGTCTATTGGCAGAATGCTTCTTTCAGTTGTTGAAGAGCAAAGGCTGAGGGGGAGGATTCCTAAGGGCCCTAAGGGGGAAAAGGAAGATTTAGTCTCATTCACTAACTTACTAAAATTGCTTACCATTTTGGAAATTTTTGTGGGTACACTTCATACTTTTAAGGCTCATATTTTCAATGTTACAGAGTAGAAATTTTTTTTTAGGCCTGCTTAATTACCTAGCCACCTCAGCAGCTTGACAGCCTGTGCAAAGTTTCTAGGAACTGCGCTCACACACCTGAGCAACGACCTACAAAGAACAGACAGGTCAAAATTAAGAACAGTCCTGACCTTTAAGTTACCCAGAAATGAATAACAGGAGGATGATGAATAGCTTGGCTAAAACTACGCAATTAGCTTTTGTAACTTGGCTTTGCTTGCTATGGGAACCTGAACACGGATGTAGTTGTCCCCTTTAAATATTGGACTCTGCAGCTGGTCGGGGCCGCTTCTCTCTTGGGCTTCCCGAGTGGAGGAGCGGACACTGGCCAGTCAATAAAGGCTCTCTAAATTTTAATCAGTCTGGAGTTCTGCTCATTCTGTCTCTCGCACTCCACAACATCAATAGTGAAAATCTAGGAATAACTAGAATTGGGTTCTAGTTCCAGGTCGAACTCCAATTCTAACTCATAGCATGATTTTGGCCAAATCACTGCTCACTCTCTTTCAGCTTCAATTTTCTCAACTGTAAATGAGGGGACAGAACTACATTCCCTCAAAGATTTCATACAATGCTAAGTATACTGAAGAATGTATCTCAGACTAGAAATTTACATGGATTAGGCTACCCAGATAAAAATAACAAAGCAACATAAAAGCAAAAGCAAATAGTTAATCCTTCATTAGCCAGTGCATTTGCTGTGGTAGGTCTCCATGCACCTCTATAAGCACCTAGGTGTTTTTTTTAGATTTTTGATTTTCAGAGAGAGTGAGAAAAGGAGAGGGAGAGAGAGAACCATCAATGTAGAGAGAAATGTTGATTGGCTGATTCCTGCACACCCCCTACCCAAAATCAAGCCCACAAGCCTGAGCATGTGCCAGAGCAGAAATTGAACTGGCAACCTTTTGGTGCATGAGACAACACCCAACCAACTGAGCCACACTGGCCAGGCTATAAGCACCTAGATTTTATCTATGTATTTCAGTTTTTATGTATGCAGGAAGAGCATACCCTGTGTGAAATACAGCACCAACTTGCTTCGCTCCTTACAAAAGTACTTTTGAAGATGCTCTTACTCTGTGATCACAAAGGAAGGCTTGACTACGATCAATCCTCTCACTTAGGCTTCCCCAAGACCAAGAAGCTGTAGAAAAAAAAAAAAACCTTTTCTAGACTGTGCTATACCAATACAAGTGAGCGCCATTGAATAAATCAATCCATGAACCCCTGTCCACTACCTACGCTGTCAGGCCATCAGTATTACTTGCATCTACTTCAGCTGTAGTCTGTGTCCTGCTGCGTGAGCCTCACCATTTGGAACTGAGGCTTCATCCTTCAAACAGCTCAACTGGCTTACCTTCTTTCCACCTTTCATATTATATAGTGGGTCTTTGGGAGTAACTGACACTAATATAATAAGAGAGACGACTATGTTTTGTACAAGCAGAAAGCTCAGGCTTCATGAATGTCAAATACAGCTGAAAATAACTTAAAGGTCATCTAGTCCAATTTCTTCATTTGTGAGAATTCAGAGGTACCTAGGGCTGCTACCTATGGTCATACAGAAAACATATCTCCTGATTTTAGGCCAGCACTCCTTCCATTCTATCAAAGTTAAAGTTGCCACTCAGGAAAGAATGCTAAAATTGTAATATTCTTCCCTATGGAACATGTTGTCATTACTCTGTATCGTCAATGAAACATCCCACCCACGTTAACTGAAATGATGAAAAACATCAAGCTATCTTTCCAATGTCAAGAAATGAACTTGCGCTGTTGTGAGTGACCTACTAGTTAGTGTTTTAGGCTTACACAGACACCTACACTAATAAAAGAGAAAAATGGTAATTGGCGTACGGCTATACCGTTTTCATTGGCTAATCAGGGCTATATGCAAATTAACTGCCAACTAAGATTGGCAGTTAACTGCCAACTAAGAGTGGCAGTTAACTGCCAACAAGATGGCGGCTAATTTGCATATGTAGGCACAATGCAGGGAGGCGGAAGGGAAAGCAGGAAGAAGCCCCCTGCCACTGACAGTGATCTGAAACCCAGGGTGGAGCTAAGAGCTGGGGGGCAGGGCAAAGGCGGCCCTGGGGCCGCCTTTGCCCTGCCCCCCAGCCATGATCGGCGAATCAGGCGCCTTTGCCGCCCTGGTCAGTGATAGCAGGAAGTAGGGGTGGAGCCAGCGATGGGAGCTGGGCACGGTGGAAGCTGGCAGTCCCAGGAGCTAGGGGTCCCTTGCCTGGGCCTAAAGCGAAGCCCACGATCGTGGCGCCCCCCGCTGCCACTGCAGGTCCCCGCTGCCCGGGCCAGACGCCTAGGCCAGAGGCATTAGGCCTGGGCAGGGGCGGAGCCTGCAACCACGGGGAGCTGGGGGTCCCCTGCCCAGGCCTGACACCTCTGCCGGAGGCCTCAGGCCTGGTCAAGGGGCCGATCCGGTGATTGGTGATCGGAGGGTGATGAGGGTCAACTCCTCTGGCTGAGGCATCAGGCCTGGGTGGGGAGCAGAGCCGGGGATTGGGGGGATATGATGGTCCCCTTGCCCAGGCCTGAAGCCTGGGTCAGAGGCGTCAGGCTTGGGCGGGGGGTGGAGCAAGCGATCAGAGGGAGATGGGGGTCCCCTGCCCAGGCATGATTCCTGGGCCAGAGGCCTCAGGCCTGGGCGGGGGCCAGAGCCAGTGATCGGGGGGAGATGGGGGTCCCCTGTCCAAGCCTGACACCTCTGGCGGAGGCGTCAGGCCTGGGCAAGGGGCCGATCAGGCGATCGGAGGGTGATGGGGGTCAACGCCTGAGGGCTCCCAGTATGTGAGAGGGGGCAGGCTGGGCTGAGGGACACTCCCCCCCCCCACACACACACACACCCAGTGCACGAATTTCGTGTACCGGGCCCCTAGTCAGAGTATAAAATAGGAAGATGGAAGGAAGGGTAGAAGGAAGGAAGAAAGGAAAGAGTTCTGGGTAATTAATATTGTTCCAGTGGCAATCAAAGATGTTTAGGATGGTAAGATGAAAGAAATAACGTCCTAAGGTTGTTCTGAATCTTTGAGAGAGAAAATGGTAGAACTCTTAGAATCCAGAGCAAGTATGTGATTCTTTGTAAAGGAACTGCATGGTCTATAGAAGAAATACAACTGCTTCAATTATAGCAGTAGTCTAAAACATCCAAATACTCTTCTTAGGACCTTCTTTTAAAAAATTATTCAGAATGGGTTTCTCCTCGTCATTCAGTTTTTACACACACATGTCCCCCTTTTTAATTCACTCTCAGTCTATACCCTAGTATTTAACCATTGTTCTCATCCTCATCTGGGCATATATCCCACCTCTTGATCCATGAAACACTGGAATAAACTTTTATTAGGAAATTAGAAAAAGTAAATGAACAGGAGGGAAAGCAAATACATTTTCATACTAAGTACAGGATACAGCTGTGATCTGCCAGACTTTCAGGACTATCTCCTTAGCGATCAGCAAAGTTACAGGACTCTCTTTTGCTGACCAGGAAGTAGCAATTTAAAAAATATAAATGTTCCCAGGCCCCAAGTCTATTGATTTCACTTCACATTTCCAGCACACACTCACCCTTTGACCAGGATTGTATAATACACTCAATCAAATAGCCTAGATGAAGTGTTGAACTTGATGGATAACAAGTTCACAGAATAATCTTTAATTATGATGTCCCCAAATAAAAAACCTGTGTTGGATATACTCTTCTGAAGAAACAGGTTAAAGCAAAAATGACAAAACCAGCCTTGGCTCTTAAGAAATTCATACTTGTATGAATGATCTTTAGTTTCCCATTTCTGAAAGTTGTTTCCATGGCACCAAAATATAACTAAAAAACAATAATTTTCTTTTTTATCTTTTGCAAGATACTATGTGAGTTAACAAACAAGGCACCTAACCTAGGCCAAGGCAACAAAGGTGAAAGGGAGCATTTCATAATAGAGCTACCATGTGATTTATAAGTGATGTATATATTACACATACATATGTACATGTGTGATTTATAAATTATATTTTAAAAGATAGAGCTAGCTATGCAAAGAAGCAGCAAGAATGTGCTTTAGGCACTAGGAGTAGCATGAACAAAAGCAATGGTATATTTGGGACCAATGATAATTGGTTTGTAATACTGAAAAGAGTCAGTTAGCTGGATACTTAGCTGCTGAGTAGACGTGCTCAGGTGAATCAACAGGAGATCACCTTCCAAATAGTAGTTCTACACACATAAATAAAAGAGGCTCAAAACAAAGGAAACAGTGATATGCTCAAATGGGTGTGTTTAGAGAAGAGAGGAAGTGGTGAGCATTTTAACCAAGAAAACACTATAGAATTACTTTCAACATAACACTCCTTTCAATCTCTTGACTTTACCAGCTTACCTCTTAAATCAGAGGAGAGAACACCAGTGTTAGCACAGTCCTCACAAAGTACTATCACCATGAGTCTGATACACAAAAACAGAGCTAACTTTCAAAGAGGAAGTCACCATCTTGTCAATTAGATGGTACACATTAGAAATGAAAAGATCAGCTGTATGAAAAAAGCAATAAAAGAACACATGGAATAGAGCGAAAGAACGCTCTCTGAAATCTTGCCCTCTCCCACAGCAAACGCCACAATTCATAAACAGCTGGGAAACTTCCTTTTCACAGGAAAAGGATGACTGACTTCTTCATTCACATTAAAGTGGAAATGACAAAAACTGCCACACAGAAAAAAGGTGTTTCCTGAAGGGCGAAGACAGAGCACCGCCTTTATTTACACACACACACACACACACACACACACACACACACACACACGAAAAGCAAAATACATGCATACAACAAGCAGAAATTTTTTTCAAGAGCTACAGGAGAAAAGAACTAAGTCAAAGAAATGTTTCATGGTAGAAGTTAGCCTTTGGGGATTCATCGTTTTGTCTTAGTGGGTTATCTTAAGTGCAAATCTGAAGGGAATGATAAGAACATATATGCACTTGATGTTCATGCAGGGATTTTTATCTATACATATTTTTAATAAGTATCTAGTTTCAGCTTTCCTTCCACACATACACAAAAAGGTTCCATATTTCTTAACTAGCTTATCACTAGCTCTTACAATTCAGATTATCTCAAAGGACTGATGCTTGGTTTTTTCTTTAATTTATACTGATTTGTAACAAGCGTATTTGATCATTCAGTAAAAAGCATTCTTTTGAGTGCCTCCTATGCACTAAATACCAGCTTACATGTTGGGGCACAATGGACAACAAGCTTCCTGCCCTCAAGGAACTTACATTATTCACCATTGTGAAGAATAAATTTAAAAATCCTTTTGCAGTCAATACCCTCATATTCCACCTCTTATGAACAAAGACATCAAAAGATTTTGCAACCAAAGGAACTCTTAAGGAAATAATTGGAAACTGTTAATAACCTAGGGTTTCCTTACACCACTGAGCACAGGAATCCAAACAACTTTCTAATAAAAATATAGATCTAGAGAGGACCAAGAGTAATGTAATTATAATTCCACCTTCCCACTAGCAAAGCCAATGTCTAACAGTTTCTTTGGAGACTGAAGAAGACCAGTCAAAAGAGAGTTCTGCATTTGCTCTAGATACATGGTGAGGTTACTTCTGAGGAAGGTGGGCTGTAATGTCACATCATCAAATTTCACTCAGAAGTTGAGGACAGGGGTCTTGGGTTTTAAATGTACACCAGTAGTTTCAAACTCAATATTTTTGTGAATCTACTCAGTGTTGACTAGACAAAAAATCTGATTTGTCCATTTCTCATTTCCTTCTGTTAATTCTTGGTCAGAGCAAATTAATACTTTAATACTTCACTTTCTACTCCAAATCCTGAATTATTTTGGAAAAAGTCCCATTTTTCCCTAAAGCATAAGGAAAGATACTCTACTTCTAAAAATTATGTCTACTATTGTTTTTGGTTTTTTCATATCTTGAATTTCTTTATCGATTAAGGTATTACATATGTGGCCTCATTCCCCCCATAACACTCCTCCCTCCACTCATGCCCTCGCCCCCCTGTTGTCTGTGTCCATTGGTTGGGCTTATATGCATGCATGCATACAAGTCCTTTGGTTGATCTCTCCCCCTTACTACTATTGTTTTGATGAGGGGGAAAAAACCCTCCACTTCAGCTGGCAGTCATATTCAAAATAATTTTAGTTCCCAATATAAAAGGTCAAGACTAATTTTTTTAGTCCTTGCTAGTTCCCCCTTGCACTTTCATGCTTTTTATAAATATTACTCTTCATGCCTGGATTTGATCATTAAAGGAATCAACTAATTAGAAAACATACCATTCAATCCAGCAACAGAAAGTCTGCAAATGCAAAATGGAAGTAATTCTGGCAAGCAATTTATTATTCATAGAACTATATATACATGTGAGGCTCATCAGAACCCTTTTGAATTATATCAGCTCAAAAGGCTTCCCCTCTAAACCTAAACCTTGGAACTGAGGGAGAATGATAGTTATGTAGTTAGTCATCTCATTAAGAACACTTGGAACTGAGATGTGACTTTGGATTAATGTTTCTGCTGACGTATAAAAATCTGCAATTCAACAGTCCTCAGGTCATAAGCTCATATATGCTACCACAGGCACTGTATTAGTCTGCATGTTTAGCTAGGCCAAAAGATTTCATACTGGTTAGCATGGATTACAATAAGTGTTCCATTTTACCATTACTATCTCATTCCATTAAGAAAACTGTCATGATGGGCTTTTATGTCATCTAATAAAGCATACTGTGCAAAGAAAGTCTAAATTAGAAAAAGAATATGTAGCTCCTTCTATGTGCATAGTGCCTTCTAGTTTACAATACACTTCATATCTATTTCATTTTATGCTCAAATCAACTCTGTAAAATTATACCTTCATTACAGACTAAAATCCAGCAAGGACACAGAGTTAATAAATGGAAAAATTAGGACTGGAATCCAAGTCTTCTGACACCTGTCTTTTTATTCTTAGGCAAGTGAGCTGTTATACTTTAGTCACTAAAGTTTTAGCTTATCAGTTTTTAAAATCTGCACTTTTCTTAGACTTGTAGTATGAATAAAATCAAGAAAAAGTAAGTTATTAACTTTGTAAATACGTATAGACTTTGAACCTTAAATAATACCATTAGCCCAATAACTTATATTGTGTAATTTGGTAACCCACTTATTTTTCAATTTTGGTGGATCTATTTTCCAAATCGTCCAAACATATGTTT
Source organism: Myotis myotis (assembly GCF_014108235.1). NCBI lineage: Eukaryota > Metazoa > Chordata > Mammalia > Chiroptera > Vespertilionidae > Myotis > Myotis myotis. The sequence continues at coordinate 11,529,492 of NW_023416319.1, forward strand.
GAGAGTAATATAATATGGCTTGAGACAGGATATATTTAATATCATACTTAGGTAACTATCTTTTAAATAAAGTTTGTAAATATCATACATACGTAAATCTTTTAATAATATATTTGTTTCAAATGGCTGGTGATTTTCACTAGGTGAGTATAGTTTTAAAATATACTCATCTTTACTTTAGGTCCCCAAGATGTTTTTTGATTGGAGATACACATGAAACTTTTATTTTTCTTTTCTTTTTTTTGGCGAGAAAGCATTGGGATTTAACTTATTCTTTTTATTTGCTTCCAAGACACTCACTTTTTGTTCTGCAACTGAGTCTTTTTCCTATGGTTGAGTTTTCTTATTTTTCTAAAATACCTATGATAAGTAGCATGACAAGTGTTTCTCTCCAGTAGCCCCAAAATACTCATTTAAGATTCAAGGAAGTATAAATATGACAAGATAGTGTTTGTAAAAATGTTCTTAAGCAATATAAAAATTATATAGGCCTCAATCTAAAAAGATCCTATTTAAAAAAAGAAAAGAAAAATAATAATGAAAAATAAATAAATAAATAAATAAATAAAAATATCCTAATTCAGAAGACCTAGAATGGGACCCAGACATATACCTGTAAAATGCTAGCATCTGATTCTAATGCACCTCCCTGTTCAAGAACCACTAGATTTCATATGACCATTATGACATTTCTATATAACAGTTCTGTGTTATAGTGTATATATATACAGATGGGCAACATGAGGCTGAGTTAGCCGAGTGACTAGCCCAAGGTCATGTAACAGAATACAAGTCCTCCAACTATAAATATATTACACAAAACGGCCTAAGCTCAAAATTATGGTTGTTAAAAAAGAGTGTTAATTTGTACCGGTATGTAGCAACAAAAATTTTTGTTGAAATTATTAAAAAATGTTTTATATCCAATTTATTTAAACCAAAAAAATACAAAACAGTTATTTTTACATAGTAACTTATTTACAAGAGTTTTAAACATTTGAATGATCTATCAATAGGAAAACTCTTATAGAGCTCTATAGGTAAGTATTAAATAATGAATAACATATAGTTACTTTGAAGTAACTATCCTTATTATAGAGGCACACTAGGAAACCATGGCCCTTAAAACATATATTATCAAGTGACCTGGGGAAAACTCCATCCCACTGTTTTTAGGATGTCAAATACTTCATCTCAAAATAGCCTGCACTGTCACCTATGAACAAACTTCAATGGCTTATAGTAGACATCACTTTAAAATTACACTGGATCTCAGCAGTGCCTGAATACAAACTCCATAAAACAAACCAAAAAAGAGACAAACTACCCTGAATTATGACAGTATTTCAGGTTTTACTCTGTTTTTTTTGTTTTTAAATCCTAACCTGAGGATATTTTTGTATTGATTTCACAAAGAGAGGAGAGATTGATTGCCTCCTGTTCCCACCTTGACCAGGGATGGAACCCACAGCTTAGGTATGTGCCCTGACTGGGGAATCAAACCCACAACCTTTCAGTGTAGGGGCAGACGCTCCAACGAACTGAGCCACAACAACCAGAGCCAGGTTTTACTCTTTTAAAATTTCACACCAAATATTTTCAAACCAATATTTCATAAATGCTTCATTAGCAACACTATTTTTTTAAGTTTGTTCTTATTGTTGACATTATTACAGATGTCCCTCATTTTCTTCCCTTTAGCCCTCAGACCCTGCCCTCCCCTCCCTCTGGTCCTAACCACCCACCCTGTTGTCTGTATCCATGGGCTATGCATATATGTTCTTTGGTTACTCTCTTTACCTTCTTTCATCCCATTTGCCCCACCCACATCCCCCTAGAAGGCAGTAAAATCTCAACTAGCAATACTTTTGCTAATGTATCTCCTAGGGCAAGGGAAACAAAGGAAACAATAAACAAATGGGACTACATCAAACCAAAAAAGCATCTGCAACACTATTTTAATTCTAAAGTATTACATATAGTATTACATATGCCTCCTTTTTTCCCCATTGACCTTCCCCGGCCACCCTCACCACTCAGCACATGCCCTTACCCGCCTAGTGTCTGTGTCCATTGGTTATGCTTATATGCATGCATACAAGTCCTTTGGTTGATCTCTTACTCCCTCCCCAGCCTCCCCTACCTTCCCTCTGAAGTATGACGTTCTGTTTGATGCTTCTATGTCTCTGACTCTATTTTTGTTCATCAGTTTATGTTGTTCATTATATTCCACATGAGTGAGATCATGTGATATTTATCTTTCTCTGACTAGCTTATTTCGCTTAGGATAATGCTCTCCAGGTCCATCCATGCTGTTGCAAATGGTAAAAGTTCCTTCTTTTTCATAGTGGCGTAGTATTCCATTGTGTAGATATACCACAGTTTTCTAATACACTCATCTGATGGGCACTTAGGCTGTTTCCAAATCTTAGCTATTGTAAATTGTGCTGCTATGAACATAGGGGTGCATATGAATGGTGTTTCTGATTTCTTGAGATATATTCCTAGAAGTGGGATTACTGGGTTGAATGGGAGCTCCATTTTTACTTCTTTGAGAAAACTGCATACTGTTCTCCACAGTGGCTGCACCAGTCTGCATTCCCACCAGCAGTGTGCGAGGGCTCCTTTTTCTCCACATCCTCGCCAGCACTTGTCGTTTGTCGATGATAGCCATTCTGACAGGTGTGAGATGGTATTGCATTGTCGTTTTGATTTGCATCTCTCAGATAATTAGTGACTTTGAGCATGTTTTCATATGTCTCGTGGCCTTCTGTATGTCCACTTTGAAAAGTGTCTAAGTCCTTTCCCCATTTTTTGATTAGATTGTTTATCTTCCTTTTGTTAAGATGAGTTCCCTATAAATTTTGGAGATTAGGCCCTTATTGGATATTATATTGGCAAATATGTTCTCCCATGCAGTGGGCTTCCCTGTTGTTTTGTTGATGATTTCTTTTGCTGTGCAGCAGCTTTTTATTTTGATGTAGTCCCATTTGTTTATTTTCTCCTTAGTTTAAGTCCTTTATCCATTTTGAGTTTGTTTTTGTGTATGGTATAAGTTAGTGGTCTAGCTTCATTTTTTTGCATGTATCTGTTCAATTTTCCCAACACCATTTATTGAAGAGACTGTCTTGACTCCATTGTATGCTTTTGCCTCCTTTGTCAAATACTAATTGAGCATAATGGCTTGGGTTGATTTCTGGGTTCTCTGTTCTGTTCTATTGGTCCATATGTCTATTCTTGTGCCAGTACCAGGCAGTTTTGAGAACCGTGGCTTTGTAATATAGCTTGATATCTGGTATTGTGATCCCTCAAACTTTATTATTCCTTCTCAAGATTGCTGCAGCTATTTGGGGTCTTTTCTTATTCCATATGAATTTTTGGAGAGTTTGTTCTAGGTCTGTGAAATATGCCATTGGTATTTTAATGGGGATTGCGTTAAATCTATAGATTGATTTGGGTAGTTATGGACATTTTAATGATTTGAGTCTACCAATCCATGAACATGGTATGTTCTTCCATTTGTTTATGACTTCCTCTATCTCTTTTTTCAATGTCCTGTAGTTTTCTGAGTACAGGTCTTTTACCTCCTTAGTTAAGTTTATTCCTGGGTATCTTAATTTTTTGGTGCAATGGTAAATGGGATTGTTTTTGTTGTTTCTCTGCAACACTAGTTTTTGAAACACTTATTATGTACAAGGTACCCATGCTAAGTGACTTATACATACATTTTATTTAATGTTAACCACTAACTTAAAAAGGCAACTATATCTCCATCTTGTAGATGAGGAAAACAAAGCCTAGAAGATTTAGCAATTTCCAAAGTTACAAGATTAGCTGGATTAGAATTCCATACTTTTAACTGTCTTGCAACTTATAAATTTATGTACTTAATCTAAAAATTTCACATTAGATAGGATTTCATGTTCTTCAAAGCTTTTGATCCTCCCTTTCTCTAGAATTATATAGATAAAACTTATACAAATTCTTGATATAACTAGTAGCTCAAAACTGTTAAATAGCAATAAAGAACCCTAAAACAGTCTATTCTTTCACAATCAGGAACAAAATCCTGGCAGAAGTATCAGCATGAGTACTTTCCTTCAAATTTTGTGTGCTAGAAAAAGTACTGTAGGAAAGCAATCAGCTACCTCCCTGTGCCCCAAATTGTTGATACTCTTCCTTAGGCCAGGGAGTACTTTATAGTAAGAGTCCGTTGGTAAGTTTGCAGTCAAAATGCATTTATATATTAACTATGAGTACAATAGTTTTAGAAATATCATTTGCCAACACTGTATAGTTACTTTGTTCCAAAGTATAAATCACAATAGTTTTCCATTTTGAATTAAAAGGTTATTACTTTTTAATTTCATAGGAAATATCTTAAGACTCCACCACCTACCCTTCTAACACATTTTACTTCCATAGTTTACAATTTTATTGTGAAGGAGTATATTTGTTCCTTTCTCCATCACTAACTATCCTGGAATAAAAATTTCATTAGTGTTACTTATCAACTAGGGATGCTTTGTGAATATTTTTAATGTTTTGAAACTCATGTTACAGAGGACAGTATCTATGTTAGACTAGAATACAAAATTATATGAAATGCTTGTCTTGATTTTGGTGTGTAAATTTCTAGGTTCCTAGCCTAAAAAATCATGTAATAAACATCAATCAAGTATAAAGTTCTGGCAACACAAAGATAATATGATTCTTACTATCAAGGGACCAATGGTCTGATAGGCCAGAAGACAGAAACATACAAAAGTAAATTCTCACCAAAGGTTTCCCATTGGGTATAAAGTTTAATTTATATAACCAGAAGACTCTTTTTTTCTACTAAGTATTTAACAAATTTTAACATAAAGGTGCATAAGAATATCTTTCCTAATTCTTTCATTCCTCTCAAACTAAATATATGCAATTCTTCCTTTGAGCTACCACAGCCCTTGATCAGTACCTTTGTACTTCTTTGTACTTTACAATATAATTATTCAAGTACACAGCATATCTTCCCCAAATGACTTTATATTCCTAGAGAAAGAATCTATTTTATATTTATCTTTGTATCCTCTATCCAGGTTAGTATCAGCAAGAATTAAAATATTAAATGAAAAATTTAACGTAATAATTTGAAAACAGCATACCAGTTTCAAGGAATTAATGTAGCTTTAAAATTTTCCCAATCTACACTTGGAAACACTTATTCAGTGGAAAAAATGTGTCTACAATGGTGATACTCTCCTTTCTCCCTTCACCCTCAAAGAAAGATATGTTTTTTTGCCATGTAATTCTTCCCAAGCTATTCATTCTTGGTTGAAACATAAAAATGAAAAAGCAGACTGGGTAAGTTAACCATAAAAATGGAATAAACAGCAAATGGGAGTATGAAATGGCCAAAATCATTCAAAAGCAACTTACATAATAAAGATAGGAAATCTTAAGAAAAGACTAGCTATACTTAAAAAAATAAATAGGACTGTTAGAAAAAACAAGGGCGGGGAATAAATTTCTTTATATGATAATGTTATAGCTTTCTCTAAAAACGTTAACTCAGATACAGGTGAGCATAAATATTCATTCTCTCAAAATATATACATGTGAAGATTTGAAAACTTTCTATTACATGATTTTAAAATATCAAAAAAGTTTGACAGATATACTAATCCTATTTTTAAATGCTTAAAATTATTTCAGCAAAAAACAACAACTCATCTGGATTTAAAGGCCAAGACAACCTCAAGAAAAGTTACTACTACAAGAAATAAAAGGGAGAAGGCAAGAAGAAAGGCCACCTGTAAAGAGCCAGCAGACAGACTGAAAACCGGGTGGTCCAACAACCATACAAATAAGGTCTCCAGCATGCAACTTAAACACAAACAAAATTACTATGCCCTCCCTAGGTTATTCCACAGCCTGGAAATAAGTTTTTTTAAATCAACGTTCTTGACTACTGGACCAGGATTAAATATTACTGGACGAGCATATGCAATTTGCTCAAAACCTGAAATATAAGATCATTCATGAAAAATAAAATAGTGACCCATTAATTTTAAAAATGCATTCTACTTTTTTCTCAAAGTTTTAATAACTAGTTTAGATCAAAATTAAATTTTCTTTGGTATATGTATCATTTTAGAAAAAGAACAAAATCAAACTGTTTTGCCATTAATAGAAGTTTTCTTTTTTTTTTTTTTAATATATATTTTATTGATTTTTTACAGAGAGGAAGGGAGAGAGATAGAGAGTTAGAAACATCGATGAGAGAGAAACATCGATTAGCTGCCTCCTGCACATCTCCTCCTGGGGATGTGCCCGCAACCCAGGTACATGCCCTTGACCGGAATCGAACCTGGGACCTTTCAGTCCGCAGGCCGACACTCTATCCACTGAGCCAAACCGGTTTCGGCTAATAGAAGTTTTCTTATGAAACAACTGGATGATGGAAAATTGTTGAAGTAGTACTTATTTGTTATTATCAGAAGAATTAGATTTGGTTCCTGTGCCTAAGCAGTAAAAAAAAAAAAAAATTATGAAAAAAGTACTAGACAAAATTCAGTCATGAGTAAGATTATTGTTATTATTATTATTGTATTAGTGTACTATTTCTAAATTAAAATCCATATTCCATCTTATTCAAGAAAATTTCCTGATTAAAAATAGCACTTTTAATCTAAATTACTTTTTCTCTTTTGAAAGCATGAGGGGTTTTTTTTGTAAAATGATTTACAGGATAATTTATTTCTCAGCTCACCTAAACACCTCTGTCACTTTGGCAAGACTGACTTTAATAAACATGCTGCTATGATCAAGCAAAAACACTTTTTGCACTGGTCAAACTTCCTGAATGCCTGGGCTCTGTCACTTTCTGGATGCCTTGGTACCATCCGCCCTCATTGCCTCCCTCCCAAGAAGATAATATAGAATATTAGTTTCACTTTATTCTTCATGTTACTGTGGCTCTAGTTTGCCCACAAACTAGGCAGCTATTTTCTAATTATGATAAACTCTGATACAAATAACAATAATGCCTTGAAAAAACAACACTTTAAAAATGACTATAGAATTTACCTACAATTATCTAAAGACAAAGTATATTTCCAAAGAATGAGGGCTCCTTTTGCAACATATCAAGTCATAAAATCTTCAAGGAGATTTTTCTAGATAAGGAATTTAACACAGTTCAGCCCACGGATCCCAAGAGATTCCATGGATAAACTTCAGAAAATTTTGGATTCTCTCAAATTAAACACAAAAAATCATGTGCAGTTTTCTGGGGAAAGTCCATTGCTTTCATCAGATTCTCAAGGGGCCTCTGACCCAAAAGGAAGTGATGTAAGTAGATTGGGGGTTTTAAATCTGGTGTCGTTGGTATATGCCAATCAACTGTGGGGTATCTGTCACAAGTACCTTGTTGCTGGTAAAGTATTCAAGTTTGTGAAATATTTGAAATACATAATAAAGCAGACCCAATGTTATCTTTATATTAACATAACTTCTCATTCGCTTGCATTTCTTGTATGACAGAGCCATAGTAATGATATTGCCCATAATTCTGAGCACATCTGTGAAAATGTATGGTACATGTGAACATCTTATATTATACATAATCCAGCAGGAAAAAAAGCCTGAAAACTATTGATTTAAATCAATCTCCTCATTTTATAGATGAAGAATGTTAGGCTCAGAGAATTTAAGTAATTTGTTCAAAGTCACATAGGAGTCCTGTTACTTCAATCAATGTAAACCCAGGAAGGCTGGGATTCGAATGGACCCCTTCACTGATATTTCCTTCTGTGGAGTGTGGCTTTTAGAAGAATAATTTTATAGTGCCTTACTTGGTATTTGACAAACTTCTCTCATTCTGCACATTCACTTTGGACACCCTCATTTGCCTCCTACAATGCCAACTGTCATTTCTCTTCTTATAATTAAAAAATGTGTATTTCCAATTGTCAAACTTCTTATGCTTCAGATCTACATGTCAAATTGCTCACCTTGAATCTCCTACTGCTGTCCAAGTCTCTCAACCTCCAAAGGATAAAAAATAAAAATTACTCACAAATTCTTCTACAGAAATAAAGATAGAGAGAGATCTTTGTCCCAGTTTTCTTTCTCCATGCCAGAAACCTAGGAGTTTCTTTAACCTGACCTTCACCTCCCAATTCCCTCTGATTTCACCATTTTCCTCTCAGCCCAATCTCTTCCTCTCTATCCCTGAGTCTACTGATTTATTTTAGGCATTCATTTTCTCTCTCCTAGAATATCATAATAATCTCTTTGTCTTCAACATTTCATCCCTCAATCTACTTTTGATACTTCTGCCAAATGAGATTTTAGAAACAAAATCTGATCACTTCCTACAAGTCCTTCAATGGCTCCCCATTTCCCAAAGAATAGAATTCAAATTCCTTAGCATGGTATGTAAATTTCTTCATATAATTTTTACTATAAAATTACTATCTGTTTTACACTGCAATGAAATAATGAGTACTTAAATTTGCAATGAACTACTCCTAATTGTGGATGATAATCATTAAAAAATTACTGTATAAGTATACACACCCTAATTGGTGAAGCTGGATGTGTGCTGGGTAATCATGCCAGTGTCAATCTTTTCAATTAAGCTGGCCCATTAATTACCTCTCATTCTTGGCAATAGTTTTACATGATCTTTCTCCATTAGTGTAAGAAAAAAAACCACATCATATTTTCCACTGAGTATATTCTCACCCAAACAACCATTTCTGGCAATGTCAAACATCTTATTATAAGATAAAGGATTGGAAATCTGTGGGGGAAAAAATTAACTTCCCTAATGATTTACCTAAAAAGAAAACTGTTGCCCTAACCAGTTTGGCTCAGTGGATAGAGCGTCGGCCTGCGGACTGAAGGGTCCCAGGTTCGATTCCGGTCAAGGGCATGTACCTTGGTTGTGGGCACATCCCCAGTAGGAGTTGTGCAAGAGGCAGTTGATCGATGTTTCTCTCTCATCGATGTTTCTAGCTCTCTATTCCTCTCCCTTCCTCTCTGTAAAAAATCAATAAAATATATTTAAAAAAGAAAAAGAAAAGAAAACTGTTATTTGTGGTAGGCAGCCTCTAAGATGCCCTGCAATGTTGCAACCCTCCTAGTATTTACACTCTTATGTGTACCCTCTCACACTGTATCATGATTGGTCTGAGAGAGCAATAGCATATGACAGAAGCAATGATAACGTTTGCAAGATTCTCTGTCATACACACTCCCCCACTTGTTCTGGAGAAAGCCAGCTGCCATGACTTAAGGACACTCAGACAGACCCAATAAGCAAGGCTTATTTGGCAAAGAACTGAGGCTCTCCAGCCCCTGAGTAACTAAGGTGTGCCAAAAAGTGTGTGATCTTGGAAGCAGATTCTCCAGCCTCTGTTAAGCCTTTAGATGACTACAGCTCTAGCCAGCAGCTTGACTGCAACTTCAAAAAGATCTTGAGCCAGAACCACCCAGCTATTCTCTTCTTACATTTCTGATCCACAGAAATTGTGAAATAATAAATGTTTGTTGTCTTGAACTGCTCAGTTTTGTGGTGATTTGTTACACAGCAATAGATTAATATAGTTTTGAGTTGTGCTTGTTTTAACACTACAGGCCTGATGCATGAAATTCATGCAAGAGTAGGCCTTCCATCCCCCAGCTGCTGGCACCAGCTTTCCTGTGGCACCCGGGACTTGGGCTTCCCTCTGGCTGCCAGCAGGTACCCAGGACCCAGGCTTCCCTCGCAGCCCCGGCTTTGTCTGGAAGGTTGTCTGGTCTAATTAGCATATTACACTTTTATTATTATAGATTAGAAAGTGCTCATGTATGCTTTTCTCTTATAAAAATGAAGCACATAAATTCTTCCCCTATCTCTCACATATCATCAGAAGTTCCTTAAAGCAGCATTTCTCAAACTTGAGTAACATACCAACTTTAAAGGGGAAAAACCCAAACACTAAGAAAAAGAACCATAAAAGATATTTGGGTACCTGTTATCTGTTGAAAGATGAGGAAGGGGAGGGAAGGGATATGACTATGGGATGTGGAGTTACTTTAGGTCCTATGTACACATTTTAACTATGATTATAGATCAAGTCCATTTCCTAAGAAAGAATATAATGGGCAGGTATGGATACAATCGTAAATAAATAGAAGGAACTCATGACATCAGTTCTGTTAAGAGATGGTTCAGTAAGAAAACAAAGCAATAGCCCAAAAATATATCATAATACTGCCTGCAGTCCCTAAATGAACGTAGTTCCCATGCTGAGGTTTGTAAGTTCAGCATTTAAACTTGCTCCTCATGGGCAAAGGATCATTACACATAAGGGATGGAGCTCTGACTACATTGGGACTTCCTCTACGGGTCATATGTGACTTTCACAAGTTTAAAGACAATGTGGTTATTAATTAGACAGTCGGTAAGGGCTTCATAATATTCCAATAACACTTCATGATTAGGGGTGTGAGAATAAGTCATCTTTTCTGTCAAAGAACAGTTTAGACAGCCCCCATTTTGGACTGCGTGACTTGGCAGCCACCATGTTGCCTGCATGACTTGCAGCTTCCCTGGGGGCCGCCATCCTGAAACGTCAAAGGCCAACCCCTCCCTTTGAATTAGCCAATCAAGAAAGACTGTGCGCCTGAGCTCCAATCAAGAGTGAGGGCAGGTCACGTGCAGCAGGCTTAAAAAGCCCAGCAGACCACCTGCTGAGTGTGTGCATGCTTCCAGACCATGTGTGCGCACCCTTCTACGTAGAAGTAAAGATAATTGCTTTGCTACCTGGCTCCCAAGTATGTTTTGTGTTCTACCAGGACCCCACAATTAGGGGGCTCGCCTTATTTCTTACAGGGGCAAATGACAAATAAATGTTTTAATAAAATAAGATACAAAATTGTTTTTGACTGCTGTCTCAGGTTTTACTGCTAGTTCTTAAAAACTACAATGGGGCCTAACTGGTTTGGCTCAGTGGATAGAGCATTGGGCTGCGGACTGAGAGGTCCCAGGTTTGATTCCGGCCAAGGGCATGTACCTTGGTTGCGGGCACATCCCCAGTAGGAGGTGTGCAGGAGGCAGCTGATTGATGTTTCTCTCTCATCGATGTTTCTAACTATCCCTCTCCCTTCCTCTCTATAAAAAATCAATAAAATATATTTTTTAAAAAACTACAATGGGTTCCTTCATGGTCTCTCTCTTACCTCACTTACCAGCTGGTTGCAAAAGAGCCAAGATCCAGTGCAGCATTTAAAGGCCTGGGGGAAGAAGCCACTGGATGAGCCTGGTTATGAGAACAAATCCTCTCCTACCCCTCACAACCAATCTACATTGAACTACACATAGTGAAAAGTAAACCACTGCATTGAATCACTGAAGTTGGAGGTATTTATAAGCACAGATAGCCTACCCTAATATAATAGGCTAGAACTAGATGATTTATTACTGGTTTTTATTTACTAACTTGTATCTGCATTTTCCAAACATTTTACCATGAGCTTATGTTATTTTTACAGTCAGAAACAAACCAATTAACAGTGCTGAATACACACATGCACACAGTGTATGTTATATCGCAGTGATTTATTCAAATGTAAATACACTTTAAATCACTAAAACCATTATTTAAAAATTAAATATTATATGCTGCTAATTTCCTAAGAAGCTGAACTATGTGGTTAGTTACTACCAGAGTGTGCCACAAAAATTCCCCTTCATGCCAATGTCAAAGAACAGCAGAAGCCTTGAGGCAAAATGGAAACAGGGGTCCAGTAATCTTTGATTAACAGGCTATATGACCTTGGGCAAGTCCAGGGGATGTCCCATTTCTTACTGTGTAAAATTAGAATGCTGAATGACACAACCTCTAAGGCCTATGAACAATTTTTCCAACTAACATTTTCTTTCTTTCTTTTTTTTTTTAAATTTTTTTTTAATATATTTTATTGATTTTTCACAGAGAGGAAGGGAGAGAGATAGAGAGTTAGAAACATCGATGAGAGAGAAACATCGATCAGCTGCCTCCTGCACATCTCCCACTGGGGATGTGCCCGCAACCCAGGTACATGCCCTTGACAGGAATCGAACCTGGGACCCCCCCCAGTCCGCAGGCCGACGCTCTATCCACTGAGTCAAACCGGCTTCGGCTTGTTTCTTTTTTATGATGCACCTAGTGCTTCCTTAACTCTATCGCCCAGAAAACCCACCTGCTCGTCCTCAGAACTCAGTACCTGGTTACCTCTGATTAATCAAGGCCCAGGTAGGAGGTCAGATTACAAAAGAGGCTAAACTGTTTGTGGCTAAAGCAATAGTTGCTTGAAGAGGGATAGTCTGTTTCTCCTCACCTAACTTCTAACTCCAGCAGACTGGTCATGACACTACTTTCTATTGCTGAGCAATTATCTGCACACTCCTCTAAGGAATACTTTCAGAGCTTAAGCCACTGTGAATTTAGAAGATCACATATATGGCATTACCTCAGAAATTGGGAAGTATCTAGAACAGGGGTGGGCAAACTTTTTGACTCGAGGGCCACAATGGGTTCTTAAACTGGACCGGAGGGCCGGAACAAAAGCATGGATGGAGTGTTTGTGTGAACTAATATAAATTCAAAGTAAACATCATTACATAAAAGGGTACGGTCTTTTTTTTTTTTTTTTTTTAGTTTTATTCATTTCAAACTGGCCGGATCCGGCCCGTGGGCCGTAGTTTGCCCACGGCTGATCTAGAAGCATACCTCATTTTATTGTTTAACTTAATTGTGCTTTACTGATCTTGTGTTTTGTACAAATGAGAGGCAAGACCCTTCATCAGCAAAGAAGATTACAACTCTCTTTATTGCAGTGGTCTGGAACTGACCAGTAATATATCTGATGTATGCCTGTATTTAAAATTAAAATGTGGCAACTTTAAAAATTAAAGTGTTCACATGAGAAGTATCAAAACTTAGAGAAAATATAAAGAATTCTAAGCTGGTAAAAATACTGTCCAGTAATTATAAACACTGCTGACTGTACAATACTGCCTCACTCCTGATGGTTTAAAAATAAAGGAACTGCCCAGCCTGAGTGGCTCAGTGGCTGAGCATCGACCTATGAACCAGGAGGTCCCGGTTCCATTCCCAGTCAGGGCACACGCCAGTTTGCAGGCTCGATTCCTAGTGCGGGGCATGCAGGAGGCAGCTGGTCAATAATTGTCTCTCATCACTGATGTTTTCATTTCTCTCTCCCTCTTCCTTCCTCTCTGAAATCAATAAAACTATTTTTTTAAAAAATAAAGGAACTGATGTAGAAAAGTTCATAAGAAAAGAGGGCTTCTAGGACAGTCCATAGCAGAAGTGGGCTGGTTTTGATGGGGCTATGGTAGCATGAGGAAGGAAAAGAGAGGGTTCAAAAAGATTTCCTTCCTAGTCTTAAACAAAAGAGCGGTTCTCAAAATTGGTCTTTGACCAGCAGCAGGAGCAGCACCAGGAAACTGGTTAGAAATGCAAATTATTGGGGAGGGTTGGGGGGCGGGAGGGGGGTGGGTAAGGACTTGTATGCATGCATATAAGCATAACCAATGGACATAAGACACTGGGGGGTAGGGGAGGCCAGGGGAATGTCAAGGGGGGGGGGGGGAGGAGACATATCTAATACTCTTTGTAATACTTTAAGCAATAAAACAAAATTTAAAAAAAAGAAATGCAAATTATTGGCTTTCCTCCAGACCCACTGCATCTGAAAGTGTAGGAGCGGCCCCACACACACACCCAGTGCATGCTCAGTCTGAGAACCGCCGGTCTAAAAGGACTGTTAGCCCTGGTGGTGGAAAGCAGAGCAGGTCCACTCCAGGTAGTGGACAGTTCCCCAAGCGCAGTTTCTGTTTGGTCAGCTAGTCTAGCTTAGCTTTAGGGCTTTCGGTCCCACTTCTGTTGCTGAGCAGTTCCTTCCTGGTAGCGTTAGTTATCACTGATCTTTAGGCTTCCTAACCAGTTATCACTCTAATATTTAGGCTTTGTCACCAAGCAAAATCTTGTAGAAGATTGTTCTAGTGGGTCTACCCTCTAATACCTGTAATTCCTAAAACATGGGATGCAGATGGGGTGGGGTTGAGGAATAAAGGTGGAAAGGGAATGTCAATGAAGAGTGATTAGCAGCCAAGGAAGCTGAGTGGATGAACCATTGAAGAAAGGAAACCATATGGATAATCCATATGTTCCGTAAGATGATATGTTCCATAAAAAAGTAATTTTAAGGATCTTATATTGTCTAATAAAACACTAAGGCAAAATGTTCATTTTATATTTCAGTATGGAAGAATCTCCACCTCAATTCCATTTGGGGTTTGATGGCCTAGTCATAAATACTACTTAGCATTAAACATGCCATTTTTAGTTATTTAGTAAATGGCAAGCCAGAGCTAACAGATACATGGTTTTTCAAATACAACTGAAAATAAAATATTGTCTCATGATTTGGTTTGGTGGTTAATGGTAAGAGAACTATTTCTTTTCCAGCAGGAGGTTACATTTATATATTACATGTCCCAAAACCTGAAACATGGCTGGTTAAGCATTTTTGGTTTAATTTATGCTCTGGCTCAAACTTACAAAATACTAAATATATTCGAGCTTCTATTACTCACAATATGACACAACTTTCCAGTTTTCCAACCTAGGGATGATTCAAGATCCACATTTAGCTGTAACATTTTAAAAACCATTCTGAGATGTCATTTTTTTTTAAACAATATTCTTTTTTTAATATATTTTTATTGATTTTTTACAGAGAGGAAGGGAGAGAGATAGTCAGAAACATCGATGAGAGAGAAACATAGACCAGCTGCCTTCTGCACACCTCCCACTGGGGATGTGCCCGCAACCAACGTACATGCCCTTGACCAGAATCGAACCTGGGACCTTTCAGTCCGCAGGCCGACGCTCTATCCACTGAGCCAAACTGGTCTTGGCATGAGATGTCATTTTTAAAAAATTCATGGAAAACAAAGAAATCTTTAAAACCCTTGATGTATATTCAAGTTAGAGAATATAATAGTAGTCTTTGGTATAGATAAGTAATTTGTTTATGCTTAGTGTGTCACTAAGTTGACAGTCTCAAAATAGAATTAGTTACATGGCAGTATCTTGGGTTACTGAAATCTTTGGTTTTCCTTCCAGTTCAAGTGAAAACAATTAAGATTAGTTTAACTGCTACTAAAATGTCTCTTTATCTAATAGTTGAATTTAAAATAATTCCATTTTATTTTATTTTTGAAAAAATATAATGTAAATTTGAAAATAGCTCGTTAAAAATTATCTGGTCTATCTAAAGTAAATGAAAATTTTCAAATATAAGGAAAATTACATTTACAAAAACATCGAAATGCCCCCAAAAGATAATATCAATTTAAAGACATCTCCCATAGAAATTGCTATTTCTATGAAAAACTGACATATAATACAAATTTTAAAATAAAATTTTTAAACAAAAGCATTATATTCCCCATACTGAGAGATCTATAACTACCAAATATAATTTGTAGTTTATTATTGTGATTTTTAAAAAAGTAATCACAAAAATAAACTCTAAGATCTGCTGTCAACATTACCTAAAGGCACTGTTTCCCCCAAGTGTGTTCTAAAAATCAGGAGTTCCTGGGCTATTAATACATTTTACTTGAAGATTGATTTCCTTGATCTAAGAAAGGTAAACCCAGTACTTAGCAATACTTCTCAGTCTTTGCGATGCTAATGTGCATTATGAACTTTTTAAAAAGTGCAGAAAATAGTTTCCCAAACACATTTGAAACTAATTTTCCTGAAAAATCTCTTAGAACTAAAGATCTACAAAACATACTGTGGGAAATGCTACTCTGGGGCATGAGGTTGCTAATGGAAAGTGACATTACTTATATAGGGTTAATCTTCAGGTTAAAAAGGATCCATACTAGTTCTTCAGGACTAATCCCATCTATGATCTTTGAATTCCTTTTCAAATGTGCCAAGTGGTCTTTGATGAGGCCTATCTACCTGGCTTGTTTTAAAAAGAGTATTAGAGTTTGTGCTACACAGAAAGTTAGTTGCTCAAGTTATTAGGTTTAACCCATCTGCACTTCAGTATCTTTCTTGTTCAAAGAGATTAAGGAGGAAGCAAGTTGTGATCCCAGAAAACTCAAAATAAAATGAAAAACAAATGAGTACAATACAATGAACTTATTGTGCCTGCTATTTATTATTTACAAAAATGCATGAATTATGTGTACTATATACATTACAATGTTTATATTATATACATTTTAATAAAGCACATGAGAATTTTAAATTAAAAGCTACAGTATAGTTACTTTAAAAATAAGTTAAGAACACTGCTCCTCCTATGAAATCCATTCCCCAGAAATGAGCTCATCTGATTAGTACAACTGATCTGCCAGCTGGATGGGCCCCAAGTAAATTTCATACTGGCACTTGGCAAAATATCCCTGTACCCAGCATTTAACATAGAACACAAATTAAAGATAAATTCTGGGACTGCCCTGAGAACCAAACAATTATATGGTAATATGAATATATTCAACTTGTCCTCTTTATGCTAAATTTGCTAGATGAACAGTTTAAATAATACTCCAAATTCTGTTTACATCTATTCTGTATTAGTCTGTTGGCATCTAACTCTGGATTAGGAAAGACTGACATCTGGTAGTAATAGCAACCCTTTACTAGGTCGGAAGTTGAAGACCATGAACCTCAAAGAAATGCAAACCAGGTTTATTACTATGAATATATCAAAATCTTTTAAAATAGGCATTCAATAGGGCTTTTCATGTAAAAGAGAAGCACCATGTGTGTGCTTTCATGCTCATGCATTATATAATTAACCTACAAAAGTCAAGTTTTAAAAGGAGTTAAAGGGATGAATGATTAAATTAAATAAGTACTTAGGCCTGCATTCCCTTCTCCCACAAGGCTGCCACTGTCCCTTTTATAAAGCCTGGGAATGAGAGCTAAATTAGCCCTATTTAAATTGGTTATTTAATTTAACTCTCCCTTCCCTTAGTCATAATGTGGGTGGTTCTTGGGTATACATTTTTTCCTCTCAAAGAAGTTTCATGTAGGCAATACTTCAGATGAAGAGCAAATAATTGTATAAAAACAGTAACAACACGTATACAACATAGGAACAAACACAAAGTTTTTAAAATTCATCACAATCTTATTAAATCATGTAAAGACCCCAGATATATAGAAAGACAATTATAATCTCAGATTCTATACTTTCCTTAAGTTACACAGTTAGGGTAATGGAGCTGGGAAAATTGAATCCAGACCACCTAGTCAGAAATTTTATTTTCTTTCTAGTACATCAGTTTCTTTTCTTAAATAATAGCATTTTACAGTATACATAGCTTTTAGTATTATAAATACTGTATAATATATATATATATATACACACACACGAAGAGCTTTGTAGTTTGAACTCGCCCAAACCTCCCTGCAGCCCACATCCAGTCTAGTTTTACATTTTGAATCTCTTTGTTCTGCCCTTTCTCTCCCTCTCTTTCCCAAGTCATCATCACTTGCTTGAGCCTAAGTGAAGGCAGCAGTGAGTGAATGCAGCATCCGGCCTTCCAGAGCACTCACTCATGAGTTGTGATTACATCTACTCTAATTTACAGACCAGCATGCCAACACATGGACTATTTCCCTTTGCTCTCATTCTTAATGCAATAATGTCAAGGACACAGCCATTAAGAGATGACCTACGATTAATTATACAAGACTCATCCAGCTCAATACGCTTATTCTATCCCATTATTTTACTTCAACCCTCTGTCTATAAAAAGCCCTTTCCTTCTATGGCCAGTCTCTGAAGTCTAAGATTCCATATTCCTGGAATTTAGAGAAGGAAACTCTTCTTGTATCTTTCCCCGAAGGCATCTGAAATATACTTTGTTGACTGATTTTCAAGGTGGGAAAGATGCTCTTTCTCAAGAAGCTTTTAGATTATCTAGCCTGCTCAATAGGCTTGTCAAAAAGTCTCTTCAATAATGTCTGGACAACTCACATACCAGACAGGGGAGGAAGGTGGCCTTGAGTGAGGGGCATTGAAGTTATTCATCAAGGCAAAGGAAAACAACTCAAGGATCAATCAACACTATTTGGCAAGAGACCCCTTTGGTACTTTGCTTCAAGCTAAAAAGACACACAGTTAATGGCAGATACAAGAAAAGCATAATAGAGCAGAAAGAATAATGGTCCTAGAACCAGGCAGACTTGGGTTGGAATCCTGATTCTGCTACTTACTGGCTGAGTCCCAGGGCAAAGTCCCAATATACCTGAATCTCTTTCTTTATCTTATAATTTCAATCTTGCAGAAGTGATGTGAAGATTTAATATCTTATGTAAAGTACCTGGCACAGTATCTGATACATGGCAGGCACCCAATAAATAGTAGCTATAAATTTAATTTTTTAAATCACCTGTCTTCAAGAAGCTAGACAGAAGTTAGCAACCATTAGAGATGGTGGTGGAGTAATTTTTTTTAATACCTCATGAATTGCAAGAGTTAGAGAAGGAAGAGAAGTAGTGGCTGCTTGTAGGTAATAGCCCTCAAAACAGCCCTGTAATACCAAGTGGCCCAGCCAAGTCAGCTGAAATAACTGTAGCCAAGACATCCTTGGGGAGCATTTCCCTGAATCTCTGCAAGTTCCCACCCGTAAGACCACAATATAAAGTCTCGTTTTTATAACAGTATTGTCCAATAGAAATATAATGTGAACCACAAATGCTTTTAAATTTTCTAGTAGCCACATTATAAAAGTAAAAAAAACAGGTGAAGTTAATTTTAATATGTTTTATTTAACCCAAAATACCATAATTTCAACCTGTAATAAATATAAAACATTGAGTTATTTTACATTCTTTTTCCCCATATTAAGTCTTAGAAATCTAGTATGTATTTTACACTTAGTGCATCTCAATTAAGTTCTAGCTAGAATTCAAGTGGCCAACAGCCATATACAAGAGCAACAATCTTGACACCAAACCTGGGCCAAGTCCAAAAAATCTACCCTAATTCTTGTTATTCCACGATCTTATTAGGGACCTTAAAATCCTTGTTATTAAAAGATCTCACATTTAAAATGTAAACCTCCCTGGAAAAGTAAACCTCTCTGGGAAAGCAGTAAACTAATCAGTTAACATTTCAACAGGGATTATCTCAGACAGGTTAGCCACCTGGGGAGTCAAGAGGAAGGAGGAGAAGCAAAGGATACCTAAATTGGGGGTGTTGAGAAGGGAATCTTAAAAGCACCAAAGATGTCTTTGCCTAGTTGACAGGTTAGCCTAGATCTATGCCACTTAAAACCATCTCACAAATCTTCGAGTTTGCGAAGCCCTGGAATACTATAATCACAAGACAACTGCTGCCCAGCCAGTGTGGTTCAGTGTTTGAGCGTTGACCTATGAAGCAGGAGGGCACATTTCAATTCCCAGTCAGGGCACATGCCCGATTTGTGGGCTCAATCCCCAGTGTGGGGTGTGCAGGAAGCAGCCGATCCATGATTCTCTCTCATCATTGATGTTTCTGTCTCTTTCCCTCTCCCTTCCTCTCTGAAATCAATACAAATATATTTTTTTAACAAAAAAAATAAGACATCTGTGTATTAAAAGCTCATAGTCAGCTATGACAAACATATACACAAGTATATAACCAGTAACAGCTGTTGGGAGCTGTAAGAAATTGATAGAGGAATGCCAATCAGATCAATCAACACTATTACTAGATTGAGCATTAATAGAGTATATTCCAATCAGGACAGTGCCTTTGAAATCCCACAAACCTGAAAGAATGTTTAATAAATAAGACCTTTGTAAGGGGTCACTAGAATAATGTAAAAGTCTAGACAATTTTTAAAAGCTGATAAATATAGGAATCTATATCAGGTGTTGCAATAATCCATGCACTTGGACAATTATGTCTTTGGTTATGCTAAGTTTGTTAAAATTCAACTATAATGGTAAACAAGTTTCAATCAGGTAAGGAAAGCATGTGTCATATGGTTTGCTCTTTTGCAATTCAAGAAGTACTTTCATAGCATGTAAAGTGCAACCAGATGTTGTTGGCAAAGAATTTTACCAATTTCAAATGTGATCGATTTCCTAGAACATTACCATAAGCATGGCCTACACCATGGGTCCTCAAACTTTTTAAACAGGGGGCCAGTTCACTGTCCCTCAGACTGTTGGAGGGCCAGACTATAGTTTAAAAAAAAAACTATGAACAAATTCCTATATACACAGCGGTGGCAAAAACACCCGGCGGGCCGGATAAATGTTTTCAGCGGGCTGCATGTGGCCTGCGGGCCACAGTTTGAGGACCCCTGGCCTACACACTGAATATAAAGTTTTGAAAAGCTCATATCTAATCTAATCATCTACTCAGAGCTCTCCACTCTTTCCCACACATTTCAATGATGGCTCAAAGTTTCATATAAAGTAAACTCCTCAAAATGTATTTAGGGTGAAACATAAGTTTATTTTTATATTATTATTCATTAATTATTGTATTATTTTCCATATGAACAACTGTAAGCCTACTTTTGCACTACTCTGTATGATTGAAAACTCCCTCCTCCTAAATAGATTCAGAACACACCATAAAGCTAATGTCATTCTATCTAAAAATAAAAATACATGTGAATGCCTGAACAACAACTTGTATTATAATGTAAAGTTCAGGCACAGAGTGGCAGTTTTCTTCCATTTAGAAATGTTTTCTTAGTTCCAACTACTACACAAGTTTACACTCATCAATATAATATTACTTGGTAGGCTAGCCTTCCACAGTAGATGCAAAACATTAAATTTCAAGTTGCAACAACCCTGTTATAAAACTTTAAAAAATGGAAAACTTTGCATTTGTATCCTATCTAGGAAAAGATAAAAATAAATATCTTTAATAATTGAGATTTTTCTCTTAATTGAAACAAATTTAGAAACATTTACAGATGCTATGTTTACTGATTAATGGAAAAAGTATACTGAAATAAAATTAACTGGCAAAATTCATTTCTCACTATTTAAAGAATGTAGAGTATAATTTATTTCTCATCATCACTTTCTGAAACTTTCATATAATGGTCCTGAATTAAAATCTCAATTAACCACAATGCTTAGGGACTAGTTTGTTCTAGAGAAACACAGAATCCTAGTCAATACAGTACACGGACTGTTACTTTAATATATTCCAATATTCATTTTAGGCATGCCTCCTTCCTCTTCCTAAGCAGGGATTTGGGAGTAGAGAACATAAGTAAGCAATAATCATTTATTAATTTAATATAAATTTTCTGAGCATCTCCTAAGTATCAAACATAGGAGGTACTGTACATATGCAATCCTTTTTATATATTTTTTTATTGATTTCAAAGAGGAAGAGAGAGGGAGAGAGAGTTAGAAACATCAATGATGAAAGAGGATCATCAATTGGCTGTCTCCTGCATGCCCCACACTGGGGACCAAGTTCACAATCCAGGCATATGCCCTGATCGGGAATTGAACCCTGACCTCCTGGTTCATAGGTCAATGCTCACCCACTGAGCCACACTGACCAGGCTACATATGCAATCTTAATCTTCATAGCAACTTAAGAAATAGGTTAGTTTTATCCTAATTCTACACATGAATAAAGTAAAAAGGCTCAGCGAAGTTAAATAACTTGCTCAAGGCCAGCAGAATTGAGGTCTGTCTCATAGTAAAACCCATCCCATTTGGACTATCCTATGCTGACTCTTCTTTTCCACTCCACCTTTCTCCTCATTTAAGCACAACCAACTGATCTTACTCTCTAAATTTCTCATTCAGTAACATTTGCATTTCTTCAGAAGTACTCATTTTTTATTATCACATTATAAAGGCAAAAATGGTTAAAACTATCAGATCTAAATGGTTTAATGTGTGTTTTTCTCTCTAAAGTGTTTCATTTTCCATTCAATTATAGAAGAGTATATGTAGAGATGACAAGATAAACTTCTAGTAGAAGATTCCTCAACACTGATGTGGGACAAAAGAAAAAGATGTTCTAAGGCTGTGCTGTCCAATTTGGTAACCACTAGTCACATGTGACTATGAGGACTTGAAATGTGGCTGGTCCAAATTGATATGTGCTATAGTGTAAAATGCACACAGGATTTCAAACACTTGACATATAGAAAAAATAAATCTCATTAATCTTTCATTGATTAATATTTCTAACCAATATTTCATTAATATTAATTACATGTTGGAAGATATTTTTAAATTGTACTAAATATATTTTTAAAATTAATTTCATGTTTCTTTTTTCTTTTAATGTGGTTACTAGAAAATTTTAAATTACATATGTATTTTTAGGGAAGGGATAATAGTATTCTAGGACCTTCCTATAAAACTTCAAACTATGCAGGTAATTTGCCCAAAAGCCATCTCATCGCCCTGTACAAAAATCATCCCTGAAGAGAAGGCCCAAACTCTTATGATTAAACCTCTTTTTTAAAAAAATGTAGTGGATGATCAAAAGAAAAACAATTTGGGGAGACCCATGTAATTATTCTGATCAGAAATAGTAAATTTCAATTCTTATAACAAGTCAATAAGTGAAGCCTTCTCTCCCATACTCCCCCAAAATCCTAAAAGCCATCATTCCAACTTCCAGTTTCATATATTTTCATGAACATAGTATCTTTACTGCTTAAGGCTTGTGTAAGATATTACAGTCTTATTGGGGTGACCACTTATAAGTTACATTAAGTGTCTAATCACTATGTGGTACACCTGAAACTAACATATTATTATTATTATTATGTTAACTCTAAAAATAAATTTTTAAAAAAGATAGTAGGGTCTTCATTCTGAATACTGATTCTAAGTACAGTAGTAGACTACAGAAATATTGGGGTTAATGTGCACTGACTTTAGGATGCACCTAAAAATTACTGGTTCCAATACATCCCTGAAATCCATTTGTATTTTTAATCATTTGGTCCTCCTCATTAGAGGACCTAAGGAATTTCAGGCAATTGACATTTCTATTTAATCGACATTTCATTCTCTATAAAAAAGCACTAGAAGCTTTTTAAAAAAGCACTAGAAGCTTTAAAAAAAAAATCCATAAGTTAAAAGAAAAATTACATGGTTTTCATAAAAATTGAACTACAATCCTAGAAATAAAAGGCTAATATGCAAATAGACCAAATGGTGGAACAACCAAACAACCGGTCGCTATGATGTGTGCCAACCACCAGGGGGCGCATGCAGAACATGATGGGCATTGGCAGCAGGTGGCAGAGTGCTGAACATGGTGGGCATTGGCAGCGGGTGGCAGAATGCTGAACATGGTGGGCATCGGCCGCAGCAGGATGGGGAGCAAGTGAGCAGAAGCGCCAGACCAAGATGGGGCTCTGGGTGAGCGTCTGGTAGTTACTAAAAATTCTTTGCTCCCGTGCGCCGCAGTCCTGCCTGGCGCTCGCACCTGCTGCCGGCGCTGGCCCTGTTTGCACCGCTGCTGGTGCTGGCCTCAATCAGCCCTTAGGGCTTCTCCACCTCCCCCTACTCCTGAGGGGCGATTGAGGTAGCAGCTGCCGCTCACACCCACTGACGGCGCTGACCCCGCTCAAACCCGCTGCTGGTGTAGGCCCCAATCGCTCTGTGCCGTCAGTGGGTGCGAGAGGGGATGGCGCCATCAGCGCGTGGGAGCAGCGGCAGCAGGAGCAGGGCTGCTGGCAAACAGGGGATCGGGGGCCATGGCAGGAGGGGCCAGGCGGGGGCACAAAGGATGGGCTAAGACCTGCCCCTGTGCCCACTGCAGCCTCACGGCCCACAGTTCCTTTCGAGGTGCACGAATTTGTGCACTGGCCCCTAGTATTTTAAATAAAAACACTGTCACCATGAAACACAGCTAGTCCCCAAGCAGTTTAAATCAACTTTATAAAACACTGAATTCAAAGTTTTCCAGTAAATACCTTGGACCTATTCCTATTAAAACTGATTTAAAAATAGATCAAAAGATCCAGAGACAGAGAGACATCAATCAGACCATCGGGCCTCAGAGGGAAGGTAGGGCAGGGTGGGGGTAAGGGGGAGAGATCAACCAAAGGACTTATATGCAAGCATATAGGCCTAACCAATGGACACGGACAACAGGGGGGTGAGGACATGAGTTGGGGGGGGGGGGTAGGGGGTAATGTGGGGATAAGGACACATATGTAATAACTTAATCAATAAAAAAATTAAAAAACAGATCAAAAGACATTTTATACTCATAATAAGATAAAAAGCAATTATATTTTATTTAGACCCCATCAGCACAATAATGAATCTTTTCAGTTCCTCAGAAGGATGTGTTATAGAAGGCTTTACTTTGAAAAGACGAGGCTAACTTG
This sequence comes from Myotis myotis, assembly GCF_014108235.1. Lineage (NCBI taxonomy): Eukaryota > Metazoa > Chordata > Mammalia > Chiroptera > Vespertilionidae > Myotis > Myotis myotis. Next base: position 11,553,898 of record NW_023416319.1, read on the forward strand.
AAAACTGCCTTTTAAAACTGTTGTCATGAACCAAATGCCATAGCCAAACATTCAAAAAATAAAAACAAATCTGATAGATTCCATTCAGAGTCCTTGGTATGATGCAAGAGATAAAATGCATTCATGATAGCTAAAATCTTATTTGATAAGTAAGTTTCATTACAAAATTAGATTAAAACACTAACATTTCTAATATGACAGATTTCTTCCTTGACTGTGCCTTATGAAATGGCCCAGTTTCTTGAAAATAATGGAAAATTACGGCCATAAGTTTTATAAACTATTTTACTGAAACAAATGACCTAAAACTTTCTTTTCACTGGTGGGTGAAACTGTTTCTCATTTAAATATGTTCCCTTCCAAAAGAAAATGTCAAGGCAGCCAAATACATCTAGTTTGAATTTTCAACATAATGTTCCTAAACATGTCAGAAACATTTACCATATACATCACTTGCATCAATGAAGAGCATGCAAAACCTGGAATACACAGATCAGCATAGCTTTTTGTCAAGAAAACAAGATAGTTCATGACATTCCAGACTTTTTAAAGAACTTCTTCACAACACTTTCCTGAATTCAATGGAAGAAGTAAAGAATCAAAAACAAAGACAGGTACCAACTATTTCTTGAAAAGCAGTTTCAAATCCTTAAGAGATTGAGGTCTCTCATCCTTTCTAAACCCTGCTCTAGGGAAAGTCAAAAGGAATTCTGTGGAATACCCACACTTCAGAATTGCCTGAATGGGTTAAGATGGCTGGTTATGTGATAAAGTATAAAAGGACTGGACCAGGTCCTGGCCAGTGTGGCTCAGTTGGTTGGAGAGTCATTCCCTGCACAAGAAGGTCAAAGGTTGGATTCCGGGTCAGGGCACATACCTAGATTGTGGTTTGATCCCATAAGGGTGCATACGGGAGCAACTGATAGATCTCAATCTCTCCCCGCCACCCACCTCTCCCTCCCTCTCAAAAAAAAAAAAAAAAAAAAAAGGCACTGGACTGAGAGACAGGAACCACAATTGTAGACTCTAGAACATGTCACTTCATTCTATCCGACCAAGTCCTTCCTTTCATACATAAAGTGAGGTGAGGGTTCCAAAAATTCTATGACTCTAGAATTCATTCCTCTCTTTATGCCTATTTAACTCTCCAAATTTTAAGGTTTACAGAAAATTCCCACTTCCAGTCATTATAGAAAGCCTACACAAACATTATGCATTCACAGCATTATGATTTCATACCATTGACTGTACACTTAAAAATGGTTATGATGGTAAATTTAATGTTATGTATATTTTACCACAATAAAAAATACTGGAAGACAGCAGACCCCAGCACTCCAAGAGGGCATCAGTTGTACCGGTGAAGAAGAAACTCATGGATGTAACATAGAGGAGTACCAAGCTGGATATTGATACAGGATTTTGCCCCTAAAGACACTGGTGGAGTATTTTAAATAGATTCTTACCTGTATTACAACAAACATGTCCATGTGAACAAAGGAGCATGCTAGGGTTTCTATGGTGCTGGCAGCTTACATGCTTTTCAGCTACTACCTTTATTACAAGGAACTCAAATAGTAGCAGCTACGCAAGTAACGATGAAGAGGGCCCAGTATGAAGGGCATCCTTCTTTGCACCACTCCTTGAGAAACTTGATCATTGCTGAATCCTTTCATATCCTAATTAAGAATAATGACCAATAAAACATGACTGGTACAAAATAAAAATATATTGGAAATTCTAAAAACAGGACTCCCCACCCCAGCCCATGAAATATGACTATTATTTATAGTTTCTGCATAGTAATTACATACTACCAAATACCATTCAAAAAAAGATAAAGACCAAGTCTAGTAGCAGCAAGCTTAGAGTCAGTCAGGTAATCCCAAAGTCTAGAGAAAAAGTTATGATTTGGGTAATGAAAGGAGAGTCAACAAAATAATGTCAAGTACTAAAAAAGTAAAATTAAAGTTTTAGAAGAATCCAGTTCTAACTGGCATAACAGGATAGAAACATAAAGATGGAAAAAGCTGACCATTCCTGACCTCTTCTTTGCCTCCCTACTAGATGTTTTCCTGTGGGAGCACTCCTCAGCTGAAACTTGCTTTGTTAGCATGCGTCATTTCATAAGAGTTATTTGTCATTGCCTAGGATAAGATATGAGTGAAAGATTACAATGACCACCTCCCACTTTCCATAGCTCTGCCATAAGTGGAGGGGAAGCTGGGAAAACACACTCTTTAATAAAAAGACACAATGGATATGGAAACCATACTTAGGAGAACAGGCCTGGTTATTTCCCCAGGTTGTTCTGAGCCTAAAGCTATATCGTTTATGCAGCAATTCACTACCAGGTGTAGGCAGGCCAAGTCTTGATTCAGGAATTTAAAAATAAACAATGAAAAATATTTCTGGAATAATATACAAGAAAGTAAGAAAGCTGAGTGTTGAGGGAGGGGAGTGACAATTTACTTTTCACTGTATACTCTTTCATGCCTTTTGGATTTTTGTTCCACACCCTTATATTCTGTACTCAAACACTAATTTTAAATATTTAAAAATAAAATTGATTTTATAAAAATGTGACTTCAATAGTAAGTTTACCTTAGAAACCAAGTTAATAAAATCATTCTTGCTTTTAAAAATCTCAGTGAGCCCTAGCTGGTTTAGCTCAGTGGATAAAGCGTTGGTCAGCCTGCAGACTGAAGGGTCCTGGGTTTGATTCTGGTCAAGGGCACATGCCTGGGTCATAGGCTCAATCCCCAGTAGGGGGCATGCAGGAGGCAGCTGATGAATGATTCTCATCATTGATGTTTCTATCTCTCTTCCCTCTCCCTTTCTCTCTGAAATCAATAAAAATATATTTAAAAAAAAACACAACTCAATGAGAGTGCTCTTTACATTTCTAATTTTTAAACTTTCAATTGTATTTTATGTCCATGAAGTATTACTTTTATTAAGTTACTTTTGAATAAATGTTATTTTAAACATTACTTAATGCTCAAAATTTTTAAGCATAGAAAGCAAGTTTTTTACTGCAATATTTTAGAAATTAGTCTGTCAAATCTGGTACTTTCTTCCATCCATTTATAAAATCACTACGTGCTAGTACAACAGCCTTTTTTGTTATATATCCTATTAGAGGGGGCTACAAACACACAAAAATGGCCATCATGCCTGGAAATAAGCTGTAAGTTAACATTAGAGGAGCCAAATCTCATATTGGTTGTTTTATTATGCAAATATACAAAGTCTTACTGGATTAGATTCTCCACTAAATTTACAGAGCAAAACAAATGATTTTGCATGTGCTACTTTTGACATTTCTAATTGTTTCTTAGACACACTTACTACGTTTACTTTTGAAGTTCCAAGATGAACCACTAAATGTTATTAAAGAGAAACTTTAAGATGGCACAATGACTTCCTGTAATGACAGCATGCAATACTTAATATTGCAATGCTCAATGTCTTCAATTCTTTCTTTTCTTATTCTACAAAAGTTTAAAATGAAACACAAAAACAGTATAGGGAAGCAGTTTCATTTGGAAACAAAAAGACTATTCTTCAGCCAAAATGTTGACTATTCAGTCATTTCCAAATAAACAAATGAAAACTAATCCAAAGATTAGACAATTAATAACTGACAAGCAATAAAAAATGAAAGAAAATGAAGAAATAGTCAAGTTTCTAACTTATTTTACATATGGTACCTTCAAGATTTGCTGAATCTACCTAATATCTAGTAGTACAGGTGCATCTTCCCACTGTCACAAATCAGAGTATCAGAAATGGAGTAAAATACAGTATTTAAATTTTTATCCCATGATCAAATGTTCCTTCAACCCCTGCAGTGTTCAGTGAGATGTATGGATTTCTGCTTCCAAAATATCCCATTCCTCCCTTTCTAACCTCAAAGCCACTGCCTTAGTTCATTTGCTTATCTCTAAATACCTCCTAACTCGTCTCTTTGCCAACACTGTCACAACATTCTTCACAACACCAAATCTGATTATGCCTCTCTCATCAGCTAAAATAAGTGCCATGGAGTAAAAATCTAAATTTTTTAAAACAGCACCCAAGGCCTTCATGATCTAATCCTCTCAACCTTACCTTTCCCCCTCGTCCTCCCACCAGATCCATCAATCCACAGACCTACATGCTTGTGCATGTTCTATTATCTTGGTCTGTAACATCCTCCTCTTCAACATTTGAGAGATCCTCTAAAGATCAACTCAAATGACATCCTCCTCCATGAACTGTCTCCCCGCAGTGAGATAAGCATTTCCCTTCTTTGTGCCCACCTGCACTTCCTTTAAATCACTGTTATACATAACTCTCAGGCTGGTGTTGGCATCCTATCTAATAAAAGAGAAACATGGTAATTAGCGTACATCCGCTACCCTTCCCATTGGCTAATCGGCAAGATATGCAAATTAACTGCCAGCCAAGATGGCGGCCGGCAGCCAGGCAGCTTGAAGCTAACATGAGGCTTGCTTGCTTCAGTGATGGAGGAAACCAACGCTCCCCGCCTGCCTTGCCGGCCTCTGAGCTTGCAGTTTCAAACATTGTTACAAATTTAGAAGCTAAACAACACCCCAGAAACCTGCTTTCAGCCAGCTGGGATCTCAGAGTTGGAGTTGATACAGTGTTTCGATTATAGAACCCAAACAAACCAGATACCTGCTTTCAGCAGCAGAGGCCTCAGAGCTGGAGCCAGAGCTAAAGCTGGCCCAGAATAAAAAAAAAAAGAAAAAAAGGAGCAGTTGGGAGCATCAGTCACCTGCCAGCCTGAAAACAGCCCTCAGCCCCTCACCCAGACTGGCCAGGCACCCCAGTGGGGACCCCCACCCTGAAGGGTGTGTGACCAGCTGCAAACACCCATCAGCCCCTCACCCAGGCTGGCCAGGCACCCCAGTGGGGACCCCCACCCTGATCCAGGACACCCTTCAGGGCAAACCAGCCAGCCCCCACCCGTGCACCAGGCCTCTATCCTATATAGTAAAAGGGTAATATGCCTCCCAGCACCGGGATCAGTGTGACAGGGGGCAGCGCCCAAACCCCCTGATTGCCCTGCGGCTCTGTGTGTGACAGGGGGCAGGGCCACAACCTCCCTATCCGCCCTGCTCTGTTCGTGACAGGGGAAGGCGCCCCAACCCCCTGATCAGCCCTGCTCTGTGCCTAATAGGGGGGAGCTCCCCAACCTCCTAATCGGCCTGCGGCTCTGTGTGTGACAGGGTGCGGCACCCCAACCCCCTGATTGGCCCTGTTGTGTGTGTGACAGGGTGCAGCACCCCAACCTCCCCACCACGGGCCCTGCTCTGTGTGTGACGGGGTAGAGCCATAACCTCCCCATCAGCCCTGCCCTGAGTGTGAGAGTGGCGGCGCCCCAACCCCCTGATCGGCCCTGCTCTGTGGGTGATAGAGGGCGGCGCCCCAACCCCCCCTCCACGGGCCCTGCTCTGTGTGTGATGGGGTAGAGCCATAACCTCCTCATGGCCCTGCTCTGAGTGTGACAGTGGTGGCGCCCCAACCCCAATCAGCCCTGCTCTGTGTGTGATAGAGGGCGGCGCCCCAACCCCCTGATGGGCCCTGCTCTGTGCGTGACAGGGGGTAGCTTCCCAACCCCCTGATGGGCCCCGCTCTGTACGTGACAGGGTACGGAGCCCCAACCCCCCTGATGGGCCCTGCTCTGTGCATGACAGGGGGCAGTGCCCCAACCCCGATTGGTCCTGCTCTGTGCGTGACAGGGTACGGAGCCCCAACCCCCTGATTGGCCCTGCTCTGTGCGTGACAGGGTACGGAGCCCCAACCCCGATTGGCCCTGCTCTGTGCGTGACAGGGGGTGAAGCCGCAACCTCCCCATCGACCCTGCCTTGAGTGTGACAGGGGGCGGTGCCCCAACCCCCCAATCAGCCCTACCCTGAGCGTGACTGAGGGTGGCATCGCAACCTCCCGATCCGCCCTGCTCTGTGCATGACAGGGGGCGGCGCCCCAACTCCCCAATCGGCCCTGCTCTGAGCCTGACCAGGGGCTGCACCTAGGGATTGGGCCTGCCCTGCCACCTGGGAGCAGGCCTAAGCCAGCAGGTCGTTATCTCCTGAGGGGTCCCAGACTGCGAGAGGGCACAGGCCGGGCTGAGGGACCCCCTTCTCCCCCGAGTGCACAAATTTTTGTGCACCGGGCCTCTAGTCCTATATAATAAAAGCCTAATATGCTAAGTGTCCAGTCCACCAGTCAGCCATTCAACCAAAGCATAATATGCTAATGATATGCTAAGGCCACTCAACTGCTCACTATGACGTGCACTGACCATCAGGGGGCAGTTGACCAGTCGCTATGACATGCACTGACCACCAGGGGGTAGACGCTCCAACTGGTAGGTTAGCTTGCTACTGGGGTCCAGCCAATCGGGACTGAGCGAGACAGGACGGACATGCCCTGGAGTCCTCCCGGGGTCCCTCCTCGGCTGGCCAACCTCCCACATCTCTCCCTGGCTCTGATCGTGCACCGTGGGGTCCCTCAGCCTGGCCTGCACCCTTTCGCAATCCGGGATCCTTTGGGGGTTATGGAGAGCCAGTTTTGGCCTGATTCTGCAGGCCAGGCCGAGGGACCCCAATGGTGCACAAATTCGTGCACTGGGCCTCTAGTCAGTTATGGTATCTCTCTTCCCTACTACAATTCTTGTCTGGTTCACATATGTTTCCCGTAAAATGCTGAAAACATATCACCATTCAAATAATCTGAACCTCTATTCTCTAGAACAGGGGTGGGCAAACTTTTTGACTCGAGGGCCACAATGGGTTCTTAAACTGGACCGGAGGGCTGGAACAAAAGCATGGATGGAGTGTTTGTGTGAACTAATATAAATTCAAAGTAAACATCATTACATAAAAGGGTACGGTCTTTTTTTTTCAATAGTTTTATTCATTTCAAGCGGGCCGGATCCAGCCCGCGGGGCCGTAGTTTGCCCACAGCTGCTCTAGAATATTTTCATTCTAATAAAGGAATATATACATATCTACCGTATATATTCACAATAAAATTAAGGGGTAAGTTTTGTGGAATATGAATTATATCTTAATTTTAACACATTAGGGTAAGTGGTACAAGAAAATTAAAGATAATCCTTTCATATACTTCTTCAACAGGCAACTCTTTAATAAGTAATAATGTTGTTTTTAAAATGGTAAATATCATCTTGACTTGTCTGAAAAAATTACTGGGAACTGAGTTCTCCTTATTTTAAAAGTATACGTATGGAGAAAAAAATCAAACCATCTCTATTGACTTAAGACCTTATAAACTAGTTTATAAACTGGTTCTGCTGTCTAAAATATATGGAAATGATAATAATAAAGCCTTCTTTTGCTTATCTTGCTCATCTCCATAAAATGGGGTATTTTAAAAAAATTAGACTCATCCATGAGTTGCAAAGGATAAGATAAAAAAACTGCCTCCTGATTGCTACCTGAATGATGAAAGTATCTTTACTCTGCCTCTTTAAGCAAAGCAACCTAAACCAGGTTTAGTGCAACTATTCTTCCTTCCTCAACCTCCTATTGCAAAAGCAGTTCTATTTTAGAAATTAGGTCCACCTAAGTTGTTTTAGTTGTTCTCATGTACATGAGTACACACAAACACACTTTTTTCCTGATATCTTTTCTAAAAATTGAGATAAAATTCGCTCTTAAATTGTACAAGTTCTAGAACTCTTTCATCACCCCTAAGGAAAACCCAGTACCTATTAAGCAGTCACTCCCTATTTCTCCAACCTCCATCCCTTAGCAACCACTAATCTGCTTTCAGTCTCTTTGGGTAAGCCTATTCTGTACACTTCATATAAATGGAACTACACAATATTGGCCTTTTGCATCTGGCTTCTTTCGCTTAGCATAGTGCTTTCAAGGTTCATCCATGCTGTAAAATATATCCGTACTTCACTTCTTTTTAAGATTGAATAATATACCATTGCATAGATATACCACACTTATTTATCCATTAGTCAGTTGATAGACATCTGGGATGTTTCCACTTTTTGGCTATTATGCTATCAACATTGGTATATAAGTTTTTTGTGTAAACATATGTTTTCACTTGAGTATATATATATATATATATATATATACCTAGGAGTAGAATTACTGTGTCATAATGATAACTTATATATGTTACTATTTTTAACTATCAAACCACATTAACTTTTGGAAGAATAGCTAAACCGTTCCATTTTACATTCACACACATTTTCAAAGGGCAGTAACAACACTATTTTTATTTTCACATTTTCATTGAAAGCAAATTGTCCTATCTGTAGAGAAAAATATTTCCTTTGGGACCCAGGGTGCTCAGAAGTTAAAATAAATTCAAGATTTTACAAGAGAGACTAAATGTCTTCAAAGCATAAAGATGTAAAGAAATAGATCAAACCCCTATTACAGCAAAGTTTATTCTAGTCACCAAAGAGATTAAATATGCAAATATTTAAAAATGAAAGAGGAAAAGGACAACTCTCAAGTTTATAACTCTGCACTGATCTCCACCCATCGCAACTTCCTCCTCAAAATCTCCAAATGGATGTCTAGTAGACATTTCAAACCTAACATTCCTCAAACTGAACTCCTGTTCTCTCCCACACCCTAAACTTGTTCCTCCTATAACTTTTGCTTAGACTCCAAACCTTGGTGACAAGTTTGACTTCTTTCTCTCACACCTACCCCCATATACCAGTTAGTAAATCCTGTTGCCTTCAAATTAAATATACCTAGAATTCAATCTATCTCACCATCTCTACCAGACACATTATCTCTCACCACAATTAATGCATCAGTATGCTCTAGTGTCAAAACACAACCAAAAGAATTGTTTTAAAACCTACAGATCATGTCCCACTTCTGTTCAAAGCCATCCAGTGGCTTCCCAGCACCCATCCCTCATTCTGTTTCATCCATGCCACATACACTTGGGCCTCAGGGCCTTTGGGCTTGTTGTTCCTTGTCGCCATGATCTTCTCCTTGATATGAGATACATTCTGAAGTCTTTGCTCATGTGTCATCTTCTCAGTGAGGCCTTCACCTCACCATTAGATTTAAATTTGTCATTACCCCCAAACACTCCCTTTATCTTCCTTCCCTATTCTACATTTCTTCATAACATCCACACCCACACAACATACACTCTACTTGTTTTTTTCTATTTACCTCCAAGAATATAAACTCTATTAGGGCAGGAGGATTGTCTGTTTTGCTTACTGCTGAATTTTCAGCACTTAGAACAGAGCCTGACACATAATAAGTGCTCAATAAATACTTGTTGAATGAATAAGTGAACAAATTAAAGGAAACATAAAGCTGCTCAAAAAAGAAAAGATCTGCCCTTGCTGGTTTGGCTCAGTGGATAGAGCATCAGCCTGCAGACTGAAGGGTTCCGGGTTCACTTCCAGTCAAGGGCACATGCCTGGGTTGTGGGCTCGATCCCCAGTAGGGGGAGTGCAGGAGGCAGCTGATCAATGATTCTCTCTCATCATTGATGTTTCTATCTCTCTTCCCTCTATGAAATCAATACAAATGTATTTTTAAAATAAAGATAAAATAAAAGATCTAAACGGAAGTCAATGAAATATTTATAAGGAATTAATATACTAAACATAAAGTTGGGGTGACAATGGAAAGCACCATTTCTAAAAAAATATGCCACAATGTTTTTACAGTCTGCTTGCAGTGGTCACCAAAGGTTGGCAACTGCTGGTTTAAGGAAACCTTTGGAGCAGCAGACGCCAACCGGTGGTCCGCAGACCACTGTTGGTCCGTGAAGTCCAAAAGGTTGGCAACCGCTGCTGAGGGAAAACTGCTATCCTTGCTCATTTCATTGTTTTTGAAAAGGATCTGTCCATCATCCATTGCCAAGGTCCTTTAGCTTCTGAAGAACTAAAATAAACTGGGAGTTGACAAGTTCTTGGAGTGATAATGTCCTTTTCTCAATTGACACATAAATGTTGAGCCAAGGACTTTCATGGCCTTGGGCTTCTATTAGGCCCAATCACAATACCTTCACATAATACAATCACAGATTTCTTGGCCACCTTCTAACTAAAACCATTAGTTGTTGAATTCACTTCCTTTGGAGGTATAATCACAGCATCTTCAAACTGTGGCAATGAATCTTAAGACAATCTATCCCACCCCCTCACATATTTACATATGAGAAAACTAAAAAAGAAAGTGACTTGCTCCAAAGTATCTTGCATAATTACACTAAGTATTTTCATATAGTAGGTGATAAACATTAGTAAGTCCAAGAGTATTCAGACACTTTGGAACAAACTGTTTAAAATCCAAAACCAAACAATGTTATTTACAAAAATTAAGTAGAAATGATTATATATCAGTGATGGCAAACCTATGACACATGTGTCAGAGGTGACAGGCGAACTCATTTTTTTGGTTGATTTTTCTTTGTTAAATGGCATTTAAATATATAAAATAAATATCAAAAATATAAGTCTTTGTTTTACTATGGTTGCAAATATCAAAAAATTTCTATGTGTGACACGGCACCAGAGTTAAGTTAGGGTTTTTCAAAATGCTGACACGCCGAGCTCAAAAGGTTCGCCATCACTGTTATATATCCTAATATCAACAACTCTATCTATCCATACATTAGCTTTAAAAATCATAACAGAGGTATCAACAGAACTATATTCTAGCATTCAGCAAAGTACATGATGGACAAATTTAGCTTTTTTTAAAAATGTAAACTTCTTCCCAAAAGGAGACTTTCCTTGGCCAGTGATGGGAATGACGAGGATTTCTAAAGTCTTTTTTCATATGCCAACTTTCCCAAGCATTACTAGCTTCAAAACAGCAATATAAGTATGTTTCTATGAACTAGTCATTTTTATGTGGGGTTCAGAAACCCCACCTCTCTAATATTCTAATATACCTCTTAGGGAGGTATGTCCTTGGTGCTATTAGTAATAGGGGTATGTATGTTCTAGCCTTCAAGAGCCTTACAATGGAAAGAGATTGTGAACCACTGTTATAAACTATTTCCTATCATCTATAACAGTGGTTCTCAACATGTGGGTCGCGACCCCTTTGGGGGTCGAACGACCCTTTCACCGGGGTTGCCTAAGACCATCGGAAAACACATATATAATTATATATTGTTTTTGTGATTAATCACTATGCTTTAATTATGTTCAATTTGTAACAATGAAAATACATCCTGCATATCAGATATTTACATGACGATTCATAACAGTAGCAAAATTACAGTTATGAAGTAGCAATGAAAATAATTTTATGGTTGGGGGTCACCACAACATGAGGAACTGTATTAAAGGGTCGCGGCATTAGGAAGGTTGAGAACCACTGATCTATAATAATAAAAGCGTAATATGCTTATTAGACTGGATGTCCTTCCGGACGACCTTCTGGACGAAGCTGCAGCGGGTGGGGGCCGAAGCAGAGGCAGCCACGGCAGTGGTGGGAGCAGGGAGCAAGCCCCTTGCACGAATTTCGTGCATCGGGCCTCTAGTGTTACAGAAAAAGATTTATTATTTTCATGGACAGTAATTTCTTGCCATAACTCTTTCCATAGCCTGCACCTAGTGAAATCCTACCCTGTCTGTCAAAGCCCACCCCTGTTCCTCTTTCCTGGGGATCTTTTTCCGACCACTCCATCTATGGTGCTGTATTCTTGACCAGATGACCTGTGACATTTGTTATCTGTACCTGTCATTTAGCATACAGCACACACTGTCAAGTAACATCTTTTGTACTGTCATCTTAGTTGTTGCTGACCTCTATGTTTGACTGGAAAGTCAAGTCAGAATTCCAAAGAGTTTTATACATAATTGATATCCCTATGGAGGTTTTCTGGAAGATAACATATTGATTCTCTTACACATGAAGGGGAAGAATCAGAAGTTCTAAAAAAATGATTAAGTTTAAAATACACAGCACAACCATCACTGAACTTTAATTTTAGAAGCTTTTGGTTATACAAAATCAGTAATTCCCAACCTTTCAAAGTAGGAAGAATGCCTTTTAAGGTTGAAATGTTTAAAAAACACACACTCAAATAGTAATCAGGTATTAAATATCTCTTGAGTGGGTACATGCATTCAAAAGTATTAGTACTTATATGAGAAGTATGGTATTTAGTTGGTCTACAGTGCATACTTGGTGTGCATGAGAAGTTAAGGTTCCCCCAGGACCTCAAACTGGCACATGATTAAATTTTACTGTTCTGTGGACATGGGATATCATTGCCATACCAAAAAGTACTACTACCTAAAAGTATGTAGGAGCAAGCAAAATACAGAAAGACAACTAACAAACTCCACCCCAACCCAACTGGATCCCCCACCCTGCTGACCCCCGCAAACACAGCATAAAACCCCTCAATAATTCAACATCTCCTCCCATGAAGTAGCATATTCTAAGCAACATGAAATAATTCACTTCAATGTTTCAATAATAAACTTTCCTTGTGGCTTAAATTAATATATAATATAGCAAAAGGAACAAAGAAATGAACATTATAGACAAAATCAATTAACAAGTATTTGAAGGCCCATATAAACATAATTCCTGATTCTAGTGAAATCTCAATCCTATTTACCCACTTCATCACCTTCTTAAAAAATAAACAAACAAAAAACCACCAATGTTTTCCAGCAGAGTCAGAAATATCATTCTAATCTTGGTTCAAGTTTTTTGTGCAGTTTCCAGCAAGAATGGGCTTAAATGCATTAGCAGTAAGCATAGTGTTTAAAGGAAATTGGCCCTGGGCTCCAAATCTTGGCTCTGCCACTTATTAACTGTATGGTCTTGGGCAAGTTACTTAACTTCAGATAATTTATGTCAAGTGCTTAACATAATCCTTGGCAGGTTTTAAGGGGTGAAAAAAAAATGGTTACTGATTAAATAATAACAACAAAGATCTTATCATAACAATTTCAAAGCTTCCTTTCACTACAAATTGTCCAAGTTCCTTCTTATCTGGCTTTGATAGGCCTATTCCAGGTGTGCTCAACCTCCACTGACCTATACTGGTTCTACTACCTCCAGTTCTACCCACGGCTACTATCATCGGCATTTTCTGGAAATTTGGGAAAACTTGACCCAAAAAAGAAAGAAAAAAACAAGAGGCCACTTGAGTAAACCAAAACAACAAAATCCACTCTGAAAAAAAAATGAATTCACTTATGTAGGAATCACTGCCTTAGAAACTGAAACAAAGTAAAAATGCAAGAAAAAAAAAATCATCTCTTAAAACTCTACCTCTAGTTAAGCAGATGATCTGTTTGATGATTTTTTGTTTGTTTGTTTGATGATTTTAAGCTCAAATAAATTTCAAACATCATCATTACTATCTGCAAAAGCCATCAATAACCAGAGCCACTAATAATGCATACCGCATTGAAATAATTTTTCTTTACCACTTTTAATAATGACTTCACCATCACTAAACTATTCTTAAATATAAAGTCTCAACAACTTAGTTGCTCCTTTCCCATGCATTTCAACAAGTAGTGAATTAGTTCTTCATCATGTGCCTACGACTCCTGCTGGGAAGCATAATTAAAATTAAGCAAGCAACAATTCCACTCAGTACTAAGATTCTGCCAGATCCTTCAATGAAGCTGAGCCTGGTTTCTCAGTCAGATGAGAGTTCCCTAAGAAAAACTTGGGGCTGCTCAACTTAATGCTGGCCATTCAGTAGATGGCACTCTTCCTTTGAGCCCAAATTAGACAACCTCAAAGGACCATGTTCTTTGACATTCAGGTGTGATACAAAGCAGGAATTCTCTCTTCAAAGTACTTAACTGATAGTCACAATCCCTCCAGAAATACATTCATCAAAAACTGATGGCCCAACCAGACACTTTTAAAGAGCCCAGGAAAGTTCAGATTATAAAACATCAAACACAACATAAAATCACCTAACTTAAGTGATTACCAAGTGATCAGCTTCTCAGAGCCTTCACTATGTCAAGCAGATATTCAGGCATAAAATGTTCCTTCCCTATTACATTCTACTATAGAGGTGACCAGATCCTTGTCTATCTATCAAATATTTCATTAGGGTATTTAATAATAACAAAGTATGTAGAACTATGATTTCTGTCATTATCAACATTCACTAAGATTAACAAAAGATGTATTACTTTCATATTACTTTCAACATTTTTTATTTAAAATAATTTGTGATAACCCCTTAAAAAGAATCAAACATCCTAATACAAAATTATTAGATATTAGGAGCCCAGTACACGAATTTGTGCTCCTTAAAGGAACTGTGGGCCGCAAGGCTGCAGTGGGCACAGGGGCGGGTCTTGGCCCATCCTCCACACCCCTGCCGTGGCCCCCAGCCCCGTCTGCTGGCAGCCCCGCTCCCACTGCTGCCGCTGACGCTCCCACTCACTGATGGCACCAGCCCCGCTTGCACCCACTGACGCAACCACTGATGGCGCAGAGTGATTGGGACCGGCATAGTCAGCGGGTGCAAGGTGAAGCTCCTGAGGGGCAATCAGGGCAGCAGCCACCGCTCACACCCGCTGATGGTGCCGCGCGATCGGTGCTGGCGCCAGGTTGCTAGTAGGGCCAGCACTGGTAGTGGGTGCGAGTGCCAGGCGGGACCAGGGCGGGACCATGGCGCACAGGAGCAAAGAATTTTCAGTAACCACCAGAGGCTCACCCCAATGACAGCAACCAGCGCCCGTCTTGGTCTGGCGCCCACGCTCACCTGCTCCACCATCCCGCCCCGGCCAAAGCCCGCCATGTTCCACGCTCTGCCGCCTGCTGCCGACGCCCGCCATGTTCAGTGCGTTCCCTGGTGGTCAGCGCACGTCATAGCGACCAGTTGTTTGGTTGTTCGCCATTCAGTCTATTTGCATATTAGGGTTTTATATAGTGTTGCCCCCCCAAAAAATGTGTAAAGCAATATGGATTTCTGATTCATTAATGATATGTATTTTACTTTAATACAAAATGGATCCCAACTATTATATGATGAGTAAGCTACTTCTGTTTAAGATCTTTTTGAAATTTAAAAAGCTGACAGTTGTGGAGATGGAAGTAAAATCCTTTTAGTGTAACATCCAGTTGAAAGCCAAACTTTTCAGCAATATGATAGTGAATCCCCTTAAAAATTCTACCTTTCTCACCCTAGCCCATTTGGCTCAGTGGATAGAGCGTCAGCCTGTGGACTAAAGCAGCGGTTCTCAACCTGTGGGTCGCGCCCTCTTTGGGGGTCGAACAACCCTTTCACAGGGGTCACCTAAGACCATCGGAAAACACATATATAATTACATATTGTTTTTGTGATTAATCACTATGCTTTAATAATGTTCAATCAGTAACAATGAAATTGGGGGTCACCACAACATGAGGAACTGTATTAAAGGGTCGTGGCATTAGGAAGGTTGAGAACCACTGGACTAAAGGGTCCCGGGTTCAATTCCGGTCAGGGCATGTACCTGGGTTGTAGGCTCCTCCCCTGGTCCTAAGCCCTTGTCGGTGTGTGCAGGAGGCAACCAATTGATGTGTTTCTCTCACATTTATGTTTCTCTCTGTCTTTCCCTCTCTCTTCCACTCTCCCTAAAAAATCAATGGAAACATATTCTCAGGTGAGGATTAACAAAAACAAACAAACAAAAAAATTCCACCTTTTTCTAGGAGAGATAAAAGTCCCGGCAATAAAAGTCATAGTAGGAAGATAAGAGGAAAACTGTTTTAAAGTTAAAAAACAACAACTACAAGCTGGGAACAGGGATAATAAGGCCAATATATCAACTTCACTGCCATCTCTTTCCCATTTCCACCTCTCATCCTAAGCACTTGAGCCCACTCACAATCCCACTTGAGCTCTGACCATCACCCTTCCCCAACCACTTCCTTAGATATTAAAAGGCTGACCTTCCAGAATCTTTTTCTTATGTATTAATAAGACAAATGAGATTAGAAATGACAATGCAGTTAACAGTTGCTGGCCCTAATTTCTCCCCTTTTTTTGATTAATCCTCACCGGAGATTATTTTTATTTTCTTTTCAAATTGAACTTGTACCTTTCAAATTTATGGGTTTGTTGTTTTTCTAATATATTTTTATTACTGATTTCAAAAGGGAGAGGGGGAGGGAAATGGAAACATCAATGATGAGAGAGAATCATTCATCAGCTGCCTTCTGCACACTCCACATTGGGAGATCAAGCCCGCAACCCAGACATACGGCCTGACCGGGAATCGAATTGTGACTTCCTGATTCATAGGTTAATGCTCAACCACTGAGCCATGCCAGCCGGGCCCAAAGATATTTTTCCATTGATTTTTAGAGAGAGAGAGAGAGAGGGAGAGAGAGAGAGAGAGAGAAAGAGAGAGAAGAGGAGAGGAAGGGAGAGGAAGAGAAAGAAACATCCATGTGAGAGAGACACATTGACTGGCTGTCTCCAGCACACACCCAGGGCTGGGGATGAAGCCCGCAACTGAGGTACATGCCCTTGACTGGAACTGAACCCAGGACCCTTTAGTCGGCGGGCCAACACTCTATCCACTGTAGCTCTAATTTCTGAAGGATTAAAAGTAGAGGGCTCTTAAAGAGTCCCTGGGGAAGCCGTGATCCCAAAATAGAGTTCTTCAAACATACAAAATAAGCCTAATTACCTTCTCCATGAGGATATTGAGTAAATCCATCTTTTTGCTATGGCATTTAGTCATTCCAGAAGATCAAAAGATGACAGGATGAGAATATTGTATGGAAAAGGAAAAAGGAAATGCTGTCCTTGCAAAGGATGAGCTGAGCCATTGTGGAAGAACTTCACAGAAACATTGCTGATGGTGACAAATTAAAGGCATGCATCAAGTCCCCAAGATACTGAAAAACTCAGCATTTCTCCAGCCTGATTGCTTTTTACATCATTGGAATTCCAACTCCCCCAGCAGGCAATCAACAACAGCCATGGGAGCTGAGTAAAGCAGGCTCTGAACTCACTCCTGCATTGTCCTTCCCTCTTCCATCAAGGAGGTACGTCCTAAGTGGCAGATGGGGAGTAAAAATTACAAGGATAAATTTAAAGGGGTATGAGAGTTACCAAAAAGAATAAATTCATGTATGTTACATAGAGTTAGGTTTTCATGTTGCTTAATCCATTGCTTACCTTGATGCTGATTTGCCTTAGTGCACATTGTGAACATTACATTTTATTAATATATACAGTATATTTCCTGAGACATTGATTTTAAGAACATTATGTTGTTTTTGCTCTTAAGTTTCTAAAAAGTGTTTTTATCCCCTGGTTGGCTGGTTGTGGGAAATTTTTAGCCTATGGAAATCATGTATGCCTACAGCAGAAAAAAGTGAGTTTCATAACCTGAGGTTCAAACTGTAGCTTTGTTTGAGGAGGTAGCAACCTTAAGTGCTAATTAATGTACTACCTATACATACACCAATATCCTCAGGCTCAGTTTCAGGCAATTTGAAGCAAAGAGATTTCAAAGTTCATCTTACATCAGGGAATCTTACCATTCACAATTAAGCTTAAACTAAAGCCAACTTTTTAAAAAAATAAATTTAAAGTTTATGGTGGTGATTCAGATCAGACTGACATCAGGTAAAAGCTCAATTTTGATCTAAACTCGTTATAAAGATAGAATTATGTCAAACCCTATATGTCTTTTACAATAACAGTACAGCTTTCGCATAGTTAAAAACTAGTCTATACTATCTTCCTAAGACTGAAATTTATTAATATGGTAAACCTTTCAACATCAAAGATGGGTTCCATCCACTTCATACCTTTTCGTGACCAGGCTACCACTTTTTGGGTTATGCTAGACAGTACTGACAGCCACATTCATTCTTTAAGGTTTCTAAGATACTCTTTGTTAAATTGCTCCTTCAGTGTAGTAAGTAATGTCCTAGAAAGCTAAAAGAGATTATTAATGCAGCTTTTCAAAGATACTCAACATAAGGAAACAAGAAACTGATTCTCTTCTATGCTATCATCTAAGGCTGTAGGGTAAGTTACACAGTACTTTCTTAACATTCAGATATGTTTTCAACGGTGCAAATAAGTCTGAACATTATTATGAAACTTGTCTAGATATTTAAAAACCAACATTAAAATACACATACAATAAATAAACCAAGAAAATTCCCATGAACCTTTTTTCTCCAA
Organism: Myotis myotis; assembly: GCF_014108235.1. Taxonomy (NCBI): domain Eukaryota; kingdom Metazoa; phylum Chordata; class Mammalia; order Chiroptera; family Vespertilionidae; genus Myotis; species Myotis myotis. The sequence goes on from NW_023416319.1 coordinate 11,572,081, forward strand.
CACTTTTGGTTAATTTTCAGTTATAGTTCTTGTTCTGTGCATGCTGTTAGTATTGAAATACTGCATGAATGCCAGGTGACCTTTCCTGAAAGGAAAAGTATCCCCCAAGTAGAATGGTTACATGCATGTGTGTCCATAACTAGCTACTGCTGGAAGAAAGAAATAATTAAATTCATCTAATTATCATACATAAGGGATAACAGACTTTTTTTTTCCTTTCAAGTCACTGCCAATAAAAGACGTCTAACCTGCATGACTTAGAGAGGATTCTTAATACAACCCATTACAGTAAAAATTTGAGATTGTCTTGGCTTTTGGCCAAGAGGATTTAGTCTCCAGCAGAACCTGAAAGACCTCATAACAATCTCATCTATAAATACTTTGGCAAGGACCCCAAGATCCAATGATAAAGTGTTAACAAAGAAGACATAAAATAAAGTATTAGGTCACTCATTTTGAATCTGGAATGACATGACAGCCTATGATTGGTCAATTAATTTCAAATAGAGTATCTACGTTTAAAGGGAAGAATAGTACTCTGGATTAGACAGTAAATTTTTTCCTATTCAAACTCTATAAATTTAATATTTCCAAAGAAATTGGAAATAGCACTGAATATTGTGTTTATTTAATGTGAGAAACAGAGTAGTTAGTAACTTGTGTCTCTGATACAGCTTGAGCTTTTTAAATTCAACATATGCTTATTTTTAAACATTTTCCCCTTATATTACATCTCACTAACTTGTCAAAAAAAATGACTTATCAGGTCTCTACAATAATTCTATACATTACTTAAAATGGCTCCTAATTTAGGTTATAATTAATTTTGTTTTACCTATCAACTACACTGGTGAAGCAGCAACACACAGGAATGTGAGTGAAGTCACAAGTTCCATCTTTTCACTTAAGGTTAATTTTAAGGGCAACTCAGGTGGAACTTAAGACAGATATAAGTTAAAAATCAGCCGAAACCGGTTTGGCTCAGTGGATAGAACGTCGGCCTGCGGACTGAAAGGTCCCAGGTTCGATTCCGGTCAAGGGCATGTACCTGGGTTGCGGGCATATCCCCAGTAGGAGATGTGCAGGAGGCAGCTGATCGATGTTTCTCTCTCATCGATGTTTCTAACTCTCTATCTCTCTCCCTTCCTCTCTGTAGAAAATCAATAAAATATATTTAAAAAAAAAAAAAATTAAAAAAAAAAAATCTATCTCAGGTGGGTATGGTGTTGGTAATTAGAAGATCAGGCCCACTGATTTAGTGCAGAACCTGAACCTCTTGTAGGTGCATCATTGCCCGATGGGCCAGTTGGAGCCCTATATACTTGGCAAGCTTTAAAAAAAAAAAGATTTTAATGTTATTAGTAATTAAAATAATATACTCTAGCATCCTAGCTAAACATATGTTGTGTGAAAATCCTCTTCCAAAGTCAAAAGGTGATTCTACTTAATGCAGATTAATCACCACCCTTCAGGTTTAAACACAACCTATTGGTGGTATTAATATTGGAGGGTGTGGCTAAACAAGACACATGCACAGCTGTAGTCTTGGGCATACTGTGAAGTATCATTTGCAACTATTACCAGGAGTGTAATAGAGTTTAAGGGCTCACTAGTTACATGGGCTTACTCTTGGGCCAGACCCTGGGTTCAGAACTAACCTGTGCCACCTGGTAATTGTATACCTTGGGTAAAATACTTAACCTCCCTGGGTCTCTGTTTAGTCATTGGGTTGTCATGAGGATTAAGAAAATTAAATCATATAAAACTGTGCTTGGCACAGAGGTAGAGCAAATAAATACTGACTGTTACAAATATTTGCTGAGTCTTCACCTGGTGGGTAGCATGATATAACCGTCTTCAAAAACGTGTTTTTAATATACTGATGATAAATACATAAAGCACTTACTCAGCACCAGACTATATTCGAAGCACTTTACATATAACAACAGGGTTAAGCTAAGGTTCTTATACTATTGTCCCACAACATTCTATACACTCAGTTTGTTCAGAGTTGGGTTTCTATGCATTTATGTGATTTCTTCTCTCAACAGAAATGTTTCTTATATCCTGATGACATGCATAAGTTTTGCCCAGTAGTTCTAACAAACTGCTTTGAGATCAGTGACATTAAACAGCTAACAACCTGTACAGACTTAGGTATAACAAAAAACATACATAATAGGCCTGCTGCAGGAAGCCTTGCAACCTTAGATGTTGAGCCCCACCCTGTATCTATCAGTGATGGCGAACCTTTTGAGCTCGGCGTGTCAGCATTTTGAAAAACCCTAACTTAACTCTGGTGCCGTGTCACATATAGAATTTTTTTTATATTTGCAACCATAGTAAAACAAAGACTTATATTTTTGATATTTATTTTATATATTTAAATGCCATTTAACAAAGAAAAATCAACCAAAAAAATGAGTTTGTGTGTCACCTCTGACATGCGTGTCATAGGTTTGCCATCATTGATCTAGGTTTTAGATTGTATGTAGGAGGTGGCCTGGTTCTATGTGCTCTTAGTCTCAAAAAACATTCTGGTTTTACAAACATCAAATCCATACTTTAAATACCATTGAGCAAAACTCAGATCCATTACAGTATAACATTATTGGAAAAAAAGGGGGTTGGAAATAGCAAAGTGTACACTGTTCTTTTTCAGAACATAAAATTTATATTCTGAAAATAAAACCCTTCTATAATGTAAAGTATTTCCTAGGTAGATGATCACCTAAGTCATATGTTAAATATTACCAAACATGTCCTGATATCACACATGTAAAAACCTACAAAATACTGAATGCTTATAACCAACTATCTCAAGGAGTATTAAATTATGTTTAACACTCAAAACAGACACACTGCTTTCCCCCCTCCCCCCCTTCAAACGTAACTACTATCAACATGCCAGTATTTGAGGTCAATATTAACACTGAACTCTTTAGGAAGATGAAAAGTTAAACAGCAAAAGTGGCCATTTGGGGGCGGGGGGGGGGGTGGGGGGGAGTCTGGTCCTTCCCCTGCAAAGTTAATGTGCTTAATTTAAGCAAAGGAAAACGAGTTACAGGGCAAATATAATGCAATCGAGACTGAGATATAAAAACTATACCTGTGCTCCAAAAGTAACCCAACCCTATAAATGAGTCGTTCTCATACCTAATTGCACAAACATTTTAATAGTTAGGCATCTTAATTTTCAAATGACAAATGACACTGTACCCTTATTTTATTCTCCAACAAAAACCCTCACTATATGTCTTCTAGAGCCAAAATTAAGATGTACTCATGGGCATGCTGCACACTGAATCCCAAGAAAAGAGCCACTTCATTCCTGCTAAGTCTAACATGCATAATTGAACATAAGCGTGCACATAGGTTCAGGTAGCTGGTTCCAAGCCCCAGAACCTTATCATCTCCTTCACCCAACATGCATAAGAGCATAGCCATGCCGGGACTCTTGGCTGAGTTGAATTCCATGTCTCTCTCCAGACCACCCCAGCAGGTCAACTGCAAGGGCACACGTGCCAAAGAAATTAGTGGTTTTCCTTACGTTCCCATCGTAAACGGGCACCTACTTGCAATTAAATCTCTGCAGCAACAACAACAAAAAGTTCACCTGAGGCCATTCTTGGCATTTTAAGAGAGGCCTAGCTTCTTCTACCTGTCTCTGTGGTCTTGCCTGGCTATAACAGCATACCTCCGAAGAAGCTGGACGCGTCCCAAACACCGGCGAGCCGGACCTGCTGCCAACTCCGCTTGTCGCCCGGGGTGGAAAACTCAACCTACCTGGTAACGCGTGTTTCTAGGGGGCGGGGGTGGGGGTGTGTGTGTGTGTCTGTGCGCGCGCGCATGGTGGGGCGGTGGGGGGGGGGGGGGAACGACGGGGACGCGGGTCGCAAGAGAAAGGTGGCTGAACACTTCCAACTTGTAACAAAGTGTCTTAAGTAGGAAAAACAAACCGAACCAGCGCTCCCTCCCGGGTTACCGCCACCTTTCCCGAGCGCGGGAACCTCCCACCCGCCGGGAGCGCACCTCCCGAGCGCGAGGTCCCCGGGCCCCCAACGCTGCCGCGCGCTCCAGATTTTTACAACTCCCAGCCCTCGCCCCCAACATGCGCCCCAGAGTGGGGCCCACCCCGCGGCGCCCCCAGACCCTCCGCGCAAATCCGCTCCCCTCGGGCCAACCCGAAGCTCCCAGTCCGGCCCCTGGGTGAGGAGGGGGGGGGTCACCGGCCGCGGGGGCAGCCAATAGGAAGTCCCCTCGCCTCGGCGAGCCACCGCGCTCTCGACCCCCGCGCGACTCCCAGAAGGGTCCCCGCAAGCCCAGCCTGCGGGAGCGGCCGCGACCCCGCCGGGAGGAGGGGCTGAGCCCCAGCGCCGGCCCGTCCCTCAGATTTACCTCCGAGCGCGCAGCCGGCTTTGTGCTCCCCTCCCTCTTTCTCCGCGGCCGCCGGCGCTGCAGCGGCCGTCTGATCCGCCGCCGCCGCTTCTTAAGCGCCCCAAGGCTCCAGCGGGGAGGGCAGGAAAGGGGGAGGAGGCGTGAGGAAGGTGGGACTAGGAGCCGAGCCCCGGGCAGCAGGAAGCCGCGACACCTGAGTCGCCGACGCCTCTCGCTCCGGTTCTCAAAAATATCATTTAAACCCCACTCCTTCCCCGCGCGCCCCGAGTGCTGACGACCGTTACGGGCGGCGGACCGCGGTCTGGCGGGACTGGCCCGGCGCCTCTCGAGCGTCCGTGGCCCCGCCCCTCGGCCCCCGAGCGTCCCTGGCTCCACCCCCTACGGGCCGCCTCTCGCAGCCCCCGAGCGCCCCTAGTCCCGCCCCTTGGGCCCCTGCGCGGCTTAGCCCTGCCCCTCGGAATCACAGGACGTCCCTGGCCCCGCCTCCTCGAGGCCACGCCCCTCGGCCCCTCGCGCCCCTCCGGAGCTTTGGCCCCGCCCCTTGCGGCCCCCTCCACGCGCGCGAGCGCCCAGTCGGTGGAGCTGCGGCCCTGGGGGTCTCCGCGAGGGCTTGGCGCGGGCGGCCGCCTGGCACCGCTTCCCCCGGCGTTGCAGCTCGGATCCGAGGCGTCCCCTGAGGGTCGGAGCGGGAAGCGACCCCGACAGAAACCCGACTGCGAGGGGAGGAGGAGCGCCTCGGAAGTGTCGCCCGCTCTAACCTGGGCGAGACCCCCCACCCCCCCATTCGGAGGCTGGGCGGCCTCTTTCCGGGTCCGCCTCTGCTGTCCGCACTGATCGTTGGGTCTGCAGGGCTGGGTCACTGCTGAGGTCCAAGCTCCGCACGCCCCCCATCGGAGGGGCCTGGATTTTTCTCCCGAGCACAGTTGCCCGTGGGGGCGCCTCCTCCCCCTTAGCTCCACCGAGGGGCAGGGCAGGGGCAGGGCCTCTCTCAATCCTGCTACCCTGGGACCCTTCGAGGGTCTTCACCCCCCACTTTGGCCGCCGCCCTTGTGGCTTTATGTGAGCTGACCTCCTGGAGGCGAAATGTCGAGGCGCCGCGAGCCTTCAGAATGAATCCGGGGCCTGGGAAACTTTGCAACATGCATTTGCCGGGAGGTGGCTCCATCCACAGGTGACACTGGGCCGCCCACCCCGCCGCCCAGCCACGCTTCTCACCACGACCTCGTCTCGAGGCAGACCTCTCAGCCACGCGCACCTTGCTCTGCCACCCACGACTTGCACATCCCTCCCGCACACACGTCCTCCACCCCCGGCAAGCATCCACTCCCGAGCACACCCCTCCAAGCGCCATTCTGGTTATTCATGGTCCCTGGGGTCAACCCCACCCGAACGCACACAGCAAACTTCATTCCCCACCCAAGATCCCTTCGCTTCCAAGCCACGGTGCATTTCCTTTCCTTCCTCCCCTGCAGACTCTTCCCCCTCAAATACTTCACGCCATCTCCTCGTCTTCATCCCCGCCTTCTCCCCTAAAAATGTGCTGATTAAAATGTAGTTTCCTCTTCCCACATATGAAGCGTGGAAAATGAATCTTGTCTTGGCATAAACTGTGATTCCATTTATCCTCGTTTTCTCTCTTCACTGGACTACGGCTATAGACATTTTTAGTCTACCACCATCTCCCATCTGCTCAAAAATCTAGCCACGCTTTAAATCATAAAGCATGGTGATGGGATCGTGAGGAAGGCTTCCTGGCTTTGGGGAGAAAATACTTTTAAAAATCCTTAACCCGTCATTTTTATTTGGCATTTAAGAATATCTGCAGTATTGGAGAGAGATATTGGGAGTGGCTTTTAAAAAGCATTTAAAAAAGCAAATAAATGAAAAGCCTTTGCTTGCATTGAGGTTAGCCTTTTTATGAATAGCCCCCCTCCCCCCCAAAAAAGTATGTTATGGGCACATATCAGACAATAGTCTCCTCTGTGCAGGGCATTTGCCAGTCACAAATCTAGACAACCCCCCTCCCCCCATCAAAGGAAGGCAAATTAACACAACCCATTTTAAGCATGTCTGATGAGCAATCTTCTCCCTTGCACACAGCTTCTGAGCAAAATGGGATAAAAAATCGTGCTTACCCGCTGAGGATGCGAGGCTTTCTTCTGTGCAGGGCAGTAGACGCGGGTCTTCTAGGTGTGGGTTCTGCAGTGCTGCACAGAAACCCGCCGCAGCCTCAGACCCGCGGCGGCGGCGGCGGCAGAAGCAGCGGCAGCAGCAGCCGCCAGCAGCCAGCAGCCAGCAGCCAGCAGCTTCTCCCAGTGCTGAGTAGTAAAGTGTTGTGACTTAGGAGAGACTCCACAATTAGCATGAGGCGCTTGCTTATAAGAGAGGAGGCGGAATCTTTCTTAAAGGAATGGGTTTGGTTTGTCCTCCCCGCGATTGCTTCATCAGAAGCAGAAAAGGGTGGAAGCGGGGAGTTTTTTTGGACCTAGGAAAGCAGTACAGCTGTGGGAGGTCAAGGTTAAAATAAACTGGGTGATCGAGGGACCGATTTAATGTGAGTCATTGAAATGCTAGAGGCACTAGTTTTAAAGAGCCCTGATAACTTCGAACATTGGGGTCTGGGCAAAAATAAATCCCTGTACCTTGAAACTGATTAGTATTTTGTGCTAATATTTCATTTTCAATCACTGCACCAAAATGGAAACTATATAAAGAGGGGTTGTTTAGTATTTAATACAAGAATAATAAAATAAAACTCATTTATGTGGCTGGGAGCAATGGAGTCAAGTTCTACTAATACCTATAAGCATGCCTGAGATTTCAGTATTAGAAAATATATTATTGACAGAGGTTAATCTGTTCACATGTTATAAAAATCACAATATTGCCCTCGCTGGTTTGGCTCAATGGATACAGCGTCAGCCTCCGGACTGAAGGGTCCCAGGTTGACTCTGGTCAAGGGCACATGCCTGAGTTGCAGCTCCATCCCCAGTGGGGGCGTGCAGGAGGCAGCCAATCAGTGATTCTCTCTCATCATTGATGTTTCTCTCTCTCTCTCCCTCTCCGTCCTCACTAAAATCAATAAAATATATTTTAAAAAAATTAAATAAGTAAAATAAAAATCAAAATATTATTTATAGAAAACCCAAAATATGTAACATTTAAAATAATTTTAGCAGCTGGGCCAGCGTGGCTCAGTGGTTGAGCATCAACCTATGAACCAGGAGGTCATGGTTCGATTCCAGGTCAGGGCACATGCCTGGGTTGTGGGCTCAATCCCCAGCAGGGTGCATCCAGAAGGCAGCCAATCAATGTTTCTCTCTCGTCCATGTTTCTATCTCTCTATCCCTCTCCCTACCTCTCTCTCTAAAAAATCAAGAAAAACATGGGTTTTAAAAATAAATATTTTACATGTATAACCAGGTTTGTTATTTATCACTATTCAGAAATAAACTTAATTTTATTCGACTTGTGCTAAATTTCCCTGAAGCAGGACCCTACTATATTGCTAAGGATACTGATTAACTGGAATACATTTAATGTATGTTTAGTAGCCACAAAACCACTTAAAAACTGGAGCACATCACATGGTACAGTTGAAATAGAGTTTAGAGCTCACTGACTCTAACCCTGTAATATCACAAGTGGAAAAATTAGAAACACAGATGAGGACAGAGAAGGGACAGAGGTGGGGTTGACACACGTGAGGCAAATAAACAATAGGTATGAACATACACACTGTTTCACATATACACATTGGGAGCTGAGCAGAACCTGTCACAACAACAACAAAAAAAGTAGTTTCACTCAATGACAGTATTTGTGCACATGTAGTATAAATTAAAGAATTATATCAAACAAGTACTTATAATGTATGTAAATATTAGCACAAATTTTGCCTTCTGGTTTGGAGATGTTTATGCTAGAAAGTAAAGAAGTTTGTCCAGGGAAATTTTGGGGTTTTTGTTTTTTGGGGTTTTTTTTAAGTAATCTCCAAGGAAACTTAGAACACTTGCTTATGTTCCACAGGATGACAGGGCCTCCAACTCTTGTCCGTTTTCTTATGCCCATTGGTGCCTCTGTTCCCTTTTGTCTACATCCTTAAACATGCCTGCCCAGAGGGAAAGTTGGTTTTGGAGTTGGGCAGGGGAAAGTATTGTAGAGAATTAATCCTGGCCTTCAGAGATGCTTGTTGGAAGTTACTTTTTGGGCTAAGAGCATTTTCTCTCTCTTTTTTTAAAAAGTATATTTTATTGATTTTTTTACAAAGAGGAAGGGAGAAGGAGAGGGATAGACAGTTAGAAACGTCGATGAGAGAGAAACATTGATTCAGCTGCTTCCTGCACACCCCCTACTGGGGATGTGCCCGCAACCAAGGTACATGCCCTTGGTCGGAATCGAACCTGGGACCCTTCAATCCTCAGACCGACACTCTATCCACTGAGCCAAACCGGTCAGGGTGAACATTTTCTCTTAAATCCTGATCTGGCATTCCTAATAAGGAACCTGGCACTAATGCAAATGTTACAGTTAAAGTCTGTGTTATATTAGACGGCACAGCAAATTTTGTGTTTTGTGTATCTGGCAGGACAATTTATCACCTGGATTTTTAAAAAAATGCCTCCTATAGGAAGAAAATTGAAGGAAATTAGTCACCCAGTTTCTTCATTTGTTTTTGTTTATCTTGCTCTTCTGCCAGTAAGAATGAAACATATCTTGCTCTTCTGCATTTTATTTCATTACCAGGTGGTATTAGACAATGACTATAATGGCAATTATCTGTATAATTCAAAGCAAACCCCCCCCCCAAAAAAAAAATAAAAATTAAATGCATTTCTTGGTATCTTCCCAAAAGGTCTAAGCACAGTCTCTTATATAAAGACACTTAATAGATACTTTTTAAAAAATGAATGCACAAATTAATGAATGAATAGCCCCCCAGATATCTAGAAGCTGATTACAAAGTGTTTTTGTTTGTTTGTAATTTGCATTGTGCAAAACAACTGACTCCATTCTCTACTTCCCTTCTCTAACACAGTCCCGATCTAAGAGAAACAATCTCCTTTCTGTAGAGCTCTTAGGCATGCCTGATTTGTATTCTTCAATTAAATTGTAGCCACAAATCTCCACATGAACTCTGGGTAGATCAAACAGTAGCTGAGACACTTTCTGCCAAGAAAACACAGGCTTAAATTTCAAAATTCCAGTGCTCTAGTTCTTCTAGCTGTGACACCAAGTGATTATGTGACCTCAAACTAGTTTCTTGACATGCTCATGACTCAGTTTAGCCATCTTTTAAGTGGTGGTGATGATGGATATAATACCTGTTGTAACTACTTCGTAGGGTTGTTATGAAGTTCAAATGAAATCATAAATGTGAAAATGCTTTGAAACTTTCAAAAGCACTAGGTAATAGAAGGTATTATTATATGCAGATGTACTTAAAATCAAATATCTAGTTCAAGGGACTCTACTCTAAACAACCTGTTTTACTACTTATTGTCTCAGAAAGCAAACAGGTTTATCTCTCTCCCTGTGTGTTTACACACACACACCCTGCTGCTCCCAATTTAGCTTCTCCGTTCTGAAGCTTTCCCCTAGTCTGGGAAACATGCATCTGCAGTGGAATATGAAAAACCAAGACTTTACAGACAGCCCTCCCCGCTTCCTTCTGCAAATTTTTCCCTTTTTCAAGCTCTCAGACAGAAAAGTGAAGTCAGTGAAGCACAACAGCCTTTTCATACTGCGTAGTGCCATGTATTTAATCGGAGGGGTTAGATGAGCCATTCATCTGAAACTTGGCCGTGCTACGTACATTTCGATCACCCTTTTGTGCCAAGCCCATCTGGAAAGTACTTGGGGAACAGAGCAGGAAGGACTGACAGGGAACTCATGCTAATGAGTTCTCCATTCCCCAAGGAGACATAATCAGGGCAATACGCAAGGATGCCTCAACATATTTTATTAGCACTATGTGACCTATATGGCTTATTCTCAAGGAATTACCTCAGCCAAATATCTGACAGGTCCTTATACACCTGTTTATGTAATCAGGCCTGATCATTTCTGTAACATTAAGGAGCTATCAGCTCTAGGGTTCTCTTCCCCCACCTTCTTTATTTTAAAGGTATTTATCCTTATTTAAATCTATTTGGTGGAGCCTTTTAAAATTGTCACAATAACTTCTAATAAACAAACAACTAGTAAATAAACAACTAATATAAAGAAGATACTCCCAACGAGAGGCTCATTCATAGGTAGCACATAAAAACTCATACAAAATCAATTAAAGTTTTCAGTTTCTGTGTAGGAAAGAAACTGCAAAGTGAATACAAAGCATGCAATTGCTGTGTGAACCCTAAAATATGTCAGTTCACCTATCTATCTTTTCATCACATGATCACATGCCTTAAGATTTCAACTAATCATGTGTGTGATTGTGTGTGTGTGCGTGTATATATATATATACATATATATATTTATATATATATATATGAATTATGTGATTGTTTTCATCCTTATGGCACTGTTTCTAGAATGTGATCAGGAACTATCTGCAACAGAAATACTTGTAATTTGTATTGTCTAAAACAATAACTCCATTCTCTACCTTCCTTTTCTAACAGAGTCATGATTTAGGAATTTCCTAAAATGCTGATCCTGGGGTCTTATCCTTGAATTACATTTGTTCGGGGCGGACCCCTGGATTTTCTTAAAGCACCCTGCGTGATTCTCTTGCACAGCAAAATTTGGGCACAGGTTTCCTATAGAAAGAATGCAATGTGTGTAGACTCTCAGAGACACTATGAGTGAAACGTAGGTGGGTCCTTTTTCATGATGTGAGAGGGATTCAGAGAAGATTAACTTTGGCTCCACCAGGTCTCTGGGGTAAACTTGAGCAAGATACACACCTCTCTGAGTCCTATTATCCTCACCTGCGAAATAGTACCTGTTTGACTGTGTTGTTGTGAGGATTAAATGGCATATGCAGAGCTTCTACTCTAATGCCTGACACATAATGGAATTAAATATATGTTCATTCCCTCTCTCCTTATTCAAAAGTGAGTTTCCAGGTGCATTCTTCTTGTTTAGTGTCCTTAGTATGCTTGGTGGAGAAATTAGAACTCGTAATTTAGTAATAGCTAATATTTTGAGTTCTGATAGTATGCCAGTACTGACTGCTTTATATGCATTATTTTATTTCATACCTAAAATAATCCTTGAAGGTAGGTACTATTATTTTCATTTTAGAGATGAAGGAACTGAAGCTTAGAGAGGATAGGTAACTTGCCAGGATCTCAGAGCAAAGAATTAGTAGAGCTGAGATGCAACCCAGTCTTTCTGACTCCAGAGCCTAACTATTCATTATGCCGTATGTTTTGTATATCCTCTAAGTGCTTAGATTCCAACATATGAGCCAGTCCCTTGGAAGGAATAAGCAACTGCAAAAATGAAGTTTACAAACATGCCAGATATACAGACAAATGAATGCAATCATTTCCTTATTTTTGAAGCCTTTGTTAGTTGCCCAAAACAGAATGTGGCATATAGTAGGTGTTCAAAAATATTTATTGAATGAATGGAAGGCAGAGCTTTCATCAGCACTCTTTTTAAGCAACTGATGTATCTCAACCCAAGTTCTAAATTGTAAAAATTGATGATCTGATTTTTCAGACCAACTTATAATTTGACGTAATGCAAGTCACTAAATTTTAGAGCTATAGACCATTGTATCATTTGCAACAAATAGTTCTTAAGCACTTGCTATAAATTATGAACTAGTTTGGCACTGGGAAGATTATTTAAAAAGAAACCTTACAACATAACCTATGCTCTAACCATTTAGTTGGGTAATAAACACAAATGTATGAAGCAACTAGACTGCAAAATCATCATGTATGAGATAATAAACGTGAAACTCCTAGCAAATGGTAAATGTTCAATAAATATCTGCCTCATCATCATTATTTTCTTCTTCAATAACTAAGAAGACATAATTCTTATAGTTTTATTAACAATAAGAAGAAATAATAATTGTTATAGCTACCATGTAATGAGTGATTATATGTCAAGCATTGTGCTTGGCATTTTACATATATTTAATAATCTTATCAATCCTGTTAAATCAGAATCATTGAAACTATTTTTCAAATGAAGAAAATAAGGCTCAGAGAGGTTAAATAACTTGCCATGCATAAATAACAAAGCATGAATTTAGTGAGTATACCAGCACCAGGCTAAATAGGACATATAAAGAGTTTACAAGGAATTGGGGAAGAGAGGGTTAGTTCCTACTAGAGAAAACAGACGACGTCTCTGAGGAGGAAGAGCAGAATTGTGATGGGGGAAAGATGGGGAAGAAAGGCCTTTGATGATGGAGGAGAGAGGAACAAAATATGTATGTGTTTTCTGAGACAGGGCCCCCTGCACTTTGCTCAGGGCCACACTCATGGTGAATGCACACCCTAGGCCTCTTCACTGAGCAGAGACTGGAAAGTATGAGGTGTGTTGGTAGAACAGCAAACAAACTCTGTTTGCCTGAAATGAAGAGTTGGTGTAGGGCAAAGTTAAAGTTTATGGAGTCTCCAAACCCACAACCCTGAAAACTCAGCCTTCATTTTCTGATAGCCTATTTATTTTATTTATTTTTTATTTTTTATATTTTTATTGATTTCATAGAGGAAAGAAGAGGGAGAGAGAGATAGAAACATCAACAATGAAAGAGAATCATTGATTGGCTGCCTCCTGCACGCCCCCCACACTGGGTATCCAGCTCGCAACCCTAGGCATGTGCCCTGACCAGGAATCCAACCGTGACCTCCTGGCTCATAGGTCGACGCTCAACCACTGAGCCATGCCAGCCAGACTATTTTCTGATAGCCTTTTTAAGTAGCCCCATCTCCAGTTACTTTTCATTAATTCACTCACTTATTTTCATTCATTGAGGAAACAGTATGTATTGAACTGTGACTATGTGCCAGCCACTGTTCGGGTGCTAGGGATAGGTCAGTGAATAAAACGGACAAAAATCCTTGCACCCACGAAGCTTTTATTGTACTGGGAAAACACAGATGTTACCATCAACAAATCAGTAAGTAAGGTTATTTCATATGCTAAGGGCTATGAAGAAAATAGAACAGACCATTGAAAACGACTAGGGGGGCGGTGGGTAGAGTTCTACTTTCCTTAGAAGGCCTCTTTGAGGAGGTGGCATTTGAGCTGAGACCCGAATGATCCCAAGTTGTCAGCTGGAAAGAAAGTTAGTTCAAAGGTCATGAGACAGGGACTGGCTTAGTGGTTGAGCACTCTGAGCAAAGGACAGAGGGGCCCCAGATTTGGCTGGAGAGCTGGGCAGGGACTGGAGCAGACAGGTCTGACAGATCAAGGTGAGAGTTTGACTTTGGGGAGGTTTTAATCAAAAGAGGGATAGGGTCTTGTTTACATTTTTGAAATTTCACTCTCACCTCTGTGTGAAGAATGGACTATAGAGAGATGTGAGTAGAGACAGGGAAGCCAGTTAGGAAGCCATTAAAGTCATTCACACAAGAAGAAATGGGCTCTGTTGTAGGAGTGGCTGTGGAGATGAGGAGAAGTCATTAGACTTAGGGTATATTTTGGAGGTAGAGCTGACATAACTTGCTGCTAGAGGCATGTGGGGGAATAAGAAAAAAGAAAGGAAGAGAGGAATCTGTCCGGAATGATCTGCAAGCCTTTGGCCTGAGCATCTGAGCGGATGGGGACACAATTATCTAAGACAGAGAAGACTTGAGAAGAAATAGTATGACAGGTAAAGGTGAACACTGCTCTTTGGTTATGTTAAGCTTGAGATCACCCTCTTCTTCTCTTCAGAGTACTTATCCCACTCTATAATTATCTTGTTAATTTTTTGTATTTGTTCGTTAATTTCCTCCCCATAAAAATCTTCAAAACGGCAAGAAATTGGCTTCTAGTGTTCATGGTTGTATCCCTAGAGTCTTAAAACACTAACTGGCACAGGTATATGCTCAATAAATATTAGGATTTGTGGAGTCTGGTTCATGGTACTCAAACTTAAGTGTTCATCAAAACCACCCAGGCAGCTTATTAAAAGTTTAGAATCTGCCCTAGCTGGTTTGGCTCAGTGGATAGAGCATTGGCCTGTGGACTAACGGGCCCTAGGTTCGATTCCAGTCAAGGGCATGTACCTTGGTTGTGGGCACATCCCCAGTAGAGGGTGTGCAGGAGGCAGGTGATCAATGTTTCTCTCTCATCGATGTTTCTAACTCTTTATCTCTCTCCCTTCCTCTCTGTAAAAAATCAATAAAATATATTTTTTAAAAAAGATGAACCCTTTAAAAAAAAAAAAGTTTAGAATCAGCCCGGCCAGTTTGTCTGAGTGGTTGGGCATCGACCTATGAACCAGGAGGTCACGGTCCATTGCCTGGTCAAGGCCTGGGTTGTGGATTTGCTCCATAGTGTGGGGTGTGTAGGAGGCAGCTGATCAATGATTCTCTCTCATCATTGATGTTTCTATCTCTCTCTCTCTCTCCCTCTCCCTTCCTCTCTGAAATCAATAAAAATATCTTTCTTTTTTTTAAGAGTTTAGTATCAGCCCTCACCCTAACCTCTCCCCACCAGGACTCTGCTTTAGTAGGTCTGGGGATTGTACTCAGGAAACTGCATTTTCAGCCAGCACTGTAGATGGGCAGTGGTCAACAGTCTAAACCAGTGGTTTAGATATATTAGTGTTCATTCGAATATCTTAGAAACCACATTTCAGCACCATACCAAAAGGCTACAACGTATGGCTTTAAGAATTCACGGTATTTTCAAATACACTCAAAACATAAGGTGTTGATTTGAAAGATTTTGAGAGAAAGCCATTGAAAGACTCCTGGGGTTCCTACTATTTCATTTGACTTACATTGGAGGGCAGGAAGGGATCACTAAGAAGGAATCTTCGTGTGAAGAAAGAGGACTCCCTAAGAGCTGGGGCAGTCCTCCTCCTTTACCTCATCTCCAAAGTGTGTGTCCACACCTACGTGCAGGTGTGTGAAGTTCCTTTACTTGGTAATTATAGTAAATGAATGTTTTTGTTTGCACGGCATCTAATCCCCTTTCCAGTAAGAACGCTTCAGTATTCCTCTGTGGAACTTTTTTTGGCCCTAAGGCTGCAGTCTTGAAGCCCTGACCTCTGCCTGAGCAAGGGGTTGGCACCAAGGGGGACCAAGCAGATGTTCTCTCTCCGGCATTTGATTCTTGAGGAGAGTAACACAAAGACTTAAGAAGATCAGAGTTATCTTGAGGGGGGTCCCTGAGGAGAATGTCACTGAATACTGCCACAAGGATCTCACAGAGTTGGCTTCTGTCTTCCAACACCTGATTCTTTGGCTTTTTCCTCAATTCTACAAGCCATGAGCCTTAGTCTGCCAAGCTTTCCGCTTAAGGTAGAGAGGTCTCAGTTGCCCGCAGTATAATCTAAGACACAGCAATTAGATTCATTGCAATTAAAATCTATAATTAGAGGTAAAGTCTTTAAAACAAATTCTTCCTGGGAGCAGGAACACGCTGACCTAAGTTTTCGCTCCAGTGTGTCTGAGAGCAGAGCCTGAGCAGCACTGTGTCAGGCAGAGGGGAGTGAAAGGGCTCCATGGCTTGACGTCAGTTCTACCACTGGGGTCGGGAGGAAAGGGATGACTGGGGTACAACACATAAATTCCACTTCACAAGTTTGCCCTGAGTGTACAGGAGATAAACACCTTGCTGGAAATTCTCGATTCTCTTGTTCTGTAGTTTCTGCTCAGCCCTCTCAGCTCCTGAGTTCCTATCTTCAGACTGAACTTTCAGGGTAAAGCAGGCATAATTACTGGGACACATAAACCTAAGACATCAATTCATGAACATGAGAACGCATAGTATTAAATTTAGTCCTCATTTCCTTCTGTGGCCCCTAGGGGAAAATAAGAACATCCTGTCCTTCGAATCATTTGGGTTAAATCCTAGTCATCTGTTGACCTCTCCCTTCCCCCCCATTTTAAAACAGACCTATAATTCTTTAAGACTCTAAGAAATTGACTTAATTCATGTCTTATAAGCAGTATTCTTGGGACAATACAAGTTTCTCACAACCTCTTTCCTAGTGATTACTGAAATTAAGTCACAACAGACAGATAGGATGCTAAAGGAAGTATGCTTATGTGTACCACACCCAGGGAGAGATAAGGAGCATGTGCTAGGAAGGGAAATCTAATCACTTGCAGATTATATGCAGTATAAATGAAGATCAAATGTGAACACCCTAATTAATTTATTTTTGTTTTTAATGGTGGTTGCTATTTGTGAAAACTAACATAACAACAAAATCTGGATATAAATCTATGTTAAGTTTGCATGGCAAATCATTTTCATTTCAAAAAGGGGTGGGGATCATTCTTATCATTGAAACATAAAATAGGATTACTAACTTTTAAAAAATATTTTTTTATTGATTTTAAAGAGGAAGGGAGAGGGATGGAGATATAGAAACATCAATGATGAGGGAGAATCATTGATAGGCTGCCTCCTGCACACCCCCTACTGGGGATCGAGCCCACCACCCAGGAATGTGCCCATGGCTGGAATCGAACCTGGGACCCTTCAGTCCCCAGGCTGACGCTCTATCCACTGAAGCAAACTGTCTAGGGCAAATTACTTTTACTGAGCACTTACTATGTGCTAGGTACTATTCAAACTGCTTTATAATGTAAATACCTCATTTAATCTTTACAACAACCCAGTGAGTTATTGTCCTATTATCCTTGCTTAGAAGCAATGGAACTGAGCCACTGAGAAATGAAGTAATTTGCCTAAAGAGCTGGTAAATGGTAAAGGTTGGGTTTTGAGTCCAGATAATAAAATGGCTCCAGAATCTGGGCTCTTACCCCCTTTCCTACTACCTCCCAACACTGACCAATTAGTGAAACAGCACCTGCTCTTTCCTTCTATCATCATTTGAGACCCTTCTAACGCTCACTTTGAATATTTAAAAATTACATTTTGAAAACTACCTGAGCCAGGTAATCAATATGAACAGGCTTTTCAGGAACCAAATTGCTTGGAGGTTACTTGTTTACTAATCAATGAGCCTTTCCAGCAGCCTTGACAGAAATTTACTTACTCAGATTTCACATTAAGTAAAGTAATGAGAAGGTAGGGAATCTAATCTAAGTCAAGCCTACAAATTTGTGAACAAGGACTTGGTTTTCAAATTCCCCAAAGGTCATACTCTGTTCCAATGGATTTGAGAAGGGGGAATGAGTGGCAATGTCTCTCAGAAAAGTGGGATCTTTGCAAGATGGTGGTTGTTACTTCTTTGCCAGGGAGGCAGTTGAGACACCGGTCTGGATTTGCATCTGGGAGTGAGGAACCTGGGTATGGAGAGAGAATGATATAGACAACAAACATCTTAGTTCCAAATATTTGGAGGCTCTTCAAGTCCAGTGTGGATTTTCTGAGCCAGTTTTCCTGGAGTCTGGCCATGACACAACATGCTTCAGCCCAGAAGGTGGTAGTTTCTTGAAGACTCTTCTTAGTCTCTTTCTTTTTCTCCTCCATGAAATACTGAATTTTCTTTTCCTTGATATAGAATTGATCCAACTGTGACAGCTTTTTAAAAAAATTGATTTCAGAGAGGAAGAGAGAGGGAGAGATACAAACATCAATGATGAGAGAGAATCATTGATCAGCTGTCTCCTGCACGCCCCCACACTGGGGATTGAACCGGCAACCCGGGCATGTGCCCTGATCGGGAATTGAATCATGACCTCCTGGTTCATAGGTCAATGCTCAACCACTAAGCCAAACCGGCTGGGCCTGACTGCTTTTTAAAAGTTTGCCAGAGTTTTTACAGGATGTACCTCTGGTTGGGCTTGTCCTTTGTATTTTCTGGGAGTAAGCAGCTTCCCTCCTTCATATCATTGCTTTCTTTATATACAACATTAATTCTTTTATTACTGGATTAGGAATTCAAATGCTAGAAAGTGTTCTGGGGAAAAGCTCAGTAGAAGAGTCACCAAGATGATTGGGTTCTGCAGTAGTTAGCTGTGAACTTGAGCAAGTTACTTAATGATTCTGAACCTCTGTTTCCCCATCTTTAAAGTGGGTGTGGGAGTCAAATTATACATTTGTAGACTTGGAGGGGATCTTCATTTGATCCAACCTCTGATCCGCCACAGGAATTTAATCTACAATACTCCTGATAGATAACCAGTTACCCCACCTTCCAGGAAAGGACACTCCTAATTTCCTTATTGTCCTTATCATGAGCTCAGTTCTGCATCTCTGGACCTCCATTCACTGTTCTTCCTTCTTTCCAATGAAATTCTGAGTTGGTAACTTGGATGGCAAGAGATCATCTACTACAGTAGGAAGAGAATCAGGTGAGCCTGCACCCAGACCCCATGTGAAGCTGTGAAATCTTGGCCAAATTGCATTAGTTCTATGAGGCTCAGTTTGTTTACCTGTCTAATGAAGAAAGTGCAACCTAATTTTGTTGGGAAAATTAGAAATAATTTAAATAAAATACCTCCATATAGGGAGTGCTTAATGAAAGGACTAAGAAGATTCTTTTTCTTAGAACATAACAAAGTCAATATTTATTGAGGCCTGAGCAGTTTATGGCAAGATTTCATGTTCTTGTTCTGAAATTTTCTTAACATTTCCCCTTATTCCAGTCCTAAATAAATAATCACTTCCTATAAAAAGTTTAGAAATCTATATATGAAACTGCTAATGTTTAACAGGACTTACTTCTGAGGAGTGGGATTAGGAGGGTGAGGGACACTGATTTTTTACTTTAAATGCTTATATATTTGAGTGGTTTTACACATATAAGTATTATTTGTTTAATGTTTTTGAAAGGGCGAGGACTACACCCTCTACCTTGCCCCAGGGTAAGGGCTATGCCCTCCATCTTACCTTGGCCATGTGCTCAGCAAGGCTTCTTCCCAGAAGCCAAGCCTCTGCTAGCCACACCCAGGACTTCTTTACAATCAAGGGCCATAGATATGACCACATCCTGTGTAACAAGACACCGACTTGCGCCTGGCCAATCGGCAGGGCCCACAGTCCTTTCTCCTCCCTTTACCTCAACCCCCTATAAAACCTCTCTCCACACAGAGTACTCTCTCTCGGCCACTTGGCTTGCCGTTGTGTCGGTGAGTGTGGTGGACGGGGAGCTCAAGCTAGCTTGAAATGAAGGACTCTTTGCTTTTGCATCGGACTCGCTGGCTCCCTGGTGGGCCCTTGGGAATCTTGAAATCTGGGCACAACAATTTTAAAACAATAAAATAAGAATAGCTAAGTTCAGGAACATACATTTAAGCACTCAGCTACCTTTTCTTAAATTTCAGGAGTCCACACATAGAAAATACCTTTTCAAGAGAGATGGATAAAGTCCATCTGTTTCCCTTGGCTAAAAAGAACCTCAGAATTGAAAGACCATCTTGTTTGATTCCCTAGAACAGTGGTTCTCAACCTTCCTAATGCCGCGACCCTTTAATACAGTTCCTCATGTTGTGGTGACCCCCAATTTCATTGTTACAAATTGAACATTATTAAAGCATAGTGATTAATCATAAAAACAATATGTAATTATAGATGTGTTTTCTGATGGTCTTAGGCGACCCCTGTGAAAGGGTCATTCGACCCCCAAAGGGGTCGCGACCCACAGGTTGAGAACCGCTGCCCTAGAAAGACACCCTCCTATCCAAGCCCTCAATGGAGGAATCTGGAACTCCTGACATCACAGGGTTCCTTCCTACCTCTCCACTACTTCCTTTGGACTGCAGATAGGGCCAAATGTTTTGAGTGGAGTGTGACTGTTACGAGGGTTTTCCTTGAAAGGAGGTGAGAGTTGGTCATCAGATCATTTTCCATAAGCAACCTGTGTGTGCACTTGGGGTTAAGTGCTGGTGACTATAAATAAAGCTCTGTGGCCCAGGAGCTTGCCTTCCAAAGCTCAGCACTGTAGACCTGTCACCAAGCATTTACTAGATGCCAGTTCAATTAGAGAACAATGTTGATGAGCCCTTGGGTTTGATTTTTTTCAAGGTGCCAAATTGCCTCACACAATATAATCTTCAACAACCAGGCTACATCACCGATTCTAGCAGATTGCTTCTTGAAATTGTTCTACTAGCTGTAAGGATTAGGAGAATAGCAGTTGTGACTGGTTGAGTTCATCCAGTTGTTCATTCAGTTATTCACTTATCTCTCCATTCTATTGTCAATAGTAAGACATAGAAGTTAGTGGCCAGCTGGGAAACCTTGGAGTCAGAAACACTTGAGTTTGAATTCCTGGACTGCCACTTACTGGTTGTAAAAGCTTGGCAAGTTGTATAACCTATCCAAGCCTCCAGTCCTCATCTATAAAACGGGGGCTGTAGTTAAAAGGTTGTTGTGAGGATTTTTAGGAGAACATTTAAAGAGCTTAGCACAATACCTGGCACATAGTACATGCTCAACCAAAGTTTGCTATTACCATTCATGAGTTAATATTCAAAAAATGTATTGATCACCTGTATTGTGTGTCAAGATTTGTATCAGATTAGAAATTTTTAATGTGATTAGGATATAATCCTTGTTTTTAAGGAGGTTAAATGTACACCAGAGGTGAATTCAGGAACTTCCTGAACTTGGATGGGGAGAAAAATGGCACATCTTTATTTTTTTACTAGTCTCTAACTAGAATTTAACATTCCTTCATTATGAATTTATACCACAAATCACAGAGGTACTTACAGTATATGTCACTTTGTCATCAACATAAATCAGCAACATTTTTAAAACATGTTATAGTTTTACAGAAATTTTAAAATTTCATTTATGCACATCATTACTTTGAAATTATAATAGCAATTAGGCCCACTGTTAGATCTGGGAATTGTGTTAATAAAGAAGCACATATATAACTATATCTCAAATTTTGTTTTATATTTTGAAAGCTATGTATTAGTTTATTTACTTTGCATCCCTATCTATTTCATTTTATGCATTTTAAACCAATGTTCTGAAATGAGTACCCAACATATATTTACCTTGTATAAGGATATCATCCATAACAGCACTATTCGTTATAATGAAAAACTGAAAACAAACTACATGTTTATCAATAGGTGAATGGGTAAATCAGTAGTAAGATATTCATACAATGAAATACTACCAGCAACAAGTATGAATAAACCATTGCTACATTCAGCAACATGGGTGAAACTCACAAACATAAGATTGAAAGAAAGAAACCAGACACAAGAGAGAACTGTATGATTCAATTTATATGAAGTTTAAGAACAACTTAACAAATCAATGGCGTTAGAAGTCAAGATAGTGTTTACCTTTTGTTGGGTAGGGGATGGGAGGGGTTGTGGCTCTGGGTTATGTGTTGATCGAGATGCTAGCAATGTGTACATGCTCACTTGGTATAAATGCATTGAGCTATTATCCATCTATCATTTGTGCACTTACAGTTGTTATACTTCAGTAAAATTTTACCTTAAAAAGAGGGGCCTTAGGCTTCACCAGTCTGCCGGAGGGATTCATGGCACGGAAAGGATTAAGAACCTCTGGTCTAGATAGAGACACAAATTCAGAGAAATTACTATTTTACAATTTTTTAAACACAGCCTGATGTTCCAGGCCATTCCTGATCCCAGTCTTCTGTCCTATTGACCTTTTAAGTATAACTCATACTTCAGACCAAGAACCCGGTGGGTGTTGTTTTTTTAAATATTGAAAGGATGGTCACTACGGCTGTAGGACAAGAATTACAAAGTACTGCAAAAGCACAGAGAAGGGAACCACTAATTTTGCCGAGGGTGGGCAGAAAGAAATCTCAGGAGGAGGTGCTCTCTGAACAGAGCCTCAAGGGATAAGTGGACTTCCAGCTGAATGGCTTCCTGTCTAAGTGAGCAGCGGCAGATAAAAGTAGGAAGTGTGCTGTGTTTGTAGAACACTGAGTCATCTGATGTGGTTGGATCCTGGGGAAGATGAATGGGTTTGGAGGGGAAAAGGTAGGAGATAGGTGAAGGACGGTTTATCATCCTGGGAAAGCAAACAATGCCGTTTGTTTTTCTCTTTTATTGAAGGAATGTACACAGAGAAGAGTGCCCAAAACATAAGTGTACAGCTTGATGGAGGTGCACACACTGAACACATCTATTTTACTAGCACCCAGGGCAAAAGAGACCTTAAGAGCCTCCCAGAAGCCCCTTTCACAATCTCTACCAATCACTACTGCTCCCCAACCTTGCCAGGAGCTGCTATCCTGCTTTCTTTCTTTCTTTTCTTTTTTTTTTAGCCACTTTATTGAGGTATGATTGACATATAAAAATTTCTAAATGTTTAATGTATATATCTCTATGAGTTTGGGGATAAGAATACATTACAAATGCATCACCACTTGTAAACATATCCATCACCTCCCCAAGGTTTCTCCCACCTCCTTTATTATAACTCTCTTTTTTTCATGGTAAAATTCAACATAACATATATCCTGTCTTAGCAAATTTTAAAGTATACAATACAGTATTGTTAGCTATAAGAACTACGCTGTATAGTAGAGATACGAACTTATTTATCTTGCAGAACTGAAACTTTGTAATCTTTTACTATCACCTCTCTATTTCCCCTTCCCCTCTCAACCACTATTTTACTCTATGCTTTTGGAGTTTTTGTTTGTTTTGTTTTAATATATTTTTATTGATTTCAGAGAGGAAGGGAGAGGGATAGAGGGAAACATCAATGATGAGAGAGAATCATTGATTGGCTGCCACCTACACGCCCCCTACTGGGAATGGAGCCCACAACCTAGGCATGTGCCCTTGACCAGGACCCTTCAGTCCACAGGCTGACACTCTGTCCACTGAGCCAAACCAGCTAGGGCTGGAGTTTGACTATTTTAGCTTCCACATATAAGTGAGGTCATGGAGTATTTGTCATTCCGTGTCTGGCTTATTTCATTTAGCATAATGTTCTCCAGATTCATCCATGTTGTCACAAATAGTGGGATTTCCTCTTTTTTTTATGGCTTGAAATATATATATATATATATATATATATATATATATATATTTATATATATTTATATTATATCATCTTTCCTTTATCCATTTATCTGTCGAGGGGCCCTTAAGTTGTTTTCAAATCTTGGCTATTGAGAACAATGTTACAATGAATCTGGGAGTGCAGGGACTCTTCAAGATTCTGATTTTGATTCCTCTGGATAAATACCAGAGGTGAAATTGCTGGATCATATGGTAGTTCTATTCTTAATTTTTTTGAGGAACTGGCATACTGGCTTTCATAGTGGCTGCACCAATTTACATTCCTATTAGCTGAGTATTAGGGTTTCCTTTTCTCTACATCCTTGCCAACTCTTAACATTTATTTTTTATTTTTATTTTTTAGTAACAGCCAACCCAGTAGGTATGAGGTGATATCACATTGTGGTTTTGATTTGCATTTCCCTGGTGGGTAGTGATGTTGAGTACTTGTTTGTTGGCCACAATAGTGACTTCTACCACCATAGATTGGTTCTGTGCTTTATTTAACATATGTACTCTCTTGTATCTGGCTCTCTCACTCATATTGGTAAGTGCAACATAATTTCATTGCATGTAGTTGCAGACCATTGTTACCTAAGTTTTAAGCAGGGGAATGGCATGGCTGACCTCTGTGTTGGGAAAATCACTCGAACAGTTCTGAGGAGGAGGAGAGTGGAAGGACAAGAAGTCCCTCGCAGGGAGCTAAGCAATAATGTAAATGAGAAATGATGAGGGCCTGACCCAGAGCCCAGGCAGTGGGAGTGGAGAAGAGGCGGACAGATCAGGGAGTCACCCTGAGCTCTGGAGAAGCAATTCAAAACACATGTTCCACATACAGTGTCCTTCAAACACAGAGGAGAGCACTTCACTGAGCACTCAGAACCAGAGCAACATTAATTGATCACGGCATTGGTTTGGGTGCTTGTCAAGACTTAAATGAAACAAGCCACATCCTCTAAGAGTCTGTTGTCATAGGTGACAGAAATGAGACAGACCAAAAGCCAACACAATGTGGACTAATGAAGGAGACTTTAATGACCTCGCATGGTTATTGGAGCAGTTTTGCAGTTGAGTTGTTTTTCTTAAATATTTTTGAGAAGTTTCAACATAAAATTTAGAAAACAAAATCAGCATTGAAGAGAAAACAGAGGTAGGGAGACAGTAGGGAAGAGTGTTAGCAGAAAGTTGGGAGGGATGAGGCTGCTAAGGGTGTGATGGTTGTGTAGGGCAGGCATATGGGGAGATAGTTGGTGAAGCATGAAGTGACAGCTCATTCACCATCTATCTTAATCTCATGCTTCTCAAACTCAGGTATGCGCACTGCTGGCAGCATGTCAAGAGGTGCTTGAGTCACCTGATAAATATGGTACATCTTTCTGGCATGTTTATTTTACCCTACGATTGGGCAGGAGGATGCCATTTATATGGAAGCAAACATGAAATAGGATACAAATTATATGTGAAGTTTTACGATAAACCACAAGACTTCAAGTAATTTTCTAGCCAAATCCTTTGGCCTGCAGCCCCAGTGCCACCCTTGCCATTAGGTGAAATTCAGAGGAAAAGTTTTGAGAAGCCTAATCTCTGTGGAACCTAACTCCATGCTCTACTCAATGATGCTAGGACCCCAACTGAGTCCTCTTCCAGAATGGGTGTGTTACTCATTCAACAACACCCTTTCCTTCCTTTATTCATTCATCCCGATAATATTAAGTCAGGGATTACCATGTACTAGGACCTGAGAGATTTTTTATCCTATATAATATCATAAACTCCAAAAAAGACTGTCTTTAAAAAAGATTAGAGTCCCCTCAGCATTTGTCAAAGCTTGCATGTATTAGATGTTCTAGGAATATTTGTTGACTTGAAATGGGATCTTTGCAAAAACCCAAGGAAGAGTTAGAAGAAAGACATTAAAGGAGAGAAAGGGATGATTGAGTGTATGTGAACTAACGCCTAACCAATATGAACTAAATCTATTGTTTCACCCATGAACAACTCTGAGATGGTCTTTATTTATTTTTTTTTTTTTTAAATATGTTTTATTGACTTCTTACAGAGAGGAAGGAAGAGGGATAGAGAGTTAGAAACATCGATGTGAGAGAAACATCGATCAGCTCCCTCCTGCACACTCCCTACTGGGGATGTGCCCGCAACCAAGGTACATGCCCTTGACCGGAATCGAACCTGGGACCCTTGAGTCCGCAGGCCGACGCTCTATCCACTGAGCCAAACCGGTTAGGGCATGAGATGGTCTTTAATTTATATCCAAGGAAACAGAGAATGAGTAGAGTAACTTGTTTGATGTAACAACACCATTAAGTGACAGAGCACAGAATCAACCCCAGCTTTGTCAGATACTAAGGTTCATGGAAGTAGCTATGGAAATATAAAATGCATATATCCTCTGACCCAATAATTCTGCTAGGAATTTATCCTTGTGATATTGTGTTTTATAATAAGAAATATATTTTTGGTCTTTGTCAGTATCTGGCATGCAGCTCCTAAAACTGTTGGAATTGCTAAGTGATGAAAGAGAAAGAGAGAGAGAGAGAGAGAGAGAGAGAGAGAGAGAGAGAGAGAGAGAGAGATGAAAGTGCCTTTGATTAGGTGTCTTTTATTAGGATTGGGGCTGGTTGCCAGTGGAGCCAACCATGTGATTAGAAAATTGGAACTTCACACCTCCTGACCTCTGAGGCGGGGAAAGGGGTTGAAGTTTGAGTTCAATCGCCAGTGGCCAATGAATTAATCAATAGTGCCTATGCAACGAAGCCTTCATAAAAACCCTAAAAGATGGGGTTCGGAGAGCTTCTGCATTGGTGAGCAAATGGAGATTTGGGGAGAATAGCACCCTCAGAAAGCATGAAAGCTCTGTGTCCGTCCTTTCCCTATACATCTCTTTACGTCTCTTCCACAAGGCTGTTCCTGAGGTATAGCTTTTGTAGTAAATTAGTAATCTAGCAAGTAAAATGTTTCTCTAAGTGTTGTAAGCTGCTCTAGCAAATGAACCCAACCCAGCCAAGGAGTCTATAACCTCCAATCTATAACTGATCTGTCAGAAGCCCAGGTGATAACATAGATTTGCAATGACCTTGGAAGTGGTGGGCAGTCTTATAGGACTGAACCTTTAACCTGTGGGATCTGATGTTATCTCCAGCTAGATAGTGTCAGAATTGAATTGAATTGTAGGACACCCCGCTGTTGTCAGAGAATTGCTTGGTGATGTGGGGAAACTACCCCCACATTGTAAATTGGGTGCAGAATCATTAATCCTGTAGGTAGTATACTCAAATAAGTGCTCAAGCTACGAACATAAGAATGTTCATTTCAGTGCTGATTTCCACAGTACTAAACTGGAAATAACCTAAATATCCTTTATTGGTGAATTGGTTAAATAACTTAAGGAACATCCATGATAGGAAGAGTCATATCATATTCTGATTTAGAAAACTGTTCAGGATATATTCTTAATTAAAGAAAAACAGGTTGTAAAACAGCATATTTTTATTACATTTTATCATTTTAAAAACAAATGCATAAATCATAGATGCATGTATGTATAGGCATCAACAATTCTGGAGGACTATGTACCCAACTTTAATAGAGATTGTCTCTGGGGAGGTGATGAGAAGGCCTGCTCAGGTGGGGATGAAGAGGGAGGCCTCTTTCTTTTCACTTTACATCCCTTTGAATTATGTGAAAGCCAATTTTTTCAAAAAATATATTTCTTTATTGATTTCAGGGAGAAAGGGAGGAGAGAGAGATAGACACATCAATGATGAGAGAGAATCATTGATCGGCTGCCTCCTGCTTGCCCCCCATTGGGGATCGAGCCCGAAACCCAGGCTTGTATGTGCCCTTGGCCGGAATTGAACCCGGGACCTCCCGGTCTGCAGGCTGACGCTTTATCCACTGAGCCAAGCTGGCTAGGGCTGAAAGCCAATTTTAAACATGACTCGATATTACTTTTATAATAAAAGGAAACAAGTTAATAAAATTAATTAAAAATAGAGCCTGAGCAAGAAACTGGCGGGAAGAGAATTGAATAAGAGCAGACGGATCTAAGAGGAAAAAGAATCAAGGAAAAGGGAAATGATGTTAGTGAAGCTCATGCCAAGGCTTTTATTCATTGACTTAAACAAAAGAAATCTATTGTCTCACAGTTTTGGGGGCTAGGAGTTCAAGATCAGGGTTTCAGCAGGCATAGTTCCTTTTCAGGGCCACGAGGGAGAATCAGTTCTGCGCCTCTCCCCTAGCGTCTGGTGGTTTGCTGGCCAGCATCAGTGCTTCTTGGCTTGTAGGTCACTGCCTTCATGTTCACGTGGTTCAAGGGTCAACTAAATACTCATATTGTTTGCGATCAATCCCCAGAACTTTTTCATCTTGCAAAACTGAAATTCTAAAAGCAAACAAAGAAACAAAAACCCCACTGAAATTCTATACACATTAAACAACAACTTCCCATTTCTGCCCCCCCCATCCCCCCACCCCTGGCAACTACTTTCTGTCTCTATGAACTTGACCACTCTAGATTCCTCATATAAGTGGAATCATACAGTGTTTGTCTTTTTGTGCCAAGTTTATTTTACTTAGCATAATGTCTTCAAGATTCATCCATATTATAGCATGTGTCGGAATTTCCTTCCATTTAAGGACTGAATAATATTTCATTTTATATATATATATATATATATATATATATATATATATATATATTACATTTTGTTTATTCATTCACCTATCGATGGCTACTTGGGTTACTTTCAGCTTTTGGCTACTATGAATAATGCTGCTATGAACATGGGTGCACAAATATCTTTTTGAGACCCTGCTTCCAGTTCTTTTAGCTATATATTCAGAAATAGAGTTACTGAATCATATGTAATTTTAAAAAATATTTTGGGGAGTAGCCCTACTATAAGGCTCTTTAATTGACATACTTACTGCTCAGAATGATAGGAGGCAAGAAGGTAGCTGTTTCTCAATATATAAATCACACAAAAACCAGGAAGGTAGACTTGCCATCAGCAGAATCAAGAGGTTTTTATTTATTTTTTATTTTTTTAAAATATATTTTATTGATTTTTTTACAGAGAGGAAGGGAGAGAGATAGAGAGTTAGAAACATCGATGAGAGAGAAACATCGATCAGCTGCCTCCTGCACATCTCCTACTAGGGATGTGCCCGCAACCCAGGTACATGCCCTTGACCGGAATCGAACCTGGGACCTTTCAGTCCGCAAGTCGACGCTCTATCCACCGAGCCAAACCGGTTTTGGCTAGAGGTTTTTAAAAACAACTCTATGGCCCTGGCTGGTGTGGTTCAGGTGGTTGAGCATCTTTCCTGCACCAAAAGGTTCCCGGTTCAATTTCAGTCAGGACACATACTCAGGTTGCAGGTACGATCCTTGAGTGAGGATTAAAATAATAATAATAATAATTGGTAATAATAATGTTATTATTATTGTTCATTTTTTAAAGTTTTTTTTTTCTTTAAGAACTCTATAACATCTAAAGCAAATGTAAGAGCATGCTTTAAACTGCTGCCTTGAGTGAGAAGTGGAGAAGGAAAATTAATTGCAGACTAAACTACTTAAGGACCTAAGTATTCCTACTGGGAAATGTTTATCTATTTGGTGGAGTTGCAAGTTTTTGGGAGTGCCCTCATTAGAAAACAGCTGATGATTCCAGGAAACTTTGGAAGCATCACCATGGTGATACAGAGTGACCCATTTAAAGGGCAAAGCCTATTGTGAGTTGAACTTCAAAAGATGCCTGTATAGAAGCTTCTCTTTTATTTTTTATTGAACATAAGATATGAAATAAAATAGCATTATTATTATTATTATTATTATTATTATTATTATCTGCATTCCTCTTGCAGTCTGATGTACTGGGAGAACCCAAGACACCTTCAGATTCTGTCCTGGCGTGGCTCTCCTTAGCTGCACTACTTTGAGCGACCACTAACCTCCCCAACCTCAGAGGGTTGAGCTAAAGGGCCTCTACTGTCCCTTTGGCCTGTGGATTTACCTCTATGCACATGTATATGCTACAGCTCCTTTCTGTTTGCTACCCCTTTGCTCTGGAACTTGCCTATGATCTAATCAGACACAGTGGAAAATGAGGAAATAAATAAAAAGATGAACAGGCAAACAGCATCAGAGTCCATGTGTTAAAGCTCCTACACCATACTGCTTCCCTTGGACCTCGGGTACATGGGGTTGAATTAATCACACTTGTGGGTTCGCATCATCTTTCATCATTAGTCTAGACAGGGTCCCTCTCTGTTTAATCTTAGTCTATTATTTTCTTCTTCATATCCCAACACTTTTCTCATTCCAGGCACTGTGCTATATATGGGCAATTGTATTTAACTAATAATAATGCTATGAGGTAGACAATGATATTACCTCCATTTTTCATGTGAGGAAACCAAGGGTTAGGGAAGTTAAGGGACAGAGGCAGAATATCAACCCAGCTAGACAGATCCAGAATCTACATCACTATACC
This sequence comes from Myotis myotis, assembly GCF_014108235.1. Taxonomy (NCBI): domain Eukaryota; kingdom Metazoa; phylum Chordata; class Mammalia; order Chiroptera; family Vespertilionidae; genus Myotis; species Myotis myotis. The sequence goes on from NW_023416319.1 coordinate 11,602,049, forward strand.
AGCTAATCAAGAAAACTTGTTTAAAATACAGCTTGACTAAAGTTATTCTGAATTGTCTGTAATACCCGCCCCCTCCCTTTCATTCTTGAAAAGGAAATGTAAGCAGATCTATTTTGAGGCACTTTGATTCTCCTCATTCATCCTTTGCAGAGCTTTATCACCAGAGGCAATTTTCTAAAACTGGGATCACTGTCTCTTTGGATTTTCTTCTCTTTTATTCCACTTCTCTTGCAAAACTGGAAGTTATAGCTGTCAGCCTTGGCTTTGACTCTATTCCTTGCTGGGGACATAATTGGAATAACATAAAATAGCATTTCCCCTCCTTAAACAGAATACCTTTCCACTCACATTGTACTCTTTCTGCATCTCATTTATAAGAAGATGATTGTTGATGGGCAGAATATGCTCACATTTCTCCTCTGGAGGGATGAAGAGTGTAGGGATTTATAGTAGAACTAGAGGCCGGGTGCACAAATTTGTGCACGGGTGGGGTCTGGCCGGCCCACCTCGATTGGGGCGATTGGGCTGGGCTGGCCAGGGGCAGGGGACAGGGGAGGTTGGCCAGCCGGCCCCGCCCCCTGGTTGAACTCCTTGTTGAGCTCCCAGTTGAGGGGACAATTTGCATATTAGCCTTTTATTATATAGAATGAAGTGTGTGTCACACTTAAGGTAAATCCATCCCAGATTGATAATTAGCTAAGGTGATGGCCATTTGACATTCCTGGCATTCTTAGACAACTCTGCTATGTGATGGGACAAATTTGTTAACATTGACTGCATTTTGTTTGTGAGCCCTGGCGGGAGGAGAGGGGACAACTCTTGGGGAAGATGCAGGGACAGGAGAGGTTAAGAGTTTGATTGACTAGAAAGATTCTTTCCAGGGGAGTCTAAAGATGGATTGCCAGGATGGGGAGGTCCAGTCATAGTTGAGAGGGGGCAAATTAGGAATAATAATAATGTTGATGATGATGATAATAATGCCAATCTCTATTGAATGCTTACTATGTATATATCAGGCTCTATATATGCATTATTTATATGCACTGACTTATTGCTTTTTATGTATTATCATTTTTAATCTTCCCAACAACTTCAGATAGGTACTATTATGGGGACATGAAATAGATGCTATTACAATCTCCATTTTATATTGGAGAAATTGAGGCTTAGAAAGGTAATTTTTTTAAGATCACATAACCAGCTATGACTCATTGGTCTATCTTTTTAAGCAACAGACACACAGCCAGTGAGTGAGCTTTGGAAAAAAGGGATAAGATAAGGAGAGAATGAAAGAATGCCCTTTGAAGAGGATGATTGAGGAGGTCTACAGTGGGACCCTGTGAAGGGTTCAGGTCTGGTTGAGCAGTTCAGGATTTTACCCAAATGGGGAGAGAGAGTACCCCACGGTGGTCCTCCTAGTTGGTTCCAAGCATCCATGAATCCAGGCCAGGCCCATACCCTTTGCTGGGAATCGTCTCTTCACTATTTTCTTCCTAATTTGAAAGCCATGCTATTATATAATTTGAATATAACAGCCAAAGATAATTTTCTGCTTGAAACAATTATCAGATTTTATGTTGGATAGGCTGACTGAATAAAAGACTTCTTTCCTCAAGAGATCATTTTATTCTGTTAATTGTAAAAAGTCTTTGCGGAGACACCCTTGCAAATGGTGAAACTAAACCCTGCCCCTAAGTGAGGAAGGGTCTAAGACTTTACAGACCTGGCAAGAAAATCATGTACCCTTCTCCCCCAGCACTAAATTCATTTAGGGTCTCATCAGAGCATCCCAAATCAAGTTTTTATGAAGTGTCTTTTATTTTGTACTTGGTTCCTCTTTAACAAATGAGTCATTGATTTTCAAAAATTTTAAATGTATCCAGACTTTTTTTTTTTTGGTTTTTGTTTTGAACAGTCATTCAGAAGCCAAATCCAGTAACCCTGTCCTCTCTCCCTGCTGCTTTGTTGTAAAGATGGCTTTCCTCCCTGTGGATCACAGTGGTTCCTTTGACACGAATGAACAACCCTCAACCAGCTAAACTGTTGCCCCATGTGCAAGGAGTGCCTAGCAAGTCTTTCTAAAATGTTGCCTGGTGATTATTGTCTGCTACATTCCGGGAAGGCCTGAAAATAACAGTAAAGTAAGAAAGGAACTTTAGGGACAATCTCAGTTTGCTCTGTGATTTATGAGACATTCTAATCTAGAGCCCTTTGGAAGCTTCTCCATGTAGGGTGAAGTAGGGAAGCCGACTGGAGCCTCACCATAAAACTGTGGTTGGGTACAATAAACCCCTAAAGACTAGTCAAAGACGGATTCACTTGATGCCAAATTCTTTCCTATCATCCAAGAGTGGCCAATGAAACCAAAGGTGGGAGTGAGAATTCACCAGGGTTTTCGACAAAACATTCCAATAAATTAAAAAACAAACAACCTTTGTTAGAATGAAAACTGTTTGGTAATGCTGGCTGGTTACAGTGCCCTCATGTGTCTCAGCATGGTAGTCTCATTTGGGGCTTTTCAAAGGGCATAAAATGCTCTTCTAGTCACTCCAGCACCATTTCATGGCATTCTCCTCCTTCCCATCTGTTTCTAGGACCACAAATGAAGCTCCGTCTTTGGTTGTTAGAACTTCCACTGTGATTATTTTTATCACAGGCTGAAGGCATAAAGTATCCTATTTTCCAGTGTTCAATAAATGCTTGCTGAATTAGTTCTCCCTTATTTCTCAATGCCTGCCAAAGAGTAAATGTAACTCAAGTTTCCATCAGCTGGTGAATCAATAAATAAATTGTGACAACCCACACAATGAATACTACTTATTAATAAATAGGGAAGAACAATTGATGTACGTAACAACAAAAGGCTGTCTATTATAAGATTCCGTTCATGTGATATTCTGGAATACAGACACATATCAGATCAGTTGGTAGCCAAGGGCTAGGGGAAAGGGAGTGGGGTTGGCTGCAAAGGGGTACAAGGGAATGTTTTAGGAAATAAAAAAACGTTCTATATCTTATTTGATGTTGGCTACCTGACATTAGTGAAAAGTTACTGAACTGGCATTGGTGGTATGATCTTGAGGGTAACTGCCCCCCAAAACTCATTGAATAGTACACACACAAAAAAGCGAAATTTACTGCATGTGAATTATACCTCAGTGAACCGCACATAAAAGTTTTCCATACCTCAAAGCATCACTGGGATCTTCTTCCAAAATACAAATCCCCAGTCCTTCTAGGTTAGCCTCTTGGCCTCCTTTTCTTTGCCCATCTGAAAAAGACACCACGATAAACTCTTGTGAAAGTCTCCAAGTTCCAGCCCAATTCAAAGCCCTAATGGGGCCAGCCTGCATTCCAAACAGAACGCTCCCTGACTCAGCCATTGTGCCTGTGTGCAGTGACACAGAGCCTCCCTGGCATTTAGATCTTGAAAAAGAAAACATCAAAGTTCCAGGCCAATGCTAGACTTGCTACCAGCAAGTGGGAACCCCTTGAAGGGAAATGAGATCTGGGCCCTGCAGGCAAATTCATACTGTCAGTTTGATGGCCTCCTTCCCTGACAGACAACAATCATTTGTTCCTGCCCAGAAGTTGTGCCTTGAGCAAATTATTCATTAGCCACAAGACCGAACATTCCACCCAGGCAGCACCCAATGGGTGATTCTGGAAAATAGCTTCGGTTGGGTGGCTCCCAAAATGTTCTACCCACACTCACCCCCAACAGTGGTGACCCACAAATATTGATCCAGGCCAATCAATCTTTCACTTTGCTGGGCTTGAGAGTCACCTTCACTTGTTAAGAGAATAAATCTTAAGTATTCTCACCAGAGGCCCACCCACAAAATGTGATAGACGTGCTAATTAATCTGAATGTGCTAATCATCTCACAATGTATCCATATATATGTTGTCATCACGTCGTATACCTTTAAAAATTGCATTGTACAACCTAAATATATATAATTTGTATTTGTCAATCATACCTCAATGAAGCTGGGGGGAAAATCACCTAAGAAGTATATTTTCTAAATGCCAGTTAGGTCTGGGAGTAGTCCTGGGAAACTGCATTTTTTAATAAACCCTCATATCATTCAGATCAGGAAGTCTAAGGACATAATTTCAGAAATGATGACTTAGGCCTCGAGAAACTCCTATACATAGAGTTTGTTTTCACTTGAGAAAGTTGAGCGATTTACTCATTGGAAATGTGTGACCTACCAAGTGGAGGATAGCACAAAGATTAAGAGTGGGGCTTTGGAATGGGGTTCCTGGGTTCAAAGACCACCTCTTCCTGTTATTGAGGCCTTCCACACGTTACTTAATCTCCCCACAGCATGTGTGTAAAACAGGGTAAGATCAAATGAGCTAATACTCATAAAGCACTCAGAATAGTGCCAGTAAGATTAGATTAACATCAATTATCATTCTGTCCAGGTCAATAAAGACTGAGGGGAATATTGCAAACCATGAACAAAGAGAGTTACTTCAAAGAGCTTTTCATTTAAAGCTTGGACATCTCCAAATACTTCAAATGATAGAGGGTAAGGTAACCACTATATGCATGCCAACTTTCCTACATTTCTAATTTCTTTGCCATTTTAAAAATTAAAAATATGAGCTAAAAAAATAAGTTAAACTTAGCAGTAGCCTTCTTGGATTAAGGGGCTTGAGACAACTCAGATATATTAGTTGATCTGTACAAGTTATGTATACTCTTTGTTGAAAACAGAGATGCAAATCAGAGCTCTTGAAAAATATAAATTTTGACTCAGTAGAGAATGGGGCAGGGCCCAGGGAATCTGAATTTCTAAAGCGTTCTCTCTGTAACTTGGTTGTACATTCCAGGTAGAGAACTACTGTTAAAGGAAAAGGCTGGGATCATTCACCTTGTTTATAGCTTAAGAAACAGAGACCAAACATGTTAAATACTTTGCCAAGGTCACTCAGCTAATCATTTGCAGAGGCAGGAGTTAGATTTGGATCAGTAATTCAAAGGCCAAAATCCTCTCCATATTGTAGAAGCTACTTGTATAGGGTAGGATAAGCATGGTAAACTTGCATTCCCTCATTTGCTTATGAAATAACTAGAGGCCCAATGCATGAATTCATGCATGGGTCGGGTCCAGCTGGCCCGCCCCCAATCGAGGCTGATTGGGCCGGGCCGGTGGGTGTGTGGGGGCGAGGGGCCATGGGAAGTTGGCTGGCGGGGGGAGGAGGGACAAGGGAGGTGGATCGACCTCACCCCCAATAGGGGGGTGCGATTGGGGCTAGGGCCAGCTGGGGGGAGGGGCCATGGGAGGTTGGCCCCCGATTGGGCCAGTTGGCCAGCTGCAGTGCACATCATAATGACTAGTCATTCTGGTCCTTCCGGTCACTTGGCATATAGATAGATAGATAGATAGATAGATAGATAGATAGATAGATACTCTGATCTGAATTCATAGAAACTTTAAATTAGAACTGCTGAACTGGATTCTGAATTCCTGTCAGATTCCACCTTTTACTCTCTTACCCACACATATTCCAATTTACTGCTTATTCCCATTAAATCCCTGGAAGTGTAAAGGAGAGATGGTTCACATGGCACATGGATAAAATCTGGATGGGAAATATGATCATGAACTTGAAGATTTGTTCTTCTCCATTTGTAAAGCGTAAGATACTCCAAGGACCACGGTTTCATCATGAACAAATCCAAGACCAACTGGCACATAAAACTAGGAAAAAAGAATCCCAAAGGATCACGATCCTGAGAATATTATCCTGTAAATCATCAACTAACAAATCACAGGGACATGAATTGGGAGAATATCCAAAAGGCCATTCTAGTGGCTGAAGGCAGTGGCATTTGATCTCTGGGTTGAGTTTTTTGTGGATTCCCTTTGCTTCTTGGGACATGTGTGTGACCTACAAAGTCCCTCAGAAACCATTTTCTGTCATGTATTATCACAGAAGAAAATCTGTCAAAGTAAAGTCTGCGGAGGGAAGGGGAGTGGCTACCAATCAAGTGAAGTCATTCTGCTGAACTTGAGCCAGGGAACCAAACTGGGGCGGTAGCATTTTGCCTACAAAAATGGTTGCCTGCAGACCTTCACACATCACCCACCCTTTGATAATAAAACAGACCCTTTTATTTAGATACTTCTTGGCACCCACTGGCTGCTTTCTTTTCAGATTTTCTGTTGCCCATATTTCAATATCCCGCCTTTGCATTCTCCTCCTGCTCTTGTTAAAATACTGTTTCTTTCTTTCTTTTTTAAGATCCCTTTTAATCAGATAGCTCCTGCTGGCATGAGCTGTCAGAGGTATTCATTTCAGTGGACTCTGGCCTTATGCTGCATTACCTTGGCAACAAGATTAAGAGGCAAAGGCCTGGCCTTAAACTTGTCAGAGTCTCCAACGATGTGAACAGAGCACATATTACTCTCTAGCCTATCAAGTTGTCATGCCAACCGCCAACAATAAAAGCCATCTCTCTCTTTCAGGGTTTTAATTTAATAAGTTTTCAAATGAGTTTCTTCTGTAATTCAATTGGTCTGGAAATGTAATATATGACTGTGTGTGTGTGTGTGTGTGTGTGTGTGTGTGTGTGTGTGTGTGAGTGTGTGTGAGTGTGTGCACGCACGCGTGCTCGTGTGTGCTTAGCCAGTCACTAATGACCTTCCATGAAATGACTGGTAATTGGAAATACAATTTAAGTCAAAAGTTCATCCAAAAGCAAAGAAAAGTGCTGGATCAAACAAAAGGAGCCTATAATTTTGGAAATCCTGACTAAGGTAAGTAAACAAAATCTTCAGAGCTGACTTCTGCCCTCAGACATACGTATAGGACCTCCGTCAGCACAGCTGTTTAGCACATTCAATACCCAGAAGAGCTGCACCCCCATACATATTTAGAACTCGTTTAATTAGTTTTGAGTTCACAACCAACTTCAGTTTCTTAAAGACACTCCCATTTTTATACTTACATTCCGTTTACCTCTAAACCAGGACGTTTTGTAGGAACCCGTCCCCTTAGAAAGTCTCTTCATCCTCTAAGGACTCTCAGACAAGGCACTGCATGAAATCTAGGGCCTAGGAGTAATTGGGGGTCAGGGTTTCTCAGACTTATTGGTTTCAATACTCCCCTTATCGTTGTGACAACTGTACAGTTATTTATTTATTTTCTCCTTTAATTGACTTATTTAAATACATACATTTAGAAGGGCAACTTTATATCATGGGCCTGATAGTCTGCTCTTTTACGCCCTCCTGCCAGTGGGAACATGGTTATTCCTTAGCTTTTAATAACTAACACATAGAGGGTTGACTAAATAGGCGCTGTTGAAAATACTTTTCACCTACTGACACATTTCATCCTCAACCATTGAGGCAGGTAACACTTTCTACTGACCCAACTTCACAGAGGAAGAAAAAGAACCATAGAGAAGTTAGGCAGCAAGTCCACAACCCCACAGCTGGTAAGTGTCAGGACTGAGGTTCGAAGCTAACGGTCTGGTTTCAGGCTCTCAACTCCATACACTGCTTCATTGGATTCTGGTTGGTTGATTGAGACTCTTTGCAAAGTTTTACCTTCACAAACTTCTTGAAGGCAGGGACCATAGCTACTACTTCTATCTCCTTCTTAATATCTAGTTGAATGCCTTTCACATACTAGTTACTAAGATGGGTGGTTGACTTGTTCAAGAGGGGTCTGGGAGAATCCTAGAATATCAAATTCAAGGCCACTTTGAAACTACACCTTTTGTTTAAGTTGGAGCAGTAGGGACTATGATCACTCCAATCCACAAGTACATAAGGTCTTCTGGAGACCAAACTCGCCGAGGACAGAGGCCATATTTCATGGTGTGATGCGTATTCTCTGCTGGCCCCACCAGAGAGACACTTTCCACGTTTTCCCACTGTGCTCTCTGCCCAGGGCACATGATATTTACAGACTGCACCAACTGGTCTCTTTTGCCCTCTGGCTTTACATTAGGCTAGGATGCACTGGCAGGAGAATGAGAGAAAAGCTGGGGTATTTATTCCTTAGTTCACTCCTTGCCAAAGCGCAGTTTGGTAATGTTTGCTTCCCTCTACCAAAGACCATTGGTTCTATTGAGCAACTCTGTCCTCCAGCTTCAGCTCCTGCTGGGATAGTAAGAGCTTTCTGCTAGTACTAGTTTCAGGGTGCTTCACCGTTCTTTATTGGTGTCCTGTGACTGACGGAAATTTTAGTAATAGTCCCTCCAATAAATATATCATTTGTCTCCTGACAGGTTCCTGGCTCTTATGCTTCTCACATGAGAATCACCTACAGATCTTATTCAAATGCAGATTCTGATTCACACTCTCAGGTGGGCCATGGAATTCTGCATTTCTAATAAGCCCGCAAGGAGATGGATGCTCCTGAAGCCACACTTTCAGTAGCAAAAATCTAATAGATGGTCTATATCTGCCGCTGGCTAGGTATTTTATGTTGAAAAAAAGAATAATTAAATGAATGACTTGGATGCAATGAATGCTGCATTGGCCAACATTGGTGTAGATAGCCATGCCCTTGCCGTACCTATCTTGTAATAACTTACCCTGGAGGTCCCAGTGTGGTTGCAGCAGACCCACCAGGTCACGCCATGAAGCTCACGGCTGGCTGGACATTCTCATCTCTGTCTTTCTCATTGCCAGAGCTACCCCGGTGATTCTCATCATTCTGTTTATTAAAAATAGCAACTACCACAACTGACCTCCAAGAAATTGAATTCACACACATGAATATTTTTTTCCTCAGAGATAAAAGTAAAGCTGATTTATTTTCAACATCAGAATTGATCTCCCCGAGGGACAATCTTTGCTGAGTGAAAGATGGTAGAGGAATTCATGGTTTGCCAAACAGTAAGTCTTATTTGCTTAGATTCTTGTACAAACAGGTTCTGTGGGCAATCAAGCTCTGAGAGATAATTCAAAACAAGAGCCAGCTCAAAGCAAAACACACCTACCTGTGCCTGTAAGCAGATCAAGCTGTCAGGAAATCTGGATTCCCTTTCACATTTAACTTAGCAACACACACTCTTTGAAGACCTACTAAGTGCCAGACACTGTATCTCTTTACAGGCCATGATTTATGTACACAGGAAAATCTTATTAATTTCACATCTAAATATTGTGATAATTCAGATAGCTTCTAACCTGCATTTGACTATTTCCCTAACCATGCAAAAGGATTTACTTTGGTCAATCAGTTTGTAAAAAAAGAAAAAATACTTAAAAGAATAAATGGTTTTTGAGACCTCTCAAGTGTTGTTAGAAAGGTAAATGTAGGTTTTTGACTATGAAGTCACTAATTGATTGATTAATAATGTTGATTATCATATCAATTAAAAATTATTCTTCTAAATGCAATGTGATATCCTAGAATAAGAAACTGTAAAATCTGAATAAAGTGTTGAGTTTAATAGTAATAGCAATGTTAATTGTAATATGCCAATATTGGCTTCTCAGTTTTGGCAAATGTACCACAGTAATGTAAGATGTTAACATTTAAAAAATCTAGGTGAAGGGTAAATGGAATTCCCTGGACTATTTTTGAAACTTTTCCATAAATGCAAAATTATTCCAAAATTTAAAAGTTTATTTTTAACATGTGCACATCCGTTAAGTCTGATTCTCTGAGAACTCCTAGCAGCAGCAACAGAAACCAGTTCTTGAACACATACTCTGGTTGACTCAATGTCCAGTGCTCAACACATGTGCTCACAACAATGTTATCCTCACTTTATAGACAAAGACAATCTGGCTCAGAGTAACTGAGCAACTTGCTTAAAGATACACAGCTAGAAGGATGACAAGGTCTCTCTAACCCCGAAGTCTGAGCTCTGAGCAACAAACACCACAGCTGCACTGGGTTGCCTCTTTTAGTCTGAGTTTCTCTGTTTAAAGGAGACTTATCACAAACTCACACCGGTACTCATTTTTCATTTGAGTTGGTGAAACATATGAACCCAATTATTTGCACTGGACCTTTAAGTAAACCACAGTATCATTTTGAAAATAACTGAGTTGAACACAAGGTCAAGTCTACTACCTTTCTGTTTGTTAAATTGGACTCAAATTTTCCTGGAGGAGGGTGGAATGTTTTCAGAACGAAGCAACTAGGCCTTTCCCCTTGGCTCCTGTCTTCTCTTGCCCAGATAATCTGTTCAGAGACAATAGACATTCATGAGACCACCGGCAATTTGAACACTCGTTGGATATTTGATGATGTTAAGGAATTATTGTTACCTTTTTAGGGTGATCATAGTATTGCAGTTTTGTTTTTAAAAAATCTTTATCTTTTAGCGATACATGCTGAAATACTTAGAGATGAAATGATATAAAATACTTCGAGATACTAGTATTTGGTTCACAGGGGAGGGGGGAGGGGCAGGAAATGTGCAGGGAAATTGGCCATGAGTTGATTGTTGTTGAAAATGAAATGAAAAGGCTCTGAGACTGGACCACATAGTGCCCAAGTTCAACAAGGATGCATGACCTCACCACCACCCTCCTTCTCTTCCCTCCCACCAGCTCAGGTTTCTGCTTGGCAATACCCTGCTGAGCTCTGCCTGAGTCTTCATTGATCTCCCAGCTGCCAAAGTCAACGCACATTTCCAGCCCCGCCAAGACCTCTCTGCAAGCGTTCGTCTGTTGCCAGCTCTCTATACCCGTGTCCCATGAACTGATAATTTCCAAGGCTCCAGGTGCTTTGTATTCATTATTTATTTAAACTTTACAACTGCAGGAGGGAGGCTTTATTTCCCACTCCACCCTTAGTTTTGCTAAATGAGGAAGCTGGCTCAGGGAAATTAGTAACTTACCTAAGTTCTTAGAGCTAGAAAACAACAGGAGTAAGATGCAAACCCAGAAGTATTTGTTTCTGAAATGTGTGTTATTGTTACTTAATTAATAGTTTAATAAATCACTAATTTCTATTTTATTATAAGATATTAAGTATGCCGAAACCGGTTTGGCTCAGTGGATAGAGCATCGGCCTGCGGACTTAAGGGTCCCAGGTTCGGTTCCGGTCGGGGGCATGTACCTGGGTTGCGGGCACATCCCCAAGTGGGAGATGTGCAGGAGGCAGCTAATCGATGTTTCTCTCTCATCGATGTTTCTAACTCTCTATCTCTCTCCCTTCCTCTCTGTAAAAAAATCAATCAAAAAAAAAAAAAAACACCTTAAAAAGAAAAAAAAAAAGATATTAGGTATAATACTGTAATTATTAAGTTATTATTATTTATTGGTATTATAAATAATACCAGTAGTTTCAGCTTTTAGATTTCATGGGCTAGAAAAAATTTTTAAACAATTTTTAGAGCTCTAACATGAGGCTGCTAAATATGTGTGTGTGTGTGTGTGTGTGTGTGTGTGTGTGTGTGTTGTCATTAGGACACTTAAAAAAATGCCCAAGGATAATATATCATCACTATCATTGAATTATTTTTTAAAAAGATTCCCAAATGAACTGATATGGAAATATCTGTATAATGTGTTATGAAGTGAAAAAAGGAAGAGGCAGAATGCCACCTGCTATATTAAGAAAAATTTTCTATGAACATGTCTGCTTGCATATGCACAGAGCATTTCTTGAAGAATACGAAAATAGTAACCGCGGCTGCTTCTGGGTTTGGGAACCAGAAGTCTGGGATAGGAGGGAGATGTAGGTTTTGTACATTTTGAATTCTGTGCAAGGGGCATCATGTATCAACTATTTTTTAAATAAATAAATAAGTAGAAAATAAATCTCTAAAAGTGAAGCTATTGCTAGGGACTGAATATTTGTGTTCCCTCCTCCCCCCATTTATATGTTGAAATCCTAACTCCCAGAGGTGATGGTGTTAGGAGGTGGGGGCTTAAGTCATGAGGGTGGAACACTTATGAATAAGATTAGTGGTTCATAAAAAAGGCTCCTTCAAAATTCCTAGCTCCTCCCACCATGTGAGGATACTTAGAGAATGTGTGGGCTATGAACCAGGAAGGGGACCCTCACCAGAAGCACACCATGTTGGCATCTTGATCTTGGACTTCGTAGCCTCCAGAATTAGAATCAACAAATTTCTGTTGTTTATAAGCTAGCCAGTCGGTGGTATTTTGTTACAGCAGCTCAAAAAAAGACAGATGTTTTAACATCTCCAGAAAGATATGGCTAACATAATCACAAAATAATTTATATAGCCCTAGCCCGTTTGGCTCAGTGGATAGATGCAGCCATGGGCAAACTACGGCCCGTTTGAAATGAATAAAACTAAAAAAAAAAAAAGACCGTACCCTTTTATGTAATGATGTTTACTTTGAATTTATATTAGTTCACACAAACACTCCATCCATGCTTTTGTTCCAGCCCTCCGGTCCAGTTTAAGAACCCATTGTGGCCCTCGAGTCAAAAAGTTTGCCCATCCCTGGATAGAGTGTCAACCTGAGGACTGAAAGGTCCCAGGTTCAGTTCTAGTCAGAGGCATGTACCTCGGTTGCAGAATTCTTCCTGGCCTGGGCTCTTGGTCGCAGCTAGTGCAGGAGGCAGCCAATTGATGTGTTTCTTTCACATTGATATTTCTCTCTTCTACTCTCTCTAAAAATCAATGGAAAATATCCTTTGGTGGAGATTAATAATAATAGTAATTTACATAAATGTAACTTTACCCTTATTTTTCTCTTTCTGACATGCCTTGGCGAAAACTTGGTAAGGGTCTGACAGTAGCCTTCGGACAGACCAGACCGACATTGCTCCAGGTTTACCTTCCAGTCCTCACTGACCGCTCCCTGGGCATGTATGCGGCTGATGTCCTAAAGCCTTCCCGGACCCATAGGCAGGGGCATCGCTTTGGGCGGTCCCTTCTAAGTGCCAAAATGCAAAACAACTTTCCCAGCATCAGAGCATAAATAGGGAATTGGGCCTGGCTGGAGTCAATGGCCTAAGACTAGGAACCTGGATTTGAGAAGTTCTCATCCTGATACAAGTTCTTGAACTTGACTACACTTCAGAATCGCCTTCCTATTTTGTCAGAATAGCACCTTCCAGAGACTGTGTCTCAAGGTAGGGCTGGAAATGTGCATTTTAAACCAGCCTCTGGGGCTTCTGATGAGTGAGGAAATCACTATTTGGGGAAATGAAGAGTCCAAACTGTGTATCTTTATGAACTGAGGACGATGACAGAATTTTAATACTAATTCAAAAAATTAGTATTTTTTTTTTTCTAAAAAAAGAAAAAAGAGGAGGGCCTCCTCTGGGTGACAGTCAAAAGTCAAACAAAGCAGTTCCCCTCCCCCGCTCCACCAGAGGTCAAACAGGATGTGTCTCAGATGGAGTCTGCTGATGCAAACAGGATCTGGAGAGAAATAACAATTTTTCCTTTTCACTCTGAACCTCCATCCGACCAGCTCCGGAAACAGTCCTGATTAGAGCATAATTGATTTGGACTCGGCGAGCAGAGCAGCCAGGCCTGCACATGGCCCTCCTGAGTTGTGCGGGCTGTGCAGTATCATCTGACTCTTCACCGCATTAAAAACAATCTGACATGACATGGGCTGGTTTTCTAACAACTTTGCAAACCAAGTATGATGGTGGGGTCAATGGCTGTGCCAACCAGACTTTAGAGAGCCAGCAGGGCATTTCCAGCGACAGCAAAGAAACTTGAGGCATTTTAGCTGCATAAATACTAATTCTGGTCACACAGGATTTGGGGTCTTTTGCTGGGCAGGAAACGATCATGTATTACTTTCAAAGCGGAATCAGTTATTCTAGTTTAAACAAGGATTCTCAACAGTTTGCTTTTTGGGTGCTTTTTTTTTTCTTTTGCACACATCACAGAGTGACTGTAATTCAAATTTATCAGAGATTGAAAGGACAAACCAAATAAACAAAAAATCCCATAGTACCAGAAGGCTAGGAGGAAATGAGTTGAGTCAGAAAAGAATTCCAGCGGGGACTTTTTGGACAGTGTTAGACTCCTTACTTTCAAGTAATTGTTTCCTCTTTTTGCCCCAGTCTGTGTCAAGATCCCAGTGAACTGCAAACGGGCCACTAGCCAACCAAGGAATAGCTGCTAGACTAAAGCATCTCTTAGATCCACACCATAAACTCTACTACTTGAACTTATTATTTCCTGAGATCAGGTCCACCCACCCAACCCAGTTATCCAGGAAAGTAAGAATACCAACAGTACTCCGCACGTGTTATCTACGAGTTTACAGGAAAGCATCAGCATTCTGTAATGAAATATGCAAATCTATAAGATTTTCATGCCATAGCTCCAAGTGGCTCAGTTTTGCCGGTATGCCATGTCGTTTTGTTTCTATGTAGATCTGAATCCAATGTCTTTTGTGCTAAAAACAAAACAAAACAAAACAAAAACCAACTATTAGAGCCCAATTTGGATTTTTTATGATACAAAATAAACTTTTTGGATCATATAATAAAAGAGAATCCAGTCTCTCTTCCTGGATTATTTTGAAGCACAAACACATCGGATCGTTTCATCGAATAATGTTCAATAGGTAGCTCGAAAAAGAAAGATTATTTTACAAACACAATATAATTGTCACGTTTTTAAAATTAACATTACCTCTTTAATATCAACCAGTATCTAGTCATCTGATTTTTAAGCAGAAATCTTACAGAAAGTCATACTGGTGCCACTAGCACAGTTCTGCATTGCTACAGGAGCTGTGTGATCTGCCCCCTACCCAACGCCCCAAGGCAGGGATGCTTAAGAATCGGATGCACAAAAGTTCTTTCAGGGACTTGAGTGAACTCGAGTGTCAAGACGTCCCCGCCTGTGGAGACTGGGCTGGATCCTCCAGCATTGTTGACTTTGGTCTGGATGTTTATCCATTCATGTTTCAGACCTCTAGTCGCTTGTTTATCTTGGCCATCCCTTTCCAGCCCGAGACTTCCCACACCCTGCCATCTGGCACCCACAATGGTTTCATTCCCACAGCCCCAGCGCTGAGCAGAAACCTCAGGGGAAGCCGAGATCCTGCAAAAGGCCCCAAGCGCTGGGCCCACACTTCTGTACCCTCGTCTTCCTGCAGGAAAATAAAGGGGGCAAAAGGAATTTTTGGAGAGCATTCTCCGGGTTCATTATCAACAGAATACAAGCCTCTTACTGTCAATTGATAGATTCAGTCAATAAATAGCTCAGTGCCTTGGTGAAGGTTATTCCCTGGTGAGAAGCTTAGAAAGTTTTAGAACTTTCTTAGGAAGTTTTAGAACTGTACCTGATGGCTTCTTTTATTAAAAAAAAAACACACCATCATATCACTAAATATTCAACTTGTATCCTTAGACCTACAAACTAAGACAGTGAAATTTTTAACAGAACATTTTCAATGGTAAAGACGTTTTCAATTAATGCAATTGAAAGCAGCTAGGTTGTTAATTTCTGGCAAATACGTTCACTCACCATTTGACTCACAAATTGCCTCCCACTTTCCTACTGTCCTGCTGCCCTGACTTGTCAGATTTCCCAGTCCTTGAAGGTTCTGTTGACCACCCAAGCCAAAGAGCTTCTCTCTCTAAATTCCAATGAGAGCGACACCATCTCTATCACCATGACACCTTTCACAGTTCCTAAGAACCTACTATGTGCTGGGCTTACTGTCTTATTCCATTTATCTTTAGTGTATTGTCTGAATTAAACAGCTCCAGGAGGAAGGCCATCGTTTTATAAATGAGGAAAAAATAAGGAAAGATTTGGTAAACACCCACAGTCAGCGGGACAGTAAAGGACAGAGCTGGACTATGTGCCTTAGAGGGAGATCCTTCAATCTTTAAACCACATTGCCTTAAAAAAAAAAAAAAAAATCAAATTCCGCCTTGTCAACAACGTTTATGTATGTGTCCTCCCCTTGACCCAGTCTCTGGATTTAGCACAGTATCTGGCAAACGTAGGAGCTCAATGTGCGATAGATGCTAGCTGTTGTTATTGTTGTTGCTGTTATCAGTAATTATTAACTGCGTGGCCCAGAACAGTCTCACTTCTATGCTGGGGGCTGTTGTAGAAGCAGAAGCATAAAGAGTCTGGCCTTATGGTCGCCAGATGTAGCATATAAAAGTATGGGATGCAATACTTGGGATATATGTAAACGAAGAAGGTATTTGATGCTTCTCTGAAATTCAAATTTAACTGGGCATCCTGTATGTTATCTGGCAGCCCTTGTCATGGGGCCGACCAGGGACGGTGCTACGAGCAAGAGGAGCCTTCCCTGCTGAGCCATCTGGTGCTGATTAGCAGCGTTGCAGGCATTCTGAGAAGGGAGGGCACAGTGGGTGCTGGGCAACCAGAGAGGGCTTCATGGAGCAGGTGGGGCTGCCGAGAATCAGGCAGACCGGAGATTTTACAGGCTTTAGGCCTTCGGAAGGATTAAGGGAAGCAGCAATCGGCCAAGTGGCTTCTAACTTGAGCTTATTATGGAAATAAATTCAAAGAGCCGAGCTGGAAGAAAGAGAAGATATCGCTGTAAGTGGTTTTTGATAGTGCACGAGGCAGTAAATTGTCTATGACATTACCCAGATCGGTCCAAACAGCACAGTGCCTGCAAGGCCAGAGGGTCCACGTCCCTGGTCTCTTGTTGGAAGTGGAAAAAGCACAGCTCTAACTTCGGAGGCCCACCAGGCTCTAGAGCAGTGGTTCTCAACCTTCCTAATGCCACGACCCTTTAATACAGTTCCTCATGTTGTGGTGACCCCCAACCATAAAATTATTTTCTTTGCTACTTCATAACTGTAATTTTGCTACTGTTATGAATCGTCATGTAAATATCTGATATGCAGGATGTATTTTCATTGTTACAAATTGAACATAATGAAAGCATAGTGATTAATCACAAAAACAATATGTAATTATATATGTGTTTTCCGATGGTCTTAGGCGACCCCTGTGAAAGGGTCGTTCAACCCCCAAAGGGGTCGCGACCCACAGGTTGAGAACGGCTGCTCTAGAGACAAGCAGCCAAGATGTGCTGAGGAGTGGGATAAGTCTGAGCTTTGTTGGGGAGAAGAAAAAGAAGCATAACGGGGCTGTCTTGGAGAGATGGTCCCTCGGAAGCAAAGGTGTGGCCCTAATCCCCTCAGGTGGGGATGTGAAGCCCTGGGGATCTGGACGATGCATTGCACAGGGGCAGAGCATTCATTCAGAGCCTTTGTGTGTCGGGCACTGTAAATACATGGTATAATTTTATTCTCCTAAGAATCCTACTTTACATTGTAATCCTCTCTCCATAGAGGAGGCAACAGAGGTTTAGAGAGCCAGGGTTACTCACTGCACATCACCTAGCTAGCAAGTGGCAAAGCCAAGATTCAAATTTAGATCTGCCAGATTTCAAATCCCGGTCCCTCTCTCTTTCTCCGCCCCGATATGAGTCAGTTCTGTGCCAGTGATTTTTAAGGAAGCACTCCCTCCTGTTGTCCTCTGTTTACAGGACAATGACTACGCCCCCACCTCCGGTGACAGATTTCTTCTGGCTCCGATTGGTAACGGGAGGCCTCCTGGTTACTCAGGTCTTCCTTCACACAGCCGGGAGGGGGGCAGGGAGGCAAGTCAGTGAATCTTCATTCCCATCCTTGTGCCCTTGGGAGGCCAAATTCTCCCCTGGTGCTCTGGTCCATAGCCCTCGGGCATCTTTTACTGCAGCCCTAGGTGGGTTCTCAGCACCGCTGAAGCCCCGGGAGGCCTCAGTCTTCTTTAGTGACTCTGGAGACGTCCCCTCCCCCAGACCCTCCTTCTGTGGTGTCTCCACCAAAGACAGGAGAGGAATAAAAATGCATCTAATTAAAAGGACTTTCCAGGTGCAGGGAACAAAATCCAGGCAGATTGCAGGCCAGGGCAGGCGAGGCACTAGCTTTTGCAGATGTCCAGAAAGAGCTCACGTTTGACACTAACTAGTAGAGGGAAAGACACTTCCAACCATCAAGAGCCAAATGTTGACGTTGGAGGGCTATGAAAACAAGCTATCTAATTTATTGGAACATGTTTTTCTAGCAGCTTTGGGCCAAAGCTGCGATTGCCTCCTGCAGGAACGTGTGACCTCATCCTTTCTCCCCCACCCTCTCCAACTGTAACTACAGGGTTTTCCCAGTTATAACATAACATATGGTTTGCAGCAGGAAGTGCGAAATCCCAGGAATGAGCAGAGGCTCAGGTTTCAGACTCAGAGAGGCTCAGGTGAGCTACAAGGAATGGCCTTTGTTTCCTATGAAAACAGAGTTGAAAACAGTGTTTAGTGACCCCGGGTTTGGAATGAGGTAATTAATTCTCCAGAAACTCTCTCCAGTTTCCTGGGCAACAAAATCAATGTGTTGTTGGTAGAAATACTGGGGATAATAAATTGGTTTAAATTACAGATTTTCTTTTTAAGAGAGATTTCCTCCCTACCAACCAAAAATATAAAACAAAACAACAGAAAGCAAATAAAAAACTCAAACAAAACACACACACAGAGCACACAAACACACATAAACCTAACTCTCCCTCTTCACCCTTGACTTAGCCTCGCTCTTTTTCAAAGTTTAAGTTTAGTGCTCTGTGAATATTATTATGCTCTAGAAGTAGGGAAAGTAAAAGGTGGGTCAAATCCCATGAGTAATTATTATACACAGAACAAGAAAATCTTTAGCTATTCTTCAGGTCAAAGATTCTCACACTGAATGGGGTGATGGGAGGGTCAGCATATCAGAATTCCTGGGGGTGTCAGAGGGAGGAAACCAGTATGAGATTTTTATTTATCAAAAAGCATCGAGGATTAAAAAAATAAAACCGATGGAGCAACTGGGTTAGGCTGCCTTAGCTTTTTTTCCATTTCAAAACCAACTAAGTAAAGTTTTGCTTTTTTAATGACCAAGTTAAGAACGAAGTAAATGGTGTGTTCTCCTTGGAAATCCTATTCGCAGCACTTTGGGAACTCCTGGCTGAAGTCAAAGCCTGCTTTCCCCTTCCCTTCTCACTATGCAGCGAGGCAGCAAGGATTTCTTACTGCACGGCCTGACAAGGATTCCTTACTGCACAGCCTGAGAACATAGACTCCAGCTCCAAACTGCCTGGCTTCTACCTTGTCTCTCCCACCTTCAGTATCTCATCATATTTAAGATGCCATTGATTGTAAAACCTTATCATTACTTTAAGCATCACTAAGAAAGAAAAGAGTTGTCAGTTAAATTCTGAAACAATGCTACTATGCCATCCATTGGGGGGGGGGGGGGCACGGGCGGGACAGCATGGTAACACCCACACATGGCAAACTGCGGTTTTAGAGACATGAAACAGGCCATGTCAGGAGAATGATAACAGACCCTCTCTCTCTGCCTTGGCCTCTGGATGATTCCTTCAAGTATACCCTGGTTCCCACAGAAAAGTGCCTGGCTTATCTGGTAATCGTTCTCTTGCGGGAAGAGCTTTTGCATTCATAATGCTCTCGTGGATGATTTTTGCCAAGTTTTTTGTTGCTCTAAGCACTTCCTGGAGGCACCGCAGCCACAGGAGGGTCCTGACCTCTGAGGGATGCCAGGTGGGGTTTGATGCAAACAATCCACGCGGGGCATGGACCAGATGGTTCCACACAGCAAGCATTGTTATTTCATTCACAAAAAGTCTGAAACAAGCTGATTTTGCCATTTTAGTCCTAGCGAGTAAAAAAGTGAACAACCCTATCTTGATAGGCAGGCCCATATTGATGTAAGTCATTTTTGCAAATCGATGAACATTGGTGCAAACGCAAATTTCCAAAGTCATTGCTGCGGAGATGTAGTTGACTCGGAATTAAAACCCATGAGGGCAAGGCTCCAAGTCCACATATGCTTTCCAGCCTCTTGGAAACTCTTGCATTTTGCTGTTGTCCTTAGCCTTCTGTTATCCCTAATTTCCTCCTGAAGTTATTGAAGAAATAGGCATTTGGATGATGAGAATGTGATCTAGCTGGCACTGATTTCAAGGCACATGTCTGTTTTTATATTCAACCAAGTTTGATCAAAAAAAAAAAAAAAGAGAGAAACTGTGTGGGATTTGGCACTGAGGTTCAGGAAGCCTCGCTCCAGAATTTGACAAAAAAAACAACACATTGGATTGGGGTTAGGAAACCCAAGCTCCAGCCTCTCTATTGACTGACCCAAGGGTCACCCTTCACCATTGTCTGGTTCTTATTTTCTTTATCTATCGCAGTGGTTCTCAACCTTCCTATTGCCGCGACCCTTTAATACAGTTCCTCATGTTGTGGTGACCCCCAATTTCATTGTTACAAATTGAACATAATTGAAGTATAGTGATTAATCACAAAAACAATATGGAATTATATATGTGTTTTCCGATGGTCTTAGGCGACCCCTGTGAAAGGGTCGTTCGACCCCCAAAGGGGGCGCGACCCACAGGTTGAGAACCGCTGAATAGAGAGTCTCTCCTAGCCCTAAATCCCTCAGATGTAAGGAACTCAGGAAACATCCGGCTCTGTTGGGCATCTTTAAACACCAGGTGATGGTTAATTTTATGTGTCAACTGGGCAGGCTATGGTGCCCAGATGGTTGGCCAAACACTAGTCTCTCTGTTGCTCTGAAGGTACTTTGTAGACGTGGTTAACATTTACAGTCAGCGGATGTTAAGTAAGGGAATGTAGCCCCATAACTCGAATGGGCTTCATCCAGCCAGTTGAAAGTCTTAAGAAAGAAGACTGAGGTTTCTTGGAGAAGGAGGAACTCTGCCTCAAGACTGTAACATAAAAAGCTCACCTGAGTTGAAATCCTATTGGCCTGCCCTACATATTTGTACTCAAACCTGCAATACCAGCTCTTACCTGAATTTCCAGCATGCTGGCTTTCCCTATGGATTTAGGAATTGCCAGCCCCACAACCACATAAAAGCCAAATTTTGAAAATAAGTCTTTGTCTCTCTCTCTCTCTCTCTCTCTCTCTCTCTCTCTCTCTCTCTCTCTCTCTTTCTTTCTCTCTCTCGCCATATATATGTTTCCTACTGGACCTTTTACTCTGACTCACCTTGCAGTTGACCTCTCTACCTGACCTTCCCAGTTTCTGACTTATTTTTCTACACATGAAGTCACCTCACTCCATATTTCTACATTTTAACCTTGTATTTTTCTCCTAGATGACCATGATTTAAACTTTCTTTTTGGCCCAGCTGCTGTTTATTTTTCTGAATAAAACTTCCTTTGATCTGCTTCCAACCCTGAGACCTCACAGATTGACCCCGAGGGACCTGGGTAAGTAGGTGTGACTGAACCCAGTGAGGTGCACGCACGACTGTTTGCAGGCTCACGACCTCCCGGCTCCTGCTTTTTTGTGCTTCAGTGGCTTGTAGCATGCTTGCCCTACATACTTCTGCTTGGAAACCATGTTCTTTACACAGCAATCCCATAATTTTACAAAGGGTTAAAGAGAAACTGGCCTCATTTCCATCTCCTGGGTGTCGTATTTTTTATTCATGTCACAGGAGATATGTGGTTATGGGAGGACATGTTTGTTAATGAAAAGGGAGTGTGTATAATTACTCTTTTGCTTATTTGCGAGGCAGATTTTAAAAAGTAAGTATAGTTGTATGCGTGTGTGTAAAGTTATTTTACAGCAAATGTTTGAGGAGCTCTTGGATATCCATGGAGGGAAGTTACTTGGCTAATGCCAAGAATTATTAGAAACACAGGCTTTGCTAATGTTGACCCTACTCTAGACGACTCTTATCACATCAGTGTTTGCCTTCATACGGGGCACCTCACAGGAAGCCTACGGCTTATAATGACTTTAAGGCATTGCCTGTCTGTCGAGGTCTAAAGGGCTCTATATTTGGTCTCTCAGTGTGCTGTGTGTTGAAGACATTTAGGTATTTTGCTCTCCCGTGTACTCTAGTGGAGTCAGGCCGCACTCTTGTTATATAACACCACCGTCTCACTCTGTAATGAGCAACTTCTGAGGAGGAGGCAGCAGGGAGAACAAAGCCACCTGCCCTTTGCCAACCCCTCCATGCTCTGCCAGTGCGCCTGCAGAGCTCTGAGGCTCAGCCGGGAGGAGACACCGCTTATTATGTTTCTCTGTGTGGATAACACAGGGCCTTCCCAGGACAGGCCAGTCTGAAAAAAATCTCTGCTTTGTTTCTTGGCCAGGTTTTATCCAAGGCCTTCTAGGGGTGAGGGATCATTCAACAGCTGCCTCGCCGAACCCCTGCCTTTCACTTCACCTGCCTTCAGAAATCTGATCGATTCAGACAGAGGCATGAAATATTTAGAGGAAGCTCCCAACAATCAGTGTCTCACTGGCCTGCAGGGTTAAAGTGGGGGGGGGGGGGGGGGCGGGGAGTGTCACATGTTGGTTACGCCTCAGTAGGACTTGTCTGCAGTTCCAGTCTGACTCGTTGGTGTGCTAAGTCAGAGTATAATTTTGTCACCATTCTTAAGTATAAGTTAGGCATCCTTCTCTCTGTCATTACCTGTCACTGCTATGGTGGGAGAGATGAACAGTGAGGGCCCTTTCTGTTGTCAAAAACTCAATTCAAATTGGTTTAAGTGAAAAAGGAAATGCATTAGATCGGCTAGCTAAAAAGCCCAAGGCTAGGATGGCTTCAGGAGGGGCTGGCTTCTTGGCTCAAATGAGGTCATCTGGACTTGGTTTCTCTCCATCTCTAGGCTCTGCCTTCTGTTGGATTGGCTTCATTTTCAGCCATCCTGTGGTGGCCCCAGCAGTTCCAGACTCCCTCTTGTGGTGGCAAGATGGCTGCAATAGTTCCAGCCTCCTCAGTGTAAAGGAGGGGTCCGCACACTTTCTGTGAAGGGCCCAGATAGGAAATATTTTAGCCATGCTTCTATTGTAGCTACTCCACTCTGATGTTTGAGTGCAAAAGCAGCCTTAGACTATAGGTAAATGAATGAGCATGGCTGTGTTCCAATAAAACTTTATTTAAAAAACTAGCAATGAGCCTAGTTTTGTCTGTGGGCTATAGTTTGAAGATTCCTGGAACTAACTAAGTATACAGTTGTTAGAAAGTGGCTTCCCAGCCAGGAACTAATCTCCCAGCTTCCCTTGTAATTGGGCGTGGCTACCATGTGACTGAGTTCCAGTCAATGTAACACGACCATTTTTGGGTCAACTTTTAATAAGCAGGGATGCCCCCTTTTACTCTCTTCACCCTGTGAGACTGGATGCAGATGAGGAAACTCCAGGAGTGGCAGAGCTACAGGGTCAGGGAGTGTGATTCCCGAGTCACCCTGTGGAGGGGAGTCAGCCAACAATCAGGAGCTGCTGCCTTAGACTGTTATGTGAGTGGGAAACATTTTTATTTTGCTCAAATCATTATACATTTTGGGCCTGTTTTTTTAACAGCAGTTTTTCTATCTTAAGTAATACAAAAGTTGGTGTTAGAAAGGGAATGCTAATGTAAGAAACATCTAAAATATATGGCACTCAGTAGTTGTGCAGTGAGAGACAAGAAAACAGAGTAGGCAGCAAAGATGGTGAGCTGTGTTGTACAGTAGCAAAATATTTGTTATAACTGTGGCCAGCAATCATCTGGAAAAGGCAGATCAAGATGGACCGGTAGCTCTAGAGAAGGCCATTAGAAAGAGACTGAACGTTAGTGTGTGTTAGAGTTGAGTGTCTTGCTACAAGTTATTACTAGAAAAAATAGCCCTGACAATAAATGACCAGTTTATAAGCAGAAATAACAGGGAATGAAGAGAGCACCCACATTTGGAAAAACCCATTGATTCTGGATCCCCCTGCAATAAGAAATAAGATGGGAAGAATGTAATTAAAACCCCAGATTTGGAAAAGACTAAATCCCATTAAGAATTCTCAGTTAAATATAGCAGCTCAACCCTTGCAGCAAAGATCAGATTAAAGGTGTAGCCTTTCTACTCAAGTCTGTTGTTCAGATCACCTGAGGTAGCTGCCATTACATTGAGAGAAAGCTATAGAGACAAGGAAGCAAATAATTCAGGCTTCAGAACTATGTCCAGGAAGGAATTTTGGGTGTGGTTACTGGCGCTTGGAATACACTCGAAGCAAGTAAATGAGAATCTTACTAAGTTTTTGAGGGAATTGTATTGTTAAAGAAATCACAAGCTTGGATGAAATAATCTTTGATTGGTGAAACCTTAGCCTTCAGTGCTAAATTTGCATGAGTAGAAAGAAAGTGGACTCTGAAGGCTAGCTATTTAGAATCTTCGAGGAGGGCAATTCAGAAGTGGCCAAAAGGGATAATGGACAAGGAGGGCTATCCAGAGGGTGTATGTAGTAAGGGGCCCTAGAGAAAAATAGACCATGAATTCCTCCCAGAAAGCAGATTAAAGGACGAAGCAAGGGACTTATCCCCTCTTACCAGGCAGAGAGCCTTCATACCGCCTAGAGGTTCCATCATGCTATTAACCAAGGTCTCTGTTTTTCCCATTCTTCCCTTTTCTCAATAAGAGTGTCATTGCCGTTCAAGTCCCTGTTCCAGACTGTTGAGTGAGCAACAACAACATAACAAATCATATTGCTTTTGAGCAATTATAAAATTTTTGTACTTGTTACCACACCCTAGCCTACTTAATACAAGAGGCAACGTGGTCTCTCTCTGTGTCTACTTAACACTGTCTCACTCTGAAGACTGGATTTCATTGTTTCTCTGTATGTTGCCCAGAGGGTAACTGGAACTTCCCTTTTCCTTGAGTTCTAGGTGAAACTGGAATGAACTCTCAATTCCTTTTCCTATGGGTATCCAAAACCTTTTCCAAAATATCACTAAATTGGTATAGTGGTATAGTGGATGTGTGTTAAAGGGGCAAGATAACTGGTCTTTTAGTTAATAAATTGCTGTATCCATGAAGAGCCACATTCAAACCTAATTGAAAAGACATTGTATTTTCAAGAATCCCAGACCTAGAGATGGATGTAGTGACTCAGTGGTGTCTTCTTTGAGAAAGGCATGATGTAGGCTCTCTGTGGGAAGAAGGGTGCAAATGGACAGCGAGTGTCTGGAAGTGATAGATTGACAGCTATTTACCAAAAATCTATTTCCTCTTTTAAAAAAAAAAAAAAATATATATATATATTTTTTACTGATTTCAAAGAGAAGAAAGGAGAAAAGAGAGGCAGAAATATCAATGATGAGAGAGAATCATTGATCAGCTGCCTCCTGCATGCCCCACACTGGGGATCGAACCCACAACCTGGGCACATGCCCTGACCAGGAATGGAACCATGACCTCCTGGTTCATAGGTTGACGAGTAACCACTGAACCACGCAGGCCAGGCATTTCCTCTTTTTCTTTAATGCACCGTTAAACCACACTTCCTGGGCTACAGAGTTAGTTAGGTGTGGCTATATGCATGAGTTCCAGCCAACAGAATGTGAGTGAAAGCGATGTAGGCCATTTCCAGGCTGAGAAGGTCGTGTGTCCCCTCCTTGCTTCATTTCCCTTCTGCTAGATATATATAACAATGAGAACCTAAACTCTAGAGCAGGGGTCCCCAAACTACGGCCCGCGGGCCACATGCAACTACAAATATTGTATTTGTTCCCGTTTTGTTGTTTTACTTCAAAATAAGATATGTGCAGTGTGCATAGGAATTTGTTCATATTTTTTTTTAAACTATAGTCTGGCCCTCCAACGGTCTGAGGGACAGTGAACTGGCCCCCTGTTTAAAAAGTTTGAGGACCCCTGCTCTAGAGGATAGTGTAGTCACAAACTGGAAGGAGCCTGGGTTCTGAATCACCACATGGAAAAGAGCTGTCTTCAGACTGTTAGAAAGCAACAACATAACAAATCATATTGTTTTTGAGCGATTATTAAATTTTATGTACTTGTTACCACACCCTCGCCTACTTAATACAAGAAGCAATACGGTCTCTCTCTGTGTCTGCTTAACCCTGTCTCACTCTGAAGACTGGATTTCATTGTTCCTTGGTATGGAACCCAGATGGTAGCTGGAACTTCCCTTTTCCTTGAGGTCTAGGTGAAAATGGAATGAACTCTCAATTCCTTGTCCTATGGGTATCCAAAACTTTTTCCAAGTCATTACTAAATTCCCCATGGAGCTTCTGTTCTTATGGATTCCTTTCATTCTTGAGTTATTTAGCTCAAATGGTCTCTGTTCTGGTTCACAGTGACGAGACATAAAATTCATACCTTTTTCTGATTTACACACACACACATACACACACACACACACCTCTCACTCACACAAATTATGTACAAGCGTAAGAGGTTGTCCTGAGAATTGGTTGTGGCATTAGAAATTAGAAGCCCTGCCTGTGAGTTCTTGTTCTGCACCCTCCTGCCTATGTAACTTGGGCAAGTTACTGGAATCCTCTGTCTCCATTTTCTCCTCTGTAAAATGAAGGAGGTATTATCATCCTCTTAGGCTGTTGTGAAGTGTAAAATAGCAGACGTGGGAACACCCGTATATCTTAAGCCCTCTACAAACATTTAGTACATCTGAGTACAAGGAAGTTGCATTTTACACGAGGGTTGCACTTTCTAAGACCTCATGTAAATGAAAAGCAAACAAATCTTATGACTCAAGACTCCTCCTGGGAAAGGATGGCAGCCACTTATGTTGAACAGCTGGCGAGAGAATAAGCAGAGTCTCCAACTCACTGGGCTCTCAGGTTAAAAAGTTTGCAATTTTGAGCACATTTTAAAAGTATTTGTATTTTCTTTTTCTTTTTTTTTTTTTAATATATTTTATTGATTTTTTACAGAGAGGAAGGGAGAGAGATAGAAAGTTAGAAACATCGATCAGCTGCCTCCTACACATCTCCCACTGGGGATGTGCCTGCAACCCAGGGACATGCCCTTGACCGGAATCGAACCTGGGACCTCCCAGTCCACAGGCTGACGCTCTATCCACTGAGCCAAACCAGTTTCGGCAAGTATTTGTATTTTCAAAAATGAGTCTTTATTATTACTTTTACATGACCAACTTTTAAATATACTCCAATCAAATTTGCTTAAAATGCACTGAATTCCATGACTGGAGAGAGAAGAAAATGAAAAGTGCACGTTGTGATGCAGAATGGATGCTTTATGTTCCCGCATTGCATTAGCCTCTGGATTTGCTCAGCATTCACTCTGGAACTTTTAAAATGTCATAACAGTGGACTTTCAAAATAGTATGCTCGTGCACCCCCACCCCAAGCATGTAATATTGTCAGGATGTTTTATCTGGTGCCATATATCTTGCACATGACAAGTCCATTTCTCCAGACAAACTATCACACACGTCCACACCATCTATAAATTTGGAATCCTGACATCTACCTATGCTGTTACCCTCTGACATTTGGATCGGCCTGAGCTGGGCATAATTGGGGGTGATGTTTGTAAGGAATGAAGGGGGATGTCACTCTTTTCTTCCTGATGGGTCCCCTCTGGGGAAAGTAATGTCAGGAAGAGGCAAGGCTTAACCCTGCTAGAGAAAGCCCCAGATGCTCACCCCAGGGCACCAGGAGATTAAACAGGCCTGATCTGTAAGCATCCCCACTCCAGGGGTGATAACAAGGTCATTCTGTACTTAGGTTTGGCTTATAATAATACATCTGGCATCAATAGAGTTTCTTTCTTTCCAAAGTGCTTTCCTACTTATGATCTCATTGGCCCTCCTGGGAGGAGGAAAGGGAGCTGGTTAGGATGAGCAAACCTGAGTTCCTCCTGCTGTGGGGCTGGGCAAATTGCTTCACCTTTCTCAGATTCAGTGTCTCCATTTGTAAAATGGTATCATAATTGCTGGAGGGAGCTTAGGTGGCATCTGTGCAAGTGTGCCTGTGAGTTGAGTGGGGAAGTGCTTTGAGAAATCCACAAAGATATAGACAGAAATGTGCTGTGATGATAAAAGTCATGTACACAGTCTGGAAGGAACCTAAGAAATAAATCTAAGAATTACCACAGTAAAGAGGTTTTCACCCTTTATCTTGTGAAGAGTCACAGATGAAATGTAGCCGAGACCAGGAGACACTATTTCAGGAGGCTCAGATTTTTGGTCTCTCACTTCAAGAGACACCTAAACTGTAGGTTGAATGCCATTACTGGTGTTGGCTCTTTCTTCACGCCCTGCTCTCACACTCAAGAAAGCATAGCAGAATGCAAAGGAGAGCGATGTTACTCTAAGGCAGCGGTTCTCAACCTGTGGGTCGCGACCCCTTTGGGGGTTGAACGGCCCTTTCACAGGGGTTGCCTAAGACCATCGGAAAACACATATATAATTACATATTGTTTTTGTGATTAATCACTACGCTTTCATTATGTTCAATTTGTAACAATGAAAATACATCCTGCATATCAGATATTTACATTACAATTCATAACACTAGCAAAATTACAGTTATGAAGTAGCAACAAAAATAATTTTATGGTTGGGGGTCACCACAACATGAGGAACTGTTTTAAAGGGTCGCGGCATTAGGAAGGTTGAGAACCACTGCTCTAAGGTAACCTTGATTTCACGAAATTTATTTTTGTTCAATCTAGTTTTAAAAAGTTGCCAACTCAGGATTCTTACATGTGACAAAACCCTGACCCAAAGTGACATCAGCAAAAGGTCAAATTTATTGACTTGTAAGGAAAAGTTATCCAGTGCTTTCTTAATGAGATGTGTGTAGTTTAACTGGATCAAGGCTTTACATTGCCTGGAGGCCAAAGCATAATTAATGCATCCTTAGGGGTCAGTTCAATTCAACCAATAGTTATTGAGGATTTATTACTAGCTGTATCTCTCACTGTGCTTTTGGTTACAAGTAATAGAAAACCCAGTTCCAACAGTCTTACTAGTAAAATATAAAAGGAATTTCTCGACAAGCCCAGTGGTAAGGTGGCCTTCAGGGGAAGCTTGATCTAGAAGTTCACCAAAGAGCCAGTTTCTCCTCTCTTTCTTCTGACTTCCAGGCTATCTGTTTCACTAGCTGCCTTAAGATAACAGGATGACTGCCAGAATGCTCTGAGAGCTTCCTGCTTTCTTAGTTACATCCATCAGAGAAAAGCAGTTGTCCATGGAGTTTATAGAGCGAGGCATATTTTCCCCCAGAGAATATCTCTGCACATCTCACTAATTCAAATTGGGTAATTTGTGGCCAGAAGGATGGGATATGCTGGTAAACAAGAAACTAGGCCTGGCACCATCTTCCCCAGATGCCCTCAGGCTGGGGATGGGGAGGGGCGAGGGCCAGGGGTCTTGTCTGAATGAAAACCCGTGTCCTGTCAACAGAAAGGGGATAATTATAAAAATGCATCTCATTCAGTGCTGGCTTTCTATTAATGAATAGAATGGTATTGAATATTTGTAAATACAATGAGAGAATCAAATATCAAGGAGAGAAGATAATTGAAATTTTGGATATGTTGAGTTTCAAGTGCCTGCAAAATATTTGGGCAATACTGTTGAGTAGAAAGTTACAACTAAGGACCCAGTGCTCAGAAAACCAGATTTGGGCTGGAGTTATAGGTATGATAGTTAGGAGATGTGACAATGGAGGCAAGTCGGTTTACGCAGTGGTTCTCAACCTTCTGGCCCTTTAAATACACTTCCTCATGTTGTGACCCAACCATAAAATTATTTTCGTTGCTACTTCATAACTGTAATGTTGCTACTGTTATGAATCGTCATGTAAATATCTGATATGCAGGATGGTCTTTGGCGACCCCTGTGAAAGGGTCATTCGACCGCCAAAGGGGTCGCGACCCACAGGTTGAGAACCGCTGGTTAGGGAACGCACCCAGAGTCAGTGCAGGGTGAGTGAGAAGGAGTCCTGACACCGCAAAAGCGGGGAGAGGAAGGAGGACCCAGGGAACTGGAGAAAGCGAGGGGAACAGCCTATTAAGAAGGCCTAGGGGAGGAACAGTTCATGAAGGAGGGAGGGGTCATCTCTGAGGCTAAAGTAATGTCTGTTTAGGACAAGTCAGGCCTCAGCAGTCTGTTCAGTTTGGCATCTGGGAGGTCATTGGTGGCCCCTGCACAGGGATGTGATGGGTTGGGGAGAGTCAGTGAGTAAACAGGGGAAATGAGTCATGGAGGAAGTGACAGGGGACCTCACCTTGCAGAGCCTGTCCCTGAAGGTCAAGGGAAGAGAGGGCAGAATTTGGAGGAGAGAGAGAGAGGGAGAGAGAGAGAGAGAGAGAGAGCGAGCTTTTTTCCTGACAGGGCCAGAAAGAGATTAAATACATTTTGTATTAGGTCATTTAACCTATTGATGGTCCTCTCTCTGGACAGGGAGGGCAGGTGTGGGCACAGGAGGTGAGGGTGGGAGTCTACTACAGATGGTGGACCAGAGCATATAGACCCAAATACTTCCTTCTAGACTAGGTAAGAACCCCATCTGTAAAGTGCTCAGGTATTCAGGTACCTTCCTGCTCTCCACCCCCTCCTGCCCCAGGCCAGCCCAGGGGCATCTTCCAGCAGTAGCTTGGGCATCCTGGGTACTAATGGGTATCTCTCCTCCTCTCCACCTCCCACCTCATCCTAAAGGAAGGTATGGGGGCCCCTTCAAACTCCATACAAGAAGCTCCCAGAATGCCTAATGTGTAGACTACTTGCTCCAACATCCAGGTTCCCCCGAATCCTTTCCCTTTCACTCATGTCTTCATCTTACAGCTCAACCTTCATCTGTTGTTTCTGTTTCAAAAACCCTGTTTGACCTGTGGGAGTGTCTGTGCCTTGGGAGATCCGATGAACATGCTTTATTAGGCTTTAACCCCTTCGTGTCTTTCATCTTCCTGTCTCAATGGACTCACAGCCCCTTCTCCTTTCCTTCTATTGCTGACAGTGTCCCTGCTGACTGCCTGTCCCCGTGGAAAGCAACCTAGATTTAAGAGCCAGAAGATAAGCTGTGGTGACTGGCCTGTGCCAAGGTGCCCCCAGCCTACCAGCTCCTCTTAAGCCTCTGCTGATCAGTCAGCACTTCAGAGAGAAAATCTCAATGAGGGTGTTTCTTTCTTGCTTTTTTTTTCCAGTTCTCAGCAGAGGATATCTTCCCATTGATTTTTAGAAAGAGTGGGAGGTGGAGAGAGAGACACATGGATGATTGAGCCCTGATCAGGGCCCCGGGCCAGGGAGGAGCCTGCAACTGAGGTACATGCCCTGACCAGAATCGAACCCAGGACCTTTCAGTCCCTAGGCCGAAGCCCTATCCGCTTAGCCAAACCAGATAGGGCTCAATGAGGGTGTTTCTGAAGCTTGGAGAAGGGAAGGCAGAGTCCAGGGCGTCACAGCAGTGCAACAGAGAATGCCTCTAATTAGCACCCAGGGCCACTCCTGCTCCTTCCAGCCTGCTGCTTTGTAATCACCCCTGAACTCTGCCCTACACCTGGGTGTTTACAAATCGAAAACCACTTCTGAGTGCAAGAAGAGGATTCCAGGAAATGCAGGAGGCCTCAGAGGGGTGGAAGTACTTGGGTGGGACTAAAGCTGCCTTCATCTGGGCGTGCTATGGGTTGGCTTCTTTATCAGGGGAGCTATTAGCTTCCCCCCACTCCCACCCCACCCCCAATCACACTTCACCAGCACCTCCCTTCCATATTGGAGCATCAGCTACTTCAGCTTCCAAGTGCTCCAGGCCTTGCAGTCTGCCTCTGCCTGTTCTGAGCAACAATTGATTTCAGCAGGAGTCCAACCTGTCCTGTGCGTACACTGTGTACCAATAATGGGCCACATAGTAGATTTTTCCTACCTTTACCTCCCTTCTTATGCTAACAGCCCAGCTCCAAACACGAGACTTCTCTAAGTGAAATATTGAGGACCAATCACATTTGTATTCAGTTCCTGGAGAAATAAAAATCAAGGCAATACAGGGTGTCAGCATAGCCTAGAGCTGTGCTATCCAATATGGTAGCTACTATGCCACATGTGGCTATTTGAATATAAAGTAAAAGTAAATAAAATTTAAAACTCATTTTACCAGCCATTCTAGCCATAGTAGGTGCTCTGCAGGCACATGTGGCTAGTGGCCATCATACTGAGCAGTGAAAAATTATTATTTTTGCCCTAGCCGGTTTGGCTCATTGGATTGAGCAGTGGCGTGCAGACTGAAGGGTCCTGGGTTCGATTCCGATCAAGGGCACGTGCCTGGGTTGCAGGCTCCAGCCACAGTGGGGGCCAGGAGGCGTGCAGGAGGCAGCCGATCAATTATTCTTTCTCATTGATGTTTCTATCTCTCCCTTTCCCTTTCCTCTCTGAAATCAATAAAAATATATT
This sequence comes from Myotis myotis, assembly GCF_014108235.1. Classification (NCBI taxonomy): domain Eukaryota; kingdom Metazoa; phylum Chordata; class Mammalia; order Chiroptera; family Vespertilionidae; genus Myotis; species Myotis myotis. Next base: position 11,634,211 of record NW_023416319.1, read on the forward strand.
TAAAAAAACAAAATTATTTTCACGTTGCAGAGAGACTTCTATTGGGCAGTGCTGGCCTAGAAGAAGAGAGGCCGGCTTCAGAGAATAGGTATGGCTCTGGCAGAATTAGATAGCAGAGGAGGGACGGGTCTTCCAGGTGGGAGACACTGACACTGTGCAGAGGCTGGAATGAACCTGGCACGCTGGCTGGGGCCACACCCAGGGGCAGAGGGTTGGCTCGAGCAGACTATTTCTTTTGAGGAGCTGTGAAAACCATCATCACCTGATGGGAACAGGCACAGGGAATGAAAGGGAGAAGCCCATCTCTTCTCAGGTCCCAACCCCTTATCCTGTCCTTCACACTCATTTCCTGGTGAGGAGGAGGGATTTCCGACTGGACCTCAGGCTCTTGATTTCAGTGGGTGGCTGCTCGGCATCCCAAGTCCGGTTACCTGCTCTATTTCAAAACACTGCTGGGGGGTGGACTGGGATGGGACTCTGGACCTGTGACCTCCCTCTTTTTCCAATCCGGATCTCTGGCAAGCGGACCTCTAACCCTCCTTGGCTGAGTGGAGAATGGGGAAGAGCCCGGAAGTCAGGCCCACCTGAGTTCAAGTACTGGCTCACTAGCCAAGTGCCCTTAGGCAAGCAATTTAACTCCAAGCCTCAGTTTGCCCATCTGCAAAATAGGGGTGATGATAGCGCTGAGCTCACAGGGCAGTTATAAGGGCTCCATGGGCAATGCTTGCAAAGGGCTTGGCCTAGTTCATAGAAAAACAAGTGTTTCCTATTCTTGATATTACTCTACTGAAGCTGTTTGCAGAGTCATTGTAGTTACTGTTACTGCTTCCCCTTAATTAAAATTTTCATCTAATTAATCAACTTTGCCTTCATGATTTATATTCTTTGTGTCTTAAGAAATTTCTTCCTACACCAAAATCTTAAAGATAGTCTCCAGTATTTTCTTCTAAAAAGATCTTTAAATAAAATCTTAATTGACATATAATATACTTACAGGAAAGTGCATAAGTTATAAGGGTGCAGCTCCATGAATTTTGATTGGGTAACCACTAACCTAACTTGCAATGTGACAGATAGGTTTCTCCTGTTATTGAACTTGATAAAGGAGGATTCAAACAGCATGTACTCTTAGGTGTCTGGCCTTGTTTGTGAGAGTCATTCATGTTGTGCATTTGTTCATTCTCATGGCTTTATACTATTCAATGATATGGATATACCACAATATATCTATTCTCCTGTTCATGGACATTTGGGTAGTTTCTGATTTGGGGCTACAATGAACAGTGCTGCAGTTGTATGTGCCTTTTGGTGAACATATGTATGTGTGCATGTTGCGTGTGCAGACCTAGGACAGGAATATCTTTGCCAGCAAGAACAGGTCTCGAAGCACATCCAGGCCTCTATATTATAGATAACGGGATTGTGGCTCAGTGGGGATTGTGGTTGGACTCCCTGGGGTCAAACCACAGCTCAGCACTAAGCAGATCCAGGTCTCCTAAGAGCCAGGACCCCTTCTTTCAGTTTGTTCTGCTACTTCTCGGAGAAATCATGTGGATCCCATTTCCTTTAAGCTCCATGACCCCCTTCCCCCACCCCTCACTCCTAACCTTGGAGTACAGCTTTCCAGGAAAGCTGCAGCCCCTTAGGCCATTTATTACATGCAAAGGTCCTGAGGCACAAAGGAAGAATGAGGAAGAGGGTTGGACACAGCCTTGCCCAGCAGGGCACCTTAAGGTTTTTAGGTTTTTAAAGCCTGTTTTCAGTTGACAGGTCTTAAGAATTGCTCATCATGGCATACCACAAAATCATTAGCGATTTTGAATCTATTACTTTAAAAAAATGTTACTTAACACCCACATGATTCCAGTTCCACCTAACTTCAAAGAAAGGAAGAGAGAGACCTGGTTGGCAATAAGTTCATACAATAGAAATTTCTGTTTTGTTTTCCTCTCTCTGCATTTAGAAGCAGTTCTTCCTTTGCTCTTACCTCCTCCAGCCTCTCCGCGGCTTCTTTGTGCCAAAGAGCTGGGGAGAGCCATCGGGACAGGCTGTTTGTACAGCTGTGCTGAACTCCAACCCCAGAGCCTTCCATCCCACTCCTCAGACACTCGGGCAACTCTGGGGAGGAGGGAAAGGATGTAAATCACGCCCTCCCATGTGGGCTCCCAGCTCATTTGTCTCTGAGCCTCACCCAGGGGCCTCTTAAGTTCTGGCTGCTAAGTAGTGAGCCCAAGCTGCCAGGCAAGGTGACGCTTCAGCATAACAGCGAGGTCTCCCCCATGGGCAGACCTACCCTGGTGTCTACAGGTGTGCCTTGCTTGTCACAATGCGGGCATTGACAAAAGCCTAGACTGATGGGACCACACACTGGTCAAGGCCACCACCTCATCTTAGGAAGGAGGAAACTGCTTTTCTCATAAGTTTAGTGAGCTCCATGCTCTCCGAGGACTCCTCCGGTTTTGACAGTCCTGATTTTATGAAGATGCATAGCTATCCGATGTTAAAAATGCACTGTGGAAGTTCACCAGTATTAATTAACACTTGTTGGGTCCTTTCTAGGCTCTAGACACAGTGGGAAGTGCTTTTCTTGCATTCTTTTTTTTCTCACATATTTTCTGAATTCAGAGAGGAAGGGAGAGGGAGAGATAGAAACATCAATGATGAGAGAGAATCATTGTTTGGCTGCCTCCTGCACGCCCCCTATTGGGGATCCATCCTGCAACCTGGGCATGCACCCTTGACCTGAATCAAACCCCGGGAACCCTTCAGTCTGTATCCACTGAGCCAAACCAGGTAGGGCTTGCGTCTTTTTTGTTTAGTCTTCAGAATAGCCTTTCCAGTCAGGTAGCCTTTTCCCCAATCACCAATTAGCAATTGATTAGAAGAGCTCGGTGTGCTGCACAGCAGAGCAAACTAGATGGCACTTTCTGGAAACAAGCCCAGGTCTTCGCACCAGAGGAGGCGAGGGGCCGCTGCTCAGGAGGCTGCGTGCTGTTCCCGGACTCTCTGTGGGGACTTGTGCTCTGAGGCAAACACACTGTCTTTATTTCTCTTTGAAATCTGTAGACGCCTCACAGCACCTGCTGCTAATTTTGTGAACTTAGGCCAAAAGGAGGCCCCACGGCTTCCTCCTCACTCTACTCGCAGCACTGTGGCGTTCCTGTTTGATCACCTCCCCGGCCCACCTCACATCCTTCAAGCCTGCAAAGATCTCAGGTGCCTACCAGTATTTGTCTGTCTGTCTTGTGACTGTCATTTTCTCTTTTAAACAGGGCCACGTAGAGTGGTAGTACTCCTGCAGACAACAAATGCACCAACACCTCTTCTATTTCTCTATGACCTGAATTGAGTCCTATTCATATACTTCCAAGAACCAGGCAGGTAGCAGGATGGGCCAGGCCCACTGGGTGGGCACTGGGCGGTACTGCTCAACCCCAGCCTGTTGGTTGGAAAGTTTAATCAGGAACCACAGGCCCAATATTAATAGAGTTTTGGAGGTGAAATCACTTCATTTTTATGAGTTGGTAACTGTAAAAAACATCTTAAAATACCATGTAGAATAAGCCTCGGGTACCCAATTCACCACCTTTGGTGAAGGTTTTCACCTGAGTGGGTGTTATGGTAGGTGTTATGCCAGGGATCACCTAATTCTTTGCTTGGTGTGTGTATGGATGCAGCCTTTGCCCTGGAACTTGTAAGTGCTCCAGTGTTGGCTAAGCTGGGTTTGCACAGGGGACTGAGAGACCAGGTTGAACTGACAAAGTGATGGAATCAGAAGACCTGGGTTTCAGTCTGATTCTGTAGCAAACCAGCTATGTGGTCTTGCCCATGAGAATCTCTCTCTTGGCTTGAGCATCCTCATTTATAAAGTGAAAACGCTGGTGAAGGGATCCTTAGGGTTCTTCCAGTTTCAAACTTCCATAAATCTATGGCTTTACTTTATGTGGTTGAATTACTGTCTTTTGCTTGTATCCAAGATATCCAGACGAGGTGATTAGAGACCCAGGCTTATGGTTTCTATGGAAACAAACCTGATTTACTAGAGCAGCGGTTCTCAACCTGTGGGTTTCGACCCCTTAGGCGGTCGAACGACCTTTTCACAGGGGTCGCCTAAGACCATCCTGCATATCAGATATTTACATGACGATTCATAACAGTAGCAACATGACAGTTATGAAGTAGCAATGAAAATAATTTTATGGTTGGGTCACAACATGAGAAACTGTATTTAAAGGGCCAGAAGGTTGAGAACCACTGTACTAGAGTAAATGGGACCTTTGGAGTATACTTTTTTCCCAATGCTTCCTTAAAATAGAGGCCAAGTAAGGGTTCACTCTGAAATGAAGTGCCACCTCACTTCTCCAGTGGAAAACATCATTAGGAATTTCATTTGGAATCTGGGGAGAGTTAATGGAGGAAGAAGAACAAATATACTGATTAAAAAATGGTAAGAACAGACAAGGCTGTGCAGAAATTGGAACTCTTGTTCACTGCTGGTGGGTATCTAAAATAATACAGCCATTTTAGGAACAGTCTGGCAGTTCCTCAAAGTATTAAAAATAAAGTTACCATATGACTGAGCAATTCCACTCCTAGGTATATGTTCAAGAGAAATGAAAACATATTCCTACCAAAAAAAGAAATCATACATGAATGTTCATAGCAGCATTACTTTGCTTAAAATTTTATTTATTTATTTATTTATTTACTGGTAAAAAATTAAAAAGTATATATTTAGGGTATGCACTGTGATGTTTTGACATTGTGAAATGATTACCATAATCAAATTAACATATCCATCACCTCCTAAAGTTACTTTTTTGTGTGGTGGGGACACAAGTTTCAAGTATTACATTATTAGCTATATTCACCCTGATGCACATTAGGTCTCCAGAACTTACTCAACTTACAACTGGAAGTTTGTACTCTGATAAAAATCTCCTCTTTTCCCCTTACCCCCAGCCTCTGGTAACCAGCATTCTACTTTGTTATTATGATTTGACTTTTTAAAAATTTTATTGAGTCCACATGTAGTCCTAACTGGTTTGGCTCAGTGGATAGAGCATCGGCCTGCGGACTGAAAGGTCCCAGGTTCGATTCCGGTCAAGGGCATGTACCTTGGTTGCGGGCACATCCCCAGTAGGAGGTGTGCAGGAGGCAGCTGATTGATGTTTCTCTCTCATCAATGTTTCTAACTCTCTATCCCTCTCCCTTCCTCTCTGTAAAAAATCAATAAAGTATATGAAAAAAATAAAAAAAAGAGTCCACATGTAAGTGAAATCATGTAATAATTTTCTTTCTGTGTCTGGCTTACTTCACTTAGCATAATGTCCTTGAGGTTCACCCATGTTGTCTGAAATGGGAGGACTTTCTCTTCTTTTTGTCAGGCTGACTGATAGTCCATTGTATATGTACCACACTTCCTTTATCCATTCATCCATCGATAGGCACTTAGGTTGTAATAAACATGCGCGTGCAGACAGTTTCTCAAGATGGTGATTTTATTTCCTTTGGGTATACACCCAGAAGTGGGATTGTTGGATCATATGGTAGTTGTATTTTTAATTTTTGAAGAGCCTCCATATTATTTTTCAAAATGTACCAATTTATATTCCCAACAAGGGTGCAAAAGGGTTTCTTTTTCTCCACATCTTTGCCAATACTTATTATCTTTTCTTTTTTTTAGCCATTATTAGCATGGTTTTAATATCCATCTTAACAGGTGTGAGGTGATATCTCATTATAGTCTTGTTTTGCACTTCCCTGATGATTAGCAATATAGAGTACCTTTTCTTATACCTGTTGGCATATGTATGTTTTCTTTGGAAAAATCTCTATACAAGTGTTTTGCCCATTTTGTAATTGGATTATTATTATTAATTATTTTGCTATTAAATTGTTTTTCTTTAATATACCCCAAATGTCCACTTTAATAGGTAAATAAAATTTGGCATATCCATACAATGTAATATTATTCTTCAATCAAAAGGAATGAAGTGGTGATACATGCTACAACATAGATGAACCTTGAAAACATTGTGTTAAATGAAAGAAGCCAGACGCAAAATTGACATAGTAAATGTCATTTTATTTATATAAAATGCTCAGAAGAGGTAACTCTAGAGAAACAGAAAACAGATTAGTGGTTGCCGAGGGCTGAAAATGGTGGGGGAAATGGGGAGTGAAGCTAAAAGATATGAGGTTACTTTTCAGGGTGAGGAAGATGTTCTGAAATTAGATAGTAGTGATGATTGTATAACTCTCGGTGAGTATACTAATAACCATTTACTTGTACACTTTAAATGGGTGAGTTGTATAGTATGTGAATTATATCTCAATAAAGCTGTTTAAAAAAAGAACAAGTAAGAAAAAGAATATTTACACCTGGCCAGCGTGGCTCAGTTGGTTGAGCATTGTTCTGTGTACTGAAACACGGCTGGTTCAGTTCCTGGTAGGGGCACGTATCTGGGTTGTGGATTTGATCCTCAGTTACAGAAGGCAACCAATTGATGTTTCTCTCTTTCTCTCTCTCTCTCTAAGCATGTCCTCAGGTGAGGATTAAAAAAAAGAATAAAACTATTTAAATAAAGAGATAGATGAATGAAAAGTTAAGAAACAGGTGAAAATAATGTTATGTGACAAGGTTCAGTTACTAATGAGTCTTTTTAGAGATCCTCATTTTATTCTGAGCAGGTTAGTAGGCAAATTATAATTAGAAAAAAGGATGATTAACAATCACAAATTGTGATTTTCATTCTTGGCTATGTTCTAAGCATGAAATAGTTTTTCTGATTTTTTTTTGTAGTGTTTCATAGCTCAGGCAGCCTGTTACTCTGTTTTTTTGTTGTTTTTTTAAAACTCCATTTGTTTGAGTTTGGCTGGTTTGCGTTAGTAACAAGGATGCATTATGGCAAGGAACACTCATGACATCAGTACCAACAAGGCTGCCAAAATTCTGGAGGCCTTGCCATGCCCCAGTGAGTTACCCCATGCGTTGCAAAATACAAATGGCAAAACAGGAAGAGTGGAGGACTTGATAGTTCATGGTGCTAAGTTTGGGGGATTCTGTGTCAACAACCAATGTTTCTCTCTCTTTCTTCCTCTCTCTAAATGCCAAAGGTGAAAAGATCTTGGCAAGAAGTAGTTGATGTAACTCAATGGCAAGGACAATTTCAGTGGAGTTGAAATCCAGGCCATGCTTTGTCAAATTCTCTAAGAGGAGGAGTCACACCTGGGATGTCTACAAGAGCCTGACAGGTAAAGTATAAGTGCCTACATGGTCAGATGGAGGGCTCCCTGTCCCATTTCAAGGGGGTAGCCCCTGCTCTGTTCATATTGCTTGTTGCTGCACAGAAGGCAGGGTTTCCAACAGAAGCTGAGGATATGGATTTTTAAAATAGCAACCTTTCTTTTTAAATGTTGCTACTTAATTAGAATAAAAAATGCAGAATGGGAACCCTGGCCAGTGTGTCTCATATGGTTGGAGCATTGTCCTGCACAGCAAGGGTGGTGGGTTTGACTCCCAGTCAGGGCACATGCCTGGGTTGTGGGTTTGATCCTTGATCGGAGTGCATGCGGGAGGCAGCCAATCTCTCTCTCTCTCTCTCTCTCTCTCTCTCTCTCTCTCTCTCTCTCTCAAAAAAAAAATCAATAAAATTTTTAAAAAATGCAGAATGGGAGATAATGTTTATAAATCACATATCTTGATGAGGGACTTTCATCTAGAAGAGTTAAAGAATACTTACAACTCAATAATACAGATTTTTAATATAGGCAAGGAATCTGAATAGACATTTCTCTAATGAAGACATATACATAGCCAATGAGCACATAAAATGAAGCTCAATGTCATTAGTTATCAGGGAAATGCAAATCAAACCCACTGTGAGGTACCATTTTTTTAAAAAAAATATATTTTATTGATTTTTTACAGAGAGGAAGGGAGAGAGATAGAGAGAGTTAGAAACATCGATGAGAGAGAAACATCGATCAGCCGCCTCCTGCACATCTCCTATTGGGGATGTGCCCACAACCCAGGTACATGCCCTTGACCAGAATTGAACCTGGGACCCTTCAGTCCGCAGGCCGATGCTCTATCCACTGAGCCAAACCGGTTTCGACGTGAGGTACCATTTTTATATCCACCAGGGGGGCTAGAATCAAATAGATAAGTGTTGGTGAGGCTATGGAGAAACTGGAACCCTCATACGTGCTGGTGGGAATGTGAAATGGTGTAGCCCTTTGGAAAAACACTTCAGCGGCTGCTTGAAAGGTTAAACATAGAGTGACCATATGACTCCACATTTCCATGTGTAGATATATGCTCAAGAGAAATGAAAACATGTTTACGCAGAAACTTGTACTTGAATGTTCACAGCAGCATTATTCACAATATTCAAAAAGTGGAAACAATTGAAATGTCCATCAAGTCATGAATGGCTAAACATTATATGAATCTTATTTGGCAATAAAAAGAAATCAAGAAACCTTGAAAACAATGATAAGTGAAAGAGGCCAGTCACACAAGGCCAGTTAAAATATGATTCCATTTATATGACATGTCCAGAAGAGGCAAAGCTGTAGAGATATTAAGTTCGAGAGGGAAGAATGGAAGGAAATGGGAAGTGACTGCTAAAGCATGCAGGTTTCTTTTGGGGTGATGAAAATGTTTTAAAATTGATTGTGGTGATGGTTGCATAAGCCTGTGAATATATGAAAAACCATTGAATTGCATACTTCAAAGCAGTGATTGTCATCTCATGGCACACATAAACTAGTTTCTAAAATTCTGCAGCACACCAAAAAAATACATATTTTTTTGCCGATCTGACAAAGAAAGGTATGATTTTGATTCACTCACACCCGATGGCTATTGTGGTGTTGGCTGTTGTCATTTTTAAAATTTATTTGACAATTTAAGGGAAAAGAGGTCAGTGCCCCTGACTAAATAGAAAGGTATAGTGTGTTTTTAAAATTCTTACAGCATACTAGTTGAAAGTCGCTGCTTTAAATGGATGAATTGTATGGCATGTGAATTATATAAAGTTGTTACACACACACAAGAGAAGGAATATAGTGAGGGTCACATATAACACATATGCCAGGCTGTCAACTTCAAGTTCTCTGATTATGACTTGATCGAATGCATAGCCAGCCTGGAAGAGGCTGGTCAAAGGCCCTTTCTTAGGAAATCAGAGAAGAGGGTGGCCTGCCGGTCTGAAGTCACATGCCTATTTAGTGGCAGGGCTAGGGTCAGAACTTCTCACTTGACCTTAACCTCGAGGTCATGCTGCCTCTTTCCAAAGCCCAGCTTTTAAGGCATAGTTAGGAAGGGATTATGAGAAGTCAACATTAGGAACAGCTGGATATATACTCTCTTCCCTTCCCCACATTTTACAAAGGGCTCTCAAAGACTTCCCGAGAAAGGGATAAAATACGGTAAAAGGAATACTCCTTAAAAGAAGAGACAAACACAGTGCTGCCCTGAGCCCATTTTCCTATAGCATAGGAGGTTTCTGTGTGTTTGAGCCGCTTACTCTGTATGTTTCTGATTCATTTACACTTAGCTCATCAACATGTTGTTTATGCAAGAACCATTTGTAGTCCAAGAAACCCTCCCGGCCATTTTTTAAAATTTGAACCAGAGAAATGAACTTTGCCAAGAGTAAATGGAACTCAGATATCAAGAGGTCTGAGTTTAGTTTTCATTGAATACAAAGGGTGAGTGAATTCTGAACTGAGCCAAATGCATTCTCTCACCCTTAATTTACAGTACATTGTTCTGGCAGACTCTGCAATCCTGAAATTTGGCCTTTCTTCTCCCATTCCTTTCTAGGGTGTAACCACAAGCCTATCTTTCAGTTAACTTTATAAAAAAAATAAGGCCATGTTATAACAATTTATGAGAGCCTCACTCATCAGTGTTCTTATAACTATCAATTTTAGTAAAACAAATTGAAATGTTTGAAAAGGTTAAAACCCTCCTCTAGAGTTATAATTTTGTTTGCTAGTGTATAAGAATGTCTATTTTTCAGTCCTTTCATCTGGGGGTTTATCAAAGGGGTTCCTCCCTCTTCGATCAATGGTTAGGCCATCAACCAGTTATCAAATTGAAGGTTGGAGGACTATTGCTAGAGGTGCTCAGATTTGGAAGATATAACAGGTCCTTCATTCTATCTTCAAAGGAGAAATGATCAGAGAAATTATTAGTATTTGAGTTTCTTTTAAATAAAAAAGAAAATTAAAAAAACCTAAACCCAACCCAAAAAAGCATAGCAAAATTAAGATCACCCAGAAATCTGCCAACTTAAGAAAAGCACTGTTAATATTTTGTGGATAATTTTTCTTTTATTCTAAAACCATGTCTATATCAGAATATATATAATTATAAAATTACATATCCTATATAATAAAAGCCTAATATGCAAATTGTCCCCTCGGGCAGTCATTTGACTGGGAGTTGAACCAGGAGTTTGACTGCTTGCTGTGATGTGCGCTGACCACCAGGGGGTGGCGCAGACCATGGCGGGCATCAGTGATGTGGCGCTGGTAGTGGGCAGCAGTGAAGATGCTGCCAGCTCCAATGGGCCCCAAAGACAGTGGGACTGTGGTGGGACGGTGGGAGCAGATGAGTAGGAGGCACCAGGCCAAGGTGGGTGTGAGTGGGGGTCCGATCGCCCCACCGGTCACCCTGTAGACTGTGACCAGCAGTGGTGGCGGTGGAGGGTGGGGCTGCCACCCAGCTTCCAGGCACTGAGAGAGCTGGGCGTCGAGGGCAGCCCCTATTGATCGCCCCATAGGCAGCATGGTGGAGCAGAGGTGAGGGGGTGGCGCCAGGCCACTGCAGGGTGCCAGGCAGGGCTGCAGGGCTGCGAGGCTGGGGGCACAAGCTGGGGCCTGATCCCTGCAGGCCACCCCTAGGGACCACCCATGCATGAATTTGTGCACTGGGCCTCTAGTATAATTATAAAGTAGGGTATTACATTGGTTTATAATTACTTTTTCCATTTCTTAGTTCATAACTAATGATCAATATTTAAGAGGTTATATCTACTTCACATATAAAATTCAGTTGCACAGATGAAACAAAGTTAAAATTATTCAATGAGGAGTCTTTTTATCACAAATAGCAGAAATTCCATGCCACACTGGCTTAAACACAAAAGGAAATTTTTGGCTGACATCTGAAAAGTCCAGTGGGAGATCTAGTTTCAAGCAGGGCAGGATTCAGGGCTCAAATAATATTGTGAGATTTCTGCTTCTGTTCCTCTCTTCTCTATCTTCTGCTGCTTTGGTGCTATTCACATGTTGCATGTAGAGGCAAGAGTTTCAGAGCATCTGCATCCAGGTTCTCACCTGGCAGAGGAGAACAAGACTCTGTGCCAGCACTTACCAGGAAACTTCATTGCCCTGGTGTGAAGACCCACATCCCACGTGGTTCAGGGTTCGGGCTCTGGAGAAGGGGCTGTGTGCAAAAGACAGAGACGAGACAAGAAATAATAATTTGGAAATTGGGGGGCCAGACGGGAGCCCAAAGCAAGAAGATGGACTCCACTTGGGCTCAGGCCTTGCCATCCTTTTATTCAATTTGGGATATACCCATAGCCCTTAGGCAGGCAATTTCCAGTAATAGACAGACTATCTTATCAGTAAGGATTTACATGACTATCTGGTGGGGAAGTTGCTTCAGCTACCATTGTCTCGACTAAACAGTGGGTGCATAACTCTGACCTTTGCCAGGGCTCAAGGGTCACCAGCCTTCCGGGTTCCTTGTCCACACCTCTCTGCTAGTGAAGACAATGGGCGGCTTCCCACACCCTGGTCCCATTGCAACCTCTGAGCCTATCCCTATGGCTTATCACTGGGTCACGGTGGACTCCTAGAATCCAAGTGTTTCAGTCAGAGAACACAGACTGAGAATAAAGGAGGGAGGGAAGGAGAAAAGTATGGGTCCTCAGAGGGAATAGGAGGATGGTAACTAGAAGGGTAATGGGTGAATGTTGTGTGGCCAAAATGACAGTCTCACATGGATACACTTGGACATTTAGAACCCATTTTGTACTGTTTCCTAGGGCTTTCAGAACAGAGTACCACCAATTCAGTGGATTAAATGGAAATCTATTGTGTCACAGTTACGGAGGCTGGAAGTCCAAGAGCAAGGCATTTGCAGGGTTGGTTCTTTCTGAGGGCCATGAAGGAAACTTCCATGCCTCTCTCCTAGCTTCTAGTGATTTGTTGGCATTCCTTGGCTCATAGATGCATCACGCTGAATTTTGCTTTTTTCTTCACTTGGCATTCTCTTTGTGTCCAAATTCCCCTTCCTAATAAGGATACCAGTCATACTGCATGAGGGTCATACTCTATTATGACCTCATCTTAACTCAGTGATTTTCAACCTGTGTGCCGCAAGAATTTTTAAAACATGCAATGCCTGACTATTTAGTCAAGGGCACTGACCTTTTTTCCCTCAGACTGTTAAATAAAAAAAATGACAACAGCCAACACAACAATAGCTGTCTGGTGTGAATGAATCAAAATTATAACTTTTTTTTTGTCAGACCAGCAAAAAATAAAAAATTTTTGTTGTGTTGCAGAATTTTAGTAATTAGTTAATGTGTGCCATGAGATGAAGAAGGTTGAAAATCGCCATCTTTACTCATTATATCTGCAATGGCCCTATATTCAAACAAGATCACATTTTGAGGTACTGGGGTTTGGGCATCAACATATGAACTCTGGGAGGATGCAATTCAACCCATGTTTCCACGCACTTAATATTTCTGGCTCCATTTAAAATCTACCCAGTCTGAGTTTGGATGGTGAATCTGGTTGCCTCCCTCCTTCCACTGTGTGGGCTAGGCTGGATGATGGGACTTTCAGTGTTTCTTCCATGTAATTTAGTGATTAAGTGTTCAGGGGCTAGGAATCCATCCCGCTGCCTGAATGCGCACCACAGCCCCATCACACACTAGCTTGCAAACTTCGGGCAAATGACAATCTCTAAAAACCTGTCTCCTCAACCAGTCAATTGAGGTCAACAGTCCTTCACTCACTGGGTCATTGTGGGCCAGGCGCTCAGTAAATGTTAGTGTGACTGTCCCACCTCTTCAAACACGTGAGGACTGCAGAGCCATGAGAAGAGCCTAGTGTTCTCAACCTTTAGTGAAAATCCAGCTCACTTTCTCCTTAAGGTTCTGCGGAAAGAAGTTCAAGATGGGGGAGGGGGCCTTGTTGTTCTGCAAACAGGACTACAAATCTGTTTCAGGGAACACAATTATTTCTCTTTTTCTCCCCTGAAGCCAGATGCCATAAATTCTGAGCAGACTCCTCTAGGCAACGTGATTACGAAATACCTGTTCCCTTTAGGCCCCAGTTATCTATCTCTTTGACTTCTCCTTTTCCCTAGTACAGCCTGATCTTTCCCACCATCTCTCAGCTGTGGGCTGGGACCAGTCACTTTATTTACAATCTCCCTCTTTTTGGCTCCATAAATTTGGGGAAATGGAGCAGACGTCTGCTGCTTTCCAAGGCACCACATCATTTATTTATTTTTTTCATACTTGGTCTACAGGGCCGGATTTAGCTTGTCGAAATGCTTGTTGAATAACAATTAGAACTTCGGGCTCTTGAAGGCAGCAGAACCTATTTGATTACAGGCCTTCACCAAGGTCAAAGCAAAAAAAAAAATGTGGTCACTTTCATTTAGCAAATATTTCTTAAGTGCTGACTCTGTGCCAGGTGCCATTCTAAGCACCAGGGTCATAACAATGAACAAGAGAGCGACTGTCCCTATCCTTGAGGACTTCACATTCTGGGGACATTCATTCATACCGAAAATATATGAGAACTTCCTACATATCAGGTATTACTCACCATTAAACAAAATAGAAACAATCCCTGCACTGATGGCTATGGTGTGTGTGTGTGTGTGTGTGTGTGTGTGTGTGTATGTGGTATGTAATGGTGGACAGAATACAATGCATATAAGTAATTTTTTTTATCATGTAAAAAGGCAGTAAGTGCTATGAAAAAAATAGAGCAGAGTAAGGGGGATTTGGAATGTGTGTGTGTGCGTTTGCGTGTGCGTGTGTGTGTATGCGTGTGTGTGGTTTATAATTTTAAATAGGGTGGTCAAGGGAGGTCTCATTCATTGAAAAGATGCTACTTGAACAGACTTGAAAGCAAGGTGAGGGAAGGGTAAGGGAGCCTGGGTATTTGGGGGAGAGCAAGTCCAAAGGCCCTGTGGCATGAGGGTACCCCACTTTTTCATGGACAAGCAAGTAGGCTGGTTTAGCCAGAGCAGAGTGAACAAGGTGATGAGTCAGGTGCATATCAAGTACAGCTTTTAGCCCAAGTGAAACAAGGAGCCATGGGCAAGTGCTAAGCAGCAGAGGGACATGATCTCAGACTGCACAGGACTGACCTGGCTGCTGTGTGCAGGCCAGACTGCAGGTGCCTGGTGGCAGCAGGGAGGCCAGAGTAACCAATCACCTGGGTGAGACGGTAGTGACACCGGCCCACAGGTTGGAGGAGGCGGTGCAGCTGGGGGTGGTGAGAAGTGGTCGGATTAAGGATCTGTTTTGCAGACAGGGCCAACAAGATTCTCTGACAGGCTTGATGTAGGGTGTGAAAGAGGAGAAAGGGCTGGCTCTAAGGTTTTGGCCTGAGCATCTGAAAGAACAGAGTAGCCACTGATTGAGATGGCAAAGACGGTTTGGTGGTGCATGTTTTTGGTGCGTAGGGCCAGGAGCACCATTCATGCACATTAAGTTTGGGGTGCCTAGTAGCTAGCCAAGTGGCGTGGACAGCTGGACTTTGAAGCGATCTAGAGAAGTGATTTTGGGGACAACTCCAAGACCTCAGGATGTGAGACTCTGAAGAACTGGCCACACGTCCCTCCTCTTCGCCCTCCTTGGAAGGCGGCTCTTCCTGCTGCAGTCCTTTCAGCCAACAAAGCCCTTCTCTTTCCTCTTTGGGGACTGGTGAGAAAAATTAACAGAAATGACACACCCTCTAACTCGCAACACTACAAAATAAATGGATGAATGGAGTGGATCAGAGACATGGAAGCATGGAACAGAATGAAGAAACTCTGAGGGAAGGCCAGGGGAAGGGTTGTGGGTGGGAGGTAATCAACCAAAGACCTTGTATGCAAATATTCTTAATCTATGGACACTGACAATAGGGTGGTGACGGCGGGGTGTGGGGGGGCGGGACCTGGCTGGAGGGGGACAATGGGGGAAAAAAAGGGGACATATGTAATACTTGCAACAATAAATAATTGTTTAGTAGTTCTCAACCTTCTGGCCCTTTAAATACAGTTCCTCATGTTGTGACCCCAACCATAAAATTATTTTCATTGCTACTTCATAACTGTAATGTTGCTACTGCTATGAATCGTCATGTAAATATCTGATATGCAGGATGGTCTTAGGCGACCCCTGTGAAAGGGTTGTTCGACCGCCAAAGGGGTCGCGACCCACAGGTTGAGAACCGCTCTCATTGAATCCCTAGGCCTCCCCCTCTTCTCCCGCCCAAAATGAGGACCCATCGGCAAACGCTAAGCAGCAGAGGGACCTGATCTCAGGCTGCAAAGGACTGACCTGGCTGCTGTGTGTAGGCCAGACCGCAGGTGCCTGCAGGCTGGCCTCCGGGTGGAAACCGCACCGCCCAGACCTGGGCGGTGGGCGGGCCCTGCGGGTGGGCGGGGCCGCGGCGCCCACGCACGCCACAGCCGGGGGCGTGGCCGGCGGGCGCGCGCGCCTAGCAACTCGCCCACCGGCCGGCCTTCCTCCCTCCCTCCCTCCCTCCCTCCCTCCCTCCCGCCGGTGATCAGCTGGTCTGTGCACCCCATACGTGGGCTGGGGCACGTCACGGCGAATGGCAGCCTCCAGGAAGGCACCGCGAGTCAGGTGAGGAGAGCGCCCGGGAGCCGGCCAAGGGCGCGCGCGGCTCCCCGGGCCCGGTGCGCGTGTGGCCGTCCCGAGGGCAGGGTCGCGCGGGGGTAGAGCGGCGGGCGGCCCGCTGCAGGCCGGGGAAGGCCCGGGCTGGCTGGAGCCCCCCGAGCGAGAGCTGGGGGAGGGCGCCCTGCAGCCGGCAAGTTCCGGGTTGTTTCTGGCGGGGCCGCGGGCACCCCCAGGCTGCCCGATCCCGAGTCCGGGCCCCTGATGAGTGTGTTTGTCTGCGGAGCGGCCGCGTTCGGCCCGAGGGGGGCGGTGACTGTGGCCCTCCCGGCCCGCAGGAAGGCCATGCTGTCTCTGGAAGTTGACGCCCCCTGGCTCCTCCGGCGAGTCCCCGCCCTCGCCCAGGGACCCTGGGAATCGAATCCTCAATTTACAACCCTGACACATGCAAGGCGCCGGACTGATCTGTCACCGCAACAAAGATGGGCAAACGCGGGCCGCTCCCCACCCAAATGGTTGCAGAGGGCTGTGTAAGGCCATACTTTGACATCATCTCCTGGAGACTCCCATCAGTAACATGTCCTGTCTTCTCCCCGGATAAATCCCCAAGTCTCACATTAAATACATTTCAGCCAGTAGCGCGCCCCCCCTACCCCCTCCCCCCCTCCCCCCTCCCCCCTCCCGGCTGCTGCCAGGGTATACTTATCAGAGCAGCTAACAGAGCAGGAGAGAGAGAGAGAGAGAGAGAGAGAGAGAGAGAGAGAGAGAGAGAGACAGAGAGAGAGAGAGAGAGAGAGAGAGAGACAGAGAGACAGAGAGAGAGAGAGAGACAGACAGACATAGACATGCAGTGTTCACAAAGACCAGAAGCCAGACTCCCTGGAGATCCACATGGGGTCCGTCAGCCATCCTCCAACCCGCTGAAATTTGAATGAACACGCTTGGCACTATGGCCAGGCTCACTTGCTGAACACAGACCATGGCATGTGCTTGTGTTTGTGAGTAGACAGATCACAAGCCGACCTTGACTTGGACGTGGCCTTGCTGCAGCCCGTTAGGCACGAGATGTGGCAAACCTGCATGTGGAAGGAGCTGGGGTCAGGCAAGCTCATGATGATGAGTTAGGCCCCAGGTGGAGAGCCTTTGAGGACTAAGGTGGTCTTTTCTGGATTCATCGAATCACCACACTGGATAGGCAGAAGGGTCCTTCAACATCAGCTGATAGAACCTCTTTACCTTACACAAGGGGCCACCAGAGGCTGAGAGAAGGGAGACCATTTGCCCCAGGCACCTCCCCTCCTGGCAGAATTTGAGTGCCACTCAGTGTAAAAGTGATGCAGTTTAGGTGATGGAAACTGAACTCAAATCGATGTAGGTAGAAAGGGGTTGAGCTGGCTTCTGGTGCAGCTGAGTCAGTAGACCAACACTGGCATCAGTCTTCCCTCTCTTTCGCATCGCTTGGCTCTGATTTCTTCAGTGTTGGCTTCACTGATGGGCAGCTTTTCCTCATGGCAGGTCAATAGCAGTTCTAGGCTGACAGCCTCAGCAGAAATAGAGCCTTCCTAGAACTTACTGGTTGGAGCAGAAATCTCAGTCTCCCTGGGCTGATTTGATCCTTTTGACCATCTTGAACCAGCCATTGTGGCTGGAGGGATGGATTGACCAGATCTGGATCCCAGAACTTGGTGGGTGACTCATCTCAACTCTGTGGACTGAAACTGGAGAAGAGACATTGTCAAAAAGAAAACGAAGGTGCTCTCATCAAAAGAAGAGATGGATTCTGGGTAGGCTAAGACAACATTACCCACATCTCCACCCTTGAACTTGTTCCATTCTACTGTTGCCTCACCTCATGGGGTATGGTTGAGGATCTTGGTGGTCCTTGTTTTTTTGCCTCATCCTAAGTGATAGATTCTCATCATGGGCTGGGGGAGGGTGGAGGGTAACAAGAACCTTGCTGGGATTTCTTTAAAAAGAGAGAGGGAGAAAAATGTGCTATAACTGTCTTATGCAAAGTTCTCTGCACCCTTTTTTTCCCTTACCCACCCAGTGGCACTTCATGGTGTCGAGAAGGTGTAGACTGAAGATGTCTTGGGAAGGGGAACAGCACTGAGTCCAGTTGAGAGTCCTGGCCTCTAGTTCTAGACTATCTGTCACCAAATTGCTGTGAGGCCTTGAGCAAGTTCTTTGATCTAATTTTTGGATATTATGAAAAATATTGTTATGGATATTTGTGTACAAGTTTTTATGTGGACTTAGGTTTTCAATTTCTAAACCTAAGGTTTTCAATTGCTGGGTTATAGGAAAACTCTGTTTAACTGTTTGAGGAACTCTGGGCTGTTGCAAACCTACATTTCTGGCAGCAATGTGTGAGGGTTCTAATTTTTTCACATCCTTGCCCTTTCTTGTTATTGTCTGTTTGTTTTTTAAATTATAATCTTCCTAGTGGATGTGAAGTAGCATCTCATTGTGGTTTTGATTTCATTTCCCAAATGGATAATGATGTTGAAAATCTTTTCATATGCTTATTGACCATTTGTATATCTTAGACATTGAAATGTCTATTTGGAACCTTCGACCATTTAAAAATTGGGTGTTTGTCTTTTTTTCTTTCTTGAGTTGTAATAGTTCTTTATATACAATGTATACTGGACTCTTACTAGATATATGACTTGCAAATATTTGCTTCTCATTTTATGGATTGTCTTTTCACTTGTGTCTTTTGAAGTATAAAAGTCATTCATTTAATGATGTCCAGTATATCTGTTTTCTTTTGTTGCTTGTACTTTTGATGTTATATTTGAGAAATCATTGCTTAATCCAAGGTCAGGCAAATTTATGACTGTTTTATTCTAAGAAAACATTCATGTGTATGATCTATTTTGAGTTCATTTTTGTATATGGTATATAGTGTGAGCTTTATTTTTTTGCATGTGGCTCTCCAGTTGTCCCAGCATCATTTGTTGAAAGGACTATTTTTCTCTATTTTTTTAAAAAATATATTTTATTGATTTTTTACAGAGAGGAAGGGAGAGGGATAGAGAGCTAGAAACATTGATGAGAGAGAAACATCGATCAGCTGCCTCCCGCACACCCCTGACTGGGGATATGCCCGCAACCAAGGTACATGCCTTTGGCTGGAATCGAACCCGAGACCCTTTAGTCCACAGGCCGACGCTCTATCCACTGAGCCAAACCGGTCAGGGCTATTTTTCTCTATTGAATGGTTTTGGCACCCTTGACAGTAAATGTGAGGGTTTATTTCTGAACTCTCAATTCCACTTCATTAATCTAGAAGTCTGTATGTCAGTACCACACTATCTTGATTACTATAGTTTTATTAGCTTTGAAATCAGGAAGGTTGACTCCTTCAAATTCATTCTTTTTCAAGATTGTTTTGGCTATTCTGGTTTCCTTGCATTTGCATGTTAATTTTAGGATCTACTTGTCAATTTCTGCCCAGAAGCTAGCTGGAATTGATGGGTAGGGCATTGACTGTAGATTACTTTGTGGAGTATTGCCATTTTAACAATGTTAAGTCTTCCAACCCATGAACATAGACTAGCTTTCTATTTATTTAGGTCTTCTTTGATTTTTTTCAACAATGTTTTGTAGTTTTTGGAGTGTAGGTTTTGCATATCTTTTGTTAAGTTTATTCCTAGGTATTTATTGTTTTGACTCTATTGTAGATGAACTTTTTAAAATTTCATTTTTGAATTGTTTATTTCAAGGATATGTAAATATAATTGATTTTTACATATCAGTTTTGTATCTTGCATTCTAATTTTTTTGTGTAGATTCTTTAGGATTTTTTATATTCAAGATAATGCCATTTGCAAATAGATAGTTTTACTACTTCTTTTCTAACACGAGTGCCTTTTAATTCAATTTCTTGCCTGATTGACTAGAAATGGCAAGAGTGGACATGTCTGTCTAGTTTCTGATCTTATAGGGAAAGCATTCAGCCTTTTAACAATAGGGATGATGTTAGCTGTGGATTTTGTAATATTCTTGATCAAGTTGAGAAATTCCTCTTATAGTTTATTGAATACTTTTATCATGAAGGGGTGTTGGATTTTGTCAAATGCTTTTTCTGTCTCTACTGAGTTTCTCATGTAATTTTTGTTCTTTTTCCTTTCTTTTTTAAAAAATATATTTTTATTGATTTCAGAGAGGAAGAGAGAGGGAGAGAAAGATGAAAACATCAATGATGAGAGAGAATCATTGATTGGCTGCCTCCTGCACACCCTATTGGGGATTGATCCCACAACTTAGGCATGTGCTCTTGACTGGAATCAAACCCGGGACCCTTCAATCTGTGGGCCAACGCTCTACCCACTGAGCCAAACCAGCTAGGGCTGTTCTTTTTTCTATTGATATTGTATATTATTACATTATTTTTTTTGTGTTGAACCGATCTTGTGTTCATGGAATAAATTCCACTTGGATCCTTTTTATATGTTACTAGAGGTCTGGTGCACGAATTCTTGCATGGGTGGGGTCCCTTGGCTTGTCCTGCAATCGGGGCCAATCGCCCAGTCTCCATAGGGACAATGGGGGCCGGACAGGGGGGAAGGACCGCGGGAGGTTGACCGGCCACGGGAGGTTGGCTGTGGGAGCATACTGACCACCAGGGGGCAGCTCCTGTGTTGAGCACATGCCCCCTGGTGGTCAGTGCGCATCACAGCAACTGGTTGACCAGTTCGGTCACTTAGGCTTTTATATATATAGATGGGATTCAGTTTGCTAGTATTTTTTGAGGACATTTGCATTTATATTTATAAGAACTGTTGAGATATTTTACTTTTGAATGAAAGAATACATGGTTGCCCTAGTAAAGAACATCTCATTCTGGCTATGAAATGACAGTAGCAGCTATCTGAGAGCAGACCTGGAGTGATTGGCGACAATGTCTGGTCTTCTGGTTCTGGCTGTGTGGTGGACTGAGCGAATGTGAACGCCTCTCCCTCTATCAACACATAAAAATGTGATAAAATTAGAACAAAATTCCCCTTACGTTCATAGCTGAATAATATCTAAAACCCCTTCTGTACCTGTAAGAGGCTCCTTGTTGCCTCCCGGATCTTGTCTCCTAACCACTTCCTTTCCCATCTCCCAGCACACTGGCCTCCTAGCTTTCCCTCTGGTACACCAGGCACATGCCTGCCTTAGTGCCTTCACACTTGCTCCATTTCTGAAATGTTCCTCGCCTAGACAATCCAGAGGGCTGATCACTCACTTTTTTTTTTTAGGTCTCTGATAAAATGTCATCTGCTAGCAAAGAGGCCTTGCCTGACAAACCCCTATCAGAGAACTTTCCTCTTATGTCTGTGACCGTCTCTTCTCCTTGCCCCACTTGACTTGTTTCATAGAACACATACTCACTACCTGACACACTGTATTCTTGTTTTGTGTCTCTTGCCTTTCCTCTCCTACCCTTCCCTCCCGCTAACCTCCCTTCCCCCACCCCCATGTAAACCTCCTGAGGTCAGAGGTGTTGTATGCTTGGTTCACTGCTGTGTCTAGAATAGGGCCTGGATTATAGAAGATTCTCAATACAATTATTTGTTGATTGAATGGACTTGAAAGAAAAATCCTCAGGTACCAGAAATTTATACTAGTGGAACTTAAAGTCTGAATTTTTGGGGAACTTAGCTGGAACTGAGCCGTGGGGAGGTTATCAGATGCTATAGGTCTTCATTCCAGGGGTCCAGGGTGTCAGACTATCCCCTTATGGGGAAGGAGACTTGTGTGTGAGTCTCCTAGCTAAGAAGTTAACATGAAAATTAGTCTCAGAAGCAAATGACAATGACAGAAATGCTTGTACAATCCAGGACACATCTCATTTTCTAATGAAGATAAGCTCTTACTAAAAGATTACAAAGCTCACAAGGAATGACCCACCAGGAGGGAGCCAGTAGACCCAGTAAACTTGAGAATTACTGTCCCCAGACCATAGTGGAAAGCCTGAAATGAATTCTGAAACAAGGGCCCCAAATAATTAAAGCTAAGAAAGGGAACAGAAACCATAGTGAAAGAATAGGACCCCAATGGGCCTGCCTGGATGGCTCCGTTGGCTGAAGCATTATCCCTTACACCAAAGGTTGCATGTTTTATTTCCCGTCAGGGCACACACCCAGGTTGCAGGTTCAATCCCCAGGTTGCAGGGATACATACGGGAGGCAACCGATTGATGTTTCTTTCACATTTCTTTCCATCTCTCTCTCTCTCTCTCTCTCTCTCTCTCTCTCTCTCTCTCTCTCTCTCTCTCTCTCTCTGTCATCAATAAGCATATCCTTAAATGAGGATAAAGAAAAAAAAAAAAGAATAGGGCACCATTAAGAAAGAACAGGGAAATTTGAAAAAGAACCAAGAATTTGTCCATGTGACAGTCATTGCAAATTAAGTCTTTTTATCCTAGTTAAACAGGAGGTGAGATACAGCTGATGAAAATTCATGAACTATAGGCTAGGCCTGAAAAGGTTTACCTGTCATGCTGATGTTTTATCTGCAGGTTTTATCTGAGGTTTTCATTTATTTCATTACTGATCCTGGGGTAAGAGTTCTTTGGACTCACGAAGGAAAATTGCTCAGTCAAGTTGATGGCCTCTCTGACTAAGCCTTGCCACGTTTACTGTGGTCAAAGTCTGCAATATCCTGTTCTTTCTCTTCTTAAGGGCGAGCCACCGTGACTTTCAGCTGAAAAATTTAAGAATAATTGAACCTTACGAGGTGATATATTCAGGAGACCCAGGTATGGACACAGGTAATAATTTTGCCAATTATTAGATGGGACATCCCAAAAGGATTTTTAGTTACCCTTGCCTCAGCCTCAAGGTGGGAGAAAAGAGAAGGTAAGGGGTTAATAATTGATCATGGCTGAGGTTGGGAGGATTTGTATCTGGAACTTAAAAACCACTTTGTTTCTTGACTTTCTGGGTAGTTGGCTACTGTTTCTAAGTACTCGCTACTTTTTTTTAGGGTAGTAAGTTAGAGAATGAAAGTTATGGCATTTCTCATTCCAGGGGTAGTTGTGATAAGTTACTAGTCTAGTTTTTCTAGTCTCTAGTATAATCCTCTATTGGCTGCCTTAGAGATTAGCTTTCAATGTTCATCATATGATTATGAAATGAGAAAAGTTTGTAATATACATATTATTGTGCTTTATAAATTGAATATGCACTCAGGGAAATCTTTTTGTGAAACATTTCTGGAACTATATCTTCTCCCCAGAATTGGTTAGTTGCATTGTTGGGTTGCCAGAAACCTGAATTCTAAAAAGTGACGAATTTCTGTATTTTTAGCCCCCATAAGCCAGTGCTTTTCTATGGACTACCCAGGAGAACCGCAATGTTTCCTTTTAGCTGGGTGAAAAATCAATCCCCGAAGCTCACAAGAAACCATGACTAATCTCTCTTTGGAAGATTAGTGCTATAATTGCACTAATCCTTTTTCTTTAAAAATATAGATCATGCAACACATTTTGGGCCATCTTGGGAGGGAGGAGAGGGGAAAAGGGGAAATAAAGAAAGGGGAAAAGTGATAGAACTAGCAAATTTAGAGGTTGAAGGGAACTTCCCTTTCTTCTTATTATACATGAAGAAATAGAGGTTCAGGGGGTTCAGTAGTCTGAGGTTGCAGATCCCAAATCGAAACCAGAACCCACTTGTTTTGATTCCATTGGTCTTAGAACGCTTTAAGAGAGCCTCTGTTATGATCCCTTAGATCAGTGGTCGGCAAACTGCGGCTCGCGAGCCACATTCGGCTCTTTGGCCCCTTGAGTGTGGCTCTTCCACAAAATACCACGTGCGCGCACATACAGTGCGATTGAAACTTCATGGCCCATGCACAGAAGTCGGTATTTTGTGGAAGAGCCACACTCAAGGGGCCAAAGAGCCGCAGTTTGCCGACCACTGCCTTAGATAATAGAACATGGACTTGGGAATTAGATCTGGGTTCTGGTTCCTAATGATCCAGTTGACTTGGGCAAGTATTTAACTCCTGTTTCTTTGTCTGAAAAATGGGAATAGTGAAACCTCCCTTGGAGTATTATTATGAGAATTAACCACTAATGCATGGAAAGCCCTTGGCCCTTGCTCAGATGCTGGACGCGCAGCTTTGTATCTGTGTACGTGTTAAGATGCTGAAATTGGAGAACACCAGCCCCTTCTATTTTTTTTATTTTTTATTTTCACAGTATGTTTATTAAAGTTAGAGACAGTGAAACAAACAAGGGCTTAGGGTAGAGGAAGCAACAGGAGAGAGCCTGGGCGGGGCTGCTGTGGCTCTCTAGAAAAGCAGTAGGAAGAAATGAGGCTGGGCGGGGCTGCCTGCTCACTGGGAAGTCAGAGAAAAGGGGCCTTGGAGACCGGTTCAGGGGGTTAGCCCAGGATGAGCTGCTGCTGCCCATTGCTCCCCTGGTTGCAAGTCTTGTGGGGACCCTTAGAGTTTAGGAGATGTGTGCCTGTGGGGGAGGAAGAGAGGGGAGGGAAAGGCTAGGGCATTTTCCCGGGAGAGAGGGAGAGCGAGCATCCCCTTCCACTCTTATAACAAGACTTGTAGAAATCTCAGATCCAGATTCAAATCCTATTTCTTAAGCTCCTGCAATGTACCGTATGCTGTGCATGTTGCTTCCACACATGCTGTCACGTTAAATACTTCTAGCCACCCAGTGAGGTTAACGTGGTGTGCTTTTCATGTACTTCCAAGGAGTGAAAAGTCTAGTTTCTGATAAAGGCTGAAGGTTTAGAAACTTATTTCTAAAAGCAGACCCACATACGCAAGAGACTTTTAAATGAGTCATTCATTTTAAAAGCATGATTTAAAAATACCTGGCAGTGTATGGGCTAATGTTACATCATGGACTAGGTTTGTTGCTCTTGGCTTTCCACTTCCCTGCACACCCTGATTAGCTCTTGGCTGCTTCTGACATTTCTGAACAGTAATGGGATGTGGAGTGACCAGATGCTGTAATACGGCATCTGCTAAGATCCTAGCTTTCATGGAAGGTTCGTTACTGTTCATTACATTGAGCCTGAAAAGATCACAGATACACAGTTGTGATGCCCATCCAGCCATCTTTGAGTGAGCATATGTGTGTGTGAATGGATTTAGAGGTCGTGGAATCGGAGATGAAGATGACGTGGTCCCTGCCTTAAGGAGACGCAGTAGGTACACCTGTGGCACCATTTATCACATTGCTGTCAGAGTTCGTTAATTATGCACTCACTCTACAGATTGCAAGCACATTAATATTTAGTACGTGCCAGGCACTGTTTCTAAATGCTTTATAGAGAGCAACCCATTTAATCCTTATAAAAATTACCCTCTGAGGATCGCCAGCCATGCCTTTCATCTGCTCCATCTTTAAAAAATATGCATTTTTATTGGCTTCAGAGAGAGGAAGGGAGAGGGAGAGAGAGAAACATCAGTAATGAGAGAGCGTCATCACTTGGCTGCCCCCGTATGTCCTCTACTGGGGATTGAGCCCCAAACCTGGGCATGTGCTCCAACTGGGAATCAAACTGTGGCCTCTTGGTTCATAGGTTGACACTCATCCCCTGAGCCACCCCAGCCGGGCCTCATCTTCTCCATCTTCTCCGCCTTTTCAACTGCTGCCACCTCAATGGCTGGGTCTTATACCTGTGCTAGCTTTGCCCCCTCCTCAGCTCTAGCTGCTCATCCACTCAGTTCTTTTCAAGACCTGTTGTCCTTGTGGCCACAGCTGTCTCAACACCTTGCTCACTGCATTTACGTGAGTGGTAGCCGCTTCCATGGCCACAGCACACACTGCCTCAGCCACTGCAGTAGTGGGAGTTTTTTCACTGTGTCTGATATAGGTGACAAAGAAGTGGCTGCATCTTTTCAAGCACACCATGCAAATGTGAAGGGCATGAAGGGCGAGGGGGAAGGAGTAGGGGAAGCATCAAGAGTGGTGAAGGGGGCAGGTGGCGCTGTGGAGGGAAGTGTGAAAATGCTGATGCTGTTGATGGTTTTGAGGAGGCAGGAGATGGTGAGGAAGGTCAGAAGGTGGTGGTGAGGAGAGGGATTGTGGTCCCAGGAAGCAGAGGCTGTCTTTGGCTGGCTCCATTTGCCTCGGATGGTTTACAGTTTGTAATTGAGGATTTTGTGCTTGCCATTGGTTCTGTTGACTTTGCTGATGAAGTTAGTGGCTGGTAATGTTGACACATACCACAGTCAATGCTATAAACACCCAGTCAGTGCCATCAAAGTTCTTAAGTCAGAGCGTGCCCAAATAGAAGCCAGGTCCTATAAAGAAATTAATGGTCTTGAAAGAAAATATATTGGCTTCTATCATATATTTGCTTTTTAAAATTCCAGATGCCCAGGCTGTATTCCAGACTAATTAAGTCAGAAGTCCCCCAGATAGTTCTAATATGCAGTCAAGGCTGGAGTACTGGTCCAAAGGAAGTCTACATTTTTTCTTGACTCTAAGAATTAAGTTACTCAGAAGCATGGTTTGGAAACGCATTAAGTCTATTTTGAAGCTCCTGGAAGGTGTCATAATAACGTTTTCAGATGCTGACAAGCTGATGAGGTCGCAGTGGGCTTCATTTTGAACTTAGTGGAGGTGTTGACCTATAAACTTAGGTCAGCCCCAGTACTTCTGCTCCCTCTCTCTCAGATAGGTGAGAAATTACAGGCTCAGGACATCAGATACAAGGAAAGGGTGCCCCTATGAGAAGTACTCAGAAGCAGCTGTAATGCACGGAACATGGACATGTTTGACTTGTGACTAGGACCTTTTTCAGCGGCCGTCTCCTTGAGTACGACTGTCCTTCGGAGACTCCGGAGGTGGAGCCCGAGGCCTGTGGCTGAAGCTGCCCTGGCTGCAGGTTGTGAATGGGGCACTTGTTCAGTGAGTCCCAAGATCAGTCTAGTTCCGCATAGGGGATTCTATTAGAGAAAATCATCTCGACTGATATATGGAAGCCCAAGGTGCTGGTGATGAAGGAGAATGAAGCAGATGAAAAAGTTAAAGAACCAAAAAAGGGTCCATACCTAATCGGGTACAAGCCCCAGTGAGTTAGGGAGACTGCCCTGGAGGATAAGCTGTGGTGTAGTTGCCTCAGTGTAACTCCATTACTTGGAGCATTGTGCATCAGAACGTCTTTAGTTAAGTAAAACATGTTCTGTTTGTTAAAAAATGGGTTGGCAAAATCCAAAACACCAAGTCCTGGCAAGCATGTGGCACAACAGGAATTTTTACTTATTAATGGTGGGAATACAAAAAAGTACAGCCAGGTTGGAAGACAGTTTGATAGTTTCTTATACAACTAAATATACATTTTAAAAAAAAATCCTCACCCCAGGATATTTTTCCATTGATTTTTAGAGAATGGAAGAGAGAGGGAAAGACAAAGAAAAACACCTATGTGAGAGAAACACATCGATCGGTTGCCGCCTGCATGCACCCTGACCAGGGAGGGCCTGGGCTGGGCAGGAACCTGCAACTGGGGTACATGCCCTTGACCAGTATCAAACCCGGGACCTTTCCATCCGCAGGCTGACACTCTACCCACTGAGCCAAACCGGCTAGGGCTAAATATACTCTTTACAGCGATCATGCTCCTTGCTGTTTTCCCAAAGGAGTTGAAAACTACATTCACACAAAAACCTGCATGTGGATGTTTATGGCAGCTTTGTCCATAATGGCTGAAACGATGCAATTTTTAATGGTTTGATTGGGTACTGTTGGATGGGTGGCAATTTATTTAACCAGTCATGTATTTTCCCTCCATAGTTTTACTACTATAAACACAGATAAGCACCTACGCCTTTGTGTACTTGTTTAATGATCTCCGTAGCATAAATCCTAGAAATGAAAGAGGTAACTAATCCATTTGGAGATTAGTCTTAGTAGCTCAAGTTTTCTTGCCACAAGTGGCTGTTTGGAAGTGGTATTTAAGAACTGTAAACTGGAGAGTTTTGGGGCAGCTTTGGTTTTGGTCGAATGGCGGGGTGTTCATTTTGAAGCTGCCTCTGGGAATGGGGCGGAACAAAGCGGGTGCTTCTCTGGGGCCTGTTTGCAGACTCATCGAGTTGCACGGGGCAGGCTGGTTTTGAAACAAACTCTCCTGTTGTTGCAGACGGCAGAATGCCTCCAAAGGTAACTTCAGAGCTGCTGCGGCAGCTGAGACAAGCCATGAGGAACTTGGAGTATGTGACAGAGCCCATCCAGGCCTACATCATCCCGTCGGGGGATGCCCACCAGGTACTGAGTGGAGATGGGTTGGTGGTGAAGGAACGCATCAGTCTCTCCTCTCATTTCATTCTTTCCCCCGAGACCCAACGTGTTTATCGGATTCTAGTTGTCAACCCACAACCAAGCATGTCCTCCAGGGCCTGGCATAGGGACCTGTGTCCAGTAGGGTTCCACTGAATGCCTGTTGATTTGGTTCTGGCTTCCTTGTTTCCAGTGAGTATAGCCAGCTTTTAATAAATGGTGGAAGAATTAGTGGACAAATGAGGGGTAGAAGTCTGGACCTTTCTGTTGCTGACACACTTTACCCATCTCCTCTGTCACACTCTGTTCCTAGCAGAATTGTCTGTGCCTCCTCCTTTCTCTCCATCCAGACCGTCCCATCCTCTGACAGCCAGAAGAGCAGCTGCAAAGTCATTATTGATCTTTACCCAGTAGGTTTTAGGGATGATTCTAAGTATCACTCCTTCCTTCCCCCAACCTCCATCTTTAATGAAAGCAACTCAGTAAGTGCCCTTTACCTCTGAGAACACTAGTTATTTAAATATAGGAGGGCCCTGGCAGGGGCTCAGTTGGTTGAAATGTTGTCTCGTATACTAAAAGGTTGCAGGTTTGATTCCCAGTCAGGGCACATACCTAGGTTGTGGGTTTAATCCCCTGTTGGAGTATGTACAGGAGGTGACTGATCAATATTTCTCTCGCATTGATGTCTCTCTCTCTCTCTCTCTCTCTCTCTCTCTCTCTCTCTCTCTCATTCTCTCTCTCTCAGAATAAAATAAGATAAACAACCTTGGGTGAGGATTAAAAAAAAAATATATGGGAGAGGTGGATTTGGAGGGGTGGAGACCTCATGTTATGGGGCTGAAAGGCAGAAGGAGGAAAGGATTCCAGGATCTACTCCTTTTGGTCTTTGAGTCAGCAAATGTTTGCATTTCTCTTTGTGGTTATGGTACCATAGGGTTGCAAAGATGAATTTAAGATTGAATTCCTGCCCTCACTGTGCTTATGTTTTAGTAGAAAGATAAAGTATGGGCTGAATTCATAGCTGAGAGGGAATATATTAAGCTGGCAGGATCAAGGAAGGCTTCATGGAGAAAGTACATTTAACTGGAATGTGAACAGGTAGAATTTAAATGCTTGGAGATAGAGGTATAAGAAGTACCATGAGCAAATCCATGGATATAGGAGAACATGAGTAATGATAACTTTGAAAAAGAAGGACAAATAGGGGCTTGGTCAAGGCCACTCATGAGCTACCCATGACTGGTCATGGGGATCCTTGACCACCAGAGTCAGGAGTTTAGGTTTTGTTCGATAGTAGGGACCCATTGAAGGTCTTTGAGCAAAGGAGTGACATGATCTGTGAGAGGGAGCAGTGTTGTGTGGACTGGAGAAGGGAAACACTGGGAGCTGAGAAACCTGTTAGGCTCTTGCAGGATCCCAGAGGTGGGGTACAGAGCACTTGGACATGGGTGCTGGCTTTAGGAGCAGAGAAGAGGGGAACAAGGTTCGGAGGAGAAGTAGAACAGAGATTGGACCTTCAGGCAGATGGCAGAGGGCACTGGGAAGTTTGGAATCCAAGTGTTCCTTGTGCCACCCACAGAAAGAAACGAGAAGCCATGAGTTCCTTGTTTCGGTTTCTGTGAAGAGGTGGGGCATGGTTGGGTGACTGTTAAGTGGGATTCTGGGTCCCTGCCAGGACTGGGAGGACAAGGAGGAAGGGTTGGCTTTGTGTGCGACCTGCCACAGCAGCCTCCTCAGTAATAGAGAGGCCGCTGTTCTTTGTGGCTCTTGTTCCTAATTGTTCCATTTCAGGCTAGATTCAGGGTTGCTGGGGTTTCTCCTATGGGTGGGGAAGGGAGAGTGTTGGAGAATGAAGGGGAATCTTGAAGTCTGTCTTTTCTGTATTTTCCAAAACACAAACACAGACACCCACACACTGTTCTGTGTTAGAGAGAAAATGCACCCCAAATGCATAGTTACGCAAGGACTTGGCACTCCAGGGGTCTGCTTCTCTGCAACTCTAAGGGTTTTTTCTGTGTAAACTCTGAACAGGGTGTGGTATTAATGAGTTTGGGCCCAGCAGGACTTTTACAGTGAAGGGTTGTTCATTCTCTCTGGTAATCTGAAGGCTTTCATGGACCATCTAAGTCCAACGTTGAGATTGGTGGGCACCACTGGCCCCAAACCAGGAGGAGCGTTGGTTGGGGCTGGGGTTGTGCCAGCTTGCTTTTGAGAAATCCGAAGTCTTCATCCTCCCCATCCTCTTGGGATCGGCTTAGTCAAAGGGTCACGTTCTGTCCGGGGTGCCTCTGCCAACGGAGTTTTTGGCTGTGTTTATGGTTCCTCCTTCTGGAAGACATGAATCAGATTTTCCTAAACTCCTTGGATCCTATTCCCATTCCTCCTGGAGTCGGCTTCCTGTTTTGTTTTGTATTTCTTAAACAGACTCTGCCCTGGGGTGGGAGGTGGTGGTTTTTATCCCAGAGTGATTTTATCTACTATTAATTAGAGTGATGCTGGCTGTGGTGATGCATCTTGAGGTTTCAGTGGCCTGGTTCTGTGGAGCTTTATTTCTTGCCCATGTAGCAGTCCCGAGTGAGTGTTCCTGGTTGGTGGGTGACTTTCTTCCACCGGGAAGAAGAATGATTTAGGAATCCAGGTTCTTTCCATCCTGTGACACCAACATCCTAGCTGGAGGAAGGGGCAAGGAGTGTGCTGAAGACACACCCATGTTTCCTGCCCTGACCCACACATCACTTCCACTCACATTTCATTGGTGAGAACTAGTCATGTGACACCCCCACCTAAAAGCAAGGGGGCCTGGGAGGTGAAGTCCAGGGTGGGAAGCCCCCTTTCAGCAGCTGTACACTAAGGAAAGGGCATGAAGCTATTTTTCCCACATACCTTGACTTGGTTTCATTTAAGAAAGAAGATGCCAAGGACGGAAAGTTACCTTAGTATTTGGGGACAGGCGGCCCTTGTCTCTATGCACAATCCAACCTGGATTAGTGGGTCAGCAGTTTGAAAGGCTCACTCCGAGTGTGTGAAGAGTGGCTGTAGGCCAAGCATGTCAGACTTGCGGCTGGCGGGCCACGGAAATGAGGCGTGCTGCCGGCCGTGAGTTTGACATGCTTCCTGTAGGCAGTGGTCCAGGTAGAGATGATGGAGGCCTGGCCTGAGTACTGACATTAGAGATGCAGAGAGGTGGAGGGCTTGCAGAAGAAGCCAAAAGCTGTGCTGCTGTGCCTTGCTCCTTGCGTGCTCTGACCTTTTGCTGTTCTCAAGGGAGAGTGTTCCTGGGCTTTGCCAGCACATGGCTGGGGGAAGAGTAGGAGGCCTGGGCCTAGTGCTTGTCTGGCCTCTGTTGAGCCTGTTGGTGTGGAGGTGACAGCTTCATAGGCGATGTCTTTCTGGCGGGTTGACCACTTAGGTCATGTCTAGACATTCTTGCCCCAGACCTCATCTTGATCCCAAACCAAATATGTCCACCTGCTGTTAATACAGGGTGTCCCCCCAAAATGTATACACACTTTAACAGCTGATAGCTCAATTTTGAAAATGAAATGTATTTTAATACACTGCTTTTATAATTATTCAAAGTGTGTGTATACATTTTTTGGGGACACCCTATATATTACCTTCCTTTGGAGAAACCTTCTTCTTGCCTTTGCTGATGAGCACCTCTAGGTAAACCCCCATGGGTGCCCTGTCCCTCCTCTGAGGCTTGCCCAGATAGGGGAGGGGCATCCTCTAGAAACGTGTCCCTGCATGAAGGAGTCCAGCTGGGCCAAGATCAGCAGTACCTTCTCTGCCAGACCTTCGTCAGCATCCTCACTGTGTGTGGGAGAGCCCAAGCCAGTGTCCTGACTGTGTGTCACAGGTGGGAGAGCCCCAAGCCAGGGATACCTCATTGTCGTCGATAGTGTCCCCACTGTGTCTTCACCATTACACTGTGATTTTTAGTGTAAGGATTATTTTTGTTAACTTAGTTTTCCCAGCCTCTTAGATGCCATTTCACCATTCTGGAAGCAGACATGAATACTACCTCTTCCACTGCTAATGTGCAGCGCTGTTAGGTTTCTGGAGAGTTGTTTTAAACATTAACTGACTATTCCTCATAGCAGTCCTAGGAGAAGGGTGTGACTTCTCTCCACCCTTTTTTGCCTTTATTTTTTTTTTTTTAAGTCTTGCACCAATGATTGCTGGGTTAATAAACAAATGAGGATTCTCCAGTTCATACTGTTGACCACCATTTCTTTCTGTGTCTTTAGTGCTATGTATGAAATGTTACTTTATGTTTTCGGGATTAAACGTGTGCCTGCTGTTGCATTCAGCAATCTGAAATGACCTTCTTGGAATGAGGACCTAAGGCCGAGGGAGGTGATGAGACTCGACGCAGACCACTCAGCTGGGCCGGTAGAGGGCAGGTGTGGCGCAGAGCCCCTCATCCTGCCATCACGATTCTCTCTGCTGGCTCTTCTCTGGGTGGTGGGCTTGTCCGAGGATGTGCTGTGGCTGCCTTGGTGAAAGGGAAGCTCTCACTCACAGCAGGAGTGGAACATGAGCACTTTCCCCCCTAACATCACGGGCACCCCCTAACATGACTTAGGGTCCAGCCAGAAGCCCCATTTCCCATGAGAAGCATTCCTAACCCGGCCAAGTTCTTTAGCTTGGGAGAAACTACTAACAGGAGGAGGAACCACAGCTCTGTTCTGAAGTGGATCTGGGCCCTGCTATTGACCTGGCAGTGGGCAGGTTACTTAAAGATTCTGTTCTTCGCTCCGTTTTCTTGTTTGCCGTTGGTCTTATCCTGGAGAGTCCTTGTGAGGATGAGATGATGTGTCCTACGGGGGCAACATGGCAGAAGGCTTCAGAGTCCAGGCTCTGGAGCTGACAGCCCAGGTTCAAATCCTGCCTCTGCCACTTACTAGATGTGTCAAGGCAACGGCCTTAACTCCCTGTGTCCCATTGACTATTCCAGAAGCTGCACACTGTGGCCTCATACCCTCTGCCCAGGACTGAGAACCTCTGACTTTCTTCAGTCCCCACCCCTGTCCCTTCAGAGGCAAGGGATTGTCCTCTGGGGAGGACCTGGGTTTGGACATGACGTTTGTTTCATTTGCTAACGCCTCCCGGTTGGAGGAAGCGTTTCCCCTCTTTCCCTAACAGGAAGGGACAGGGTCTGTCTGCGTGGGAGCGATTGGTGACGCTACCTGGGAAAAGGGACACACACAGGAAGTGCAGAAACAAGCTAATACCCAGAGAGGTTTAAGTTAGAGAATTGCTGGCACTGAAGACAGAAATCCAGCCTTACTTTTCAGAAAAATAACAGATGCCTAAATGTCAGTGGCGGGAAGGGGGAAGACTCTTGGTTTGTTTTTTGAGTAAGATCTTGGTGAGGGAAGAGCAGTTTTGATCTGTTTCTCTGGATTCGCTTTGTTCTCCAGATGAGGAACGAGAGACAAATGGGAAAAGCTCTTTGAGCCCTGCATTAATTAGGGTCTTCTGTATCGTGCACTCATTTTTTTTCCAATGCTCAGCCTGCCTTCTAAGCAGCCTGTCTGTCCCTTGAAGGCAGGTGCCAAGGATTCGCCAGTCTGTGTAGTCTCTGTGGGCCTCGCACAGGGCTGAGCCCGGCGGCGCCAGCGTGCGACTGGGGTCCAATGCCTCGTCCTTTTTGTTTTCCAGAGTGAGTACATTGCCCCGTGCGACTGTCGGCGGGCCTTCGTCTCTGGATTTGATGGCTCTGCGGGTGAGTCGCTAAACTCTCTCTCTGTTCTTTCTACACTTTTGTTCGCCTCCCAAAAATAACTGGAACGAGTTTCAGCCTGCGATAAAGCACCAAGAAGAAAATGCAAACCAGACGTTCCCCATCGAGCCCCTGCAGAAACGTGCGAGTTCCCAGCATCCTCCAGCTCCCCGCGGTCCCCCGGGAGCGACCCTTTCCTTGATGCCGTGGCTTTTAGAGCTTTAGAGTTTTTTATTTAAAAAATGTTTTGGAACTTTTCTTGAATATAACATATCACTTAAACGGAAAATACCTGTGCCACCAGCACTGCAAATAATCCCCCAGCACCCCTAGCACCCCACCTTCGCTCACTGGTCCTGCTCAGTTCTCCAGGTGGTGGGCTTTTGATTTCTTCCTTTTCACTTCCGGTGTAAATGGCCAAGGTTAATGCTGAGCCTCATTGGTGCCCTGCCCTCACGTTCCCAAAGCTGTTGTGCCCTTGGGTTTTAGGGTGTCCCCATTTCAGACTCGCATCCTTAAGCGAGCTAGCCTCGGCAAGAGCCCCTCCCTCCCCGGAGTTGGCCCGTTGCTTCCTTTGATGTAAGTGCTTGTGTTGGTTGGCACTTAGGACTGGCTGACACCTCTGCCGGAAGCCCTGAGCTCTGCCAGGTCTGTGGGAACTGAAGGCAGGTGGAGGTGGGAGGCACACACTCCGACTGAGCCATCACGAACACTCCCGGGGGCCCGGGGGGTCTCCCACTCCTTCGGGGTATCTGGTGGAGTGGATCACTGTGATTGCTGAGCAGGAACCGTTTCTCCGTCTCATGGATTATGAGGCCATTTTGGCCTTAGATCCCAGTCTTCTGTTCTCCTGGGGTTGACTCATGCCACACAGGTACCAGGGTGCAGGCAGCCTGTTTCCTTCAGAGCCTGGCCCACAGCTGGCTCTGAGGGCTTTGCCTTCTCTTGCCTGGAGGCTGCCCTGGAGTGAAAGGCCACCTGCCCACTGGGTGGTGGGGGGTGGCCAGGCTGCACGGGAGCTGGTGCGCACACCGTGCTTGCCCGTCTGCTCTCATTCTGTTCAGCTCTCGGGCAGTTGTCAGAAACCTTTCTCATGGCCTCGTTCCCTTGCTCCAGGCACAGCCATCATCACAGAAGACCATGCAGCCATGTGGACGGATGGGCGCTACTTTCTCCAGGCTGCCAAGCAGATGGACAGCAACTGGACGCTCATGAAGATGGGTGCGTAGACACGTGGCCATCCCAACCTTAGTTGGCCAGGCCTCCTGGACCTTAACTCTCTTATGGGGTCATGGACGCTTTTTAGAATCCAAGGTGTGTTGGCCTATTTGGGCTGCCGTACCGAATGCCAGAGACTAGGTGGCTTTGACAACAGAACTTTATTCTCTCAGTCTGAGGCTGGAAGTCTGAGATCAGGGGGGCAGCGTGGTCAGGGTCTGGTGAGAGCACTCTTTCTGGTTTGCGGACTTCTCACTGTGTCCTTACATGGCTAGGTGCCTATCTTCTTTCCCTCCTCCAAAGCCACCAATCCTGTTGGATTAGAGCTCCACCCTTGTGACTTCATTTAACTTTAATTACCTCCTAAAACCCCTGCCTCCATATACAGTCACATTGGGGGTTAGAGCTTCAACATGCGGATTTTGAGGGGACGCAGTCCAGTGCATGGCACAAGGGAAACCAAGAAAATAGCATCCTTGTGTGTACATACCTTCGTGTGTGCAGTTTTGGAAGGTTCCGGTTCCGGATACTCATTGTAGTGGAGGAAACTGAGGGCCAGAGAGGGCAGCTGATGTGCTGCTGATCCCAGGCTTTGCCATGTGCTGGACGATGCGCCGGGGCCACTGCTCTTTGCTGCCTCGTGATTCGGAGTCAGATAAAGGTCAGGCGCCATTGGCAACAGAGGTGAGGAAGCTCTCCCGCCGAGCATCCTGGACTCGCCTCTGGCAGCTCAGCTTTGGAGCAGAGCCCAGGGCAGGAGCACGGGTCTGGGACTTTCATGGTCAAGTCACTCCACTTTCAGGGCTTCAGTTTCCTCATCTGCAAAATGGGGTGACAATAGTAAGTACCACATAAAACGGTGAAAATTAAAGAAATAATGTATGGAAAGCATAGAGTTCAGTGTTTATTGGCTAATAAGTTGTGCGTGTGTGTGTGTGTGTGTGTGTGTGTAAAAACTCTGGTTTTTCATTGACTTTTCCTTGCGTTAAAGTAGTCTTCAGGAACATGGTTTTAGAGCAGTGATGGCGAACCTTTTGAGCTCGGCGTGTCAGCATTTTGAAAAACCCTAACTTAACTCTGGTGCCGTGTCACATATAGAAATTTTTTGATATTTGCAACCATAGTAAAACAAAGAGTTATATTTTTGATATTTATTTTATATATTTAAATGCCACTTAACAAAGAAAAATCAACCAAAAAAATGAGTTCGCTTGTCACCTCTGACACGCGTGTCATAGGTTCGCCATCACTGTTTTCGAGGCTGTACAGAGGTCTCTTTCTCTTGAATTTGGAACTTGGAGAGTAGAAGATAAGGAGGGAAAGGGGGCTGCCAGGGCTGAGGGAGAGAGAAGAGGAGGCAAATACCTGACATTTCTTGTTTGATGTCAGAAGTAAAGGGGAAAGCAGACTCCCAGTTCAGGAAACAGAGGCTGTTGGCAGAGTTGAGTTGAGGTGACACCAAGATCCAAGCAGCTAGCCTACTGAGGGGTGTGTGTGTGCTTGTGTGGGGCCCACAGTCTCCATATACATAGATAATGTGTTGTTTATCTTAGGGAGGCCTGAGGAACATTTTTGTCCTGACAATGGATTTATAGATTTATTGTAATTCTCTCTCTCTCTCTCTCATTCTCTCTCTCTCTCTCTCTCTCTCTCTCTCTCTCTCTCTCTCTCTCTCTCTCTCTCTCTCTGACACACACATGCACATACACACAGGCATTTGGGGCTGTGGGACTATTATAAATGGACAGGCCACTAGGCCTCTAAACTGTTAATTGCATGCCTCTGTTAATGGCTCATGCACCCTTAATATATGTGTATATCTATGTGCTAGTGTCCATCTGTATTTCAAATTTGAGCAAAGATTAACTTCTTTATTTTGTAGAAAAAATAAATACAAATGGAATCTCTCATATTTCCTGCTTGCACCCAGTGGATCGCTTGGCATACCCCTGAGGTGTGGGCATCTCTCCTGGGGGCCCAGAGCTCCAGCTGTGAGTTCTGGGAGCACGCTGGGGGTCAGGTGACCGAGGAGCGATACTGTCTGCCCACTCCTTGAAGTGGGGTGTGGTGGCCTTGTTCCCTCCAAGCCCCCCTCTAGTTTCTTCTCTGAGACTTCTCTGCCCTAAGCCCCCCTTTCCTTAGGCGACTCTCCTGTTGGGAGATTCTGGTGGGTTTGATTGCTGAGTGATTCATCCTTTGGCTTTGCCAAGTATCTGTCTGCCACGGGAGGACACGATTTCATCCTGTGAAAGTTACGCTCAGGGCATTAAAGAAACGTCGTTCAAAAGTGGCTTGTGTAGCGGTTTGGAAAAAAATAGGAAAGAATCGAATAGCAAAATAACAACCCAGTCTCAGCTTCCAGGAAGTTTTGTAGAACTTATTCATGAGCTCATTTCCTTTTAAACCTTTGAACTTCCCTTCTGTGGTTACGAGGTTATCAGTGCTCAGTAGAGAAACTAGTAACGATAAGCACTGTTGTAGAATATGTGCACTTTCACTCTAAATATGCATATATTTTACCAAGTTATTAATTGGTTAGCCAAAGTCTGACTGAAACGTATATATCCCAAACATAGATGGCTTGGATGAAAGAAAAACTGGAATATCTTGAAGCTTCCTTGGTGTCCTAAGGGTAGTCTCTTAGAAACAGAAAGGCTGCTTTCTCTGGAGTTGGGAAGTCCCGGAGCCTGGTTAAGGACAGTGGTGTGTCCCCCTTGAGATCTCAGGAAAGATTTTTTTGCTGCTGAGACTCGTGCATAGCCCTCTAGTCAGGCCTGGTTGGGGACAGGCTCTGCTCTCCTCAATGCGGCCTTCCAGATGATGGGAGGGCCCTGGGGCATGTGTTCCCCTTACCTGGTGTGTGTTCCCCTTACCTGGTGTGTGTGTTCCCCTTACCTGGTGTGTGTGTTCCCCTTACCTGGTGTGTGTTCCCCTTACCTGGTGTGTGTGTTCCCCTTACCTGGTGTGTGTTCCCCTTACCTGGCGTGTGTTCCCCTTACCTGGCGTGTGTGTTCCCCTTACCTGGCGTGTGTGTTTCCCTTACCTGGTGGGTGTGTTCTCCTTACCTGGTGTGGGATGTAAGGGGAGCTCCCAGTCCCCAGCCTTCACCCTATCGCCACCCACATTCTCACCCAGTGATCAGCTTTCGATGAAGTGACTGCGGGCTGGTGAGATGATATT
Organism: Myotis myotis; assembly: GCF_014108235.1. NCBI lineage: Eukaryota > Metazoa > Chordata > Mammalia > Chiroptera > Vespertilionidae > Myotis > Myotis myotis. The sequence goes on from NW_023416319.1 coordinate 11,672,486, forward strand.
CACTCTGACACAGTGTTTCCCAGGATGCCACTTTCACCAGGGTTTTATGAGAATCCTGCTTCTTTCCTCCTCTCTCACCGTTACCTTACGCTTCCTTTACAGACCGTCTTACACTTCTCACAGCCTTCCTGCGGTAAGGAAGGGTCAGATTTTCCAGTCCTGCCAGTCCACCTTAGAGGCGCTCAGTGACGACCCTGCGGTCATGCTGTGCATCCTTCGGGGTGGGACCTGAGCCTGGGCCCCCTGGGACTTGTGTCTCATCAGTTCTTCCCTCTGTAGGTCTGAAGGACACGCCAACTCAGGAAGACTGGCTGGTGAGTGTGCTTCCGGAAGGATCCAGGGTTGGTGTGGACCCACTAATCATTCCTACAGGTGAGTGAGTGGGGGCCTTTCCACTCGGGGGAGGAAGTGGGCTCTCGGCGCCTCTCCGCCCTCCTTGCTTGCTCGGGGGCTGTGGAATATTTGTGGGCTCAGCACGACTCGACATCGCAGTAAAGGTCACGGTGAGGAGATGAATTCTGGCATTGAGGCCAGAGAAGGCCATTGGTGGTGAAGATGTCCTTTTATAGTTCTCATCCCGCACACCCAGCGCAGGGCCCCGGAAGGATCGCCTTTCAGAGGGTGCCGGGCTCTCCAGGCCCTGCTGCCTGTTCTGGGCATCCTGTTCATGGCTGGGCCGGTGTGCTTCCCCTCAGATTACTGGAAGAAGATGGCCAAGGTCCTGCGAAGCGCCGGCCACCACCTCATTCCTGTCAAGGAGAACCTGGTGGACAAGATCTGGACAGACCGTCCTGAGCGCCCGTGCAAGCCCCTCCTCACTCTGGGCCTGGATTACACAGGTCAGAACTGCAGCTGCGCCCAGCAGGGCCTCCCGCCATCGTCCCCTCCCCCTGTCCCCAGGTCTCCATCCCGGTCCTCTGAGTCAAAGTCAAGGCTGAGTGATGGGAGGTTTTTGCCCCGCCCTGGTGCAGTGGGGCATTTGATGAAAGCAAAAGCTTTATTTATTTCCACTGTTGCCACCTACTCACCACTTACTTTGTCAGAGTTTATTCTTGCAAAGCTCTTGGGGCAGACTTTGGGTGCCGCTAAGATGTTTGCTTATTTCGTTTTGTTTTTACCACTTAGTTGCTCACTGTCCCATAAGCTGTCTTATACTGGTTTCCAGGTGCCACTTCCTTTTCATCTGCTGGCATTTTGTGGGCTTACCTTCCCAGGCCCCCTGCCCTCTTGTACCTTCTGCTTCCCAGGTTTTGGGGTGTGGGTAGTGGCCTGTGTAATAGTGGTGGGTGAGGAGAAGATTCTGTGAGAGTTTGTAGGGATGAAAGTGTGGGTTTATGGGACAGTGAGCAGAGGGGAAGGCCTGGGAGGTGGGGCTGCTGGGGAGGGAGCCTTGCTGCAGACAGAGAAGAGAGGTGGAAGGGGGATGTCTGGAATGCAGGCAGATTGCCCAGAGGGGTCCTGGGAAGAAAGCATTACAGCCGGGACTCTCAGCCAAGTTTTAAATCACATTCCTATGCTGAGCTTCAAAGGAGCGTTTGGTTGTGGGGGCAGCCCCAGCTCTCTCTCCTTGCGATGCCCTCGCTGAGGGTATAGCAGATCGTGGGGGGATGGGTCCACTGAGGGGCCCAGGTCAGCTAAACATTTTCATCAGCGTATTTTGAATTTTTTTCAAAACTGAAGCAGAGGCTCTGGCCTATTGCTTGTGGGAGAGGGGAGAACAAATGTTGCTGGTAAAACTTTGGTTCAGCAAACATTTGAGTGCAGGAATAGCATGCGAGGTGCTGGGTGAATAGGACAGATGCCTATCCTGTGCACAGGTGGCTGTAACCAGAGTTACAAGTGCTGCTTGATGGTGGGTGATGGTAGTGGTGGTGGGGGGGAGGGGAGATTTAATCCTGGGAAGCAGCAGGGAGCCTTTATCCTACAGGGCAGGTGTGATTGGAAGCGGAGTCAGGCTGCAGAGGACCCCATGGTCCTAGCACCGACAGATGAGCCCTGCTGCTCCAGGAATGTAAGTGGTGGATGGTACTCCCCTGACCTCTGAGCCTGGATGAGTTCTCCCTGCAGGGGATTGTGTTGTCAATGCTCCCAGGGCTTCCTCTGTTGCACTGATTTTTATACAATAGCGCAACTAATGGCTGGTTTAATTGCCTGTCCTCCCTTCTAGACTTGTAAGCCCCGTGAGGGCAGGGACTGGGTGTAGCTCAGAGCTGTGACAGCAGTGATCAGCACGGCCCGGCAGATATCTATGCCTGGGAAGTTTGCTGCTTCATAGACATTTGCTGGATAAACACATGAGTTCGTTTTGCTGGCGAGGTCAACAGGTCTCTCGCGGGTCAAGTGGCCAGGACAGTCACACCTCTTGTGTAGGGCTCGATTGCAGGTTTCCGTCTGCTCACACAACACGCTCCCTGGGATGTGGCGCCGGCTAAGATTGTCTGGGACGCGGGTCCCGGGACTAGGGCTGGAGTGCAAGCCCGTGTGTTTTTTGCAGGCATCTCCTGGAAGGACAAGGTTGCGGACCTTCGGTTGAAAATGGCCGAGAGGAACGTGGTGTGGTTTGTGGTCACCGCCCTGGATGAGATCGCGTGTGAGTGCCGGGCGGGCATGTGGCCTCATCTCTCCTTTGGCTCTCTGGGAATCCGTGTTCTCAGGCCACGCAGCTCTCTGAGTGGCCAGGGAATACCGAGGAGACTGTGTCACCAAATGGTTATACATATGCCGAGTGGGATGGAGAAGGGGGAGGATGGGTAGCCTGGCCCTGAGCAGTGTTTCACCGAGGCCGGGGCCGAATCTGTGGAGGCGCCCACCTCTGGCCAGTTCCCCGGGACTGGGACTCCTGTGAGCGAGGAACTCTGCTCCTCACATTGTATACCTGTCAACACTCATGTCTCTCTACAGGGGACAGGTGCTGTCATAGGAGACATTTTTACTTTATCTGCTTATCCTGTGGTGCCCTAAGTTCTTTCCAGTGAGAATATTCTAGAACTATTTCTACCTCAGAAAACTTAGGAACTGAAAAAGGTCTTCGTGAAGCCTTTCGATAGAGTAGCAGTTTCTCAAGTTTTAAACCTTGAATGACCCGCATGTAATTATTCAGTACCTTCTGTTATCTCCCAGAACTGAAGGCATCTGTTCTGTCTGCCGTGTTCTGACCAGATTTGACCCAGGGTAGCTGAGAAGAGGCACTGCCTTCACTTTTTATTTTCTCACGAGTGAGAGCCCCGATAGTCCCCAGCCCCAAGCTTTGTCAACTGTATCAGTGTTTACATCCCGAATTAACTTCATAACCTCAGCACCCGAGAAGGTAACAGATAAAGCTAATTTCTCCCCTTTGTTACTAAAAAACCCACACATTCCGATTGTGGAAAATGCAGAGGAAGTAGAAAGAAGAAAAAAAAAATCACCAATAATCCTGTTTCCCAGAGATAATCACTTTGAACATTCTGTGCATGTATATTATTTGGTAGCTTGATTTTTTTAAATGTGTCAGTATACTGTAAGCATGTAAAAGCATGATGTCAAAGGATTCTTAGATATCCTAGCATGTGGTTATACCACCATTTACTTAACCGTTTCCCTAAAGATGACCTTTGGTTATTTCCAATATTCCCACGATTTTAGTATCATGCTTCCATCAAAATCTTGGTGCATCAAAATTTGGGTCTCAGTTTCTGATCATTTTCTTCCCCTTTCGGGTAGGCTTTTAGTGGTGGAATTACAGAATAGAGAATATGTGTATGGTGGGGCCTGGACCTACCTTGCCATTTACCTGCCAGGGAGGTTGTACAGGGGCATGTGAGTCGGCCCCTCGTGCCACAGTCTGGCCAGCCCAGGCACCATCTTTTTTTTTTCTTCTTCTTCTTAAAGTGCTAGTTTAGTCTGATAGACAAGAACTGTTGCCTCATTGCTTTACTTTGAGAAGCCGTTCTTTTAAAATAGCGGCAGCACTTTTTGCACCAGGTCTCGGAGCACTCTGGCCCTCAGGAGTGAGCATTAGGCAGCTGGAGGCCCAGCGACCAGAGCTGCGCTCTCTGCCTGTCCTTCTAGTTTCTCAGACAGCAGTGACCTCACCAAACCCCCTGAGGCTGGCTGTGGGCCGGTCTCTACACCCAGCGGCTGCAGGGCTAACCCCTGGGTGGGCCGCAGGCTCAGGTTTCATCGTGGGCCCCTCTGACTCATGCTTTTGTTCCTCTGCCGGGAAGCTCCGCCTCCGCGGGGCTCCGTGACCCTGTCCTGAGGGCCTCCTGGGTGGGTCTCAGTTCTGCACCCTCCTTGTTTGCCTCGGAAGGGAGACAGTGCTTGGCTCCTTCCCCGTTCGCTGGGAGTGCCAGAGGTTTTCTGCGGTCAGGCCTGGCGGGTCACCACCAGGCGGACCATTGCCCCTCTTTGTTTGAAGGGCATTTCTTGTGTTTTCTGACTAATAACTCCTCCATTCCCTCCTGGGGCCGGCGAGGCGGCAGCTTAAGAAACAGTTCTGGCGCCCTCGTTTGGCGGACACGAGCAACTGCAGCCCAGAGGTGGAAGCAGGAAGTGAGGTGTCTGCCTTTCTGAGAGATGCCGCTGAGCCCTTCCACTGCAGCCACAGCTCTCACCTCCCCTGCGAGGCACCCCTTCAAATGTCCCCTCAGGCGGGTGACAGGGACATGTTTGTTTTTGTGTGTGTGTGTGTTTTAGGGCTGTTCAATCTCAGAGGATCAGATGTGGAGCACAATCCGGTATTTTTCTCCTACGCAATCATAGGACTAGAGACGATCAAGTGAGTCTGCCCCACAGCACCTTGGAGCCCCAGTGTCCCCTTTCTGATTGGGCCCCCCAGCCTCTGCCTCACATTCTGCTCTTCCCCTTCCTGCTCCCTGCCCCTTCCCCCCTCTTGCCTTCATTAACAGCAGGAATTTATATCCTGCCTCTGTCCCAGATGATTTGAAATCTAGGAAAGTCTCCATAGTCTTATGGGATAAAAGAATAAGTAGGCAAGGACATCTGAACAAAACCAAGTGAGGTTAGTTCCCAGAATTCCTGCTGCAAAGTCTTGTTCAGGCCACACATCTGATTCCAAGTTTTCGAGCAGCCAGTGCAAGGGGGTGTAAGGCCCTGTTACACAATCCTGGGTTCACGTGCAAACAAACCCAGTCACTTTGGAGGTCAGAATGACGCTGGAAGACCCCTTGAGTCACACCTCCGCAAATCATAGTTGATCTTATAAAGTTCCTGCTGTTACTCTTCTATTGGGATGGCTTATTACATGCAGACAACATGTTTACTGAGTGCCTGTTATGTGCTAGGGCCTCTATTGGGTGCTGGAGTGAATGAGACAGACCAGGTCCCGGGTTAGAGTTGGGGAGATAGTGTCTCCTCAGGGGATTTGGGCACCTAAGTAGGGACCAGCTGGTCAGTCGGATGGATACAGGTGTTAGAGGAGGAGCCTGAGCTGGACTTGGGGTCAAGAGCCTCTTGGGGAGAGCAAAGCAGAGAGTAAGGGTTCCTGTGAGTTGGCTAGGTGAATGGTGGTGATCTAAGCGTGGGGAACAGCATTTCCGAGCCTCTGGGCAGGAGAGAGCACAGTGTGTGTGGAGGACCCAGAGGAGTCAGTGTGGTTGGAACATAGAGTGTAAGGCCAAAAGGTGAGCAGAGGCCACATATCCTGAGGGCCCTGTGGGATCACAGGGATCAGCCTTATAAATTATAAAGAATTCTGGCTGTGATAAACAGCATGGGAAGGAAGGCTGGAGGCAGAGAAACCATTTAGGAGGCTGAGAGATGCCAGTGGCTTGAACGAGGGCAGTGACTGGGACAGGCTGGAGCTAAAGCTGGACAGATTTGATAGGCTTTTAGGCTATTGGTCTAAAGAGCTTAAGGAGGGAAGGAAGGGCATTAAGGAAGACCGTGCCCAGGTCCTGGCTTGGGGAATTGGGTGGATGGTGACAGTACACACTGGGACAGTGTACACAGCCTGCAGAGCAGGACTTGGGAAAGGAATGGGGAGCTTGCCTGGTGTTGATTGCCAGAGGGCCGAGCCTGTTGCCTGTGGTCTGTGCTCCCATCCATGAGCCTTCCTCTTTCTGTGACCTCACCTGTGGCCCCTCTGCAGGCTCTTCATTGACGGTGACCGCATAGATGCCCCCAGCGTGAAGGAGCACCTGCTGCTTGACTTGAGCCTGGAAGCTGAGTACAGAATCCAGGTGCTTCCCTACAAGTCCATCTTGAATGAGCTCAAGGCTCTGTGCACCAGCCTCTCCCCGAAGGAGAAGGTGTGGGTCAGCGACAAGGCCAGCTACGCTGTGAGCGAGGCCATCCCCAAGGTTGGTAGCCCCACTGAAGCCCAGATAAACTCTGCCACACTCCACGGGCCAGCCCCTTCCCACTTCTGAAGCCCAGATAAACTCTGCCACACTCCACGGGCTGGCCCCTTCCTACTTCTGGCATCGCATAGCCTTTTGTCTCTGAAGCAGAGGTCGGTCAGGCAGACCCCCCAGGACTGGCTGTCGGGTCGGAGCCATCCTGAGAGTCTCAGGGCCCTTAGAGCCCACCGGGTCCTGTGCCTTCTGGAGTGTGGTACGAAAGACGGTCTTAGTTGGTACACATTAATACTTTGGTTTATTTAAAGGTATCCGCTTTCAAAGTGTTTTAGTGTGTGCTAGGAAAAATATAACCAGCATGTGATAGCGTGATATAAAGATTATTTCTTAAGACAAAGTTGAGTTTAAGAAACTAAGTTGATTTAAAGATAGTTTAAAGAAAAGCTTTAAGGAAATGAGAGAGCAGTGGGTAGGCAGCCAGGGTAAGAGCTGTGCAGGTGGTATGAGAAAACCTGAAGTTTGGGGAACATAACTCCACCCCCAGCCCCCCAACATCTTATAAGTAAGAAGACCTGAGGCTCAGAGAAGCTTTGGGAATTGGCAACTTGCCAAAGGTCAAATAATAGTGGTAGCCCTGCCCTCAACTGAGCTTCTGCTGGGCGATACCTGTCCCTTCATTTTAATTGGGGCCCGGGGCAGGACTGGAGTCCAAACCACCTGAAATGTCACCATTCTGTCCTCCCTGGGCCTCTGGCCGCCAGGTGGCCATTGACAAGCCCAGGCTTGGGCCTCTAGACCTGGCTTGTCATCACACCCCTGCCACCGTCACACTGTGAGCCACTCAGTTACCCAGAGCTTTTCTTCCTTGACTTAAGTGGGGATCACGCCTGCCTTCTCTCTGTGTGAGAGAATAACAAGAGTGGAGGGAGCAAAGGCCTTTGAGAAGCTCTGTGCAAGTGTGAGGTGGTCCTGAGCCCCTCTCCCTATAACACAGGCTGGATTCAAACTTGTTCTCAAATGGGGAAGGGTTTTCCCTGCCCTTCAAGGTCAGACCATGAATAATAGTACTGATGTGTGAGCCCTGAGTGAGAAGGGGAAGGAGCAGGAGCCCTCCCTCATCAGTCATGTGTGTCCCCAGACATTGGAAAAAGCCTCCTTTGTGCAGCAATAAAGGGGTTATTTCAGTCTAACCTTGATCCCTTAGGGAACTCTCACCACAACTATGGAAGCTTGAAAAGCAATATCTTGCTGATCTGGCAGCCAGCAGTCTCAAAGAGCTCAGGGTGTAGGTGATAGAAACGAAATACCTTGTTTGATGTACTTCATCTTTTTTTAAAAAAAAACAACATATTTTTAGTGATTTCAGAGAAGAAGGGAGAGGGAGAGAAAGATAGAAACATCAATGATGAGAGAGAATCGTTGATTGGCTGCCTCCCGCACACCCCACACTGTGAATCGAGCCTGCAACCCAGGCATGTGCCTGACTGGGAATCGAATCTCGACCTCCTGGTTCATAGGTCATTGCTCAACCGCTGAGCCATGCCGGATGGGCTACTTCATCTTTTTGATGAGCTCACAAGCCCCTTTCATTATGCTCAGTCATCAACCAATAGAAGCAGGTCCTTGGATCCCATGGCTTGGCCAGCTTGAGGGGGTCCTGAGTGGAAGCTCTTCCAATGGTTTGTCTGAAGTGTGGTGTGCCAGGAGAAGAGGTGGTTGCCTTGGTCTGGGTGAGGGGAGCCAACCTTGATCTCCCATCCTACTGCCCTTTGCCCCTAGGAGCATCGCTGCTGTATGCCTTACACCCCCATCTGCATTGCCAAAGCTGTGAAGAATTCTGCCGAATCAGAAGGCATGAGGCGAGCTCATGTGAGTAAGGCAGCCTGTGCAGAAGAGGGGATGTATGGTGGTCCGAAGGCCCAGCTCCTCACCTGCTCTGTGGCCTTGAGCTTGGCACAGGCTGGAACCTCTCTCAGCCTTCTAGAGTTAATGAGAGAATGAGATAAAGCACTTGATGGGCTAGATCTTGACAAACTATAACGTACAACACAAAAAGAGATATTGATGATGATAGTTTAGATCAGCCGTGGGCAAACTACAGCCCGCGGATGCAGCCCGTTTGAAATGAATAAAACTAAAAAAAAAAAAAAAAAGACCTTACCCTTTTATGTAATGGTATTTACTTTGAATTTGTATTAGTTCACACAAACACTCCATCCATGCTTTTGTTCCGGCCCTCCGGTCCAGTTTAAGAACCCATTGTGGCCCTCGAGTCAAAAAGTTTGCCCACCCCTGGTTTAGATGATGGTGATGATGACGAAGATGAAAATGAAGAAGGCGAAGCCTCTTAAAGGGCCCAGGCTGTGTTTCAAAGCCAACGGAGGGTCTAGAAAGATTTGGGGCCCAGAGATAGCTTTTGACAGTGGCCTGTCTTTTCTGGCCCCAGTAGGATAGGAGGGAACCTGCTGAGGGGAGCTGCGTGTGCTCTGAGGGGGGTTCTTCCTTGCTGTACCTGAACTGCTGGACAGCAGAGCAGCCTGTCCCTGAGAGGGGAATTGCTGCGGACTTGTCACAGGAAATGCACGTCGAGCCCCAATTGCTGACGGTTTGTGCCCTGCAGATACAGCCCTCTCTGTATCCTGTTAGGACTAGGTTCTGAAACTGCGATTTGATTTTCAGCAATATTTTAAAAATGTCTCTATTGTTTGCACAGATTAAAGATGCTGTTGCCCTCTGTGAACTCTTTAACTGGCTGGAGAAAGAGGTTGGTTTTTAGTCTTTGTTTAATAAATGGATACAGATTGTCCAGGAATTAATATGTGTGATTCTGACCAGGGCACCTTCTGTGCTCTGGTGTTCACGGTGTCTAAGATCTGGATCTGATTTCAGTCCTCTCTTTTAATAGTTTTTTTTTTCTTTCTGGAAATTTGCTCTGTGTGTGTTTAAAAATTCTTTGTTTTATTTTTTTATATTTTACTGATTTCAGAGAAGAAGGGAGAGGGAGAGAGAGATGGAAACATCAATGATAAGAGAGAATTATTGATCAACTGCCTCCTGTACACCCCATACTGGGGATCAAGCCCACAACACAGGCATGTGCCCCAACTGGGAATTGAACCATGACCTCCTGGTTCATAGGTCAATGCTCAATCACTGAGCCAAGCCGGCCAGGCTCTTTGTGTACATTTTGAACATTAATTTAAGCCATTAAACTTTTTATGTTAATTCCTGCCCTTTCACTCCCCGTGGTGGACAGGAGGATTGTTTCTTTGTGCTATTATTGCATAATATCAGATTCCCTTTAAATATTAAAAGTTCCTTAAATTGGAAAAAGAAAATATCATTCTTATTGCCACCAGTGTGGCTATTTTTCTCTCCGCTGGCTATTGTTCATCTGTGTAAATCATTTTCACACAATTCTCAGTATGCAAATAAGATTTTGTTTTGTTTATTTTATTTACTTGGCATCATAGTGTGAGCATTTTCCATGTGCTTTGAGGCTTTTAAGCAATGATTTAAATGGAGACTGCATTTAGTGGCTAGACTGATTTAATTACCCATTCCTCCTATTTCAGATGTTTAGATTGTTTTGAATTTTTTTTTTTGCTATTATCAGTAACCCTGTAATAATATCATCATACTTATCGTTATTATTTATTTTGGATGACTTTCTTAGGAGGGGATGCTTTAGAATTTGTTAAACTTAGATGCATTATGTTTTGGGAGGTGCCAGATGTAACCCTGAGGTATAAAATAGTGAGTGGAAAAACTAGATAGAAACCCTTCACCTTGGATGGCTTTGGTGAGAGCCTTTGGAAATGCCCTCCTCGTTAAAGACGAGACCTAATCTGCGTCCTATACATTGGACAGTGGGACATGGGAGCTGAGGAAGAAGTAAGCTCTCAGTATACCCTCTTTAATATGGAGGAGACACATGGACGGTCACTTCCTTGTTAGGTGCCCAAAGGTGGCGTGACGGAGATCTCAGCTGCCGACAAAGCGGAGGAATTTCGCAGGTAAGGGTCTGTGAGGGTCCCGGGAACCTTGTGCTCATCTCCTTGGCGAGTTAAATGAGGCTGGGAGGGCCCTGATTCTCGCACAGGAACAAACTGCCACTCTGCTCCGTGTGTCTTTCTGCTCCAGGCAACAGGCTGACTTTGTGGACCTGAGCTTCCCAACGATTTCCAGTACGGGACCCAACGGTGCCATCATTCACTACGCGTAAGGCCGCCGAGGAGCCCGCTGCCTGGCTTTGCGGCTAATCCTGCACAGGGGCTGAGCAGGGGAGGCCCCGTGCCCACCCCTGTGTGTCCCCTGACACTGTCCCTCTATGGGCAGTAAGACCTTAAGGCAGCCGTGGGCTAACTACGGCCCGCGGGCCGGATCCGGCCAGACCGTACCCTTTTATGTAATGATGTTTACTTTGAATTTATATTAGTTCACACAAACACTCCACCCATGCTTTTGTTCCGGCCCTCCGGTCCAGTTTAAGAACCCATTGTGGCCCTCGAGTCAAAAAGTTTGCCCACCCCTGCCTTAAGGTCTTATTTCCTCTAAATGCCCCAGTCTCTGCCTCTGGGAACCTCGTCTTAGGCCAGTGATGGCGAACCTTTTGAGCTCGGCGTGTCAGCATTTTGAAAAACCCTAACTTAGCTCTGGTGCCGTGTCACATATAGACATTTTTTGATATTTGCAACCATAGTAAAACAAAGACTTATATTTTTGATATTTATTTTATATATTTAAATGCCATTTAATAAAGAAAAGCCAACCAAAAAAAAATTAGTTCGCGTGTCACCTCTGACACGCGTGTCATAGGTTCGCCATCACTGTCTTAGGCTCAGATGTATGGCATTGACGGTCTCCACGGGTAGTCAAACGGTTGTCCCTCCCTCCTCTCTGAGGCGGCAGAACCTGTGTTCAGAGCCCTTGGGTCTTGATGATTAGAATTTTTTAGTGTGTGTGTGTGTGTGTGTGTGTGTGTGTGTGTGTGTGATTCCCTATAATGGCAGCTTTCCCTGATGCACTAGTCCTAAAAAACTCCATACTAAAAAAGCTTATCACTACGTTGTGGAACACCCTGTTATTGATGGGGAAGTAATCAGCACCTCCTTTTCCCTCTCTGTGGGCTTGAAGCCTGGCACCCCAGCATTGGGGATTTTACCAGGAGACCCACCAGAGCCCATGGGCCAAGAGCCGAGCATCCCTGCCAGACAAGAGGGGTGCTGCTAGGTTCAGGGTGCTACCCTGGGGCACAGGTCCCCCACCCCCTTTTTGATCATTCCTTTTCGAGTTTCTGGTCTTGGGGCAAATTCTGAAGCTGTGTGTAGGAGCTCGTCACAGATGTGATTGCACAGTTCTCTCGCATGCATGCCTCTGTTCCAACATTAAAATGTCAAAAGGACTCCAGCTTTTGTCTTATGTTTCACTTAGGTGATAAATTTCCTGGCTGGACACTATCCTAGAATTTCCAGATAATTAACACATTAAAACATTTCAGAGCAAGGGTGGGGATTTGCTTCTCCTCCTTCATTGCCAAGGAGGGGGTGGTGCTTGGAAATAAAGGAGCACCTCTCTCAGCGGCAGGGTGGAGCCCTGGACTGCTCCCATCCCTTTTTAGCATCTCTCAGGGCAGTGACGTTATGTGGAAAAAAGCACGAGGAAGTGAGATCACTTTTTAAAAATACCTCATGCTCATTTGAAAAAAGTGCTGCGGCATAAGAGCATCATGATCCATCCCTTTTCACAACAAAAATCCCTTGTAGTTTTTCTCCCAAATGGAGCCATTCACCTGCCTGTCTGGTGGTCTGAGAAGCAAGTGGGGAGGCACCTGATGGGGTGAGCACTGTGGGAGGGACATGGAGCTGAGACAGGGGCTCACACCCAGAGATAAGCGACTCTAGGTTCTCTCTGCCTACTTTTCAAGACTCTAGTTTGGCCCTGTTGTGTCTATGGATAATTATTTTTGTATCTTTTACAATGATCTCACGAATACCTATTTTGTTCCAGACACAAATGGAGATAGGCATAAAGAAGTATGTTATTCTTCCTTTTCTTAGTTCTTTTTCTAGTTGGGGAGATAGGTTGACTGGGTCTTTAAATAGTGGAAGTTTAATATTAGTTGGAATAATTAAGTTATTGGGCAACTTACTTTTAAAATATCATTTCAGACTTACTTATGTTGTAAGAATAGTATGAAATGTGCCCTCCTCCTGAACTTAGCAAGTGAGTACATTTGTGGAATAATTCATTTTTTATTTACTTCCATAGGCCGGTCCCTGAGACGAACAGGACCTTGTCGCTTGATGAGGTATACCTCATTGATTCGGGTGCTCAATACAAGTAAGTGAACTGGGGCTGTTCCCTTAACTAGACAAAGTGTGAATGCAAGGATGGTCCAATGTGTAGAACTCCACTCTGTTGAGTCAAGGCATTTGAGTAGGGGGACGAACCAATCTCCAGCCGAGAGCTCAGCTGGTCATCTCATTCTGGATCGGACGTTAATGAAGTCTTTCCCATGTCTTTTTTCTTTTCCTCTCTAGAATAGTTTATTAACTACATATCAGTTTGCTTTAAAGAACATATAGCTATGATTTTTTAAATCTAATTTTGTTTTATTGTTTAAGGTATTACAAATAGTAGTACATATGCCCCCCCCCCCCCAACCTCCCCCCTAGCCTTGCCTAACCCCCAGGTCTTTCCCATGTCTTGTCCTGTTTTTCACCCCTGGTTGACATAGCTCAGTTGTGACTCTCTTCCACAAAAGACTGTTTGACAGAAACATTAAGCCCTTGGCCGGAAATTGTTAAATACTAAATAAATAACTGAAAGCGAGCTTTCAGAACCACTGCAAAGTCTTCTGCCCCCGCCCGTGAACTTCCTGCTGTCTCCCTGGCCTTGCAGCGGTCCAGGGCCTTGGAAGGGAGGGCATGACTTTGAATGAATGAATGAGAAATGAAGGTTGCCCCTGAATTTCTGAATTTCCCTTTTCATGTCTTGCTGCTTTCATCGTCATCCCTTAGAATAGTTTCTCAGAGGAGAACTCAAAATTTGGTTGGATCTCGATGCAGAACCCATGAGAAGGAGCTGGAATAGGTGGTGTCTGCAGTAAGAGAGCAGGAGCAAGGCCTTTTCATGGTCTATTCCCCACTGCCACTGGGACCAGGGCTGATGGAGAACCTTATTAAATGAGCTCAGCCAAGTCCATGGAGACCACAGCCTAGCCTTGGGTGTCAGTAATAGCAGCCTAGCACGGAGGGCATGGGATGTAAACTCTGGTTTGCTTTTACATTTTTAGCAGGACTCAGGAAGTTATCCTTTCTGTGTCAGGGCTGTGGATTAGGATCTTCAAAGAGATGCATTTGGGTATTTTTATGTCAAACTTGCTGTCCTGGTAAGAGGAATTGGAGTTTGCTGTCATTTGCTAGAAACAGGCTCCTGTTTACTTTAACCCCCTGCCTTTCTTCATAATCCCAGCAGTGCTGTCTCCCATGAAACAGTCCTCACATTGTAGACCAAGAGCGTGGGAGTCGGGGCCTGAGTTCGCTCCCACTGCATTGGGCCATCCTTGCATTCACACTTTTAATACATTTTAATACATTCACACATTTAATATGGGTAACAACTTTATTGAGACATAATTCACACACCACACAATTTACTCACTTAAAGTGTACAATTCATGGTTTTTAGTATACTCATCGAGTTATGCAACCATCACCTCAGTCAATTTTAAAACATTTTCATCACCCCCCAAAAAACCCCATTCCCATTCCAGACTCTCCCATTTTGCCCTCCCCAGGGAACCACTGCTGTGCTTTCTGTCTCTGTGTGTTTGGCTATTCTGGACATTTCACATAAGTGGAATTGTATGGACCTCTCTGTCTGGCTTCTATCACTTAGAATAATGTCTTCAGGGTTCATCCATGTTGTAGCTTGTGTCAGTACTTTATTCCTTTTAGTTGCTGAATAATATTCCATTGTATGAACACAGCACATTTTGTTTATCCATTCACCAGTTGATGAACATTTAGGTTGTTTCTACCTTTTGGACATTGTAAATAATGCTGCTATGAACATTTGTGTATAGATTTTTGTGCGAATGTATGTTTTCATTTCTCTTGGGTATTTACTGAGAGGTGGAATTGCCAGGTAATAGGGTAACTCAAGGTTTAACCTTTGAAGGAACTGGAAACTGTTTTTCAAAGTGGCTGTACTATTTTACAAGTTCAGCAGTGATACATGAGGGTTCTAATTTCTCCACACCCTTGCCTGTCTCATATGTGAGCAAAAGCTTATTTTGACTGAAAACTAACTTGCCCTTTTCTTTTGGAAAGAGATGGAACCACAGATGTGACCCGGACGATGCATTTTGGGACCCCTACGGCCTATGAGAAGGTAAGGTGGAGCAGAAAACCCGAGGGGCCCTCTCTGCTTTCTTAAGAAGAGCATTGTTTTATGAAAAGGGATTGTATAAATAAGTAAAAATTATGTGTGGGATAGTAAAATAGCCCATTACTGTGGAGTCAGGCTTATCTGCTTTATGACATCCAGTTAATTAATCATTAGAGAACTTTTAAAAGCATTCTGTCTGCTAAGGTCAGAGCAGCTCAGATTCAAGTTTAAATGGCTTTGGCCTCGAGACAGGAAATCTCTTGGGGGATGGGAGTGGGTTACTGAAATCCATGCTTTTTATAAACAGTATCTAGATTTTTTTTCAAGTTCAGCGTTTCTGTGTCTGGGCTCATCTCTCTAGGAACCCTCGGCAGTGGCACACGCTGCTCAGGTTCTGGTCTGTCTGTCAGGAGAGGAGGAAGCAGCTGTGAGGTAGAGAGAGGTATACCAGGAGTCTGGAGACAGAACTTCAGATCCTGTCTGCTGCCTTTTGGCTCCATGACCTGGAATGAAACACTTAGACCGTCCATAGACACGGGGATAAAAGCACCCGCCTCCAAGGCTGGTCGGGAAGGTTCCATCAGCTGAGCAAGTTCCTGGGTCCCAGTCACTGCTCAGTGCATGTTGGCTGAGTCTCTGAGCGAATCTCCCAGGGGAACCCCTCAGGAAGTTTATCCTGGGAAGGAGGGTTTTCTGTGATGCACTGGGGCAGGTTTCAGTTTTGGTCCCTTGCCTTGTCTCTCTGTAGGCACCAGCACCTGAGAAGAGTTTGACCTTGGGTCCAGATACCCTTGTGTATGACTCTCCTTGTGCTGTGGGAAGGGCCCCAGACCAGATTGAGGAGTGTGGGGTTGAGTCCTGACTCTGAACCTTAGTGGCAAGCCCCTGACCTTCCAAACAGCCCTCTTCTTGTCCAGGCACTAGGGATTACCCCAGGTATAGCAGGTGGTAGGGAGCCCAGAAGTTGAGGCAGGATTGCCTGGTTGAGGCCAGGTGCTACCACTTCGGAACTGCATGGCCTGGCTGCTCCCCCCGGTTTCTGTGAGTGTGGATGACAGTAGTGCGTGCCCAGGCAGGAGATGTGGGATGAAACGTGGTGTTTAGCATTGTGTCTGGCACAGAGGAGCAGCTCGGTAATGTTAGCTCATGTCCTCAGCACTGGCTGTTACTTTTCCAGTCTTCCCGAGGCTCAGATGACATTGAGGTTGTCCGAATGCTCATGATAAGGGGAAGACCTGGAGGGGGCCATCTCTCCCATAGTTCTTTGCTGAATTTAATTCCAAGATTTTCTGGAAAATTGGTTCCAAGGCCAACGTTTTTTCCACCAGACTTTTTTTTTTTTGCTTTGATCTTCTGTGTGGTATTGCTGACAAGTGTTCAGAGGCCAGGCTTTCTGAAGCACCAGAAAACCACAGGCCTGCGTGCCCGTGCCTGCTCTGCAACATGCCCCCCTGGGTTTTCTTTGGCAGGAATGCTTCACGTATGTCCTCAAGGGCCACATAGCTGTGAGCGCAGCCATTTTCCCAACCGGAACCAAAGGTAGGTGGTTCCTTCTGTCACATGGCAGCCTTTTCCCATCCAGGTATCAAACACATCTGAGTGGAAGAAAAGAAGGGTTTCTCTCTCAGTGTCAGCCCCCAGCCCACTTCTGGCCCAGCCAGGGCACAGGGTGGGGTGCTGCATGGAATGAGTCTCCTGCACCCACTGACTGAGCTCAGAGGGGGCCTCCCAAGAAGTAGGCATGGGATTGGCCTGGGGTCAGCTGTATGCCTCACTCCTGACCATGAATGGTGTTGGGTGACAATGGATGGTGTTGAGTGACAATGGATGGTGTTGGGTGACACGGGCTGCTGGCTTCCAGGAAAGGTCAGCAGGGCATGAGTCTCAGGGCCAGTGGACGTCCATGTAGCCTCCTGCTTGCCCTTCAGCTCTGGGCCAGTGCGTTCTTTCAGGACACGTGTTGGGGTTTATTTTACTGGGCCCCTGACTTCAGATATGTACCTCCTTGCTGAGGGTTGGTGGGCAGGGCCCTGAATGGGGAATGAACAAGACCTGAGCCTTGAATCTGCTTAGGCTGGGCCTGCGCTCGTCTGCCTGGGGGTCGGTTTCCTCATCTGTCGTGCCTGACTGCTTGCTTGAGTCTGGTTAGAATCTCAGCTTTGTAATTCTAAAACCTCAGGGTCCCAGAGCTGGGAAGGGAATGTCCACGTTATCTAGTGCAGCTCTTTTTTTTTTCTTTTTTTAAAATATATTTTTATTGATTTCAGAGAGGAAGGGAGAGGGAGAGAGAGATAGAAACATCAGTGATGAGAGAGAATCATCAATCGGCTGCCTCTTACACATCCCCACAGGGGATTGAGCCCGCAACCTGGGCATGTGCCCTGACTGGGAATCAAACCATGACCTCCTGGTTCATAGGTTGATGCTCAACCACTGAGCCACACCAGCCAGGCTCTAGTGCCACCCTCACCAGCATCCCAGACAGATCCTCCAGCTTCAGACTGCACTGCCTGGCTGGGGAGCTGCCCTCCTCAGGGGCTCTCATCATTAGTTCTTCCCTGTGCTGGGCTGAAATCTGAACCCTCTAGTAACTTTTACCCCTGGTTTCTGTTTCACCTTCTAGGGCCAAACATAACAGGCCTCTTGGCTAAAATGTTTTGCGAATTGAAAAGTGCAGGTATCAAGTGGTTCTTCATGTGTCTTTCAGGCCACCTTCTCGACTCCTTTGCGCGCTCAGCGTTGTGGGATTCGGGCTTGGATTACCTGCACGGGACGGGACACGGTGTGGGGTCTTTCCTGAACGTTCACGAGGGCCCCTGTGGCATCAGTTATAAAACGTTTTCCGACGAGCCGCTGGAGGCGGGCATGATTGTCACTGACGGTAGGCGGCCCTCCCCTAGGACGCGATCCTCTAGTCTCTGTGAAGGCCCTTTGTTGTTTCTTATATTTTAATTATTTTAAACTAAACTGGAAATAATTTCCCCATGTCATCTTGAATTAAGCACCTTATTTGATTATAAAAATGATACACGTTCACTGTAGAAAAAGTGACACATTGGAACATCTGAAGAAAAAGGAAATCATTTGTAACCTGACCACCCAAGGAAACACGACAATATTTCAACATGTTAGCTTTTGGTCTTTTGTATATGTATATATGTATTTTTTAAATATATTTTTATTGATTTCATAGAAGAAGAAAGAGAGAGAGAGACAGAAACATCAATGATGAGAGTGAATCATCCATCGGCTGCCTCCTGCGTGCCCCACATTGGGGATTGAGCCCGCAATCGGGCATGTGCCCTGACCAGGAATCAAACCATGACCTCCTGGTTCATAGGTTGATGCTCAACCACTGAGCCATGCAGGCTGGGCTCTGTTTTCTTAATATATTGCCTATTGCCATATCATCACCAAGTTTTTGTGCATGTATTTGAATGCCTGCATCATTATGCCTCTCGCATAAGCATTGGGATTTACTTGGTGGCTCCCCAGTTACTGTCCTCCCTACCCTGCAGCCAGTTTTCAGGAACCTCAAAACCTTTCAGTACTTCAGGAACTTATTAGAAGGGGCCACATGGGAGAAGGGGCATCTCTGGGCTCTTGCGTCAGGTTGAGTGGGCCCTTCACCTGTTTTACCCCCTGTCTGGGTGGGCAGGCCTCTCTGTGTGCCTCTCCCTCCTGGACCGCTGCTCATTTGGGCTTTGGTTTGCTTCAGAGCCAGGGTACTATGAAGATGGCGCCTTTGGAATTCGCATTGAGAATGTGGTCCTGGTGGTTCCTGTGAAGACCAAGGTGAGTAATTGATGTATTTATTTACTTTTAAAATTTCCTTATTCCATAAATGGGGAGGACGAAGACTTTTATGCTTGGAGCTTCCTTTCCCTGATATCCGGGGACTTTCTTGGGACTCACCCTTTGCAAAGCCAGAATGGGATTGGTGGAGCCTCAGGCAGGACCCTGCTCGTCGTGATTTGTGGCTGTGAGTTTACCAGACGCAGCGTCTTGTCACGAAGCCTCCTCTGCTGGGCGGATGCTTGTTTAAAGGCCCCTCTCAGACCCTGAATCAGTTTCCAGGCCTGGAAACTATTTTTCACTAAAGCCCCGGGGGATTTTTCTCAGGTAAAGCCGAGGCACATGGGTGGGGCCCAGGGGCAGGCCGTGGGGCAGGTGAGTTGCCCTCGGGAAGATAAGATGTTCACCTTCTCCCCCATCAGTATCACCAGGAGGTCACGGGGCTTCAGATGTGAGCTTTACCTGAAAGACCTGTTTGCTGCTCCTCCATTGGTGACTGTGGGGATTGAACAGGAGGAGGGGAGTGGCTTCTATGCCTCCGGGGAGGCTGACTGCAGGGGCCTGCTCTTTGCTTCCACGTGGAAGTCCCTGTCCACACAAGTGGCTACTCGCCTCCCTCCCAAAGGCCTGCCCAGTTCAGAGACCAGTGTGCTTGGGCGCCCCGGCTGTTCCCTATCGGTCAGAGTGGGCCCATCTGTTTCCTCGGGCCTGGCTGGGTCAAGGCTGGCCACATATTTGACTATTTAACAAATGATTTGGGGAATTATACCCCAGCAGAGTCTTGAGAACCGAAACCAGGGAAGCCCCTGAGCCTAGATGCCCCCCTCCCTTGCCCCCACTCCCCTGCCCCCACAGAGGACAGTGGGCTGTGGCCTCAGCTGTGTCCATCTTGCCTGCCATGCCTGTCAGCTACACCTGGCTCCGAGGGCTGGCCACGCTGGTGGGGCTGACCTCACGGTGGTGCCTTGTGGTAAAGAGGAATCAAAGCTTCTGTTTCCTTCCTTACCCCACAGTATAACTTCAGCAACCGGGGAAGCCTGACCTTTGAACCTCTAACTTTGGTTCCGATACAGACCAAAATGATAGATGTGGATTCTCTTACAGACAAAGAGGTAACGAGGGAGTCCCGGGGAGGGCAGCGTGGGGGCGGGGGAGAGCAACCTCATAGTCTTCTGCATTCTCACTTTTTAAGTCCGAGGTCGGGGCCGGCTGAGTCTGCTAATTGATCCTGGGTCTCCTGAGCACGAGGTGCTTTTCTTGTAGTTGTTGGGCCTCTGGGTGGAGATAGTCCTTCTCCCGCCCCCATTGTGGGGCTGTGGGTTCGCAGGGGGACGCCTGCCTGGTGCCGTTGTTTTCCAGGAGGGCAGGAGCCATGGCTGCCTGAGCAAACGTGGGCCACATGTCTTCCCTACAAAAAGCCAGACGGTGGTGGGGCCTGTGGGCTCTTGCACACAGCAGATGTTTTCTTGTGCTGCCTGAGGCATTAAGGAAATGAGAAGCAACTCTGTTACCGGCCACCTGAGTTTCACACAGAGAGGTGGTGCCTGCTCTCCCCGACACTCTGTGCTGTGACACCCTTCACAGAGCAGGAGCCCAGTGGTGTCACCTATTGAGCTCACAGGGTTGCAGGCCTTGAAGCCCCTTCAAATCCTAGGGTGACTCCCAGGCTCATGAGGCCAGGGAAGTGGCAGGCCCAGGACCCTGGAGTACGGCTGAGGAATCAGGCAGGTGATCAAGGTCCGAGCAGAGACGGGTGAAAACGGGGCAGGAGCAACCAACAAAACAGTTCCCAGGCCAGGGAGACAAGCCAGGACACAAATTCTAGAACAAGGCAGGTGGTCAGAAGTGTCATCAAAAAGCAAGTGACTGGCGGGAGCCAAAGGCAGGACAGGTATAGAGGCTCCTGGAGAGATACGACATTTTTGTGACCAAGGCAGCCATTGGCCTCATCCCAGGGCCTTTGAGTGTCTCTGGAGGCAGGACCACGTTCTCCGTGGGGCCTGCCTGGGCCTGGTGCTTGCCCTGGTGGCAGGGATCCTCCCAGCTAGACGCCTCTCCTGCCTTGTTTGGCTCACAGATGGGTGACAGAGAAAGGTCACCCACCTTTGCTTAGCTTTCCTCTATGCTCGGGCACCTCTGCTTGACCATCGGTGCCTTGGTTCAACCAAACATTCCCACTCACAGGACCTAAGCGGGCCCTGCAGATGCAGGTTATTCAGCTTGTAGACGATGCAGAACTGAAAGCACCTGTGATAGCCCAGGGCCAGGTGGGTCTCTTCAGCCAGAGGCCTGCCACGGTCCAGGGTTTTCCCCAGCCCCCGTGGGGGGTGACTTAGGTGAAAGGGGACGAGAACACGGAGAGGGCACAGGAGCCGCCCTGCTTAGAGCTTCTGCCCCCGAGGCACCAGGCTCTTGTGTGGCCCTTAGGCACAGCTTCCGGGGTCTTGGCCAGGGACCCTCCAGGAGCAAGCCACTGTTGTGTCGGAAGGCCCAGGTTTATCAAGAGGTAAATGGGAAAGGGACCCTTTTGCTAAAAGAGATAATGTGCTCTGCTTGATACGTTAAATAACTGTTGTCCTAAGGTAAGAAGATATCCTATAAAAACCAATTGGAAAAAAGAATAGTTCAGTGATCGGGGTGTTCAAGGCACAGTTCGAAGGCATAGTAAAACCCCCCAACAAGATTCTGTTCCCTGGGCGGTGAAAATACCTGGTGGTGGCCTTTTACTGTCTCCCCGACAGATTGTCTTCCTTGTCACTTTGCGGAGCTTGGGGGTCGGGTCAGCATTCCCATCAATTGTCACCAGATGGCAGCAGAGGACTTTGATTGGATGTGAAATGGGCAGCTGCAGACTGTCAGGGCCTTTGGGAGGTTGCTCAGGTGCCTTCCTCCCCTTCCCCATCCCACAGGGCCTTGGGGGTTCCGCTGTGGTCCACGGCTGGCTCCCGCTGTGGCCCTCACTGTTGAGCTGCCTGGGCGGCAGGCTGCCATGTAGCCCTGGTTGGCCCTGCTGCAGACACAGCACCCGCTTTCTTTTGACTCTACCTCCTTCCCCAGCTCCCAGCAGGACCCGCAGGCTCTTTATCAGTGGGGACCAGAGCCCTTCATAGGCCAAGGCCAGTTGGCAACATCACCCCACCTGTCTGCCCTTGGGCCTTGAAGGCTTGTGTGCCCATCTTGAACCCTTAGCCAGGCTTCGGTACCTGGTCCAGACTGCAGTCTTCAAAGCCCATGGGTTTGTAACAACACTGCCTCCCCAGTAGCGCTTGGCTCATTATGGCAACCACACCCATGGTGGTGCCAGTTTGCCAGCCTCGCTGCAGCTGGGTGTCCAGGCAGGCCCACTTCATGGGCAGTGAAGGGAGTGGGTTGTTGTCCTCAAGGTAGAAACTCCACTCCAACCTTCATTCCCCAAACCCCACCCACACAAGGGGGCCATCTGACCTTTTACAGCTGCCGGACTCATTATCAGACCCAGTGACCAGCCTCACCAGGCACCAAGTCCTGTCTACCTCCTTTTTTTTTTTTTTTATCTCTTATCTCCTGATGTGGCGGCCACAGGAGAGTCTGGCAGTT
Source organism: Myotis myotis (assembly GCF_014108235.1). Lineage (NCBI taxonomy): Eukaryota > Metazoa > Chordata > Mammalia > Chiroptera > Vespertilionidae > Myotis > Myotis myotis. The sequence continues at coordinate 11,694,550 of NW_023416319.1, forward strand.
AAGGTCACTCCCCGCCCCGCCCTGCAGTCCATAGTCCTGGGCCACACTTACAAGGCCCACATCCTAGTTGATTCAGCTTTGTCAGTGGATATAGGATAGGAAGTGAATGTGTGGGCAGGCCAGCCTCACGTGTGTCTCTTAATAGGCGTCTTCACAGCAGCCCAGGGACTGTTTTCCAGGCCTCTCTCTCCCCTCAGCACCCTCAGATAACTCAGGTGTAGGGGAATAAGGCCCCTTGGGTGGGTGCAGACTCTTCCCTCTTCTACTGGCCTGTGAGTTTGGTTCCCAGGGTCCTGGTTGCAAGTTACTCTGGTTGCAAGTTACTCTGCACTTAGAGAAGCCTGAAGGCATTGCTTGCCATTAGGTGTTTATGGTTCCCTGCTAGCCACTGCCAGTCCACGGGTAGTAGACTGTTCCTGGAGCATTTTTCACCATAAGCGACGTGGCCTTGTCCCGTCTATTTCCGGAGAAATAGAACACAGGGGTCACCTGCCCGTGAGCAGGGGGAGAGCTCTATTCTTGTCTGGTGCGCTCAGCACGTTGGCCCTCACACTGCCTGTGCAGCCTTTGGTAAAGGAGATGATAAACGCACTGTGTCCCTTTGTCTTTCTCTCTCTCGTAGTGTGACTGGCTCAACAGCTACCACCAGACCTGCAGGGACGTGATCGGGAAGGAGCTGCAGAAACAGGGCCGCCAGGAAGCACTCGAGTGGCTCATCAGAGAGACGCAGCCCATCTCCAAGCAGCACTAACACCTGCCGGTGTTTGTTTCTGAAAATGCTCTGAGGAAAGGAAGACACTGCGCCTCCCCTGACTCCTCCCCCTTTCCTCTCCTCCTCCCTTACCTCTCCTTTTCACTTTTAGACACTTGAGAAGAACTGAAAATCTTATCCTCTTTGATATTTTCTTGCAAACACTTGATCTTTTATGATTTTTTAAAAAATTGGCAAGAACGAGCCAAGAATAAACTTGCTGCACCCGAGGCCGGGTCCCCTCAAAGCTGAGCCCTCCACCCGGGAGCTGCGGAGCAGCTGCAGCGGGTTCTCAGCCGGCGATGGGGAAGCAGAGTGCTCTGACGGCCAAGTTCCAGGTGCTAGTCCATTACCCATGATCACCTTGATGCTCACGAGATGCTATTTATGACCAGTGAATAAAAGCCCAACGGTGCTTTGTCTCAGCTGTCTCTTTCCTTGCGGCGCTGGCGGCCCTGTGCCGGTGGCCTCTGGAAGAGACATTGTCTCGACCGAAGGCCGCCTTTGGGGTCAGGAACCTGGTCTCCCTGCACATGGCCTGCCTTAGTGGTAAGCCTCTTTTTCTTAGAAAACCTAATATTTTGGTGAGTGTTTTTATTGTCAGTTTTTCTTTCTGATTTTAAAATGTCATTAATATGCAAAAAATGTTTGAAAGCATTGGAGCCTCCCAGCCTAGCCTAGCCTTGGAGCCTGGAAGCCTAACCTTGGACCCTCGCCTCGGGGCCTAGCCTCTCCTATAGCACCACAGTTCTCAGGATCTTATCACTTGTAGGCAACGGGGCTTCTCTTGACGTGCACATGTGGGGCAGGCCCAAAGGGCTGGCAGAGCTAATGCCCCTGCGACCTCAGACCGTCATGGCTGGGGATGGGAAAACTGACCTCCTCGCTCCCTGGCGGGGATGTCTGAGGCGTGGGCCAGACTGCCTCCTGTGGTCTTCCCGTGGCGTCGAGCCCTACTTGCCCACTACGATAACTCGTTTAATAACACACCCTTTTTCTTCCTTTCTGCGTCTCGCTTTCTTTTTTTCTCCCATTGTTTCCTGAGGCCATCCCCCAACAAGCTACTTACATGCACATCCTTGTTTTAGGCTGTGCTTCTTTAGGGCCTAACTTAAGATGGACCCATAGAACCACTAATTATAAATTATATACAGTTAATATATATGCTATGCAGTTAATATATAAATATGTATGTTATATTTAATAACATATGCTATATATTTTTGCCAGTTTCTTTCTTTGCATTCAGTATTCAGTAACATATAGAGTGTGCCTACGTATAAAAGAATATAGACACACATCCCTTGTACAAAAAGTGGGTCATTATGTACATATGCAGTTTGCTTTTTTAACTTGGCAATTTAGCTAGGTGATTGTTCCATATTGGTACATATAGATCTAGTTCCTTTTCATGGCTGTAGACTATGCCACTGTATGGCTATGTTCTTTTTAAAATTAGTCTCATTCAATCCTAAACCACTTCTTTGATTTGGATGGCTTTGGCTTAGCCATTCACCAAAGCATGGCTGACAGTGTCTGTTACTTTCCCCAACTACCAGAGCAGGAGATGTATTTACTGTCCAGAACCAGGTGGCAGCAGAAGAAATTTTACTGCCTTTGATAGGGTAGATGCCGAAAGACAATCTTGCCAACCTTTCACCACCCCTCCTTTCTTCTTTTCTCTCAAGGATCATTGATTCCAGCTTGCTCTGTGGGAGGAAGCAAGAGAACATGGCTAGTTCTCAGGTTATGTTTGTAATGTGGCCTCACAATAATAGGATATATTTTGACCCGCCAAAGATCAATTCTTGAATGCCTTTGATTCTCACTTGCTCACATTTCTAATATGTGAGACACTTGTCTTTTTGAAATTGTGGCTTCATTGAGATATAATTCACATACCATGCAATTTACCAATTTAGATGAGACATGTTAATACTGGTGCTTTCTTCATCTCCCCAGAAGGTGTCATGCTGCTTTTGCATGGTATTTATCGCATCTATAAGCCAACCTCTATTTTGTCATGATTGACTGGTGGTCTGTTTTTCATTAGACAGTGAACTCTATGGGTGTAAGAGGGTATATTCTCACAATGTCATCTCTAGCACCTAGCACAATACCTCACACATGGCAACAAAATCTCAAATAATTTTCTGTTGATTCAACAAATATTGATTGAGCACCCAATGAACTGATTCTAGTGACTACTATACAGTGTGAGAAAGGAAAGCTAGAGCCCCGAAGAGGATGGTTGTGGAATTGGCTGGCGAAAGGAGAGTTGCAGAGGCAACATGATTTAAAGAGGCAAATGAATAGCATCTAGAACAGTGGTTCTCAACCTTCCTAATGCCGCGACCCTTTAATACAGTTCCTCATGTTGTGGTGACCCCCAACCATAAAATTATTTTCGTTGCTACTTCATAACTGTAATGTTGCTACTGTTATGAATCATAATGTAATTATCTGATATGCAGGATGTATTTAGGCGACCCCTGTGAAAGGGTCATTCGACCCCCAAAGGAGTCGCGACCCACAGGTTGAGAACCGCTGATCTAGAAGTTAGACAGCTTCTCAGTCTCTGACAAAGAAAGGCTCTTGCCGGTCACACTTCAACTCACTTCTCCTGCCAGGTGCTTGTGGTTCCCAGGGTTACAGACTCACTGATGTGGTCAGCACTTTCTGGGGGACATCAAAACGGTCCCAGGGGGTTGTTATGAGCTCTAGGGAATTCAGCTGAGATTTTTTATTTCATTTAACGAACATGCTCATAGACATAGCCTTTCATGTGGTGGCTCTACCATGTCAGGACCAGCAGCAAGAGGGTCACCTGCTCAGAAACGGGTCAGCCACAGGGCAGAATGTGCAGGACAGAGCCACAGCCTCGGTGTGTTTATGTCATCGCAGGCATGTCTGGAGAACACCATGTTTCAGAGTGAAAATCAAATTCTGGAGATGAAAGACTTTTTTTTTTAAGGAAGGTTTTCTTGCACAGTCGGAGTCTGCATTCAGAATTCACAGCGGTAGAATGAGTAAACTACATCCTCTGCCTTAGGCATTGATTGTGCTGTAAATACTTCACGGCTTAAATGTGCCATGATCAGGTGTGTGTTCAGTAGTCAACTGAGTGAGGGTTGAGAGCGACGAAATGAAGGCATTTTCTTTCAGTTCAGCATTTCCACCTGGAGGCTTTAAAAATATGCCACAAAGATTCGCTCCCCCAGGCTAGGGTGCTGGTGATGCCAGAGTTGAGAAATGGGAAAGAGACAATCCTGAGTCTTTGTCATTGGTGCCTCCACTTTTTTTTTCTAGGAGAAATTCCCTACAAATGCTCATGGAGGTACTTGGCTATTTTGCACATTTGTTTGGGCAGCAAATATTATTACTCCAAAAGCCAGTTTCAAATAAATTGGTGAAAAAGAGGTTTGATGTTGATGTGGGCTTGAAATCAAACGAACAAACAAATCACATTCCGCAGGTTTTACACTTACTGTGTATTGAGCCATTTAATCTCAAATTTGAGATAAAGATTAGGGGTTCCTGGCACCCCAGAGATCAAGATAAGATTGGCTTGAATCCCTAAATCCATGTTCTGTGAGAGTTCAGATTCCTCTTAAAGGTGTGCTCCACTTAAGAGGAAAATAAGGCCGAGTTCGGGAATAGTTACAGTGTTGGAGAGAAGTGTACAGAAGAGAAAGAGGGAAGTGTTCAGAGGAGAGAGAGGAGTCCTTCAGCTCAAAGGGTCAGAGTCGGCTTTTTAGAACCATGGAGATGTGTTTACATGGCAGAAGAGGATCAGTTATGGACCAAGGAAACAGAGCAAGGACAGGGCGGCAGGAAGGTGTGGGCAGGTGCAGGGAGAAACTGGAGAGTGTAGCACTTGAAGAGGAGTGGTGAGGATTAGCCTGGAAAGGCAAGAGAAGAATAGATTACTGGGGGTGGGGCTGGGGGGAGACTTTGGAAGTTAAGGATTTTGCCTTAAAACGTCGTCCATGGAGATATTATCCACGTGCCCTGTAACATAAGGACTTATGTTATCCCAACACTAATGACATTTATGTACAACTAGAGGTCCAGTGCACAAAATTTGTGCATGGGGGTAGGGGGGTCCCTCAGCCCTGCCTGCACCCTCTTCAACCCAGGACCCTTTGGGGGATGTCCAACTGCCTCTTGCAATCCGGGATGGCTGGCTCCTAACTGTTCACCTGCCTGCCTGCCCGGTCACCCCTAACCCCTCTGCCTGCCTGATCACCCCTAACTGCTCCCCTGCTGGCCTGTTGGCCCCTAACCACCTCTGACTCGCTCCGCACCCGGGATCCAAGATTCCCTTCTCTGTCTGGCCGCAGGCACCCAGGACCCGGGCTGACTTCGTCCAGGCTAGCCCCAGGCACAGGGGACTGTGGATGGGCAGCTTCGCCCCAGCTGCAGGCGCTGAGGACCGTGGGGCGGGTGGCTTGTCCCTCTCCTGGGCCACAACCTGGCTGGTCCCCATTCCTCTCTCACAAGCTCATTTGTGCCTGGCTGGTCCCCATTGGCATGAGGGCATGATGGCTATTTGCATATTAGCTCTATTATATAGGATGATTTGAGAACCTGTTTTCAATTCTTTTGTGTATATACCCGGGAGTAGGGTAAACTCCAGTCTTGATGCTGTTATAGTTTGGTCCCAGATCCAAATCCTTCCTGAAGAACTTAAAAACACCCTTTCCCTGTTTTGCATGAATGTTCCCTTTGTTTGTTTTAAATATATTTTTATTGATTTCAGAGAGAAAGGGAGAGGGAGAGCTAGAAACATCAATGATGAGAGAGAATCATTGGTCGCCTGTTGCCTGCACACCTCACACTGGGGATTGAGCCTGCAACTCGGGCATATGCCCTGATCAGGAATCTAACCATGATCTCCTGGTTCATAGGTCGATACTCAACCACTGGGCCACACAGGCCAGGCATGAATGTTCCCTTTAAATAGGTCTTGTATTCTCTTTGTTGAAAGGCAGTGAGGGATAAAGGACCCATGATTAGAAGCCAGAAGACATGCGACCTGGGACCAGATCTAGCAACTCATTAGCTAATTGTTTGTCCTTCAGCTTAATTAAACCTCAGCTTACTCCACTACCCCCTTCATTCCTTCCAAGGTTGTCATTAGCATCAAGACAACCAGTGTTTTGGAAAGTATTTTCCAAATATTAATGATTGCCCCGCATAGGTCCTTAACTTTTCAGGTCAGAAAGGACTTTCAGAGATGAACTGCTATACAGATCTCACTGTGGCCCAGAGAGGTGGGCTATTTAGGGGCCGAATTTGGGGTAAACTTCACATCTTCTGACTCTGAGATCTGGGCCCTTTCAACCTCCCAAGTCTAACCTTCTGAGCGCAATCAAATCCTTTGTCCTTTCTTCTCTTACTGGGAAAAACAGCAACAAAAACTGTCCCTCGAATTCATTCATTGAGTCAGTCTGGCTGCCTGGTGATCTTTCCTGAATTTCCTTTTCCAGGTGTGGGGGAAATCCAGTCCTTCCCTAGCCCCCCTGCTCAGTATCATTGGGAAATCTCTTATTTGTATTCCTGTCAGCACCACATTTAATGCGCCAAAGCCTGTGTTTGAAGCAATAACCAGCCTGGAGTTTATGAAACAGATTGATATCAGCTTCATGAAACTCAGGCAAGAGCAATATCTTTCCTATATCTGGCCATGCCTTTAACTCTAGGAACCTTCATACTCGGTGGCCACTGAAAAATGAAATAACAATAATAATAACGACAATAATAAAAAAACGACAATCTTCCAAGAACCACAGTTTTGAGTAATGTTGTCTTTAATATTTTTTATTGATTTAATGACAAGGGAAGATTAGACTTAGTACTTTCTTCAGTTTCCAAGTACATTTTCACTTTTAAAGGAAAGATCATAGTGTGCAGCTGAAAGGTGGTTTTGTTCGTCACCTGGCTTATTTATGTGTTGTGGGCTTGGGCAGCTGAAAGGTCTGACCACAGCCACCCTGTTTCCTCTCAGGAAAGTAAAAATCAGGAGATGGGATGAAGATGTACTTTCTTTATCAAATAAAACATTCTGAGAAGTAAGTCGGCTTTATACCTGTTCTTCCAGAAGGTCATTCCATCTCACAGGGTGAGCTAACTATTTGCACAGAGAAAACACAAGTGTCTGTAGTAAGTACAGAATTTGACATCTATGACCCAATATAATTTGGCTCCTGTTACTTATCAGACCTGGTGAACTGGACATTTGCCATTTACCATGTGATTATTTTCTGTTTTACCTTTATTCAGTCAGACAGCCTCTGCCCCTTAATTGGAGAGTTTAATTTACTTACTTTTAGTTGGGTTTTAGTTCACCATATTGCTGTTTGTTTTTCTATTTGGGTCATGAGTTCTTTCTTCCTTCTCCCCTCCTTCCCTGCATTCTTTAAGAGTAACAGACTTCTTTTTGCATGTTATTTTATCACCTCTAATGGCTGTTTTTTTTTTTTTTTTCTGATATATATTTTTTTTAAATTAAATCTTTATTGTTCAGATTATTACATTTGTTCCTCTTTTTTTCCCCCCCATAACTCCCCTCCTCCCAGCTCCCGCCCCACCCTCCGCCCTCACTCCCCACCCACTGTCCTCTTCCATAGGTGCACGATTTTTGTCCAGTCTCTTCCCGCATCTCCCACACCCCTTTCCCCCCCAAGAATAGTCAGTCCATTCCCTTTCTATGTCCCTGATTCTATTATAATCAACAGTTCATTCTGTTCATCAGATTATTTATTCACTTGATTCTTAGATTCACTTGTTGATAGATGCAGATTTGTTGTTCATAATTTGTATCTTTACCTTTTTTTTTCTTCTTCCTCTTCTCAAAGGATACCTTTCAGCATTTCATATAATCCTGGTTTGGTGGTGATGAACTCCTTTAGCTTTTCCTTATCTGTGAAGCTCTTTATCTGACCTTCCGTTCTGAATGATAGCTTTGCTGGATAAAGTAATCTTGGTTGTAGGTTCTTGGTATTCATCACTTTGAATATTTCTTGCCATTCCCTTCTGGCCTGCAAAGTTTCTGTTGAGAAATCAGCTGACAGTCGTATGGGTATTCCCTTGTAGGTAACTGGGTTTCTTTCTCTTGCTGCTTTTAAGATTCTCTCTTTGTCTTTTGCTCTTGGCATTTTAATGATGATGTGTCTTGGTGTGGTCCTCTTTGGATTCCTTTTGTTTGGGGTTCTCTGCGCTTCCTGGACCTGTAGGTCTATTTCTTTCACCAGGTGGGGGAAGTTTTCTGTCATTATTTCTTTAAATAGGTTTTCAATATCTTGCTCTCTCTCATCCTCTGGCACCCCTATAATTCTGATGTTGGTGCGCTTGAAGCTGTCCCAGAGGCTCCTTACACTATCTTCATATTTTCGGATTCTTTTTTCATTTTGCTTTTCCAGTTGGGTGTTTTTTGCTTCTTCGCATTTCGAATCTTTGACTTGATTCTTGCGCTCCTCTGGTCTGCTGTTGGGTGTCTGTATAATATTCTTTATTTCAGTCAGTGTATGCTTAATTTCTAGTTGGTTCTTTATCACAACATCGAGGGTCTCATTAGATTTCTTGAGGATCTCACTACATTTATCGGCGGTCTCACCAGTCTTTTTGAGGGCCTTACTAAGTTTATCGGAAGCTTCTAGACAGTTCTTAAGAGACCTTAAAAGTGTGGTTCTGAACTCAATATCCTCCATTGACAGTTTTGTCCTGTTTCTTTGTCTCCGCATTTTTTATGCTTTCTTGGTGCACCCCCTAGTGGTCTTTGTCCGCAGTCTTGTTGCCTTTAAGCCTTGATTGATGTCGGCAATACCGGGGTGATTTGACCTCCAGGCTAACTGGCTATGAGAGTCTGCTGTGTCTGTAGTGGGAGGGCTTCTGTGCTGGATCTCTAGGGCGGTGCTAATCTAGCGTTTGCCTGAGGCTATCCGGCAAATGGCGCTGCGCAGGGCTTGGGCGGGGCGGGTCCCCGGGGATCTACAGGGCGGGCGGAACAAGCAGCTATGGCGACTCTCAGTTCCTTCCCCAGGGGCTCTGCCTCTCAGAGCCCCAGCAATGGCTGCAAACCTCGGAGAGAAAGCTGCCTTCGAGTTCCGACCGAAGCCAGACAGTCCCGTTTCTCCCGTTTGAGTCTCGGTCCCCAGAGACTCGCCCGGATCTGGAGCTCAGAGTCTGAAACTCCCTCCCGATTGAAAACAACAACCGCGCCCTCCGCCGCCAGCCCGCTCCGCGTGCGCACTCCGCACCTGAGTATTTCACTTCAGCACTGCGCCTCCTCTGAGTCTGGGTATGATATTCTCTTTCCTCCTAGTTGTAGAATTTCCACTCAGCCAGCCTTCCCGTGGTTCTGGGTGATGTCCGTTCTGTCCTTTAGTTATATCTCTGAGGTGGTTGTTTGAGGCAGCGATCTCCGGAGTTAACCTATGCCGCCATCTTGGTTTCTCTTCTAATGGCTGTTTTAAATCCCTTGCTAATAATTCCATCACCTCTTTCATTTCTGTATCTGTTTCTATTGACTGATTTCTCTCTTGAATTTGGGTCACATTTTCATGTTTTTCCACATACCTGGAAAGTTTTGATTGTATGCTGGATGCTGTGGTGTGATTATCTGTATGTTATCGTCTTCCTGAATAGAAGTGTTAAGTTTTGTTTTGGCAGGCAGTTAAGTTACCTGTGGATCCTTTCAAGGCTTATTGTATGCACAGAGTGAAAAAGGGTTAGAAAAAATATCGTGATTTAAAGTTAGAAAAATATCCAGGGGCCAAATCACTGCCAGTAAGGAGTCTGGATTTTATTATAAGGAAATAAAAAGCCATTTGAAAATTTTCAGCTAGAGAATGACATAATCTGATTTATTCTTTAAAAAAGATTGCTTCATTTTTTCAGTTCAGTTAAAAATATACTTATTTAAGACTTATTAAGAGGCAGGACATGTGGAAGGCATTGGAAACAAGACCATGAACAAATATATAGGACATCCTTGTCCTCAAAGAGCTCACAGCAGGCTTGGGGCTATTATGTGTCAATGTCATGAGGGAGGAGAGCTCGGAGAAACACTGGGAGACAGAGCTGGTGCCTCAGGAATGGTGTCCCAGGGGCGGTTAACCTCAGTTGCTCTTAAAAAATGATAAGACTCGCCCTAACTGGTTTGGCTCGGTGGATAGAGCATCGGCCTGTGGACTCAAGGGTCCCAGGTTCGATTCCAGTCAGGGGCATGTGCCTTGGTTGTGGGCACATCACCAGAGGAGGGTGTGCAGGAGGCAGCTGATCGATGTTTCTCATCAATGTTTCTAACTCTCTATCCCTCTCCCTTCCTCTCTGTAAAAAATCAATAAAATATATTTAAAAAAATAATTGGACTTATCCAGAGAAAAGAGGACAGGCAGAACACCTTGATTAAAAGTATGGAGATGTGAAAGAGTGTGTGTAGAGAAACAAAGAGTTGAATTTTGCTGAGAGTGAAGTGCGAAGCTTTATTTGCCCTCTTCTTCCTCTGCCTTCAATGTGCTTTCCATCCCAACCTGAGCTCATGTGCACATGCCTTCACCCATTCTTCAAGGTTTAATTCAAACACCACCTCCTCCATGAGGCATTTCTTGGTGCCCACAGAGAAGTGATTAATGCCTTCAGCCATAGTGTTTCTGTTATCTCATATCTAATCATCCATGTCCAACGTACCTGTGTTACAGCTACACAGTCCAACAGGAATTGGCCCATACGTAGTAAATGCTCCACAAATATTTATTGATGAACACCTTCAGTAAATCTGCCAGGATGCTGATCTCAGTTTATTACCAATCCCACCATTTTTATTCAGACTCATACGTCTTTTCTCTACATTGGGCTTATCTGTTCAAATAGTTTGCCCAAATCCCAGGCAGCCACACCTTTGTTTGCACCACACCGTGTTCGCTGACCTGTTTCAGTCTAAGCAATGAGGCATTTATTTACTTTTTCTCCATCTTCTTGTATCAAATATCTGGTGCTTTGAATCTTAAACCTGAAAGAGCTCTTAAAAATCACCTAGCTCACTGAGTTCCAAACTCGGCTGCACATTAAAGTCATGTGGGAGAATTTAAAAAAACCCCAATAACTCCATGGCTGAGATCCACTCTCCAGAGATTCTGATGTAATTGGCCTCAGTAGAAACCTGGACATCCCATTTTTAAAAAACTCTCCCAGGTGATTCTAATGTGTAAACCAGGAATTACAACCATTGATCTAAGGCAAGTTCTCTCTCTATATTAATATATTTTATTGATTTCAGAGAGGAAGGAGAGAGAGATAGAAACATCAATGATGAGAGCAAATCACTGATCGGCTGCCTCCTGCATGCCCCCTTCTGGGGCAAGTTCCTTATATTTTACCTGACAAAACATTATCTATTACAAGGGAAGAAGCTCAAGTTCAGAGAGGTCAAGTGACTTGTCTGAGGGTCACACAAAAGACCCAATTTACAGCAAATCTGCACCTAGGACCAAAGTCTCCTTTCTATGCTGCTCTTTTGACTCACCCCACTGCTTTCTTCTCACGTATTAACTGACCAGCAGTCAATGCTCTTTGAACCCTGAACCACCTCCCCTCACCACTTCTTGTGACGGAATGAACTCACATTTTCCGGAGCCTGATGGGCTCAGGTTTGAGGGAGAGCATTTGTTTTCATGACTGTGCCCAACTCCATGACAGAGAAGCTCTTATTTGTCCAAATCTGATCATCATTTGAGCATAATTTCCTTGGAAAACTTTTACAAGGACAAATTTGTACTGGATTGTCTCACTCTCAGGGTTGTTGTGAGGACTGAATGAGATAACACAGAAAAAGCATTTAGTGTTGTGCCTGTGACGGAGTATGCTTAGTAATCAGGAACAATCAGCAACGTTATTATCGTCATTATTACTAATCAGTGCTGTGTCACATGCCTAATTAAGAGCAATGCTGATTTACAGTGGGATTGGGGAATGGCACATGCTTCAGTGTCTTTGAGTACCAGGCACTTCACATACAGTGTCACATACGTCTTCTGCGGGTATAATTACCTCTAGTTGACATATGAATAAACTGAAGCTCAGAGCATCTAGGTATATTGCTCAATATACCTATTGTCACAGCCCCATAACATAAGCATGCCTTGTTGATCAGTTTGGTCCCATGGTCCCATGGTCTTCGCCTACCCATTCTATTCCTGTCTCTTTGCCTGTGGTCATGCTACGCTCACCATCTGTGACACTTTTTTTAAATTGGGGGTGGGGTGAAGTGACTATCCAGGTCCTGCTGCTGTTTGACAACAGCAAGGCTTGGGGTTAAGGGTGGTTGTCTCCCCACAGCATCTTTCTCCCCAGGGGTAAGTGGCCAGGCTCTCCCGAACACACTGAGCTTCCTGAATGGAATGCTCCCTGACCAATTACCCTCCCCATGGGTGCTCCCAGCAAATCACCTTCGTTATTCTTGATTCAAAGCTTCATCTCTTTGGACAAGCCATCTCTATACACTGGCAAATTGCAATAGTTATGATCATAGTAATAACATCACACGGACAATCAAATGCTATTGAAACAAAAATGCACCAATTTAGGTTAGGCTTCAGCTACTGTAATGTGCATTTAAGTTTATGCACATTTATGATTTATGATAAAGTCGATGTCCTTTGTGATTCCCTGGAAGCTATGATAGATTGCCTTCTGCAATCTGGTTCTGTCTCACAATTTCTCTCCCCTTCCCTCACCCTCACTTTTGAAAGGGATGGAAACCACCTCATTTGCTACAATTTGAGCCTATGCATTGTAAAGCAAGGAGAGCATCATGCTGAACTACTAACTGATTATTCTTTTCAACCCACTTTTCACGGCAGGACTAGCGTGGGCTTGTGTAAATAACCTTCCCGCAGCGATCAGCTCAGCACTGGGTCCCTTTATTACCTTCCTGAGGCTGGCTGGAGACGACATACACTGTCCCATGTCAGTTGATCTCATTCGGCTGCTCTGGTAATTTTCAGACTGTTAAGCAGCCTGTGTCTGCCAATGATCTTCTCCACAGAAACACTCAACCTGGTTGGTAGTGGGCACCAATAGACTAAAAACATTTTATTTTTATTGTTGAAAGTATTACAGATGTCCCCTTTGTGTTCTTTTTCCCATTGACCCCTTCCTCTCCACACCCGCCCCTCCCAAGCCATCACCACAGTATTGTCTGTGTCCATGGGCTATGCATGTATACCTATAAGTTCCCTGGTTAATCTCCTCTCCCGACCACCAGCTCCCTACCCATACCTTCCCTCTGAAATTCATCAGTCTTTTCCATGGTTCTATGTATCTGAATCTATTTTGATCATCAATTTATTTTATTAGATTCCACATATGAGTGATACTTACCTTTTTCTGACTGGCTTATTTCGAAAATACTTCTTTTTGAAGGGATCATATTTGAAGCATATCAAGGACACTGGCTTTACTTCAATTGTGTTTCCATGGCTTGGGGAGAGTTGTTGCAAGTGGATTTAGAACTCTCTTCTCACCCCTCAGCACCACCAGGAGGAGACCACACATTGGGAAGATTTGCTTTGCTCTTCCAGACCCATTTATTTTTAAATTCCATCGTCCCGAGGTGGAATTCCTCTCTCCGTCTCCACAGTTACCTTGGCACACTTGACCTGTCTGAGCACTTGCTACAGCCTGCCAGGTACTAGGATTACTTAGGTTCATGTATCTTTTCTCTATTCCAAGAGGGGGAAGAGTGTCATAGTTACCCCACACATGTGTGTTAGAGGTTCAGTAAAACCTGGGCAGATTAGATTATTAAAGGCAAAAAGCAGTCGATTATATCTCAATAAAGATGGGAGGGAAAAGTCAAATACCAGACAAGAAGATGGATTGTATTCAGGCTATTGCAATAAAAAGAGCGTCCCATATCTGAAGATCAGAATGTCTCCACAGTGTGGTTTTGCCTTAAACTTTTAAGGGAGGGGAAGGAGAGTAATAAATTGCAGATGAACTGAGTTATAGTTGGGGTTGTTTGACAAGTCTCAGTCAGTTATTGGACCAGGACATGTTCTTCTCTGTGGTTAGCTACATTTTGGGGGGACAAACAATTCTAATCTCAGCTAATTAACCAGGAGACAAAGGACAAGGAAGGTTGGAGGGACTGTGTTCAGACTTGTCCACAGGTTCAGACAGGAGGGGAAATGTCTGTGTTTGGCCTGGTTGAAGGTAAATAAGGGAGCCACCCCCATGTCTTAGGAGAGTCAGGAGAAAGAGTGGACTTTGAGTCTTATCTAAGTCACATGGAAAGAATAGATTTTTTTTTTTTTTTTTTTGTGGTGAACTGTGTAATGAAACAGAAAATGTTGGGGGAATTTCTTAACTGTCTCTGTTTTCTGGGAGCACAGGGCTCAGGTAAAGTTCAATACTGTCAAACCGAATGAAAGCATATGTAGAATAGTCTCCTCAAATGTGAATATCCTGCTCTATCCTTGTCCCTCTCTCACTGAGCACCTCTCTCTCTCTCTCTCTCTCTCTCTCTCTCTCTCTCTCTCTATATATATATATATATATATATATATATTCATATATAGAAACTCAATGGGTTCCTTTCCAGCTTGAAAAGATCTATAACTCTGATTGGTCTATGTTGCTATGGAGATCAACCTAGGAAACTAGACCTTTCTTCTGAGTTTGTTAGTGGTGGTATATCAGGGCAATTTCTGTAGCAAAGAACAGAAAAAAAGCAAAAGAAAACTCCATCCAACCACACCAGCTAGATAGGAACGTACTGGCTCATAGAGCTGTGAAGTCTAGGGCTACTGTTGGCTTTAATCAGCTTGGGCCACTGATTAAAACACCATTTTTAGTAATACTGTGTGTCATGTCTATTTGCATGTGTGGTTTTTTGATCTGGAATTGTAGAGTATGTACTCAGCATCTACAAAATATCATCTGTTTCTAGGTTGAGGCTCCCAAAAGCATCGAGAAGAGCAGCATGGTAGAGTGGGAAGAAGCCAGGGTTTTGGAGACAGATCTGCCCTTGCTATCTCTGTGTCATTCATGAAGCAACGTATTTCCCATTTTCTGAGCTTCAGATGCTTCATTTGGAAAATGGATTTAATACACAAATTAAAGAACAGAGAGTAGATATTTGTGAAAAGCTTATAAAATAGGGTACTCTATGCATGAGTTACTATTGGATTATCACATCATGGTAGATTTATTTTTATTGACATTTTGGGTGAACCTCAAAGATATGATTATCTGATGAAGCCAATATAAAATACCACAACCTTTCCTTGGACCCGAGGGTGCCAGGTGGTAAGGACAGTGATCTGCCCGGATATAGCAATGCTTATAGTTCACATATTTTGAGTTTAAAAAGATTTCTGCAATGCTCTGCAAAGTTGTAATAGAAAAAACACACGGACTTACAGAAATTGCCATAAACATGTAATGGAAAAACAGATGCTATTGGGGGGGACAGAACTTTACTTATTGATGGATGAAAATTATATGCAGACACTACAGCAAGCTATGTATAATAGAACTTTTTTATTTTTTTAATCTTTACCCGAGGATATTTTTCCATAAATTTCTAGAGTGGAAGATAGAGGAAAAGATAGAGAGAAATATTGATGTGAGAGAAACACATCGATTGGTTGTCTCCTTTACGAGCCCCAACCAGGGCCCAGGCCAGGGAGGAGGAGCCTGCAACCAAGGTACATACATACCCTTGACCGGAATCAAACCCGGGACCCTTCAGTCTGCAGGCTGACACTCTATCCACTGAGCCAAACCGGCTAGAGCTATAACAGATTTTTTTTCCCATGAAATGCTAGCAGGACTTAGCCTCCTATTTCCAGAGAATTTCTCCTTTGATCTTGGAATCAAGAGCAGGCAGGGAATAAGAACCCTGCATCAATTTTTCTCTCCAGGGCCCAGAGTGTTTCTTGATACTTGAGGAAGGGAACCTTGCATCTTCCCCTCCTCTGCTTTTGTTCTGGTTCCTAATGAAGTTGGCCATAGGAAAGCAGTGACTCTTGCTGTCTGTGGCTAGAACTGATTTCAGTACGAGTTAGAGAATTCTGCCTAGAGAAAAAGTAAGACGAGGAGAGAAAAATCCCATTAGGGATCGTGTCTTCATTCCAATATGGCAGAGACAGGCGTCTTTCCCTTGGAAGTCATTCTACCATGTCATGGAGCCGACTCTTGGGAAGTTCTTGGCATGTTATTGTGTACAATTTCTTCATAGATTTCCCTTTACTTAGTTATATTTCATAAATCAATAAGAATTTAAAAAGAGAAAAGCAAGTAGTTAGGAGACAGACAGCATGGAGAATAGGTATTGGCTGGAATGAGGAGGGACAGGAAGCAGGCTGTGGAGGATCTGCTCAACTCGAGGACCAGTCAGGGAAATGACCCTCAAAATGAATCCGAGGAGGCAGCACTGGTCCAGATCAATAGGGAAGTGCCTTCTTAATTTCGTGAATTTCCTTCTCTATTTCCCTTCTAAGCTGAAGTGGGTCTCAAGATGTTGATTTCCATAATCTCTATGGATTTGGTTGATTTTTAGGTTGTTCCCTTCAAATTGATATTTAATCTATTTCAAAACTTCATAGCTGTCCTTGTTAACCTGAATAACCCAACATTTTTGTTGTTGTTGTTGTTTTTAATGTATATTCTTATTGATTTCAGAGAAGAAGGGAGAGGGAGAGAGGTAGAAACATCAATGATGAGAGAGAATCATTGATGGGCTGCCTCCCACATGCCCCCTACTGGGGATTGAGCCAGCAACTCAGGCAAGTGCCCTGACGGGGAATCTAATTGTGACCTGCTTCATAGATCAATGCTCAACCACTGAGCCAGGCCATTTGGGCCAACCCAAGTTTTTAACACCAGTCCTGGGAGCACTGGGGAGTGGGGCTGAGGTGGACAGCTTTACTCTCCTCCACCTTGTAACCTAGCTGTTGTGTTCCCACAGATCCTTTTCCCTGGTTCACATTCCCATGCTGCCCCATTGTTGAACTCTGGTCTAATAAAATTCAAAGCAGATTTCTGAAGGAAACACAAGAGGGCAGCCACAGAGCGCACAAGAGGGTTCTGCTGTCTCCGAAGCCCAAACAGGAGGAGGCTCACCCCACTATACTTCCTATGGGGGCAGCGAAGAGCAGAGATACCAGTGGATGTAGGGAGGATAAGGGTCTCCGTGACATTCCTCTGTCTGTAAAAAGACGTACACAAATTGGAGAGATATTCAAAGAACTGTTTCTTTATATCAGCCAAAGATCAGCAGGATTTAAACATTCATTGCTAAGTTTTTAATAATTACTGAACCACAAATCCAACTGTTTACTGCATCCCAGTGACTCACCATGGTTCTTGGAATAAAATTCAAAATTGTCCATGTGAGCTACAAGCCCTTGCTGATCTGGTCCTTTTTTGGCTCTCCAGTCCCATGTCTGGCCAGTCTTGCCTGAATTCTAGCCACAGCGACCATCATCCATTTCCTCAAATGCATCACTCCCACTGTGCTAATGGGCTTTCAGATTCTGCTACCCCATCCGTCGCCTGCCCTTCCTCTAATTAATCCCCACTCACCTCTCATACCATTTCTTAATCCTCCGGTCTTCAGGGAAAACTTCTCCTGAACATGCACCCCTGTCATGGGCTCTCAGGACTTTGCCTCCACAGCAGGTATAATGAGACACAATAGTCACACAGGAACACATGTGTGTCCACTCCACTGGACTGTAAACTTCATGAGGGCAGAGACCTGGTTTTCTTTGCCCCCCACAACATCCCCAGAACCAGCTAGTGCTTTGGGCACATTGGAAACTTGCTCCTTTCTGGAGGAAAAATGGCTGTGTAGGTAACCCATGCTCAGAGAAGGCCTGTTTATAGCAAGGTGGGAGGCCTACCTGGGAAGGACCAGAGGGTGGTCACCAGGATTCAAGACCTGTGGGTGGTCGTTCTAAGTGATGAGAACAATTAACACCAACAGTTTAAACTGAGCAGAGGAAGCCTCTTCCATTTGGAAACTAGTTTGTTGCCAGTTTAAGTCATCAAAGCCACACTCCAGGGCCCTCACAGACACCTTATGGTCACTTCCCAGATTTATTAAACGCATGCTCAGAAACACACCCCTCCTTAAACACACACCTCAAACATTCTCACAAAGTAATTGCCAATCTCGGTATTTTGTTTCCTTTCCTGTTGTGCTTTCCCTGACTTTCTTTTTTTTTCTTTCTTTTTTCTGCCTTAACTTGTTAGCTCATCGGGAAGGGAACATACATTTGTTTCTTCACAGCAGCCAGTGCACTGTTAAATAACACAACAGTACTTAAGGATAACAACCACAGCATATGTCTTGGGAAAATTAAAAGGCTTTTAGAGGACCTTTTTATTTTTCTGATATTGTGGGTATCTCACTGGGATATTTGAGTCCAAGTTAAATGTGTATTAGAAGAGTGAAGAGATTCACTGGTATTACATATATAAGCACAAATCATCAATTATCCAGAAGATGCATCATTCAAAGACATAAGGAAAGGGAACTGGTGGATAGAATGCCCAGTAGTTGCTGGAGTCACTGAAGCACATGAGTAAAATAGTAATTTCGGGAGAAAAGAGACTAGAAATGCGATGAAGAAGAAATGAGAGTGAACAGTGGTCACCGAGAGGAAGACAGGGGGCCTGAAAAGTGGGCAAGCAGAACCATGGTAACCATCACCGTCATCATCTTGTGCTAAGAGTGAGTTGGCAAATAGCTTCCCATACAGGCTGGGCCGGTGCTAGGAACACGGGGCAGGGGCACAGAAGCACAGCTCAGTTCCCCATCCCCCCTAAGTTCTGAGTGGGAATGCAGAGAGGTCAGCAGTGGATAACGCTATAATGGCCCAAACGGAACTACTAAGGTTAAGAAAAGAGGAAAAAACCCCCCACAAACATCATAGACAACAGGATGGTGATAACCAGAAGGAAGGGGGCGGGGGAAGGGGGAAGGTAGCAGAAGGTAATGGGGGGATAAATGGTGATGGGAGGAGACTTGACTTGGGGTGGTGAACATACAACGTAATATGCAGATGATGTCTTATAGAATGGTACAGTTGAAACCTATATGATTTTATTAACCAATGTCACCCCAATACATTCAATTAAAAAAAGACCCACTGGCCCAAGAGGAGGTGATTAGGAAGGCGGAGAAAGTCAGGCCTTCATCTCCTAAGTAAAGTCCTCCTTCACCTCCACCCCAGGCATCTCTTCTCAGCTAGACTCCTCCTGCTCTCACCGCTGTTTCCCTCCCCTGGCCTTGAGGTTGGATGTTTCTAGTGGCCTGTACCCTCCAGTTAGATCGAGGAGACCAGGGTCCTCTTCTGCCTCTGTCCTGGCCACCTCAGTGCATGGTACGGATATGGTTGCTGTATGCATCTTACATTTGAAAACAGTCTTGTTCTGAATCCAAGTCACACATGGAGAAATCTTTGGTCCTAAGGCTGACCTCCCAACTGAAGAGCTCTATGTTTTCAGGCTTGGTTGCTTGTTGCAACATATTCTGGTGAAACATCAAAGAAACCACAGCATGCTTCTCTTGGAATCAGCTACAGCAGTGGAGTTTTCTTTACTTTTTATTCTCTCAGTGCTACAGTTGTTTGAACAAACACTGGTCATTGATAATTCAGGTGGCCCAGCTTCATCCCATGTTATGTGCCTTAATTAGCTTCCCTCTGGGTTATGTTTTTGGTCTCCTGCTGGGTGTTCCTGAATGCAGGACGAGGTGGGTGGTCTGGGAGGACTCTTGTGTTTCCTTACTGAACTCCACAAAGATTATTGCTTTTGGCGTATTTGAGCTCTGTAGAATAGTTTTGCTCTCGGTGCTCTCTGAAAGACATCATGCCTATTCCATTTTCTGCTGATTTAAAAACGTAGATATGTGATCTAGAGCCAAGATAAAGTGGGAAGAGAATCAGATTCTTTCCAATTTGTTTAAAATCCTCACCAGAGGATATGTTTATTGATTTTTGAGAGAAGAGAGAGAAAGAGATCCATGCAACAGAGAAACAGTGATCAGTTGTCTCCCTTATGTGCTGTGACTGGGACTCAAACCCCAGCCCAGGTATGGGCCCTGACAGGGAATCAAACCCACAACCTTTTGGTGTACAGGATGGCACTCCAATCAACCGAGCCACCCGGCCAGGGTCCCCATTTTTTTCAGAAGCTAAACTAACCAAGAAAAAACTGTGATGTCTTCAATTTTATGTTTGATAGGATAACAGAGTGGAAGATGGTCTAGAATAGATTTTACTCTATGCTTTCAACCCAGTCATCTCAACTTTTGTGGTCACTGCTTTTTCATCTATAAAGTCAAAGGATTACATTAAATGGACCAATTCTAAGGGCCCTTTTGGTTCTAACATTCTAGGGAAATATGTTACACAAACCTCAAAGGCTTTTAGAGAGATGGAACTGTTCTAATCCAATGGTGGATTTTAACTTGATTAATATAAGGTCACTAGAAACTGGAAAGACACAAGGAGATGTCCTTCATTTTTCCTATGAAAAGGAGCTTACCCCATGGGTTTTCTGTGTGCAATGTTTTAACACAAGTCAAGTAAAGGAGAAAATGGCAGAAGGGACAGAAAAGGGACTTACACTATTTAGTAAGCACAAATGATTTCATTATAATTTTCACAATAACTCTATAAGGTAGACATTATTATTTCCACTAGACAGGTGAGAAAACTGAGGCCTAGAAGGGTTCAATAAGGCTAAGTCAATTGCCCAGGAACTGTTCTAGTCCAGTGGTGGATTTTAACTTGACTAATATAAGGATCTGATACACAATAACTAAGTTGTGTATCTCGAATTCATCCAGCTTTTTCTGATTCCAAAGTTTCTATTGCAAACAAAACAAAATACTGCAAGAACAAATGCCATCCCTCCAACTTGGATTTATCTCCAGCATTAATGCAAGTGATTCTACAAGGAATTCTGAGTTATGGGCACGAGGAGGGAAGTTGCCTCATTTTTGTAGTAGGGAGGAGATGGTCTTTTACGAATCTTTTTCAAGTCTCCATGGCACATCCATCTCATTACTGCTATAGAACATGTCTGTCCAATTGGACCATATCATTATCATCATCGTCATCACCATCATCACCATCATGGTCAAATGTGAAGTATGAACACAAGTTTCCCACTATCCATACTCTGAAGATCAGCCTCCTTTGCTGTGTAGGCAAATGTAGATACACTGGCTGGGGCTGGGGCTGGACGGCTGGACCATATGAAGGATGATGCATGATTTTGGTCTTAGGAACATCATGTTCTTCTTAAGTAGTTGAGAATATTTGATTTTAAGGAACAGGAAACCACCTAAGCAGTGTAAAACAAAAATGGAAATCCATCATAAAGATGGGGAAGCAGGACTCATCGACGCAAAGCAACACAGCTGAGCCTCTGGAATGAGCTGGCATGAGGAACATGCACAGTGACAGGAATCCAGGGGACCCTCCCTGGGCCTCTCATGTGTGTGCTTTGTTCTGTTCCTCTGCTGCGTGTGTCCGCATCGGCAGACGGGCTCTCTTTGCAGACAGTCACATGGCAGAGAGGATCTGGGTCTGGTCCACAGGGGTAACTTCTAGTCTCCATCCCCATGAAAAGAATTCTCATTGGTCCAGTTTGGGACCGATGCTGAGTTAATTATAGCATTGGTCCCAATTCTTTACGACCCTTCCGAAGAATTATCTAAAACCGTTGCATGGCCTCTTGGAGGACAGATGGCATTGAGGGAACTGTTAAAGGATATCAGAAGAATGTTGTGTACTGGTAAACTTTTTGTAAGAGGATCGTGGTAATCTGGAAAACAAGGGGTGTTCCTGAGCATTGGGTTAGCCAGTTGAAGAGCAGAACTTGACAATGTGAGCTGGTTGCTATTGGCTTTATTTTGGTAAAGCAGTGAGGAAAGAGATGAGCTCAGGAAAGAAGGTTTGCAAACAGATTCACCGAGACATCGAGAGCCTAGAGTGCCTGGGACTTTCAAGGTTGGAAAAAGAAATTGCTTTTAACCATTTCAAAGTGTGGCACCGCCTTAGGGCTGCGGCCAAATCCAGAGCGGCGTCACTAAGATCAAATATCAGAACAGGTAAATGTCACAGCCTTTGCTGACGTTTTTGAAAAGACTAAAATATTACTGACTAGATCCTTTATCCAGACAAAAGTGTTGTTAGAAATATTTAAAATGTGGTCCCACCTACGCCCTAAGTGGCAGATGTGACTGGTGCCCCACCCGGAGGATCTCGGCCAGGGTGCTGCCCTCCTTACCCTGCTGCTGCAGGTGTTGGCTGCTAATGGCTCACGCCTGTAACTCACCTCCACCTGACTGTCCTTGGCTGACAAGAGCTATCCTGAACTCCCTGCAGCCTATAGCCTATGTAAGTGATGGCGAACCTATGACACGCGTGTCAGAGGCGACGCACGAACTCATTTTTTTGGTTGATTTTTCTTTGTTAAATGGCATTTAAATATATAAAATAAATATCAAAAATATAAGTCTTTGTTTCACTATGGTTGCAAATATCAAAAAATTTCTATATGTGACACGGCACCAGAGTTAAGTTAGGGTTTTTCAAAATGCTGACACGCCGAGCTCAAAAGGTTCGCCATCACTGGCCTATGTCCTGTCATCTGCTGGCCTTTCCACAAATAATTCCCAATGATCCCAAACGTAAAATAAGAAGGCAGAGCTTAAAATGGAAACCTAGGCCAGCTCTAGAAATTCAATCATCAGTGACTGGACAAGTGACTCTGTTTTATATATTTATTGAACATATGATAATATCCAAGAAAGACAGTCCCCCAGCATTTAAGCAACATTCCTTCATGTGTTGCAGATAAAAATAACACCCGAATCACAGGCATCATCCTTTCTTCTGTCTTCTCCTGGCACTTTTGCTGAAGTTTGAATGAGAATAGGGAAAGTGCAGAATATTACCTTACATAGAAAACTCATTACAAAGCCAGCTCATAAAGCCTCGGTGACTATAACAAAAGGCAACTGATATGAATAGCAAGCAAGGAGAGTCATAATTATCCAAACTATCTTGACAGGTGAGTGCAGCTGACCTTTCGATGCAGAGCCCTGGAAATTGTAGGAGGGGACACACCCTCTTGAAAGAATGTGCTGCTCTCTTCCACCGCAGGCAGTGGCTCTCTTTAGCTCTAATTGGGTCGCAGGTTCTCTGGCTCTGTCACCACCTGTCTCCCAGGATCAACCGACGTGAAGAAAGACCATTGCTCCCAGGAGCTCGCTGAGCAAGGGCTGTGCAGGGCCTTCCTAATCTGGCCCCCAGTCCAAGCTGTCTAGCTTCCTATCTCATGACTCTGCCCCTCCCTGGATAATATTTTTACTCCTCTCTTGGTTTATTTCCTCATGGGCAATGAATGCACTACTACATCATGTCATTCATTCGTTTTCCCTGTGGTCACATCATTGTTCAGGGTCAAAGATACCTAATTTAGCTCTTTAAAAGTGAGCCCTCTTCTGGGCTCAGTTGGAATGTTGCCTACCACTTACAGCCTTTTTGATGACTTTGCATTATATACAGGATAACATCCAAAATCTCTTCTGTGGTTTGCAGTGTCCCGAATAATCGACTTTGGCTTCTTTTTTATGCATCATCTCATGATATCTGCTCATGTCTCACAAGTATCTAGCCACACTGGCCTCTTCCAATTCCTCAAAAGCAGAAAGACTCGGGGCCCTTGTCTATCCCATTCTTTCAGCCTAGAACAAGTTTCTCCCTGTTGCTCATCTGTCCAATTTTCATCGCTCCTCCTGATAGCTTAGTGACACGTAGATGCAGCCTTGCAGGGTGGTGGGAGTGTGTGCCGCACAGGCAGAATGCCGGGACTTCTCCCGCTTACAACATTTGACCTTGGGAAATTTGCTTAGCCTCGCTAGGCATTAGTTTCCTCATCTATATAATGGAATAATAATGGTAAGTGCCTCAGAGGGTTGTTAAAAGGCTTAAACAGATAACCGGAGGGAGGCTGGGGAAATGGCGGTGGGGGCACAGTTTTGTAATTTCTTCAAGTACACCCATAAAACTAAATGGAGCAGTTAGGTGGGAAAAAACACACCAACTTCCTCAAATCTAGAGTCGGCATCTACCAACAAGCCAGTTGACAAAGTATGGTCATGAACCCTTAAATATAGGTGCGTGGGGCCAGACCACCGGCGCTGCTAGATGGGAAGGCATCCACATTGTGCTGGAGAAAGCAAAGGAAAGCCACGGGCGTTGATGTGGCCCCAGCCTCCCAAACAAGCCGACAGGAACCCACTGGAGCCTTAGAGAACAACTCGAGAGCAGTTGCTGAAACTGGGAGTTGTTTTCCAGACTCCGCTGGTCTGTGAGAAGTGGTGAGCTCTGAAGGGGCCTGGTTGGTAAGTCGGGGCCCCAGGAACTCTCAACAATAACCAGGCAAAACTCCCTTCCAAGACAGGGCCGCACAGCGAGTAGAAACTGCTGGGACTAGGAGCCAAAGCAAGCAGCACGGGGTCAATAGAGATACAGAAAACAAAGTTCAGATGAGAGAAGAAGAGACCAGAACTAGGAGAGTTTCAGAAAAGGGAGACAACATATTGTGACTGTTTCAAAGAAACAGCAGAAGAGGGAGCTCCAGAGCCATGATGTAAGGAAGAAAACAACCAAATTCCATGTAAAAACAAAAAGATTGAGACCCAAATCCATAAAAAGATGTTAAAAATACAAAAGTGAGTAACATTCCTCGGGGCAATTGAGGTGTGCAGGGAGGGACATGCGTACAAAGCCAACAGGGGGTGTGTGTGGGGGGGAATATTCTCCAGTGCTGAGCTGGTCAGCGTGGAGGGGGCGTCAGCTGGAGAAGGCCTACCTGGGAGGGGATGGCGGAGGGAATCGTGGGGGGGTTCCTAGTCCTCTCCCTCCTGGAGACCCTCGCACACCGAGCTGGGGTGCCACTCCGGCCAAGGCTCAGCTCCTCGGTACTAAGCAGTGGTTACCATCCGAGGGATCCCCCAGCAGAAGGCGTGATTTTCCGTGGACAGTGGACCCAGAAATCTGGACTAGAGCAACGGGTACAGGAGCCAAGGGCCTTCAGCCGGGTGAGAAATCACGCAGAGCAACAAGCAGAAGTGCTGTGGGAAGATGTTCACAAAAGGCTTTGGAGCCTCTCCAGTGCCCATTCAATGGTCAGTGTGTAGCAGCCCTCAGGCACATCAGGCTGGTTTAAAGTTACAGAGTGTACAGCAACATGCACGGGTGGACTAGTGCCTCAAAAGGAAGGAAGCAGAGCAACCCCACCAGCATAGCAAAGGGTGGGGGGTGGAACCTGTAAACTAGCTGAGCCTGAAGTGGAGGCATTAGCCTCCTTAAATCCACTCTGACCACCGTCTCCTCCCTTCCCATCTGACCTCCCCTACGTCCCCCGCTTTATCAGTTACACAACCTTGTGTGACTTTCAGTCCTCCGCCTCTGACTTTCCCTATTCTCCCTGCTCCCAGGTCTTCCTTTCCCTTCTCACTTAGCTTAGGTTCCATGGCTCCATATATCCACTCACTTGCCAACACGGCTGTCGGCCCCTCTCTCACCTGTATTCACGGAGCAACCCTGACTCCGTAGGTCAATAACTGCCCAATATCTTGTCCCAGCTCTGACCTTTCCCCAGCAATTCCATCTGCTCTCTTGACATTTCCGCTTGGGCAACGAAGAGACTTTAATTTTAACTCACCGAAACAACACCGATCCCCCCTCACTTACCGACTTCTATCCAGTCTTCCTCCTGTCAATAAACAGGGCCGCGTTTACTAGTTACTCGGCACCAAAACTAGTTCCGCGCTTTCCCGCAAACACTGTATTCAGCCTATGAACACATCCTTGGTGTCTTCTTCCCAAGTGTGCACTAAATCCACTTACATCTCTGCACCTCCAGCTACCCCTAGCACCGTCCCACCATCTCTCCCTCGCACAGCAGTGTTCCAGCTGATCTCCCTGCTTCTAACGTTGCCTCCGACCGCCTCCATTTCTGCACAGTAGCTGGAGTAATCATTTACTATGCCAATCAGATCTTGGCTCTTCACTGCTTAAAACCCTCCAGAGTTTTCTGATTGTCCTTAGAATAAAATCCTGAATTAAACTTTCATGGGCCGAACTCATTGTCCTTTCTGACCTGCTCACCCCCCCCTTCCCACTATACCCAGCCACACTGGTCCTGTTTAGGTAGCTGGACACTATCAAGGGCTTTAGGACAAAGAATGAGTCATGCGTGCTGTGGAGGAGTGGTGCGTGGGGCTGGGGAGCCTCTAGTAGGGAGGCCTGCCCTTGTTGGGCAGGCAGGGAGGATTTCCCTGAAGAAGTGACAATGGTGCTGTGATATAAAGACTAAGCCGGGTTAATAACTATGTGAAGAGCTGTGGGCGAGAGCTCTGGAGAAAAAGACGAATGTGTGCAAAGGCCCTGGGGCCGGTGATGTGGTCAGGTGTTTGGAGAGTGGAGCAAGTGCTGCAAGTGGTAGGATATAATTCAAAGACCTGGGCAGAGGCTTGACTCTTCAATGTCTTAGAGGCCATAGCAAGGCTGATTTCGCTGGGGTCCAGGCCACTCACAAGGCTGGCTATGAACTAAAATCTCACTCTTAGCAAGTCATTCTTTTTAACTTAGGGCTTGGTCCCAGTAAATATGTGAAAGCACAGAGGGGAAAACTTGCACTGACATCTTGTTGTAAACCAGGGGTGGGCAACCATTTTGTGAGTGTGTGCCAAAACCAGCAAAATCTCTGACTCAAAATTCTTCTGAGTGCCAACCCTAATTTTTTGAGGACATGTTACGCCTACTTGCTATCTCTTAAAGTGTATGTATGTGAAGAAATAATAAAATTCATTTGAGTGACAAAAACACAGTATATGATGATGAAAAATACATTTATTTTTTAATGTATACATGTTATGTAAAATTATTTATTTATCTAAGATGCACATACACTGAATTTATCTGAAAAATAAAAAAGTCGATATTAAGAAAAAAATTGTAAATGGAAGATTATAAGAGAGGGTTTCGCATGCCAGCAAAGTTATTGGCGTGCCAGGGGTTGCCCACCCCTGTTGTAAACGCTATCTCTGCAAGCAGATTGTATCAGGGGAGGAGTGGAAGCGTCCTCTTCTGGGAGCCCTGAGTGCAAGAAACAATACTGGGGACACTTCTCACTTCAGTCCATAGAGGCTTTATGGTAACGCCTCAGAGGGAGCAGGAGGGGGAAACATCTCCAGGTGTCTCCTTGTGGCCAAAGCCTCCCTCCTATCCAGAGGGCAAGGGGCTCACTGACGACCTGTGGGTCAGGACGCAGTGGCCCCAGGGCTGCCAGTGTGATATGAAAGGTCTGCCAAACTGCCCTGGTGCCTGGGTTTTTCCATTTTTCATACATAACAGGAGACAGGAAACTGGTATCCCTTATTGCTCCCGAGTGTTTGCAAATGAGGTTGATATTAGATTTGGGCCAAGATAGCTGGACTGCTGAGCAATACAGATCCAGGATGACTCGAGGTTGCAGCTTCGTCTATCGTCCTTTGGCTCTTTCATTAGCACATACTCACTTTTTCCTTCTTTGGTTACTGCTGTCCTTCTCTTGCTCTCTTGTTGTCCCCTCAGTCTCCATCTTGCACTTTGTTCTTATTTCGCAAGTGGATTACATAAGCCAATGCACACTGTACATCTTCAATCTCAAATCTTATTTTAGTCCCATGTCTAAGACTTGCTGACTCATGTATACTTCCCCATCACTTGCAGAAATAGCTGAAATCTTCTCCTTTTAGGGCAGACCTGATGAAGTATAGTCTCTTCTTTCTCTATTTTCCCAGTTATAAACCTGTTTTCCAAACCCCAGCCCCTTTACAGGTTTTGAAGCCTCTCAGGCAATGACAGCATTCCTGTCTGTGCCCTGAAAACCAATGGAGAGAGAGGTAGTACCAGGTGTTCTTGACCCAGACCCTCCACCCAGCTCTGTGGGAGGGGCTCACAGGAGTCTGGAGGCCAATAGCTCCCTTCAATGGGCAGGATGTGTTTTCTAGTGATTGATCACTTTCTCCACAAATTATGGATACACATCTCTGCGGAGGCCAGTGACTTATTAGAGGCCTTGTAGGTAGTAAATTCCCCCTCTCTTCATTCTCTGGGCAGTAATGACATGGTTCAAGTCACGGAGAAATATGGGGTTGTCCTTTGTAGGGATGGCACTTTCTTAAAAGCAAGATTTCACTTGTGGAAACCTCGGCAGGAAAATGCTGGGGGAGGATCAGCCGCTTCTGGGCAGCCTTGCTTTCCTCAGACCTCATGTAGCAGGGAGGCCTCGCTGAGAGCAGGGCACCGATTTGCATGGATCAAAATGCATGGCTTTTGTTGTCGTTATTATTGTCTTTTGGCAAAAGAACATTTATTTGTGGACACACACACACACACACACACACACACACACACACACACACAGTATTGGAGGGAAAGAAATGCCTTCTACCCCACCCCCACTCCCACCCAGAGAAGGAAGGAACCATTGAAGAGAAAAGTTAAGGCTTGAAGGTCTCTGTTCCATCTACAGAGCAATTTGCAAATTTCCCCTTAAAGATCCATACGACCAACCTCATTTGTTTTCCTTATCAAGTCCACCTCTCCCCTCTGGGCCAGTCTAGATTTCAGACAAAAGATGTGCAGATGCCCAAAGCCAGGAATTTAAGATCTCCTGTGCATGGACGACCACATCTCATACTTGGGCACAGTCCCTCTACACCTCTCCAGGCCACAGTCCTTGAAGCCCATCAGTCAGTCAAAGACAAGTACCATATGATTCCACTCATATGTGGAACTTAATGAACAAACTGAACTACCAAGCAAAATAGAGACAGACTCATAGGGAGCAGGCCGACAGCTTGGGGCTGGGGTGGGGTGTTGGGGTGTGTGGAGGAATTGATCAAAAAAGAAAAAAAATCAGAACATGGACATGGAAAACATTGTGATTTCAGGGGAGGGGAGCAGGGTGGATGGAGGTAGAAAGGGCATATAGAGGATAAATGGTGATGGAAAAAAGTTATTAGATAAAGGTTGGACTTGATGAGTGGTTCAAAATTTAGAGTGTGCACCTCAATCACTTGGCTTAAAAAAATTGAAAAGAAAAAGAAAAAAAAAGGGAAAAAATTATCTAGGCCCGGCTATAGTTCAATTTAGATCCAGCCTGGCATTTGTATTTTAAAAGCAGCTTCCTAGATGAGTTGACAACAAATCAATGGGTAAGAACATATCATTTAGAGAGAGAACCAAGATGGCGGCATAGGTTAATGCCGGAGTTTGCTGCCTTGAACAACTACTTCAAAAGTGAAACTAATAAACGGAACGGACATCACCCAGAACCACAGGAACGCTGGCTGAGTGGAAGTCCTACAACTAGGAGGAAAGAGAAATGCATACGGACACTCAGAGGAGGCGCAGTGCTGAAGTCAAATTCTGAGGTGCGGAGTGCGCGGAGCGGGCTGGCGGCGGAGGGCGCGGTTGGCGTTTTCAATCGGGAGGGAGTCGCAGACTCTGAGCTCCAGATACAGGCGAGTCTTTAGGGACCCTGACTCAAACGGGAGAAGCGGGACTGTCTGGCTTCGGTCAGAGCGAATGCAGCTTTCTCTCCGAGGTTTGCAGCGGGTGCTGGGACTCAGAGAGGCAGAGCCCCTGGGGACAGGACTGAGAGCCGCCATAACTGCTCTCCCCGGCCCACCCTGTTGATCCTGTGCGACCCGCCCCGCCCAAGCCCTGCACAGAGGCATTTGCCGGATAGCCTCAGGCAAAGGCTAGATTAGCACCTCCCTAGAGGACAGAAGTTCTCTCACTGCAGACACAGCTGATTCTCATAGCCACTTGGCCTGGAGGTCAAACCCTCCCTGGAATTAGCTACAACAATCAAGATTTAACTATAAGACTGCGCACAAAGACCACTAGGGGTTGCACCAAGGAAGCATAACAAAATGCGGAGACAAAGAAACAGGACAAAATTGTCAATGGAAGATATAGAGTTCAGAACCACACTTTTAAGGTCTCTCAAGAACTGTTTAGAAGCCGCCGATAAACTTAATGAGATCTACAAGAAAACTAATGAGACCCTCGATGTTATATTGGGGAACCAGCTAGAAATTAAGCATACACGGACTGAAATAACGAATATTATACAGACTCCCGACAGCAGACCAGAGGAGCGCAAGAATCAAGTCAATGATTTGAAATGTGAGGAAGCAAAAAACACCCAACCGGAAAAGCAATGAAAAAAGAATCCAAAAATGCGAGGATAGTGTAAGGAGCCTCTGGGACAGCTTTAAGCGTACCAACATCAGAATTATAGGGGTGCCAGAAAAAGAGAGAGAGCAAGATATTGAAAACCTATTCGAAGAAATAATGACAGAAAACTTCCCCACCTGGTGAAAGAAATGGACTTACAGGTCCAAGAAGCGTGGAGAACCCCAAACAAAAGGAATCCAAAGAGGACCACACCAAGACACATCATCATTAAAATGCCAAGAGCAAAAGATAAAGAGAGAATCTTAAAAACAGCAAGAGAAAGAAACTCAGTTACCTACAAGGGAATACCCATACGACTGTCAGCTGATTTCTCAACAGAAACTTTGCAGGCCAGAAGGGAGTGGCAAGAAATATTCAAAGTGATGAATACCAAGAACCTACAACCAAGATTACTTTATCCAGCAAAGCTATCATTCAGAATTGAAGGTCAGATAAAGAGCTTCACAGATAAGGAAAAGCTAAAGGAGTTCATCACCACCAAACCAGGATTATATGAAATGCTGAAAGGTATCCTTTAAGAAGAGGAAGAGGAAGAAAAAGGTAAAGATACAAATTATGAACAACAAATATGCATCTATCAACAAGTGAATCTAAGAATCAAGTGAATAAATAATCTGATGAACAGAATGAACTGGTGATTATAATAGAATCAGGGACATAGAAAGGGAATGGACTGACTATTCTTGGGGGGGAAAGGGGTGTGGGAGATGCGGGAAGAGACTGGACAAAAATCGTGCACCTATGGATGAGGACAGTGGGTGGGGAATGAGGGCGGAGGGTGGGGTGGGAACTGGGAGGAGGGGAGTTCTGGGGGGGAAAAAAGAGGAACAAATGTAATAATCTGAACAATAAAGATTTAATTAAAAAAAAAAAGAACATATCATTTAGTGGAACAATACTGGTGGAAATACTTTTATTTCTGAGATTCTGTGATGCTAAAGGTATGGGCTGTTTGGAGAAAACATTGTAGATCATTCATTCTCCGCATAAAGATAATGCCCTGAAGGGGCAAACATTAGTTCTTGCAGGAGGCAGATGGTAAAAAAAAACCCCAAAAATGCTTACTCTTTTAATGTATAGATAAAATGTAATACATAGACATACAGTACATCTCTGATATTAAATTTTCATTGGAGGAGGACCATTAGGAAAAATTGTCAAAAAGGGCTCTTTTGGGGGATGATAATGAAAAAAAGTTTGAGAAACACTGTTGTAAAGGAGTGAGTCTGATCTTAACATTAAAGATACAAAATTTCCACCTTTCTACTTAAGTATCTCATACTGATGCTACTCTTGAGTGGTGAGTAGGAAAAACAGACTTAACTGGTAGTCCAGAGGTATAAGAAAAATAACTTTTAAAGACATTTGAACTTACTAGTGTATGTGGACTAAGATTTTAAGTAGACCTTTCATATTTCAGAGTTTTGTCTTTCCTTTGTTTTTTAAGCTTGATAATTTTTTTTCACTCTTTTTGCCAACCAGATTGCTCTCTGTGTGGTCTAGAAAACAGGAAAACAGAAGAAGTAGCAGAAATTTGGGCATCAATGATGTAGGAAATGCTCATTTTTCAGGACTGGATCGACTAGTTTCCAAACATCTTAGCGACGATATAGGTGGCGTTCTCTATTTCCTCCAAAGTTTCTCACACTCAGCATTTCGAATGAGACATTATGGGTATCTCTCCTATAGATTTATTGCTTTTCCTGCAAGAACACCTACCTCCTTAAATGCTGGGAAGAGGGAACTTAGGCTGTGAAACAGGTGTGCCTGCTTGGCAAGGATTGTGGCAAAGATAAAGAACCAAGTGCCAGTCGTGTTACTCTCTGGAAACCATTCTGTAAGACTATGCTTCATGTCAGGATATGAACTTTGAATTTACATATTGCACATGTTTACTTTTAGGAAGAATGGTTGCATCCCTCTCTTCCCACTCCTAAAATAAATATATACACAAACAGACACATCACCATAAATATATATATTATTGACTAGAGGCCCGGTGCACAAAAATTTGTGCACTCGGAGGGGTCCCTCAGCCAGGCCTATGCGGGTCTGCCTGCGGAATCGGGTCCGGGTTGGGGGCGGACGCCGACACTCACACCCCCAACCCGCTCTCTGATGGCGCTGTACCATCCTGCCTGCAGTATGCAAATTAGCCGCCATCTTTGTTGGCGGTTAACTGCCATCTTAGTTGGCAGTTAATTTGCATATCGCCGTGATTAGCCAATGGGAAGGGTAGCAGTCGTACGCAATTACCATGTTTCTCTTTTATTAGTGTAGATTTCAGAGAGGAAGGAAGAGGGAGAGAGAGATAGAAACATCAATGATGAGAGAGAATTATTGATCGGCTGCCTCCTGCACACTCCCTACAGGAGATCGAGCCCACAACCTGGTCATGTACCCTTGACCAGAATAGAACCCAGGACCCTTCAGTCGTAGGCCAATGCTCTATCCACTGAGCCAAACCAGCTAGGGCTGGGAGTCTCTGTTTTTCTTTATTTGTGCATTGGGGAGATAAATTGATTTTAAAAATGAATCAAGTCCATAGGAAGAAATATAATAGTAACGTTATTATTAATGGTGCTAATGGTAGCTGTTCTTGCTTAATATAAAGTAGGCACTATACTAAGTACTTTCACACATTAACCTTAGCCCTCAAAATTCTGTTAGCTATTATGCCCTCAGATTCACATATAAAGATTAAAAACTCAGAGTAATGATTTGCTGAGATTGAATGAGTGAATCAGGGGAAGGCCATGAAGTCAACACCACAAAAATCAACATCCTTGAACATCTCTCTGTACTTCCTACTGTGTGCAATCCAGAAAACTGAGGTTCTGATGGCTGCCCAAGAAAATCATAACATTTTCCTTCTGTTAAACTCGTGTGGCTCCACTCACTCTTGCCTTTTCCATCATCACTCTGCTATGTAGTTTATGTAGATGTTGCAGACTCTATTTCATCCCTAAGAAAGATTTGCAAGGCTATGCTCATGCTGGGTAGTAAGGAATACAGAGTATATGATTCTGTCCTGATGTTTCTAAATGGTAAAACCACAACATGACACGTATGGATCTCATATTGAGTTCCATCTCACATTGAATTTTACTCTCACAGAGAGGAGAGAAGAAGTGGTGATCTAAAAGTCAAGGGCAGGACTCTAAGAGGGCAGTGTCAGCAATGTGGGCAGAGATGTAATCAGCACTTTTGTCTCCTAACTCATGGCCAAGGAAGCTGTCAGCAGCCAGATACTGAACACCCTTAAAGAAGTCACTCAACTGAGAAAGAAAGCTAAGGCCGCTTAATGGTCCAATAGAATAACAGCAAATAGACTAATGAAGCTTGAGAATACCTTCTTGGCTTTTGCTGAGGAATCCATTGGAGATGTTTTACCATTACAATAATTTTACAGTTGTACTGTGGATGTCTTCATGGTAGTGTTCCGTACCCCTAGAAATATCCTTGCATTTTCTGGACACCTTTCCATCTCTGGGCTTCCCTGTGGTATGTCCAGGGAGAAGAGGGGCTCAGATGTCAGTCCTAAGCATGACTTATGCTTAAAAGTTTAATTTCCAATGCTATGTTTCTCCAACATAAATCATACTGTTCCAATGAGAGCACTAGTTACATATCCTTTCAAATATGTTTTCCCAACTAATGATCCTATGTGGCTTAAAATTACACTGACAAGCAGCAATGGCAGTGGCTTTTAAACGAATGATGCAATCCATGGATTATTTCCTCTAAATAGCCCAGAGATGTGAGTGAATGAATCCTACATCATTGCGGGAAGCCATTTCCCTCAACAGATTCTACCTGATGGAATCGCAATGCATTTCACATCAAGTAAAAGCCCTTCAACTGAAATAAGACTGAAACCGGCTCTGGAGCAAAACCTAAACCCTGAGGGGAGACAGCTGTGAAGATATTTGGAACTTTCCTCCGCTTTCCAGGAGCTTTTGTGTCGCAAATGTCTCTCTTCGGTGCAGAGCAACTTATTGTGTGAAGGAACCTAATGACTTAGGTGACTTTCAGCAATTCTTTCCAAGTTTCATCCCCCTTAATGCGGGTCGCCTTTCTTAATGGGTCACCATATCACAATCTCTTAGCCATAGTCCTCCCAGAGGTTTATTTCTTTCTGATCTGCACTGTGTCGTAGACTTACAGATGTTCACCAGGAAACCAAGGCACTTTAACAAACCCAATGGCAGCTCCTGGGATGTTGTAATTGGAAGGAAAGAGATACATCCCAGCCCAGACAAGTTAAAAAAATAATGTAATACTATTTGCTTTTTGCTTCTAGTTCTATCATGCCAGTACTCTGTGTAAGTGTGTATGTGGTGTGTGTGTGTGTGTGTGTGTGTGTGTGTGTGTATGTGTGTTTGTGCGTGTGTGTAATGGAGATCTTTTCTCCCAACCTGGGGCAGATCTTAAGCAGGCAATCCTCTTTATACTTGTTTGCTTAACTGGTCATTTTGCTTATCTTGTTTCTGGGTCTTCTTGGAGCAAAATGATTTAAAAAAAGACAACACAAAAAAACCCCACCTTCTGAGTAATTTGAAACTCAAGGAATACAAATGAATTACACAAAATCAAGAACCTAATCTACACAGAGTCAGATTCTTGGGCAAGTGTTCGAATGCTCTTTTACACTGTGGTGAAGACATTCTATCTGGCCTCATGCTGCTGTCATCAGGATGGTGACACAGTCCCTTCAAAGAGACCGCAGGCACCTATGGACAGAGGTACTTCAGGTCACCACTGTCCCTTACACAGGGGGTGAGTACACAATAGTTTATGTTTTATACCTGGCAGAATGGCTTTCTTTCCTATAAACTTACAGATGAAAGGGGTTTTAGGTGATATGGCTGCTTTTAACCATCTGGTGCACAAACAGACCAACCAACCAACCAACCAACCAACCAACCAACCAAACTGCACCCCAGTGCTTCATTCCATCATATATTCCAAGGGAAGTTAAAGCCCTCGCTCTTTTATTTTGAGCTTTCTATGCTTCATGTTTCTTGCATTCCCTACTCTGATTTCTTTGCAGCATCGATGCCACCATTGACAGAGGATAGGCATGATTTTTATAAAGTATTTCTGAACAAGGGGGACTCATGGTTCACTAATCCTGCATAGAGCAGGCAGCTACTCCCCACCTCTCATCCTACTCAGAGGGGAAAACAACAACCCTCCCTGGTTGCCTTGGAATGAAAAATCAGCTTATTTCAGAATCATCTCTAAACTTCAAATCGAAATGTATGTTTAAATGAGAACCACTGCCTCTGTGAGTTATTGCCAGCGATTTAGCACCATTAATGTTCACTGATGGAAGGTTGAAAGTTCTGTGTTGGGGGAATAAGGAGAGCCAGGTTCTTGTCCCAGCTCTTTCACTAACTCTTAGCCTTTGCTATTTAACCCATCTGGGTCTTAGTGTACCATCTGAACAATGTCAGGATTAGATTGAACCCTTCCGTACAGGCTGTTAAGCTGTAATGCATAAATTAACACATATGTGCATATTATTAAAGCATTTAGAATCATGGATGTGGATAATGTTAGTAATATTGAACTATCATTTTTTTTTGGTTCCAGATGTCTAATAGGTATTTAATGCAAGAGTAATATTAATTCTACCGTAAACTACTTCTGGGCTTTCCATATGCCATTTAATGACGTTGGGCATCTTTGGAATTATGACTCAACTAATATGTGTGTATATCAGTCCCTATTTAGTCGACTGGTTATTACTGTCATTAGCATCAGACAGTTTGTAAAAAAAAAGGAGTAGCAAGTTATTCCCTCTTTTGGTTATGATAGAATACTGCCCCATTCCTCTTCCTTGCTCAGTGTCTGGTATCATGCAATGACCAGTAACACTCATCCCCTAGCCAGTCCCCACATACGGTTGTAACAAGGACACCTTGGTCCTTTTGTGAAGGAGAGCACAGGCTCTATGCTGAACCAATACGCTCTTGTATAAAGCACTCTGGAGGAGACATAGCTTCAAAGTACTCTTCAAACACAAGGCATTAGAGTGACTGATGCATGTAGCCCCTATCATTGTGACAACTTGAGGCAAAGAGTTGTGCCACTTATATTGAAAAAGAAGCAAAAGAAGCACAACGCGGCATGAAATCACCCCCTGTGCAGAGTGTCAGCCTTGTAAGAAGTGTCCGGAACAGCCCGGGCCTGGGTGGGAGCACTTGGCTGGAAGAAGAGCCAGGAAGCCAGTGCAGGAATGGTGTCCTGTGCTCCCTGGAGCTGGGCCTGCCGCGCTCCCATGATCTTCCTCATCTTTGGCCACATTGCCTTGGAGACAGGGTGCGTGTGCCGTTTTGCCTCAAGCTGTGTCTTCCTTTTAAGATACAGATTCCTTCACTGTGAAATGCTTACCCTGTTGTCTAAATTGCCCTGTCTCTTCATCTCGTCTAGACGGTAAACCTTTGAGATCACTGACCACCACTTTGCCCTTTTTTTCATGTGGAGAATTTGCTCACTTAACAGCTTGAAGTTCTGTTTTGGTCCACCCCTGGGTCTTATCTTCTAGAGATAAGGACCAGGGCTCTCTTGTTTGCTGCTCTATCTCCAGTCTCCAGTCTCCAGTGTAGGTGGGTGCTCAGGAGATAGCTGTTGAATGGTTGAACAGAAGGAGGCATCATTGAGATCATTCTTCTTGCTGCATGGCCACAGACAGCCTACACTTCGTCCTCTGTGACAGCCTCTTCCCATAGACAGTGATACTGAGCTGATACAGGGAAAAAGAAAACTGTGGCTAGGTCCATACATGTCCATTTCTCTCAGAAAACAAACTCCCAAGGTCAGGTGAATGTCCCAAATTATTAGAGCCCCATTCTCATCATATGAACACAATTTCTTTCTGGGCTGAGACAAGCCTGGAGCCTGTCCATGTGGGCAGAAATAAAGCACAATTTTAACACAGGATTTGACCAGGAGTCACGCTGATCTCGGCAAAATTGTGAAATTGGAAATCTGGTTTTTGGTTACTATTCCCCCAACCAATAGCCTAGGAGTCCCCAGCGCCCTAGATATTTCCAACACGATGCCCGGAAGTGCCAGGTACCAATTTATGATTTTGATGTGCCCTCTATCAAAGCATCAGAGCTTGGCTGGACCCGACGCTTTATCCTCAGCTGTTGTAGATGACAGGTCTGGAGTGTATGTTCCCACTGAGTCATTTGTAGCTGATCAAAGTTTCCTTTTTCACTTCTCTGAGGAGTATTTGCCTTTAATATTTAGGAGTTTCTGATAAAAGAGTTTTCAGAGGAATATTTTGTGAGGGGGACAGGAGAGAATTCATATTGCATAGGAATTTATTATCTTTCATTGCAAACTGCCCTGTACACACACACACACACACACACACACACACACACATGCACGCACACAAACATTCGCATACAAAGACAGGAGCTCTGGCCATAGAGCCTAACATATCCCATCTCATCTCATAGCAGTTTTTTCTGTCTTATTTGTGCCAGGAAGATCCAATCTTTCAGCCCAACTCCTATAAATAAAATAATTTCTTTCCTCCACAGACTTCAGACTGTAAACATTTTAATGCTGATAACATATAATAAAATAATTGTTTAAGTAGGAATATATTTATCGCTACTAAATAGTTATTACGTTTAGACCATGTAAATGGCCTTTTAAAGAGGGAAATAAAAAGATGTTGTTATGAATTTCACTGGATCAAATGAAAATTTTAAGTTTTATTGGAAAGGAATAAAGGGCCCTCGCTGGAATTGGTTTTATGGGCCTCTAGGCCTATTTTGAAATAGGGGCAGGCAATGAATTCGAGAGAGACACAAATCTGGCCTGGTTCTCACTAACTGCCCTTGTGTGGCTTGAAGCTGGTGCCTATCTTACCTCCTGCCCCCTCT
Organism: Myotis myotis; assembly: GCF_014108235.1. Taxonomy (NCBI): domain Eukaryota; kingdom Metazoa; phylum Chordata; class Mammalia; order Chiroptera; family Vespertilionidae; genus Myotis; species Myotis myotis. Next base: position 11,732,565 of record NW_023416319.1, read on the forward strand.
TTCTGTATCACCTCCAGCTTCAGCTGGTTATTGGCGGTTTGCTTACCTCCATTTCCACGTCAATTCTAGTCAGCACCACCCTGGTCTCCTGCCTGGGCTAGTCTGACAGCCTCCTGGTCAGTGTCCTCATCTGAGTGTCCTCCCTGCATGTCCTTCTGAAAACATTTGTTTTGTATTTTATTCATAGATGACCTAGTTATTTCTCATCTGTTCTCGTCCACCAACCCATTCTCCACTTTGAGGTTCCATCAGAGGAAGAGTTCTTCCAAGGTCCTTCAATGACTGTCTGAGGTTTTTAGGATGAAATTCCATGTCATTACCACGGCAGTGAGTTGGACATCATTAATATTCACACTATCCTGAGAACAATTTGTCTTCCTGGTCTAATGGCCGGAGCACATGCCAGGCCAAAACCACGCTAGGCCACCAATCTCCCTCTCAAAATGCCAATGGAAAAGCTTAATACATTTAGAGCAACAGAGCTAAACACGAAAGGCTAATGTGTGTCAAGTCAGTATTTCTAGGCCAGTGGTCGGCAAACTCATTAGTCAACAGAGCCAAATATCGACAGTACAGCAATTGAAATTTCTTTTGAGAGCCAAATTTTTTAAACTTAAACTATATAGGTAGGTACATTGTTATTAACTTAATTAGGGTCCTCCTAAGCTGGCCTTTGCTAAAAACGTCCTCAATCTGATTGAGGTACGTTCGCTGAGGTCGACCCCTTCCAACTCTCCCATCCACACTCGTCTTGTATACTTGTTTCGTCTGTCTCCTTTCCGAAAACCGGCTTCTGTGCATGGGCCACAAAGTTTCAATCGCACTGTACGTGTGCACCCGCACATGGTATTTTGTGGAAGAGCCACATTCAAGGGGCCAAAGAGCCGCATGTGGCTCACGAGCCGTGGTTTGCCGACCACTGTTCTAGGCGAATGTTAATTCCATCACACAGTCCTTAAAGGTGCTTATAACACAGGATGATGCCCACCTGGACAGTCAGGTTAGTGATGAAAGTGAGGGCAGATGCCTCCTGGGTGTCCTTATGAAAATATTTGTTTTGTATTTTATTCATAGATGACCTAGTTATTTCTCGAATATCCATAGAGTCTGCTAAAGGTGTCACTGGTTCTGTAAAAACACATTACTATGAACAATAACAAGGTGATCACAAATCAAGCAATACTATGATGGAGATGGCACATTTCAACCAAAGAAGACTTTAATAGCCCTTATTGTAATGATCTTTTTTAATTTACTATTGCTGTTACTACTGTTTTTGTTAATAATAGTGATTTTTAAAATGTGGGTATAGCACTTTGTAGTTTAAAAGAGCCTTCACATACACTATTAAACTGTATTAGATTCTCACAATCATATAAATTGTGGAGTCAACAAATTTTTCCCCATAAAGGCCAAGTAGTAATATGTTGGCCTTGTGGGTCATATGGCCTCTGCATTAGCTATTACTCAGCACTGCCATTGTAGCATGAAAACAGTCATCGACAGGGGGAAAATGGATGGGCATGCCAACAAGACTTTATTTACGCAAACAAGGGAACCTAGATTTGGCTTGTGGGCTGCAGTTAGATCATGAAGGATTTCTCACCCTTCCGTCTGCAGCTGTGGAGGCTCAGGCTAAAGGTTAAATGATTTTCCCAAGGCCATACAGGAAATTGGTGGGAGAACAAGGACATGGCCCCATGCCAGCTAACTCTGTCTGGTCATCCCTCTACTGAACTGTGATGGCCAACTTACAAGTAGAGGGTAGCCCTGGGGCATCATGCCCTGTGCCAGGAAGGGCATGACACTGCAAGTGTGCAGACCTGGGCTCTGGCCTAGACCGGCTCCTATTTAGCTGTATGACCTTAATCAGCTCAGGTGACAAGCTGGATAGTATGTGTTTGAAAGAGGACAGTTTCATTTCTGGAATTTCAGGATTCATCACTAAGGTACTTCAAAAGTGTGCTGGAAACCTTCAGGTTATGACAAACTTATGTTAATGAATTTATCTCTGAGACAGGCAGAGAGGCAGAGAAACATACCCTAAAGGTCATGGGTGGATTCCTGGTTGCTATAGAGATCATGCAAGAGTGAGGAGAGAGGTGGGGCAACCTCACAGGGTTAGCACTCAGAGACTCAGAAAACAAAGGCTTGGCTGATTGCATCAGGATGCTCAGTCCTCTCTCCCTCTACTGCACATCTGTAACTGTGCAGGTGTACCAGTAACTGCTCATCATGGAAAAGCCAGGCCTCAGTGAAGCCACCCCCAATGCCAGCGTCTCACCCAGCCACTGTATCCCCCTGATGTGTTTCTCAAGATTTCACTTAAATCTCTTCTTAAGAGATGCGCAGTTACCGGTTGGCAGGTCATGTGTGATTGGGCCCTGAGCCAGATGACTTCGTCCAGGGCCCACTGAGTTCCTCTAACTGCAAAGTCCATGCAACCTGAGATAAATCGGGGCTGAGGTGCCACTGAAAGAAACAAGAAAAGTTTAAACCCAGGAGGTGGTCAACATTAAACGCCCTTTAATATATTATTACATGTTTCAGTCTAGAGTTAAACATTAGGCAATGGGAGCAGTGTATTTATAGATAAGTTGTTGATCTCTATAATCCTCAGTTGCCTCATATATAAAATGAGAATACGAAAGATCTACCTCACATTTTTTTGAGGATCAAATGAGAAAATGCTTACCATGGGGGCCAATTGGCATGTACTTAATTGGTAGCTGTTGCTAGGAACCAGGGAAGTGTAGTGGTTACAGTAGCTACGACTCATAGGAGCTGTGTGACCATGGCCAAATTACTTTGTGTTTCAGTTCTCACATCTGTAAAACGGGACTAATGATATTACCCACCACGTGGTACTCAAGGGAATTAAACTAGGTAGTCTGTGTAAAGCACCAAGAACATTCCCGGTGCATGGTGAGCACTCAGTCAACCCAATTGTCACCATCATCACATCAAAAATCAATAAGGTTCAACCCAAAGGCTAAAGTCTTCGCAAGAAAAAGACCTTTTATTTAAATTTGAAAGTGAAGGATGAGACTATTATTGCTGGATAGGAAAAGTCTCCTTTCCAAATAAAAGTCACAGCATGCGCTGCTGCTGACTGGCCTCCAGATTCCTGGGAGCGCCTGATTTGGCTCTCCCCACTTCTCTCTGACCCCCTATGTCGATGATGCCACCGGGAGCAATCACACAAAATTCCTCCAGCGGTGAGAGGGCTCTCTGTTTATGGCATTTAATGTACGGATTGTATTCACCTTTGAAAAAAAGATGTAAAAGTTTCTCAATTATTATTTTTTTCCAAAGTGATCTCTGATGGCAGAAGTAATATCTGTGTGAAGTATTACCCGAGTTTTAAGAAAGAAGCTGAATAACTTGACAGTGTTAAAATTACACTGTCAGAGATTCCCTTTTCTCCGAGCCATCTCTATCCTGGCTTCAGTTGCACAGGCTGTCATGAGGATGGTGGATTTATTTTTCCTCTAATTGCAACATGGTAGCCAGTGTTATTAGGAACTATAGCTGCCTCGCCTGCTTTTCAGAAGGGTACAAAATCCTTAGCCTTGCTTCTGCATGCACGACTAGCAGAATGGCTCACAACGAAAAGATCAGAGAAAAGCAGATTTTATGGATCTCAGGGGTGCTGCTTAGATGTTTAAAAATATATAATAACCAGTGATTCATTCATTGGTGAGAAGACAGAAAGCGTCCTCCTTGCAGGGAAGAGAAATTTGACCTCTCTTGTGTAATTTTCTGCGTTTGCATTCTCATGCATTAAATATATAGAGCATGCATTATTCACCCTTTAAAGCTATTTCACCATCTGTATGTGGCTTCCCCTTATAACCTCAGAAATTTCACATGTAATTCATTAGAGTTAGATAATGAGTTGCAGTCAGGAGGTAGAGTCAGTCCTGGCATTTCTCCTTCAATCAGTAACCTGTGTCCTGTAAGGCAGTGTGGTTGGTCTGCTCCTCAAATGTTCATTGATGTTCAGTGTCATGAACTGAATGATTTACTGGTTTCATGCTAGATCCTGGGAGCTATCCTCAGGAAACATACTTCTCAGGGTAGCTTAGAAGAGCATTGGAGAATTAAGGCTTGCATTTATGAAAAGTTAGAGGACAAAACAAAATGATGTACTACCAGGTGTGAACGGAATATAGATACATGAGTGAGTGGACAGAGAGCTGGGCAACAGAGAGCACAGACTTCTGCACCAGCTCGACCACTAACTAGCTGTGTGACCTTGGCAGCTATGGGTGATGATACCAAGGACAGCAACCCCGGTCTGTGTTCAGGGAAGGCCTCTGCAAGGAAGTAATATTTCAGTTGAAACTTCACGGGTAAATAGCCATTTTGCCTTTACACAGGATGCTGCATGCTTTATTCTCCAACTGCAAGTATATCTGGCCTCACTTAAAAAAAATCTTTACGCTTATAATTTTTAGCTAGTACCATTGACTCCTTATTATGAACAACTAGAGGCCAGGTGCATGAATATGTGCACCGGTGGGGTCCCTCGGCCTAGGCTGCGCCCTCTCGCAATCCGGGACCCCTCAGGGGATGTCAGATAGCTGGTTTCGGCCCGATCCCCACAGGCCTGATCCAGACAGGAGGGAGCCTGATCCTGTGCATTGAGCATCTGTCCCCTGGTGGTCGACCAGTCATTTGGTTGCTTAGGCTTTTATATATATATAGATGGTGAAATCAGTATACTGCATCCTCCTCTCAACTTGCCTCTTTCCCAGTTATCTCCTGGTTATAGTGGATTGATTATACATTTTCTACCTTTGAAGATTTAAGTATTAAATATGGTTGAAGAACAATATCCATGAGCCTCTTATGTTTTTTTTTTTTATGTCTTGTATCAGCTTTTGTTTGGAACAATCTTTTTAAGGATGTTTATATAGAAAACAACCTTGGAAAATATAGTACCCCCCACCCTCCATCCCCTCCCCCCCGGGAGCAAAGGGAGGATTTATTTGCTGCCCAAGATAATAAAGATGATGTCTTTCTTTGGGGCAAAGGTTGGGTAGGTTTGCTAATAGACTCCTTATAAAAGACTGGGGTGTCCCCAACTCTGGGCTCCTCAGCTGTTATGTGGATGCACTGCAGACTCACTGGGCGCACAGCATCAACCAGGCTGCTCGGCGTGGTCCCTGTTGGACCTGGGGGCAAGGGAGCTGATGGGAGTGCGAAGCTCATGCTGCTTTCCTCTGAACCAGGAATCTTGGGTTTTCTGTCAGCATCGATGAATAACTTATTAGCTTGCAGGCGGTGTAAAATCTCAGACTCTTCACAGTTCTTGACCTGTATTCCTATTACCTGATTTATTTGGCTCTTGTTTTTAATTTTCTGTTATCAGTTGTCTAGAGCTGAGAGGAGAGGATAAAGGTGTGATTAGTGCAGCTAAAACTTCAACAGGGATGACCAGATCATTCACCTTCCCAAGGATTATGTCACAAACTGTATTTTCTACTCCTGGAATAGCATGGACCATTTCTCAAAACCACCTACTCTGTTACTAGAGGTTTAAAACCCATAGTTCAAGCAATTTCTAGGAAGAAAGGCAAGTGAGGATGGCAATGTGAATTCAGCGAGGAGAAGAGAATTCACCCGGCCCAACCTCCCCATTTTATAGATATGAATCTTGGAAAAAGTTATCTAACCTTTCTGGTCCGAGCCACATTGCTTATTTGTTGCCACGTATGAGAAAGACACCAGATCTCTTCATTGCTGGTCTAGTCCCCGACACAATGGTTAAAGACCTTATTCTCACAAATCAGATACACCTGGGTTTAAAATTTGTCTCTAACTCTTGAAGTTAGCTGTGTGACCTTAATAGTCATTATAATTTCCATTGTGAAGATGTATCAAATGGTGTTCAGAGCAGTTGGATTATCTGAGCCACTTCATGGCACTGCTGTAATGAACAAATGAGAGCATCATGAAAACCCTTGGCCCAGTGCATGGGACACACAGCACGTGGCACTTGATAAATCAGGGCCACCATCAATATTACAATTAGCACTTTATTCTTACTCCTACCATGGCACCAGCTGCCCTTCTTTAGTCCAATAGGCATCCGTAACCAGCCTTGAACGTTCCTTCCTTGTATTTCATTCGCACGCACACTCAAGAGCCTGTCTTCTTGGGCTTATTTCTATGTCTGAGCCATGTTTGCTCCTTTTACAAAATCTCTCCCATTCTCATCCCCCCCCCCCCCCCCAGCATTAGTTACTGAGCCTCTGTGATGCCGGGGGAGTGGGGGAGGGGTTACCTCTGCTCATTAGATGCTAAATTACTGCTACCAAAAAGTGACAAATGACAGTTTGCAACCTTTTACCACCCTAGAGCTCAAGCACTAACAGAACAAGGGGCTCTAGGAAAGCAAGGTTTGGGGGATAATGATATGTCTGCTTCTGGCAGGATGCTAAGTGGCAGGATTCAGTGAGTTAACAAGGAAGGAGACAGCTTGAGTTAATGAAACAAAGTATTTATTAATGCAGATCCGCCACCATTGCTTGTCATGTAAGACAGTGGATCTGTTACTGGTGAATGCACCTGCATTAACAGAAACATTTCTTCATAGGAAACGTTACCCGGAGTAGCGATTTTGTTAATAAAGATATAGGTTGGCAAACGTTTTCTTCTCATCCTTGGAACCCTTCCAAGCAAGCTTCCCGACTGTGGGCTACGGCCTTCCTGGGAACTTATTCCCTGAGATGATTTGACAAAATGCAGTATGTCCACCTGTATTTCAGAACCAGGGTGGATGCTGGGAGCTGAGCCCTGGGGATTCCCCTTTGACAACTTACGGCCTGAGGTCCCACGCTTTTGTGAAGTAGGAAATGGAGATGTAGGAACCCTGGATGGCCAGAGCCACAGTTGTGCAAACTGTAGGGGCAAGTTATCCACATGCCCACCCTGCATCCCCCCTCCTCTTCATAGCCAAGGCTCTCTGGAGTTTTCTCTCCCCTCTCCCACTCTTCTCCCCCTACTCCCATTCGGCTACCGCCCCTTCACTCACCTCTGATTGTCCGCACTCATGATCTCCACGTTGGGAAACAAATGAATATTTTTCAGTCGTCCTCTCCCTTGACCCATGAGTTTTCCACTAGTGACCAATTCCTGCTACTCTTCTTTTTGAACTTCCTTTCAGGTTCATCTTCCTGTAACCTCAGCCCCTAAGTGCTGGGGACCCTTTAAGGGTCAGCCCCGAGGCCCATGCTTGCTCACACTTTCCATGCATTTGCTCTGAAGCTCTCACAACGCCAATGGCTTGTATGACCAGCTGTGTGCTGGGGACTCACCCACCGGCCATCTGCGTTGTGGGCTTCCTTACTATGGAGGTATCCCACTGATACCTCCACATGATGTCTCAAAGGCATTGCAAACTCAAAACGCCCAGATCCAAATGCCAATCTTCTTCCCCAGCCATGGCCCCCCTCTCACTTCCCTACCCAAATCATATTTGATGAGTCAGGGACTTAGACATTCTTTTCAACCGCTGTCTCTTATACTTCAAGTCCTATTTATCAGCATGTCTCGTCTATTCTAGTTCTCAACTAGTGCTCAACTCTTCCTATCTCAGTCCATCACCAGACCCTGGCACATACTGGGCATGTAGAAGCAGTCGATGAATATTTGGCGAATGAATGAATGCCCACCAATGGCACTCTAGTCCAGGTTAATATTGTTCTGGCCAGGATAGCTGCCAGAGCTTCCTAATATGGGTTTTACTAATCTATGTTTTCCCCAATCTAAATGGTATTCCATGTTATGACCAAAGCGGTCTAGCAAAAAAAAAAAAAAAAAAAAAGAAAAAAAAAAAGCAAATCCAATCACATCCTCTCCTTTCCGGGCTTCAATGGTTTCTTAGTTTCTTTCTCATTTTTTTAAAAAAATATTTTATTGATTTTTTTACAGAGAGGAAGGGAGAGGGATAGAGAGTTAGAAACATCGATGAAAGAGAAACATCGATCAGCTGCCTCCAACACACCTCCACTGGGGATGTGCCCGCAACCAAGGTACATGCCCTTGACTGGAATCGAACCCGAGACCTTTCAGTCCTCAGGTCGACGCTCTATCCACTGGGCCAAACCAGTTAGGGTGGTTTCTTAGTTTCTTATTGCTCCGGGGATAAAATAGACATTTATAACATGACTTATAAGGGCCTATTTATTTTTCCATGATCTAGCCTCATCTCACACCCCACTTCACCTCTCTGCTTCAAGCACCCTGACCCCATTTCATGTCCCTCACACTGGCCACACTCCCTCCAGGCACGGAAACTTCTACCTGATCCACCTTTTTTCTCTCTTTCCCAATATTCTTAGTTAACTGGTACTCATCCTCCAGATTCCAGCTCACAGGTCACTTACATCCTTGGGGCCACCCTCTTCAACCTCCCATCACACCATATGTATATTCTCACAGTATAATTTCATTTAAAAAATGTGTAATTATTTGATTAATATCTGTCTCCTTCAAGAGCATAAACTCCATGACGACAGGAACAGCGTGTGGCTATGTGCTTGTGTTCTTGGAACCCTGCACAGTTGGTGTTCAGTACTATTAGTTTGATACAGTGAATAATTGTAAACCAGGAGGCCTGGGCCGGGTCCTGGCTCTGCCTTGACTGGCTGCATGGCCTTGGAGATAAAGGACTTTCATGGATCAAAGAAATTCTGTCCTTCGTTATTGAAATTCACTTGTACAAAGCAAAATCCTGTCCACTGGGGGATCCAATCCATTCATTGATCAATCCTTTAAGCAGAGGTCACAGTGTTGAGAAGCTTGGGTCCAGGCAACTGACAGCACTCAATTGCCTCAATCTAGTTTCCGAAATTCCCTCCATCAGCAGCGGTCAATATCCAGGGTGCAGACTTTCCCTGACTGAGCTCTGCACTAGGAACCTGCTCAGAGACGGACAGCAGCTTGCGCTCTGGGGCCACAGAGACGCAGAGACTGCCGCTGCTCACACTCTGGGATGCCCAGAGCTTGTCCTGGCTGCTCTATGGATGGCAACACCATATGAGCCCGTTGCCTCCTTCTTTTGAACCCTTTTGTAGCACTTCCAGGACCAGTGGGTCCATAAGTTAACATCATTGAGGGCTGCTAGCAACAATGCATTTCCACATGCTTTTTTTGTATTTTACCTTCATGACAACTCTGACTTAGAGGCATTGTTCTTATTCTCATTTTTTTTTTAAATTTAGAAACAAATTAGAGATGGCAAGTAGCCTTTATTCTCCGGTAAGCCTGATTTCTCACCCCCAAACTAGTGATTTTTCTACATGATTTAAATGACTTATGCTACGTTTCCATGTTGTTATGGATTGAATCGTGTCCTTCCAAAATTCATATGTTGAAGCCCCAACCTTTAATGTGACTATATTTGGAGAAAGGGCTTTTAAGGAGCTAAATAAGGTGGAATGAGGTCATAAGGTTGGGACCTTAATGCAATATTGCTGGTACTCTTATAAGATGAAAAGACCAGAGATCTTTGTCTCTCTCTCTATTCAAGCTCAGAGGAAAGGCCAGTAAGAAGCTGGCCATCTGCAAGCTAGGAAGAGAGCCTTCATCAGTTACCAGCCCTGATGGCACCTTGATCTTGGACTTCCAGCTTCTGGAGGTGTGAGAAAATAAAGGCCTGTTAAGTCACTAGGAGGGGTTAATGGCGGGAAAAAAGGGACACATATAATACTTTAAACAATAAAGATTAAAAAATACTCAATGCCATATATGCAGATCATGTATCATAGAAATGTACACTTGAAACCTATAATCTTATTAATCAACTTCACCACAATAAAATTAATTAAGAAAGGAAAAAAATACACTTTATTTTTAAAGAATAGTTTTAGACTTAGAAAAAATTGCAAAGATAGTGCAGATACTTTTCAAATACCCCATATCCAATTTCTCATATTAATAACATCTTACATTAGTATGGTACACTTGTTGCAACTAAACAATATTGGTACTATTATTAACTAGATGCCATATCTTATTCAGATTTCCTTCGTTTTTACCTTTTATCCTTTTTTTCTGTTTCATGATCCCTGAGGATGTTACATTACATTTGCTTGTCATGTCTCCATCGGCTGGACAGTTTTTCTCAGACTTTGATGACTTTGACAGCTTTGAGGAGTACCAGTCAGGAATTTTGTAAGATGATCCACAGTTGGAATTTATCTGATGCTTCTCCCATGATTTGCCAGGTTTCTCTCCTGGAAAGTTACCTTTTTCCCTCTTTCCACCCTGTACTCTTTGGGAGAGAATCGCTGCATAGTCCACCCTTAAGCAGTGAGACACCTGTTCAGTCTGATGAGGGTGGAGTGGTTCTTGTTTGTAAGATGAATTCCACTTCACTGCAGGACCGCTCTCTATGTGAGAAGCCTGGAGTGCGTCCTCTGGAAACCAAAGACCCCCCTTACTCAGTGAAGAGCCGAGGCTCTCAGAAAAGTGTTGCCTAAGTATCAAGAGTTTAGATTTTTCACTTTGGAGTGGGAGGGAACTCACACGTCTCCTTCATAATAGTTCAACAGTGGGCTCAATCTTATGCATGTGGTTCTTTATTTTAAATGGTGAGTGTCAGTTTTGTTTTGGGGTCAACATGTTCCCCCACCTTTAAAATGAAGTCTTTATGTTGGCTTTAAGATTAGCATGCTAACTATTGGATGTGGTCAACTTTCTATTCCGGATTCTGTCCAGGGGGAAAGGAAGGATAAATGAAGCCAGTTAAACACCTGCTGTGTAGCTTCCTGACACTTGCTCTACTCCTGTTATCAGAAATGTATCACAGGCCAGGACACAGGTCAGAGATGCGGTGTTGGGGGGTTGGGGGTGTTATAAACAAACTGTGCGAATGGGGATCTTTTCTTAATGACAGCAGGTTTGTCTTTTATCAGATTTGTTTGTGGTGGAAAAACGGTAACTGTGAGAAAAGACTTCAGCAAAGTGATCATTTCTGAGTGATTATGCAAATGCATAAAATCTAAATACATCGGCAGCTCATACTTCAAAATAGGAAAGTATTTTAGTTTCCATTTAAAAAAAATTGAAACATTGCTGCCATACAAGCAGGATTTCTATGAAAATGAGCCTCCTTTTCTGTAGTCACTGGGAGGGAAATGAGGACACATTATAAACATCTCTAGTGGTCTTAATAATCGCTCCAGGCCTGCTCCATGTCATTCCCACACTCAACTCATCAACCCCTGAGTCTTCCCTTGCCTTTATTTAAAAAAATATTTGTAGGCATTTGTTAGTGTAGGCTAAACAAAGTAGAAAATACTGCCTATTCTGCCCAAAGTCATAAAGGAGTTAATAGTTACTTGCTATAAAAATGCAGTAAATTCCGTGCCCCACAAAGGGAGGCCTACAAGAGAAAGTGAAGCTTTGTTGAGTTTTTGAAAGTTAAGAGAGTAGATCATAACAGTTCTCACCACATACAAAGAAAATGTAATGATGTGAGGTGATGGATGTGTTAACTGAACTTATTGTGGTATTCATTTTGCAATATATACATATATCAAACCATTGCATTATACACTTTAAACTTACAGAGTGTTGCATGTCAATTATATCTCAATAAGGCTGGAATTATTAAAGATTAGAAAATGGATGCACTAGGAGGTTAACTGAATGACCTCCTAGTAATTCATAGTATCTACCTCCTATCACCTAGTATGTGGCATCCTTTTAACAATAAAACTTTCTACTTATCTATATATAAAAAACCCTAATATGCAAATAGACCAAATGGCAGAACAACTGAACAATGGAACAACCGGTTGCTATGACATGCACTGACCACCAGGGTATGAGCGCAGAACATGGTGGGAGTCGGCAGCAGTGGGATGGTAGAGCAGGTGTCATCAGTGAGAGCCTCTGGTGATTACTGAAAATTCTTTGCTCCCACGTGCTGGGGTCCTGCTGGGTGCTCACACCTGCTGCCGGATGTGAGTGGTGGCTGCCAGCCCTGATCACCCCTCAGGGCTTCTCCACCTCCCCCTGCTCCTGAGGGGCCATCAGATAGCAGCTGCTACTTGCACCTGCTTCTGGCACTGACCCCAATCACTCCGCGCTGTCAGTGGGTGTGCGCGTGGCTATCGCCGTGAATGCATGGGAATGGCGGGAGCAGGGCTGCTGGCAGATGGGACCAGAGGACCACAGAGGGAGGGGCTGGGCGGGGATTCAGAGGATGGGCAGAGACCTGCTCCTGTGCCCACCGCAGCCGTGTGGTCCACAGTTCCTTTCAAGGCGCACGAATTCGTGCACTGGGCCCCTAGTATATGCATAAGTCTCAAGCCAGGGTTCTCTAGATCTTTTACTGATCTGCAAAGACTTTTTCTTTTTAAAATATGGATAAGAATTTTTTAAATATATATTTTTATCCATTTCAGAGAGGAAGGGAGAGGGAGAGATAGAAACAGTAGTGATGAGAGAGAATCATTGATTGGCTGCCTCCTGCATGCCCCCTACTGGGGATCGAGCCCACAACCTAGGATGTGCCGTTGACCGGAATCAAACCCGGGACCTTGCAGTCCACAGGTCAATGCTCTATCCACTGAGCCAAACTGGCTAGGACTGGATCACAATTTTTAAAGTCAAAAGATTTTATATAAAACTATGGATTTAACACTTCTCTTGAAATATCAGAACTCTTGCTCTTCTTGGCCTGCATTGCTACATAGCAACGATGGGACTGACCTCCTGGTGCCTGTAGGTGGGGTCACATTCTCCACATCACCCTCTATAGATGCTAAACTGAGCTAAATCTGACTGCAGCAGCTGTGAGAACAACCGAAATCCTGTGCCAATAGCGGGAAGACGTGAAAAGGAAGGAGGGCAAAAGCCAGAGATCTACCCGTCTCCACTTAACTTTCTAACCCGGCCTTAGGAAACCACTCCCTGGCTCTGAACACCTAAGCCGTTCCTCTGCGGTAATCCACGCGTGCAGCAGGATTCACCCGCAAAGCTTAGCTTCCTAAAGCACTGCTGTTGAAATAGCACCTGGCAGTCTCATTCATCTTAAATAAGACTAAGGCATAGGCTCACACCCTTTTTCTTGGCTGCATTGAATTATTGAGTTGTTCTTATGTTAAATCCCAGATCACTTTGAAAATCCGTACAATACTAACTTATGTTCTTTTTTTCTCTCCATCATGGAACATTAGAAAAATCAAGTTTTCCCTTCCTCTCTCCACCTCTTACCAGGTCCAATTGTTCATTTGCACTGCTTTACACCAAACTGGAACGCAGGATGTTCATGTACATGCTGGGCCTACTGATCGCTTTCTTGTTCTTTTTTTTTAGTTACCCAGCTTTCATTTTCCCTTCTTTTAGTACAGAGTAGCTCCATTTCCCTTTGGAGAGCCCCAGCTGCTCTAATTACAGATAGATGTTTCTTTTTTCTTTTAAATTTTAATGATTTGATGTCTGTATACATTGCAAAATTATTGCCACGTAAGTTTAATAAACATTCATCACAACACAGTTACAAATTCTTTTTCTTGTGATGAAAACGTTTAATATCTTCTCACTTGGCAACTTTCATATATATAATATGGTTTGGTAACTATAGTGACCATGCTGTACATTACATCCCCCAAACTTACTCACCTTATAACTGGAAGTTGGTATCTTTTGATCCCCTTCTCCCATTTTCCCTACCCCAACCTTGCATCTCTGGCAACCACCAATCTATTCTCTGATATCTGTGAATTCAGTGTTTTGTTTTTTTTAAGAGTTCACACAAAAGTGAGATTATACTGTATTTGTCTTTCTGTGTGACTTATTTCATTTCGTATAATGCCCTCAAGATCCATGTTATCTCAAATGACAGGATTTCATCTTTACAACAACTTCCTTATCCCCTTATCCATCGATGGGCACTTAAGTTGTTTCCATGTCACAGCTACTGTCAATGATGCTGCAGTGAATATGGGAGTGCAGATATCTTTTCGAGGTAGTGATTTTGTTTCCTTCAAAAACAAAAAAAACAAAAACACACCTCAAAGTGGAATTGTTGGATCGTATGTATGGTAGTTCTATTTATAATTTTTTGAGGAATTTCTATACTGTTTTTCATAGTGGCTACACCAGTTTACATTCCCGCCAACAGTGCACAATGGTTTCTTTTTATCCACATGACCACTACTTGTTATTTATTGTCCTTTTGATATTAGCCACTCTAATAGGTATAAGGTTGTATCTCATTGTGGATTTGATTTGCATTTCCCTGGTGGTTTGTGATGCTGAGCACCTTTTCATGTACCTATTGGCCATTTGCATGTCTTCTTTGGAATAATGTCTCTTTATATCCTCTGCCCATTTTTACATTAGATTGATTTTTTTCTATTAAGTTGTATGAGTTTTTACATATTTTAGATGTGGATCCCATATCAGATATATGATTTGCAAATGTTTTCTCCCGTTTGGTAGGTTGTCTTTTCATTCTGTAGATGGTTCCCTTTGCTGTGCAGAAGCTTTTTAGTTTGATGGAGTCCCATGTGTTTATTTTTGCTTTAGTTTCCTTTCCTTTTGGTGTCAAATCAGAGAGTGTGCTTTGGATGAGGCTGAGCCCATCTTCTGTTCCAGAGGTGGGCATGGACCCTGGGCTTGAGCCAGTGAGCACACACCATTCCCTTGGCCACAAACTTACAGGCAGGAATAGTCATAGAAGCAACTTGAAGCAATGAGAACTAATCTTAGTACTTGCCTGGGGTGGCCAGGAAAGAGATGTGCTATTTCTTTTCTCCTGGAATAAACAGAGGCTGCCTGGAAGTCCTGCAGCCATTGTGTCAAGATGAGAAAGGGGGCAACACAGAGAAGAGAAAAGCCAGGATGTCATTTGACTCCTGAGTCAAGCCACCTGGGGAGATAAATGCTGCCCTTAGACTTTTTATTATCATGACAGAATGAAGTCTTGTTGTCTTTAAGCCATTTATGATTTGGTTGCAGGCTGAATTCTTATAAGTCAAAAGCATTTGCTTCTTCTGATGTTAATGACCACTTTAGAAATGCTGCCTCTTTGTTTTATGTTGATTCTCAGTGGATCAATATAGTTACACTTTAGTTCTCCGCTCTTTCAAGCTCCCTCAGATTCTTCTCTACCTAACATCTATACTGATAAAAGCATAATATGCTAATTGGACTGGATGTCCTTCCGGACAACTTTCTGGACAAAGCTGGGGCTGTGAGGGCAGAGCCCCTTGCACAAATTTTGTGCATTGGGCCTCTAGCACTATTAACAAACATGCAGATGCACGAGGAAAGCTGCCAATGTAAAGAAGCTCACGGTTAGATCCCTTTACTAGTCAGGGCATCCCCCTGTAAATTGTTAACTACCCTCCACTGTGACAGCTTTGGAGACTCTGTTTTCCATCTGCTTGAGCAGGAACCACTCCTAACACTTGCCCATCTCTGAGCTCTGCTGGGCGATGGTCTCCTGCTTCAGTCCATTCCCCCTGCTTTTTATCTTCTTAGGATGGCTAATGGCTTCTCATCCACTGAAGTCCCCCTTTCCTTATATTCAAGAATTGTGTTTTTGAAAATATAATTTTGGGAATGCTAAGGGCCTTGGAATAGAAGAGAGAGAATGTAGTTTATGTTTACTTGTTGGGATTGAATCAAACATCTCAAATGCCTGCATTAAATGGTTCCATCTTTTTTAGTTCAAATTTCTAAGATGGCGATTTTACTCAGTTAATGTTGCCTCTGCAATGACTTAATCACTTTCTTATAAAAAGCCTAGTGTATGGTTTTTATCCCTTCCAGCAATTTCCTCCACTGCTAGAAACAGGCTGTCATCTTTTTTATTATGATCCAGTGTCCTGATTCACGAGTTCCTTTGGAATGAGGTTCCTAAGGAATATACTTTAAAATAAACCAGAGATAAATGAACAGAGAGAAGTGAGATACATCCTAAATGACAAACACAAATGAGTTCCATAAAATGTTTACCTGCACGAAGAAACGGCGTTACCTCCCCACTGCATCCTGATCTCCTGTAGCCTGCCACAGTTTCGCATTTTTTATTGAAAGGTCCTATCATTGGGAACAAATAGGGACCTAAATGTTTTTGTTCTCTACTTATCTCTGTTATGCTCCTTGGCACTAAGAGCCTCTGGGAGCTCTGTCTACAGCATTCCCAGTTTTGACCACTTGCCTGCAACCCTGTAGGTGTGTGTTCAGGAATAACCACAGCAACCCTCTAGAATGCTTTGGGAGCTTGGAGGAGGCAGTGCATGGGAAGTGCCTCGCCAGGATTGAGTCATGATAGCCGTGAGGCTGGTGTGAAGGAGCCCATCTGCAGCTACCTGACCACCTGACCATCCGGCATCCACATTTCAGTTAGTACCAGCTCCCTCCCTCTGGAGCCGCACAGCGCAGGGGTTGAGAGCACTGACTCCGACGGCCTGACCTGGGTTGCCAGCTCCACCCTCCCCAGGTCTGTAATCATGGGCCTGGTACTTAACTGCTCGATGTCTGTTTCCTCTTCTGTAAAAGGGAATTAATAACAGAGCTTAGCTCATAGGACTATTGTGAGAATTACTAAGAGAAATATACGTACGTAAAGCGCTTAGAATAGCGCCTGGCTCACTGTTTACACTAAAATGCTAAGATTAATTTCAAGATTGTGGGTTTGCAAAATTCTCTGATTATATTGCTCAAGAATAGCAAGGCTGCACCCTATTCCACATAGTTCAATGCCGGCAGAGTAGCAACAGGGCTCTCCCTGACACCCGGCTCCCTGAGGTTTGATCTCAGTTTTGGGTTATAAACACTGACTTTCCCCTTGGCCTCTTTTGAAAGATGCAGGGATAGGAACCATCTGACATGTGTCTTTTTTTTTTTTTTTTATTATTAGTTAAGGTATTACAAATGTGTCCTCATCCCCCCCATTAACCCCCAACCTCCCCCCCCCCCCCCACACACACTCATGCTCCCATCCCCCCGTTGTCCATGTCTATTGGTATGGCTTATATACATGTATACAAGTCCTTCGGTTGATCTCTTCCCCTTCCCCCCGCCCTCCCCTACTTTCCTTCTGGGGATTGACAGCCTGCTGACATGTGTCCTGATGTGTTTTCCTCCTCTGGCCCATGGCAGTCCTCACGAGTCAACCCCAGTAGTCTCTTCAGCTGCGCCCACACCAGACGGTAGAATTCTTCTCAACACAGAGCCTGGGCAGCACTGTGAACTAGAGTCAGCTCAGGAGAGGTAACCTATTCGTCATCCCTATAGTAGAAGCTCAATGCAATACTGCTTCCACCCTCGGGAAGGAGACGGAATGGAGGAGGGGCTAAGGCAGTCAGGAAGAGGACAAAGGGCGACACGCTCCGCAGCGTCTGCGAAGCCATTCCCGGCCATTCTTCATTATCCCGGCGTAATGATTTGCAAGAACACAAAACAAGCTAAGTTTGGAAATTTGTCAATGCAAAATCTCAAATAATAAAATATCCAGATTTGTGCAAGAGCTGCTATACAAATGACAGTAGAATTTATCTGTGCCACGGGGCCGGGGGAGGGAGGGGTTGTGGGGTGGCAGTGGTGAGGAGTGGATATTACACAGAATGTCAGCTGGCAGTTTGCTTTATGTGAGGAGGAATATTCTTGCTTTCATTATTTCAGTTATGGGAAGGCTGATAAACTCTCAGTGCAGAAATGATAGAAAAGTTTATTAATGAATGCATTATTTACTTTTGTAGCATTGTGGTCTGGGCCAAGATATTTGTGCATGGCCTTTGATTAGGGACATTTTGACCCAAATTAAAATTAGAATGCATTAAGGGGTGAAGCGGAAGTATGGGGTGAGCAATACAAGAGTCTCCATTGGCCTAATGGTTAGTGTGACATGGTGGATGGTGTCATTTCCCTAACTGGTTCCATTTAGCTTTTCCTGTGTCCAGCACTGACACTTTGACCCCATCTCACTTGACCTGATTTATAAGTGGGCACCTCCGTGGGAGGCACTGATAGTCCTTTGAATAGTGGAAAAACTAGGTGGGTCTCTTGCAGTTTGGAGTCCTGTTTGTAGCTCTTGTTTCGTTTCTCTTCAGTGGGTCTCCTCACTGGCACTGATTCACCGATGTAGAGGAGTGGGCTGGTGACTGTGACCCAGACCCTCTGGCTATAGTGGACTGGCTGCTCCTTGGTTCAAGTTGAGTTAATCACTTTTGGTGTCCTAGCAATTTAGAATTGGAAGTTAGAGATTTGTACAGAGCGTCTTTGCCTGTGTGGATACTTGTAAAATAACATATCAGAATTAAGGAGTCACTGTCTTGGACTCAGTAGCATTTAAGAGATACCGAGAGAGAGAGAGAGAGAGAGAGAGAGAGAGAGAGAGAGAGAGAGAGAGAGAGAGAGTAGCAGAGGAAATAGAGATGAAAAACAAAGAAATATGTTTCTTCATATTTTTGTTTGCCAGACCTACTCCCTTTCTGAGGACAGGTTGCATTCTGGGTCAGTAAGACAGGTTAGGTAAAGCTGCCTAGAGGGAACCAGAGCCTACGAAGGCCACTATTTGCTAATTCTTTTTATGACCTTTTTATGACCATTGTGTTGGTGGATCTTAAAATACCAGCCTTCAGATCATAATTATATTCCCCAGTGAAAGATATTCCTCACACCCTGATTAACAAGTCAGTGCCTGGACGGCCACATGCAGAAGAATGAGGCCGGGCCACTATTTCACCCCATACACGTGAATCAAATAAAAGTGGGTTAGAGATTTGAACATAAGACCTAAAACCATAAAACTCCTAGGAGAAAATATAGGTGCTAAGCTCTATGACATTGGTGTTGGCTTTTTGTTTTTGTTTTAGGCCTTTCTTTGGTTGTTTTGTTTGTTTGTTTGTCTTGAGTAACACTCCTCCCAGCTTCCACAAATTCCTGTCCCTGCAAGTAGGCATTCTGTGGTACTTCTTCCTCATTCTTTCCCCTTCAACTCCGTAGATCTGTATTTCACCCCGATTTCATCAGACACCTGCCCAGTCCTGCACGTGCTCTAAGTCTTCCTGCCACCCGCATGTCCCTGCCTGTCACGCCTCTCCCTGTATTCATTCATTCCTGCTCTTGAGATCTCTCATTGGCCCCCTCTTCCTTATGCATTATGGGCAGGAGGAGAAGGACATCACCCATTTCAGTTTGTGTCTTTCTCTAAATGACATACCTACAAACCCTATAATCTGTGAAGAGAAGAAATCTTTGGGATTTCATTGGAAGGAATCTCATCCCAGGGGAGAATCTTGCTGAGCAGACCATCATCATCACCCTTTCTAAAGTGTAACCTGGCCAGAAGGCTGCCCTGCTCCAGCCTATTGCCTCTTCCGTGCATGGCCCAGATTGCAGCAGATGTTCAGGGCAGCTGACCATCACTGATTCTTTCTAAGGATCAATTACATTTTTTCACCTCCACTGTGCTTACTCTCCTCCAGACTCGTGAACTGGCTCAGATGATTCCAGTGCCTATAGCTTTTATCAGGGATCCATTCTGGCCAAACTTAAGCTTTGGTAGCTCCAAGTCCTCTCCATTTTCCCATGTATACCTGAGGGCAGAGCTGCCATTGACAGGGACCCCACCATTGTTCACCCAGTCTTTCCTATCTGGGTGATTTCTGAAAACCTTCTTACCAAAGCCTACGGGGGTATTCTCAGCTCATCTAATAAAATAATCAAAAAGAACATGTAATATAATGAAAAAGTCTTAGCTACAATAAATATTTTTATAAGGAATCTTATTTATGTTTTTATGGTTTCTGAAGCTCTTTAATTACAGTCTACACAGAACTCAAGATCTGTCCTGAATGATAAAGGACCATTTTCATTGCCTTAAATTTACTTCCCTTCCCACCTAATATACTAACCTTTATTACTAGAAGTTACGGCTGTTAGAAGCCAGAGCTAAAGAACAAAGTTTACTTCTATTTAAGATGTGAAGGCAGGCAAGTCGCTGCTCTATGTATGAGAGAAGGATGAGGAATAGAGAGTGTGTCATTTGGTGGATCCATTAAAAAATACATTATGTTCCTTTTAGAAGATAATTTTCTAGGAGTCATTTGCCTGGTTTAGTTAGATGTTTCTGAGGCAGAAAATGAGGGGAAAGAAAAGAGAGGAAAATGGGTTGGCTGACAGATGATGAAGTGATGAAGAAATTGAAAAGATGAGAGGGTTATAGACCAGTAAGACAGCAGGTCTCTCAAAAGCAGTAGGATGTGAAATGTCTTGTAAAAAAGAAAAATAAAACAGATGGTTTGAGTTAAATAAATGATGTTCAGTTACTGCAAAGTACAATTCTTCAATGTCTCCATGTAAAAAAGATAAAACAGTGCTCATTTTGGATGCTTAATAATAAATGTTTTTACCTTTTGTAAAGATCTCAAAGCCCCTCCCTCAGCTTAGTTAGACTTTGAAAGTTCTCTTTCATGGGGTTAAAAGCATAACTTTTATTGATTGGATAGGAAAGTCAAAGTATTTGCCCCTCATAAAATAATGCAGGACAAGGGACTACTTCTTAGTAATTTATCCAGTCCCTCTGTTGGTGGGCCCCTGCCCATGACTTGTGATTTTACATTTTGTTCCACCCATTCTTCCATTTTGTGTTAATCAGGATTGTGTTGGTTATAAGTACCAAAACCCTATGTCTGACTTAGCTAATCAAAGCAAGAAGGCAACGAAACAAAACGGGGAAGGCCAACAATTGCCTTCAGGTTAGGTTGGATCCAGGCATTCTAACAACACCATCAGGTCAGTCTATCTCTGACCATTGTCTATGGGAGCCTTGCTTGGATTATTCTCTGAAAGCTCTCTCTCCTGCTACTGGCAAGCAGATCTCTAGAGCTGTGGCCCTAAATGGTCCTTAACAGTCACAATCCTCTAGAACAGTGGTTCTCAATCTGTGGGTCGCGACCCCTTTGGGGGTCGAACGACCCTTTCACAGGGGTCGCCTGAGACCATCGGAAAACACACATATAATTACATATTGTTTTTGTGATTAATCACTATGCTTTAATTATGTTCAATTTGTAACAATGAAATTGGGGGTCACCACAACATGAGGAACTGTATTAAAGGGTCGCAGCATTAGGAAGGTTGAGAACCACTGCTCTAGAAGGAAGGTCCATCTGTAGGAAGAATTCTGTTTGGCTGACTGGCATATATTCTCACTTATTTCTCAGGTATGGACAATGAGCCCTTGATTGTTGCCATACTTGAATCACATGGAGAGGTGGCCAGAAGATTTCCAATAGGAAGGACCAGACCAAAAGTATAACAGATGCCAACTATCTGTAGAGTTTCCACCGATTAGACACTTGGTTCCCCATCTTATCCTCCTAA
Organism: Myotis myotis; assembly: GCF_014108235.1. NCBI lineage: Eukaryota > Metazoa > Chordata > Mammalia > Chiroptera > Vespertilionidae > Myotis > Myotis myotis. The sequence continues at coordinate 11,753,928 of NW_023416319.1, forward strand.
CACCCATATCTGATCAGAGTGCAAATTGGAAGATGTGTAGTGTGGGTTTCTGTTTTCCACAGGAGGTGCCTGTTCTTACGTTGTTCCCTTGCCTGAAAGCACCGCCCCTCAGCTTGCCTTTGTGATACCTGACACCCACCCCTGACCTCTTCACCTCCCACAACAGTTCAACAGTTTCCATCCTGTGGTCTTCTCTGAAATGTCCTGTGTCTTAGCCTCAGGTTCCCATCCTTCCTCATACAGAGCCAAGGTCATAGGAAAATATCCCAAAGCACAGAACATGCAAGCAGCTGAGCACATGCACGTTCTTCCCAGAAGTCCTTATGCTTCTGGTCTAGGAAGTCTTTGTAAACTAGCACGCACAGAGAGGAAAAAAGGAAAACAAAAAGATTAGAGTGAGGAGTCCAGCGTCCTCTGGCAATTCTCTAAGGGGTATTCTCCTTTCTTCTCCCTTGGTGGTGCTTAGAGAAATGACCATCTCCAGTTTTGTTAAAGAAACACAATAAAAACTCATACGTCCCATTGCCCTTTTAGTTTTTAAACTAAAGACACTGGCACACAGGTGGAAGTCTGGTGATGCGTGTTCATGCTTTAATGAGTCACTGGGACATTCGCAGTCTGGGAAATCCATAGGAATTGAATTTAGCAAATAAAAACATTTCTAGCATAGACAAGGAGGACAGAGTCAATAGCTTATTAAAAAGTTAAACACACAGCATCTACAGGAAGCACTAAGATCGAAAATTGAAGATTGAAACCTTGAAAATGGGAATGTTACTGTTGACAGTCTTTGGGTGCATAGTGAATTTTGTCTTGAGGAAGTACATGAGATGGAGGGAATAATCTTCAACTGGGGAAGTCCCCTATGAGCAATCTGTTTCCTGCAGCGTTGTCTCGTCTTTGCTTTCTACAGTGGGAAAGGCAGCATAACAGCACCCCTGCCTTATGCCCAGAATCATGAATATGCTACCTTACGTGGCAAAGGGATTTTTCAGATGTGACTCAGTTAAGAATTTTGAGATGGGGAGAGTACCTTGGCATAGCCAGGTGGGCCCAATGTAATCACCTGTCCTAAAAGTGGAGACCCTTTCCCAGGTGAGGTCGGATTGGAGGATGGAGGGAGGGGCTGTGAGACAGGGAATGCAGGCAGCCTGCAGAAGCTGGAGAAGGCCAGGAAAGCAATCCCCCCTGGAACCTCCAGAAGGGAATAAAGCCTTGCTGACACCTTCAGTTTAGACTGGCAAGAGTCCATGCGGGACTCTGACTTACAGAACGGCAAGATGACACATTTGTGTTGTTTAAATTAAACCCGAGTAATTTGTCACAGTGGCAATACAAAATGAATACACAATCTTTAGAGACCTCTGCTTTTTTCATTAGAATAATATATATGTGACTTTTCACTTTTATCTTTTGTACCCAGAAAATAATTCCTTCCTTCTTTAGTGACACGCCCCCGAGTCCTTCAAAATGAATGCATTGGAAATGAGGGTTCGCCTTGAATGTAAGAATTTGAAGGCTGATATTTAATTCTGGCAGCTCCTCCATCCTCCGGTGCTATATGTGACAGAATTTCTCCTACTCTCCTGTATATCACATCCCCGAGTTCCCCATATTTAATTTTATTTACCTCTCTTCTTTTAACCTTCAGAAGTTTGTAGCTACGGTGATTTCTTGAAGACTTCCGTTCTTTAAAACTCCCTGCTATTTCGTAGATTCTCCTGATAATGTGTCTGGAAATAGGGCCTCGTTAATTGGGAATCGTCTCATATGCCCAGCCACTCTAAAACTTTATGAAATTATAGTGCAACTAAATGAACAGAAAAGAAATAATGCAAGTGGAATAGTTAAAGACAATGAGATATATTCGTATGTATTTTAAAAATATGACTAATCACTGGGGTGTACATCTGAAATAAATATAATATTGTATGTCAACTGTAACTGAAAAGTAAAAAAAAATGATAAAAAATATGACATTACTTCAAACTTTGGGATAATTCTTAAAGCTATGATTAAAAATGAATTTAAATTACAACATAGTTAAAAGGTAGAACAGAGCGACTTATAAAATCTCATTGGACTCAAAACCCCTGTGGAAGTGAATGTCTTCTGCATACTTAGATATGGTTTATAGCAACTATATTGTGCGGGAGGAACAATAACAAAGTTTACAGCTCAGTGAAAACACCCAAATTGATTTAAGCTTCTTTTCATTGGAGCATACATTTATGACAGCTACCACGGGCAAGTCAGAGCTTAATTTTCTAACTTATTTAAGCATTCACAAAGCTGTTTGCTTTCTCCTCTAAAGAAACCTCCCAATATTTTGCACTGGCTGTAGCATATATTGCCTCAGCAAAGTCTGAAGCAATGAAAATTGTTTCTCTTGGAGGTGAGATGGCTGCGGATCATTTCAGGTGAAAGACAGTAAGTGCCCCATAGGAGTGTTCAGTGTGATGTGGCCATCACAAGTGCTGACGGGATCTTAAAAAGAGCCAGCTGCATTCCCTACTTTGTTCCTTGGTGCTATCCTAACCACATCTGGAGTATTGATTGCAGGCCACTCTTGATGAAGGGCTGAGAGGGGTCCAAATGAACTCAGAGGACAGGGCAGGGATGTCTCTCTACCACCCATGTAAGGAACAGCTGGAGGCACTAAGGCCACTTCCCCTGGAGAAGAAAGATCTGGTGGATATGTCGGCTGGTTCAAACATCTGAAAGGATGGTGTGTGGAGATAGAGTTTGAGACCTGTCTTTCTGAAAGGCGGAGAAGTGGACCAGTAGATAGGCAATACTAGTACATTGAGGTTGAGCTAAGTTCTTTATAGAGAAAAGATTTCCTGGGACCAGAACTCCCAGAAGATGAAGAAGATGATGATCTCTCTCTCTCTCTCTCTCTCTCTCTCTGATCAAGCATAGCCAAGAAACCTGTAACTGTCAGGATCCCTGAGTTGCTTTGCTCCACATTGCACCCCCTCTGCCTGATGGAGTGAGATTGGGCACCTGCTGCTGAGAAGGAGTTCAGGTCTCTATTCCCAGAGCTAGATGCCCAAAGGGTACATGGGACAGTCAGGTGGCTCGGGGCCAGTGATGGCAACCCTACGTCACCCCTCCTTCTGCCCATGAAAGACATTCTCAGTTGTCATAGGACTCTCTTCTGTTGTGTAAGTATAACATCAGAATCCTTCTTATCACAATATGCTGCCATGATTAGAACTGGCACACAGATGAAATCTGTCATCTCTGCTTTAGGACTAACTTGGTGTGTTGTTTATTACCCGTCAGCTCCAAACAGCTCTCTGTGCTCTTCTTTGTGACGCTTGTGTTGAGATTCTGCAGGCTGTGTTTCTGCTTTGCCAGCTGGGCCGCTATTCATTTAGATGAGTGGTTCTCAACCTTCCTAATGCCGCGAACCTTTAACACCTTTCGTACCGCATAGAAATCTCTAAGACATACGCCAGGAACTGCACGTTTTCGGGCAAACTGCACATTATTTAAATCATCATAATGCACTTTACGTGTCGTTTTTCAATAATTATAACATTTTTATTTACAAAAACAATTAAACAATTAAAGTTCCTAGTACTTTTTTAACGTATGGTACTGCGTAAAACATTTTCCTCTATGAAGAGGGACCAAACAAAATTTACATAAGTATCTAGATTCGCTCCTTTTTCCATGGGCGTGGAAAAACGAGAACACTCGTGAGCGGTCCTTAACAGATGGTGCGCGAAACACGAGAACACTCCTGAGTGGTACGAAAGGTGTTAATACAGTTCCTCATGTTGTGGTGACCCAACCATAAAATTATTTTCATTGCTACTTCATAACTGTTATGAATCATAATGTAAATATCTGATATGCAGGATGTATTTTCATTGTTATAAATTGAACATAATGAAAGCATAGTGATTAATCACAAAAACAATATGTAATTATATATGTGTTTTCCGATGGTCTTAGGCGACCCCTGTGAAAGGGTCGTTCGATCCCCAAAGGGGTCGCAACCCACAGGTTGAGAACCCCTGGTTTAGATGGTTGCTCTAAGGCTGGAGGAAAAAGAAGGGACTTTCTCTTTCCTTCTTATTTCCTGTGGCTTCCTGCTTTCTTTCTGTAGTAGCAGCTGCATCCAGTTTGCAGTTTTTCCAGTGCTCTCAGAAACAGCCTTGCAGTAGTCTCTTCAGGGACCATAGTACCTTCTAGTCGGTGGGTCCCCTTAAAGGTTTGAATTTCAACTGCACGGGGCCCTCCTCCAGTTTTTCAGTATTAATTATTCCTACCCTTTTTTCTTTTTATTTCCCATCCCTAGGAGCAGTAGGTCTTCCTACAATTGCTACTTGTGTGATATTTGTCTTTTCAGTCTTGTAACTAATTAAAAAATTCTTTAATTTCCCTGTTCAAATAACTGGCATCTCCCATCAGGGCTACTGTCCACCTTCCTGACATTCTCTTCTTCTCTTCCCTCACTGGTGACCCAGTGACCCTGCTAATCCTGCCCACATGCTAGCTGATAATGAGGTTTAGTACTGGCCACCACTGGGTGGTTGTATACATTGTGCACTGAAAAACTCTAGGGGGTGCCATTCACATTGTAATCGACATCGATCTATATACATTGATGACAATTTCCAAGTAGAAGGCATTTTAAAATGTACACTAAACTAGGGATGTTTTAGCCTGCAACTAATTAAGGGGTAACTGCATTTGATTTGATTACAGACACAGCTGTAAGGAACTTTTACAACATCCAGTCCAAGTCTCTTAAAGTTTAGGAAACTTAAGTATCAGAAATGATGGAGGAACTGACACTGGGCCTCCCAGTGACTTGGACTTGGACTTAGAACGCAGCACATCTGACTCAGATAGCCAAGCTGCATGGGAGAATTAACAGGACAGAAATTCGTCCTTTAGACAAGAGGCCAGTCCTGAGCCAGGTTCCAATAAAGCACTGTAGCTCTACCATCCCACCTTCTCTCTGGCTCCTTTGGCTGGGAGGTTACTAAGGAGTCCATCCGCCAAGCATGTCAAACCTGTGGCTGTTGGGCCACATGCCTAGACTCTAGGCCAGGGGTGGGCAAACTTTTTGACTCGAGAGCCACAATGGGTTCTTAAACTGGACCGGAGGGCCGGAACAAAAGCATGGATGGAGTGTTTGTGTGAACTAATATAAATTCAAAGTAAACATCATTACATAAAAGGGTATGGTCTTTTTTTTTTTAGTTTTATTCATTGCAAACAGGCCGGATCCGGCCCGCGGGCCATAGTTTGCCCACGGCTGCTCTAGGCTGTTGGTAGGAGAGAGAGAAGTCCTGGAAAGAAGGCTCCAGAAGATATTGTGGGTGTTGCTGATATAATGGGATTTAAGAACACCTAGGCCAGTGGTCGGCAAACCGCGGCTCGGCAAACTGCGGCTCGCAAGCCACATGCGGCTCTTTGGCCCCTTGAGTGTGGCTCTTCCACAAAATACCGGCTTTTCCACAAAATACTGACTTCTGCATATGGGCCACGAAGTTTCAATCGCACTGTACGTGTGTGCCCACACGTGGAATTTTGTGGAAGAGCCACACTCAAGGGGCCAAAGAGCCGCATGTGGCTCCTGAGCCGAGGTTTGCCAACCATGGACCTAGGCCATTAAAATACCCTTTTAAGAGTGTTAGAAAGACAGCAAAAGTAATGGAGAGAGTTTGGCTTCTACAGGCCATCGACAGTCTGTGTTCAGGACTTGATGAGTTTTATGCTGAGTAAAACTGTTGACACCTGAATGTGAAATCAATGCCCTGTAACAGTATAATACAGTATAATTCACTGTAAAAATATAACACAGTAGTTATAAAGTGAGTATAATTTTACCAAAAGAACTTATGAGCAAAAGGATCTGAAGAAAATAAGATGCAAAATTCAACAATGAAAAATTTGAGGAACAACCCAAAGTAACATGAATCAGGGTTTGTGAAATGAGGAGACTGAGCCCCCAGCACACACAGAAGCAAGTGATTCCGCCTTCAGTGTAGGAAAGGCCCAGTGGAAGGAGGGAAAACAGAGGACTTAAATCACACCCCTGCTTCTGATCCCAGTATGTGTGCAACTGCTACAATCTGAATTCTGCGCTTCCTGTGGGTAAAATGTAATTGTTTTTCATAATTGCTTCCACTTCTTGTATCAGGGATTCTACTAGGCACCTTGTACACATGACTTTATTGTTTTTAATCCCCTAAACAATCCATGTTCCTCTCTTTAGAGGTGAGGACACTGCAGTTCCCAGAGGCCAAGTCTTGTCTAAGGTCTCAGCAGGCAGTGGTGGCCAGGATTTGGACCTTGGTACTCTGATGCCAAAGCCTGCTCTCTTCCCATCACCTCCCATTGCCTTGCCTGATTCTCTTACTCACCTCCTAGTTTTTTTGAGATATATTTAATAGACTGCCTATGACTTTAAGCTGAACTGTTGATTTCAATGCAGACCCACATAGTGCCTTCCAGCAATTCCTCTGTGTAGGTGGGGTTGGGGCAGGAAGTGGAGTGATGGAACAGCCTATGAATGGGACAGCTGACTCTACCCGTGCCTTGATTAACGGAGCGTCTCATTTCTCATCACTAGTATAATGTGCACACACCTCTATGGCTAATGGCCTTTCCCCCAAGATGTTAACCTTTGATTTGGTCTTTTAAAAAGAGCAGCTGCCTTCATCAGAGTTGCCTTTACTAAAAGCTTTTAGCCTTTTAAATCCACACAAAGGCCACTGACAGAGTCTTCAGGCTCTTTATTTTGTTTTTAAGTGGCAGCAAGCTTTTCATGTTGTATCTAGTGCATGAGAGAAGTCTAAAGGCTCCAAAGGGCCGTGCTGTGAAAGAATCGGCTGCGGCTGTGGCTTTCTCAGTCCTGAAGATGCTCCCAAGACAGGAGAGGCTATCTTAATATTCGTAATCATCCCGGTCCCCTCCAGCTTATAACACAGAGAAAGTGGAGGGGTAGGAGGCTTGGGGTGGGAAGGGGCCCAGGAATGGACTTTAAGTGCAAGGAGAACAAGAGGAAACTCCAATCAAATCAGAATCTGGATTCTGACCTGACCTGGCACCGCAGTGAAGGTCTTGCCTGGTAAGGACAGAGAGCCTACAAGGTCAATGTCGACATAGAATGGGATCAGGTTGAGCAGGTAATGAGCAAGAGAGAAGTGCTTTCTTGAGGGCTCCCGACCTCTGGGTCCATCATACTACCATAAATGTTTCTCTACTCAAATCCATCTGAAATTTAGAAGAGCAAAAGCAGAAAGTTCATCAGAGAAAGAAATGAAGTTCATAAACTTGCAAATAACTAGTTGTATTGATTGTCACCAATTAGACTGAGCCAGCCTTTGGATAAGGAATAATAAGGCCAACCAGACAGAGAGCAAAAAGGCACTCAGAGATTTATGTCGCCTCCCGTTATGTGGGAGATGACTGACAAAGTATTAGCAGAGACTTTGGCCTTTAAATATCATTTTAGAGGATCAGGATTTCTTAGTAAAATTTTCTAAAATATGGTTTGAAAGAAAAACGTAGATAATGAAGAGGAGGAAAATTCCAAAGTTGTGTGGAACTTCCCTCTGGTAGGCCCTGGAGATTGGCTGGTTTGATCTTTGTCTCCTACCACAGAGACTCTAAAATGTAAACCCTCAAATTTCAAATCTATCTTGTAGAAAGGGGAGGCCATGTGACACAGTTCTGGCCAATAAGTCATAAACAGAAGTGTGCTGTTTCCATCCCTTTCTTTGTCTCCTTCTTGCTGGAATGCAGATGTGAGGTCTGGAACATCACAGCCTTTAGTGGATCATGAGGTAACAATGATGAGGACAAAAGCTCATGCACTAAGCTTGACAGATGGAAAGGAAGGAACAGTCTGGCACCCTGATGGATCCTTGATAGTATCAATGAACTATTATACTAGTCCTGGGTGGCTGATGAGCTACTTTTTATGAGAAAAAAATTCACTAAATATTTAAGCCAAGGGGGTCAATTTTCAGTTGCTTATAGCCAAACACTTTTTTAAAAAAAACTAAGATGATATCTAAGCCTAATCTTTAAAACTTACTATATGAGGCCAAAATAATTTTTCCCCTCAAAAATGTTTTAATATAGTCTCTTCCCCAAAGAGCTGGCAACTGATTTGATTGAGGAGAAGCCTTCTGCTTTCTACAAATGATAGTAGGGCAGTTTCTACTTTTCTTTTTATTTAAAATTTTTTTTTCCCTGTAGGCTGGTTGTCAGTGCTGCACTGATTCACTCACTAAAAGAAACTCAAACATGTAAGAGTCTTAACGCCTTTTCTAACGAAGGCACACCCCAATCCTCTACATTGGGAAGGGAGGGAGACCTTTCCATGGTGGAAGGAGGAAGACGCCTCAAGAATAAAAGCCATCGTGGGGCTCAGGAATCAGGTGTCTGTCCAACCTGTTCCTCTGCTCCAGGCAGAGGGTCCCACTCACTATTTGCCTTGTGGGTCAGGGTGTGACGTAATTAAGAGTACAGATAAGCTTCCTACAGAAGCCTCTAAGAAAGCTTGTATGTTCTATTGAAATTATTCATTGGAATAAGAGACGCAGTTGCTGGCCTTTTGAATCCCGATGGTTTATTTGTGTGGCTGAAGTCTCTCAGCACTATTTGTTGCTTCGTTCTTGAGACTGGCTAGATTATCTTCCATCAGCATACCATTCTCACTTCCTGAGGTGTAGCTGATCATGCTAGCCCAGTGGTTCTCAACTGCGCATCATTTTGCTACCTTTCCCCCTCTCCCCGCTACCCCCCACCTGTCGGAACATTTGGCAATGTCTGGAGACATTTTTAGTTGTCACAGCTGGCATTTCATGGGCAAAAGCCACCGATGCTGCTTAACATCATACAATGCACAGGACAGTCCCCTGTCCACTCCCCCGCCACCTCAACTCTCCATCCCCAGCAAAGAATCTGTCAGTCGTGTCGAGATGAGACACACTGTTCTGCTTAATTGTGTGTTTTCTTGCTTTATTATCACTCTCTGTCATACTCAGGAGCCAGAGCACATGACTGTTTTCCTATAGGTTGTGAGCTACATTTGCCCTTATATATATCAGAGCAAGAGAACCCAGGATCTTGGGACTAAACATCCAAACTTCCAGAACGTCAAAATAACGTTCTAAGAGGAATTATAAAAAAAGGTAACAAGAGCAGAAGGCATGGTACCTGCCCTGTTACAACAGGCGTTTGGATGAGAGTCCTCCCAGGCTCTTCCCTCAGTGCCCGGAGCTGAACGGAGTTGGGGCTCTTCTGTTGCAGGCCCTGGAGAAAGATCACCCCTCTCTGCTGGCTCTCAGCCCACACGGCATGGCTGCTATTGATCTTGTAAGTACTGGCCCCTTCCTCCAGCTGGATTAAAAGCCCCCCAAGGAGGAGGATTCCACCTACCATCTCTTCAACTCCTAGCCTAAGTGGTGCCTTCCGTCTGGTTGCAGCAGTTCTCAACCTGTGGGTCGCAATCCCTTTGGGGGTTGAAGACCCTTTCACAGGGGTCGCCTAAGACCATTGGGAAACACATATATAATTACATATTGTTTTTGTGATGAATCACTATGCTTTAATTATGTTCAATTTGTAACAATGAAATTGGGGGTCACCACAACATGAGGAACTGTATTAAAGGGATGCGGCATTAGGAATGTTGAGAACCACTGGTGTGGTGGGCTCTCAGCACTAAAGAGCTGTTGCAAAATATGGGGCAATAGAATGAAGCTTCTTGAACAAAACCTGACTCAGGGTAAGAGCGCTGGTGATCTGGGAGCTGTGAGAGAAAAAGGAAGGCTGTCAGTTCTTTATAATCTTTCCCATGTAGTCATTAAAAACACAGTCATGCAATGAGAAATCAATCATTTATTTGGATTACAAACAACCTATTGCGAACAAAATGTATTCTGAAGCAGGGCAATTTCCTTCTTACACCAGGCTGCTAGCTAAGGAAGTTGGGCTTTGATTTCTCTCTTCTCTGTCACAAATGTTAACAATTTTGTTTAAAAACACACACCAGGAAACGACATTGATAATTTATCAAAAATGAACTGAATATTTTTTTCTGTTATTTGCCAGAAGGCAGCGGCACTGTCTTACTTTAAAATCAATCTTAACCTCATTTTATATTGTGTGTTTCCTGTCACAAAACTGATTTTAGTTCATGTAAACAACACTAAAATAAGACTATTTCTGAAACCTTCCTTTATTTTAAAAAAATCGAAGTTAATAAAAGCACAGTGTCCTGTCCCATTCAGTTTAGGATTATTGTCCACATGGAAATCTTAAGATAATTAAAGAGTCCATTCAATTCTGAAACACAGTGTTAGAGTGAGGATTCTTTTCTACAACAATTTTTTTAAAATAAGCATTATAAAAAACGACTTGAAAAAGGTATGCATTACTACCTGTCATATAAATCTTCCTATAGAATAGACAATAATGACTTTTGTTAAAGAATTTTAGGTAACTGTTTTTGCTACGCCAATCTACTCTAAAATGAAACAAAGTTATGAGAATAATTTGGATTTTTTCCTTCTGCATGTTTTATAGAAACTCTTTTATAGATCATATTTGCTTATAAAATTGCAAGATAATGAAATTTCGTTTATGCCCAATGAACTTGAAGACCTTAAAAGCATTCCACATAACACACAACAATGCTTTGTCGTTCGATCAGTTTCCATAAAATATTTATTAAGTCCGTCCTGTGTGCCAGGCACTATTCTAAATATTGTTTACTTCCACAGTCATATTTACTTTTACAACTTTCCATTTTAAACTAAATGAAAGTCTGTCCATCCCCTAACCTGGTTTTAATTAGCCTTCAACCATAACATAAGATCATATACTCTTTTAGATGTTCGTTATACCATGAATGAGTTGTTGCCATATTCCTTGCCTTACCACACAATTTCTGAAATCTGATGCAAAATATTACTAGTGGATATTAAGTAAAATGTAACATTTGTCCTTAAGACTAATAAGTAAAGGAATATTTTTTCACCAAGTAAGATCAGTATTCTGGATCTGTCTGAAGTGAATTTATTCCATTTGTTTCTGAATACATTTCTCTCTGGTCACAATAAATTTATCGCAATATAATAGTTTTCATGCGTTGCTACTTGGAGTTTATTTATGGAGTAAAAATATAGACTTTATTTTGATGAAATATGGTCAAAACTTGTTCTCAAAATCGCACCTTGTGAAAATTAACTTACACAACCCAGGATTTGTCTTCATTTGGAGTTCCTCTCTCCTGCTTTATGGCCCAGAACACTTGGGCTGAATATGAGTAACATTATTATTATTATTTGTGTGTCTGTGTTTTGTATGTAGAAGCATAACCGTAATTAGAATCCTGCGTGTGGAATAAGATAGCCCTGTGCTTGAATCCATTACTTCTAGAGGGTGGTAAGCAGTAAGCTACTGAATTTCTCTGGACCTCCCCTTTCACAGAATGGGGTAAAAGAAGCTACTTTACAGGGTTATTGTGAGGATTAAAAATCATGCATTTGAAGTACCCCTTACAAAATGGGGCCTCAGGAAATAGTCGTTTTTATTCTTCAACCAGGAATGTTCTCCAACCTTGGCTTTGTGGCAGGTTTGTTTTGTAATTGTTTGTTTTTGTTTTTGAGAGGGTGGAGGAGGATCCTTATGAACACAGAGCAACCATGGTGCACATATGCTGAACTGACTTCCTTGGCTCAGTTTCCGCATAAGGAGCCTTCCAGCGTTCCCCACTTCAGAAATAATTCAACTTGTTTTTAAATTACTTATAACTTAGAAAACATGCCCCCGCTCAAGACCACACTTTTTCAGAATACACTCAAATGCAGTGCCCCACACTGACATTTCATTTTTCATAACTTTTCCTGGGAGAACACATTCCAACCATTTGAATAATGCCCATATGACTTCAGCATTTATTTTTAAAATTTTTTTGTTAATCCTCACCTGAGGATATTTTTTCCAGGTTTAGAAAGAGTGGAAGGGAGGGAGGGAGGGAGGGAGGGAGGGAGGAAGGAAAGAGAGAGAGAGAGAGAGAGAGAGAGAGAGAAACATTGATATGAGAGAGACACATCGATTGGTTGCCTCCTACACACACCCCAAAGAGGGCCAGGGATGGAACTTGTAACCCAGGCATGTGCACTTGACTGGGAATCGAACCCATGACCCTTTGGTGCATGGGCCAATGCTCTAACCACTGAGAAACACTGGCCAGGGCCATACAATTTCAGCATTTAGACTTCATTCTTCACAATTCATTAATCTCTCTCTATATAAAGCCAAGGACCAACTGGAATGCCGGAAAGACTGGTTGCTATGACGCCCACTGTGGCCAGCCAACTGACCCGATCAGGGATGGGGCCAGCCAGACAACCTCCCACATCCCCTCCCCCCCACCGACCTGGCCCCTATGGCCCCCATCAGGACAGGCCGGCCGGACCCCAGTCCGAATTCGTGCACCAGTCTCTAGTGATAGAATAAGAGTGTTAAAAAAATGTTACCTTCATAACAAACAAAGCCATAAAACCAGTTGCCAGAGATTTAGCTGACTTTTCTCTGCTCTTTCCGTTTGCCTTCTATGACTTTAAAACTCTGCCATTCTTAAAAATTTTAGAAAAAAAAAATCCAGTTTTGACTCAGTATAAGATTTTTAAAAAAATTTTATTTCTTGATTTGAAAGAGAGAGAAAGGGGGTAGAGAGAGAAATGATGACTTGTTGCTCCACTTATTTATGCATTTATTGGTTCCTTCTTGTATGTGCCCTGACCGGGGATCAAACCTGCAACCTTGGTGTATCTGGGCGATGCTCTAACCACTTGAGCTACCCTGCCAGGGCCAAACTCAGTGTCATATTTGATGCATATTAGCCTGTCTTTGTTAATGAAGATGAAGACATTTTGGAATAAGCTGCTTGTTTTCTGAACCAGGCCTGACATGCCCACATTGCATGCCCGACGTGATACAGCGGCAGGCAGGCCCAGCAGCCGACCTCAGGGACACACAGGCACCTGCAGAGAACAACTCACTCCTACATCCCAGCGTTTTGCCTTTCATCTGCCATGTTCTCAGAAAGAAAATCATCCTTTCAGTTATATCACTTAACTAAAGGAAATTATCTTTTGCCTTGAAAATCTAACGATCCTAACTGTGTGTCCCCAAAGGTGCCCATGGCTTTTAAGGTATTCATAGAAAGCTACCAGATGGATAATGGGACAGGGAAGTGACAGAAATGGAGAAATAAAAGCAACACATTCTTCCACAAACTGAACATCTGCTCATAGCAACACATGATAAACTGATGTTTTTCTTAAAGACAGATTCCTTATACAGCAACTGGTGTCATGGAGCCATCTGAACTTATTTGGAAGAGAATACATTTTTAATTATAGGGTTTTCTTGAAGATTGAAGGCACATTGTGAAACTGTATTTAGATTCATGAAAAAAGGAAAACAGACCATCTCTAAGAATCACCAATCTAGTCTATAAGGAATGATTTCTAAGCAGGAAGGTAAACGAGATAGACCTCAAAGCCATACTATGAATACTATGGCTAGTATTGCTCTAACATACTCTTTAGATCCCTTGCTCTGATGCACGGAGCCAAGAATGAGCAGTGCCTTCTATAGCACCATGAGTTGCATGGTCCAAAATGGGGTGTAATAAACGCTGTTATACATAAGTAACCTGGGTGATATTCTACCATACACAGGTGTTGTTGGCAAACACACAGATTGTCAAGCCTGGCTTCAACCACCTGAGAAGGAACACTTCCCAACCCTGTCTGAGGCAGCTGACGGTGCCCACAGCCTCCTCCCACACAACCTCCTCCTCAGCTGCCCTTTGTTGGGCCAGCATTCTTCTCTCCTGGGGTTCCATTCAGGACCTGCATGTTGCACAGTATATTTTTTTAAAAATCATTTTTGGTTGCTATAAAATGCTGCCCTAATGCAATAATGGGTTTATTTTGTACCAGAAACACAGCCATGGAATGCACGAATAGATGACTTGCAGATTTTTGTACCCACTATGTCACCTGTAATTGAAAAATAATTAGATGATCCATCTGCTTCCTGCTATGCGCTCCTCAATTTTCTTCACTACCCATGGTATTTAAGAACTTTAGGCATTTTTGGGGGGTATTAATTAATCACTAATAAAAACTCTAGGGAAATTGATTGACTCTGCAATACAATTTTGCCAGCACTTAACAGACTGTTTTTCTTTTTGATATAATTTAAGTCTGACTAAGATGACCTCTGTTCTTATTAATAGTTTGTATTTTATGCCAACACTATTGAAATTTCTCCCCATTTTTTTTATAGACTCTGCGGAAAATAATAGATACCATAATAAGTGGAAAAATAATCTATTATCCCTGCAGTAATTCTTGATCAGAAGACAAAAAAGTTATACAGGTTACATTTCTCTGCTGATATTATTCAGAGGTAAAGGTTGAATAGACAATAACCTTTGGAACAAATTACATATAATTGTACCGATTTCTCCCTATGGCTTAGTACAATTATCCCACTGTGAGATAGCATATATCATTGTAGAGAAAAGCTGATTTTTAAAAATTTTCAAGAATTTTAATTTTAACATTTCCGGCTAAAAAAAAAAATCTTTGTTTTTTCTTCAGTCTCTCAGTCCAGGGCAATATTTGCAGCACTTTAGGAGGAGGAATAACATCTTTTAAAAACATCTTTATTGATTAGGCTTTAAAAAAATACACAAGAAATCAATATTTACTGTTACAATAGGATGTAGATTAAAAAATGAGAAATTGTACACTCTTATACACATAGCGATAAACATCACTAATGCTTTGTTGTTATTTGTTACAAGAGTTACACATTCTAAACAACTGTGGTGTAATAATACTGCTTATTTTATTTTTTACCCATGCTTTCCCAGTGAACAATATGTGGAGTGAGCATTTCTCCATGTTAATAAACACAGGTCATGGTTGTCATTTCTTTTTCTTTTAAAAAATATTTTTATTGATTTCAAAGAGGAAGGGAGAGGGAGGGAGAAAGATGAAAAACATCAATGATGAGCAAGAATCATTGATCGGCTGTCTCCTGCATGCCCCCTACTGGGGATCGAGCCCGCAACCTGAGCATATGCCCTGAACTAAGAAACAAACTGTGACCTCCTGGTTCATAGGTCAACACTCAACCACTGAGCCATGCTGGCCAGGCCATCGTTGTCATTTCTAAGAGTGGCCTGCCCATTTGTTATTTAACCAGCCCGTTTTGTGGACATCTAAATTCTCATGGTATTCCTGGCACTTTTGATTCATGTTAGGTCTATTGCTGATGGCTTACCTGAAGCCCAGAGAGCAGGCATGCACGAGCAGGTCATTCTCACCTGGAATGGCCTCTGTGGCAGAATCATTTCCTCCATTTCCAGGAATCACTTTGGTTTATATTGGGGAAAAGTCAGAGCTTTAGCTGACTTTTCTCTGCTCTTTCCATTTGCCGTCATTGCATATGCAGACCTTGGGGCCCAGGCTTCTATCTCACAGAGGCCCTTGTGGTGGCAGCAGCTGGTCAGGAATTAAAGCATCTTTCTCTCTTTCACAAAACATGTTATTTGTGGCTGACTTGGCTTGGGGGAAAAACAAATAAACAAATGAAACCTTATGTAAGGAAAGGAATTCCTCCTCCTCTTTCCCTTCCCCTCCTCTTCCCCTCCCCCCCCCTTCCTCTTCCTCCTCCTCCTCCTCTTCCTCCTTGTTCTCTGTTCTAACAGTGTTCATCTAGCCAGTGGTCAGCAAACTGCAGCTCGCGAGCCACATGCGGCTCTTTGGCCCCTTGAGTGTGGCTCTTCCACAAAATACTGCCTCTTCCACAAAATACCAACTTCTGCGCATGGGCCACGAAGTTTCAGTCGCCCGCACGTGGTATTTTGTGGAAGAGCCACACTCAAGGGGCCAAAGAGCCACATGTGGCTTGCGAGCCGCAGTTTGCTGACCACTGATCTAGGCTATGGTTAACTCAACAATTCTCCTTTGTTAGCTTGTATCACTTTCCCAGTACCACCCACTGTCTCTCAAACTAACTCCTGGATTCAAATCCTCCTCTCACGGTCTGCTTTGGGGAAAACCCAACCAAGACAACTCCCTAGCTCCAATATGTTTTCTGGATCCCCATTGTCTGCACAGTAAAGCCCAAACTTTATTTCTTACAGGGCATTGTGGAGGATTCTAACCTTTATTTCTAATGTCCATTTTCACCACCCTTTCGAGTGACCATTGGTTACAGCCAGACTGAGCCCCTGACATGCTCCATTCACGTCTCCCATTGCATCTGTCCTCCCCTCCCCCCCAGCTCCCTGTTTTACACTGGACTGAAATGACCTGAATCAAAGGATCCAAAGGCAGAGAGAAGCAATAGAAAATCCAGAATTTAGAGCTTTATTTTATTATAGGAAGTAAAGCAAAAGTGAGTACGGTGGGAGTTAAATAATTTAAATAATAGTTCAGCCCATCTGTCATCTCTATGAAAAGGTCAGGATAGATTCCACTGTGGAGTTTCATCCTATATAATAAAAGGGTAATATGCAAATGGACTGAAGAGAGGAATGACCAGTCGCTATGACACGCACTGACCACTAGGGGGCAGGTGCTCAACGCAGGAACTGCCCCCCGTGGTCAGTGTGCTCCCACAGGGGGAGCGCTGCTCAGCCAGAAGCTGGGCTCACAGCTGGCGAGTGCAGCTGGACATCCCCCAAGGTGTCCTGGACTGCAAGAGGGAAGAGGGGCCTTTCTCCCCCAATCGAGTACATGAATCTCGTGCACTGGGCCTCTAGTATATAATAAAAGAAAAATGAAACATAACAAAGTGGAAGGCAAGGCATCACTTTATACTTTGAAAAAAGTTCCACCAATGGCTAAGCCAGAGTGCCTGCCAATTCTGTGCGATGTTTGTGAAATACACAGCAGCTCAAAGGAATCCAGACTATCACAAAGGAGCATTTCTGACACCCAAACACACGTTTCTCCCAAGTTCCTTCTCTGCTTCCAGACTTAAGTATCTGTTCAGGACACACATACAAAAAAAATCACTATGTTAAGACGGTAATTTGGAAGGTGTTCCATGGAACTCAGCTGTATAATTGAAGAGATGCTTCTCATATGTTCACCCGGGGCCTTTGAACTCTACCAAGTGCAAGTTGCTGCCAGTTTCTGAGATGAGGCCTGGTAATGTTTCAGTGCAAAAACTAGGGTGCATTTGTCACCACAGAAAGGACGTGGGGTTACATTTTCCTCTCCTGCATTTTACCTTCTCTGCTTCTGGGGATCGTGCTGTCTGGAAGCACATTGCTCAGAGTTCCTTGATTGATGACTCAATATGCCTATGTTGGGTGAGGACCTACTGTGCACCCAGCAATGCTAAGGAACAGAGTGGCCTGCTAAAACACACATTATCAGGTGGGCAGGTCACTTCCCAGGCCGCTGGGGAGACTTAAATTTCCTTAAGGGCATGCATGTGGTTTGAATCTTACTCTATTGCTGCATGGATATCGCAGAGAACATTGTGCCCTGTGCAGGCTTTAAATCAAGACAAACACTGAGCAGATGACCCATGTGCTCCCTCAGCTCAGGTCAGACCAGAAGCCTGTGCTGGACCTTGCTCCAGGCAAAGGTTGTCTCCCATACAAGGGTCTATGATCTCTTTGAAGGGCTTGGGGTCAGGGCCGCTTTTGGCTGCAAAAAATCTCCTGGCTTTGTCAGTGAGCACATTTAATATCTTACACAGCAAGAACTGCAGAGGTGGCTGGGTCCAAGGTTGTTAAACCCCAGATCCTTTTGATCATCTCCACCTGAAATTTTCCCTGCTTTCTACTCCTTGGTGTACTGGCCTTGACCACCAGACTGTTCCCCTCATGGACACACACTGATATGACAGCATCTTTCCACAGAGGTCAATTTCATCTTCCCATGTGTTTCTTTTTAATAGCAGACACTTCTATCAAGAGACCGTGGGCCACACATAAACTGATCCATGGAAAGAAGAATTGCAGTGATGTTATTTGGCTGAAGCTAACCTGTTTGCACTCCTTACATCATGTGCAGAGGAGATGAATACTCAGGACTGATTCTTAGGCAGTCAGGTAACCATGCTGATGATTTTTTGGGTCTCAGTTTTCTTACTTTTCTATCTGCAGCATAATGCTTTTCCTCTGAATATGGGTGGTTGGGAAATCTAATTCAACAAGTATGACTACACACCTGCTGGTTGTTGAGCACTGTTCTAGATGCTGTAAGGACTTAAGAGCTAAGACACTCTCTTAACCCTTAGGTAGCTTCTAATCTCAGCAGGAGGCTAAGGTAATTCATAGTATGCAAGACAAGTCTCATTATAATCAAAGCCATGTGGGAGGTCAAGCTACTCTGTGAACCGGCCTGAGTCAGGATTAGAACCTGTTCATCTTGGACTGGCCCTTTAAGGAGGTCTCTGCTTCCCAGGGGAAGTTTAAATCTGGGCCATAATTGAGGCCTCGGGTTAGGATAAAAGGAACTTTTTTCAAAGTGACCAGTGCTACCCTCTTCCTGGTCACCGGTCTGGCCACTAGGCTTCATTCTAAGGCAGTCGTCTACTAGAGCTATAGCAAGGGCAGTGTCAAAGAGGGAAATGAACCAGCATTTGTTGAGAACCAGTTACAGGCCAGACCTTTACATCTGCTTTAGTTCATTTAATCAAATTAGAGAGCATCCAAGGTTCAAGGTAGTTATTATTCTCAGAGTTGCAAATAAGGCAATTGACATTCAGAAAAGTTAAGTAGCTCCTCCAAATTGCCATGAGACAATCTCAGACTATCTGAAGCCAAGATCAGATTCCCTCTCTTGGAGGCCTTTAATTTTCTAGCTTTTAGAGACAGAGAGTAATCTGTGTCCCTAGCAGGGGTATAGAGGCCTAGAGGCAAGAAACATATTAATGATTTTAGGAATGTCCTAAAACAATCAGTCGGAGTGCGAGAAGAGCAAACGGAGTGTATGTGCTGATGTCTGTGGGTTTGAATCATTTGGCCTTAAGACAATTATTGGGCCCCACGATAGGAATGCGGGATTGGGAAGAAAGATTCTAACATGTGCCCTCTTCCTGAAGACTTTATTCTTTAGTTTTTACATTAAACCACTGACATCTTTATTCGTTTTAGTAATCCTCTCCCTCAAAGAACTTATATTCTAGCTGTTATTTCAGACCAACTATTAAGAAGAAAGTGGCGTCAGAGGTTCAGGCTCTATTGAAGCAAATGCATATCCTGGAGTGCATGGCTGGAGCATCTGTCCTGCTTTAGGAGGTGGTCAAAGAAGGCTTCTTAGAGGAGAGGGATGAACACATTCCACACTTTCATCTTGGAGAGGCAGAGGGAAAAGCCAATGGAACAAGGGCATGAAAGGAGAAGGGGGCCTTCGGGGAACATTGCTCCAGCACTTCTCTTTGTCTGTGGAGCTGGGTGTCAAACCGGAACTTCTGAAAGACTGTGTAACCCAGGACAGAGCCTTTTTCATTCAGTGAGCAAGAAAGCGGAGGGCTACTGTAGACACATAAAGAAATGCCTAGTTAGCCCTTGGAAAAACAAAGTCTGAATCAACCACTTCATTCCCTATTCATTGTTGTGTATAAGTTGTGCTTTTCCTGTTAAAATTTGTGTTAAGCACATTACTAAAACCATGAAAATCATGAAAAAAAAATAGAAATAAAATGGAATGAAAACAGGGACTAACCTCTAAGTTAAAAGCAACAAAAAAAGCGACAAATATTTTGCTTTGTAAAATTTAAAATCGTATTTAATTTAATTACCAGGCAGGCTGGGAAAAAACATTGCTAGTAAGTATGTCAAAGTGACCAGTGCTGGCAAGGATGCGGGTGTCACTTACACATAGCTGAGTGTGTCCCCCTGTGCAGGGAAGCTCCCAGGCAATTTGGATCCAGGTGTTAAAGTGCCCCAAACCTTTGAGTTGATGCTAATTGAGATATCTGTTCTAAAAAAATGTCCTAAGTGTAGGATATAGTCATTAAGCACAATATTTTCAGCCCAAATTCTCAAATATAGAAATTTAAGTAAACAATATATAATAAACATCTTCAAAGACTTTTTTATGGTGCATATATTATTTTGGTAATGCTGAAATAGTAACTAAACACAAGGGGATATGGAGATATAAGCCATCATGCCAAGATTCTGCCCCACCTTCAAGGAGGGTGCCAACCAATTGCCTGGGGCAGAATGCAAAGGGGCAAAAGGGGAAGGTGATGCAGAGTGAGAACATGTCACCCCTGGAGATGCAGTAGGGAGGCAAATTACTGGAAGGAATGAATCTTCCTTTTCTAAATCTATTTATATTTTTATTTTAGAAAACACATGCAAGCTTGCTGCAGAAAAATATGGAAAATAGAGAAAGAGCAAAAATTACTTGTAATTCTCCAGACAACAGTTAATCTCATGGCAAGTTTCCTTCTTTTTTTCCTTCAGCAAAGATGTTTAGGTTTAGGAAGAATGGGATCTGAGAAAGGACTGCTGGATATTTATGGGAGCCAGAGCAAGCAGGTGTTTTAAAAACATGGCCCTCATTTAGATCTTGTACTAGTGAAATTCAAGGCCCTATTGGTACTTGTAAGAAAAAAAAACAAGGTAAATGTGCAATTGCAGAGACTTAGCTGTCCAAGTTGAGAAGAACCTAAGCATCATATATTCTCATCCTACGTTTTCAACTTACAAATTGTGAAACAAAGGCGAGTGAGGCTCAGATTTGCCTAAGACTCCAACACCTGAGTGAGGCCTCCTGATTTCTGCTGGCAACATTGGCAAGGTGCTCGGCCATGGGTCTGGCGATCAGGCTGCATGGGTTCAAATCCCAATTGTGTGATATGTTATTTAACCTCTATGAACTCTGGTTTTCTCATCTGTGAAGGTGGATGATGATAATAACGCTGTCCTCCTCTTTGTGGGATCAAATGTCATAATAACTTACATCACTTCGTTAGGGCTGACATAACAACGTATCACAAACTTGGGGGTTTAAACAACAGGAATTTATATTCTCACAGTTCTGGGGACTGGAAGTCCAAGATCAAGGTGTTGGCAGCTTTGCTTCCTTCAAAGCCCCTCTCCTTGGCTCACATAGGGCTGTCTTCTTGCTGTGTCCTCACATGGTCATCGTTGGTCTGTTATTTGTGATATAATCTCTTCTTAGAAGGACATTGTCATATTGGATTAGGGACCCCTTCATTTTACCTTAATTATGTCTTTAAAGACCCTGTCTCCAAACACGGGTACATTCTGAAGTACTGCAGTCAGAAATTCAACATATGAATTTGGGGGGAACGTAATTCCACCAAAATCAGTTGTATATATGTTTAGCCTACTGTCTGGCTTAGAATAAGACTTTTTAATTGACTATTATTTTTAGTGACTAGAACCATTCTTTTCCACCTTATGACATTTTGTAACACTTGTAGAGGTTCATTTTCCATTTTATAAGCAGCAAAATTCCTGTTATGTGGCACATCCTTTTACCGTTGGGAGATGCTGGATTGAACAAATGTATTTAATGTTAGAAAGCACTTTTAACTAACATCTACAGAATTTATATATGACAGAAGACTCCTGGGAAGGGCTGACTTGTACTAATAATAAAGATTGAAAGCTTTAGATTAAAAGAAAAAACCATCTGTACTTAATTATGATGAGCCTTTCATTTCAACTTGGTTGCCAATGCAGATACTACAGTCCACTGGAAAGGAAGTATTTGCTTGCTCTATTCTTCTCCATTCCCCCAGCTCATCTACTTCCTCTACACTTTCCACTGTGAAGGAGTTGATCAGCTATAAAATAGATGTTAAATGGACTCTCTAAAGAAAAGTTAGTGTCTCTCTCTAAACCTATTTATGTATGCCGTTCTTGCAGTATGCAAGTATAATTCTTCATTTTAATATCCCTCCTCTCTAGTCCCTGATGATCGAAAGATTCTATTTCAGCGGGGTTGGGTCGGGGGAGAGACTAATCATATTATATGCAAATTTTAACTATATTTAGAAATCCAACTCATTCCATGGACAAACAATAGGAATTACTGAATCCATCCTTTCAACTAACACTATCAGGATCCATTTATTAGATTAATAAAGTGGAAAAGCAAGATTCTTTCTCTTTCAACATACAAGTAATTGTAGGGACATAAATTAATTCACTGTGAAATGTGTTTAATCATTACAAATGGTTAAAACCTCAGGGTTTTATTGGTTTGAGGTTAGGGTCTAGTTTTGGGATTTTCCCCATTTAATTAGTTTGAGTCCACCTTGGCACTAGCTATCTAAAATCAGGTGAGTCAGTTGGGAATGTAATAGGCACAAACTCTGTGACTTTGAAAAACATTTGGATGCTGGTGGGGAGTGCATGCTGGGCTACGTGGGATGGTCTCTATTCCGAGGACACCTGACCATTTTAAAGAGTAATTTGTGTTTATAGTATTTGAAGGGTTGCCCATTGCCTTCAGGGAAAGTGTTGATGTTTGCTCACTTTCTGTAGTGCCTGATAAAAATATATAACCCTTATTCCCATCCCTGGCAAACTCCACATTAAAGAGCAGTTCAGTCCTTGAAGTAGGCATGACCTTATTGTTTATAAACACAGCTACTTTAAACCACAACTGATAGCCCTGTCTCTCATATCACCATTATCTTTCATCCTAGGTAAGGACTTTCTCTCCCCTCCAATGAAGACAAACATGTTTTAGCCTTACAGTTGGCAGCTACCTGACATTAAAAACCAATTGTAGCCAGTTGCCTGTGGCTGATAAACTAGCAGGGGAAGTAATCTTAGATGCTAAAAATCCACATTAAAATTTATAAAAAGATGAGAGAGAGAGAGAGAGAGAGAGAGAGAGAGAGAGAGAGAGAGAGAATGAGAATTTGAGAAGTTTATATAGAATCACCAACTTTTTGGCCATCATTTTATTTATATACTAGAGGCCCAATGCATGAAATTCACGCACTCAGGGTGGGGGTGGCCAGGCTGAGGGACCCCACCAGTGCACAATTGGGGCCTGGGAGGGACATGGGAGGTTGGCCGGCCGGGGAGGGACTCTGGAGGGCTCCAGGGTGTGTCCAGCCTGTCTCACTCAGTCCTGATCAGCCAGACCCCAGCAGCAAGCTAACCTACAAGTTGACTGGTCAACTGTCTGCCCCCTGGTGGTCAGTGCACATCATAGCAAGCAGTTGAGAGGCCTTAGCATATCATTAGCACTAGAAGCCCAGTGCACAAATTTGTGCATGGGTAGGGTCCGGCCAGCCTGGCCCCAATCAGGGCGGATTGGGGCTGGGCCTGTTGGCAGGAAGAGACAGCAGGAGGTTGGCCAGCCGGCACCCCTTGATTAGGCCCCAATCAGGGCTGGGCAAGCTGTGGGGAGGGGCTGTGGGTGGTTGGCTGCTGGCCCCGCCCCCGATTGGTGGGGGGGCAATCGAGGGTGGGGCCAGCCAGGGGGAGGGGCTGCAGGAGGTTGGCCGGCTGGCCCCGCCCTGGTTGGGCTGGTTTGCTGGCCACAGTGGACATCATAGTGACTGTTCTGGTCATTATGGCATTCTGGTTGCTGGCTTTTTATATATATATAGATATTATGCTTTGATTGGTTGAATGGCTGAGTGGATGACTAGACACTTAGCATATTAGGCTTTTATTATATAGGATATAAAATATATGTACATATTATAATCTATATATATTATAGATAGTGATAATATGCTACTATCTACTCTTACTATTAGCTAACATTGAGGGTTTAATACCTGACTAGCTCTTTACATTCAGTCTGCACAACACATATGTTGTAGGTACTGTTAATGTTCCCATTTTGCAGATAATGAAGTAGAAGTTCACAGAGGCTAAATATGCTGTCCACTTAACCCAGCTGATGGGTGGTAGAGCTGGAGACTGGACTCCTGATCGCTCAACACATGGACTTGAACACCACCATTCCTTTTAAAACAGAAAAAAAGGACTACAAATTTATTCATAACCAAAAATGCGGGAAAGACATAATTTCAGAAACCCTGAAGTTATCATGATAAAAACTTCTCTCATTCTTATTTTTCTTATTTCAATATGGACAAGAGAAAGCTTTGGCAAAGGCCTGATCTGGCCCACTGATTTGCACTCAGGAATCCTGGCTCTGAGTCTACAGCAACAGAGAAACTTTCAGTCAACAACCTGGGTGACTTTCTAGAGAGTTCAGATCAAGAGCCTAAAGGTGTTAGTCATTTTAAGGACATTCATGATTCATTTTGTGCATTCATAAAATGTGTCAATTTTTAAAAAATATATTTTTATCGATTTCAGAGAGGAAGGGAAAGGGAGAGAGATAGAAACATCAATGATGAGAGAGAATCATTGATCAAGTGCCTCCCGCATGCCCCACACTGGGGATAGAGCCTGCAACTTGGGCATGTGCCCTGGCTGGGAATAGAAAAATGACCTCCAGGTTCATAGGTAGACATTCAACCACTGAGCCAAGCTGGCTGGGCAATGCTTCAGTTTTAATCACCCCCCCCCCCCCAACACACACACACACACACACACACACACACACACACACACACACACGTACACTGGGGTCCAGAAACTACATGGCGTTAGGAGCCTGGGGAGTGATTCTCAGGTGAGAAGGTTCTTATCAGAGTCCAAGGCCTTCAGGTTGGGAATCTCCCAAAATGAGCAACAATATTTTGCCAACTTGGACACTCATATACCTTCCCTATACCTTGGAGAGAATGTCTTTCCAAGAATTCTTAATCAGTCCCATAATCCCAAAGAGCTTAAAAAAATCAATGCTCTAAACTTAGTCAGTAGGTTATGATACTGAGCAAGTAATTTGACTATTTCACTACTATCTTGGTTTCTCCATCTGTCAAATCAGAATAATTTAACTCCTGTGTTGGCATACCTTCAAAAGGGTGACCATTAGATGAGATAAAGTGCATGTATTCCCTGCCCTGTCCCTTCTGAGAGACTGTGTGCAATTTCATGTGCAGTTCTAGGACATTCTTCAGGACCAACTCTATTTCCCTGTGTCATCAGATGCTGTCTTCAGACACCTTATATCTTTTCCCTTCACAAATATTTAGTATTCTGTCCTCACTGTTCCCTGCAAATTGTTATTTCTGTTTGCTCCCCAAAGCCAGTGAAATTTAAATTAAGAATAAATGAAATCAATAAATATTGCATTTCTGCCAATCGACATGTGGAGATGAAGTGATTCAGAGAATGCCCACAGTGATACACAGTCACTTCCAGGTAGATCAGGAGGGACCAGCAGGGGTTGTTTTCATCAGAGCCGCCCTCAGGGAGACAGTCAATTCAAGGTGGCTGACTTAGGCACATCTTCCAACACCAAAATATTTCTGCTTGTTAGAAATTCCAAATGGTGTGATTTTCCCCTTTCAAGGGGAAGATACGGGAGCCCAACGATCTTCTGAGGGGCTTGCTGTCTTTATTGCCACATGAGCAGCACACACACACACATTGCAGCCACATCCAGCACCTGGATGGCACTTAGGAGCAACAGACAGGAACATTCACTAGCACGATTCTATTGACTATGGGCCAATGTCCATAGTCAATTTCCTGTAGAAGCCTCATGGTTTGGTATCATTTAGGAAGGAAATGAATCTCTCAGGGAGTGAAGCTTCTCTCATTGGCCTCACCAACCTGTGCCTTCTGAAATACAGGTGACAGGGAAGGTTTAGTCAAGAAGAAGGTGAAGGGACTAAAGACAGGGTCATCAGGTCTCCTTGAAACATAACAAGACCCCAGAACACACAGCTTCCATCCTCACCATGGACCATGGAATTACATCTTTTTCCTTGAGGCATGTTTTGTTGGTGGAGAGGAAGATTTCCTTAAAATCAGTGTAAAAAGGCAAGACAGATACTCTACAGTAATGGAATCCTAGATCAGAATTAAATTAGGCATCATGTGCTATTTATTGAGTACGACCCCACACTTGATTTTTGCTCTAATCCTGCACGTGTCAGCAATGCTGGGACATCTCAGGAGAGCTCACTGCTTCCTGGCCCGGACAGCTGGAGCCATTAAGTAGTTATGCCCCTACTCAAACATTTATTAAAGCCTTATTTACTAGGCAGTGGGAACACAGCAGTGAATAAGGGGCATGTCACCCCAACTTCAGGAATCTGAGAATTGAGTAGAAGATAAAAATGAAACCAGCAACTACAATGTTTTATTTTTCCTTATTGAATTTCTGTGATTGTACATACTACTCATTATTTAAGCACACACCATAAGTCTAGTCCATCTCTCACAGGACAAATCCACCTGGTATTTGAAGACAATGATCCTATTTCCTTTTAAAAACTAAAAAGACTCACCTTCCTCTCTCTCCCTCTTTCCTCCCTCCCTAATGTGAATTAGATAAACCTCGTCAGTTAGGATGAAAAACATACTACTCCCTTTAATGTACGCACTGCCAGGATATCTATATCTATAAAACCCTAATATGCAAATAGACCGAATGGCAGAACAACTGAACAACTAGTCACTATGACATGAGCTGACCACCAGGGGGCATGCACGGAACATGGTGGGTATTGGCAGCAGACGGCAGAGCCTGGAACATGCCGGGCATCGGCTGTGGCAGGATGGTGGAGTAGGTGAGCGGGGGTGCCAGACCAAGGTGGGGCGCCAGTTGCTGTCATCGGGGTGAGCTTCTGGTGTTTACTGAAAATTTTTTGCTCCCCCATGCCACAGTCCCGCCCAGTGCTTGCACCCGCTGCCGGCACCTGGCACCAGCCCCAATCACTCCATACTGTCAGCAGGTACGAGCAGGGCCAGCGCCATCAATGTGTGGGAGTGGCGGTGGCGGTGGCGGCTCTACTCCTGGCAGATAGGGGACCAGGGGCCACGATGTGAGGGGCTGGGCGGGGGTGTGAAGGATGGGCCG
Organism: Myotis myotis; assembly: GCF_014108235.1. NCBI lineage: Eukaryota > Metazoa > Chordata > Mammalia > Chiroptera > Vespertilionidae > Myotis > Myotis myotis. Next base: position 11,780,918 of record NW_023416319.1, read on the forward strand.
AGACCCACCCCTGTGCCCACTGCAGCCTCACGACCCACAGTTCCTTTTAAGGTGCACGAATTCATGCTCGAGGTCCCTAGTTATTATATCAAAAGCCAATACTTGGATTCCCTCTTTGCCTTTTGAAAGTAAAGTAAAACTTGAATTTGAATTTGGGAAGAAAAAAAGGTGAAGTTATTCTTGCATAAAGGTTCCTTACCTTACCTTGTCTTATTGGAAAATTTGGCTCTTTCTTCCACATTTCCCTCAACTATTTATTATGCATTTCATATCCTTAGACTTTTCAAGAAGAAACATAAAAACCTAACAAAGAAACCTAAACAAATTAAATGGAATCTATTTTTTTCACATGTAAAATGGATTTCAGTTTTGCCTTACGGAGGTCTTATGTTTCATTATTATTTAAAAATGTCATGAATATTTTGCCTGCTGGGTGTACAGATTTTCCTCCCATTTTTCAATCTTACCCAAAACCCCTTATTGCATATTTAATGAGTTGTAGCAGCTCTTAGTGGTTGCTTTTTAAAATTACAAACTCCAAAGCCTGTGTTGGCATTTTGCTAACTGGTTTCTGCACATGTGGTACGGCTGAGCATTTACAGAAAGAAATGCAATAATAGAAGCATTTGTGGGATGAATACAAACTTGTGCAACCTTTAGAAGCAAGTGGGGCTGTATTGAGGGAGCGAGCTGGGCTCCTCCACACACTCATTTTAGAAGACGGTCTTCCAACTTGGGTGACTTAGATCAGTGGCTACTTTATCATCCTCTCCCATCTCCTCTCCTCTGGCCAATCATGGGAAACCCATCATTACAGCCATGTACAGAGTTGGAACCTGGGCTGGGTGTCCCACAGCCTCATGTTTTCTCTTTGCCTTGCCCACTAGGGTGCTGTGAGCTTCTGGAATGTACATGTTTCCCTTGCAGTTGGGAGAACTGAAGAGTGCTCATAAAGCAAAATAGTTATGAGAAGTAGGTGAGCTGGGAAACATTGAGATTTTAGGAATGAATTTTTTAAAAGTTGGTTTTCTTTCTTTTTTTCCAAAGGGACATTTCCAGAAAGACTAGAAAGAGTGATTATGAGAATTAAATAAACCAAGGCCTGGAAAATGTTTAGCATACCTGAAAATTACTCAATAACTGTTCATTATTATTAAGTTGCAGGCACACTCAACTTTTATTTGAATTGTTGTAAACCCCTCAAAGGGATTTGGGAAACAACTTTTTAAAGGGGGCCTTAATTGCATCAGGAAACTTGCCAGAAACATTGCCTTATGTGGCCTGCATAGAACCATAGGTTATAGGACCAATAGCGATGCCCCAAAACAAACAGTGGTGGCCCTAGGTGAGTTGGTGACACTGCGGGCAGTACAAAGGAATGAGACTTTGATGAGAATTTGACCACTTCCTGTCTGTTGTATGTTGAGACAGCCCTGCTCAAAACTGAATTTCTGAGGGCACAAAGCCTCATGACCTCTCCAAATCAATTTAGTTTTGACCTCCCCCAAATAGAATAACTTAGGGAAACTGATGCAGCTCTGTGGGCAGGGGGTGGGTGGGGTCGGGGGTCAGAGTAGTGGACCTTCAGGGTCAAGAGGGAGAACCACAACTTAGTTCCAACAATGTCTGTGTCTTCTTTTTTATTTACCTCTCAGGACCACATCCAAGTGCCATGATCTCTGAGGAAAGGGGTTCACTCTCTCAGCATCCCCACTCCACTCCAACACACACCAGATGTACTGCTGCCCTTATGTGTAGCTTGGCTCTTTCTAGTAAATTTGGAATGGAGGAAGTTTTCATCTTATTTCCATCCCTCACTCCTTCCATTGCCCTCTTCATTTTCCCTGGTGCTTTTATTATTATTTATTTACTTACATATTTCTATTGATTTCAGAGAGAAAGAGAGTGATGGAAACATGAATGATGAGAGAGAACCATTGATTGGCTGCCTCCTGCATGCCCCACACAGGGGATAGAGCCCACAACCTGGGCGTGTGCCCTGGCCTGGAATTGAACCATGACCTCTTGGTTCATAGGTCGACCCTCAACCACTGAACTACACTGGTCAGACTCTCCCTGGTGCTTTTAGAGAGCCTTCAACTTGTTCTTTCATGTTGTCCTGGACCCCTCAACTAGGGAGAACCATTTGGGCATCCCAACTCATCCCTTTGGGACAATTCCTCAGCCAAGACAATTCAAATTCTGGAATCATAGGTGATTTTACTTGCTACAAAGACATATACATTAATAGTAACCATAAAAGCAAATATTCGGTGAGAATTTATTGTGTACAGGACATGCTTCTAGATGTTTTGTATGTGTCCATTTCTTTTAATTCTCTACAACCCCTGACATTTAGACCCAGGGAGTTTATTTATTTCATATTCCACTTTATTCCAGGAAGAATTGACATAAAGGCTATTCCTACTTGTGAGAGGTGGATGACAGGCTTAATTTTCAGCTTTCATCCAGGTAGTAAAAAGAGGTACTGAACCATTTTCCCAGGTTAGGATATTGAACCATCATGATATTTGTTCTTCCCTCTAATTTTTTACCGAAATGCCTACAGTCCAGCAGAAAGCTTGACTCGTTGCATTTCTATCTACACAGTTGAAGGGTGAGCAGCAGTCAAAAGAAAAGCAACACATGAAAGATATCCCCTAGAACACAGAGGCCATGCTGGAGACAAGTGGGAAAGGAAGGCAAGAACCAGGCCAGTGTAGTATGAAAGTAAGATGCTGGAGTAGCTGAGTCTGAACATGCATTTTGGGCCACCAGGAGCCCAAATGTCATTGTTGGTTACAACAAAACCTCCTTAGCCGCAGCTCTGGCTGCAGAGAGTGCAAGAAAAGAGCAGGTGCTCACCCACCAGACATCGCATCTACATCTGCTCACACAGCCGGCAGCACCATCAACAACGAGCCTCCAACGTGAAGGCCAGTGGCAGGTGCATCACAAATGAGTATCACAACCAGAGACTAATGGCTTCCTTACACCCAGATCAGAGAAGAACAATGAGCAAAATCACTAGTCACACTTTGATTGGTCAAAACCCATTTTTTTTTTTTTAAATCAGTGAGACAATCTACTTTAGTGAAAGCTGCAAGTGTCTATTATTCAATTAAAATGTGTGGGTGTTCCCATATTTGTGAATTCCCCTTTTGCATTTTATCACTTCACAGCATGAGTCCACTTAGGTTATAATTTTGTAGTTAACTCGAACATATGATGAATGAAATACCCTTTACAGCAAAAGTCAGAGCAAATCCCTTATTCATTCATTTGCTCAATGTTTTTCTCTTCCTCGATTTTTCAGTTTACTAAACGTTCTACCCTCGTATGAATACCAGCCGTTGTTTCATCGTTAGCTACAACCCTTTTGTGAATACCAGGTCAATGTTGAACAGGATAATCTATCTTTGACTAGAACAGTTGAAAGTAACTCAAATTGCCCGGCCCTCGAATAGAAAAACAAAGTACATCTGAAGGAGATGCTTGGATCTATTCTGTATCTTTATTAATAGCATCTCGAGCACTTCAGGCAGCGTTCACACCCAGGCACAGCTGGTGCTTTTTCTGGTAGATTTTCAAAAGCCAAGGCTCCTGTTGCTTTGCTGGCTGGGTCTTCTTTGAAGCAGCACCAGGGCCTTTGCCGCCTCCTCTGCAGCTACTGTCACCTCCGCTCTTTCTGGTGCAAAGACAAGTAAATCTCCTAGTTAAGTGTTAGCAGTAATCAAAGTGTAGCCGGTCACAGAGATCTTGATATGTGAGGCGCTTCATTCCTGAGGACCCTGAGGACTGGCCCCTCACCAGGCTCTGCCCTTAGTGTTGGTGGCATGTCTCTGGAAGCAAAGCCTCTGGCCTGCCTTCATTCCCATCAGGCAAACATTGTCTAGGGCAGTGGTTCTCAACCTTCCTAATGCCGCGACCCGTTAATACATTTCCTCATGCTGTGGTGACCCCCAACCATAAAATTATTTTCGTTGCTACTTCATAACTGTAATTTTGCTACTGTTATGAATCATAATGTAAATATCTGGTATGCAGGATGTATTTTCATTATTACCAATTGAACATAATTAAAGCATAGTGATTAATCACAAAAACAATATGTAATTATATATGTGTTTTCCGATGGTCTTAGGCGACCCCTGTGAAAGGGTCGTTTGACCCCCAAAGGGGTCGCGACCCACAGGTTGGCGACCCACAGGTTGAGAACCGCTGGCCTAGGGTGAGTTTTGATGACTGAATTATGCCGTAAGTGCAAACACAACAAGCCAATCTCATTGTGATACCATTGTAATGAGCCTAGCTACAGGAAACAAGCAAAGGGAAGGCCAGACATAGGCATGCTCCTGGCAATACTTGCCTGTCAACCAGACCTGTGAGCAGAGGTCATTGGCCAGAATGGGCATGGCTACTGCAAGCGCTTTGACGATTCACAATATTTAATCCCCTGCACAAAGGAATTGGCTTTCTTGTGCTTTTGGGACCCTTGGGACTCTGTGGCGTGGGGTGCACTCTCCTGCATTCTCCCGTGTGGCCCACAGTCATGTGGACCCCACACACAACGGACTGACGGACTGTAGCTAGCCTGATGCTGGACTGGACCCAGCCCCAACATGGAAAGGAAACTCTGGGCACTGGCTTTGCTTCTAGCTTTACTGAAACCCCAGCTCCACTTCTTCCATGACTGGACTAAGGGAAATGAGACTTTGGAAACCCAGGGATGTAAGTCCACCCAAATAAACATCACTCCTTCTCCTGTGTGAGTGTGTGAAAATTCTTCTTCTCAGGATATTGTAAGAAGTCTCCCTGCTCCCTCCAGCAGCACCCAGTGGGGAAGAGAAACCCCACCCCCACACCCACTTAGTCTGATAACAATTAGACAACCAGGCTGTTCTGAGGTTAAGTCAAACTTCCTCCTGGGGGGCACTCTACTCTCCCCCTCACTGAGCTGAGGACCCCCCTTGCTCTGCATGTAAATGTGATAACCACACTGTGTCTGTGAGACAGAAATCCCAGAAAGATGGGATGTAATTTCCGCCTGTCCATAAACTTTCTCACTGGATGCCACAAAAGTGTATAAAATTCTATTTCTTTATCTTTGCTTTTCCACTTTAGAGGTGAAATTTATATTCCCCATTAGAGAGAGAAGAAAATCTTTCAGAAACAAAAAAATTGCCCCTTTTTCTTTTTCCTTTTTTTCTATCTTCATGGCGTACATAAAAATTAAGCCTTAGGTTATAACTTCCCTGCTTTCATTGCCCTTATGATGTTTTCAGCATTTACATGTCTTAATACACTGAAGTGGTAGCTCTATCCCCTGATAGATTCTAACCTAGCATGCTGAGCCATCGAGAAGTTTACTCTTCTCTCTAATTCTCTGAAATGCCTACAGTTCATTTCCATGGCCATAGCCTTATGATGTGCTCATTGTTCAAATACCTACCTTCCAAAATCACATCTTCAAGGTAACAGCATTGCTCAGAGGAGTTATTGATAGTGCGCCGTGTAGTATCTAACTGCTGCAGCTCCTTTTAAGTTTCCTATTGAGTTTTGCTTCCTATTGTGCAGACCCATCTGAGAGTTCACAGTGAGCTGAGAAAGGCCTAGGATGGGCGGGCCAGAATTTAGGACTACTTACTTTAGTAAACGTAGCGTGTTGTGCAACCATCACCAAAACTCAGTTTTAGAACATGTTCGTCACCCCAATAGCATTGCTAAAGCATATTTAGTATTAATCTCCAGTACCACACCCCGCTCCCTAGGCTCTCACTAATTGACATTGCCTCTATAGTTGTGCCTTTTCTGGAAATTTCACATAAATGGGATCCTAAACCTTTCACTGAGCATCTTGTTTTTGAGGTTCATTCATGTCATAGCATGTTTCTGTAGTTAATCCCTTTTCATCTCTGTCTAGTATTCCATTGCATGGATATACGACATTTTGTCTGTCTGTTCTCCCATTGATAGGCATTTAGATTGTTTTCAATATTTGGTGATCATGAATAATATTTGTTTATAAGTCACTGTGTAGACATGTTTTCATTTTTATTTGATAGATATGGAATTATTTTTTAAAACAGCTTTATTGAGTTATAATTGTCACATAATAAATTGCACTAATTTAAAGTGTATAATTTGATGAGTTCTCTCTCTCTCTCTCTCTCTCTCTCTCTCTCTCTCTCTCTCTCTCTCTCACACACACACACACACACACACACACACCCCTGTCAAACCATCACCACAACAAGGTCAGAACATATCCTTCGCTTCCAAACAATTCCTCATGCTGCTTTGTGATTCTCCTGCCTATCCTTCCCCGCCACCCCATCCTCAGATAATCACTGATTTGCTTTCTGTTGCTATAGATTAGTTTTTGTTTCTACATTTTTTATGTCAGTGGAATTATGAAGCATGTATACTTTTTTGGAGTTGGAGTGGGGTCTGGCTTCATTCACCTAGCATAATTATTTTGCAATTTATCCATGTTGTACGGTTTATCAATAACTCATTCCTTTTTTGTTGTTGCTGAGAAATATTTTATGATATGTATATGCCTCAGTTTGTTCATCCACTTATCTGTTCATCTGTTGATAGGTATTTAGGTTGTTTCCATTTTTGGCTATTACAAACAAAGTTCCTTTGAACATTCATATTTGTGTGAACTTTCTTCTCTCTTGGGTAAATTCCCAAGGAAGGAATGGCTACATTGTATCATATCATTTTGTAGGAAATTATAAGAAAACAATTCTTTTACATTCCCACTAGCAGTGCATGAGAGTTTTGGTTCCTCCAGACTCTTACCCTTGCCATCTGATTGTGGTCAATCGTTTTAACTTTAACCTTTCTAATACGTATGAAGTAAGGGTGCATTTTGGTTCTAAGTTGCATTTCCCTAGTGACTAATGATGGTGGGTATCTTTTCATGTGCATATTTGCCATCTGTGAATCTTCTGTAGTGAAATATCTGGTCAAAACTTTTGCCCATTAAAAAAATTAGGCTGTTTGCCTTCTAAATATTGAATTTTGAGAGTTCTTTATAAATTCTAGGTGCAAGTCCTTTATCAGACATATGCTTTGCAAATTTTTCCTTCCAGTCTCTGGCTTGTCATTTCATAAATCAAAAGGAAGTCAGAGCTGCTATATTAATATCAGACAAAATAGGTTTTAGAGCAAAAAATATTGCCATGGATAAAAAAAAGTTCATTTTATAGTGATAATCCAGTCAATTTATCAAGAGGACATAGCAATTCTAAATATTTATGCAGCTAAGAGCAGAGATTCAAAATATGTGAAGCAAAAACTGTTAGAACTGCGAGGAGAAATTGGCAAATGACAGCTGGATTTTTAAAATATCCCCTCTCTTTCAACAATTTATAGGAAAAGTAGGCAGAAAATCAGGAAAGATATCATAGGCTTGAATGACCATATCGACATCACCTGACTGATATTTCTAGAATCCTCCACTTAGCAATGTGAGCAGAGCACACGTTTTTTCCAAATGTACATGGAACAGTGGGCAAGATGGACCATATTCTAGCCCATAAAATAGATATCAGTAAATTTCAAAGTATTTGAATTACACAGTGTATTTTCCTTTGTCCTCACAATGTTGTAGGACACAGAAAGCATGACTTAGACAAATCACCAACTCTTAGAGCCCGTGTTCTCCATGGACCTGGTGTACATAGGTCTCCTATGTGCCCAGCTCATAGGAGAATCATAGGCATGTAGCTGCATGCTCCCAGGGCACCCAGAGCATATCCAACTTAAACCAGACAAATAATCACACTCAAGAACTCCCATCATTCTAATTGGTGCTAGGGTCCCCTGCCTTACAGAAGGGGAGGGAAACCTGATTGAACTCTTTTTTTTTTTTCTGTGCATACCAGTGTATAAAAAATATGGAGAAATTCCCAAGAGGAGTTAGAAAATGATGGCATATTTTAAATGCTCATATTTTTTTGTTTGTTTGTTTCTAGTATTTTCTTTTTTTTTCCATATTTTTAAATTTAAAAATTTGTGCTTTTAACATAAATGGCTAATAGAATAATACTTAATAGTGCACTATAGACTATGAGGTTCATAAGTGTAATGTTCTTTAAGAGAAACATTCATTGATTTTGATGCATCCCTATTACTACATGTGCCATCTTATTCTGAGTTTGCATCAGAAATGAATTGGAGCCCTGCAGAAACTCTGTCCCCTCGTGGTAAGTCCTGGATCACGCCTTCTGATTTCTTGAAGAAACTTATGCTTCTGCCATGAATTGTTGCCCCAGCCCACCCTTGCCCCTGTTCTGAGCCAATTGCTCATTATAAGTCACTCATATTATTTTCCAAAAGCATACTTTGCTGTGTGCTCACATGGTGGAAAGGGCGAGGGAGTCTCTGAGGCTGCTTCTGTAGGGATACTAACCCATTCATGAGGGCTCTACCCTCAAGACTTACTTACCTCCCAAAGGCCCTAACCTCCCAATATGATCCCCCTGGGGTGCAGGTCACCACATATCAATTTTGGGGGACACATTCAGACCATAATAGGCATTAAGCCCATTTTACAGATCAGGATAGTAAGGCACAGAAAATTAACTTCATGTACCTAAGATCAACTGGTGGATGAGTATTAGGGGCAAGGTTAGAACCCTGGCCACTCATTTTTCAAGACTTCCAACCACTAAACTCTCAAGGCCTCACCGTGAAGGACCAGCAGCTGATAGCACAGTATAAAGGAGAAGGAGTTACAGACAGAGCAGTGTGTGCAGGCTCAGAGGGTAAAGGTCTATGACAAGTTAAGGAAATGAAGTTCCGAGTCAGGGTGGGGACAGCAGGAGCTGATGGGGAGATAAGGTCCAAAGAACTCTAACAATATGTTTCTAGCCAATTAGGGTTGTTTTGTTTGAATTCTCCCTCTTAGAAACATATTTAAAGTTAATAAAACATGGGGGAAGTCTGGAGGGGAAATAGAAGAACAAATGTTGGATACAAAGCATTCTGAAAGTATTCTATCATTACCTAACTAGAGGCCTGGTGCACGAAATTCGTGCATGGGGGCGGGGGGGGGGCGCATGTCATTCAGCCCAACCTGCACCCTCTCCAATCTGGGACCCCCTCGAGGGATGTCCGACTGGGATCGGTCCTAAATGGGCAGTCGGACATCACTTTCACAATCCAGGACTGCTGGCTCCCAACTGCTCATTTGCCTGACTGCCTGATTGCCCCTAACCACTTCTGCCTGGCAGCCTGATCACCCCCTAAACCAGGGGCCCTCAAACTTCGGCCCGCGGGCCACATGTGGCCCGCCGAAAACATTTATCCTGCCTGCTGGGTGTTTTTGCCGCCGCTGCGTGCATAGGAATTTGTTCATAGTTTTTTTTTAAACTATAGTCTGGCCCTCCAATGATCTGAGGGACAGTGAACTGGCTCCCTGTTTAAAAAGTTTGAGGACCCCTGCCCTAAACCCTCCTTTGCCAGCCTGATCAATGCCTAACTGCTTCCCTGCCGGCCCGAATGCCCCTAACTGTCCTCCCCTGCCAGCCTGATCGCCCCTAACTGTCCTCCCCTGCTGACCCGGTCACCCCCAACTGCCCTCCCTCCCCTGCAGGCCTGGTCACCCCTAACTGCCCTCCTGTGCTGGCCTGATTGCCCACAACTGCCCTCCCCTGCAGGCCGTTCTTGTGGTCACATGGGGGCGGCCATCTTGTGTGTTGGAGTGATGGTCAATTTGCATATTACTGCTTTATTAGATAGGACAATATGGAGTATTTTTATGGGTCACAATATGATGAAATTTAAGCACTGGGAACACAGCATTGGGCACTAAGAGCCCCATGTCCTAATGTCAGTTTTGTAGCTGCTGAGTCACACACTCTTGAATTTGCTTTTCCTAATCAAGAAAGTGGAATAATAATCCTGTTGCCTTGAGGATTCAATGGTACAGTGAATATAATGTGCTTTGAAAAACATGAGTCATAAGTTAGAAATTATGAAATAGAGTTGGAACACTGGGTGGTCTTTCTGAAAGTATTTTAAAATATCCAAGGAGATTTATTCTTCTCAACATACATATTCTCAGGGAAGTATTTATAAGCAGAACTTTTGTAAACAAGCCTGGGTTTAACTGGGTTAAAGATATATAGCCAGCCCTCTTGCTCCCCGTGGTCTAATTATACTGCAAATGAAAATGGGGTGTATAAATGGCAAAGCAAACTCATTTTTGCAAAAGCAAATAGTTCCTCACAGTGATCGGGCTGGATTACCAGGAAAGTAGAGAAGGCTCTTTAAGAAACTGCAGCCAAATGAGACAGTCTACTTTGAGTCACCATCTGCGGAAGGTCCAGTGAGCCAGTAACTTTGAGCACCAGGACCAATCAGAAGCCCCACGTTGATGGGCAATCCTCCCATCCACACTTCAGAGTGGAAACTATTATCCACAATTCACAGATACTGGAACTGAGGCTCAGGAAGGTTTCAACACATGCCAAGGATTTCAATATCCTGCTGGTAAGTAAAATGATATTTGAGCCAGCTCCTACCTGGCTAACCCACAGTCCATGTTCTTTTGAATCCAAAGGTGGGCATTTTTCCTTCAGATGAGAGACCAGCCTTCCCCTGGGGGACTTGTCCCCCCACCCCCAACTTCAAGCCTAACCCAAAGGCCTCTTCTACCTTTGCAAAAACACCCACAAGTTCTTGATCACATACTGAGATGATTAAAAAGTTCAGGCAGTTCCCTAAAGTCCTAACAAAATAGTGGAAGTCAATATATAAAGCCGTATATAATCTATTATTTATTAAATTGTGATTTTTGTCCCCAAAGTAATTGTTTATGGAGGAAATTCTTACGATGTAATTTGTTAAATAAAAAATCTAAAGAGTGTAGTCAGTGTCCTGTGTGTGTAACGACTCCTCAGTGATGTAAGAACACTGCTTTATTCCCAGGTTGCAGTTGTCAAGAACATGGACCCAGCCTCTCCTGATGACCTTCCCAACGGCCTCCACGTCAGCAAGGCGTGGAGCTTGGGCATTTGTGTGAGTGGGAGCTCAGGCTTCTTGTCCGGTAGTCTTTCAGTTCAAGACCCAGCAACAGATATATAGTCTGACTTTTCTTTTTAAATTTAGTCATTTTTACGAAGTCTGCCCAGGGTGGGAGGATATGGAGTTCAACAAAGAATCGTAGATTTGATAGCTGGCCATTTTTCCCTTTGCAGAGTTTCACCTGAATTTTTTTTTCTCTTCTGGGGCTTATGGTGTCATTGCCGGGTGGGGCGGCCCCAAGCTTGGTTGAACTAAATAGAAAAGAGTTTCATTGCAGTTTGTGATGCGTCCTATCCACATGAAATGAGCCCCGCCCTCCCTAATGAAAGGCCTCAGAGACAAAAGTCATTTCAACATAGTTCATGAAATTAGGGTGGATGATGGGGATGCTATTTGATCTCCCAATTATGAATGAGTTCGTGACTAGAGAAAGCGAGATGGGTCCTCTCTTGGAAGCGCTTGGCCAGGCAGGGCCTCTGCATGGGCAGCTTTCTGAGTTATGATCAGACTTACCTCGCTGATCCACGCTCTGACCTGAGCTCCCACTATCTCCTGGGCTTGGCCTGGCCCATTGAGAAGGACAGCTCCTCCCATGGCAGATCTGGGTCCCGGGGGAATCTTGGCTGGGTTTTGGTGGCTCAGCATCCCGGGAGAACATAAGCAGGGCGAGCAAGGGTTGTGATGGGAGCTACCCAGGTGTCCTGGGCATGTGCATATTGTCAACCATTTTAGATAAACACTCTATAAATATAAGGAATTAGTAATACTGCTATCATATGAGCTATGGTTTGGGCAGACATCATGATAAGTATGCTGTGTCTCATTTAATTCACACAATAACCTTGTGAAGTAGATATCTGCATTCCCATTTTCATTTCTTTCTTTCCTTTTTTTTTTAGATGAAGAAACTGAGGGTTAGAACTGTGAAATGATATGACCAATGCTGGGGTCCAACCCCAGCAGGTCCAGGAGTTCCCAAAGGCGTAGACGGAGTCGGCGAAGAAGGAATGACACAGAGGCAGCGTTCAGTTGATCAGCAGCCTAGCCAGGATCTCTAGCCAAGTTCTGTTCAGGATCTCCAGCCAGGTTCTGTGTCCATGTTCTCTTGCTAGATTCTCCAGCCAAGTTCTCTAGGTTCTCCAGCCAGGTTCAGTCACCAGGTTCTAGTCAGGTTCTCTTGCCAATTTCTGTAGTCAGGTTCAGTCCAGGATCTTTTGCCATGTTCTCTCGCTAGGTTCTGTCTCTAGGTTCTGAGGCCAGTTTCTGTCCAGGATCTTTTGCCATGTTCTCTCCAGCGAAGTTCTTCTGTCGCTAGAGAACGTTCTGTGTAGGTTCTGTGCCTAGGTTCTGTCTCTCTTGGTTCTGTCTTCTAAGTTCTGTCTTCTTTTTTTTTTTTTTTAAATATATTTTATTGATTTTTTTACAGAGAGGAAGGGAGAGAGATAGAAAGTTAGAAACATCGATGAGAGAGGAACATCGATCAGCTGCCTCCTGCACATCTCCTACTGGGGATGTGCCCGCAACCCAGGTACATGCCCTTGACCGGAATCGAACCTGGGACCTTTCAGTCCGCAAGCCGACGCTCTATCCCCTGAGCCAAACCGGTTTCTGCTAAGTTCTGTCTTCTTACATCTGTATTTATACCAGTTGATTCAATCCTATCAATCTCTATTCCAAAGGTTAGGGCGTTTCTTATCTCCATTCCAGGGAGTAAAGATTATGTAGCTTAAGCATGATTGTTCATAGTTAAAGTGATTAATTACCCGCCTGGCACTTAGTTAAGAGGTTTTATTCCCTCCCTAACTTCAGGGGAAAATCCCTACCAGGGGAAACAACCTTTCTCAGAGAGGAGACCTTGGTTAAAACACATAGTGCCAAGAAGGTGAGCAAACATTTTAAGAACAGTATGCCATATATGCCAGGTCCCTTGAAACAGCAAGCATGGACTGGCTCCCGGCAGACCAAAGCTCAAGTCTGTCTTATTCCAAGCAGACAGAGTTGAAACACACACACACACACACACACATACACACACACACACACACACCCCACCTACATTTATTTATGTCTTTGTCTATCCCTTTCTCTATTAATATCATGAATCATACTGATACCACTAATTCCAGCCCATAAAGCACAGGTGCATCCTAATCTTCCCTCTCTCCATATTCATAACTCTGTCTGGTGCACAATTTGTGCATATTAAATATAATCATGCATATAAACGACCCAGCAGGCCTGCCACATGGTCCCTCAGGTGACTTGGAAAAAGATGCCCTTTCCTCAAGGTGGACAACTTGGCTAATGGAGTGTGGCGATTCCAGCTCCTGCTCCCCACCTCGCTGGGCATCTCTGTTGCGCTGCAAAACCGGAGGACTGCATGGAGGCCCTGCAGAGTCAGCATGCAGTGAGTGGTAAATTATTTACACTCAAGGTCAAGTCTTTCAGGAAAACAGTGCAGATCCCTAGAAAGAACTTATGACTAACAATTTTTCCTTGGAGAATTTTTCATAACTAATAGGGTAGTGGAATAAAAATAAAAGTGTCGCCCGGGTTTCCCACTTGGATGGGAAATCAATGCAATCCCACGCGTTGCCAATATCACCAACTATCTCCTGTTGGGCATAATTTTTTTACCTGATGCTCGACTATATGTCACCCTAAACCCTGAATCAGAAGCAGGTTTATATAAACATAAAATCTATCCCCTTCCTTCCAAAGTCTGGCCAGCAGCCAAGAAGAAGCTGACCTATTCACAATGCAGTGTCCGTAATTCGAAATGACATTGAGGGTAAGGGGGGGAAAGCCTCGCCTAATTTCATGTACACGGTCAGTCAAGTTCACTGACAGATTTATGAGCTTCAGCCTGCTACACATCCCTCCGCTGAATGTTCTCACTAACTTGTCTTGAGGAGAGGCAAGTAAGCTCATCTTCAAGCTCTTCCGATGATCTTTGTTCAGCACCCAACAGAGAAACCAATTAAACTGGACTCCATGCTACAAATGTCTGATGCTACACAAGTCTGAAGCCCTGCGACGGAGGCTCTAAATGATGTTGTCCACATGGAAGACAGCAAGGTGATGATGACAATCGCGTCTGCATTAGGGCTCCATGCTGCACAACGTGAGAGTGACGCAAAACTCCAGGCCCCGTGGCAACTGCTCAGCATGCCCTCTTCCTTTTTAACCTCTTGATGGGGGTAGAAGTGGAAGAACTCGCAACTAGGTGGTCTCCCACCTTCCAAGCCAGGTGACAGCGGCACCCAGAGAGTCTCAGGGGGTGCTGAGAATGAACGAATCACATCCGAGGGACAAGGCAAAGCAACACTGCTGCTCCCGGAGTTGGCAGCTCTCTGAGTGCTTTCAAGAGTTTTGAAATTTTCAGGCTGGACTTGACGACAGTTTATAGATAGAGATAGATTTATTTTGAAGGAATTGGCTCACAGTATTGTGGAGGCTGAAATTTGTCGGGCTGGCGGGAAACTCAGACAGGAATTGATGTTAAAGTCTTGAGGCAGAATTTCTCTTTTTTGGGGGAGGGGGGCGGAGAGATCTCAGTTGTTGTGTTTAATGCCTTCAACTGATTGAATGAGGCTCACCATGCCATTGCGGGTCGTTTTCTTTACTTAAAATGAACTGGTTGTAAAGGTTAACCACATCTACAAAATACCTTCAGAGCAACACCCAACAGTGTTTGATTAAAATAACTGAGTACCATAACCCAGCCAAGATGGCAGGTAAAACTAACCATCATGCAGCTTTGATCTAATGCCCTATAGTGTACGCTGAAGACTATGCAAAGGCAAGCCACATGAGCTCTCTGTGATTTATTTTCCAGGCATCTGCTCCCCCAAATAATGTTTAATCAAAAAATCCCTATGGAGGAGAAGAGGAAAGAGCTCTCCATGAGAGACAACTGAAAGAACATAGCACAGGGTGTATCCCCCATTCACCAGCCATGACACATGAGGTAAGCCATCACCATTTCCCCATTAATAAAATGGGATCATGTTATCTGCTGTGTAAGGGTGATATAGGGACAAATGGGATAATATGGGAAAAACTTCATGTGGTGCCTGGGACTGAGTAAGAACATGGTAGTGGTTAACGATCATTGCTTTAACTTGAAATTCTACCATTTGAAAAACATCCCTTTGGCTTAAATCCTCCACATGTAGTCATATATTTTAATTCCATGTGACCCAGTGTGAACCAAAATCCCAGGTCACTTTCCTACATGAGAGGGGCAACTGGGAACACTGGGGAGGCCAGAGGTGGGAGCACGGAGGAAGTAGAAGCAATTTTTTTTTATCTTTTGCAGAATTCCCCTAGCCTCAAAGGTGCATATTTCTTAAGATTTTTCAGTGAGTCAAAGTGTCCAGGACACAAGGGCATCAACAAAGTTTCTACTAACAGATGACGAGTTCTAGGGCTTAGGTCCCCAAAGGGCCTACAGAAGCCTTTGGTGGTTAAGGAGACTTGGGTTTATTTAAGGTTCTCAGCTGGCGAGGCAAGTGTTCTCTGAATAAACAAGCACCGAACCACCTGGGGTAGGCAGCTGCAGGCTTCCCTGAGTGTTAATGTTACTGATAATCACTATTGTTTAAATGCTGCAAATACATTCAAGCACAAGATGACCATCAGAATAATAATGTGTGCAAGAAAGCCACCAAGCTCTCTGCAAATAAAGGGCCATATAATACTAAACACTTCTACCGCCCCATTACTATTAATAGTGTGTCATCCGACTGAAGCATTTCCTTAAGTACTTTATGTTC
Source organism: Myotis myotis (assembly GCF_014108235.1). Lineage (NCBI taxonomy): Eukaryota > Metazoa > Chordata > Mammalia > Chiroptera > Vespertilionidae > Myotis > Myotis myotis. The sequence goes on from NW_023416319.1 coordinate 11,796,739, forward strand.
TCTGCTGGAATCAAGTCATCAATTCCATTTATACAGTTAGTGGGGAAGCCCTGAGCCTAAATGAGGTGCCTGAGAAGATGTATGGAATTACAGGCAAGGGGAACCCCTTTATCCTTTTTGTTCCCCTCTGCAGATATAATGTTGCTTTTCCATCAGACTTTTTTTTTTTTCTGGCCCCTGAACTCTACTTTGCATACTAAACAATTCCCTGGAAAGAAGTGGTTATTATAGCTCAGGATGGTTTTGAGTCCGGTGACCCTTGTGCTGCTAGGGTCTCAGAATAACCCGGGTCCTTTAATACACTTCCTGTACAGCGTTCACGTTCCAGTTAGCCCAACCGAATCAGAGTTGTCTGTGTGCCAGCGGCTAGGACAGAGAGGGACAATGCCCAATGCTGTGCCCTCTCAAACTCTGGGAGGCTGTTCGCTCATGACCCTCTTTCAAAACAGAGGCAGGAGGGCAAGGTGGCTGAGACTGTGGGCTCTGGAGTCAGACGGAGCTGTTTCCTAGCCCAGCTCACCATGATTTACAGCATCGTTGTTTACGTTGCTGAATGTCTTCAGACCAAGTTGTCTCATCTTTAAAAGAAAAACTAAGTAAGCCTTTACAATAGATAGAATAACTATTTTTGGATTTATTAGGAGATTTGTTGATTTCTAGTAGAAGAAGAAAGGAAATTACAAAGGAAGGAAGGAATATAGGAAGGGAAGGAAAGAGAGAGGACTCCCTGGAGAGTCACAGCTTTCCTAAGACCTGAGAGAGGACAGGCTAGAAGAGCCCTTCCAGAGCCCAGGGTCTCTCCTCCCAGAGTCTGTCCTGGTTCTGGTTCCCTGAAAGGTTCAGGAGCAGGAAAGCAGTGAACTTGGATGGAGCAGTAGCTCCTTCTAGGAGCCAGACCAGGTGCCTGTGAGCAGCAGTGAGTTTATGCTTTTTGGTGGGGCAGTGGGTGTGTGGTGTGAGCATGCGTCAAGAATACAAAGAGAGGGAGATGCTGAGTCTTGTCTTGTGGCCATGCTCCCAGTAGAGCATGTCTAGCTGAATCAATTTCTCTGTGCGGTGCAATTACAAACGCCTAATTAGGGGAGGAGGAGGTTATCTCAAGGAAGCCTAATGCAGCTTAAACGACTGTCAGCCACTCTGGCTACACCTATAAACAAATACACAGTTAGATTGGGAAAATATGTAGAAACCCATAAAGGAGATAATCTCACCCCTTGTTACAGGTAGATTATTGCATGAAAATGAGAGGAGTTTCCATAGAACTCTTGGAGGAGGTTCCAAGTCTCTTTACTGCAACTGATAAGGGTTATTCAGTGTTTTCTATCACACCCTTCCAGATTATTCCAGATTATTCTGTATCAGAGATTTCTCAACCAGATGAAGGCTATCATCCATCATCAACAACCCATTTATGGAGTCTTTTCTATGTGCCAGGGAGAGGGCTAACGCTTTAAATAGATTTCATCTTTTATTTTTATAAAACCACCTCATACTTTAAGTGATGAAATGGGGGCTACATGCCAGGTAACCTTTTCAAGGCCATGCTGATGAGTGCCAAACTTGGATTTGAACCCATATTTATCCTACCCTAAATCTTGTATTTTTAAATCACTGTGGACTTTCTTTCACAAGCAAGAGCACACATACTCAGACACACACACACAGAAACACACCCACATGCACAGGCTCCTCCACTGTGAGTAAGTTGGGAGAAAAAGAAAACAGAGATCTTGGTGATGTCTATAAGGAATGAGGAAGGAGGTAACTCCTGAATTATTGATAATGACACCAATGACAAATGTCAGCCTCTAGTTGAGGTAAGATTTGGTATAAAGAGGAAGATTTGTTAGAAAGTGGGAGCCCTTTGCTCTGCAGGCAGGTGGCCACTGGGCTCTGGGGTCAGGCCATCACAGTGTTGGCATCTCGGTGCCTGGGCTCTCCAGGTAAGAGTACAATAGATGCAAAATAAATATTTGAAATATAAATTAAATAAGTTAACACATGGTGCCAATAGAATCGAAGGAAAAAATCGATACACCAGGATGTTATTGGTCCCGATCTGCGCTCCATATTAATGGAAAAATCAAATTGTGTGCAGAAGAGAATGTCAGGAAACCCTAATTCTTGTCCCAGTTTTGCTGTTATTAGACTTATGACCTTAGATGGACATCAAAGCTCTCTGAGCCTCAATGTTCTCCCTCTGTAAAATATGAGAGCGGAAGTGGATGATTCCTAAAATTCATTCACAACTATATTCTGTCAGTTAAGATGTATGGGAAACCAGAGGAGGATCTCCGAAATATAATGAATTCATATATTAAAATCTTAATATAAAATGATTGTTGTAGACTAGAATCATAGGCCATGGGTATGAATCCTGACCATGGAGACCACCAGTTTCATTCTTACTTCCCTTTCTTTCCGTTTGTTTATGCATTTGAATAATTATGAAATGCTTGCTCTGTATGTTCCAACTCCATTGATAATGAAATATTATTATCATGAATCTACATTCTTGCTTTAAGCACCCACCACGTGGGCCCTTTAGGTTCTGTTTTTGATAACAGTCAAAGTTCAGCCGTCAAAGATCAACCATGTGTAATTCCATAATGTGAGCGAGACATTTTTTCTGACCTTGATATATTATCAACATGACAGAGGCTAACCCCCTCTGAAGTATGTATAAACCTTCAAGAATGGAAGTTTGGCCTCAAAGTGATAGCCAAGTCTACATCGGAGAGGGGAGAGGGGCTTTTTATAGCCACACCCTCTTCTACCGTATGACTTCCTTTTTCTAAGGTGAATTGTGTAGCACTTAGTTTCCCAGTAGATTCCCTTGTCCTCAGCCATAAATCAATGTCATCCTTGCCAAATTGACTTTCCTGATGACACTTGGAAAAAAGGCAATCTGCTTTATATCTTTCTTACTTTAGTTCTGCAGGTACTATAGCATTCACATGCTTGTTTATTAGCTCAATCCATTAAGAGAACAATGACCAAATATAAGTACCCCAGGCAGAAACATGACAAGAACAAGGAAATAAATAACTGTTGGCATTCATTTGTAATAATATAATAAATAGTGTTTTGGCATGCTGTAAATTTTGACCTTAAGCAAGAGAAAGTTGATGACTTTCATAGAGTTTTCTTCAAAAACATTTTCCTTTCTGCTTCAAAACTGCTGACATTGAAAAAAAATCCCTCGCTCTCTTACAATTGCTTTACAACATGCATCTCCCAGTTTCAGAGCTGGAGTCCACTTGGAAGACGCTCAGTTCATTGTATGGGCACTCACGGCAGACGGCAAGCAGAGGCTCTCAAAGACCAGACGAAGCCCAGAGTTGGAATGCTGCTCCCTGCTTTCTGCAGAGAGTCTTCGCCCCAGATAGGCGAGAGGTGCTGCCTCGGCTCCAATTCTCTAAGAAGTTAGCTCAACAAAAATACTCTTAGATGTGCAGCATAAGAATGAGGTTATTTCTAATCACAGAGAAACACCTCCATAGATATAAAATGTGGGACACTTGCTTACCTTCTCTAAGCTTCAGTTCATTCATCTGTAAGATATAAGTGACAAGGAAACCCACCTCATAGGATTATGGTGAATATTAAAGAACATTAGGCGTATATAAGACTTAGCAGGGACCTGGAATGTACTAAGCGCTCTGTAAGTGATGGTTATAGATGTGAGGATGTTTGCATTCTTGTTCTCTTTGTGAGAACCCCGAAGAGGGACCCTCACTCTGTCCCACGGATCGATGGCGACCCCAATCAACCGCAGGAGACGTCACTTGATGCAAACGGCAAGAGGCTTTATTCCAGCGCACTGGGGCTCAACTCGTACTCACGCAGGAGTAGAGGAGTTGGGCACCCAACAAGGGGTCTTTCAGCTATTTATATGCAAAAATCACACATCAGGGAGGGGTTGCATGCAGGAGGGTAAGAGGAGAACAAAGAAATTCCAAAGGGGTTTGGTTTGTGCCTTGATAGGGCATTCCTGCCTGGTGTTTTCACAACCTGTTTATCTCAAGGTTGATTGAAGCCTGGTTTACTCAGCCTGCCCTTTGTGTTGGGGCTATCTCCTGGAACAGCCTTAGGGAGGGCATCATCCCCTCTGTTCCTATCTCTAGTGGGGGAAGCCTAGGGAGTTGAGATAAAACAGGCAGCTAGGCCTGGCAGCTGGGCCTGTGCAGTTTGTAACATTCTTTTATTCTTTCATCTTCACCCTCGCCATCGTCACTGTAAGCAAAGAGGTGCCTTTGCGTCTATAGGCAGATGGAACCGAAGGCAGGGGAAATCTTGCTGATCAACATGTAATAGGGGCTGCCACCATTTCCAGCTCTTCTCCAATTGGCCTGTCTCATCTCCAGCTTCCTGATGCTCCTGGTACCTTCTTGTCACACCTCTGGTCAGGCACTCCTGCATTTGCTCCCTAACTTAGCCTTTTCCATTCCTATTATTCTGTGACCTCCCTTGACCCCTTTCCTCTGTGCTCCAGGTCCACTCAAAACTAACCTGCTTCCATCAGTTCTGATGTCCTGTCAAGTCTCAGAAAGCAGCAGTCTGTTAAAACCCCTTTCCTCACAGAGACTATGAAGGATGAGCAACACAAAAAAAATTTAAACTAGTCAAATTAGAAGTATTGATCTCTTTGCCAATATGAAGGGAAAAAATACACATTCTTTTCAAGTGGCCAATGGACCAAAATATATTGTATTGACAGAAAGATGTAAGAACTTTGTTTAGTAATGAAGAGATAAGAAGGGTCTGGGAACTTACAGATCATTAGTTCTGGAAAAGAACAAATATTTGACTAACTGTATGACAGTGTGCTCTATGGGAATCCATAAAACAATGTTCTTACAGAAAATCTCCTCTGATTTTATTAGGAGAGAGCTATTATATGTCATTTATAATACTGAGCCCCATAGCACATCTAATGAATAGGGCTGCTTTAATAATACCTAATTTTAAAAATCATCATAAAAGACCTTGAGAGTTCAATTAATCCATCCCACCATCTTTACGCCTGACAACCCCAAATGGTTCCAACCATAACGTCAGTGGCCTGGAAAGATTAATCAGGACCTTTGAAAGGCAATGCAAACACAATTACCCTGGACTTCGTCACCTGTTTCAAAGGGCTCAACGATGATCAGTTTCTGTATTTCCTTGACTTTATTCTGATATTTACTACAGTTACCATGCCTGTCTTTTGCCTAAGAATTCACCAGCATTACTCATAACTTCTTCTTATTCTGTAGGTAGACCCTTCTCCCTACCTGAAATCATTCCTAATCCTTTTTTTAAATCCTCTCAACCAAAAGTCATTGGTGTTGGCATTACATCCCAATGGCTATGAAATTGTAGGGTCTGTGTGCAAGGAAAGGTGAAAAATGTGAAAACACACACATATTCATGCCTCCCGCTTTCTAAGCTCACAACTGCTGTGCTAACAAAAGCTTCAAAGTCAGATCTCTGCTTTTCTTATAGCAGTGACTCAGTGCAATATTCAAAGCAGATCACAAAGTACATAATAATAGAAATAGTCACCGCTGTCATTTATTAAGTATTCAATATATGCTAAGCGCTGTGCACTAACTTTACACAGAATATTTTGTTAAATCATTCCTATTGTACTAAGAAATAAAAACGAAGTTTATCATTAACACAATACTTATCTTGCCTAGTTATGAAGCTCTCAAAACTCTAGTTCTTCTCTTCAAAAAGGTCTTCATCAAAAAACACTGACAAATCTTTCCAAGGGCTACCCCCAGGCAATTGCCAGAAATAGCTGACGCAAAGCATTTCCTCCTCAGGCCGGGAGGAGAAAAAGTAGCATCTTCCCCACAGGGGACCCATCTCCATATGCCTGCCTTCATAACCCCTGAGGTCTGGGCCTGACATCAGTAATTGGGAGCACATCTGGTTGGACAGCTTCTAATCAGTGAGAGGAGGGTGGTGGTTGAAGAAGTAGTTTTCTGGATTCTTAGTATTAATTAGTATTGGGGTTCTTGGGTTCCCCAAGATAGAAATCGAGAGCAAACCCCAGATACATGTCCAGACAGACTTTATTAAGCTTATGCTCGAGCACAAGGGAGGTAGCACAGAGGAAAGGAAGGTCCTCTGAACTGACTTGGGGGCTGGCTCTGCTTGGCTGCTTTTATAAGCTGGGGACAAAGTGGGCTGGCTTGAAAAGGCTAGCTTGTGAAGGGTTTGGGGAGTGGAATTTTCCATGTCAGGGTGGTGTTACTCTTCTTCCTGTAGGGTTTCTTGGGAACTATGGGAGCAAGATTGTGGTATTTTTCATTACCATCACCCCAGGAAGGGGATATAGCAGCCAAAACTTGATCAGCAGTGCATGTGGAACACTGGTTTTGACATCTTCTGGCCACTGGTCTTAACTTGGCTTTCTGGCCACTGGTATTTTTTCATCCTGGGCTCAAGTCTTATTAGGATGAGGTGGCAATTGCCTACTATGTCCTTGGTTCTTTACAAATGTTTGGCCATACACTGCACTACAGTGATCAATAAGAGACTGATACAGATTATAAAATCCATTTCCAGGCAGGGACCCTGCAGGGCTTGCCAACATCACCCGCTATCCATGATCCTGCCTCTGTGCTGTTCCAGTTTGCAGCGCATGCTCCCAGAGTTTGACCCAATGAGTTCTGGCGACTCTGGTGCACGATATCCACAGCTCTCAGCTCGCATTGCTCCCTGTGGCTGAGATCTTTCATATTCTCAAGAGATCTCAAGATGGCAGGCTGAGTCCATGATCCTGCTTTCCTTCTCATCCTAAATCCCATGAAATAAAAGTCAATATTTTCCAAAAATGTCAACAGCAATGCTGTTAAAAAAAGAACTGCCACTAACGGGTGGGAAATGGAAGAATTTCTAAAAATTAGAAATCAGAGGAAATCAGCTGTAGCCCCAATCTCCTTACCCATCAGGAACTTATGAGGATTTCTCCTCACTGACCTTCATTATTATCTGTCTCTTTGACCCTAGCCATTCTCCTTGGTGTGAGTAGTATCCCATTGTGGTTTTGATTTGCATTTCCCTCATGACTAATGACATTAACCATCTTTCTATGTGCTTATTGGACATTTGGAGAAATGTCTATTCAGATCCTTAGCTCATTTTTATTTTTAAAATTTATTTTTAAACAGCTTTATTGAGGTTTGATTGACATACAACAAACTATTTTTTTTACATGGAATTATATACATTCAGAAGCACAATCAAGGTAATGAACCTATCCATCACTCTGGAAGTTTCTTTGGGCTCTTTGGTTTGCTCGCCCACAAGCAAACCCAGGGCTCCACTGAATCACTGATCTTCTTTCTGTCACTATAGATGAACATTTTCTAGAATTATACCTGAGTGGAATCAGATAGTATGTACTCACTTTGTCTGGATCCTTAACCCATTTTTAAATTGAGTTTTTTTTTTTTTTATTATTGAGTTGTATATGTATTCTAGATATAACTTCCTTGTCAGCTATATGATTTGCAAATATTTTCCCTCAATCTATGGGTTGTTTTTTCACTTTCTTGATGATGTCCTTTGTAGCACAAAAGCTTTTATTTTGATAAAATTCATTTTTTTTTAAGTTTGTTGCTTATAATTTTGATATCATACCTAAGAACCCTTTTTCAAATCCAAGGTTATAAAAATGTATCCCTGTATTTTCTCCTAAGGTTTTTCTAGTTTTAGCCACTACATTTAGATTCATTTTGAGTAGATTTATGAATACATGGCATATCTTTGTTCTTGCGCTCTAAGAGAGTCACTATGTTTTTATAAATACAGCTACTATGTTTTCCTTTGAACATGGGAGCAGTGAACAAGGTGTTGAGGTCAGTTAGGGCCTGAAGAAAAACCAAATAAATTGCATGAAAGTATCTATCACATAAGATGATTTCTCTTCATCTTCTGGTAGCCGAGAGTGAATGATAGGGAGAGAAAATATGAAACAACCACTTTAAAATCAACAGCAGTTTACTTACCATCTATCTCTTTATCTTCACACTGTTATTTGTATTTATTTTGAAATACACTAGCAAGCACTTCATTACTAAATTTGGCATAATGGGTGTGCAAGATATGTGAAGAGCTACAATTATATCTCTTCAATGTACAGTCCATGATATAAGAACATTTTAAAATTTTATTATGAGGTTTTATTGATTATTTTTCAAACAAGTCAGAATTTGATAAATTATTTAGTAAGAGCTGGATAACCACTCTAACACAACATGCACCTAAACTGAATTTGATTCAAATATATTTCTTTGACAAATTACTTCTGCCTGCATGATTTATCAACTTAATGGGAAATAGTTCTACAATCTCAAGATATTAGTCCTGCTTCACAATTTTTTAGATCTTCCAGTGGAGGCTGAAAGGAGGTTGGAGGGTAATATGTTTCATTTCCAAGAGGAGATTTTAAAAACTTAGTTTGTTTTAAGTCAATAGTGTGGGGTTAAAAATTGAGCTAAAATATAAAAGACAATAAAGATACAAACATTTTACTTTAACCTATAATTGTGGAAATTAACTTGGCCTAGTGAATAACTGAAAAAGAAATCCTTAGAATTAACTGAGTTTATTAAACTACAAACCACAAAAGGACTTTTCACATCATAAACTCATTTCCAAGGGGCCAGAGTCATCTTGGAATATAAAGGCATTTCCACAATTTAATCCATTTCAGTGGGTTTGGAAAGTAGGAAACATTAGAGCTGAAAACTATACTGAGTAATGTATCTGAAAAACATCATAGACAGTGATATTTAAGTGATAAAATGTACATCCAGTGCAGGACTAGATGTAAGTCAAGGATGACATCCGGGTTTCTAGGTTGCCCACTGGATTGTGGTGCCACTCTTCAAGGTATGGAAGAAGACTTATTTGGGGCAAATGACCATGATTTGATTTCTCAGCCCTAATGGATTTGCTAAGCACTTTAAACAGTTAAGTAGAAATACTTGGCAGGGGGATCTACCAATCTGGAACTTGGGAGAAGGGTTTGGGCTGGAAATATAAATCTAGGCGTCTCATGAAGATAAAATTACCTGCAGAAAAATGTAGATTGAAAAGAAGGCCTAGCCTGAGCCCTAAAAACTCCAATCTTTAAAAGCCAGGCAGGAAAGGAAGAGTTGGAAAGACTTAGAGGGAGTGGCCAGCAAGGTGGAAGGAAACCCAAGTGAGAGAGGCCAACAGAAGCCTGGGGAGATGAGCTCTGCAGGGCAGAACTCTAAGAGTCTCTATGTTTTTATAAATACCGGATTAGTATGCATGTGGGAGGCAACCTATCGATGTGTCTCTCTCACATCAATGTTTCTCTCACTCCTCCTCTCTCCCTTCCACTCTCTCCCTAAAAATCAATAGAAAAAGTATCCTCAGGTGAGGATTAAAAAAGTACAAATGGGCCCTCAGGTACCCCAGGCGCTCCTCCTATGTGAGTAGGTACCTTAGAGAGAGATCACTGTGGCAGAAGCAATAGTAGGCAATCCCCACATCATTTACTCTCCCTGGACACCCAGAAAGATAGCATTTCCCAACCTCTTCCGTACCCGAGTTGAAGTCAAATGGCTGAGTTCTGGCTAAGAAAAGACAGAAAGGAGGGATTTAAGGCACGTTAAGAGCTGGCTTTTGTAGACAACTCTCCTTATCTTTGAGCTCTCCCCTTTGTGATGGTACCTTAGAGGAGAAGCTAGAAGTGAGGGCTACCCAACTTGAATTGAACATTTTGTGAGCAAGAAATAAAACTATATTATCTTAAAACCATGGGTACCTCAGGTTTTGTTTGTTTTTGCAGTATGATCTAGCCCAGCCGTGGGCAAACTATGGCCCACGGGCCGCATCCGGCCTGTTTGAAATGAATAAAACTAAAAAAAAAGAAAAAAAAGACCGTACCCTTTTATGTAATGATGTTTACTTTGAATTTATATTAGTTCACACAAACACTCCATCCATGCTTTTGTTCCGGCCCTCCGGTCCAGTTTAAGAACCCATTGTGGCCCTCGAGTCAAAAAGTTTGCCCACCCCTGGTAGCCCATCCAGTTGAATATAAACTCTACTTTCCCAATTTCCACTCTTTAGGCTCTTGAACCCATCTTTAGAATACTTCCAGCAAAGCTAATCAAATGTCAGGAAGAGTCATATGATCTGAAATAGGAAAAAAAACAACACACAAAAATTATGTTATATCTCTTGGGAAATAAATTGCTATGTATCATGGTCAATTTCCGGAATCATTGATACAACACATGCTCACATGTCGACCAGGAAATGCAAGAATAATAATTCCAAAAGTAGGAATTTAGTCACTTTTGCCAACACAGTTTCATTGCATTTTTTTTTAGCCCGGTAACCAAATATTTTATCAGCCTATAAATTTTTCTCTTATTCACATTCCTTTCATATCTGGGAATTTATGCTACTCAATTTAGTGTCTTAGTTCAAATATAAAGAAAGGGGCTTTTGTAAATTCCTTATTTTTCACTAGCACTGTAATCTGGCTTTGTTTTTATTAAATATTAATACATTTATCTTGGGAAATTTTTAAGTTTTTTCTTTGTAAATACTGCAGAATTGAAAATTTAACTCCAGAGATTATGATTAATATTGCATTTGGGCAATTTAATCTACATCAATCCCTGGGACCAATTTTCATTATAGAAAAACTTTCTTGCACTGAGGAAGTAGGGCAGGAATGTTAGCATACTGAGATCATAGGAAAACCCATTCTCTCTCCATACTAGAGTTTTTTATGGGGCAAATAGAGGGGTATTTAATGACATAGGTTTTCTCTACGGAGGAATTTCAAATCTCTGTGGAACATTCTACTTCCATAATTTATCAATCTAAAGGCAGCCCTGTCAATATTATTACTTTTGTTGGCAATAACATATTTTTACACTTCCAATGTTATAGTACTTTATTCATGCTGCAAAGAATAAAAGAATACATGAGACACAAAAAAGCAGATGTGCAGAATTAAATGCTGAGATTAGTCATATGGGCAATGAGCTAGTATTGAAAAGATCAAACCCACAAGAATTGGATAGAATATAATGGATGCCTGCACATCCTTATGTAGTTTTAAACTTTTAACACCCTGCCAAGTAGCTTTATTTCTCTCTCTCTTTCTCTCTTCCTCTGTCTGTGTGCATATATACATATGTGTGCCTGTGTGCATGTATATAAGGTTATACAACTATTTTCCCAAATCTTCTGAAGGTAGCATGAAGCCATCTTGATATTTCTCCATGAAATCCTTCAATATGCATAACCCAAGAACAAGAGTGTTTTTGTTGTTGTTCTACAGACACAGTACCATTACCACATTAGGAAAATTAACATTAACTCAACAATATCATCCAACATGCCGTCCATATACAAATTTTTGATATTATCTCCAAAGTGTCCTCTATTGCTTTACTTTTAAAATAAGGATCTTACTGAGATATATACATAGCATTTACTGTTGAGTCTCTTTATTCTCTTGGAACTTTCCTCTCACTCTCTTTTTTTCTTCATGTTATTGCATCCTTTGACAATTCCTGGCCACATGTCCCACAGAACATTCCACTTTCTAGATTTGCCTGAATGTTAGATCTTGGTTAAATCGGATCACACGTTTCTGGCAAGAATCCCACAACAGTGATATGGATCTCCCATCAGGAGATTCAGAATATCAGGACAGCCTATTATTGGTGATGGCAAGCTTGGCCACTTGGTTCCAACTTTCAAAGAATTAAACACTCAGTGAAGGAGGAGAGACTAGTGGTTCAGAGAATAATAGAGACCAGGTATGTTAAAGCCCAGAACTCTCTGCAGGGCTCTAGGACTGGAGAGAAGGAACAGAGAGAGCGAGTTGGAGTAGAGAGAGTGGGGGGTGGAAAACTCTATGGACCTCCCATGAAGCCTAAGGCTGTAAACTCTTAATCCTTTGCATGAATTTATAGAGGTTATATACAGCAGAGAAAATAGAGCTGGGGTTACTGCCAAGACAAGAGAGAAGAAAACATTTAACGTGAGCTGTTAATCTTTCTGCTGGTCCCTCAGACAGTGTCTTTGCAAGCTCCATCTTTTCCCACTTTGTTATGAAATTCACAGATAACACTAGTTTTTAGAATAACAGTAGTGGATGCTTTCTGGGGAAAGCATTAAGGAAAGCTGACATTGTAGTTTCTCATCATCTATATTAAAAAATAAATCTATTGCCACTTTATTAGAATTATTTTAATGCTGTAAGTATATCATTTGCACAGTTGCACATTGATTGTAAGCCATCAATAAGAGCTTTCCAGAAAGATTTTTCTCAGCAGGACGAGGCGGGAGTATATTTGTAATTATGGGAACTTACACACTATATTTTTTTACACGCAAAAGATACATGCTTTTATAGCAAGTGGTAAGGGGAATGTGGGCATAATCATCTATATTAGTAATCATTATTTTTATAAGGAAGATAGGTGGAGAAACTTATCTGGAAGCTATACTTTTGAATAGCTAGATTAAAAGTGGCTCTGAAATTACTTTTGAAGTCTGGATACAATTGAAGCTAATTTGGCCGGGCTTTTTCTATCATAATAAGATTTTGAAAGTGAATGCAGAGAAATAATAGGCTCCATTACAGGCAGGTCACCTGATCCAGCCCCAGAGACAATGTGGAATTGTTCCCTAGAATAATTTCTATAATAGTTTGTTCAGACCAGTCTGAAATGAACACTCAGGAAAATGCACAGGCCTCTGCCTATCTTAGTTTTTGCTTGAAAATCTGTTTCATAATAAGATAATGACTAGTCTTCCAGCCCATTAACCTTCCATTAAAATGGAAAATAGAGCAATGTTTTGGGGCTACCACCCATGGAGGAGGGTTGACTCACTGTTTCTAGGTGAACAAGATGGCAGCTGAGGATGCACAAAAGCTTTGGAGCCTCTATTTTAGCGGTTCTCAACCTGTGGGTCGCGACCCCTCCGGGGGTCGAACGACCCTTTCACAGGGGTCGCCTAAGACCATTGGAAAACACATATATAATTACATATTGTTTTTGTGATTAGTCACTATGCTTTAATTATGTTCAATTTATAACAATGAAAATACATCCTGCATATCAGATATTTACATTATGATTCATAACAGTAGCAAAATTACATTTATGAAGTAGCAACGAAAATAATTTTATGGTTGGGGGTCACCACAACATGAGGGCCTGTATTAAAGGGTCGCGGCATTAGGAAGGTTGAGAACCACTGGTCTAAAGTTAGGAAAGTGTATTTAAGAGACTGACCAGTCTCAGTCCTCACAAGATGGTCCAAGGTTAAGTGACTCCAGGAAAAGTACACTCTTCAGTTTTGAATTTATCAAGAAAACTATCAATTCATGTAAATGAAAAGCACATTCCCTTTATCCTTGCTACACACCGGTTGTAACAAGGTCTCCTTACACTTTTATTGATTTTAGTTTTGCCCTTTATTTTCAGGTTTTTTTCTATATCAGTGGTTTTTTTTTCTTATTTCCTTCCTCATATTCTCAAATGACAAGAATATCAGATGTTTTTGGTGTTGTGCTACAATTTCCCAAGGCTCTGTTCATTTCATTCTTGTTCTCAAGTCTCCTTTGTGCTTTCATGATCTGTATATTTAAGTAGTTTATCCAGGAAACATTATCTCTGAAGGATCTAGCTAACTTTATATGGACAACATGCATACCTTTGCCCTTCATCCCAATATATTAACATCAAAGGACTTTGTGCTTTTATTCAAAGTCTTTTCACCTTCAATGCCTTTTGGAGTCATTATGTATATATCTTTTTATTAAGATTACAAACTATGAATTTATTTTACTGGCACATGAATCAACTTGACCAGCCTGGTACACAATAAGCACTATACGAGTAATAGCTGTATTTCACTTCATTGTTGATGACATTATAATTTCTAAGGGATGTTATTTCATCCAACTTGCTTCCCAAGTTCAGGGTTGGTTTTTCTTTTTTTAATCCTCATCCGAGGATATTTTTTCATTAATTTTTAGAGAGAGTGGAAGAGAGAGGGAAAGACAGAGAAATATGAATGTGAGAGAAACACATAGATTGGTTGCCTCTTGCACGAGCCTGCAACCAAGGTATGTGCCATTGACTGGAGGAACCCAGGACCCTTCAGTGTGTAGGCCAATGGTCTATCCACTGAGCCAAACCGGTTAGGGCCCAAGTTCAGGGTTTTAACAGTTTACTTTCATAAAAAAAATCTTAGCCATTTCCATACCCAGTCATTCTTAAACATAAACTGCTTTATTTTAATTTTTTTAAATGAAAATACATTAGAGAAAGGTGTCCAAAATTAGCACTCATATTATGACCTCATTTCACTTGCTGAACAGCCTGTCAATTGTATTTTTAAAAAAAATCACAATTATTCCCCAATTGTTCATACATTTAAACAACCAATGCCATTCAATCAGAGAATACCCTCAGTCAAGGATGTCAGGATAAAAATTATCTGATGGAAGAAGAAGCAATGTTGAATACTATTTCCAGTTGTATAATGGCTGTGCAGCAATTTAAAATAGTGTCCCCCAGTGTTTATGTTTATTAATTGTAAGAAAAACAAGAAAACTCCGGGGTTCTATTTAGTAAGACATCACTACAGCACTAATAAACAGGGGAAACCGATTTCAGGCCAGTATTGCCAGAAACTACATATGGAATGAGCAATGAAAAGGCCTGCTGGAGTAATTAACAAAAACAGATCCTTGTAATGCAAACATGCAAACAACACTTCGTCATCATCTGGGAGAGTGTTTAAAATGCAGACTCTCTGCCCCAACCCAGACCATGAACATTCGGTACAATCAGAATCTACATTTTAACAACAGTCTCCAGGTGATTCAAGTTTGAGAAACCCTGGCTTAGGTTGCTTAAAAAGGCACACAGAATAAGAACCGCTTTCTTGATTTAAAGCAGTTTGTTTCCTATAATGAATTCTTATAACTAATAGAAATAATACTGAATAAAAGACATAGACAAAACTATAAAACATCATCATAATCCCATCACCTAGTAAAACCCATGTCATCTATGGGTGTAAGTATGCAATTTCATATGTAGTGGACCATGCTGTACATGCTACTTAGTAATAGAATGCATTTTTTTCAAACAATAATACGTTATGCTCATCTATCTAGGATGATAAACAGCGTTTTGTGTGTTTTTTTATCATCACTTTGAATGGCTGGTGGGATTCATGATTTTTATGTACTCTTATTTAGCAAATGTCCCATTGATTGAAATTTAGGCTATTTTCATTTTTACCCTATTGCAATCTCGCAGTGGAATGTCTTTGTGATATGTCCCCTTGCATTTGTGTATTTATTTTCTGACTCCAAGAATATTAATCACTTGTCACAGGTCACAACATATTTTAGCAGAAAAAGCACTGGATAGGAATCAAAAGACCTGGCGTCTAATCCCAGATTTGGTTTTTATTAAGCTTCCCAATGCTGTATTAATTTGCATATTTATAAATGAGAAGTTTGGAAATTATCTTTAAAAGATACTTCATACTTGTAAACTTTCAACAAAAATAAGGATCAGCCAAAAGCTTTTCATATCTGATATTACAATGCATTTTGCAGATAATTTTTTTAGTCATTGATAAACTTTACTAACTACATTAATTTAGTGTAATATCAAATGATATTTAGATGTTTTCAGGGAAAAAAATCTGTGGCAGGGATTAGATGAAAGACTTTCAGTATCTGAAGAGATTTTAGGTAGAAGTTTTGAGCTGGAGTGACTGTTGAAATCACCGAATCCACCATTGATCAGCTTGCTGGCCCAGCTCGTACCACCAATGTAAATCACTTAGCACAGTGCCTGGAACAGTGAAGGGCTCAATTACTATAGATAGTTATTATCATAAATTTTATTATGTTGTTTTTGGATTTTATTATTATTGAAATTTGTCCTCTCTCCTTCCTTGATACTTTTTCTCCAAAATATAACAAAATAATACAAATATAAATTTGGGAAATTATGACAATTAAAACCAAACAAAATGTCTCCTTAATGTCTTGCTTAGAAGGAAAAGCCAACAACAAAAATGAATGAATGAGTTTGTGCTTTACCTGCTTTACTGGAAAGTTTGAGTATTAAAATCTAAAACTAATAGGGAAATTCCTTATAAATTTAACAAGCCTTCTTTTATATTCATAATCATGGATCCAGTAATCCAATTCATGGGATTTATCCTAAGGAAATAATTATAAAGAAGTAAGAAGTCTTTTTAAAATGCCAAAAAATTGAAAAAAATGAAATGCGCATTAATGTACTTAATCTGCTTTAGGTAATTTATCTTAGGTAAATGCAATTGAGTATCATGTTAGTGTAAATGAATATTATGCTAATGTATATGAATATTATGCTAATGTAATTTTAATGTTAATAAAGGATAACTTTGCCATAGCTAATACTGTCTTCATGAATATAAAAATGGTATTTTTCTAAGAGGAAATTTTATGACATTATATGGCAAAGACTCCCAGAACTGTGTGATATTAAAACATAATAATATTATACATGGTACATTTGGAAAAAATGGAAAAGGAAGGCACAAAGGATAAAATTGCGGTGTTATAGTCATGGATTTTATGCTAGAAAAGTCAAAATCAAAATTAAAAAAACCCATTATGAAAACACTTCTAGGGTAATAAATTATTAATGGGAACCTAATAAGTAGAAAGACCTCAGCCCAGAGAGTCATTTCTTTTAAAAGGGCCCTCCAGGCCAGCTGGCATGGCTCAGTGGTTGAGTGTCCACCTATGAACCAGGAGGCCATGATTCAATTCCAGGTTGTGGGCTAGAAGCCCCGTGGGGGGCATCCAGGAGGCAGCCGATCAATGATTCTCTCTCACCATTGATGTTTCTCTCTTTCTCCCTCTCTCTCTGAAATCAATAAAAATATATTAAAAATAAATAATGAAATGGCCCTCAATATTCCCCCCCCATTAGACCTAGTTACCTGACTACTCCAACAGTGTGATTTTTTTCTGAGACCTAAGAGAAAATAGAACGGGTGTTAACTTTTTTAAAACTAGAGCTTTCTAAAAATGAGCTGGGGGCATCCCTTCTCTCCCTGGGAAAACATATAAAAACTGCCATGTATGCTGTGTCATGCCCAGGCTCCATCCTACACTGGTAGAGAGAATGGTATATATGACACCTCTGATGGAGCCAGATCTTGCCTCCCATCTTGGTCCACATCCTGGTGCTCAGATGACTTGACTTGTTCTAAGCCAGTCTTCCCTAACCTCCAGTTTGCAGCCTGACTCCTTACAACCATACGCTTCTGCATAACACCCCAGAGCTCCAATCCCATGCATCCCTTAGGCCCCGTGTTCCAAAGCTATATACTAGTGGGTGCTGTCTAACTAATGATGGCTCAGGATGAGGACCAAATTTCTATTCTCTCATTGGTCTGAATTACTGTTACCTTTGGGAGGGTTGGAGGATCTTAAAGAACAATGGGCTGAAGCTTGGAATATGTGCAATATGAGGAATTGACACAGACAGCAGCTATTCTCTCTATCAACAGACTTTAACTCGAGTTTGGAAACTCAAAATCATGCAGGGGCACGCAGATGGCACAGAAGGTGGTGAATTCTGTTAAGATCTAGAGTAACACCTCATTAATGGTGCTGTGCTTTAAAATAGTATGAACTAAATACAGTGACAACATAGCCTGTGTCTGTAGACTGCTCGTCTATTCGAACTCACGCCTGCTGCTCGTCAGGAGAGTAGCAAGGATGCCTATGTGGTGATGTCCAGTGGGAGAGGATGCAGCCCCTCTTGCTTCATCTCTTTCCTCTTGTTAAAAAATATATTTTTATTAATTTCAGAGAGGAATGGAGAGGGAGAGATAGAAACATCAATGATGAGAGAGAGTCGTTGATCATCTGCCTCCTGCATGTCCCACACTGGGGATTGATCCTGCAACCTGGGCATGTGCCCTGACCGGGAATCCACCCAGGACCTCCTGGTTCATAGGTCGACGCTCAACCACTGAGCCACACCGGCTGGGCTGTCTCTCTCCTCTTGCTATGGCTGGCCCCCAACAATCCCCTGCCCCGCGTCTAAGGCCAATTTGGCTTGAGGCAGAAGAGATGTAAATGGCTCCTTGCTGCTCAGACAGTAATGGATGCCCTTTGGTTCCCTACATTGTTTCCAGTATCTCTGTCCATTTCTCTTCATGAGGTCATTCAATTCCCAGGTTCATGACTGCGCCGCAATTGCCCACTTTGTAGAACATGACACCTACATTAGTTCTTTCAGAAGTGAAAGCCAGGTCCTGCCGTCAGGATTGATGCAGCTTCCTTCCTGCAGCCCTGCATCCACCAAACCGAGCGAAGTGATGGGCTCACAGCTTGATTATAGAAAAGGTTTCCTGTGGTTGAGACTCAGGTGATCAAATGCTCTTCAGATTTTATCAGAAGACGTGGGGAGTCTACCAGAATGCAATTCAGATATTTTTAAGTACACTTGACAGAGCTAAAGAGGATTTAAAATTTCCTTGCTGTCAATATATTTGTAAAAAATAGTTATAATAGTTGTTACATATGCCTACTGTATGCTCAGCACTGTACTGGAAGCTTCAGGGGGCATTTAAAGGAAAAGTAAAACCACAGTCTCTGTCCTCAAAGAGTTGATACTCCACATGTGGGGACACACACACACACACACACACACACACACACACACACACACACTGGAAAAGAGAGTACACAATAAAAGTCCATATATAAAGTACAATGCTAACATCTACCGAGTTTCTACTGAGCTGGGCAGTTTATGTAAGTGATCATATATCCTCACAACAACTCTGGAAGCTGTCGATTCTCCCTTTCCCTTTTACACATTAGAAACAGTCTCAGAGCCCTAACCGGTTTGGCTCAGCGGATAGAGCGTCAGCCTGCAGACTCAAGGGTCCCAGGTTCGATTCCGGTCAAGGGCATGCACCTGGGTTGCGGGCACATCCCCAGTAGGGAGTGTGCAGGAGGCAGCTGATCGATGTTTCTCTCTCATCGATGTTTCTAACTCTCTATCCCTTTCCCTTCCTCTCTGTGAAAAAAATCAATAAAATATATTAAAAAAAAAAAAAAGAAACAGCCTCAGAGACCTCTGCCCAAGGTCACACAGTCAGCACAATCCTGACGAGCAGCAGGAGTGAGTTCGAATAGACTAGCAGTCTACAGACACAGGCTATGTTGTCACTGTATTTAGTTCATACTATTTTAAAGCACAGCACCATTAATGAGGTGTTACTCTAGATCTTAACAGAATTCACCACCTTCTGTGCCATCTGCGTGCCCCTGCATGATTTTGAGTTTCCAAAATGGTGGGGCCAAGGGTGTCTGATGCCAGAGCTGGTGTCCTTTCCTCTGAGTGAGTGATTCTCATCCTTCACTTTGTACTTAAAAAAAGTACAGAGGCCTGGGCTATGCCATCAGAGATTCTGTTCATTTGAGGCCTGGGTATTGGCATATTTAAAGAATCCCCGGTGATTCTAATGTGTCACCAAGGTGAAGAACCACTGTGCCAAATCATACTGCCACTGCACAGCTAAATACTGAAGACCCAGTATATTCTGAAGAGAGAGTTTGGTGTGTAGAAATTTAAAGCAGCAAAGCTGACATGAAAAATTTACCTCTAGAGCACACATACTTACAAGTTAAGCATCTTGCTCTGGAATTGTAGCAATGAGGACCCACCTTCATCAGATTCTGGTCTGAAAAGAGAAGACAAGCGGGTAACATTTGTAATATGTCTAGAGTGTTCATTACTGATTGCACTGTCTTTAATACTCTTATCTCATTTGAGCATCACAGCAACCTGGGGTGTGACGGGTCAGGTGATTTATTTAACAGTGAGAAAACCGAGACCCAGAGTGACTAAGTGACTAACTCAATATCACTCGGCTAGTTAGTGACCCCATCAGGCACTCATGTTATTGCATCACCCAGACTTAGCTGACCCCACGTCACCGAAACTTCATGGCACTGCCGCGAATTGGAAGGTGAGATCAATAATCTAAGAAGCTGCTAACTGGACAGGGTGAAGGGTATAGCTATAGTAAGGGCAGTCACTACTCTACGAAGCACTCAGGTTCCTACAATAGATATAGCTCAGCTTATATGATCACAATCATCCCTCTAAATAAATTACTAAGATTAGGCCATGCATGCTCATGAGTTTGTTAAATGCAGATTTACACATTTTTTCCCCCCCAAGCCACTTGCTTAGGGCATTAATAGGCATTTTCTCCTGTCCCCACACCTCCCCAAATATAATGGCTTGAAACACTTCAGGCCACAGTCAGGGGAAGGCATGGGAATCCCCATTTAAACATGGGCAAAGCATTGAGTAGCTTTCAGCAAAAACTACCCTATTTGGCCTGTGCTTCCAGAAAACAAGTTGTTATGGAATAACTAATTTGGAGAGGCAGCTACGTGAAGCATCTACAACAGAGACACTGAAATACCAGATGGTGCTATCGATGAACAGCAGATGTTTGCCGGTGAGTTAGGATCATGGTTTTAATTCCCAGAGTAAAATGATTTTTCTGTACAGAGATGAGTCCACTGTTATGGGTCTCCTTTGTAGAGTCTCTGTATACCGTGGAACATTCTGGAATGGGAGACCCATTCTGTGCAAGGTGGCTGGGAAGGGTCAGTGCATTCCTCTTGTTGACCTATGGTGGGTTATTTTTATTTTCTAGAAGACGGAAGGAAAATGAGAACTTCCGGTCATAGGACACTTAAGAAATCTGTTGATTGGTAATCCTATATAATAATCCTATATAATAAAAGGGTAATATGCAAATTGACCCTAACAATGGAACGACCAGAATGACCAATCGCTATGACGTACACCAACCACCACGGGGCAGATGCTCAATGAAGGAGCTGCTTCCTGATGGTCAGTGTGCTTCCACAGGGAGACCAACACTCAGGCAGAAGCCAGCTCATGGCTGGCCAGCATAGCAGCAGTGGCGGGACCCTCTCCTGCCTTTGTGGCAGCGCTAAGGATGTCCAACCATTAGTTGGACAACCATTACTGATTGCACTGTCTTTAATACTCTTATCTCATTTGAGCATCACAGCAACCTGGAGTGTGAGGGGTCCCGGGCTGCCAAGAGGGATGTCTGACTGCCAGCTTAGGCCTGATCCCCTGGGAGGTGGGACTAAGCCAGCGGGTGGACATCCCCCAAGGGGTCCTGGACTGCAAGAGGGCGCAGGCTGGGCTCGGGGACCCCCCCAAGTGCACGAATTTTTGTGCACCGGGCCTCTAGTTGCAGAATAAGGAGGAAAGAAGACAATTTCCTAAATGATTTAGATATATTGTCTATTAGATGAAATAATAACCATGATATTGAAGACAACTTAAAAAAAGATATAAATTTACCTATATGAAAAGGTAAAGATTACTCACATGTCCATTTAATACTCCAAAAAATGTGCCTACTGCAAATATTTCCTTAAGAATTATCATTAATATCATTTATTCCTAGAATATAGGGTTCCCATCTTGAGGTCACCAGATCTGAGTTTAAATTCTAGCAGCAACTCAAGGATGTACATTATACTATCTTGTTTTTAAGTGACAGATACTTAGTTAATTAGATAGGAAATAACAGAATCCAAGATGGAGTTGTATAACTGGGCCTTGGAAAGCAGACAAGACACTTCCTCTCATCCCAAGGAATCAAGAGGGCCCAGAGGGCTGCTTGGGAAACCCTATGATGACAAATGGCATGTAAAGTTCTGGTAGGAAGGGGCCAGCAGGTCTGATGCACTTACCACAGTGTGTGTCCACAGAGCTTCCCATGGCCCCTCATTTCTCAAGAGTGAGCAGTGCAGTGTGTGGGTTTTGTGCATCTGAAGCCTTCCTGGTTTGGGACCTCTGTTCTCCGTAGGTATCATCCACGTTGAAGAGTGCTGCCTCCTTCCATGGCATGTGAGGGATGTCCCACAGGCAGGCACTCCTCAAAACATGGACGAGACAAGATTAGGAGATGAAATGCTGGGGGGCACGTTGATACTTCCCTCTGGTTCATAATACTGTTTGTTTATCTCAACAGAGAAAAGGATACATTTCCCCCCCCCACTTCTAACACGTATTTTCAAAGTGTCACTCACGGATTGCATGTGGAAAGTGCTGGGGGAAATAATTAAAACTCCAAACTTCTCCCAACCCAGAATCCTCTTTACACATGTAGCAGAGAAAGACAACAGGTTTATTATTTAATAAGTATCAAGCCAGAAGGTGACATGTATCACAGCCACCCTAGGCTTTCAGGAAGACTGACAAGCCTGGGAGGCTGGCAGCTCCCATTGGGGAACAGATCGTCATAGTTACCAAATAGAAGTAAATCAACACTATTCTTGGGCCAGGGTTTTGGGAGAATTTGATGGGCATTTGTCCTCCTCTCCCCCTGGGGATCAGAGTCCTAGAAGATAATTCTCCCAAGCCCTCCATCCAGGCATCTCTCTTCTCCTCCCTCCCTCAACCTTTATCTGTTAGCACAGATTCAGACTTTAGGGGCCAGAAAATCTTTCCCTTTCCAGAGGTGTAGCCTTTAATCAACTGGCAGATGTCATCTTGATTAAAATGAAATTGTCTGAAAATAACAAGTGTTGGCAAGGATGATAGGAAATGAGTTCCATCATGCCTGCCTAAACTTTATAAATTTGACAATCAGTTTCTCTTTCTTTCATGTCTTTGAACCTTTAATAGGACAGTATTAGAACATATATACAGTTAATTCCTGATTTTAGAATCCCATAATTTCCAGGTGTCTAGGCTGGGATGAGACATGGATATTGTGGGTATCTAATGATCTCCAGTAAATGCCTGTGATGATACCAGTGTTACAATAATTATTACATGTGGATTGCTAATTATTAAAGATCAGGACTACATAAATCATATACAGTACTCGTGGCTTTGTATGGTAGCCCATTAGCTCAGAAATGCAAGAAATACCACTTTCAATTAAATCAACATAATTTAGCCCCAGTATCATCCATCTGGACTAGACAGAAATTCAACTTATTATTCATTATTTATTATTCAGTGTGGGGCCCCTTCCATCTGTAGAACTTTTCTAGTATCTGGGGATGTAGGTAATGTCTACAGAAGGGAACCAGAACTCTTCATTTCCCTGCACGCTGGTGGCTTCCATCCCCACTGTCCATGCCTGTAGTCCATTCTCCTTACTGATTCCTTCTGTGGGATGTGAGACTGGCGTGAGGCTGGGTCCCTAGTGCAGGTGGTCTCATCCTGATGACTCTCACATCTATTCTTCTCTAGAGACTGCTGCCTCAGAAGTCCATCCCCTCCCCCCACTGCTCAGAGATGTAGAATTCTCTCTACTCCTCCAGTATGGGGGCCTTGCTTCCTAGCCTCTCCCAAAGCCCATGCCTGCACCTTTCCCTTCTCCACCTTCCTATAAAACCTTTCACCTAACAGACTTGGATTTTCATTGAAAAGGAGCTCGGGGACAGATAGATGGTCTAAGGAACTAGATTCCATGATTAGTAGTTTGGCCAGGATTACTGCATGGTTGGTGGAGCGGAAGGGGGGGTGGGGGCGCAGGGGGGGTGGTAATCAACCATTAGACACCCACTGCCAGTAAGTCTTATTATGTAATCATTTCACATTGAAGATACTGAAGCTTAGAGATATTGCTCATTTTAAGTAACAGAGAGGATTTGATTGTAGATTTGATACATTGAAAGCTCATATTCTTTTTTTTTTTTTTTTACTTATTTTTTTTATTTTATTATTATTAGTTAAGGTATTACAAATGTGTCCTCATCCCCCCCATTAACCCCCAACCTCCCCCCCACACACAAACTCATGCTCCCATCCCCCCGTTGTCCATGTCCATTGGTTTGGCTTATATACATGTATACAAGTCCTTCGGTTGATCTCTTCCCCTTACCCCCGCCCTCCCCTACTTTCCTTCTGGGGATTGATAGCCTGGTTGCTGTTTCTCAGTCTTTGGGTCTGTCCCTTTTCATCAGTCTATGTTGTTCTCTATAATCCACAAATGAGTGAGATCATGTGGTATTTATCTTTCTCTGACTGGCTTATTTCACTTAGCATAATGCTCTCCAGTTCCATCCATGCTGTTGCAAAAGGCAAGAGTTCCTTTTTTTTTTACCGCAGCATAGTATTCCATCGTGTATATGTACCACAGTTTTCTAATCCACTCATCTGCTGATGGGCACTTAGGCTGTTTCCAAATCTTAGCTATGGTGAATTGTGCTGCTATGAACATAGGGGTGCATATATCCTTTCTGATTGGCGTTTCTGGTTTCTTGGGATATATTCCTAGTAGTGGGATCACTGGGTCAAATGGGAGTTCCATTTTTAGTCTTCTGAGGTAGCTCCATACTGTTCTCCACAGTGGCTGCACCAGTCTGCATTCCCACCAGCAGTGCAGAAGGGTTCCTTTTTCTCCACATCCTCTCCAACACTTGTTGTTTGTTGATTTGTTGATGATAGCCATTCTGACAGGTGTGAGATGATAACGCATTGTCGTTTTGATTTGCATCTCTCGTATAATTAGTGACTTTGAGCAGGTTTTCATATGTCTTTCGGCCTTCTGTATGTCCTCTTTCGAAAAGTGCCTATCTAGGTCCGTTGCCCATTTTTTTATTGGATTGTTTATCTTCCTTTTGTTAAGTTTCATGAGATCCCTGTAAATGTTGGAAATTAAACCCTTATCGGTGGTATCATTGGCAAATAATGTTCTCCCATGTAGTGGGTCTTCTTGTTGTTTTGTTGATGGTTTCCTTTGCTGTGCAAAAGCTTTTTATTTTGATGTAGTCCCATTTGTTTATTTTCTCTTTAGTTTCCATTGCCCTAGGAGCATTATCAGAGAAGAAATTTCTTCGGCATATGTTTGCGATTTCGCTGCCTGTGGATTCCTCTAGTATTTTTATGGTTTCCCGTCTTACGTTTAAGTCTTTTATCCATTTTGAGTTTATTTTTGTGTATGGTGTGAGTTGGTGATCTAGTTTCATCCTTTTGCATGTATCTGTCCAATTTTCCCAACACCATTTATTGAAAAGACTGTCTTGACTCCATTGTATGCTCTTGCCTCCTTTGTCGAATATTAATTGGGCATAGTGGTTTGGGTTGATTTCTGGGGTCTCTATTCTATTCCATTGATCTATATGTCTGTTCTTGTGCCAGTACCAAGCTGTTTTAAGAACAGTGGGAAAGCTCATATTCTTACTGTGCTTCTTAGCTCTTAGAGATATTTGTTATGCTTTACAATGACTATTTTTATTATGCTCATGTCTAGAAAAATTGTTATGTGATAATGGATAAGTCGATGTAGGAGAACCCAACTCCTCACTTAAATTATGTAAGCATAATTTAGAGAGGTATAAAATAAATTATACAACTGTTTTTGAAGGAAAGAACATTTAATTAAGTAGATTTGAAGGAGGGTATACGATTGGCCAAATAGAGAGGAAGGGAAAATACTGCTTTACTTGATTATGTTTAAAAGTGAAATGTTTTCTCCAGTTCTGGTTAGAACTTTTCTCTAGCCAAAGTATTGTACATCTTAGAGAGGCGGTTCTAGCTGAGGTTTAGCTGCTGACGCATTTGTGACTTTGGACACGTCATTCACAGTGTGGCCTCAGTTTCTCTGTCTACAAAATACGGCACTCAGACCTGCCCCATCACCTCACAGACTTCTGGTGAGATTCAGATAGGAGAGCCAACACCAAAGTGTTTTGAAAAGCTAACAACACTATCTGAATGGAAGATTGCATCATTATTTTTTATTGGGCTTTTTCCTGGGCATAAATTGGGCAGTTTTTTCCTGACAGCCTTTCTGAAATTAGAGGGAAAGTGAGGCCAGATCACAATAGAAGTTTTATAAATAGGCAGCTGAAGAAGCAAAATCTACAGCAAATAATTTATCCCTCCGTTTCTATTCTGTTCTAAAATAATGCTTTTAACTTTGATAAAGCTCTTTGCTGACCGATCCTCTGTGGCAGGACTATTGTAGGATAAATTCTGTGTCCAACAAAAAGTGTTGCTTGCAGTCCAATAAAAAAGTACTTTCCTACGTTTATGCATGTTTGATAAGCAGAGGTGTTTTACTGGCTGCCTCCTTCCTAGTAATTAATTCATAGTCTTATGCATCTCACATGAATCTTTTCTTCTGCAAGCTGAGCAGAAACTCCTCCCTTAAAACATGTCAAATCATCCTCAGAGGTTTCTTCTAGGTAACTCCAAATGAGAAGGCGACATCAATTTAAAGGGAATCTTCATTCACCGCTGTAAGGAGACAAGGTGAAATGTTGCATTTTGTGAATAATTGAATCAAAGAACCACAGATGTGGTGTTTTAAGCAATGAAATTCCTGAGCCGTCTCATTAACTCGGAGGTTCAGTGACGCTTGTTCACGCAGATGAAGCTGCAGCAGAATGCTGCCATGGGAAACACACTCCTCTCAGAAAGTTTTACTGCAGCTCCAGACCCTACGTTTTGCCTGATTGGCATCAAGCTACTTTGTGTTCTGACAATTTTTTTTTGTCTTGCAGAATACTGTGAATGTTTTCCAAGTCTCAGCCTACAATGAGATAAGTGGACAATCCTCTAAAAGCAGTCACATATGGGATGCCAGATGAGGTCTGAGAGGCTGACTGGCCTCAGGACAGTTCTTGTTTTCTCTCTCTCTCTCCCTCTTCCCGTCCACTCCCCGCTCCCCATTCCCTTACTCCCTGACCTTTTCTCTCCATTGATCCCATGGCACCCTGGGTCAGGGGATGGGAGGCAGAAAGATTCTCTCTTTTTTTAAATTTCTTTTTTAATTTTTTAAATTTATTTTTTTTATTGCTTAAAGTATTACAAAGGGTATTACATATGTGTCCTTTTTTTTTTTTTCCCACCCTTGACAATCCCCTGGCCTCCCCCACCCCCCAGTGTCTTATGTCCATTGGTTATGCTTATATGCATGCATACAAGTCCTTCAGTTGATCTCCTACCCCCCTCCCTCCTGCCCCCCCAACCCTCCCTGGCCTTCCCACTGCAGTTTGTTCTCTTTTTCCTCCTACTATGTTCCTTTTGGATACAAGATTGGGATAGAAAAACTAGAAGAATCCTGAAAAGGGGAGATTTAGAAAATACAGAAAACAAAGACAATAATGTCTATACAAAAGGGCTAAGTGATGATACGGTGGCATGAATTCAATACTTATGAGCTGTGCTGATAACCACCAGAAAACTAAAAAAGAAGAAAATGACTGAAACTGGTTACTTACAGGAAGTGGGATTTAAGGGGGGGGGGGAGGGAGTGGTGCAAAGTTGTCGCTTTTTATTATAAACCCATCTCCAATTGCTTTTAACCATGCGCATATATTACTTCATTATAAATAATTAAATGATAGGTGGCTATCATTTTCAAATGATTGCTTTGTTCCATTTAAACAGTCAGCAAAAATAATTAATAAAATGTATACACCTTTAGAGATAATGACATAAAAAAGGATTTCAAATAAAGGAACAAGCAAAGAAAATAAATTAGCATCTAATTTGTAATTCGAGATTGTAATCCGTGATTGTTTGAAAATGATAGCTTTCTAAAAGCTATGTTAATGTTTGGTGGTAACACTCACATTTCCATTGAGATTAAATTGACTTTAATAAAAATACTATCAAGTAGGGGGTGGGGAGGGACTAAGAGGATTTTTAGGGCAGTGAAACCACTCTATATAATCCTGTAATAATGTTCAACTGAAATGACTGTGCAAATAGTATATAATAGCTGAGAAATAATGTGTGATTCTAATACACAGACACATAAACACAGAGTGAGAAAGAAAGTGGACCCAATTGTGGTGAAAAATAGTAAAGTTCTGTTTGAAGACTTTGTCTTTAAATCTAAGATTATGGGTAAGTTTCATTGTATTATCTAACAGTAAGAAATACCTGCCCTCTATCTTTTGGAGCTGCTACAAAATTTATCAATTTAAAAATAAATATCTAGAAACTATTTAGCAATCTGATGAAACAGGTGTATCATAAATAGCAAGCAGTGTCACTGTATTGGTAAGAGGTTTACAAAGTTGAATAAACTTTTATGACACTTTTTAAAAAATATATTTTTACTGATTTTGGAGAGGAAGGGAAAGGGAGAGAGACATAGAAACATCAATGATGAGAGAGAATCATTGACCAGCTGCCTCCTGCACCCTCCCTGCAGGGGATCGAGCCTGCAACTGGGGCATGTGCCCTTGACAGGAATCAAACCCGGGACCCTCAGTCCACAGGCCGATGCTCTATCCACTGAGCCAAACTAGCTAGGGCAATGACACTTTTTGAATCCCATAGGTGACCTTTTCCTCACTTTACAGGAGAGAGTTCTTAAGTCCTTCACCCAAAGCTACTCAGAGAAGGTGAATAAGCTGAGACCTAAGAGATGAGAAGAAGGCAATCATATGAGTGGGATGAGCACTCCAAACAGGTGGAACAGAAGCACAAAGACCACAAATTGGGATTAAATATGATATAATTAAGGGTTTACAAGGCCAGCATGGATGGGGCATAATGAATTGTGAAGGCAGTTCGGGATGGCAACCTAGGTCTGTGCCCAGTCAAACCTGCATTCTAGCATGTATGTGTACAAGCGTATAATTAAGCCCCAACACCCTTTCTGCTTGTGGCCTAGCCTTAAAAAACCTGTTTCCCCTGAATACTTACCTTACAGGGGCCATAAAACCATACACAGCCCCACAAGGGTATCTGAATGCCGGTGCCAGATGGGGTCTTGGTCACTATCTCACTGCCCCCGCCCCCCCCCCCCCCCCCCCCCCCCCCCCATTACAGGGAATGCAAAAGCCTGAGAAAAGTCCAAAAGCCTAGTCCATATTTGGGAGACAAAGAAACTAGGGGGATAAAAGGGAAAGCCCACCGCATCCAGTGCTTAGCTTTGGGTACTGATTCCCCGGAACCATCACCAGTGCTTCCTGAAATGAAAAGTGCATTTCCTATATCTTCCAAATGCCTGGGGGTCTATCTTCCTGCCGCTTGGAAATTGCCCTAACAGAATGAGGTGAGAGCTATGTCAAACGAGGGTAAGACACAGGCAGGGGCCAGCTCACTCATGCCTCATGGCCTCATTCTTGATTGTATTCTGAGTACAATGAGGAACTGTCAAAGTTTTTTAACAAAAGGAGTTGTATGTTTTCATGTGTTTAAAACATGATATTTTACTGCTTTGCAGGGTAAGGGTTTCTATACTTTTTTGGTCATCTATCTCAATGAACAGAAAGCATTTTGAGCATGTGCTTCCCACATATTTATACTTGTTCATAAACTGTATTGCTGCCCTGCAGTAACTAGACATTGGTAAGGATAACTTGCTAGCTTTTGAATACAAAAATTATGATACATAAACATGAATTACTTTTCTCCCTGTCACTGCACTGTCATTATCTGGTCCTACTGGGCATGTAACCCCACTTTGAGTATAAAATTTGCAGACAGAGATAGGGAGTGTGGTGTGGAAACTGCTGGAGTAGACATGGTGAGATGTGGGAAGAGTTGAGATATATTTTTGATGTTTAGAGTTTTTAGACTTCTTGTAGGAATCACCCATCCATACCCACTGCCTGGCTCTTGACATAAACTCTCCCTCCTCATCTACTGGATAGCACATCCTGTTAGCATTCCGTCAATGAAATCTGTGCAAAAATCTTAAGGGAACGCTGGATTGGAAACCACTTGATTAGATTGGTCCACTTTGCTACCTGAGTAGGCGATTTGCTTGGCAGTTTTGTTAAAGGGATGGGTTTGAGGAATTAGTGGTATCTATACTTCTGAGTGGTGATAGAGGCCAATGGCAAGCAGAGTTTTATGAAATAAAAGATAACAACCAAAAGACAAACAAGCAAACAAACAACAATAATCAACCAATCAACTTTGGAACCAACTTAATCTAGATCCTCTTAACCCCTTCCTCAAATGGAAAACTAAAATTGGAGAATAAAAAGATGATCAAACCTCAGCGAATTCCTCTCAAATGGTTCTCAAACATCTCTCTAAGGGGATAACTGAGCTAAGTCAGTTCAGGAAGAAGGGAGATGTAAACTTTATGGGGACAAAAAGGTGTATTTTCACATTTCTGCAGGAAGTGCTTCATGTTGGAAAACGATTTAAGGTAGTAATAGTCCTAAGTCAAAATGTAAATGTTTTAAGTCAAAAATTAGTAGTGGCTCATAGCTTTCCAATATTCTGACTTCTTCTCTCCTACCCCCTTTTAAATTTGCTTTCCCCAGTCCTATATTTGGGGAGGGATCTATTTGGGTTCTGACGTTTTTTATCTACATCCCCACTCCTGGAGGAACTCCAGCCCATTTATCCAGGTTGGAATGGAGGTTAGCAGAGCATGAAGAGAAGGCATGAAGCAAATGATCCTGCAAACCTCTGGAAACTTTCCGAGAAGAGGGGAATGGCTGACCTGGATTTCACCAAGAGTGCCTGCAATCTGGGATGAGGGAGGCTCTGCCTTCTCCGTTCTCCTATCTGGAGGTCACAGCCCGCCAGATGTTGATACCTTTGTGGAGGGGTACAGAGCTAGGCTCCAAGGATGAGCCGCTAGGCAAGGGCCCCATTTGAATGTCTCTGGAAGCACATTCCAAGCTTTTTGAATGTCAGACGTCACTCTATTAAATATCTACACACTCAATTCCAGTGACTGAGAAGGCTGATCTCCTATTATCTTGGAGTGGTCTTAAGAATGTGACTCGGATACTTTTGTTATAACTCTGCCCTGGGAAGAGTTTGTGCAAGAGAAGTTTTCTTGAACCCAGTTGGAAACATCAATGAGGAACCACTCCTATGTTGTCTTCAAGGTGAGCCTGACATAGAGACAGGGGTCACAGTTTCAGTGATGTTACCATGGAAATAGCAATGGAAAGCACGCATATATACTGGAATGTGTACTATTGGTTTTTTGTTCGTTTGTTTTTAAATATATTTTTATTGATTTCAGAGAAGGGAGGGAGAGAGAGAGAAACATCAGTGATAACAAAGAATCATTGATTAACTGCCTCCTGCACGCGCCCCCCCCCCCCCCCCAACGGGGGATTGAGTCTGCCATCCGGGTGTGTGCCCTGACCTAGAATCAAACTGTGAACTCCTGGTTTATAGGGCAATGCTCAGCCACTGAGCTACCGCAGCCTGGCAGTACTATTGCTTTGTATTGGGCATTAATTGTCCTGGTATTCATTTATTTACTCATGGTTATCTACTCTCTAATTACTATGTCTTGAAGTCTGTGAGGACTTAAAAATTTGAAGACATGGTAGTCTTGTTAAAAAAAAAGGCTTTTGAAGAAAAAATTAGTAATTGAAAACATTTAAGAATTTGCTCACCGTGGATCTTCATTCGAACTTTTTAAACAGCAGCTGAGGTGCTGGGTGATCATACAAGTCAGAATTTTAGGTCCTGTCGGGAGTTCTGTCATCCAAGTAACCCCTTCATTCAGGTTCATCCCAAGACATACAAGGCACGCATTCCCCCCCCCCCCCCCCCCCCCCTGGGCTCAGCCTGAAGGTGAAGATAAGATGGAGGCTGACCTCCTCTGAGGATATCTGTCTCACACTCACTGTCAGGAGGGTGTCAGGCTCCTTTCTAAGCACCAGGGCTACAATCCTGGGCAAAATCCAACAAGGTGCACGATCACAGTCGGTGATGAACATTATTTTCTGACCAGGCCAGGACACAGTCTGTGCTCTGGGGCAGGTCAAGGCCCCAAGGCACAGATGGAGCAGAAACCTCCACCCCGCGCCAGCTTCGGGATCCCAGAGGCGGCGGGATTCCAGGAGCGGGAGGCGGAGGCGCCAGCCAGCGGGTGGGGGTCCCCGCAGAGCCAGCGGCGCATTCCCTGTGTCCGCAGCAGTGAGGTGGGGAGAGCGGCCCAGGGAACCCGAATCCCGCAGCTCGGCCCCGCGCGTGGGCTCCGCAGGCGGCGTCCGGGGCCCACGGTTCCAGCTCCAGCCCGCGTGGCGGCGCCTCCCGGGGCGCCAGCAGCCTCCACCTGCCCGGCGCCGCCTGCCCCGGCCCCTCCAAGTCCCAACTTGCATGGAGTTGGGGTCCTGAGTCTCCCATCACGGGCCAGCGGAGAGTCCTGCGCCGCCACCTCCGGTCCAGTCCCCTCTCCTCTGCTCTCAGCTCCCGAAGGGGAGAAGTTGGCGCCGGCGGCTCCCCAGCCGGGCTGAGCGCGCTCCTCGCCGCTGGGTACCCCGCGCCCCGGGCGCCTCTGGCGGCGGCTCCTGCTGGATCCCAGCAGGTACCCACGCGGGGCGGGGGGGGGGGCGCGGGGGAGCGGGGGGGGGGGGGCTTCCCTTACCAAAGGCCTTGAAGCCCAGCTTCTGCTACTCCATTGCCTCTTGGCGCGCTCCCAGTACAGGGGGGCGGGGTGGGAGGAGTAGGGAAGAGGGGGGCGCGCAAGGCTAGGACATCAAGGGCGGAGCCGAAGTTCCTGGAGCTGAAGAGCTGAACCCAGGCACAGCCACCGCCCAGAGCTGGAGGAACATCAATCAGCATCCTATCTACACTTGACCGGCGACTCCGCACGCATCTGGCCATGGTCCAAGGTTCTGGCCACAGCAGCAGCAAGAGGAGAGACAATGGGGTCGGAGGCAGATGTGCAGCTTGGTGAACTTACGGAGAATGTGAGCAGATAGAGCTTCTGGACTCAGGAAATGGGGCAAACTAGAGCCTTTGCCCATTTTTCTACAGAAATGATGTTTCTTTTTGCAAGACCGACCTCCATCCCACGCAATCCTTTTCTTCCCTAACCTGGATAAAAACTTCAGAGTGAGCAATGTGACCTGTCTCCCTGCTCACAGGGGAGTGTGTGTTGCTGAAGGTCTCACAAAGACCTGGGAGCAACTGTTATGCCCAGATTTCAAGATCCCCAACAGACCACGTGAGGGAGCCAGCCATGTACGATGCAAAAGCAAAGAGTCCTTTATTTCAAACTCCAGTCTGGCTCCCCTTCCCTCCTTACTGACACAGCAGCAGGTGGCAGAGAGAGACCTAGCCCATGTGAAGAGGAGTTTTATAGGGGGGTGGTGTAAGGGCAGGGGAGGGGACTGTGGGCCCCTCCGATTGGCCAGGCGCAAGTCAAGTTGGTGTCTCATTACACAGGATGTGGTCATATTGATGGCGTGCACTTCCCTTGATTATCATTGGTTAGTCCAGAGAAATCCTGGGTGCGGCTAGCAGAGGCTTGGGCTTCCGGGAAGAAGCCTTGCCGAGCACATGGCTCTGCCCAAAAATGGAGGACCCAGGGTAAGATGGAGGGCGTAGTCCTCGCCCTTTCAGCGACAAAGTGTCCATAAGGTGGAGGAGAGAGTTCAGTTTCAGCAGGAGTTTCCCTTTACTCGCTAGACTCTGTAGTAGGTTCAAGTTAGATTTTTTAAAAAAGGGTTTGTGTTTGTAGGGTCACTTAGATGGGGAGGCCCACACCTTATCTCTTCTCCCCCAGAGAGGAGGAGGATGGGAATGGTCAGTCCCTCATTACAGTATCTCCTGTTTCTGGGTACTCGCCACCACATTGCAGGGAGAGAACTCTGCCGAGTTTCCTCAGAGTCCTGGAGACTGGTCATGCCTGTACCTTTCCAGCCTGTGGATGAGCCATTGCTCTCAGGTGTGATCAGTTGTAGGAAGATAAGATACGGCAGTGACACAACCCACTGTGGTCCCCATTGCTTGACAGAGCACATTTAAAGATGCAGTCCTCCCTCCTACGTTATGAAGGACACAGCAGGTGGAAGCCAGTGATTTTTGGCCCTTTTGGGGAGTGGTTGTGTGCCTGTGTAGGAGGGTTAGGTTTCTGACAAAATTCTGCATCTTTTAAATCTGAAAGAATTGTTACAATTTTAACTGATCCTGGAAACTTGAACTTCCTGAAAACAACACAAAACAACTTGGGTGCAATAGCTACAGATGGTTTTAAAATGTTCTCCAGGCAGAGAACATTAACAGCAAATGAAAGTACCTCTCATGGTGTTTTCAGCTGTCAATTGCCAGAAACATGCCCAGAGAGGTGTCACTTTTAGTTGCACTAATTGTCAGCTGATAATGAAATTTGTGAACATGTAAACGTATTGGTTTGGTTTTTCTGACTCCTTTTGGTACAGATTGCATTAACACAAATCAGAATAGCAGTTCTTACATCATCAGTTAACTTTGCCTGTTTTTGAATTTCAGGTAAATATGTACTAGTTTGGATCTGGCCTCTTTTGCTCAATGTTATGTTTGTGAGATTCACTTGCAACTGTCTTTTTTAACAAGCAAACGCTTGCTGAAGAGTAACATAACTTTATGAATATCTTAGTTTGGCCTTAACATGTTGGTATGGAATAACAGAAATAAGGTGTCAAACATATTTTATCCAAGTCCTGCTTTACCCCCAGGCTCTGTGCTGGACACTGGGGAGACGTAGATGGCAAGGTCAGGGAAACTGTTCCCCAGGGGTTATCAGTTGAAGATGAGAGTCTTATTAACCAAAGACCATTACATTACATTGTATTTTTTTAAAAAATTTTGATATAGTCCCATTTAAAAAATTTTTACTTATGTTGCCTATGCTTTTGGTGTCAAATCCAAAATAATCATCACCAAGATCCATGTCAAGGAGCTTATTGCCTATGTTTTCTTTCTTTCTTTCTTTCTTTCTTTCTTTCTTTCTTTCTTTCTTTCTTTCTTTCTTTATTTTAATTTTTAAAATCTTTATTGTTAAAAGTATTACATATGCACCCTCTCCCCCTCCCCCCTCATTGACCCCCTCCAGCCAACCCCAGGCCTTCACCTCCCTATTGTGTGTCCAGGAGCCAAGCATCTATGCATACAAAGTCTTTGGTTGATTACCTCCCACCCATCCATCCTCCCCCACCTTCCCTCTGACCTTCCACACTTTGTTGCAGGCTTTCTCAGAGTTTTATAGTCTCCTGTCTTGCACTTACTGGTAAGTCTTTCATCCATTAGGAGTAAGTTTTTGTGTGGGGGTGGGGGTGTTTTACTCTGCTGTCTGTGCAGTGAGTGCCCTGGGGTGCTAGCCTGCCAAGAACCCTCTCTAATCAGTATGGTTGTTAGGCATATTCTTGGGCTCCATTATGCCCTGCTGGGGGCTCCTGCCCCTCCAGCTACTTACCTGTTTTTCTCATTGTAGGTTTCATGAGGAAAGGCCTTCGGTCCACCTCACCTGGTTTCCAGTGACCGCCTACACCTGGCCCGCACCTGCACCTGGCCTGACTGCTGACCCTGACCTTTACAAGAGACATAAACACCCCGCTCCCCCTACTCTGCCCTGCTGACACCCACACACTGGCCTCAGCGCGCTGTGAGAGAATGTGATAACATTTCTTAAACGCTCACGTCTCGGCTCCTTTCCACATGGACCTAGCAATAGTCTCATGGGATCCAGAAACACAAGCTCCCTGGCCACCAGAGCCAGGCAGTCAAGGGGCATCCCAGGTGGCACCCACAAAGACTGGTGCACCCAACGCTGGAAAAGCTCCCTTCGGGGAGGCAAAGGGACTGTGGTCCCAGCCTCCGAAGTCTCTGGAAAGGAGGCCAGTGAGCCTTTCTCCGTGATTAATTAGAAGCCTGCCTCAGGCTCAGCTGTGAGAACAGCCTGCCCCTCAGGCTCAGCTGTGATAATAAGCGACAGGCCTTTTTCTAGAGAGACTGACCTCCTGGGCTGTTGCCTTTTGCTGTGTCCTGGAGGTGATAGCCACTCTTTCTTCGCTGGGTTCAAGTCTGTTGGGACCCTGGAGCTTAAACCTCACTGGCCACCAGAGCCAGGTGATGTAGAGGTGCCCCTGGGGGAACCACAAAGCCGGGCGTATCCGTGTGTACAAGCTCCCTTCTGGGTGGCACCCAACCTGCCATTTTGGCAGAGGGAGAAAATGGTGCCCAGCAGCTAGAGCGAGACAGAGAGAGATAATGACACCAAAAAGGAAGGAAGGAAGGAAATAAGGAAGGAAGGCGCCTAGAGTCTAGAAAAAGAAGGTGCCTGCTGGCTGGAGAAGGCACAGGGAGAGCCCAAAGACAGTGCCCGGCTGGCCACTGTCCCAGGTAAGTTCCCAGCAAACCCCCAAATGTGTGTCAAATCAGATGCCTGCAGATGAGCCTCCCCACGCCAAGCCCGGTGATCCTGGATTGCCCCTTCTGCCTGGGCCGTGGGCAGGTGAGTCCAGCCTTTAAGAGTCTTTTCTCAGGTCTCTATAGCCTGTGGGTCTCCTGGACATGAACCCCGTTGGTTTTAAAATCTAGAAGTTCTGGGGCTTGCCTGTCAGGGGCAGGTCTTACAAGTCGAGGTGCTCGATGTGGGGTATAAACCCTTCCCTCCGCAGGGAGCTCTGGGTTTTTCCTTCCCTCAGGACTGTGGGCCAACACCCAGGGCTGGGGTTCATGGTGATTCTGTGACTCAGTCTCTCCTGCCTGCCCCTCTGGGCTGTCTGTTGGTGGCGTAGAGTTCTCAGCCAGTTTTTAGAGCGCCCCCCCCCCCCCCCATAGGAAGTTGTTCATTTGTTGCTGTATATTCTGTGTGTCCACCAGGGGAAATGGGTTCCGGGTTCTCCCACATCGCCATCTTCAGCTGAAACTGATTAGAGTTTAATTTAACTTTATATTGATTCCTTGCTTAAAGCTTGTCAGAAATTTGCATTTGAAATGGCCAAGGGAGCTTAGCCTGCTCCTTTAAAAAAAAAATTCTTTATTGTTGAGAGTATTACATATGTCCCCCTTTTTCACCAATTGACCTTCTCCAGCCCGCCCTTTCCCCCTCCCACCCCAGGCCCTCACCACCCTATTGTCTGTGTCCATGGCCATGCACATATGCATACAAGGCCTTGGTTGATCTCTCCCACCCACCCTCCCCCACCTTCCCTCTCAGATTTCGCGCTCTGTTCCATGCTTCCATGTCTCTGGATACACATCAGCTTATTTTGTTACTTAGATTCCACATATGAATGAGATCATGTGATACTTGGCTGGCTCTTGATAGTTATTTTTCAGGGTCTCCCTTCTTTCCAGTCAGCGACTTTCCTCTCTTCACAAGTATTTTTGGGATGCACATGTGAAATGAGAAGGTAGGGGAGTGGGATTTGATGAATGTCCCCACTTGTTGGGCTCGGAGCTTCAACCATCTAGATTAGTATCATAACCCACCTCTTGCTAGGGCAAAGGCCCCGATAAGGCAGTGAAGAGCATAGGATGGGATTTGGAGTCCCTCAGACAGACCTGTGTTCACACCCCAGCTTGCTGGCAAGCCAGGGTTTCTTGGATAAGCCCTATAGCCCCTGTGAAGTAAGAGATGGAAAGAACAGGGGAGCCTTTTTGCAAGAGTTGGGTGTTGATGAAGATGACTATGAGTGAGCAGAGAGAGAAGAAATAGATTTTCAAATGCTACGTTGATGAGCTGTGGTAGGATGGATCCAGTTGGCATTGGTGCTCTGAGATGGGCAAAAACTGGTAGGAAGGTTGGGCACCTCAGTGGTGAGAACTGAATTCGAATATTTGCCTCATTTGCCTTCCTGACATGGCTCCACTGATTATAATCACTTCACAGAAAGCTTTCATTAAAATAATCACAATGTGAATTGGCACTTTCCACTTTTCATAATCTCTCTAAATCTCACCAAGTAATGTTATTTTTGCTGCAGTATATTCAAGATGCCAACAGCTTTATTTTCAGTTATGCTTCTGCATGGTTAAATTTGTTATTCTTGTTAACTGAATAGGATTAAGATTACTCACTCTCTCCAGTTTGATTCATACCTTGGTTGGTCTTAGAGAAGGAGAAGATAAAATTAATAAGTACTTTGATTAGCAGCACATTTATCAGTGGGCGGAACTATCAGTATAATCAGAAGATTTCTTCTTAGAAAAGTAATAAGTCCATTTTCTGGGGTAATGGAGATAAGAAAAATGACAACTTTAACCAAAAGTGTATTCTGTTGCCGAAACCGGTTTGGCTCAGTGGATAGAGTGTCGGCTTGCGGACTGAAAGGTCCCAGGTTCGATTCCGGTCAAGGGCATGTACCTGGGTTGCAGGCACATCCCCAGTAGGAGATGTGCAGGAGGCAGCTGATCGATGTTTCTCTCTCATCGATGTTTCTAACTCTCTATCTCTCTCCCTTCCTCTCTGTAAAAAATCAATAAAACATATTTTTTAAAAAAAGTGTATTCTGTGGGATATTACTAAGTGTTACATAAAGTTATATATAGTCTATCTATCTATCTATCATTTATCTATATATATATTTTGTAGTGGTGGTTTGGACAATATTGAGTTAAATGATGTTTATTGCATTACTTATCATAGCCTTCAGTAGTCTAATGCTCATTGAGTTCTCCATAGTGGATCCATAAAGTTCTCAAATTTATATGAAAACATGAACCTTTCCCCCCTAAACTATCTAGTTCAGTGGTTCTCAACCTTCTGGCCCTTTAAATACAGTTCCTCATGTTGTGACCCAACCATAAAATTACTTTCGTTGCTACATCATAAC
The DNA here is from genome assembly GCF_014108235.1 of Myotis myotis. Lineage (NCBI taxonomy): Eukaryota > Metazoa > Chordata > Mammalia > Chiroptera > Vespertilionidae > Myotis > Myotis myotis. The sequence goes on from NW_023416319.1 coordinate 11,835,365, forward strand.
TGTAATGTTGCTACTGTTATGAATCGTAATGTAAATATCTGATATGCAGGATGGTCTTAGGCGACCCCTGTGAAAGGGTCGTTTGACCGCCAAAGGAGTCGTGACCCACAGGTTGAAAATTGCTGCTCTAGCTAAACTATCTTCTGGGGAGCCCATTTGGAATGGGCTGGATTACTGGCCTATTTTCATGTGGTGGGTTTTAAATTAATAGGAAGATATGGAAAACAGTTTTTAGAGGAAGACATCACGGAGAGCCATCACTCATTCTTAAATTTTCATTTTGTGTCTCTATCAGAGAGGTTTTTGGTATATCTGGATTGAGGGACACAGTGAAAGGTGGATGTCCGGTTGGCATTGCCCTTGCTGTCCCAGCAGGGAGGCTTTGTCTCTGTTCCCCTTTTCTTGATTTTTAAAAATTTTTTTTTTTTTTAAAAATATATTTTATTGATTTTTTACAGAGAGGAAGGGAGAGAGATAGTTAGAAACATCGATGGGAGAGAAACATCGATCAGCTGCCTCCTGCACATCTCCCACTGGGGATGTGCCCGCAACCCAGGTACATGCTCTTGACCGGAATCGAACCTGGGACCCCTCAGTCCGCAGGCTGATGCTCTATCCACTGAGCCAAACCGGCTTCGGCAAAATTTTTGTTTTTTTGCTTTCTTTTTCTTCCTTCTCCTTGCTGTTCTTTTTCCTGAGTGGGGAGTGGGGAGTGGAGTTATGGTAACAACTTTGTTGTCTGTTGTCAGATATTTATTTTCCCAGCTTCCCTTGCAGCTAAGGGCGGCCTTGTGCCCTAGAGGCCAATGAAACAAAAGACGAGATTTACGATGAGTGGGAGATGGGGTAGAGGAGACAGAAATTTTCTGGAAAATATGTGAAAAAGCTCCCTAATAGTTTACAGATATAAAGGAACTATCCTTTAGTTGACCTTAAGATTAGAGACATTCACTTAGGTCCACAGATGGTTTTATTGTCCTTTTTTCCTTGAATGAGTTTGGAGCTTTGGCTGTCACCTTGGGATGGTGAAGGAACAAACCCAAGGATGAAAGGCCAATACTGAAAGGATGACAGAACTGGGCACAAAGAACTTAGATTTTGAAGCTCTTACCTCATTACCTGCTGCACTGAATTGCTTATCTTCAAATTCCTTGTTCAGGAAACAATGCATGTCTTTATTATTTAAGCCTCTGTTTATAAGCTTTTTAAGTTACCTTGCTGTTGAACACATCCTAATTGATACACGTTTTGTTCTCCCGATACGTGCCTTTATCTTATTTTCTTAATCCAGTGTTTGCTCTTGAGACTGTGTAGCTCCACGGAAGCAAGAACCTATCTGAGTATCGTCAGCAGCATTGCATCTGAGCATTCTGATGACTTGTTACTGGTTACAAAGCTAATACGTTGGTCTGTTTTGAGTCACTTTTTCCTTTTCTTGATTTAGTCAAGCAGGACAGGGTCTTCTATGGAAATATCCACATGTTCCTCAGTGTCATCTGAGGTGAGCTTGTGTTTATTGTAAAAAAAAGGATGGGGGATACATTCTGCCATGTACAGTTAATAAATTAGGACTGATATTCACTGGACGAAAGTAAGCACTGTTGGGTTAAACAGTGAGCCTCCTGGGAGCACTTCAGATAGGAGTTTAGTAGCAAAAATGAGGTTACTCAGAGCCTTTGAGGGACTGTCATTTGAATTGATAGAGTCCTTTCCCTTTTTCTTTTTGCTGCTGATCTCTGTTCACAAATAGCTGGGCAGCTTAATGGTAAGGGGACTCGCAGGAGCTGGATTTCAGGCTCCCTGGGAAGGGAGTAAGAAGGATGACTATGATGAATCAAAGGGCCTGCATAATGGCGGGTAATTAAGGATCTGAGAGTGCCGTGTGGTCAGGGCATGAGATTTTAAATGCTTTCAATTTATGGGCTCTTGGTACACAGTGGCTGTTCTCCTTTCTAATAGGCTTAACCTGTGCTCAGATTCCCAAAACTCAGTATGTCATAGTGGAGCCCTTTCTGATTTAGTGTTTTTCTCAGTGGATTGTCATCTAGGAGTTTAAGAAGCTTGGAAAATGGGAAATGCAAACAGGTCCACAGGTAAATTTTATCTACCTACCTAACTATTCTACATATCTGCCCTACATATCTATTTACCTATGTACAGACACATCCTCCCAAGCTTGTCAGCACTCCTAAACTGCTTATTTTGCCTAACCTGCATTTCTTACTATAGTTACCCACTGACTATCTTTTCAAAACACAAAGAACACCAATCAATGAATTTTTTTGTTTTATGGCTTTGCTTAATGTTATCTTGAACTTGAGTTGAGGGGCTTTAGCTCACCTTAATGGATTATTTTGTTGTTATTGTTTTGTTTAGAAAATAGGCTTTACTGTGCTACTCATGAGGGGACAGGTAGATGTGATTTTGTCATATTCTTTAGTAGATGATGATCTCAACAATGACAATGATATTGGAATTGATTATGAATGGGTTGAGATTATGGAGATTTTAAAATTGGCTCCATATAGAATGACTTATTTATTTATCCCTTTTTAATTTATATGTTTTTCCTCTATCCCTGATATTTTTCTTATATTACTCATCATGTTCACTAAATGTCAATAGATACTGAGCCCTATGCTAGGTGATATGATAAAAGGCATGTTTGGATTCCAAAGAAATAAAGTTACAGTCCCTGATGACAGACACTTGATCTTTGTCTCACCAAAAGGAAGAAACTCCTAAAATACTGTAGAAGGTTTATAGTGTACTTCTAAATTCATGTCTATCTGGAACCTGTGAATGTGACCTTACTTGAAAATGGGGTCTATACAGATGTAAGATGAAGTCATACCAAATTAGAAGGTAATTTGGACACAGACAGAGAGGGAAGAGAAGGCTTTGTGACCACAGAGGCAGGGACTGGAGTGATCTAGTTACGAGCCAAGGAATGCCCCAAATTGCCAGCAACCCTAGAAGCCAGGAAGAGGCAGGGGAGGATTTTCCCCCAGAACCTTCAGAAGGAGCACGGTCCTTTCAGCAGCTTAATTTCAAACTTTTGGACTCCAGACTGTGAGAGAATAAGTTTCTACAGTTTTAAGGGATTCTCCTACCACATATGCAAATGCTAGAGCTTCGCTATTCCAACCTCCCCTAAAGCTCACGAACAGTCAGACACACTCACCTTAGACATGAACCTAAAGCTGCTGATGGGAAGATGCAGGGACTGCAGCGGGGATGGCCATGTGATGGTCAGGACAGATACACCCAGGCCCTGGAGGCAGCAGTGCAGGTGACCCTGGGCCCAAGCAACTCAGTCTGCAGGGCTGGCAACCTCAGTGCCAGACCCTGGTTTTCTGGGTCCCAGTGAAATACCTACTGTTGTTCTCATATAACTTTTTGGGGTGAACTTAACCAGAGTAGATTCCTCGTACTTATAAGGAAATCCTGGCTGATAGTGCATCTTGCTTTTTAAATTTAACATTAGATTGTAAGCAAACTCTATCATGTTACACATCTCTGACCATCCTTTACAATTGTTGGATAATATTCAGTTGTGTTGATGTACAATGATAGATGCAGTCTTCCTTCTGTTAGAAAAGTAGGTCATTTCAAAACACAAACCTGCAATGGATATATTTGTGTGTATAACTGGTTTTGCCCTTGTATTATTTTGTTAATGAAAATTGCAAGAAATATATCCATTGGGTCAAAGAGTGTGAACTCCATGTATCACTGTGCTTTCCCGAGTAGTAATCACGATTTTTACTGCTGCCAGCTCTGTAGGGAGTGATCATTTTAATGCGTTTTTATTTGCATGGAGGGGTATTATCAATGGCAAGTAATTTCTACTATCTTCCTGGGTGAAAAACAGTCCCGCAGTGTTTTTATTTTTAATTCTCTGATTACTAGTGAGAATTGTTCCCTTATTTTTTCACTAGTTGGGATTTCTACTGCTTTTTCTGTTCATGAGGCAGGAACTTAAATAGACACATCTAAAACCTGGCTGGTTTGGCTCAATGGATAGAGCATTGGCCTGCAGACCAAAGGGTCCCGGGTTGGATTCTGTTTGAGGGCACAAACCTTGGTTGCGGGCTCCTCCCTGGCACAGGCCCTCGTCAGGCCAAGTTCAGGAGGCAACCAATCGATGTGAGACAAATGTTGTTTCTCTGTCTTTCCCTCTCTCTTCCACTTTCTCTAAAAGTCAATGGAGAAATATCCTTGGGTGAGAAAAAAAGACTCATGTAAGCATGGTATGAGCATCTTAGCAAGGTTACAAGTCCAAAATCACTACACCTATTTAAGCAGACTGGGCAACTTGATGAGGGTGGGGATTAAAGAGGTACAGATACAACCAAATCTTTCAGTCCTGAGACTTTTTAATTCTTTGCGGGAGAAAAGAAACACAGAAGCATGTGATGCCTGCAAGTGTTAAATTCGGAGTGGCAGAATCACCAAGGAACAAGCCTTTCTCTTTTAGGTTTTGCCCCAATGCCCTCGCTTCTTTTTAAAATAGATATTTTTCCCACCCCAGGAAACTAAATCTTTGTAACATTTTTTTAAAAATATATATTTTATTGATTTTTTACAGAGAGGAAGGGAAAGAGATAGAGAGTTAGAAACATCGATGAGAGAGAAACATTGATCAGCTGCCTCCTGCACATCTCCCACTGGGGATGTGCCCACAACCCAGGTACATGCCCTTGACCGGAATCGAACCTGGGACCCTTCAGTCCGCAGGCCGACGCTCTATCCACTGAGCCAAACCAGTCTCGGCTGTAACATTTTTCTAATGGTCACTTTCTGATTAGCACCTTTGAAGAACTGCCAAGTTTTAACCTGGCATTTTCTTTCCTTCATCTCAAAGGTCTTAAGATCCAGCCTGTATCTTGTGGTTTCTAAGTTGATATCTCACCAGTGGGTGGCAGCCTGTTGCTTTCAAGAGAGGTAGCTACAAGTGTTTGTGTGTGGAGTTAGGGGAGTATGGAGTGTAAGAGGTAACTGGAGTTCTGGGGCAGATAAATCTATTGAATCTACTCAGGAGCAGGATCAACTTGGCATTGTGCTTGAACAACTTCTAATAAAGACTGCTTAAAAAAACATGTATTGCATGAACTTTAGGATTATTCCTGGGAACTTTGTTTCATATATATATATATATATATATATATATATATATATATATATATATATTTTGCTTCCATACTTTCACAAAGAGTTTTTACTCTATTAATACGTTTCAGTGAATGGGGAAGCCAGGCTATAATAGTTGACCTCACTAACCAGTGTATGGACAAGTTTGTCATTAACTCCAAACAAGCTCAAACCAATCTAGAGGGAGATAGGGAGCCTGAAGGTATGGAAAGAGCAACAGATGAGAAAATAAACCCAGTTCTAGCTCTCAGAGGGACTGGGTGGATTCCTTAAGCCTCTGGGTAGGAGATTTTTAAATATAAAATGAGAGGGCAGGACTGGACAACCTCCTGGGCCATTTCATGCTCAAAATTCTGTGAGGCTTCTCTTTCCTGTTTTAAACTTTTCCAGGCAATCTAATCCTACACTTTAAAAATTTAATCTTTCCTTAAAAGGGGCCTGGGATGCATAACGTGTTTTATATTTTCCTTGCATTTCTCTCACTGGGAACATCAACATATCCCTCCCCTGGATCCCTTTCCCTGAGGATTTTGCTGCACAGGAAGGTGTCCCTTGTGAGAAAGTCCGTAACCTGAGGAAGCATTCTCATCGACTATGTGCCTCTTTTACTTGGCTGAGAGCCCCCTCCGAGTAGCCTGCTTAGGTCCATTAGGTTGTTAAAAAGCAATTCATTCAACAAATACTCAGTGAGCACCTACTGAGTCCCAGGTTCTCTCCCAGGTGCAGTAGTGCTTCCCAAGGACTATTTGAGAATCTACTTTTCTCTGACTCAGAGGAGATTTTAGCAGAAATAGATGCTGCTGAGAAGTTTTCCTTCACGCGGCCTTGCAGTCTTGGGGAGGGGACAACAATAAGAACACAACAGCAATGGAACAACCACTTCGTTTGGGGTGCTAACAGCTCTGGAGAATGGAACAAAAGGCCTTGTAATAATGATACCTGACAGCCTACTAATTCCCCTCACACCCATGACCTCAAACCTACCATTTGTAGTGAGCTTGACATATTTCATGCCATTTGTTCTTCAGGAGAATCTCATGGGCTGAGTTCTATTGACCCTCATTTTGTAGGTGTGGAAACTCAGGCACAGAGAGGTGAGGTAAGTAATTTTCTCTGGGGCACTTAGCTAGTAGGTTCCAATTCATATCTGACTCAAGTCATGTCTGTCTTGAGTCAGACACTGCTTCTTCCACTGAGAGGGAGTTACAATCTGACTGTTCTTGCATCACAGATGAGAAGACAGAGGGTCTGAGAGGCTAAGCACCTCAGTTTAGGCTCTTCAGGGATAAACTCAAAGCTTTGAACCTCAATGTCTGTTTCCTGTTCCAAGCCTGCCCTGACTACATGCTAGACCTTTGGTTCATTCCTTTGGCTTCAAGTGAACTTGATGGTGTGGGGTTGGTGATTCTGAGGGTAAGGACCAGAACTACGAATAAACAACAGTGGCCATGCCACAACTTTCTTTAGTGTCAGGGTTTTCGTCTCCTAAAAAACAAAGTAGCCTTTTCTACTTCTCTCTACTCCTCTGTTTACCTCTGAGAAGCGGGCAGCGTGTTCTTTGTACTGCACAGACCACAGGTATTTAAAAATGTCCTGAATTTAAATCTGTCTTGGCCAAGTTTCCAGAGTATATACTTGAATCTCAACCCTGGCGGGCAATGAACTCAACTTTGGGAGGATCTGTTTTCTGTGCATGTGTGTCTCACTGGAATGACCAATGCTCGCTGGATGGGCACCCATCTTGGTCACAGTGCCTCATTGTGGGATCCTCATCCTAGCACCCCACCGTGGAGAGGATTGTGGCTCAGGGTATGCATGTGATGTCTCCTGTCAATCAACAGTCAATCAAAGGCTTATCGAGCATTTATCACGGACTTCTCCCAGTGAGCGCTTCCGAGGGGTTACAGAGTTGGTGTTTCTGTACTCAAGAGGTTTTTGATTGAACTGAACTGAGGAGACAACTAAACTGATCAACTGATTAGAAACAAACTAGAGGTGAAAGATTGGAAGTGGGATGACAGACTCTGACCAAACGATAACTCCCCCCCCCCACATCCCCACCCCAAACACATATACACAATGCTTTAAAAATATCTTTACATGAATTGGAAATATTTAAATGTAAAAGTATTTCACATAAAAATTTTAGATTTTATGTGGCTCTATATGGCAACTCTGAGCTTACGTACACACAGAAATAATTGGCTAGAGTTGAATAGCAGCTGCCCTTGAGGTAAGACATATGCTATTCCATTCCCCACCCTCTTGATAGTCTTTAATTCTGGGCCTCTACATCTATTAAGATTATCTGCCTGAATGTGCAGCTATCTAATTCACTTCCATGCACAGGTATAAATTAATATTCAAGTTCAGTGATGAGTGTCTTAGGAAGTGGAGAAGGGGAAGTCGAGGTCTGGAGTGGTTAAGGAAAGTCTCATGAAGGAAATGGTAACTGAGCTGAACTAGAAAAGTAGGGATTGAGGTCAGGGGATGGGGTGTTGACATGTACTTGTGTGTAGAGTACATGAAAAGAGAAGCAAAAGGTGAGTACAAAGTTAAATTCCAAATGGATTTAAATACCTAAATGTGAAAAGTAAAATTTTGAACATTTAGAAGGAATTACAGGGACTATTTTATCAGAACTAGGAAGAATTTATCTTAATGACATAAACAGTCCAAACCATAAAGGAAAATATTCAGAAGTTTGTCTTCACTAAATTAAAACAAAAGTACACACACACACACACACACACACCTACTTATCTAAAAAACACAGGAAATGAAATCAAAAGCAAGCTGAAGATAGGGGGAATATTTACAATGCATAAAACAGAAGATAAATGTCCTGAATTTGAGAAATAAAACTCCAATAGATCAACAAGAAAAAGACAAACAACTCAATGGAAAAAATGTATAAAAATATATGAACATTCAAATGACAGAAAGGAAACAAAATAGCCAATAAATAATGAAAAGATGCTCAGCCTCAAAAATTTTACCTGTGAAATGAAAAGTAAAAGAATCATAATCACTACTATTATAAACAATCATTTCATAAATATTACCTTGGCACAAATTTCAAAGGTGACAGTTCCCAGGGGTTGGTCAGGACGCTGACACCGACATTTTCACATGCTGTTTATAGGAGAGGGACTTGGTTCAAAACCCAAGGAGGATATGCAATGCATTAAATTGTTAAAATGTGTAACAGCAGCAGCATAAAGGACTAAGAAAGGAATGGAAGTAGATGCTATAACAAAGTTTCTTATGTTATACATGGAGAGGTATAATATTATTTAAAGATAGATTGTGATATGTTAAAGATGCATATTTTAACCACAGAGCAATCACTAACAAAACAAAGGAATGTAGAATTAAGGAGTCAAAGTGGAGCTATACTGAAATATAATAATATTTTATTAATCCAAAAGAAGGCAAGAAAAAAGGGACAAAGGAAAGATCAGATGTATAGAAAATAAAAAGCAAGGTAGTATATTTAAACATAATATTGATAACTAAATGATCCAAATACACAATTAAGTGGAGATGGTAAAATCGTGTTTAAAAAGAAGATCCAGTTATAATGAATTTATAAGAAACAATAAATAAAAAGACAAAGATAAGTTTAATGAAAAGGACTAAAATATATTAAAAATATATTTAATACAATGAGTAATTATGAGAGAGCTAAAGTAGCTGTGTAATATCAGAAAAAAAGTAGTCTGCATAACAAGGAAGATTTCAAGGGATAAAGAGAAAAATTTCATAATGAGAAAAGGGTCAATTCATTAACAAAGCATAACAATCCTAAATGTGTATTATGCATAGTAACATAGTTTCAAAATGCAAAATTTGGCGTTACTGAAAGGAGAAATAGATAAACCTATAATTATAATTGGAGATTTTAAAACATTACTCTAACATTTGATTTAATAATTGTCACAGAAAAACCGTAATACTATGGAAGGCTTGAGCAGCATGGTAACCACCTGGAACTAATTGACATTTATGGAACTCAGCACTCGGTAAGAGCAGAAAACAGTTCTTTCAAGTGCTCTGGGAACACTTGAGATGGCCACACACTGAGCCATGAAACACTTTTCAGTAAATTATGAAGATGGCTGTCATACAGAGTATGTTCTGTGACCACAACAGAAGTAAAACAGAAGCCATTTAACAGGAAGATGTCTTGGAAATTCCTGAAACTTGGAACTGAATAACACACTTTTAAATAATGCATGGGTCTAGGAAAAAAATCACCTGGGGAAAAAAGTTTTAACTGAATGAAAACGAAACAAAACTAAATCTGTGGGTTGCAACTAAAGTAGTAATTGTGGGGAATATATGTGTATGTAATTGTGTGTGTGTGTGTGTGTGTGTGTGTGTGTATATATGTATATAATTTGAAAATTTACAAGAATTATACCATTATTAACTTATCAGCTCCAGGGGATAAGATTACAGGGCAATCAAAGTGTATGTCTTAAAACTCTCTATATTTCTCAGTTCTCCACAAAGATCTTCCATTATCTTAACATTCAGAGAAAAATGGTATTAATAAAACCTTGAGATTCATAGATGTTTTATAACTTTCCCAATCTCAAACAGCTGGCCAAGGCGTGGAGTGGTCCATTTCAGCTGTGAACTCAGCTGTGTCTCAGGGACCCCATGCCCCTTCACTGCTCTACTGTTTCCCTGTAGTGACGTCTGGAGAAACACTTGTCTTACTAAGCACACCATAGTAGACAGTTGTGTTGTTGTTGTTGTTTTCTTTTTTCGGTTTGTTTGTTTTGTGTCTTCACTCAAACATGTTACCTCTTGTCCATCTACAACGAGCAGGGCAACTGAGAGGAACCCAAGAGTAACGCTACCTGGGGACTAGTGTTCCCGATTCCACATGTTTTGGGCATTTGTGAATATTTTAGTAGTGCTGGGTATGTGAGCCTCAAGTGATATCAATAAAACTCATTCAGCATAACATACTTGTGTTAGAAGAGTTCAGAGTGGGCATATATTCTCCACATGGACTCCAGTGGCTATCTGAGCAGAAACCTAGTTGTTCTGATGGCACATAGACTCATAGAGCAAGAAAAAAGATCTAGGAGCTTCATTTGAGGAGGCTCCTGCCCTTCCTATGACCTGGTTACTGAACTGTTTCTTAGATTTAGTAAGATACCCTGGTGTCTTTTCCTACTTGCTTAAATTGGTTTTTGTGACTCCAGGGCAAAAGAACCTAACACCCATACTCAAGCTCACCCAGATCATAAGTAGCGAATGGGGATTCAAATACAGATTGGTTGAACTCCAGGACAAGCAACTTGTTTATATTCATGCTCAAATAGCACAGACGATGATTGCTGTCCAATAAGAAATTCTAATCTATCGATACTTTGAAGAAAAAAAATGAACATTTGTGTAACTTTCCCCTCTTTCATGTTTAATTGGTTGAAATGATTTTTTTCTACTCCCCCCCCCACCTCCCAGATCACATTTGATTTCTTTTTTAATGAAACAAAAAAGAGACATTTGATTCATTTAGGAACTTTGGCTTCCCCCCTTCTCCCCTTTCCAATTGCACATTTCTCCTGTTTCCTGCACTAGGAACAGAGCTAGTTCTCCCACATAATCGGTTCCACAGTGTTCGGGGAGTCTGCAGAGGTGACTGACAGCTGAGCTTTTCTACGTTCTGGAAGCCCATGGCACTCTTGGAACTTGAACCATGAATTCCAGCTCCCCTGCAAACATCTGCTCTTCATTGATAGCGCCATCAGGTGCTTGTTTCAGCTCTTCACTCTGTTGTGAAAGCATCTGCGTAGCTGCCTTCCTGAGATTGTTTATTTCGAAATGACATGCTGGAAGCAAAGACCACATTGAGCAGGTTTGCTGAAAGCTATAAGTTAATTTGGTGGTTTTCCTGTTCTTGAATGGACTTTCTGATACCTTCACCTTGTCACAGTCTGAAGCATATCAGTTCATTACATTCGGAAAAAATACATATTAATGTGTTCAGTAAGTAACTTGGGAAGAAATGTGTTTATGTGATTGCACCAAAAGCTGATGGGCATGCATTTCCTACCCTGAATAATTTAGTTGGAGGAGGGCGATCATGATCACAGAGCTTGGATTGCATCTGTCACAGGTTCTGTTACACCGCTTCCTGGAGAAGTGGTTATTTTTAATACATTCACACCCTTTGCTTTGCTCAATTTGTAGCTCCGTGAGTTATTGATTTTACAGTTTCATTTGCAGTGGTGTCACCAGGGCCAGCTTTGTGGTCATGCTTCCTGTGCTGTTGTTACTTAGAAGGACCCCACACTTGGTTTAATCCTCTGCAGTTGCTACCTTAAAATTTTCTTAACACATTTGGAACCAGGAGCTTTGAAGCTTTCTTTTGCATCGGTCCCCACAGAAATGTAGCCAGCCTTGGGTGTCACTGAACATTGGCGTGGGCCAGTCAGAATGACATGAGCTCAGAGCTTCATCACTGGTTAGCTGTGTGACCTGCATGAAGTTTGGTCCTTGGTTTTTCTCAATAGTAAATGAATGAATGAACGAATGAATGCAATACCGCTACTCATTTCCAAATAATTGTGGTGCTTAAAATGAAATGAAAATACAATGTACATAGTAGTATTACCCACTCATTTACTTTTTCTATGTAGACCTGTAGTCAGGTTATGACTTTGGAACAAGTTGATTAACATTAAAGTCTTTGTGGTTGGAAAATAGCTGAGAAAGGAGCAGATTGTTTCACCCCAGCTCACCTTGCACTTTCTAACTATGTAGAGTCTTCAGTATTTGGGTCACATAATGGCTATTGTTTTAGTGCAGGTCTCCTCCTTGGCTGTACAATACCAAGCTTGACATCCGAAATAAAGGTATTAAAGGCCAGACCTCAACTGAATAAGAACCTGAAGAGAAATCCAGAATTTTACATTTGCTTTGTTTTTAGAGGAAAGAACTTTGATGTCGGACAGTCTTGGTCCTGCCCGGTTTGCTAACTTAGAGAATGGGGAAAAACTAAGTGTGAATTTTCAAAGTGTTTGTGAGCTGCAAGATCACCTCTGCAAAGTGCCAAGTTCTGTGGGCCCTCAATAGGTGTGACTATTATTTGGCTTTCATCTGTTACTGTGTACTCATTTCAAGAATGGTGTGTGTGTGTGTGTGTGTGTGTGTGTGTGTGTGTGTCCGTCCGTGTCCTCACAACTGGATTGTATCGTCGTTGAGGTCATCTACTGTGGATTACTTTTCTTTATAATCGCCTGCAGCTTCCAGTATTTAACAGGTTCATAAAATGATTTTTTGATTTATTTTTTTGATAGAAATGAAATTAAAAATCAGCTCAGCTCTGTGAAATGCATTTAAAAGCACTAAAATGGCATTCTGGCAGACTTAACACAATCAAACTTATTAACACACTCATCACCTCACATAGTTACCTCTGTGTGTGTGTGTGTGTGTGTGTGTGTGTGTGTGTGTGATGGGAACAATTAAGAGCTACTCTTTCAGGAAATGTTAAGTATACAATACAGAATTATTAACTACTAGTAGCCCTGCACATGAATCTGTGTGCCAGTAGGTCACTGCCACCCTCCTATAGCTCTCCGCCTGCTGCCCTGCCCTCCTGTACCTCCCCCCACCCCCCTGTCCCCTCCCCTCCCCCGCTCATAGCTTGCTGCCCTGCCCTCTCCTGTAGCTCTCCGCAGCCCCCGCTTGTACCTCGCTGGCCCACCCTCCTGCTGATCCGTGATGTGGTCGGGAAGCACTTGGTCATTATGCCTCAGGGTGTAACAGCTAATTAGCATATTCCTCTCTTATTATATAGGATAGTCACCATACTATACACTAGATACCCAGGACTTACTCATCTTATAACAAAGTTTTCACCCTTTACTTAAGGTCCCCTCATTCCTCCCCTCCAGACCCAGGAAACCACTCTTCTACTCTCTGATTCGATGAGTTTGACATTTTTAGGTTTTCACATATAAACAAAATCATACAGTATTCCTCTTTCTCTGCTTGGCTTATTTCACTTAGCATAATGTCCTCCAGAATCATACTTGTTGTTGCAAATGGCAGGCTTTCATATATATACTGAGTAAATAACAGAAATTAACTACATGGTTTGTCTCATTCCAAAACCTGTGTTGTTTTTGCTTTTTTCCATCATGTTATGTTGCATCTAAAAAATAAATTTATAACTCTATATCTATATAATAACTGAAATTATGCCTGCTTTATAAATATAAAGTGGCATGTTGCAAAAATTTGAATAAACATAGAGAATTCGGCATGAATGTGGAAACTGAATGGACTTAATTCAGATTCTCCAAAGATGATACCACACACACTCTCTCTCTCTCTCTCTCTCTCTCTCTCTCTCTCTCTCGAAGACTAAACTTACAGACAGGCTTTGTAGACCAAGAGTCTCACTTTATTTCTGTTCCAGTTGTCCTTCCTTTTAAGGTGCCATAGAGATGCTGATGATTCTTGGATTTTGCTTTTGCCTTAAAATTGGCTGTCTAAACTAGTGGTTGCCAACTGGTGGTCCATGAGTTCTGAAAGGTTGGCGACCGCTGGTCTAAACCATTTGGACTCATCGTCCTACCTTTTTGCTATAGGTGGCCATATCCATCTAGAAGCTGGACTATTCCTCGCCAACCTTTTTAAAACTCTTAAGAGGAAGGATGGTGACTTTTCACTCATATCTTTAGTACTTGGCATAACATTGTAGAAGATACCGGCTGGAAGCTTGTTGCCAGAGGATTTCTGCTGACTCAGGAGTCTTTACACTCCCAATGGCTACCCTCTACTCTTCTTTACTTTCCAAAAGGCCCCACAAACATTTGGCTGATGCTAAGACTAGTCTGCACTTTCTTTCTTGTAATATTTACTGATTTGCTCAAAGGGTTTATGAAACCTCCTCGGACAATCATTTCAATAGTTGTTCACTGTACATGCTGTGAGGTCCTGGCTTTTATTTTTAGCAAGGTCTTCTCTTTATATATGTTAGTTTTATGAGAACATACTTTTCCCCCCATAAATTTTGTTCTTCCCTCTCCTACCTTTTTAAGACAAGGAGGCATTGGAACCTCCTCCTCCCAGCCTTCTGGTGAGCAGATTTGGGCCATAGCAGGAACCTAGGTTTACTATAAGAAACCAATGTTTGCCTTCATAGGGCTGCCTGAAACATACCACACCAGGCAGTGTCCCTGGTGGCCACAAGGTCATTAGAATAGCATACTCACTTGCTTACACAATCTGGTCTCTCACTCATACATAGGGCTTGCCATTGATGAGGGCGATAATAACAGCATAGAAAGAAAGAATCAAGATTACTTAGCAGACTCTTTATGACCCCCAACACACCTTTATTTCTTAAGATAAGCTCTCTCTTAACCTGTGGGAATGTGAAAATTTCACCCTAAAAGTACACACACTCCAGCAATGTATTCCCAGTAGCCCTGCCGTTCCCCATCAGAACGTTTTCTGCACGGGCATCTGCTGACTCTTCTCTCACTCTTGCCTGTAGGCGGGTGTGGATGAGCATGTTTATGCTGATAAGACAATGACCTTGTGGAGATGGTTTGTCACTAAGGGCATCATCCCATCTCATCATGACTGGGGAGGTTTACCGACTATTGTCTGAGTCTCTGCTGTGGTGTCTGCCCCCGAAATAAAAATCGTGCCGTTAACATCTGAATGAAATGGTACATTTGTCATGGTCTTGAAAGGACTTGAAGGTGAACAGCCTTTGAAAAAGGCATTTGGAGTTAATATGGAGAATTAGGCATATCTTTGCTGAATACAGTAAAAGAAAATTAATTTCATCAAAGACGCTGAAGACGGGTTCTTTAAAAAGGCAGGCCACGTATTGTATGCAAGCTCCTGCTAACAAGGTTACAGTTAATAGATTATTGATCCATTTCGTGTTTAGCAGCAAGCTAATTTTTTTCATCAGCTCTGAGATTGGGCATTTGTCGGTTTTAGAGGCCAATCCAATAAACATCGTTCATTCGGTATTACTTTCTAATGTTGAGTAGCATATGTGTTGGATGCACTAAGCCCTGTTGATTGCTATAGTCACCCTGCGCTGGGTATCCCTGCCATTGTGAGCCCTCTCTTCTCTGAGTTACTTTTCTTTGTCCCGCAGGAGACTGGCAAATCCTTTCTAGTGAGGAACAGCTGGGGCTTGCTGGCATGGAGATAAGGGTGGAATCTGATTGTATCATCCTCCACTAACACCTGCTCCACTTGACGAAGGTTCTATTATGTGGGGTTTTATTTGATGTTGTGATGAGAAACTGGAAATCACACATGGCTAGTTATCTCCCAGGGGTCCAGGGAGTTCTAATCTTGGAATAATAACAAAAGGGTCATTGTGATAGCATTTAAGCCCTGTTGTTCCTGAGTTTTGAAGAAGATACTAGATTTTCAAAAGGACAGGCATCAGACTCCAAATTACATGTGGGGTGTGTGTGTGTGTGTGTGTGTGTTTAATTTTCCAGGCCTTTGTCAAACTGGAGCCATGCAGTTTTTTTCTGATTTATGTAATAAGGAAATGAAAACATTTTTTTAGTAAATGCAATAAAAATGTAGTTGGTTTCACTTCCTGTGGAGATGCAACACACATCTGTGAGGTAGCAGAGAGCAGAGGTCGAGGGTATCAACCTTACAGTCAGGTGGCCTGGGTTCAAATCCCACCTCTACTACTAGCTGTGAAACTTTGAAAAAGACACCACATAACTCTGTGCTCTTTTCTGAAAGAAAAAAAAAAGAATATTAACTCTTTATTCATGGAGTTTATAGAACATTAAATGAGGTAATATATGTGCAATGCTGAAACAATGCCAGAATAAACACCTTGGGAAAATGCCTGGCTTTGCCTCAATATGTTTTCATCATTTCCAGACTAATAGTTACTATTTTTAAATTAATAAACTTTATTTTTTAGAGCAGTTTTAGTTTCACAGCAAAATTGAGTAGAAAGTACAGTTTCCATATACCCTCTGCTCTGCCCCCCATACACACAGCCTCCCCCACTATTGACATCTTGCACCACGGTGGTACCTGTGCTATGATTGATGGATTTACACTGACACATTATCACCCAAAGACATTTAGTTTTTTAAAAATGTATTTTCTTTTATTTAAATGTTTTTTTTTTTTTTTTTTTTTTTTTTTTTTTTTTTTTTTACCATTTTCTTGTTCCAAACTTATTTTCTTGCCTGAGTCCAGAGAGCATTGGGAACAGAGGATTATCCTATACAAGGGGCCCGGTGCATGAAATTCATGTGGGGGGTGCGGGCGTGGTCCCTCAGCCCAACCTGCATCCTCTCCAATCTGGGAGCCCTCAGGGGATGTGCTACTGATGGCTTAGGCCTGCTCCCCGTGGTTCTCTGCTCTGCAGACCTGCTTGCTTTATGCCTCCGCAGGCCCTTGTGTCTGCTCTCTGTGGGGGCCTGCTTGCCCTTCTTCGCTGGGGCCAGGGGCAAGCAGAGCCCTGCTGTCTGTTCTCTGTAGGGGCCCTGCGGGTGACTGCTTGCCCCTTGCTGTCATGGCTAGGGGCAAGCAGGGCCCTGCTGTCTGCTTGCTTGCTGCGGAGGACATTCCCACCCCACCCCTGGCTGCTTGTGTGTGTGTGGGCTTGAAGTGCCTGGGTCCCAGGGATTTTCCCACCCTGCCTCCGGCCGCTCAGTGCTTGAGTGCATAGGTTCGGAGTGGCCGGGGGTGTTCCGGGACACCAGCCGCTCCAGTCCTAAGCACGGGCCTACAGGCCCAGAGTGGCCTGGCTCCCGAAAACGCCTGTCCCCGGGACCCAGGCTGCTTGGCGCCAGCATGTGCACAAGCGGCTGCTCTGCCCCCAGCCACTTTGCACCTGCATATGCAAATTAACCCGCCAACTTTGTCGGGTTAATTTGCATACTCCTGATTGACTGTGGGGTGTCATGATGGTACGGTCAATTTGCATCTTTCTCTTTTATTAGTGTAGATAATGAGACCCTAATATGCAAATCGACTGAACAGCAGAATGAATGGCAGAACGACTGGTCACTATGATGCATACTGACCACCAAGGGGCAGACAATTCAGGCTGCCAGCCAAGGCGGGTGCCAGTGGGGGTCCCTGATCACCCTGTTCTCCGGTTGCCCCACAGATTGGCCCTGATCGCCGGCCAGGCCTAGGGACCCTACCCTATATATTGGGAACAGTCTCTTAGATTTAAAAATTAAAACCTGGCAAGGCTATTCTAACACTAAAAAAAACAGGATAATGCAGCATTGACATGCATGGACTCTGGCTTGCACATTTTGTGGTCAGCCCTGATTCTGACACTTATAACTATGTGACAAAGCCAATTATTTAACTTCTCTCTGCTTCAGTTTTTCCACCCAGAAGATGGGGAAAATGGTACTACTGTCTCAGAAGGATCATGTTATATACTACTTTTTATAATCAGGGCAAAATAATGTAGCTTCCCGTACAACAGCAAGATGCCTTTCACCTATATGCAAGTATGATCACTGATGCATGCAGCATCCCTGATTGTGAGAGGGATGTCTGACTCCTGATTTAGGCCCAATTTTGCCTAAACTGGCAGTCGGACATCCCCGGGGGCGCAGGTCAGGCTGAGGGTACTTACCCCTCTCCCCACTGTATGAATTTTGTGCACTGGGCCTCTAGTTACCCTAATAATAAAGACACAGTTAAAAGTGGAGCCTGTCCTTTTAGTTTCTGTGGTAGGTAGGTGTACATTTTTTATATTGATTCGATATTTAGATATTCATTTAACTGACATTTAATGGATTCCTTCTGTGTGATAAATACTGTATTCTGTTTGGGGATATAAAGGTGAATGACATAAGCTTTAAATTCAAAGGGTTTATGATCTAGTTTTAGAGCTAGTGACTGGTAAGTTACAATCCACAGAGGCATTGGGGGCAAATGAGGTCACAGTATTTCATGTTGAATCACAACACCCACTTTTTTACTAGTCTTCAGTCCTCACCCTGTCCCTAAACATCTTCTCAGTTAATTTGAGAAGTTCAAATGGAGTCCATCAGATGTTCATCTACTTATTTTTGCATTTCTAGCTACTTTCTCTAATGAATCAGAGACCTAATTCAATGACTGCTTTCTTGTTTTATCCAACACAGTTTACACTCAGAATATAGGATACATTGATTGCAAATAGTGATGCGCATGATGGGTGCTATCTAACCTGCTCATGACAAGGACTCCTAGTGCATCTGCCCAGATCTCTCTCTCCCCTAATTTCTTTCTCTTTACTTTATGTGTCTGCTGACGTATCAAGAAGATCAGTGCCTGTTTATCATATGCAGAGGCTGGTGGTCCCTGGAGTTTTGAGAAAGGAAGAGTATGAGATCAGTAGCAGTCCATAGAATCAAAGGAACCCAGATGGTCTTCCTTGGAGGTGGCTGCACCAACTGTTAAATATATGAAAATGTTATGGAAAACACTTTGACCATTATTGGCACTGATGCAGTCTATAGGAAGACATTGTATCAGGTTCTAATATTTTTACATCGTGTCTTTCTGAGTTTTCTTTTTTTCCGGTGACTTAATTGGAGTAATGCAGTAGTGTAACAATTAGGATAGGGATTATGACACTGAATCTCAGACACTAATTTACATCTGGAGACCCATCGAGGTCTGTTTTCTGCTCAAGATGCAGTAGTCCTCTCTACAGATGAGACTCAAGGAAAGGTACATTTCTGTGTAAGGCCAGGGTCCTTGTATCCCCTTGGAACAATTCACCTCCACACTTTTCAGCTTCCTCTTTATTTTCGTAGGGATAGAGCTTATTTTACCAAACGCCGGCTGAGTTGGGGCTTGAAAAGTGCATGCTGATGGTGATAAAAGGACAGTTGACTTGGGGTGGTGAACACACAATACAACACACAGATGATGTGTTATAGAATTGTACACCGGAGGCCTATACAATTTTATTTAGCAATATCACCCCAGTAAATTCAATAAAAAGTGCATGCTGTGTTCTGTAGTAGTAAGAAAAGACTAGAAGTTGGTGTGTTGGGTGTGCTAGCCAGCTGGAGAGGGGGTGGCACAGTCCAGGCTCCCTTTGGACCACAGCTCAACCCTTCACCCATTCCCCTCATCACACAGTTGTACTCTTCTTTAATAGAGATTTTTATTGCCACCGAGGCCACCCTGTTTTCCTCTCTGTTGGTGTCCTGAGCTCTTTGCAACAAAATGTAGGTATAGAAGCCCCTCCTCCCCAAATTAAGAGCTCCAAGATGGGTTGCCTTTTGGTTTCAAAAGCTGCCCATACTAGTGAGTTTCTTTATTCCAGCGTGTTGCATAATGATTTTAATTATTTTATTATATTGTTGTTTTTGTTTTAAAATATATTTTATTGATATTTTTACAGAAAGGAAGGGTGAGGGATAGAGAATTAGAAACAACAATGAGAGAGAAACATCGATCAGCTGCCTCCTGCACACTCCCTACTGGGGATGTGCCCGCAACCAAGGTACATGCCCCTGACCAGAATTGAACCTGGGACCCTTGAGTCCACAGGCCGATGCTCTATCCACTGAGCCAAACCGGTTAGGGCTATATTGTTTTTTTTAAAAAATATTATATATTTAAAAGCAGTACCTTTTGTACTGTGAATTTTCAGAAGATACATTTGTACCTTTTTAAAAGTTTTGTTGGTGTGTGTTCTATATAGTCTATGTGCTGCTTGTGATGAAAATAAACAAAATATGTTTTTAAATTGATTTTAGAGGGAAAGGAAGGGAATGGGGGAGAGAGAGAGAGAGAGAGAGAGAGAGAGAGAGAAGAAAACATCGAGGTGAGAAATGTTGATCTGTTGCTTCCCATACACACCCTGACCTGGGACCGAAACCTGGGCATGTGCCCTGACCATGAATCTAACCAGTGAGCTTTTGGTGCACGGAACAGGATGACACTCAACCGATTAAGCCACATTGGCCAGGGTGAAACTTTTTCTTTATAAAAAAAGTGCATGATATAACATTACTCCCACCTTTTTAGCACCTAGGATCTGGGCGCAACTCTTCCCTATGCCTGGTGGTCCCAAAATACTGCTTTCATTTATATCTTTAATGGAAGATAAATGGGTAGGCAGACTAGTAATTACTGCCATTAGGAAATAGGCTTTCAAGCTAAAAATAAAGGAAGAGGGTTATTAGAACTGTGCATTTTTCTGGGTATCAATTTCAGACCAATCTGGATAAAGCCCTGCAGACATTACTGTATGGAACAATATCACATTATCTCTAGGGCTGGATCAGGTGAGCTGTCTATAATGGGCCTTTTCCCCCTTCTGTACTCACTTCAAAAAACCTATTGTGATGGAAATGGCCTGGCCAAATTCACTTCAATTGCATCCAGACTTCAAAAGTCATCTCATAACTGCTTTTAATATAGCTATTTAAAAGTATAACCTCCAGATAAAATTTTCCACCTATCTTCCTTATAGAAATAGCAATTATTAATAAGGAAGAGATATTTATTTCAATATATTTCTTATCACTTAACATTATAAAATCATACCTGCCTGGGCTGTTTTAAATACATTGTGCATGTTTCTATAATTACAAATACATTCCTGCCTTTTTTCTTTCTGCTAAGAAAGATCTTCTGGAAAGCACTTATTGATGGCTTACAATCAAATGTGCAAATAATATGCTTAGAAAACATTAACACATCATTAATAGGGTGACAGTTTGTTTCCTTTTTAAAATACATATGATGGAAAACTTTAATAGCAGAAGTGCTTAATGTTCACCAAGAAGAATACATTTCCACACTAATGTAATTCTAAAATTCCATGTAGCTTGTATATTTCTTAGGAAAGATGGACAGAACCACACTTGTTTAAGAATGGGCCTAGGGCAGTGGTCGGCAAACTCAGTCAACAGAGCCAAATATCAACAGTACAATGATTGAAATTTCTTTTGAGAGCCAAATTTTTTAAACTTAAACTATATGGGTAGGTACCTTGTTATTAACTTAGTTAGGGTACTCCTAAGCTGGCCTTTGCTAAAAACGTTCTCAATCTGACTGAGGTACCCTTGCTGAGGTCGACCCCTTCCACCCCTTCCAACTCTCCCATCCACACTCGTCTTGTATACTTGTTTCAGATAGATGAGTGTGGATGGGAGAAACAATGTACCTCCCCCGCTCTGCGTATCCCGTTGCCCGACCGACCGATGGACCGACACCCCCCACTTGTTCTAATGCCACTTCTTCAAAATAGACTCGCCCGGGCCGAAAACCGACTTTTGCACATGGGTCACGAAGTTTCAATCGCACTGTACATGCGTGCCTGCACGTGGTATTTTGTGGAAGAGCCACACTCAAGGGGCCAAAGAGCCGCATGTGGCTCACGAGCCGTGGTTTGCCGACCACTGGCCTAGGGGATTTTTCTTTTGTTGTTTAATATGTCTGTGTCTTATGAAGCATTTTTCTTTCTTTTCGAGTTGGGAGAAAACCAAGATCCAATGTTATTTCTGTAAAATAATGTGTGTCTTTGAAAATATCACTCCAAAAGCTAATTCCATTGAAGGGCCAGTGGGCCTTTTGATTTTGGATAGAGACATATCTCTTTGACCACCTGGGTCCATATGTCAAAGTTTTAATGGCTGTGTTAGTGAGGTGATGAGTTCTCTGGAGTCCTTGAGGCAATAGACCTGGCTCTGGCTCTTTCTCAATGGGGCATGATTTTCGGTGTTGCAAGCATCCAAACTAGCCCTAGTACCATATAGAGCAGCTCAGGGTCCTCCCTTTTGAAGAAGGAAGGGTTACTATTGTACAGAATAATGGAAACAGGGCAAAATAGTACTGGGTTCCACCTATTTAATGAAAGCAATAGAGAAGTCTGGGGAATATTTACCACGTCTTGATCATGTTTACTCTTGCAGCTATAGTTTGATTATTTCTACTGCTTTTCCTAGATGGGAGAGTTTAAATATATATATATATATATATATATATATATATATATATATATATATATATGATTTTTACAGAGAAGAAGGGAGAGGGATAGAGAGTTAGAAACATTGATGAGAGAGATACATCGATCAGCCGCCTCCTGCACAACCCCTACTGGGGATCAAGCCTGCAACCAAGGTACATGCCCTTGACCAGAATAAAACCCAGGACCCTTCAGTCCGCAGGACAATGCTCTCTCCACTGAGCCAAACCAGCTAGAGCAATACACTATGTACTATTGCTGCTAATGAACATTTTAGATGAATAATGCTAAATAAGAAAGGGTCCTACCTGCCATTAAGAAATTCTTTAAGGTCCAGATTCATACTTTGGTAATTAAACCTTATATCAAATATGCATAATAGTGACAGTTTCTTTATTATAGTTGCCAATGATGCTATGAATGTCTGTTGATACCCAGGGGTTGGGTTATTCTGGTTAATTATTGTTATTTTATGCTAACATAGCACCTTTCATCCCAAGGAGTTACTAAGCATGGTGGAAACTTTAGCCCCACCAGTATTTATGAATCTCTTCAATTGTTAAGTGAGAAGGCAGTCTGAGATAGATTACCCTGGGTAATTTTAATCAAGAGCTTAATTTTAATGATCTCCTGCTGCACAAATAAAGAGAAGCAATGAAACTAACATTATCAAGGTAAGTCATATGTGTCTCTGAGGAATGTTATTTTTAGCAATGTTCATTAAAAATTTCTGTAGACTCTGAATGGAATAACAGGATGTAGAATAAAACTACAAAAATAGCATAAAGATGTAATTAAGTAATAGGAAGCATCTTATTTTACACTTGTTGACGACTGCTTGGGGATTTTTCTTTTGTTGTTTAATATGTATATGTCTAGATCTACAGCCAGGTTGAATATTTCTGCAGTGCAGTGCCCACACTGTCCCAGTGATGTGAATTTCTCTATGAGTGACCAAAATTTAATACAGGTTCAAAACTAGCTCTTCTCTAATTAGTTATTTAAGAGAATAGATAAAATTAGTTGGATTAGTGGTAAGGGTTAAAAAGAAATAAAATGTGAAAAGATATGAGGACTTATTGGTACATCCCCTCCCTCAAAACTGATTTGGGCTTTCTGAATAAGCATAAAAGATGCTATAGTCTGTCATATCTTAGGAGTAAGGAAATAATGCATTTCAAAGACCTGTGTCCATGTATTTTTCTCCTTAGTTTCTATGGTTGTTAGTTATTCTGAGTTTCATGGCAGTTCTATTAAACACTAGAGGCCTAGTGCATGAAATTTGTGCACTGGGGGCATGGAGGGGGTGCTCAGCCCGGCCTGTGCCCTCTCGCAGTCTGGGATCCCTCGCTCCTTACCGCCCACCAGCAGTGGAGGCAGGAGAGGCTCCCACCACCTCCGCTGTGCTCGCCAGCTGTGAGCCTGGCTTCTGGCTGAGCGGCGCTCCCCCTGTGGGAGTGCACTGACCATCAGGGGGAAGCTCCTGTGTTGAGCGTCTGCCCCCTGGTGGTCAGTGTGCGTCATAGCGATCAGTCATTCTGCCATTCAGTCGATTTGCATTTTAGGGTTTTATTATATAGGATAATAAGTGATATTCAGTGGATAAATTAAGAACTGTTTTTGGTACCAAATAGGGTCTGCTCCATTGTCTCTATATAATTGAACTGATTTTATCTAGTCCTTCCTTCCTTCCTTCCTTCCTTCCTTCCTTCCTTCCTTCCTTCCCCTCTCCTCCTCCTCCCTTCCTTTTTTGCTTCCTTCTCTCTCTCCCTCCCTCCTCTACTCTCTCTTTATTGATAGCACAAAGCAACATGTCTCTGTATGATATGAAATTTGTCTAATATTTTAAATTAAAGACTCTATTAGGCCAAGTTCAAATAATGAATTGAAAACAGTGTTACAAAAGATTTATAGCTTCCTCATTTATAATTTCCACAAATGTTTCATGATTCCTTATACTCATAAATGCCACCTTGCTTTGACTTCTTGGTCCTAGTGACCTGGGGATACATATGTTTTGCCAGCCTGTAGAATGAGAGCAAAGCAAAACTTAGACTTCCAGATTCTCTAAGGTTGGCATCTCCTGAAATCTCTTCCTAATGATGGAGAGACATTTCCCTACAATGCAAAAGACACTACACCTGTAGTTCTTTCCAACTAGCTGCATTGACTCTGAGGCAGACAATTAGTACAGGAAAATTGGAGAATATGAAATGTCCAGCTAGTTGCTAATAAAATATGAAGATGCAGTTCTGGAACACATAGGGTGGACTCATTCTTGGCACTAGTTCTCACCTTTGCCTCCAGGGTTCACTGCTGAGAGGCTTAGAATCTTATCACCTGGATTTCAGATCTTGGCGTCATTGGTTACTATAGAGAATGGTGAGATGAGATGGTAGGAAAGGCTGTAAAAATTGGTGCACAGGAAAGGAAAACTTAATCTATCTCTTTCCATCACCACCAGTTCAATAGTTGTGAAGACTGAGCTAAACCTCCCTCCAGTAGCGGCACTTACTCTCTGGTGGTATAACTAGTCATAACTGCTATTTCTGAGTTCTGATCTGTGCTTGACTGGTCAGGCTGTAAACAACTACTAAGTGCCAACTATGTGTTAGGACTTGGGGCTGTGAAAGGTTTTGGGATGAAAAATTTGGTTTCATCATTGAAAGTTCTGAAGTTAGACAAACTTCTCAATTATCTCAGACACTTACCAGCAGTGTCACCTAGATCAGATTACTTAATGGTTCTCCACCTCAGTTTCCATGAACTAAAAAAGGGAATAATAATATTTAAAAGTTATGTAATGAGTAGTAAATAAAAGATATACTTAAGCACTTGGTAGGGTCTTCAGTGTTTGAGGGTCATTAACTGCTATTATTATTATTATATTAATGAATGTCAACCATGTACTGTGCCCACTGGTAAGGTAGAGTTATAGAGTTGAATGAATACTGGTCTTTCATCTTAAGGACTTCATTGTTCATAATGAGAGAAAGTGACATGAAAAATGAAATATTTTCATGTGACAAGTGCCACAAGAGAAATGACTACATAGTCCTGTGGAAACACAAGAACATATATAAATAGCTCTTAGTTGCTTAATTGATAAATTTCAGAGAGTTTGGTATGTCAGGGGAGAGTAAGCTCTGTTTGGATCAAAGTAGGTATTATGGGAGAGCAGTGGGGTACGGGTAAAAAGTGAGCTTGAGGGGTACAGGTAAAAAGTGAGCTTGTTTGAGATCATGGAAAAGTTAACAGAATCCAGGATCAATGAGGCTCCTTTGCCAATAAGATCTTTTATCTTGGACACCTCAGTCTTAGTAGGTTGGTCTGTCTCCTGATGTGAATTTGCTAGGTCTCCAAAGGCTTCTCAGAGGTGAGGGATTTGGCTGACATACAGCAGCCTTCAGGGTATGTCTTTCCAGGGAGCATTGACTTCACCACGTGCACACAGGATTCCAGCATTTCCTCAGTAGCTCTGTAGGTCAGACTAGAAACAGAGCTAGTGATATCTACTAGATGCTGCTGCCCAGGGCTTTGTGCAGGAGGCACAGAAACAAATATGATGTGGCATCTGATTCCAAGAAACTCAAAGTACAGATAGGCATTCTATCAGGAGTTCAGATAGCTATTCTCAGATGAATCAGAATTTCACAAAGCAATGAGCACAGGAGGGTAAGGGTTATGAATGTTACTCTTAGACCATTATTCAACTTGGGGTATTTTGTAAAGCCATTCACAATGATGAAGTTTTGTATCCTGGCTCTGCTGTTGGCCAGCTGTGTGACAGTAGGCAATTTAAACTCTCTGAACCTTGGTGTTCTCATCTATAAAATGACAATAGTGATAGTATATCCTCATAGGGCTATTGTGAGGTGATGAGATTAAAATATGTCAAGTGCTTATCATAGTGTCTGGTCTGATAGTTATCCAATGAATAATAGTTATTAATTTTAGAGGAAGTCAACTGGTAATCTATGGTAAACATGACAGGGACTTTTAAAAGGATTTCTTTCAAGATTGTGAGAGAAGAGGTTAAATAGTAAACAAAAAACTCCAGATATTAATGGGATGAATCTCAGTTTTCAAGTTTGTCTAATGATTCCCAATTTTGCATACTGGAGACCAGCGGTCTCTGTTGTTGACCAGATGGCCATTTTATCCAGTAGCTCTCCTCTTTCACGGTGGTGCTTTGACATTAAAGCTGATATCCAGAGTAAAGGCTACTTGCTTTTTAATATATTTTCTTATAAATTGATTTCTTTTTTTTAAAAATACATATTTTCATTGATTTCAGAGAGGAAGGGAGAGGGGAGAGAGATAGAAACATCAATGATGAGAGAGAATCATTGATTGGCTGCCTCCTGTATGCCCCCTACTAGGGATTGAGCCCACAACCTGGGCATGTGCCCTTGACCAGAATCGAACCCGGGACCCTTCAGTCCACAGGCCGACACTCTATCCACTGAGCCAAACCAGCTAGGGCTATAACTTTATTTCTGTAATCCCTTCTGCCCTCTAAAAGTAAATAATTATAAATTGTTAAAAATTATAGAAAATTGAATAATGGGAGTCTATTAAATTCTCTGTACTCTGTGTTACCATGATCCAGGTCTGTGGTTGGCAAACTGGGGCTCGCGAGCCACATGCGACTCTTTGGCCCCTTGATTGTGGCTCTTCCTAAGCTGTAGGAGTACCCTAATTAAGTTAATAACAATGTACCTACCTATATAGTTTAAGTTTAAAAAATTTGGCTCTCAAAAGAAATTTCAATCGCTTTACTGTTGATATTTGGCTCTGTTGATTAATGAGTTTGCCGACCACTGATCTAGGTGGTAAATGCAAACAGCAAGGTTATATCATTAATTAATAAATAAAGGCCAATGTCTTTCATGACTGTAAGCCTAGGACTATCTGCCACTCCAAGAAAAAGACTTTTTTGTTGTTGTTCTTTCTCTGCTGCCCCCCCACTCTGCCCCCCAAAATCAAAGTGAAGTCCATCGATAAACTTCTCTTCCTCAAGAGAAAACTGTTTCTGTTGTTAAAGTGTTAAACACTGTCACCCTTTTGAAGGTGACTGCTGTGTGATTAAGAGCCCAAGAGTACACTAGGCTAATTATGCTGTTGGTTTCGTTCCAAAAAAATGACTTATTCTTGCAACTTATTGGAAAGTTTATTGGATTGTTAAATCATGACTATATTAAAACAAACTGTGATTTTCCTTAGCTTTGCCAAAGCACTTGGGTTATAGAATAAGGTGCTTAAGGTCATTAAAGGCTACAAAATTTGTAGTCTTGATGCTTATTAAGCAAAGCTAATTTGTTTTAAAA
This sequence comes from Myotis myotis, assembly GCF_014108235.1. Taxonomy (NCBI): domain Eukaryota; kingdom Metazoa; phylum Chordata; class Mammalia; order Chiroptera; family Vespertilionidae; genus Myotis; species Myotis myotis. The sequence continues at coordinate 11,862,836 of NW_023416319.1, forward strand.
TTAGCAAAGCATTTTTGCTTCATACTTGGAAGTCTTAGCAAATTAACTCTCATTCTGTGTAAAAAGGTGTCCTGAGTTTGAAAGGAAATGCAGGTTTGATTTTGGGTGAGAAGATGGGAAATGTGAGGAAATAACATTGTGTCTAAATGACATAGAAAGGGAGGAAAAGGGGGGCAAATGGGAGCCATCTGTAATACTGTCAACAATAAAATAAAATAAATGACATAGAAAGGGATAGGTTCTTATTTCATAGACCCTGGCTCCTAAAGAACAGTTATCTACATCTGTCAACAGCAAAGCTTTTCTCCTGGTTTCCGAAGGGCTTCCAGTGACTTAAATACTTCAAGAAAGTCTTCATTACTAATAAGAAACAAACACCAGAATCTGAATCAATATGTGTTTTTGAAACGTGAAAGCATCTTTTGCATACTTTTGGAGATCCACCATTCCTCTTACCCATCCAAATTGGAAGACCCTGCTCAGTTCCCTTGGCCTCTGTGCTGTTGTCCATGACTACACGGAATCCCAGTCAACTCCCAGAGCAATACTCCACTGAGCACTTGATTCTGTACTAACCCATGGCGTTTGCTTACTCTCTCATGAGGGAAAATTTGCCTTCCCAAAGGAATTTCAAACTCCTCAAAGTAGACACAGTGATGCCTCCAGATGGCTTGACCAGATTTTCACAAAAAGATCAGGTATCCTTGCAACTGTCCAAGAAACCATTCTCTTTTCTGGCCTCCCTTTTCAACATTGGTGCGCATAGTAATATGGTGGCTGGATTAGTGATATTTCCTAGGCCTTGGGGCCCTGGCCAGACTGGGCCGAACCATTTTGCAATTGAATCTAAGACTTAAACCTCATTTAAGGTTCCATGCTAATTAAGTGAGCTAACTAGCTCCAGATTTAAGAGAGCAGACAGAGTTAATGGGATGAAACAACAGCAAGGAAAATAGAATTGTTCTTTCATTTTATTGTTAGGAGGGGGGGATGCTGAAAGGGAGTAGAGAGCCGGGAGCATGGAGCAAGATTACTGGAGAGGATTCATGCATGCCTCCCTAGTGGATGCAGGTCCTGCCAAGAATTTATTTGCTTGGGACTTAAAGAAGCTCCTGAGAGAAAATCCTAAGGGAAGAATTGTCTGATGATGAAGAAAGCTTCCATTGTTGGAGGTGAATGACAATTCTGTATATAGAGGCCATTACTTAACTTTCTTTGTCTTTTTCTTAAAATATATTTTTATTTATTTCAGAGAGAAAGAGAGAGGGAGAGAGAGATAGAAACACCAGTGATGAGAGAGAATCATTGATCGACTATCTCCTGCATGCCACGCCCCCCCCCCCCCCCGCCCCCCACAGGGGATCGAGCCCACAACCCTGGCATGTATCCTTGACTGGAATTGAACCTGGGATCCTTCAATCTGTAGTCTGACACTCTATGGACTGAGCCAAACTAGCCAGGACAGCTTTCTTTGTCTTTTGAGTCAACCCTTGAAGGGAGTATCTATGAGGTCAGTGTAGCACTGGGATGTAAAACAGAAAGAAACTCTGCACCGGCCTTGCGCACAGGAGCATTCTTTGGGTGTCCCTATAATAGGGCGTGGCCCAAAGGAAGACAGAAATCCTTCCATTTTTCACAGTAATAACTTACCACTTACTGCTTCATCTAGTGTCTCCGCTACAGTAGGAAACAGAAGACTTGGTAGTTCCTAGTGGACACCCAGCTGGAAACAGAAACATCGGAAGGGTGTAGAGAAAAAAGAAAGACTTCTTCAGAATTTCTGTTCACAGTTGTCCTGTGAAATATATCTGTAATTGCTGGCTGAGGCAAGATCACTCCTTTTATGTTTTTGATAAATCACTCAAGATAACTAAAATCCAAGCAAATTATAATTTACTATTCTCTCAAATTACCATGAAAACAAAAGGCTTACATTTTAGACAAACAACCGAAGAGAGTTGTTTGGAAATGTAAGTAAAAGCTGCATAATAAGTATGTTTTTTTCCTGCTCAATTTCTCCTCCGTTGTTCACCCTTAACTTCCTTGCCTTTAAAGTTATTTATGAAATAATAGGCAATACTGTTTTCCCTCTGGGGAATATATATTTTACAATCAAAGTGGAGGATTGAGTTTTCCTGGGGCCATTCTCAGTTCACTCTAGTGGGGCTTAGCCAGCTCTAAGAGAAGTGGGGGATTTAACATATTATGAGCTGGTATGTTTAGATGAACCGTGTTCTGTAAATATGGCATTCATAGAGTTGAGCTCTTAAGATGCAAATAAGTTGTTGCCTTATACAAAGCTGTCTGTGGTGGAAGGAAGGTGCTTCTTTTGTTGTAAACAACAAGAGAAATGAGAATGAAAAGAGAGAGAGTTGTAATTAAAATGTTTGAATGAGAGCTGAACATTGTTCCTGGTGAGGCATTTATCCATAATGAGGTTAAACATTAAAAAAGTCAAACGGGAAAGGAATTCAGGAATAAAATGAAGACCTTGCATGTTAGTTAAAGGGGAAGGGGGCTTTCTCAGAGTACGGTGTTTTCTCCCCCTCCATAAAAAGAAAAGCCAGCCTTGAGCCTAGGTGATATGGAGGTAATTGTGAAATGGGTTTAAGTGATGCAAAGGGGAAAATCACCAGGTGGTAAAGAAATGGATATGCTGGTTGGGCTGAATTCTGAGCAGTGTGAGTTGTGTGCATGTGGGTGGATGGAATGAGCTCAGTAAAGGGCAGTCAGAGAGCAAGAAATGAGAATCCTCAGGCACTCATCAGTGGTTTCTTTTTTAAAATGTATATTTTTATTGATTTAGAGAGGAAGAGAGAGGGAGCGAGAGATAGAAACATCAATGATGAGAGAGAATCACTGATCAACTGCCTCCTGCATGCCCCCTTCTGGGGATCAAGCCTGAAACCCAGGCATGTGCCCTTGACCTGAATTGAACCCAGGACCCTTCAGTCCTCAGGTTGACGCTCTATCAACTGAGTCAAACCTGCTAGAGCCACTCATCAGTGGTTTCTAGTGAGCCTCTGGGAAAGTTGTGAACTCCCTGCCCCCAGCCTGGACAGTAAAGTGGTAAAAATAGACTTTGTTCAGATGACTGACTTAGGAGAAATGAGACCTCAGTATAGAGCTGGGCTCAAGTTTAAATACAGCATGGGGAAGTGGGAATTTATAGCGTAAGAGCATGGTGAGGGTCAATGGGTAGAACATTACACAACGGAAACATCAGGGGTAAGGAGAATTCTGGCTAAACTGACCTCAAAGGACTCTGGCTGAAGACAGGCCGGGGGGATCAGACATCACCTGGGGATGGTGGAGGATGGTGAACCTGATAGATGTCAGGAGTGATCAGATGTAGAGGATGGGGGATTCTTATTAAACTAACTTAGCAGGGTTCTTACTAAAAGTAGATTCTGTAAAGGAGTGCTCAGATGGACGTAGGAGGAAGTTCAGGAGCCTGAATAAAGTTTGGTCAAGCAAAGAGTCTTTGTCAAAGCTTTATGTGAGTGTGCACCTGTGTGTGGCTGCCTGGGGTAGGAGGGTGATATACTCTGGTACTGGGTGTCACCACATCTCCATTGTTGGAATTGAAAGATGGAGCTAAGAGGAAGTGGGGAACTCAAGTGTTGGTTTGTCATGGCCAAAATGTATTATTGTTGATATTATTGCTGATGGAGGGAGTAGAAAATGAACCTGGAACAACTTGTTGAAACAGAAAGCAAGGAAGTAGTGAAAGGTTAGGGTGGGGGAGGGGGAGTTCAGATCAAATGGATTATGAGTTGGCTTAAAGGGGCCTATATTGGTGAAATTTGAAACAGTGATGAATTGAGATGAGCCATATGTAGGTATTTATTACACTGTTTTTTCAAATTTGTTGTGAGCATAAGCAATTTCAATACTCATCTGTTATTCTAATCACTAGTCAGGGCATAAAGCTCTGCACATCTTATCTTCCTTGTCATATAGATATAGATATAGATATAGATATAGATATATAGATTATAGATAGGTATAGATATCGATATATCAATATAATCTTCTTTAGGACACCAGTACAGTCCCATTCTGTAATATTTAAATCATAAAGAAAATGTAGCTGTAGACAATAGGAAGAATCTGTTCTACGATAGAAGCTATTCTTTAAAATTATGTCCAATTATGGAAGCATACATCTAAGAAATCTGAAATTCAAAATGAGAGAAAACATATCCTTGTAGAGATCTCTCTAATTTCATTGAAAAATGCCTAGTATGGGTTTCCCCCATGGTATCAAGACAGAAGCACTTCCTGCTCTGTTTACTGAAAGAAAAATGATTTTCTATAATGAAATCGGCCCCCAAATGGGACTAATGCTGATGAGTTACTACCCTAAAACAAAACCAATCATAATCCCTGAAGTTTAACTTTCCAATTCTCCAGTATTTTCGAAGAAAAAAAATTAATTTTACCCAAAGACGAATGTGTTACTATTTAATAAAACAAAGCCACATGAGTGTGTCAGTGAAAAATAAGGAATTTACATAGAGCCCTCTGTATTTGAATAGGATCACTGAATTGAATAGTGCTTACTCCCAGCCCTGAAAGGTAATGTGGAAGAGAGAAAAATGTTTTTGGCCAAAGAAACATGTGGCCACCGAACTATAAAATATCCAGTGAATCTGTGTTAGCAAGGGTCCACACTCTCATTCTTAGAATGGTTGTCTTTGCAGCTACTGATGGACTGTAAACATATGTTATGCCAAGTAATCCTGGAATTTGACAGTATTATATAGTAATTTATCCACCAAAGTGCTACTAAAGCCATGAGCATATAATGCAACAAATTGGTTTTTCCTATGTTGATCCTCCTGGGTAATGGTTCTAGAGTGGGAACATGACTCAAAACGGTAGAATTAGGGTTGGGCCTGACATTTGTGCTAAAAAAAAAAAGGAAAGCAGTGTTTTTAGTAATCAGAATAGGCCAGACTCTGCTGCAGAAACAAATAATCCCTGACAGCTTAATTTCTTGCTCACATCGAGTCCGATTCAGGTCGGGCAGCCCTCTGCGATGTTTAGATCCTCCTGAAACACAGGGCCTCTCTAACAGGACGCAGGCCTTTTTGTATTTTATGAACACTCTTCGAACAAGGTGATTTATTGAGCTGTTCTGCAGGATTTTGTCATTTACCAACACCCCTGCCAGCTGTAGTGTCTTTTTTTGTGTGACAAGCTCAGGCTGTTCTCCCTTATTGCAGCAAACTCTGAGTCCTGATATTTTCATACAGATTAGTCTTGTCATATCGACTCGATTGAACATTATTTGAAAGTAGAGTCCTGTATCCCCATAGACATAAGTACAGTGTAGGGGACATAATCGTTTCTCAGACAAGATTTCTTTTTTTTTTTTTTTGAATCATCAGTTCTCAGGGGTATCTGGCATTGCAGGTCTTTCCACTTTATGTACTCAGACATTTTATACAAAAGGAACAACAAAACTCCTGAATTGTGTCTATAAATCTTCCTGTTCCTTTCATCTTTGTGACTAGCCAGTAAAGGGGCTAAGTTGTAACATTTCAAGTCATGGACTTTCTCTGACCTTGCAATTCATCGAGGTGTTTTTCAGAGTCCCACTCTGCCGGCTCACATTACCACTGGCAACACCAGTTGTGTTGAATTATTTTACACTTTGCTGCATTTCCACTCCCCGCTTTGCCTCCTTCGGAGGCTGAGTGCTGGTGTGCCGAGTTGGGTGTCTGAGAATGGTTTATTGTTCGCGTACCATCACCTGAGGTCTAAGGCTTTCGGGAGACAGGGACTGGCTACCTGGAACCGAACCTGCTCACTGAGGAACATCAGTAAGGAAATAAATTGCAGTGAGCCATTGTGTAAAAACCAATTATGCTCTGCTTGGCGTGCCTTCTAGAACCATTTTCCAGCAAGGAATTTCTAATCTATGTTATATTTGCACCTTAAAAAAAATGAAAGTGGAGGTCTACGGATCAATATAGGTAAGAGAAGATTGACTCAAAATAATTTTTACTCTTTAACCTGGAGCGTGCTCTCCGGTTCAGTAGAGTTTTAGTGTATTTCCCTAGTTGCCAAGGAATTTTATACCATTAGACATCTGGAAAGCAAGGAAAAATCAGGCAATGTTTCTCCTGCTGAGTCATTGAGGTAGCCGCCTGGAGGCCTGTGTCTTCAGTTCTGGGCAAAGAAAAACCTGATTTTTGAGAAGCTTTTATGTGAAATTGGGTCTGTTTTGCCTGGCACAAATGGCATCCTAAAGTGGCAATCAACAGAGTGGTCAAATGGGGGTTCTTTAAAGGCCAAGATCTCTTGGAAAGAGGAAAACTTGTCGGCCGGAAGAGTCCTGAGTAAACTTCTCTTCAGAATCACCCTACGTTTTATCTTTACTTTTTTCTCACTCAAATAATAAATGAATTGACCCAACTAACACATGTGGAATCACATAGCCAAGTTCCCAGGACTTCCCAAGTCCTTTCTCCTTCGTCTGGGCCCAACAGTCCTTTCCTGCAGTCGGTCCAGTTGCTGGCCTTCACCAGGGCACTGTTGCTATCCTGGTCACCACTGCTAGGTCTTCCTGGGAGCTCGTGGTACTCCCATTCATTTCAGTATGCAGCCCTAACCGGTTTGGCTCAGTGGATAGAGCGTCAGCCTGCCGACTGAAGGGTCCCAGGTTCGATTCCGGTTGAGGGCATGTACCTTGGTTGCGGGCACATCCCCAGTAGGGGGTATGCAGGAGGCAATTGATCGATGTTTCTAACTCTCTATCCCTCTCCCTTCCTCTGTAAAAAAATCAATAAAATATATATTTAAAAGAAAAAGAATGCAGGTACCCGACACAATCTGTTAGTCTTGGAGCCACACATTCTCCTGGCTTAGCCTGGCACAGTCTGAAATGTTTGCCTCCAAAATCAAGGTCAGGAGAAATTCAGATATGAGTGGAGGGAGATAAAGAAGAGGAGACTGATGCCCCCTAAAGTTGAAAAGCAGAGCAGACAGTTGAGTATTTTAAGACCAGAGGAGATTGGAATTTAGGTGTGGAGAAATGTGAAGAAATCCAGGTTTACCATGCTGTTTAATCCAAGGAACTCTTCTGGTCCAGGAAAGTATAATGATGATGATGATGACAGCAATAATTAATATTTTTTAGTAGTTATTATAGTGAAGGCACAGTTTAAAATTTTTACATAGATTTCTAATCTTATACCAAACGTATAATATGCTATTATCCTGTTCCATAGGAGGAAACTGAGGCTCAGAAATGAGAAGTAGCTTGCCTAAGGCCACCCAGATAATAAGCATAGAGCTGAGATTCAAACTTAATTCTGACTTATCTGTGCCTTATTTTTTCTCAATTGTTTTAAATAATTGGAGTGGACACTGTAGGCACCCTGCTACAATACCCTCTGGTCACCTTTATCAGTTCTTTGGACATAATAGTAGCTATTACCTTCTGTGTGCTTCTCCTAAGAACTTACACCTGCAACTTTCCTTAGAGGACTACTCTTAGGCCACTGGAGCCTCTTCTACCAGAGCAGACCGCGCTTAGTAATTTACGGTCCCTTGCATGGCACAAACCACTGACTAGTGTGGCAGTATGAAAGCCCTGCGCATTCGTGCCAAGTTGGGACAGTACTTAAACTGAAAAACTGCGTCAGAGTTGATCCTTACGGGATCAAAAGGGGACTGGGACTTCACCTGAAATTATACCTTTGCTTGGCCTCTTCCTCCTCATCCTGCAACTCCCATTTCTTTACCAGTTTCTTCTCATAGTGTTTATTAGTCAGTTGCTGGTGCATCAATTCTTGTCTCCATGTCAGTTTCTGGGGAATCTAAATGAAGACACATAAGGTTTGGTTTTGCTCCAAATTAGATCTTGGAAAAGAAGCAATTTTAATAACGGGGATTATGTAATTTTAATTGTCATCATCTAATAACAAAACCTTAGAAACGATTAAGTTTGGATTAACACCCTAGTCACCCTCGTTCATTCATTCATTTATTTATTCATGAATTCATAATTCAGTCATTCCTTAATTGGTCAAACATATATTTCTGCCAAGCACTGGCATCTTTTTAGATGCTCACAGATGCACTTCATGTAGAGGGGCAAGAGCAACCTCCTTTGCATGCACTAGCAAAATATACCTGACTAGAGAAGGGAAAGCAAGCGAAGATTTAGTGCAATGAACTCCTTTAAGTCCCTGCATTACCTGTCTGTTATGCCCAGTCTAATTTTCCCAGGATCCGAGTTTGGAGGTTAGAGCTCTTTTTCTTTTCTTTTCTTTTTTTTTAAAAATATATTTTATTGATTTTTCACTGAGAGGAAGGGAGAGGGAAAGAGAGTTAGAAACACCCATGAGAGAGAAACATCGACCAGCTGCCTCCTGCACACTCCCTACTGGGGATGTGCCCACAACCAAGGTACATGCCCTTGACCGGAATCGAACCTGGGACCCTTGAGTCCGCAGGCCAACGCTCTATCCACTGAGCCAAACCGGTTAGGGCAAGAGCTCTTTTTCATGGCTGAATTGGTATATAAGTCAGGGAGTCAGAGGCTGTGAGTGGTGGCCAAAGGATTCAGGGTATAAACTGACATTTACTGAAAGTTGGTTAAATGTGTTACATAGTCCTTGAACCACCCACTCATCTCTATAATTTTTGGAAGATGATGATGGGAAAGGGGAAAAGTCATAGAAACGACATATCCCATCTGTGCAAAAGAATCAGGGTTGGAATGTCTCTGTACATGAGATAGAATAGAATTCATAAAGTGCGTGGTGAGCCCAAGATTTTGAATTTGGGTCTCTTCAGGCTGGATTGATTGCCTATGAACATTACTCCTGTTCAGTGAATTCCACGGCACTCCCCCATCTACTCAGTTTATCTCACTGCTCCCATTTTTTCCCTCACATAAAGATTTGTATTATCTGCATATTCTATCCCTTATAACACACACTGTCTCTCATTCAGTAACCCTGATCTGTTTTTCAGGGTTATAGATGTTGTACTGATTTGAGCTGTGTATGCTGTCCTTTTATCCTAATTATATTCTTCATCTTCTGATCCAGAATAGGAACATGTGCAATGTTTAACCAGGAATATGAAAGCAAAATTCCAAACAATTACATCATCATGCTGATTTGAATATTGTATCAAATATGGTCTTGGTAATTTTAAAAAAACTTTATGTGAGGATGTGCTTAGAGAGAGGAGAGAGAGAAAGAGAAAGAGAGAGAGAGAGAGAGAGAGAGAGAGAGAGAGAGAGAGAGAGAGAGAAGAAGAAGGAGAAGAAGAAGGAGAAGAAGAAGAAGGAGAAGAAAAAGGAGAAGAAAAAGGAGAAGAAAAAGGAGAAGAAAAAGGAGAAGAAAAAGGAGAAGGAGGAGAAGAAGGAGGAGAAGGAGGAGAAGGAGGAGGAGAAGGAGGAGGAGAAGGAGGAGAAGAAGGAGGAGAAGGAGGAGGAGAAGAAGGAGGAGAAGGAGAGGAGAAGGAGGAGGAGAAGAGGAGCGGAGAAGGAGGAGAAGAAGGGGAGAGAGGAGGAGAGAAGGAGGAGACGAAGGAGAGGAAGGCAGGAGTGAGAAGAGGAGGAGCCAGGAGAGAAGAGGAGGAGAAGAAGCGGAGAAGAAGAGGAGAAGTAGGAGGAGAGCAAGAAGGAGTCGGGCAGGGCGAGAAGAGAAGAAACAGCCGAAAGAAGAAAGAAAGAGAAGAAGAAAGAAGAGAAAAGAAGCGGGAAAGAACGCAGATGAACTCTCAGCCTCGAAAAGCAGACGCCGAAAAAAAGAGAAGAAAGAAGAAAGAGAAGAAGAAGAAAGAAGAAGAAAGAAAAGAGAGAAGCATTTATATACAACCAGGAATTGAACCTGTAACCCAGGGAATTTAACCAGCAACCTTTCAGTACACAGGACAATGTTCCAACTAGGCTTGGTACTTTTTTATTTTTTTTTTTAAAGAACCAATGTAAAAAAGAGGGACTCAAATTTTGCATCTGTGTAAGAAAGAAAGAAAGGTTTAGCATTTGTAGAAACACATTTGAAAGGGTACCATTTGGAAATACTACACAACGTGTCTAGCATGAATCCTGGCACACAGGGCAGAATAAAAGTGCAGGAGAACCTCCGGCCAAGAAGACTCCCAAATGCAGATCTCTTGCTCTAAAAAGGTCACATGAATTTGCGCTGTCTTTCTCTGTTAGAAAAGCTGGGTTAGTAGGAATTTTGTTATTCCTTTGTATTCAATAAGTAAAAAAAAAAAGACAGTAGCTTGTGCAAATAGGTTTGGACCTTCAAAAGTACATTAAATCAAGCTACATATATTACGAAACAGCAACTGTCATTGTTCTATTTGCTCTCTGATTGTGTAGAAAATCATAATCTTCATAGCGTAACTATAATAATGGATAAAGGCTATGAAGGCCCTCTCAGGGAGAGAAACCATTTCAAGGTATTATACCCCACATCGGATCGAATGTAATTTACATACTATACAAGTCATCTACTTAAAGTGTACAATTCAGTGCTTTTTGGTATATTCACAGGACTGTGTAATCATTGCCATAATGTAAGTTTAGAACATTTTTGTCCCCTCTAACAGAAACCTCACATCCATTAGTAATCAATCTCCAATCTTCTCTGTAACAGTTTACCAATCTCCAAGCAACCACTAATATATCTCTAAAATATGCCTATCCCTATTTCATATAAATGATATCATAGTATATGTCTCTTGTGATTGGTTTCTTTTACTTCTTTCACTTAGCATAATTCTTTCAAGGTTCATCAATGTTGCATAGATCAGTACTTCATTCTTTTTGATTGCCAAATAGTATTCTGTTACATGGATATACTGTATTTTGTTTGTCTACTCATCAGTTGATGGACACTAGTGTTTTTCTATTTTTTGGAAATTATGAATAATGCTCCTCTGAACATTCATGTACAGGATTCTGTGTGGACATGTTTTCATTTTTGCGGGGTATATACATAGCAGTGGAGTGGCTGCTGGGCCGTATGTAACACTTTTTAACATTTTTGAGGAATTGCCAGATTGTTTTCCCAAATGGCTGTCCCCTTTTGCATTTCCACAAATAATGCATGAAGAAATGTGCTAATTTCTCCACATCCTCACCAGTACTTGCTTTTGACGATCATTTTTTATGATAGTTTCCTAGTGGTTGTGAACTAGGGTCATAGTGGTTTGGATTTCTATTCTCTCAATAATTCATAATGTTCAATTGTTTCCATGTGCTGCTTATTGGCCATTTGTATATCTTCTTTGGAGAAATAACTACTCATAGTTCTTATTTATTTTTTAATTGGGTTATCTGCCTGTTTATTATTGAATTGTGAGAGTCCTTTATATATTCTGGAAACGAGTTTCTTGTGATTTGAAATTTTTTTCTCCCATTCTGTGGGTTGGATTTTCACTTTCTTGATGGTATTGTTTGCTGAAAGTCCCCGAAGGTATTTTTGGTGTCCATAAGGGGAGTCTCATGTGAATTCATGAGCAGGTCTTGGCAGATGCCACACAATGTTCACTGAGCTCTGCTGCTCCAGCAGTCACTCTATGACTTCCTTGGAAGGATCCAGTCTTGTCCAGTGCCCAGTCTCTCACTGGGCATTTGCCCTGATAGGCTGGATCCCAGAGCTTCGTGGATGGCCCGTGCTGTGCCATCTGTGAGTTCTTGTTCAGGAATTTATTTTCCTAATCCACCTTTCCACCAGACATTAAAAAAAGATATCTGTGATTCTCATCAGCAGCCCAAGACACTAATGGAAGAAGAAATGAAGTACTAGAGCGCTCTGGGACTCAATGCAATGAGCCCGGGTATGAGGAGCAGGGCTGAAGCAGCACGGAGGGGCTCAGGCCCACCACTGCCCCTCCCACAGCATAATAAATTTGCTCAGATTTATAACGAGCTCGCTTTGCTTCCATGCCACGTGTCTCTCTGGGAAAGATGCAAAAGAATTAAATGCTGAGATTATCAGAGTGAAAAGTAGACATCTTCCAGAGAACGAAATGATGCTCCTTTTAGATGTGGCCTAAGTTTTATTGCAACCTGAGAGCTGTTGCTCATTTTCTAAATGTCAGGGACAATTCAGGAAAAAGAAAGAAATAGGTTTATTCTAGATATGGGTAAGGAGCACAGATGGGCAACAAGACAGGTGAGGTTAAAGGGCGCTTGAATGCTGATCACTTTCCAGGACAAACCTGTCAGACCATGACCATGTAGGCAGATATCACATCTACTTCCCCCCAGTTGTTCAGAGAGCTCGCAGCCAGGTCATAAAAGATGTAGAGGACACAGCATGAAGTTTTCACCTCATTCCAGGTCAGGGAAGCTGGAGTGAGGTGATCTGTGTTTTAAAGTTGACTCTGGATGTTGTATGGTGAGCTGGGAGGTCATAGCCCTGGATGCTGAGTAGCTCCCTGCCACCGCGGACCTTTAGGACCCAGGTGTGTGCATGTGTGTATATATGGTTGTTTGGGGTAGGGAGTCTATTTAATGAAATTGATACCTGAGCCCTCATTCCAGTGCGTGGAGAAAACTGGGATAGTATTTAATACTGGCATAGTATTAAAATAACCAGCAATTGACTTTGGCTCTTCGTATTTGATTTAATACCTCGTATAACAAGGCCATACGATGCCACGGCAATGAGGCCCGCTGTTCCATTTGCAGGGTTGGGAGGGGTAGTTGTTTGTGGTGGTCACCTTCAAGAGTGTCCCCCTGAAGTGGCTTACTTTAGTGATCGCAGCTGAGAAGAGAGAATGAGAGACTATGAGACATGATCACCCTATTCAGCACTCATATGCCTTCTACTGATTTATAAACATGCCTCCTTTATCCGTGAGGGCTGCAGACAGCACTGATCCCAGAGCTTCGTGGGTGCGCTGACGTCTAAGGATTAGCATAGACACTCGTATACGTTTCCTTTTATTTACTAGAGTCAAAATAGCATTCCCAGAAAAAAAAATGGGACATGCAGCAGCAGAGTCCTTTGAGTGACGGGTAGCATTTGGGCTACCCTTTGAGTAATGTAGCTGCAGCTACAGCCTCTTCCTTACCCAGTCAAAGAAGGAGCCCCATTTGAATTTTTACCATGTTCTCTACTAGCTCGCGATCTGAGAGAGAGCTAGATGTAAAATAAAAATGGAGAGCTACATCTTTTGAAATAAGGAAACCCTAGAGGGAAGGAAAATGATTTAAAAGAGAACTGACGTTGAAAAATCACAAAATCACACTGGGGCTGAAAAATTTATGGATTTAGGAGAAGAGAGCAATGAATATGTGAGTAGTTTTCTATTCTGAACGCTTCGAGATGCACATATACTAAATCTCCAACCTCTTTTTGTTCTCACGCAAACCCCAGGGATTCTTGTCAGAGTGGACGAAAAAGTGATAAAGAATGTCCTTAGGGAAGAAACAAAGCCAGAAAAAGAGGATGAGTGATGCTGGGCACATTTTTATGTGCAAGAGGATGAATTTTCCCGTGGAATGTTGATTAGCCGATGGAGAGGACTTGACGTCAGAATCGAGTTACAGGAGAACAGAAACTGATAACCATGCCACATCCTGATGCTGGTGGTTGAAGCCTGGTAGGTTGTTTTAACTGCCTCTCAAGACACAATTCATCCCAGGCCACCTGCACATGTTCATTAGGGACATGGTTATTGGAATAGTTCATGGACTGGCTGAACTCTTTCCAATGATTTTTACAATTAGGTCTCATTATGGCTTGATATTTTTAAAAAATATGGTATTTACTCAATACTGTAATCAATAAATACAGCCCTCTTCAAATGAAATCAGAGGAGGTTTTAGGTGGAGACAACTTTTATAGATTCTATAAGGCACACCATCATATAGGTAGTAAATGTTTATATTTGTATAGAAACATTGATCAGTATGGTGTAATCATTGTTATATTCACAACCCCATCTCATTTCTTTATCCCCTAAACAAATTTCTTACAGCTTTTCCTCAATGTTATGCTCCTTTGGCCATTTAAAAAGACTTTCATTCTTTTCAGTGTTATCAAACAGATTCATACTCCCAATGTTATGATTCCAAAGTTTCTTTGTATGGTGCAGTCGCATACTTTCTGTGTGGTAAGGAATTTTTAAATACTGTTATTTTCCTAGTGGGCCTTTTATCACGGGGATCACAGTACTAGAGAGTGGCAGAGTAATAGAAGCAAAGGAAGATGACTTAGAAAGCAAAATGCTGGCATCCATTGGACGGAGATGTTAGAGGAAGTGGCCCCAGGAATTTCAGGAAGACGAAAGGGAGATTCTCAGGTGGGTACCACATCTGTCAAACAGCAGGTTCCACCTGCCTGTGGTCTGGCTTTTTTAGAGCCAAAGGCAGTTCATTGCTTACACAGTGATAAGAGGCCGGGGTGGGGAGAACACGAACGCAGACGTGCACATGTCTGTAACCAGCATTTACAGACCACGTCATATGGGCCAGGCCCCTGCTATGCCTTGTACAAGCCTAATGTTATTTAATATTCACCACAACCCTGTGAGGTGTGGGTACTGTTGTCACTGACATCCTACAGATGAGTGAAGTGAAGCTTAGCGAAGCTAAGTAAGTGCCCCAAATTTCACACCTCGAGAAGGCAGAGGTGGGATTTGGCTTTATGTGACCAGAAATATCTTAATTATTATTGAGCGAAACCTTAGAGAGTTAGCATTAATAATTGCCTCTTGCATTTTTGAAGTGAGACCTTTGTGCAGTGACCAGGGAGTAGACTTCAGTCTTTGAGAGCTCTTCTACTTGCAGTCAGCAGTGAGCGCCCATACAGTGAACCAAAATCCTCCAAGTGGACTTGGCTAGGAAATTTAGTGAGAGAGCCAGGGATGAGAAACAATGAGCAGTTTTGATAGAGAAAGGAAGAAAGAGGTTTATACAGAGGACTCTTAATCTCTCTTGCTTGAGGTTGAAAAATTTACAGCACGCCAGACTATTATTCTAAAACAAATGAGTGACAGCAGTCATCATTCACTTCTTTTGTCATGTTTATGCCTGGGGATTAAATAATTGATCATTTTTCTTTTCATGGGCATAAATAAATGGACAAGCTATTGAGAGCTACAATATCTACGGGTGTAAAAGTAAGAGAAACAGAGAGTGAGAAAAAGTTGAGGGTCTGGAGTTTTTTTCTTCCTTTTCCACACTTGCTATATGTCATCCAAGTCAATGTGGCGCCAAAAGAATTGAGTTATAGTTGAGGACAAGGAAATCTGTCAATAAAGTAAATGCACCTGGCTTTGTGACCTTAGACAAGTGGCTTAACCTCTCTGAGCTTTGGTTTCTTCATCCGTGAAATGCAGAAAACAATGCATAGCTCATGAGATAGTCATACTAAAGGTCTCTGTTGTGAAGCAGCATCTGGCTTTGTTGATCAAGGTGGGTGTTCAGGGAACACTGGTTCCCTCTTGCTCTCTGTTCCATTCAGGACATGGCTCTTCTCTCCTGAGGTGTGGTCTGACAACAAAGACCCTTCTCTGTAATTACTGTAATATCACACCTCTTTAGAGATGGTAACAGCTCTGAGGCAGCATCCTGCTGCTGAATCTTTGACATTAGCAAGCGATTTCTGTTTTAATTTTAAGGGCATCTTGATGTCACTAAGAGGCTTTCTAGAATACCTTTCTGGGCACCCAGGGGCACAGTGACATCATGCCCAGCCACAGCCTTTGGTGCTGATGATCTCTCCTGCTGCCCCTAGTTGTCCCAGCCTCAGCTCTCAGAAGTCCAGAAGCTGGAAGGAGATGTACCATCTCCTGGGGATGGCAGTCACCCAGGGCCAGGGCCAACCTGGGTCTCAAAGTCTGGCTTCCTCCTTCAAGGAGGTGCCCCTGACTCTGGAGGGAACTTCTGGGCCCCATCAACAATATCCAGGAGGGGTCTGGTGCTGCCCCAAAGGGAGCTTCTAGTTGGTGACGGGCAGTGGATGGTGTGATGCCAAATCCACTTGGCCAGTTGGGGCTGGGGAGCCTTTTCTGGAGGGAGGGCCTTTCAGCCAAAATCAAAGAAGAGGGGCAGGTATTGCTTTGCTTATATTTCAGAAAGCCTCTTCCTGGACATGTCCTTACAAAGAACATAGAATTGGCTGCTGATGTCTAAGATGAAACTCCATCTCTGTTGAATCTCTGAAATACAAGCTATTTGGTTCTGCTTTTAAAATCAGCGTAAATGGCAGCATTTCTGGGGGTGTTTGCTCTTTTGAGACTTTTTGAGTCTGAGAAGGTTATTAGTAAGAGCACTTTACAGGGAAATCATTTGCTTCCTATCACTCAAAAGTAGGGCTGCAGAAAACTAAAATATCATTGTTATTCTGTTTCAAAACAGGACTGGAAAATATTCAAAGATGAGAAAGGCTAGTGTGAGATTCAGTTGCAGAAAATAAATGGCAGGGTGGGAGACCGGGTATGGCTCCCCCCAGCTTCCCCCCCTCCCCACCCCAGCCCTGAGACCTGCAGTTTCTGACTGTCCCTGAGTTTAGGAAGGATCAATGTACAGCCACAGACGCAGCCTGATACCCACCCAAGGACAGAAATCCCAAGCAGGAGGCTCGTGCTGCTGCATATTCATGGATGCAAATCAGGCCCCAGGACTCCAGCTCTTGACTCTGAGATGTTAGATTTTTGGAATGATCTGAGTTGCCTGCAAGTTTCTGCAGATTATATTAGCTAAGAGGGCAAACAGGCAGGAGCACCTGCAGGTCCCTTTCTCCGTGCCCATCTGAGAGGCGGATGCTTCTTAGAGAGAAGACCCCTCACTGGGATCGGGCAGGGCTATAGCAGCAGAAGGGAGCAGGGTGCCCTGTGCCACAGACGCTTAGTGAGTCACCCACACCCTTGGATGGTAGTCACTGGCGTGCAGCTATTTTAGTCATGGCTGTATCTCACTGAGTACCCATAGTAACCAACAATTGTCCCAGGGATGCCCAGAGTCCATCTTCCTTCCCCATCCATTTGAAAGATAAGGAAAATTGGCCTGTAAGGTGTTAGCTGACACAGAACTCTCAGATGTTGTGGAGCTGGGATGTACACACAGGTCTGATTGGCCCCGGAGTTCACTAAAGCATAAAACTGTTAGGCGCTACTGATGTTTCTCATGGTGTTTCTCATGAGGAAGAGGGTTGCAGGCTAAAACTACATCACCTCGCAGAGCGTGGTGTGATGGGGGCCGCAGTGCTGTTCCCTGGCACATGGTCAAAGCGGACTCGGCTTTCCTGGCTGCCTGGAAAGTGGATACTTTTAGGGAAGGAGATGTTATCAAGGGACCAGGGTCCCTGAGTGGTCCTTGCAATGTCTGGGTTGAACAACTCAAAAACTCTCCATGTGGGACTATTCACCATTTCTTTCCTGAGTAGATTATTCAGTATTCAAAGTAAAATTCAGGGGCAAAGAGTGCTACACGGCAACACCACACTAGAGCTATGGCAAAAAAGTGATTCCCCTTCCTCATTAATTCCAGTACTTTTCTTCGGGACCTTAATTTGGATTTAGGCTTTTCCCATTAGCTACATAAATGGGATTAATGACCTGATTCCTGCAGAGAACATAAGGTACTTAAGGAACTGTTGCGGCCAGATGATGCATTATTATTACTAGTGAAAGGTGGAAATATTAGCATTTCTATGGGTCTTTATTTGCAGAGACCCATCCTGCTGGCTCATTCACACACATGTGATAATCTGAATGGTCATTTGGTGCTTCTCCATTTGTCACGCTTGCTTATATATATGCAACGTTAACATTTTTGTAGTACAAAGGGCACATTCTGTCCACGGAAGCCTGCAACTGCCTGTCCTGTGTGGTTTACAGAACATTTGCCTCCCCTGCTGAGGGTCCGGAAGGAGGTTGTCTACCTGCAACGGCCTCTCCTGGGACATGCGGGTTCAGGGACTCTAGAATCAGTCTTCTTTGGGGGAAGGTTCAATGATGCTTTTTCTAACTAACTAGGGACATTTTATTGGGAGAGGGAGACAGCTTTCCCACTGAGCTGCAGGGAGTGGAGGAGTTGGGGTGGTAACCTTTACTTCTAGTCACACATTTTTAAATGCTATATTAACTCTATTTCTCTAGTTTTTAATGAATTAAATTAGCCTTAGCCTTTTATTATTATTATTTTATCTTCAATTGACCAGAGTAGTAGGGTTTATCTGGGGTAACACGGGGTAGAAGTGGGTTTGCTATGGGCAATGTTTTACATCACTTCACATTGTAATGTCATTTCTTTCTTTTTTTATTCTTTATTGTTTAAAGTATTACATATAGTATTACATATGTCTCCTTTTTCCCCCATTGGCCCCCCCCCAGCACATGCCCTCACCCCACTAGTGTCTGTGTCCATGGGTTATGCTTATATGCATGCATACAAGTCCTTTGGTTGATCTCTTACCCCCCACCCGCACCCTCTCTGCCTTTCCTCTGAAGATTGATGGACTGTTCAATGCTTCTATGTCTCTGGATCTATTTTTGTTCATCAGTTTATGTTGTTCATCATATTCCACAAATGATTGAGATCATGTGATATTTTTCTTTCTCCTACTGGCTTATTTCGCTTAGCATAATGCTCCCCAGGTCCATCCATGCTGTTGCAAATGGTAAGAATTCCTTCTTTTTTACAGCAGCATAGTATTCCATTGTGTAGATGTATCACAGTTTTTTAATCCACTTATCAGTTGATGGGCACTTAGATTGTTTCCAAATCTTGGCTATTGTAAATTGTGCTGCTATGAACATAGGGGTGCATATATCCTTTCTGATTGGTGTTTCTGATTTCTTGGGATATATTCCTAGAAGTGGGATTACTGGGTCAAATGGGAGTTCCATTTTTAATTTTTTGAGGAAACTCCATACTGTCTTCCATAGTGGCTGTACCAGTCTGCATTCCCACCACCAGTGCACGAGGGTTCCTTTTTCTCCACATCCTCTCCAGCACTTGTCATTTGTTGATTTGTTGATTATAGCCATTCTGACAGGTATGAGATGGTATCTCATTGATGTTTTGATTTGCATCTCTTGGATGATTAGTGACTTTGAGCATGTTTTCATATGTTTCTTAGCCTTCCTTATATCCTCTTTTGAAAAGTGTCTTAGCTGTTTGTCCATTTTTTTTTTATTGGATTGTTTATCTTCCTTTTGTTAAGATGTATGAGTTTCCTATAAATTTTGGAGATTAGGCCCTTATTGGAGATAACATTGGCAAATATGTTCTCCTATGCAGTGGACTTTCTTATTGTTTTGTTGATGGTTTCTTTTGCCGTGCAGAAGCTTTTTATTTTGATATAGTCCCATTTGTTTATTTTCTCCTTAGTTTCCATTGCCCTAGGAGCTGATATTTTTCTACCTATGGATTCTCCTAGGATTTTTGTGGTGTCCCATCTTATGTTTAAGTCCTTTATCCACTTTGAATTTATTTTTGTGTATGGTGTAAGTTGGTGATCTAGTTTCATTTTTTTTGCATATATTTGTCCAATTTTCCCAGCACCACTTATTGAAGAGTCTGTCTTGACTCCATTGTATGCTCTTGCCTCCTTTGTCAAATATTAATTGAGCATAATGGCTTGGGTCGATTTCTGGGTTCTCTGTTCTGTTCCATTGGTCTATATGTCTGTTCTTGTGCCAGTTTTGAGAACAGTGGCTTTGTAATATAGCTTGATATCTGGTATTGTGATCCTTCCAACTTTGTTCTTCTTTCTCAAGATTGTTGCAGCTATTCAGGGTTCCTTTTTTTTCCATATGAAATTTTAGAGAGTTTTTCCTAGGTCTGTGAAATATTGTAATGTAATTTCTAAGACCTCTATTTCTTAGCAAGCTAGAAGATGATGATAACAAGAACAACAATAATAAGACACTTATCAAAAAGTAGAAGATAAATACCACCTGATTTTACTATATATATATATATATATATCTTAAAAGCAAACAAACAAAAGAATCCTTACCTTCAAATAAATGTTCATTCATTCCCAATAAGGATCTGACCAATAAAACTCTTCTGCCGATCACTCTTTCCTTTGCCCCTTCCCATTGGCCAATCATTCATTGTTTCTTTTATCCAGGTACCAACACCTATTACTTGAAACTTTATTACATGGTAATTTTATTATACCATAAATAAATGGTAGTTTACATTTTTAATATTCCCATGCAAATGTAAGCTCTTTAAGGAAGAAACATGTTGTCTTCTTAATTCATACAATTCTAGATTGTGTCACAATGCTTAACACAGAATGTGTTCTAGATAAATGTGTATGTTCAACTGAATTGCATCGAAATAATTTTTTAATTATAGAGGTAATACATGCCATTGTAAAAAAAATCTTGAAAAATAGAAGCAAATAAAAAATAATTTGTAATAAATCCACTAAAGATAACCAGTTTTAATATTTTTTTAAAAGCAGCTCTACTAAGGTATAACATATATCATATAGAGAGGAGGTATAGAGTTCAATGAGTTTTGTTAAATTTATACCATTTTGAAACAATCACTACAATTTGGTTTTAGGACATACTCACCTCCCCAAAAACGGCCCTGTACTCATTTAAATAATATTTTAGTAAGTACATTTAAGACATCTTACTGGCTATCAAATTCTATGTAGAATTTTATACTTAACAATTATTTCCTAATATAAATATTTCCCCAGTGTAATTAGGAACATAAAACGTAGTCATTTGAATCTCTGCTTTATAACCTGCTAAGGATGTGTCCCAAGTCACCTTATTGATTCTAATTTCATTCCAATGTAAACTATAATGGAGGAGACAGAGTTGTGTATAATTTTTCTGAAGTAAAAAAAAAAAGCTTCGATAATGATTTTTATCAGGAGAATCACTGGATTGTGACATATTACATATCATGTGATCGTTTTTCAAGGATTAACAACTTTGTTTCCCCAGAACAGCATGTGAATGATTATTGGCATCTTTAAGTACACACAACCTCTGTCATTAAACACAGTGATACACACCTTTGCAGATTTGAAGGGTGACTCCCGAGAATGTGGGTTGTGTATTGGGATCCGGGCTGATATGTAGTTTTGAGCAGTTTGCATGCTCCTTCATCAGACAGAGCTTGACACTAAGATCAGCCTGTGTTCAACCAGTCAAGCCCCACACCTGGGGCTACCACTGCCCAGGACTCTCCTTCCCGGAATTGTGCCAAGGCACGCTCTGCTCACCGCACCACATGCTCATCTGGTGAGGGCACTTTGTCTAATTAATTTAGGGGTGGGGAAGCTTTTTTTCTGCCAAAGGCCGTTTGGATATTTATAACATCATTGGAGGGCCATCCAAAATTATCAACTTAAAAATTAGCCGGTTATAGTCAGTCAAACATTTAATTAACTCACCCTGAATGCCTTGGCAGGGCCAGACCAGATGTTCCCCACTCCTGAAAGGCTTCCTGGAGCCCAGCTGGGACTTTGATTGATTTTTTTCAGAACGAGGCACCTGCAGTCTGAGTCTTTGCTTCATTTTTAAATGCTACTTTGTGGAATAGCAAAACTCAACTGTGGAGGCCAGGCTGCAGAGGACTGGGCAAACAGAGCCATCTGTTTGGGGAGCTTGAAAGGTTTTGACTTGGTAGTCAACTTTCTCTGCAATGGACCTGCCCGCCTTATCTCTCACTCCCGTTCATCTGGGCTCTTCCCTCCTGCCACCCCCTACCCACTGCCACCTTCATGCTGAATTTCCTACCTCTACTGTCCATCCAAATATCCTCATCCTTTAAAACTTGTCTCACCATCTTCTTAAGATGTGCATTTTCTCTTGTTGCTACAATTCTTAACTCTCCTTGGTGTACAGTTATCCTAATTAATTATCCTATCTTTCCCTCCTTTTAAAAAATTCTTTATTGTTTAAAGAATTACATATGTCTCTGTTTTCCCCCATTGACCTCTCCCCCCAGCCACCCCCACCCCCACGCATATGCCTTCGCCCCTTTTCTGTCTGTGTCCATTAGTTATGCTCATATGCATGCATATGAGTCATTTTCATTTTTGTCATTATATCATACTAGAGGCTCAGTGCATGAAATTTGTGTACTCAGGCAGGGAGTGGGTCCCTCAGCCTGGCCTGCGCCCTCTCACAGTCTGGGAGACCTTGGGGGATCTCTGACTGATGGCTTAGCCTGCTCCCTCCGTGGACATACTCAGTGCTGCTACGGAGGCAAGAGAGGCTCCCACCACCACCACCACTGTGCTCGCCAGCTGTGAGCCCAGCTTCCGGGCTTGTAGCTGAGCAGAGCTCCCTGCTGTGGGAGCACACTGACCACCAGGGGGAAGCTCCTGCATTGAGCGCCTGCCCCCTGGTGGTCAGTGTGTGTCATAGTGACCAGCCATTCCCAGTCTTTCTGCTATTAGGGTCAGTTTGCATATTACCCTTTTACTACATAGGATAGAGGCCTGGAGCATGGGTGGGGGCCGGCTGGTTTGCCCTGAAGGGTGTCCCAGATCAGGGTGGGGGTCCCTGCTGGAGTGCCTGGCCAGCCTGGATGACGGGCTGATGGTTGGTTGCAGCTGATCACACCCCCTTCAGGGGGGGGTCCCCACTGGGGTGCCTGGCCAGTCTGGGTGAGGGGCTGAGGGCCGTTTTCAGGCTGGCAGGCAACTGAAGCTCCCGGCCTCTTTTTTTTATTATTCTGGGATTTATTTATCTTCTATAGCTGTCACTGGAGCTGAGAGCCGGCTCCAGCTCTCAGGCTGTGGCTGGCTGAAAGCAGGTACTTGGGGTTTGTTTAGCTTCTATAATTGCAACATTGTTTCTTAGAGTGCAGCTCAGAGGCCAGCAGCAGCAGGCAGGGAACCTTGGCTTTCTCCATCACTGGAGCAAGCAAGCCTCATGTTTACTTCAGCTGCTTGGCTGCCAGCTGCCATCTTGGTTGGCAGTTAATTTGCATATCACCCTGATTAGCCAATGGGAAGCGTAGCAGAGGTATGGTTCATTACCATGTTTGTCCATTATTAGATAGGATGGTAGTTAAGTGGGCATGCTCTGAAGTTGGCTGGGCATGAAGTTGACTTGCTCGATTACTTCACCGAGAGGTCTTATAATGCTTCTGAATTGCTCTGAACCTCAGATTTTTATGTGTGTAAAATAGAAATAATTATAATACCTAGCTCTTTGGATTGTTATGAAGATCAACAAGTTTATACTATTTTTTGGAGCAAAACCTAGCAAATGGGTATTTATCTTTTATATGAATTATTTTGTTTTGCCAAATGTATTATACATTGTTTGAAGGCAGCAATTATATCTTACATATCTTTGTATTCTCAGAGGCAGAAATGAAATAAGTTATTGCGTCTACTTCCCAGCCAAATGAAATTAAGTTCAGAGAGGTTGTGACTCACTAGCTGTAGAGCTGACATTAGGATGTGGGTCTACTGGTTCTTAGCTCTGTTCCTTTAACTTTTCCCATTTTGTCTGACATAAATAATATTATTTTTAATAATGCAATAGTAATAATATGGATAGTCATAACATATCTTCAAAGTGTGTTTTGCACTATATATATATTTGTGCAAATAAGCCTGCTTATACATGAGATGTCATGCATTTTATATTATGACCTAGATAATTTTCTTCCACTTTCCCCTCAGGCATCCTATCCCATCACATGAAATACATTTAATTGCTGTTTTCTTAACTTTAAATGAGATACAAGAAAGAGTGTTTAATCAAAACAATTCTAATTGGCTATAAACATAATCGTAACTTCAGTTCACCCATATTGTTAGACGAGCTAATTGAACCTGCAGAGCCACTAGCTAAATACATTGGTTTATGCAGTGAATTTAATTTTCTCCAAAATCAGCCCCCTGCAGGAGCAGTTGAAGGAGATAGGAAGGAGTGAAGATTCTGTAAGGAGCTTCAAAAGATCAATTTGGTGTCATTGATGTGCTCTCGCTTGATAGAGTTGGAAAAAAAATCATTACTTAAGTGAAAAAATAATATAATGTACACACATTATATTACTTCAAATTAGAAGAAATAATAAATTTCACATTGCAACTGGGCTCAGCCAAAATCAATTAGGATGGAATTCCCGTCCTCCCCGTCATCTTCCTCCAATATCCTTCATAATTATTGTCTTTAAGAGTTTGGAGACCTAGGCTTTTTTCTTCTTTCTTTTCCTTTTCTCCTTTGCAATCTTTGTTGTATGGGCATACATGTCTTTTAGAAAAAAAACCTCAAAGCAAAACCATATTTATTTAGATTTAATGTGACTTCAGTAATAATAGACTTCTTAATACTTATTTAGGAGTTTATTTAGACTTTACTGACATGGAATTTGTGCAATTCAGAGTAGTTACCTGATGTGTCTTCGCAAGTCAGGATATCTTTTCAAGCCTCATCATTTTTCTGCTGTGAAGGGTGAAGGTTCACATCAAGTTACCTGAGAATGTGTTGCTAAAGTACTGCACAAATGTGAGAAAAGAACGTAGGGAATTAAATTTAAGAAACAATGATTACAAAAGTATGAAAAGGGATATTAGTCTTATTTGTTTTTAAGACTGTTTGCAGCCAGTCTGGAAGCATTGTTCACAGCCTAACAATTAATATGCTAATATAAAATCTTCATAATGAGTTTGCCAAACACGGTGCTCTCTGTGGAATATTTTTCTTTAACATTTAGTTAATCAGATTCTAGTTATTGTGCCTTTTAAATAGGCCTCATAAGTTTTGCTTTTCATAAAGTCAAAATTGTGGTCATTTAGTTAATGCAAATTTGTGAGCCCTGCTTATTGCTTTCTACATTTCAGTTGTCAGGTCTCAGATTTGCAAATCCAGGTTGAATTTCAAACTTCCATTGCCTCGTAGAAAGAATGTTGCTTTTGGTCACTATTCTGAACTTCCTGGGATTTCCTTAAGCAGAGAGAAACAACGGTCAGGTCATTGCATCCTCACTCCTAATTCATTTTCAGTTCAGCATGTTAGGGGGCAGCAAGTGCTATCACATATTTTGCAAACACTTGAGATCTTTCCTTTGTACGGTATTTGGTGGCTTGAGATTGTTCCTTAGCATAGTATTCAGTGCATGTCTCGGAAGAATCAGTAACCCTGCCGCTCATCTGGTCGGCTTGCTGTGGGGTTATTGGTCTGCTTTGTGTAACTAATGCTAACTTCCATCTTCCCAAGGTCTGTACCCAAACATGATTGCTAAGATTACACTCATTGTGCTGCAGGTTGCATGGGATAGACTAAAGGAATTCTTTAATTACTAACAATGTGAACTGTAATTGTTATACAATTATTTAAGGGGCTTAAAATTCCAGAAGAGGAGATGACTTATATGCCTACTATAATTAACAAATAAAAGCAGGATCTGATCAAGGGAGATAACATGAATCAAGCTGTCAGTGGAGGACAGAAATAGATTGCCGAAGTGTATCATACTTGGGGAAGGCTTCTTGAGTTAGGAATTGGACCATGAGGGTCATGGCCTCTGCCAGCCCATAGGATGCCTTTTAGCAAATTAGGAAAAGACTCTCCCTCCAGCCTGACTCATCACCATGGATTCAGGGAATTTTGAGAAGAGTGGGACTAGATTTCAGACCCTATTGCCTCCAGTTAAGAGCTCTTACCCAATAAATCTGCACAGGCATTTGTGGGATGCTTAAAAAGACCCTCAATCCTCAGCCTTTGGTATAAATCTATTTTGGCTTAGAGCTCTCTCTCTCTCTCTATTTACCAAACTGTTTGCTGTGGCTTTGTAATTACCCAAGGCATCATGTTATGCCCACCAAGACAACTCATCTTTGAATCAAACTTTCTGACCCTCGGGAAATGGTTTGATCACTTGTGCTCATCATGGTTTTTGTAATATCCCACATACATGAGAACTCTTGTGAGGCATGGAGGTTAATGGATAGTGCTGATAGTCGTTTATAGGGATAAAATAATATTGGGCAAGAAGGGCAAGTGGCTGGCTTACATTCTGCTTTTGATTTGAGCAGGAATTTCTAGAAGAAAATTTGATGAGTACCAAAGGGAAAACTATAAACAAGTATCATTGATGAATATTGATGCAAAAGTACTAGATAAAATATTAACAAACATAATTATATAGCACATTAAGAAAATAACAAGCCATGGTCACATGAGATTCATTCAATGAATAAATGATTTGCTCAATATAGAAATATTATTAATATAACATTTCATATAAATAGATATAAGGGGAAAAAATCATGTGGTTATCTCTAGTATGCTGAAAAACTTTCCGCAGAATGAAATATCTGTTTCTGATGAAAAACATAAGAAATTGTTAATTAATGAATAAATTCTTAAGGTGATAAAAGTATATACGTTAGTCCTAAAGCCAGCATGTTACTTAAAATCTAGTAGACACTAGAAGCATTTCTATTAAGATCAGGAACCTGGCAAGGATGTCCATTTATCTTTATATATCATTGTTTTAGAGGCACTAAGTTAATTATACATGAGAATTCAATTAAAACAATAATAAATGATCAAGAAAGAGGAAGAAAAAGAAGACCTAAAAAATGGAGGCATATGCCATTTTATTAAGATGTCAATTCTTCCCAAATTGACCAAATGATTCAATGTAATCCCAATTAAAATCCCGGTAGGTTTTTGCAGAAAGTCATAGATGTTTCTAAAATTTATTTGGAAACACACAGGATTTTGAATAGCTAAATATTTTTTTTAAATTAAGAAAACTGGAGAACCTAAACTACTTGATTTCTAGTCTTTCTGTAAATTTTAAGTGTATAACACATTACTGTTGACTCTACGTACAATGTTGTACAACAAATCTCTAAAGCTTATTCATTTTACTCAACTGAGACTTTATGTCTATGGATTAATAACTCCCCATGTATCCCTCCCTCCCTGGTAACTACCATTCTAGTCTCCTGGCAACCACCGTACCAATCTGCTAGTGACCATCATTTTAGTCTCCAGGTAATTAATTCTTTTCAACAAATTGTGCTGAAAAAATTTGATCAGACATCCATATGCAAAAATACTGTATACCTTTCCCTAACATTATATACAAAAATTAACTAAAAATAGGACATAGACCTAAATATAATGGTTAAACTTATAAAATGTCTAGATACATACTTAGGATAAAATGTTTGTGACCTTCCTTGGGATAGGCAAACATTTCATGAACAGGACAGAAAAGACATGAACCATAAAAATATGTTATATTTTAAAATATGTTAGATTTGTTTTTCTATGCAAACTGTTATAAAAGTAAAGTAGCACCCGGCCACGGTGGCTCAGTGGTTGAGTGTCTACCTGTGAACCAGGAAGTCATGGTTCGATTCCCAGTCAGGGCATATGCCCAGGTTGCGGGCAGATCCTCAGTGGGAGACATGCAAGAGGCAGCCGATCAATGATTCTCTCTCATCATTGATGTTTCTCTCTCTTGATCTTCCTTCTTCTCTGAAATCAATACAAAATATATCTTTTTAAAAAAGTGAAGTAGCAAAATGTGATGAGATTTTCAAAAGACAAATCTGTAAAAGGCCTTGGTTCTTGGATGCTCAGAGAACATTTTAAACTCAAGAATAGGAAAGCAAACAAGTGAATAAAAAGTGGGCAAAGGATTTAAAAAGACAGTTCGCTAAAGAAGGGATAAAAATGGCAAATAAGCACTTTAAAGAAAGGCTCATTATCATTAGTCATCAGGAAAATGAAAATTAAAATCAATGTGATACCACTACACATCCACTAGAATGGCTAACATTTAAAATACTGACCATATTAAGTGATAGTGAGGCTGTGGGGCAAATGGAACCCTCAGATGTAGCTGGTGGGAGTGAAAAATGGTACAGCCAGGTTGGAAAACAGTTTTGAAGGTTTTAATGAAATATCGCATACACTTACCAGATGGGTTTCCCATTCCATTCCAATGTATTTCCCTAAAAGACCTAAAAGCTATAAATACACATATGCTTGTATACACATGCTTATAACAACTTTAATCATTACAGCTAATTATTGGCAATGGCTCTCTGTCAACTGGTAAATGGATAAACAAATTTTAGTTTATAAAAATAAACTACTGCAATACTATATGCAGCAACATGGATCAGTCTCAAAAGCATGTTAAGGGTAATGAGCCAGATAGAAAAGTTTACAGATTTATATATTAAACCAATAGAAAGTAGATCTGTGATTGGGATTTGCGTGGGGGAAAATTACTGGCTACAGGAAAGAACTTTTGGGGGTAAAAGAAATGTTCTGTGTGGTTACTGTGGTGAAGGTTACGTGACAATGCCCATTTGCTCAACCTCATCAAACTGTTCACCTAAAATGGGTGATTTTTATTAGATATAAAATATATGTCAAAAGCTGGTTATTGGAAACATTCTTTTTACTTCTAGAGACAAAGTAATATGCAGTAAAAAAAAGCATGGCAGATAGAAATCCATTTTATGGCAAAATAAAATGACAGTTGCTCTGTAGATATGGGATTTTATTTTAAGAAGGTGGGAAGTGGATGTGATATTAGCAAGAAGAGGGTGATGACTTATGTATGTGAAACCCGCTTCAGACAGCCCATCGATCCCCTGTTTATTAGTATGACTCACCGAAGGCAATTGCCCATGAAGAAGGTACATTATTTCTTTCAACAAATTCTCTATTTTTCATCATGATACAGTCACGTGCCACTTAATGATGGGGGTCTATCCTGAGAAATGTGTCCTTAGGCAATTTCATTACACAAACACCAGAGTGCATTTACACAAACCTAGGTGGGATAGCCTCCTACACACCCAGGCTGTAGGATGTAGCCTACGGCTCCTAAGCTACAAACTTACACAGCATGTTACTGCACAAAACAACATGAGATTAAATCAGGCACAAGCGAAAATGATGCAATCAAGAGATGCAGTAAACACAAGATGTATGAGGGCTTTGCTAGCGAGATGGGGAATACTGTTTTACAGCAAATGTGGGTGGTTTTTTTTTTTGTAAATAGAAAGAGTTCACTCTAAAATAATGATAAAAAGCATATGTTAAACACATAAACCAGTAACATAGTCATCGATGATTAGGTATTATGTGCTGTACATAATTGTACGTGCTGTACTTTTATATGATTGGCAATTCAGTGGGGTTGTTTAGATCAGCATCACCACAACCATGAGAGTAATGTGTTGTGTGATGATGTTAGGAGGGCTGTGACATCATTTGGCTGTAGGAATTTTTCAGCTCCATTATGATTGTATGGGACCATCATCATACATGTGGTCCATCATTGATTTGACACATGACTGTATTATTATGCTGACAAAACCCCAAAATTATTGCTGAAAAGAAGCCAGAGAGAAGTGAAGATATACTGGGTGTGAAGGTGATGTTGCATCTGGTGTTTGAGTAATGGGCAGTACAGCATGGTCACCAGCATTTCTCCTCTCCCCCAAATGTACTTAGGGAGACATTCATTAGCACGTTTGCCTTAGGGCACCCTACACAGGTTCGTTGAATTGAAATGGGTAGCTCCAACACTCTAGATACTTTATAATTATTCTTATACTAAATCTATGATATGGCTATTATCTACTTTCTATAAATAATAAGAGCGGCTTGGAGAAGTTTGAGAAGTAGGTTACCTCCAACTAGATTTGACCAAGAAGATATTCAAATTCAGTTATTTTCCTAAAGTCCTTATCATCTCCACTGCACCAAGCAAAAAAGTAAGAGAAAATACAAGAATTGGAGGGGAAATGTGTCACTGCATATGGCTCTCTGTCTAACCTCTTCTCTCATCATCTGTTTTTTGTCTCTGTCCCTGTGTCTGTCTTGGTATCTGTTTTTACCATCTCTCTGCTGCATGGAAATCTCTCCAACGACCTGCCTCTGTGTGAATGCCTAGATGGACTGTTACCAAACATAAAAAATCTTTTGGGTTATTCAACATTATTAGAAGAAAACTGAAAATTGGTTTTGGGAAAAACATGTATCCTTCTGGGGGGAAACAATTTATCTTTAATTTAACCATATTAAATTTCAGGTTAAATAATACTTCTCCAAATTTGCGTTACTTAAAATCATTAGCTATAGGAAAGCCTATATTATATATGATTCAAAAAAAAGTCACTTGGAATAGGTCTTTCATACCTTGCCCACACCTCTCTGGTCTTACCATTGGGGTAAAGGTCTCTGCTCTTCTGCCTGATGCTTTCTGTGGAGGCTGGGCATTGGGCCTGGGCAATTCTAGAGGATTAAGGACGCCTTCCATGCAGAAACCCATGAGAGTGTTAGTGTATCAGTAGTCTCTTGGTCCCCCTTCCCCATCCCTTAGCAAGGGGTAACTCTCAAGAAATATATATTTTTTTTATTTTGGCTTTAGACCTTTTCTGTGGAGTTACCCATGGTGGGAAGTTGCTTGAAGAGTCACCCTTTCTCAGCCTCCTTCCTGTACCCAACTCATTTTCCTACCCCTCACTTTGTGTTTTCTGCGATCACCTCCCAAGAAAGGATGGTCACTAGTATTCTCTCCTTAGGGTCTATTTCTGGAGAGAACCAAACTGGGTCTTCTAAGATAGAAGAGGGTGTACAAGACCTGAGAGCAGTGAGGAGCTGCCTCACTGGATCATTAAATTCTCCAAGTGGGGTGTGTGTGTGTGTGTGTGTGTGTGTGTGTGTGTGTTTTGGAAATGCCTTAGGAAGCACCACAGTGGAGACCAACATGCCTCCTCTAATTACCTCCACACAGCCAGGTTGTCTTCTTGGGTTGGGACTGATGGCTTGCTTTGCTTTTGTTTGAGAACCTGATAAAATAGTAGGCTTAATATTACCATGTTGTACGAAAAATCAAAACATTAAACACTAGAAGGACACCCAGAGCTGCGTGCTTGGTGCTCCTACCGTGAGCAAGGGACAGCCCAGCCAGTTCCTGTCCCTTGCTCCCTCCAGGCTACTCGACTGAGAATAGCAGGGAGCAGCCCTCTCACTGTTTGAATAGTTATCCACGTCTCCCCCTCCAAACTCTCCAAATGATTATGATTTGAATATGAGGGTGATGTAGCTCATACTCAGTGTATAATGGTTAGTAGTCACGCTGATTGCATTTGAATTTAGACTATGATTTATCTGCCACCTAATCAAGCGACTTAATCTTTCTAAGACTCAGTAGTCTCACACACCAAAAGGGAATAATATTAGGAAACATCCCATATGTTTGTTATAAGAATTAAATAAGAAGTGTAGACTATTTAACAAGTGCCTAGCATTTATTAAGCATCTGTTAAGGCTAACTGCTAATAATTCCCCACATTAAGGCCAACTGCTAATAATGCCCTATCACCCATCCCAGGCATTTTCTTCAGAGGTCTCCCCCTCTCTCACCCTAGAAATTTGCTTCCATTACTCACTTTGGCTACCAAGGCCTGAGAGGTGACAGGCTGTGTTATGAATGATTTTCTTTCATTTAGCTTAGATCAGCGATTTTAACCTTTTTCATCTCATGGCACACAAAGATTACTAAAATTCTGCGGCACTCCAAAAAAAATATATTTTTTTGCTGATATGACAAAAAAAATTAGTCTAATTTTGATTCATTCACCCCTGCAGCTATTGCTGTGTTGACTGTTGTCGTTTTTGTTTTTGTTGTTAATCCTCACCTGAAGATATTTTTGCCATTGATTTTTTAGAGAGGATGGAAGGGGGAGGGAGAGACCGAGAAAGAGAAACATCAATGTGAGAGAGATACATCGAGTGGTTGCCTTCCATACATGCCCCAACCGGGGCCGGGAACTGAGCCTGCCACCGAGGTACATGCCCTTGACCAGAATTGAACCTGAGACCCTTCAGGCTGCAGGCTGACACTCTAACCACTGAGTAAAACTGGCTAGGGTGATTAATTTTTTATTTGACAATCTAAGGCAGTGGTTCTCAACCTTCCTAATGCTGCGACCTCAGTTCCTCATGTTGTGGTGACCCCCAATTTCATTGTTACAAATTGAACATAATTAAAGCATAGTGATTAATCACAAAAACAATATGTAATTATATGTGTGTTTTCCGATGGTCTCAGGCGACCCCTGTGAAAGGGTCGTTCGACCCCCAAAGGGGTCGCGACCCACAGGTTGAGAACCACTGATAAGGGAAAGCAGGTCAGTACCTCTGACTAAATAGTCAGGTATTGCACATTTTAATGATTCTTGGGGCACAGCAGTTGAAAACTGCCGGCTTAGATAGCTGACAGTGTATCTCATTAACTTTTGCTCCAGTGTCTGCAGACTGGGATGTTAGATAAACTGTTTGTGCTCTGTGCTGGTGCTTATTTTTTAGTTGGAGATATTTCTTTCTAAACTGGAAAATGGTGGAAGAAATAAAGCAAGTACTAGGGGAAATGAAAATCTTAAAAGTAACGTGGAGTACCTTTATCTCGCCAAGTGTCTCTTTCTCTCAGTGTGTTTTGACTCGGCTAAGAAGATTTACTGTTCTTTGCTCCCTAAAAAAATCCATCTTCAGAAAGAGTGGAGGTGATAGTAACTATATAGCAGATGGTGAGCGTACTGACTACACTTTAAAAGAGACCCAGCCACCAATGTGACAGGGGACTTTGCTTTTGAAAATAAAGAGAAACCCAGCTGGATTTGGGTATGTAGATTCCCTGAAGTGCTAAAAATGCTACTTCATGAAGATACAGAATAGATTCAAGTTTCTCCACAAGGTTTGCTCTTAGAAAATATATCCCAGTCGCTGGACAATTTGAGTTACTTTTAGCAAAGTTAGATTCAAGAGTAAATTATCCTGTTCAGTGTTAGTCTGGTACTTGCAAAATGTTATAGCTGAAGATGAAACATGTCTATAGGAGGGAGTGGCATTCAGTAAATTAATGAATTGAGGGAGATAGGAATTTATAATGAATTAGATTCTGCTTTGACTTATGTTGTGAAAGGTAATTAATCTATGTTTTGGATTAGTTGTGGAAACATAACCTAAGTGGATTCCTGTTGTGAAATGATAAAAGGGATGAAGTTAATGGACAAATGGAGGAAAATCAACATTTTTAATTAAATAGTGTACACTTAGGATTTAATGAATGCAAACCTGTCACTAATATCAAATGGCCTGTTTTGACGGATTATACTGTGACTAATGCATTTGCTCAGTTTTTATACTCCAGATGTGAGTCATGAGATTCTTGCTGTGACTCGTTTTGTGATGCATTTGTCACCAATCTTGGTGTTTAAGGATGATGCTATTGAGGGTGTGTATAGGTGTGTGAATATGTAGGTAGGTGTTCACACATTCTTTTTGTATTGTTGTCATAATATTCTTTTCTGTTGTTTGAGATTTTTTTGGGGGGGAGGTCCATGCTTATTGCTGACATTGAAGCTTAAGATTCTTGATTGGCACGTATGATCGTGCCATTTATACTCAATATCTTCAAACATCTTATTTTCATATATCTATGGCCAGCTCATTGCTATGTACTCCCACACTTGTATTTCCATACTTCTATATTGGCATGTTGCACCAAGGTATATTTAAGGTTACTCCTTTTTATTTGACTGCTGTTAACACAGCTGTATGGGTTTATATGCAGTGAGAGAAGAGAGCATGGTCCATACTATGGTGACATGTCACTCAAGTGTCTTCCTTTCACTGCCTGATAGAAAGCTAAAATAAAACTGCAGCCCACCTTTCGAGAGTGTATGTTATAAAGATGACCATTCTTTATGGAATAAAGTTCAGTATTAAGAGTAAATAATTAGATAAGTTTCATGGTCCCATGAACTCTATCTTCATATCCTTTATCCCCTTTGGTCATTGCCTAGATCATTGGCCACACAGCATTCCCCACATCAACCTTGACACATTACAAGTCAATAAGATACATGTGGATGTGTCAACTGGAACTTGACCTGCAGGAGTTGACCTGCAGGATGAAGAGCATCGAGAGCCAGGAGAAATGTCCTATTTTAATGTTGAAATTGTAATCATACATAATTTTTTTGGTGACATACCAATCTAAGGGTTATGGATACCCTACAGGATTTTTGGGAAATCCAGAATATGGTTGATAGTACCCAAATACGGCTAAGGAATGGGGAATCTGACTCCCGTTTTCATACCTTCCCCAAGTTTTGTATTCTGAGCTTTGTTTCATCATTCTCTTTGGCCTCAAAAGAAGCTGGACTCCCATGAGGATGTGTTTGTTTCCTGACGAGATGTCTGTTCTGGCATCGCTACTGAACGCAGCTTTGGCTGCCTACTGCAACAAAAGGCAATACTAGTGAAACAGGTGTTGGTGTACAGAAAAGAGGTTTATTCAAGTACTGGCAGCCTGAGAAAATGGGGGATTCTTGTTGCAAAGCCCATCTTAGCATCTCAATGCAGGCAGGGGTTTTTATAAGGAGGGAAAGGGAAAGCAGAACAAGGCAGGACGAGGGGCTGTGGATGTGCAGGCAGTGTCCTTGCTGGTCCTGATATGGATCTTTAATGCCGGCATACAGGAACTGGTCAGTGCCAGCCACATTTCTGCAGTAGGGTGATCTGCATCAACCAAAGTAGTGGTCAAGGCCGTTTCTTATACAAGCAGGAACTGGAACTGCTGATGCCTGCAATATGCTTATAAGGAAACTGTCAGTATGTGAGTTCTTTTTATCCGTTTGTTAGTACATTTTATTCTAATTCTATTTCATGGTTAATCAGAATAGTATAACGTTTTTATTTCCAATTATAGCACTTCTCCTGGCCTCCCTGCCAACATCTTAGCTCAGGAAAGATTCAATGCAGGTGTGAGACCAGGATAAGATATCTGATTAATGCAGTTGAATTTTCATTGGGTGTGATGCTGATAATGGACACGTATTAAATTCAGATATAGATCCTCTCTGCATCTTCCTTGGCATCTGTGGTGCCCATTGGTCTTAGTCTGTTTGGGCTGCCATAATCACATACCATAGACTGGGTGGCATAAACAACAGAATTTGTTTTTATAGTTCTGGAGGTTGGAAGTCCAACATGAAGGTGTCAGCAAGACAATTTCATTCTGAGGCCTATTCTCTTGGCTTGTGGATGGCCACCATCTCACTTTGTGCTCACATGACCTCTTCTTGTGCACATGTGAGGAGAGAGGGAGTAAACTCCTATGTTCCATCTTATAAGAGTACCAGTTTCATCACAAGGGCCTCACCTTTATGACCTCATTTATACTAATTAACCCCCGAAGGCTACATCTGCAAATATGATCACATTTTTGCTCAGGGCTTCAGCATATGAATTTCAATCCATAGCACCATTGTTTGCTTAGGAAGCCTTTATGGGCCACTGCAGGGGTCTAAAAACTAGACTCAGCCCTGGGACTGTGGGGCTTAGATATGGCAGAGGTGGAGGAGGGTTGGGAGCGGGATTTGGGTCTTTAAAGAAGTGACTCATGGAGCCTTAAAACAGTCATCTTAAAATTATTATTTTCTTCTGTAAAACTGTTAGCCTGAAATACAGAATTCTAGAGGAAATCAGATTCCAATTAGAGGAGGTTAATAACTCATTCTGCTTCCAAAGAACAGAGCACTTACAAATAACTCTGAAAACTTCATTACCTGACAGTTCAGAGAGAAGCTAGTGAAAAGCTTAATTGCTTCATTTGTCACTCATGCCTCCCTCACCTTCCCTGCTCTGTCCTCATCTCTCTCCTCCTCCTAATTTGTCTTTCCTTGACCCTTCCTCATCTCACTTCACCTGGCAGGCTTCTCATTCTTGATTTGAATTACATGGCATTGCTTTCTAGAAAGTGATGGCTGGTTTTGGTTCTAAAAGGAAACTCTCTTTAGCATTTCCAGTTGCTTCTGCACCTTCAGATGAAGCTCCTACAGGCTCCCCTGACTCAGCACATCTCAATGAACTCTTCCCATTCTCTCTCAAAATCGCTGCTTTTTCCATATTTGTCATCTCAGTGAATACTATCACTTTCTCATTGGTCATATATGCCAGAGACTTTCTTTCCAGTCTCACTCTCATAGCTCCTGCATCTCATTTCTCATGAAATTATATCCGTTTTAGATTCTAATGACCCCTGCTCCTCTTGTCAAGCTCACTGTTCAAGTCAACTCATCACCACCCTCCCATTTTTCTTGTCAGAATTAATACAGTAGCTTGCTAGGTGGTCTCCTGCCTCCAGCCTTGCCGATTTCCAATCCATCTTTCACAACTTTAGTATGATTTTCCTAAAATGTAAAATGCACGTTTTTCTTTAGCTATGGCATAGCTGGGATGGGGTCCTGAGGGAAGAGGGAAAAAGAAGACAGCAATTTTGAGGATTGAGTTGTGGCTCTTGATGCTCTTCACTCTGCAAATCAACAAGTTAGAAACTCACAGAGATGCTCCTGGCCCCTAAGGTGATCTGTTTAAGGAAGTCCAAAGCCAACAGTTTTTGGAGAGGCCAAAAGGATTATTGGCCTCATCTGTGACAAAACATTCTTTTGAACAGAACTATCTCAAGATACACCAGGAAGGATGTGAAATCCTCATCAAATTCAAATTCCTTTGTATTGCACACAGTGTCACCTGGGCCACCATTTTTGATTCTTCAAAAATTGCTGTGGAGATTGTATAAGATGCTCCTCCCTGCAAATGTGCTGTGGAAGTTAAGGTCTTTCCTTGAGAATTTGTATCCCCATCCAGCTGTACCTTTACAGGGTTAATGATGCTTCACATACAAGAAGAATGGATCTAAGTTTAATAATACCTAGCATTTACTGAGCATTTTTCAGGTGCCAGACCCTATGTGTAATACTTCACATGCCTTGTCACATTTAATCATAATCCCTGTCTCAAATATCATTCTGAAAACTTATTGCACAAAACCCAGCTTTTATGATTTCCCAAATCTAAGGTCCCCAAATCAACTACTCTCTATAATAATTTTGTTCCATTTCCCAAGACAGCCTCTAAATTTCCCCAAATTCAGAAGGAACAGTTTTTATTTTTTCCCTGACAGGCTTAGCATAATGATACAGTGAAAATTATTTAAGCCCCAAGTGCACCAATGAGCAAGGCAAAGGAGGAAGCAGGAGGTTTCAGTACACCCCAACTTTCGTAGCATAATTTTTCTTTACATTACATTTATTAATATATTTCTCAAAACAGTGTTAAAGAAAGAAGGGAGAGAGAATGATAGGGTACCTTGTAGACTATGCTACTTAAGGTTAAAAAAAAAAGCATCCTATATAATAAAAACCTAATATGCAAATAGACAAAATGGTGAAACTACTGGTGGAATGACCAGTCACTATGATGTGCACTGACCACCAGGGGGCAGATGCTCAATGCAGGAGCTGCCCCCAGCCTGCAGGC
This sequence comes from Myotis myotis, assembly GCF_014108235.1. NCBI lineage: Eukaryota > Metazoa > Chordata > Mammalia > Chiroptera > Vespertilionidae > Myotis > Myotis myotis. The sequence goes on from NW_023416319.1 coordinate 11,900,153, forward strand.
CCCTGGCCAGCCAAAAAGTTACACATAACTAATCTGAAAGTGCCAGTGGGGACCCTCTCCCCAATTGCCCTGCTGGTCACCCTGCAGAGGGAGGCAACAGGCGGCAGTGCTGGCGAGTGGGCGATGCCAGGCTGGCCAAGGCGGGTGCCAGCGGGGCCCCCCCAATCGTCCCACTGGTCTCCCCACAGATCGGCCCTGATCGCCAGCCAGGCCTAAGGACCCTACCTGTGCACGAATTACTTGCACCGGGCCTCTAGTGAAGATAATAAGAACAAGAACTTGTCTGGCTCCCTTGATAAAGCCCTATTTCTACTTCTGAAGGTTACACAAGAGAAAAAAATCATCCCAGGAATGTCTCTCTCTCTTTCTTCCTCTCTCTCTCTCTCTCTTTGTAAATGCTTAACAACTCTACATGTATAAAATACATTTAGCAAAATGCTACCTTGGGTTTCAGAATTTGTAATACTGAAAAGCACCAATTAAGACCTCCTGTGACTCATAACATATGCAATAAGGGGTTTTGAGTAAGATTGAAAATAGAAGGAAAATTTGTGCTTTTCGCAGGGAAAATATTGCTGACATATCTAATAATAATGAAATATAATACCTCCTTGGGGCAAACCTGAAATCCATTGTGCAGTGAAAGAATAGATCCATTTAATTTGTTTAGGCTTCTTTTTTCATTTTGTGTTTCTTAATAAATCAGTTTAAGGGTTATGACTGATATTACCAATATCTGAATGCTGAGGGGAGGCATGGTACAGAGAACTGACTTTCCCAATCAGATTTCGAAAGGCAAGATGTTTATGTGAAAAGTGACTTCTCCCCCTTTGCGGGAGAGACAAAAATATACTTTTGTTTATGGTTTAAAAGGTCATTAGGAAAAGAACTTTCTTTTATATAATCTATATTGCTGTAGTCGACATAAATGTAAAGGTGTATTTCTGTTCCTGGTTAGGTTTATATATTGTCACATTTTTTACCTCCCTCAGGAAAGTTGTCACCACATGGATCCCTCATGGTGTTTGGGTAGAATACAGGATCCCTGTTAAATCTAACTTTCAGATTAGTTATGTGTAACTTTTTAGCATAAGTATAATTATGTTCCATGCAAGATATGGACCATACTAACAACATTTTTGCAGTTTATTTGAAATTAAAATTTAACTGGGTATCATGTCTTATTATTACCTTAATCTGGCTATCCTAATAATTGCTCATCCTTGTGCACAGAGAGATGGGGAGACAGGGCTATTGTTTCTAGAAAATTCAGGTTCCATAAGTCAAGCTTTAGACGTGAAGCAACACACTATTATGTGAACTTCAGTTGGGCTTTAAGTTAGGCATTTTTAATGGTGCTTTAAAAAGCCTGTTATGTGAAATTTAAAAATCATGATGCCCATATGGACACATAGGTGAAAGTGGGTCTGAATGTTGATGGCCGGGTACTCATTGTTGCTGGGTTCTAGATTACTTTTTTTGTACAGTATTACTTATATGGTTCAGAAAATTTCCAAAATATTTTCTACTCAATGTAACTTACTTACATATTTATGAGTGCTATTCAAAAAAATAGTTTTGACTTTACGTAAATTTGTTGATTCTTATTTTATTGATTTTTAAAAAATATTTTTATTGATTTCAGAGAGGAAGAGAGAGGGAGAAAAACATCAATGATGAGAATCATTAATCAGCTGCCTCCTGCACCCCCAACACTGGGGATGGAGCCCACAACTTGGGCATATGCCCTGACCGGGAATTGAATCATGATCTCCTGGTTCATAGGTCGAAGCTCAACCACTGAGCCATGCCAGCTGGGTGAACCTGGATTCTTTTAAATTTAAATATATATGGTTCATAGCAGGAGTTTGGGGATCATTATTAATTAAAATACATTGAGATTTTCTAAGGTGTGGAGAGTGTGTGTATCCATGCTTCCCTAAGGTTGTTTAATCACAGCCTTCTCCCCCCTTTACCTGAGGTCTTTCCTTGAGACGTGGTTTTTATGGAATTCTTTGTGGGATGCTGGGATAGAGAGATTTGGGAAATTCTTATTTGGAGCTCATTATCTTATTTATAAGACTCAGCTTATCTCATCCAAGAGTCCACACAGAGTTCCCCGAAGTCCTTCTCAGGTGGCCGTGAGTCGTCTGTATCCTGCCCTGCAAGGTAGGTGGTACTTGAGTTAATGAGATGCCCAACTGTCTCCCAACTCATCTGATCAGTGAATTAGTTTGTAAAACCAAGTTTCTCAGTGATAGGTATACTTTTTCTAATCACCCAACTAATTACTGGGAAGAGGAAGACATTAAAAAGTACTAACATTGCTAACAAACTACAAAATTAGTTAAGCAGGATTCTAAATCTCATGAAGAAGATAGATGGTGGTGCATGTTAAAAAGATGTCTTAGCTACCAAAGCTTTAGTTGGACATGACATGCAGGGCATTTCTTTGTCCTCTGATGCAGGCTAGTATTTACTGAGCACATGCTATATGACAGGCCGTGTGCTGGGCACATTCAGGGGTGGCGTCTCAGTTAGTCCTTGTGACAATCTTAGGAGGTAGAACTTTTAACCCCCATACCCATTTTCTTAATTGAGCCATCTGTGGCTTAGCAGAAGGAAGCAAATACCGCAGTTATGGAATTTATATGTGGCAGAGATGGGAATGACACACAGGGCTTCTGGTTCCAAACCAGCATCCTCTAGCCTTCCTAAATTCAACCGGCCTTTCTTGGTAGTTAGAAGAAGGGCCATCATCATAGCACACAGAAAAATAGCTGCTTACTAAAAAAGTAAATAAATTGGGTCATGGAATCATCACAGTTTGCCCTCTGGAGTCCTAAGGTCTGACTTCTAGTATTCCATTGAATAAATGGAAAATAACTTGTTCATCCGTTCACTTCTCGATAGAAATTCATGTTTATTTGTTTTTGGTTGTTAGGAAGAAGGCTGCTGTAGACTTTCATGTTCATACCTTTTCAAGAAACTGCCAAGTTGTTTTTCAAAGTGATTGTACTTTTTACATGTCCACCAGAAGCATGTGAAAGTTGCAGTTGTAGTTCAGGGGTGGGGCCAGGGTAAGGGTCTCCTATGTGGGCAGGGGCTCCTATGCTTTGAACGGACTAGGGGGCTTTGAATGGACTACGGGGCCAAAGGAGAGGGCCCCCAGGCTTTCATATCAGCTTGTCCAGGTGTGGAGCAGGAGGGAAGGGGGAGTGGTGAGAGTTAAAAGTTGTAAGCAGTCACATAGCAAGGGAATAGAGTTGGACTGTTGTTATCATTCTCCCCTGATGTTTGATGGCTGAAACATGCCTCATTTTATTTAATTGGATTTCAATGTAAGTAAACCAGTAGGGTGCTCTATACTGAATCCTGTAAGAAAAATGGATGTTTTTTACACTTGATCTTAGCCAAAAGGCCGAGAGGCGATGAGAAAAATGGATGTTTTTTAAAAAAATTATTTCACATTCTCTTTTCTTTCATTTTTTTTCAGTGGCTTAGAATTAATTACGTAAATCTTAAAAATTAAACATTACCAATAGAAACATTTATTTATTTATTTTTGAATTTTTGTGTTCATTTTATTATTATTATTATTAGTTAAGGTATTACAAATGTGTCCTCATCCCCCCCATTAACCCCAACCTCCCCCCGCCCCCGCACACTCATGCTCCCATCCCCCTGTTGTCCATGTCCAACCAATAGAAACATTTAAATGGAGAATCATATACCCTGCCTCTCCCCAAATATTTAAAAGTATTTTTTGACCTGATACTTGGATGATCCAGGAGGTTTTTAAACAAAAGAGGAATTCATAGCATGGAAGGCGTAAAATTAAAATATTTGAAAAACATAAATGAAATTATCGTGGCTTTTCCCTGTAGTGACATATGCTCTATCACTTTAGGATTATTACAACTTGTGTTGGGGAAAAATAAATTGGTACAATTATATTTAAATGATTCCAACGTCTGGTGTTTATTTCAGCCTTTACCTCTGAATAATATTAACAGGAAAAATTAGTCTTGTGGTGTAATTTACATGAAATAGCCTCCCCTCACTCACCCACACTTGGGAATCACCACTTGGGACATTGATTATTTTCCTTACCGTATGATGTGACATTTTCATCATTGCCTGTAGGGCCCTAATGTAGAGAAATCTTTATAGTATTGTCATGATAAAGCAAAATCTGTTCATAGGTAGGTATAATTTGTATACTCATTAGATTTGAGTGTATTAGCTGAGCCACAGCATTTTATATTGTTAAAATTGGATTACAAGACCAATCAATTTCTATATGGACTTTTAAAAATCTGTAATTAGTAGAAGTAATACTGATCTTGAATACTGTCGGTACATAAGATAGAGAACAGATGATGGGAGGAATATGGGTTATTTAATGGATTTCTCAATTAAAGCTGACACTTTGGGTAGAGAAATCTGCATTTCTTCTGTTTCACTTTATGATTCATTTTTCAGCTGTGCTTATTGTTTTAGTGAGTAAATATATTATCTCATTAGGCCAGCAATTTTATAAATGTAAGGCACTCCTATCCACCCACACTGTGTGCCCCAGTGGAACCCCAAGAACAAGATATATTGGGTCCAATGAAGCTGAAGGACAGACCTCATGGGACAGAGGTTCAGGCATCATGAGGTGTCATAGTAAAAAGCAACATGCTGCCTCATATACGGGGGCTAGCGATGGTTGCCAAAGTTTGTTTTTCTTCTGAGTCCTTCTAATAATAAAGCTATTAAAAACATGTGGTTGTTTTCCAGCAATAAATGTGTATGGCCAACTATGATCAGATTGCAGGTGGATAATAAGTTTATTGCATCCCACTTCAGACCTCTCTACAACCCACAGTGCCACAGAGATCGGGGAGAGACTGGAGCTAACTTTGGGTGTGTGATTAAAGTTTTAAAAAGCTTCAGTCTTTGAATTAGGGAAGAGTAACCTGTCTTTTGAAGCAAACAGCTGTTCTGATAAATTCTTTTAAAAAAATATTTCTATTGATTTCAGAGAGGAAGGGAGAGGGAGAGATAGAAACATCAATGATGAGAATCATTTACCAGCTGTCTTCTGCACGCCCCACGCTGGGGATCAAGCCCACAACCCGGGTATGTGGCCTGACCAGGAATCGAACTGTGACCTGGTTCATAGGTTGATGCAAGACCACTGAGCTATGCCAGCCAGGCCCAGTAAATTCTGACAGCATCTCCATTAGAGGGATGGTGGTGATGGATACAGATTGAATCAATCAATCAGTCAATCAACATGTACTTATTGAACACCTACTATTATCCCCAGATTCAAAACCTACCTTGTTATCTGTAAGACTTTAGAGAAGAAGAGGATGTTGTTTCTGAGCAAAATAGGAGAGAAAAATGTCACTGGCCACATATAACAGAGAATCGATCCTTTGCACCCAATCCTCTATCCTTCAAAGTATTTCAAAGAAGAAAGAGTTTTAGTATGTTCGCATGCTAAGCTTTTTGATGTGGATTTTAAAGTTGCTTTGCTTGTAAGTGAGTACCTTTAATGGTTGCACAGGAGGTTCAATGTATGCACTGGCTCATTTTCCATGTGACTTCTCCTTGTAACAACTGCCATCCACAGAACGTTTACTAAATTCATTGTCTCCTTTTGAACCTGTGGGATGAGATGCATTAGCCTCATTGAATAAACAAGCAGGAAGAATTAAGCCATTTACTTTAAGGACACTTAAAGAGTAAATAAATAACGATATTGAGCCCAGATCTGTCTGACTCCAAAACTTGTTTAGATATTTGCACGTCCTAATTGCTGGATTTCGCTGTTTGAATATGGCTTTCCACTCATGTGCGTCTACTCCAGGAAATCTCTGTACTACTCTCTCTGGGCATGGCCTGTTTCACACATCCCCATTGTCTCTCAGTGTTTGAGAAAAGCAGCCAATGGCTGCAGGGTGTGGCTCTTTGAATGGAAGGGCAATACTGCCATTGATTTGTGTGACTGAAGCTGTGATTCACCCTGGCCTAAGAGCAGGCCCTGCTCACTTGTGATGAGGCAATTGCACAACTAGGGACTTATTATGACTGTGCATGGGCAAGTCCTTCCTTCAGTCATGCGTGAGGCAAGGTGGCAAGTCCAGTTTGGAGTTTTCACAGGGGCTATGAGGCAGCTCCTGATCCCCTCTCTGGAGTAGTGTTGGTGTAAAAACATAGAGAACATGTTTTATCTTAACCACAGGCACTAGGATTCCATTTAGGGAGGAAAATATATGGAAAAATCCAGTGTTTGGTCAGTGTGTGGGACCCAAGGACCTCAGAAATAAGGCCCAAGAGCCTCTGCTTGGATGCAGAGAGGACTTAGTGGCCCGAGGCAGAAAGAAGATGAACAAGAGAATACATGGGCAAGATTAGAGGGGGAAATGGATTTTGAGGCTGCCAAAAACTGCTTTGGAGAGGAAATATAGACCTTGTTGTTCTGCGATGTGCCATTCAACACCCGTGTTTTATTAAGTGTAAAGTGCAATGCTAATATGCACCAACAGAGAGATTTGTAAGAATCGAGATTTAGCTCATTTTGGAAAATCTGTTCACTTGAGTCAGGTAACAGTCCACTGTGGTCAAGGGTCAGGGTGATGAACATGGATACCAGACCCTAGTCCTCTGAATCAGTGAACCAATGCCAGCGAGGAGACCTAAACAAATAAGAACTACATCCAGGGCCAGAAGGTGCAGTAGATCTACCCTTCCTTCCCAGGATTTAAAGGACTGGGAGCGCCTTCCACAAAATTCCCCATTTACTGTCTCAGGTCAAGTGAAATGGACATAGCATCTGCTTCCTAGTTTTGCTAGGAGAATCTCTTCTCATTTAATCAGCTCTCCCTGCTTAATGGTATCTATATCCATTGTGTCTTCTACCATCTCTCTGCATATCCTCCAAAATAGCACTGCCTTTCTGGAAAGGACAATGGGAGCACTAGGTTGCACATTTCTGCTTACTCTGAAGTTCTGTGAGCAGCCGAGAAAGGAGTGTTAAAAACAAGGCATAAGATGGCCTCCAGGCATGCTGTAGTACTGCTTGTTCTAAGCCTGGTGCTGTCAAGCCCCGGGAGTCTTAGTTTTTAATTCTGCAACTCACACCATTGAATTTTGAGTGTGGTTTTCAGTAAAAGGGGATTCTTTTAGGAACATGCGGAAGATTTCTTGTTCTTAGCCTGTCATTTGAGCTGAGATTTTAAGCCTTGAGCGTGTTGCTTTCTTTCTGTGTGCTCTCTAATACGATGAGAAGATATCCTACCCCGTATGTATCAAGAGCAGATACTTGGTTCCACAAGTGTCTTTAGACACTTATTCACAATCAGCCACAGAGGACAATTTAATGAATCACGAAGCATGGCATGCCAAGAATTCTGATTTCTCATTTGCCATTGGAGGGGAGCTCAGCACATTCTTCAAGGCCAAGGATACAACTAAACCAACCTATGATTATGAGGGTTTGTTTCCTGGGATTTTGCTTGGTACCAATATCGAATCAGACTCAGGGTCCAGTTAGGAACAGAGAAATCATATTAAATACAGCTACAGAAAGACTTTAGGACATTGAACTGAATGAAGAGGTGTTAGAGAATGGAAAAATCAAAACAGAACACCACGTTACAACAAAATTAAACCCCTAAGACTTAAGGCATGAAAAGAGGGTTTAGGGCTTCCAGAATCTGGAAACTTAGAGAAAATGCCCTAGAGGATTGAGACTCAGGCCTCTGAGACAGAGGTGCCATGTGGCTACAGCTAATGCCACAGGAGCTTAGAGATGGGACTTGGCAGGGATCAGCTCCAAACTCTGGCAAGGAGCCGCTGCTTGGCTACTCTTGGTACCTCAGAAGATCAGAGGTCAAACACCACAGAGTGCTAGTAAGTGCTAGTCTTTCTGCCTTCCAGTTTCAACCTAACGCACTATCGGTGGAACTTAGCAGGAATCCACCTGACAAAAATGAGAATTATATTTTTCAGATTTCCAACCACATCATTATAAAGCACTGTATATAGGTGGATTGATTAGAGATGAGTGATATACTTAAAATAAACTTAATGTAGCTTTATTAGAAAATGTTTATGTTAGAAAATGTTTAATATTCTATAAACCTAATTAAGAAAAAACTCTGTGTATGTATGTGTGTCTAGGTTTTTACCTCTCCCAATAACTAGGGCTTAGGTATAAGTAGATAAGCCTATACTTACCTTAAATTACCTATATCCCTGCTTTTTTGAAAATTACTTTTAATAAGTGTAAAGGACTTACTTTTATTAAGTCCTTTAATCCAGCAAATAATCATACATGAAGATATCAAATCCCATATAAAAATAAGACATAAACTTTGAGGTAATGAGAGCTTATTGAAAAATCCTTATGACAGCCTTTTCTTTTTCTAGCAGGATTCATCATCTAAAATAAAACAGCGTATTAGAACCAAATGTAATGCACCATTAAATCTGTCTTTGAAAAAATAAAAGAGGAGAACAATTTGAAATTCCTAACTTGTTGTGTTTTTTGCTTTTAGAGGGTAGGACCATCAAGAACTCGTGGTAATGGTAAAATCTTTTTGTATAAACAGTACGATCCAGTCTCCCTCTCCAGGAAGTGAAAGGTGATAGTCTCCTTCTTTGAGCTCAGCATTGTGTGTCACCAATGTGTCTGGAATTAAGTAAAAGGTGGGAGAGGGTCATTCTAGACCTAATTTGAGAAAGATGAATGGAAACAAAGAAGGAGGCAAAGCTAGGTTTTGAGAACCAACTGAAAAGCGATAGGACCAATTCTGAGTGTTGCTGAAGCTGTTGTGTTGATAGATAGTTGCATCCGTTTTTGCCAAGTAATCTTGACTACTCGGGAGAAATAGCCATTACAATTGTCTGAGTGGAAAAGCAGAACATTTTGCAAATGATCCTTGGTAGATTGAAAAATTTCTACTGGAAGATCTGAAGGCCGTGCATATCTTTTTAAATTTAGCCCCTCAAGAGAATTTTCTGAACGATGATTAAGTTCAGGGCATCCTGATACGACATTAACAGAGAGAGGAAAACAACCTTCTCTGGAAGAGGAACTGAGCTTTAAAATTGCAAACAGTTCTCTGAGGTTAAATAGCATAGTCTTAATCCAGGAGATAGTGATCTTTCTAGGAAGAGCAACGTGGCCAAAACAGTGAGAAGGTGTCCTAAAACTCTAGATGGAAAATGGGAAATGAGCTCCACTTTGATGTTTGTCATTTTTGGAAAGGTGGGAAAATTGGAAGTTCAAAAACAAACAAATGAATAAACAGGGAATCCTTTACATTTTCATTTTGATTTTGGTGAGGGTACTTCTCAGGTTTGCCCTAAATGCTAGCTAGCTTCTTGATGGCAAGATTTTTTTTTTTTTTTTTTTTTTTTTGTGAACAAACAAATGAGCCATTGGCACTTTTCTGCCCAGTCAGGATGCCTTGAGAAAGAAAGAATGGGAAACCACCGAAAGGGTTAGAATCAAAGTCAGCTAGCTGCCGTTGGTGTGATTTGGGGCTTGGCTGCATCACACTTATTTGGATCCAGATTCCTCAGTGGGCACTTGCTTTATGAGCTCTCATGATCAGTGCTCAACTGCCAAAATATAACCCCAACTACTGATTTGGAAGTCAATCTAGTGAGTAACATCTATCAAGTCAAAAAAATGCCAACACCCTGGCAACCTCCTTATGAATATTCATCCTGGTCCCCTCTAAAGCCGGCTGGGGATATTCTATAACCTCCCATGAGAAGGTCACGTGCCCTGAAAGCCAATGGTGGACAAGATGCTGACTCTGCAGATTCAAAGAGGAATGAGGCACAGCTCCTGTCCTCAAGATGTTCACAGTCTTCTGAGGGGAGACAGAAGACAGTGTAATGAACTCAGAGCTTAAAAAGTAAAGGTATCCCCAGGTTATGGAGGGAGGGAGCACAGTGGAAGACTAAGGTTGTGATGGGATGTGAGAAAGTAAGACAGAAAATATTCTTGAGGACGTGTGGTCTGAGTTCTGGAATACGAATAGGGGCTTGTGAGATTGACAAAGGAGGAGTAATAAGATTAATATCAAGAACCAAAATATGTGAGTGCTTACTGTGTGCCAGGTACCTACTAAGTGGTTTACTACCTCGACATCAATGTAAGGCAGATATTGTCATTTTTATCCCCATTTTATGGATAAGGAAATGGAAATTCAGGAGGTGAGTGGTGAACAGAATATGCAAATGATTCCTGTGAAGAGCCAGATGATTAATATTTTTGGCTTGAGGGGTAATAGGGCCTCTGTGACAATTACTCAATTCTGCCATGGCAACATGAAAGCATTCATGGAATAATATGTAGATAAATGAGCGTGGCTGCACTCAAATAAAACTTTATTTACACAAACAAGCAGGGCACCAGACATGGTGGACCTCCAAGTGGAGATGCCTTACAGAAGATGTGGCATGGTGGACCTCCAAGTGGAGATGCTGCCGGGGTCCAACCCCAGCAGGTCCAGGGGTTCCCAAAGGCGTAGACGGAGTCGGCGAAGAAGGAAGGACACGGAGACAGTGTTCAGTTGATCAGCAGCCTAGCCAGGGTCTCCAGCCAAGTTCTGGTCTGGATCTCCAGAGAGGCTCTGCTGTTTATTGTCTTGTTACATCCGTATTTATACCAGTTGATTTTAATCCTGTCAATTTCTATTGCAAAGGTTAGGGCGTTTCTTATCTCCATTCCAGGGAGTAAAGATTATGTAGCTTAAGTATGATTGTTTGTAGTTAAAGTGATTAACTACCCGCCTGGCACTTAGTTAAGGAGTTTCATCCCCTCCCTAACTTTAGGGAAAAATCCCTACCTGGGGAAACAACCTTTCTCGGAGAGGTGACCTTGGTTAAAACACACAGCGCTAAGGGGAGCAAACATATTAAGAACAGTCTGCTATATACGCCAGGTCCCTTGAAACATATGCTGTGCAGATGTTTCTTTCCTGCAGTGACTGTGTCAAGCAGCAAGGATGGACCGGCTTCCGGCAAGATGCCTTACAGAAGATGTGGCATGGTGGACCTCCAAGTGGAGATGCCTTACAGAAGATGCCTTACAGAAGATACCTGGCATTCAGATGAGAGATGAAATGGACTTTGCAAGAGATAATGAGGTCTTTAACTTTAGCCAAATTCCCTGTTGGAGATGTTGGAGAGGAGATTTAATCACCAGTTGGATAGCCAGATTAGATGCCATAAATATTTCTGTACATGATCCAAGGACTCAGTAGTGTGGAAGGTTAATGGATTTTATAATTGTTTCACATTATGATAATGATCCACGAGAAAGTGAACAATGAGTACTTCTTCAGTATAAAGCTATGTTGAAAGTGTCATAAGAATTCAGAGAGAGAATAAAATCACAAGAAAATAAGATATGAGGCACTCATAGGATTTTAAATTATATAAGCATTTATAAGTACATGCAGGTTTGGTATGTTATTATGAATATAAATAGTTTTAAGTACTTATTGTCCCATGTTTGGTTTGGTCCATGTAGAGAAAGAATGTCACTTCCAGCTTCTCTAATTCTGGGTTATTAGGAAGCCATTTGTTCCAATCTGAAACTATGGCCACTTAGCAAGAGCAATAACCATTCAGAGTCATGTTGCCATTGCTTGTTTCCAGAATTAGCCTTCATATCTCCAGGCCTGGTTGACGAGACTCATAAAGGTCAATGAAACGTAGATGGCCTGTGCAGTCCTGTGGTTTTTAGCCTAGTGATGGAGGTAGAATCAGCCAGTTACTCATGGCATTGGATATATATTCATAACGGTTATTTATATTACTAAGGGAAGTTCATGGTTTTATGAGAGCTTGTAAAGTGGGGGTTTCACCCATGACAGGCTAGGGAGTCGGGAAGCCTCACATCAATCCAGGTAGCAGTGGCAACTCCCGTGGAGCCAGCCCAGTAAACACCTTTGCCTCAAATGAAATCATTTTCTTGGGGTCTCATCCTTCCCTTGCAGCTAATGATGCAGATCATGTATGGGGAGAGGCAGGCCCATTACCAGGGGCTCATCTGTAACCAACTCCAATGCCAACTGCCTAACCTCTTCTGTGCTAACATTGGCAGGAATTTATAGTATCTTTGGGATAGAGACTATGTCAGCCCATATATTAGTATTTGGAAATAGGCAGTATTTTCTGCTTTGCTCAGCTTACACTGACTAATGGGAATCTTAATAGCTTCAAATCATTTCCTCAAAGTGGAAACCTAGGAAAATTCATATTACCTGAGTTGAATATGGGAACTCTCCTGCTATTAAGGTTACTGGACTTTTTCATAATGATCCCTTCATTTCCCTCAGTGAGCTGCAGAAAATGAGGCCCATTTTAGTATAAATCTTATCTGGATGGCAATAACATTCTAAAATAAAAATTATAGAAAGGAAATTTTTTCTCTGAATTGAAATTTTCTCTACAAATATATTTGGATTCTAGACATGTGCACAATAAAGCAAAAGAGATAGTTTTCCTAAAAGTACTTTCCCTATGTTCACTATTCTCCCATATTATGGGCTAAGTTGCGTTCCTTTGAAATTCACATGTTGAAGTCCCAACCTCCAGTACCCCCAAGTGTGGTTGTATTTGAAGACAGGGTCTTTAAAGAGGTAACTGAGTTTCAGTGAAGTCATTAGAGTGGGCTCTCATCCAGTATGACTGGTTGCCCTTATACGAAGAGGAAATTTGAACATGATCAGCTACGGAGAAAAGACTGTGTGAAGATACGGAAAGAAGATGGCCATCTACAAGCCTAGAGAGAGAGGGAGAGACAGAGAGATGCCTGGGAAGAAACCAACACTGATGATGTGTTGACCTCCAAATTCTAGCCCCAAGAACTGCGATGAGAGGCATTTCTGTTGTCACCCAGTCTGTGGTCCTTTCCTGTGACAGCTCTAGCAAATTAATGCATTCCATAAGGAACAAACAATTGAACACTAACCCCAAATTACAAGGACGATGAATTCAGGAGCTCACTTTGACTAGTGTGCAATGTTGGACCTGTGTCTCTGATGCATTTCCTGGGAGCAAACACCCTCTCTGCATCCAGTGGACACCAGCATTTCTCATGACATGACTACTTTTGCTTTGCTGTAGTGTGCGGAATGCCGTGTGGGAATTGGATTTGTTGAGCCTTCCATTTACTCTGGACATAATCTGGAAAAGGACATTTACCACATTGATATTTAGCCTGATGTCATAGAGATGTCAGCCTCAAGGACTGAGTTTCAGGAGAGACACGTGCTGACACAAAACAAAACTCATGTTTTTCATATACAAAGAAGAACCACTCACATAAGAATGAACAGAACTTCTCTGAGGAGAAACCATAGGTAATGCCCATGTAATATGCAAACCTAACCTCATCCTGGTTCTTCAACATTTTTCTGAGGGCCATGACTATTTCCAGAATGGGGAGTCTGGGTTCCCAAAGCATTTTCCTCAGGCTTCCCTCAAATTCTAAGTTGTATTAACTGTGTAAAACGCCAGATGGGTCCTAGTTTATTGTGATGACCACTTTGTGAGGTTTATAAATGTATAGTCACTATGCTGTACACCTGAAATTAATATAATATTATATGTCAACTGTCATTGAAGTAAACTAATTCAGTATTTAAAAAATCAACTGCCCCTGACTTCACAGAAATGTGACTGAAAACTCTCCTCCAAAATGAAGCCCCACACTGTGAGAATTGAATGAATTATAGAGGCCACATAGGTAAGGTCTCACCCCCAAGAGAAGTACCATAAACCTGATAGCACAGTTTTACCCATAGACCTTTGTGGTGTGAGGATGCTAAGAAGTAGGTGGGGAAGGTTTCTTTGAATCATCTCCCGGGAGTCAGCCTTTGAGAGCGGCTGCTCCACCTATAATGGCTCCAGAAGAGGGTGATCCTGGGGTCTAGGGAGACCCAGACACCAACAAGAATGTGTTTGAAGTTTTAGTGCTTAGTTTTTGTTGCTGGGTTGTCACTCCCTGAAAATGATGGAGAGCACTGCTCATCACATGTCAGGCATCCTTCAGATGGCACCATTGTCTTCCCGTGAAGGTCAGGGGTGAGGGAGGTGCTCCCACAGTCTGGCCTGCCTTTGCTTAAAAGGGTTAAGTTTGAGGTTCACACCTGTGCATCTGACACTTCAGCTTCTAGTTCCTATTTATGTAAAAGAATTACCAAGAACCTTTCCTTTTGAGTCTGCAATGAAAGTGCAGACGGCTTTGTTTCATACTGTGATTTAACAACAACAACAACAACACTCCTGTCTTTTCTACCTTATTGGCAAACTCTCCAGTTCAATTTATTGCCATATTCATTTAAGGCTACCAAGTGCCGATCTTTGGGGCATGCAGAAGGTAAGGATTGTCCGTGGTCCAGGAGCCCTTGGCTTTCTCTGGGCTGGCTTCCTGGGTGTGTAACCAGTTCAGTTTCACAGGGCTCCACATTCAGAAAGGAACCCCCACTCTTGGGGTTTACTGCTTTGCAATGACTGTCATGAAATGCTTCATTTTATGTTTGACTCTATACTTTGTATGTGAATCTGATGGGACAGCGGAGCATGCACTGGGGGCTAGCAGCCCTGTTCACATACTGTGCTCTCTGCCTCTCCTGGTTGGGTTCTCAGCCAACTCCCCTACCCCTCAGCAGTGACTGCTCACACCCACTGTCCCCAGCAGGGGCCTGGACACAGGCACAGGTCTGCACTTGGTCTGAAAATGTCCCCTTGTCCAAGGGTGTGTAACATTAAGCAGCAAATGAAAAGCCACCAGACAGGCTGAGAAAAAGACTGTGGGAGAAAAGAAAAATCTTTTCTTCACTTCGCTTTTGAACAAGGGACCCCACATTTTTACTTTGCATAGGGCCCTGTAAATTACATAGTTGGTCCTGACCCAAGGCCCTTCTACCTAGCAATCAATAATTTATCTGTGACCCTTGATATTTGCAGCAAACTAAAGCCTGCTTGTCGGTGCCTTCTACCTGCCCTGCCCCCATTCAGCCAAAGACCACCTGCTTTGTGCTACTGTCTGACTGGGTACAGAATCACAGTCAACTGTTGCTGCCCCTGTGAAATTTGTAATGGATGCGAGAAGAAGAGACACCGATTTATGTCTAGGAATTTGAGAAAAAGAGGATAAGGACATTTTAATTAATGGAATGGGGAAACAATGACATGTCTTAGAATAAAAGCAGCTTAGTTGAAACCAGGCTCACCAGAGGGATAATACGCACTGGGCCACTTCATGTATCTAATTATCAGTGTCCTGACCTGAAAAAAATTAGAACAGAGATAAGACTGCATTATAGGGATTGAGGAAGATAAAATGCTTCCTGCATATGAAACTGTTATGTAATTCTGGACATCCCACATGATCCTATATAATAAAGAGCTAATATGCTAATTAGACCAGATGGCAGAGTGGACTTCTGGAATGACCTTCTGGAACGACCAGTGGGCAGCCCCGCAGGCCGGGGGGCAGCAGGGGCTGCAAGGGACGAGGCAGCTGGGGGCCAAGCCCCTTGCACGAATTTCATGCATCGGGCCTCTAGTAACAAAATAAAACTAAATATGTGTGTGATGTAAGAATAATCTATTCAGTAAAGTAAGGCAGTGGAAGCCTTGAAATTCAGGTAGATACTAGCCCAGTGATGGCGAACCTTTTGAGCTCAGCATGTCAGCATTTTGAAAAACCCTAACTAAACTCTGGTGCCATGTCACATATAGAAATTTTTTGATATTTGAAACCATAGTAAAACAGAGACTTATATTTTTGATATTTATTTTATATATTTAAATGCCATTTAACAAAGAAAAATCAACCAAAAAAATGAGTTCGTGTGTCACCTCTGACACTCGTGTCATAGGTTCGCCATCACTGTACTAGCCAGAGAGTCATTGTTTTCTCTCTCGGTTGATGTCAACAGTTTTCCACATTTCCCTCCATTAAAGCCATTTCTTCAAATTTTCCAAACCATAGGGCAACTGGGACAAGCTCTGAGCATCCCTAAATGAGCATCAATGGTGAACTTTCTACACTCTCAGAAGATGCAGGCATCTTTCCCTATCAAGCAGTCATGAGGCTCAGTTATGGGACACTGTACCAAGGAGACTGGGGAGTTAGGTGAAATAGCAAAGTGCTTTAGATCCCTCTATCCAAGTTCTAGAAAGTGAAATGATGCTTAATGGATTGGGTCCCTCTAGTGGGCAGGTTCTATACAGTGCATTCATATCCTGCAGTGATAATATTGGTCAATCCAAGCAGTTGTCCTTTATGCTGAAAGTCATGGATTATAATTACTCAATAAATTCAACAAATATTCCTGATTACCAACCGAGCTAACTCTGAGGATATACTAGAGAACGTGGCGGGATATTTCCCTGCCACCACGGAGCTCTCACTCTGGGACAAGGTTCACATTGATGAAATAGTTACACATATAAATTAAATTATAACACAGAGGAATATTGCATTATGAGATTATAAAGCAGAAAATATTAACCTTGTCTGGAAGGTTGGGGTGAGTGACCCTGAGGGTTGCCATGTTGGCCAGGATATGGGGGAGATGATGATTGGGGAAGGGAGAGAAAAGTAGATCAGGTTGAAGTTCCTGTCATGGCCAGACGGTGTGTGCAGAAAATGTGTGAGGCATAAAGCAGGTGCAGGTGGTGTGCTTGAGGCAAAAAAAGAGGAGGCAGAGTGTGGTGTGAGATGAGGCTGGAGAGACAGGCAGTGACTGAATTACTCAGAGTCCTATAAATAATGTTACTTTTTCTTTAGGAGTAATGGGAAACCAATGCAGTGTTCATTTTAAGCTGGGGAACTAGAGAAAAGATATATTTTCTTTTTAAACTCTTTTGTTTTAATATGGACCTAGACATGATGAATATGGAATTCCTTTGAGACATCATGTGTAGATGCCAATGGGACCCCTGGTTAAGGGAGTTCATAGCTCAGAGGGGACGCATGTGGGTCATTCATATATAGCTGGCAGTTGAAGCCATGGGTGTGATGAGTTCCCTCAGGGAGAGTGCAAAGCATGAGAAAAGAATGAGACATAGGCCTGACCATCACCAGCAGTTAATGATGAAGATGAATCTAAAACAGAATCTGATCAAGATGATAAGAGAGAAAAAAAGAAAGAAAAGCTAGTATAATATGGGTCATGGAAACCAAGGGACAGAATGTTCTAAGAAATAGAATTGAGCCTAGGGGGATATTCTCTTGATCTGTCAAATTATTAGTAGAGGTGACCAAAATATATCCCTTGGTTTAGTGACATGGAGATCACAAATGACTTTAGTGAGAGAGTTAGGGTGGAGTGATGGGGTGGTAGCATGAGTGGTCAGAGGAGTGATAGGTGAAGAAGGTAAAAACTCTTTTGAAAAGGGTGGCTGTGAAGAGATGAGGTGAGAGAGGGGGCAGCTGGATGAATTTCCCACGGCAACAGCATCCTTGCTTCTGACTCTGAGATTCTAGGTTTTTATCTTCGAATTCCCTGCTTCACAAAAACACATGAAGTTAGGCCTCAGGTTGATACCAAGACATCTGGGAGTTCAGCTCAGAGCATCATTTCAGGTTCTTAGATGCCTGTGAAATCCCTCATCAGCAATTCATCTCATGAAATCAGCCCCCACTCTCCTCATGTGCCACAGTCAGGTTGCTATTGGAAAAGATTCAAAGATGGAAAGATGACATTTCACAACCCACAGAAGGGCTTTATTTTGATAAACAAATCTACAGCTCTGGGGACTATATTAATGGAAACAAGTGATGTTTCTGTTAATATAGCTGCATTCAAGCAATGAGAATAGTTCTATTTTCCTAATAGCCTGTTTCATTAACTAAAGTTGTTTAATTCTTAGCATGAACTCACTGATCCTGACACATTAGGATAAACAGACTGTAAAAAATACACACTTATTTATGATTTCTCCAAACCCTTTTCCCCTAAAGCTTCTGTTGTTTTTATTGAGTGAGCTTTATGCTGGTGAAAGGTTGTAGTCACCTGTCACTTTCTGGGAGTAATTTAGCATCTAATGAATGAAGTGCATAGGTTGCTGAGAAGACCAGCAGCTGATGCTGGGGGTGCAAGTTTTCTTATCAGGCTGAAAAAAAATTTATAACATGTCCTGGGTAAGGAGATTAATGTGGGAAGTTTTCAAGGGAAAAAATATTGATGCATGTTGACTATGCTAAAGAAGGACACTGTTATGGTCATAGAGTTAAATAAATGATTATAAATGGATTAACACTATTTTTTTCAATTAATGCACAGTTATGAGGTCCTATGCTGTGTTATGGTTTTTGCAAGCTTATCTTGATTAATCACTGTAATAACCCTATGAGGTGGACAAATTGCTTAACTTCCCTGAATTTTAGTTTATATACCTACAATCCATAATAATAAAAGCATAATATGTTAATTAGATCCAACGACTTTCCTGGACATCCTTCCTTCCGGACAAAGCTGCAGTGGGTGGGGGCCATGGCAGGGGCTGGTGGGGCCTGGGGCCAAGGCCCTTGCACAAATTTCATGCATTGGGCCTCTAGTATGGAAATAATAATGATGGCTAAGTTTATAACACCAGGTTTAAAGAGAGAGAGAAACAAGTTTGGAAACTTGGTCCAGGCATCTACTTTCAGTTAAGATAGAGTGACCAGACATATTCACTCTCTCACCTGAAATGAGCAAAAATACCAGACAACATAGGGGGAAACAATTGTTTCAATAGTAGTTTTCTAGAGACTGTGGGGTGACCGACCACCCCAATTTAAAAAGATATATCAGTTGAGAAAGGATTAGTTTTCAACAAATAAAGCTAGAACAATTGGATATCCATATGCACAAAAATCAGTAATGGTCCCTTCCTTTCACCATGCAGAAAAATTAGCTTGAAATTGGTCATAAATGTAAAGTTTTAAACTGTGAAACATCCAGAAAAAAACCAAGGAGAAAAGATTACTTTAGAATATTAAAAGATCTTTCTAGGTCCAGCACCAAGCACAATATCCTTTAAAACAACTGCTAAATTGTACTTCATAAAAACTGAAAAATAATTTTGCTTTTAAAAGATACTATTGAGAGAATGAAAAGGCAAATAGTAGTTTTCAGGTTTTTTTAGAGGTTTGTATGATCAAATTACAGTATGTATGCTTTTTTGTCTGGCTTCTTTCACTCATTACAATTGTTTTGAGATTTGTTGATATTGTTGCATGTATTAATAGTGAAGCCATCTTTATTACTAAGTAGTATTCCATTGTACAGATATACCACAGATTATTTATACATAACCTATTGATGGACATTCACGTTGTTACTTGGTTTTGGCTATTACAAACAAAACTGCTATAAACTTTCTTCTATAAATCTTTATATAGATATGTTTTTGTTGTTCTTAAGAATATACTTGGAAATGCAATGGCTGGATCATATGGTAGGGGTGTGCTTAATTTTATAAGAAATAGCAAACTGTGTGCCAAAGTAGTTATACCATTTCTCATTCCCCACAGCAGTGTCTGAACATTCCAGTTCCTACACATCCTCACCAATAATTGGCATGATTAGACTTGAATGTTAGCAATTCTAATAAATGTGTAGGGATAGCTCCCTGAGTAATGATCACGATCATCTTTATATATACTTATTTGTCATCAATATATTTGTCTTTGAAGAAGTGGTTTATTGAATTATTTGGCTCAATTTTGATTTGGATTGTTTGTTTTCTTAGTATTGAGTTTTGAGCACCCTTTTTCTGTTCTGGATACAAGTTCTCCACTGAATGTTTGCTTTGCAAATATTTTCTCCCAGTCTACTTAAAATTGCGCATCGCTTTTCTTTCCTCATTATCTTCTCATACTCTGCTCTCTCTTCCTGTAACACCAAGCTCCCCACATTTTACCTGTCAAATTGCTAATCTATACTGAAGTTTCCCTGAGTGCTTTGGCCAGCTTTTCTATCCAGGTTTTCTGTCTAGAGTAGGATGCTCTCTCATAGCTACAGAGGTCATGCAGCTAGTTAGTGGTATAATTGGGATTCAGACCTTGAAAAGCAGATGCTGAATCCCAGGCTTTTAGCAACCCAGTCTGCTGACCATTCGCTGGCCCATCTAATCATATTCAGTTCACACCTGACAGGAGAGTTAAATTTCAAAAACACAAGCCTTAGTTCTCAACTACATGCACTCTGAGTATTGGAGCATATGAAGTGCTTGCTTCCTGCACAGAACTTCAGGGCCTGGCATAAAACAAGACACCTGCAGGGTTATTTATTATTTATATGAGCGCAAATAAATATTTGGGAAGTTAGAGCAAATGGAAACCAACTAGCCAGTCCTACAGGAGGAGAGAAGCCAGTACCGACAATAATTTCTGTTCCTAAGCTCTAGACGTTATCTGCCTCTAATGAATTATGTGTGAAATTGGAGAGGTTTTAAGGGAAAGCCGCAAACCCAGATCTTGAAACAACCATGAAGGGTCCTTAACGCATGCTCTATAATTTCGCGCATGAGAAAGCAAACCACAGAACACTGGACAAAAGTGGTCAAACGTGCATTCTCTGACGGGCAGTTCCTTTGGGATTGAGGTCACGTGCAAACGGTTTTGAATTTCCCCCCGAGGAAATAAGTCCCTGGTTGTTACACAATTTTAGACATCTGATTGCACCTCCGGGTTCTCTAAGCCTTTAATGTGGGAGAGGATCTAGTTTCATTGGCCCACAGCCATGCTCTTCATTGTGCATGTAATTCCCTACATAAGTGATGCCATGGATTTTGCACCTTTTGAAAGTGAACCCCACAGCTATGTACCCTATGAGACTGGCTGTCACGGTGCAATAAGAGGCGAAACAAATCTCACCACGTGGATGACAGACAGCCTGTGCCACTACGATGGAGATGACTCTGAGAGAGGGAAGCTTCTAGGCTCTGACAGGGCGATTTTTACCCTCTGTCAAGTTATAGGTTCCCCCTTCTCCCCCACAAAATCATCTCTTGCATTTCACGCAGATACCAATTTTGCTATAAAATATCACTTAGGAAAATATTAACAATTTAGGAACGTTTATACTAAAATTGCAGATATCAATTTTGCTATGAAATATCACTTAGGAAAATATTAACAATTTAGGGACGTTTATACTAAAATTGGCTAGAGTGACTATTTCAACAAATGCATGAGATGCCACATCCACATAACCTTTTCATCCAGAGAGGTGTGTATGGTTGCTCCAGTCTCAGTCAGGGTAGGACATTGGAGACACCAATCGGATTGGGTTCGGAAGACAGAGAGCGTCCAGGATTTGGGAGCCAGGGAGAGAGCGGCAGCATTGGAAGTGGTTTACAAGGACACTGTGATTTTTCTCTTAGAGAATTTTCCTTTTAGCCGTTTTAACTTCTACTTAATGTCTTTTTAACACTTAAGTCAAAAACCCTCATTTTTCAGAGACTATAGCATTTGGCCGAGTTTCACTGATAAGGCAAAATGTACTTTTGAGGCAATGATGATGATATGACAACTGATATTTAACGAGTGCTCACCATGCATCAGGTACTGTTCTTGAATTAATTCCCTTAACTACCATTTGAGATAAAGAATATCATTATCCCTATTTTACAGATGTGAAAACTGAGGCCTGGGTTAACTAAGTTAAATCACTTGATTAAGGTAACACAGCTAATAAGAGATATAATGATGTTGACACTGCATTTTACCACTTCCCATTTATTGCTACCCATTACTGAGTACATGCCCTTGGGTCTCATAGAAATATTTTTTTCATTTGACTTTCATACACAAAAAGAGTAGATATTTTATACACAACACAACTAAAGTTTATAGAAATTAAACAAGTTGCCCACAGTCACTCTGTTCATGTTAATTTAACTTTCAACCTCGTAATGAAATGTAAATCTCTTGGTTATTTCTCTGGATGTCAAAAATTTCTTGTTGCCGCCAATGACACTGAATTTCCAAATCATCTTAGCATACACCATGCCTTGTGCTGATAGAAGGATTTATTGGAGGCTGGCACAGAGTTTTCTAGTCTTTAGAATTAGATAAAGACATGGATTTGGCATAAAAGAGAAATGTCTCTATCTCGGTTTATCTCCATAATGAAAAAATCTCCTGCCCTGAATCTAATTGCATAGGATTGACATGCAAAGTGCAAATTTTTATGTGTTTCATCTTCAAGTTGTTCTTCAAGAGTTTATATCCTTGTTCCAATAGGAAGATAAAAATAAATTCTGGTGCTAGATTGCTTATGTTAATGCCTTATCTTGATGGTTGTAGAATTGGAAGCTTTTCTTCCAGCAGAGATGTCTATTGGAAAGATTTGGTTGTATTTTTCAAGTGTATTTATAGTAATGATACTATGCCTGGGTCTTGTCTTTAGTACATTGTGTATTTTAATTACCCCTCACTGTACTCAGGACATGGATATTGCATCCATTTTATTAAGGCATAGAAAACGAGAAGCAATTGTGAGGTCATATGGGCAGAAATATAACTGCCACAGGTCACATAGTCAGTAAAGGACAGAACCATTGACGCCAGAGGCACAGCTTCCTGAACCGAGCAATTATGTTATTAAAATTATAGTAATTACATGGAAGGGGTGACTCAAAGGACATGCTAGAAGTGGAAGCAGTGGGCGGAAGATTGAGGGGTTCCTAGTTGTTATATGAAGAAGTGATCAAATAAAAACAGTGTGTGTGTGAAGAGAGAGAGAGAGAGAAAGAGAGAGAGAGAGAGAGAGAGAGAGAGAGAGAGAGAGAGAGAGAGAGAGAGAAAGAAATATCTCTCTGGCTTAAAAAGATAAATGCTGAGGGAAAACATGAGCCATGGCAAAGAAGAGCTTCTAAAGGTACAAAATGTTGTTTGCCACATAACAGCCCATGGGATTGAAATCAAAATATTGTTTGCCATAATAGAAAAGCATGTGACACTCAATTCCATCACTTCCCATCTGTGAACTTGAATTGGACAAGTTGTCTGAGATACTGTCCTAGTGTCACTGTGAGTTGCTCATGCGAAAATGTAGATACAACCCTTAGATACCTTTGATAAATCTCTTTCAATGTTCTGTTGTTCCAAATAAGGAGAAACAAACACAAAACAACAACAAAAAGTCAGGAGAGTAGAGTAGTGATTATCACATATTTAAATGCCCATCAAATCCACAATGAGATTCCACTTCATACCCACTAGGATGGTAATGATGATAATAACAACAGCAATAATAATAATGATAATCAGAAAATAACGTGTTGGCAGAGATGCGAAGAGATTGGAACCCTCATCCATTGCTGGTGGGAATGTAAAATGGTTCAGTTGTCCAAAATAGTTCCTCAAAAAATTTAACCTGTAATTACCACATGTCCCAGACATTCCACTCCTACATAAGTGTCCAAATAATTGAAAACAAGTTCCGAAACAAATACATGTACATGAATGTTCCTAGCAGCACTATTCTCAATAGATAAAAGGTGGATCCCTCAGAACACCTCACCAACAAATGAATAGATAAACAAATTGTGGTATATACTTAGTATAGAATACTATTCACCCATAAAAAGAAATAAAGTACTTATAGATGATACAACATAGATAAAGTCTAAAAACATTATGATTAAATGCAAGAGGCCAGACACTATTGTATTATTCCATTTATGTGCAATTGCTAGAAGAGCTAAATCCACAGAGACAGAAAGTAGATGGGTGGTTGCCAGAAGCTGGGGGAATGGGGACCGAATTCTTAATGGGCAGGGGTTTTTCTTTTATTATTATTTTAAAATATATTTTTATTGATTTCAGAGAGAAAGGAGAGGGAGAGAAAGACAGAAATATCAATAATGAGAGAGAATCATTGATCAGCTGTGTCCTGCATACCCCACACCAGGAATGGAGCCCACAACCCGGGCATGTGCCCTGACCAGGAAACCAACTGTGACCTCTTGGTGCATAGGTCAATGCTCAACCACTGAGCCATGCCAGCCGGGCTATGGTTTTCTTTTAGAGTGATGGAAATGTTTTGGAACTCTGTTTAGGTGGTGGTTGCACAGTATTGTAAATATCCCAATGACACTGATTTATACACGTTCAAATGGTTATTTTATGTTATATGAATTTTTCTTCAATACAGGTCTGAGACTTGAGGCTTTTAGAAGGCAAACAGAATGAACTTAAAAAACGAGTGGATGTGGGAACTAGGCATTGGGTCCTCCTGCCTAAGTCACCAGGGAGGCTGTTGGATGAGTTCAGGCATGAGATTAGAGTGACTTTGACTAGTCTGGGGACGGAGATGGGGAGAAGCAAATCATCAGTGACAAACTGAAGATAGGGTTGATGTCAGAGGAAAAAGGGGAGGAAAAGAACAGACACCAGCAGACACGAACTTTGATTTGGTTCAAATCCAACTTCATGCTGCAAAGGGATATTAATGAGAATTCAGTCGGATCAGACCTTCCCCCAAATTCATTATCTGACCCTTTTAAAAATGGACTTACAGACACATAAAACTGACTCTGGTCAGGGCCACTTATTCCTTTTCAATAAACCTTGAAGCTTTCATTTGATCCCGTAAAATTCTTAATACCATCTTTTTAATCTCTCTCTTTAAAAAGCCGTTTTTACATTTTCTAAGCATTATAATTATCTACTTGACAAATGTATTTCTAATTACACATTATTTTATTATACAGTATCCGCTTATGAAAGCCTCAGGTCTGAGATCTGTCTGGGAAATAAATTATTTTATTTAATATATAATGTAATTTCCTCTCAAATAATTACTTAAGGGTTGGAGGAGAAAATGAGTTGGGTTGAAAAGCTCTAGTGTATAATTTAGAACTGATCTGCCTGAGAGATATCGGGTAGAATTAGGAAATGAGGCAGGATTGATTAGAGATACTGACTGGGTTCTTGTTTGCTGTGAAGTATGAATGTGCATTTACATGTGGGCACGTGTTCCCATGTTTGGGAGTGTGTGTGTGTGTGTGTGTGTGTGTGTGTGTGTGTGTGTGTGTATGAGTGTATGTGTGCCTAATGCAGTAAGAGAAAGTGTCTTTGCCATGAGGTTGCCTTGTTTTGTGTCTAAGTGGTGAGAAGTTGAAAATAAGTGTCTATCAGTTGGCACAAATGCCATCCCTACCCTAACCCCGAAATATTCCTCTCCATGTCTTTCTAACAGTGGCTGTAATCCCTACATGTTAAAGGAAAATGTGAAGAGGTGAGATAGGACACTTTGATCAGCTATTAAAAAACTCAGTGAGAGAATAATGATCAGATCTATTATATTCACCAACAGCTTAGAATAAATTATAGGGGCAATAGGAATTTTAATGGAAAGTATGTTGAAACCATAAGTTGGGGGGCCTAAGGCACTTCTGGGAACTTTGATAGACAAATGGAGTCTGACAGATGGGGGAATGAAATCAAGGGTCAGCGTTTCTAATTTGACAGTTTTGCAGAGGTTGTTATCAACCTTTAATGAGTTTTGCTCTAGAGCAGTGGTTCTCAACCTTCCTAATGCCGCGACCCTTTAATACAGTTCCTCATGTTGTGGTGATCCCCAACCAAAAAATTATTTTCTTTGCTACTTCATAACTGTAATTTTGCTACTGTTATGACCGTAATGTAAATATCTGATATGCAGGATGTATTTTCATTGTTACAAATTGAACATAATTAAAGCATAGTAATTAATCACAAAACAATATGTAATTATATATGTTTTCCAGTGGTCTTAGGCGACCCCTGTGAAAGGGTCATTCGACCCCCAAAGGGGTCGCGACTCACAGGTTGAGAACCACTGCTCTAGAGTTTAGGATAGTCCTTCTCAAGGATTGTCTTGGCTCCCTCAACTGACCTAGAAGTTGGTTGTTCTCTGGCTCAGAAATATGACCGAACCCTGGGCTATTTTTCCTTAACAACTCTTAAGTCCTGGTAATTGGTTGGGGGGCACTACAGTGTTCAGTGGAAACACCACTATGACCCTCAGACAACTCAAGTTACACTGGAGGGTCCTGGAGTGGACTCATTGCTCTGAAATATTTACATTTATAATCCATTTATCTCCTAAATTAACTGCCTTTCTCTTTTCATCTCTCTGTTGTCTCTCTGTCTCTCCCTTCCTCTCTCCCTCTCTCAGTTATTTTGCATGATAATATAAACAAGCCAAATCTCACCTATTTCTCTCTTGCCTTTCTTCTACCAATTTTCTCAGGCTCAATGTTAATGTTTTCTGTGGAGTCTCCAGTGTGTGTATGTGTGTGTGTGTGTGTGTGTGTGTGTGTGTGTGGAAGAGGGGAGGGGAGGAGCACAGAGAGAGAGCAAGTAATTTCCACTCCTTGTGTACAAGAAACCAAGTTCCATAGTTCTAGGAAGAGGGAGGAGGGAACCCACTCTGTATAACCTGGACAATGTTGACCTCCCTAAGGAAGAGGGTTGTGTCATTATTTAGTGGGTTACTGAATCTCTTGCTATTTTTTAGTGGAGGAGAAATCCGTGTCAGCATGACATAGGCAGAGAGGGTTGTGATGGGGTATCGAGGGGCCAAGTTCTAGTGCTGGTCCTTGCACTGACTCTGTGTGTGGCCTCCGGTGAGCCACTTGATCACCGGATCTTACTGAACTCATCCGTCAAAGGAGCAGTTAAATGTAGATGATCCATTGAATCATCTAAATGAAAACAAACACAAACAGATAGTGGTTACCCTGGGGTGGGGGTGGGATAACCAGGGGGACACAGGGCAGTGTCTGTGGTTCTGAAATATTCTCTTTTATGTCCCGTGTGCTGGTTACAGGGGTTGTTTAATTATATTTTATTAGCGCTCTCTTCTATATGTGTTTTATTCTTCCAGAAAACTTTACAATAAACACATTATTATTTAGAAAATATTATTATTTAGAAAAAAGACCAAGAATAAGCACATCAAAAAACCAACACAAAAATGATTTAAAACCTTTTAAGGTAGCTCATCTCATCTGAGGTATTGCAGTTTTCCAAGGAGATTGGAGGTGAGTAGTCATGGGGAAAGGAAGTCCCAGTAGTAACATAGCAACAGTTTAGGATGCTCTACTCTGGGCAGCGTCTCCATTAAGAAATGATCCTCTATCACAGATTTCTGTTGAATGTGGCCTGGCTGCTTTATTTTAACAAACTGCTGTCTGATTTATTTTAATAAGCTGCATTCTGAAGCATCACAGTATTTAATCAATTTTAGGAAGGAGGCGGTAGATTGAATCCAATGTTGAAACTCAGCAGTGATGTTGTTGCCCTGGGATGCTGTGATCCCACGACACAATGTAACAGGTTATTAATATAATCAGAACACAGGGAAACCAGGAGCTTATGAATAGGACTGCAATCAGTCCTGCTAACGCAGAGCACATGTAGATAAATGCATCTCTTTCTTTGCCATTGAAGACGACTTGTAATTACTGTGGGAATCTGTGTTTAAAATAACAGTGTCTAGCACACAGGGGTGGGCAAACTTTTTGACTCGAGGGCCACAATGGGTTCTTAAATTGGACCGGAGGGCCGGAACAAAAGCATGGATGGAGTGTTTGTGTGAACTAATATAAATTCAAAGTAAACATCATTACATAAAAGGGTACGGTCTTTTTTTTTTTTTTAGTTTTATTCATTTCAAACGGGCCGGATCCAGCCCGCGGGCCGTAGTTTGCCCACGGCTGGCTAGCACTTGAGAGTTGGAAGGAAAAAAACTCTTATATCTCAAGCACCAATCAATCACTGTGGTCATGGTCATGACCCTGTGGTGGCGGAGTAGGGTCCATGTATACCCTGATGTTTCCAATCCATCTGCATGCTGCCGCAATGCCAAATTATTGGAGATAGCTCCCGCACTACCACATTCTGTTCTCCTTTCCACTCCCATTTTGCAGGTGAAAGCATGGATCTGACATAAAGTGACCTGCCATTCCTGGGTGACTAGTTCTCCTGGCCACCTAAGTCAGAGAATGAAGACTGTTGCCCCTGCCAATGCAGGATGAGGAGTCACTATCTGTGGAATGCAGGATTTATTAGTCATGAGACCCCTCATTTAGAGATATTTCACATCCACTCATTTTCAAGGTGGGGCATAGCTCTTCTTTCTCAGATAGCAACGCCACCTGTGCTGCAAACATAAGCAAAAGCAGTAAGTGAGCATGAGGTTTGTCAAGCTCAGAACAGACAGCAGCAGCCCCCTGTGATGCACAGTCTAGGCCACAGGAGGCCACGGTTTGTTCTTATTACTATTTTTTGACTGTAGAGGAAAAGGAGCTCTGAGTTTGCTCTTCCCCAGGCCTGGACCCTGGATTCCCACATGCGCTTGGTGTCATCATGGTCTCACTGTCATGAGAAGCAGGTGCTATGTCTTTTCACTGGCCTCTGGGAGGTCTGGGCACTGGTGCTGTTGCCTGAGTTGCTCTGGTTTGTCTGACTTTCTGGAGACAGAAAAAGCCACCCAGTCATGCCTGCTCCCTGCATATAGACCCAGGTTCTTCTCCATGTGAGGACCTCCTGGGGCCTGCATGTCTGCCTTATTCTATTTGGCAGTTTCCCTCCCAGGTATCTGACTGCCTGCCTGGTTCTAAGAACACGCCATTCTACCCAGCAGGCAGTAATCACAGGGCAGGCTGGCTGTGGCCCCAGTTTGCTTGGAGAGTTCTGCATTGACGGGGCAGGGCTTGTTTTTCGGCGTGCTGATTCCTACCTAGGCTTTGGGTCCTCCTGCCTAAATCACCAGGATTAGCCTGTGCCTTCCTCGGGTTTATCTTGTCTCTCTAGAGCCAGGTCCTTTCCTGTCTACTACTTTGGCTTCTGTTTTGCCACAGACACTTGTATTTTCTCCCAGCTACCCCCGGCTTCTTCAACTCTATGTCTTCTCACACTTGGCCAGCTCTGTCCTGTTACACAGACTATCCTAAAGCAGTACTCCACCCGGAAGCCTGAAGGATTTCAGTTGATTTAGGGGCATATTCCCTGACATACACACTAGTGCTTCCAAGGTTATGCTGTCCCTGGAGGAGCCAGGTCCTGGTACTTCTAATATTCTTCTAATGTTCTCAAGCATAGGTTTTGTCCATGTGCACCGTGGAGTTGGATGTTTCCTCTCTCCTGAAAAAGTGGGAGCAAACATTTCATGTGATCTATGGCAAGATTAGTGTCAAAGGCAGCAATGAGATGGGGAATATCTAGGGTACCTGTCAACCCATGTGCAAATAATCAAAGCAATCTATGCTCTTTAAGATTGCTCCATCTCCGTAAATGAGCACGTGCAGGTAGACACCTTTACTAGAGTACAAATCCACTGGATTTCCCACTGCTTGTCTAAGAAGCTCTGGGTGGATGAAAAAGCACAATGGGGCTCTCTGTGCACAGGGCGTCTGTATGTCCTTGAGTTGCTCCACATGTTTCTCTCCAAATGAGATGAGAGCATTGAGGGACCTTAAAGGAGAAGTTGGATGGGAGCTTTGGGAGGAATGGGAGCCAGATTTATTCAGTCCTTAAAATATAGACCAACATATCAGGCTCTCATCAGAATATTTAGCTGTTGTTCCTGACCAGCCCTGATGACTCTTGAATTTGACAGCTGGTGATAGACAGGCCAAGAGCACCTTCAGAAAGTTACAGATTATGAGTTATAATAACTTGGGTTATGGCAGATGCCGCTATGTAACCCAAACCAAATGGTGGTGGTACTTTCTTTGCTTTTGCCTTGAAGAAAGACAAAAAGAGTAGAAAATATAGAGTAGGAAATATGGCCTGGAGAAAAACATTACTTTTATTTTAAAAGAATGTTTGTTACTAACATATAATCATTAAGGTAATAGATCCTGAGTGTATAATATTTGCACACTACATAAATGAAAGCACTCAGATAAAAATAAAAACCATCAAGATACCACCAGAAGAGAAAATACATTCTCTTGTAAGTCTTTCTGGTTCTTCACACATGCATTTATAAAAATAGATAATTACATGTAATGACATACAATAATATATGTTTTCTAGCTAGTTGACTGGATTTTTAATAAAAAAAGGAGTTTATTTTGGTTTAATAATTTTACATAGACTTTTTCACTGCATGATATATTGGGCACTTTTTCCTGTACTGTAACTGTTCATATGAATAATTTTAATAGCCGCATAAAAGCCCATAGTAAGAATGTACCATTGTTTACATAATCAGTTTATCAACACTCAGGCTATTTGCTTAAAAATGTAAATAATGCTTCAGTGCCCATATTAAAAGAATAAACTTCGAGTGTATCTATGACAATGTCCTCAGATTCTTAGAAGAGGGATTACTAGGTCAAGTTATATATTTGTTTTTAAGAAAATTTACACAAACAAATTACTTTTAAGAAAGATTATACCCACTTATACCCCTATCACATTATGTTATCATTAGAAAAAAATCAAAAACCAACAATTTTGATAGTAAAATAGGTAAATTTTAATCTTTAAATACATACGTATTAGATTATTTATGAGCTTGGCTTTTGTTCACTTGTGATTTGTGTGTATATATCTTTTGAACATATCTACATATCTTGAACATATATCTGTTATAGTTTTCAATTTGTCTTATTTATTAGTATGAATTATTTATGTTTTTGAGGCTAATATAGCCATTTTCTTTATTATATCTCTCAAAGACATTTCCAGTTTATTATTTACTTTCTACTCTTTTTAAATAGGATGTTTTCTACTTGAATAATTATTTAAGAAGTACAAAGAGAGAAAGAGAACTATTTTTTCTAAAATAATCTATTTTCAGCATAAAAACTCAACATCCACATACTGACATAAAATATTGTATTACAAAATGGATTTCCACAGAGTAGCACATTTGGCACTTGATTTTTTTTCTCTTTGCCATGTTGCTGGCCAAGAGGCACACCTAATTCACAGCCTATGTTCTCTCACCCAACATTTAAAGAGACGGATGTTCTTGCATACAAACAATAAATCTATAGGAAACTGCCCATAAAGTCTCTTTCAAGATGCTTAGTGGTATAGACTTTGGTAGAAAGAGAAAATTCCAACCATATTGTTTCAAAATTCTCTGATAAATCAGCAGTTGAGGTTTGATTGATGGGCATTTCCCACATCATTGATGCCCAACGTCTCTGCAGTTTACTTCTGAAAACTCTAATACATTTTCCCAGAGGAAATAAATAAAGTGCCTTTTCAGGTTATAAGATCTTTTTGCTTCCTGTATCTAATGCAGAAAGCAGGCAGGTTGGAAAACTACCCTCCTTGATCAGGAATAGAGACAAAACAACAACAAAAATAATAACCTTAAATTTAAAACAAACAAAAACCTGTTTTGACTTGAGGCCCACAGTTGTCCTTAAATGTCCTTGAAGTTCCTTTTCTTGTATCAGGTGACTTGATTTGACTTGGTTCTTGTCTATTCAAAATACAATGGTACCTACCATCAGTTGGAGTCAACCGATATGGGAGGCAAGTAGAAATGTTTTGTTCTACTGCAAGCTTAACATCAAATCCACTCTTGAATAAAATCTTTCCTCAACATCTTGCACTGGTATTTAAAATGATACAATCTCAGAAATATAGGGGGCCTTTTAGGTCTTTAAATGAAGAGGGCCTATAAAAAAGTCAAGACTAGATCTGTATACTCTTGTCCATCCCAAGTGAATGCGAAATCTTCTTTTCTTCATGGGACTACAAAACAATGGATTTGCCAGATCAGTGGCTACATATTATGGACCTAAAGATCATGTTAAGTTGCTTTAGCAAAGAAACTACATTTGACACAGCAGCTGCAATTGGGCTGCTACTGGGTTGAATTTGTATTGAATCACTGTCATCCTTTAGATTTCAGCTGATTTTTCTAGTGACCAGACTTGTATATGAAATAGGGATATGGTAGGAACTACCCTCCCCCGCCCAACTTTATCATTTTGGTCTGAAGGGTGGTACTAATCTCTGCTCGTCTTCCTAATAGGATAGCTTCTGATGCTTTTACTTGTTTTTCTCTGCTGTGGTACCTCTTTACCCAGAGGCTAAGGAATTGGTGTGGGTGTTCTGCCAACTAGCAAGTTATGTATAGTCTAATGACAAATTCTGAGCGTAGGGAATTGACCCCTGGTATATCCTTGGACTAAGTGGATTCTCTGTGAGCTAAATCTGGGTCACAACTCCATTTACTAACTCACAACTTACTCTAATTAGGTGAGGCATGGTGACACTGTGGGTCCCCAGATATTAATGTCAATTAGGACCATGTAAACAGGTGTTTTTGAAATGCTTGGATATTCCCTTTTCCCCAGTGTATGGTTACCCAATTGTATGGCCATAGTTCTCTTTAGTGGAGAATTAGGAATATTAGGAGAAGAATCATATATGCTTACTGCCATACTGCAGTTCCTTTCTTTTGGGAGCTAGGACTGTCTTTAAGTCAGTTGGTTCTGGGTCTAGAAGCTGCCTAAAGTCTGGGAACTGGACAAGGGATTGTGACTTTTTGTTTGGGAAAGTTTTCCGCAGCCTCCTCATTATTCATCCTTTGGATTTCTTTGGAGCGTATAGAACTACTTTGCCACTATAGATGCTGTTTCATATGAACCATCTACCAAACTTCCTGCAGGTCAAGCCCCCTTGGCTTCTATTTTTAGTTTGCTACTCAGATCATTATAATTATTCCCATTTTGTTTTCATAGTTAAATACCATCATCTGACCTCCACTGTTTCAGGACCTAACATTTTTATTGATTATAGTGAAATCAATGACCATTAGCTCTGGCATCCAGAGGACAGCACCTCCTGACTTTAGCATTTCCCTATTTTCCCCTTCACAACTCTCAATTTTTATTTAATATCACATCCTGGCTCACGGCCAAGTATGCATTGGAAAATTGCTGACAAAATATAGATAGGTTTATGCAAAGTTGGGTTTGCCATTTAAATACAGTGAAGGAAGGGGTTGACATTAATGGTGTTTGCAAATGAGTGAATTTAAGGAACCATTGACTCTAACTGGGTAAGAAAGGATATATATCTTTTCAAGATCTTGATTTTAATCCTTTGAATATATGCGCAGAATTTAGATTGCTGGATCATTTGGTAGTTTTATATTTAAGTTTTGAAGACACGTAGTACTGTTTTCCAAAGTGGCTGCACTGATTTACATTCCTACCAGCAGTTACAGAGGTTTTCTTTTCTGCACATCCTTGCCAACACTTGCTGTCTTTCACTTTTTCCATAGTAGTTCTCCTAACAGGTGTGAAGATATACCTATTGGCCATTTGTATGTCTCATGTTTATTACAACATTATTCAAGATAGCCAAGACATGGAAACAACCTAAATGTCTATTGATGGACAAATGGATCAAGAAAATATGGTCTATGGAAAGGAGACTTGACTTGGGGTAGTGAACACCCAGTACAATATATAGATGATGTATTATAGAATTGTACAACTGGAACCTATATAATTAACCAGTGTCACCCCAATAGAGTCAATAATAATTTAAAAAATAAAATATGTTATATACATAGAATAGGGAAAAAATAATATGGTCAGGGGAGTGAAAGTCATGATGAAGTTGTGTAATCATTAAAGTGGAAGCTATAGAGTAGGTGAGATAGAAAGATAGGAGATGGCGGTCAAAGAATGGATTTAAGGATTAGGTCAAATTCTACTTCAGACCTATCTAGTTAGGTTACCTTACACATTCTACATTCCAAACCTTTGCTATGTTTCCAAGATCCTGAGTATCTCCTTTTTAGACACTAATCAACCTGTGGATACTGTCACTTACCCCAACTTTAAATCAATCTGATAGCCCTGTGGACTGCACAGACATGAACCACTGAATGGGCATTGTGTAGGATCCATAGGTAGTAATACATTTTTTCCTCAGATTCCTCCCTTCTTGCTATTGCTTTTCTAGCATTCTGACCCTCCTTAGTTTCTGTACTCTTTACTCTGAACATCGGCTCATTATCTATGTAAGATCCTCACCCAGGATTCTTATGTCCATCAGATTATAGGCTAGATAAGCATTTGAGTGTAGGTTTGGCTGAGTTTGTCTGGAGGTGAAGAATGGAACAGAATACAATCTTGTGGGCAAGCAGCATCAATGTCCTTCCTGGTAAGCTTCTTAAAAATGCTTATCTTTAGACCTTAGCACAGACCTCAAAATCACAATCTATAGGTCCGGAGCCCAGAGAATCTCTATTTTTAAAATTAATTAATTAAAATAAATGCTCAGCGTCTGGTAGTGTTCACCCTCAGCTGGGTCTGGGACCAATGTTCTAGATGATGTGTTACGATTCTGTTTATGTCAAAGAGATAACTACACATTCACTGACATGTGTGTTCCCTTTTCAAAGTAGAGCTTTTATGCTTGAAGTTGGCTGTCCATCTTATGAACACATTTCCAATCAAGTGCCCATGACTAGTTTTGGATAATGGACTGTGAATGTAGCTAAAGCTTTTAAGAAGTGGCCCTGCCCTTTCCTCTGAGATGGACTAGATTCTAAGGATGGTGATGCAACAAGACGGGGGGAATTTAGGATTCCTGGAAATGCATGAGAAAGGGTGGTCTAGTACATAAGTAAATAAACTTTTAAAGTGTGAAGTCACAGAGTTATGGGACTCTTTATTATAGCAGGTAGTGTTACCCTAAATACTCTTCTACATGAATTCTCCTCTAAGGAAACAGCATAGCAGTCATACAAGAAAAATATATCTTATTATCATTAATGTACTAGGCTAAGGATACAAAGAATACAGCTGTCTATTATTTGGTCTTGTAACATAAACCCATGTCTAAACAATGGCAGCATTTTGGTTGCTATTTGTCTTTTATATTTTATGTTGATTGAGTATACTTAGTAATTAGAAATTGTGCAACTGGAAGACATTTCTTAAGATTCTCAAATACCTTTTGAATATAAATTACTGAAAATCAGCTTTTGGATCAGTCTCACCCTTTATCAGCTCAGATGCGGTTTAGTGGTTTTGTTTATCTTTAAATAGGAGATGGCTCTAAATTCTGTATCTCCTCAGACAATCACCTGGTTTTATAAAATACAAGAATGCTGCTTTTAAACCATTAATTAAAGGCATGAATCTCACATATAAATGGTGTAAACATAAATATTCACAAATTACTCAGTTTAAATCAAGCTGGCTAAATTTACATATAAATTACATTTGGAATGATGAAATATTGTTTTCTTTCATTCTGATGGCTTTACATCACTTATAGTCCCTGGGCAAAGTGCCCTGGTCTTTCCATCCACCTGGAGATGTGAGAGCCCCAGTCCTGAGCAGAACTCACAGGGTTAGTCAGCAAATTGCTTCCAAAAATCAGGGGAAGTATGTTGGCGAGAAACTGAAGTATGTAAATCAGAATGAATTGGAATTGATTTATGTGACTTGACAAACTCATGCTAACTCTGTGTCCTGTCTCCTCTCAAAGAAAAAAAACTTATAGATGGGGTGCGGGGGGGTGGGTGGTGGGACAGTTAGTTATCAAGGCCTTATATTTTGTACCAACTTTTGATAAGCATGATCTCATTTTGATCTTTGCTTGGGCAAGATAATGTCCACTCCAGAGGTATCTCTCTCTCTCCCCCCCCACCTCTCTCTTTCTCTCCAGTCTCTCTCACACAGCCTGATTCTGTGTAGATCTGATGCTGTGCCCTTGTTTCTTTTCTTGTTTCTTTAAAGCAGAAGTTTTTAAGAGCCATGGATCAGTAGTATTGACATCATCTGGGAACTTGCAGAAGTGTGAATACTCAGTACCATCCAGACCTATTAAATTAAAAACCTCCAGGGCTGGACCCAGCAATTTGTGTTTTATTCATTTAATGTGTAATTAATATATTTAATGTGTTTAATGCTTAACAGATTTAATTCCAATACATGTTCGCGTTCATGAGCTATTACTTTGGATTGTGATATTTTTTTATCTTACGACTTCGGTGTCAACACTAAATTTCTTTGCTCCTTTATTTTTTCCAGGCCATGCCTGGTCAAGCAGGTAAATGTGGGTATAGCAGAAGAGAATCAGCTGGTGAGTGGAGTGGGGACAAAATAATTTTCTGCTTAGGGGTCAGATCATATGGAGCGGGGGTGGGGGGAGTGAGAGTTAATGCCAGTTGGTCCCCTGACAAAGCAGACACAAAAATGCAGCGCAGTGGTTTCTGCTCTTTTGGCAGCAATGATGGGCTTTGCCCTGTTCTAGGCTGAGGGTGGCCGATCAGAGCCTGTTAGGTCAGTCAGTTTTCTTGGGGGCCTATAGTGAACCGCACATTGTGGTGGGGACTGTAGGGAAAGGTAAAGGAAGAACTGGCATAAATTTGACTGATTGTTTTTGTAGGTTGTTTATTTGTTTGTTTTTTTGCCTATGTAGTGTTTGCATTATATAAATTAGTTACTCACTTAAAAATCGGCATTTCATTAAAAATGCAGATTACTCTCATGTCTTGAAAACTGGGCGATCTGGCACTATTGAGTTTGAATCCTTCTAATGATCACTTAGACTAGAAAAGCTCACATGAATGTGAACTCTTTAATTTTCTACAGTCCCCATTGATAATATTTTGCCCGCCTTAGTCTGATTTTTTTTTTATATATATTTTATTGATTTTTTGCAGAGAGGAAGGGAGAGAGATAGAGAGCCAGAAACATCGATGAGAGAGAAACATCGATCAGCTGCCTCCTGCACAACTCCTACTGGGGATGTGCCCGCAACTCAGGTACATGCCCTTGACCGGAATCGAACCTGGGACCTTTCAGTCCACAGGCCGACGTTCTATCCACTGAGCAAAACCGGTTTCGGCAGTCTTATTTATTTTTCTGCGAGGTTTTAGCATGTTGGCTTAGATAGTTGAGTCAGAATGCCTATAGGACGTTGCTATTAAGAAGAAGGAAGAAATTAAACTGACCTGCAGGTCTTTCAAATAAAAATGATGGCATTTAAATGGGATCGTATCACATATAACTTCCTGAATCTTGGTTTCTTCGTTTAACAATAAGCAGTGACACCATGTAATGCTCGTCCAATCTCTTTTTCTTCTCTGAAATGTACCTTGATATTTCTCTTACTGTGATCTTCTGTATCCTTTTTTAAAAAATTGTTATTGTGGGTACAGGATCCCACCTTTTCTACTCCTAAAATTTTCACCCACCCTGCCTTATCACCCTTGTTCCTTCTTCTTCCTGCAGTCTTGGCTTTGGGAAAGCAGCGTGGACATGGGTCCAGACTGCCTGACTCGGGTCCCAGCACTGCCACTTAGCAGTGGAATGACCTTGGGCAAATGATGTAGCTGGAGTTTCCTCATTGAAGGATGAAGATAACATTTTCCTACCACATCAGGCTGTGGTGGGGCTTCAGTGACTTATATAGTATAATATATAATATTAAAAATGCATAATATTATATATGCATACATATAATACATTTTAAACTGTGCATAATATGTAATAGAACTTATGATTCAACTAGAGGCCCAGGTGAATGTCCCCTCAGCCCAGCCTGCACCCTCTCCAATACGGGACCCCTCGGGATCGGGCCTAAACAGGCAGTCGGACATCCCTCTCACAATCCTGGACTACTGGCTCCTAATCACTCACCTGCCTGCCTGCCTGGTCACCCCCTGCCAGCCTGATCACCCCTAACTCTGCATGCTGGGCCTGGTTTCCCCTAACTGTCCCCCCCCCACCCTCCCCCCTGCCCCCGCACTGGCCTGGTCGCCTCTTACTGCCCCTCCTCCCCCCGCTGGCCTGCACCTACAACTTCCCCCCTCTACCAGCCTGGTCATCCCCAACTACCCCCATGCCTGCCTGGTCACCCCTCACGGCCCCCCTGCCGGCCTGGTCACCCCACACAACCTGCTTGTTCAGTCATTTGGTCATCCCTCACTAACCCCCCTGCCGGCTTGGTCGCCCCATGCAGCCTACTTGTTCAGTTGTTTGGTCGTCCCTCACTAACCACCCTGCTGGCCTGGTTGTAGACAGCCATCTTATGAGGGCATGAAGGTTAATTTGCATATTACCTCTTTATTATATAGGATTACTCAAGGACTATTCAATAAGAAGATGCATTATCTTAGAACATGGCAGTTTAACTATTTCTATTATTTTATAAGGATACAAGATATTTGGGAAATATTAAGTATAAGACTATTTATAAAAAACTATTGCTCTTCCTATATAATGGCAGACATATTTTTTAGCTTATCTTATTTCATTCCCACAGCACTAAATCATCCCATTATCTTTCAATATATTTGTTGAGTACCTACTTTGTTGAACAGACATCCCATAAGGCACTGGGAGTTCAGCAGTGAAGCCATCAGAAAAATAACAAATTGTCCTCTCACAAAGCTTACATTCCATTGGAGGAAAGCAGAGAATTTTTATATTAATAAATAAGTAAAATATACAGCAGATTAGGAGGTCAGGACAAAATGGTGAATGGCAGGAGTGATTGCCTCCACTAATGTAGAGAAACTTGGACAGAGAGACAGGTTGTTAATTGTGGTCATGGTGTGTGTATTTTTTAAAGGCCTCTGCCCAGGTCTTAATGATCTCATTTTCTAGAATGTTCAAGAAAAAACAGAATAGCAGATGTATTTGTATTCTATGTGTCATACCTGGTCACTGTGGATTAGAATAGAAGAGGATTTTTGTTCCCTGCTAGGCCAATTATATTGTTTATCGTAGGGATTTTGTAATTTGAGTCATAACATTCAGACATTTCCTATTGGCAGTGGTTTGGACAGGTGCCTGTCTGAGTTGTCATAGTGAATGCAAATGATTGAGCTCATGTGCATTAGCTTAAGTGAAGAAGAAGGTATCACTGTAAGAATATGGAAATAAGGCATGGAAGATACTGACACAGGTACTGTAGCCTGAGTGTTCTGCAGATCCTTGGGATTGGAAATGCCCAAGGGGCTGCCGTTGTCCATTTAGCACTTCTGGGTGTGTGAGCTGTGAGTGATAAGTAGAACCAGGCTCACCTCAATATACCAACTCAACAAGACTGTCCTCAGGGAGTTGATCATGTGGGTATACCCTCCACATAAACTCCCCTGAGCCCACCAATAAAAACCAAGATACCTTGGCATCTCAGATACCAGTTGGTAAGGTATACCAACATGCATTCCTATTTGCTTACCATGTTTACCATTACCTGCAAACAAAAGGACCTAATTAAAAATATAATCTATGTATACCTACACATACATGCATACATAGATATATATTTATACACATGCAACTAATAAAGTAGCTTTAGGGATTTAAAAACATATCTGTGTGTTCTCTAGAAATACTTATTTTGAGTAATGACCATCTAAACACTTGTTTTGAATAATAAAATGCAGCTTATCTCATTAATTTTTAGGAAATTTAAATTTTATTTCCTCTTTTTTTTTAATGTTAAAAATGCCATCTTAAGAATTTTGGAACATTTCCCCCCTTCCTTACTCCCCAATTACTAGGGCCCATATTTCCCATTTCAAAAGACTTTCTTCCCTCTCTCCGGATTCCATCTCTATTTCCCAGAGGATTTTTAGAAAGATCACGTTACCAGCAATAGGCCAAGAAGGGAATGAGCTGATGCCTGCCTGCCACCTCACACAGAAGGAGCTGGATTTCTGGATGTGCAGATTCCACAAGAGTGACTGCTAATACTGAGCTTCTCTCATTTCCACAGATCAATTTTCTCTGCGAATTAAAGTCCAGGTCCCCAGCTCACCAGCAAACATCGGCCCTTCGGTAGCTCTGCCAGACACTTATTTTGACTCGTCTCTCTGCTCTGTGATCCTCCCTCTAGTCGCCTCCCTGAAGTTGTTTATTCTGAAAGTACATGCTCAAGTCTACCCCAAATACTGGTTGGGTGGCTTCTCTCTGAGCTTTAGGAGTGCCTCCTAGGAAAGTGATTGGTCTTAATGTATCCCTTCCTTTGCCCTGCTCAATTAGTTGCTTTATGAATGGTTGATCTTCTGCTTTAATTTGCAGAGGTGTCATAAAGTTACAACGGCCCTGGAGCAGCCACATCAGAGTATGGCAGGGAAGCGAGCACTGAACTGAGGCCCTGACAGCTGTGTGAAGTTCGGTAAGTCACGGAGTCTAAGACTTACTGTTCTCATTGGTAAGTTACCTACCTCCCCCCATCTCCCTCCAGGTGGCTGTGATTTTCAAAGGAGATGACATGTGTGAAAACTTATTTAAGCGTAGGTAAATTACTAGATATTTTGCTTGACGATAATTATTTGTTATTTGAAAAAGTCACTGGATAGCCTTGAATTCATGCCTTTGTGTTTTGTTTTGTTTTATTATTTTTAGGATCAATTCCCAGGAAAATTATTTCTGTAACAAAGATTATGAACACTTAAGAAAACTTGTTAAATTGACAAGGATTGTTCTCATAAGTTTTAGAGTTTAACACTCAAAATGCCCTGAAGGTGGAAAACACACATATTATTTTCCTCGGTTTGGAGATAGAAAAACTGAGCCTAGGATGATTCAATGGTTACTTGAGATTCTATATGCAAGAATGCAAGAAGCTGTCAGGCTTAAAACTATCTGCTTGCTCTGGGTTTTGTCATTAATCTGTGGAGTATAAGGAGATTATCTTTGTTTATTTTTTTCATTCTTCATTTCTTATTGATTATGTTTTATAGCAACTCAAAATTTGCTTATTCATATTAGAGGAAGGGTAACACAGGAGGAGTGATTTGCAAGGATGTTTCAGTGGATTTAGTCAGGCATCATCATACAATAATGGAATAAAACCACAAAGTCATAATACCAATGTTCATTTATAAGAAGAAGGAGGGGAAAAAGGAGCAGCATGCCTCCAGTTTTGTTCTTTTTTAAGACTTTCTTGGCGGTTACGGGTCTTTTGTGGTTCCATGTGATTTTAGAAGTGATTTTCTGTTTTCTGTTGTGGGGGAGGAACAAACTTCTCTCTAA
Source organism: Myotis myotis (assembly GCF_014108235.1). Taxonomy (NCBI): domain Eukaryota; kingdom Metazoa; phylum Chordata; class Mammalia; order Chiroptera; family Vespertilionidae; genus Myotis; species Myotis myotis. The sequence continues at coordinate 11,941,169 of NW_023416319.1, forward strand.
TAACCTCAAGGTTCTTCTGGCTGCTCTAATAATCAGATAGACATGAAATAGATTAACAAGAGAAAATAACCAAATTGAATACATACATATGTACATGAGCACGGGAGCCCCCAAACAAATGAGAGGTTCAGAGATAGAAAGGGGGATAAAGTTATATAAGACATCCTGAGCTAGAGATGAGGTAATGCACCTTGGGGGCATCAAAGGGTCATTGCAAGATGATAAGAAAAGCAGATGTTTAATTAAATGAAAGTTTGCCCTGCCATGTAGGGGGGTCAAAAGGTTATTGCTAGTAATCTCTTATGGGCAAAGCCTCTAATTCAAGTTCTTCTAGGCAGTAAAAGCTGCGGGGGAGGGGGGAGTGTGTGGGGGGGGGAGTGTATGGAGGGAGAGAGCAGAAGTTTCTCCTGAATCTGTGGCTAAAGTTGCCTTTAGTTCAAAACAATCAATACCACAGAGGCACATCGTGGGGTGACTCATTTTGGACCCCCACATTGTGAAAAATGCCATTGGAATTTTGATGATTGCATTGAATCTCCATAGATGACTTTATGGACATTTTAACAACATTAATTCTTTCAGCCCATGAATACATCTGTGAAGGGGCTGGAGCTGAGAACATGCTCCTTTTAAGATCTTGGGACATCGGTGGGATTGACTCTGTCAGGGTCTCTGTGCCTATAGGACTATTTATGGGCTGTGGTTGGGACAGGCGGGAGCCCAGTTCCAGGGCTTTGCAGTATCTGCATGATGAGTTTGGTGGGTTTACCTCCATGCAGTGGTTCTCAACCTGTGGGTCGTGACCCCTTTGATGGTTGAATGACCCTTTCACAGCGGTTGCCTAAGACCATCCTGCATATCAGATATTTACATTACAATTCATAACAGTAGCAACATTACAGTTATGAAGTAGCAACGAAAATAATTTTATGGTTGGGTCACAACATGAGGAACTGTATTTAAAGGGCCAGAAGGTTGAGAATCACTGCTCCATGGGCTCCTGGACTATGGCTGGGAAGGACTGGAACCGGTTCACTGGCCACTTCAGGGTCCACAGCTGGGACCGAGGGTTGTTTGCCTATTACCCAACATACGGTAGGAGTGGCTTCTCTTGGGTCCCTTTACATATGGTGTGGGTGATGGTCCCATAGCCAAGTGGAGCTGTAGCTGTGTCCTCAGGAGTATGGAGCTATTTCCAGGTCAGTAGCTGGGACCACTGTTGGCAACTCAGCCACCTGGGCGTGAGCCTGCCTTCTCTAAAAGGCTCTCCAATGCTTTAGACCCCTCTGGGGTTTCACCATCTCTGACCTTGACCCCAAAGCCCAACCCCCCTCCAAAGCCACTTTTGTCCATATGGATGTTAAATTATTGTTGCTCAGGGAGTATGCATACAAGGGATGTCTTATTTGGCCATTTTGGTGACATTGTTCCAAAAGAACCATTGGTGTCTTTTTATAAAAATTTTAAACTGAATGTATTGGGGTGACATTGGTCAATAAGATTACATAGGTTTCAAGTATACAATCCTATAATACATCATCTGTCTATTGTATTGTGTGTTTACCACCCAAAGTCAAGCCTCCTTCTGTCCCCCTATTTATCCCCCCTTTACCCTTATTCCACCTGTCCCTGTCCCCTTTACTTTTGCTTAATCCCTTCACCTATTTTACCCCATCCCCCAAGCCCACTTCTCTGACAGTTGTCAGTCTGTGTTCTCTGTATCCATGAGTCTGTTTCTATTTTGTTTGCTAGTTTGTTTTGCTCATTACATAGCACATATAAGTGAAATCATGTGGTATTTGTCTTTCTCTGACTGCCTTATTTCACTTAGCATAATACATTGTGTCTTGATTGAAACAAAATAGCAGATAGCAAAAGAGGGTGGTGGAATGAAAGAGGACAGATTCTAGGTTGTGGATTTTACATTTGCTTTATTTTCTTAATCTCAGGGAGGGGATGTGGTTCAGCTTTGGATCCATTGCACCTCTGGGTGGGTGAGGCTGAGTTGAAACTGGGAACTTTGGTTGGTTTGGCCTTGAAGCCCTCCTCTTGCTATGTTCCTTCAATAATCTGTAGCTTTGTGGTATGAGTTGATGGTAAAAAAATAAATTCCTATTTTGATTAATGACTCCAGTGTACCAAGGGCATGAGAAGTTTACCCAAGGTGTCGGAACGAGTCTCCGGCTGGCTCTACTGTGTCCTTTAGGGTGGCCAGGGTCCCTTGATGAATGAATGAAAACCTTGGTTTGTTACTCAGGAAGCAATGGAGATGATGCTCAGCCTGTTTTGGCAGTAGATTGTCATGTGACTCTATCATATTTGGTAATGAACAATCATGATTTTCCTGATGCAAATCTCTTTCCTCCTTCCCTTAATGATAATGGGCTCCTTAATATCTTTGTTCTTCTTACATGTTATCTTTTACAGTGCCAGATATTCAGAGTAGGATCTTTTAAAAATAAATCTTCCTCTCTGCTCTGTTCCAGATGGCTTCTGTAATTGGTTTATTAGTTTTGCAGATGTTACAAAGAAATTTAGAAAAAAAGCCAGCAATGGATTGCAGCAGCTAGTGAAAGGGCCTCTTTCCTGTTGATTATTCTGTTTGGAAACAAATAGAATCCGTGTATCAGCTGAGGCACTGTGTTCCATAAACTCAGCATTTGTGAGGTTTTCTGAACTGCAGATTTATCACTTGGTAGGAGAAGCTGGTTGCTTCCTGGAAGACTGGGTTCCTGCAAATCATATTTCCCATTAAACTGACTTCTGGAAAAATTGTGTAATTATAATCCTTTATATTTTAAATCACTTTTTAGAGTTTTAAGAGTATTTCATTAGTAATCTTGAAAAGAAAATCAAGCAGGCTTAATTATTACTATTGTGATTATTCCCATATCCCCGAGAGACACAATATGACTTCTTAAGGTCATATAACTTTCAAGAGGTAGAATGATTCAGATCTTCTGGCTCTTGGGATAGTCTACTTTGCTTCCCACTATTATCATACATGTCTCTAGTATGCAGGAGCCCTGAGTTCCATGAGGTAGATATTCTACCTACAAATAGAAGGTGGTGTTCACAGTCCTAAGCTTCAGGGAAGGAATCAGGAGACAACTCAACTTGCACTGGAATATCCTTCATTCTTTGATATGGTATGGCCTTAAATGTCATTCAGTCCAACTGCCTATCCGGTGTAGTTGTCTTTCCTTCAGCATCCCTGACTGATGCCATTCAGTCTCTAGCAAAATGTTTCTAGTGATACATTTATTTGGGGATAATTGTAAACTATTAGAATGAATTAAAATGAGTCTTTTACTACTTCAGATTATTATTAGGATAGCCATCTTGGAGAAGGTAATGCTTGTGGGTGTCAAAACATTTTTGGAGAAGATGATTTAAAGTTACTGTAGCCTTAAAATTTCCAACTAAAAAGACTTCTTATATTAGAAATTGGTCATCTTGTTAATGCTAAGTATTTTTACTTAATACATCTTGGCCCTCTAGTATAATCTCATACTTAATGCATCCTTACCCTCTAGTATAATCTCATACTTAATACATCTTGACCCTCTGGTATAGTTTCATACTTAATACATCTTGGCCGTCTGGTATAGTACTCTTTTACCTTCACACTCCATTATTTTATACCCAGGAAACTCCTACACTGTTTATGATTTTTCTCTGTTTTTCCCCTCACTGAATAACTCTCTGACTTTCCTTATTTACCCTTCTTTCCTGGCTTGATTGCTTTTCTTGTCCCAGCGTTTATTACTCCCTGAATGTGACTGGCTACAAATGGTAAGAAGGATTGAGAGACTCAGGGTGCTAATATGGAAAGACCTGGCTTGGCTTGGCAGCCAATAGCCGCAGGTTCTGCCCACATTGCTCTCTTGTCCCTTCTCTTCCTACCTACCCCACAGTGCTGACAGCCTGCCACCTTGCTGTGGGCTCCTTGCCATCGTCACAGATGGGCCTACTCTGTTGGAGTAGGGAAATCGTGTATGAGAAGTAAATGTGGTCATTGAAATCACTGCTGAAATTGTTGCCATAGGATAAATTAGTCTACCTGCTTGGTTGAGTCTTTTCAGCAATGTGCTGCAACTTATGCATTTCATACTAGAATTTTCCAACCACTTAAAGGAATGGGGGTAGGCTTAAATGCGACAAGATAAATCTGTCTTTAACATTTGCTTCCTGATTTTTACAGGAAGTATTTTTTTTACAGAAAGTAATTGCAGATAGTTCAAGTCTCTCTCAGTTTGCCAATGCTATTCTCAGTCATTAATTCATTATTCCATGTAATGTGTGTGGGTTGTTTATCATGTGTCAATCACTGTACTGGGTGCTGGGAATATAGATAAAATAATTAAAACAAGTCCCCTCATCCTAACAAAGCTCCCACCATGTTAAACATATAGCAATCTAGAACTTGAGTGGTGTTCATCATTTTAGATAATTTTTGGCATACATTCTTCATAGCAGGGAGTATAATATTTCCAGAAATATGCATGGAGGCAGAACATGGAATTAAGACATAAATTATGTGTATTTGTTGACTAATGAAATATAAATAATATTAAAGTGGCTGACCCAGAGGAAATGAGCACAAGGCTTTCATACATAGGTGGTATCAAAGTTTTAAATTTAGAGAATCTTGTTGATCCCTGGCATTTCAGAACAACTAGAGAAAAGAATTTTATATATTATGCACATACACAGGGTTGAAAGGATTAGAATCAACTGCACTAGATAGTTGTTTGTTGGTTTGTTTTTTTAAATTCGAATAATGCACAGGTGCCCAGAGACGATTTTACTTCAAATTTGAGCAAACTTCTGTCTTCTTTTGAGCAAACTAAGTGTCTCCTTGGGCTACAAATAATGTCGCACAGATGGAATCTAGGATTTTTCATTTGGCTGAAAACACTCCACCCTTCCTTGATGGTAAAATTACAAACAACCAGCACAGCCAGATTTGCCAGTTTATCCAGGAAATTCCTGGTTATGCCTGTTTGCCCTGACATCTTGTCCAGTTGGCATCCCCTTTGTCCAACAGAGGACTTTCAGTTTGGATAAATTGTACAACCAATTAACAGTTCTTTTTTCCACATTCCCCAACAGTTCCAAAATTCCCCAAGCAATCATGGGGCTCCACACATTCTAGGAGGAGAGTTGGAGTCATAACAAAAAGTATCCCTTTTCCTGCTTGCAAAGTTAGATTCTCCTGCCAACAAAGACATTTTCTTATACTCAGAAGCCCACTAAATATGATATTTGCCTTATTGCTTTACAATGCAGGGTGTGCTGATGGGGCAGGCAGAAATAAAATTAAAATAAACCTCAATTGCATATTTATATGGATTCCCACTTCTGGCACTAGAAGATTTTAACAGATCACGGTGGCTAAACATTATGCAGCTATAAAGAGTGAAGTGGCTGAAAACAGGACACTGTACCAGTCATGCTTTCCAGGTTGCTAAGCGTGGCTGCCTCTTCTTGGAGTGGGAGCTCTCATTTCTCCCCAGAAGAGCTGAGCGGTCTTGGGGAACAGTTTCAACAAAAAAGCAAGGTCTGCAAAGGCTGTTTCTTAAAAGAACAGCACAGTGTTGAAGACAAGGGCTTTACGATGATGAAGATCTGGATTTGAATCCTGAAACTAGAAATAACTTCTAGGTAATAGCTTGCACCTCAGGTTCCTAATCTCTCTAAAGTGAATAGTAATTTCTCTTTTATAGAAGTACTAGAGGCTAGATGCACGAAATGTGTGCAAGAGTAGGCCTTCCTTTCCCCTGCTGCCTGCACCGGCTTCCCCCCAGCACCTGGGACCCGGGCTTCCCTGCAGAGGGAGGCCCCGCCCACCCACCGCAGCGCCAGCCAGTGGTCTGGGCCGCCCTCTGCACTGCAATCATGGGGCATGGCCGGTCCCTGACCAATTGCATTGCACCCGCCTTGGCTGGCCTGGCGCCAGTGAGTGTCATAGCCTGGTCCTGGATGCTTGTCCAGATGGTCATCCGGGTGATCGGTCCATTGTTCGGCTGTTTGGTCGATTTGCATATTCTGATTTTATTATATAGGATTTTAAGATAATGAACCCAGGGTGTCAAATGTTTTTGACACCTGGATATTTAGGGCCATTTCTCCATTTGGGACTGCAGCCCTCTGCCAGCCCTGTCCTCCCTCTTTGCTTTTTCCTTTTCTTTTTGGTGCTAGCCATGCCTGGGCTAGCCACAGAATTCCTTTGCTGTGTGCAGCTTCAAAGAATACATGGAGCTCTGTGGAGGAGCCTGTGTTTACACTGTATGTAACGCAGCCTCTCTGCTTTCTTCTTCATCTCCTGTCTCGTTTGACTCCTGAGCAGAATTTATTGGGTATTTTCAACTTTCTTGACTTATGTGGGGCGCGTGTATGTGTATTTTCCATCCAGCATTCTTTATCCAAACAGTTATCATGCAGATCAGCAGCCTCAGACACCTGCAGCTCTCCCTGGTTTGTGTGTTCTTTGCGGCTCATCGGAAAAATGCCTCAGGCCCTCTCCTTTCCCCTCTTTGTTTGGAATTCAAGCAATCATGCATCTGTGATCATCACTATAACTACCACACTGAGTTTTAGAATATTTTGTTCCTGTTTTGAGAAGCAGGAGAAGGCTGGATTTTGAAATCAATAGTGACTCTCTCTGGGTAGAAATGCAAGCCCCGCAGCCTCTCTTTGGAACACAGCTTGGTCCCAGAGCACCCCTACACTTAGAAATTGCCCACAAATAGAGTGAGGAGAGTCTGAGGAATGAGGAAATGATGAACCAGAATGTCCCAAGTACAATTCCAATGCTTTATATACGTTAGTTCATTTAATTCCTACAAACCCCTCCACTTGATAGAAAGGGAAATAGAAGGCTTGGAGTTCAGTGATTTGTTCAAGGTCAGATGCCCAGTGAGCAACAGAGATGAGACTACATCTTTGGTCTGCATGCCTCCATCTCTTGTTTTTCCCCCAACCATGTATATCATGTTATATTCACTACAAGATAAATAATTTATATTAAATACAATAACTGATTATACTGATAATCATAATAACTGGTAAGTGAAATTATGCCTGTTTTCTAAATAAAATGTGTCATCAATTTATGTGGAGAATTTAAATAATGCAAGAAAACAATACAGCAATATAAGGGCTGGATATAGTAGTTAAATGGAACAATGTCTAATGACATCTCTCTACATATAGCTATACTAACACAAAGATACACTCTTCAAAAGGTATGATCAATGGGGAACCAATATCCACTTCTTTTCCAATTGCCCTTCCTCTTAAGACCAAAGAACAATAAAAGGATCCTCAAAAAAATCTCTGGTTGTTCTATATTTTCCCGTGTTCTATAGTCTCAGGCCACGAGTTTGACATGCTTGCTATAGAGAGAGGCTCATCTACACAACTCAGAGCAGCCAGGTTTCTTATCCATGTGAATCACTTAATTCTTATAAATGGCATTTGCTACTATACAGATCTATAATTAGTTTCTCAACATGAAACACCCCAAAAGGAATTTTCACACATATCTGTTTTTTTTTCACATTAATTCATTGTTTCAACAAATATTTATTAAATGCATGATTGATTTTGGTCACTGTTCTAAGTGCTATCGACAGGTCAGTGAAAAGCAAAAGGAAACAAACACAGAAATCCCTCTGCTCTCCTATAGCTTATATTCTGGTGACAGGGGGCAGATAATGAGTGATAGGGACACAGTACATATGTGCAATATCTATCGTGTTAGATAATACCCAATGGGAAAGTAAAAAAGGGGGACCTGTGGGGTGTCACATTAATCATGGTTGTTTAGGAAATGGCATGTTGAGATGTGACATTTAAGTCGAGACCTGAGAAAGGCGAAGAAGTGAGCCATGGGGATGTCTGTGGAGGAACATTCCAGACAGAAGGAAGAGGTGGCAGCAGTGTGTTTTCCATCCAGGAGGTTGCGGCTGAATGAGTAGAGGGCAGATTCATAAGAGTTGTTGCTAGAGACATAACCGTGGGTCAGATAGTATAGGGCATTGTTGCCCATTTTAAAGTCTTGCAGGCAATTTTACTGTGAGAGCAATGGGGAGCCCATTGGAGGTTTGGGTGTACAGAATGACATGATTTGATTTTCCCTTCGTGGGATTAGCTTAGAATGGACTTCATTTTGCAACTTCTACTCATTCCATTGTTTCCTCCACCTCTTTTCTATATTAAGTGAACTATCTAGAATCAGGCAGTTCTTCTGAATCTTAAAAGGACTCAAAGTCTAGAATGAAAGATTTTGCGAGGAGAAATTGTCCTTTCTTTTACCCTTTACTTTTCAGTGTCTAGCACAGTGCCTACCACATAGAAGATACTAAATATTTGTTTAATGTGAGCTGAAGGACGAACTGGGTTTTCTGCTCTCTCAAGAGTCTTGATGCTTAAGAAGATGGATTGCTTTTGCTTGTCTCCTTAATTTTCAAACACTGGGTGATATTAAAACTTTCCCACTCTCTTTTCTCTAATACTTACTAATTAATGCAGGGAATTTGTTACAACTCTCCAATCTGACATTTCCAACATTTATTTACTTATTTTATCTTGGAGATCTTATCTCTTGCTTATCTAACCTTTCTTCTTGACCTCTCTCTTATTTTCATTCTAGCATACTTTCTTTTAAATTAATGTATATTTTTCTGTAAATATAGTTTATTGTAAAACTTTTGCTCTTCTCTTTCACTGACTTCTTAAGACAAGAGACTCATTGAGTCCTTCTCATCCCTTCCTCCCTCCAGCCTTCCTTCCCTCCCTTCCTCCCTTCCTTCTTTTGAATAAATTTAAATGGCATTGGAGTTACTTTTATGAGATAAGAAACTCCAAGCTAAGAAAATGCAACCAAAGTGTGAGCTTTCTCCTTCAACAATGAGGTCTTCTCTTGCTCCCCATACTGGAGAATTCTGTCCTAACAATAGTAGAGAAATAAGAGTTAAGGTTATTTTGCAACTTTTCTTTCTCTTTTTGTGCCAGATAGATTTTCTATAATCTTATATTAAAATGCAGTTTTCAACATAATCTATCCTCCCGCCATCATTCTATCCCCATCTGCACGCAGGTCTCTAACCACATTTATTTTCTAAACATTTGCTGACTTTGCCCTTCAAAACACATTTGGGTTGGGTACAAATGAGAAGCTTACATGGAGAGGGAAATGGCTTTGAGAAGATGTTTTGGAACTTGGGTTTTTAAATATTTAATCTCATGTAAACAGCTTTACTAAAGGTCTTTAGAGATTCTGCTTTGGTTTCTATCATTATGGCAATCAAAATGGAATAATCTGAGTACAGTGATATATTACATAGTGACTTAAAAGGCCATGAAGATGAATAGCTTTTAAAGAAAAGAACAAAGTTGTTTAAAATTATTATTAAGATTTGGGATCAGGGTAAGAGTATTAATGCTCTCTACATATAAATATAATTTTTAATTGGAGTAGCATGTACAAAATTAAGGTCACAGTTATAATGGATACTCACTGTTAAGAAAAGATTAGAGATAATTGGTTATATTCTTGTATCAACTGTGCTATTGAACATCTGTCTGTTTTAGGGGCCAATCCAATAAGTTTCTTACTTGACATTATTTCTGCGTGTGTCCTTGCCATCTGCTTTAGGTGAACGGAACCCTCATTATTGCAGCAACCTCTCAAGGGTTCTGATATCCTGGCTTTTGTAACACACTATCTGAGGCTCCTTTTTCTTTGTCCCTCTGGAGACTGGTAAACTATTTCTAGTGTGAAATGCCTGGATTTGCGGGCACTGAGATAAAGGTAATATCTGATTTTACTATCACTCTCTAACACCTACTCTGCTTTGCTAAGTCTCCAATTGTGTGACTCTATTCAATATTGTCATCAGGGACTTCAACTGACACAGTGTTAGTGCTCTTACCCACTTTCAAGAAGAGGGTCTAATTTTTTAATAAAAAGGGAAGAAATCTTTTGATAACACCAGCCTCAAAGCCTTGGAGAAGATAATGGACTATTAGAAAATAGACGTCCCTAAATCTTAATTTCATGTGTTGAATCATTAAAAATTATTGTGTCTCTCTGTGTGAATATATGTGGATTAATCTCTTAGCCTTCAGTGAAAGTGAACCCATGAAATTGCCTCTGAGCTATCAAATGGCGATTTGAAAATCCTTTCAGTAAAAAGGCATTAAACAGAATAATGGCAGAACTTAATGGCTTGAGGTTTTTCCTTCCCTTTGCTTTAAACTATCTAGTTTACTCCTCCATTAGCATGGATTACACACTTGAAAATATAGAGTTTAAGGGTGCAGACCCTCATGCCAGGGGACCTACCCTTTGCCTTTCGGTTGCTCTATGACATTGAATAAGCCATTTATTTCTGTGTGCTATTGTTTGCTTAGATGTAAAAATGGATGATGATATTGTTTTCCTTATAATGTTGTTTTGAAGGCGAAATGAGTTAATACGTAGAAAGTGCTTAGAATATTGCCCTGCACAGTGTGAGTACACTACAAGTGTTAGCTCTTCTAACAAAGAATGTTAGCTATAGCTATTATTATTATAATGACACTAGAGGCCTGGTACATGAGATTCATGTACTTGGCAGGGGTGGGGGGGTCGGGGTGGTGGTCCCTCAGCCCAGCCTGCACCCTCTTGCAGTCTGGGAGCTGGCCTAAGAGGCAGTCGGACATCCTTAGTGCTGCCATGGAGGTGGAAGAGGTTCCTGCCACTGCCTCTGCGCTTGCCAGCCATGAGCCCGGCTTCTGGCTAAGCGGTGCTCCCCCTGTGGGAGCACACTGACCACCAGGGGGCAGCTTCTGCGTTGAGCATCTGACCTCTGGTGGTCAGTGCGCGTTATAGTGACTGGTCGTTCTGCCATTTGGTCAATTTGCATATTACCCTTTTATTATGTGTTTATTATATAGGCTACCCATCTGCAGTAGATGTCTGCTGGTTAATCTCTTTGCTTTGGAAGGATCTCTTGAATTTCCATTGAGAACCATGTCTTCTACATCATGGATGGTCTCATTTGGACTCTCAATTATGGCAGCAGTATTACCCTTAGACTTAGGCAAGAAGGACCACCTGACTCAGGGGCCCTTGAACTTTGGGGTCCTTTAGGTTGCCTGGGACCAGCCAACATGGAAGTACCAGTCAGGCAAGGTACCCCAGCTTAGACCAAGATCCATGTGATCTTAGTTCATTTATCTTGGGGGTACCCTCCAATTATCTACCTCATACAGGAGGTTGACCATGTGTCCCAAGGACCTCTGGGACTATGACTATGAGATTGTCCCAGGGGTTCATAGTCAGGAAAGCAGCTTAGTAAGTAGAATGCTCCTGCTGACCATCACAAGATTTCTTTCACAAGATTACATGAGAGATTTGTCTCCAGAATAGTGCTAATATTCTGATTGGGGTGATGCTTATTCATGTTGAACATGAGATGAATTCAAGGCTCTGGTCTACAGGCAGTCTGCAAGTAGCTCTTGGGGAAGAGCCACTAGTGTTTTTGCTTTCTATCTTCTGAATATGGTGTTGCCTCTGGCTAGCATTATCAAAGGTAGTGGTGGTAGCAGCAGAAGTCCTAGTCCTATTCTGTGTGCTCTCCACCATTGCCATTCAGGAGATCCCACAATACTCACCTGAGGCTCTGTGGCCCCATCATACAGTCCTGCAGCACTAACCACAACTGTGTGTTCTGACTGCTTTCAAGACTGTTCTTTCTAATGCCAGCTGTTCAATTGAACTGAAGTTCTTCAGGGTCTCTAATCTCTCAAATGCAGTGAAAGATAGAAACCTACTCTGATTGTACTCAAATTTGAACTGGAAGCCTTTGCTTGAGTGGTAAGGCAAGACAATTACTCAAAAGGCAGACAAACTAGAATGAAAGAATAAAAAAAGTCCCTATTTTTAGATAACATGAATCTATAAGGAACCCGCAAAAAAAAAAAAAAAAAAAAAAAAAGCCGTAGCATTAACGAGTTTAATAAAGTCACAGGAAAAATTCAAAGCATAAAAAACAATTGGGTATTTGCACATTAGCAGTGTACATTTGGAAACCAGAATTAAAATTTTACCATTTACAGTAGCTGAAAAATAATAAAATATTTAGGTATAAATATAAAAAAGTGTATAGGATCTATATGTTGAAAACTATAAAACATGGATGAAAGTAATCCAAATATCTAAATAAATGGAGAGACATAACATTTTCATAGACTGGAGAATCATCATAGGAAATATGTGAATTCTTCCAAAAATTATTTGAAGATTTAAATACCTATAAAATTCCAGCAGGATTTTGTTTCAGTAGAAACAGATAAGCTGATTCTAAGTCTTACATGCAAATACAAAAGAACTAGAATAGCTAAAACAATTTTGAAAAAGAATAAAGTTACCCAATTTTAAGATTTACCTTCAAGCTATGGCAATCAAGTGTATAGAATTGGCAAAGAGATAGACATATAACCCAATAAAACTGAATAAAAAGTCCAGAAATAGGTCCTCATAAGAACAGGTATTCTATTTTTGACCAAGTTACAAAAGCAATGCAATGAAGATCCTTTTCAACAAATGGTGCTGGAACAATTATATATCCATAGGCAATAAAAAAAAAAAACTAAAAAAAAGAACCCTTTGATTTAATTTTCTACCTGTACAAAAATGAAGTCAAAATGGATCATTGCCTTAAATGTAAAATGCAAAACTTTTAGAAGAAAACAGCAAAAAATCTATATAACTTTGGTGATGAATTCTTAGACATGACTCCCAAAGCATGATTCATAAAAGAAAAGTTTAATTAACTGAACTCCCTCAAAGTTAAAAATGTTAACTATGCAAAAGATACAATTAAGAGAATAAAAAATAAGCTGTGGACTCAAAGAAATATTTGCAAACCATGTATCTTGCTATAGATTTTAACCAGAATATAGCAATAACTTTCAAAAATCAAAAATAAAAAACACAATAAAACTAATTTTCTAAAGGGCTAACAGCATGAACTTTTCCAAAGAGGCTATAAGATGACAAACAAGTACATGAAAAAGTATTTAAAGTCATTAGCCACTGCAAATTAAAATCATGATGAGATGCTACCCTTCACATCTAATAGCTTAATACAAAGCATTCAGTACCAAGAGCTGACAAGGAATGTATACGAACTGGAACTCGTCAGAAGTTACTGGTGGGAATGAAAACTGGTGCAGCCACTCTGGAAAATGGTTTGCCTTTTTTTTTTTTTAAGTTAACATAATCTACTGTGGGGCTCAACAATTCTATCCTTGGGAATATATCTTAAAATATATTTTCATGCAAAAATCTCTATATGGGTGGTTATAGAAGCTCTAGTAATAGTTGATCCAGGCTGGAAACAAACCAAATGTCCTTTAGTAGGCGAATGGACAAACAAACAGAGGTACAGCCACAGAGTGGGATACAGTGCAGATTCAGATATAGCAGAACAGAATTGGGATAAAGGCAACTTACCTGAGTCCCAAAGGCATTATAGTGAGTGAAAGAACCTGGTCTCCAAAGGTTACTACTGCATAAATATACTTATAACATCCTCAAAATGATAAAACTGTAGCTATGGAGAATATACAAGTGGTTTCTGGGGGTTCTGATTGGGAAGACAGGGTGAGTTAAAAAGATAGCATGAGGGTGTTTTATTTGAAGTAACTGAAATTTCTGTGTACTGATTATTGTGTTTGCATGAACCTGTGTACCACCAGGCTGTGGGATCAATCCCCAGTAGGAGGTGTGCAGGAGGCAGCCGATTGATGATTCCCATCACTGATGTTTCTCTCTCTCTCTCTCTCTCTCTCTCTCTCTCTCTCTCTCTCTCTCTCTCTCTCTCTCTCTCTCATCTCCCTTCTTCTCTGAAATCAATAAAAAAACATTTAAAACAATGTTCGGACAGTGTTTCAGCAAAGAACATAAATATCAAATGTGCACTCAGCATCATTCATCATTAGAAAAATTCAAACTTACAATGAGAAATCCCTACTCACTTATTTGGGTGGCTTACACAAAAGCTGATAGTGTCAGATACTTGTGAGGACGCAGAGAATCTAGACCAGGAGGGTAAATGCTAGAGCCATCCTGGAAAACAGGTTTGTAGTTTGTTTATAAAGTTAAATATACACTGATCAATATGACCCAGTCATTCCATTCCTAGGTTTTTATCTGAAAAATAAAAAAATTATGTTCACATAAACATGAGCATCAATGTTTATGGCAGCTATAGTCATAATCACCCAAATTTCAACTGGTGAATAGGTAAATGAACTCGGGCACACTTTGACAATTGGATAGCACTCAGCAATAAAAAGGAACAAGCTACTGATACAAGTAATGATATGGATGAATCTCAAATGCATTGTGCTAAACTGTAAAGGGCAGATTCAAAGAGCTATGTTCTATGTGAGTGCATTTATATGACATTCTGGAAAAAAGCAAAAAATATAGAAGGGGGGCAGAAACAAGGGACTAAGATGTGAGGCGAATGTTTGATTATACAAGGGGCCTGCGGTAACTTTAGAGTATGATGGGAAGCTCTGTGTTGTGACTGCATTGATGGTTATAGAGACACATTCGTCAAGGCTCATAGGACTGTCTACTAAAAAGAATACATTTTCTACATATACTAGTAAATGAAACTTCAATAAACTGAGTTAAAATGTAAGGCTACAGAGATGGTCAAATACAGGGTTGGGCAAAAGTAGGTTTATAGTCATTCCTATGGAAAATTATACAATCATTAAAAAATAATAATACAAGAATAAACTCTTGTGTTTCATTTAGTCACAATTGTAAACCTGCCTTCACCCCATGTGACACTTTAATAAAAAATTAAAAACAAATTAAAAGCAGCATGCTATGAGAAACAGGATAATAAATACTAGTTACTGTATACATCATCACAGAATCTCAGTGATTTACCATAACAGCATTGTATTTTTTTTCCTCAAATTTCTGAGAGATTTGCTGTCAGGGCATACGCTAGAGTATTTCCTCTCCAAGTACTAACTCAAGGATCCAGTCTCCTAGCTCCAGAATGGCTATCATCAGCAAAGGTTTCTCTGTGGACAAGGGATGATACTAGAAAATCATGAGTGGGCAGATTTCAGGCTTGAGAATGGTGAACATCATTTTCGCTCATATTCTATTGGATAAAGGTAGTCAAGTGAGTTCAACTGGAGGCAAGAAAATTTAGTCTTCCCTTTTCTGTTAGGGAAATAATATTGGGTTGATAAACATGGAACATTATTTTGTCTTGCATAGACTCTATTTCAAAATATATAATGCAATCCATTTGGAGGAAGCAAAAGGAACATTTGAAACACGAATAAGCAATGAAGGACTGAGCGATTTAACAGGGCTTCATGGAGAAAGCAGAACTTCAGTTGTGCCCTGACAGATGAGGGTGATTTGGACTGGAGGAGGGACCAGGGAAAGTATTGGTTCTGGGGATCCTTGACTCATTATAGATTTACCTACACAAAGAACAGCACGGGAGTGTCCGTACTACATAGCCATTGATGGACACATCCCCCATTCACTGCATGAAAATTTATGAAACAATTGGAGTTGGAAGTTGGGCTTGCCTCTACCGTACCTAGGTGCCAGCTTAAGCAATTGTTTTTCCCATCAGGGATGTAATAATCTTTTACATGACATGGCTTCAGGCAAGAGAATTTCCTGACCTGGATTAAGAGCATTTTGTCATGTATCTCCTTCCTCCCATGACATTTTCTGACCACTTCCTCATGTCCTGTATTCTTTCACTCAGTGGCCTCCTTTTCTCTCTGCTTTGCATACATTATAGTCTCACCTTCTCTAATAGATTGTTCTCTCTGAAAGCAGATAGTGGGTTTTTTTTCCCTCAGCACTAAGCACAGTGTGGGAGGCATAATGTCAAAAACGAAGACATGTTGATTTCTTGACGCATTGGGTCTTGAAAAATATCTGATATCATGAATTGAAATCTTTCTATCCTTTTCATCTTTGCAGTTAGTCCGTGAAGGAGCAAGAGGCTAGGTTGCAATGCCTATCATCATGAAGCTGCACTGGCTCGTCATCGTGGGAGACGAAGTGCTGAGCTGAATTTTATGGAAAGATGAATGCCTCCCACCCTGCCTTTCTCATACAGCCACGAGTAATCCACCGTGTGCTGGATGTTTTGTGCTCCAATGTTTTATTCATTAATGCTCCACCACATTTACAGTTTGGAGCCATGTGTGCCCGTATGTGTGTTCAAGATTGGCTTCAAGTCTTAGTGCTATCACCCTCAAGACAAGGGGGTTTGGTCCAACCATGATTATTCCCCCGGATCTCCTTTGCCAAGTTGGAAGCGTAGATGAGCAAGGAAACAGGAATGAAATGTCATGTAAAATCCAATACATATCCAATTGGTGTGCCTCCAAGAAAAGAATCTTTATATGAAACTGGCATCTTAGGTTAATTGATGAGTCTGTTAAATACATCAATTGAATGAGAGAAGAATAAACCAATTTCTACTTTCTAATATGAAACATGATCTCTCTAGGGATGTGAATAATTGAGTTTTCATTCCCATTATCTTCAAATTGTTGCATCACTGGGCATCTTGGCAACAACAGTAACAAGTGCGAGAGGGCAATGTTTCCACTGCTGAGTCATCCCATGTCTCACTGGAATCCTTTGTCTTTTTTTTTTTTTTAAATTACACTTTTTTTTTGTTTTTTTAAATGTGTTGTTAGTGATTTTTATTTTTTATTTATTTTATTTTATTTTTTTTGAGAGAGAGAGAGAGAGGGAAGGAGAGAGGTAGAGGGGATAGAGTGATAAAAACATCAGTGAGAGAGGAACATCATCCATCGGCTGCTTCCTGCATGTCCCCTACTGGGGATCAAGCCTGCAACCCAGGAATGTGCTCGGACTGGGACTCGAACCGTGAGCTCTTGGTTCCTGGTTCACACTCAGTCACTGAGCCACATCCATCTGGGCTGGAGTCCTTTGTCTTGAGGACTGGGGTCAGGTTCTGAGCATCTATTAGATTTGTCATGTACATAACTAAGAGCATAATATTTGTAATTAAAAATCAGGCTCTCCTAGGGTCAAGCCCCGGCAAGTGTTTTAAGGTGTTAAATGGGGATGTTGTTGACTTTCTAAATACCAAAAAGATGGATTATTGTCCTGACCCAAGCAGGTGGGACTAATGACAAGCCTGACAAGTCTTTGGGAGACTTATTTTCAAGCTCTCTCTGTTTCCAGTTTGTTCAGTACTTCAAATGCTCAGGAAAAAGTTTCCCTGGGAACACACTGCTCATCTCACCGCCTCCTTCCTTGGATCAGAAACTAATTTACCATCTAAGACACTTGAAGCCATGCCTCTGTGGTTCTGCAGTTGCTCCAGACCCTCGGCAGTTCTGAATCGCAGTGCATCTGTTTTGCAGTCTCCCCATTGCTGCCTTTGAAGAAAGCCTGGTCACCCCTGCATCGTTGCTGCCAAAAGTCTTCTTCAGTTTGGCTTTCTGGCAGGCCTTCAGAGTTGCTGGCAGTAGTTCCATTAATTACAGAATGTAGATAACCGACAACATCCATTAGTTTTGGATCTATTCCCCTCCCTGGAATCTACCCAACACTGGCTGAAGAATGCATCGGCTGGCTCCAAAGCCAAGGTCAAGAGGAACACACACAGGAGGATTAGACAAATGTGGAAGAGAAGGATGAAACAGAGGAGGAGGAGAGCTACAATATTTCCTCAGGTTGAAAACTGGGTTGGATACATACTTTAGAACCAGAAAAAAAATATAAGACAGTCTGGAATTTAGGCATTAAGGAAATGTCTAAATATTGAGGTTTACTAAAGAATGTTCTGCGGGAAAGGTGAGGACAATGGTGAAGATCACATTTATTGCGTATTATATAGACGTTTTACATCGCTTCATCTGTATTTTCTAATTTACTCCTATAGACATAGGGTATCCTTTATTATCATATGCATTTTACATATGAGGAAACCAAGAATCAAGGAGATACAGTACCTTGCTTAATGTGACACAGGTAATAGTTCTCAGGAAGACTTAAACTCAGCTCTGTTTCATAACATAGTAGGTACTTTCATTTTTTCTCATTTGTTTTAAATATTGTAGCAAGTGCTGTTGTTGTCCCCAAATCTCCTTTACCAGCTATGTGGGTAATTCCTGCATTTCTGTGCACTTCTCCTAAGGGTTTTCCCCTGCAGACTATTTGGAGGACTACCTTTGGCCTCTGGGAACTGCTTTGATCTGACACACCAGAAGCCAGCAGTGCCTGGGGTTTCATTGCAGTTGGAGAGTTGTGAGTCACTCCTGAAGGACCGTGAAAGCCCAGCTCCTCTGCCTTGAGAAGGACAAACTCTGCAATGTCACTGTGCTCCAGTCCCCTTGCAGCTCCAGACTGAAGGCCAGGATGATGCCTAAAACCATACCCTGCCTGGCATCTTCCCCTTCTCTTTCTTGCTTCTTTCACTGTCTTCCTGGTTGCACCCCTATGTAACTCACACACAAATCCTTGGCCTTGTGCCTGCTTCCTGGGGAATCTGAACAAGGACAGCTATGCTTTGGTCTTATTCCAAACCTGATACCACAAAGAAGACAACTTTATTGAAAGTCAATATAAAATAATAATTGAACACAGCTAATGAAGAAACTTGAGGGATTCTTCTGCATGTGGATTTGGTCTTCTGGTTACTGTCATTTTATTCAATCATTCATTCAACAAAAAATGTATTTTCTATCAAGTGCCCATGACCAATATTGATGTGTACACATCCCTTCATAGGCAAGAATACACTTTTCAGCATATACATTCAGGATACTCAGAATGAATAGAGAAAGAAGTCTCGGTAAAATTCAACTCTTTACAAACATGTGCATCATTTCAACTTCCACAATATAATTTATTCTGGATCTGAATTGATGGTTAGGGTGTTTTTCATGGCTGAGTGGTGTTTGAGACAGAGAAGCCTAAGGAAGAGGTTGGCGTCAGACTAGAAGCCTTCATTCACAATTGGCTGAGTAACTGTCCTCCATGCAGTAATGATAAAACCACCATCCTTATAAGTTTTAGAGATTTGTCTTGAGAAAAATGGTGAGTCATAGAAACAAAAGGATTCATCAAAGAAAATGTTATTAATAATATGATTATTTATGGAAGGGAGATATTGCCCTGGCTTCCGGTTACTCCTCTACTCAAAATTTATAATTTACTGTGAAAGGTAGAGCTTAGCATAAAATTCATGGGGTGTGGGTCAAAGGGTCACAGAGTCAGAATCAGTGGTTCAGAGGAGCTAGGTGGGGTCGTTCGGTCACCATTTCATGGTGGAGGAAGCCTGAGTAGCTCAGAATCCATGGTTGATGATGAGTGATCATTACAGTGATAATGATACTTATGGTGAAAATGATGATGATATTAATGTGATAGTGACCACTAACGTTTTTCTTTAAGCCAGACACTGCTTTAAGTGTGTTATTTTGTTTACTTATTTAATCATCACAACTATTCTACCAAGAAGGTAGTGTTATTAACCAGTTTGATTGACATGGATAATGAGAGAATTTAAATAGGCCGCCTAAGTCTTCAACATTAGTAAGTACTGAGGAAGGCAAAATAGTGCTGTAAGCAAAAGCTGTGGTGCTCTAGCTGTGGTGAATAGGATCAGTGGACCTTGCCAATTTCTTTGGCATTTCCCCCGAAGTAGCTCAGAACTTCCCCAGGGATCGTTTTTGGGAGGCACGCCATTCTGATTCCAAGGAGGAGCTGCAGCCTGCAGAGAGAGGGAGTTGTCATGAATCCCAGGGCTAAAGGCTGTGATTCTAAAGCTCTTCTGCTCCCGAGATTTTGCTGAGTGTTTTTCATCATTCATTCAAAATGAACATTTCAAACTCAGACTATAGTAACCATTAGCTTAACCATATGGGTAATGAGTTTGGTATTTATTTTCTTACTAAAAATGTCATCTCTTTTTCTCCCTTGCTGGAAAAGTATGTAAGTATTTTTCCCCACCTTCCTTGCTCAGTCCTTTGGATTGCTCATTTGATGACACTCCATATATATTTCTGAGAAGGTGTAGTTTAAAAAAAAATAAGTTTAAAGTTTTTGTTCTTCTGAAATCACATAAGAGAATCATTTCTGAAACATCTCCCTTCCGGTAACCGGTTCCGCCAATGTGTTTTCAAAACTTGTAAAATCTCTATCACTTATTATTTTATAGCTAGGCTTAATCACCCAACTATAAATTTAATACCTTCGCATTATTGTAGATGGCATGTCAGTCTGAGATCTGGCAATAACAGTGCCATCTCATAAATCTGATGAAAATGGTGAGCTTTTTCTCACAATGCTGGCATTGAAAATTTTGGTTAATTGAAAAATGATTTGTTCTCACAGGTGTCAAAGGAGGAAAGTTCAAGTTCTCAGACATTAATTAGTAACTAATAACAGGTATTAGATGTCATTAAATAATCATAAATATTTCTATACAACAGAGATAGAATACCTTGTGTGCTGTAGCTAATAAATCACTAAACTTGACCATACTCTTGAATATTTGATGAGTAAATATTTAACTAAGGAAGGAATAGGCTTCCACTGGGGTCTGTGAGGCCCTTGGAGATCAGCATTCTTGGTCACTGGGCTTCATTTTTGCTCATGACGTGTGTGTGTGTGTGTGTGTGTGTGTGTGTGTGTGTGTGTGTGTGTGTGTAGACTCTGAGTAGAAGCTCAAGCATCTCCATTTTCATTGCTACCACCTTCTGTTTACACCAGGGTCCTCCCATTCCTGAATCTTATGTGGAACTCAAGGGTTTATCATATATTTTCGTACCTTTCAGTTCCTAACATAAGCGCAGTAACTATGGAGGGTTTCGAAGGTTTTGCTCTGTTGGTTTTCACAGGAATGAGACAGGAAGTAAAATGGTGACTGTTTCTTTCCATCTACCCAATGAACACCCACACTAGAACATGTTTGGGTCTCAGCAGTGGAAATAGACACTCAGACATGAGGAAACTAAGAGCAAGAAAGCTTGTGGAGCTAGCAGCGAGTTTTCCCTCTACTCCAAGTTCATTGCTTAGGCCCGAAACAAGATTTCTTCTGCTTCCTATTATGAGCGTCCAAGGGCTGGGCTGGTTTAGAAGGTTGGCACAGGCGTCAGTTTTTAATACTAAATTAAAAGCTGCAAAAAGATCAAAGACAAGGATTATCAGAGTGAAAATTATACTTTCCCCCAAAGTCTCAGATCTAAGTTCCGCTTCAGTTCCATTGTCTTTGTTCCTAGTACAGTGCCAAAGCCAAGTTTAGCAACAAACAAAGAAGCAATAGGCTTCTTTAAGATTTGGGACAGGAGAAGGCGGCCACAGAGAAGAGCAGCTCATGGGAGATGAGAGAGTGCCTGGAGACCTGACAGTCACTCTCCAGGACAAATCTCTTAGACCGTGACCATGACAGTATCAACTTCACTTGCTTTTAATTGTTCTCTCAGGACTTTCATAGGATTATCCTGGTCTAAGAGTTAGAATCAAATCATGAATTCCACTGAAAACATGGCATGAAGTTCAGAGAAGCCATTAAAACAGTTTAAGCAGAGAAGTGACAAGACCTGATTTATGATTAATAATCTCCCTCTGGCTGTTGTGTAGATGAGTTGGGAACTGTAGCCATGGTCTTGGTGGAAGCTCCCAGCCAGCCCATTGGAATGTGATTGAAATAGAACTCCGACATCCAAGTGACTCTGCCCCCCTCATCCACCGAGCCAGGCTCTGCCAGGTTCCAGTATGCTCTTCAGGCTACAGTAACAGAACACCCCCTCTTTTGATCAACTTTTGGGCAATCATTTGCCTCTGAAAATATTTTTGAGATATTTCTATCTCTATGTTTTAATTTTTCTTTTATTTTTTTAGATCCTTGTCTGAGGCTATTTTTCACTGATTCTAGAGATAAGGGACGAGAGAGAGAGAGAGAGAGCGAGAGAGAGAGAGAGAGAGAGAGAGAGAGAGAGAAAAGAGAGAAACAGAGAGAGAAAAACATTGATGTAAAAGAGAAATATTGATTGGTTACCCCCTGTATGAGCCACAACCGGGGATTCAACCCTCAACCTAGGTATGTGCCTAACCTGGAATAGAACCCATGACTTATTGGTGCACAGGATGATGCTCCTACTAACTGAACCACCAAACTGAGGCTATTTCTATCTTTTAAACAGAGAATAAAAAAGAATAACTTGGCTTGCTTATGGGCAAAAGTAATAGGAAGACAGTAAACATCTTTAAATATTAAAATAATTACCCAAAACCAAAGGTATGAAAGTGCTGACTGGATCTCATACAGATGTTTTGCATCATGTCAATCATGTTACATTTGAAATGTGAGAAACAATATTTCACTGGAAGGCCACATGTAATTTTCAGCCACATACATTTATATTCTCCCAAGCTCTAGGCAGGTGTCAGTGCACCCTAATGTGGGGAGCATTAGGTCGATGTAACCATGTAAGATGAGGCCTCTCTCCCTTGCTTGGAATGTATCCTCTTAGTAATGTTAGGCTGACCTTGTTTAACAGCAGGTATTGTGGAGCTAGTTCTACATTTCTGTTCTGATTGCTAGAAAATTGCTGGCTGCCTTTCAGGAAAATGAATCTCTGACAGCCATACAAAGTACTGATGGGACTGTGGGGAGGAGGGTTCGAACTAATTCTGCCTGAGAAATGAGGGAAGTCTTTAAAAGGATGTGATGTTGAACAGACTCCTTTAAGAAGGGAAGTGCTTGTTCCAGGTATGTTGATGTGGGTGGAATTGAGTGTCATCCATAAGGAGGCACACAGAAAAGTTTTGTTTGTGTTCTCATTAACAGAAAAAGAAGAAATAAATGAGTGAACAGGTTAAGCATTTCCCTATATTGCTGAGGAAATCAGTACATTTCTCCACCTAAGAGTGGACACTGCTCTCTCCGTCTCTCCACCTCCATTTGCCACATTCTAACCAGCCTTCAGGGCTTTGCCTCGGGAAGTCTTCTCTGAGCACCCAAGTCAGAGAGTAAATTTCCCTTCCTTCCTACTCCAGAGCACCCATCTTTATTGAACATAAACATTTTTTTTCTCATAGATTTCTGATCTGAAACTTCTTTATAGCATCCCAAAACATGAAGCAGGATTCCTTACACCCAATAATCACATTGTAGCTGTACCTGTGTACCAGGCAGTACTGTGCAATTGTCACTTCACAAAATCTGTTGTTAAATTCTAACAGTTATTATTTTTTTTTTAGTTAATCCTCACCTGAGGATATATTTCCATTGATTTTTAAGAGAGAGTGGAAGGGAGGGAGGGGGAGAGAGAGAGAGAGAGAGAGAGAAACATCGATGTGAGAGAAACATATCGATCCGTTGCCTCCTGCATGTGCCCCAACTATGGGATTGAGCATGCAATCTAAGTAACTTCCCTTGACTGGAACTGAACCCAGAATTGAACCTGGAACCCTTCAGTCCTCAGGCTGACGCTCTATCCACTTAGCCAGACCCACTAGAGTACAATTATCAGGTATACAGTGCTATCACTAATCTCATTTTATAGATCTGAAATATAAAGCTCTGTTCAGAGAATATTTCTCTGAATTACTCACCCAGAGAGCAGCAGAGCTAGAATTGAAACTCTGTGAATACAATGCAATTAAAATCTGCCTATGGTGGATGAATGCATTGATAGGCAGTGTTGCTGGTTCAAAGTTGCTGCAAATTCTTTGAACTTCTTTCATTTTCCAGTTGGATCTTCTGTCTCTTCTCTGGGAATCTGGTGGACTCTGTGACTGCTTTGACTTATGAAATACAGTGTATTGACATTATGCCAGATTATGAGTCCAAGTCTTTAAAATAGAACTTTATTCTTTTTATTGTCTTGGAGTCCTCAGGTATCATGGAAGATATCTGGTGCTCTGTTGGAGGGACTACATGAGAGACCCTGAGATAGAGAGGGAGAGGTTTTCAGTTGAGCCCAGCCTTCTAAGGAGTCAAGGCACCAGGCATCTATGTGAAACTGTTTGGGCTCTAGACTAGCCCAGTAGTTCACTGAATACCACTGAACGACCAGTTGATGATTCCTAGAGCAGCAGAATCATCTAGTTGAGCATTTCACAAATTCATGGGATACTATGAGATGGTGGTTGCTTTAAGCCATTGAGTTTGAGGATGCATTTATTTTATGCAGCAGTTGGTAGCTGAAATAGCCTGTCATATCTGGAAACTTAGCTTAGGAACCTGAAATGCTTTTCTTATGCACACAACTCATGGCAATCTTATATGAGATGTTATGGAAAAATAAAAAAAATCAGAAGATGGTTTCTGACTTTTAGAATCTTATTGTTTTCTGGTCCTGTGGTTAGTATATGTTGGTGGTGGTTAATGTGAGGAGAGAGATGTAGTAATCAGAATCTCTTAGGTCTGAATAACTAATACTGAACAAATCCCCAGGTAAATGTGACAGGTCTCTACCCTCTGCCTGAAGATTAACCATTAATCTTAGATTAGGGTTTTAGAGCCAGAAGAGATTTAAAAGTCATTTATTCATTTATTTCACAAATAAAGAAATTGAAGCCATGGAAATTAAATCACTTGCTTAAATAGAGTGCTGGGGATAGAACCAGTAGGGGAATGAATTATAATGCTGTACTATATATATAAATGTATATAAATCAATTGCCATAAATTGATATTACCACAATTACATATTAATGCTGCAGAATGAAAGAATAAATTGAGATTCTCAATCAAGGAATGTAATGAGCTACCAGTGTTTCTCCTATTTGTCTGCACATTAAAGTCACGTGGTTATTTTTAAAAATCACTGTTCAGGTAAGCCTGTACATCAGTGATGGCAAACCTTTTGAGCTCGGTGTGTCAGCATTTTGAAAAACCCTATCTTAACTCTGGTGCCGTGCCACATATAAAAATTTTTTGATCTTTGCAACCATAGTAAAACAAAGACTTATATTTTTGATATTTATTTTATATATTTAAATGCCATTTAACCAAGAAAAATCAACCAAAAAAATGAGTTCGCGTGTCACCTCTGACACGTGTGTCATAGGTTCGCCATCACTGCTATACATTATAATTTGTTTGTGGGTAGCTGGTAGAATTGGTCATTTTTGGTAACATCTTTGGTAACTAATAACCACTTTATTATTAACTAGAGGCCCGGTGCACAAAAATTTGTGCACTCAGGGGGGAGGGGGAGGGTCCCTCAGCCCAGCTTGTGCCCTCTCGCAGTCTGGGACCCCTCGGGAGATAACGACCTGCTGGCTTAGGCCTGCTCCCGGGTGGCAGAGGGCAGGCCCAATCCCTAGGTGCAGCCCCTGGTCGGGCTCAGAGCAGGGCCGATTGGGGAGTTGGGGTGCCGCCCCATCATGCACAGAGCAGGGCAGATTGGGAGGTTGTGATGCCACCCTCAGTCACGCTCAGGGTAGGGCCAATTGGGGGGTTGGGGCACCGTCCCCTGTCACACTCAAGGCAGGGTCGATGGGGAGGTTGCGGCGCCACCCCCTGTCACGCACAGAGCAGGGCCAATCAGGGGGTTGGGGCGCTGCCCCCGTCACCCACAGAGCAGGGCCGATCAGGGGGTTGGGGTGCTGCCACTCTCAC
This sequence comes from Myotis myotis, assembly GCF_014108235.1. Taxonomy (NCBI): domain Eukaryota; kingdom Metazoa; phylum Chordata; class Mammalia; order Chiroptera; family Vespertilionidae; genus Myotis; species Myotis myotis. Next base: position 11,966,845 of record NW_023416319.1, read on the forward strand.
ACTCAGGGCAGGGCCGATGGGGAGGTTATGGCTCTACCCCGTCACACACAGAGCAGGGCCCGTGGCGGGGGGGAGGTTGGGGAGCTCCCCCCTATCATGCACAGAGCAGGGCTGCTCAGGGGGTTGGGGCCCCACCCCCTGTCACACACAGAGCCGCAGGGCGATCAGGGGGTTTGGGCGCTGCCCCCTGTCACACTGATCCTGGTGCCGGGAGGCATATTACCCTTTTACTATATAGGGTAGAGGCCTGTTGCATGGGTGGGGCCCACTGGTTTGCCCTGAAGGGTGTCCTGGATCAGGGTGGGGGTCCCCACTGGGGTGCCTGGCCAGTCTGGGTGAGGGGCTGAGGGCTGTTTTTAGGCTGGGAGTGACTGAAGTTCCCAACCACTCCTTTTTTTCTTTTCTTTTTTTTTTTTTATTCTGGGCCAGCTTTACCTTGAGGCTTGGCTCCAGCTCTTAGGCCTCCGCGGCTGAAAGTAGGTTTCTGGCCTTTGCTTACAATGTTGCGAATCTGCTGGTTGAAGTCCGGCGGTATTTGTTACAATGTTTCTTAAACTGCCCGCTCAGAGGCCTGCAGCCACAGGCGGGGAACATTGGTTTCCTCCAACGATCCTCCGTCACTGAGGCAAGCAAGCCTCATGTTAGTTTCAAGCTGCCTGGCTGCCAGCCGCCATCTTGGCTGACAGTTAATTTGCATATCTCACTGATTAGCCAATGAAAAGGGTAGCGGTCGTATGCCAATTACCATGTTTCTCTTTTATTAGTGTAGATAACTAGTAATTTTGGAGTTTACAGTTTAATGAACTAGTACAATATTAATGGTGCTTTTTCTCTTTTCTGTGACTGCACATAATTTGTGATTCAAATAATTTGTATTTCTTTATTGTTTTAAAAAAGTATTTTTCTATTGTTTGAGCTACATGCTCCTAACATGAGCTCATCTTTAACCTGCTTAACATACACTTAGCATAAACCTTTCTCTTTTAATTTTAATCTATTGGAAAAAGTTATACTTTCTGCTATCCTTCTCTCAGCCACAGTGGAAAATCTAAATGCAAAACAGGTCTAATAAAGGTCTGACGTAGGATCATTTCACACTAAGTTGATATATAACCCAAGCAGGAGTTATTTGTCAAACATACATATACTTGAGTAAATCAGCTTTTGGTGCAGATTTATTAGCTAATGGTTACTAATGATTTATCACACCCTCATTTGTTTGAAATATAATTCAGAAACAACCCATAATTAGATTAAATAATAATACCTGTATCTAGGACTAATGCTTCCGAGGAAATGTAATTATAGTTCTCTGCCATATCATACAAACCATTATGGTGATTCTAATTGCCTACTGTTTGCTAGTGTATTTCAACATGGGCATAATATGCTCCCTTTATTAACATTTTTATTTACGAATATAAGTTTTAAAAATGGTTGAACCATTGGGAGAAACTAGTTAAAGGGCACACTGGGGCCCATAAGCAACTTAGAATTGCTTGTGAATCTAAAATTATTTCAAAATAATATGTTTCAAATGATTGATAGTCTCCATTGCTATACACATTACTCCCTCTCAAAGGCCTTTCGGCTTCTGTGAGGTGAAAATAATACACTCATATGTGTGTTGATTTGAAAGAGCCTTTGGTTTTTCCTGAGATCCTGACTGAATTCCAGCATCTTGGGATTTACCTCACCTTTATAGGACATCTCTTAAGTGTCCCAGTTCTCAAAGAAAAATATAGGACCTCCTATTATAGTACCTCCTATTATGAACTCAGGGATAAAGAAATGCTCTGACCTGATATAGTGGGTGGTTTCATGTTTCTGCATTAGGGCCAGTAGGTTGGTTTTTGCGTGCATGACCCAGGAAATAGAAGGGAGTGCAGCAGAACCTAGTGCTTAATTATACAGGCTCCAGAGTCTGCCGGTCGACTTCCTATGTGATCATGAACACATTCCTTTGATTCCAGTGTCTCCTTTAAAGTAGAATTAATAATAGTGCTCAGTACTTAGAATTCCTGGAATGATTAAATCTCGGAAAACATGCCTGGCATTCAGTGAGTTCTCAGTATGGGGGGCTGGGTGCAGGGGTACTGCGGTTGGTATGATTTCACGTGAGGGAGGCTGGCTGATACAATCCAAAGGTGCCAATGAGGGACCCTGGGGGTTATGCAACAATTCAGTATTCTAACTTGGTGGTGGATACAAACCTACACATGTGCTAAAATTGTGTAGAGCAGAATACACACACACACACACATAAACACACACATACTCACACACTCACAAAGGAGTACAAATTAAGCTGTGGCAAGCATAAATAAGAAAGGTGGATTGTTTTAAGGCCAACACACTGATTGTTATGTTATAATTTTGCAAAATGTTACCACTGAGGGAAACTGGGCATATCTGTTTTCCAGCACTGTGCTAACCACCAACAAGGTGACTTAACACAACAGAAATTTGTTCTCTCACAGTTCTGGAGGCTAGAAGTCACAAATCAAGGTGGTGACAGGGCCATGCTCCCTGCAATGCTTTTAGGGGAGAAAACTTGCCTCTTCCAGTTTCTGGAAGTTCCAAGCATTCCTTAGTCTATAGTATGTCAGCATCTCTTCAACCAGTGCCCACCTCTTCACATTTTCTTCCCTGTATGTGTCTCTATTTCTATGTCTGTTCTCTTCTTATAAGGATACCAGTCATATTAAATTAGGGTTCACCCAGTGACCTCAATTTACATCTGCAAAGGCTATTTCCAAATAAGGCCTTCAATAAGTACTGGTAATTAGGCCTTCAATATACCTTTATTTTGGGGGTGGGGGGGGGGCAGGAAGGGAGGCAGTGGTTAACACTCAGCACTGAGTAACGGGCACATAGGAGCTATCTGTATTTTTTTCTTACACACTGCATATGAATCCACCATTATCTTAGTAAGTAAAAATCAGGGAAGTAAATATAGTGGCAACCAATATGGTTGGCAAGCAGCATAGGTGCCACTTTAAGAAATATGTTTTATAATCAGGGATGTGTGTGGTACCGTGCAAGAGGAGGTAGCTCATTGTCTGGGGTCAGGCCCCAGAACAGATTGTAATAACCTCATCCAGTAGATCACACTTGAGTACCAAAAAATTGTCATCACTATGACCCTTGCCCTACATTCTTAGGACCAAAAGAACTATCTTATCAGATATGCCCAAAGTGCTGATGCATTGAAATAATGATGTAAATTAATGATTTTGTGTCTGGTTGAGGAAGAAAGTACAGGGTCTGATAGTCCTAGGCCAGTGATGGCGAACCTTTTGAGCTCGGCATGTCAGCATTTTGAAAAACCCTAACTTAACTCTGGTGCCGTATCACATATAGAAACTTTTTGATATTTGCAACCATAGTAAAACAAAGACTTATATTTTTGATATTTATTTTTATATATTTAAATGCCATTTAACAAAGAAAAATCAACCAAAAAAATGAGTTCGCGTGTCACCTCTGACACGCATGTCATAGGTTCGCCATCACTGTCCTAGGACTTGCCTGGTGTTTTCCCAATGGGAAATTTTTCTGTGTGTGTGTGTGTGTGTGTGTGTGTTTGTTTGTATAGTTTTAAAAGAAGGTCTAGGGGCTGGGAGTCTTCAGACAGCAAAAGGAAATATATTATTAGAGACAAAATTAATACATATTCATAGGAGAATTGAAATGTTTCCATAAATCTATAAAAAGCCCAAAGTACAGAGCCAGATATATCATTGCCCAGTAAATATAAGCAAGTATATTTTACATTTGTAATTCATCAGCTGATTTGAATATCTCAATGGGTCACTCTCCAAAATGTCTAGGGTATTTTGGGGTGAAAAATAAAACCAGACATACCTCCAAGATGAGGATGGGAATAATGTAGGAATAAAGTCACTAAGAACATTCATGTAGAAATAAAGTTTTCCTTTTAAAATGTGCTTTGGCTTTAAACCCAGACACAGTTAAGTAAAAGAGAACTTGAATTCCTATATGTATGACCCAAAAGGCACAAGCTCTTTGCACCTATTCAGGCTGCGATACTAAATCAATTCCTTCCTGTTAAATGGAAATTGAGGAGATTGTAAACATCTTCCAAGTCAGACGGAAGACCATTTTTCAGCTGTTTCAGAGCTCAGAGCAAGGTCAATCAATTGACTCAATGGAGACAGACAAGCATTTAATTTGTATATTTTAAAGCCTCAATACAACCCTGGCTTTCGCTTTTTTTCCTCCTGCTTAACACCTCTATTTTTGTTCACTCCTTATCTACAAAGTTAAAGTTCTTATTTAGAAATCTCTCTTCATGTGAAACTTAAAAATCTCTGCTCATGTGAAAAATGATTTATGAAAGCCTTTTGATGGCAATCTACCTAAACTAGGATATACTTTTAATGAGCACCTTGCAGTTGCTCATGTGGCATCACTAAAGCTCATACAAGCTAATTCAAAGGAAAGATTGTCTTTATTTATTAAAGTTCATTTAAAGTGGTTTTAAATGGATGTTACCTAATTACCTGTTCTTAGCGATGAGCTTTGGCAATGAAAGAGGAGTAAGTGGGGTCAGCCTGGTGGTGGACATAGGTCTTTTATTTCGTTGTTCCTTGGTTTTTCTTTTGACGCTTAGGCCCTTAGACTTATTTGACCTTTGCCATGTACCACAGCCCTGGTAATATGCACTTATCCACATCAGATCTGTGGTTCTATGCACTTGTCCACATCAGATCTCCACGGATAACCAGAGCCCTTCTGCTTTGGGTTTGAAGGAAACTTTCCTGAGAGAAGGGAATGTATGGAAGGACAGGACTTTAAATTCACAAGCAGCCAACAGCAAGAAGCCCAGCTCCTCAATGTTTTCATTCCCATAGACATCCAAGACCCCACACCTCACAAACTACTTCTTCTGTTCATTCATGATACAGACAAAGGAATTGTCAATGATTAAGCAAAGCCCATCTTTGACCGAGGCAAACATGCAGGATCTAAGGAATCCAGGACAACTGTCATATGAGCTCCCTTCATTGTGCTTTTGTTACTGAACCCCAATATTTGATTCTGTCTGCCCACAAGCTTTGGCGAAGAGACATGCACCTGCAGGAGTCTGCAGTGTAGAGAAGAAGAGGTGTTGACAAATTTTCAGGTCAACACAGGAAGTGCATGCTGAGTTGTCTGGATTTTTGTCTGATGTTTCTCTTTCTGAGACCCGGGTGACATATGACCACAAATGTACTGAAGAAAAACATATATTAACTTAATAAATTAAATGAATGTGGTTAAAAACATAAATAAATGATTAAATTGCATTCTATTCAGTTTTTTAAACTGGAATAATTAAAAAATAGACAAGAGGGTAGAGCCCTGAAGCTGAATTCTTCCCACATCCTTTCCAGTAACTTACACATTCTTCTCTTCCTCCTACAAGCTGTAATTTATACATGTGCCTCTTTACCCATTGATCATTAATCATGGCTGTCTTTGGCTGTTCTGATCATCAAAGGTCAGAGTTGACATTTTAATATAGTACCTGAGCATCTCTATTAATTTTTTTATATTATTTCACTGGAATTGCATTCCTGGATGAATGGGAGCGTGTGTTAGCAAAGCCCTTTAAGTGACAGATAGCGTTAGAACTTCTTTTGGAATAGTGTACCTAAGGCTCCCACCTCTACACAACCAGTGAAAAAGGGTAAAACATGTTATAAATAAGCACATACAAACGAAAATAGCAGGCTATATCTACCCTGATAGGGTAATCTGACAAAGAGAACGGTTAATTTAAAATAGATCTGATTGTAAAGCTTTCAAGAGTTGGGAATTTTGAAAATGTAGGCAATGAAACGTCCAAAACTTTTTGTTTATGATGCAAACTCCAGCACTTTGCTGTGGGAGGATTACAAAAGGTTGAAGAATGGCTTCAGGTGGGGTGACGGGTCTGTGTGGAGAAAAGGTGTCCACACTGGTGGTGGTTCTGGGTCCATTAGTGTGTACAAGGAGTTGACTTAAGGTAGTAGTTATGTTTAAATGGGCAGAAATAGAGGAGGATTTAGGTCAGAATCAATCACAGAGGAACAGAAACTGGTAATTGCTTAACCTCTTAAAGCAGTTGATTGAAGTCCATGACTAGCATAGCTTGTCTCCTCCCTCCCTCCCTCCCTCCCTCCCTTCCTTCCTTCCTTCCTTCCTTCCTTCCTTCCTTCCTTCCTTCCTTCCTTCCTTCCTTCCTTCCTTCTGTCCATCTTTCACTATTTCTTTTTTCTCATTTTTTTCCTTCCTTCTTCTTTCCTTCCTTCCTTTCTCCCTCCCTTTCTCTTTCTATTTTCTGAACTTTATGGAAGAACTTAACAAATAAAAATTGCTTATGTTTAAGGTATGCCATGTGATGATCACACACACACACACACACACACACACACACACACACACTAAAATGATCACCACAATCAAGCAAATTTTGTATTCATTACCTCACATAGTTACCATTTAGCATAGTCTTTCAAAGGTCCCGATTATTCTCTCCAACACACTGTGATATATTTAAAAGGAAGGAATTATTGAAATAATTTTGGGACTGTCAGCTGTGGACTTAGGGCATTGAATTAATCAACAATTCAAGGATACCTTTTATGACTTTGGGATTAAATTATTAGGTACCATGTTAATTAAATGTTATTATAGTTGATGTTATAAAGAACAAATGCAAACTTTCCCAAATAGAATCAGAGGTTTTCTTCAGAAACAATGGGTTGTATATCCTTGTGGGGTTCTACCTAAAGATACTTGCCTTTTGTGGAAACAGTAAACAGTATGAGCATAATGATTTTCTGGCTTCTAGTCATTTTTCTTTTTTTAAATTTTATTTTATTGTTTAAAGTATTATAGATAGTAGTATATATGTCGCCTTTTCTAGTCATTTTTCATTGCAAAATGAAAATCAGGTACATCTTTATGTAAAAAAGTATATGTTTAGATTCCTTTGACTTACAAAATAGGATTTGCTTTTTTTCCCCCTCAGTTCACTTCTATGATAAGCATTACGCCAAAACGTTTCTAGCTCTGGTGTACCAAAACCGTGTTTTTCTCTCTAGATCATGAGAATCAACTCTCCCCTTTGATGTTGAAAATGATGCAAAGACCACTTCCGAAGTAGGGTATGCAACCCCAACCTTAGGTGGAAAATAATCTAGCATTTGTGATACAGTGGCTCCAGAATTTTATTTTAAAATCCAGCATTTTTGGTCAGGGTGAGAAAAAGGACTTTAAAACTGTATTATTTAGGATTCAAGACAATGTCTAAAGGGGATGAACAGAGGCTATGTATGACTGGACCATGAGCAGAAGGGAGAGAAGACCAGGGAAGACCATTATGTCACAGAAATGAAGGAAAAAGATTAGGACACTATTAGTATAAAGCAATATTTTTTAGAAAATGAGACTTAAATATGCATAATTTACATCTTAAAATGAGATTTTTAAAGAAGAGCAACAGGCATCCAGATGCTATATTTTGTGTACTTAGTAATCTGTGCCTTCTGCTTGCCCCCAAGTGCCCATACAATTAACCAAGCATTATTGAAGTAGCTTTGAAATTTACAGATCAGTGTTGGCAAGCAATTGTATAGGAGTCTGTGGTAAAAGTCAGCAGTTTTTAAGCAGAAAGGAAAAGATTTGGAAAGAAAACTCCATTATAAAATCATCAACTTTTTCTTGCTTAAGGTAAAAATCTTACAACATGCTGGAAAAATATATTACAAATGAGTGCAAACCATCATCTAGATTTTTACTCTTGTGTTTATGCCTGAGGCCTTTTTATTTGATTATTGTTTTATTAATGGACTTGAACCAATGAACAAGCTGGTACAAGCTGCAGTACCCTCCTAAAGAATGACTTCTTTTTTTTTTTTTTCACTTCCAGATGTAATACAACACAGAAGGCAACTTAGCGTGGGTAGTATTAATATATGGTGGAGGGCTAGGTAATTTTTCAGGGAAGTAGGCAAAGCCAAATGAACCCATATTGGAAGAAGGAATTCCCCAGGTTGGAGAGCAGGTCTCCAATGTCCCCAGCTCTGCCTTTGATGTCCCTGGTCAAGTCCTAGCCAGAAGATAAGGAAAAGAGCATGAAGAGAGCTCATAGATCCTCTAGTCCAAACTATTTGTTATTCACAAACATAGCCCAAGAGGCAACGCATGTTCTGTCTATAGTGGCTGTAAGTTACTGTCAGAGCCAATGACAGGATGTCTGTCTCCTGGGGTTCCACAATAAGGTAGAATGAGCCCTGGGATGGGGGTCAGATAGACTAGGCTTTGAAATTTGCCTCAGCCCTTCACTGGCTTTGTGACCTGAGGCTCTGTGAAATGGGGATAATAATATAAACCTCATGAATCAGTTTGTTAGATTCTGATATCATTTCAAGGAATTCGGTCTGAATCAGGGTAGGTTCTCAGTGGATGATGATTTTCTTCCTTGCCCAATTTGCCTTTTGGTTCAAAGCTCATATTTCAGGTCAAGTGTAACAGCAAATAATTTACTCTATAACCTTTACTTTATATATGGTTTCTTAGATACCGCCACATTTGTAAAGCAATATCCCACTACATATTCATAAATGCAAATAAGGCTCCAGGGTTGAAGCCTCTCATTCTGCAAATTTACCTGGATATTAACAGGAATTTTTGCAAGTGTCTCTGGATCACATTAGCCAAGAGCAGGGAGGAAATAAGCCAGGGAACACTGGCTTATTTTGGTCTGCAGAGCAGTGGAAGGAAGTGGGGATCCCCATGGGCTCCTGCAGAGTTATCCACAGCCCTGGATTATAAATGCCATTGGGCAGGGAGTGTTGTTACTTTATACACCATTGTTTCTGCAGTCCAAATCCTAAATGCATAATGACTGAATGTACTAACCATACCTTCAAGTTATAAATTCTGAAGATTCCAAATAATGTCTCACATCTGATTTTCACATCAGCCCTAAAGAAAAGAAAAATAACCAGTTCAAAAATCTTCAGTGACAATTCGCAGGGAGTGAAAGCAGCAAGGATGAAAGGCCTGGGTCTCTGTCCTTGTCTAGCACTCCTTCTTCTGCTGCACACCAACCACACTTCTGCCTTTCATCAGAGGCCTTCTGCAAACCAGTGTCTGCCACTGGAAATTACAGACCCTAGGCCCATAGGGAAGATATTTTGGCACCGGAGTTGTCTGTGTTCCTTCAGTCTTACCCTCAGGCTGTGGCCCTACCATAGGCCAAGCTTCTTTTTAACTCAAGTTAAACTGACATTGCACTTGGGTTACATCAGAAGCGGATTAGTGTGTATATTTTTGTAGAGTCCTGGAGTGTTTGGGAATAAAAACTCCACTTTCAAAGAAGCATTTATTTGAAGTTCAACACTACTTTTATTTTTCATTTCCATTTCTTTTGCCATACTAAATTTAAATTTTTAATTAAAAATATATTATTATTTTAGTTCAATTAGATGTATTGAATACAGCCATTTTTCTATTTGCCTATATGTTCTTTTATTAAATATATTTTATTGATTTTTTTACAGAGAGGAAGGGAGAGGGATAGAGAGTTAGAAACATCGATGAGAGAGAAACATCGATCAGCTGCCTCCTGCACACTTCCCATGGGGGTGTGCCCGCAACCAAGGTACATGCCCTTGACCGGAATCAAACCCGGGACCCTTGAGTCTGCAGGCCGATGCTCTCTTCACTGAGCCAAACCTGTTAGGGCATGCCTATATATTATTAATGAATAGAAAGACAGTGTAAATGATGTTCAACAAATGGTAATACTGTTTGTCCTTTCTTGGCATGTTTAAACTTTTAGTGATTTTAACTCTCCTTTTTATTGTGTGCTTCTATATTACTTATTTGTTAAATTTTAAAAATATTTTATTTTCCGGAATCATTGCTAAAATAATTATTTAATGACTGTATTAATTTCCAGTGGCTACTCTAACAGATTACCACTAATTTGTTGGCTTAAGCAACTGAGATTTCCTTTCTCATAGTTTTGGAGTTCAGAAGTATGAATCAGCATCACTGGATCACAAGGAAGGTGTCATTAGGGCCTCACTCTCTCTGGGAGGCTCCTGTGGACAATCCAGTGCTTGCTTCTCTTAGCTCTGGTATACCTTGGTTGGTGGCATATGGAGGGTGACCTGCAGTCTTTGTCATACAAAATAAATATTTACATGTTTCAGGGATTAAGACCCAATATTTTAGGGAACTATTATTCAATGTACTGAAAGTAATTTCCAAAAGCAGAATGATAACCAATGAACATCCCAACCTGCTTTTTAAATGGACTCATGCAACATGAATCCCTAATTTCATGTCTTGCAGGTCTATACTTGGATGAATGCATGGCCAATGTCCCTGGGATAGTTCTAGCTTAGATCCATGGCCTATAGAATTATTAATATACACTCTGTTTACTTTCAACAGTGTCTTAGTTTGTGTGATAAATTATATGGTCACCCTCCATATGCTACAGCATATGACTGCACAGCCAGACTCCTTTAAGTTTATGGGAATCATGATCTTGGGGCCAGAGAACCTTGCTGGGGACAAAGTGTGGTCACTGCATTCCACCATATACCGCCTCTAAAAACAACTGACAAATGATAATGAGAAGGCATCTCAGCAGACTGGGGCTAGAGCCCAAGTGCCTTCCACGTGGGCCTGAGGATGTGTGCAGGCAGAGTGGTTGATGACGGGCATGTAAGCTGCTCTGTTACTCACCCTTGTAAGGATGTCTGTAATGGCAGAGCAAGGGCAACCACTCATCTGCTGGTGCTCTCTGCTGTGCCACATCTCAGCATTTTCTCCTCACCACCCCCATCAATAATGTGCTTGACACCTGGATGGCCTCTGGGCACTGCTCTTAGAGGCTGATACTCCTTCCATATTCATGTCCTCTTCTAATTCATATTGTTCATGAATTATCGTGAAATTCAAGAGCAAGAACAAGCTCTGGTAGGAATGCTTTGGGAAAAAGATCTCCAGCCCATCCAATTGCAGATCATTTGTAGACATAGTTGACTTCAGACAGCTCTCTTCAGTTTCTTCCATCTTTCCTTCCTTCCTTCCTTCCTTCCTTCCTTCCTTCCTTCCTTCCTTCCTTTCTTCCTTCCACTAATATTATTTCTCATAAACCTAATGTAGGTATTACTATTATATATTCTTTGAAGGTATGGTGTCATATACTCAAATGTTAAATACCCAAAGATTACTCAGTTACAGGCTGAGCTGATATTCAGACCTGATATTCTGACTCTGGAGTCCACACTGCTATTCTATTCTACTCCTTACCTCCCAAATAGGGTATCAATTAAAAAATGGAAAATTTTATAAGTTAGAAGGTCCAGGGAGGACACCTATGTATTACCAATGGTTTGGGCTAGCTCTACTCTGGAAGCTATGGCTAATAATAGATGAGAACTAGGCTCAACTGATAGCAATGGAATCAGAGTACTCTACAGAAAAGAAGTCAGTTGGTAGCTCTTTTACCCCAAATAAACAGCCTGTAGGCCAGGATTTGAGGAAGGATATGATGTTACAGAAAAGTCCCAGGAGACTACGAGACATTTGAAATAAAGCCAGGGAATCCAGAAGGGAAGGCATCCTTGGTAGCCTAGGAAGAGACATTCATCTCTGGCAGCAGGAGGGCACAGGACGCTGAGGACCAGGTACTGAGTCAGCGTGGCTAAGCTCCAGAGAAGGTTAAAACCCAGCCAGGAGAGGCCTGCTTTGCTGAGAACTAACAAAAAGAATGGGACCCTTTCAAGGGAGGTGTTTCTGTCACAGCTTCCAGCAACAGACTTCAGGTGTCAGATTATTCATGATTTACTTTATCACAGAGCTACCTCTTCTAAGGGCATGACCAACAGCCAGGCCATTTCAGCCCAACATGGGACTACTTGGACAAGCCATGTCTACCCAACACTTCTAGTGGGGTTGGCCCAGGTCTTGTATGACTTGCTTTGCAGTTAGACTTTCTCTTTTACCCATCTCACTTCCTCCAACACTCTTCCACAGGTGTTGATACCCAGTAGACATCTAGCATGCTAAATGCCATCCTTTTATCTGCTTCTGGAATACGGATCTCCAGTAGATCCCGAGAATACTCAGGCCCAGCTCTCCTTTGGACAGAATTAATATTCTTCTCTCCCTCATACTAAGGAAAATCATGAGTTGGAAGGGCAGAGTGTCCGAGGTAAGTAAAAGAAGGGGACCCTTTTCTGAAACACCTATTCTGGGGCACAGTTTGAATACCACCCCCAAACCTCATTCCTCTTTTCCTTGATTAGGTTCTGGTGCCCAAGCACTGCTGTCTGGAAGCAGACAGGTGGATACAAACAGTAGAGAAGTCAGTTTACCAAAATCATGATCATGCTTGAATTTTTGATGGCTTATTCACACAAGGGAGTATGTTAGATCAAAATGTTTCCCACTCGGACACCTTCAAAATACTTCAATACTCATAGCTGAGAGATGCCAAATTTGGGAACAAAACCATCACCTCTTCCCAGTCTTTTGGGTAGTAGTCATTAACCGATTTTAGAGAATGATATGGCTCTGAATTTTTTCATCTATCTCCTTAACCATTGAAACATGTAAGAAGGAAGCACAGACTAGCTGAGAGGTTGCCAACAGCTGCCGGGATTGTTGTCTCTAGGTTGTTTTATAAAGAAGACCTCTCTAAAAGGGTCTGGAACCTCAAATGCTCCATCCTATTTCTGTCTTGGAGAATGGCTATCCTAACAACCTCGTTGTCCTCTGCCATAAAGTACCACATGGGGAGGTGTGTGTCATCTTTAGAGCTGCTACAACTCAGGGCCTCAGGCTGCTACCATTTATGGCAGCAAGTCAGATTTAATAGGTCTCTATTTGACAGATTCAATGTCCAACAGCTCTTGGGGAAAATTTATCCAAAGGGCCTGAAGATGAACAAATTTGCCTGTCTACAAAGAGGAGTGAAATATCTCTGCACCGTGTTCAGCAGGTTATAATCCATTAATCTGCCAGCAATCTTTACCCTCCATGTGTGTGAAATTATGCAAGCTTCTTTTTTTTCTTTATTGTCATTTTGAATTATGCACTCTGTGTGGTAGATAGATCAACTCTGCCTAGGCAGCTAACTGAGCTGTTGGAAGAGAGGGATGTGTTTTATTTTCACATCAACTTGCTCTGATTCAGTGTTTAGGGTGACATATAATCAGGCACTGAGTTAAAAAAAAATCAGTACTAAGTGTAAACCACTTTCCATCATGACCAATGAGATGTAATTGGTGCTATTGACAGCACTCCAGGCTGCACCGAATTTCCTATCAGCCCCAAACCTGATGACAACTTTTTTTTCCACCCCAACTACAGTTGTGGGCTGCATAGTGATGTTTTGGTCAGTGACAGACTACATATATGATAATGATCCCATAAGATTATATGGAGTTGAAAAATATTATTGCCTAGTGACTTTATAGTCATCATAATGTAGCACAACGCATTACTCATGTGTTTATGATGATTCTGGTTTACAGTGTTTATAGAGTCCACAGTAGTCCACAGTAATGTCCTGGGCCTTCATATTTACTCACCATTCCCTCACTGACTCACCCAGAGCAAATTCCAGTCCTGTGAGCTCCATTCAGTGTAAGTGCCCCATAGAGGGGTACCATATTTTTTTATTTTTTTAAATCTTCATCTGAAGATATTTTTTTCATTGATTTTTTAGAGACAATAGAGGGGAGAGAGGAGCAGGAGGAGGAGGAGGAGGAGGAGGAAGAGGAGGAGGAGGAGGAGGAGGAGGAGGAGGAGGAAGAGGAGGAGGAGAAGGGGAGTCATCGATGTGATAGAGACACATCGATTGGCTGCTTCCCACACACACACCAACCAGGACTGGGGATCCAACTCAGGTACCTTCCCTTGATGGGGAATCAAACCCTTGACCCTTTGGTCTGTTGGCCAATGCTCTAACCACTGAGAAAAACTGGCCAGGGCATATTTTATCTTTTATCCCATGATTTTACTGTACTTTTTCTATGTTTAGATACACAAATACCATTGTGTTACAATTGCCTACACCAGTGATGGCGAACCTTGTGAGCTCGGCGTTTCAGCATTTTGAAAAACCCTAACTTAATTCTGGTTCCGTGTCACATACAGAAATTTTTTGATATTTACAACCATAGTATAAACAAGATTTATATTTTTGATATTTATTTTATATATTTAAATTCCATTTAACAAAGAAAAATCAACCAAAAAAATGGGTTCGCGTGTCACCTCTGACATACGTGTCATAGGTTTGCCATCACTGGCCTACACTATTCAGTACAGTAACATGTTGTACAGGCTTGTAGCTTAGGAGCAATAGACTACACCGTATACCCTAGGTGTGCAGTAGGCTATTCCAGTTAGCTCTGTGTGAGTGCACTCTATGATGTTCATGCAATGACAAAATCATCTAAACAGACATTTTTCAGAACACATCCCTGTCGTTAAGCAGTACATCACTGTACTTACGTAATTAGTTATGAATCATTGCAAAGAAAAATTATGTACATTTTTATATACATTATATAAATAATTTAGCTATGCTGTTTTCCCAAAAGGACCAAACCTGGGTCTAAATTATCTGTTACAGCAAAATAATAATTACTGTTTAGTGACTGTTAAGCAGGGTCCCTATGTACTGCTCTTCAGAGACCCTACTTGCCAGTGTTTGCCCAGAAGAAAAGCACATTTTTCCTGTTCCAGTATGGGCTGTGGAAGGTCTGCTGCTGTGTGCCCACATGCCGGAGGTTTAATGCACTCTCATGTTTAATTTATGTGGAACTCACAGAAGGTAGATAGTATTACCTAAAATTTACAAGCTGCAGAAGATGAGTTGTATAGAGGTGATCACATAACTCATCCAAGGTCCAATAAGCAGTAAATGGAGGACTCATTTCAAGTCTTAATCTGTGGAACTGCAGCGGCCTGGCTGATATCCCCTCAGATGCAGGGTCTGCATTGCACCACAGACATGCCTTTCTAAGGAGAGGAGATATGCCTTTCATTGGTTGGGTTCCGTTAGATACCAGTCGGCTGACCTGCAATTCTCCCAAACTGCTGTTGATACTTCTGTTTATGGTCTTCCTTGGTAATCCCAAAGCATTAGCAAGCATTTGCTTAGTTGGTCCTTTGAATCTTTGCTTTTAGAATTAATATAGGGGTCCTGGTCTATTTGGAAAGGAAGGAAAGCAAGGACAAATGAAGGGGATGAAGGGGAAGTCATGGGGAAACTTCAGAGAGATTTCATGGGACTCTGGGGAGAGCTAAACCCCAAGCCTCAGGAATATCAGGAACTGGACCTTCAGAAGGTCGGCTCTGGAATGTGACTGCTCTCTAAGCTTACTCTCTTTCTTCTCCTTCTCCTTCTCCTTCTCCTTCTCCTTCTCCTTCTCCTTCTCCTTCTCCTTCTCCTTCTCCTTCTCCTTCTCCTTCTCCTTCTCCTTCTCCTTCTCCTTCTCCTTCTCCTTCTCCTTCTACTTCTCCTTCTCCTTCTCCTTCTCCTTCTCCTTCTCCTTCTCCTTCTCCTTCTCCTTCTCCTTCTTCTTCTTCTTCTTCTTCTTCTTCTTCTTCTTCTTCTTCTTCTGTTTACTCTCTTTCTTGTGATCTCTCTGAACATTTATTCTATTAGTTTCCCTTGATCTGTATCCTCTGAGACTTTGCTTGTCTGTGACAATGTTGTGTATACATGGGCGGGCAACCTCCACCTTTATGGATCTCTAGGTTCTACTTTCTGGCATTGGGATTTCACTGTTTGAATTCCCAACAGAAGGGTCCTGAATTTTGAGCCAGAAACTGGCCAGTCCATCCATGGATGGACAACCTCTAAACTCAGAAGTTTTCCTTGGGCTGGGTGGGGAGAAGGTGGATTACAATGTGGCCATGTGGTATTCCCTATCCTCTGCAGGGTACAGTGGCTGGAGACCAGGACAATGGAAGGGTGTCAGCCCTGCACATCAGCTCGGAATGTCCTCCATGCTCTAGTGCCCACGCTCTGCGCCCAATATCTTTCCCTATCTGTTCCCCTTGGTGGCTGATCCCTTGGCATCACACCTTTTCTGTGAGCCTTTTGGATCGACGGTAACATTTTAACATTTTAAGTGATCCTCTAAGATCTGCCATGATATCCTTTGAGATGCTGTACCCCATATACTAGTACATTCCTGAGCCCCACTAATCACACCCAATTTTGATTTTTTTTTTCTGTAAGATTTTGCTTGTTACTACTATGACTGCTGCTGCTACAAGTAGCTAACATGTATGAGAATTTATAGTCTATCAAACACCCTTCTGTTCTTTGTATGTGTTAGCTCATTTAATCTTGAGGTATGAATGAGGTATGGTATTTAGCACAGTGTCTGACACATAATATATCCCCACAAGTTGTGGCTATTTTAATTTCATTACTGTTATTATTAGGTGAATCAGTACATATAAAATTAATCTGAAATGATAAAAACCTTTGCATGTTTAGGACCCCGGTAGCTCTCATCTTCCAGACAGCTCCCCATGACCTTTGCCCTGCTCTAGTTTTCCCCGGGACTCTGAACTTAAGTGGAACAACTAAACCAGAAGGAATTTCCTCAGGGGTTGCCTGAAAGTCAGGCCTACCCTGTGGAGAGCTCTCCTTAATGAACGAGGCTGAGTCTAGGGGCTATGAACAGACCAGATCCTAGATCATCACTAAAGCTGAATCTGACTGTTGTCTAATTCATGAAGCCTGTCCCTGCAGAGAGAATGCAGCCTGGTCTCAGGCAAGGACAGTCCTTCTAGGTGTCTTCAAGTAATAGCTCATTTGTAATTTATAAGATCCAAGACATCTTCCTCACCCACCACCTGATTCAATAAAATATCTTGTTAATAAAAACAGTGATGCCTGAAATGTTTATTGAGTCCAAAAGTTGTCATCATGGACCAAGCCTAATGCCATAGTTCGTGAAATAAGTCAGACATTGACCTCTTAAGGACAAGCAAACTAAAAAAATACTATTGGGCCCACCCAGCATGGCTCAGTGGTTGAGCTGAGCATCGACCTGTGAACCAGAAGGTCACGGTTCGATTTCCAGTCAGGGCACATGTCCAGGTTGCGGGTTTGATCCCCAGTGTGGGGGCGTGCAAGAGGCAGCTGATCAATGATTCTCTCTCATTACTGATTTTTTTTTTTATCTCTCTCTTTCCCTCTCCGTTCCTCTCTAAAATCAATAAAAATACATACTAAAAAAATTCTACATCCTCAAGCTCGAAGCAAAACTTCAGGAAAAACAATTAAAAAAGAAAAAGAAAAAGAAAAATAATCTCAGTGAAATCTTTGCCAGAGCAAAATGGGTCATTACCAAGGCCGGCGTCTCCTTGCAGGATCCCGGATCCTCCACTCTTGTGCAGATTTCGTGTCCTGGCTCAGCATGGAAAAGGAGCACTAGCACTTCATTATTTGTTATTGGTCCTTTATTTGAGAGAGTACTTGAAATGCCCGGAGGGTAGAAAAATGTTATTGTTTCAATGGGCACTTAGCCTGGAGAACTGGGATGAGGTTTTTGTAAATGCCAGGGTACCAAGGCCTTCATCTATTACTCTTGCTGGGGGTGGAGAGCTCTTGGAGAAAGATCATCAGAGAAGTTTGATGGCTGTTTCTCACAAGTGCAGTTTGGAGAACTGTTTAATGAGGGCTCTTCAGTGCACTTGAGGAGTCATTAAGCTACTGCTTCATTGAAGATGATTTTTAGACTTTCCTTGGACCAATAGAGTCAAGAGATTTTCTGTCAAAAATATATATGTTTACTTGGGAGAATAAAATGAAAACAGAATAACAATTCAGTGAATAATTACATAGGACTAGTAATGATAAATGATAAAGAACCTTGAGAGTTCACTCTCATTACCTTGCTAGAACATCACAATAAAATCACGAGGCACTTTTCAAAAAGTGCCTCCAGACAAACCACAAAAAAACAACCCATAGTTGGGAGTTGGAGTGAGGAGGTTGGGGGAATGGGATGGGAGTGGCAGCTGCTTGTTCACAATGAAGATGTATGAGGGTTCCCTGCTCCACAGCCTGGACAACATTTGTCGTTTGTTGATTTATTGGCGATAGCCATTCTGACAGGCGTGCGTTTATATCCCATTGTGGTTTTAATTTGCATTTCTCTGACGATTAGTGACATTGAGCATCTTTTCATATTTATTGGCCATCTGTATGTCCTCCTGGGAGAAGAGTCTATTCATGTCCTCTGCCCATTTGTAAATTTGATTGTTTGTTTTCTTGGTGTTGAGTTTATAAATTTTGAATATTAACCCCTTGCCTGATACATCATTGGTGAGTATCTTCTCCCATTCCGTCAGTTGTTTTTTTGTTTTGTTGATGGTTTCAACTTTGTAAAGTATATGACTGTCTCCAACCACTATGTTGTACACCTAAAATCAATACAAATTTAATATTGAAAAGAAAAAAATAAGGATTTAAAAAATAAAGCTATATGAGCCCCTTTGAAATGGCTTCCTGGATTGGTAACTTTGCAAACGATGTATTGGACCTGCTTGGTTTTCCTTTCAGGACGTAACTGTCTGCAGAGAGAGCATTCTCTCCTCTCCATTTGGAGGTTGCTGCCTCCTCCTCAGCTGGGGCAGGCCTGCCCTGGCCCAGTGCCTCTGAGCACAGTGATGATCTTTCTAATAGTGGGGTCCAATTGGCATGTCTATTTTTTCTTACTTTGTTTTGTGGACATCCCCTGAGGGGTCCTGGACTGTGAAAGGTTGCAGGCTGGGCTGAGAGACGCCCCCTGCCAGCCCCCCAGTGCACGAATGTCATGCACTGAGCCTCTAGTTTATTTATAAACTGCTCATATGTGCCTTTGCATCCTGTAACACTCTTTATTCAAGCCTGGCACTGTATGCACCTCTTTGTATTATAAAGCACAAGGTCATTAACCTGCAATTTCACTTGCCATCTTGTTCACTACATGGCATTCTGTTCTGTTCAGTATGGTCTTGTTAAGTCCTGTGAAGTTATTTCTTTGTTCTGACTTAATGTCTCTGATTGCAGCTCCTTTAGCAAGTGTGATCCGCACAGTGAGTGTTGGCTGTCCTTAAATATCTGGAGTAGGTCCAGGATGGGTCCTGCTGTTCACCTGTCTCCTTCCTCATATTTGTCCCTGGATGTTAGTGATTCCAGGTGCACAATACATTTTCCAAGTTCTGAAACATCAGAGTCCTGGGCACCTTTAGGAACACTTAGAACACAGAGAAGTGAGCCAAAGGGAACTCTCTTTTCTGAAGCCAGCGCATGACTAAGCTTTGGGTACTCTGATGTGGTGACCTGAGGGTGTATGGTTAGTATAACAAGTCTAGAGGGTAGTGGAAAGGCCTGTGCTGATCGCTTCTCCCAGATAGAACCTGTTTAGCAAAATGCATGCTGCTCAGTGCAGAGCAGCCAGCACTGGGCACTCCAGGGTCACCTATGTGGCTGGGTCAGCACGCGTCTGCCTCCACTGCTGGCAGAGTGAACATTCCTGTGAACAGGAGGGAACTGTCATTTATTGAGGTTATGCTATGAACGTGCCAAGAACTGCTGAGCTAGGATTTTTCATTTGATATCTCAATCCAATTTTCCAACACTCAAAGTAGGTATTATTAAAAACTTCATTTTATAGCCAAAGAAATGGTGGCTGAGAGAGGGAGTTATTTGCTGACGATTACAGTTAGTAGGTAGCTGAGTTAAGTTCAAACCTGGCTCTCCTGGACCCAAAACTCTCTGCAGGACAATACCTGCAGTTGACCCCAAACTCTCTGCGGGACAACTCTGCAGTTGTCCTTTGAGCATCACTATTACATTTTCCCAAGGGGTAGTTATCCTTTCTGAGGACTGATTCTATACATGTTCCTTTCCTCTGCAAGCCAGAGGGGGAGAAAGTGCAGGGCTGCTACAGTGCAAGCCCAGCTATTGGTCACTCTTGGGGAATGAATATTTCTGAATAATCATATTTTCTTTATTTAGGAAACAGACTGCCCATATCAATTGCCTCAAAGTTGAAAACAAGGTTCTTTGACTATTTTTTTCTAAGTTGAGTTCTACTTCCTGTCTGTTTGAATATAAGCACTTTACATAAGTATTTGTGAGGGTTTTTTTTTTTTT
The DNA here is from genome assembly GCF_014108235.1 of Myotis myotis. NCBI lineage: Eukaryota > Metazoa > Chordata > Mammalia > Chiroptera > Vespertilionidae > Myotis > Myotis myotis. The sequence continues at coordinate 11,987,039 of NW_023416319.1, forward strand.
TTTTTTAAACTATCTGGCCTAACCACAAGATGGTAACTCCATAATGATTGTGACATGATGGCAATATTCATTATATATCCCCATGCATCGACAGCAATGCAAATGCCATACTAATATTCTTGATACCTGTTGGATTAATGAATGCCTATTATGGTAATTATTTATTATCCCAGATGTGAATGCAATGTGCCTTTAAGGGTATTTAAAAGTGTAAGACTATCTGGTCCTCATCCCAAAGATCTCTGTTTACTGTTCTGTTTTCCATGGTCTTGTGGCCTCCTTCGTCACTGTTAGCTCTTACCACTCCACAGCCATCCATTTAGCGTTCAGCATATGTCTGCCAAAAGGAGGCATCTGCTGCTTCTAATACAAAAGCTCTAGCGAATTAGGGAACCAGATGCATTTCATTATTCAAATTGTCTAAAGGTGTGAGCAAATGTGTTTGTGGGAATTCATGGCGTCTTTCACAAGGACTGGATCTATTTTAGAAATTGATTATAGAAGACACTGTTGGTGCCCTAACTGCATCCCCTCAGTCCTGAGCTTTTTCCTGCATGCTGGCCCAACTTCGACCTGCCCTACCTGTCTCTGTCGGTCTGAGGCTTTCTCTGACCACCAGAACCTGCTCTGCTGGTTGACTCAATTAAGCCAGATGTGCTGGGGAATACCACTGCCAACCAGGGGGAGGACCCTCACCCAGTGACTGATGGGATTGGTGCCTACGTGCCCCCTGTGGGAAAACTCTCAGGTGTACGTTCCCTACTGTACTCACCCATAACGCTAACTTGCCTGGTAACTCATCCTTATTGGCCCCTTCCCTTTTGCCGTCTGGCTCAATGATTCCCCTACCTGAGATTTCCTCTCCACAGGTAAAATACCTACACTTGAATCTTTGTCTCAAGTTCTACTTCCCAGAGGTATTCAAACTAAGGCGCAGAGTTAGAGCTAAGTGAAGTGTTACAGTATTGACTACAAGGGAATCGCTTTGGTTTCAGGGGGGTTAGCTATTCGGATGGTATAGAACATTTTTGAATTCTTCTCAGTTTTCATTATCCAGGCCGGCCGTGCCTTTGTCTCTCACCCACCGGCCTTGTAAATACTAGACAGGACACACACTTTCCCAGCAGGACGGTGTCCTCGCTATGGTATCGGAGTGGAAGTGTACACATTATGTATCTACTCCTCGGGACAGGGTGCTGAGTCAGAATTGTAAGGTTCAGGGAGCTGCATGACTGCTTGACTTCAGCACCAAGTCAGCACCACAGAGGCCAGGAAGGAAAGTTTGCTGGCACCTGTGATCTTAATAAATTCCGGTAACATTGCCGGAATAAACCATCGGTTGGCTCTTTTTGCCAATGATACAGGGGAATTTTCACTTTCCCTCCTCCCTTAGTTTGCTCAGGACCAGCAGTTTAAATGGACAGCTCTGCTGTAATGCAGCTGAAGAAAGAAAATAATATAAAAAAATAAATAAACTTTTCATCCAGCACACACCTTCAAAGCACCGTGATCAAAGGTGGGAAGGATGAGGGCAATGGCTGGGGATTGTTCTTTCTCTATGAAAGGAGATACCAAGACAAACCTGGACTTTCTAGAGGAAAGAATAGTCTTTTTATCAAACAGTACATAGACAACTGGATATCTATGTCAAAACAATGAAATTGGACTTCTATCTACACTAAATTTAGCTATACCAAATTAGCTCAAAATGATCATAACCTTTAATGTAACAACTAAAACTATACTAAGCAGAAAACCCAAGAGAAAATCTTTTGATCTTGAGTCAGGCGATGGTTTCTTAAATATGAAACAGAAGCAAAACTGACAAAAGAAAAAATAATTTGGGCTTTTTGAAAATTAATGACTCTGCACTTCAAAGGATATCATCAAACTGTAAAAACACAAACCACAAAATGGGAGAAAATATTTGCAAATCACATATTCAATAAGGAACTTGTTCCCAGAATACAGAAAGAACTCTTACAATTCAATACTAAAAAGGCATATAACTTAATTTAAAAATGGGAAAAGGTTATAAATAAACATTTCTCTAAGGAAGATAAACAAATGGCAGTCAAGTACATGAAAAGATTTTCATTTCAGTAGCCATTTAGGAAATACAAATCAAAACTCCACTTCATTCCCGCTAGGATTACTATAAACACAAAGACAGGTATTAACAAGTGTTGGTTAGGATGTAGAGATATTAGAACCCTCCCACATTGTCGGTAGGAGGGTGACACGGTACAGCCAACTCGGAAAACAGTTGGGCAGTTTCTCAAAAGCAGAGTTACCCTTTGAAACAGGAAATCTATTCCTATGTATGTAATATGTTCACACAGAACCTTTTACATGAGTTTTCAAAAAGCAGTATTCTCATAATAGCCAAAAGTAGAAAAACCCCAAATGTTTCCAACTGGCGAACTGATGAATGAAATGTGGTTTATCCGCTCATGGGTTCTTATTTGGCTCTACTGTCATAAGTGAAGAGGTACTGCAACAACATGGATAATCCTTGCAAATGTATGCTAAGTGAAATAAGCTACTTGCAAAACCCCCACATTGTATGATTCCATTTATACAAAGTGGCCATAATGAGTAATTCTTTAAGACAAGATGTAGATTCATGGCTGCCAAGAGCTAGAGAGGGAGGGATGTGGGAAGTAATTGGTGAGTGACTGCTGATATAGGGCTTTTGAGGGGGTGATAAAAATGTTTTAACATTGATTGTGGACATAGCTATAGAACTCTGTGGGCATATTAAAACTCATTGATTTTATACTTTGAGTGAATTGTACGGTGTGTGAATTATAGCTCAATAAAAATTTTAAAATGCTCATTGCCTGCTTAAATACAAATAATCATTTATTCTATCATTTATAAGTTTTGTATAAATAAAATATGACAACAAAAGCATAGCGTATGCATGGTACAGCAAAGTGTATCAGGATGGTATTTGATTTTAGTATTATTGACATTTTGGGCCAGGTGGCATTGGTTAATAGGATCATGTAAGTTTTGAGTGTACACTTACTTCTATGATGCATGATCTGTTCATTGCACTGTGTGTTCACCACCCAAAGTCACATCACCCTCCATCACCATTTACCCTTCACAATCCTCTGCCTCCTTCCCTCTGATTGTCACCATACTGTTGTCTATGTTTATGTTTATATCCCACATATGAGTGAAATAATATGGTTCTTAGCTTTTTCTGAGTTTGACTTTCTCCTTTGCAATTTGGATGCATGTTATTACTTTTTTCTTGACTTCTTACACATTTTAGAACTTCTGCTGCAATGTTTAACAGCACTGGTTAAAAAAAGAAGTTATTCCTATCTTGTTCTTTTTCTTAGGGGCAACACTTTTAGACTTTCATTATGAAATAGGATATTACCTGTACTTTTTCACAACTGTGCGTCAGTCCCTGAAGTGTGTTCTATTGCCTGATGAACAGGGTCTGGCGCAGGCATTGGGAGCCCTGGAAGGTTTTGTGAGTAATTGAGTGAATTCGCTGGGTTGTTATTGGGGTGCTCTGAAGATAGTGCTGCTGTATGACTGTACTGGGCTGCGATTTACCTGCGAGCTGGGGCACTGTGCACCCACCATGTCCCCAGAGGATATGGGTCCCGAGAGCCAGGTGACTCTGCTCATGCCTATGGGCTATGTAGCATCATGAAGGGAAGGAATCCAAGCTTGAGGGTGAATAGAAAAAGCTCTAGTATGTACTTGACGTTTATAATGATCTATTCTAGTAACAAGCCTGGTTTTATCATATCCCCTTTGAACAGCCTGAAGGAGGACTATTTTTAAAAAGAGGTACTGCAAACATTCATCCCCTTCGTCCTCTGTGCTGTCATTTTCCTCGGATTTTGTTTTAGGTGGAGTCTCGGGGGATGCGAGACACCATTTGAAGTTACAAATGACTGATTTTATGCTGAGACTGCCACCATCTGCAGTCCACAGAAATATGCCAAAGAAATGCAGTAATATCTTTCTGATTTACCTTTACCGCCCTTCCAAAATATTGAACTAATGCTGTAATTAACAGGAGACAGGTCCAATTATCCTCTAGTCGAGGAATAAAGTCATTTTATATCACACTGAGTAGTCTGATTACTTATTCATGCCTATTGGAGAAGTAAGCTTCCTAATTCGAAATCAAGTTTGCAAGATCCCATCAGAGAAAGCTATCTCCTTCTGGATATTTTGATATTTCTTGGCATTTCATGACAACATCGTCATTATCAACATCTTTGCCATTGACATAATAGTCATAGATAAAAACTCGTGTTTACCATATATGATAAAGCACTTTACATCATTTTTTCATTTAATTCCTGATAACAACTCATGTTTATTATATATGATAAATCACTTTACATCATTTTTAAAAAATTCCCACAAAAATCCTGTACAGTATGAGGCACTCCTATTATTTTTCAGCTTTAAAGAAGTTGGGTAACTTGCCCAGGGGCCTCATAGCTAGTAGTAATGCCAGAGCCAAATTGTCTATCTTTTTGGAGTCAGAATCTGATGCTACAACCATTTTGTACTCTTAACTGTCATCACAAAGCATCCTTAAAGCAAGTTTCTTTGTGCCCACAACGGTAATAAATTAATTTGTTACTCTGCTGTTAAGGAGACAGCAGCATCACTCAAAATAGGACTAACCAGTCAATGGACAGAATATATTTTTTTGATGAAGAGAAACAAATCAGTGTCAAAGTTGGGAAGAAAATTCAGTGTACTTATGGCCAATATCTCTGCCATAATAATTAGAACTTATTACTATCTTTCAGTGACTATATATGTTTCGATTGTTTTTTCTTTAGCAACAGGATTTTATAAAGGAAATTTAAAAATTTTTATCTCACACCTGTTATGTTCTGGGTACTTTCATATCTTATAGGTTTCTCACAGCAATCCTGGCAGGTAACTGACACCTTCATCATTTTAGAGGTATAACAAGCTCATGGCTTTCCTCAGGTCACCCTTGTGGTAGAGTTAGGATTCCCACCACATCTTTGATTGCCAAAGATCTTGTGTTTAATTTCAAAACTGTGGGGCTTTCCTGATACAGTTGGTATTGTTTATTGAGACTTTGATGTGAAGATTAAGAAGGAGAGAAGAAATGGCATGGAGAAAAAAAGGAATGGAAAAAGTATCTAGAAGTTTGGGGTCAGGTGTGTGTGGGAGGGAAACAAAGTCCGGAAGGGGGTGGTGATGGGGAGAGGGGACTTAAAAGAGTATACTTTCCTCTTTGTTTGTTTGTTTTATACTGAGTTCAGGCATGACTCCAGAGAAGGAAAATAACATCATCAATCAATGCTGCTTGTTCTAGATACATCTCTGTGGATTCTTGCTTTCTCCATTGAGCGCTTGAGTTAGATTGACTATTCACTGGAGTGGCCACTCAGTGGCATCCAGGCTCAGAGTTCTGGATTAAAGGAAGAAATTGCAAGGAGAAATTCTATTTTATTTTTATTAAATTTATTGGGGTGATATTTCTTAATAAGATTATGTAGGTTTCAAGTGTACAATTCTATGATACATGATCTGTATATCTCATTGTGTGCTCATCACCCAAAGTCAAATCATCTTTCGTCACCATATGTTTGACTCCCTCTACCTCTCCCCCATTCCCCTTCTCTCTGGTAACCGCAGCACTGTTGTCTGGGTCTATGAGTTTTTGTTTGTTTGTTTTAAATAGGATATAAATAAACTTAAAAAAGATAAAAATGGTCATTTCTGGGAGAGAGCTGAATTTGGGAAGTAAGGCACTGGTGCAAGACCCTATTGCGGATTTAAAAAAAACACATTATGCCATTTGTTTCTTTTAGCACACACTTGACATACTATTAGGAAATTAAAAGAAGCAATCTTACAAGGGAGTTAAAAAAGGAAAAAGAAATAATGTCTGTCCCTGCCTTCCAGAGGTGGAAGCTGGGAGAGTGAACGAAAGATGGTGAATTCTGACATAGCCTGAGTGACGTCCCAACAAGTGCTGGCCACACGGAGGTCACCGCCGGGAAGGGGTGAGTTCTGTGCACATTGTAGATACTCAATACTGATCTTAATTAACTCTTTGTAAAAAATGTAACAGTCAAGGGAGCTTCCTCAGCCACCAAACATCTTCCAGGGCAGCTTGCTCACCCGAGTAAAATGGGGAACTCTCAGAATAGGAAGTTGTCTCATTTTGAATGGACTGAACTCAGTGGAGAAAGGGCATATGCTCTAAGTGAACAGTCTCCACACAAGTAGAGATGATATTATGGTCCATCTGTAGCCTTGCTTTCTTTCCAGTTTCTACCGTGTAACATGGGCTGAGGCATGTGTCCTGTTCGGATTTTGAGTCATTTGTCCAACGTCTCTTGAGAAGAAAACAATACTTAAAAGAAAAAAAAATCAAACATTAGATACTGATATATAAACACTGAATTAAAGTAGTAGAACTGAATGAGCTTGCTTTGTCTTTCTCATCCAAAATACATTTATTTTTCTTCTAAGACAAAGTAAAATGTAGGGGGAAATAAAGCAAAACCCAATTATACCAAACCAATAAGCAAAAAATCAGTACCTGGCAGATGGCCACTCTGGGGCTAAATAAAATAAAGGTTGCTATGAAGTTGTGGAATCTTATTTTAGGGGGTGGGCAGCAGGTGTAGTGTTAGCAAGAAGTGGGCAATTCTTTTGTGATGTTCATATGGTGATCTCAGCACTCCCTATAGACAGAGCAGCTGTGCATTACCCTGACTCATGACAAGTAAGGGCCACGATACAGGTATACACACTTTTAAAATAAATCCTCTGATTCAGAATATGATATTGTCATGCACATACAATAAATGTCACATATTGCTGAAAAGGCAGAGAGAGAAAATGAAGTGTACACTCTGGCCCTGGCTGGTATGGCTTAGTTGTTTGGTTGGTTGGGCATCAGTCTGTGCAACTCCCAGCCAGGGCACATACATGGGGTTCTGGGCTCTATCCCCTTAGGGGGCATACGGTAGGTGGCTGATCGATGCTTCACTCTCATATCAGTGTTTCTCTCTCTCCCCATCCCATACTCTCTCTCTGAAAAAAACAATCATTGAAAATCATTTTTAAAATATATTTTTATTGATTTTAGAGAGGAAAGGGGAAGGAGAGAGAGAGATAGAAATATCAATGATTAGAGAGAATCATTGATCGGCTGCCTCCTGCACACACCCTACTGGGGATCAAGCCCACAATTGGGGCAAGTGCCCTTGGCTGGAATCAAACCCAGGACCCCTCAGTCCATGGACTGATGCTCTATCTACTGAGACAAACTGGCTAGGGTGAAAATTCTCTTTTTTTAAAGTGTACATTCTGGAAATGGAGACAGACTTTGTGAGAAAATAACTACACACTTATGACTAGACACTGACGAGCACAATGTCTACACCATCACCATCACCAGAATAGATTCCTGGAGAGTCATGCTCTGATCATGTGCCTCAGAATGCCCATCATTTATTTCTTGAAATAGCTGTGGGAGGGAATTGTGGAAACACTTTTTATTCAATATCTCTACATTAGGAACTTTATATTAATTTCCCCTCAAATCTCTCGAATGGCTATTCTGATTACTTTTCTATAAATGTGGAGTGAGAGACTCAAATAAAATAAATTAAATAATGGGTGCACAGCTAATTGAGAAAGAGCAAGAATTCAAGCATACATCTTTTTTTTCTGTAGCTTTTATATTCTTTCTTTCACAAAGCGAAGAAAAGATGGGAAAAGGTGGCACCTATCTTTATCTGCAAAAACTGTATTTATATTCAGGCCCTCGTGCCTTATATTTCACGCTGTCTGTGTTTATCATCTAATCTAAATTTGTAAATATGTTCACTAATTCACACACACACACACACACACACCCCTTTCCTCCTTCATTAAGAAGAGAGAATATTCCCGGCTGATGTGGCTCAGCAGCTGAGCATCAACCCAAGAACCAGGAGGTCAGGGTTTGATTCCCAGTCAGGGCATGTGCCTGGATTACAGGCTCGATCCCCCATGGGACCGTGCAGGAGGCAGCCGATCAATGATTCTTTCTCATCATTGATGTTTCTCTCTCTCCCTCTCTGAAATCAAGAAAAAATATTTTTTTTAAAAAAGGAGAACACACATAGAGATGACAGAGACTATGTACTATGTGGAACATAATGAATGCATCCAAAATCAACCAACAGTGATTTTGGATGTTTTGCTTCTGAAGATATATGAAGAAAGGCATTACTTGTGTTTGGGGACATAGGTTTCCTGGAATACTAAAAGTGTTACGGGAACACTTAATAAAGCTCTGGAAGAAACAGAAGCCCTTCTCTACGAGATGTACTTTATTTTATATTATAGGATTGGGAAATTTCATTTACTTACAAAAACTTTGACTCAGGAACAGATTATTTAGTTTATCATTAAGTTGGGGCTCAGAAACATCATTGGTAAAGATGTGTCTAAGATCTCTATGCAGGGAGAACCCTCAGTAATTTTATGATTTAAGGGAGAGAAACATTCTTCAACTTAATGAAATGGGAGTTGGTGTAGATTCTGTTGTGGAGAGAAATTCACTTTTTAAATATTTAGGGTTAAATATAGAAATGTAAAAAATATGTGAAGTGAAAACAGAAGTATCAAAACACAAACACATTTTAATTTACTCATAGACTAATGGCTTTGGATGAGACAAGCCTGTCCACTGATAATAAATGATTGACCTCCACCAGCAGAAGTGTGACTAATGTATTGGATCATTATTCTCTTCTGCTCTAGATGTTGGGTAATTATTGCTCTCTTACTGTGACACATTTGTCACTTGTGTTTGCTGTGTGAGGAGGATGCTGTTGAGGGTGGTTACCATCTACATGTACAACTCTAGCTACAGAGTCTGGTAGGTCTTTGTTTATTTCCATATTATTATCGGTGAGTGTCTTCAATCTTGGGTAAAAGTTTCTACTTTGGGGTTTGTTGCTGTAGTCAACTCTGACACTTGCATTCCTAGTTGGCCCAACTCTACTGTCCTAAACCTCCTTGCTATATATTACAGAGGTTTGGTTCTTATTGTATTTTACACCATTCTTCAGCTTTACCTTGATGCTGGCATATAGGGATCAGAATACATTTAAGGTGTCTTTTCTTTCTGGTCTGCTGCACACACCACAGTAGTTTGGTCTAGATGCAATGAGGTTTGCGATGATAGTGCAGGCACTGTACTGTACTGTGCACCATGTGACTCACTAATTTACCTCCTTATACTCACTGCAAAGAAGCTGAGGAACAAACTCAAAGTTCATGTCTCAGAAGCACCTAGCACTTTGTGGCAGTCCTTTTTGGAATGATGTGGTGTAGTAATTAACTAGGTAAGGCTTGTGGTGCCATGAGCTATGTCTTTATGTCCTTCTTACTTTGTGGCCATTGCTAAACTCTTTAATAATATTCCCTCTCTTATCCCAAATAAACCAAGTGAAGCAAATGTGGGTGAATATAGCTGCTGTGATTTGTCTATTTGAAAATTTACTATATTTTAAAGTTGTGATTGGATGATTGTCTGCTCTCGTGGTTGCTTGCATTCCTAGGTGCTATTTGACTTGGCTGGGCTATTTGAGAAAAATCACAAGATGGCTGATTGGTCTTACGTGTTGTTGACCGTCCAATGACCTATTTCCTATTTTCTCTCCTTTCTACCATTTTGAATCTTGACAACTTTCTTCCATCACTGTCTTTGAACTTATGAGTGACTTGTTTGTTTTTCTGAAAAACTCAGTGCTGGTATTCCTGGTGGGTTTGCTCTCAGTAAATCAGCCAGAAGATTTATGGTGGGAGGCAGTCCTGAATGGTGCCATGTACTGAAGCAGCCGAATTTTCTTATTGAGCTGTAGTGCTGGCCATAGCAGTGCTTCAGATTTGAGTCATCTTAGGTGTGGCACTCTTATTCATAGTTGGTAGTAGCCATTGTTCGTTAAAAAGAGACTTTGTTCATGGCACTATGGAGGTACCCAAATGTAGGTCACTGTTTGGCTGTCTATGGAGGATGGTCTATAGGGGTGCCCAAAGATACAATGAGTTTTCAATTAGAGGAGACCAAATGCATGCACTTCTTTGGAGAATATGAGAGTATTTGAGAGTAGTTTTTTTTTTTTCTAATTTGTTTAATTGAAGCTTTCCCCAAAACTGCTTGGAATAGCCTTCCTGATACAATAGTTCCAGTCAGGGGGCTGTTTTAGTATTTAACGTGTATGGTATCTCCATAAATGGCACATAGTAGATGCTAAAAAAATGGACTAGAGATTTTAATTTGCAAAGCTGTCACAGTGGTCTTCAAATGCCTGATGGATTTATCTATGGGATATAAATTAGACTTGTTGTATATCTTGCTAGGGACGTAGTCCAGAACAGTGAATGGGATTTACATATTCAAGTGTTCAGTTAAAAATAAGAAATGCTATAATTTATAATTTATTGTGTCTTCCAACAATAGCTGAGATCTCCTATTCCCTGTTGTGTTCCTAGCCCCTAGCAGAGTGCTAGGAAGATAGTAGAAATTTAATAAATTTTTGAGTTAAGGCATAAATGATTAATAATTAGAGCTTTTCACGTGGAAGTAATGAGTTCTCCATTATCAGAGTGACTACATTGCCTGAGTGACTACACACTCTGAGCCTTATAGCAGAGATTCAAGAAAAGAGGCTGATGAACTAGATAACATTAAATGATTGTTCTTTTTTTAAAAAAATATATTTTATTGAAATTTTACAGAGAAGAAGGGAGAGTGACAGAGAGTTAGAAACATCAATGAGAGAGAAATATCGATCAGCTGCCTCCTGCACATTCCCTACTGGGGATGTGCCCGCAACCAAAGTACATGCTCTTGACCGGAATCGAACTTGGGACCCTTCACTCCACAGGCCGACGTTTTATCCACTGAGCCAAACCAGTCAGGGCTAAATGATTATTCTTATCATGGAAAAGTATGGTAGTCAGGGTTCTCCAGAAGAACAGAACTCAGAGGATATATATGTGAGGAGATTTATTATAGAGACTAGAGGTCCGTTGCACGAAGAGTTTCATGCAATAGGCCTTCCCTTCCCCTGGCTGCCAGCACCGGTTTTCCTCCGGCACGTGGGACCCAGGCCTTCACTCCGGCCAGAGCCTTCAGTCTTCACTCCACCACTTTGCCCCTACATATGCAAATTAACCACCATCTTGTTGGGTTAATTTGCATACTATCCTGATTGGCTGGTGAGTGTAGCTGAGGGACAGTTAATTTACATGTTTGTCTATTATTAGGTGAGATTGATTCATGTGGTTATGGAGGCTGAGAAATCCCATGATCCGCCATCTGGAAGCTAGAGACCCAAAAAAGCTGGTGGTGTAATTCAGCCTGAGTCCAAAATCCTGAGAAGCAGGAGCTCTGATTCTGTGGGCAGAAAAGATGGATGTCCCAGCTCAAGGAGAGAGAGAGAGTTACCCTAATGCCCCCTTTTTGTTCCATTAGGGCAGTGGTTGGAAAACTGCAGCTCGTGAGCCACATGTGGCTCTTTGGCCCCTTGAGTGTGGCTCTTCCACAAAATACCATGTGCGGGAGCACACGTACAGTGCACAGTTGACTTAAAACTTTAAGTAAAGTTTACTAAGTTAATTTTAGGAAACGTTGTGGAGTGAAAGAAGATGTAGTGTCGAGGATTGAGAAAGGTATGTTGAGATGGTTTGGACATATAGAGAGGATAACGAAAAGAGATAGATGAAACAAGTATACAAGACGAGTGTGGATGGGAGAGTTGGAAGGGGTTGACCTCAGCGAATGTACCTCAATCAGATTGAGGAAATTTTTAGCAAAGGCCAGCTTAGGAGTACCCTAAATAAGTTAATAACAATGTACATACCTATATAGTTTAAGTTTAAAAAATTTGGCTCTCAAAAGAAATTTCAGTCGTTGTACTGTTGATATTTGGCTCTGTTAACTAATGAGTTTGCCAACCACTGCATTAGGGTCTTCAAAAGGTTGGATAATGCCCTGACACATTGGTGAGGGTGGATCTCCTTGACTCAAACCACCAATTCAAATGCTAATCTCTTCTGGAAATACCCTCACAGACACACCTCATAATAATTTTCTCCCAGCCATCTGGGCATTCTTCAGCCTAGTAAACTTATCACATAAAATGACACATCACAGAACTCTTAAAGGAATCATTCTAGGATTTACTTGAATTCTTTTAAATTGGAGCATATGTTTTACTTCTATGAAATAGTACCTCCACATAATTTTTAGAGAAATATTCTTCCTTCAACTGTAAAGTATGCTACAAGGAAGAAACCATGATTTCTTTGTCCAAGGCAAGTAAAGAGAGCTGGGTGCTCCCTCCTGGGAAGAGAGAAAAAGATCTTATCCTGAAGAAATCAAGTGGTTCTTTTTCTCTTCACAGATTGTTATGCCAGGATAGTTTTCCCTGTTCCCTGGATTTCAGTGTTAGAAGCATCTCATTTGCCCTTAGGAGGGGAACACAGTATAATTTTGTTGGCTGATTATGAAACTTTTACAGGGAATTCAGGCCACACTATGGTCCCTAGAACTCATGCGATCAGATGTCCCTTAAGTGTTATCTCTAAGAGCCCTGTGTTGCTTTGATGTATTTGTGTGTGTGTGTGCATGTGTGTGCATGCATATGCATCCGTGAGGACACGTGCTGCTTCTCATGAGATCAATCATGGCCGTGTCATTGGTACTTAATGGAGACTTCTTTTGGGGCAAAATCACGTCAACTGGAATGTCTTTTCTAGTGGAAATGGCTCTGCTGTTGGGTATAGAGCGCGGGAGCAGCTGCAGAGCCGGCTTGTTTCCTTAGGGCAGCTCTTAAACAGCACCGGACTGAGCTTCTTAAGATGAGTCTGGGACCACAGGGTGTCATCTCAGTGTTTACCTGCTCGCTTCCATCTCTCACTTGGTAGGCAGAAATGCATATTTATGTTTTCATTTATCCTTAATTTAAATTTTTTCTTGCCTGTTGGGACAAATTGGAATAGCAACTTTCAGTCAGTGGTGAGCACAGAATACTAAAAATTCTTCAAAAAGAAAAACACATAAAGCACTGCATAGGTGAAATTTTATAATTTCCCTAAAAGAACATTTGTAACTAAATTTCACAAAATCTCTCAGACAGGAAAAGAGAGAGGTTAAAGAAATAACAATTAATGTATATGTAGCACGTTATACATCGTTGCACATTCAATCATCAACTTACTTTTTTTAAAGATTCATGAGAGTAGAATTAAATTATTATTTGACAGGAGGGAAAACTACTGAGGTATAGTGTGGCCAAATGACTTGCATAAGGTCACATGATAAATTAGTCCTTAGGCTGAAAACGTGGCTCTTACGGGTTTTTTGGGGAGGGTGTTATGGAAAGTTTCAGGATTCCTGTGAGAGCTGTGAGTGAAAGAGAGAAAGAGAGAGAGAATCTGTCTGCCCATGTGGTTACCTACATTTAATTTCAGATGTTTCCTAGGCCCCTCAAGTCCATCCATGGGATAAGAACCCTTTATTACCTGAGGGTCATTTCCCCAGTGTCTTGACTACCAGGTGAATAACAAATTATTTAAAAGGCTAGTCAGAGAAAGGATTAAAAGTCAGGTGATGTGTATAGTTTTTGAAAGCCAATGGTTAAGTATCTTGCACACAGCATTCTATGAGTAGGTAATAGAGCTATGCTATTTTTGCACAAGTTCTGTAACTTTAGTCTGGAATGAGAAGTAACTTCCATACGGCTCATAGGGTATCGTAGGGCCGGGGTTCCTGGATCCAGTCGGTAGCCCAAAGCATGGTTTTGACAGTTCCCATCAGTCTCCAAGGGAATTTAAAAATCAAAAAAAGGACAAGTAAGTTTTTTACTCAATAGTATAAGGGCCTCCATACATGTGGTGGTTATGTGTACAAGCTTGGTTCCAAGCTCCCTGGGCCCATAGCCTGGCTCTGCTCTAAGGTTAGATAGATTTGCATCTTGTAAAATGGGAATAATGATAGTACTAATGTCTTAAGCTATTGTATCGATTAAATGAGCTAATGGACATAAAACACTGAGAAGAATAAGCTGTCAGTAAATATTAAGTAATATTAAAAGTGGATGGCTTGAAATGTATATAACCTGATGGCAAAATATTTTGCAACTCTGTTAATTTCCCAAGTTATTATTGTTGTTGTTACATTGAAGTTATACTGATTATGAAAATCCAAATGTATATGTTCTAAGTGAAAATGGGCAAAAGAGGGAGAGGAATCGGGAGAAAGCATGCAGGAATGAGGAGAAAAATAACTGATTAGTTCTGTTTTGGGAATGACTGTGGGTTTTGGTTTTGGTTTGTCTCTTGTCTAAAAGGAAGAAGAGGATTAGGTAAGTTGAGTTCCATTTGAACTGAGGGCCTTGTATGAAATTTACACTGTGTGTGTGCATGTCCCCATCCAGAGTGTCAGCTGTGAAATCATCAATCTTGTCTGTCTTATTCACTGCTCACTGCTGCTCCCCCAACACAGAAGTTTGTGGAGCTCAAAAATTATTTACTGAACAAAAGAGTGACCATTTGATGAATCCATTAGTGCCAACGGCTCTGACAAGAAATTGTCTTAATGTTGCAAGTGCTCTTTCCTCTCTTAACCCACTAGCTAAGGGCACAGCCTCTGCCCAACTCAGCCCACGGGCCCCTGGTGAGGGTGGCTTGAATATTCCATCAGTCTGGGCTACAACACTGGCCACCAACGATGCCAGGCAGTCTCTCTCTCTCTATCCCTATCTCTATCTATTTATCTAGATATATTTACACATATTACAAGATGATAATTCTCAAGCAGTTTTTGGCAATGTTAATTCTAAATGTTAATTGACAGGAAAGTAAAAAACTCCATAGCATTAAATAATTGACTTAATCCAGATCCTTCCCAAGTTAAATAGGTGGAGGACATAGAGGGGCGTCTTGTGTATTATGACTCCTCAAGGGGGTGGGGGAGTGGTTCATGCAAGACTTCCAAAGTTATTTGAACATTAGACTCATTCCCTCTTTTATTCTCTGTAGAGTGTTGCATGGGGGAGTGACTAGTCCATAGCATACATTTTGGGATATGCTGGTATAGACTTTGGCTCTTCTCAATTGAAGATTTAAGGCACTAGCCCATGGTGCCTACATCCTGAATATCCTTCTCAAAAAAGGCACCCTCCTCCTGCACGGGAGGGTGTGTGTTTGTTATTGGAGGGGCCTTCTCAACCCCTCCCTCTGGGTTTAATGGGTTGTTACTAATCAAACTTTACAGTAATAGGAAAGCTTTCTCTAATCAACCCGACTAATTACAGGAACGAGTGAATCAATCGCTAAGCATCGCTAGCACTGCTAATAAATCACAAAATCATTTAAACAGGGTTTTAAATCCCAGAAAAACGAGGGAGAGTGATGAACATTCAAATGAGTGTCCCTGTTGCTAAAGGCTTAGCAGGACGTAACGTATGGGCACTTCTTCCATCCTCTGGTTATATCTGGTGTTTCCTGAGCATATACCACATGGTGGGTGATGTGCTAGGCATCGAGGCATCTTTGGTGTATCTCATTTAGTCCTCTCGCCTGCCTCTGAGGTAGGTCTGAGTATTCTCTCTTGATGAGGCTTGTGCAGCTTAGAGAAGTTAATATTTGACCAAATCCTAGAGTTTATAAATGAAGACAGTGGGGTGGGAATGAAGGCTTCTGGCTCCAAACCAGCCCCCTCCAGCTTCCCCAGCCACACCCTGAGCAAGCCTACAGTTCTTTTGGTGTCTAGGGCAGGGGACATCAGGGTGACACACAGAATATCCCTGTTTTCACAAGGAAAATTAACTGCTTTAAGTACTATGAAACATTATGTAGGAGAAGACCATGATACTAACTAAAAGTAATCATTATAATAACCATTAATATATGTTTTATTAGGAAGCAGATGCTTGGGAAAGTGCTTTTACAAGTTATGCCATTTAATCTCTACACTGACCTTATGAGAGTTTCCATTATTGTCATTACTGGCACATTTTATACATGCATACTTTAAAGTACACCAAGGCTAATAAGGATTTAAAAACATGTCTAAGATCACAGGGCTTAGGATCACAGGGCTAATTCCCAAGCATCCTGACTCCAAGATCAGAAAAGGTCAGACTCATCACCTTCAGTAGGAGTAAGGAAGTCTGACCTCTTGTGCTAGAGCTTCTAAGCACTTGGGTTTGGGAACTTAATCTCTACTAAAACCCATTCAATTTTTTATTTGTGAATTAAAATAATTTAATTAGAATAGATGATGTCTAGACAGACTCTGTCCTTACAAATGCATCTTTATCTCATAATTATTTTCTTAAAAATATTATTTACAGCCTTGACTTGTTCTCATCTAGTATCTAAATGGTTGTCACATAATCGCAGGTATATCAGAAAGCCCCTTTGCTTGTTACTACGTGGAAATATAGCCATTCTTTCTCCGGTCTCATCTCACCTAAACCGGGGAAACCAGGGAAACTCGGGATATTTTTGTTTAAGGAAAAATATAATTAAACACAAAGAGAAAAGAAGACATAAAATTTACTTGAGGAAATTTAGACAATTTTATATTTTTTGTTTTACTTTATCCTGAATTGTTCAAATTTTCTGCAATAGATCTATTACTTTTATTATTATAAGACTAGAGGTCTGGTGCATGAATTTGTACATTGGCAGGGTCCCTCGGCCTGACCTGCAAGGATTGGGCCAAAACTGGCTCTCCAACATCCCCTGAGGGGGTCCTGAATTGTGAGAGCATGGTTCTCGGGTGACGCACCCCCGAATCAGGCTCCCTCCTCTCTGGTTCTGGGTACATCACCCAAGAACCGCAGCTGCCAAGTCACCGCAGCTCGGCAGCTCCTGCATTGAGCATCTGCCCCTGGTGGTCATTGCACATCATAGCTACCGGTCGGATAGTCGAATGGTTGGATGGTCACTTAGGCTTATATATATATATAGATACTAGAGGCCCGTTGCACAAAGAGATTCATGCAATAGGCCTTCCCTTCCCCTGGCTGCCGGCACCGGTTTTCCTCTGGCACCCGGGACCCAGGCCTTCACTCCGGACGGAGCCTTCAGTCTTTGCTGCGCCGCTTTGCCTTTATGTATGCAAATTAACCACCATCTTTGTTGGGTTAATTTGCATATTATCCTGTTTGGCTGGTGAGCGTAGATGAGGGATGGTTAATTTACATGTTTGTCTATTATTAGGTAAGATAAAAGAGAATGATCCACAAATTAATGATTTGTTTTGCCTTTCTGCCCACCTCAGTTTTGGTTTTTATATTATTCTCAAGTTGTTATTATTATTATAATAGATCATATTATATTATTGAGTTTTTTTCAATATATGCTTTGTCTCTTAAATTAGGTTGTATATTCCTTGAGGACAGGCCATAGAAACATCTTTGATATGCCACTTCATATTTTCTCCACGTGTTTACTTATTGTTTTAACATTACAAAACTATTATGCATCAATTTTAAAACATGCAAATATCTCATATAACTATTTTGTCTGAAAAGAAAAAATTTTCATATTTGCACATAAAACTTATTCTGTACTTGCCCAGGAAAGATTCTCATAATTCACATTATAAAATCTGTCTTTGAACATTTTTTTATCCTCACCCAAGGATATATTTATTGACTTTATAGAGAAGGGTAGCAGGGAGAGAGAAGAGAGAGAGAGAGAGAGAGAGAGAGAGAGAGAGAGAGAGAGAGGAAGATTGATTGTTTGCCTCCCCAAAGTGCCCTGACCAGGGATTGAACCTAAAACCCAGGCATGTGCCCTGACTGGGAATCAGACCCACAACCTTTTGGTGTACAGGATGATGCTCCAACCACCTGAGCCGTCCAGCTAGAGCTGTCTTTGAACATTTTTAAAGTTTGAATACACATTTTCTAGTGGCTTCCCTATAGCATAGTATATTCTCAACACAAATATGAATGCCAGCTGAATTTTTCTAATCACTGATTATCTCAATTAAAAAATATCATGGCCAGCATGGTAAATGAAAATAGGATTTTGTTACTGTTCTAGATACAAGTTTTGAAGGTTGGATACTTTTTTATATACATACCTCCCCAATAAATTTCCTCTTTTCCTCTCGTGAATTTTTTTTCAAGTTTGCTGTCCATTTAGTTTGGCCTTGGGTATTTTTTTTTTTTTTACCTGTTTCTGTTAGTTCTTACAGAAAAACAGTTTGGCCCATTGATGTACTTCCTAGATACCCTTGTCTCAATTTGTGTTCAGTTAGATAAAATGGCATTTTAAATTTTACATAGAAAAATATTTACAGTTTCCTCTCTTGCTTACATACTTATTTAATATATGTACAGTTCTTAGACTTTTCAAGGACAACTCTGTGTTTACTCTAGGATGTTAAAGTGAAAGCACAGTTTATAGTCAAGAAATAAAGTAAAATTAATTGCCTGGAATGAATGGCGAACACTTAGGTTATGGAAGTGATTGATGTGTTTCTCTTTCCCCAGGACTAAGACATCCTTTTCTTTCACTCCAGTTAGTTGAACTAAAGCCAATCAAGACTGGCTGAAAATATAAGTGTTTCTCAGTATTTTAAAAAACAAACAAACGCTATTTGTCAGGCATTGTGCTAAAAGCTTATATAGATAACATCATTTCATTTTTACACTTATCCTCTATGGTCACTCTTATTACTTCCATTTCATAGATGAGGAAACTGAGGCATCTAAATAATTTACCCAAACACACTCAATTAGTAAGGAGAGCCAGACTGAGTCCCAGGTATTCTGATTCCTATGAGTAGGAGCCACTTTGCAAAACTGCCTTCTGGTTGCCTCTAGATATCACATGCTCTGTCACTCCCTATGTCCTCACCTCTCTCCTTTACATCACTTGTCTGGGTGTGTAAGCGTTTAAGGACCAACACTTACTGTAGCTTCTCTACCTCTGTGTTGCCAAAGAACCGTGTAGATGACTGGGGTGGAACACTACTCACTACCAAGAACTGACACGACTTTATCTCTAAAAAACAGTCCTTAGCTTGGAGGAGGCGAGTCTCCCAATTTTTCAGGTTCAAAGATGAAGGAATTGAGAACATGGTTGACTTTCCTAGTTGCACTGCTGGTGATGAGATGCACAAAGCAGCCATTGGACTGTGTTGGCGAGTGTCCGTCCAACTGATGACAGAGGACTGGAAATTGGAATCTTGTGGTCTTTTGGACCCTTTGCTTCATGAGGTTTGCATTTTGCATGTTACATTTACTGAGGGGCTTGGATGGCTGCTTTGTACATTTGTCAGTAACTTGGGAAGTTGATATAAGCTCCTGTCATGTAACAAAAAGGACAAAAAGTTAGACTGTACTTTTAAAAAAAGTTACTTCTTCTTTACTCACAATATTAAAAAACTAGAAGAATAAACATATAAATTGGTTTGTTTCCCTTTAAGAAAGGGCTATTGACTAATTTTCACACTAAAAACAATGTCTCTAACAAAAACAAACATACCAAAAAAATACTTATAATGCATTTTAAAAATACATTTTATATATTCATTGATGAAATGATCTCTGTGTGTGTGTGTGTGTGTGTGTGTGTGTGTGTGTTGTGCTATGCCTCACCACCAGAAGATAGGGGAGGGGTGTGGTGTGATGCAAAGTAAAATCATATAGTGAGAGAGTGACTATGAGAATTTTAATTCCTGCCATGAAAATTATTAATTTGGTTATTTGGGGGATGCTACATAATTGCTCTGAATCTCACTGTCTTTATTTGCAAAAAGTAGAAATAATGCTATCTATCATAAAGAGGTCGCACACACTGCTCTTTGAGAAAGATAAAGCGTATGAACATGAGCCTGCAGCTGTTTATTTTAACAGATGTTACTTTATTTCCTTCATGAAGCCACATTTCCTGAATCGCTAGCACATAGTTGTCCTAGGAAGATTCAATGAGGAGAGCTGGTGGTTTCACCGCTGAACTGCTAAGCCCTTCATCCTAATCCAAGCCCCAGGCTCTTAGTTATGCTCAGATTCAAACTTTCCCTGAGACACATGTCTCTACTCAGATCTACTCTGTTTTCATCCTGACTCAGTGCATTTCTCAGAGTAGCTCACTTCTATGGACCTCAGACTTCTCATCTGGTTTGTGTGACTGTCAGTAAGATCAGCATATTTCAGAGTAATACTTTATTTATTAATTCCAACTGTAGAGAGCAAATGTTGATCTCTCTGCTACACTTAACATTTTCCCCAAGATCCTGGACTTTGCTGGGCATCTATCTAGCCACCATATACCCTGATCAAAATTGTGTGTTGGTCTCCATCGCAGTGGAAGTAAGTTGGCAAACTTCATTGACAGGTTAAGTTGCTATTAAACACTTAAAGCTCCCAGTGCACTCTAAACTCACAGATTATTACAAAGGTGAGGTTTGGGAGTGGGGCTTGGAATCAGATCAATTGTATTTGATTTCACTTCTGATCCTATGGGTATGAAAACAAGATGATTAACACTTAAAGCATTTAAGTTTCCTCATCTGTATAACAGAGCAATGATAAGTCACATAATTTTTATGAAGATATGAGGGAATTGTACATGCATCACTCACTACAGTTCCTGGAATATAAAAAGTCCGCAATAATGGTCGCTATTATGTCATTATCATAATTATCAAATCTCACATCAACCCCCAGCTTGCAACTTTTGCTCTGACATAATAGACAGAAGTAGATTGGGCAGGAGATTTTGCTTCCGTGAAGTCTTCTGTGGCAATTAAACCACCTATTAGGGGTAGAAGGCAACTTGATGTGGAGGGACTGGGGAGTGTGCCAAAGAAACCTGACAGTCATAGTAAAAGACCTTTCATTGCCTTGGTCTCACTTTCTGTTCTCTTTGAGGTTCATTTCAGAGACGTGTACATGGTGAGGTCTGACACTGCAAGTAAATGTCAATTTCTGAGACTGCAACATGTTGACAGTTATTAATAATAACTACACAGTAGACACCTTTCTATTCCAAGAGAGATATTACTTCTCCGACACATGATTTTCTAGATTTATTTACTAAGTCAATTTGGACCCTTTATTTTAGAAGCAGCAGAAAACTTGACCCAAATTATTTTGGACAGAGGAAGAATTTCTTTGGCCCCAAGTAACCAGAAAGTTCAGAATGGGCTAGTTTTATAGGATCTTGTTTTCAGGCTCAAATGATGTCATCAGAACCCAGTCTTCATCTCCCACATCTTTCCTCCAGGCTGGTTTTAGTTCCAGGGTTCTTGTAAAAGGAAGATGACAAACAGCAGCCTCAGGCTTATATGTTTTTACATTCAAGGACATCGCCAAAGCAGATGTCTCCTTGTCAATCACTAAACAAAAGCCCTCTATGAGCTTAAATATCTAAACCAATCATTGTGGATGACAGTAAAACAGGATGATAGGCTTAAGTTACATGTTAGCAGTAACATCAAATCCATTCAAAGAACGTGGACTTTCTTCTTCAAAGGAAAATGAGGACTGTTTTGTGGGGAAGAGGGTGACTATAAGTCAGCAAATATATCACACAGATTCTTTATTTTCTGTGAAGAGTCCTTCACCACCTCCATTTGTTGAGTCTAACTGTTCCTTCCAGTCCTAAGTGTCACTTCCTCCATAACATAGATCTTGAGTCAAGTCCCATTACTCAAGCCCCTTATCTCCCTCCATTTAATCCAAATGACACTAGTGCTTCTCACGTGGATTTTATAATAATGTGCTTTTTCTTACTTGGATGGGTTTGAACATTTGTCTTAACTAAAAGCTTATGAAGAGCAAAGACTCTCCTCATCCTAATGGAATCCCTTTAAAGCAACTAACACAGCACATTACACTCAGGGGATAGATTGTAAATATTTTCTAAATTAGATTCCAATAACAAGTCTATGTTCCTAAAATCATAATTAAATTTGTACTGGAAAATTAAACAAAACAAATACTAAGCTCCAAATTCTATTTCTTTGGTGGAAACATCATCCTAGATTTTGCTTTGATTTCCTGTAAAGCCTGGTCTCAAACATTGGCAGTGATTTGAATTTACAGACTTGAGCTCATGTGATAGGTAAATGAGGAGTATCTCTTCAGTTACAGAGCCATTCCATGTAACTGCCTTCCACAGCAGAGTCTTGACATGGTGATTTTTTTAATGTGAACTAAACAGATTCTTAAGTAAAAAAGGAAGTGAAAATCTGGGAAGAGATATATGTTTGAATGAAAATAATGTTGCCTTGTACATGTTTGGGTTCCTAAGAGTTCCTATGTGATTCATAAACATGAGGGGTAGTTGGAAATGATATTCTAGCCTACATGTTTATAGACCACAGATAATGATAAGAACAAAAACAGGCCCAGTCTCCTCATCTGAAATCTTATTTTTCTTATGATATGAATCAGTCTACATTGGAATCAATCCTCATCTATAATAGAGATGAGCAAATGGGGTTGAATTATTATTTAACTTCCACAGTTTTAACCTGTGATTGATTTCCTGGGGGTAAGATGTACCTCTGAATTGGGGATTTTGTATTGCTTTTGTGAATTGAATTTGACTAAGATATTATACATTGGCATGCATTAAATGTACTATATATTTTAATTTTTTATTTAGTGGCAGAAATGAAATCATTTATTAAATATTTATTGAGTATGTTCTATGTGCTAAGCATTGAATTAGATACAGAGTAATAGAATTATCTTCTATCTTGAGGAACATACAATTTTATCAGGGGCTTTGAATTTACATATAATACACCTCAGTGGCCCAATTTCCAATTTCTGTCTCCTAATTTTAACAAGACCACCATGTTCTACCAGAACTCTTAACTCTCTAACTCATGTCACAGTCTTGAAAGTAGTAGGAGACAGAAAGCTTGAGGAATTGAGGGCTGACCTAATGGGTTTCCCCTCTGTTGAAGAGGGCCATTCTGTGCCCCCTAGTCCAGGGCCTAAAAATGGTTGCCTCATACATTTTGTCCAATTTGATATGTATTTTTTGTGGTGGGAAGGCTAATCCAGAACTAGTTCCTCCATCATGGGCAGAAACAGAAGTTATTATAATGATAAATAATTGCATCCAAAGGCTGATGGCTATTTCTACCTTCACCTTTGAAGAATGTTATCAGAGAGATTTAACTCTGTGTTGTTGCTTGCAACACTAGTTTTTCACTCTCTCCTTAGGAATTATCACCAGGATAATAAGTTAGGTTATTGGTTTGTATATTATATATAACTGTCTGCATTGTCTTTAAGAAACGAATAAAGAAAAAATTCAATATCCTTGACATGATACAGTAAAAACAATTAATAAGGAGAGAAAGTTGATCACACTCATTATATGTGAGTGGATTGAGAAGAGCAGCAGTATGGATTTAAAGTTTATTACAAGGGTAATCAATTTCCTTGTGCAGTTTTGTCATAAGAAATTAGTATAAATGATGATGACAATTTTAAAATACCATGGACACTGAAGAGAGTAGAAAGTAGATGATGTGAAACAAAAAGATAATTTATTTTTCAGTTACAGATGAAATATTGACTATGGAAATATGCACATCATATAGTTTATGATCCATTTTAAAATTATGTTTATTAGTATAGAAATAAATATATTATCTCATTAGGCAGTGATGGAGAACTCTGGTAAAAACAATAAACTCTCCAGTCCACCCACGGCATGTATGCCTTAAACAGACCCATGAGAGGGGTAATGTTCGCCAGGCAAGTGCATCTGAGAGTAGGCATAGAAGAAGACACAGTCACAGAAAAGGCCAACCTTGTCATTTGATAAGGGTTATTAATAGCTGGTAAATTTTCTCACCAGATAAACATTTTTATGTGTGTCTCCCAGAAACAAAGGTGTATTCCAAACTACATCCAGGATGAAAAATAATAAAGAAAAAAAATATGGGTATTACTTTAAAGTAGAGCAATTATATGCTAATCATTTTAGAGAAGGAGGAGTTATACATATTAGTTTTCTCCCAATCACTAGGATGAATAATGTCAAACTATGAGATTTAAAATAACCCATATAAAAATGCATCTTAAAAATCACCTTGCACATAGTCCTAATTTAATAAATGTTGATTAAATGAACAATTACACATAGGTACTATCATTATTTTCTTGTTATAGGTGTTAGAGAAGCGATGATACTGTAACAAGCACACCTAGCGCCCAGATCTTGGTTTCTAATACTCTTCCTGAACATATGGTGACTGGAGGTTGCAAGAAGACAGGCTTCCAGGGGCTCCTAATGTTCCAGTTTCTGATTTGGCCATGGGTTGAACCAATACATTCAGTTTTTGAGAATTTACCAAGCCACATACTCTGTTAGGTGCACTTTTGTATGTATATGTGTATACATGCACATACCAGTATGTACATAAACATGTGTATATGTGTACAGTTATATATAAATATACATTAAAATGTTATAAATACCAAAACATTAGAGAATAACTCAAGGGTGACCTATAGCAATAAAAAGCAGTAAAACAAAATAGTCATAAAAACCAGATTTTAAAAAAGCAAGAATCACATCATAATAATAAGGAAAAAATTAAAGAAGAATTCCTATATCAGAAAATCTATGTTTAAGGAATGTTTTACTGTGAAGTATAAAATGAAGCAATGAGCTTCCTGAGCTTCATGACTAAAATTGGAATAGTATATTTATAACAAAAATATAATATTGTTAATATTATTTTATGTATTAAACTAGTTTTGAACTCATGGAAACATGGTTATTTGAGCCTTTATGTCAGGGACATTGAAGAGCCTAATATGTGATATTGTTAGTGTTTAAAACACTTATGCCCTACGTTTCATTCTTTTGAAGAAGGCTCTGAAAATAGATGACATACACGTATCCAAGACTCATAGTTAGGAGCTTTCATGGTGGGGCAATGTGTTGGCCAATCTGGGGCTGATCATTTATTAATTATCAATGGCACTAGTTGTGACTTTCTAACCAGTTCTGTGCAGAGAAGAAACAAATCAAGGCAAGAGATACATCCATTGGCTTTGTCTTTAAACAACAAATTGTTTTTTCTAAAAATATCATTATATGGCCTTGCTGGTTTGGCCCAGTGACTAGAGAGTTGGCCCTTGGACTGAAGGGTGTCGGGTTTGATTCTGGTCAAGGGCACATACCTGGATTTCAGGTGCATAAGGGAGGCAACCAATCGATGTGTCTCTCTCAGATCAACGTTTCTCTCTCTGTCTCTCTCCCTTGCTTCTACTCTCTCTAGAAATCAATGGAAAAAATATCCTCAGTGAGGATTAACAAATAAAAAAGCTCAGGCTTTTATATAAATATAAATATAAATATAAATATAAATATAAAAAATATAAATATATAACTATAACTATAACTATAACTATATAATTATATAACTATGTAACTAACTATAACTATAACTATAACTATAAGTATAACTATAACTATAACTATAACTATAAATGTGATCGAATGACCAAACAACTGGTCGATGGGACCCTATGATGCGCACTGACCACCAGGAGACAGGAGCTGCCCCCTGGTGGTCAGTGCACACCCACAGCCAACCTCCTGCAGCCCCTCCCCCCGGCCGGACAACCTCCCGCGACCCCGATTGGCCCCGATCGCCAGCCATGCCAAGGGCCCCACCAGTGCACGAATTTGTGCACTGGGCCTCTAGTCATTATATAATTTCCCTGGTTCTTGGAAAACAAAGCTTGTTTTATGCTGACTTAATGTGATACAAAACAGAGAAATACCAAATCCTGTGATATATGGTCAGCACTGTTGCCAAATGGTGATTTATTTTACAGTTCCCTCCTGGTCACTTCTTTCTCTTCAAAGTCCATATTTATTCATTGCATTCAGGTCTCTGAGCAGGTGATTGACAAGTGCAACGACTCTGCAGGAAGAGCATGTTACTGCGAGCAGAAGAAAAAGCCAAGGAGAATTGGATGTGTTGGTTGTGTGTGCAGATAGCCGATGAAAGATTGGAATGTCACTCCAGCCAGACAGCAACCGAAAAGGAAAGGTCGCGTGTGTGATTGGTGTGTTGGGAACTGGCCGGGTTTAGAAGTGGTCTTGGTTGTGAATGAGGGGCTGAGGAAGAGGAATTAGAGGAAATCCACATTTTCACTAAAACTATTCAAAGCCTCGCTCAGCTCCTGATGTCAGGCCTTGCTCTGACCCCCACTACATTTTGACCCTTTAAAAGGGTCGGACCTCCATGCTGACTGTTTCTTCATGGCAGTTTGGCTCGAATGCTAAGTTGGTCAGAAAACCCCTCACTATTCACAGTGGCTAGGGGCATTCCCAGGGGATCAGAGAGAACAGAATCGATGTATCCCACCTTGTGGAGTCAACATAATTGAGAGTCAGAATCTGTCTTTAAGCCAAAGGGCAGGTGTGAGGGAGACTTTCTGGGTGGGCATGGAGGGATTCAGAGGGCTGGCACGTGAATGCAATTCAGCTCCCCTTTCATTCAGCTACTCCCTCATGAGTTCTTGATGTCCTTACCCAAACTGTTTTTTAACTGCATGTGAGGTTTCTTAATGACATTGCTCAAATTATAATTTTCTGATGATGTGAACTTTGGTCATTGCATACTAGGTAACTGTAGCAGTCCTTCTCTCCCTATGGGCTGTGAATAACATGCAGTAACAGAACCCCCTTGAGAAGGGACAGCAGCTACTCTGTAAATTCAGGTTGTGCTGCAGTACCTGGAGCCCTATTAGCCAGTACAGGCAGCCTTGTCTTGCTATCTTTGAATCCTACCTGGTCTTTAAGTCAGACCTTCTCCATGTTCACACCTTTGACCATCTGAAGTCCCAGGATGGTTTCTGTCTTATTTGCTATAGAATTAACTAATTATTATCATCACACATATCTTCACTTGCCCTGAATTGTTATCATTGTGTAGACATTGAAATATTCTGTATGTAAATTTTTCTATCTGTATTGATTTCTATGTGTATTGTATTTTGGTTGTACTATAACATTTCAGCAGGCCCCCAAATCTGTGTGAGATCAGATGCCTGCCCTTCAGGCTGAAACTCCAAAACAAGCAGATGACCTTCTCCTACACCAAGTCTGGGCGCCCTTAGATAGGAGCTGGACCATGAGGTGGGTGAATTCCAGAGTGCTAGCCCTTTAAGAGCCATTCTCAGATTGCTATAGTATATGGGTCTAGATTTTGTGGATGCCAGCCAGCCCTGTTCATTTTTAAATTCTGTGTTTTGGAGGCTTATCTCTCTAGTGTGGGTCTTAAAAGTTTCGGGGGTGGGGGGAGGTGGTGGTGGTGTGGAGTTTAAACTCTTTGCTCCCCAGGGAGAAGCTCTGAGTTGTGGCATCCCTCTCAACAGTGACTCACTGGGCTGGGGGTGAGCTTGTGGTGAGACTGTATCTTGGCCTCTCCTATTTGTTTAGATGTGGGGGAAGTTGCTCAGCCAGTTGTTAGGTTTCTTTCAGAGGAAGTTGTTCCGAATGAGGAATGTGGCCGTGGATTCAGTGGGCTTGTGAGAGTAGGTGAGTTAAGGATTCTTGTGAGCCTCCATCTTAAACCAGACTTTGTCTCTATTTCTAGGTGTATGTGAATGCATATTTTTCTATATGTGTTTTTCTATTTGACTTTTTCTATGTGCTATATTGCCATAATTAGATTGTTCCCTGCATAAAGACATAGGCTGGTATGTCAAAAAACAATATCTGCATTAAATTTTCAGGTTCCACAACCACAATCTCATTTTATTTGTGTGTGTCACCAATCCTATGAGAGGAATTATTACTGCTTTCATTTTAAAGATGAAGCCACTGAGACTCAGGGAGGGAATTTCCGTATGATGATAAAGCCACCAATAATTCAGAGCTTCTTAGTCTCAAAAGCTTAGCTCTCCTCCAGCCAGTGCTTTTCCTAAGTGTAGTTCTCATCTTTGGGTCAAGCACAGGGGCTGGCCCATAACGGTGGTAAACAATGTTTGTGTTTGCACAAATGCACATTAAGCTTGGTAGGTATGTACTACTCAGTGTGGGGCTACTTACGTGGGAATTGGGAGGTCTCTCTTTTCCTGCCTTCAAAATGTTTGCAGTCTAATGGAGTCATGTAAGTAGACAAAATTAAAATAACTTGTTAAGAAACACCCTAAGTTATTAACAAAGGCTGTGTAGGTATATACAACGGTGGTGATTCATTTTCCCCAGGAGAATTGGGGAGGTCTTTACAGAAAGGGTAAATGTTTCTGGGTTCTGAAGGATGCCTTGGAGTTTTCCAGGTGAATAAACAGGGATGGACATTAAAGGGAGAATGAACGATATGTGCAAAAGGCACCGAGTTGTGAAGAGATAGGAAAAGTGAGAATGGCCTGGAGGGCAGAGATGGTGGAAAAGTGGAGATAGTAACAGTTTGCTGCAAAGATCTGTCTGGCTTCGATGTAGAATCATTTCTAACCCAAGTCTGGGTTAACCCTGGGCAATCCTGTTTACCAGAGGAGCCATGCAATCCGCTTTTTAAAATGGAATTTAAATAATAACTAAGAGCCACGGCTCAATTATGTTTCTCTTATATAGCTAAGCTAAGTAGGTGCTTTGTAGATATCATAAAGTTAATGGACTAAAATAATCCTACAAAGTAGATAACATTATTCTCATTTACTGATGATAAAGATAAGTAACTCACCTATGGCCACACATCTGGTAGATGGTGTATCAAGAATTTTGCTCTAGACCAACTCTAAAACTTCCTATGAGTTTGCCGGTAGTGATTATGAGTGGACACACACACACACACACACACACACATCACACATATTGGAAGCTGAGAGACAAGGCTATGAAAGAGGGAAATCATATGATACTAGACTAGTAAAGATGACACAGGCATGAAGGACCGAATGAAGGTAAATTCATTGGGCTTAGTGAGAAAGATGGAATTTGAGGGATGTTGCTGAGGTTGGCTTACTCAGCCATTTGCCAATCCAGCCACCATCAAATTGCAGAACATTCTTTTTAAAAATTACATCAAATCACATTATTTTCCTTCTGTCTCTTTATATAGAATTAAGTAAAAAAAAAAATCAAGATGGAAAATAAATATATGTCAATGCCAAATTTTCCAACCCTATTTTTTCATTCCAGGAATATCAGTCTTTCTCAAATTCTTGCAGTGTGATATGTTCTTTCTGATCTCAGGACCTTCGCATATGCCCCCCCCCCCCCCCCCCCCCCCGCTTTTTTTTTTTTTGGTCTGGTCTTAATCCAAGATTCTTTCAAATAGTTCATTTATTCTATGTTCTCAGCTTAAATGTCACCTTTTCAGTGAGGCCGTTTCTTATCAAGAATCACTTTCTAGTGATAAAATGAAGTAGGTCTACTTGTGCAATAGTGAGCTACTTGTCCCTAGGAGGACCTATCAAATATTTGTTGGAAATTATACAGACTGAAACAAAAGAATAAAAAGAGAAATTTTGGCTGAGAGCTGAGAAAGAGCCAGTTTTATAAAAGTAGGGGAGGCTTGGTTGTGAAGTGAGAGTGTGAAAGATCATGCAGGGAAGACAGGGGTGTGCAGAGGACACGGGGTACCGTAAACTTGACACCCTCAAGAACCAGAAAGAAGAGCAGTGTTGCCGGGCCATGCACAGAGCAGCGAGGCTAAGGTAGAGTGACATGCCGGACTCTTGTACAGAAAGGGGCCTTGATGCCTATGCTGAAAGGTTCCTTTAGTGCCACGGGGTGCACAAGCTCAACTGAACTTCATCTGGAGGTGCAGGAGTAAAATTGTGTTCTCTTGGGGAAACTCGGAGTTCAGAGGTGGCCTGTGGCCCCAGCCAATTTTACCCTGATGGAAAATTCAACGAGTGTCTTGTAAAGTCAGAATATAAAACAGATTAAATCTAAATGTGTCTGAGGCAAAGGTCAGGGATATGCTGATAAATCTTCCTTTACTTCCCACATGAAAGAGTTCTTGAAATCCTGTCCTGTCAAATGCTCTTGTTCACTTCACTGTTATTCCTGGCGGAAGAAAAGGCCCATGGGGTTTGGGGAAGTTGGCTCTTTCAATGCAACATTTTTCATCCTCCTTATAAAAATGTCACTGGGTTGATTCAAAAATATTTTTATTGGCACCAAAATTGGTGAGTCTGCAAAGGACTCTATATAGGTTGATCCTTTAGAACACAGCAGGGCCCCTCCAGGGAAGAGCAAATAAAATCCTCAGAGCTGAATCCAGAGAACTTTTCTCCTCCCTGAGCTCTGTAAACATTATTTTCCAGCAAACCTGGGACAACTGAAATTGCACTAGTCTGCCAGGAACTAGTTCATTTTATCATATATTTATTTATTTTCTTAAACAAGCAGTTTGAAATAGTTTACAAGTTTTACATTGGAACCACTCATGTTTTAGGCTGACAGAGGCATCATTTTGCTTCACTAATAAGCATTTTTTTTTAAAAAAAAATATTTAGATTGATTTCAGAGAGGAAGGGAGAAGGAGAGATAGAAACAGCAATGATGAGAGAATATCATTGATCGGCTGCCTCCTCACACCCCCTACTGGGGATCAAGCCCGCAACTCGAGCATGTGCCCTTGACTAGAATTGAACCTGGGACCTTCCAGTCTGCAGTCCAATGCTCTATCCACTGACCAAAACCAGCTAGGGCTAAGCATTTTTTAAAAAGTGATTGTCTATTCACACCCTTGAAATACTTGAATAATCCTATCCACGAAGATACAGAAGAGGAAGGGAATCTGCATAGTTGCAAAGTAACTTCACATACACACAACTATTAAAAAGAAAAAAAACTTTGCAATGAAGAAATGCTTCTGAATAGACATCATCATGAAGTGAACAATATCAGTAACGGGACAAATTGAAATCATTTAGATGAGAAAAGAAGAAAAGAGAACCAAACATGCATCTACTCTAATCATGAGGTAACAGCAGACATGCCATGAGAGACATTCTGCAAAGTTTCTGGCCTGCAGCCTTCAAAAGTGTCAAAGTTATGAAGTCAAGGAAAGACTCTGAAGCTGAAGGGGCCTAAAGAGGTGCAGCAATGACACACAACCAGTGATTCTGAGCAGGATCTCTGCTGTAAAGGCATCTTGGGACAATCGATATGTGAGTATTATATGGCAGTGATTTCTGGCTTTATGCCCAGGTTGCAGGCTTGACCCCCCCCAGTAGTGGGTGTGCAGGAGGCAGCCGATCAGTGATTCTATCTCATCATTGATGTTTCTAGCTCCCTTTCCTTTCCTCTCTCTGAAATCAATAAAAACATATTCAACATAAATAAATAAATAAATGAATAAATAAATAAATAAATAAATAAAGTAAGTAGGGGTTAATTTTCTGTATGGAGACAGGTATTTTAGGCTTTTCCTGCCAAACCTCAGAGTGAAGGCAGGGGAGGGTGAGGGGAGTAAGAGATCAACCAAAGGACTTGAATGCATGCATACAAGCATAACCCATGGACACAGACACTAGGGGGTGGTGAGGGCATGTGCTGGGGGGTGGGAGTACTGGGGAAAGGTCAATGGGGGAAAAAGGAGACATATGTAATACTTTAAACAATTAAGAATTAAAGAAAAAAACATTTATAAAAACAGGGTTGGGCTGTATTAGTTCTTTATTAAAATCATGAAAGAAATGACTCCTCTAGTGTTTTTAATTTCAAAATACTGAACATCAGGAGGAATCGACTTTCATTCTACGATATAATGGATATAGAAATTCTACAGTGTGACAGGGAAATGTCAGGGGCCACACATGGAAGCACATTTGCTCTCTAGCCTGGCAGCCATGGCTCCTGTCATCTGAGGGCCGCCATCCAATGCCACTCCTGACCTCACTGACCCTCAAGTCAAGAAGAGGTTGGAAAAACATTGTAATTGTTCTTCACTCTCAAATGTAAAAGAGAAATCATCTTAGAATGGATTTTATGCATCGTTTTAAAGTAGGAGAGAGGAGCGTGTGGGACATGAGGGTCTGCTAGCGTAGCTTTGAAAAAAGAAGGCTATCTATTTAGCTGCCTTCAGATAGGGCAGGGATTAAAGTCTCTAGTTTCTTCAAAGTTTAGCCTTGCTGCAAGTCTTTCTCTGATACTCTCTTGTACATTTAAATGAGCCATTTGATCAATTACCTGCCTCTTTTTGTCTTTGGATGATTTGCATTTCCCCAGCTGACATCTGAGTTTATTGGGAGTCTGAGCACTTTTCTGATCTAAGGCTGCTGGTTGTAGAGGAGGAATCTAAGTCGCAGTGAGTCTGCTCCAGCCTTGACTGACAGCACTTGCAGGCACAAGGTCCAAGGCTGCTGACAAGTGGACTTCCTAGGACAGGTCAGGATGAGTTAACGCTCCCCTTTCATACAGTCTGTGTTGTTGTGGGGACTGGGGACTTCTAGAACTATGCTGACTTGCCCTTCAGATAATCTTTTTAAAATAAAAACTCTTTTCATAAAGTTTATTCTGGAGCTAGGCTAACAATGTCAATGAGATGGCTTCACAATTAATTCTAATATTAACCACAACAAAAAGCAAAAACAACTCTTATATAGGACCTATTATTTGCCAGGCACAGTTCTATGTTAATCACATATTGTGGGAACCATGCCAGAGTTGCCAGACAGTCAAGGCAATTCAGAGTGTGAAAGGCCTTGTTGATAGTACTCCAGACGGCCAAGGCTACTCTGAACATGGGAATCTTAATCAGAATGTTCAAGGCTAAGGTACTATAAGCAGGTGCAAGGACAACAATTATAGCACACTGCTCATGCATGCCTTACTGTAGCCCAAATCATTGATGTCCCTGTTGGCTAGAGGCCTCTTCTGTCTAAGTCAGTGGTTCTCAACCTTCTGGCCCTTTAAATACAGTTCCTCACGTTGTGACCCAACCATAACATTATTTTCGTTGCTACTTCATAACTGTAATGTTGCTACTGTTATAAATCGTAATGTAAATATCTGATATGCAGGATGGTCTTTGGCGACGCCTGTAAAAGGGTCATTCAACCGCTAAAGGGGTCGCGACCCACAGGTTGAGAACCGCTGGTCTTAGTGATGTAGTAAGTTACTGACCAGCCAGTGTACTGCTGCTGCTGAGAGAAGAATGCAGGAAGGCTGGAGAGAGGGGAGAGGCCAGAGAGGCAAGAGTGGAGAGCTCAGGTCCCGCTACTATGCGAGGGGGTAAGTCTACTTTAGGGGCAGCGCGCCGCTGCTTAGATAATAGCTGTGGGTACAGAGGCTACTGCTTTTATGGGAAAGATGTATTCATTCACCAGCCAGTGTGTAGCTGCCTGTATGGGACTTTGCTGTGAAGGACAATCTTGTCTGATAGCTATATGGTCACTAACTTCTACAATAAAGGCTTCCTTATATACACCCACAACTTCTCATGTCTTCTCCGTCTACCACCCGGCGTTTAAGAAGGTCCAGTCCCCAGCAGAGGGGCTTCACCCTGACAATTAGTACAATGGGCAGGATTTGAGAAGGAACCTGCCCTGACAGTTGACGTAGTCAAGCAGAATTCAGAAAAATATATGGAGTCAGAGCAGCTGTGCTCTTGGATGCTCTGACACATATATTAACAAATTCGATTTCCACAACAATCCTATGGGGTAGATGGTTTTATTTATTTATTTATTTATTTATTTATTTATTTATTTATTTATGTATTTATTTATGTATTTATTTATTATTTTTTAAATTTTGATTTATTGCTTAAAGTATTACAAAAAGTATTACATATGTCTCTCCCCCCCCCCCGACATTCCCCCGGCCTCCCCTACCCCCCAGTGTCTTATGACCATTGGTTATGCTTATATGCATGCATACAAGTCCTTCGGTTGATCTTTTACCCACCCCCGTCCTCCCCCCTAACCCTCCCCAGCCTTCCTGCTGTAGCTTGACAGTCTGGGGTAGATGGTTTTATACTACTCATTTAATGACACAGAATCTTAGCCTAAATAAATGCTCCAAATTACACACATACTCTTAAAAATAAAAATGGCAGCATGGCTGTTGGAATCCTCATGGTCTGGCTACAGAGTCAAATAGTAATAGTGAGCCACATGACTTCAGTAAAATGGTTTAATATTAAGTTAGAGAAACCCTAAATTCCCACAGGATCCCCAAGGGCCATGCACATCTGAAAACAGGGGTCTGACTAAGCAAATGACTAGTATTTGGGAGAAAAATGCATGTGGGCTTCCAACATGGTGCCATTGAGTTTCACTTCCTCAAATTCCCTGCAGAGTAGTTCTTATATATATATTGGCCTTGGACAGTCTATGGATACAAGGCTCTG
Source organism: Myotis myotis (assembly GCF_014108235.1). Lineage (NCBI taxonomy): Eukaryota > Metazoa > Chordata > Mammalia > Chiroptera > Vespertilionidae > Myotis > Myotis myotis. The sequence continues at coordinate 12,021,414 of NW_023416319.1, forward strand.
GGACATTAAATTTGTCTTCTTCTATTGCACCATCACTAATAGGTAGAGCTGGCATTCACATACAAGTCTGTCTGGAAAACCCCACATCTTAACAAATAGTCTATATAGTTTCAGAGACAATATAATGTGAAGAACACTGGATTGGGAATAATATAGCTAAATTTTAGATCCAGCTCCTCTGCTGTATGATTAGGAGGCCCTGGATAAGTCATTGCCTTCTATTTCAAATGAGGGGATTGGTCTTAATTATTATTGCTTCCATTCAAAATGATATGGTATCATTTTGTGATGTTTTCGTGTAAAAATATTCATGGGTACCTTTTCAGATTCTAAATTACCCCAAGGTACATCTCAGTCTCTAATAAGCTTGGTATAAATAGAGGAAATAAAGGTAGATTAAATACTACTTTGGGTCATTGGGATACAACACTAAAACCTTAAATATAGAACACCCACTTTTAAAAAATCAGCTCATACCAACTTTTAATAGAAATCATGATGATTTCTCCAGGCTTCACTTTTCATATGCATTTGAATGCCAGTGCTCAAATATCTTTTTTTCTGGATGCCACACAGGTGACCTACAGAGTCCAAGACCACAGGAGTTTAGAGCTCTCTGTGCCAAGCTCCATGGAAAATTCTAAACTGTGTTTCAAGGCATTCTTCAGTGCTGAATTTTCTGCTTATTTAATCAGGGCACACCAGTCAGATATGCAGAATAAGGGGACATCATGTCCACGCTCACTACCTTTGTAGGATCCCACTAATTCATGTTCTCTGAATCCTTCAGGGTCACTTCCTAGTTCTAGCGATATGTAACGTGGTGTCATAGACAAGCTTTCACTGGGATCCTGCTAGGTCTTTCTCATTTAGAATCTCTCTCTTTTCCTTAGTACTCTCATTGCCCTCATACACATACCTCAGTGATATGTGAAGGACCCTTCCTACAGATTATTGGAATCTGAAAAATAAAGCTAATTCCTTGCACCATTTAAACAAAAACAGATCCTTGAACTTTTTTCTACCTTTTCTCGTTATTATGTTTTCAACATAGTTGACTGACACCCAGTTCTTTCTTTTTTGCTAAAATTCCATGATATGAAGGCTGGAAATGCCAGATACTGCACTGGCTTTCTCAGGATTCCTTGGTTTTTAGGACATAAATTATGATCTAATTCATGCAAAGGTTACCCAAGGAAAGTATCAGTCACCTGGCTGGCATGACTCAGTGGTTGAGCATCGACCTATAAACCAGAAGTCATGGTTCGATTCCCCATCAAGGCACATACCCAGGTTGCGTGCTGTTCCCCAGTAGCAGGTGTGCAGGAGGCAGTCAATCAATATTTCTCTCTCACTGATGTTTCTGTCTCTCTATCCCTATCCCTCTCTCTAAAATCTATACAAATATACTTTTAAAAAGTATCAATCAGTGATAGGGGATGGGAGGGACTCTGAAAAAGAGATGCATTTGAGTCTTTTCCACTTTCTTCCTTCAGCATGGGTTAGGTGAGTGAATATATGATGCCTGGAACAGTAGCAGCCATTTTGTGATAATGAGGGCAGAAATTTGAGGATTATGGGCAACATGCTAAAATTGCTGGGTGATAAGATGGGTAACAGTGTCACTATGCTTCCCAATTCACCAAATCTGGAACTCTCTGGATCTTTTAGTTGAAATGATAAAAGCACTGCTCTTAAGGCACTTTTAACTGATGATTTTATAAGTTTCAGCTAAAAGCTGTTTTATACATTATGTAATTTCAAAATACCAACTTGCATAAACTTTTTCATTTCTTTTGTCTGTCTTAACATTGTTTATGTCATGATCCTGGAATAATTGTTATTTCAGAAGAATGCTAGATGGCAATATATATTCTATAATTTATGGTGGGGAAAGGGAATTTAAGTTTAAGACTGAACTGTTAAAAGTATATAAAATGCTCAATTAAACTGTGAAAATACATTAATTTCATTTACTCTTTAGCTCTGTGAAATTATTCTTTTAATTAAGCAGAAATAAAAACAAGAGAAATATTTGAATGTTAGGGGTTATTGGACAGGAACTCTAATGCCCTACTCAGGTTAAGAAAAAAGAATGTCCTATCTCAAAAGGTTGTGTGCAGACAAGCTAGCAACGAGCAAATCTCATTTGCCCCTTTTATTTATGTAAGGAGGAACAGCTGGTAATCCAGGTGGGCCATGTGTAAAGTAGATATGTCTTAATCTGGGAAGAATTACATTTACTTCTGGGTCTGGAGAAAAATAATTTAAGAAATATTCACCATATGTTCAAATTTATTGCCTTAAGTTTTTGACCAAATATCATCCTTTGGTTCATTTATTTTCATTTCCAAGAGGTGGTCTTAGAGATTGCAGTTGTCTTCATTCTTGATAGGAATTTGCATGTGAGTTTACCTTTGTGCCTTAACACATCAATAAAAACACTATTATATCAAATACACCTTCCTCCAAATAAGCTGCTGTTTGGGGCATCTGTTATGTATTAAAGGTGGCATTATTATCGAAAGGTTTGTGTGTGTGTGTGTGTGTGAGAGAGAGAGAGAGAGAGAGAGAGAGAGAGAGAGAGAGAGAGAGAGAGAATGAATGAGAATTCAGGGGATAATGAATACCTATGCATTCATGTTTAGAATTTGCCTTATACCACCATCACCCTCTGGGCCATCTGTGAATTCCGTCGTTGTAGTGACTCTTTGCAGACACACTGTTGCACACCAACAGAATGATAATATTTTGAATCCAATTGGTAATTAATTTCAGTAAAATGAGCACATGGACTTGAGAAATGGAATGGAAGACCGTTTGCTATTGTGTCCCACTGGCGGGGCTGCTGTTTTGGTGGCAGCTTTCATCCATGTCATTGCTTTGCTTTCAGTGCATATCATATTCCAGTTGAAAATTAAGCTTATTTCAAAATGTCTACCTCCTTAATTAATCATGAGTTACTTTGCTTTAAATCTTACGACAACTAAAAATGAGGAAATCTTTATCTTAATGTTTTTAGAATAACCATGTTGAAAGTCATGGGATAAGTGTGTATCTTTGAACATATTTTAGAGGAAGACATGCACTGGTTTCCATCGTGTTACTCTCTCTCTCTCTGATGCAAGAAACGACAACTTCTTTTTTCATACTAGTATATTCTCATTAAGAAGTTGTAGGGAATCAAGACCATATGCTAAAGTTATTTGGCAGTTTGTATGCTCTACCTAAGGAGATTTATGAAAGGCAAAGTGTCAGTATGAGACATTTTATTTGAGTGTATTCCTAAAAGGATCAGTCTTGGATGGAGGCCTATTGATATTTTTCACTAGAAATTGCATAATTGGATTCATTTCTGAGCTTGGGATTACTGAAGGTTTCTTGTACAGGAACTTGATCCAAAACATTCAATACGATGAATATTCAATAGGGATGAACGTCCTCATACCCAATTCAATAAATAGATCAGTTACAGAATTGAAGTCAGACAGTAGGGATATAAATAGCTAAAATTTTGTGAGAGTCTAACACTAGGTGACAGGAGCCTAAAGAAAATTATCTTTAATCATCAGAAAATTTTTAGATCATTGTTTTCCACTATTTATGTGGGTGAACCTAAAGTCCAAAGAGGGTAAGTAACTTGCTGATAATGAATTTGTCTTATTGCACACAAACGGGTTAATCATTTTATAATTCTCCAAATACAATGCATATGTACACATAACACACACATACACACAATACAAGGAAGACCGAAGGTCTGGGCTCTTTTGTAAGCTTTAGCTTTTTAACTGTTTGTGATAAAGAACTATGTTTTCCCAGTCCATGGTAGACCAATAATCTATGTTTGGAGAATTAAATACATACAGAATTACCTAGAATACATCAGATGCTTAATAAACTTTTGGCAAAAGATTAAACAGATGTAATGGTGTTATATCAAGCTTTTATTTGTGACAATGGAAATTATTAACACTGTAGAAAACTGTGTATGTATTTTGAGATAATACTAAAAATGCGGTTAGTAGAGATGCTCCCATCTGATGAGCATTGGGAGGAAGAAATTATCTTGTATTTTCTCATTTCCAGTAGAGATTAAAATTATTCCCAAAGACATGGTCAACTTTGGATGCAACTTGCAAACAAAACTCACCATGACATTCTTTAAGAGAAATACTCTCCATTCCTCAAAAAAGATCTGTGTGAAGACACTGCAATGTTCCCCTGTCCTTCAGTCTGTTTTTAGAATATTTATTTTACCAAACTATAGTAAGAAAAAAGAAAACCTGCCTAATGGAACAATACAATGAATCACATCACTTGGAAAAATGTGAAACACAAAACAAAGCATCTGTTATGGGATGATTCGCAAGGCAGACATTTCTGCTTAGCCGAAAGGAAACGTGGCAGAAAATATTCAGCTCATTTTTTATAAAATATTAATCTAGTGCCTCTGTATGAAATTGTTAACACATGTTGCAGAAAATTAGGATTTGTGATTTCTCTGTTTAGCAGTGTGGTTGAAGAATAAAATTACTTCCCTTCAGAATGCAGTTGTTTGCATTAGACTGCCAGTCATGCATACAGAAGATTATATTTCATTTTAAGATTAACAGGTTTTTATATATGAACTACATGAAAAAATGTGGTTTTTTAAAAACTAACATTCTTTCCTTCTCCTTTATAATTACCAAGCAATCAGTTTTCGTTGGTGGGTGAATCAAAATAAATAAGCTAATGTTTAATTCCTTTCTCATAATCCTTAATAACAACTGTTTCTTGAGTGTAAACCATATTTAAGGTATGCCTACGGTATCTTTTTCATAAGAGATAAATCACGTTATTTTCAGAGAGTAAATCATAAAACCCGAAAGATTATATTGGTTAGGACTCCCTTTGGTTACAAGGAACAGGATTCTTCACTGTTTAAAGTGGCTTAAACATTCAAAATATTCTTCTTCTGCCCGAGCCAGTGTGACTCAGTTGGCTGGGCATTGTCCTGTGCACCGAAACATTGCTGGTAGAATTCCCGGTCAGGGTACACACCTGGCTTGTGGGTTCGATCCCCAGTCAGGATTCCTACGGGAGGCAACAGATCGATATTTCTCTCTCACATTGATGTTTCTCTCTCACATCGATGTTTCTCTCCCTCTGCCTTCCCCTCTCTAAAATCACTAAAAACATAAAAAAAAATTCTTCTCAAATATAAAGGATTCCAGATGTCAGCAGTGCAAAGCTGGAACAGCTTCTTTGTGATACCTCCATAGAGGCCAGGTGTCAGGAAGTCCTGGTTTGTGGGTGTGGTCAAGAGTCCACAGTTTGACCTAAAGCCATCATCTGTCTACTCAGTATACCCCCGAGAATCCAGAAGGTGGATTAGAAAAGCATTGTAAATAGCACGGAGGCTGGGCTACAAGGGAGGCAGTAGGAGGTGATGAAAAAGAACAAAGACTTTGGTATCAGGGTGACCAAGGATGAAATCCCAACTCCACCACTGCCAGCTGGGATCTTGAGCCTGTGACCTAAACTCTCTTGAGTCTCCGTTTCTTCATATCTTCCTGGAAATTGTGTGGGGGAATAAACAATACCTCCTGCAGGGTTTCTAAGAGGCTCTAAAGACTTAAGAAAATGTGTGTAAAGTGCCTGGCATACAGTACATGGCCATGAATGGCAGCATTTGTAAAAGATCCAAACCACGAATAAGAGGCTTATGGTTTGGATGTATTGCATAAATAATGAGGTCAGCCTGACAGGTGTGATTTTAATCTTGTGTTTAATTGTCCCACATAAGGTGTTCTCAGCACTGGGCTAGGCAGTGGTCGGCAAACTCATTAGTCAACAGAGCCAAATATCAACAGTACTTCTTCAAAATAGACTTGCCCAGGCCGAAAACCGACTTCTGCGCATGGGCCACGAAGTTTCAATTGCACTGTACGTGTGCCCGCACGTGGTATTTTGTGGAAGAGCCACACTCAAGGGGCCAAAGAGCCGCATGTGGCTCGCAAGCCACAGTTTGCCAACCATGGGTAGGGAATCAGTTGTTTGGCAAATGCACACTGGAGATTCATCCTTATTCATGCTGTGAAAGGTAGTAGCGTGAAGACTTTCTACAAACACCATCATTTTTTAAGTGTAAAATTATTCATTAAGTAATATTTCCTTGATGGAGTATGCATGTTATTTCCTTTATCTCATTTTTATCCATAAATTTAATTATTGAGTCTAATTATAATTACTTTATAATCACTGTATTTAGGCATTAATTATATCATCAAACCATTAACAATATTCTTCAGCATAAAGCTAATCAAATCTTGAACACACATAGCCCAAGGCTTACCTGTACTATCTTGTTTATTTCCTCTGTTTTATTTATTTATTTTTTTAAATTTCTCTCTAACACGTTTGAAAAGGCTTCCTGTTGACTTGGTTATTTTTCAGTCCTGTTTTCTCAGAGGCCTACAACAAACGACTTATGGAACCTCGTTTCCAAGAAACAGCTTTCTCCTCTCACCGACCAACAGTCTGATCTCATCATTCATTGATCTTTTCCAGAAAAGGTGCATCCAAGTTGTTAGGAGATTGTCCCTAGGACTGAATTCTTGCCACAAAATGCAAATCTCCATGTCTGTCATTCCACATACAAATTTACTATCTGAGTCTAGATGGAGAACGTGTGGGATATTTGAAAATCCCTCATTTCCATTCTCTCTCTCTCTCTCTCTCTCTCTCTCTCTCTCTCTCTCTTCTTCCCTTCCTTCCCCGCCCTCCCTCCTTTCCTCCCTTCCTCTGCTCTCCTTTCTTTTCACTATTTCATTACTTTAACTTTTTTCCAAAAAACCTTTTCAAATTATTTTTATAACATTAAATCATGTTGAGGCTATTGATAATTATAGTAATCAGAGTGTTTTATAACTTTAATTTATAACGTTCATTCAATAAATAATATAGTATTCATCAAGGTGCTTTCAGCTGGAATGCTCAGTGGCTATGTCTTCTTCAGGATAAACAGTACAAGTTTCTTCAAACTATTTTCAGGGAATGTTTGTAAACATTCCAAACTAAGCAAGTTTCCTTTGTGAATTATTTAAAACACACACACACACACACAGAATCAAGTTCTTACATGCTTATGGTGATTCTAATGCATTGAACGCTAATGAAAAAACTCTTCATCACATTGAGCTGAATCTTTATCACTGTTTCTTCAGAACAATATGCATGTCATCAAGCACGTCTAAGTGTGAAGAAGACTTGTATTTCCATGGGGCTTTTTGAGCCAGATAAGACTGTGTGATTCTATTATAACTTTTCACTCCATTTTAACTTGAACATTCTTATAAGCATAATTTAAAAGTATCTCCTCATTAAGTAAGTAAAATGTTTTAATTTTTAAAGTAATGCACATTATAAAGAGGCATCCAAAATGCCCTTGGACAGGATCATTAAATGTTCTACTTACATAATTTTAAACCTATCTAAGTGCGCTTTAACTTTATAGCGTTTTAGAGTAGTTGGGTACAAGATGTGGTTGAAAATTGTCTAAGTCTTGTTTTCAAGCCCTTTAACAAAGGATTATGGAAGTAAAAGGAATTAACAAAATGCAGAGGACTTCCATAAGCCACCTAGTAAAGAGCCATGGATTCAAACTGCTGAAGGCTAAGAAAATGAGAAATTGTTGTAACCAAAGGCAAATAATTGGGGCTATGAAGTGGAGAAGAGGAGGAAAAGCCAATTTACAACCAGTACATTGGAGGATTTCTTCTAAGATAAAGTGACATTCATGGTCTTGGCAAATCATCCCTTTTAATTACTTTATTTTGAAGAATGCATAATGTGCCACTGAAGGGGAAGACATTTTTTGTTGTTATAAGTGGGAAAAAAACACACCGGACCATCAGATCTCTAGACATCTATTACCTCAAGAATAAAATTAACTCTTGTCCTCCCAAAGGCTGTGCAGCGTGAGGATGTGGCCAACACTACAAAGGAAACAAATATCTCCTTTGGACACATTTCAGGTGAAAATCGGGTACCTCTCCCAGGCGCCTCCATAAGTCATTATTCGACGTTCATTATGTATCACCAGAAAAGGCAACAGGAACATTAACTGCAGAAGAGTAAGTGGTAACTAATGGAAATTGACCTGAAATGAGCACTGAGCTCATGTTAGGCCCAGAGAGAAAACAGAATGAGAGTAATAATGACACCTGACACTTACGCAGTATTTAAGAGCCAGACGGTGTTCTCCATAGCTATATTATTTACTTCATCCTACCTGCCCCTTCTTTACACTCATGGTACAAATGAGGAAACTGAGGCACAGAGACGCTGTGAGACGTTCTCCAAACTGCACACTTGGTAAGTTGTAAAGTTAGGATTTCAACCTAGGTGGTGTGATGGCAGAGTTTGAACTATTAACCTTCTGTGTTGTGCTGGGTTACAAGAAAATTGTTACAATTAGAGTTCTGATTTAATTCAAAGGTATCTATTTCCCATTCTATATCACTTACATCTATAACAAAGAAGAAAATAAGAGTTGAATTAACTCCTACTTGTCATGAGGGTCTCGGCATAGATGTCAGTTATCTAAAGTTTCTCCAACGTCCTTAGCAGTAAGATGATCTAGGATCCTTGTTAAAAATGCATATTTTGGAGTGCTGACTTCAAAAGTTCTGATGGAGAAAGTCTAGGTTAAAGCCCTACAATCAACATTTTTAATGAGCAATTCAGGGAGTTCAAATACAGTTTGTAAACATTCCTTTATCTGATACTCTCTCTGGTACCAAGATTGCTTAGCTGCCCCACATATTGCCTTCAAAGAACCTCCCACTTAACATATTTGAATGCTTTCTATACTGTATCTTCGTTGCTCATTTACTCATCATCCTCTTCTGGACTCTGAGGTCTTTAAGGGCAAGGACTGCATTGCTCTGCTGATGTGTTTCTCATACCTACTGTTGACCTTCCACACAGTAGGTGCTTAACAACTATGTGCTGAAGAAATGAACTGTAGGTTGAGTGAGGGGATGAATGATTATGAGATGGTCTTATAATATGCAAAGCAACGAATCATTTTCAGATAACTGGGTTCAGTATGCCTAATTGTCTCACTTAGCTGAATATGTATAGACAAAAAGATAAAATGTTTCAGTGATCTCAGTCTACATAACAAACTATCCCAACACGTATTAACTAATGTTTCTCTTCACTTCTCTCCTTGCCCATATTGCACAATTTTAGCCTTTCCTTTCAAATTCATTTCCTGGGATTTTATGCCACTTTATAGTTTCTCAGAAAATGCTCAGGAACTGAATGATAGCACGCATGGAGAATGGATGCATTTGTTTGGCAATGTCTTTGGAAGAGTCAAGGCTCAAAGTATGCTATTTGCATATCGTGCTTCTTCTTGGACAGGAGACAGAGCCTTGGACTTTTGCATTAATGTCTTCTGTCCTAGCATGGACCTTGGTCAATGACAGGTCCACATCATTCATTTTAACAAGTGTTTAATGGTATGCTGCTGTGACGTTAAATACCAGAGAAGAGCAGTTTAGAAGATAGAGTGCTTTCCTTATAAGCATTCTCCCACACTTGACCCCTCTTTATTCTTGAAATAACCATTTGAGATAGACAAAACCCTTGGTGTTACTCTTATTTTCTTTAAAACACTAAGCCTCAGAAATAGAGTGATTGCCCAAGGTTAAACACCTGCCCAGTGACTCAGTTGGGCCTGGAACACATTTCATAAAATCTGAGAGAGAATACCATCTAGACCAGGGGTCCTCAAACTTTGGCCCGCGGGCCAACATGCAAATACAAATATTATATTTGTTCCCGTTTTGTTTTTTCACTTCAAAATAAGATATGTGCAGTGTGCATAGGAATTTGTTCATAGTTTTTTTTAAACTATAGTCCGGCCCTCCAACAGTGAACTGGCCAGCTGTTTAAAAAGTTTGAGGACCCCTGATCTAGACTCTCTCAAAAATTTCATTCAGTTAAATCAACTTTTATGGAGCCAATTCCCAATGATCGGTAGTGAGCTAGAAACTGGAGATTCAAAGATGAGTCAGCAATTCTACTTGCCCTCGAGTAACTCATAGATTGTTACAGGAAATGGACTTGTAAAAAGTACATTAAAATCAACATAGTAAGTGACATCATAAAGGTATGTACTGAGGGCAGATTGTAGAGGCAGGAGCAGCACCTGCCCAGGGCCAGCAGAAAAAGCTATTTTTTAAAGCTGTATCTTTAAGCCTTGCCTCTGGAATTATGATGGCTTATGAAGGTATTTGCCTTAAGTTTTGGATTCCTCAGAAAATAGCCATTTTATTTTCTGAAACAGGCTAAATGAGTGATTGGAGTAGATAAAAAAATCATTTTCTGCATGATATTTTGTAGATTAATGAATGTATTGAACCATTCTTATGATAGATACGGAATTTTTTTTCACTGTAACTTAAAGAACTAACACTCGATTTTAAATTAAACAGATCTAAAATTTGTCAAGCTTATCAAAAGTGCATGAGCAATAAAGAGGTAGAAATGTATATAACCCATTTTGGAGCACATTAATTTCTTAACATGCATAATTTTCTGCTTCATTACTGTTGGTGTGATCCTGGTAGAAAATAGTGATTTGGTGGAAAGTAAATATAGGTCTGAATAATAGCTTTCTAGGGAAATGCTGAAATTTCTCTACTTGATTAGCATGTTGCAAATTCAATTTACTTCATTGGCATTGTCCTCTCTGCAGTCTCTGTATGCTAAGCTAGAAACATGATCTGCGTTTAGTAATCAAATCCAGATTTGAACAAAATCCGATGAAAACGTTAGCCAAGGCTATAAAACTGAACAAATGGTTTAATAAAGTTAGAAAAGCAGCGAAGAGCGGCAGGGTCAAGCTGGGGAAAAAAAAAAAAGACAACTCAAATTAAGTAAGTGAAACTATCAGCAGTGGTGACCTGGAAGACAGGACATTTACATAATGACCTTGTGAGTGATGCAGAATGCTACAGACCCCGGTTGGCTTCGGTTTCACTCCCTGTGCAATGTTTGGAGGAGAGAGAAATGACCTGAAGAAGGGACTGTGTTGTCTTCACGCAGCATTTAGAAGCCATATAAGGGGTAGGGCTTGCCTGGTTGGTAAAATTTTCTTGTCTTTAGTCCTTCCAGGAAGTAAAGGATTTTTTAAGTGAAATGAGGCTTGGGCCAAAGTGCAAATCAAGGGTATAGTTGTAACACCCTTTTAAAAAATCTTTGAAAGGGCCGAAACCGGTTTGGCTCAGTGGATAGAGTGTCGGCCTGCGGACTGAAAGGTCCCAGGTTCGATTCTTGTCAAGGGCATGTACCTGGGTTGCGGGCATATCCCCAATAGGAGATGTGCAGGAGGCAGCTGATCGATGTTTCTCTCTCATCGATGTTTCTAACTCTCTATCTCTCTCCCTTCCTCTCTGTAAAAAATCAATAAAATATATTTAAAAAAAAATTTAAAAAAAAATCTTTGAAAGGGTTAAGTTGCCCACCCCCCAGGATCTTCTCAGTTAGACCAAGTGGCTTCCTAAGGGTATTATTCCACAGCAGCCTGGCACAGCCAGTGTAGAGAAAGGCCTGTCTCTCAACCTTCCCAGCTATTTCTCTCAATACAATTCTTTTTGCATGTCTAAAATCACTTTGATCTCTGCTCCCCACAGAAACTTTATTTAAGTTAAGCAGAAAGAGGTGCTCTACTTCTCAAGACTTACAATTAAAGATCTAAAAACATGTCTCAATGATTCAGGTGACTTGGATCATGTGACTAACCTTAAATAAATCCCTGTGGCCAGTTGTATATGCCATTCTTATTGGTGACTCCTGGGTGACATTTCCATGTCCGATATTCAGGTGGAATTAACCTCTCCCCACCTCAACAACATGTTAAGAAAATAGTGGTGCCCAGCTGGCATGGGTCCCTGGTTGAGTGTCTAACTATGAACCAGGAGGTCATGGTTTGATTCTTGGTCAGGGCACATGTCCGGGTTGCAGGCTCAGTCCCCAGTATGGGGCATATAGGAGGCAGCCGATCAATGATACTCTCTCATCATTGATGTTTCTCTCTCTCTCCCTCTCCCTTCTTCTCTGAAAACCAATAAAATATATTTTTAAAAAAGAAGTAAAATAGTGGAGAGTAACTCACCAAGGAAAATGAGTGGATATAATCAAAAGGGGAAATGAATGCATTGCAGGCAAAAACACCAATGTCCACTGTATTGTTAACTTACTTTCCAGCCTCTTTTTCAGACTTGCAGCTTGTGCACTGTGCTCTTCCTCTATGGTGCTGTCTGTCAGCCACCAACAACACATCTAGCCCTGCTTGGCTTCTCGCTTCATTTCCTACCTCCCTTTCCTGGGCAAACACACATCTCTTTGCAAACACTCCATTAGTTTTGATGTTTGTCTTGGTGCCCTGGTGTGTTTGAAGGGTTTCTCTGAGGTCCGCTGACATTTTCTGATTGCTTACTATGCACGATTTCTGTTTTCCTCCTGGGCCATCATTCTCAGAAAGGCATCCACTTCATCAATATCCTTTAACACTGTTTGGATTTGTGGGTGTGCATTCAAGCAAGAAGGGAAGCCTAGAAGGTGAGCAGAATCTCACTGATGCGTTTTGTCAAGTACCAGGGAAATTTCATGGTAAATAGAGAAGCTGCCGTAGGCAGGCTGACAGAACAGACCTGGTAGGTCATGGACGAGATGCTCAAGTGAGAGAGAGGGGGCAGGTTGAATATGTGTAGGTGACACTTTTACATGTCATCCCTCTGGAAGAACAGAGAGTCTTCCACATTTTCAATTGAGACTGAGAAACTGTGGCCACCACTCTCGCTTGGGTCTGAGGAAAAGGCAGAATGCGTTGTCTCTTCCACAGTTTGTCAGCTGCTCATTGTAAATACTCTCAGATACCCTTGAACCATCCAGGCGTTTCTGCCCGGACTCAGATTACAGGAATGGCAACATTCTGCCTCCTAGATGCTGTTAGAGATGCAGTTTTCATGGCTGGTACACAGTTTTGAGAGTATAGCGGTGAGTTTAATTCCTGGGTACCCCAGGCTGTAGTTCAGATCCTCAACAGTAACCCGGAACCATTAACACTTGGTCACAGTATGGATTGTAGAAGGAAGCATATGCGATGTGACACAAGAGGATCACCTCTTTTCCTCTTCAACGTTCACCAGCTCCTTTTACTATCCTTTCTGAATTACCTATTACAGGGGTGACTCCAAAATGTGAATTTCCTAATACTATCCTTGCTCCCACTCTTACAGCAGGGATTTGACTTGGGAAGGTCACTTTTTAAAATGCACATTATGAAATATTTACATTGTCATTGATGTAAACATTCCAAGATGTATTTATCATGTTTCAGAAATAACAAAGAAAAAACATGTGTTTTGTATGCCTGTACACCTGGGTGCTTCTTTGGACAGGACAGGAAACAGACTAGAATTCTTATTGCCTATTCATTTGTTGGTCATTTTTACCTATTTCTATGAGCACCAATTCTGTTGTATCCTTAAGGTGCTAACTCTATTAAATTCATCTCCTAAAGGGTTTGTCGCAGTGTTTTGGGAGTATGGTGGGCTGTGGTGCAGTTTCCAGTGTATTATTGTTCAAAGAATACTAGACTAGGACTCTAGAGTCATGGATGCTGTTAACCACATTGTGATCATCAATTTCTGCATCAAAATGAAGATGTTTGACTTTATTTCTTTGTATTCCTATCATTAGTTGGTCCTGGAATTCTATGCTTCCACAACTTTTCATGAATATTTTGATGGATTCCAGATAACCTTTTTTTTTTTTAAGTCTTCACTCTTTTAGGATATTAAAGAGCATCTCTAAAGTTTTTCAGGACTCTAAAAAGATTCTTTAAGGGGCTAGGCCAGTGATGGCGAACCTTTTGAGCTCGGCGTGTCAGCATTTTGAAAAACCCTAACTTAACTCTGGTGCTATGTCACATATAGAATTTTTTTGATATTTGCAACCACTGTAGAACAAAGACTTATATTTTTGATATTTATTTTATATATTTAAATGCCATTTAACAAAGAAAAGTCAACCAAAAAAATGAGTTCGTGTGTCACCTCTGACACGTGTGTCATAGGTTCGCCATCACTGGGCTAGGCCTTACTGTCGGTGCAAAATCTGGTACCCTCATGACCACTATCACCCATCACCAACATCTATTTCAGTGTATTTTATGTGCCAGGCATGATGCTAAAGACATTATATATTTTTTTCTTTTGTGATATTACAATGAAAGGTACTAGAGTAATCCTAATTTCACAGATAAGAAAAATTAAATTAAAAAAATATTGCCCAAGGATGTACAAGTAGGAAAAGATGGAACTCAGTTCTCTAAGTCATTTTGGTTTGACTCTAAAGTACATGTGCTTCACCACTATTCTGAATTAATTTCTGCATGGGCACATTTAATGAGATAAATTATTGAAGTCGTTATGAAGTCCTTAATTAAATTAATCAGAACAAGGACTTTTTTTGTTTGTTTTATATATGGGCCACTTATACCCATATACACCCACAATATACATTAATGACCATCCTTAAATTTTACCTTTATCCAATGTAAACAGTCTCCAAAGGTGTCCATTATAAGGTTGCCAAAACTGTGGCTTCAAACTTCAACATGTATCCCTTGGAGCTTTTTTGTTTTAAACTTCTCTTATTTAAAAACTGTTCCTCTGTTTCTTGGTTTCTTTATTAGGAACTTTCTTCATTTCTATGTTCAAATATTTCCATGTATTCCCAGGATTTAATATTCCAGTGACTCATTACATTTTAAAAATATGTTCTCATAGTAATAGGCAATACAAGGTTCCAAATACACAGACATCTTTGTGACATCTTCCTTAATTAGAAAACAAATGAGAGAGCAAGTAATATTTGCTATTTTTTCCTGCCAAACTCTTCTATTTTTTTAGTTTCCTGTCTTTACCCAGAAGTGTTTGCCATTTCTCCACAACACCACTCAGAGAAGGAAGACACGTCTCCCTCTTCCTTTATCCACTCCACCCTGCTCTTTGAGTCAATGTATAAGGATTCTCAGAGGCCAGAAGTAGAGGAAGGACTGCTGAGAAGAATTTGAATATGTTCTGCTACTTGCGTGTGTTTATTTAATGTGCTTCCAAACATTTCTCTGTGTCCTTGAGCTATACATTTTAAAATTAAAACATGTACATTTCTACTCGGTTTCAGGAGGACAATGTTGCAAGTGAATATTTATGGTGGCCGTCATTTTAACATATCATTAGGGAAAATGGCAAAGGAAGTAGAACTGAATGTAGGTTATATAGACCCATTAGTCATACGCCCATATTGAGTGCTTGTTGGCCTGTCATAGTCTATGTCTGGCATTATGAGTTCATGGTGGTGATACCTTAAATAACATAACACATTTAGGCTCTGCCTTTATGGAAAAAATATGTAGTTTACTTGGCTTTCAATTTTTCTCATGCCAGCCCTTATGAGGTTGGATTCATTATCCCCTTATTATATATGACTATTCAAAAATAATATATAAAATGTATGCAATCCTCAGTTTCCAATTACAGCATCTATTAAGCATATCCTGCGAAGGTGAGTGGAGGAAGGAGGCAGGGCATTGGAGTAGATGGCTTCCCTTTGGGTATTTACCTTTCAGTAGCCGTGGAATCAGGAAGAAAGATGTGAAAGGTCCAGAACACATGATAGCTTATTATTACTCATAAACATGGATTATTTTTAGACTGAAATAGTAGAGCAAAGGAGATTAATAGAAGGAGGCATATATTGTAGTATTGGGTATGGACGGAATCTAAAGAAAAGGTGAGAAGAAAAAAATCAACCCATTCTGCGAATTTCCCAGTTATACCGATGTATCATATATATATTTTAGAGGCTCAGTGCATGAAATTCATGCACTTGGGGGGTGCTCCCTGAGTCTGGCCTGCACCCTCTTGCAGTCTGGGAACCCTCGGAGGATGTCCGACTGACAGCTTAGGCCTGCTCCCCATAGGTAAGCCCAGCTTCTGGCTGAGCAGCACTCCCCCTGTAGGAGTGCACTGACGACCAGGGGGCAGCTCCTGTGTTGAGCATTTGCCCCCTGGTGGTCAGTGCGCATCATAGAGACCAGTCATTCGGCCATTTGGTCAATTTGCATATTAGCCTTTTATTATATAGGATATATGTGTCTGTGTGTATATATACATACATATATATATATATATATTTGTGTGTGTGTAACATACTGAAATTTAATGTGTTTGGAGACTTTTTCTTAACTATTTCTCCCACATAATTTCTGCATGGTTAGTATTATTATCCTGATTTTATAGATGGCCAGACTACACTATAGATACAAAATGTACATGACTATAAACACAAAATGTACATGTACAAGTGTCCAATTTATATATATATATTTCTCTGTCCAAGCAGGGGACACAGAAGCAAGTGTTTGAAAAGGGAGACACCTAATGATTTGTTGAACTTCTAGATTCAGCCTCACCTAAGGGCATTTTCCCAATTGGTTTGTTTGCTTGTTTTGGCTTAAGGGCCTCAGTTTAAATTAGATTTTTGTCACTGTAATCAACATAGTACTGATTTTAGTGTGGAAAATTGGAAGGGTAAAAGTTAGACTGAAGTGTAGCTCAGGGTCCTATAGGAAATAGTCCTCTGTGATACATCTCCAGCATAGTCAACGTTTAATGGAAAAGGGCACTGAATTTCCCCAGGAAAAACAGAATGTAGGGAGGAGGGAAGAGAATATAAGAACAAAGAACTGTGTATTTGAGCCAGCATCGTGGTGGAAACACACACCCCCTCCCGCCCGCCTCCCCAGGCATCTGCCTCAACTAGACAGGGGGAGGAGGAGACAATTAGAAAAGGCCTCAGCCCATTTTATTAAATAGGAGACAATAAGACCTAGATGACATATGAGGAAACTGTTAACCCCATAGTACTCAGCCAATGAGGAACCAGAGGTGGGACTCTCACACCCTAGGGCAGTAGTTCTCAACCTTCCTAATGCCATGACCCTTTAATACAATTCCTCATGTTGTAATGACCCCCAACCATAAAATTATTTTTGTTGCTACTTCATAACTATAATTTTGCTACTGTTATGAATCGTAATGTAAATACCTGATATACAGGATGTATTTTCATTGTTACAAATTGAACATAATTAAAGCATAGTGATTAATCACAAAAACAATATGTAATTATATATGTGTTTTCTGATGGTCTTAGGCAAGCCCCGTTCAACCCCCAAAGGGGTCATGACCCACAGGTTGAGAACCGCTGCCCTAGGGGGATAAATAGGCTGTGATCACTACTCCATGTGTGCCTGTACAATGGAGAACAAATTAAAAGTCTCGTTATCACCATACTTCTGTCTCCTAGTCCATTATTTTAATTCCAACAAGTGAGCATTTCTCACAGTCCCTCCAGCAGAGGGGCTGGGGAAATTTTACAGGGTGACCTCATTTTCCTCTTCATTTGGTAAGAAGAATTTTTATACCAAATAAATTACTAAATCAGTGTACCTGAGAACTGGGTTGTTTTTTTTCTACCTTATGAAGGGAAACCTGCAAGTTTTTAACTAGGCTAAGCAAAAAGGCAAGATATTTATTATGAAAAGTCTAAAATGAGCGCTGTTCCACTTAGGCTGGTTTGGAGATATTAAAGTAGGAGAGGCTGGGAAGAAGTGCATTTGTCCATACACAAACATCATCTATTTTATTTGCTGTGGTTGCTCTCTAGAGAGCTGTTGCCCCTCCACCCCATTTCTTATGTCTTTTTTCCCTCCTTTATCAATCAATTTGTATGACTCCCTTTTTCCCTCCCTCCCCTGTTATTGTTCATCTCAAGGAGGTAAACCTTCAGAAAGAGAAACTTATTTTTTTAAGTCTATTTGTTATTGATTTCAGAGAGGAAAAGAGAGATAGAAACATCAATGATAAGAGAGAATCATTGATCGCTGCCTCCTGCATGCCTCATACCTGGGATCGAGCCTGCAACCTGGGCTTATGCCCTGACCAGGAATCGAACTGTAGCTTCCTGGCTTATAGGCTGACAATCAACTACTGGCCATGCTACCTAGGCAGAAAGAGAAACTTCTAACCTTGAACTTGGGTATTTCCTACAAGTTTGTCTATCATATTCCTTTAAAGCAGCAGCGTGGCAGAAAGATGGAAAGTGCCCACTGGTTACATGAGCTTTTGCCTCGGTGACAGTTGGCAGCACGACCTTATGACCTTATTCTCCCTCTCTTTCCTCACTTCTCAGCTTTGTTCAGTTCATGTGGGGTGAGATGGCTGTGCTGGGGAAACTAAATGCTACACTGAGTAGAGTCATAATAAAGGTATAATTCAGGTCTGTAATCTTGTGTCTCTCAGGGTGACAGGATAAAAGAGACCCTCCACTACTCATTTCATGCCTTCATTTCACCTGTAGGAACGTTGTTTTTAATTTGGAGTCATTTATTTTTCTTAGAAGGACACTTTGAGAGAATATTCCCTTTTAAACATTCTTTAAACAAAGGGTCTGATGCTGAGAACTTATGAAAATTTCCAGTTACCTCAACATAAATTGTACATCAACCCATTTTTCTTCCCCCCTGTAATTTCTGCACTTCAGGTTAATTGACCTTCCCATAACCAAAAGAAGGGGTGAAGTAATATTTCTCCAGATGTTCAAAGAAACTGTCAGCTGTCCTTTTCTGTATTCTTCCCTTGACAGCCATTTGGAGGATAAATGGTGCCGTCATGATTACAGGAGCACCTGCATAAATCTGGATAGTTTATTATTGGAGTCTCATATTGACAAATTTCCTAAATGTGCTAATTTATGGTTTTGTAAATCACCATGCTGGAGTCATGAAGAATAAGTGTACAGGACAAGAAATGGGCTTAGCCGATGCTAAAAGGAACATCAATCATTGCTTTTCCCAAGGCTTTAGCCCCCTCCTACAATTTAACTTTCTTCTAGAACTACAGCTCAGAATGATGTCATTAGGCTGTGTTTCCAGGAAATGAATGGCAACTGGGTTTCATCTCATGTACTGACTGGAATCACTTAGTAAGTGGCTATTCAGAGTATGTGTGAAAAATTACCCTGAGGCCTTGTGTAGACTCATAAATGGCTTGATTTGAATAGTGCTGACCATCATGGTGATAAGAGAGAAGAGTGACAGTCTATGAGCCATAAATTTTCCTCACTAAACATTTAAAAATAGACCAAGGCTGAAGACTTATGTCCACACAAAACCTGCACACAAATGTTTATAGCAGCTTTATTAATAATTGCCAAAATGTGGAGGCAATCAAGATGTCCTTCAATAGATGAATGGATAAACTGTGGTGCATCCAGATAATGGAATATTATGCTGTAGTAAAGAGATTTGAGCTATCAAGCCATGAAAAAACATGGAAGAATCTAAAATGTATATCATTAAGTGAAAGAAGCCAATCTGAAAAGACTACCTACCTTAAGATTCCAACTCTGTGACATTCTGGAAAAAGCGAAACTATGGAGACAGTAAAAAGATGAATGGTTGAACAGGGAATTGGAGGGAAATGGATAGGCAGATTTTTAGGGCAGTGAAAATACTCTCTATGGTATTATAATACATTTATCCAAACACATTGAATGCACAACACCAAGAGTGAACCCTAAGGTAAATTAACTTTGGGCAATTATGATGTATTAATGTAGGTTCATCCTTGATTAAAATATATACTTATATATCTCATTCTCAGATATGATGTTGATAATGGGGGAGGCTGTGCATGTGTGGGGGCAGGGGTTTTATAGGGAATCTTTTTATCTCCTTCTCAATTTTGTTATAAACCTAAAACTGCTCTAAAAATTAAAGTCCTTAAAAAAAGAAAGCATAGACCAAGGAGCATAGAATATTTTAAAACCTATGGTAGAAATCAGATTCCATAGAGCCTGGAGACTGGTAGCATTCCAATGTCATTTATTGACATTAAATAACAAAGAATACAATTGGGACATACTTTCATAGGCCTTTGCCAATCCTCAATCATGGAAATGACACTCAACATTTACTGGCTAATTACTATGTACCTTCATGTAATCTTCCTCACCCTACCTCCTTACTGGCAAATGCATAAATAAACTACAAGCTGTTATTTTCAGAAGGATTTATCTAAGGAATAATTGGATAGATGCTATACATGTCCTGGCTTATTAATCTCCCCAACAATCCTGTGAGGGAACTGTGACTACTCATAAAATCCAACCCTTGGAATCATTAGTAAATTATCAGAATTATGAATATTAGATGCATGAAAATTAAGTTATTATATAGTACAAACTTTCTATCAGTGTATTTTGAAGATTAGCCTTGGAAAACAGGAGAAAAAAAACGTATGGGATATTTCTGCTGTTTTTAATTATTATTACCCATGATTGGACTTTATTTATTTAGAAAATAAATTTTTATTGATTAGAGAGGAAGGGAGAGGGAGAGAGACATCCATTGGCTGCCTTCTGCATACCCCCTACCTACTGGGGATTGAGCCCGAAACTTGGGCATATGCAATGACTGGGAATCAAATTGAACTGGTGACTTCTGGGTGCATGGGATGATGCTCAACCAAACTGAGCCATACTGGCCAGGACATCCCATGATTGGACTTTTAAATAAATATGCAAAAAAGGGGGATCCTGTTATTAAAAATATGTATATAATAGAATGCCCTATTTATGTGTGTGTGTTTTTTTTTTTAATTTTCAGATACCATTAAACCCCACTTCACTGCAGATAAATATTTCATGGAGCTCATTTGTTTTTCATTATGAATCCCACTTTCCTTCTACCATTATTTGCAGTTTATTTTTAAGAGCTAAAATTAGTACATGAAAATTAAAATACTAGTGGTGGTGGGTGGCTTCTTCTGTCAGCTACTTCTCTCCTCTCCTCCACCAAGGAAATATTATCTACAGAATATGGGTCAAGAAGATTTATTTTTATTAAAATTTGCTTTGCAAGACTCCCTTCTGTATTCTGACAAATTATGTGATAAAATTATGTGTCTATTTTTAACCCATTTATTGGAAACTAATACATAGATGGTCAGTGGTTCACACTGCAGGCTCAGGTCACGTAAACAAATCTTCAAATTTAGACATCATTATAGCCAGGACATCTTGGAAATAAAGCCAAAATGTGAGTAAACTGGCTGCTTCTGCACATATTCATGTGAGTCCTGTTGGAAAGGCAAGCCTGTTGCTTCTACCTGCTGTGGCTCAGCTAGAGCTGTACTGTGGTTCCATCTAAAATATAGTGAGGTTAAGGGATGAAGCATTGGATGACAGAAAATGGACACATTTTTGGTTACTTTTTTTAGAATTAAGAAATTTTTATATGTAAGAAGTAGTTATGGATGAAATAAAGGAGTTCTATGGAAAGTAACCTCATGGAGTGATCTTATCATAAATTCCTTACTGGGCAGTTCATGGTGGGTAGTCACCCCCAAGGCAATTGAGGCTTAGATAAGTGAATGAACTTGTCCAAGATCACACACCTAAAAGGTAGTAGATTCAAAACAAAAGAGCAATCTATATTCCTTTTTATCACTCTACATGTCTCAAAAATGAAAAAAAAAATAATTTTAAGACTATCAATATTAGCAATAAATTATACCTGCTCACATCTACTTAAAAGATCCAAAGCTGATGGAATTTGCTTTGTATATTTTGAATCAAAAGAGTTTATTGATGGAGGGATAATCTTACACTTTAACATCAAATATGAATATTATTGCATGCAAACTTCCTTTCCCTTCACCAGATTCTATTTACATCATCCCACTTTGCTGGCAGAAGGAACAGTTAGTCATTTCACAAGTTGATCAATATTTTCCTATACTGGAGATGATGAGCTCCAATCTCTAGTGGCCCATTTGCACATTGGCACCAACCTAAAAAGCATCTGCCCAGCAAAGACAATAATCAATAAAATGAAAAGGCAACTTATGATATGAGAAAAATATTTGCAAACCATATATCTGATAAGGAGTTAATATCCAAAATGGTAACTGTATAGAGGCGAGGGGCAAATCATTTAACAACACAATTGCAAGAAAATAAACAACCCAATTGAAAAATGGGCAATGGACTCTAATAGTCATTTTTCCAAAGAAGACCTACAAAGGGCCAACAGATATGTGAAAAGGTATTCAACATCACAAATCATTAGGGAATGTAAATCAAAACTTCAGTGAGATATCATTTCATATCTGTTACAATGGCTTTTGTCCTTTCAAAGAACAAGAGATTACAAGCATTGGTAAGGATGTGGAGAAAGAGAACTCCTCTGTGCTGTTGGTGGAAATATAAACTGGTACAGCCAATATGGAGGTTTCTTACAAAATTAAAAATAGAACTACCATATGCTTCATCTGCTGATGGGCACTTAGAATTCCTTCTTTTTTTTTACAGCAGCATAGTATTCTATTGTGTAGATGTACCACAGTTTTCTAATCCATTCATCTGCTGATGGGCACTTAGGCTGTTTCCAAATCTTAGCTATGGTAAATTGTGCTGCTCTGAACATAGGGATGCATATATCCTTTCTGATTGGTGTTTCTGTTTTTTTTTTTTGGGGATATATTCCTAGAAGTGGGATCACTGAGTCAAATGGGAGTTCCATTTTTAACTTTTTGAGGAAATTCCATACTGTCTTCCATAGTGGCTGCACCAGTCTGCATTCCCACCAGCAGTGCACGAGTGTTCCATTTTCTCCGCATCCTCTCCAGCACTTGTCGTTTGTTGATTTGTTGATAATAGCCATTTTGACAGGTGTGAGATGATACCTCATTGTTGTTTTGATTTGCATCTCTCAGATGGTTAGTGACTTTGAGCATGTTTTCATATGTCTCTTGGCTTTCTGAATGTACTCTTTTGAAAAGTATCTATTTAGGTTCTTCGCCCATTTTTTGATTGGATTGTTTATCTTCCTTTTGTTAAGCAATCCCACTTGTGGGTGTATATCCAAAGGAAATGAAGTCTGTACCTCGAAGAGATATCTGCTCTCTCATATAGTACCTATATATACATATATATAAAAGGCTAATATGCAAAGTGTCCCCTCGGGAGTTTGGGAGACTAGGAGTTTGATTGCTCGCTATGATGTGCACTGACCACCAGGGGGCGGCGTGGAATGAAGGGCAGCAGCAGCTGGGGAAGGAAGGCCCCAGCAGGCAGCTGGAAGGCCCCAATCGGCCCTGATCGCGAGTCAGGCCTAGGGACCCTACCCATGCATGAATTTTGAGCATCAGGCCTCTAGTTCTTTTATAACAACCAAGATATGAAAACAACCAAAATATCCATTGTCAGTTGAAAAAGTGAATAAATATATATATATATATATATATATATATATATATATATATATATATATATATATATATTAGAGGCCCAGTGCACAAAAATTTGTGCACTTGGCGGGGAGGGGGGTCCCTCAGCCTGGCCTGTGCCCTCTCGCAGTCTGGGACCCCTTGGGAGATAACAACCTGCTGGCTTAGGCCTGCTCCCAGGTGGCAGAGGGCAGGCCCAATCCCTAGGTTCAGCCCCTGGTCGGGCTCAGAGCAGGGCCGATGGGGAGTTGGGGCGCTGCCCCTGTCATGCACAGAGCAGGGCCCATCAGGGGGGGTTGGGGCTCCATACCCTGTCACGCACAGAGCAGGGTCGATCAAGGGGTTGTGTGCGTATGTGTGTGTGTATATATATATATATATATATATATATATATACACACACACACACACACACACACACATATGTAAATATATAAAATCAAATATTCAGTCTTAAAATAGAAACAGAGAATAGAATGGTGGTTGCCAGGGGAGGAGGAGAGTAGAGGGAAATGAGAAGATGTTGGTCAAAAGGTAAAAAGTTTTTGTTACACAATGTGAATGCATTCTGGGAATCTAATGCATATCAGTGACTCTATTAACAATACTGTATTGTATACTTGAAATTTGCCAAGAGGATAGAGACATTTTTAAAAGAAATCTTCTTACTACTCGTGCACACCAAAACATGGTAACAGACAAGTCATTTAACTGGATCGTGGTAGTCTTTTCCCAATGTACACATATATTAAAACATCCAGTTGTGCACCTTAAACATATACGATCTCTGCATGTTAACAGTATCTTCAGGAAGTTGTTCAAATAAATTAAATTTCTCTAAATAGAAACAACAAATAAATGTCACACCACATTTTGTTTTTATGGATTTTCTTTCCTGATAGGAAGATATGTCAGTAAGTGAAATCCCTATACAACCAGACTCCAATCAGCAAATTGGCTCTTCAATGATACATAAGCAGTTTATCCCAAGGTGCCTGAAGTCACAGGTACCTATGGTCCGTTTTCTCAGGACTGCAGATAGTGCTTAGTGCTCTGAGAGAAACAGTTTTTATACTAAACCAAACATGAATAAAATGAAAAATCATTGGTATTTTAAAGATGAATGTACTCTTCAAAGCGATGACTAACTGGTACTTGGCCATTTCACATGGCTACCTGAGGTCCCCCAAGAGGACTTTAGTGAGAACTACTAATGTGGTACCACTTCTTTCAGGAGCCCAAACAGTTCTCAGCAGGATCTCACAGCTACAATGGAGGGAATTCTGTATGGCACCTTGATGCAAAGGTTCCTTTTTATTCTCAGATTAGCCACATGTCCCCAAGGGTTGAATGTTTTATCCTCAAGTTCTCTAATTACCCAGCTTTCTCTTTTCCTAGAGAAGTATCAGGTGATGCTGATGTTACAGCTAAATTCTTCATGTGGTCATAGATATACTGAATAAAAACTAATTTCAGATCAAAACATATAAAAGAGAATAGGATAGTAGCCTTTAAGAACTGAACAGATAGGATCATGGTTTGGAACTGAGCTAATTGGCTTCCTGAAAGGACCTCTTCCAGGGGCTCCAGTGACCTTTCATTTTAATAAGTATTTGCCAAGATTAGAGACTTCTCTAAGCTGGTAGAGTACAGAATCATTAAAGTGTCTAAACTAGAAGCATTTAAATGAGTCTGACAGAGGATGGAGTGACAAGAAGACACAGTGACTTTGGAGTCTATTTGCATTATTTTGGCTTTCACTGAATTACCTTCCAAAAGTTCAGAAAAAATAGCTACATTTGCATTTTATAAATAGTGCAAACTGGATTTCCTGGTGGTTATCATTTGGTCCTTCACTCAATTTCTGAATTAGAACTCATGATTTCTGGACCCCAAACCAGAACTTCTACCCATTAGCCAAGTCATTAATAAGTGTTTCTGTTGTTTTATTTACTTTCTCACTTCTAAAACTGGAATTTCCCATTATTCTCTTATTTTTCAGTAAACATCCCTCTAATCACCTGTATTGAAGGAGATCAATTAAGCACAAATGTCGTATTTTATTCTTGAAGGCTCTTCTATCCAGTTGAGGAGCTAAGATATGTACATGAAGAAGATAACATTATATATGTCAAATTCATCTTTTAAAATATCTGCTTCAAAATTATCACTAGTGCTGCTATGAGAAGGTTTCCTAGAGGAAGTGATGGTTAAGAGGGTTGGTATGAATGACTAGAATTTAGAAGGTTGAAAAATGGACTAGGGACTTCCAAGCCCAGGGATTATCTTCAATAGCAACTAGTGAAGTAGGATATATGTAATGCTATACTATATCCTAGAGTATTACATATAGGATATATGTAATACTATACTATAATTGCCTTATCCTTACTTTGTATTCTGTATGTGCTTGTAGCTGATGGCGCATAATAGACACTTGGCAAATCTTTGTTGACCCAAGGTAGAGCATGGCTTAGTGCAAAGGACACTGAATTAAAAATTAAATAGATGTTTGGCCTTATCATACCATATGTCAAAGAGAAAAGCAAATGACCTCCCTAGGCTGATTTTCTCTATTCATGGGGACATACTGTCTTATTGAAATTTTTTGAGCATCGTTTCTCACTTTAAAAATCTCCCTGCCTGGGCAATCCATGTGCTTGGCTTTTGCTCCCGTGTATATGCTGAGAACTTCCACACTATGTCTCCAACACAATAGTCCCACAATTGCAACCTGTGCATCTGTTGGTTTGCTTGACATCACCTACTTGACATCCACAGGTATCTCAAAATAAAAGTGAAGAAAGAAGGGAAAAAATATTGTACTTTCCTGTCCTACTCCTTCACAAGCCTCCTGTTGTTCTTTATTCATCGCCTCTCTAAAATCTCAGAAATGCTTAGCCCTGAAATAGCTAAGAAAAAAAGCAATCAAAGTAAAACTCAAATTCACTCCAACAAACCAAGAATGGTCAAGTCTTGGTTTCCTCTTCCAAGGATATTTTTTTGTATCACCACAGAAAGATAAATAATTTATTTTATTTGTATAGTTGAGTGCATTCCACATATTTTCAAAGGAATTGGTATTTATGAAATTCAGGGTAGAGTTAGAGGATATGAAGGGGCAGTTGGAGATACTGTTTAATTAGAGAACCTGTCTGGCTCTAACTACTTACAGTCTCTTAATTAGCAGGTCTTTTAACAACAACTTAGGCTGGCCAAGGTACTTTCCACACCCAACACTTAGTGGATGGTTAGTAAAATAAATAAATGCTGTATAAACTGATGAACAATCAAATGACTAAAACTTAATAGCTTGAATAGCTGACTGAAAATTGAACAACTAAAAATGGACATACCCATATGTACAGCTGGAATAGCTGCCTCCTGAACCACAGATCTCCCGATGTCACCTTGAGGCCACAGACTGAGGATATATGAATGTGGCACTTCACTCAGGACACTGAAAGGGAATTTCCTATAAACTTTAGACCGCATGATCGATGCTTCTCATTTATGAACCTTAAATCATTAGCAGGGAAAGCCAGCTCAAGAGATTCTTTGAAATCAGGAAATCAAAACTCCAAACTTAGGGTGCAGAATTTTGAGAGATGACATAAATTTGAGCTTTAGTAGAACCAAACAACACATTTTCAGCCTTTCTTCTGGGTTTGGAGACCTTGAATTAATGCTCAGGTCTTGAATTACTAAACTTGTATCCTGACAGTGATGATGTGAAAGATCTGGACAATGTACTTGGGCCTTTCTAAGTAGAATATATTTGGCACAGACTGGGTAAACATGAAGTTGGCATTTGGGGACTGGCACTTTAGTGAACAATGTACTAGTTCAGAGGAGAGAAGACATGGGGGGCAACTGTGATTTCAAATAAATGAATGACTATCAGACATAAGGATGGTTGTTGTTTTTCTGCATGACTCTAGAGCAGTGGTTCTCAACCTTCCTAATGCTGTGACCCTTTAATATAGTTCCTCATGTTGTGGTGACCCCCAACCATAAAGTTATTTTCGTTGCTACTTCATAACTGTAATTTTGCTACTGTTAAGAATCGTAATGTAAATATCTGATATGCAGAATGTATTTTCATTGTTACAAATTGCACATAATTAAAGCATAGTGATTAATTACAAAAAACAATATGTAATTATATATGTGTTTTCCGATGGTGTTAAGCGACCCCTGTGAAAGGGTCGTTCGACCCCCAAATGGGGTCGCGACCCACAGGTTGAGAACCGCTGCTTAGAGGCTTGAATTTTCATCAGTGAGTGAGTGATCCTAGAGAGAAATTTTACTTGGGTAGAAAAAAACTCACCTCTTAAAGCTGTAATATATTGACAGAGGTGTTCCAAGAGGCATTTTTAGTTCAATATGTTAAGTATTTAAACACTTACAGAAACACTTGGCAGCAATATTACAAAAGGGACTTGGGCAATGGAATTTAGGGTGGTATGGATAAAATAGTGCTTGGCAAGTTTGCCCATCAAACTCACCTGGAAGAATTGTTAGGCATGCAGTAAACATAGTCTCTAATTATATATGTATGGGGTAGAGAAAGAAAAGCACGTATTTCTTATCTAGCAGCTATAAATGATTCTGTTGAATCCAGCTGCCTGCAGAAAAACTGCACAAGCAGTAGGTCTCCTTAAGCCTCTTATATCTCTGGGATTACAAAAAAAAAAAAAAAAAAAAGAAGAAAAGTAATCGTTAACATTTATTGAGCAAATGCTCTGTTCCGGGTACTGGCTATTTCCATTATATTTATTTCATTGTATTCTTACACAGCTCTACTGTATCATAGGTGGTGAGAGTGAAGCTTCAAAACGTTGACTAATAAATAGTCATTGTGATGTTATGGGGTAAGTGAAGTACCAGCAATTGGAATTTGTTTTACTGTGCTGCGGAATCTGCTCTTGGATACAGAGATTTGGCAAGGCACAGGGTGGATCGATGCTCTGAGGAAGAGCCTAATACCTGCCAGGTCTTCTATCATGTCCTCTCCCTCAAAAAGAAAAACTGCAATGCCACCTTACCTCTGAGTGCTGAGGCGGTGTCAGGAGTATACGAGCATGTTAAATCAGGGGGCCAGGGCAAAGTGAAGATGAAATGAGGCAAGAAGAAACTATTATTTTCCAAATGGAATACTATTTGTCTGATTAATGCTCTAGGCTGACCGTCCACACAGAACTCTGTAACGAATACGGAAAAACAAACCTAGTAATACCAACACAGGCAGGATGACCTGTTTCTGAAGGAAGTGGGGGCAGTGCCTGCAGTGTCAAACATTTCCATTTTCAATATCTCTGCCGCCTCAGCAAGGCAGAGCAGCATTAATGTGATAAGCAGATAATTTTGTTCACTTCTTCAATTTATTCTTTTCTCTAGGATAGGACAAGGCAAATGTGAGAGGATTTGTATTTGTCACAGGAGACTAGGTTTTGCTAAATGAAAATGGTCTCCGGGTTGTAAAAGTTGGCCTTGGTCTTGACTCTTTTTATGCATTCCCAACAAATCAGTGTTCAGTTTTTGTTGCTTCCAGCTCTTTAAACAGAGATGCTTGAAGGTGCCATGAGAAATGGCCAGTCGTGCATATAATATGTTTCAGAATTGCAAATAGCTGAGGCAAGTTTAACACACACTCACACATACACATACACACACACACACACACACACCACCCCATTGACTAAGAATTCTGCACATGATTAAATAAATGGTTAAATTTAGAGATAATGATCTTTCTAGAAAAAACAATGGAACCATTGTGTTGTGTAATTCTTCTACTTCATTGTTGATTATTTGGGGGCCTGCAGTTACACAGGTATTATCAACAAGGAAATCATATGGCCTCTAGGACACACCATGATATTTCTTATTATACTAAGGTCTTGGGCTACATCCATGTCTTCTTTATAGTGCAAAATAGATGTCAGCTCTCCAGATAGGTTGACATAAATCCCTGCCAATAAATGCAATATACAGGGGAAGAGAGATAGGAGGCAGGAAGACCAACTAGGTTATTACCACAGAGGAGTAGGAAGAGAGAGGAAATACATGCTTTCGGAACTCAATTCAGAGAAAGGATTTCTTACTGTCATCATATAACACATAATAGGCTCCCAGTAAATGTTTAATGAACTTAATTAAATCTGGAAACTGATTGGATAAAGGATTTTAAGTTGAAAAACTGATTTTAAGTTGAAAGCCAATGTTCATTATACAGAATCTGAGGGCGGTAGGATTTGGAAGTACATGAAAACTGGTGATTTTTATTTTAACTGAGTAACTTTGCCAACATTGTAATTGTTGCAAAAATTCAGATTAAAAAGAACATAAAAGGAGGTAAGAAGAGACAAACTGTGAAATTTCAGTATTGCTTCTTTTTTTAAAAAATTTATTTTATTTTTAAATTTTTTTTTAGCAGTTTCTTTTTTTTTCTTAATTAAATCTTTATTGTTCAGATTATTACATTTGTTCCTCCTTTTTCCCCCCCCAGAACTCCCCTCCTCCCAGTTCCCACCCCACCCTCCGCCCTCATTCCCCACCCACTGTCCTCATCCATAGGTGCACGATTTTTGTCCAGTCTCTTCCCGCATCTCCCACACCCCTTTCCCCCCCAAGAATAGTCAGTCCATTCCCTTTCTATGTCCCTGATTCTATTATGATCACCAGATTATTTATTCACTTGATTCTTAGATTCACTTGTTGATAGATGCATGTTTGTTGTTCATAATTTGTATCTTTACCTTTATCTTCTTCTTCCTCTTCTTAAAGGATACCTTTCAGCATTTCATATAATACTGGTTTGGTGGTGATGAACTCCTTTAGCTTTTCCTTATCTGTCAAGCTCTTTATCTGACCTTCAATTCTGAATGATAGCTTTGCTGGATAAAGTAATCTTGGTTGTAGGTTCTTGGTATTCATCACTTTGAATATTTCTTGCCACTCCCTTCTGGCCTGCAAAGTTTCTGTTGAGAAATCAGCTGACAGTCGTATGGGTATTCCCTTGTAGGTAACTGAGTTTCTTTCTCTTGCTGCTCTTAAGAGTCTCTCTTTGTCTTTTGCTCTTGGCATTTTAATTATGATGTGTCTTGGTGTGGTCCTCTTTGGATTCCTTTTGTTTGGGGTTCTCTGTGCTTCCTGGACTTGTAAGTCTATTTCTTTCACCAGGTAGGGGAAGTTTTCTGTCATTATTTCTTCAAATAGGTTTTCAATATCTTGCTCT
Source organism: Myotis myotis (assembly GCF_014108235.1). Classification (NCBI taxonomy): domain Eukaryota; kingdom Metazoa; phylum Chordata; class Mammalia; order Chiroptera; family Vespertilionidae; genus Myotis; species Myotis myotis. Next base: position 12,052,077 of record NW_023416319.1, read on the forward strand.
CTCTCATCTTCTGGCACCCCTATAATTCTGATGTTGGTACGTTTGAAGCTGTCCCAGAGGCTCCTTACACTATCTTCGTATTTTTGGATTCTTTTTTCATTTTGCTTTTCCGGTTGGGTGTTTTTAGCTTCTTCGCATTTCAAATCTTTGCCTTGATTCTTGCGGTCCTCTGGTCTGCTGTTGGGAGTCTGTATAATATTCGTTATTTCAGTCCGTGTATGTTTAATTTCTAGTTGGTTCTTTATCATAACATCGAGGGTCTCATTAGATTTGTTGAGGATCTCATTAAGTTTATCAGCGGCTTCTAGACAGTTCTTGAGAGACCTTAAAAGTGTGGTTCTGAACTGAATATCCTCCATTGACAGTTTTGTCCTGTTTCTTTGTCTCCGCATTTTTTTATGCTTTCTTGGTGCACCCCCTAGTGGTCTTTGTGTGCAGTCCTCCTATAGTTAAGCCTTGATTGTTGTAGTTAATACTAGGGGGATTTGACCTCCAGGCCAGCTGGCTGTGAGAATCAGCTGTGTCTGCAGTGGGAAAACTTCTGTCCTCTAGGGAGGTGCTAATCTGGTGTTTGCCTGAGGCTATCTGGCAAATGGCTGTGCGCAGGGCTTGGGTGAGGCGGGTGGCTTGCTCGGGCTCGGGATCAACAGGGTGGGCTGGAGAGAGCAGTTATGGCGGCTCTCAGTTCCGTCCCTAGGGGCTCTGCCTCACAGAGTCCCAGCAACCGCTGCAAACCTCGGAGAGAAAGCTGCCTTCGAGTTCCGACTGAAGCCAGACAGTCCCGCTTCTCCCATTTGAGTCTGGGTCCCTAGAGACTCTCCCGGCTCTGGAGCTTAGAATCTGAGACTCCCTCCTGATTGAAAACACCAACCGCGCCCTCCGCCGCCAGCCTGCTCCGCGCACTCCATACCTGAGTATTTCACTTCAGCACTGCGCCTCCTCTGAGTCTGGGTATGATATTCTCTTTCCTCCTAGTTGTAGAATTTCCACTCAGCCAGCCTTCCTGTGGTTCTGGATGATGTCCGTTCCGTCTTTTAGGTGTGTTTTGATTTGGTTGTTCAAGGCAGCAATCTCCGGCGTTAACCTATGCCGCCATCTTAGTTCCTGGTTTATTATCTCCCAGTATTGCTTCTGACAGAAGCAATTTATGCTCAGAATCTGGAAAAATTATATATCTAATTTAAATAACTGTTTTCATGAATGTGTGTTTGTGTGTATATTTTTGAACCTTTCATATGTATTTCCTGATTGATGTTTAAATTCATCATATTCTGAGGAAGAAAAATAGCAATAAGTGAAACAAACCATTATACTAGAACTGAGCTTAAAAATGAGGAAGTTGCCTCAGGGATAAGAACATCATATTCTTAATTCTGGATGGATGTAATAATGTTTCTTAAAAGAGAAATGTGGCCAAATTAATTAGAGACTTTTTTGAAATTCCAAATGAGAAAGTCACAGTATGTCTCACATTCAGATTTGCTGCTCTTGGAAAGGTAAAAAATTGGCAGATTCATTAAAATGAGACTTTTCATGTTCCATCATGATTTTGAAGGGGACCTCTCATATTCATCCAAAATTCTGGCTTCTCAGTGGCAGTTTTTCTACAATAAATGATCAATTAGCACTTTTGAAGAAAAGTGCCAGGTAGAATTCTTTGAGGGAAAAAGAGTTTGTAACTATGTGAAGGAACTAGCATCAAAAATCAGCTGTTCTTGTGATGAGCCAGAGCTTGGCTGGATCCCAGTTGTTTAGATCCAGAATCCTGGTAGTATGCCTGCATTACCAGCTCTTCATGTGAGTCAGGATTCAGCTGGCTGGCAAAATATTCCTTCCAGTCACTGATGTAGAAGACAACGGAGTGAACAATCTCAACCAAGCCAAGAACTCTCCATTCTTGACAACCTTTTCCTCTCTGAGGATTCATTCTCTTCTCTGCCAAAGCAGGGTTTTGATGTTTCCAAAATTTCTGAAAGGCAGCTTGTTCATTGAACCTGTTCAGTGAATGAGATGCTGGCATTAGTCATTCAGAAGTTAATTAGGCCCAGCCTCTGCCCTCAGGATGCTCACAGTCCTGTGAGGGGAGACAAACAGATGAACTACTATCATGTTATTGGTAAGGGCTACTACAAACGTATTTGGAGGTTACAAGGGGAACAAAGTGGAGGAATGAGAATGGGGTGGGATGCAGTCAGCAAAGGGTCTTGGAGAATCTGTGGTCTGCATGTTGAACATTGGATAAGAGATTATAAGATAAACAAAAGAGAAAAGAATGATATTAATAACAATAGCACTTGTGGAGTGCTTGCCAGGCATAAGTACTGCACTCAGTGCCTTCAGTCACCTTGTCTTAACTACTATTAGTATCTCCATTTTACAGATAAGAAAGAATATTGTTGCCATCATTTATCCTCCCCCGGGTAACAACATTCAAACAGATCCTTCTACAGAAGGTCTGCTCTTTCTTTATCAAGGCTTATATATGAGAGCAGGAGGGAAGGGAATGGAAGTAAAGATGACAAATTATAATTGTTTTTCACATTTTTGTAATAGTGATATATAAGGAAGTAGAGAAAAATCAGAAGATAATAACTAGAGTGAAGAGGTAGAAAGGGGCTAACTCAGGTTGCACCATCTGAGCTGTACTACAGAGTATGGATTTTACCTAGAAAGCATAGAATAGTTCTCATCAGTGTATTCCCCTGGGGTCAACTAGGGTTCAGCTAAATTATTCTACTATTGGCTGTTGACTGATTTAGGCTGGCATTGGCTGGGGCAAGAGTCACCTGACAAATTATCTGCTTAAGTTCTATTGCAGCTTGGGAAAAATATCTCCATCTTCATAAAAGTGTTAGAATAAAGAGTAAGATTATTGACATTATTCTTTAATAGTTCAGAAAGAAATACAAACACATATAGAAATAATTGGAGCTAGCCTGCAAGTCTTTACTTACTATTACAATTTCCCAAGAAGTGACATTTAATCTATTAAAGTGCCCTGAGTTTTTTGGTGAACTTCTGTGCATCTGTTCCAACTGCAGGTCAGGGAGACAACATCCTCTCGGGGAACATTATTAAGGCTTTTACACAATGGCAATATATCAAGAAAGGCCAGTCCATGTAAAGGGAAATAAAACCTGAGAATTATTGGAAATCACTTCAGAAGAGGAGAGAATTTGAAATCAAGAGCTCCAAGAAAGAGGAGGAAAATACACACAAAGCTATCTCACCCTCAGGAGTTAGGATTTGCTCCAAGGCCAATGTCCAAGTCTTATTTTGAATGACATTTTTATTCAATCTGTAATGCATTTTGATTACAGCAGGTAGATCTCATAGAGAAAAAGGTATTCTTGCAATGACATAGAATTCATTCTTTTACATCTCTGAGCTCTTTAAAGAAAATTCTCTATCAGATTATATCATTAAGTTGTAGCTGCTCCAATTTTTTTTATCAATAGGTTTTTAAGCAATGCAAGAGTTGGAATGAAAATATATTTGAAGAGGCATGTAATACTTATCAGATTGTTGAAATTGGGACCTCAGAGAAATTCACCTCCTCATATGCATAATAGATCATTTCTTTATGGCACCGATTAATATTCCATCCTCTGGATGTACCGCAGTTAATTTATTCATTCTGAAGGACATCTTGGTCATTTCCAATGTGTGTGTATCTTTAGGGAAGAACTTTAACAATGACAATTTTTTCTAATACAGTAATAAAAAGTTGGTGTTTAAATTATTGAAAACTAGTATTTAATATATTTGCTTATACATATATTTTGGATATTAATGATTACAATATTTATTTTTCCTTATTGGTAGTAGGAACTCTATATGCAGTATAATAACTTTTTCTCTCCTATATATTTCAAATATTTTCATCTAATTTTTTATCATTTGTGTTGATAAAAGGTAGTGTTTCTGTTTGCTTCAGGGGTAAGGAGTATAGAATCATTCTTTCTAAAATCAATATTTGCAACATGAAAATTTAGAATTCACTCACCCACATCACTATCTTGTTAGAGAATGCGTTCCCATAAAGAGAATTGGTGTGTGATTGTTTTTACCCTGCAATCAGGCATACCTTTTTCACAATTTAGAGTTCTGCCTGAACAACAGTTAAAGAGGCTGATGTTCTTGCATGCCAAGCAGTAAATCTACAGGAAAACTGCCCGTAAAGTCTCTTTCAAGGTGTTTAGTGAGATAGGCTTTGGAGAAATAGAAAATTTGACCTATATTGATTCTGTGTCCTTTGAGAAATAGGCAACTTAGGCTTGATTAATGAGCATTTCCCACCTCATTTATGTCTAAAATCCCTGAAATTGACATCTGAAAATTCTCATACATTGTTCCAAAGTAAATGATGTTGAGGGTTTTGATATCCCCTTGCCTGCTATAGCTGGGCAAGTGCTGCATTAGTGACCACTCAGACATCGGTAGCTTGAAAAAGAAGCAAAAGGAAGAAAAACAAACGAATCAAATGAAAACAAAACTATGATAAATATGCTTGGAGTCTTAGACTACAGCTATGTTTAAATATTTTTGAAATTGTTTTTCTTGGGTCCTTCGCCTTGCAAAAACATGCTTTTTTTCATATTTAAAATAGTAATAGCATCAATAGGTGTGAATCAATAGAAGAGTGGGGATTGATTCACATCAATAGGTGTGAATTATGTTCTCACTCTAGGATTAAAGATTCAAGCTCTGTTTCATGAATTTATACTCTGATATCCACACTGCTATTTAGATTTAAAGACTCTCAGAAATCTATATATAAGAAAGAAAAAGTTAAGATATTGCTATTTCATAAGTCAAGTAAGAGAATCTTGTGTATGTAATATCACATTTATCCCTCACCCACTCTGGATACTAAACCTTCCCATTTTATTTTTTTAAAGACATTTTCCTCTATTAATTTCTGTGTAAACAGCAATCACAAATCCATTAGCAAAATAAATTTTACAACATATTTTAGCCTCATGTATTAACATAATTCTAGTAGTAAAATAGTAGATAGCACCTAAAAACAGGAATAAGTACAATGAAACAATTTGGCAATAGCTGCTAACTTGTTTAAGGTAGAATTCCTTCTCTTTCAAAAGTTACAGTGAATAGTTTCTTTTTGCTAGTATAATTAAGGATCAAAATTATTGCCATCTACTTTTTTTTTTATTAACACGGGTTGATTAAATGAAGTGAATATACAATTATAAGAGTTGTCAAATTGTGGAGTTGGTGACAGAGGATTTTTGTTGAACTTCTGTGCATGAAAAAGTAAAGGAAAGGATATTCCGTCCAGATAAGAAGGAACATGGTGTATGGGAGTGCAGTGTGGATGGTTTGGAACCTCCCTTCCCAGCTTCGGTTGTATTCTGGAATGTTTCAAATAAATCAGTGCTCATTTGACATAATTATAATAGCCATCTTAATTCTCACTGCATCATGCATTTGCAGAATGTTTTAAATTTTTCAAAAATCTTTATTGTTATTATTATTATTATCATTGTTTTGAGCTGCATATCAATTTTGTAGGAATGAAGGGAATATATATGTCAAAGCATAGAGATATTATGAAATTTACAAAGGTCACACTGCACATTAATGGCAACAATCAGTTCTGAATTTACCATTTACTCATTAATTTTTTTGGATGGGTAAGTTTATAGGTTCATAGCTCATCATTATTAAAGATAAGGTAGTCTAGCATATAATTACACAGATGCAAAAACTAAGGTTTGTGGAAAAGTAAGAAACCTAGAGCTGAAGAAAGGCCTAGGTCAAGTATGGTAAGTCTTGATTCATTTCTTCACATTACTCTTGTTAACACACTCCTTAGCTTTATAAATGATTTTGGAATTAAATTCACAGTGTTTCCTGTCACATCTGAACTTGTGTCCATATGTGAACTTGCTATGGGATAGGCCTTAGGTCACAGACCTGGCTTAATTCTGCCTTTCTAGACAGCTTGGAATTGAAGCCATTTGGAAATGACACCAACATATTGATGAAGCATACAACTGGCATCATCAGAACAATTTGTTTTTCTTTGCACCATCCCTTCAGAGTAAATTAAAGTCAGGGTGATCTTCTCCTGCCCTTGGATGACCACTCTTCCAGACCGATGCCATCTGCACTCACTCTTCGGGCACTTTAAGTTACAAAGGAGTCTCAATGCAGAAATCAGAATATCTAATCCAAGACATTAAGATATGAATTAAATCTCTGAATTCTATTTAGCATTAAAGCCTCCCCTCCTTCCGTGAGAATGGAAGCCTGCAGTAGGAAAGGGGGCAAGACAGGCTCCTTGTCTAATTCTTTATCTGTGCTTTTCTACTCTCACCTCACCCTCTCGGGCACATTCTGACACCTACAGGGTTGGGAAAAGTACCATCTTTTCTCTAAGTGGTACGAAAGTAAGCTGTGTTCATGCTTTCAAAGATGTTGAAAGCTAATTCACTTTGTGCTGCCGTCAGAGACTCTACGTAGTTTCTAGTTTTCCTCCGTGACCTGGACAAGCAGATGCAACATCTTAAAATTAAGTGATCCTTAAAAATACAAAACACCCCTTAGTTGTTGTTTTTTTAAGAAAAAGAAAATGTTTCATTTCTCTGAAACAAGTGGATTAAATATTTAAAATTTGTGTTCATCAGTAATTATTTCTTTTTGTATAAAGAACTTCACATTTTATTTTTCAATGACATTTACATTCACTATTATTTGGTATTGGGTTCAGGTGTACAGCGTATTTTTCGCATCCCTGTGGTGACTCCACTGGACAAGACCCATTATGAACACAGCGAGGCTAGTTCTTTTCCTTTTGGATGACCTCCACCTACTGTAGGAAGCACCCGCACATCCCTCGTTCTGACCCACTCTCAGAGGTAGGCTGATTGCAAAGCAGCATCCTTTTCCTGGTTGTTTCACAAAGTACCATCTCTTGGACTCTCTTTCTGCTCTTGATGGGAGTTACAGCAGCCACAGAGCGTTCCTATTGACTGGTGCACCCAGGGTTACCTCTTTCACGAGGAGAGAGAGGAAGCAATTAGGACACCCCGCACCTCCCTTCAAAGTGGTGGGTGATTCAGAGTACAACAAGAGCTCTTTCTGAAGAAAAACTCTTCTCAAATATTTTTTACAAAAGCCTCTCTTCTTTCCACTTGCCAGTCCCTTTTTATGTGTTTCATCTGGCTGAGGAGTACAAAAGTTCTAGAATGGATTCATACAGTTGCCTTTTAACTTCTGCATATGATCATTTGAAACCTCACGTTGGAAATTTTCATGTCTTGTATATGAGTGGCTGGTTGAAAATTTTCTTTAATATCTTGCAATAGGTGATTTATAGCTTGCATTTCAGATCATTTTCAAATATAGGTCCAAATAAAGAAAACTGGAATGGATAAAAAATACTACCCGTGCTCAAACCATGTCAAAGGATGTCACCCAATACGAAAGTCTCCTTCCCTTGCATTTGTATTCGTTTTCGGAAAGAGGTGTTAAAAACACACTTTGTGAAGGAATGTAAGAGAATTAAGTGTATCCGTTTGCTATCGGTGTTACATACCAGCTCCAGACTTGGTGGTTTAAAATAACACTCATTTATTTTGCTCAGGAATCTGCCCTTTGGGCAGAGCCTGGCAGGGTCAACTGTTCTCTGTTTCTCAAGGCATCACTGGGGCAGCTTCACGGGGGCTGAGCATCCATTTGTAGACCCATCACAGGGCTGCCAGGTTGGTCCTTGCTGTCAGCTATGGCTCAGGTGGGGCTAGAGCCTGGGGCCTCTCTTCCTCCTCCCGATGACACGGTGGCTGAGTTTCAAAGCAAGTGTCTGAAGAGAACCAGACAGAACTTGTGTTGTCTTCTGTCATCTAACTCCAGGGGCAGCATAATGTCACTTCTGTCATAGCACAGTCTTCCCAGATTAAGAGAAGGGCATGTCAAAGTCATATGACAGGCAGAGCTTGTAGGATGAGGGAAACCGTTGCAGCCATTCTCAGAAAATACAACCTGTTATAAATCATTCTTCTTAGATACCACCTACAATTTTTCACTTTTGTTGAGAAACATCTACTTTATCTTCAAGGTGTACCATCAGAGACGCATGGATTGAAGATTCTCTGAGGTAATTGATTTAAGGATGAAGAATAAGAAAGTTATATTAGAAACTGGACGTTTTCTTATTTTATTGCAATTGTTATTTGTATTTCTGCATCATGTTTTCTGCCAAGGGACACTGAGATATCTATAACATCATTCTCCGGCCATATAAAATTATCAACTTAAAAATTCGCCTGTTATATGTGGTCAAACACTTAATGAACTCAGCCCATTGCCTTGGCAGGGCCAGACCAAATGAGTTCTGCAGATTTTTAGGGTTATAGGGCCACTGGCGGGACTTCCCCTCCCCTGGATGGTGATTAGGATTCTGAGGACTGCAAAGACTTTAGAAGGCATTTTGGTTTTCGACAGGCAAGCAAACACACACACACACACACACACACACACACACACACTCTCTCTCTCTCTCTCTCTCTCTCTCTCTCTCTCTCTCTCGATCTGACATTACTCTCCCCCACCACATGCACACACAAGACCAGTTGCCTTCCTTCTCTGGGATGTTCCCTGCACTGGACACTCAAATTGTGCCCTGGGTCAGATCAAGGTGTCAATTCCCAAAGCCCAGGAGCAGAGAGGACAAACACACACCAATAGCATTGACCCAGCTCCCCGAGACCTGGAGACAGGCTCCTGGCGGGGAGGAGGCAGCAAAGAGAGAAAAACGTGGAGTGCGGTGTGGGACCAGGCGGTGGCAGCACCCAGTAGCCAAGAGGGAGGGTCCCTGGGACAGTGGCTCCTGCAATCCATGCGCCACCATGGTCCTCAGCTCCCTCACTCCAGCCAGCCAGCCCTGCCAGCCCTCAGCCCCTCCGCCTGTGACTCTCCTTCACCTCCCACCTGGCATGGCAGTGGCTGGTCCCCTTCAAGCAGCTGCCACCGACCCTAGACCCTAGATCATCTTCGCTGACCCCCTCCAATCTGGAGTCCGCATCCTAACCCCCCTTTCCTACAACTGCTCAGAGATTTTTTTAAATCATACCATGGGCCCCCAATGGTCTGGCTTAAAAAAAAGAAAGCAGAGTGAGTAGATAAATGTTGATGGGTGGGTGTAGGGTGGGGGGGTGGGTGTGCGGTATAAAGATATGAAGGATAGAGAGGAAGTCAGGGGTGGGATTAATAGGAGGATGGGGTTGGATGAGGGCTTCTAGGTTTGGAAGAAGCTATGAACTAGAGCCTTCACCTGACATTCCTTGAGAAGAATATCATCTACTGAAAAAAATGATCTCCATCCCTACTCATACCCAACTTTTTCAAAATCCAAGTGTCCAGGAAATGTCTAAGCCAGACGACAAATTTAGTTCCAGCAAAAATGCACAGATTATCCAACCTGGTACATATCCCTACGTTTTCCGTTGTAATGTAATTGCCAGAAACATTTTCAGAAAAGTGCTATGTTAGTTGTACTCATCTTTAGCTTATTATTAAAACTTGTGCACATTTTAAAATAATAATCTCGTTTTTATATTACATTAAAGCAAACTATGATAATAGCATTTAGTGTATCATCCACAGGGTTTACCCTACAATTCAACCTTATGTTAGAGGTTATGATTTTATGTCATTCCCGGGAGCGGTTTAATCAAATAATTGAATCAGAAATTCTTTCCATTCAGGCTTGAAAGACTATTTTGCCTTCACTTCCTAACTTAATCACCATATCTTTCATATCATAACCCTGAAAATTAATCCTCCAATTTGAATTTGAATCTTCTTATACTAATTGAATAACTTCCCTGCTGCTTTAAGAATTAATCAAAGTTCTATGTTTAAGCAGAAAAATTCAATTCATGAAACATGTACGATTTATTAAGCCAAGACTCAGAGGACTTTGGACTTGAGGTATTTCTGCATTTTAATACTATCCGAGTTGGAAAATACCCGTTTGACTTCTATATTTATTCATATCTTGAACTAAAAAATCTTGGAAAGACTAGGAGAAAAGAGTTTATTTTTGGTAAATCAGAAACTCCAGTTAAGAAGTGGAACAAAACACTGTTAGGTTTTTGTCTAAAGTGCTATAAATCCTAGTGGGGCTTATCTGGGTCAGGACGAAGGAAAGAAGTGACAGGGTGAGATTTGCAGGATAAATAGTAAACAATGTATATTTGTTAAAAATTTGTATTCAAAGCATGGTAATTAGTGAAATCTCTTTTCTCTAAAGCCTTATATTCATGATGATGACACCCCAAACACACAGAGAGACATGTTTTTAGTATGTGTATACCTGTTGTGAAGGAAGAGCTTATTTTGTTCCTCTAAAACAGTGGTTCTCAACCTTCTGGCCCTTTAAATACAGTTCCTCATAAAATTATGACCCAACCATAAAATTATTTTTGTTGCTACTTCATAACTGTAATGTTGCTACTGTTATGAATCGTAATTAAATATCTGATATGCAGGATGGTCTTAGGTGACCCCTGTGAAAGGGTTGTTCAACCGCCAAAGGGGTAGCGACCCACAGCTTGAGAACAACTGCTCTAAAATAATATGAGCCCTAACCAGTTTGGCTCAGTGGATAGAGCGTAGGTCTGCGGACTGAAGGGTCCCAGGTTCGATTCCAGTCAAGGGCATGTACCTTGGTTGTGGGCATATCCCCAGTAGGGGGTGTGCAGGAGGCAGCTGATCGATGTTTCTAACTTTCTATCCCTCTCCCTTCCTCTCTGTAAAAAAATAATAAAATATATTTTAATAAAATAAAATAATATGAAAATTACTGTTTTCCTTTTTGTGTATCTTTTTTTAAAAAAAAATCCTCACCCAAGGATATTTTTCCATTGATTTTTAGAGAGAGTGGAAAAGGGAGGGAAAAACGGGAATATTGGGTTAGGGTGTGTTCTGGGGAGGAGCCTGCAACCGAGGTGCATGCCCTTGACCAGAATCAAATCAGGGACCCTATGGTACACAGACCGACGCTCTATCTACTGAGCCAAACCAACGAGGGCTTTTTTATGTATATTGATTGCTGTGTTACTTCTCTAGACAGATGACCCAATTCCTGGATCTCAGTCTAATATTTTGTGGGAGGTGGGTCTGGAAAAGGAGAAACTCAGAAGGTATGGTAGGAACACAGCACGCAGATGTTAACAACACCCTCTATTCTGCTTCTTGGGCTCACCAGTAGATGGAGAAGGGTGAGGCAGCTATATAGCTGACAATCCTCAGAGTTATTGTGCTGTACTGGAAAGAGCATGGGCTTTGGGGCCAAAGAGAATAAGTTCAATCGTATTACTCATGTGGCTATTAAATAAATTGTCTTGAGCAAGTCACTTTACTTCTCAGAACAGAGGGATTCGCAATTATTAATCAATGTGTAAAAAGTACTTGGCACATTCACTCATTCATTAAACAAATGTTAACAATGTTTAACATAATAGATGATTAGATAGACAAAGAGAGGAGTTAAAACCACAAATACCCAAAATGAATAATTAATTTTGGGTGATGATAAATCATGTTAATTTAATAAATAGGGTGATGTGAAAAAGAGTGCAGGAAAGAGAAATATTAGATTGGGAAGATGAGGAAATACTTCTAAGGAGGGAATATTTTAGCTGAAATGTGAATGATGAGAAGAAGTCTACTATATTCAAAGGGCTGTTATGTAAATATAAACAAATGATCATTACAGAACCCATATTTTTACCCACTCGCCTCCAAAAGTAGGTAGCAAACCATCATATCAAGAAAGGGCCCCAAAGAGAATCTGTTTATTTTATTTTTGGAATGCTCTCATTATCTCAGGAGTTTATTAAAATGCAGAGCTCAGGGCTCCAACTCTCAGTCACTCTCTTAGTCTAGCACCATCAAGGTCTAATTTTAAAATTTTGCAAAACTATTCAAGTCCAGCCTTCTTTCCAACACATCATCCTATTTGGGTTCCAAAGAGTTACCAGATGTACTGTGTTTCCAGCAGCCTGTTTCAAGGGGAAGCTGACAGCACCCTGAGATCCTGAAGGGTGACATGGGAATGAAGGGCCCTGGACGTGTGCTGACTGTTGACCATGAATCAGGCCCTTCCTACTGCAGCCATTTCTTCTCTGTTGGCCTCCTGCTTAAATGTCTAATTCTAGGAAAGCACTATCGACCACTGCTGTTAGGGCAGTTAGAAATAATCCCATCTGCTTGGACTCTGACTTGTAGCAGTACTATTACTATTAATGCCATCCACTTAATCAGGGTTTGATTTGGAGTGCCCTTGTTACGTTATCAGATACCACTCTGAAAAGGTGGGCCAGTTGACGGCCAGCACTGGTTCAGGATACCAGTACACCCTACTCAATAATAAAAAGGTTTTCAGTCAAGTGTTTAGCTTGAAAGAACTGATGCTTATTTTATTTGCATACTTTTACTTAACATCTACTTTTATTTCTTCCCCTTTTGAATAGTGTTCTCCCCTCTCGTCCTCTCAGGAATGGGTTATAGCGTTCTGTCTGCAAAACGTGAGTGAGTGGCATGAAAATTTGTGAAGCTGAAAACTTTGAGGGGCTAGTGCAAATGTGATCCCTATGTTGGGGCCTTTTTCTGGGCTGTGAGAGGGACTTTCTGGGAGAAAATGCTCTCTGAGTCCCCTCTCTCTGTTGCTCTCCTCGTCTTACTTCCATAACTGGGAATGCTGTACATCACCATTTGGAACAGCCTAGAAAAAGTCCAGAGATTTCTCAGCCTGAGGCAGCAGAGAATGAGGAAAATCCAGCTTCTCACTTTTGCTTATGAGATAGTACCGTCGTCGGCAAACTGCGGCTCGAGAGCCACATGCGGCTCTTTGGCCCCTTGAGTGTGGCTCTTCCTAAGCCTTAGGAGTACCCTAATTAATAATAATGTACCTACCTATATAGTTTAAGTTTTAAAAATTTGGTTCTCAAAAGAAATTTCAATTGTTGTACTGTTGATATTTGGCTCTGTTGACTAATGAGTTTGCCGACCACTGGGATAGTAGATGCTCACAGGTTATCTGTTCTTATATAAACCTTAGTTGGGGTGGGGTGAGGAGAAGTAGGGGGAGGAGAGAAGAAGAGAAGGAGAGGGGAGAAGGAAAGAGAGAAAAGAAATAAATATGTTATTTAAAAGTAAAAAAAGAATACACTGAAGTGTAAAAACTAAAAATTGTCCCCTTTCAAAAAGTATCTGGTGTTAAGTTTAGTGTGTTTTTAACAGCTTTACATTATTTTCTTTAAAACATGAAATAGTACTATCATATCTAAAGTATTATGAAGTACCAGACACTAGTGGACTTAAGAACTCATCTTTGTAACATTTTGCCATATTTCAGTTTTTTTTCTTTGCTTATTTAAAAATATACATTCACAATGAAGTGGCTTGATTTTTGGAACAAAATGGAATGATAATGTTCATATTGTTTCCAAACTCATTTACGTATTTTTCAAGTTACTATATATAAGAGAGTGCTTCTCAACACGGGCAGCACATTAGACTCAGTTGAGGAACTTGGGAAACAGCACTAGCAGCTGCAGAGATTCTCATCCCATTAGTTTGGGGAGGGTTAAAAGTCTTCAGATGAATCTAATTGGCAGCCAGGATTGGGGACTAGGGATATGGATATTCCTACTTTTTAAAAGATTACTGTTAGATGGGCAATAAGTCACTTTCCTACAATCAGTTATTGGATATCTAGGTTAGGTTCAGTTTAATGGCATCTGCATGATTATTTTTTCTCACATATACATATACATATACATATACATATAACTATACATATACACATACATATACTCCCAATTGCATACACTGAGTCTTCATGTAGCTATCTGACCACAAATCTTCCATTGATAAGAGAGGTGCTCTTAAAATTGAGGGACAAAGACCCATCGACCTGACTTGCCTTTGGTAATTAGGATGTGAGCTTAGACTTGATCCCTAAAAAGACAGGTAATGATGCAGTGCAGGTGTGTCTATTCAGGGCCACGTGCAGGTTAATTAAGGCAGGCTGGCTCTCACTGATAATTTGTGCTTAGGCTTATTTCTGGGGCAGTCACTGCCCCAGTAGCTCAGTTGGCCATTTCACTTGAGGGACCTGGTCACTTGGTTGTCCTGCTTTGTGGGTTAAATACTCGCTTGCCTGCTTTTCCACTGTGGCATCTCACAGACCATCAATCCCAGGGAAGCAAGACAGGGGACAAATCCTTCGCGGTGCTACCTGACACCAGGTAAGAGGAAACATTTTACTGCCCAGCCTCACGAAACTCGACGTTGCATGCAAGTGGGACCGGATGTGTCCTTATGTTGTAAAATTTTGGCCTGTACTTAGAAAACAAAACAAACACACAAAAAAACATGAAAGAAATGCAAGGGAAGGGAATTCAATTTAAATGTAAGGGAATTGCATTTTGATCCAGGTTTTGGTTTCAGGGAAGTCTGGTCTCTGAGAATGAGAATTTACTGAAAGGAATGTCGTCTGCATGAAGAGAGGGCAGAAACAGTGTCTTTCCAGGGCTTCTTGGCCCCGTGCTCAGTTTGTCCTGTGCCCAGGTTTGCCCTGTGTTCGGGTTCGCCCTCTGCTTGGCTGCTTGCAACCAGGACTCTGGTGTGAAATTCCAGCCTCAGCTTTCTCCAAAGAAAAAGCAATACCGTTGGGCACAGTGGTCGCAATTGCTGGCAAAAATATGTATTGGAGGCAAAATGCATCCTTCTCGGTCTTTGGCAGGGCCTGCATCTGATTAATGGTATTCATTTCTTTCTCAACACATTTCTACTGCGTGTCAGGCATGTGTCAGGTGCTGTGTTAGAGGGGGACCATGGGTGAACGATTGGGCAGGTCTCCTCTGTCACAGTAGCAGTCCGGTGGGAAACAGATGAAAACATCACAGTTGGAATATAATTCGGGGGACAGTCCCCCATTTCTCTCTGTTTCCTCTCCTCTTCCTCTGGCACCCTCTATTCCCCTCCCCTCTGTCTGGCTCCCCAGTGAGGAGGAGCACCGGGACCGCTGGAGATAAAGCACCTGAATCTGTGGGACAAAGCATGAGGCCTCCCCTTACACAGCTGGGCGGGATGAGAAAATGAAATTGCCCTGAGCAAGAGCCCAGCAGCTACCTCACGGGATGAATGGGGGGAAGGTACAGTGGGGCCTTGACTTGCGAGTGTCCCGACTAACGAGTTTTTTGAGATACCAGCTGTCTCTCGGCTGATTTTTTGCATTGAGTTGATAGAGTAATTTGAGTTAACGAGCTCCTTAACGAGATCCTTAACGAGCTCGGTCTCAGAACGAATTAAACTCGTAAGTCAAGGCCCCACTGTATTGGACTAAACTAAGAGCCAGGCTGGGAAGATGGATGTGAGGGGTGGGCAGGGGAGGGTACTAGATTC
The DNA here is from genome assembly GCF_014108235.1 of Myotis myotis. Classification (NCBI taxonomy): domain Eukaryota; kingdom Metazoa; phylum Chordata; class Mammalia; order Chiroptera; family Vespertilionidae; genus Myotis; species Myotis myotis. The sequence goes on from NW_023416319.1 coordinate 12,067,518, forward strand.
AGATATGTGAAGCCTAAGTCATATATGTGGTTTAGAAGTATTTTTGGAGCCATAGTTCTTTTCCTGAAATGTAAGCAGTACAAACTTTCCCTTGGGCATAGTCAGCACTGGCTCAGTTCATGAGCTGAGCCTGGAGAAACTTAAAGACAAGTCTACAAACGAGTCCTCGCCTCCACAGAAGAGGTCTAGAGTTATGACAGATTTTAAAATTGTTGTGCCGGCCAAAGTGGCTCAGTGGTTGAGTGTCGACCTATGAACTTGGAGGTCTCAGTTTGATTCCTGGTCAGGGCACCTGCCCAGGTTGTGGGCTTGATCCCCAGTAGGGGGCGTGCAGGAGGCAGCCGATCAATGATTCTCTCTCATCATTGGCGTTTCCTTCTCTCTCTCCCTCTCCCTTCCTTTCTGAAATCAATAAAAATATTAGAAAACATTTTTTTTTGTTGTAACAGCAAATTGTTCTGCCTCAAAACACCCCTTGAGGCATGATCAGAAGTGGACCTCTAGGTTAAAGGGGCCATGTTAAAGGTGGGTTCATAGCAGGAACCACACTTTTTCTTAAAGTGCCAGTTTGTAAATATTTCAGGCTCCCTGGGCCACATGGTTGGTTTCTGTCACAATGAACTCTGCTGTCGTAGCTCGGAAGTAGCTATAGAATGGATGTGGCTGGGCCCCCACAAAAATCCCCACCACACCACACCCCACACTTTCATTTGCAATTGTAGGTGATGGGCCAGGTCTGGCGGAGGGCTGTTTGCTGCCCGCTCCTTAGCGGAAGAGCACAGGTCTGGGATGCAAGAGATGTAGGTGTTAGTCCCAGCTTTGCCATCTCTGGCCGAGTCACTTGTGTGTCTTTTCAGAGGAGAGTGATGAAAGCTTCTCATCTATCTTGGCTGTGGTGAGAATGATGGGAAATTACCGTTTCGAAAATCCTTATGGGAGAAACGTTAAAAGCTGCGTACAGTCCTAAGGATGGGGTATTTACTGTCCCACTTGGGCATTAACGAGTCCGATTTCATACCGAATGGGGATGACGGCTCACTAGCTAGTCCCAGCACATTTCCTTTCCTCCTGCCACTCTATCCAGGCCCCTTCCTCCCATCACTCTTGTCCCCGATGTCCTAGGTTTAGCTCTAGAAACACCAGCTTGTCCTTAAAGTCCCACAGCCAGCTATAAACAATCCCACAGCCACTCAAAGGGAGAATTCACCTGTGGCTCCCACGCACCCTCCTCCCGCTGAAGCCCATCTCTCCTGCTGACAGGGGGCAGGCCTGTGTAGGCTCTGCCTGCACTTGTTTGGATGGAGTGGTTACACTGTGTTTGGAAATACATGCTCAGATAGCATTTGACAGGGAAGCTTTTTAAGATTCCATTTTCTTCGCATTTAATACTTTTCTCAGGCTCTTAGGGCGCAGCCAGGGGGCCCATTATGCCTCGGAGGGCAAGGCTGGAAGCCTCTGCTTCCACTCCACTCCCCAGGGGGCACTTTCACTTTAAGCAAAGAATCCTGTGTTGCTGGGGAGGCGGGGGCTGCTTTTGCAAGGGTCAGTGCTCCCATGGCTCCCTGCTCTGTTACCATGCTCTTGCAGGGGCGTGTGTGTGTGTGTGTGTGTGTGTGTGTGTGTGTGTGTGTGTGAATACATTGCTAGGACACAGGGAAGGAGCTGCTATTGACTGGCCAGGGCCTTCCTTCCTCAAGCCTTTTAACCCTCTCCGGCCTCTGCTTCTGAAGCCCAGGTTTGCAACTTGAAATGAATCCAGGGTAGTTGACTGCCCTGCAGTCATTCTTTGCTGTTTCCCTCGGAATCATTTGCCAACAGAGATGGATTTTTAAGGGGATATGGTTATAATTCTGTTACCCTTTGCCAGATATTTACTTTCCAGGCTTTCCTTGCACTGAGGGGCATTCATGTGATCTACTTTTAGACAGAGAAAAATGAGAAGACATCTGTTAGGAAGTTTTTGGAGATACTGTAATTTCTAATGGAGGGCAGATGTGAAGGAGGAAGCCCTTAGCTGTGCTTTGGCATTGTGTGAAGTGCCATCTTGGGAGGGTAGGGAAGAGTCCACAGGAAGCGCAGAAGAGTCCTGCACGAATTCTGCATCCACCTTCCTCCAAATGGCTTGTGACATACATGATGCCTATCCTTAGGCTTTAGCAGCTACTCGTCAACTTTCCTGTGATTTGCAGCTGGAAACACCCTGAGACATACTTTAATTTCTTTTGTTCTTGTCATCACTTTTCTCTTTCATTTCTCCAATTTCTGATCCTCACATTGCAAGTGTTTCAAGAAAGTAAGAATCTTTCTGTGAATGTTATCGGAGTGCTTGAGTTTAGAGTTGTGACTTTTATCTTCACAGACATAGCAAACTGGAGAGCTATGTTTCTAAGAGTAGCCCCCAATATTCCTGAAGATGCTTGAAGTAGGTCTTTGTCCCACCCCCTAACAAAAAATGGGCAAAAGAAAAAAAAAGATGGTATACACTATAGCTCATGCTAATGCACTAGAAGCAGTATTCTCTTTACAATTATAATTGCTGCTGCATTAAGTTATATGCATCCCTCCTGCATTTGAAATAAAAGTTTGGTAGCAAAGATTAAGCCAGCACAGAGCTTTTGAGGGACACATTATTGAGTTGATTGAGACTTTCCTTTTATTCTGTTTTCTGCTATACCATCTTTCCTAACGATTGGGCAGCCAGCAAGAGGGTTGTCAAGAATGGGGTTGCTTAGGCCCTGGCAGGTTTGGCTCAGTGGATAGAGTATCAGCCTGAAGACTGAAGGGCCCCAGGTTCGATTCCGGTCAAGGGCACATGCCTGGGTTGCGGGCTTGATCTCCAGTAGGGGGCGTGCAGGAGGCAGCTGATCAATGATTCTCTCCCATCATTGATGTTATATCTTTCTCTTCCTCTTCCTTCCTCCGAAATCAATAAAAAATATGTTTTAAAAAAAGAATGGGGTTGCACTTTCCCTAGGCCAGTGATGGCGAACCTTGTGAGCTCGGCGTGTCAGCATTTTGAAAAACCCTAACTTAACTCTGGTGCCGTGTCACATATAGACATTTTTTGATATTTGCAACCATAGTAAAACAAAGACTTATATTTTTGATATTTATTTTATATATTTAAATGCCATTTAACAAAGAAAAATCAACCAAAAAAATGAGTTGGCGTGTCACCTCTGACACGCGTGTCATAGGTTCGCCATCACTGCCCTAGGCCCTAAAGGAATCTATATATATATATATATATATATATATATATATATATACATAAAAGCCCAGCAACCAAATGGTGGAATGACCAGAATGACCAGTTGACTGGTCGCTATGATGTGCACTGACCACCAGGGGCAATGCAGGAGCTGCTCCCTGGTGGTCAGTGTGCTCCCACAGTTGGAGCACTGCTTGGCTGACTGGGATGAGCAGTGCTCCCACAGCGGGCCAATCCCCGCAAGCCACGCCCCCCCACCAGTGCACGAATCCGTGCACTGGGCCTTTAGTCACTAAATAATGATGTATAATTTAAGAGTCAGGAAATGCTAACTGAAATATGCTGAAAAGCAATTGCAGGATACATAGCATCCCTTAATTTATGGCCATTTTGTGTATAGTAGCTAATGCATTCCTTGCCACCTCTTACTAAAATTAACTAACACTCATATTCCCATCACTCATCTTCCCAACTTGACACAGGGTAGCCTTTCCCACTCAGTATACCTTTAAGAAATTTGGAGTGACCATATTTACATTAAAGAGCTTGAGGAGCTAGAAAAATAGAAGCAGTGTAATGGGTTAAGTTCATTTATCCATGTACTTACTACCCAATGGTACATCTAGTGTTATTGACAGCAGAGAGCATACTTTTTTTTTTAGTAGCCCCTCCCCCACATGTGGTAGTTATTTTATTAATAATCATTGCATGAAATGAGCAGTAAAAGTGGTGGACAAAAATTAAATTCAGAGAGTGACGTTTTTTCTTTTATTGAACTTCACAAGTATAATTATAACAGAAAAAATACTTACAGTCCAGAAAGGAAAAATAAATTAAGACTTTTTGGTTACATTAATGTATTCTTTGAAAAAAGTTTACACTCACATATGGATGTGTTAGTGTTAATTAGCATTATAGTTTATTTTTTTCAGGGTTTGGCTTCAGCAAAATTGTCAGTGACTATGTAAAAATTATTTTTTCTTTGCATGTTTGTGTTCAATAGTCCATAACGCCACTCGCATTTGGCTACTTTTGTTCATATTTAATCCAAGAAACTTTTGAACTTCAAGACTTTCCTTATACCTGAAGCAATAGATACATAAACAGGAAAATTCTTAAGCCTAAGCATGTTTGTCATATATTAATACAAACCCCAAATTACAAACAAAGGAATTTCATATCTTTGGTTGAAATTTATTTAAGTGCAGTTAAAACGTCTCTACTAAAATATCCTCACCAGAACATTGCGCATAAGTTCATATGGAAAATAACACAATAATTAGTAAATAATAATACAAGAACAAACTCTGTTTTACATACTCACAACTGCAAACCTCCTTTTGTCCCACCCTATATATTGAAGTACTTAGGCCATGAGGTAAAAGGAAAAATGCATCATGAGGGAAAATGAATAAAGGCCAATCAAAGGAGACAAACTGAAGGCCTAAGGGATGATTTAGCTTGTATGTAAATATTATTTTACTTTCAACTATTTTCTTTAAAATATTTTATCAGTTGCTCTACTATCTTGTCTTTGGTGTATGGAGAATGACTAATGTATTGATTAAGCACACGGCTCTATATTCCTATTGATGTCCTTATAATAACCTGGTTATTTAACTGGAAAGTAGTAAATGGGAGACCAAATAATAGAGGCATGCTGCTTATACAGCTTTGCCCAGAAGCTACGTTTAACATTCTCCAAGTCTAGTCCCCATTCACTGATGGGGGAAGGGACTGGACAAAGGCGGTTTTAAGATGCATGCCCCAGAAGGTCTGAGTGACATGGGAAGGTACAACAGATCAATCACTCCTGAAAGCAAGTCAGTGGCCAGAATGGGCATGGCCACTGCCAACTCAGGAAACCTAAATATTTAAAACTTCCAACCAGAGGAAGTTCCCCCCTCTCTCTCTTCTTCCTCTGGCATGCAGGGTTCCTGGCCCTCCATGTTGGACTCCACACATGCATTCATGGACTTAAATCTGGCTGAAATACTGAACTTCACCTGGAAGCAACATGGAAGGGAAACTCAGGACACTGGCCTTGTTTCTGACTTTGCTGAACTCCCAGCTGCCCCTCTCTCAGGACTGGCTTGGGGAAATGGGACATTGGAAACTGAGGAATATAATTTCATGCCAATAAAATCCTCTACCACCTCTGATCCTTCTGTGGGAGCTTCTGAAAATTCTTAGTTCAGCAGCCCCAAACCCCGTCTCTCCCAATCAATGGAGGACTCCCCCTCGTATATTCCTCTGGCAGTACTACGATCTGAACTGGAATTTGGGCTTCCCCAATTACATGCTCTCAGACCTTGGTTATGTTATTTGACCTCTAGGGCTTGGGTTTTCTCATCGGTGAAATTGGGATAATAATTATACTTGTCTCATTAGGTAGCTGAGAATATCCCTTGAAACAATCAGGCATAACATCAATCAGAAATAACATCTTCCTTGTGAGTTTCGGTAAATATTTCGTCCCTAAGACATATCCCTGTGGTGATAACTGTGCTCGTGTTACAAAGCTTCCCTTTGATGCTCTGTGTGGGCTTCCTTTGGGACAGCCCTGAGATGCTCATTTTGTTAAACATTTTGTATTAACATTCCTTTACTCCACACACATTCATTCATCACTTTACTGTTTCTGTTAGCTTAATGCAGTGGTGGGTCTGGAGAATGTTTGTAAACCTGGTTTCCCTCTGGGCTGTGCACCTGAGTTCTTGTTTATGGGTGGCAGAGGCAACTCATGGAGCTTCTCTAAGTGTGAGAGTTCCAGGTGGGAGGAGGGCCTGCTGGACCTCTGACAGGCTTCTAGGATGTCCACTGAAAACAGGAAGATGCTGAAGAGGCCAGTAGGCTAGATCCTGGAGAAAAGTGGGCTTTTAATTTGTGCAAGGATATTTTGGGGCTAAAAGAGGCTCTGCCTTCCAGGGTTATACATCTGCAGTTTTATTTCTTCCCAACTTTTAGATCTTCTCTCCTCTCTCCTTAGTTCCCCATCCTTCAGGCTATCAATTTTGCTCTATTTACTGTCCTTCGTCTTTTCATTACTCTGTAAAGAATGCTCCATAACATGCATTTAAATTTTTATGTACTGCTTGTTTTATGATACTAATAAATCCTCTTTTTGTTTGCCAAAGGCCCATAGTATACAAGAAGAGTTTATATGTAAAGTAAGAAAACACTTTGTCATGTTAATTACACAGAGCTATAAATAGGAGCAAACAAGTGCTGTATGAAAGAGAAGGAGGCTGGGAAGGGTGTCTCCCTGCAGTGATTTTCACGGGTCAGTCTGGGGCCCTAGTCTCACAGGCTCCCGTCTGGTGGGGCACCACCCCCCTCAGCAGGAAAGGAGGGGATCGGTCCTTTTCTGCCTAAGATTTAAATCCTCTGTTCTCTTCCACTGTTATATAAGTAAAGATATACATACTGGACACACATTGACACTGTCCATGAAGAATTTCAGCCTTTTCTCTGGAATGGTGGTTCTCAAATCTGGCTTTATACCTGGAAGTAGGGGAGGAGGGGGTAGGCTTAAAAGATTTCAGATGCCTGGACCTCATTCCAGGAAAGAGTAATTAAAACTTGGTAGCTATAGGGTGATATCATCAGGATGGTTTTAAAAGCACCCAAGTGAGTCTGTTTCACAGCCAAGTTCTGAACAATGTGCTCCCTGGGGGATGTTTGATAGCAACAGACAATAGTTTAGAGGAGCATTGCTGGACCACAGAAAATTTTTGAATCCTTCCGTTGTTACATAAAAACTCAGGCACATACATATCGTTCCAAGATAATTTGATTGACATAGACCCACCCATCACTGACATAGACACACAAACATGCTCAGAGACACACACATGCTATGGAGCCCCAGATACACCCTTCAGACACAGTCATATTCCAACATATTCACTGGCACAGGCACATAGAGTAGACATGTGTATTCACAACATAGGACATAGGCACACACACCAATGCACACAGATATACATGGTATAGGTATAGAAAGATATGCAACATACAAAGACAGACAGACAAACCTAGATACACATAGCAAAGCTTACTAGTACTTGTATAGAACAGCTCTAAGCACACAGACTTGCCCACAAGGAAGGTAGTCAAGGATTTACATGCACACTGGGATCCACACAGAGACACACACGCACCAGACAGGAAGCCATAGACAGACATGAATAAAGAGATACATTCAAAAGTTGACTTTGAAAATTTTTCCATGTTTGCTCTGTGCAAGGTCTTGGAACATTATTGGGAATTATCTGCTATCTCTCTGTGGATATGATTTGGCTCAGTTCAGTACAAGTGCCCAGATCCCTCACCGAGATGGGATCTCTATTCGAGATGGCCTCAAAGGAAAGAACCACTCAATGTATCAGTGAGAAAGCAAATTCGATTGGAAAATTTCCCACTTGGTCTGGAGTTCTGACAGACAAATGAATAACAGACCAAAAGAGCCCTAAAACTGATAATAAATAACATTTGAGTGACATTGAACATTTTTCAAGTGTTTTCATACCTTCATATTTATTTTATTATACCTACATTTATAGATAGCTTTACAGGCTTAATCTCAATCTTATTTGATCTTCTGAACAACTCAGTTACCTGGGTAGATTTATTACCCTCCTATTATATTGTGAGATTGGAATTGATGTTATTCTAATTTACAGATGGGAAAAAAAAGAGAAGTACCCTATTCAAGGGTATTCTAGGACAACACTAGTTCCTAGTCTGGGACAATATAACCATGACAATGAGCCACATAGGACTTGACTAGGTGTAAAAGGAAAGCGATGAGTTAGGTACAAGGGACTCGGCTCTGGAAAAGAAATATCAATATGCATGCCTGAAATAGATTTACAATCATGTGTTCACCCCCTGGATGACAATGGGGGTGCATATGTATGATATGGAGGGATGCATATCGGAGAGATGGGCAAATGCTCTCTGTAGCACATAGATCGATGCTATTATATGTATAACCTACTGCAACCTGACCTGTTAGATATTGAGATGATCTGGACTTTGGAATAAGGTTTTTGTCCATTTGCCATTTTCTGTATGTGTGTTTGGCTGGAAATAAAACTGGTTACATTGACATGTGGAATTATCCTTTAAACGTCTCCTCTATATTGGTCTGTGGTGATAGCTGTGTGCTCAAAGGTGTAGTTATAAGATCTGCCAGCCAACATGCGACGGAATTTCTGGAGCAGTTCTGTGCTCTTCCTTGAAATTGGATCTGTGGTAGATACTAGGCAGGATCTCTATACTTGGATGGCTTCAGTTCTTATTTAGAAGACAAGTAGTGATTAGAAATTATAGAATGATTAGATGAAATGCAGATTCCTAGCAATACTCATATTTGTATAATTTCAAATGATTATTAGCAAGTCTGGGCCCACATTCCATTGTTAGCTAACTGCTCCATTCTCTATACTTTCTATTGTCTTAGTTTAGTTCCACTTGACTCACTTGGGTTAACTTCCTGCCACTGCAGGTCTGTGGGTTTAATAATCCCTGATTAAGCAATAATTAAACCAAACCCAGTGAATGGTATCTTAGGAGTCCAGGGAGGAGAAAGAAAGTCAGTGAGGGCTGGAACAATTGGGGGACCTCGGGAACTAAGTTGTCCTGTAAGGAATCAGGATTTAGATGAGAGGGGGATCAAGGATCTCTCCCTGAGAGCTGAGTTCCTGAGAAGAGGCAGAGAAAAGTTGAGGCAAGGTAAATTCCAGTAGTAAATTTCTACACATGAAAATCAACATTTAAAGCTTTAGGAATACAATATAAGAGGCTATCTTTATGACATCAGGATTTGGAAGTACTTTTTAACGCTGGTCAGAAAAATCACAAGTAAAAAAAAGTTATGTGTGGCCTGTTTCAAAATTAAAAATAATTTAATCCAAATACAAATAACAGACTTGGAATAGTTATTTACAATGAATAAAACTGGCAAATAATTATATAAAGAATTTACAAAGCATTCCTACAAGTCCAGGTGCAAAAGGCAAGTTGATCAAGGGGCACAACATACTGAAAATGCCACTCAAAACAGAGGAAACACAACTAGTGAAGATATGAAAGCATGCTCACCTCTCAAACTGCCAGGCTCATGTAAATTAAAGTAACAGTGAAATGTCATTCTGTAATAACTATATTTGGAAAATTCCAAGCATTTGGCAAGAATGTGGGGAAAAATGCTAACTCTTATAGACCACTGGTGGGAATGTGAATTGTGGTAAAAATCCTTTTGAATGCAAGTTGGCTACATTTTGTAAAGTTTCTTATTCAAAAGTATATAATGAATATGCAATTTTGTGTGTGTGTATTTATAGGAGATATCCATATATCTCAGAAATTATTTCATATTTGCCAAGGAATCATTTGGAAAATTGTTCAGTGTAACATTGCATGTAAAACCAAATAATTAGAATTAACTTAAGTATTCCTCAACAAAACAATGACTAAATAATTAGTAGTATACACACTCACGGGAAAAACAATACAATAGTGAATATGAATGGACTAGTACTACTTATTTCAATATAACCAAATAAAAGTCCAAGTTTACGAGAAAATAAGTTCCAAGCAATTCATATTACGGGATACTATTTATATCAAATATAAAAACATGCAAAATACAACAAACAAAGCAATCAAGACTGAATGAACATGGTCCGTGGGGAGCAAATCCTTTGCGATTAGAAACGGGTTGTGTGGCAGAAGATAAGACTGGGCTAATCTGGCTTAGAGACTCCAGATGTGTGGGGTGGGGACAGACGGTGAAATACAGGCTTTGCTGCTGGAGCTCTGAGAATCACTCTGCTCTCATTATCTGATCAAGCAGCCATTGCCACTGTCTTCTTTTCAAAGTCATTACGGGGTGCAGGGGGCAGTGCAGGGGAGAATTGCTGTTATAGATTCATGTGTAAGACATTCATGTATGGTTACCAAACCTTATCTGAAGAAAGATGCAAGTCTTTGCAGCTCTGAGAGAGAAAGGGAAGGAAGAGTTAACAAACCATTTTTCATTCTTCTCCTGGGGGGAAGGTTTAGGGAGTCGCTCATTGATATCACTGGCTAGACCAAAGGAACATGGCCTATTGCTTAAATGTTTTCAGTGGCCTCCTACCCTGCTCTTCCTGCCATGTATGCCTAACCACAGTCTCTGCCTCCTTCAGACCAGGTGAATCTCCTGGCAACAAAGCTCGGACAGTTTATGTCTAATTCTGTCTTAGTATAAGGTCCAGATTCCGCACCCTCCACCATGTGGCTTCAGCTCCTCTTGCTAGTCTCACCACCTGCTCACTCCAGAGAATTTGCTGAGAGCCTGTGTCGGGCAGACTTCTTTGTGAGCACTGGGGACTTGATGAGAACAAGATGGAAAAGGATGCTTCTACCAGAGTGTTCTCATTCCAGTGGGGATACAGATCAAAAACAAACAAACAAACAAACAAACAAAAAACCCCCCCACACAATGAAATTACAAATCAGTGCTATGCATTCAATAAAGCAAATCTGGGACCGTGAGTGACTAGGGAGGTTAAATAGGGTACTCAGGGAAGACTCCTTTGAGAAGACATCTGAGCTGAAATCTGAGAGATGAGAAAGCAACAGCCACACACACACACCGGTGGGATTGACATCTTAGTTTTCTTTCTTATAATCCTGCCCAACTGGCCTCTTTGTCCTGAACACATTCTACTTGTTCTGATTGCTATGCTTTCTTGCATGGTCTTTCCTCTCCCTAGAACATGTCGCCTCCGGTCTCCATGTGTGGGAGCTCCATGCTGTTTCAGATTCCACCTTGCTCAGGAGGCCGTATTGATTCCCTGCAAGCAAGTGCCATCTCTCTTCCCTCTCACAGCTTTAGTGTCAATGCTGGGATCATCTCTCTTTTAGGCAGGACTCTTTTGATTACAAGTGACAGAAGCTTGGTTGGAATAAGAGTAGGCACACATGGGGAGATTTATTGGCTTCAATAGACAAATCATAGAATTGGCTGGGGTAGAGCTAGTCTCAGGGATGCCTGTATGTTGGGATCTGTCAAAATGGGAGAGGCTTCTCTGGGGTGCTCTTTGCCTGCTGTAGTTCCTGAAAGCATCATTCAGATGTGCTTCTTTGCCTTCCTGTGCAGAAGCTGAATGTTGTTTGCAGTTTTCTAGCCCTTATAGACTCAACTTCCTCATACTTTCCTCCCCATCCTCTCACACTGACCTCCACAGATCCCCGGACACCAGCATCAGCTCCCTGGCAACCCATCTTGAGAAGTCTGGGTCCCAAGTCCATGTGACTTCTCTTCCAAGTTCAAAGACACTTCATCAGAGGCCAAACAGCCTATTCTAAGAGGTCTGGGTCCTTGTCTCATGATGCGCCTTTCTTAAGAGGTTGAGTTTCAGCCATCTTCTTTATATTTCTAAATTTTAATAATTCCAACTTCTTCCCTTTCCTCCTCATCCCTCGAGGTAGAAGTGTTTCTTCATCCACTGTCTCCATTATGCCTGAGTTTCCTTTTCCTTTTCACACTTTAGTTACCTGGTTATAACCTTGTACCTATTAACAACACTATATATCAAGTTCTGTCAACGTAACAAATGTGGTGGTTTTTGTCTCCTGACAGCTTCTCACAAAGTTGAGGGAGCGTTTCCTTAACTCTCAGTGCTAGACCATGTCATATAGAAAGCACAGCATCAAATCTTCCAAATTTCACATAAAATCCTAACCTGACTATTTCCATATTATAATACACTAGAGGCCCGAAGCATGAAATTCATGCAGTAGTAGGTCTTCCTTCCCCCAGCTGTTGGCACCAGCTTCCCTCTGGTACCCAGGACTCAGGCTTCCCTCACAGCCCTGGCTTCGTCCGAAAGGATGTCTAGTCTAATTAGCATATTATTATAGACTAGAGGCCCAGTGCATGAAATTTGTGCACTTATGGGGGGGTCCCTCAGCCAGGCCTGTGCCCTCTTGCAGTCTGGGAACCCTTGGGAGATGTCTGACTGACAGCTTAGGACTGCTCCCCATGGGTGAGCCCAGCTTCTGTCTGAGCGGCGCTCCCCCTGTGGGAGTGCACTGACCACCAGGGGGCAGCTCCTGTGTTGAGCATTTGCCCCCTGGTGGTCAGTGCGCATCAAAGTGACTGTTTGTTCTGCTGTTCAGTTGATTTGCATATTAGCCTTTTATTATATAAGATAATATAGCTTTTATTATTATAGATAATAATGAAATATTGAATAGTGAATTAAGCCCACCATTCCAAAGACTTATCACATGCCTGGGATGAGTGTTCCCTGAACCTTGAGAAACTTGGCCAGTGCTATGCCCACTACTCTGAGTCTTACCATCAGTTAATGGGCAGTGGCTGACCTTGTCTTCAGTTTCTCTCTTAGATTATTTTAATTAGTCCCAATGTACTTTGCTTTGGAATTAAAAGTCTTTGCCTTCCTTCAGGGGGCATACCTTCCATCCTCTCTTTCTTCTTTATCTGGTACAAATATTTAAACTTAGGCCTTTCATCCCACCCCAAACCAAACCAACACAGCTGCCTCAATAGTGCCTCCTCACTAGGCATTTGTTTGCACCTTTTTTTTAAAAAAAACAAATCCTTTGTTTTAAATGTAACACTTTTAAAACTATTTTTTTTTATTGATTTCAGAGAGGAAGGGAGGGGGAGAGAGAGATAGAAACATAAATGATGAGAGAGAATCATTGATTGGCTGCCTTCTGCACACCACCTTCTGGGATGGAGCTCGCAACCCAGTCATGTGCCCTCACCGGGAATTGAACCATGACCTCCTGGTTCATAGGTGGACACTCAACCACTGAGCCACACTACTGGGCTGTACCTTTTCTTTTAAGGCATATGGTAGACCTAGCATTTCTTTACAACTTGGATAGGCATAAAGAAAATGATATTAATTTATAAGTATTTGCCATCCCCCCCCCCCCGCCCCTTCCCTGCTGACTTTTATGGAGGAGTAACTGTTGCTTTCTGGGCCAGCTCCTTGGTCTTTCTTTATGGTGTGGAATCCGAGATAAGTGGACTAGAGAATTTGAAAGGGGCCTCAGGCTTAAACTGATATGAATGACAACTAATCCGAGGTTGGAGGATAACCTAAAAGCCTGTTTGGGCACTTGGCTGATGTAGGGAAAGATGGTTTTTTTATTTGTATTTTTAAAAGAGATTTTTGGAATGAAGGAAAGGAGAAACATTCTGAAGGCCTGTGAGTGAGGGAGGGGAGTGTGAAATAATTTAAGATTTGCTGAAGGTTAAGAATGGGATTACTATTTGGTATACATACATAGGCTTCAAGGAAAGTAAAATATTTTAATTAATTATGGTTGTCACATTGAGATTCCTTAGAATGTGATTCCATGCCAGAATTGCCCTAAAAGCTGCTTGGTTTGCTATGTTTTATACTGTGATTTGATATTTTTCTGGTTGACCTCTCCATCCCCAGTACGAAGGATATTTCTGGAAGGCATAAGCTTGGCCACTCCCACAGTGCCTATGCCCCTGCCTTGTACATATTTCTCATTTTCTAATTGTCAAAAAATAATTTTATCGTTGTTACCTAACATATATATGAATCGCTATTTGTCTTTTACCCACTATGCCAAAGTTTAATCCTCACAGCCAGCAATGCATAGGCATGGTTGTTCTGCCTTTCAAGAGAAAACAGGTTTCCAGTTATGCCCAAAGTCATGCATCTTAAGATTTTCAGCAAAATTAGTTAACCAACAGACTTGTAGTACTGTGGCCACTTCACTCATCAGAACCTCTTTACAAGGTACAGCTCTCTGAAAGTTATTGTACTAAACTGCTCTTTCTTCCTATTCGATTGGGAGATGTGAGAAGCTGTCTGGATGGACTTACTAATTTGGGGCAGGTGAGTCTTTGGTCATTTTCCAAGACATTTCAGCCCTTAGGTTGGAGGTATGAGAACCCTCTCTATTTTTACTTATTCACAGCTCCTTCATCCCTCTCTACCTCAACCCACATTGCCCAGACTTCTAGAAAAATGCCCAGAGGAAATGCACATATCTGTCTTATTCAAGACCTACATTTTTGTGAGAAATGATTAAATGTTTCTTTTGATTGTCTTCTGATTATCCGCAAGGAGAGAAACACTTTCTCCTGTCATGGACTTTTTCTTTGTAGTCATCATGAAATTTATTTTTATGAATTACTAGCAAAAGGATTTTCTGGACTGTGTAGAGAAGCTGTTTACAGTGAAGGCTGTAACATTGTGATGAAATGAGTGGCTGAAAGAGATTCAGGGAAAAATAAAAGACATAAAAGTAGCCTCTCTGCAGGATATATGACATATTTTGGTGGAGGGAGTGGGGGGGTGCAGAAGGAGGCAGGTTTTCCTTTCTTTTTCTTTTTAAATCTGTTTTTTATTGATGTCAGAGAGAGAGGGAAGGAGGGAGGGAGGGATAGAAACATTAGTGATGAGAGAGAATTGTTGATAGGCCGAGGAGGCAGGTTTATCAATGAGGTGCGCACACAGGTTGTATAATCCCAGAGCTTGCGCTGTGCCCATTATTGCCTCCTACCTGTCCCCAACTCAGAGACTCAGCTTTGCTTTCCTTTGGCAAAGGGTGAGGTATTTGCAGGTACTTGATTCTCAGCACCTGAAAGAGAACACTCCTACAATGTGGTGAGCCGATGAATAAAATAATCCAAGAATAAATTCATAGAGAAGTGGCTAGACCAGATGAAAGATTATCAGCAATCACCATACATTGCCATAACCACAATTTATTAAAATATACCATGTGCCAAACCCTGTGTTAAGTGCTCCTCCATTTCCATAAACCATTACAATAACCATTGAGATAGATGATACTACTATATTCATCTCACTAATTAAGATACAGAGATTTAAGAGGGTTAAGAAATTTGCTCAAGGTTGGTAACTAGTAGGTTTGACATTTGAACTCAGGCCTGTATGCCTCCAATAAACTGTCAGACTTTGGAGAAACCCAGTCTTCTTATCTTGAAAGTCTTTTATTATACAGATAAATTGAGGTTCAAAGAGTTTGAGTATCTTTCTTATTGGGGTGCAGGTTTTTTTGGGTCTGTTTGACCAGGGTTTGACTCCTAAATCTGCCTTTTAAAAGTTGCAGGACCTTGGGCATCTGTTTAACCTTTTGGAGCCTCACTTATTAAAATATCTACAAAGTAGGGTGAAAATCAGACCTAACTCATGGGGTGATTGAATGAGATCATTCAAATGAAATAATACATGCAAAGTTCTTAACACCAAGTATTTTACTTAGAAAACTCAATGTTTCACCTTCTGTTTCTCAGTGTATTTACACATCCAAACATGTGTACACATGTATACACAGGTAAAGAAAAGGATATGTCAGAGGCTCTATAAATTAGGCTAAGGACTGAGGAGAGGTTGCTGTTAGGTGGGGGTGGAGGGGGGGTAGTATAATTCCCAAATCTTAAGAATCAACACTGTGTATTTATCTCATTATCTATCCAGCACAGACCTGGGTGTGTAGCAGGAGCTCAATATGTTTATATTAAACTAAAGGCCCGGTGCACAAAATTCGTACACTCCGGGGGTGGGGTGGGGAGGGGGTCCTCAGCCTGGATTGCAAGAAGGTGCAGGCCAGGCCGAGGGATCCCACCGGTGAAGGATTGGGACCAGGGAGGGACCGTGGGAGGGCTCCAGGGCATGTCCGGCCCATCTCACTCAGTCTCCATCGGGGAGACTGCAGCATCAAGCTAACCTACCAGTTGACCCGTCAACTGTCTGCCCCCTGGTGGTCAGTACACATCATAGCAACTGGTCAACCAGTCAACTCTCTGGTTGTCAGTGCACGCCATAGTGAGCTGTTGAGTGGCCTTAGCATATCATTAGCATATTACGCTTTGATTGGTTGAACGGAGGACCAGACACTTAACATATTAAGCTTTTATTATATAGGATTGAGTAGAGTTTGGATTAAACACTAAGTAAACATAGTTACATTTAATTAAAATTGCCAGGAAATATTGCAGATTTTCCTACAGAAGGACATGGTCACAGTTTTGTCTAGGGTGGTATTTGGAGAAAGAGAGATTAAATTAATGGCTTCTTGATATTGTGTCTAGCTCTTAAGTTACTAAACTTCCTACATATCCTTGGGTGAGGATTAAAAAACCAAAAAAAAGCTATTCCATTACCAATGGAATAAAGTACAAACTCCTGAGGATGGCCTGTGATATTTTTCTTGATCTAATTGTTTGTACCCTCATAAACATAATCTCATATCACTGCATATCAGGATCTCTAGCCAAAATCATTTGTTAATATGTAAATAAGTGCCTGTGGAGCACTTACTATCATCTAGGCACTTACTAAAAGCTTTACATAAATCGACGTATTCATTACAAGTCTATGAAGCAGATACTATTATAATCATCAATTTACAAATATATTCATTCATTCTACAAATATTTATGGCATGTCTCCAATATGTCAAGCTGTACTAGATAATAGGAATATAGCAGTGAACAAGAAGGACACAGACTTATGCACTTTTTAATAAAACATTTGTTGCTTTAAAAAATGTTTTATTTGAGGATCTTTTAAAATAGTGATCTCTAATGTATTTAAAATACTATTTTTTTTTTTTAAAAAAAAAAAAGCCCTCAAACTTAATTTAGGGGCAAAACTTTCCCTTTTCCTCAGCATAAAAAGAGAGATTGGCTCATAAATCACGGGTTTCTCCCCAGGACTAGGTATATTGAACATTCAGCCTTTATCACGGGACAGGAATCAACTTGTCTGGGCTAAATTGTATTGATTCCCAGTACAAGTGCTTGTGTGAGAGACTGACTTTGTTTGTGATGAATAAAGCAATCAAAGACAAAAAGTGATACCTCAAGCTTGTAGCACACCATATTCTCTCTCAAGTGCCTCCAGGAAATGATGTCTTGTTCTTGTCCACATCATTCATTTTCCTTCCCCTCCACCCCCCTCTAGCTTCACCGGATTTCCTACTGTGTCTCAGATGATGTCCAAAGCCTGATGTTTGTCCTCTTCATCTATTTTATCAAATGTCTAAAATATGTGAAATAAATGATTATTCTGGATTATAATTTCTGGGCTGAGAATTTACTATGTTCCTAGACATATTTGTGTGCATCCAGATCAATCAAATCATGTAGGTAGAGTGGAAAGGTGATAACAGCATAATCCTTTTAAGATTTGGGGTTCTGGAGTTAGAATATTGGAATTGGAATCTTGGTTCTGCCAGTTTACATAGCTACCTTACTTGATCCCCAAAATAAACCAATGGGAAGTAATATTATCCCTGTGTGTCAGATGAAGAAACGGAGGCTTAGATGGTGATGTAATTGGTCAAATTCTCAAAGTCTTCAAGAGTTAGTGGTAGAATTGAGCTCAGGTGTATGTGGAAAGCTGAGCCTCTGGGCCATGGTGCTTTATAAAGCATGGCTGATGATTAGGCCTTTGTCTCTATTGTCGATGTATAACACTCCTCGATAAAATTATGATGACTGCCTAAAACTCTTCCTAGTATGCACAACTGAGAATTACAAAGGTCCCCCAAAGGAGTCCAATAAACTATTGAATATTGAGTTTAAATAAATTCAATGTCTTGCCTGGCTGGTGTGGCTCAGTGGTTGAACATTGACCCATGAACCAGGAGGTTCCATTCCCAGTTAGGGCTTGATCCCACAAGGGGGCCATGCAGAAGGCAGCAGATCAATGATTCTCTCTCATTATTAATGTTTCTATCTCTCCATCTCTGAAATCAATACAAACATATTTTTAAAAAATTCAATGTCTTAAAGATACATTTCTTAAAATAATCCTGCCATTGTTAATTCTTTTATATATTAATATCATAAGCTTATTTATTTTGATTTTTCTGCACATCAGCTAACACCCTAATGCAATTTTCTAATAATGTAAACTAGCATAAATGATACTGTTGTTATTGTTGCTATTGTTTATCTTCAGAATCTCCCTGCATTTCCATTTTTCCAGGTCTAGGGGATACTTCATATGCTCTCACTGCACCAGGTTGAAAGTGCTCTGATTTAGATATTCCTTATGTAATAAATGCATCTTTTCAACAAGCACATTTTCTAACAATATTTTTGAGTTAACATTCATTTTATCTTAATGAGAACTTGGCTAGGCTTCTGACTTTTGCTCCAGTATGAAGGTTCCATTTATTTTCAAATTATTGCCTGCTGCACTCTCCTTTTCCGAATTGACACTAGTGGGACTATGGTGCCCATTTATTTGGTCAGGCACTGGATCAGATATTGCTGTAAAAAGGTTTTATAACTGTGATTAGCATCTCCAGACTGTTGACTTTAAAGGAGATTTACTTTGATAATATGGAGGGACCTCATATAATCAGCTGGAGGCCTTAAGAGCAAAGTTGAGATTTTTTTAGGTAAGAATTTCTGCCTCATGACTGTAACTTTGAGTTCCTACCAGAATTTCCACTCTGCTGTCCTAACCTATAAATTTCAAAATTGCCAGATCCACAATCTTCTTCTCTAATAATAAAAATGTTATATGCTAATTAGACCAGGTGACCTTCCAGACCAAGCTGGGGCTGCAAGGGAAGCCCAGGTCCCTGGTGCCAGAGGGAAGCTGGTGCCAGCAGCTGGGGGAAGGAAGGCCTACTCTTGCACGAATTTTGTGCATGGGCCTCTAGTCACTATATAGTACACACACACACACACCCCCTATTGTCTGTGAAGAACCCTGATTGATGCAAAGTCTACAGTCTTCAGAAGCAGCATGATGAAATCTGTCTCTAATCACAAATATATGCCTTTAGCTCATACACTATATGTTGGGGATTGTGCTGGACTCTGAGGATGAAAAGAGTAAGATGATTAGTTGGTGCTTAGGGTATTACCCAATTCCGAATAAATGTCAACATTTTAGTCATTGTTGGTTTTATATCGCTCAAATATGTAGTCATGTTTAAAATGTGCATTTTGTGGGCTCATTGTAATATTCCAAAATACATCTTAATACTGGTACCTTTATGCTCAGCATCACTCCTCTTTTAGCGTAGAAGGATTTTAGTGGGTGCAGTTTAATTTGAATAGGAGATGGATCTTTATTCTGTAGCTTCATATACAGCCAATGAGTGAGTTTTATAAAATCGTTTTTTTAAAATGTAATTTTCACAAACCTTTTTGGATGAATAATATAAACATACATATTCATAAATTATTCTTTTAAATATGTTGGTTAAATTTACATAAAGATGAAAGTTGACATTTATGAAATGCTATTTTTTGTTCATGCTGATGGTTTAATGCCAGTCTTATTGCACGGTTGAGAACCCTGGACAAAGTCGCCTCCATTTCTCAACCTGACTGAGAACACATGATTCTACCCTCATGCAGACCACACAGGGTGAAATTACAGACTAGCTGCCAGATGACCTAGAGAGATGGGTTGAGGAGGGGCTGGGGCTTAGAAATTAGAATTATTGAAGTTAACTCATTTGATGTGAGAGACTTATAATCAACCTGACTCCTCTTACAGAGAGGTTATAAGTCAAAGTTTTAATTATTGAGGCTGCATGTCTAGGGCCAGCTTTTGATCAGCACCATTTCAGCTGTTGTCTGTCAGGAAAAGACAATAATCTCTCTGCCTGAAGGTTTATCACACAAGTGCATGGGTATACACATGCACACACACAAACACGTGCACACACACACTCCTTTTGGCAATACTCATGGCCTGGTTGTAAGCAGTTATGAAACCCCAGTCTTATTTTAGATTCACTGTTTAGTTGCTTTCACTTGGGATTGGGTAGCAGGAACTAAGATTTTTCTTCATTTATTATCAAAGCCATGTTATTTAGCAGAGGCAGTTTATTGACCTTCTTTGATTTCAATAATGATTCATTAATGTCCATAGTGGGGAATGCCTGCTCCCTGCTCCCAACTGAGACTTGACAGACCTCCTATTCACAATAATCTTCCCTCTGCATTTTGTTTTTCCTGCCTTTCCTACCCGATTTGTGTGACAATTCAACAACTTGAACTTTCTGAACATGTTTCTTCACTTAGTAAAAGGAGGGGCTATAATTAATAGCAATGTTAATATAAATCCTATCATCATTAAGTGGGATGATATAATCTTCCTTTATTCTGTCATATCTGCTTCTTTTCCCACCACTCTTAGTTAATTCCAGGAAAGGCCAGCTATAGGTGTTCGCAGTCTTTTTTTTTTTTTAATTAAATCTTTATTGTTTAGATTATTACATTTGTTCCTCTTTTTCCCCCCCATAACTCCCCTCCTCCCAGTTCCCGCCCCACCCTCCACCCTCACTCCCTCATCCATAGGTGCACGATTTTTGTCCAGTCTCTTCCCGCATCTCCCACACCCCTTTCCCCCCCAGGAATAGTCAGTCCATTCCCTTTCTATGTCCCTGATTCTATTATAATCAACAGTTCATTCTATTCATCAGATTATTTATTCACTTGATTCTTAGATTCACTTGTTGATAGATGCAGATTTGTTGTTCATAATTTGTATCTTTACCTTTTTCTTCCTCTTCCTCTTCTTAAAGGATACCTTTCAACATTTCATATAATCCTGGTTTGGTGGTGATGAACTCCTTTAGCTTTTCCTTATCTGTGAAGCTCTTTATCTGACCTTCAATTCTGAATGATAGCTTTGCTGGATAAAGTAATCTTGGTTGTAGGTTCTTGGTATTCATCACTTTGAATATTTCTTGCCACTCCCTTCTGGCCTGCAAAGTTTCTGTTGAGAAATCAGCTGACAGTCGTATGGGTATTCCCTTGTAGGTAACTGAGTTTCTTTCTCTTGCTGCTCTTAAGAGTCTCTCTTTGTCTTTTGCTCTTGGCATTTTAATTATGATGTGTCTTGGTGTGGTCCTCTTTGGATTCCTTTTGTTTGGGGTTCTCTGTGCTTCCTGGACCTGTAAGTCTATTTCTTTCACCAGGTGGGGAAAGTTTTCTGTCATTATTTCTTCAAATAGGTTTTCAATATCTTGCTCTCTCTCATCTTCTGGCACCCCTATAATTCTGATGTTGGTACGCTTGAAGCTGTCCCAGAGGCTCCTTACACTATCTTCGTATTTTCGAATTCTTTTTTCATTTTGCTTTTCTGGTTGGGTGTTTTTTGCTTCTTCACATTTCAAATCTTTGCCTTGATTCTTGCGCTCCTCTGGTCTGCTGTTGGGAGTGTGTATAGTATTCGTTGTTTCAGTCCGTGTATGCTTAATTTCTAGTTGGTTCTTTATCATAACATCGAGGGTCTCATTAGATTTCTTGAGGATCTCACTACATTTATCGGCGGCTTCTAGACAGTTCTTAAGAGACCTTAAAAGTGTGGTTCTGAACTCAATATCTTCCATTGACAGTTTTGTCCTGTTTCTTTGTCTCCGCATTTTTTATGCTTTCTTGGTGCACCCCCTAGTGGTCTTTGTGCGCAGTCTTGTTGTAGTTAAGCCTTGATTGTTGTCGGCAATACCGGGGGTGATTTGACTTCCAGGCTAACTGGCTATGAGAGTCCGCTGTGTCTGCAGTGGGAGAGCTTCTGTGCTAGATCTCTAGGGCGGTGCTAATCTAGCGTTTGCCTGAGGCTATCTGGCAAATGGCTCTGCGCAGGACTTGGGCGGGGCGGGTCCCCGGGGATCTACAGGGCGGGCCGAAGGGAGCAGTTATAGCTGCTTTCAGTTCCGTCCCTAGGGGCTCTGCCTCACAGAGTCCCAGCAACTGCTGCAAACCTCAGAGAGAAAGCTGCCTTCAAGTTCCGACCGAAGCCAGGCAGTCCGGCTTCTCCCGTTTGAGTCTGGGTCCCTAGAGACTCGCCCGGATCTGGATCTCAGAGTCTGAAACTCCCTCCCGATTGAAAACAACAACCGCGCCCTCCGCCGCCAGCCTGCTCCGTGCGCGCACTCCACACCCCAGCATCTCACCTCAGCACTGCGCCTCCTCTGAGCCTGGGTATGATACTCTCTTTCCTCCTAGTTGTAGAATTTCCACTCAACCAGCCTTCTTGTGGTTCTGGATGATGTCCGTTCCGTCTTTTAGTTGTTTTTTGAAGTGGTTGTTCAAGGCAGCAATCTCCGACGTTAACCTATGCCGCCATCTTGGTTTCTCCTTCAACCTTTACCCACAGGTGTGAGGCACCGCCGCCCCCCCCCCCCACTTCTGGCGCAGCGCTCCCCCATGTTCGCAGTCTTTACAGTGGAGCAGGTTAGCCTCACTTGATAAACTAAAAAAAAATTTAGGGAGTATGAAGGGTGGGACAGGGATCAACAACCAAAACAGGTGTCAGTAAACAAGTCATATGCAAGATAGAAACCAATCAGAGACTATTGATCACTTTATACTACTTAAAATGTGGCCCCCTGCCCAGCAGATATATCTCAGGTGCTTGTTAAACATTGAGGTTCCTTGTTGTCACTCGAGGTCCCCTGAATCAGAATATGGAGCTAAGCATAGGACCCCATTTATTTTTTTTTATAAGCTCACAGAGTGATCCTGAAGCTCCCAGTGAGATATATGCATGCAAATGTGGAGAGGGTGAATGAATTGCCCAAATCACCCAGCTAGGACAATAAAAGCAAGTACATCCATCCATCCACCCATCCATCCATCCATCTCCCAGATATTATAGAGCACTTATTATATGTCACTATTCTAGGTGCTGGGAATGTAGCAGTGAACAAAAGAGAAATAGCCCCTTTATTCTTTAGTTTGTATTCTATGGGGAAAACAAATGGTGTCTCAATAAAAAATTAAATGCATAGCAAAGGCTGTGTCGGGGGGAAATAAAAGAGGAAGAAAAAGGGCGCAGCAGTTCTCAACCTGTGGGTCGCGACCCCTTTGGCAATCGAATGACCTTTTCACAGGGGTCGCCTAAGACCATCTTGCATATCAGATATTTACATTAAGATTCATAACAGTAGCAACATGACAGTTATGAAGTGGCAACGAAAAAAATTTTATGGTTGGGTCACAACATGAGGAACTGTATTTAAAGGGCCAGAAGGTTGAGAACCACTGGGCTAGAGGCTGGTAGCGTGAACATGTTACTTTGGTTGTGGTGGTCAGGGAAGGCTTCTCTGTGCATATGACTCTTTGCACAGAGACATGAATGAACTGAATGAGTGACCCACGAGGGCCTCTGGAGGGAAGATTGATTGACATGGCATATAATATGCTGTAGGAGCTGGCCCTGCCCTACCTCTGAAATCCTAGGCCTTTCCTCTCTTCCCACCCATGCTTTGACCTAGCTTGAACAGCGTTTTCAATGTGCTTCCTATTTTTCAGAGTTTTTATTTATAGTCTTCCCACTTTCTTCTGCTAGAATACTCCCCCACGCAACCCCCTTGGGTTAGGTCTTGCTGTGATATTTTCCTATTGCTGGATATGTATTTAAATATTTAGTGCAATCAGTGAGGACAGTAGAAAAGACGTCAGTGAGCCTCCTGCACAGAGGGTTGGATGAGCAATGGGGGAATGATGTAAGTTGCTGTGGGTCTACTACTGCTGTTTATCTGTAGAAGTTATGTGCAAGTCAGCACTTGGCTTACACATTTCTACTGATCTTACTTGAGTGGAGGAAATGTATTGCTTGTCTTTGCTGACCTCTCAATCTAGAATCCAACACATGGCCCCACCGTGTCAGACCATTGGTCACTTATGTCTGTGTTTTCCTAAAATTTCAAGGTTTTATTTTATGTGCAATTTCTCATGATCTGTATGGACCAATTGCTCTCATATTTGTTATTTGAAACTTTCTTGAATCAGTGGATACTTTTGACTCTGTAATCTCTCAGGTTGATGTTTCTTTAGCTAAAGTGGCATTCTCTTTCCTTGCCTTTGGCCTAAATCTCTCTTGCTGTAGTGACTGGTGCCTTGGGAACTTATCTTTCAATCTGATAAGCAGGAAGGAGCATTCCAGCATAATTTAGGAGACAGGTGATTTCCCAGTTATTCTGTCCTCAACTTACTGGGTGACTTTCAGAGAGATCTCTAAGTTTTTCAAACTCAAGTTCTTTATCTGAATAATGGGGGAAAAATTCTATATAACTCAGAGTTATTATAATGCTTCAATAGGCTAATAATTGTAAAAGATGATTTCATTATTTCATGGGCTAGGGTACCAGTCCATCTCAGCTTGAATTCTTTTGGTCTATAGTCATATTTACATTATTATTGATATTATTATTATTGTTATCATCACTAAAGTAATGTGTGCCTAATAAAAACAAACCCAATAGTACCAAAAACTTCATGCTGAAAATCCCCATCCCACTGAACCCCAGCTATAACCTCACTCCCTGGATATACCCAATTTTAATCATTTTTTAATATTTATGTCACAATATTTCAGTAACATTTTTATATCTCTATATCTTGATAACTCACTTTATTCATTCTTTTCATTTATAGTCTACATTGTTTCCATATTCCTTTTTCAAAATGCCCCTTTTTCCCCTACTTCACATACAAAGAAAAAAAACCCGAGTTTGAAGGAAATAGAGAATTTTTTTATTTTTTATTTTAAGATCCAGGCATCCTGTCC
Organism: Myotis myotis; assembly: GCF_014108235.1. NCBI lineage: Eukaryota > Metazoa > Chordata > Mammalia > Chiroptera > Vespertilionidae > Myotis > Myotis myotis. The sequence continues at coordinate 12,092,319 of NW_023416319.1, forward strand.
AGGCAGAGCATTGCTCTGAGACCAGAGGGTGGCCTGCTGTTCTCAGTGACTGTGGGCTCCCTGGGAGAATGCTTTCAATGTGTTGGCATTTATCCTAGTACAGGACAAAGTATGCGAAAAGCATTCAGGACAATCTGACAAAGTATATCTCAAAATCATTTGAGAAATGTGTTGCCATACTTAGTCACAAATTAATGGTTTTTTACACTTCAGTGCATTTGAGTCTTAGTTGAATAAACACTTTTCCCCCCCGGTACGTAGCTTTACTTACCTGTATTAACTTGCACGGTTGGACTTGAATTCCTGCAACTGTCAAAATAAATGAGATGAAATACAAATTTCAGTGGTTGTTGTTTTTGTTGTTGTTGTTGCCTCTAGGTTTGTTTTACAAACCAATTACTTACAAAATGTGGCATTTCACTATTTTCCTTAGGGCTGTGGGTAAAGACTTAGCATATATCAATGCCTTATTTTCACCTGGAATTACAGAGGAAGAGGGTCCCTCAAGAGGATTGGGGTACGTGGGGGAAAATTGCATTTCTCATAAGGAGAAATGAAAGGAAGGCTTATTTTACCCAAGGAAAGATTCAGGGGAAAATAATGATCAGTGTGGAGAAGTAAGATACCCCTGTTTACCCAACTCACACACAGGCACAAAAAATACATCTGCAGTTAAAAAAAGTGCTTGAGGCACAGAATTTGATTTATAAGAAGTCTGGCACAGAGGAATGGTTAGCAAAAAACAGTTTCATCAAATTAGGAGAATAAATTAGGGCAAAATATTAAGGGATAAATTGGCTGGTGTAAAATTTGTTCCTTCTACTGCCTGTTTAAAATCTGCTCTTGTAACCGGGACATCGGGCTGGTCGAGCTTCCTGTGGGTTCACTCAGGAACCGGTCTGTGAGGCTGGCCGGGAGAGAGCACGCTGCCCACCTGGCTTCTGTGTAGTGCCACTGGGTGGCCCAGAGGCTCGTGCTGCACGCTGGCCCACAGTGTCCAGCTGTGCTCACCACATCTCTGCGTGGGGACTCAGGCACTGTGACTCAGGTGAAGGGGGGTGCCTGAGGTCAGATGGGACCTGTCCTTCTATGCCAGATGCTCATGCTTTGATCACTGGCCAGTCCCAGGGACCGCACCCATACACAAATTTTGTGCACCGGGCCTCTAGTAGGAAATACAGCTATAGCTAGCGCTGAAAGAACATAGCATTGCATTCTCTTTTATCATTAGCTAAATTTTATCACTCCAAGAAGTTCTTTATAAGTTATCTTATTCTATCATGATATCTCCCATAATGATAATGCTAGTAATATATGTTTGATCTATAAGAATATATATATATATATCTGCAAAATTTTTAAGACAGCCTGATCTATGTAAGAGGAGCTCACTCAATATTTAAATAACTTACTTCCTTTCCTTTGTAGACAATGAGAGGAATGAGGAGTTAGAATTGAAATACAATGTGATTCACTTGAATAAAATGTCCTTTTATATTTTGTCAAACATAACTACGGATAATTTCTATTTTAATTTCTTCTTATGGTAGACAGTTTAGTATATTAAGATCACTGGACACTAGATTAATACAGTCAACTGTCTTTTTATATAAGAGTAATGAATAATTGGAACTAGAAATAAAAACATTTAAAATAACACCAAAATTTAAAAAGTAGTTCTTAGATATAAATGTAACAAAAGGCATACAAAGTCTTTATAGAGAAAACTATATAACTTTGATGAAAGGAACTGATGTTGATCTAAATAAATGGAGAAATCTATCCATGTTCATGGATTTGAAGAATCAATATTGTTAAGATGTAAATTTTATCAAATATTATCTATGGAGTTAACACAATTGCAATAAAAATATCAACAAGCTGGAGGGGGCAGGGAAGTAAGAGGTAGAACAGAGGACTTGTATGCATGTATATTAGCATAATCCATGGACACAGACAGTAAGGGGGGGAGGGCTTGTGCTGGGGGGCAGGAGCTGGCAGGGAGAGGTCAATTGGGGAAAACTGAGACATATGTAATACTTTCAACAATATTTAAATGTAAAATAAAATACCAGCAAGTTATTTTGTAGATATATATAAGCAAACTGATTATAATGTTCTTAGAAGAGACAAAAAAAAAAAAACTTAGATAGCCAACAGCATACTGAAGAACAAAAAGAATTTTAAGGATATACACTATGCGATTTTATGCTTCATTATAAAGTTGCAAAATCAAGAAAGCATATTATTGGTTACAGGATAGATACACAGAGCAAGGGAACAGAATAGACAGCTCAGAAATGGAGCCACACGGATACAGTCTGATGATCTTTGACAGTGCAGCAAAGACAATTCCATGAGGAAAGGATAGCAAGAGATTTCATAGTGTGTGATGCCATCTCTGAAACAGTGAGGGATGACAGGTCTATAGAGGTGGAGAACAGATCAGTACTTGCCAGAAGACAGGGTAGGCACGGAGGGACAGGTGTGCTAATATGCAGCGGAAACACAAAGTAATTCCTGTATGATGTTGGAGCAGCCTATATCTTGATTGTGGGAGTGGTTAGATAAATCTATTCATGGGATAAAATTGTACAGAACTATGTACACATATGTATAAATGAATGCCTCTAAAAATGGTAAAAATTGGGGTAAGATCTATATTTTAGTTAACAGTAATTTATTAATGTCAATTTCCTATTTGTGATATTATATAATATTCTATTGAGAAAATCTAAAAAGGACTCTAGGTATTATTATTGCAAATTCCTTGTCTATATTTATATAAATTTTAATTTTTATTTATGTTTTTAATTGAATTTATTGGGGTGACATTGGTTAATAAAATAGTATAGGTTTCAGCTATTCAATTTTATAATACATTATCTATATATTATATTGTATGTTCACCAGCCCAAGTCATGGTTCCTTCCATCACCATTTATACCCCCTATACCCTCTTCTACCTCCCCACACTCCCTTTTCCTGTCTATAATTATTTAAAAATACAAAGTTACAAGGAAATTCAGTATAGCATTAATCTGTTTTTTAATATTTTCATAATATAAAATTTTACAACCCTAATGCATCTAGTTTAATTTTTATATTCCTTCCAGATAATGCAAGCATGTTTTACGTGTTATAACTGATTATAAAATAGTTCAGTGCTTTTATATTTTCTAATTGCATTGTATTTCTTTAACAAGTAATTTAATATTTATTATTTTGATTTTAATGGAAACCTAATATACAGTTACATTTACATAACAAAAAGAAATTTGGCAAATTATTGGACATTTTATTTATAATTGATTGACATCTTGAAAAGTTAACTATATTTAAATATGTTTCTTTTTTAAAATGAATAGGCTTTATTTTTAGATTTACATAAAAATTGAGCAGGAAGTACACAGTTCCCAATATACCCTCTCCCTCACCACATTTTCTCCTATTATTAACATCTTGCATTCATTAGGTACATTTGTTAAAAATAAAATGAACCAATATTAATATATTATGAAATGACATTTATAGTTTATATTAGGGTTTATTATTGATGTTGTAAAGTTTTATTGGTTTTGAAAAATACATAACGTCATGTATTGCCATTATAGTATCAGAATAGTTCACTGACCTAAATACCCCCTGTGCTCAACCTATTCATCCTTCCCTCCTGTCCCTTGAACTTGGCAAGCACTGATCTTTTTACTGTCTCTCCACTTTTGTCTTTCTTGAAAGGTTATATAGTTGAAATCATGCAGTTTGTACTCTTCTCAGACTGGCTTCCTTCGCTTAGCAATGTGCAGTTAAGTTTTCTCCATGTCCTTTTGTGGCTTGGGAGTTCATTTCTTTATATTACTAAATAATATTTTTCGTACGAATGTACCACAGTTTATTTATTCACCTATTGAAGGGTATCTTGATTGCTTTCAAGTTTTGATGATTATGAATAAAACTGCTGTAAGCCTTAGTGTGCAGGTTTGTGTGTGGACATAAATTTTCAATTCATTTGGGGAGATATCACAGAGTGGGATTGCTGGAGAATGTGATAACACTGTTTAGCTTTGTAAGAAACTGCCAGACTGTCTTCCCAGCTGTTTGTGCCATTTTGCATTACCACTTGCAACGGAGGGGAAATTGCTCCATATCCTGGCCACATTGTTGTCCACTGTTTGCATTTTGGTCCATTCTAATAGGTGTATTATGGTATCTCATGGTTTTACTATAACATAGGAAGTTGATATGTTTTCAAATGCTTATTTGTCATCTTTATATCTTTATGGGTGATATATCTATTCAGATCTTGTTTTCATTTTTTATGAATTTTTTTTTGTTAATCCCCACCCAAGAATGTTGTTATTGATTTTTAGGGAGGGAGGGAGCAAGGGATGGACAAATGGAGAGAGGGATAGAGAAAAAAACACACACTGATGTGGGAGAGAAACATCAGTAGGTTGCCTCCCATACCTGCCTCAGCTGTGGACCAATATGTGACCCCATTGTGTCTGATAAGCAACCATAGTTTTTGTTATGTACATCTCTTTCCTTAATGAGGATTGTTTTGTTAACGTCATTGTTCTGACATGCCATCTCTTGTGCCAATTACTCAAGGGGCAGGTTCAAAAACATGGTATTTTGTCTTCACTTTCTTCCAGATGGCTTCATAATTGTTTTTTGTTTGTTTGTTTGTTTGTTCTTGCAGGTAATGAAAGGGAAACTTCAGGGTGCAAGCCAACAAAACATCAAAGAAGGTAATAAATACATGCTTTTTCATGGAGCATTTTATGTAAAAACCAATATGTTCTATATCAACTGCAGGTATGGTATGCTATGAGTTAAGCATATTGTGATTTTATAAACTGATGTCAGTTGTATGAGATACAAATGATTTTTTTTTTTTTTTTTTTTGCTTTTGGGGAGATGAGGGTATTTGGAAATGGATGTAGTCATAGTCACAAATCAAATGTTCTTTTAACTTCATTTTCAGGAAAGCCATGTAATTACATTCTCTTGCCTTTTTATACTGCTTTGTGGTTTTAAACGTGTTTGACCATTATCCTGGGAAGAAAGCCAGGCAGGTACTATTATCTCAAGAACTGTGTTGAGGAAGTTGAAGTTCAGAGATGTGAAGTGATTTATTATAGTGCCATTGGACTCCCCAGTGGATGAAGTTCCGTCTTCTGATTCCTAATCCCCTATACATTATTTTGGCACCACAGTCTCCTGGATACAGAACCCCTAACGTAGATGCAAGTCTGTAGGAATGTTAGAGATTGGTCTTGTAAAGATTCTTTTTTTCATTTGGCTCCAAAATATGTCATGGAAGGAAGTAGGGAGTTTTCACTGGAAAATTCTTCCTTTTGGAATGTGGAATAGGCCAATAGGCCATAGGGGTCCTGAGATTCAATGAACCATCCTAACCAAAAATCTTTCCCACAGCCTTCCGGAGGATGCATTTCCTGCCTTTGACTGAAAGCTTCTAAAGGTAAGGTAATATATTTCCCTTTTTTGAAATTTCTGAGTTAGGCTTTTTTTTTCAGAGCAAGTCACTGTTTTATTTCCCTCCATTTGTAATGGTTCTCATGTTTGCCATGTGCATGAGTAGTTCTGTTTGTTGTGTGGCAGAATAATTTATTGGATTTAATATTTCACTTTGACTAAGTATTTTTCCTATAAACCTTCAGCTATTGATACCATCCTATTTTTCCTGCTAGCTCCTTTTTTTTTTCCTTCCTAAAAATACTTTTGACCCTCTAGTGCAGTGGTTCTCAACCGTCCTAATGCCAAAACCCTTTAATACAGTTCCTTATGTTGTGGTGACGCCCAACCATAAAATTATTTTCATTGCTACTTCATAACTGTAATCTTGCTACTGTTATGAATTGTAATGTAGATATCTGATATGCAGGATGTATTTTCATTGTTACAAATTGAACATAATTAAAGCATAGTGATTAATCACAAACAATATGTAATTATACATTTGTTTTCCGATGGTCTTAGGCGACCCCTGTGAAAGGGTCGTTCAACCCCCAAAGGGGTTGCGACCCACACGTTGGCGACCCACAGGTTGAGAACCGCTGCGCTAGTGAATTACCATTTGAAAAGGTATATGGATTTCTCATGAGGCTGGTCTTCTTTCACTAAATTTAAAATTACTCAAGATGTGTTAAACCATAACTCCTCTCAAGGTTTTGGGGTAGCTGAGAAGAAGTGATATGTATAGTGTGGAGGGATGGAACTTATTTAGGATGGCTATTGGGAAAGGCTGCCTAGGGATTTACATTTCAGCCTGCTCTTTAGTTGTTCTGATGTCTTGTACAATAGAAGGAGATGGTTAAATTGATACAGGGATATGGAATGAATGTAGGGATAGTGATTAGAAACTTTACTTTTCCTCAAAAAAAATTGTTGAATAAAAGTTTTCAATCAGTAATGGAATTTATTGCACTGCAAAGACACAAATCTAATGGTTAGTTAATAAAAAAAAAATAGATGTATTATATTGAGGAAAAATCAGTAGATCTTTCCATTGTATTTTTCTACACTCATGCATATGTGCTCTACCTAGAGCTGTATTTCATAAAATTGATGTTCCACAATGTCCACTCTTTTGTAAACTGGCTTCTCATTTAACACTTCATTCGTATGTTTATGTTATTAAATATTATTCCAATTTTTGTGTATATCATTTTACTTTTTCCATGTACAGTAATTTATTTTGCCAGTGTTTCAGTGGCACACATTTCTTCTTGTTATAAGCATTCCACGTTTATAAATGTTTATTTTATATTCATAACATTTCCTCAGGATAAATTCCAATTTGTAGAAACATTGGCACAAATGGCATACGTTATTTTTAATCTTTTGATACATATTACTGAAAGCTTATTCCCATGCTCAATATTCAAGACTTGATATTAACATTAAAAATATAATAGTTTGGAAATTTTATAAAACAAAGTGGCATTTGATGCTGTAATAGTCTGTGCCTCAGGGACATTACCATTTCTCTGATGCTTGATAAGTAACTGGCAGCTGATGTCCTAGAGGGGAGACTGGAAAGTTGGGCTCAGTTGAAGGAGCTGACACCAGCTTGCTACACAACCTTGGCCAAATTTCTTCATCCTTGTTCCTTAATTTTCTTATTTGTAAAACGGAGGAAAGAATAATTTCTATTTTAAGAAAATTCCTAATTTGTGTTTCCTGAAGATACTATGAAAATACACGAGGTCACCACCCAAATCCTTTTCAGACTTCTACTACCTGTAAACAGTCCATTATGAGTTTTAATACCCTTATTGTGTTACTTATGATAAAAATAGATTCATATGTTTGTGTTAAAAAACTGTCATATAACTGAAAACCTGTCCAAATCTAAATTTGAAAGTATTTTGTGGTTTTAGAGGTGCATGCCAAACCCTGTGCTAAAGTTTTCGCATGCAATTAACTACAAAACATAATTTTGCCTGTGATTTAGATACCCTACCCAGGTGAAGAGAGTTTAAATAAGCTATGTTAGGTCATACATTCTGTAAATTGTCATATTTTGGCTCAACTGCATAGAAGTCGGCTTTAATGATATGCAGTATTTGCTTTGGATGTCTTGGAATAAAGCCCTAATTTAATGCAATGCATCATCACCTCTCAAATACCCACATTTCCTATTAATTCCAGGCTAAGTCCCAATATTTGCCTGGACCCTCACATTAATTTTATATGTACCCAACAATGCAAGTGCATTAGCCCAGATAAAATATAAATGGTGGAAACCAGTGGAGAAAGTCAGTGGGAAAAATTATAATTTCCATCAAAATACACAAAAGCAAATGTGACTGGCTGTTAATTTATCACTGCATTAGAATGCTTTTACTAGTATTTGTCTAGTTGAAGTTTAAAGCTTGGGAGGTTCTTAGAACATCTTCCTCATGCTCCTATTTTCCAATGTGCATATTGAGACAGAGAGAGGAAGTGTAGGAAGCCAGAGCTAGCTCTGGCCTTTAGGCTCCCAATTCATAATATAGAGCTTTGCAAGCACAAGATTTTTCCCCTTGGCAAAACCAGATTAATCTGTGTTCCCAAAGAATAATTCACCAAATGCATGATGGTGTGTTCATGAGAGTATTTCACTCATAATTGACAATACCAGAAAAATGTTTTTAATATATTTTTATTGATTTCAGAGAGGAAGGGAGGGATAGAGATAGAAATATCAATGATGAGAGAGAATCATTGGTTGGTGGCCTCTTGCACGCCCCACACTGGGGACTGAGCCTGCAACCCGGGCATGTGTCAGAAAATTACTTTAATAGATGCATAGAATCACTATGTGGGGGATTATTATTTAATACATGTAAGAAATTTTTTTGGGGGGAGGAATTACCTTAACACCTTCAACATACCTTCTTCTCATACTCCCATACCAGTGTTATTTGAGCATAGTAATAACTGACCATTATTAAGTAGAATGTTCAGGGAGTGTGCTTAACTAATCCAAATTATTAACACTTTTTTTAAATCCCAGCTTTATTGAGATACAATTGACATATACCATTCCATAAGTTTAAGGTGTACAACATAATGATTTTAGATATGTACTAGAGGCCCGGTGCACAAAAATTTGTGCACTTGGGGGGAGGGGGGGGAGGTCCCTCAGCCTGGCCTGTGCCCTCTCACAGTCTGGGACTCCTTGGGGGATGACCACCTGCTGGCTTAGACCTGCTCCCTGGGGGGATTGGGCCTAAGCTGGCAGTCAGACATCCCTCTGGCAGCCCGGCAGCCCTTGGGGGATGTCCACTTACCAGCAAGGAGCAGAAATAAGCTGCAGTTGGACATCCTTAGTGCTGCTGAGGAGGCGGGAGAGGCTCCCACCACCACTGCTGTGCTGGCAGCCATCAGCCTGGCTTGTGGCTGAGCAGAGCTCCCCCTGTGGGAGCACACTGACCACCAGGGGACAGCTCCTGCATTGAGCATCTGCCCCCTGGTGGTCAGTGTGTGTCATAGTGACCATTCATTCCAAGTCGTTCTGCTGTTAGGGTCAATTTTCATATTACCATTTTATTACACAGGATAGAAGCCTGATGCACTGGTGGGGGATGGCTGGTTTGCCCTGAAGGGTGTCCTGGATCAGGGTGGGGGTCCCCACTGGGGTGCCTGGCCAGCCTGGGTGAAGGGCTGATGGTTGTTTGCAGGCTGGTCAAGCTCCCCCCCCCCCAGTGGGTACCCTCACCCCATTGATGTTTGGTCAGTCTGGGTGAGGGGCTGATGGCTGTTTTCAGGCTTGCCACACCCCCTTTAGGGTGGGGGGGGTCCCCACTGGGGTGCCTGGCCAGTCTGGGTGAGGGGCTGAGGGCTGTTTTCAGGCTGGCCAAGTCCTCCAGGTGACAGAAGCTCCAAGCCTCTCTTTTTTTTCTTTTTTTTTTTTTTTTATTCTGGGGTTTATGTAGCTTCTATAATTGAAACTTTGTTGCCTTTTGTGGAGGCTACAGCCAGCCACGGGAAGCTTGGCTTCCTCCATCACTGGAGCAAGCAAGCCTCCTGCTCGCTCCAGCTTCGTGGCTGCCGGCCGCCATCTTTGTTGGGTTAATTTGCATATAGTCACTCTGATTGGCTGGTGGGCATGGCTTAAGGCATAGCGAAGGTATGGTCAATTTGCATGTTTGTCTTTTATTAGTGTAGATGATGGAGAAATAATGACCGCAATAAGGTTACTTAATATATTCATCATCTCACATAGTTAGAACTTTTCTGTGTGGTGAGAACTTTTAAGATCTAGCAACATCCATATATACAACACAGTATTGATAACTATGGTCCCCATGTTGCACATTTCATCCCCAGAACTCCTATCTGTGATCACTGCTTTAACTGTAGTAACACTATATCTGACCCCATAGTTTCGCCAGTGTAGTTTCAGATTTGGGGACAGTGTGTATTATGGACTCAGAAATCAGTAGTTCTTTCTCCTTGAGTCTCAGTGATGGCGAACCTTTTGAGCTCGGCGTGTCAGCATTTTGAAAAACCCTAACTTAACTCTGGTGCCGTGTCACATACAGAAATTTTTTTGATATTTGCAACCATAGTAAAAAAAAGACATATTTTTGATATTTATTTTATATATTTAAATGCCATTTAACAAAGAAAAATCAACCAAAAAAATGAGTTCGCATGTCACCTCTGACACGCGTGTCATAGGTTCGCCATCACTGGTCTAAATGGAGGTGCCAGTGAATCTTTCATTAGGAAAAAGCTTTCCTTCCAGGCATTGCTGTAGCTAGAAATTGACAGCTGATGGGGCAGGAAGTGATGAGGAGAGAGAAGAAGCAAAATGTTGAACAAAGGGGTGATTCTTGTTAAAGAGGTTAAGCAGGTGACAAAGTAATAATTGGAGAATGAGAAAGAGCTCTCAGATCATCTAAAGGGCTTATTAGCAAAAGGGTAGAGAATATTGTTCAATGGCAGTATATAGAAGAGATTGGAAAACTTTGTGGTTACATACTAAAATCTCTCTATAATGGCCCAATGCTGTTTGGAGAAGAATTCAGGCCAGAGAGGGTCAATTTTCCATCACAGAAACACAAAAGAGACAGACAGTGATATAGTGTATGGATCACAATATAACATTGTCATTAAAGATCCACCCCTGGAGCCACTAGGTCTGCTGTTTTTCTGCTGTGAACTTCCCCTGAGAGCCTTGGTTTCTTTGCTGAATACTGAGACTAGTTCCTACCCACAGGGGAGATGGTGCTGAACAGAGGAGATAATGCCTGCTAAGTCACTTAGCCTATGGCTTGGGATGTAGTGATTGCGTGATGCATTTTAGCCACTGAAATTAATATGTTTGAGAATCTAAATTGCCCTAGTTGCCACACCAAGATTTTTCAGACATTATTTCATTTAATTCTCAAAACTGGATAGTAGGTGTTATTGCCATTTTGCAGATGAAAACACCGCCCCCCCCCCCCCCACACACACACAGAAAAAAAAAAAAAAACTGAAAAAAACTAAGAAACTTATTTGACTGTGAAGTTTGGCTTGTATGCCTTTTTTCCATCTCCCATATGCCATTTAGACTTATATCAACCGAAAGCATTCAAAATAGTTGGTTTTCTCTCTACCTGTGAACATCTCTAGTGATGAAAACGTCACTTAGAATTGTAAGTGTGACTTCTGATCCTTTTTGAATGTGTGAACTCACGAGAGACTTAATGATAGCATGCCAGATAAACTTCAAAAAACATCCATTTTTTTAAAAAACCTACCAGAGAGGCAGGGATATAAATAAAACTAAATGAAAGTAATTCCATAACAGATTGAACCTTTTCACAGAGAAGAAACCTTGGCTATTTTCATATGGCAAGAAGCAGCATGATCCCAATGTAAAAGGTGTTAGGAGAATCCATCCAAATATTTAATATGTGGGCATATACATTTACTTTTTCCCCTTCATTTTTATTGTTGACACTATTATAGATGTCCCCATGTCCCCCCTTTGCCTGTCTCAACTAGCGCCCACCTCCCCTTCCCTCTGGCCATCACGACACTGTTGTCTGTGGCTATGGATTATGCATATATGTCCTTTGGCTAATCTCTTCACCTTTTTTCATCCAGTCCTCCCTCCCAGAGAAGTTTGTGAGGGAAATAATAGCATAGAGAGACATAATCCACAGTACTTTGTACTCTCCCTCTCTGCTTAATTACACCAGATAATTTACTCGAAAGTGCTATAATTAATTTTCCATTACAATACTCCTTCCTTCCATTGTCCCTTCCCCATTGTCATTTCCTTCTAGACCTCTCTCTGCACTGACATTTCCTGACTCCTCCCTCTGCGAGCCTCTGAATGGATGTGGATAAGCAGCTCTGACTTACATGGCAGTAACCTTAAGAAGGTGTCTTGCCACAAATGACTGTCTAATACTATCTAAGTGTGGATCTTCTAAGTCTCCACTAGAATTTCTGCCCAGTAATAATATGAACACAGAAAAATGTAATGGTCATAAAAGACCATGATGCTGTAGTCTTTGAGGAAAAGAACAAAGCCATGTTGAGTTCATATTAAGCTTTGGCATCAGCATACAGTGCTGCCCTGTAGAAGAGGACACTTTATGTCATTGAAAGCTCCACAATGGGGGGTAGAAGGTAAAACACAGGTCCCGTAGTTGAACAGAATTTTATTGCTAGTGAATTAGAATTTATAGACTGTTAATGTGATTAACGATAAGTGGCAAATTATTGTTATGTTTTTTCATAAGCTCTGCTATTGCCTATTTGTTTGGTTTGGAGGCCAATCCAATAAAAGCCTCTGTTGGACAATAGACATCATCTGCTTTCTCATACAGCATAGCCCTCTGCAGTTCGAAGCCTGCTTACCTCTGCAGTCCCTGTAGAGGGTGTGGATACCCCTTCCTTTGTGAACACCCCTTTTTACATTTTTATTCATTGTTGACACTATTAACAGGTGTCCCCCATTTTCACACCTCTCCCATTACCCCCATCCATCCAGCCCCCATCTCTTTATATAGAGTCCTCTTTTTCTTTGTCCCTTCTGTGGCTATACATCCTTTCCAGTGTGCAATTGTCTGCCTTGGCGAGCAAGATCTAAGGCTGGTTTCCAATGGTACCATCATCTGTTAATGCTTGTTATGCTTCGCTTAGCTCCCAATTATGTGACTATTCAGTGTTAAGGGACCTGGAATGACAGTGTGTTAGTGACCTCAACCTGCTTCAAGGAAGAAGTTCTAATCCTTGAATATGTAACAAGGAATCTTTTGATAGCATTTAGGTACTGAAGTCCCTGTGTTTTGAAGAAGGTAGCGATCTTTTGGAAAACCTAGTTTCTAAACCTCAATTACATACACGGAATCCTTAGAACTTCACTTTCATGTATAAAAGTGAGAGGTTTTTATATTTTTTTTGATTTTCCAAGCTTTCGTAAAATTGAGGCTATGAACTGGATTCTGATTCATCAAATGTAAGTTCAAACACCCTTCCAATGAATGCAATAAGCAGTATAATGAAAGTTTAGCAGCTGGACATCTCTTTTCCTTTACACCTCTTGTCTTAGCTCGAGACTGGCTGCTCTGTTTCATAGGCGGCACACTTTTGAGAAGGCTTATGAACTGTGGAGTCAGGTGACATTCCTGCAAAGTAGGGATGATGTGGGTTAAATGAGTTAATCTCAGTAAGTGATAGACTAGGACTTGGCACAAAGTGCTTTTTACATGTGAATGTTATTATATAAGTATTTTTCAGTATTCTTCCTCTACTGTAGTTAAATGTAGTGGACATCTGATGTTTTGTTTTTTTTTGTTTTTGTTTTTCTGCACAGCATCCCTTCATCTATTGCTAAGGAGTTTTAAAATTTTTCCTTCTGAGGAACAGCTTCCTTCTGCTCTGTGTCTTGGTTAAACTGCCAGTTTAATAAATAACTTTGTACCAACCTAAGACTCACATTTCTAGGAGAGAGTCAGGTTGATGCAGAAATAGATGATATCTTGTTTTCCCTGTCACGTGTACCCCCACAGTTGTCCTGTATCTAATCTTTCTTCAAATACCCCCACCCCCACTCATAACTTGTAAAAGTTATGGCAATTTAGGAATATCTGCTGTTACTTGAGCATGATTCCTGGATATTTCAAATCCTACTTTAATGATCAGAATGAGCCTTCTGACAAAATACGGGATCTCCTTAAAGTGAGTATTTTTCTATTATCTTGTTATATTTCAGAAGACATCTCAGCTCCTTACAGATCTGATAGAGCTTTTTATTCAATAGCAACCTATCTGGCTTGTCTGTAGAATGCTAATCTAAACCCTAAGATATTTTCACTCCTGTATCATTTTTCCCTCCTCTTTGATTCAGACAATTTCACCTCTGTCTTCCACACTTACTATTTTTTTTTGCTTGAGTTCAATGAACATTAAAGTTCAGATGTGATTTCTCCAATAACTATAAGCAGAAGGGAATAAAGGTAGGCATGAGTGAAGATCTTCAATATTTTATCTATACAGTCTCGCTGAAGAGAGGAATCAAAGTTTGATACTCTGAAGTATATAGGCATATGTGTGCACATTAGAATATTATGCACTCCCCTAACCCTCATCAAATGCTTCATGGGTGCTAATCACTGCCTTAGGCTCAGTGATACAAATTCAAATGACATAATCCTTGCCATCAAGGAGTTTTTAATCTTTTGAGAGAGACATGTAACCTGGTGTGCTGCCAAATACAGTAGCCTTTCGGTCAAGAAACTTTTGATGTTGGATTTTCAATATCTGCCAGCCCTTCCCACTTTGTATGCCAGAAACCAACTTTCCCTTCAAAACCTCCTTTTATTTTTATTTTTATTTTTATTTTTATTTTTATTTTTAGAAGTATTTGGCTTGGCCCATTGCTGTCATCCATGTATTTCCAATAATTCTCTCTCTTGAACTATAGTGATTCATATAGGATTTGATTGAACCAAATGCTTTATACTCAGAATACCAGAGGATAGCAATTTAAAACAGGAAGTCCTGACCCTGAAAGATGTCTTCTAAGATCAGAGTGAAGAAGGACAGCGATTTCTGAAGCTTCTGCCCAGATCTGTTTCCTCATCTCTCTGTACCTTCCTTCTCCCTGTGCTTGCTGCTGTGCTGTGGTTAGCAGAGATCTCTCACCATGTATAGATGGTGAGTTGTGAGAAAATGGCCCGGTGAAATCAGAAGGCATCCATAAAACCCAGGGGTCCTTCTTAGGAGACAGAAGAATTATCAAAAGATATCCAATTAATTACAAAAGATGTTTTGGTCACAGTTGGCCTTTATGGGGAAATACCGAAAAACATTGTATTGGGATGTGATATTTTACTGTAGTATTTTCTGAGCTTTCATTTTCCTGTAACATAATTGCTAGTGAAGAAAACTGGGCATTTTCGATAAGATTTATAAGAGTAACTATCTGACATCACATTTTGAAGTCATGGTTTAAAACAGGACAAATATTAGTCCAATCTCTTCTCAAGGAGAAGGGGTTGTTCCCCACATTTTCCACACCTGAAAGTCAAAGGAGAGATGCAAGTGTAATTCCCAGGTATCTTCAGCACCGTCCAAATAGGCCAACAACATGCTTTCCGGTTTCCTTAATCTTCCTTCATTCCTTTGAAATTGTGCTTGTCTCAGGGAATTGAGGCCCCCAAAATAGCTGTGCAACTTCAAGTACCCACTTATTATCCCCTAGAAACTGTGAGCCACTTCTCTCTGCCCAGTATACTACAAAGACTGTTTTATTTCCATTTTTAAAAGAAGATACATGTGTTGGCAGACTAGTCATTAGTACCATTAGGAAATAGGTATTCAAGCTAAAAATAATGGAGAAGGTGAAATTTGGGCATATTTCAAATGAGACTGGACAAAGCCCTGGAGACAGTGCCGAAGGGAATAATACAGTATTGTCACTTGGGCTAGATCAGGTGACTTCTCTTCAAGGGGACCTTTTAATCCCTATCTTCACTTCTGAAATCCTATTATGATGAAAATGGGTTTGGCAAATGAGCGCCAGGTACATCCACCCTTTAAAAGTCATTTCATAATTGCTTCTGATCTGGCCATTTAAAAGTATAACCCTCTATCTCCATGATAGGACTTACATAATTATTTTAAGGAAAGAAAATATTTTCTGCACATTTCTTTTTCTTACATGATATCATGAAATTGAGTCCCTCTTGGGAGAGCTAAATTGTAATCTGTAATTTTCCCTAATTGAAAATATATTCCTGGTTTTCTTTTACATGCTGAGAAAAGAAGGAATCTTATGAAACAAAAACAAAAAACAAAACAGCTGTCTATGGTTTGACGTCATGTGCAGATCTGTTTTTCAGTGAACATTAGAGGGTTTAGTATGAGCATAATAAATTTCCTTTTTATTATATACTAGAGGCCCAGTGCACGAATATGTGCATAAGTAGAGTCCCTAGGCCTGGCTGGTGATCAGGGCTGATGTGTGGGGCGATCGGGGGGCCTCTGCTGGCACCTGCCTTGGCCTGCCTGGCGCTGCCCGCTCGCCAGCCCACCCCCTGCCACTGCCGCCCATCACCTCCGTCTGCAGGGTGACCAGCAGGGTGATCGGGGAGGCCCCAGCTGGCACCCAACTTGGCTGGTCTGGGGCCTGCGGGCTGGGAGCAGCTCCTGCATTGAGCATCTGCCCCCTGGTACATCACAGTGACCAGTCATTCCACCAGTCGTTCTGCTGTTCGATTGATTTGCATATTAGGCTTTTATTATATAGGATGTAAGAAACATCAACAATAGCCAATTATAAAGAATACACGCACCCTCAGATGAAATTCTGAAATCTATTTCTACCTGTAAATTTCATGGGCAGAGTGGGAAAGAGCAGAGGCACAGGGTAGCACTTTTAGTGAGAGATATCACGGACTATTTGAAGTCCCATCAAGAATAGCTCTTATTTGTCTTGGCAACATATTGTGCTACTTTCCTCTGATTTATTTAGAAGCAGTGGCTTCTGAATTAAGTGGGTTTATTCAATATAAATTATTTCTGTGACATCGGTGAGGTTAAAACATTTCTAGCCAAGCCCAATGAGTGATGTTAGATTCTTTTCTTTTTAACAGTTTTATTGAGATATAATTCACATGCTGTAGAGTTCGCCTTTTTAAAGTGCCCATTTCAGTCATTTTTATTATATTCACAGAATTGTGCATCCATCAACACTATTAAATGTTACATTTTTCTCATTCCAAAAAAGAAACCTCAGACCCATTAAAGAAATTCCCATTTTCCCCTTCCCCCAGCCTTTAGCAGACACTAATCTGCTTTCTGTCTGCATGCATTTGTCTTCTCTGGACATTTCATATACACGGAATCATAAAATGTGGATATTTTTGTAACTGGTTATTTTAACATGTTTAGGGTACACCTATCTTGTAGCATAGATCAGTACTTTATTCCTTTTTATTGCCAAATAATATTCCATTATATAGATACACAACATTTTGTTTATTCATTTATGAGTTAGTGGGCATATTTGGTTTTTATCCCTTTTTTTTGGTTATCGTGAGTAATTCCATTATGAATATTTGTGCACAAGTGTTTTTATGAAAAATTATTTTTATTTCTCTTAGGCCTATATAGGGGTAGAATTGCTAAATTAAATAGGCACATTATGAGGTTCTACCAAATAATTTTCCAGAGTAGTGAAACTATTTTACAATCCTGCCAGCAATTCATGAGGGTTTTAGTTTGTCCATATCTTTGTCTATACTTGGTATTTTTTATCTTAGCCATCCTAGTGGGTATGAAATGGTATCTTATTATACTTTTCATTTATTTTTCCTAATGACTAATGATGTGGAGTCTTTTTCATGTGCTGACTATTTGTATATCTTCTTTGGAGAAGTGACTATTCAACTACTTTCCCATTTTTCATTTGATTATTGGTCTTTTAAATTTTGAATTGCAAGACTTTTCTATATATTCTAAATATAAGTCCCTTATCAAATAGATAATTACAATATTCTCTCCCATTCCATGGAGTGATTTTTCAGTTTCCGTTGAAATACAATGCTCTTTAGGACACCGAAGTTCAATTTATATACTTCTGTTGTCACTTGCTTTCAAGATTCTCCCTTTGGCTTTTTTGACAGTTTCTTATAGTGTGTCTAAATAAGGACCTCCTTGAGTTTATTCTACTTGTAATTTGTTAAAAAGCTGTAGACTAATGTTTTTGTTTTTAATCAAAATATGGAAATTTTTGGCCATTATTTCTTTAAATATTCTTTTTCCTTGATTGTGATGCTCCTCCTTTCAAGTACTCCCATTGACATTGGTCCACTTGCACTTGAAGCTTTTTGCATTTTTCTTCTATTTCCCTGATCCTTAGACTGGATGATCTCAATTAATTGGTCCTTAATTTTTCTTTTTCTCCTGCCACATCAAACTTGCTGTCAATTCCTTATAATAAATTTTTTATTTCAGTTATTGTAGTTTAAAATCCAAAATTCCTATTTACTTTTTTTCTCTTTATTGACATTGTCTATTTTGTGAGAGTTGGTTCTCATATATTCTGTAAGTATGTAGACATTGTTTGCACTAGTTCTTTAAAGATTTTATATATATAGATTTTTTTTTCCAGATTTAAAGCCTTTTGCTAAGGTAAAGTCCAACACCTGAGCTTCCTGGGTTATAGTTTCTATTGACCTTTGTTCCCTGTGTTGTGACCACACTTCCCTGTTTCTTTACATGGCTGGTACTTTTATTTTGAAACTGGACATTTGAAATAATATAATGTGGCAGTATTGGAAACCAGACCCCTCCTGCTGCAGAGTTGGTTGTGGCTGCTTTTTATTTTGGCGAATTGTTGATTTAGTGAGTTCCTGGATTAATCATGGAAAGTTTGTATTTCCCATTGTGTGTGGCTGCTTCAGCTTCTGATGAGTAGCTTTAGTAGTCAGCTAGTAATTAGACAGAAAATTCCCTAAGTGAATTAACCAGGAAGTCTCCTAGAATTTCTTAAGTGACTATGTGGGATGTGCCTTTAGTGTTCCAGCAGTTTACAGCTGTCTCACCCTTAACCTCATGCCTCTCTACAACTTCAAGTAAAGCAGAAATGAGAGTAGGACTGTCTCAGGTTTCCCAAGGCATGTGTATGGCTTTTAAGAGTCTGATGACTAGGTTAGAAATTTTAAAATTTCCTGTTGACATTTGATTTCCCAGAAATTTCTTTTAAGTTTTGTTTGTGCGTGAGAGAGACACATCTGTTAGTTCTTCAAATCACACCACTTTAGACAGCTATAATGTAAACAATTTCCATTTTTATTTTAATTCTGAGGCTTTTTCTACTGAGTCCTGAGCAATGTCAAATAATGCCCAGCCCTTTGAATGGGGCTTTTAAAGATGGCCATCAGACAAGTCCCATAGTGACAATACTCTGGGGATGAGGCTTTTTGAGAAGTTCCCGTCCTGATATGCTCTCTTTAGTGGTTGATAGGAAGCTGACTTTCACAACTTCCATAGTTTCAAGGCCGCTGCAGAGCTGGAGAGAAAGTGAATGGGAGAGGACAAGTTAGCATGCAACACATTTGCTAGTTTTAGTCGTTTAACTCAGCCTTTTTTCTGGAATAAGTGCTATTCAGATTCTCACAGATATTTATTAATTTTCACAATCCTCAAACATTTGATTTTAACAATACTTGCTTGTGTTCCTTCTGCTTTTCTGGGGCAGCAGATGTACTCAGGTCCTGGTTTCCCTATATTGCAAGACCATCCAGGACCTGTGGGACTCAAATGTAGAGTTCCAACATCACGTTGAGTATCTGGGTCACTAAATCAAAACCAAGGGGCTCAGATGTCCCTTAGTCTACCTGTTGAGTTTTCCGAGATCCTTAGCGCAATCGACCCACCTCAAGTTGTTTTTTAGTTAAACGTGGAATCATGAGAAATTGTCCCAGGTGTTACTGCAGTTATATATTCTAAATCTTCCCAACTTTTGGGGGCCCAGTAAAATGGTAACATTTTATCGCACCCCAGGAAGAGAGCAAACTATCATTAAGAAAAATCTTGGCTAAGAACACTATCGCAGCTTATGAGAAAATTACAAACCCTACCATTCCAACTCCAGAAATTACACGTTAGCTAGGCCTATCACCTCTTTTCCTTGGATAAATGCTGCTACACTAGAGAATGCGATGTGCTAATGAGCTTTTGAGCTAAATAATTCTAAATTACAAAAGCATCCTACTCTTCATTAAAAAATCATCAAGGTGCAGGCTCCTGCTTTGGTAATTATACCCTAACACATACTATTCATTATGGTAACAGTCCCTTCATTACCTTTGCTTATGAGTCCATGACTATCTGTTGATACCCAGGGGTTGACTCCCAGTTAATTATCAAAAGCTTCACATGACACATTATATCCCAAGATGTCACCATGTATGGTGAAAATGTTTTTTAAAAATATATTTCTTTCTTGATTTTAGAGAGCAAGGGAGAGATAGAAACATCAATGATGAGAGAGAGTCATTGATAGGCTGCCGCCTGCACGCCCCCTACTGGGGATTGAGCCCCCAACCCTGGCATGTGCCCTTGGTTGGAATCAAACCCAGGACCCTTCAGTCTGCAGGACGACGCTCTATTCACTGAGCCAAACCGGTCAGGGCACATATGGTGAAAATTTTTAATGCATCTCTTCACCTGTGAGATGCAGCCTGTGATGAAGAATGCTAAGAGTTTATTTTAATGATGACATGCTACACAAATAAAATATGAGAAGCAATGACATTATCATTGTTGAGAGAAGAAACATGCGTTTCTAATTTAGGTTATTATTTTTTGCAATCATCCTTGAAGAACTTTACAACTTTGAGTAGAATAAAAAAAAAATAGCTTCAATAACATAAAAAATCAAGTGGCTTTCTTAGGGGTCTATTTTGTAGTGACTTCTTTGGAGCTTGCCAACCACGTTTTTGTAAATATCCACTTGTTTAAAATATGCTTCTAAGTTTCACAAGCATAGTCAAATTGTATTAAAGGACATCTCTGGGTTCTTCGGTGTTTAAATTTCTCTAGGAGTAATCAGAATATCAGAGACTCAAAACTAATGTTTTCACTAACGAGAACTTTCTGAAAATAATCAGATAAAAATAATTTGGACTTGTTAGATAATTAGAAATATATATCCTTTGCAGCCCAGATTCTGAATTAACTTTAAATTATGCTGAAATTGCCCTGGAGGTGTGGTTAGACTTGGCCCAAGATTGAAAATGTCTTACTAACACTTCAAAATTGTAAATTTTGGGGTCTTCATACTCCATCAATCATAAATTTCCATAGATTACCTTTATCATCGTCTCTCATATTTATATCTGCACTTCCATCCCCACTTAACACTCCCTAGATGCATCATCTATTTGCATATTTCAACTTCTTCCTCTTTGTTTTAACCTTGGTCTGACTGCCAAAGCAAAGTTCTTATCTTATCACTCTCGAGTAGCAACCTTTAATGACTCTCATTACTTCCTCTAGAAGACCCAAATTCCTGACTATTAAAGTTACATACACGGTAGCAACTGTCATGTCAACTGTATAATTTTTCTGAATTTACAGATGTGAAAATGAAGAATTAGAAATATTGAGTGGTTTCCCAAAGTTACAGAGCTAATGACATATGCCCACCCGTTCTAATAATGATGTTACTACACTCTTGGTTAAGGCAACTGCCCTAACGAGACTGCTTTTCACAGCAGAAAAAAAAAATATGAGTTGGGATTTTTGTTCATGGTTATAATGTGAAATGTAACTAAGTAGTAGCTGAAGAAAGACTTTTTTTTTAAATCTCTTTTGAATCATGAAAAGGACCTTTGAATTCAAATCCACTATATTTTACTAGGCTCTTTCATTTCAACAAAGACAAAAAGCTAGTTCAAATTAACAATGCACTATTAGGGCGAGTTAGCAACATAAATGTGTATGTAGCTCTTGAATAATAAATAAACACAGTGTTCTCCTGGCCGCTCTTCCTATTAGCTTTTTAAAAATTCATTGTACTCAGGAGATTTATAAATTGTCAAGCGGTATCTTTTCTGAGGGATATTTATTTTGTAGTCAAAGTGGAAAGAGTTACACTTTCCTCCTATGATCCTTAGTTCATTCTCCTGGGATTGGCCACACCTGAAAGAAGCAGGGAGTCTTTGAAGATCATAGGCTGATATATTTAGTTCAACCTATGCTGAGCAAATATCACATTAATTGAGTTGAGCTCAGAAGAAGCAAATGAATCACTCCCTCGGAGTATGTTATATCCAGTAAGGGCCGGGAGTTTCTTTTGTTATAAATAACAAGAGAAATGAAAATGAATGAAGTCAGCTGCAAATAGAATGATTTGAAAAAGAGCAACATTATAGTTTTTGAAAATGGATCTATTCTCTGTAAGCAGACGCAATAAAATATTCAAGTAAGAAAAAGGACTCAAGAATAGAAATGAAACCCTACTTATTAGAGAGGACTATGAGATCTGTGCTTTCTCGGATTATGACTTTTTCCTCCCCTCTAACAATGAGAAAGGTCAGTCTTGAGATTGGAAATGTAGTGATAATTGGGCAATAACAGACACTTTTGTCAGAATCTGTAAGTGATGAAAAATAACCAGGTGCCAATGAAAGGCTATGGCACTTAAGCCTGGGCACTAGTCGTTCGGTACAAGGGTGGACTTGTGTGGGTGTGCAAATGAGGAGCTGCAGAAAAAGAAAATGAACTTCTAGTATTACTCCCAAATGGTTGAGTGACCAATAGAGGAAGCATTAGCATGTATATATCCTATATCATAGTACTAGACTCACTACCACCATTGTGGAGTCTGAAAGAGTTGAAAAGAAGAAAAGATGATCTCGAAGAGTAGTTTGTGATACATAATACAACACTGTACTGACTTCTTCTCCCAGGAGATAGGTAGGTCATGGATTTCTTCAGATCAGTAATTGACAGATTCCTGAGAGAATTGCCCCTCCTCTTCCATAGTCATGCATCTGGAGGGGTTGCTGCCGTTACCACGAATGGCTGTTACAACTTCTCACAGAGTCTGTAGGAAAAGGACAAGGCTGGTTGAGTAAACTGAACGTTGAAGATACAAGTGGTGGTTGAATTTCCTGTTCTTTTATCATAAAAGGCATATTTAGTACTATAACTTTTCCAATAGACAGCTTATGAAATGATAATAGTAATAGCATTTAATTCAACCTTATATTCCTCTAAAACATTCTTGATATTCCAATGCTGAACTTATGCTTTTAAATATAGAAAGCTCATTATCTACTAGAGTAGTATGGTCATCTTGGGTCTAGACAATTTTGATTACTGAAAAAAACTTATTATATCAAACCACAATCCATCTTCCTATGATCCCTGATCATTGGCTTAGCTTTACCTTCTATCTAGACAGAGAGCTCCTATGTCCCTCTCTAATTTTTCACTAACATTCCAATCCATGCTCTAAAAACACCTACTTTATTCAATTACTTTTGTAATGATATGCTATTAAATTTCTTCACTGTGGTTTTATTTATGGTATGAACCTTCTCTATATTTATTCTCCCTTCCATTATGGAAGCATAACAAATTCTTTATTTTAAGCTTCATTTCTTTTATGAAGTTTCTTATGACTGCTAATCTCCATTGGAAATTCTCTTTGAATCCCGAAAAGGCTAGTGTCAGATCTATATAACATAGGCCTTGGGATTTATATATACTCTGAGAAGTTCATGCTAGGCTCCATAAAATACATAAGAGGAGTTTATTTTTCAAAATCCAATGTGGAAGTTTCTGGTTGGGTGATTCTTCTGGGAATCACTTCTCCATTCAGTAACTAATGAATGCAGGCTTCGTCTATTTGGGTGACTGCCATCTCAACTAACCACAGAGTTTTCATGGCTATGATAGAAGTAAAATCAACAGAACATTAAGACATGGGAATATTTTTACAAGGCAAGTTTGAAAACAGTATATATCATTTCCATTCACTGATCAAAATTAGTCATATTGCCACTTTGACACAAAATGCTTGAATGTAGTCTTCATGTATGTCCAGGAGGTAAATTAGATGATTGGGTTAGTCCTTAGCATTTTCTCTGCCACACATTGTCCCTTGTCTCTGAACACATATGATTCTGAGCCATGAGAGTGTAGGACACTTTCTTGTTGGATAGTTGAATTTCTGGGGCTCCTTATATTTAACACAGATTGATGTAGTACCAAGCGCAGACCATGCATATCCTCACAAGATAACAATCAACACATTAATTACTCCTTTCCAGAAGCCCCATCAGAATTAGAAGCAAGGCTCATTGATGGCTGGAAGTTGGCATTACATTAAGTGTAACTATTTGCCATTTGAACTTGTACCTTTTATGAAAATGTAGTATCATCAGATGCACACATTTCAGATAAGATCACTTGACTCACCCGGCTTAATCAAATTTCATCAGGCATTGACCTTCAAATACCTATATACATTTTAGGCTTCAGTGTCATTACACCTGCTTCTGAATTCTGATTGTTACACAGTTTAAGCTTATCTTCTCCTGTAGAGTTTGCACTCATTGAAAACAGAATTTTGGATATCCTAATATCCCTTGGAGTACAGTCCAGAACACTTAATCATTGTTAGTGACTTAACAGTAGTTCAAACAAAATTTTGGCTCTGTGATTCTTTGGATCTTTAAACCCTCTGGTATTGCAGTTCTTTTCCTTTTTATTTAGACTTTTAAATGAGAACAACAAAAACCATGACTTTTGTCTGTAAATTGTCCCATTCTTTTCATCTTTACTATTGGACAATAAAGGAGCAAAGAACTAAGTTGAAGTGATTAGCATAATAGGTGAGCTCTGGTCCTAGAACACACATCCTGAGGTCTGGTGCAAAACTGAACATTGGTAAATGGCTTGTTCCTACCATACCAGCAACACCTAAGCCACATATTTTAAGCTGATACCTGATTCATATGTGACTCTGCCTAGTTGACTGATATCCTTAGTTGACTTCAAGTTCTGTTACTATTCCTCTTTGCTAGAGCATTCAGGGAAATGTGATTGCTACTCAGAATCTTGTCTGCCTGGCATGGAACTTCAATAAGCAAAAAGAAAGCAAAGAACTACTACCTCAAAGCCATTGCCAATCAGGGTGCTTCTTAGAAACTTATTTTAATAAAAAGTTTTAAATTGATGTTAAATTGTAGCTTAAATTGAACAATGGTAAAGAGGAATGGATTAATCTAAATTGGAAAATTGTGCAATCATACTGATTATTTTTCCCTAACCTGAAATACTCTGATACTCACAATGGTTCAGCTTGTTTCCCCTTCATCTTCACAGAAATGTATTGTTAAGTATCTTGAGAAAAGAGAAAAAGTACTAATGAGCTTCCTGTCTCAGGCAGGGTCACTGAGGCATCTCTCTAGGAGAGCTTGTCTTGATTTCTGAGGTCAGATTCTCAGAAGTTGTTGTACGGAGTTGAGAGTATGTGTTTCTCCCCGTGGTCGGCAAACCGTGGCTCGCGAGCCACATGCGGCTCTTTGGCCCCTTGAGTGTGGCTCTTCCACAAAATACCACGTGCTGGTGCGCATGTACAGTGGGATTGAAACTTCGTGGCCCATGTGCAGAAGTCAGTATTTTATGGAAGAGCCGGTATTTTGTGGAAGAGCCACACTCAATGGGGCCAAAGAGCCTCATGTGGCTCGCGAGCCGCGGCTTGCCGACCACTGCTCTGACCTAATGGAGAGCAAAAATGAATCGAGAATGAGTTAAAGTGGTCAAGCATTAGCCTTGCTGATCCAAAGAATAACTTGTTCTAGGTAGGTAGAGGTAATGAAAAACCAGAGGTAGTAAAGAGTCCTTTAAAAAGCTACGCTTTTCCCAGAAAACAGCCAGAAGAGTTTTGGGGGAAGATTTCTCTTGAAAGACTCCCAATGGTTTACTTGCTATGACTTACCACACCTCACACAGAACAGAAAAAAAAAAAAATCCACCTAGCTAAGACATGCAAAGTTACATCTTAAAGTCTCAATGACTTCTTACAGCTATTCCCTCTCTTTCCTAAACTCAGCAGTTCTGTTCCTCAGCTAACCAAAGCTCTTCCAAGAGGTCTGGTCATTACTGCCTCTTGGTAGTCCTTCCTGCCAGGTGGCAAATTACTCATTAATTTTAGAATGTAGATAATGGGTGGAATCATTTCTTTTTAAGTGTTAAACTCCTCTCTAAGCATATTGGGCTGAACAATGAAATTACTGTCTTCAAGGTCAGGAAAAAGATAGCCATGATAAATAGAGGAAGAAAAATAGGAGGAGGAGGAGGAAGGAGTAAAGACAGTCCCTGAAGTGAAGAACCTAGTGAGGAGGTGTAGTTTCTTCTATCTTAGAATGTTCTAACAGCTTGAAATTTAAGTGTAAATATAATAATCACAAACTATTAGGAATATCTAAATTTTAAAAAAAGCATTGTAACCAAGGGCATAATAATACAAAGGGTTACTATTGATAGAATGGTTAATCCAGAAAGGCATGGTTTTACATGTATTTACACACATTAATTTAATCCTTACAATGAAGTTATGAGGATGCTGTTAGCATATCGATTTTACATATGAGGACACCAAGTCTTAAGGAAGTGCAGTAATTTGCTCAAGGTTACCCAAGTAACAAATAAGTACAGAGCTGAGATTTGAACTCACAGTAGGTTAATTAAATACCTTATGTATGGTGGCTAAAGAACCACCAGTGAAATTCTGTGAGGGTAAGTGGAAAGTCAGAGAAGCAAAAGGGCTAATGTAGCTATTAAGCTAATCTTACTATACTAATTTTCTTTCTTATCTCCTGGCTTGGTGTCATTTCACTGCTCCAACTATATTTTCTGTCCTTATCCAAGAAATTAAAGTTAGAATCCAATTCAGGGAGATAAACCCTAGATTTTAAACCCAGGTCTTTCATTCTACTTTTGGTTCAGATCTTGTTATCTGTAGATTTTGCTTTCACACAGATATTTCTCTTACCCACTTTCTTTATATTCTCCACATATGAAAACTCCTGTAGTCCACAGATTGTTCTATCTCTAAATTAGTCTTTGTCATGCACTGAGTCTTGTCTTCTTTCTGCTCATCTCTGCAGAACTCAGCAGTACAAATCCACTTCTTTTTTAATAAGGTTTTTCATCTTTGCTCTGATTACTCTGATGCCAGATTGTGTTACTTTTAGCTAAAGTGGATTTAAGACACATGTAACAGAAAAGGTTAAGTTCCAAAGATTTTTAAA
Organism: Myotis myotis; assembly: GCF_014108235.1. Lineage (NCBI taxonomy): Eukaryota > Metazoa > Chordata > Mammalia > Chiroptera > Vespertilionidae > Myotis > Myotis myotis. The sequence continues at coordinate 12,119,114 of NW_023416319.1, forward strand.
ATTTTAATGAGAAAAATGCAGATAGTCACCAAAATTTTTTTTTTATTATTATTAGTTAAGGTATTACAAATGTGTCCTCATCCCCCCCATTAACCCCCAACCTCCCCCCCACACACACTCATGTCACCAAAATTTTTAAAAAAATGTAAACCTCCCATGTTGATTTAAATTTAGTACGTAAAATAGTGTGTTTTAAGTCATCATTTCAAAGAGAAGAATCACAAATTTATATTCACTTCTCTGTATAAGATAAGGCACATAACACCTTTCAAATACTGATCTTGCCTGGACCTCATTTTTAAATACTACGCAAATACATGGTATAGATTCAGGCACATAGGGCAGGAAAAAGATGTGGTAGAGTTCAGTTCAGAAGGTCCATAATTCATATTAGCTGGCTCTCAGAGGGAGGTGGAGTGTTTGGTTTAGTGAACAGAAGAGACAGGCTGGTCAAGACTTATGAGTCAGTAGTTAATTCCCGGGAGACAGTCTCTGATGATTTTCTAAAGGGCCACCTGTATAACACCTACATAAAAATTACCTGTGTGCTTTAAAGCCTCCGAATCCAGAGCCCCAACCCTTTCATGCTCTTTGGGACGATTCTGTGCTCAGCTGGATACCGGGGCTCAAAAGCTGTTTTCTGGGTCTGTTTTTACTCCTTCTCCCCTTTTCAGCATTAACTCGGTTAACTTCTTTGCAGGGTTAACTCTATCTGAAATACTTTTTTTTTTTTTTGTCATAAATTGGCTTCCAGGCATGCCTAAGGCTATATTTTCTTGAATTTATATCCAGCAGAAAAAGTGATTTTGCTCCCTCCATAGCTCAAATAAAAGTCCCAGGCTTTAAACATTTACTTCAATGGGCAATGGGGAACCCTGTATCTCTTTTAGATGTGTCAAAGATTTAATCATATTTTGTGATATAGAAAGCTGACTGACAAGAGTAAGGATGATGGGCTTGGAAGAAGGAGAAAAAAACTGGAAGTTTATGACTATTGAAATAACTGGGTGAGAAGCAAAGGGACCCTGGAATAAGGGGAAGTGAGAAGAGAGAGCAGACCAGTAGAGTCAACAGACATTTCAGTCCTAGCTGGTGTGGCTCAGTGGATAGAGCACTAGTCTGAGGACCGAAGGGTCCTGGATTCGATTCCAGTCAAGGGCACATACCTTGGTTGCAGGCTCCTCCCTAGCCCCACCCTGGTCAGGGCACATGCAGGAGGCAACCAATTGATGTGTTCCTCTGTCCCTCTCTCTAAAATCAATGCAAAAATATCCTCGGCTGAGGATTCAAAACAAAACAAAACAGAAAAAAATCTTAGAAGAAAAAAAAAAGACATTACAAGATAAGCTGACACAGTTTATGTGTAGCGATAGAAGGTGTATTTCTGGATTTGCAGTGAGTGGATTTGACTTCACAGGTTTGAAGGTGCATGCCACACATTTTCGTAGATGTGAGTGCTAAATTTCACCATAATTATTTGTACTTGTGGCGATTATACATTTTATCCTTAATTTGGGGCATACTCTTATAGTAAATGGGAAGTCATTAAAATCTTTAAGCAGGGAAGTGTCAGAATTAGTTTTGTGAAAGAATAGTCAATCTCTTAATGACCTTGAGGAAGGCAAGAATGAGGAGGCTACTACAACACTCCAGGTGAGTGATTACAGAGGCAGCAGTACAGCAAACTGAATAGACTCAAGAGACACTTAGATGGTAAAATCGTCATTATTTGGTAGTGTACCAGATAGAGAGAACTGTGTAGAAAGAGATAGTGAGGATAACTTCTATATATGTTTTTTAAAAATCACAAAACCAGTTTTAAAACATTAATAATGCAATTTTTTTTTAGTAGAATCAGATATGCAGCCAGTGTCTATCTCTCTTCTTTCTGACTCAAGGTCATGTCCATACAATCTAAGGAGACTATTGATTTCTTATATAATTGTTGTCATTAATTTTTTTAAAAAATCTGGCTTATTTGCCCGGTAAAGTCTCTTGCATTCTGAATCTTGTTGAATGCATAGCCATGGTGGTGTTGAACATGTTCACTTCCCCACTTCTATTATCTTCCTTTATATTATACTTGGCTTTGGAGGTTTTTTTCAGATTCACATTCAATTTTCGGCACAAAATGTATTATAACTTGTCTTATGTACTTCCATTGGGAGATTCATAATTTCCAGTTATCTATTTTTGGAAGCACAATAGTTATGACTTAATTATGTGTGCCATTATTGCTTCAGTGTTAGTTTTACCCAGGAGATTAAAATTTAACATGTGTATGAAATACTCCTGTATCATTTACCATGGTAACCCACGCAGCTAGGAGAGTATCAGGCACAAATAACCTTTGCGACGCTTACTTAAGTAAATGAATAAAAGAGCCTGTGTCCTCTAACTTGCTCTTGGCGTGCTTCCCCGAGAGGCCTATGCCTGTCACGTCCTCTGCCGGATGGGAACTGCAGAACCCAGGCTTACAATGTCTCTGTCCAAGCCTCTGCGCTAAGCAGAGGACCACACTGTAGCCTGGCTTCTCGCAGCCCCCAGCCCTGTCTGTAGGACACCAGCCTGCCTGAGAAAGTCCAGTGCTTCTAGGAGAATTTCCTGTTTGCTCTCGCCAACACAGGACAATAGGCCCTTGACCACCCTTTCTTAGAATATTTACTAAAAAGAGCATATGGTTCTTGTTAGGTCGGAGAGAGCCCAGGATCGGATACATGCAGACATGACAAGATAATGGACTTCCCCTGGAATTTCTCACAGATCAAGGTGCCAGACACAGATACCAGCTTCTTCTCCCTGAATTCACATACCCCCACACAGATAAGAACTTCGTCCTGAATATTCCGCCCATTCCCTGCAGCAGAGGATTCCTCAGCTCATGTCCCCGCCCTTCACCCAACCGCAGTATAAAAAAGCGCCCCCCTTCCTGTTGGTATGAATCCACGTGCCCTGTCCTTGGGGTACGTGGGTCTCCCGGGGACGCAGAATAAACCTTTTCCTTTCCTTTCTTTTCTGATTCACTGGACTCTATTTCTTGCGCCGCCTCCTGAGCCACCTAACCTAACAGTTCTGAACTCCCTTCCCCCCCCTTTTTTTATTTGCATTTTTGGTTTTTAAGATATACATGTATCTCCTACAACTCCGGAGTATCTTTTTTCCCCAGTCTCTGGGAGGATAGGATCCTAACTTCAATATTTGCCAAAGAGCAAAGGCACATTTACACTGAGCAACCCTGCATAATTTCTCACTTATATGTGTCTAGTGAGCCTCTGATTGCCCCACATCCCCTCCCTTTCTTCATTCTCTCTTTGAAAGGCCCCGTTACTTCTGCACAGAGCTCAGCTTTCCTCTCCTGTCAGTTATAGAATAAAATCATCTGTAGTCATCACCTAAACTGATGTCTAGCTGTGCTTGTCGTTCACATAGGCTACACTTATGCCACAGTGTAGGTTGAGGAAATTCTGGTATGCTTCTAAGTCTATATAATTCAACTCATTATTTCAGGTTTCACAGACTCTGAGGAGCTAATGAGGCATCTTAAAGCTTATGATTTCACTTAGTGTTAAATCTAATTAAAATAAACTAACAAACAAAATAGAAACACACTCATAGATACAGAGACGAGACTGATAGCAGTCAGAGGGGAGGAGGGTTGGGGGACTAGGTGAAAAAAGGTGAAGGAATTAAGCAAAGAAAAGGACAGCTGTAGGGTGATTACTAGAGGGAAAGTGTGTAGGGGGCGGTAGAAGAGGGTAAAGGAGGGATAAATAGTGATGGAAGGAGACAAGACTTGGGGTGGTGAACACACAGTACAAAATGCAGATCATGGATTATAGAATTGTACATGGGAAATCTATAGAATTTTTTGGCCAATATCACACCAATAAATTTGTTTTTAAAAAGCTTATAATCCTCTGCAATTTCATCTTCCTGAAGCCAATTGTGGGGATATTCTCACTATATGCCTTTGCTATATAGCACTTTCTACCCAAACTATATCCAATATCTTTTTACATTTTAACTCTGTAATGCTGAGCTGACTAAATGTAAGCAGACTGTAGCCCCGTACAAAAAGTTGATGATATGAAGGGCCCATTTGGGTTTAGAGTTAAATAAGCCCAGTTAAACCTAAGGATATTTTTTCCCCTCTTTATTCAGCAGACCTGGATCACTTCCATAAATGCAGATTTAAGTAAAGTGTTGTGTCTTTAGTGCTTTAACTTTACTTTCTTTTATTTGAGCCACAGTGTCAACTTACACAAAACTAATTCTTGTCTAACCACCATGTGGAAATTACGTATATTTTGCCTTTACTTTCTCAGCTTGCATTAGAAGGTTCAGCTACAGAACGGGCCTGGGACTATGCAATTGTACATACTATGCAATTCCACTTTAAGTTGATAAATCATTCAGGCAGAACTCAAATATTTATCAAAAATACATTTACCTAAATCACAGCTGCTTTGTGTGCAGAGGTACTAGGTTGGTTTGCCAGCATTTACTAAATAATTTATCAAACCCAGATTTGTTTGTACCAAAAAAACAGTTCATAGTAAAATGAAATAAAAGTGACTCTTTCTGGAAGTAGTAAGTTGGATATAATGTGACTGTAACTCATCATCAAATTGTAAATGCTGAGTTCAGTAGTCAAGTAATTCCTGGTGTATTTCAAAATAGATATAATAAACAAAATATATGTTTTGTTATTCTCAATTTAAAAGCTGTCTGTATTGCCTACTGCCTCCTCCCTAGGTCTTTCGTTCACTGATGAATAGAAAATACCAATCTCATGTTATGGATATAGAACTTTTGGTTTTGACTTGAGTTCTTAACTGTAGTAGCTAAGACAACACTTTTCCTCTTTCTCCAAAATGCTCTAATAACAGTTCCTGCAATTCAGAGTCTCTATTAACACTTAATACCCAAGACATGTCCTGATTTGAAATAATGGGTAGCCATGGGGAGAATTCTGCATTTTGCCTTGTGGGCTAGTTTGATCCCCAGCAGGTGGTGTTCCAACAAGTAAAGGTGGACTTTTTTTTTTTTTTCTTTTGCTAGACAAGTATTAGGCAAGCTTGGCTAATATTTCCACCAGCTTAAAACATAATTAAAGAAATATTTTTTACCCCATAGTAGCCATAAGAATGCTCCCTGAAGACTTCCCACCACTGGGAATGTAAGTAGACAGAAGTCCTCATTGCTGGTGTGTGCAATCCATCCCTATGTATTGGCCAAGAGGACTTTTCCTGGCCAATGACAGAACACAGCAGAGATAATAAGACCCACTCCTGTGAGATATGGCTCAAGGATTCACAGCTGGCATTGATGGACATTCCTGGGATTCTCTAGGCCACATCCACCAAGCTTCTCTCTCCTTTACTCGGGGGCAGAGTTACAAACCCACACTTCCCCAGTTCCCTCCTCATTCCCCCTCTGAAACCCTTCCAATCTTATTCTGGTCTTGGTGTCTGCTCTATGAAGGAGTAGCATGTAGACCAATGATGGCGAACCTTTTGAGCTCGGCGTGTCAGCATTTTGAAAAACCTTAACTTAACTCTGGTGCTGGGTCACATATAGAAATTTTTTGATATTTGCAACCATAGTATAACAAAGATTTATATTTTTGATATTTATTTTATATATTTAAATGCCATTTAACAAAGAAAAATCAACCAAAAAAATGAGTTCGCGTTTCACCTCTGATACGTGTGTCATAGGTTCACCATCATTGATATAGACCCTACACTACTATCCTCTCTGAACTGGAATTACTGGGACTTTCTACCTACAGGTCAGGCCCTGCCTACTTCCTGAGACATTCCTGCTCAAGACAGGACATTCACCAGTACTTCCCCAACACACCAAATTATGGGATGTGTCTTAGTACCATAAATCTGGCCATCGATTTTGCTTATTGTGTGGTAGAGCATGTACTGCCAATCAAATACACTCCAGCTTCCTGCCTTATTAGTTCGGTCTGTAAGACTGGTCCTCTCTCTCTTGGCTCTCTACCTTGGACCTGGACTTCCAACTGAGAACAAAGTCTGGCTCTGAACCCTTGTGTACTTGGCTGATCCTTGACATGCCACCTCACCATTGCCATCACCTCCTGCAGAGGTGAGTTCTGTTTCTTAACTGCCAGCCACAAACTGATGCTTTGTTGCAAATGGACTCATTCAGATTCATATTGCTACTTCCCCTTTACTAATGAGCTTCTCCTGTGATTTCTGGATTCAACTGGAACCAGGTTAAATCTTCTCTGAAATGGCCATTTTGATACTGTGGGTCAAAGTGTTAGCTGTAACCAGAGCTCGGTCTTTTAGACTGGTCAGTTTCTTTAAGCCAGTCTAGGCTTTCTCTTTCCTGCATTGGGCCAATTTAATTGGGCCTCCAGCTTGCGTTGGAACTGAGCCCACATGAAGTGACTGAGTTAATACAGAATTAAAAAAATTATCTTGTTTTCAACAGAGCTTTCAGGGAGAGGGCAGAGGGAGAGACTGAGGAAGCTGGCATCTATAATACCCAGCTTTTGAGAATAAAACTAATAATAAAAATTTACTTAGAGTGTTTACTTTTTCTTTATTTATCTGTTCCTCAGAATCTTCCTAGCAATGAGATCAATTTGTCATAGTTTAATTTTACTTTTTATAAAACTGTCAGTGTATGCAAATAAAACCATAGCTTGTTTGTGTTTTTCCTCTTATTTGTAAATAGTGTATAAATAATTTGATAGCAAATTAGTTATAACAAGCTCAGTTACATTTCATTATATTACCACAGCTTTAAAAGCAATTCCTTCTGTTGTCTAAGGAATCCTTGGTAAGGGGAAATCCTAGGATTCATTTGCTACAGCACTGTTTTCTCTCTCTTACCTTTCTACATGCATATTCTTTGTTCCTATGAAAGACTTCAGGCAGGCCCTCTCCTGGCTGTTCTTTTGAAGGCATCATCTCAGATCAGGGACCCCTGCTGACAGTTAAAAGAGATCACAGGGGTTCCACAGGAAGCCTAAGGCAATGGAGAGCTGATGTGCTAATCTCAGAGCCAATGTCACTTTTAAATAGTTATACTGTACATTTCCGGAGAAGCCACTGGGATCTCCTTCTAAACAACTAGTATAAAATCAAAACTCACACAGCTCATGGAAATTAGAGAGGGAGGATAAGTGCTTTCAAAATTGCAATAATATTTGACCGAAGGGATGTGCTAACCTTCCTATGAATACCGTTATAATACTTATTATAGAGATGTTGATGAACATATTGTTTGCATGAAAATCATGGAAGAGTTTCCTCACAGTTCCTGCTATTTGTCCTCAGCAACTGTTTGCTTTATTAGCTTGTAAACTCTACACATTTTTTAACTCTTTCATGATACTCACTGCTTGGAGAATGTTGGTCATTTGATCAGTTCCCGAGCAGTCTTTTTTTTTTTTTTTTTAGCACAGTTTCTCCAGAACCTTTTCTGATTTCTTCTCTCATTTATCTTTGAAACATGTGTGTGTGTGTGATATATATATATATATAATGAAAACTTATTTCCTGGTTTGGGTGAGTAAACTCCTATTGGACTCACCCTCCTGAAGACAAGAACTATAAGTTCTGGACAAATGGAAAAAGTCTACACACACAGGAAAGTGAACATAACAAGGCAGTTCAAAAAGGGGGGTAACAGTTGAATGAAATTGTTCTTACATAGTGAGTTTCCATATTTTTGTCTCTTCACCTAAGAGTGTCTCACAACTGGTGTGCTGGAGAGACAATAAAGCTTCAATCAAAATGAATATACAAAATTTTTCTGTCAGGGGAAAAAAACAACAACAGAGTTTTGGGTAACCTTACTCATAGCTGCTGAAAAGTGAGGGGAGAAATGAGAGAACAGAAACTATCCAAAAATATGCAAATTCTCTCAGATCACTAGTTAAATGAAAGAGTGAGGTCTGGTTTTATATAGCATGCTATCTTTAATGGACAAGGAAGGCTTGTGTCTGTATATGTTTGCATTTGCATAAAGAAACTTCAGAAGGGAGGGAGGAAGTAACACCAGTGGGCACGCTAAGGGAGAAAAACAAACTGAGTGGATGAAGGAAGCTATAGGAATAAGACCTTTTTCTTGCATTTTTTCCTTTAGGTCTCAGAACGTACAGGCTAGGAAAGTATTATCCGTAAAACACCCGCGAGCAAAACATCAAACAGCAGCGTGAGCTGTTTGTGAGGCTGGGCTCTGATCCCCAGATCAACAGACTCTCAGTGGAAAGAGGCTGAGGAGTGTGTGCATACTGGGGCCTGCTTATGGGAACTTACCCTTTCAAGTCCCTTCCTGAGCATCTGTCTACTGCCTGCTCCTCACTATCAGGGAACGCCAATAGTTCTCCCACAATGGAACTCATGTCTCCAGTGATACTGACAGCAGTGAAATGGGATGGGTGCACTTGGCCAAGGCATCATTATCATGATGTACTCTACCTCATGCCCAACCCTCCAAATAAGGGAGCAGACAAGCCTGTGTCAGGCAGTGCCCAGAGCTCACCTACATTCATCATCAAAAAACTTCCCTTTTTTTGTGCTCTAGTGGCACTGAGAAGAGAGGAAGCACTGCCAAAGATAATTCTGAAGTCACCTCCTTATCTACCCTTTGGAAATAGCTAGTGTTTGCCTTCTTTCCCTCTCAAATGGCTCACCTTGGAGGCATGCACGTGCTTATTTCTATGAAATAAAGGACATCATGAGGGTTAAATAACTATATGTCTGACACCTATTAGCAAAATGACTAGATAATTTCTTTCTTTCTAAAACTCATTTTCCTATCTTTAAAAATGAGTAATAGATGTTGTTGATAGAAAATTATATTAAACTAGAAGCCTGATGCATGAAATTCATGCACAGGGGGTAGGGGGTCCCCTCAGCCCAGCCTGCACCCTCTCCAATCCAGGACCCCTTAGGGGATGTCCGACTGCAGGTTTAGGCCCTATGGAATCGGGCCTAAACCAGCAGTCAGACATCCTTCTCGCAATCCTGGACCACTGGCTCCTAATCGCTCCCTGCCTGCCTGCCTGGTCGCCCCTAACTGCCCCAACTGCCCCCCATGCCAGCCTTGTTGCCCCTCATGGCTCCCCCGCTGGCCTGGTTGCCCCATGCAGCCTGCTTGTTCAGTCATTTGGTCGTCCCTTACTAACCCCCCTGCCGGCCTGCTCGCCCCACACAGCCTGTTCGGTTGTTTCAGATGCAATGGTCGCTTAGACTTTTATATATATAGATGAGATAATGACAAGGAAACACCCCCACCCCTTCCCTGAGTTAGTCTATCTTAAAACAAGGATTGCATGCTCTGTATATGTAAGCCCTAGGTCATGCAATTAGAGTTTGAACTTGTCTTATCATTGTATATACTTTATTGGATATATATTTAAAAAGAAAAATACTAACTAGGATATTCTGTAATCTAATGAGGGGAGCCATCATTTATCTGTTTAAACATTTGGGTTAAAGCAGTTACTCCTAGGGAAAAGAGATGTGTTTCCTTGAAACTCAGGGAGGTTTTACCATCTCCCATTATTGCAACTAAATTAAATTAATAAGGGGTAGCTACCCCTTTTCCTAGTAAAATCATTCAAATTATAATTTATAAAGACTCTATTCAGCAATTACCATTATTTGCCCTTGGTCACCCAGCTACTGGTGGGTCAACCTGGAAATCAGTTCTAGGAATTTCAACTCTAGAGCCCTTGTTCTTGACCACTGCATTTTCCTGTTACTTCTAGAGAAGATCTGTTACCAGTGGGTGCTCTAGGAATGCTGATTCCCTTTTCAGACCATGTTTGGGTTGAGTCTTTACTGTTCTCATCCAGTTTGACAGCAATGCTTTTTTGGTCTACCAAATGATACACTGTCTTTTTGAAGATCCTGTGACATTTTAAGATCCATATCACACTGGCTGTCAATTTGGTCTAAGTGTTTATAAGAGTTGAGACATACTGCCTAACTGACCATCACGGGCTGTGGCACTCTGAGAGCAAGGGCCTTGGATGGAGATTAGCTGGCACCAAATCTAGCCTGGACACTCTGAGTAGCTATATGGATAGAGCAATTGACCACAGTTAAATAGTTTATGACCATCCCTCAAACCTTAGGGCTGGAGGAAGCAACAGAATCATATTAAGTAACTTTCCCAGAGTTTAGAAGTGAAAACAGGACAGAGACTAGTGTGAACCTTTCCAGTAGAGAGAAAATGGGAGGGGGTCTGCTGTCCTCTGCTCTTCAGCTCTGGGTTCAGTTCAGGAAGAGAAAATTCACAGCCATACACACAACCCTGATGCCAACACAGGGCAGAAATCCCAAGCCAGGGGCTCATGCTGCTGCATATTCATGCATGCAAATCAGGCCCTAGAGCTATAGCACTTGGCTCTGAGATCTCAAATCTGAGTATTAACAGACATTCCTGCAAGTTTCTGTGAATATTAAACAGGAGGGGGATGCCAAACAGGAGGTGAGTGCAGGTAGAAACCTTTCTTTCAGTCTATTTAAGAAATGGAAGCCTCTGGAAAGAAAACGCCCATCCCCCCCTTTGGCTCCTTTGTGATCGGGGCAGGGGTGGGGCTTCCTCAGTGAAAGAAAACTGAAGAGCCCCGGCCATAGGCTCCTGCAGAGTCACCAGCAGCCCAGGACTGTAAATGCCAGGAGGGCAGAGACCATGGCACTTACTACTGTATCCCCACCTGTTAGTTAGCACAGTGCCTGGCTTCATACAATACTTATCATCTTACAGTTTCTGTAGGTCAGGATTTAGATGTGGCTTTAGTTGGTGCTTTAGCTTGATTCTTTCCCAAAGACACAGTAAATTCAAGGCCTTGATTGGGAAATATATACTTCCTAGGACTCAAATGTTGTTGGGGGAGAGTCTGTGGCCTCCTGGATCTCTCTATAGAGCACTTAACAAATGGCAACATGCTTCATCTGAGTAAGCAAGCAGGCGAGGGAATTCGCTGAGCTGTCTTTATGAGTTTCTGTAAATCAAAAACTACTCTAACAGTTTATTAAAACAACTAGAGGCCCAATGCACGGAATTCGTGCAAGAGTAAGCCTTCCTTCCCCCTGGCACCAGCACCAGCTTCCCTCTGGCACCCGGGACCCAAGCTTCCCTTGCAGCCCCGGCTTCATCTTGAAGAACGTCCACTCTAATTAGCATATTACACTTTTATTATTATAGATTATTATTTTAAAAATGGGTTGGGAGGGGGGATTTTAACATTAATAGTAGGGAGTCTGGACATGTGGCCATTTTAAGATCTCAGTGAATCCTTACATAAAACACAATAGAAAAAACCAAGGGCCGAAACCGGTTTGGCTCAGTGGATAGAGCATCGGCCTGCGGACTGAAAGGTCCCAGGTTCGATTCCGGTCAAGGGCATGTACCTGGGTTGCGGGCATATCCCCAGTAGGAGATGTGCAGGAGGCAGCTGATCGATGTTTCTCTCTCATCGATATTTCTAACTCTCTATCTCTCTACCTTCCTCTCTGTAAAAAATCAATAAAATATATTAAAAAAAAAAAAAAAAAAAAAAGAAAAAACCAAGGAAAACATTTACAACCAAACGAGGTGAGAGGATAAATGTAACAAACCCCCAAAGACAAGCGCTAATCACAGACAGCTATGGGTATCTGTATGTGAAGAAGGAGCAACATAGGACTGTCATTAACTAACAGTAGAATAGGAGCTCCCCCCAAATGCCCACAGGTATCACTGGGAAGCAAATCTCACTGGGCCTATTTAAAAAGAGCAACTGAAATTGGGTAGGGTGTCAACTTTTGTAATACCTGCAAGGCCCCCCCCTCTAGAAAGATCTAAAGAGCTTTAAGCCTTCTTCAAATTGACACAACAGGACTTCTAAGATAGGGCCCTACATGGAGGAGAAACTGTTGGAGTCAAAATTAGGCAGATTAGGGATAATACAAAAAAAAGGAAATAAAAGATCCAGTTAGATTGAAAGTGCCCAGCCTCTTCCTCTTTCTCTCCCCTCCATAGAATTTTTTTGGCATGAAACCAAAGCAACAGAAGAGGGAAAAGCTTCCCTAAACCAGACTTAATTCTAAAACTAACCCTCCATACAAACAAAGAAAAGGATCAAGAGCAAATCTCATACAAATTTATTATAAGGGGAAAAAAGAAATTATAGGTTAGAAAAGGAGCCCAACTGACAATAAAATCCTATAAAAACTATAACTGTAAATTCAGAGAATCTTCTAAAGAACATTCCAATTATATAGTCCCTGAAAAAATCAATATAAATTTTGAAAAATTCAGAAAAGAGACAGAACTCAGTTAAAAACTAAAAATATTTTCTGAAACAAGAGGGTTCTAGTAGAAACAAGAGAAATAATCAACACAGCTGTTACTTCCCTTAGAGAATTTCTAAAAGGAGAAAATGAAAAATAAATCAAAATGAAGTGAGGAAGAAGATAAGGGTTGAGATAAAGTGATAAATGTTGCAGACAGGCACAGAAGACCCACCATGAGGATAACTGAAGGTCCTAAGAAAAAAAGCAAACCAAAGAAGAACAATTCAAGGCAAATTTCCTGAATCTGGGGGGGAAATGATCAAAAGCTACATATTGAAAGCATGCTGCATACTTCAAAATGTCAACCCCAAATGGCTATCACTTTTTTAAAAAAAGGAGGAAAAAAAATTTTAAAACAACTTTGAAAAACTAAATCAAGTGACTTAAAAATCATAAAAAAAAAAATCTGATTATCACTTTTTGACAGTGCTGCTTTATGCCAAAAAAAGAATAACATATATAAGATTGCCAATAATTGAAACTGTAAGCCAAAGATTTTATATCTAGCAAAACAGATTCTTATTGATAAAAGTCATGAACAAGCTGTTATTAACAGCAGGAAATCAGAGTACATATCTGTTTTCCATGAGCCTCTCTTGGTGAATCTGGCAGGTAATTATATTTAGCTCACCAAAATGACCTGGGAGATCATCACATCAGGACTGGTGTGTGATAAGCATGAAAAATATTTACCTATAGAAGTAAATGATAGGAGGGCTAACAGTCATGAGTATATAGTACATGTGGCAACTTGGTCTGACAGCATCAATATCATACACATGTAAGTAGTATGAGGAGATAGAGAGAAAGGAATGCAAACCACTTTTTTTAAGGAATTATATATATGTATGTGTGTGTGTGTGTGTGTGTGTATTAGTATTATGGTAATACATTTAATAGATTTAATAGTTGTTAAAAAGAAATGATTTACGAGATACTCTAATTCTAATATTTACTATTTACTGTGACCTTGAGAGCCAGGCATATAGTCGTATGGAAAAAAGGAGCGCCAGATCCAATACAAGAAGAGGGAAATTAAAAGCTCTGCAGTTTTAAAATTAAGTCAAAAGTGTCAATATAAACTTATATCACTCTATATCCATGCATGTGTGTATATGCATACGTATCTTTCTTCTAGCTTTATCCACTGAAAGTACCTAAAAACAATGACCAACTCAGTACCAATATGCATTCCTAGCAACCATATTTTAGCCTTGAAATAACACGCCTTACTGAAAGAAACCAGAAATTCTTGGAGAAATGGCTGATTGCACATCTAGGAATAGGATGATTGATTTCAGATACTCTGGGATCTCTTTTTTTTATGATAGTAGGAAGGATTCATGTTTACTTTTTGGATCACTGTGAGGGGGATTATTTGGAGATGAGTGTGGGGGAACAATGAGGAATATCTATTTATGTCAATCTATTTCCAAAAGTTTTCTGTGCTTTTTATTAGACTTGGGTTTTGTTTGTTTGTATCTTTGTGTTTTGAGGTACCAGGGCTTCCTTAACTTGGCTTTTTCGTCTGAAGGTTTAGCTGGGCTAATAAAAGGTAGAGTCTGGTTTGTACTAAAGGCAGTCTATGTCCATTTATGATAGCTCTCCATGCTGCTGGTTGAGGCAGGTAAGCTTGATGATATAATAATAACAGTTACTGTATTGTGCAAAGAGCCCTGGGATCTGAAGAATAAAGATCTGATAAGTGAAACTAAAAATGAAAAAGAAACAGACAATATAAACACCAGTGAATTTAAGGTCAGAGAGAACTAAGATTATTTGGATTCCCCCTGCTCTATCAGTTATTTTAGAAGATATGAAAATAGCTAATTCCTCAAGTCTGTCATTCAAGTTTGGATGTCTACTTAATGGGGGATCTAACAGTCGGTCAGAGGGCCACTTTTCATTGCCTTGAGTCAAAGCCCAGGATGCATGGTTATCCAACAAGCAAAGACCCAGGGACCATTACACAGCTTTCTGAAGCTCGTATTCCAGCTCCCTCCGTCTCCTCGGCCTTTGATTTCCATCTTTTTAGCTCCATGAGAACTTTACGTTCTGTTTGGTTTCTCTTTCCTGGTCTCCTTGGTTCAAAGTTCAGAAAAATGTCTCCAGGTAGGAAGCAAGAATGGTCATGTGGCTAATTGTATTTGTTTACCTTTCTCAGCACTACATCGCTCTGCTTCCTGTTAGCCAACATCCAAAAATATGTTAGATTATTTTCCTATATCTCTACAGTGTTCTGTTTGTTTATACCATAGAGCTAGTCCAGCAACTATTATTCAAAGTAACAGCTGGTATAAAAACTTTAAAAATAAATTATGGTCAAATAGAAGCCAAAATGTTAAAAATAAATTATGATTTTATCAAATAACTTATAACTTACACCATATCACAGGGGAAAGTGTCCTATGCTAGTTAACAGTTCACATTCTAGAGCCAGAGTGTCTAGATTCAAACCTCGATTCTTTGCTCATTGCCATGGGCAAGTCACTTAACCCTTCTCAAAGTGCCCTGATTTCCCTTCTGGTTTTTACTGGGTTTTGTTTGCTTTTTAAAGAATGATGATAAGAGTACACCTCCCTGGGCTACTATCTCAGTTATTATGTATAAAACACATAAAATAGCCACATAGTAAATGTTAGTTAACTATCCAATATTTTTCATCTGATTTTCACTCATTTTACTCTTTCTAGGCCTAACCTAGTATCCATATGAATTCTCATCCTTTACCATCTCTTTGTAATTTTTCTGTTATCTATCCTAGTGTAACACTTGGAGTATTGTTCTGATTTTTATAGAAAAGGGGGGGATAGTCGCATCTGAAGGATGGGAGCTCTGTTTTCCCAGGTAGAATTGGTCCCATCCTTGCTCAGCACAGTCTTTGAGGGAATTAATCTGTTTAGTTTCCTTAGGATAAGATATGATATATCAATAAATCTGATGCTTTATTTATATATCTTCTCTCTTCAATATCACACTATCCAGTCCACCAAATGAAGTCACTGGAAGTGATAAATTACCCTGAATATGAAAATTAGGAAGCTTATAAGAAACTCAGATTTATTTTCTTCCAATGCACTGGGTATAAATTAGAAATTCTCACCTTTTGCTCCACTCCACGCCCCAACATACTTAAAATATGATTAAATTAACCGTTTCCTTCCTCTCAGATATTTGTATATACTGGCTTTTTGCTATTTATCCTATGAAAGATCTTTTTGAAATGTACCTAGAGTTGAGGGCTGGAAATTTTGTAATTACATTCTATGTTCCACTTCTCTAAAGATGCATACATGTATAGTGTAATTAAGAAAGCTTAAAATAACAGAACTAGAATAAAGACTCTAAGCATTTTAAAGATAATTTTAAAATATGCTATATATAAATTTATCTACTTTGGTCAGCTAGTAAAGAGATTAAAACTATGTTTAAAAATACATTTAAATTAATATGTAGTTATAAGATATAATGGAGTAACTTATAAAGTCTAATCTGGCTGAAAAACCTAATGGAAGCTAAGTGTCTTCTGCACTTTCAGGCAAGGCTTATGGCTTCTATATTATGCTGAAGGCAAAATGACAATGTTTGCAGCTCAGTGAAAATACCCAAATTAATTTAAGCTTCTTTCATTGGAGCCAAAATTTATTACATCCTCATGAGCAAGGAAGAGTTTCATTTTCTAATAAAATTTTTATTAGCATTAAAAAAACCTGTTTGCTTCTCTACCAAAGATATTTCCAACTCATTTAAAATGGTTGCATTTTTTAATAGAAAAGTTTGAAGCAAATGTGAGTGAGCATAAAATATTTCAATTGGAAAAGCTTTGAAAAAAAAATCTTAATTTTTTTGTAAAAACTGAAAGTACCCAGGTATTATGGACTACTGGTTTCTGGTGCAGTGAGTAATGAGACTAGAAGTTGCCCCAGTTTAGTATATATATTTTTCAGAGAGGAAGGGAGAGGGAGAAACATCAACGATGAGAATCCTTGATTAGTTGCCTCCTGCATGCACCCTACTGGGAAATCAAAGGTGACCTCCTGGTTCCTAGGTCGACACTCAACCACTGAGCAACACTTCCCTCTTTCATAGTCAAAAGGATGAGATCCTCACCACTAAACAATGACCACACCCTTCCTCAATACCCAGTGCCATCCTTCAGATTTTAGTAATTATATAAAATTCCTGCATTCTGAGTCTTCTGTTAGCATAGAACTTATACCTTTATTAACACTTGCTATACTAAACAATTCATATGAATGGTCTCAATACTCTTCAGAACCCAGCAAGAAAGGGAAAACTGAGGTTCACTCAGATGAGGTGAGGTAGAGAAATACTTTGCAACTTGTCCAACGTAGATGTTCGTAGAAAAGGGAGGGGCCTACGATCAGGAAGAAACTTGTCTAAGGTTTAGTCAAACTGAAGGGAACTATAATGCTGTCTTGGTCAATAACTTTCCTTTCCCCACCTCTTAATCTCAATCCCAATGGAGAAAAACCTCCTCCATCAAAGCTTCTTAGCTGGATGCATCCTGGACATTTCTTAGACTTCCAAAGATTTACTGTTAAGGTTCTTAAGGTTTTTGTTTTGGGTTACTGTGTTGTTGTTGTTTTTGCAACAATTTCTTTTTTTATTTTGGTCATAAGGGAAGCTTGAAACAACAAAAGAAACCCAGCAGTTTTTTCCCCCCTCTGTGCCCTCAGATACCTATTAATATTAAAATTCAAGAGAAAAGAAACAGTGAGAACTCTACCATAAATCAAAGCACATGAACACAAGCAGAAAATACTGAAAGAAATAGGAAGAGGTTGCTGGCACCTGTGGGCAAAGGAGAAGGATAAATAATGAAATGGGTTTTCATTGTACACAAAAAAGAAGACAATCCCATTAAAGAACTGCATCTTTGATGATATGCCCAATGAGGCGTGTAGCTAATGACTAAAAATATTCCATATCTTCAGGGTTCAGATTAGTGAACTCATTTCAATAGATATTTTTTTTTCCTACACCTTATGGAAACATATAACTAACACAGCTTGTGTGGCTCAGTGGTAGAGCATCAACCCATGAACCAAGAGCTGCCAGGTTTGATTCCTGGTCAGAGCACATACCAGGGTTGCAAGTTTGATACCCAGTGGCGGGGGCGGGGGGGGGAGGGGGGAGCTTGCAGGAGGCAGCTGATCCATGTCTCTCTCTCATCAATGCTTCTATCTCCTTTCCTCTCTAAAATAAATTAAAATAAAAACATTTAAAAAACACACATATAACTATACTGTGCAGTTGGGAATAACCAACTAAAAATTAGAGAGAAAAGACAAATAGAGGATAGGCCCATCAGGGTAATAGATAGAAAATATGAAGCTATACAAAGTTAGTTGTGTTTTTATTAAATTGACTGGATATGGATTCATAATGACGACTTTAGTGAAACAAAAAGAAATAATGACATGACTAAGGTCTTTTTCATTGCTTTTTAAAAGAGACATGATGAGTGGGTGTCCTCAAAGTATTTGGTAATTCAGTATCATTTGAAGAGAATACATAGCTATGAAAATACAAGTATTTGAACCCAGGCTGATCTGATTTCCAAGCCTATTATTCATGTAGATTCCAAGTATCTCAATTTGCAATTCAGATTTTCCATCACATTAAAAAAAAATTCTGTCATCAAACCTTAAAGTCAATAAACCAAAAGTGAAAATTGTTTCAGTCTTGAAGAATTAAAAAGATAATTATAATACCATAATGTTTAAAGTAAAAAGAGCCAGAAATATATGATTAGGGCAATTTTTGGATAATTAGCTATGACATCTATATAATGAAAAAATAAATGGTATTTTTAAATATTCTAAAATAATAATCAGTTTTTTCTCTCCCAAAAAAGTTTTTTTTTGATGTTTTCAACAACAGCTTTCCTTACTTGGACGGATTAAAACACATTAGAGGTGTAATAGATTGTAGAGAAAAAACATTGTCACTGTAGGTTGGTTAACTCTACTCCCAATTCCCACTCATCTGATAGATCAGTGAGCAGTTGCACCAACCTTGGATGGCTCATACCTGGACTTACTTTATGTGGAAAACAATCCCTGAAATTTTTAAGTCCTTATAGTTAGGTATTTTATTACTTGCATCCAAAGACATTCTAAATTAACATACCCTCTAAGTCTAGCATTTAAAACAGAATCTTTGAAGTCATAGTGTTTTCTATTCACTTAAACAAGAATTTGTTTTCTTTATAAATTTGTTGTTTTTAAATTTTCTTGAAGAGAGTTATTGAGCAATTAAAGTTTTTCACTTCTCTCAGATAATGATGAGAGGATTATTCTATCCTCTAGTTCTGATTTTCCTGGGAACTGGTCTGCCAACATTCTACTATTCACTTATTTTGAGGAAATATAAAAATTTAAACCCAGCCATGTCTCTTCAGAAACTGAAACTGCAATCTTTCATGGTTGGTAAAGTTGGGTGAATCTTAATATAGTGGAAGTCATAAGTCTGGGATAAGGTCAGTGTTTGAGGTTAAATTCAGTTTCAATATCTGACTAGCCACTGTCACCTTATATTCTCCCTTAACACTAACTCTGAGTATGAATGTCTAAGAGTAAGATAAAAAGACTTATATGAGTCTATAAGTAAAGTGTTGACTCTCCTAATATAAAGTATAATTGTTGGTACATTGACTCCTGATCATTTATTTTGTGTGGCTAAAATCTCTTAACCTTTTATGTGCTCAGTCTTGGAATAAACTTTAATTTTATCTATCTATCTATCTATCTATCTATCTATCTAGAGAGATAATACACACACATATATAATTCTCCTTTCTCAGCTATTATTAATTATAACTACCTTGGGTAGCATTCAGAAGCCAAAGAAATAATTATTACTGGATTTTGAGGTAAATTTGGGTAAGATAGGATTTTGGTGTTATGTATTCAAAATTCTGATTATTGGGGAAGAACCAAGGATATACACTTCTAAGTGTATTTATAACAATAAATACACAAAACCAAGGGGAAAGTTTTTTTTCCTTAATATAACAAGATTTGAGGTAAAGACTTTCTACGTGGGTACTGAATAGGATCTTGACTTCTTAATAGTTGATGAACCTCAGTTTCCCAAAGCACAATTTGAGGACCTTGTCTCTTGTCCTAGAGCAGGGGTCCTCAAACTTTTTAAACAGGGGGCCAATTCACTGTCCCTCAGGCTGTTGGAGGGCTGGACTATAGTTTAAAAAAAAACTATGAACAAACTCCTATGCACACTGCACATATCTTATTTTGAAGTAAAAAAACAAAACAGGAACAAATACAATTTTCTATTTGCATGTGGACCGCGGGCCGTAGTTTGAGGACCCCTGTCCTAGAGAATAACTATGCCTCTCTTTTGGGTCTTAGTCCACACTGCCCAGGATGAATATTTACCTTTTGAAAGATGTCCTCTTTTCACTCTTGTTACAAGCCCCCCAAGACACCTGATTCTTTCCAGAGAGTCAGTACTCAATAGATTCTAATCAAGCTATGTAAATCACATAGACTAGTTTTTATGTCCATATTTCAATTTATCTGATAAGAACACTGGGGATTTGGGAATTATAAAATAATTTTGAATGTATTACTTTTTAAAACATTTGAACAGATTTCATATCCAAAATGAGAAAGAAAACTTTCATTTGCATTAAAACTCCCTAAGCTAACACTTAGGGAGCCAAGTGTTGCTTCTGAGCCAAGGAAATGTCATTCTTTGACCAAGCTGCTGCTGTCGCCAGAGGTCAAGCTTGGATGCCCACACACCTTTTTTCCTAAAAATGTTAATATCATACAAAAAAACTAGATTTATAATTTAGAAAATGAAGCTGGGCCTGGCCAGCGTGGGTCAGTGGTTGAGCATCAACCTATGGACCAGGAGGTCATAGTTCGATTACCCGTCAGGGCAAATGCCCGGGTTGCAGACTTGATCCCCAGTGTAGGGTGTGCAGGAGGCAGCCGATCAATGATTCTCTCTCATCCTTGATGTTTCTCTCTCTCTCCCTCCCTCTCTGAAATCAATTATATATATATATATACATATATATATATATATATGAAACTGGGCATTTCCTTCCACTATGTCATCAGTAGGGCAGCAATGTTGTCTTGCTTTAGAATCAGTCTTGATCTTATTTTCTATTATCTACTTCCTGTTGTTACAAAACAAGTTTAATTTTATTTCATGCGAACCACTGACTAGTAGCCACTGAAACTGTTCCTGAATCTCAAGCAATAACCTCCTTTGTTCTTTATCAGTGATAATAAAATAACAGTGCCTTATAAAATTCATTTTATGATTATTTCAGAGAGCTTTAGGCTCCTAAAAAATGCATTAATTTTGAAACACGTTATATAAGGTTTTAGAAAATAAATATCCTAAAAAAGAACTCAAGTAGAAAGAACCATTGCCATGCCCCTCCATAAGTCCTCCCTGGGGAATAGATGCTAATGGTCATTCCTGCTGTGGTTCCACTGAGAATAATGGCCAGTGCTGACTGATGAAAAACAGTATTTCAGTGAAAGACTCAAAGGTAAGAATATTCCCCTCCATTCTTACCAGAATAAAACATTGTTTAAATAAAACTTTGCAATATTGATATTGATGTTTTGACTATGCCTATTGAATTTCTGAACACCAGTAAGTGTTCTGTATACTTTATAAAGATAGGTTAACATGCCGATATGACATTTATTATTTTATCAAATATTAAACAACTGTTAAGTACCAGGCAGTTTTCTAGGTGCTGTTAATTCAGTTGTCATGTTTACTTTCACAATTGTCCTTTTCAAATCAAATATATTTATTTTCTAAACAATGGTGAAAATATAATGAATTCCTCAGGATAAAAAAGTTTTTAAGTTTTGAAAATCCAGTAGTTGAGCATAATACTATACGAATTGACTATTGAAACAGGACTTGTAGAAAGTATAAATAATAGAAAATAAGATCAATGGATATGACAGAGCATTTTTAAAATTAGTAGCCAAGTGGATAATCTTTAATTAAATATCAAAAGGATAGACATTCAGTTTCTGTTCTTACTATGTCATGTTCAGTTTTCTTTAGCAAGTGAAAGTGAGATTCGAGCCCGCCCAAGAAAGCTTCAGGATCCTGGTCAGCCAGACCCCCTAACCTGGCCCTGCTGAGTGACTGCCTGTGGGTGCCCTAGAACGTCAGGTCACGGGTGCCATGGCTCTGTGATGCTGGTGCAGCCCCTGAAAGAGTTGGCAGCTAAAGGCAACTGTAACTCCACTCCCAGCAGTTCCAAGTTAATGGAATATATCTGTAGGCAAGTAATATATTTGAGGAAGCAAGTCCTTCCTCAAAGGGGGTTGGAGAACTCTGTTTCACATGGAGGACAACTGAGTGAGAACAAAGATCCACCTCTGTGAACACAACACATTATAGCTGTTGACTGGATTTTCCAAGATAGTCATGATTTTGTGTTATTTATTCTTCTCAATGGGGAAATTCCATAGAAATACAACTAAATTTACTTTTTATCTTTAATGTTTAGTAAGCCTTTAGTTTTAAGTACAATTAATTAAGACATGTTCTTTATCAGACCATATGTTTCACTTTTTTGGCTGAGAAAATATAACCTCTTTAATCACACAATTTATTTTGTTTATCCACTTATCGGGAAGATGAAACAAATATGTGTCCATTTGATCCATTGTCTACAACATGAGCCATGACTGACAGTCAAAATTCTCCAAAAGGACCTTATGATAGGAACTTTTAGAATCCATAGTGATGATGGTAATGATAACTTACATTAAATTGTAACTAATTTTTTCTCAGTTCCATGATGAGTAATTTGTATGCATTATGTCAAGCCAGACTCACACAGACTTTAGAAGTGGATGCTGTTATCTTTTTACAAATCAGAGAATTTATTTGGAGAAGTCAGCAATGTTGTTCAAAGTATCAGAGCTAATACAAATGAGCAGGGACTCTCATACTGTTCTCTCTAAATACCCTGTCCACTATCAGACCAGGTTGCTGAGGGAGAATGGATTCAGCCTACAGATATATTACATTAACTTGGAACAAGTGTCAGAGGTAATCACTAATTCTTTCTGGGATTGTATCTCATATAATAATTACAGACACTGTTGAATTTTGACTTTTGACTAGGAAGCAGTATATCGGTATTATGAGTCTGGGCTGACAATAGATAGCTTAGGTTACAGTTATGTTTTTATGTCTGGAGCCAGTAATTTAAACTTGATGTCCCTTATTTTTCTTATTAATAATTGGGAATAACAATAATTGGTTGTTTCTGATGATTAACTGTAGTATCACATGTATATCACTTAACACAGTATATGTATGACAGATGGTAAACACCAAGTAAGTACAAATATGTCTATTGTTGCTGCTAATGATACTGTTGTTTGATAGCTTCTAACAGCCATGCACCATTCTATTAAAAGTCAATACCAATATTTAACCTTGAAACTAGAGCAGCGGTTCTCAACCTGTGGGTCGCGACCATCAGAAAACACATATAGCATATCAGATATTTACATTACGGTTCATAACAGTAGCAAAATTACAGTTATGAAGTAGCAATGAAAATAATTTTATGGTTGGGGGTCACCACAACATGAGGAACTGTATTAAAGGGTCACGGCATTAGGAAGGCTGAGAACCACTGAACTAGAGGAACTCATCCTTAGTTATAAGGACTGAAGAAATTCTAATACTTTCTGTAAAATAAGGTAGCTGGTTCACAAATATGATGTATGAATACTATATACATACATTGTCGTGGGTATTGAAAGCCCAATAATAAATATAAACTGATCTCCTGCTCTGGACCTTTCAGTTTCCTGTGTTCTGCAGCATGCTTTGTGACATGCAGAAAAAGAATAGTACATATGATACTGATCCTCTTATGTTTCAAATGGCAACACAGAACTTTAAACATAATAATACAAATAAGGACCACAGAGAGAGGGTCTCTACCTTTCTGGAAGGGGAAGAGCTCAAGAAATACTAAATAAAATGCCAGTCTGTAGAGATGATATACTATAGAATAAATATATAGAAAACTGTAGACATTGAGCTGGGTTTGTCTTCAATTAAAAATATGTTTTCAAGTGTGAAAAGATGCAAAAAAATTCCACCAAAAATGATTATGTGTATACTAACCTCTTAACTGAAAAAATAAAGCCTTATTACTACAAGTCAAGCCCTTCGTGAACTGCTGGGGAGTCGACATGATTATTCCCAAGATACAAGCATCTCTACATACCCTTTGTGCTGCTCTGCTACAGTGAAGAGTAGGGTTATTCAATTCCTTGAAGGGCATTGAATCCCTCCCTAAAACTCTATTTCACACATGCAATATTATCTTACGTGAGCTAAAAGTATGACATATTAGATATTAAAGTTCAGCACTAGTTTCTTAATATGTCCGACACCCTCATTCATCTATTACATTCTCATGGAATAGTTTCCCCCTTTTTTACACATAAGGAGTTTTTAAAAGAAATTGCTTAGGGTCACATGGATAAGTGGGAGAACTGTATAGTGGATACGTTTCAAATATTTGTTTTACCAAATACTACCTGTGAGACCTTGGGAAAATGTAATCTCTGAAAACCCTGGTATCCTAATATACAGAATAGAGGAAATAGTAATATCAATGTTATAGAATTGCTACAAAATTTAATACAATAATGCATACAATGTAGATAGCACAGTGCCTCAACCAAAGTAAATGCTAAACAAATACCTGTTTTTATCCTCCTAAAATCCTCAAAAGTTGACACTTGGGATTTGTAAGAGACATAGGCGACTTGGCCATGGGAGGTGAATCTTATGCATGCTGGGTATAAGTAATTGTTAGAGAGCAAGATTGCCTATAGGAGCAGGGCTAAAATGATTGCTACTGTGTTCTTATCTCCTGCGATGAAATTAACCCAAATTCTTAATGCTTGAGGACCCTCCAACATCCACAGAGCAGGTCTTTCCATCAAGGACCACACTCCACTTAAGCTTGAAATGCCTTCTGAAACTCTGGGGAAAGTTTTGAATTTTCTGGAGAAATTTGAACGGAGCAATTGTAATGAATTCACAAATGGCATCTTCCCCAGACTGAGGAGTAATAAAAATAGCTCTGAGCTCTCTTCACCTGTGGTCAGGGAAGCAACCCTTACCTGAACAGCTAATTTTATGGTTAATGACAGCAAACACTAAATGTTAATTTCTCATATATTTCCAAGGAGGAATACTATCAATACTCTAATCAAAACATTTCCAGGCTGGGTCAGTATATAGATCCCTGCAAAGCCAAAATACTCCTAACTGCAGAACCTCTGAATTGAAGTTGAAAAAAAAACATTGTAAAAGTAATTCCAGAAGATTGTTTGGAGGCAAAACTTGTCACTTCTAGGCAGGCAAGGGCAATTGCAAAGAATAATGGGTTGTTTGCAAAAATCTCCAGGAGGGAGGTTCCCCCTACATATTGACATTTCTATTTGGCCTTCCCTGGAGGGTGGGGTTGCAGGGTGTTGTCAGGACAATAATAAATTAGCCCATGAAAAGCCCTTCTTCCACTTGTGAGTCCTGGTGCCCAGAAACAGTAAGTTTGAATCAATTCACTGAGAGTTCTACATGAGGTTTGAAAAATTATATATTGCAAAAACCAACCAACTTCTGTAACCCCCACAGGCATTTCTTTTCCCTAAAACAATACTGCCCCAACAAGGGAATTTGAAAGAGAATGGTTTGAAACATTCTTTCATGTGGGAAGCTCAGAAAGATTTAAAGGGACCATTCCTGACCTTCTCTGAGAAACATTTTGATTTAATCCCTTTTATATTACTCTGCCTTTGCAAGAAGCTTCTTTGAAACTTTCTCAGGTTGGATAGAACTCATGAATAAAATTTGCCTGGTTTACAGGCTACTGCTGAGCTCTGAGCTGTTTCAAGAGAAAACAAGCGAATGCCTTCATCCCAAGGGTGAAAATCAGTCAAGTTCTCCAACCTCGTGATATTAAGGATACTATTCAATGTAGCCTCAAATCTCAAACCCCGTTATTTTACAAAAACCCCTGCATACACCCCTACTCCCTCTTCCTTCCCTGATATTAATTTTCCCAATCTTTCTCCTCCCCCCATATCAGCCGCATTTCATCTTTCTAGAAAGCTCTTGTCTTACCTTTTACTTCAAAATCACATCTTTCTCCCTTTATCACATGGGTTCCTATACATTAGACTTTGTTCCTTCTAATGGGGACCTTCATAATCCTAAATAAATTGGATCCTTGTAACTGTTCTTTTTAAAAGCTTATACTTTGGTTCCCAATTGCATAATGGATCATTGTGTGCATTTTTGCCTATGTGTTTGCTGTTTTGCTCTCTCAGTTGATTGAAACTTTCAGAAAGATCAGGTACCACATGTGTTTTTTTGCATTATGAGAAGGAGAGGAGAGAGTTAAGGGGAATTTAAAAACAATAATAAATAAAAGACCCGTTTACAAGGGAACTTCCAATAAGATTAACAGGAATAATGGAGGCCAGATGGAATATGTCCATCAATTCCTGTAAGCCAGTGTGCTTTATAAAGTCACTACGAACACTGAATGAACAAATACTGAATTATATAGTTCCTAGAGTGTAAACACAGGTTTAGGTTTCTATGAGCTTCTGGTCACAGCATTTTTGGCGACCAAAATACCATTTGCCTTACGTAGGGTTATTTGTCAGCATCCTTAAAAACAAGCTGGTTTGAAAGTACCGAAAACTTATTCTTTAAACATTTTTTTCAATTAATATTCTTTTGTATTAGCTGTAGGTGTACAGCATAGTGGGTAGATAATCATACACTTAACAAAGTCCCCCCCCCCCTAATTTTCCAGTACTCACCTGGCACCATACATAGTTATAAGAATATTATTGACTGTCGTCCTTATGCTGTACGTTACACCCCCGTGACTATTTTGTAACTGCCAATCTGTACTTTTCACTCCCTTCCAGTCCCAAGCCCCTTTCTCTCTGGCAACCATTAGTCTGTTCTTTGTATCCATGAGTCTGTTTCTGTTTTGTTTGTTCACTTATATTGTTTTTTAGATTCCACATATAAGTGAAGTCATATGGTATTTGTCTTTCTCTGACTGACTTATTTCATTTAGAATAATACCTTCTAGATCCAACTATACTGTTGCAAATGGTATGATTTCCTTCTTTTTTATGGTCAAATAATATTCCATTTTATATATGTACCACAGCATTTTTCTCCACTGGTCTACTAATGGGCACTTGGATTGCTTCTATAGCGTGACTCTTATAAATAATGCCGCATTGAACATAGAGGTGCATATATTCTTTCAAGTTAGTGTTTTGTTTTTGTTTTTGCTATATACCTAGAAGTAGAATCACTGGGTTATAAATAATTCCTTTTTTTTTTTTTGAGAAACCTCCATATCATTTCCTATAGAAAATTCACTCATTTACATATCATTTTTCCTGTATAACATGAAGTAGCTATGTTTTTAAATTCCTATTCAGCCTCCTGCCCTACAACTTGGCAAAGAATTAGACATTACAGCAAAATCACAAGGAAAAAAATAGATATATTGAACTTCATTAAAAAAATGTTGTGCTTCAGAGGATAACATGAAAAAAGTGACAACATAACCCATAGAATGGGGAAAAATGGTTGCAAATTTTTTATATGATAAGGGACTTGTATCTAGATTATATAAAGAACTCTAAACAAAAATAAAAACAGGCAAAAAATCTAAATAAGCATTTCTCCAAGGAAGATATACAAATGGCCAGTTCAATTTCTAGGTATATACCCAATAGAAATGAAAATATATGTGCACACATAGATTTGTATTATTCATAACTGCCAAAAGTGGAAATGTTCTAAATGTCTATCAATGAGTAATGGTACATCAATACAATGGGCTATTACCCTATATAATAAAAGGGTAATATGCAAATAGACTGAACGGCAGAACAACCAAACAACCAATCAAAGCATAATATGCTAATGATATGCTAAGTCTGCTCAACCACTTGCTATGACATGCACTGACCACCAGGGGGCAGATGCTCTGACCGGTAGGTTAGCTTGCTGCTAGGGTTGGCTGATCAGGACTGAGGGAGATGGGCCAGACACACCCTGGGGCCCTCCTGCGGTCCCTCCCCAGCCTGATCGTGCACTGGTGGGGTCCCTCAGCCTGGCCTGAGCCGTCTCGCAATCCAGGACCCCTTGGGGGATATCGGAGAGCCAGTTTCAACCTGATCCCACAGGCCACTCCCCTTGGGAGGGTGCCAGACACAGGGCTCATGGCTGGCGACCACTGCTGTGGCAGTGTGAGCCTCTCCTGATCAGGACCGACTGGGTGCGAGCCCGAGGCAAGTACAGCGGGGCCAGGTTGAGCATGAGCAGCAGGTAGGAGCTGACGGTAGTGTTGGACTGCAGGTTTCAGCCCAATCCCTGAAGGCCACCCAGAGGGACCCCACCTGTGCACAAATTCATGTACTGGGCCTCTAGTACATTCATGAAAATGAAGTACTGATGTATGCCACAACATAAAAACATTGTGATAAGAGAAATAAGCTGGCCACAGAAGCCCACTGGTACTGCAATTCTATTGATATGAAGAATCCAGAAAATAGATTAATGGTTGCTTATAGCTGAGGGTGGTATTGAGAAGATAGAATTGCACATACAGGTGAAATATACTAAAACCCACTCAGTTGTATACTTTAAATGGGTGAATTGCATTTTATGTAAATTATATATCAATACTATTTTTTAAAAAGAAATGACATTTGTAAGGAAGAGACCTAGGTGCTAAGACCTAAATGATCAGTCATGGTGGAGAGTGAAAATAATATTCCAGGAAGGAAAACAGCTAATGGAAAGACCCAGAGGCCTAAAAGAACTCATTATAGTAGAACTGACTAAAACTAGTGTTGACAAAATGTAGTTAAAGTGTATGAAAATGGCAGAAATGAAAACCATAGGCATGAACTTGATAGAAAATAGGCAGGAACTTGATGGCATCTGAAGGATTTTAGGCTCATTCCTAAGTCAAATGAGTAGATATTGAAAACCTCTAAATAGGAAAGAGACATGATATGATCGGACTTTTCAAAACTATTGTGGGTCAGTTTTGTGGAGAATGGATTAGAAGAAGAGTTGAGTGGAGGTAGGCACCTGGGTTAGAAATCTCTAGTGAATCAATCCTTTGGCATTGAATGCAGAAGTTTCCCAACATCCTCTCTGTTTTCATGGGGAAGACAAGGTACTTCACTGCCAACAGACTTTGGGGAAGCAAGACTGATGCAAAATTTAAGGAGACACTCACTCTCAGGATCATTCTAGTGTAGGGTCAGCACTTGCAAGACTTTGAGAATGAGTGCTGTCTCTTTTAATTTCACACCCCACACATGGCTTGCAATGCCCTCCTCCCAGCCCTCATGGGAAGTTTAGGAGTTTGATCCAGAGGAAAATCTACTGTGTAGCCGATTTTTGAACAGAAGCAAGTTTCTTGACTTCTTTTGGGCTTAGATTGGTCACATATAAAATGAGATTCATGTTACCTACCTCATAGTGTGGTTCTGGAGCATTAAATTTTTAAGATGACAACTTTGAAGCTTATACCAAGAGGCCAAGGGATTTGAGAAGCACTCAATGACTGGAAGTTTTTGCTGTAATACTTTAAAATGAGTTATGTAGCTAGCTCCCCTGGTGAAAAAGGGGGAAACAAAAGAAAAAAAGTGTGTGGGGGGGGATTTCAAACAGGCTTTTACAAGATCAGCTCCTTTACTTGAGACATAAGTCTTTTTACCAGTTGGTCCAAACATTATTTATTCAGCCTCATTTCCTTACATGGTAATTTCCCATGAGGCCTCTAGGCTCCAGGCAAGCAGCAATTCTCACCCTTCTGAGTGTGTAGTCATACCTTTTTATAACTCCATGTATTCCAGAACATACTGTTGTGTTTTTTCCCCCATATGTAATGCCCATTTCTGTTTGTTCACCCAGCAAACTCCAACTCATCTTCTGAAAATGTGATGTCTTTGGTAATTTATCCCATATCCCTAGAAAAAGTGAATTGTCATGCCTATCCGATACCCTGTAACACTTCATTTAGGTTTCATGAATTTACTTAACATGTTATATGCTATGTAACATGCTATATGTTATGTTACATATGCCTATTTAGAAGACTGAAAATTTTTGAAGGCAGGAGGTGTGTGTGTGTTAACCCATGTAACTCTAGTAAGCAGCATATACTTTTCAAGCTCAGGTTATATCCCTTTTTATTTATTCATTCATAAGCACGTATTGAGTTTCTATATGAGGTAGTTCCTATGCTTGACCAAAAAAAAAAAAAAAAAAAAAAAAAAAAGCAGGGGGGATTATAAAGTACAGAAGGAACTATATTAGAATAAAATTATCTAAGTTCAGAAGCTATTATTGTAAACTATTATCTTTGAAGATGCAAATGACAACTTTAAAAATAAAGACATTATAAAATCCTACCTCAGAGAACTTTCATTAAGGCACACGCTTAATGGCAGCCACAGAACTGCAGAACATTATAGGGACATTAGCTGTCATTTCAGACAAGGTCTTTTGTTTCTGAGGATGTTATCACTTAGGAAAGTTAAAACCTATATGTAGGTAGGTAATAGTGACTGTTCAACCATTTTGATGTTATAATAACCATCCTTAACCCATTTCATGACACTAGAGTGGTATTTTGGTATTAATATTGATACTAAAACCTGACAAAGATGTTATTTTCTAGTAATATTACAAAATGATAACCCTCATGAACATAGATATAAAAATCCTTAACAAAATTAACAAATTGAGTCCAAAATTATATTGAAAGAATCATATACCTTGACCAAGTTGGTTCTTTGCAAGAATGCAAGTTTGCTTTAATATATGACAATCAATACATCACCACATTTATAGAATGAAAGAGGAAAGAGAGATGATCACCACTATAAAGGAAGAAAAAACATTTTTCCAAATTCAGTAGAGGTTCATGATAAAAGCTGTCAGCAAATTAAAAGTACAAGGAAACTTCCTCAAACTTACACACTTAAGGCTGACGTAGTGACTATTTCCCGTGAAGATTGAGAACAGTAAAGAATGCTTACTTTCCTATTTCTGTTATACATTATACTATACAATATGCAAGTTCAATATGCAAAGGCAATTGCATGTATATATTTTAGCAATAAACACCTGAAAATTTAAATATAAACTTGAAAAAGCATTTACAATAAACATAGCAGAAGAAATGCAAGACCCTTTACAGCAAATTACAAAATATGCTAAGAAAAAAGTAAAGAACTAAATAAGAGATATGCCATGTTCATGGATTGGAAAAACCAATACTATCAAGATGTCTATTCATCTTATTTGATTTATAGATGCACAGTAATCTAAAAATCCTAACAGTTTTTTTATAGAAATGGAAAAAATTGATTCTGAAATTTGCATAAAGAGGCAAAATACCTTGAATAGGCAATGCAGTCCTGAAATAATAATTGGCAGAATTACCCTACACTTCAGGGCTATGACTAAAATAAGGCAAGTGAAGCACGTGGTGCAAAATTTAAGGAGGCAAAGTCCTGCAGCGATGCCCTGGAATTCTAACACCCTGAGTGTCCTAGGTTGAATTTTGTGTTCTAGGTGCGTGCTTGCCTGCCCTCCCCCTCTATCAAGGCCTGCTATGAAAATGTGGTAATCAAAACATTGTAGTAACTTATAAAGGTAAACAAAGTAGAGCCATAGAACACAATAGAGGTTCTGAGTAGATCTGACATATATGGTGATTTCATCTTTACAGAGAGGACAAGATAACACAAAGAAGAAAGTATTTTCAACACATGGTACTAGGAAAACTAATTGTATTAATTGAGATGAGTCCAAAATCTAGACATAGAAACTAAAACTGTGAAACTTTCCAGAAGGAATATATAATAATATTTCAGAAACCTGGAGTGGACAAAGATATTCTCAGAGAAGACACAAATGGTGAAAACCATACTTTTTAGAAAAAAAGATTTTAAAAATGTGAACTGTACTTCATATACATGAAAAATTTTATTCATCGAGAGACATCATTAACCATGTCAAAGATATGACATAATCTAAGAAAATACTTGTAATACACATATCTGAAAAAGGCCTTATGCTTTGACTGTAAAACCCCTACAGATCAATAATAAAATGGCAAATAACCCAATGAATGACATACCTCCAAGACATGAATAGAAACTTCACAAAAGAAGATAAATAAAATTGCAACAGTACATGTTGATGATGATGAGGGACAACTGGAACTCTCACAACATTGTTGTGATATATAAACTTTTGGGAAATTGTTCACCGTTTTCTCATCAACTTAAACATGTAGGAATTTATCCAAGAGAAATGAAAACTTGTGTTCAAAAAGACTTGTATAAGAATTTAAAAGCTATTTCAATTAAAATATCCCTGAACTGAAATAACTCAAATGTTTATCAACCGGAGAATAAACAGAAATATTTATTTAAATGCAGATAAAGAAATGTTATTCATCAGTACATTACAACAACAATTTTGAACTGCTAAGAAACACAGCAACACTAATGCATCCCCAGTCATTAGAGCAAATAGAGAAAGGCAGGCACAAAGTATATATTTTGCAAGATTTCATTTTGTTTTTAAATGAAGTTCAATAACAGGCAAAACTAATCTATGGTGATAGATGTCATAACAGCAGTCCCCTGTGATTTGGATGAGAATTAACATTAAGTGAGTACAGAAACTTTCTAGGCTAGTGGAAATGTTCTTTATCTGGGTTGAGATGTTGTCTGTATAAGTATGTACAACATTTGCCAGCCCTCATCAAATTATACATTTAACATCTGTACATTTTATACTATGTGACTTAAAAAAAATAGAACCACAACTGGTCACTAATTGTGACTCAACTGACTCACCTATCAAATGGGACTATTATTACATTAACTGCCTGAGTCATCTTCAGAAATTTGAAGATTAAATGTGATAAATGCTATATAAAGTGTAAGTATTACTATTTCTTCATTTCCTATTTTCTTCTGGGAAGTGTGAGATTTTTATCAACATGTTTAAGGATTCATTGGGGGTAAATCTTATATCTGGTGTAATTTAAAGCCCTACTTTAAATATTTTCCATCTTTGTCGATACTTTAATATTCTGCCATGATTATTTCCTGCAAATTTTTATTTCTATTTGCTCCAAAACACCAATAAATGTTTAAAATTAAGAATAAATAAATGGGACCAACAAATGCTGCTAACATGTTTTGAAAGGTTTCTAAGCACCTGGCTCTATGCTCAGCACTTGGCCATGCATCTTACTCATCAGGAGACATCATTAACCATGTCAAAGATACGACATAGTCTAAGAAAATACTTGTAATACACGTATCTGAAAAAGGCCTTATGCTTTGACTATAAAACCCCTACAGATTAATAGTAAAATGGCAAACAACCCAATGAATAACATACCCCAAGACATGAATAGAAACTTCACAAAAGATAAATAAAAAAAGATAAAATAAATATTCAAGTTTTACAAATCTGAAGACAGAAATTTCTACCCTTTTTATGTCAATAGGGGAAATGAGTGGGAAATCAACCAGAACCCAGACAGAAGAGAAGAAATGTGAACTAGAAAAATGCCACAGTAAAGGCCCTTGAGAGCTACAGACACAATAACACCATCCATGAATGTATTGAAGAAATTAAAAGAGATTTCACCTAACTTCACAGCCAGGCAACTGACATGTGTCTTCCCATTTTCAACTAATTGAGTCATCACTCAATGAAAATCCATGTTGAAATTGTATAGCTCATAAGCCACGGTTTCCCATCCATGAGGCCAGCAGTCTTGAACATAACCTGACAGCAGCAACATCACAGATTGACAAATCAACATGGTTTCCATAGAACCCAAGGCCAATTTGGGGGGATGTTGTGTCCATGAAGTATAGGTTTATGAAAAACTCAGTTCTCTCATTCAGTTTATCACAACCCACTGAATCATTTTCCCAAAGTATCTCATGCTTTCTTATTAAGTGGAAACATCAATCACATCCTTTCAAAGATCTTTAAGTAAAAATGACTCTGGAATTAATCAGATATGAAAGTCAGTGTAGGATTCCCCCCCGCCCTCATATCAATGTCCAGTTATCGAAAGGCACAAGACTGGTAACTGATACAAACTAGTCATAAATGGATGAAGATTCATCTTTTATTTATACTTTAAGGATTTGAAAAATGCCTTTAAATTGCATTCTTTTAGGCCAAGTTCCATTAATGTGTTTCTTCAACTATAATCCTTGATACCTGAAGCCCTATTTCATGTAAAATTCTCCTCACCTCTTTCCACAGGAGAAGGATTTAATAATATCAATAAACTGCCATACACTTAAATTTTGGAATATTAAATTGTTTTTCATAAGAAAAATTTAAAAATGTGACGAGTAGAAAATTCTTACCAGATACAACAAGAAACAGGGCCTAAATCCTTAAATTTATGCATACCCAGGAGAACACAGATTATGCAAAGCCAAATAGATACTTTGATTTCCTTTTTGTCTTGAAATTGAAGCAAAACTGCATTCATGAAGCAAAGATGAGTAAGTCATTTCTTGCATAAAGATTTCTCATCTTCCAGACCCTGGTTGGAAAAGTCAGCCTCTTCAGGATCATTCAGAACGATTTTACTTTTCTTAAATTTGAACTTATTCCATTAATCACACAGTCTAACGAAGTAACCTAATAGAATCTGTTGCAAACAGGTCTTTGACATGCAGAGTGAATTTTTGTTTGCCCTACTTGGTCTCACATTTCATTATGATTAAAATGTCAGTAATATTTTGCCTGCTAGGAACGCCCATTTTCCTTCCATTTTTCTATCTTTCTCAGAACCCTAGATTGAATATTTTACAAGTTGCAGTAAATCTTTGTTATTGCTTTTGAAAATTACAAACTGTGGAGCCTATGCTGGCATTTTGATAAATGGTTTTTGCACATGTAGACTTGTCAAACATTTATAGAAAAAATTAGAAATCCATTCTTGGCTTATTATAATCTTGCATGGGATCTTGGAATCCTATGTAATAAAAGGCTAATATGCAAATAGCCTGAATGGCAGAACAACCGAACCGGTCACTATGACGTGCCCTGACCACCAGGGCGTGCACGCAGAACATGGCAGGTGTCGACAGGAGGTGGCAGAGCATGGAACATGACAGATGACAGCTGTGGCAGGATGATGGAGCAGGTAAGCGGGGGCACCAGACTAAGGCAGGGCTCCAGTTGCTGTCAGAGGGGTGAGCCTCTGGTGGTTACTGAAAATTCTTTGCTCCCATGTGCCGCGGTCCTGCCTGGTGCTCGCACTCGCTGCTGGCACCAGTCCCAATCACACCCACTGCCAGCAGTGGTGCTGCTGCTTGCACTGGCTGCTGGTGCTGGCCCCGATCGCTCAGCGCCATCAGCAGGTGGGAGAGGCAGCTGCTGGCCCCGATCGCCCCTCAGGGTTTCTCCGCATCTTCCTGTTCCTGAGGGGCGATCAGGACTGGCAGCCCCTGCTCACACCCACTGCTGGTGTCGGCCCCAATTGCTCTGCACCATCAGCAGGTGCGAGCAGGGCCGGTGCCATCAGCATGTGGGAGCGGGGCTGCTGGCAGACAGGGGACGGGGGCAGCAGCAGAAGGAGCCAGGCGGGGACATGGATGATGGTTCGAGACCCACCCCTGTGCTCACTGCAGCCTTGTGGCCCACAGTTCCTTTCAAGGTGCACGAATTTGTGCACTAGGCCTCTAGTAAAAATTAAGGCTTCATCAAGGTAGCAGGCTGTGTTCCTCCACAATTCAGCTCATAAGCTCTCCTTTCATTGTGTTCATCAAATACTATAAACTTACTGTCTCCTTCTGTCTTCCCCTCCATCCGTATGCCATGTAACATTGAGAAATGTATTGATTAGAGTCATGTAGAAACAATTTGATGGGCTGAATGTTTCCTTCATTTAATTCTGCCTTACCTCTTGCTTTGCTACAAGTTTAAATATATTTTACTGCCTGTCTTCAGAATGCTAACAATGGTAAGAACTGTTAAATTGGCAGTTGGGAGAAATTAAGGGGGGCTCAAGGGAAAAAATGAAACAAAATATTTTAGAGAAGAGGAACCCAGAGATTTTACAAGTTTTCTTTTAAATATTTGGAATTTGTACTATAATGTTTTTAGTAAGATTGAAAAACATTAAATTTGATATGTATTAAATTAAATACACACACCTATATTTATTTCTGTTATTGATCCACTTATTCATAAATTTAAATCTAACTATATACACATCCATATCTAACTCTATATAAAAACACGTATTTACACCAATAACTCCAGCTTCAGACACCATAGTGCTTGCTTCCACAATTTTAACTTTCTTCCCTAACACAGAGAGACTAACTTTCACTACTCACAATAGATTTACTTATTTGCTCAACTCTAAAATTTACATCAGATTTCAGAATAGCTAATGCATATAATTCTGGATAACCTACTAACTAGAGTTATTTAAAAGAACTTTTATTTTTGTCTTTAGCCTGAGGACACACAGTTAAAATACTGTGTTCAAGAATTATTCCTTCATACGCTCCTTGTTTATACTCTTCATTTGAATTACAGTTAGATTCATGTGTTTCTGTTCTTATTCCACTTACCCCAACCCTTGCTGATTTTATTATTATTACTTTTTCAAGTATGGGAAATAGAACATGGTTCTAAAAGCCAGTTAGTTTTTAAAATAATGTACTCAGAGAAGTGTTACCATCAATCCTCTCCTGCATTCATTCCACCATATTCCCGTGCCTCATCCTATCCACCCTCTTCCCACCCCACCACCATGGGAATCCAATCTCATGAATTTCTAATCTGTCCTTTCTGTATTTTATTTTTCATTAAAAAGATAACATAGATACTCCCTTGTACTTAGCTTTTTATAACCAGAAATACTTCCAGGGAATAATTACCCTCTGAACATTGACCACTCCTTTGAAATTAATCCTAACCCCTTCCATTGTTCTTTACTGCTGCACCGTCTGTGTTTCCGACATACTATTTTCTATAATGTACAATGGTTTTATTCCTTTGTTGTACTTTTCTTCCAGTCTGCCCTCATACAACCAAACCTCAATCGAGTGTGTTAGGAAATGTACAAAGACAGTGTATATTTTGTTTTTTTTCCCCCCGAGACTTGCATCACTAGCTTCTAGAACAGTGCTTGGTACATATGTAGTAGCAATAAATATTTGTTGAAGTACTGAATCAATACACTACTTTAAATATATAATACTATATTGAGAGTGGGATACTTTTGAGTTGTGGTTTTTCAGATATCTGTTTAAAAATTTTGTTTTGGTATATATTTTTTTCATCAATGTTCTCCCATTTTCCACAATGGTCATATGTGACTTGAGTTATTTTTAAAAAATACATTAAAATATTTATATAAATAAATGTGTTCTGGTCATCCCTTCAATGCTCAAAATTTCTTGTATATATGATCATTATTAGAATAAATTCAAAGAAAGGATTTTGACTTCTCTGAAACTCATTACACTGCGAAATCTGGGCTTTAAAATCAGACTGACCATCTGTTTGAATTATAAGGTGACCACTTATTATATTATTTGAGACAAATAATTTATTGCCTCTGGACATCTGTGTTATCCATTCGTAAAATGGCAATAATGGTATCTGGCTGGTTCGAAAGCATTTTGAGGTAAATGTATATTGTTCAGCTTAAATGTAAGTTCAAACTCTTTAGTAAAGATATTTAACAGCCATTTGAGACAGGTGTACATGATATAGGAGAACTTAGAGAGCTGAGGACACACCTGAGAGTCAGGAAAACAGATGGTGTAGAAAGTATGACACCATCCTCCCGGTATGCCAAGGGTGGACATGTCATCAAATGGCTCCAGATGAGGATGCTACCTGTCCTTGCCACATTCACAGCTGCATACTTTAAGTATGGCTCTGTGCCCTTCCCTCTGCACTTAGGGTCTCCTTTATTTCATTAAGTAACTTAATATTTTCCTGTAAGTCACCAAGAGTCAGTTTGTATTGTTTGTAACCAAAGAATCCACCCTGATACATTGGGTCACTCAACAATATCACACAACCCTGAGGCTGCCAACTCTTACCCTCATCTCAACCCTTTCTTTTTACCTCCTTCATCTCAGCCTCAGTGTGAGGAATCAGGAGGGTGAATTGCTCCACCAATGCTTACAAATCAGTAGCAATGTCAGAGTTGCTGAGGTGGAAGAGAATCAGGTCACCTACACAAAGCGACAAGCAATTTTAGCAAAGGAACCATGGTCTCTAAGGCTGCAATCAAAAGAGCAAGACTGTAGCTCTGAAACTTGGGAGGGCCACCGGACCCTTATCTGCTGCAATAAGAGGCAGATCTCTGCGTGAAATGTCAAATGCACATCTCACTATGTAAAAATGAAACAGTCAGAAGGACCTATTCTTAGTCACTGGTGTAGAAACATTTCAATGTCTCACTCCCTCTTTCTCCTCCCCTCACTCTTTCTTGTAACAGACAAGAGGAGGCGGTAATAATGAGGTTCATTTTTCTGAATGTTAATTGAGATGAGTGAGAATTAATGATCCCAAGAAGAATAAGCAGTATGATTACCTTCTTATTATCCTTTAAGTAATAAAATAGCGAAGTCTAAAAATTAAATAAATAGGTGATGCATTGGCACAGTAAGAGGTAGATCCAGGATTTGTACTCATTGGAAAGCACGCCAAAATCTCTGACAAGTAGGAATATCTCTGTCTCCAGGCTTTCCCAGTCCCTACTAAGGAGACCAGTAATGACAATAAAAGGTAAAACTTCAGTGATCCCTACAACCCAGGCATTTCAGGTGCAACTGAGACTTGGGACATCAGATTGGGGCACAACGCTTTAGAGGATCTGTAAGTGACTCAGTATAAGTAAAGCTAAGGACACGTGAGCAACGGTAGCATTTGGGGCCAGGAAAGCAAACAAGGGGCAGATTGTGGGGTGTCCTGTTTGTCCTGGGAGAGTCAAAAAGCCTCTGAAAGATTTTGAACAAGGTGGATGCATGGCCACCTTTGCATCTTAGGGAAGTCACATGGATGTCTGGGTGGAGAATGAATTAGAATGGAACAAGGCTGGCTGCAGCGAGATAGCTAGGAAGCGTGTGTCGGAATCCAGGACAGAAACAAAGAGGCTCGGAACTCCTACAATGCACAGGGTAGACACATTGGGACCGAACATTTAAAATTTAAAAATGGATATGCTGTGCTGACGTGGGCCAGAGGAGGAATTAGTGGGCGTGGAGGAAGGTGGCTGGCTTGAAAGGCTACAGAGAGTGATGTGACTTAGTGAAGGGGTGGGGGAAGCTGTTCATTCTGAGAAGGTTGAACCAGAGGACCCAGCAGGACATTTAACCCCAGATGCAGACATGAGCAGCCCCAAATGAAGATGCCCCTTTGGAATCATCTTTTTCCACCAAAATAGCAACAGTGTGAGCTTACATGCAGGCAGAGGAAAGGAGAGCACATCTTTAATGAGATGAGGAAATGTGAACTCAGAGAAAATCAGGGGAAGTGAAGGATGAGGATACTATGGAGGGAGAAGAGAAAGCTACAGTCAACATATGAAGAAATGACACTCACAGGGACCTAAGAACAATTAGATCAGGAAGGCCATTCCCACAGTTCTTGTATGGGCTCTGTTCTCCTGTGGTTGAATGAGTTATAGATCTCTTCTCATTGGCAGCTGCTCAAGATTTCTGCATTTCAGATCATCAGACTTTTGAAGTGAAATCAAATGAGTCTTCCGAGGCTTTTGAATGACGTGGATCAGTTTTTGACATTTGGCCACATTGCCCCAGGATAGAGCTGTCGTGTAGAAACTTCCAGAGAGGACTGGGCAGTAGTTTATAGAGGAACCCATAGCAACCGGTGGGCACTACCAACTCTGGGCAGGATTTGTGCCCCAATCCGATGCCTTCCCATGGCGAGTATGAAAGTCCAATATGGAATTCAGCTGCCTTAGCAGATGCCACACTTTAGGCTCCCCCTACAACCTTGAATCTTTTCTGGTCTAAGTTGCTTGGAGAGCAGCCAGCAAAAAAATAACTGAACAAAAAGTTCCTGCAGGTAAACAAATGAATTCTTCCTAGGAAGCTTGCTGTTTTTATGGTTCAAATAACTGTTAGAGCAGCGGTTCTCAACCTGTGGGTCGCGATCCCTTTGGCAGTCGAACGACACTTTCACAGGGGTCGCCTAAGACCATCCTGCATATCAGATATTTACATTATAATTCATAACAGTAGTTTTATGAATTAGCAATGAAAATAATTTTATGGTTGGGTCACAACATGAGGAACTGTATTTAAAGGGCCAGAAGGTTGAGAACCATTGTGTTAGAGGCAGATCACAATAAATTCTAATGATTGGGAGGAAAGTAAATGGTAGTCAGAATCCGTGACACAGCCACAGTTATGAGCTTTCAGTCATCTTGTGGCTTTTTCAAACAGTCTGACAGTGTAGCAAAGGTAGCTGGGAATTCACACAATCACCAGAGTAGACAACACACAGCAACTAGACTCGCCCATATTTGCCTTGTGAGCTGGCTGTTAGAATGAGTGTGGGGTGGAGGAAAGGGGTATTGCTAATGTATTCTGCAATGACAAAAAAGGAAGGGGAGCATAAAGGATACAAAGCTCATTGCACTATTAAATTGAACTATGTATATATTTAGCACCCCACCTAAATCCAGAAAGGACAGCATGGAGTGTGATGTCATTATGATAGTTGGGTAGCAAGCTCAGTTTTCAGCCCCTTTGTAGCCAGTGCAAAAAGAGAAACGTGGATAGTTATAAACTACAGTTGGGCCTTGACTTACGAGTTTCCCGACTAACGAGTTTTTTGAGATACCAGCTGTCTCTCCGCCGATTTTTTGCATTGAGTTGATAGAGTAATTTGAGTTAATGAGCTCCTTAACGAGCTCCTTAATGAGCTCGGTCTCGGAACGAATTAAATTCATAAGTCAAGGCCCCACTGTAGTAGTAATACAAAAATTAGTAATAAGTTACAAATATTAGTAATAATATCTTGATGCTAACATGCTGATATGGAGCAGAGTTGAAGACATCTGGGAAAGCCCAGCAGTACTGCCCTGGGTAAGGTGAAATTAAGGGGGGCAGTGTGCTGAGTCTGGACAATCGCATTCAAACAGCACCCAAAAGGAAATGTCAAGGTTGTCTACAACCAGAGTCTCTAAAGTAGTAGTATTTACTGAAGTGCCGTCAATGGTAACAGTATGAAAGATCAGGAGAACCTGTCTGGGCCCTACGTCTGCCCACACAGATGGTAACCAACAGCACGATCCTCAAATACACACACCAGCAACACATGCATCACAAATGTGAAGCAAAGTGAAACGATGAGCAAATGCAGTGGTCACACTTCTTCAGTCAAGGTCGATCATGTCTTTTTAGGGAGAAGATGTGCATTAACTAAAGACACTAGTATCACTAGTAAAATAAACTGTGCTTCTATGTCCACACTTGTGTTTTGGTTTCATACATTTATTATTTTACATCAAGAACTCACCTGTTTTCCCCCCCATTTAAATAAGTTATTAACAACAGAAATGAAAGCAACCCCATAATTCAATTTGCTTATATCTTTTTGATCCTTAATTTATCAATTTATCAAATGTTCTTCTCTCGCAAAACTCTACTTAGAATGTCATCTTAACAACATTTTGTGTCCCTCCCCCGCCCCTAGTTAAATGACGAACTGGACAATCTGTCCTAGAAAGTCAGAGTTGTTGAAGGTAATTTGAATTGTCCAGTAGCAGAATGTAAAAGTGAAGTACATCTAGTAGAAAACAAGCAGTTTGGGTGGCTTCTGTACTATTACTAAACAAATGCTGTTAGCATTTTTGGCATGTCAAGAAGGTCACATGACTGGGCACAATTTCTTATTTTCTCTGCACGTCTTCATGAGTAAAGTTTACAACAGCCATCATTGGATGACTAAGAAATTGATTCATATCATCCTACACAGTCCTCTATCCCCTTAGCTCTCTTTGTAAGCATGCATTTCTTCCAATGTAAAGGAGAAAAGCGATGACTTCAGTTTCAGCCTACTAGGGGCGGAGTGCAGAGAGTCAGAGATCTTGATAAACAGCATCTCTTTCCCGAGGGCCCTGCAGTGGCCCCTCTCCAGGCTTTCCTCTCTGGCAGAGCTGACACACCTTTTGTGAGCGAACCATCTCACATGCCTTCCTTCCCACCTGGATAATGCTGTCTGAGTGCAGAGCTAAGTGAACTCTAGCTGTCCAGCGTGCAAGATGGGAGTCCAGATCACTACGCTGTAGAGCTCTCGTGAGATTTCAACCATTAGCATGGGGATCACTCTACAGGCTCCTGCACGGAGTCCACTACCAATGGTATGCCCTACTGATTGACAGGTACATATCATAGAGCAACATTCCCAGAAGACAGAAGTCCCAGGAAGATCTGGTCAAATCAGCGCCTATTCTCAAAGTCCAAAGCTCAAGTCCAGTGTCTGGACTACACAGAAAGATGTGCATTTGTAGTTTCTGGTATTGCCATGTGACAACTGAAGTTTTATAAACACAGTTGAGAATGAACTTGGACATGGAAAACTGTCCTAATGTGTATCCTTTTCTACTTCCCTCTTTACCTGCTCAGCAGAGAATACATCTAAACTAGAGCCCCAAGTTATAACTCAGCTTCCCTGCTTGCATTCCCCTTCATGAATGTTTCAGTATTTACACTTCTGCTTAATACACTAAGATGGATAGCACTGCCTCCTGATAGATACCAATATTCACTCCCCAGTCACTGCGATGTTTGTTCTTTCCTCTAATTTTTCCATAATAACTCGAGTTCATTTTCACTGCCCCCATCCTATAGCATGCTCATTTTTCAAATACCTATCTTCCAATGTAATATTTTCTAGGTAACTGCATTTACCTGGAGGAGTAATTTGATCAGCACACAGCAGGGTGTCCCAAGTGCTGCAGGACCTATTCCTCCAGCCTTGCAGCTTGTGGTGCTGGCCCCACTGCCCATTCGCCAAGAGTTGAGAAAGTGCAGAGGACAGGGCCGGGCATTCAAAATATTAAGAGAAACAGAGTATCAGCAGGCACTATGAAAGCCCGCGGGGACATCTTTCAGACTCTTATTTCTCTAACCACAACTTTATTTTTGCCACAACAAGTCAGTTCAGAAAAGAA
This sequence comes from Myotis myotis, assembly GCF_014108235.1. Lineage (NCBI taxonomy): Eukaryota > Metazoa > Chordata > Mammalia > Chiroptera > Vespertilionidae > Myotis > Myotis myotis. The sequence continues at coordinate 12,161,828 of NW_023416319.1, forward strand.
GAAACCCACCTGAAGTATGGGTCTCAGGCCCCAAGTGACTTTCATAAAATCTATTTCTGTGAACATCGAGTAGACAAGAGCAAAGTCCTCTAGCAGTCAATGTCAAGCTAAACAAAAGGGGCCCGTTCTTTAGATAACCTATGCTAAGTGCTGGGCAATGGCAGACAAGGGAATTCAAGTGTAAGAACAAATAAGTGCTGGGGAGGCTCTTGAATTCAGGACAACAGGAGGCACAACAATCTTTACAAATAGATGATGAGGGGCCGTTTATAACAGTAGGCAGGTACTTGCTGACCACTTTTCTAAGTTGGATGCACTACGCTAAGTGCTATGCAATTCTATATCATTCCAACAGTATCACAGAGGAGGAAACTGAGGCTCAGAGAGGCTAAGGAGCTTGCCTAAGGTGACAGTAAAAACAAATCGAAGGGCCTGAATTAAAATGCAGATAGTTTAACTTTTAGCCATTATGCATAAATGGAATCTATGCTCTGCCTATGAGCATTTTCACCAAACTCTATTTGGGGGCAAGTGTGAAGAAAGGAAGACAGAGAAAGAGAGGGACAAAGGGGGCAGATAAAGAGAGAGACAGAGAAAGACAGGCAAACAGAGAAACGATTAAAACTTTGAAACTGCATGGCTCACAGCCTCTTACTGGTGGGGAACCAGGTTAAGGTGGTATTCCCAGAGATGGTACCGTGTTCTCCGTTGTGGCACCTTTCTGAACACTTTTCAGGAGCAGCTTTCAACTGATCCTCATGCACTGCCTTTACCACTTCACATCTCAATGAAATGCTTCGCCTTCCTGCTTCCAGAATATGTCCCTTCTCACCCTCACTCCAACCTACAACTCAGGATCCACAGGTTTATATCTTTCATAATAGGAAGTGTATACTGGTGGGGAGTGTAAGAAGTCCAGGCTTTGAGAAGGATCTTTCAGTTAAAGTAAAACAAAGGCATTTCAAGGTGCCTCCCAAGGACAGGCAATTTATTGTAGTGATTTACCATTGTTCTAAACTTTTTAATGACCCATCATTAGCCTGCATTTTCTCATGTGAATGTGCATATTTTAAGAAATTCAAATAAATGAGAGATTGCTATATAGTTATGTGATAATGAAGATAGAGCATGCGGGTAAGTGGATACCCACGGACAAGTAGGGACAGATGACTGTCACATGCAGGCTTGGTTTTGTTCCCTTTCTCGTCCCACCTTCCTACATCCTATGGGAGTTTTGTTGTTGATTTGGTTTGTTCTCTCCCTGAAAATACTTTATAATAAAACATTTTCACAAGTATCCCCATCTCAGGGTCTGCTTCTTGAAACAGTCCAAGACTTTATCCCTTTATTGGATCTCCTGTATTCCCTAGGTCAGTGATGGCGAACCTTTTGAGCTCGGCATGCCAGCATTTTGAAAAACCCTAACTTAACTCTGGTGCCGTGTCACATACAGAAATTTTTTGATATTTGCAACCATAGTAAAACAAAGACTTATATTTTTGATATTTATTTTATATATTTAAATGCCATTTAACAAAGAAAAATTAACCAAAAAAATGAGTTGGCATGTCACCTTTGACACGCGTGTCATAGGTTCACCATCACTCCCCTAGGTCATTCACTAAAGCCCCTGCTAATGCTTCCTTAATCTTCCAAATAAACTCCTTGCACTGAAGTTTTTGTCAAGGCATGCTTCCTAGTAACCCAACTGAAATAGATATGATAACAAACTTAGATAACTATCTCCACACAGGTGTACCCTTATGTGTAACTCAGCGATATTTGTGCATACATTCCCGTGCCACTTCCCTTTGAGGAGTTAGAAGGGGGCTCCTGATTTACTGTCTCCAACCTGACAAGTATGATGCCACAACCCCATATTTTACTTGACGGGAATTGTTAACATCAGGCATATCTTTTTTATTTGACTATGAACTACTTTATTTACAGAAGATTTACTTCCCTAATTAGATTTTATTCTTGCTAATGTGAAATCGATTCATATTCCCAGGCATCCACTTGTGATTAAAATGTTTGAAATTTGACCAAAAACATGTTAGGTGGCTGGGGAGCTAGGCTGGCAGTTATATATTGCTAAGGAGATGAGGTAAGCTCAATAGTCGCACCTAGAGAACCCATTATGTGCCAAGAGCTCAGTGCTTCCTGAGGGTGCATCTCAGAGCGGCCAGCACACACTGGGACTTAGGTCATGATACAAGGACTCACAAACTTGAGGCAAGAGTAGCTAGTTTTATCTGTATCTTCCCTGAGACAGTGTTCTACATTCATTTTATAAACTATCAGAGAGTTTTTATTCTTATGAATATTACTATTATTCTATCAAATTATTTCAAGCACTTATTTTAAAATGGCAAGTTGCCTCAATTTTGTTAATTATAAAATAATATTGTAAAAGCACATTTTACAAATAATGCTTTTTACAATACACATACACAAACCAAACATTTTAATTTTAAATTACCTACTCAAAAAGTAATTTGGGGACTAATACAAAATATTTTATTAGGCAGCACAGACTGTGTGTTTTAGTAATGGCATTCAAGTTTAAAGTTGATGCATAAAATTTTTCTATTAATTTAATTGAGATATCTCTACAACTTACTGTATAATCTTGTTTGGATTTAAAATAATCCCGAAATGAATCTTCAGATGCCACCCTACCTTCATAATAAACTATGGAAATTATGAACAACTCATGGACACATTTTCTGAAGAATAGAAATATTTTCTGCCTCCTTAAAATAACTTCCATTACCATTCAGGACTTTAACTCTTTATTTATTCAGGCCAATCAGTCTCCTCCTTTTCTGTCTTGGTACTGATACCATATGCAAATAATCCCAAATCTGTCGTTAAAGCAGTCTGAATAATCATGCAAAAATTGTACTTTCCTTTCCAAAGGCATAACCATAAAATCTCACTACCCCTCTATGATACTGATATATATGAATCCTGACCTCAATTCAATAGCTGTTCAGTTAAGTAAAAATATGCAGATTCATGTCCATTGTGACCTATGAAGTCTCATAATTATGAAATTTTTAAAAACTCTTTACTAAGGTATGAAAAGAATGCATTATTGTCTACAATAAATCATGTGAACTCGAAAGCTCTTCCCTGAGGTAATAGAGAAGACATCACAAGAAAGGTAAAATTTGCCCTGACCAGTTTGGCTCAGCGGATAGAGCGTCGGCCTGTGGACTCAAGGGTCCCAGGTTCTATTCCGGTCAAGGGCATGTACCTTGGTTGTGGGCACATCCCCAGTGGGGAGTGTGCAGGAGGCAGCTGATCCATGTTCCTCTCTCATTGATGTTTCTAACTCTCTATCCCTCTCCCTTCCTCTCTGTAAAAAATCAATAAAATATATTTTTAAAAAAAGAAAGGTAAAATTTGTTGGATAATAATAAGTTTTGCTCACTTAGACTGGTAATATGTACCAGTGACTGTGTTCAACACTTGTGTATATCCTTTTATTTAATCTTATAAATTCCTTGGGATTATGAAGCCCATTTTACATATGAAAAAATGAAGGTACAGAATATCAATGTAATTTTTCTAAGATCATCAGTGAGTGAGTGGCAGGGCCACATTGAAACTCAGACTTTTTCAATACTGGAGTCTCTACCCTCTGGCCTTTACAAGGCCCCATCTTGATGAGGAGATATCCACAGGGAGAGCCCAAATGTGTCTGTCCCAGGAGAGTGAGAAAAGCATGTTGCGGGGCTGAGAGGAGCTCTACATTCTAGAATCAGCATCGTGAGGCGTATGGAGTTGGGAGGAAGGTAGGAACTGAGTTTGGTAAAGGGAAGTCTGGTGCCAGATCAAGTCTTAAATATCACCCTAAAACATTTGAAAGGCAACTGGAAGCACTGCTATATTTATGCTGGGAGTGCCATCAACATTGCAGTTAATACATATTAACTATCAGTTTTTTTACCTTTCCCAGTCACTTTGGCCTCATCAGAATCCTTTATATAATTTCTATTATTAACCTCATTCCAAAGATGAGAAAACCAAAGCACAGAGTGGTGGAGTAACTTGAGTAGGGTCCCACTACAAGGAAACTACTCGGCCAGGAATTGAACCCAGGCAGTTGTGGACTCTAGAAGCCAAGCCCTGCCCTGAATGTTCTAATGCCTCCCCTCTCATGTCTTTATTTGGAAAGACAAAATGCAGAACAGAAAATGACTTCACTTGAAGGCTGGATTATATTTTTAATTGTATTTGCCTCCTGTTGAGCTCATAAGCATTGCTTTATTGATGGATTAATAACCCAAATTACAGGCTGCCTACATCCTACACAGACCGTTTTCTGTCACTTTGAATTTCAGTAGAATTTCAAAATGTATAGTCTGGGAAATGTTCATATCAAAAGGAATCTTACTCTCCCCATCTCAGCTTTATCTTCCCCGTGTCAGGAAACCCTTCCATAGGTAGGGTGACCAACTCCTGTTTTGCCTGAGGCTTTTCCAGTTTTACTACTGAAAATCCTCATGCTGGGAAACCCCAGTCCGAGCAAACTTGAGTGGTTAAATGTACTCTTTCTTCTCTAAGGGAACAACTTAAACTGTATTCTTCTTCAAGGAAACGTGCACAAAGGTGGTTATATTTTTATGCTAAAAGTCCTTGCCCCATAGAGAAAAGGCTGGCTTTTCTAAGACTCAGAGGAAATCAGCTTTTTTGGGGAGAATTTCTGGACAGCTTTCCTGAGATTTGCAGCAGCCTGTTCTGGTGTTTCCAGATATCCAGGCCTGGCCTAGGGAAGGGCGCCCTCTATCTGTAGGTTATGGTTTTGCAGTCCATAAAGCAAATCCTAATTGCCTACTCATAGCTTTCCTTACTGTGGGCATGTTCTTTGCATATGGCTTCAATAACTTCTGTAATATAATTTGTACATACCAATTAGCATTTTCCATGGGAATACTGTTTGGTGCCTAAGCACAATGTAAATTTAAATAAGTATTAATGATCCAGGAATTAACTTACATTTTTTTTCTAGTCATAAGATTCAAACAACAAGACCACAGGCAAAATAAGCCCTTGCTCTCCTTAGCCTGTTCATTTTAGCACTATTCTTTACTCTCACCCCAAATTCTCCTATTTGTGGGTGATTATAGTCCATGCAATAACACTGCCCCCATGAGGTTGTATCTGGACAGAGGCAACTTTCTCTAATTCAAACAAAGCTACTGCATGGCACTCTATAGACTGGACCAGACCCTGGAATTTTAAAATTTGCCACACAGTTGCTAATTTGCAAAGTATAAATTAGGACAGTTTTGGTTTTAAATGGGGGTGACAGACAAAAGACTTGAATTTATTTAATCAGAAAGGGAATTGATAAAAAGAATAACAGAACTTCCCGAGAAGAGCTTTGTACCTAGCCTTCAGAAACCAGAGCCCATCAAAATGCTCTTTTGTCTTCCTCTGTTAACCAGTCTTCTCTCCTACCTTAGAGTAGCTTTCTCCACATGGTCAAAAAACACCCCTGCCAAGAAGCCCCTAGCTTTATGTGTCATAGATTTTGTCCCACAGAGAAATGTTCATAACGTGCCAAGTCCAAAAATCTGGTGTTTTCTGGTCTCTTAGTAAGGGCCAGATCATTCAGTCTGACCAGCAGGATGTCGTTCCATGAAATGTTATATCTCTAGGAATCACAGAGATGAAATATAAGCTGGAGGAGTTGTTGTCCTGAATAAAAAGAAATTGAGGACCCAGAAGAAGGTGATGCAAAGGTCAATTGGAACAGCTGAGTGCCATTCCAACTACATAAACAAGGCAAGACCCCTTCATTAACCATAGATTTGTGTTTAACTTTCTGCAAAGCAAAGCACTAAAAATAAAGGAGAAGCAATATATATGTACTTAGCCAAAGCCATCAACAGTTCTACCTTTCAATTTCAACCTGACAGACCCTTACATTGTATCTGTTTAAATTCCACTAACCCGCAAGGCTCAACGAATGTCTCCTCCTACGATGAGCCTTCCCCAGGAGCACATTCTTCACTAAATCCTTTCTTTTGTCCACTTCCAAAGTACTGGCAACCGGATTCACACATTACGTCATTTGATCACACATTGTCTTAAATTGTTTATTAACTGGATTTTTAAATTTGTAAAACCTTCCTAACAATTATACTGTGCGCTAACAACCCCTTTCCTTCTGTTTCTTGCAGGGGGAGGCACAGGGCCTGACGCACTCTTGTAAACACTTTTGAAAACTTATTGGGAAGAGGAGATTGAACACTGAATAGCTCACAGCAAGCTGATCAGATGCAAGCGGAAGTGACGCACTCTTTTCTTAGGCTCACTGATATGTATGCTAAAAAGTGACATCAAGGTGGACACTCAGAAAGTGTTCGTAATAGGGGTGACAGGAATTTGTCCCCCCGTAAATTCTGTAAATGAGCACAAAGTGAAAAAAACATATTCCGTCTCTTTAACTTTCTACTTCAAGTAATTTCTGAGAGAAAGAGGAAATTCAGGAAACTTACAGGAGAGGTACTTTTTTTTGTTGTTTCTAGGAGGCTGGGGAGTATTTCAACATAGATTTCCAGATCTGAAGCTTGTCAAGTCAGGCTCTGAAGTGATTAGAATACTAACTTGCTAATTTGGATTAATTAAAGTGACAAACAATTTAAACTGATGGAAAGACAAATTTTCCAGGCATATTTTAAAAGCACAATAGCTAGAATCTGATTAACAAAATGTTGTCGGAAAACGTTCCACAGAGAGCACCTGGCTGAATGAACTCCTCATGAAGATGTGTTATTAACATTTTTATCGCTGGGTGCAAAATTCCCAGAATGATGGAAAGCAGTTTTTTCTCTAAAGCATATTAACATATTTTTTTTTACCCTTGAAACACTTATTTAATATCAAAATGGTTTCTTTTCTTTTGTAATACTTTGGAATTCAAGAGCATGTTGTCATTTAAATCTTCAACTATCTAAGCCAAGGGACAAGGAAAGCAGAATTGTTAGCCTTCCACAAACAAAAAGGTGGCACTTAAATAAGGCAGTTCATAACTTTCCTGAGGTCTGTGATCAGTGAGTCATGGGATAGGATCAGAAATCAATAGATTCGCTTGGCTGGTGTGGCTCAGCAGTTGAGCATCGACCGAGAAACCAAAAGGTCACTGGTTCAATTCCCGGTCAGGGCACATGCCTGGGTTGCAGGCTTGGTCCTCAGTGGGGGGTGTGCAGGAGGCAGCCAGTCAATGACTCTCTCTCATCACTGATGTTTCTATCTCTCTTTCCTTCTCCCTTCCTCTCTGAAATCAGTAAAAAAATATTTTTTTAAAAGAAATCAATAGATTCAAGTTCCTTCAAGTACACCAAGTAACCACTGCCCTGAACTGCACCAATTTTAAGGCACTGATATCTGAATACATTACTTATAGTTTAGACATACATGTGGATGTACCCATAGGGAAACTACAGACTCTAATATATACCTATATACCCAACAAACCAAGCAAACACAAAACTCTCTTCATCCTTAGACTAATTCCTTTTATTCTTAGGGATAATGCGTATGAGGTGTTATGGGTCAGGGAGAACTTAATTGTGCTGTGAATCTCATCATGTCTTTTTTAAAATATATATATTTTATTGACTTTTTACAGAGAGGAAGGGAGAGGGAGAGGGATAGAGAGTTAGAAACATCGATGAGAAAGAAACATCGATTCAGCTGCCTCCTGCACATCTCCTACTGGGGATGTGCTCACAACCAAGGTACATGCCCTTGATAGGAATCAAACCTGGGACCCTTCAGTCCACAGGCCAACGCTCTATCCACTGAACCAAACCGGTTAGGGCTATCATGTCTTTTTTTTTTTTTTTTACATATTACAATTGGAAAGTAATGATATATATGGGTCAAAAATGAAAAAGGTATTTTTATACAGGTATACATATGATTGTATATAATTCATATATAATTTTATATAATACATATTTGTATATAACTTACATATACAATATTTTATATATATATAAATGAATATTTTCTTACTTTTTGTATTTATTGAATTTCAGAGAGAGGGTTTGGGGGGGAAGAGAGAGAGAGAGACATTGATTTGTTGTCCCACTTATTTATGCATTCTTTGGTTGATTCTTGTATGTGCCCTGACTGGAGATCAAACCCACTACCTTGGTTTATTGGGGTGACGCTCTAACCATCTGAGCCACCAGGCCAGGGCCTTAATTAATATTTTCTTAATTGTCTATTTAATGAGAGCATATTAATGGACTTAATTGATTTTGAGTTTGCATCCAGTAACCTCTGTCTTTACTCCTCTTGCAAAGATGTTTATTGAGGAAACTGGATTTACTGTTTGCATAAACTAATAGCTGGTGGCTTTGCAGGTCTAATTAACTCCTTAACAAAGGAGTGAAATGAGGTTACTGGATTATGTTAGTTGGCAATTAGAATCAGTTTGGTGAAATGCTCCTTGTAAACATATTTAAAGTTAAGAAAATGTATGTGAACAATTCTACATGGAATGAATGGCTAGGAGAACTCTTAGAGGGAAAAAAGATTGATCCCTTTGTTCTAGATGATGAAATGTAACACATGATACCTCCATTTATAGTAAGAAACAAAGTTTTTCTTTATTTTCATGGTTTTTATGTTGAAAACACCAGAGACATGTTGCAGATGAAGAATTTTGAAGTGATCTTTGTTTTGTCATTACTGACCTTATTACCACCAAAGCAAGAGAAGTGATATCATTAATGGAGCTCAATAGGGACAGTTGAGTACAAAGTTTGGAATCAGTATATACACATCCTAAAGTGAACTCTGTGGTTGATAAGTTACAACCTCTCTAAACTTAATTTTCCTGATCTGAAAAGTGGAAATAATAATTCCATTAAACAAGGATCAATAGGTAATAAACACTGTGTGCTTTCAGGATCATAAATTGTGAAGTATAAATGATAGAGTTGGAGTTATAAGGAATTCTTCTGAAATTATTTTGAAATAAAATGTGAAAAGCCTTCTTCTACCCCACACGATTATTTCCAAAAGCGTGTTTCCAGATGGAATTTGTTAAGCAAACTTCACTTTAATCATGCTGCAGATACAAAATCAACCCTCTTTGCTGCTATAAATATTGTGTAAACACAAATGGATAAAAGTCCATGAATTCATTCTAAAAGAGAAAATTATCACAGTGATTAGTAGGTCATTAGAAGTATAGGGGCTATTTTAAGATAAACCAAAGCTTCAGGAAAGAGGCTAAGTAAGTTATTGATGCTGAACATAAAACCAAATACCCCAGTTCTGGGCTTCTCATCACTCACTCTTATTAGCTGTAGCCACAGCTTAGTCCTTATTCAATAATGGGAATAGAAAACCCCCTTAACAATACTTCTGGATTGTTTTTATAACCCCCGGTTCTAAGAGAAGGAAATGGAGGTTCAAGGAGATTAGATAAGTAGTCTAAAATAAACACAGCTAAATGAAAGAGAGCATTTGAGCCAGAATTGAGGTGTAGGGGAGGGAGCTAAGTTACAAAATCTGTTTTTTCCTAACCACCTGGCCTGAACTAAGAAGTCAGTCATTCCTTTACTGAAACTGAGATGGCCTTTATCTTTGTGACTTGCTTCTGCTTAACAATTACCCTTTTCCTTATTTGGACCCCTGTTACTAGCTCACTTATTAAGAAAAAAAGACCACTCACCTCCTGCAAGCCGTCATAAAACAGACAGCACAAGAACAAGTGACAGTCAAGCTCCCTCTGCCCCCACCTGCCTGAAAAAGAAGGCAAAAATGCAAAAGGGGGTCCCTGAGCAGCTTGGGAATTGGGACAGCAACCATCTAAGTGGCTGATTGGTGCATGCTGGGAAGTTTGGAGATTATGAAAGGATAAAGGTGAGTGTGGTCTCTCCCCGGTTATTTACTATAAATCAACTAGCCAGTTCACCAGACCAAAAGAAGACCTAGCTTGAGATAAAACTAATACATAGATATTCACTCAATCACCCCCAATCACAAGGAACTCCTTTATCCAAACAGCTTGGTAAGTGCCTCTGCCCAGGGCTGGCTGTGAGCATAGAGAGAGTCAAATGGATCTAGTTGAGGACATTTTTAGGAAATTCTATAACAAACCTTGAGACTTTTGCCTGGAAGCTCTCTTACTTGTGACATTTATTAGCCCATAAGTCCCATTAGTTCCTCTGCTGGGAAACATAACGATACTTACAAAGCCAGAATTCTGAATGGGATCCCTGCGTGCCCACTTAAGCTTTGCTCTTGTGCTCAGATGGTATCCAACTCCATCAGGCTCCAGAGTCACAGAGAGGAAGGACTGTGCCAGAATGCATGCATGAATCAAGCCAATCCACCCAATTTATTAGAAAAAAGGAATTAAATATTAATTCTACTGGTCATAGAGTTAAAATAACTGCAAAAAAACAGTATTTTCAACTGTTTCCCTTTTTGGCATGGTTCTTTTTATACCTTTAACTAGAAGTGTTAAGCTCATTTTACATGTTATTTGTCATTCAAAATACCCCCAAACTTGGCTCCAGATCTACCAGACCTACAGATATATGAGGGATGCTTGGACAGACCATCCCAAAAAGATGTATTGTCCTGGTCATCAGTATATCCCTTCTTAACCTTCCCACAGACCCTGAAAGAGGCAGCTCAACTTGGTAGTAATAGTAATGTCTCATGTCTAAGAGGTTGAATGACCTTTTCCATACCTTGGCAGTCTGAGTTCAGAGTTTGTGCTGATAATCTCTAAACAATGCTACCTTATTTATTCTTCATTTCAGCTCTTTGATGTATGTCTTCTCTTCACATTAGGATGACTAAATATTTTACCACCCAAACCAGGACACTTTGGAGAGTGAAAGTGGGCAGTATGGTCATCCTGATAGGATTTAAAGCCTTGATTTTGCCCCTTACAAGTTTATGGCCTTTAAAAAGTTCCTTAACTTCTGTGATCCTTACCACAAAATAGTGATAACATTACTTTTTCATTGCAGTGAAAATAAGATGAGTCAATGCCTGTAAACTACTTAGTATTGTGCCTTCCTAAAAAAATACTTTCTCAATGTGTATTCTTATTATTAATAATTAGTCTTAAAATATTTAGGACAGAATTCAGAGGGAATCAGAGGAGCAAAGCAGGAAGAAAAACCTGTTTTGTTAAAACAATTGAGGGGAAATCTTTTGAGGGAGGTAAGTAATTTAATTAGTTTCATCTGTCTTTTTATATTTCATGTAGAAGGAGCATGACCACAATAAAACCATGTAATTGGGAAGTCATATTTATAAGTATACATACACACACATGAGGTCTATAATAATAAAAGTATAATATGATAATTAGGCCGGACAGTCAAAGGACCTTCTGGACATCCTTCCGGATGCCCTTCCAGACGAAACTGGTGCTGCAAGGGCTGAGGCCAGCCACCACGGCTGCAAGGGCTTGAGCCCCTTGCACAAATTTCGTGCATCAGGCCTCCAGTATCATTATAAATATTGTCTTGGAGAGCTTTCTATATTGAATATATAAACCCGTAGCAACCTTGTTAAACGCTCTGTAGTATTGAACTGTTTGGTTGTACTTTTTCTCTCTCTCCATTTGGTGTGGCAGGTGCATTGATCTCATTGCCAAAGCCCCTAATTGCCCACCTTTATTCTCTTCAAATAATTATTTCTACTTCATCCAATTCATTTTAGCCGTCTGATTTGTTAAATGGTTTCTGAATCTTCTGTGTCAGAGTGACCTGTTTATGTAAAAATTACAGAAAAGAAATGACAGAAGAGACCTTGACTCAATTGATACATTCACTAACTATAGCAGGCTCCCCACGCAGCTCAATGTGGCCTACACACGAGAGGGCTGGTACATTGACCACACTGCTTCTCCCAGAGAACTGGGCTATATTTTGTTCCATTACCCCTTTTCCTGTCTATGACTCCAAGTTCCCTGACTTCACTTCCTGATCTGTTATTATTCCTCCAGGTCCTTTACCTTATTGAAAAGCAAAAGCCACCTCTGCCCCCTGGATTAGTCAATTCAGAGTTTTAACTAAACTCTTATAGATCTTAATTTCATGTGTATGTGTTCCAAACTCTACCCCATTATCCTCATAGCTTAAGATGACAGAGCTCCTTAGAAAGAAATGACCTTCACATACCTTAACACCCAGTTCCTCCAAACTGAGGGGTGGTGTGTATGGGCAATTTTTTTCACTCTAGCTGCATGATTTGTGAGGATCACTTCCCATCTATGTATCATTTTTTTAAAAGAACAGCAAATATGACATACTATCACACAGGAAGAAAGATCACAAATCCAAAGTTGGAATTAGCATTAGAGAAAATGAAATAAAAATTTCTTCCATTTTTCAGATGAAGAAACTATTATAATATTAGTGATACTTAAGATTTATGGTCATGGACACTTTTGAGAATAGGATGAATCTATAAACTCTTTAGAAGAAAATGTATGTACGTATTAAATTTTCAGAGATCTTAGAGACCTAATAAAGCCATGTCCTCAGATTATGAAACTTGAAGAGGGCAGTGTATCTCAACTCAGTACAATTGGTATATGGATCATTTATTTTGGAATTTAATGTGATTGTCCTATACCCATCTTTCATTTTCCTCAGGTATTTCCTATCCCATTTCATTAATGTTTACAGAAAATAGACACAAATACAAACTCTGGCAGGAAATGTATTCAACATAAATAAATAATACCTGTGACTTTTCACAATTTGAGGTTATTTCATAATTTCTATAAAAGGCTATATTACATATTAAGTTCAATAGGCTGTTATTTTTTAAGGTTTTTATGTAAATATATTTGCCAATCAGAAATAGAACATTTACCACACGAAGAATCCTAATACTTAATATATGACTAAAATCTTCCTACTCATGTCTCAGTGGAAAGTAGGAGAAAGAACTCTATGCATTTGAGTTCTTATCCTGATACATCTGAAAGTGAAAGACTCTCCGGTTATTTTCTGTTTTCAAATTGATGAAGAACAAACTAGAAAAAGAAAGCAGCCCTTCTTGCTTGAGTGACAAATGATCATGAATGTGAAACATTATCATAGATGTATTCAATCATAAAATAAAGTTATTATAATTAGTCAGGAAAATATAACAGATCTGTTGATGCTAGATAAGGAAAAACTTGGGTTCAGAAAACTTTCAGATCCCAATCCAACAAAGTGAGGCTTAAAATGAGGCCTCAAATATAAGTAAATATTTCATATGGCTTCATATCCTTCTATAAAAATTCCTATTAAATCCACAATAAGAATATATAACATGTTTCATCAGTGTTGACAGACTTCGGCCAAAGATTGCAGAAAGAGTCTGCAGGACAAATAAATGAGTATATATCACCTTGTCAGAAAGCTATTGATCAAGCCCCTGAATGTGTTTTCCCTGTCATGTTCAACAAAAGAGCCAGAAGATGCCAAGACCTCAGGCATTTGCAGTGATGGAGAATTTATCTAAGCAGTTCACGAGAGAGAGTCAAGGGCTAGGTCCATTCCTCAGTGGCCAGAGAGCTAGTTATGAAAACTCATGCACATACCCAAGGCCCCAGGGAGATATTGTCTTGGTGTATTTGTTTGTTTGAACTACAAGGCTTTTTTATTTACGAGAAATATAGTTTCATTTTTTTACAAATTACCTAACCTTCTAAACTTGTTGCTGTTATTCCTGTCAACTTCTTATTGCTCAAATAAATTCTGTGAATCATTTACTTTTGCCATGGATGAACCACTGAATTACAGTTTTTTCCTTTTTTCTATTTAAATTTATTGGGGTGGCACTGCTTAATAAAATTATATAGGTTTCAAGTGTACATTTCTATGGTACATGATCTGTATATTGTATTGTTTGCAGATACACCATCCAAAGTCAAATCTTCTTCTGTCACTGAAGCTTTTTATCATCAGAGAAAAATTTGCCATGATCCACGATCTGAACATGAGTAAAAGATAAAATGTTCAGGATTAAAAAAAATAACAACATTAAAGTAGGCAAATTCAGAAAGCATTATGTCATTAATTTCAGATTGGGATTTTAAAGAAGAAAAAGTGGTGACAGGGTCACAGACATGGCGGCCGTAAGGAGAGGAAGGGAGAGGGAGAGAGACAGAAACATCAATGACAAGAATCATTGATCTGCTGCCTCCTGCACACCCCCTACTGAGGATTGAGTCTGCAACCCGGATGCGAAAGCTGACAAACGTGCCTGCAGGGCTGATATTTGCATCTATAAGTGTGCATGCAGCCAAAGAAGAGGAATCCAAAAAGCAGCTAATGAAACCAGAGCAGCTCCCTATATATACTTCACCACCTCTTCAATCTAAATATGTTGAAGAGCAGCCTGGTAATTTACAAATGGGCTTTGCCTCCATCCGCACTACACCTGGTTGTTATATTGGCTGGTGCAAGGGTGTGTATGTCTTTGTGAAAAATGGGATAATTGATGCAGTTCAATTTGGAAAAGATGCATATGTTTATCTGAAGGATCCACCACGAGATTTTCTTCCGAAAATTGGAGTGATTACAGTTTCAGGATTAGCAGGCTTGGTTTCAGCAAGAAAGGGTTCTAGATTTAAGAAAATTGCTTATCCATTGGGATTGGCCGCTTTAGGAGCAACTGTTTGTTACCCAGTTCAGTCCGTAATAATTGCAAAGGTCACCGGGAAAAAGGCATATGCTACAAGTCAGAAAATGCCTGAAGCGGTTAAATCATTGTGGACAAAAGACAACAAAAAAGAGTCACTTCCTGAACCTAAAGAAAAAATTAAGCTAGAAAACTCTGCTGAAATAGAAATACCTGCAAAAACAGCTCATGACCAGAAGCACTCAGTGGGTTTGCCAACAGAACTCAGATCTGAAATGAAGACAAAATCAGAATTCACCTCAGGTGCTACACAGTTTACGCCTGACCCCAAGCTCATGGATCATGGACAGTCCCATCCAGAAGATGTAGATATGTACAGCACTAGAAGCTGAAATAGTCTACATAAACAATTACAAGATGTGAAGTTCCAAATGATAATGAAAGAAATGTAATGGGTAATTGTGATGCATAGAGCATAACTTAAAGCAAATTTATCCCATACATCTTCTAATGTATGGTTTGACCAATCAAGTAAGTGATTAAAACACAAACAGAAAATACAATCGAAACAATATTAAATGATTGGTGAAGAGGCAGAGGTAGTAGTATTAAGATGCATTTGATGACTTAAGGGTGTTTATAAACAAAAAATAGATTAAATATGTGAACAATTATGAGACTAAGATCTGAAAAAATATGTATTTACTTATACACACATGTATTTCCTTTAGCTTTTTCTCACTATCAATTCCCAACTTGTGACATTAATGTCAGCTAAATTAGAATGGTTTGGGAAGGATATATTCTCTATCCTTCTCTTTTTTCATTTCCCACAACAGGAATAAAATATCCATATTTTATGACAAAAAAGTAAAGAAGAAAAAGTTATATCTTCAATTATGAGATAGTTCACTGAAAGGACTTGGGGAACTCATAGACTGAAAGCCAAAAGGTGGATTATATGTTGTTCTTGTGCTACTTTCTATTGTATGTGACAGAACCGAAACTCAAATGAATTTCACAAAGTGCAAGTCATAAAAAAGAAAATCATGGAGATAGTCATCAGACACAACTAGAGCCAGAAATTCAGAATATTTGACGTGGATCGGTTTCTCTACCCATTCTACTCATTACTCAGAGCAAGAAATTAATAGTCCATTCAATAGAAAAGAAAAATCTTATCCAATAAAAAAGAAATAAAGGCTATGACTCAGAATCAAGTAGAAAGCAAAGATGGATGCACTGAATGACCATGAAAATCCCATCCACTCCTAAGAATGCATGGCATTCTGAAAGTTTTCCAATTACCCAGAATATCGGTTTATTCCTATTCCAATAAATTGTTTCTATTATTAATAATATTATTATATGCCTCACTTTCTCTAAAATAAATATTTAAGAAGCAGTAATAATAAATTCGATAACAGCATAAGGTTTATGGTCACAGTGTCCTGGGTTCAAATTCCATTAAATATTAATCAGTTGTGTGAACTTCCACAATGTGTTTCTGATCCTCAGGTTTCTAATTTACAAAATGAGAATAAGAGTATTCACATCATAAATTTTTGAAGATGAAAGGAGTTCATGCAAGCAAAAACTTACTACAGCTCAGCCTGTGTAGCTCAGTGGTTGAATATTGACCTTGAACCAAGAGGTCACCATTCGATTCCTGATCAGGGCACCTGCCTGGGTTGTGGGCTCAATCCTCAGTAGGAGGTGTATAGGAGGCAACCAATCAGTGATTCTCTCTCATCATTGATCTCTCTTTCCCCCCTTCCTCTCTGAAATCAATAAAATTCTATTAAAAATAAAAAAATAAAAACGACAGTACCTGGCATATAGCGGGAACTCAAATACTATTACTACTATTGCTGCTAATGCAGCTGCTATCACTACTATTACTCCTACTGCAATAGTAATTTTGGCATCTCCTTAAATATAACCACCCCAGTCACTGTTCCATAAGGCTAAATGCATAACAGCAGGGAAAATTACATATTGCAAGTCTTTTATTAGTATTTGCAAGAGTAATAATTCCACCCTTCCTTGTTTGGTAGATATTACTATCCTCTTTCATTGATAGAGAGACCACAGTCCTGAGTTCTTACAATCAAGTTTCTTCAGTTCTTGCCCTTTCTTGTCATTTTTTCATGTTTAAAGGTAAATTAACTTATGCAAAGAAAGCAGCATAGTACTGAAGGGTCTGTTTGTTTTTAAAATAATTATATCAAACATCAAATAGCAATTCCTAATATGTCAGTAGGAAAGATAACCCGTATTTACATAGTACTTTCAATTTTCCCATTTGACCTCCACTATAATCATGGGAGAGAGCTATGATTAATGCCACCACTTCATAAATAAGACAGCTGAAGCTGTACATGGTGCATGTATTTGCCATCTGAATTCTCAAAAAGTGGTTGAGCCAAAAGTTGATTGTGAATCTTAGGACCGCAAATGCTGTTCCTCCTACTATACTCACTCCTGTGCAATCTATTAGTCTAATTAATCAAGAGTTAACCATATTCACAATTCACCTCATCTCTCTCAATGTACATTTAAAGGGCTTAGTCAGTGCCCTCATTGGAGTCTGAGAATTCTCTTTCCTTCCTCTTTTAAGCAGCTCAAGAACACAAATTGAACCTCTCATTATCCATCTACAAAGGAGCTACAGATTACCCAACCGCAATGGCAAGGTTTCTGGTATTAGAAAGCCAAAGGGGATTTAAGGTTTTAAGGAGCCTTGATTGAGAATAGTTTAGAAAAATAGATCTAGGGTTTTCCTTTGCAAGGGGTAGTCCTGTGGCTCTTTTGCGGATCTAGGATTAAGGCCTCAATGTTAGCATGGGAGCTGAAGTAGAGAACAGTAGCCATTCCCAATTTTACAAAGTACTGTGGCTTATACTATGCAAATAAAACTCAAATGGAAAGGATTGATGTATACATTCTTCCAAGTACTTATGTATATTGTTGGCTATAAGATTAGAACAAATATGGGGGCTCCCCATGCCATTCAATGATCCTTTCTGCTTCACAAATAGAGGTTAAGATCTGGGAAAAGACAGGAGAAGGATGTCTAAAGTCTGACCATGCCATAATAAATACATTCTCATACAGAGAGTATGTTGGATTAATGGATGGCTTTATTTTTTTTTTCTTTCTCATGATAAGTAGTTACCTTTAACTGGGTATACTCTGTTTAGAGAGGAATATTTGATTCTTTCAGGAATTAGTATGTTTTCTTAAGTAGTTACTAAAGTGCCACTAATGTCCCAAAACAGATAACATATACACTAATTCTGCAAATTTCTACTCTTAAACATATATATATTTTCTTATTTTCACTAATGAATGTCCATATATGTTGCTTTTTGAAATGCAAGCTGCCTGGCCTTCAAGAGCATGATCATTCCTTTCAAGATGCTACTGTATTTTTTTTAATTTTTTTTTTATTTTTTTTATTTTACTTTTTTTAATTAAATCTTTATTGTTCAGATTATTACATTTGTTCCTCTTTTTTTTCCCCCCATAACTCCCCTCCTCCCAGCTCCCGCCCCACCCTCCGCCCTCACTCCCCACCCACTGTCCTCTTCCATAGGTGCACGATTTTTGTCCAGTCTCTTCCCGCATCTCCCACACCCCTTTCCCCCCCCCCAAGAATAGTCAGTCCATTCCCTTTCTATGTCCCTGATTCTATTATGATCACCAGATTATTTATTCACTTGATTCTTAGATTCACTTGTTGATAGCTGCATATTTGTTGTTCATAATTTGTATCTTTACCTTTTTTTTTCTTCTTCCTCTTCTTAAAGGATACCTTTCAGCATTTCATATAATACTGGTTTGGTGGTGATGAACTCCTTTAGCTTTTCCTTATCTGTGAAGCTCTTTATCTGACCTTCCGTTCTGAATGATAGCTTTGCTGGATAAAGTAATCTTGGTTTTAGGTTCTTGGTATTCATCACTTTGAATATTTCTTGCCATTCCCTTCTGGCCTGCAAAGTTTCTGTTGAGAAATCAGCTGACAGTCGTATGGGTATTCCCTTGTAGGTAACTGGGTTTCTTTCTCTTGCTGCTTTTAAGATTCTCTCTTTGTCTTTTGCTCTTGGCATTTTAATTATGATGTGTTTTGGTGTGGTCCTTTTTGGATTCCTTTTGTTTGGGGTTCTCTGCGCTTCCTGGACCTGTAGGTCTATTTCTTTCACCAGGTGGGGGAAGTTTTCTGTCATTATTTCTTTAAATAGGTTTTCAATATCTTGCTCTCTCTCATCCTCTGGCACCCCTATAATTCTGATGTTGGTGCGCTTGAAGCTGTCCCAGAGGCTCCTTACACTATCTTCATATTTTCGGATTCTTTTTTCATTTTGCTTTTCCAGTTGGGTGTTTTTTGCTTCTTCGCATTTCGAATCTTTGACTTGATTCTTGCGCTCCTCTGGTCTGCTGTTGGGTGCCTGTATAATATTCTTTATTTCAGTCAGTGTATGCTTAATTTCTAGTTGGTTCTTTATCACAACATCGAGGGTCTCATTAGATTTCTTGAGGATCTCACTACATTTATCGGCGGTCTCACCAGTCTTTTCGAGGGCCTTACTAAGTTTATCGGCAGCTTCTAGACAGTTCTTAAGAGACCTTAAAAGTGTGGTTCTGAACTCAATATCCTCCATTGACAGTTTTGTCCTGTTTCTTTGTCTCCGCATTTTTTATGCTTTCTTGGTGCACCCCCTAGTGGTCTTTGTCCGCAGTCTTGTTGCCTTTAAGCCTTGATTGATGTCGGCAATACCGGGGTGATTTGACCTCCAGGCTAACTGGCTATGAGAGTCTGCTGTGTCTGTAGTGGGAGGGCTTCTGTGCTGGATCTCTAGGGCGGTGCTAATCTAGCGTTTGCCTGAGGCTATCCGGCAAATGGTTCTGTGCAGGGCTTGGGCGGGGCGGGTCCCCGGGGATCTACAGGGCGGGCGGAACAAGCAGCTATGGCGACTCTCAGTTCCTTCCCCAGGGGCTCTGCCTCTCAGAGCCCCAGCAATGGCTGCAAACCTCGGAGAGAAAGCTGCCTTCGAGTTCCGACCGAAGCCAGACAGTCCCGTTTCTCCCGTTTGAGTCTCGGTCCCCAGAGACTCGCCCGGATCTGGAGCTCAGAGTCTGAAACTCCCTCCCGATTGAAAACAACAACCGCGCCCTCCGCCGCCAGCCCGCTCCGCGCGCACTCCGCACCTGAGTATTTCACTTCAGCACTGCGCCTCCTCTGAGTCTGGGTATGATATTCTCTTTCCTCCTAGTTGTAGAATTTCCACTCAGCCAGCCTTCCCGTGGTTTTGGGTGATGTCCGTTCTGTCCTTTAGTTATATCTCTGAAGTGGTTGTTTGAGGCAGCGATCTCCGGCGTTAACCTATGCCGCCATCTTGGTTTCTCCTGTATTTTTTTTTTTTTTTCTATTACAAAGCTTATCTTGGGATCTTGGATAAAACTATTTTCTTTTTATTACGATGGATGTCTTAGGAATTGAACCATTTTGATATATAGTTTGCTTTCTCCAGGTCACACCTGCTTGATGCTTCAAAATGAGCAAAATGAACAAACAAAAACCATTTCTGACTCTATTTCTCTGACTCTTGTCCCTACACATTAGTGTGAACACTGCAGCAACCTCCAAACTCTCCCTAATTTAGACCTGGAAGTCTTCTTGTAAGGTGATAGATGAGATTGGGAGATGGGCCATGTCCTTACAGTGGCAAGAAAGTGGGCCATGGGCACTTTTATTTTCACCTTTTAATGCTGGTATGTCTGTGATAATACATGTTTCTACAGTGTCGTGGGGCTGGAGACACTGCTAATAATAAGCATAGAGAGACCTTGGTTCCTGGGTTATCTGACTCTCTATTCAGACCATCATCTCCATGATCTTGTCATGAAAACTATTTAATGCTCCTCATGGTGTCAAAATCTCTCACCTCTGGATTTCCTGCCTCTACCCAGAGCACATCTCCCCTGCCCCTTAATTTTCAGCCATTGGGTCATCTGGTATGGGGTGCCACAATATCCTTACGAGTAAAACTTGCTGCATCTAAAACCTGAGGAGCACTATGAGGTGTTTTGCTTCCATTGTGGAAGAAGATGAGATTTGTAATAATGTGTCCTTCATTTTGGAGCAATGTCCTAGCACACCACAAATTATTAAACTCCTAAAATAAAGTCACTGATATGAAATGCCCTTCCATCTGAGTAAAGTTACTTGCCCCTCTGGAGTCCATGTACATTACTAAACTCTCCAATACACTGTCTTTTCTTGAACATCTTGTAATATTGCACAAGGTTATCAATGTAGGGCACCATGTAGTGTTCTGGGCAAAAGATGACCAAGGTCTTTGGGGACTATTTTATGACAGAGTTATAATATAGAGCAATAAAGTTAGCAAAGCCCTTGAGAAAAGACTATAAATTAATCCTATTATTCATTTCATATGAATGAGTTTCCTTACTGACAGGTCTGGAAAATTCCAGATTAATGGCCTTAATGCATACCTACTGAGTTCATGTTAATCTGCTCTAGCAAAGACATTACACATTACCACTGCAAATGGAACTGAGGCCACTACTTTGTTGAGTGTGTGGTAGTCCACTAAAGTTTTTTTCAGAATAGGGGCCCAACTAGTGGGATAAAATGAGATATAATGGGAAGCACGACTGCAGAATCCATTAAATTATTAAGGATGGCTCTAATTTCTGCCACCCCACTCTCTGTTCTGTTTGAATTTTCTATCTTGATGAGGTTTGAGGATCAGTTTAAGAGGCTGTCAATAAATTTCCCTTTAGGCAAATTACTTATTTTTAACTTCACAAATATTATAAAAGGAAATGTAGAATCAGGTCTTGTAAAAGGCGAGTTGGTGATTTTTTTTTTTCTCCTTTTTTTCAAGAGAGTGGTTCTGGATCATCTTCAAGCAAGAACGAAGGAGAAAGAATGAGCCATTTTTTTTTTAACCAGGCCAGGGAGTTCATTGAATCAGGAAACTTTAGAAATCCAATTAAATCAATCTAAATGTTTCCATGCCATATTTTTGAAAGCTCTTTTCCAATCTGTGTCATTACCTTGACACAGAAGATCTAGCAAGTTTGAACTTTGAAACTTTTCTGGAGCCCTGCTACTCTTAATATTAAATACTTGGCTTATTTCTGGCCTTTTTCTGCTCTCTGGCTATAAGAAATTAGAGTCACTTAAATGCCATTGGGGAGTCCTCTGTCACTCAAGCCTCTTATTAAATGATAATTAATTACTCTCAGACTTTCATTTTCTTTTTAGCCAATCACCCAGTGGCCCTGCCTATTACCACTTGCAATGACAAAGCAAACTTTTTACCTAGATTGCCATCAACTCATCTAATGTAAAATATGCTTGCTGGAGGTTCTGAGTCAATAGTTCCAAATTTGACTTGCAGACAGAATCATCATATCCTTAAACATCGAGTAAAATGCCCTATTGTCCCCAGGACAGACTCAACATTGTTCCAGATGTCAAAATGAAACAGTGAACATATTGCTTTTAAAAATTATCAAATAGTTTCAGATAATATGAAGCAAAAGGTTAATGGACTGTTAAGAATTCTTATTGTCTATAAGATGGTGAACTTATTTCATATAGGATGTTCTTCATGACTGATCTTTGATGACATCTTAAAATCCATCTGCTAGCACCATTCCCCACATACCTTCCACACAGGGATGCTGCCCCATACTTTCTCACCTCCAAATGCCGTGTGCCCTGTACTGCCTAGGAGTCCCAGTCCTTATTTATAAATTGTACATTTTTTGTCTTGAAGTTGGCCCGAGTTAAGGAATGGGAGCCTTTCCATTGCTGAGACCATGTATAAAACTACTTACTCTACATTCCCCCAATCAGAACAGAGCCAGCTATCGGTAAGTGTTCCACAAAGAGTGTATCAATGTCTATGATGCAAGGATAATAACTTTTATAAAAAGCCAAACAGAAAATTAGATACGTTTCCAAATGCAAAGGAGAAAACAATATACAGAAAATAGAAAGTAGTCAAAATATTAATGTGGAATTTTAAGTATATACATTTTTCATTTTGTATTTATTTTAATATTTGTATAACGATATTTGTGAAGTTAAAAGTAACTAATCTACCTAAGTGAAGAGAAAACATATTAAATATTAGTTTCTTCCTTGTATGCGACAATGAAGAAAATAAATTGCCCCATTCTGAGTGATTTAGGTCTCCCTTCATCACTGGTCCAAGTTGACTTGTCAGGGACATGTTTTCAGATGGGATTTCCAGCAGGGTTGTCATCTTATTGCAACTGTTCACTATATTCCTAGAGCCAAAATGGATATAAATGCTTTAGTGATAATATTTCAATACTGTTCCACGCAGTGCTTTATATCACTTACCCCCAAAGGGGATGAAAACTAAGGAAATGATGCTTGCAAGGTTCCTAAGCCTTGGGACCTTGGACTCTTAATTGCATAGACACACACTATTTTTCCCCATCTTGGACAAAAAAGCAAAACAATTTCCTTCTCATGTTTCCTGACTGCCTAAGACAGGAATGGGGTGATCACTATTATTTAAACCAAGTCAGACAGAAAAGACAAACACTGTATGATCTCATTTATTTGTAAAATTAAACACACACACACCCAAACTCATGGAAACAGAGGACAGGTTACCAGACGTGCGGGATGGTAGATGGGGAAAAACGGCGAGGTGGTCAAAAGTACAAACTTCCAGTTATAAGATGAGTAAGTTCTGGGGATGTAATGCACTGCATGAGGACTGTTAACACCACCATATTCTATATTTGAAAGTTGCTAAGAGAGTACATTTTAAAAGTTCTCACCACACAACAAATGAAACTACGTAAGGTGTTGGATGTGTTAACAAACCTTACTGTATAATCAATTTGTAATCAATAGAGGCATAAAATCACTACACTGAACACCTTAAACTTATACATTCTTACATGTCAATTACATCTCACTAAAGCTGGAAAACAAAAGAAAGCAAACACAAACCATCCTGCAATCCACCGCCATTATACTATTTCATGATAGAAAAAGCATTTGAACAACAGAAAAGCAAAAGGATATATTCTCTGAATAAAAACGTCCCATGACTTATTTAAGTAAATAAGTAATATCTGAAAATAACAATGAAACAACAGTCAACACAGTGGGCCTGTGCACAAGCATGAAGCCCATACACTGCTGAGATAGAAGCAGGGTTGCTGAGTTCCCAAGATCAGAATGACACGACTGGGACTTAGGATCTGTAGGCTTGGGTTTGAGATCAGACCAACTCCATAACACCAGTCAAGCTGCACATCTCCTTGAGCCCCGCCTTTCCATCTTTAAAACTAATATAGCAAGGCAACAACCCTTTCTCCTACTCCCTTTCCTAAGGAAGAGGATAAAAAGGTACCCCTGAGACTGAAGAGATTGGACAGCCAAAAGATATAAAATCCACTGAAATAACTAAGACCTTAGTTACGTCAAATCAAATGAGGATATTTTCTGAGCCAGAATTTCACCTTGGAAATAAGTCAACTCTTTTGATCAAATCAATTCAGTATAAATGAAAATGGCACTTATGTTGTACTTATAAGACCATTTGCATATTTCTAATTGCAAAAGGAAAGACTTTGTCCCTCCGTCAAATGATCTCAAGATAATAACCATTACTTAAAACAGCAATTAAATGTTAATCATGATAGTTATACATTTTCATTTCCCTTATTTTATGCTTATAAGAACAATGTGAGGCAAGAACCACATACGGAGCCAAGGAAATAGACTTTCAGAGATTCTGTAATTGATCCACTCTTGAACTATCAGGAAATAACAGAAAAGAATTTGAACCAAGGCCTGTCTTGCAAGCCTGGGCTTTTGACTTCTTTATAACATCTTGAAGAGAGAGGATATTTGTATACCTTACCTGGCTGTGAGAATTCTTCCTAGGATCAGGAACTTGAGGTGGAAGGAAAAACTCTGGAACCAGAAACACCCAGGTTTGCATACCAGCTACATGAGCTTGAGTAATTGACTTACCTCTCAGAACCAAAGTTTCCTCCGCTGTAAAATAAGGATAAAGACATTGCCCTTGAAAGTTTGCATATGGATTATAAACGAATATATGGAAACTAACACATTGCCCAGCACATATTCAGTGTTTTGCAAATAGAACTATGGTTTTTACTATTATTGTGAATGGAACCATCTGATTTCCTATGAGAATGACACAAGTGTCAGGGCTATATCCCACACAGATTTGCACATATACTCAGACTGATGGATCAGTTTGTCTTCACACTTATGCAACATGGTGGTATGAAAGCGCCATGCAGATGGGGAAGGCACCACTGCTGATAATAGAGACCATAGCCCACATACACAACACTTACTACATGTCAGTCACTGATGTAAATGCTTGACACACATCCAAGCCATACCAACCCTATGAGGCAGATGGTATTATCTCATCATCCATGTTATAGATTGGAAATTACAGAAAAACAAACAAACAAACAAACAAAAACACCACTTACCTATGTCAGGAGGGGATGAAGCCAGGAGTTGAAGACCATTTGCCTCTAGATTTTGAGCTGTCAACATCATCATGTTATAAATGAGAAATTACAGAAAAAAGATTAAATAACTTACCTGTGTCAGGAGGGGATGAAGCCAGGACTTGAAGATCATTTGCCTCTAGATTCTTGTGCTGCTAGGGTGATCTTAGGAACTGTAAGAGATAATGCAAGGAGGGGAGATTAATGGAATTGTAACACTTGAATGATATTGACTTATTTTTTAAGCATAAAACAAGACAAAGCAAACTAACCAGACACAAAACTAAACAGACATCTGATGTAGCATTGCTCAGCCTTTCGTTATTGCAGTTCTACACTCTCTCTTCATACTTGGTAAGCGTGTGTGTTTTGTGTAATAGTAGCATTAGAACATATTTGACTCAGAAGATTTTGCTTAGTTTGATAATAATTAATTGTACAACCACAAAACCAGCCCACATTTACACAGTACACAGACATATTTTCAATAATCTAAATATATTTACTCATGTCTAATCCTCATTTTATGTCTTTGAAAAAGGTGGGGATTATGCCTATTTCCAAATAAGGAAGTTGAGTCTCAGTTAGTTTTGATGTCTAAGTCAACCTGCTCTCTGACTCTAGGCTCCACACGTTTTCTTTTAGAAATGAGGTATATACTGCTGCTGTGTTCCCAACTGTGCCGGGCACTGGGCAGATGGAGATAAATGAGACTGCAGCTTTGAGTGTCCTCCTCACAAGCCAGTGCAAGAAAATCACTAGAAGACCTACAACCACGCAATACAATTCTTTAATTTTTCAGAGTGTGCCATGGAGGAAGAGTCTGGAATGAGGGTGAGAGGGTAGAGGATCAAGGGAATTCTGAAGAAGTTGACAATGGTTTATATAGAGGGCTCAGGCACTCTGTCACATGGCCCTCCCTGAGCCTCCAACACTGACACCTTTTTATCGAACAGCCTACTTCATCCTTGGGCTTTCGAGTGCACATGTAACATGTGAATTTACAGTAGATTTTGTCTTGGTACGTAAGCTCTAAGTAAGTGTTGGTTGAATACCAGTGCCGCTCTGCACTCTACACCTTTGAGGGGTGGTGCTATGCAGGCACAAGAGTATGCAGCCCATGAAGAGGTATTTGTTACTTCCTTTAGTGTCTTTTTCATTCAACTGCATTACAATCAGTACCCTTTAAACTGCTGCAATCAGTCAGATTAAGCAATAACAAAAACACATTCCTTTTATTCTTTACCAAAAAAACAATTCAAGGACCATTCACATCTAACCACTATGGAGTTGGGTAGCGAAACACTAATTTCTCATGTCCACAGGGGCAATTGGCTCTCATTTCTGACACATGTGGTGCTGTCCTATTGAAGTCTAACCAACCAGTAATCGACCAAATGATGGGTTGATTCTCATGCCCCCTACCTTTGACCCAGCCCATACACAGCAGAACTTTTCCCCATGGAGTGCATTCAATAAACAAAAGGAGCAGGTAAGAAGAAGCATCCTGGTGAGAACAAAATGTACACAATGCCTGGTCCTGACCAAGCTGTGAATTTGAGAGACAAAGGGGATGACACCTGGGCAGTGAAAGCTACTCAGAATCCAAATACATGAATGTCAGCACACTGCTTTAGCCATGAAACAACTTTCACTTTTCAGAATACAACCCTACTTATTCTCCCCAAGACTTACCAACGCTTGAAATTTACTTTTAATTACGTTTTTATTTCTTCCTCTAAGAGTTCCAGATTACCCTCCTTGTGGATGACTGTAGCAATCAAAAACTGGCTAATAATAGACCATTAAGTGGGAGGAGTTGTGTTTCAAGATACTTAATCCTCAGACAGGATAATCAGTTTATGTAAAATCAAGAGTGAACACTGCATACAGTGACGCTGTAGGGACACCTGGAGTGTGGGAGAATCCAAAGTTAGCTTTGGAGTCCAACAGGCCTGGGTTTAAACCCCAGCTTCCCTGCCTTGATCAACCCCTCTCTGTATCTTAATTAGTTTCTTCATAAAATGCATTTGCAGAGTCTTTGGGAACTTGGACTAAAACCATGGATATGAAAGCCCCAGCTCAATACTTTCCATTGTATCAGTGACAGTAACTCAATAAACAGTATTGTTCTCATTGGCTGTTCCATAGTAATTTGGCAGCAAAGATGGGTTTAAACTATTCACTCTTTCTTTTTAAAAAATATGCTTTAATTATAGTTTACATTCAATTATATTTTGTATTAATGATTCACTCTTTTTAAAAAGCATCTTTCAATTACAGTTTACATTCAATATTATTTTGTATTAGTGTCAGGTATAAAGCATGGTGGTTAGACAATCATATATTTTTTAAATTGCTCCCCCTGATATTTCCAGTACCCCACTGGCACCATACATAGTTATTACATAGGGATATAAACTACTCAATAACCAATACATCAAAAATATAAACAGATGGCTAAGTGGTATCTCAGCTTCAGAATTTTGTCTCCAAAATCTAACCATGATATATTTTGTCAAATGCTCTCTGTAAAGACTTGCAGAACTTTGATAGTCTAGAACATGCATTGAGCTGCCTGAATTGCTAATTACAAAAGGAAAATGTGAAGAACTAGTAACATCTATAAGGATCTGACTCAATTTTGGATCCTTACCAGATGTTCAAAGAAAGCTAACTGTTTTTAGTGTAGGCCACACCTGCGTCATTGGCAAGGAAAAGAATTTTTAGATGACCAAAGAGGAATTAAGTAGCTACAGGAAATTGAGGCAGGATAGTAAGAATCTGGGAAAATTCCTTGGCAAATGGAATGGGGAAACTGAGACAGATAACTGATTCATCGGGCACCCTGACTCACCTGCCCCCCTCTCCCTTGCATGACCATTCTTCTTAAGCATTAAACCCTCAGGACACTGAGGTTCAAATCAGCATTAAATAATCTTAGGAACAAAGCCTCAAGTCTATTGACCTCAGACACAGAGTTTTGGTCAGACTAGAAATAACATTCAGACCTCACTTGTGTTTCAGCTCCAGGCCCAGAAAAGCAGAAAAATCAGATGAAGCAATGCCATAGCTGGCATCAGAACCAGAAGCAATGACTAATGACCCCCTACCCTAGCACTGACCAATCACTAGAGACAATGACCCTGACCCTATATACTCATTTGGATGAATCAGCATATTAAAGGACACACCTGGAAAGCTGATGCATATTCTATTGAGATCTTCCCCTGAGACCTCTGGTAAAATTCCTGCATTTAGGAAACACATAAAAACTCTTAAGGCAAAGGAACCAGTTCACAGACTCTCTCGAGAGCACTCTTGCACCTTCTTTCTTCAGGCGTGTATCTTTGCTTTCCTTCTCCACAAGGCTTTCAACCACAGGAGTGGCAGGCAGCGGCAGCTCACCTCAAACTAGCACCCTGAATCTGTCTCAATGGCCCTTCTTTTGCCCCGTAACTTGTTTCCTGAGCCCACACAGCCCAGGTGCTCATTTCTTCTGCCTCTATGACTTCCTTCTAAATGGCTAAGGAAGCTCTCTGAGCAGCCCGCCCCTATCTTCTGTTAGAGTGTACATTTCTTCGTATGAAAAACAAACTTCCTCTTGCGCTAGAGTTCTTGGCTCCGAATTCTTTCTTTGCTGAACTCAAGAACCTAGACCCGACATTGCCAGTAACAAAACAACCCAGAAGGGTTTAATGATGATGCTATACCAAACAGAGAGAATACAATCTAATAACATGATTGCAAGTAGAATTGCAGGTTAATAACCTTGTATTTTACAACTTAATGGGGCATACACAGTCCCAGATTGGAAGTAAATGAATGATAGTACTTAAATGCCTATCCTGGCATTTCATAAATAACTTATTATAACACTAATTGCAATTAAACTGCTGTTCTTTAATATTACCCTACAATTACACAATACCTTGTTTAATGCCTGGCTCTTTCCTAAGATGGTATCAACAGAAGGACTTGACTTTGCTAAAATGGTCAGGGTAGTAGTTGCTGCACACAGTAACTACATACAAAAGAACTGTCTTTCTTATTGGTGCTGTGTTTGGTTTCTGTATCTATATAGGAGAAAACTAGCACCGTAATGAGTTGGGTGAGCCTGAGCCCCTCCTGAACTGTAAGATAAACACCATCAGTTCTGATTTGGTCCTCTCTCTGGGATGGTGATTGTTGCTAAGGCTTTAAGGAAACTTTTAGGGCATCCAGTTTCACCTTTCTTCTTTTCCTTGATATAGATAGATGTCTTACTGGTCAGAAATGCCACAACTGTGGGCGTGGCTCTGGCTTTGTGTAAACCTCCACCAGGTTCATTTGGGGGGCAGTGTTCTTTGGGCTTCCAGCTTTTCTATGTGAGTTCAGCTCCCTCAGTGTTTTTCTCCACATTTTCTCACACATGTGCTTGCTTATGGGGGTGCCTGAGACCAGGACCATGATCCGCTTTGTGTTCCCATACCTGGAATACAGTAGATGGTCTAGAAATATTGTTTAAAAAAAAGGGAAGAGCATCTAACCTGCTGCTGCTTAGGCCAATCACTAAAAGCTAATGTGCATTTATTTAACTTAACCAGCAAATACTTATTTGGTATCTGCCTTGTGCAATAATCTCTATGAAAAAACACACACAAATATTTAAGGTGTGATTGTTCCTTTCAAGAAATTAAAGAATCATCTAGTGCCATGGTCGGCAAACTGTGGCTCGCGAGCCACATGCGGCTCTTTGGCCCCTTGAGTGTGGCTCTTCCTAAGCCTTAGGAGTACCCTAATTAAGTTAATAACAATGTACCTACGTATATAGTTTAAGTTTAAAAAATTTGGCTCTCAAAAGAAATTTCAATCGTTGTACTGTTGATATTTGGCTCTGTTGACTAATGAGTTTGCCGACCACTGATCTAGTGGAAAAAAAAAAAAAGGAATGCAATATTAAAACTGACCAACCCACAATAACACTATTTTCTAGGTGTGGCATTGAATTAAGATGTTATTTCTCACCAGATCCCTAATAAATAATGTACTATTATTTCTTATTTTACTGACGAGGAAACTGAGGCACAGATTAGAAAACATTTCTCTCTGCAGGCAAATGATATACCAGGTTTAAATCCAGGCCATATAGCTCCAGAGCATACACATGTATATAAAATTACACATACGGACATATACTATATGACCATGTCAAAGGTTCAGAATTAGCCCAAGTAAAACCAATAAATTGCTGAGGTAGTAATTAGTAAAACTTACTGTCACACACCAAAAAGACTGTAAATGGGGAACACTCAATCCAAAACATGCAACGAGGCCCAGGCGTGTATTATTACAAAGCAGCTTACACAATGAGAAAACAGTGACTGTTTATTCTTCACAGTGATTGGTAATGATGTTAGAATTTTCAGTGTTACCACACATCAACCTTGGGAAACAGTTCAAGTTCTGCATATGATTTCGAGAGGCACAAGCACGAAATGACCAAGGTCAAGTTAGTCTTGAAAAATAAGCTAAATTAAGCTTCGTTTGTATGACTGCACTGGTTCTGCCTGCTCAGAGAGACTTCAAGGTTAGTCTTCGTTCATTTTCGATTTTACCAACCGTCAAAATATCAATGCGATCAATTCAAAGGAGGGAAAGTCTTTGGTAGTTGAGAATTAGAGAATGTTTCAGAGATGGTGAGCGAAGTCTTTAAAGGCTGAGAAGATGGATATGGGCAAAGGGGAGGGGAGCAGAGTGGGGAAAGTCAGATGGATGTGTGAGGGGGCATGGGGAGCAGGAGGGGCCCCAGGTAAACTGCAGGCAAAGATAAGGCTGGAAAGAAAACTGTGAAAGGCTTTGACTGTCAAATGAAAGATCCTCAGAGGGCTTGCCACCCAAGCACCTGACAAAGATTCTCTCCTTGACCAAACTCTAGTCAGGCTCCCCTGAGTCCTTGACTAGGCATCAACTTTGGTCTATAAAGACTTGATACAACACTAGCAGGTACCAACAGCTCAAGGCCATGTCCCTAGGATGACTCTAGTGAGCACCCTCTTAGAGTGTATGTCTGCAAAAACTCAAACCTTCAAAGCAATGCACTGTTTGCTTCACTCAACACCAGAGATAGGGCTCTGTTTTTATTTCAAAAATATATAACAAGGATAAACTGGCTTACTTTATGGTCATAGTATTGGTTTATTTTTTTTTACCATCCTAGACTGACATATTTCCCAAATTTTCTACCACAGCATATGTTATTTGTATTATTTTAAAAAAATGATCCCAATGCAATTAACTTTCACACACTTATTAAACACACACACTGCCTAGTATTGCACTAGAATCTAGATGAGCGATTTTCAACTAGTGTGCTATAAGAATTAAAAAAACAACAACAACAAAAACACGCAATAGCTGACTATTTAGTCAGAGGCACTAAACTCTTTTCCCTTAGATTGTCAAATTAAAAAATGACAACAGGCAATACAACAATAGCTACCTGGTGTGAATGAATCAAAGTTTCACCTATTTTTGTTTGTCAGATGGGCAAAGAATGTTTTTTGGTGTGCCACAGAATTTTCGTAATTAGCTTATGTGCACCATGCGATGAAAAGGTTTGAAAATCACTGCTCTAAACTGCACACCGCACAAATAATCATGTGATACCTGCTTTGAATGATCTCACAATTTCATGACAGAAAATAAATAGAAATATTTTTGAAGTTTAGACTTAACATGCTGCTTCTCCTCAGGTTTGTCAGATAGTTCTTAAAATAAAGACTCAATGGCAGGTAAATGCAACACCACTCCTTTTCCAAGCACAACCACTCCCATTAATTAATTTTATCAGAGGATGGGAGGAGGTAGGTCCCAGCAAGGAATCAGACCTTGAGCGCTGCCCAGTTTTCCCTTTGCAGAGGTTTTATATAGTCTTTGTTTGTTTGTTTGTTTGTTTGAGGTATTTGTGATGTTAATATCCAGCTGCTTTGACTAGTGGAAGCCCCAGGCTTTGTTTGGGTGGACATCTCATTTTGTCCCCGGGCTCCTTCCTAACTCCCATACATAAGAAATCAGTTCTCCCTAAATGAAAGATGAAATCAATATCCATGTCAGGTACCACTGTTCTAGTTAATACGGGATTTTGTTAAATTAGGGAGGTGGCTGACAGAGATGCTTTCAGTTCTTAGTAATTTAGACTGATCACCTTTTTGAAGAAAATAAGATAAGCCCTTATTTTCTGGTGTTTGACCAGCCAGGCTGCTGTGTCTGCAGCAAGGAGCTGAGTTAGCAGACAATCGGATCTGGCCTTCTTGACCTAATCCAATTCAATTAACAATCTATTGTGATCAGCCTGACTGATTGAGGAAGGCAGCTCTCAGCCTGCAGGAAGGCCCTGGAAGATTTCAATATCCTGGAAGAAATCAAAGTAGATCGTGGTCATACAGAGATGGCGAAACAGGGGGGCTAACTGGATATCTTGGGTGAACAAATATTTTAACCATTTTTTGTCAAAATTATTGTCACTAATAATAGCAATGATCATGTGACAATAGCTGTAATTTAGGAAGCCTTTCTGTCCCTATCAATTGTTGCTGCTGAGATTTAAGACTGGATTTGTCTCTTTCAAAAGGTCAGCGGTCTTACCCACCATGATCTATCCCACTGGTTCTTGTTCTAATATCCCAGATTCATTGGGTATAGGGGAGCCTGTGCCAGACAACCTGAGGTTCTTTTTGCAGGACCACCCATCACAGACACAAGCAGTATCAGTAGCTATTTATTAGTAAGATGTGGGGTCTATGATCTCTTTTGAAAACCCCTGTTGATATTCAAATTGTTACATGTAAGTGACGGAGTGGAGCAGAGTGGGAACTGACTGATGGAACCACTACCAGATTTAAAAACAGCTTCTTGAACTACTTTCAGATATTGCGTAGCACCTTGGACAATAAGGCAAACCAGCATATAGGAAGAGTAGGGGCAGATTTCATGGTATTTACTGAGGCCCCAAAGCAAAGCAGTAGGTTTTATTTTGTTTTCTAGAAAATAAAAAGCTTCTTTTTTTAAAAAAAAAAAAAAAAGTCAAGATGCATCTTACTGCACTAAAGGAAAAAGATAGTTTCTCCATGTCAGTTGCTCTAACTGACCAGGTGTAATATTATGCAACAGTATTTTTAGCATTTTGTGATAAAGTACAGAATGGGCCTTATCATTTGCAACTGAGGAAACAGACTAAGAAGGTAAATAGATTGCCCAAGGTCAAGTAGCCATGGATTTTTAGTAGGGCCCCCGCAAGCTTCCTGTGTCCATGGCTCCACTGCTGCGACCCAGGTAGCTCAGGGGCAAATAGAGAGAAGGGACGGAGGGCAACAAGCTGGAAATCTGTGGCCTTGATCCCATTTTGTTTGGGTTGCTTCCAGCATGTACCCAGATCCTATGACTTGGCATAGAAGAAATTCACATACATGTGTGTTTATGTGTGTGTAGCAAGTGGGTGTATAGTTCATCCTAATGGCCTCTCCCTTGCTAATGAGACAGACCAGAGTTTGACACTTAGCATTTGTCTCCAAATCATTCTTATTTTCCCACTGTGTAAATGGAACAGGGTGATCTGAATGTTTTCCGGTTCACCTTGTTGGGAGGGAATGGGACTGAAGAGAGAGAATGAAGGGTGCTCCCGTAGCCAGTGATGATAAAGAGCTGTCTTAAAGCCTGCCTTTAACAGAGACAATACGATAAACTAGGCTTTGTATGTGGAAATGAAAGACCCAGATTTTCACATTATCCAGTGTTCTCTGTGGGTGGAGGAGGGTGGGGGAGAATAGAGAGATGTCAGCGGGGAGGGATCTTTTTTTTTTTTTTCTTCCTGCTTATCAAAATCACCATAAGTGATGCAAATTACCAGAACAAACGAATGGCCATATAATGAACGGTTTCTGCTTCTGACAGTGGCAGTCGCTTTGGAATAAACTTGTTATAGAGATAATGGCTCTAATCATTGCCAGTTGATCAGAAAAACAACTCTGAAGCTTTTATCTGTGGAGGGCCAGCTTCCAGTGAGGAAAAGGAAACAATATAGCTGAAGATTGTCTTTGATGGGGCTGAAGGCGGAAATCAATCACAGCTCTGGCTAGCCTACAAGTACTTGAGAGTTTCTGGTGTTTCTACTGGGCTAGTTTTATACAAGATTCATGGGTAGTGGTTTCTGCATGTAACAGCCTTACTGTCTAGAAGAGAAGGCTTGTAACCTTAACAGACCGGTGGTTTGTCAGGAAACACAGTCAACGTTAGATGGTGAAGGTCTGTCCTTTGCCACTAACAAGTATATGATCACGTATGAGTGTCTACACTCCAGAGTCAAGTGGGAGTGGGTTTGCATTCTATGGAGGCCATTTATTAGTTGTTCTTCTTTGTGTAAATTATTTAACCCTCTGAAGCTTAATTTAATCATCTGTAAAATGAAGACATATCAGTTAATATACAGGACTTTGGTGAGGATGATGTTAGATAATTCAGGCAATTATTAGGTTGTCATTTTGGATGATTTATGTCCAAGTTTAATTCTAGATTACAACTTTGATACGCATAAGAAAATTGTAATTCATAGATTTTCCTTAGAGATTATTTCAGAACTCATAGGATAGTCGGGATAGGAAAAAAAGAAAGTATGTTAAAGGTTTTCAGTTGATGAAAAAAAATCAATGAAATCCAGAATACTGTCCATAGGACCAATTATAACTCAATGGGCATAATGGAAAATGGCTTGCACTTACTCTAACAGCTCATCGTTCAGCGTGATGCCTGCCAAAACATCACCCTAACTACTGAATCAGAAGCAGATTGACATAGAAATATATTTCATCCTTGTCTTCCAAAGATTGGCTAACAAATGAGAAATAGTGGATATATCTCTATCGCAGAGTTTATAATTAATATAAATATATATCTCTATTGTAGGGTATATAATTCAAAATATCATTCATAATATAAAAACCTTTCATGATGTCATCTACATGGAGAGTACAGTTTACTGACAAATTTATGTTTCAACCTGTTAAACACTCCTCTGCTGAGATGATTTTTTAATACTCGTTTCCCTTAGAACACGGTTAATCTTTAGGCTTGTCAGATGGCCTCCCCCCCGCTCCTGATGGGCATTAAATCTGACTCGGTGTCCAAATGGTAGCAGTCTGAGGTTGAGTCACAGTGAAAATAAAGGCAGCACACTACCCCTCATGTGGCACTTTACCCTAGAGGCCCTCAGAGCTGTACAGTCCCAAGCATCCCAATTAGAAATGGTGAGATGGCATTTGCAGTACCAGGTCCAATTTAAGGATCCATCTTCTAAAACAGGCCAGTGACACAAAGTGCAGGTCACATTGACAGAGAAAGACACAGGCTCACCTATTCCTCTTTTCTTTATCTTTAAACCTCACTTTCAGTCAAGGAGGAAATAAAAGGACTCAGTCATGTGGTTGCACA
This sequence comes from Myotis myotis, assembly GCF_014108235.1. Lineage (NCBI taxonomy): Eukaryota > Metazoa > Chordata > Mammalia > Chiroptera > Vespertilionidae > Myotis > Myotis myotis. The sequence continues at coordinate 12,197,516 of NW_023416319.1, forward strand.
TCTCCAGGGCAAGGGGACACTCACTGTGACAGCTACAAAAAGTGCCCTGAGAAATTGCTGGAAATTGGTTTAAAAACTATCATCCAAGAAACGAAGCAGAGGAATGTTTGTTCCCTGAGTTGGCCGTTTCCATCTGGGGGCACTACAGAGCACCAAAGCATTCAAATTCAGGATCAAGTTCCTCAATCACCCTCTGTTGTGTGATTAAGGTCATAAAAACTCCTTAAACAACTGTATAGGGCTTTTTGTCCATCCACTTCTCCCCCAAATAGTGAGTAGACATCAAACCCTACTCAAGGCACAAAAGGATTGTGCTTTCTGAGAAGTATACTTGACTGAAAGTTTCTACCATTGTGCTTGGCATTAAATAGATGTTCTTTGGAAGGACCATGCTGTTTTCTTCCATCCTAAGGTGTCTCTACTGTAGGCAAAGAAAGAGAGGACACTAAATATGTTCAAGGAGAAATGGACCTGGAGATTCTTTGAGTCACTGATAGAAACTGCCTTTCTCAGCAGGTGTCAAGGTTCAGGCAGCACCCTAACCTTCTGCATAATAGTCAGTTAAATGCCCACCTGGAATAGGAAGGGGGACTGTTTTATAACTTCAATAAAGCTGGGGAATCTTGGCTAACTTTCAATCAACCTTCAGTGTGTGCAGAGTGGTAGCTCCTGAGGCTGACCAGCATGCATAAGGCTCTCCTTCTCCATCAGCAGGTTTACTTGGACTGAGTTCAGTGGTTAAGCAAGTAAATAGCATTGTCCTGTTCACCAGCTCTAGAATATACAGCAGTCCAGTTAGTCTTTCTGAGCTAGGGTGGTTTTGTTTTTTATTTTCAAAGTGAAACTGGCATCAACATGTTTGCTTGGTAAGGTTGAGGTGAGGATTAAATGTTGGCATGTGATAAATGCTAAAAAACTGTTAATATTTTGACTTAAAAGACTGTGGTGGTTAATTGTATGTATCAAGTTGACTGGGCCACGGGGTGCCCAGATATTTGGTGAAATGTTATTTCTGGATGTGTATCTTAATGAGATTAGGAGTTGTAGACTGAGTGTAGTAATTGTTCTTTCCACCCTGGGTGGGCCTCATCCAGCCTATGGAAGGCCTGAATAGAATAAAAATATGAGTAAGAAGTACATTTTTTTTTCTCTCTGCAGGGCTGTCCTGGAGTTGGAGCAGCAGTCTTCTCCTGCCTTGTTCATGAACTTGGACTAAAACTAACACCATCAGTTCTCCAGAGTCTATACTTTTTAGCTTCCATAATTATGATTGTGTTTACATATGTAACTAATATCTATTACTTCTGTTCTTTTCTTTTTCAAGGAAACTCTAATGAATACAAATATTATCACTTGAAATGCCTTACTTTTAAATCCAAACATGCCTGAGAATATGCTATGATATATTAATTTATCATTATAAATCATTATAGATTGCAAAATGAAAGGAATGTTCAAGGAACCTTAGGAGGCCACTGGTAAGAAGTCAGAGGAAGAATTCACTGTAGTTATTTTTGTTGTAGTTGTTCCAAGTAATAGTTTGAAATATCCTATAAAAAGTTTTCTAAATGTTGCAGAATTTGGCAAGTCTTGAAATTTTTCAATTCTTCAAGGAGAAAAAAGGCCCATGTGTTGACTTCTACTTTATTATCATAACCTTGTGCTAAAATAAAAATATATTTAGTTTATACTGTGCTAATAAAAATAAAATAGTATAAACTGAACAGAAAAGAAAACAATCACAAAAACTGAGATACTAGTCATCATCTCAAAATGAAGAGATAGAAAAAGAAAGATGAATGGAAAAATAGACATGCCCTGTCTTTTAGCTTTGGTTATCAAGACAATTTGAGTATTCTGAGGTTTCCCAAATGGCCCATTAAAAGACAATAACAACAAATGAACAAAACAAACAAAAAACCCCACCAATTATAACATTTTCCTAGACTGGAGTTTCAAGAGATTTTAGTTGAATGAGAATGAGCATATGGCTAGAAGTACGTGCTCAGAATCAATTGCCTGGTTTTGAGTACTCGATTTCAGAACTAACTATGTGGGTAACATTTCTTTTACTTGTTAAGCCTGTTTTTTCATCTGTAAAATTTGAATAAAAATAATAGTAATAACTTTGTAGGATTACATGAGAGAATGCAAATAAATATATTTGTTTCAATTTTGATGTATAAATACTCAATAAATGTTACCTAATAAATAGTACCAATATGATTTAATTGCCTCAAATAGTAAATTGATATGTCAGACGTGGTTTTATAATAGAGATTGGTAAAAAACCAAACAAACTAGAATCCACTTCAATCAGATTCTACTGTCATTATTCTAGATCAGTGATGGCGAACCTATGACACGCATGTCAGAGGTCACACGCGAACTCATTCTTTTGGTTGATTTTTCTTTGTTAAATGGCACATAAATATGTAAAATAAGTATCAAAAATATAAGTCTTTGTTTTACTATGGTTGCAAATATCAAAAAATTTCTATATGTGACACGGCACCAGAGTTAACTTAGAGTTTTTCAAAATGCTGACATGCCGAGCTCAAAAGGTTTGCCATCACTGCTCTAGATTAACCTGCAGCCAAGATTTGGGCAAAAGGGCTCAAATGCTTGAAATAAAAAAAGGTTAACCAGAAGCATTGAAAGACTATGAAAAGAGAGCCAAAGGAAAAACTAATAGAGCCAGAAAGACGGGCCTCCCAAGGGAAAAACTGCCCAAGTAGAAGCCCCGTCAATGAGCCAAAGAATACTCAGGGATTAATTAAACTCTCCAATAACAGAAGAATACACTATTCTAGCAATCTTGAACCCAAAAGCCCATCTAGATCACTGGCACTTGTCTCAGCAGGGGAGGCAAATGCTTCATGAACGTACAAAGCACCAGACCCACACAAAGGAGGCATATTCTTGGGCATTGATTCTGCCCATACAAGCAAAAATATATACATAAGGCAAATAGAAGTACACACAGTGTCCATTAGGATTGGGATATGTGCCTGAATCAACACTCAGAACTCTCAAAGTATGCAAAATACTGTAAAAATGCTAAATAACCCTTATAACTAATAATGCCACGTTGTGGAAACCCTTTCTTAGTCTTCTATGTTCTCTATTGGCATATCATTAATCCCATTAACAGTTAATGGGTACAATTAGTATCAGAGGACAATCATTAGAATTAAAGGTACAGGTATTTATTTATTTATTTATTTAAAGTAGCTAATCTCCAAACATGACCTCTCAAGGAACCTTGCCTTTCAATGTCCACTCTGTGATTCTCTTCACTTGAAACCTGACCTGTCCTACAACTTGCTTATAACCAATGCTAATATGGTAAAAGTTGTATTTTATGGGTCTCAAGGCTAGGTCATAATTTTTTTTTTCATATGGTGTATTGGTTTTTATAAATTGCTTCTTCTATAACCTCTAGGAAAGAAATATGAATATCCTGAGATCAACACACTGTGAATAAGCTCAAGCCAGTTATCCAGAGAAGCTGTATGAAGAGAGAGATGCCCAACCAGTCAACAGCTCTCCCACCCACTCCACATGAGACTCCAGGCCTGTGAGATAAGAAGTTTGGTCTTCACACCAGTAGTCTTCAGATAACTGCAGTTGCTTCATTGGACACCCCAAGTATGAACCACCTTGCTGACCCCAGTTGACCCATCTTTGATAAATTACATAACATCTTCCTGCCAAAGTTTTCTATTCTCTAAAGTGGATTTAATGGTAGTCCCTACTCTTAGCAATATAGAGAAGATAATTTGATAATAATGAATACTGTTTTATAAAAGGAAATACAGATCTATAGAATGATAAGTGAAAGAAAAGATATGTAAGACTCTAAAATTACTTCCTCACTCAAAGGCCCTAAGACAACTTGGAATAAATAATTCCTGTGGTTAAAGGCATTTACTAAAGGAGCTATTTCTTATTTTCTGAACTTCACTGGAAATATTATAAGCAAGAAACATGTAAATTAAAAAAACACCAACAGCATCTTCCAGGAACCTATGCCTCTGAGACCATCAGTAGAATAACAATTCTTTTTGGTAAGTTGTGTGTGTATACGTATACATGTGTGCATGTGTGTGGTTGTGTACATGTGTTTAAAGATAACTAATTCTTCCAAGAGGTTTTTTGTTTATGCCAAAGGACAGTGTCTTAAATTGTCATCAGAATGGTCTCAAATGAATCCAGACCTGCTAATTCCACCCACATTCTCCTGTTCCTAAGCCAGAGATTATTTAAAACATCAGGATTGAAGGACTGCACAATCTTACAGGCAGGGTCCTTGGGAACTGGGCCTCACAGCGAGGTGATCTTCAGAAAAATCCCTATGTCAGCAGCATACCCTGTTCTCTGACACCTCCAGTTAAACTTGAGCCAGTCCAGTTTGGGGCAGGATTAGGTAAATTTCCTCATGATTGCAACTGGCATTAAACATTCCTGTTAAACTGTTATTAAAAAGGGGAGAGGGTTGATATGGAAAATCAGAAGGTTTCAACTGAGATAGGGATCAGGGGACCCTCAACTCATCAGCACCACTTGCATGTGAGTTCCCTGAGACAGATGGCAGAGTTAACTTATCACACAATTCCCAGATGCTAGCACACTACCTGATATATAAATGTCTAGTAAATACTGATTAAAGGAATGGATAAATACATTTGGACTTACTTATTTCTGTCTTATATTCTGGGTTCATTTTTACACCTAGATGAGCCTTCTTACATATCTGATTTCCCATCCATAATGTAAACCCATGAGGACAGAAAATAACAAATGTAATATGAGCAGTTGCCACTTATTAAATCCTTACTCCTGGTAACAGGCCTCACATATGAATAGGGTCCTCTCTGTAAATTCATACTAAGCTGGCCTACATTCAGGCCCGTGCTCTCTGTCTCTGGTCCTCTTTTACTATTTATCTCAAATACCATCAAAATAAAAGTCATTAAAATTGTGTTTATCCTTCAAGGCCCTACTCAAATGCCACCTCCTTCATGAAGTGTTCCAGTATCTCTATCCTCTTTACTCTTTACTGTTAGCTCTTAATGGAACCTCATCCATTCCACTTTTTGGTCCTTAATCCTGTTGCAAGGTTATGTATCTACATGTTGTCTCTTCCTCTGGGCTATAAGGTTTTCTGGAGTGGATGCCATGTCTTATCTTTCTGATTCTTCCAATAAAACTAGCAAAAAGCCTTGCACACAATCAGTGCTTATAAGGTTTGTGGTGACTTTCATCAACTCCCTAAAGCTCTTAGCTGTAATTTGTCTGCTCTTTGCTCTGAGAAGCTGTGGCAGCAGCTCTTTTCATAATTTCCTGTGACTGCCTCTGTTGATTTCTGACTGGTTTTCACTCCCTATATATAGCTCTTTCAAAAAAATTAGTCTCCTCCAAAGCTAGACAGAGACACTAAATTGTCTTCCTTCTTGAAAGCACCTCACAGGAGAGCCTAGTGAGATTCCTATAATGGATATTGTGTTATGCAGTTTAGATAGCAGCTGGGGAAGACATCGTGCTGCAAGTGTCAGAAACTCAACTCACATTGTCTTGAGCAAAAATGGGAATGCAACTACTTCCATATAAGGTCATATCAAAAGTAGGACTCTAGTTTGAGGTGTGATCCATGGGATCAAGGGATTTCATCAGATTCCTGATGTCCTATTCCTCTAGTTTCTGCTTTCCTGTGTATAGATTCACATAGGTGGGTCTCTCCACATGAAAGCTCTAGGAGCTCAAACTATAGGACCAATGGGCTCTTATAAATCAGAGCTTCCTACAGCTCCCTCCTTGAGTTTGATTCATTTGCTAGGAGGGCTCATAAAACTCAGGAAACTTGTTTCCTCATTAGCTTATAACTCAGGAATAGCCAGATGAAAGAGATACATAGAGCAAAGCACGGGGAAAGGGTATGGAGTTTCCAGGCCTTCTCAAATCAGACCCCTCTTGTTGAATCTCAAGTTCACCAACCCTGAAACTTGGTACACCTGGTCCTTTTGGATTTTTATGGAGGAAATCAGTAGCCACTGGCACTTGACTTACCCTCCAGCCCCTCACTTATCTCTTGGAGTAAAGTTTCAACCCTCTAATCACAAATTTGGCTCCAGTATCAAACTAACCCACACCCTCAGGTGCTTTTTGAAAGTCATCTCGTTCACATAACAAAAGCACATTTATGGTTCTCATTACTTAGAAAATTCCAAGAGTTTTATGAATTATATATTTTTTAGTATAAATCAGAACATGACAGAAACATTGACACATTTGGGGACACATTTGGGATAGATTTCATGTTTCCTATCTTGTTTACAGATGGTTCTGGGCATGTACATTTAGCAAAGCATTTCTATTGCACATATTGAACACAGGTATTTATTGTACGTCATTGGTATCTCAATAAAACTGATAAAAATGAAGGCAGCATAAAGAACTTTTCAGAAATACAAATGCTAAAAGAATTCACCAATAGCAGAACTATACTGTAAGAAGTATAGCAAGATGAATCTAATCTACGTAGGATGACGATTCTAGGACTTAGAATTCTCATTGATAGTTAGATTTTTATGGCACAGGAAAAAAAAAGAGACTAAAAGAAAAAGGTATTTTTAAAAGTTAAGTTTTATAGATGCTATCATTCAACTCATTCCAACATAGCCTTAAAATAGCCTTTGAGAAGCAAAGGAAAATTTAATTTCCTTTATTTATTTAATGACTACATGTTATTACTATAAGTTAACTGAAAAGAAAACAATGGTATTAATATTCTGACCCACAGCAAGTGGGAAAGTGCCTTGTCTGGGCCTAGAAAAGGACCCCTAAAGAATACCCTGGCAACTAGCTAGCATTCCATAACATAAGTCCCAAGCATAGTAAACTGAAGTGTTTCAGACATACTCCAATAATCATGGCAATCTATTCTAGAAATGCCAGCAGAATCCTAGGAGGAAGAACATCATCTTTCATGTAGATGCACAGAATTACTATGGCTCTGGGTAATTGGTCCATTTTCTACCAGAATTCAGACCATGGATGATGATGATGTAAGGAGAAAATTCATCTTTGCAGGAGAAGTCCATATAAAAACCAGGTTGACAGAACATAAAGGACCTTGTGAACTAGGCCAGGAATCAGAAACTACATCTGGAAAATCAAATCTAGTATGAAGAAACTAACAGGAAAATGCTCATAGATGAACAAAACCAAGGGGATAGGAAGATGAGGTTGAGAGGGTTGTCAAATCCTGGATACAGTTATATCCAGACCACACAAAAGACACAACTAATGCCAGATGGTGAGTCATTACAGACCCCATGAACTAGCACTCTAGAAGTGCCAATTAAATTCCTGCTGCTGCTCTGGAATGTCTCAAGAATTAGGGCCAGCCAGAAGGTAGAAAACCTTAGTCAATTTTAGCTGAAAGGGGGTGAGTGAAGTAGAGGCTGTTTCAATGTTCTTCATTTTTGTTAGTACTTATTTATTTATTTATTTATTTATTTATTTAAATTTTATATTTATTGTTGAAAGTATTACAGATGTCACTTTTTCTCCCATTGACCACCTCCAACAAACTTATTTGCACATATGCTCCAATGTTCTTTATGACCAAATTGATAGAGCTACTTTAATTGGTAAATCTCTCCTCAGTCCCTCCTAGTTGAGTGCCAAATGATGGATCAGGCACATTATTCTGTGATTTAATTATTCCATTAATTCTAAGCCACAGACACCATTATGATCTATATTGCAAAAGAAAAAAAACCCAAAGAAGTGAACTATCCAAGGTCACACAACTAAGACAAGGCCAGAGTCATATTACAAAGCTGAAGTGCCGAATTCTAGAGCCTGCATTTTTAGCCACTATGTCATAGTGACCCCTGTACTTGTTGGCACTCCTTTGGTTGGGTTCAGGGACACACATCAGCTCACCAGCCCTAAGGGCATAGTAAATCCTCTAATGACCCATTATTTCAAACCACAACAAGGTTTTTGTTTGGTTGTTTTTTATTTCTTCTCCAAATCTAGAGAGTCCTTAGGGTTTTGTAAACAAAAGTACTGTCTTTTCCTTTAATACACAAGAGCACTTTATTGATGGACTGGACACATTTCCTCAAGAACTGAAGTTCAATTAATATCCCCAAAAAGACCAAAACTTTTTTGTCTTCAGCACATGAGATTAGTATTGTTTTCTCCTTATCCCATGAACTAAAACAGGCATGAGGTGAATAGTAAACTGGAAAAGTTGGAAGAAGTGAAGAATATCAGCCATTTAGAAGTCAAGAGTAATTTGTAAAGTTATATTAGATTGAATTTATTGTGTCTACTTTGAAATGCACCAAAAACCTCTTAAACACTGAAATCAGCATAATGGTGTTGTGATATTGTGATGAGCTGTACATTTCATCCAATAAACGATTTCCAGGTACAGAAAAATTTGTTTAATTTTATTACGGATTTTTTATTATATTTCAAAAACATCAGAGTTGGATAAATTATTTAGGGAAAGAGATATGAATTCACCACCCCCTGCATGCAAACTAAATTTGATTCAAGTAAATGTATTTTTGATAAATGACTTGTGCCTGCATGATTTATCAAGGTAATGTGGAATGGCCCTAAAACAGCATGAAATTGGGCCTGTTTTACATTTGGTCCTTCTGTTGCAGACTAAGAATAGAGTAGCAGAAAATGTAATTCATTTCCATGAGGAAGATAAAAAAAAAACTGGTATTGTTAAACTGTGTCTCAACAGAGAACAAAACAAAAGCAATAAACATAAAATTTATTTGAATCTACAATCATGGAAATAATCTTTGATTGCCAAAGAAAGAAGATATGTAAATAAAGCTAACTGAGCTTATTAAGCCATAACACAAAGTGCTTTCTTACTTGATATACTTGAAGAGGCCAAAGTCAGCTTAGAGTTAGAGGCCACCACCACCACTATGGGACTTGGAATCATAGGAACTTACTACATCTCAGAAGACTACGATTATTTGCCTGAGCCACACAGTCAAGAGATAATTAGAATCAGGAATTGATGATGAATTAGATAAAGGCGGGAAGGGGTGGTACAAAGGTATCAAGGATGTCTCTAAGTTTGTTCAGCATCACAAAGATTTAGAGCTCCAAAACTACCACTGAAAACAAACCAGTTTTCAGGAATACTGACCAAGTTTGTACTTCTGAATTTGTTGCAGTTAAATCATGCAATACCTTGGCTTCTTTCACTTAGCACAATATTTTCAGTGTCTATTCATATTGTAGTCTGTAGCAGTACTTTTCTGGCAGAATAATATTCCACTGTATAGATATATCACATTTTGTTTATTCATTTATCAGCTGATAAGCATTTGGGTTGTTTCAACTTCATGGTGATTTGAATAATGCTGTCATGAACATTTGTTTATAGGAGTTTGTGTAAGTTCTCAAATATCTTTGAGTTCTAAATAGGAGTGGAATGGTTGGGTCCTATAATAAGTTTATTTTTAACTTTTTGCCTTTTATGCATGTCTTAGCATGTGCCAGTCCTTTAGAAAAGAGCTTTCTTATGACAATGAAAAATCCAAAGGAAAATTGTAACCCTGAAACTTAGTCCTTTCATAGCCCATGATGTCTACAGCTACAAATATGCTTTTTAAAAATAGCCCCAAGAGCCCTAAAGAAGGATTAGAGCAACATTTATTAGAAATTAAATTTCCTTGTATGGAAGTCACCTCTGCACGAGAAACTGAGGGGAATAGAGAATTAGTACTGTAACATCTACTATCAAACAATGACAGCCTAACATTAATAAAAGGACACATATTGGGCACAGTAGATGGCTCCTCTTCAGTTTAATTTTTAATAAAATAGACCTGATTAATGCCTTCCACATGTAATATAGGCAAGAGCAGATTAAAGTTTGTAGTGATGATTGTCTAGAGTTCAAGAGAGAAAGTAAATTATTGGAACTTAAATTGCGCAAAGCCTTTCTGGTAAAAGACATCATCTTTAATTTCAACTTATAGCATGAGTTAAGTGATCCAAAATAGTTTTAAAATAGAGTTGGCATTTTTTATGCCTCATCTTTAATAAATTATTTTTGTATAGCTGACAGATTTTTGCTCTCTTTTTTAAAATCAAGTTTTACATTTTAGGCCCCCCTCTGTTTAAAACAAGAAACAGCCTGGCTGGTGTTGCTCAGTGGTTGAGTGTCCACCCATGAACCAGGAGGTCACAGTTCAATTCCAGGTCGGGGCACATGCCCAGGTTGCAGGCTCAATTCCCAGTAGGGAGCATGCAGGAGGCAGCCAAATGATGATTCTCCCTCATCATTGATGTATATCCCTCTCTAAAATCAATAAAAATACTTAAATATTTTAAAAAATGAGTAAAAGAGGAAAGAAAAGTATAAATATTTCTTCCCCTAAATAATTTCATAGAGATTAGGCTAAAGCTAATCAAATATGGACTGGTGAATTATGGAAAGCTGAGGAGTGACTCAACAACACTAGCAGCCCAGCAAAGGGACTGAGAGATCAGAGTTACCAGCTCCCACTCATTCTGACCTGAGTGTCCTCACAGCACTGCCCAAGGGCTCTCTTTGAGACGAATGTCACAGCCTCCAGGCTGGTCTCCCTGCTTCCACCCATAGCATCTTCAGTAAGGCTTCCACACAATGTTTCATGGCATAAGTTCATGAGCACATGTCAGAGACACATCTGGGACACCAAAAATGTCTTTAAAAATATTCTCAACAAATCAAAGTCTTGTTTCGCAACTGGGGATAAGAGCCAGTCAGTTGTTACATTTGGGTCTGTCCTTGACCCCATTCATATACACAATCAGGTCCAGTTTAGAAGAATTTGTGCTCCATGTGGTTTAGGGGATTAGATAAGGTCAGTGGTTCTCAACTCTGGCTGTGCCTCAGAAACTTTGAAAAATTGTGGAGAAATGCCAATAATCCAGGGTCCAACCCAAAAATTTCAGATTCAGTAGATACAGAGTGGGGTTCTTAATACCACTCTTTTGAACAAGAGCCACAGGTAATTCCAAATACGATGACTCTCCCTACTTGTAAACCCTGGGCCAAATGGTCGCAAAAGCCCTAGCAGAATCTATTGGTAAAGATAATGGACTTTAGTTTTCCCTCTCTAAAAGTCCTTTGTGTTTATTTTTATTTATTTGTAGACTTGTTTTACATGTTTTTTTCTTTGGCTACACATGTAAGACCTTCCAGGGCTGACTTATACTAGTACCATTCTTACTCATAAGTCAGTGTCTCTATGATGCAAAAGCCTGATGTAGATGGTCTGTAGACCTGTCACATCACTAAATATGACTCTCTCCTCCCATCTCAAAAAAAGCCGCCAAAAGCAGGCCCATGGAGTTCCTTCTTGTCTACTTGCCTTTTATAACTTTCCTCCCTTTTTCTTCCCACATATCCTCTGTCTGCTGTTTCCAGAGATCTTATCACCCACCTTATACCACATTTCTCATCTCTGCCCATGGAATCGGTTCTGCAGATCTGAATGGAAAACACTATGGCATTGTAAAACAATAAATGGTTTTGTAAAACAATGTGAATGGCAAAACAAGAAAGCTTTAGATGAAAATATAGATAAGTTATCTTCAAAACTATAGGGTAGATTGGTGATCTTAAAAGGGAAAAAAAGTTATTAACTGTAAAGAAAAAGTTTAATAATTTGGACTGGAGTAAAATTAAGAAACTTTGTTTATGTAAGGATACTACTAGGAGCATGAAATCTATACCCCTATGTGGGAAATGGTACTTTATAAACTTATAACCAGCAAAGGACTATTAACATAATATATAAGCATCAGCGTTATCCTTGAAGATTAGCCTGTCATCTGAACAAGCATTGTTGAACTTCTGGAAAACAAGTCTTAACTCTCAGAAATGCTCCCCTAATGTATTCTTTCCTTATGTAATATTTTTGAATTACACTGAGTTTGTTACTTTATCTACATGTGGTTAGATCAAGAATTGGTAAGTAGAATGAAAACAACCAAATAAAGGTTGAATGTGAGAAGATTCAACTATCTCTGAGTTAACTCAGTGGTGAAATTTTGCTCCATAAGAGTACTTTAGAGAAAAAGATAAGGGCTTTCACAGTTATAGGCAGGAGAGGGTTAAAAAGTCAGTAAAATTAAAATAGTCATTGTACTTAAGAATCTGTATTTTAACAAACGAATTCTTTTATAACATCTAAGGAGTGCTTACCTAGTGTCAGGAATTTTTCTGAGATTTTTTATGTCTTACTTCTTTAGTCTCAACAGCAAGTTATATTACCCTCATTTTACGATTATACAAATTGAATCACAGGAAGATTAATTGTAATTCCTAGAGTAACACATCTAGTAAAAGGCCATGAACTCTTTTAAAAACCTTTCTTCTCTTCCATTAGCCAACTCCTTCTCCAAGTTTCTAGATCCTTCCTAGGTTTTGGATAAATTTTTAAAGCAAATTGAATTTCTATAAACAAAAATATAACTATGGTGCTATAAAAATAGGCAAAACCAGGATGTGAGCCACACAGTTGAACTCCAGAGCCTCTGCTTTACTCACTACCCTATGCTGTCTATCAGATCTGAATTGATAATAGGCTTTTCATAGAGGTTTATGCTAAGACTTCATTGAAGAGGTAACAATGATACAAAGTTTGACAGATGACTAGAAGTCATCAGGCATGCTAAGAATGTAGCTAATACTCAAGAAAGAGTTGCCGGTTGTTTCATTAATTAATTGTTTAATGAAGTTTTTTTAGCCAGCAAGCAGATATGGGTAAAGGCTTTCAATTAAATGATGACTCTTGATTGCATGAGGCAGAATCCCAACTCAATCTGACTTAAAGCAACAATAAAATGATTGGAACAATTTTTTAGCACACAGGCATGCAGATCTAAAGACTCAAACATTTAGCCCTTGCCGGGTGGTTCAGTTGGTTGGAGTGTCTTCCCATACACTAAAAGATTGTAGTTGTGATTCCTGTCAGGACACATACCTAGGTTTCCGGTTTGATACCTGGTGTGTGTGTGTGTGTGTGTGTGTGTGTGTGTGTGTGTGTGTGTGTGTTGGGGGCAGGGAGGACATGTGGGAGGGGCCTGATCCATGTTTCCCTTTCATGTTGATGTTTCATTCTTCCTCTTCCTCTCCCTTCCTCTCTCTCTAAAAATCAATAAAATATTTTTTAAAAGTATGGAAGCCATGTAATCAGTAGGCAAGAAAAACACAGTCAAAATAAAAAGCTGGCAGAGGAAGAAATATAGGCTTTCCAAGACAACAAAAGGCAGCTCCATGTTATCTGACATTGACTCAAGCAAGTACATGAGGGGTTATTTTATGAGAATAAAGGGGCCAGAAGTGAGACTGGAGGGTGAAGAAGAGTAGGAAGTATTTGTAAAATCATCACTGAAATATTTAAGGGGAAATAAAAGAAAGAATTATATTGGTAGTAAAAGACCCACTATGATGCAAAAACAAACTTTTAAGTAGATGTTAAAAAGAGATTTGTGGATTCACCCAGCAATATAAGAACACTTTGATGCTTTGCAGTCTGGGGGTAGATGTACATCATGATTCTTCAGTTCATTTATTTATTTAATAACACAACACATTTAGCAGTCCTGTATTAAGAATGTACTGTGCATTTTTAGTAGATATGGCATGCATGGAGCGATAAGAATGTGCAGGACACAGTTCTAAACATCAAAGAGTTGGAAGTTTTGAGGATATGAGAGAAAAGTGGTAACAGATGGATATGCAAAAATCAGATGATAAAAAATATGGTTTGACATATTAAGGATATTATCATGAAGAAAAGGGGACTTATCAGATAATTTAAGCAAGTGTGCAACATGACCTTTAATATTTTAGCAAGTCTACTCTTCCAGGCTAGATAATGGATGAGAGTGGTAATACTGAAGTTTTTGCAATAGTCCAACTGAAAAATGATGAGACTACACTAAGTCAGTGGCAGCAGGGATAAAGAAGAAGAGGCATTTTAGATACGAGAGCTAGTAGGGAGGCAGATTTAATAGGGGTGTGTGATTGATTAGATGAGAAAAGGGGAGACAAGAGAGGAGTCTAAGATCATTCTGTTGGTAGCAAGGACTACTATTAACTGAAAATAGTTCAAGAGAAGTGAAGAGCATGTTTTAGAGTGCGGAAATAAAGATATTGGAAAAGCAAAGAGCAGGGCTTATAGCAGTGATGGCGAACCTTTTGAGCTTGGCGTGTCAGCATTTTGAAAAACCCTAACTTAACTCTGGTGCTGTGTCACATATAGAAATTTTTTGGTATTTGCAACCATAGTAAAACAAAGATTTATATTTTTGATATTTATTTTATATATTTAAATGCCATTTAACAAAGAAAAATCAACCAAAAATATGAGTTCGCATGTCACCTTTGACACACGTGTCATAGGTTAGCCATCACTGGCTTATAGCAACTGCAAACAGATATGTTACTATTAGAAATTATCTGCCAGTTTATCAGGAGGACATATTTCAGCCTACATTACTATTTGCTGGGTGGTAATAGGAAGGGTTTTATCTCCCTACCCTCTGACTTGAACTTATCTCCCTACCCTCTGACTTGAACATTCCCTTTAGCTTCTGGTGAGGTCCTAGGACTAGAATTTAGTTGATGAATTTCAGATCCACACAGTTGAGAAGTTCAGAGAATAAAAGGTGAAGACTTGCACTGGAACTCATGCTCCCTGTGTGTCCTGGATCTGTAGACCTTACTAGCAACTAATGAGACTTAATGACTCCAATTTCCCTGTACTAACATCCTGCTTCAGGGACAATTTAGACAATTAGAAAGAACCACAATGTAGAATATTTTCTCTCCTCAACAGCTTTTGTATCATCAAGGAAATTCAGCCTCATCATTAGGAAGAGTCTTGAGATAATACAATCTCAGAGGATCCTACATACAAAAATCTCACAGATCTTTTTTTCTTATCTTCCTGTCAGGAAAACATAAATTGATTGCCAAGTCCAAATTATCTAGGCAACATGCTTAATCATTTCCCTATGTGTATCTAGTGTTATATAAGCCATTTATAAACATGATAACGACATCAAATTTTTAAACCCAGCTCCCAATCTCCCCATAACAGCTTTGCTTGTACTATTAGATACATCTCATACAGAGCAGAAAATACTGAAATGCTGTGGGGTTTTTTTGGTTTGTTTTTTGTTTTGTTTTGTTTTGTTTTTAAAGAATGGTCAGTACAAATACTTGGATGTAATGCAAAAACAACCTTTGGTCTCAAGCATCATCTGGCAATTTATTCACTCTGCATCATTTATTAGGCTTAATAACAATTTGATGGATTTTTGCATAACTGGAATTTAGCAAAACTATGTGGAAATAGCATGGATACCAGTCTCTGAAATGCATTGCTTACTCAGCCCTCCCCACTTCCAAAAAATTACCAGTATATGCTATTCTGAACTTATACAGAAAACCACCATGAGCTGTTGGTAAGATGGACCAATGAATCATCCTATTGCTTCCTTTCTACTGGCTTTTATTCTGTTCTATCACTTTAGACTCTACACGAACCTCATCTATTATTTCTATATACTTTATGTCAGCTGACTTTCTATATTTATTCTGCACTTACTAGTACATCTGGCCTTGGGTTAGTGAAGAAGCCAGCTTTGCCCTTGTATTAAGTTCAGGACACTCTTCAGACACTGAGACAGAAGAAGATTTCCTTCAAAGAGCTCACAACATGGTTGTGGGCTAGACACATGCACATTAAACAACAGAAGGATGATTACAAAGCCACTGTCAATAAGAAACAAGGCAGTCTAAATTGCATAAATAAGTGGGTCAATTAATTACTTCTTATGGCTACCCTTGTAGCTTTTTTTCTAACATATTATTCTATTTAGAGTGTAAATTTCTTCAAGCAGAAGGGATAAAACAACCTGCAGAGACACATGTGACTTAGCTCAAGAAGAATCATTTCATTGTTTCTTTTATTTGTTCAGTAAGTGATTACTGAAATAAATTCTTAATGAATTGAAAAGAGGCAGGGTAATTCATCTTAGGATGCATCTCATGTACAGCCTCAGAGACTCACGAATAGTGATAGGCTAATGTTTCGACATGCCTAGTGATTCCATGGGTAGCGGGTGTTATTTTCATGTAAGACCACAATCATAAATTTGAACTGTGGGTATCAACAGACATCCACAGACTAATAGGCACAGGTAATGAGGAGCTGTTATCATAATGAATATTCTGTATTAGGGTTCAATTACTGAGGCAGGAACCTGGGCTTTGATGGTTTTTTAATAGAGGTTAGAATGTTTTTCTAATTTAGTATTTTTCATTTTAAAAGCCCAGTAGCCACAACAGTCCATGGAGTAAAAGATCATCCAAGTGAATTTAGATGTGGAGATATGTAAACTATATTTTCAATAGAAGCCCCTGTCAGAATTTGCTACACTTTCCCTTGATGCCAATATTTCTCTTACCCAGTGGATGGTGCCTGGTACCGATTTGCCCTGCCCTCGCCTTGCAGTAGTGTATTAGTCTGCAGTGCTTCTCCAAAATACAGAACTCTGTATTACCTGGGACTCGGACTATTTTGGTTGCTGCCAACACTAAGACCAAATTTAACTGAAGAAGAGCTCAAGTTAAGCCTACTGCCTAATGACCCAGAGAATTTACTACTTGGTTTACAAGTCTCTAGGACCTTGGGTGATGACCCAAAGCAAAATGATCTGGAACTCACCAAATTAAGAGTTCCAAATCCAGTTCTATTGCAAGCAAGAGCATATAAAATATATTACTATGAATATAATGCATATAAATATATATTTACATATAAGCTATATACTATATATATATTACATATATAAAGTTGTAGCACTTCCAATTTTGTAAAAAAAAATTTATATTGAAGAGAGGAAACATGGGTTATTGTTAAAGCAACATAAATAAAGGAAAAGAAAGGGGGAGCTAAGGAGGAAGAGAAGGAAGAGGAGAAGGATAGGAGAAATAGGAGGAGAAAATACTTACCAAGGGCAGAGAATAGTCACTAAAGTCTCAGTAAAAGTACTGAAAACATCTTTGCTACATGAATTCTCCTAGTCACTCTTCAGATAAAATTTAGAGGAAATATTAGGTTTTAGAATTTCATTAAAAATGGATTTTCATTCTTTCTAGTTCATATTTTCATTGGTTCTATTAAAGTTATTGAAAAGAAAATATATTTCTACCATATTAGAGTTGTTTAATGTTCTTAAACATATTATTTCAATATTTGATTGTAAGAAATAAGTGCTGTCTAGAGAGACTTCCCTCAAAATGAAGAAAAAGGCAGGAGTATATTTATAATTACGAAACAAGCACAATATATCTTAAATGCCTAAGAGAGGTATAATTTAATAATTTTGTGTGATAAAGAGTTATTGGGAATAATTATTCCTTTATTATTAATAATCACCAATTCTTTAATAGAGATGAATTGCAAAATTTATCTGGAGATTATACTTTTAAATGGCCAGATTCAAAGAAGCTCTAAAATGATTGGAGACTAGAGCAATTGGAACTCATTCAACCAGTCCATTTCCATCATAATGGCATTTTCTCAGGGAGTAAGGGGGAAAAGGACTTGTTACATCACTGATCCAGCAATAGTCTATTGATGATGCAGAATTATTTTCTACAGTAATGCCTACATGGTTTTGGTAAAACTGGTTTAAGTATCTAAGGAGACATACTGATTTCATTGCTCCTTCTGCCTACGTAATCTTATATTTAGCTTAAATCTCTGTTTAATCTCAGAAGTAATGGCCATTCGGCCCACCCAGTCATCCTCCATTAAAAAGTCTAAAGAAAGGAGTTTGTGGAGTGAAATAGATTTGTCTCCTAGATTCTAGGCCAGTATCAAGGGGGTAGTTGAGGGTACACCATGCTTTTGGGCTTCCACTCTGATGAAATAGGCATTATTCTCTAGAGGAGCTGACAGAATAAGATGCAGCCTGAGAGAAATGAAAGTGCTTCACAGGGGGCCATGAGTCTCATCTACGGAGAAGACCACTTTTCCTTCTGCAATGGGCATGCCTTTCTGATGTTGTTCAATTCAATATTAGTGCTCACTGTCATAAAAAAAAAAAACACACATATGACTTCATTGGAAATTATATAGTGGGGGAAATAAAAAGTCTAGAGAGTACTATAACAAATATCATGACCTGAATCAATGTCTTGAATTAAGATTTCCTAAATGCTAGCCAGGACCAAAATAACTATCCTCTATGCTATTGATCCCCTTTTTCTCGCAACACTACCTTTCACAGCATCTATAGAAAATGAGAGATCCCTGCCCAGTGTGGCACTGTAGCATACACACAAGGAAGGTAACAATGAAGGGGGAAGGAGAGATGTCAGAAAGACTCTGTGAATCCACATTATAAGCATTTTCAACAGCATCTATGATGAGCAAGCCTTTCTATTTAAAGTATTTATTTTCTGACTTTAAGTGTAAATTTTTTTGGATAAAATTAAATCCTGTTTGAACAAGAGCCACAGTTCAGTGAAGAGAATGCTTAGAAGTATCGGGAAGCAAGTTTAATGGATGCTACTGAGAAATTTGCAGAAATGACTAAGTCATATTTTAACATAAGGGGGGGCTAATGTGTAGCGAAAAAGCTGATGTGTACTGGCAGCCATGTGAGTTCAACCATAAAATATTAATAGGATCTCATTTGTCCCCCAAAGTCCTTAAGAACAGGGATTGCCGCCTTTATCACAGCATACAAACACTAGTATAGAAAGTAATGGCGAGAAGGCACAGATAAATATCTGTTCATGAACTAATGCCTGTATGTTGAATTAATAATATATATGTATATTTATAGTATTCCAGAATATCAAATCTCTCACTTCATTATTTTTTATAGATAATAAATGTCACCACTCAAATCATGTCTTCATTCTCTTTTTGCAAATTTTTATTTGGGTAAAAATAACCTCCTTCTAATATTCCATGAATTTGGGCAAGAATGTGGCAGAAATCTAAGAATAAAAGAGGTCAACTATTTATATATATAAAAAAAGTGAAGCTGAATCAATACAATTATGTTGGGTTTGAATTTCCCATGTTAGAAACAAACTCAGCCATATCCCTGGTTACCTGTCGAAAGGGACCTTACATAAAACCCCTGGTTGCTATCACATGTTTGGGATTGTAAAGGAGTTGACAAAGTTTCTTTAAAGAGAAGAACTCAGTATGATTGGAAGAACTATCTAGAGAAACTATAAGGTAAGGCCTGAGACTTCCAGAAGGTTAAGCCTCAGCTCATAACATAAGCTCATCAAACTGCCTTCTATAGCAGGGAGCTCTGGACACTGTAGGCCACTGGTTTTGTTTAGAAGAGTATGAAAATTCTGGCCAAGCTAAACTTCTCAGGAGCGTAAAGAAGTGTCTAATCCATGCTCCAGGCTCTAATTTCTGTCTTTCCTGATATGGCATTCAAATGTTTTCAAGGGAAAACATTTCTTAAATATTAATTTGAAGAATGTATATGATCCACATATCTGTTTGATCTTACTCAGCACATACAGTATAGAGTCCAGAGCAATTACTAAGTGAACAAGATCTAAATTACTTGACGGCCAATGGTCACAAATTTTATAGACTTATGTCAAATGAATGAGTCAATGAGGCTTTGTTCCAGTTTCTGATTTGAAACTTTGTAAGGAGTATGTTCAAACCTGCCTCATATTGCCCTTCCCTTTCTCCTCATGTGGAAATCTAAAATTGAGGTAGTACTTGACTCCCTCTGCCTCTGCTCCCAGACACCAAGCATTGAACCTTGTTTAATCCAGAAACACATTCATCACTTTTCTTTCTTAATCATCAGTTTACAAAAAGGAGAAATTAGGGTCAAAGTGTATCTATGAGTGGCAGATGGAGAAGGTTCCCTTAGAGCAGCAGGGGAGAAGGTGCTTATGAATGAAAATAGCTACTTGAAGTTGTAATGTAGAATACGCTACTGAGTCACAAAAGAATGCAGTTATTTTTAAAAACATAAAGCCTGGCTAAAGGAAATGAATCATCCAGATGGTGAAGTGGCAGCTGCACCTTGTTTATAGTGAGTTAAAGAGAGCTTTAAAAGTTTCCCTCATGGTAATTAGCATTGGTGATTTAGTCGTAGGTACTCAATATACTTATTTTTATGATTTCACTGAGACACAAGCAGCAGTGAGAGTAAAAATATTTTGAAGTTGAAATGGCTTGAATACTGACAATTCAGAAGAGGTGCCAGCCCATATTCTGGAATTAGGTGCTGGTGGCTTTTAGGCGCTGGACTACAGAGAGGTTCTGGAGACTTTGAGGGAGGAGGAAAAGCAGCCAGGGGCTCATGTAGATAGAAGAGTAGGGGTTGGGGCTCATGGCTTGACTATTTACTAAATGATGTAGATATATTTTACTGTTTTAAACACAGATGGCCATGATGATGTATTCCAGCTAAGCATCAGTCCTTTGAAATCATAACACACATTGTTCTTTGATAGCAACATTTAATCCAAGAATCAATGAAATCAAGGGACCTGATAAGGCTTGTCAGGCATTTCATAACTAATGAAGAGAAAAAAAACAATATATAGTTCTTACTTGACAAAGGTGTTTAAATTATATGTCATGGAAAAAGAGAAAAACCTAAAGAATGACTCAAAGATTGAAGGCTTGAGAACTTGAAAAAATGAAATTAACTGAACAAGCTTTTAGAAGGCAGGTTTGTAAGGAAAAGATATGAGGTGGTGGTAAGCATTTGCTTTCTGACATTATTTCAGATGCTATTAGACGTATACTAGATGTGTTGAAGAGAAGAGTAGGTATAAGTGCCTGAAGGTGTGGGGAGGAGTCTTGATTACAGGTAGAAATTTGGGAGTTCCCATCATGCATAAAGTCACAAAATTAAATGTGCTTATCCAGTATGAAAGAATATATAGAAAAGAGGAGTTCCAATGAGCTACAGTTATTTGAATGTGGGATTTTGAATGATGGATTTCAAAAGCGACCTCAGTCTCTCTTATCAAAGAGCAAATAGATTCTAATTTCCAGTTACAATTCAAGGTTGCTTAGATAACATCGGGAGAATAGTGTAATATAAGTGGTGTTGGAATCAGAAAATGTGCAGCGAATCCTGGCTCTGGTCCCAGTTGTGGGACTTGGAGTAAGATACTTAACTGCTTTAAGTTTTAGTTTCCTGTTCAGAAATATGAGATAATAGTATACACTCTGCAGTGTTATTGGGAAGATTATATGGCAGAGTTCATGGGTAGGGCTATAATTCTTTGATGTCAAATTATAGGTTCTTATTTTCTATTTTATTCATACATACATACATACATACCTCTCTATGTTCAGGGTACACACAAAACACAAAGAATCAGGATTCAGATCTCAACTTTTAAACTGTTAGTGACAGTTGAGTAAATCTGTAGTCATGATTTTTTATAAGAGGTGCTTAGGAAGAAAAAAATGTTATTCTTTCTTCTCTGCATCCCAATTTTGCTTACTTAATTTTAATTTCAAAATTTGGTTTTAAATATCAAGAACTGGATGCCTGCAAAACAGAGATTAGATGACAGATTACTATGTGAGAAGTACTGGATAATTTTGAGAAATTAGACGGAAATAAAGAATCAGAAGAAAATGACCAGGGTTTAGAAGTAGTAGACCATTACCCACTCTCACACTACCCAAGATGAAAGAAACCAAATAGAAATATTATTGAGGTTTAGGGTATCATAAAACAGAATTGCAAGAACTAGAGAGAATCTGTAAGTACTACGTTGTCTGAGTAGCAGAACATCAATGTCCTCAAGGACTCTCTAAGCAGTGAGATGAGAGCTTCCCATACAGTCCTGCTCCAGTTCTGTATCTTCAGGCACAGAGGTTTGGTATCAGGATGGGCAGTATGATGAATCTGAGTGCATGAATTTGAATGTACCATATGACATGAACTGGAATGGGCTTCAGAGTCATGGAATCATTGATTTTCAGAAATTGTAGAATACACACTCAAAAGTTTAATTTCGGAGTCAGAACCCCAAATTCTCCAACATTCATGAAAATAATAATGGTACTTAGAAGGTTGTGTAAGAACATTATAATACATTAAAAATGTAGAATACAGGCAAAACCAACAGCACTTTTTATTAAATAGAGAGTAAGAGCTATTTCCCTGTAATTTTCTTAAGTAGACCCAAAACAGAGTGGGCTTTCCACTAACTGTGGTTTTGATCTTCTGCCAGTGATAGATGTGGTTAAATTGATTGTGTTTAACATCAATTTCTCAAACTACACTGTGAAGGAACCAGGTTGAATTTTATGTTGGTAAGTAAAGATGAATCCTTCAGCAGGCCTCTCAGGAGTATATATTATTCATTTTATCACAAAATCTATACCAATCTATATTCAAGGTTTTCCAATGAGTTTAGGTGGTTTATTCCAAGGACACATCCATTAGTTTATGACGGTATTGCACTCTTTAAATACCTGGCAGGGTTAGTCCTCTTTATTTTCCATCTTTCCTATATTTTGCCTGTACCATCATATTTATTTTTTCATTAAAATTTGTTGTCATTTTTTTCCAAAATAAATTCTACTCATATTCTGACTGTTAGGGAGCAGGGGGTACATTGAATTTTTTTTTAATTAAATCTTTATTGTTCAGATTATTACATTTGTTCCTCTTCCCCCTCCCCCCCATAACTCTCCTCCTCCCATTTCCCGCCGCACCCTCCACCCTCACTCCCCACCACTGTCCTCATCCATAGGTGCACGATTTTTGTCCAGTCTCTTCCCACATCTCCCACACCCCTTCCCCCCCTCCCCCAAGAATAGTCAGTCCATTCCCTTTCTATGTCCCTGATTCTATTATAATCACCAGTTCATTCTGTTCATCAGATTATTTATTCACTTCTTAGATTCACTTGTTGATAGATGCAGATTTGTTGTTCATAATTTGTATCTTTATCTTTTTCTTCCTCTTCCTCTTCTTAAAGGATACCTTTCAGCATTTCATATAATCCTGGTTTGGTGGTGATGAACTCCTTTAGCTTTTCCTTATCTGTGAAGCTCTTTATCTGACCTTCAATTCTGAATGATAGCTTTGCTGGATAAAGTAATCTTGGTTGTAGGTTCTTGGTATTCATCACTTTGAATATTTCTTGCCACTCCCTTCTGGCCTGCAAAGTTTCTGTTGAGAAATCAGCTGACAGTCGTATGGGTATTCCCTTGTGGGTAACTGAGTTTCTTTCTCTTGCTGTTTTTAAGATTCTCTCTTTATCTTTTGCTCTTGGCATTTTAATTATGATGTGTCTTGGTGTGGTCCTCTTTGGATTCCTTTTGTTTGGGGTTCTCCGCGCTTCTTGGACCTGTAAGTCCATTTCTTTCACCAGGTGGGGGAAGTTTTCTGTCATTATTTCTTCAAATAGGTTTTCAATATCTTGCTCTCTCTCATCTTCTGGCACCCCTATAATTCTGATGTTGGTACGTTTGAAGCTGTCCCAGAGGCTCCTTACACTATCCTCGCATTTTTGGATTCTTTTTTCATTTTGCTTTTCCGGTTGGGTGTTTTTTGCTTCCTCGCATTTCAAATCATTGACTTGATTCTTGCGCTCCTCTGGTCTGCTGTCGGGAGTCTGTATAATATTCGTTATTTCAGTCTGTGTATGCTTAATTTCTAGTTGGTTCCCCAATATAACATCGAGGGTCTCATTAGTTTTCTTGTAGATCTCATTAAGTTTATCGGCGGCTTCTAAACAGTTCTTGAGAGACCTTAAAAGTGTGGTTCTGAACTCTATATCTTCCATTGACAATTTTGTCCTGTTTCTTTGTCTCCGCATTTTGTTATGCTTTCTTGGTGCACCCCCTAGTGGTCTTTGTGCGCAGTCTTATAGTTAAACCTTGATTGTTGTAGGTAATACCAGGGAGGGTTTGGCCTCCAGGCCAAGTGGCTGTGAGAATCAGCTGTGTCTGCAGTGAGAGAACTTCTGTCCTCTAGGGAGGTGCTAATCTAGCCTTTGCCTGAGGCTATCCGGCAAATGCCTCTGTGCAGGGCTTGGGCAGGGCGGGTCGAACAGGATCAACAGGGTGGGCCGGAGAGAGCAGTTATGGCGGCTCTCAGTCCTGTCCCCAGGGGCTCTGCCTCTCTGAGTCCCAGCACCTGCTGCAAAGCTTGGAGAGAAAGCTGCACTCGCTCTGACCGAAGCCAGACAGTCCCGCTTCTCCCGTTTGAGTCTGGGTCCCTAAAGACTCGCCTGTATCTGGAGCTCAGAGTCTGCGACTCCCTCCCGGTTGAAAACGCCAACCGCGCCCTCCGCTGCCAGCCCGTTCAGTGCACTCCGCACCTCAGAATTTGACTTCAGCACTGTGCCTCCTCTGAGTGTCCGTATGCGTTCCTCTTTCCTCCTAGTTGTAGGACTTCCACTCAGCCAGCGTTCCTGTGGTTCTGGGTGATGTCCGTTCCGTTTTTTAGTTTCACTTTTGAAGTAGATGTTCAAGGCAGCAAACTCCGGCGTTAACCTATGCCACCATCTTGGTTCTCGGTACATTGAATTTATGGACTCTTTTGGGACCCTAGGTCTCTCAGAAGCATTCAGTGAGACAATCCCACTAAGTGAGGGAACAAGTAGTTGATGCTCACTCTTAACAAGTGAGACTTCACTCCTAGGAATATATTTCTACTCATCTACGTACTCCAGAATGAAATGCTGCCTTTGGAAAAGTGGGTATGATTCATACTAAGTAAGTATTCCCTGGCAATATTCGGCTAACGTAAACAGTGTGACCAACCACAAACTAATTGAATCATGACAGAATATTAAACAACATTTATTATACTCCTACTATACACATATCGGGCTCTTTGTAACAGAGTAAAGATTTATAGAAGGATAAAAATTTGTTCTTGCTCTTAAAATAGAGAGCTAAACAGTTCAACATGTCAGAAATAAACTTTCATGGGGCCCTTAAATCCTTACTAGACTATGAGGAAACTATGGGATCTCTCACTAGAAAATATAATTACTTATATTTGCCCTGGAATTTGAATACATTTCATGTTTAAGCAATCAGAATATATTGTGGATGTTTGACCACAGTATGTGCTTAAAAATAATGAAAAGGTGTCCCTAATATTACTTGGAAATAAGCAAATGTTTCCTAGAAATGTCACCTAAACTAAGTCTTAAAATATAGCTAAGAGTGAGCCCGACAAAGAAGGGCATGAAGAATATACCTAGTAGACAGGACCACAAAGCAAAGACACAGAATGGAACAATGGCATGACAGGTCAATTAAGCTGAAGAAATAAATATAGGCCAGGGCTGGGGACGAAGCCAAGTCACAGTGAACTTGCTTATTATGGAAAAAATATAGTTAAAATTATTTTTGTCAGGTGATAAAAATTTTTTCAGGTGAGTATTTTGACCTAGTAATATTTAAACAGAATTCTAGTTTATAAAACAGATTTTTAAAAAGTTTCTCATGTTGAATTGGTGTGTGGTGTAGGGAAACACAATGTTCATCACACAAGAAATGTTATCTGTGGAATGAGTGATCACACTATTTGCCCATGTGGAATGGATTTGAAGGAAATACAATTGCAAGTAGAGAAAACACTAGGAGATGCTAGCTGTAGTCCAGGCAAGAGGTGATAAGGTCCATGGGTATGTTATATCCTTTACACATTTTTTAATGAGTACTTAAATCAAATAGATAGCACCTCTTTCCTTCAATATTTAAAATAATATTTTCCTGGAAAAAGACTATCTTCAGGTATTTCATAAGCAAAGCCTGTAGAAGCCTAAATATGAATATATGAATTCTCATATTATTTGTGAAAAGACCACTGCTCAAGGCCAAGCCTTGGCTATTTTCCCTAACAGGATACACTATTTTGAAAATCTGTTAACATCAATTTTAATGCAAAATAATATCAATATTAAGTAAGATCGAGAGAAGAAAATAAATTTTATAATCACTTATTTAGTGGCTAGAACTAAGTTTAGTAACACTTCTAATCAACTAATGAGAACTTAATCGTGTAACAAATCTTTGAGTTATACTTTCCTGATAATAAAGTTTTACTCTTTCAAAAGTCTGATATATTTACCTGCTCTATTACTTGCCTGAGAAAGAAACCCAAGCTCACATGCCCATCTCATCGTATCTTTA
Organism: Myotis myotis; assembly: GCF_014108235.1. Lineage (NCBI taxonomy): Eukaryota > Metazoa > Chordata > Mammalia > Chiroptera > Vespertilionidae > Myotis > Myotis myotis. The sequence continues at coordinate 12,223,768 of NW_023416319.1, forward strand.
GCTACATTCAAGCACATTTAAATTCAGGAGTGAACACAACACAGACAAACACCGCAGTCTCCCCTGCCTCATGCCTCCTACCCTCACACTGGTCCTGATGTGATGTAGTTCTTCCACAATATATTATATTCAATGAGATTTTGTTGAATTCAGAAGTTGGCCCCTTAAATACTTGATTAATGAATCAATCATACGAAGATTCCCATCTCAAATCACATTAATGATTACTGAAATACTTCATTTCATATAATGAATGTACAGCATATTCTTAAAATTTACACATAAATTGATTTTTTGAATACACAATATTTTTAATGAACTCTGAAGAAGATTGTGGTACATCCTGTGGGGAAATAAATGATCTCCCCCCAACTTATGTAATTTATAAATTGTTTGTATAGACTTTCTTTTTTCAATGGAGCTACCCATTTAGGCCATTTGTTCAAGAGAACAGGATGTCATTCACCCACAGATTCCCATTTACAGTAGAGAGAAGACAGAAATGTGGGTCTGTAAAAAGTGGGGTCCCCTGGGTTGAGGGCTTGACCCATAGTAGGGGGCCTGCAGGAGGTAGCCAATCAATAATTCTCTCTCATCATTGATGTTTCCATCTCTCTCTCCTCTTCCTTCCTCTCTGAAATCAATAAAAAAGATATTTAAAATATTTTTTAAAAGTGGGGTTCCAAAAAGACCTTGCTTAAACTCATTTTAGAAGTCACTTTTTCACTCTCAATAGTGTGCACAATGATTTCTTCAAAGTTAAAACAGTTCCCGTAGTTCTGCTATAACCTACTATTATTTCTATCATTTTATAAGTTAACTGGAAAGAGAAGTTAATTGGAATGTATCCAGAGACTGTGACAAGGCTGGCATACTAAAACAAGTTTTTTAAGCTAAGGAGAAATAAAATCGAAAGGGTATATGTATTTAAAAGAAGGAATAAGATAACAAAATAATAAATACATGGGTAAATATAATATACTTCTATTTTGTCTTGTGTTACTTTTTAAAAGACAATTGACTTTTTAAAGCAAACATTAAAAGGAAATAAATTAATGACAAGCCATGGAAGATGTAGGGAAATTGTAACAGAAATTGCTGTATACTGTTTTAAAGGGTTTTTCATAATATGTGAAGTGGTAAAATATTAATTTAAAATACACTGGATAAATTAAGAATTCATGTTGTAACCAGAAAAGTAACAACATGTAGAGAGGTATAAAAAATGCTAATAAAGTAGGTAAAATTAAATAGCTAGGAATAAATTGAAAGACTGTAATAAAAAAAGGAGTATCAAAGAATAAAGGAAATTGGGGACAGATAGAAAACAAATAGCAAGATGATGTGTTAACCCCAAATATAACAACAATATAGTAAATATAAATGGAGTTTTTACTAAAATCAAATGGAGAGATTTTATAAATAAATTGAAAAGAATCCCCAACTACAAGCTGTATATAAAATATGTACTTTTCATATAAAAGCACAGCAAAATTTAAAGTAAGATGATGGGGAAATATAGCAAACGTTGAGGAGTATTTTGAGATATAAAGAGTGACATTTAAAGGTGATAAAGTGAAAAACTCATCAAGAAGACATAATGTTAAATGCTTACTCATTCAATCACAGCAAAAGTAAAATAAATAAAACAAGTGTAGAAAGAACTAAATGAAGAGAGAAAGACACATTCACAATCACAGTTGGAATATAAAATGCTAACCCCCTTGGAGAACCATTGGCAATTTTCTTACAAAGTTAAATATACCCTTATCATATGACCCAATGATTCCACTCCTAGAGATTTAAACATAGGAATGTAAACTTCTGTTTGCAACAAATGGTGCACATATTCATTGCAGCTTTTATAGATAACATAATAGCCAAGAGCTTGACCCAACTCAAATGTCCATCAGCAGGAGAATAGACAAAGGAAAAGTGGTGCATCTTATAGGGGAATGCATTCGCTGACAAAAGGAATGTAAAAGGAATGAACTACTGCTCTACCTGCAGCAACAAATCTCAAAATCATTATGCTAAATGAAAAAGGTGTACATATTGTATGATTTAATTGAGATGAAGTCCAAATACAAGGAAATTAATCTGCATTTATAGTACAAATTGACAGAGGAACTTTCTGCGGTAATAGGAAAAAATGCTTTACATACTAATTGGGTTGGCAGTTGCAGTTGAAATTAAATGTGCATTATATTTAAATTATACCTCAATTTAAAAAATAACAGATGGTTAACCACTGCATTGTGTGATCTGCCTCTAAAGACTGTGATTGTACGGTCACTGGTAACACAGTGGATAGTTCAGTTCTGTAACATGACTAATAGATCTGAGTGTTTCCTGTTTCTGGAAAAGGCACACAACATTTTTAAGACTATAAACAGTGTTTTGTTAGTTTTCCCCCCAATCTGTTGTGAGTACATCTCAATTCCAGTGATTGTCACAAAAGAGAAAGAAGGCAGGGGAGAAGCTCTCTAGAGTATATATATAATGTTCATTGTCTATATTCATTACATCATTAAATCCTCAAACTCTATGAGAGACTTATTACCCACTTTATAGGGTTTAGGAAATTGAGGCTTTAATTAGCATGCATGAGACCTAAGATTACACAACTATTTAATTTAAAGATAGGATTCAAACTCAAATCTACATTACTCCTAAATTCCTTATCTTAATTACAATGCGATCCTCTTAAAAGCAAAACAATCTTTCCAGTTCTCTTTGGTATGACTATCTGAATCCTCCCTGCAGCACCTACACTTACCAACCTGTAAAAGTATGTTACGTTATGCTGTTTTCAGCAATTTGCTGCCCATGACCACGTAATGATTAGCCATGACTATTAAATACATCACATCCTCTGTGCCAGAAATGGGATTCCATTTAAACAGCAATTGAGCTTTATTGCTATTTTAATTCTGCCTACCCCATTCCCCCTCCACCCACCCATTTCTCTATAGCACTAAAGCAAATATCACATAAGCTGGCTTTAGAATATACAGAAATATCTCAGTTGTCAGGAAAATTTAACTACAGGGAACAGACACACAGATGGTTTCTGCTATGAAATATCCCCCCTTGTTGGCCAAATCTCTTCCTGGAAAGGGCTTGAGTGCCATATCCATTTTAGGATTTGAATATGTAGGGAGAATGCAAAGATCTGTTGGTTATAAATCCAGTGGCCATGAAACATCCCATTCAACTGCAGAGTTTTGCCGAGTGAACTGCCCAGGGCATCTGGACACAAGTGTATAGTGAGAATTGTTCTTGAGAGAATTTACCTAGTTATGTGTTGCTTCATCTACTGGGAAATGTGAAATTTTTTAGACATATTGTAATATTCTTGGACTTCTCCTACTACACTGAAGACTTATCTTGCCACTGTCAGTTATTCAGTTACAACCCAGTGATATACTAAATTCCTCAAAAGGAAATGCTGCTTTTTCTAAATAGAAGACAAATGAAATGCTGGGTGTTTGGGTCCTATTTGAGAGGAATTTAACATGTCTTTGCAGGTGACTCAAACCATTCTCTTCCTGCATGAGGGAGAATAATCAATAAGATTATATTCTACTTATAACATGGCTTGAATTGCTAGGTTGTGCAAAGTCTACAAGATTCCAAAGACAGCAGAGTGTTCTGCTCTTTTATTAACTGAATGTGAGCTTTATGCTCCTTCCCTCTGAAACTGAACACCTTAATATATTTTATACACTAGCCACCAATAACAAAGTTTTTATTTATGCTTCTCCATTATACTTATATGTGCATTTTTGAAAATATAGAGTTCTTGACCTTACATACCACACTTCATTTTTATCTACAAGTAAAAAAATTCACTTATGTTCAATGTGTATGTAAGTCCTATGAATTCCTTAAAAACAAGGAACACACTTTATTGCTGACTTATGTATCTCCAATATGGGTATTAAAATGCATTTATGTATATAATTGAATAAATAAGCTCATTATTGTTGAAAATTAATGCTGAATAATCAAGATGGGCATCTAATAACCATTTTCAGCAAATCCACACCCATAATCCTCTTATCCCCATTCTAGTATCTCCCAAGTTCTTTTTATGGGGAACAAAAAGTTCATATTTGAAATGCCTAAATATATTGCATGTGCTTAAGAACTCAACCATATCGACCTTTGTCATCTTTGGAGGCCCAGATGGGTGGATCTATTCATTTTATGGAAACATGAACAGCTGTCGGCAATAATTTCTAATGATTTCATTTGATTCTGCTACATGATGCCCTGACCTCATCACCCCGGTGCATCTGTGAGAATGGCAGGGAGCCCTCAAGTACGGTGGCAGACTATAGGGCACTGGCAGTCTGGCACAGGTAGGAGGAGGAGGATGGGTGGAGCAAAGCTGGCCAGAATGCTGCTGCTACCAAGCCAAGTCACTCAGAGTGGCAGCTTGGTCAACTCTCAAATCTGCTCTTTCTTACTCATGCTCATGGCTATTGACAGTCTGGGACAATTAAACAGTGTAAAACGAAACCTAGTAAAAGCCACGAAATTAAAGGAAATAAACATGACATAAAGATAAAATGGGTTGGGAACTGAAGGGGGAACAAGTATTAAAAAAAAGAATTCTCATGGTCATAGAATGCTAGAACTAAATGATAACAGAGTAAAATATTCTAATTCTATAATTGACAAAACTGGGGCCCAGAAATAAGTGATATATTTATATATTACTCATAAAGTCCATTAAAACCTCTTATCTTTTTACTGTTTCTATATAGGGAACACCAAGAAAATAAGAGATTATCTGTTTTGTTCAAGGATGTATGCCCAGAACCTAGAATGATGCCTTAAGCACAGTAGCCATTTATTAACTGTGTGTAAAAAAATTCAGAAGTTTATGTTGCTGAAGCTAGTGTAACATTTTTTAACAGCTTGAAGTCAGAGTCAAACATGATTCTGAAGGCTGATTACTACCTACTAGACATGTAATGCTGAGCTGGTTAGAATTGTGAGCAGATGGAGAAGGAACAAAGCCTTTGGTATATAAAGTCAATATGGGGTAGAAAGTGAAAGATACAGGGGAGCAAAACAGGGAGGGAAGATTGAAAGGGGAGAAGAGAAACAAGAGAATGAGAGAAAAAAATTAAGAGAAGAGGCCAATGGGCACATGAAAAGATGCTGTGCATCAGTAGCCATTAGAGAAATTTAAATTAAAACCACAAGTGCAATCATATGGTTCTTCATGATCTCACTCTAAATAAAGTGAGTTTTCTTTTTTTTTTAACCTAAGGATCAACCTAGATTGATTTTCTAGAATAGATTGTAGTCTCAACAAAACAATTCATTTGACAAATGATAGGAAGTCCCTTTCTTGAAAATATTAATTAAGATGGTGCCTGGATTGCCGAAGCCGGTTTGGCTCAGTGGATGGAGCGTCGGCCTGCGGACTGAAGGGTCCCGGGTTCGATTCCGGTCAGGGGCATGTGCCTGGGTTGCGGGCACTTCCCCATTGGGGGATGTGCAGGAGGCAGCTGTTCGATGTTTCTCTCTCATCGACGTTTCTGACTTTCTATCCCTCTCCCTTCCTCTCTGTAAAAAAAAAAAAAAAAAAAATTAAAAAAAAAAAAAAAAAAAAAAAAAAGATGGTGCCTGGATGATCTCTCTAAACATGTGCAATGTTAAAATAAACAGACTCAGCTGCCTTCCTTAACAAAGTGATAGAATGAAAAGCCAACGCTGGCATGAAGCTACTTTGGTTATGGGCATCTCTTATTTTTGGTTTCTAATCAACATATGATATTTTTATTTCCCAATTTACAAGGCATAAAAGATACTACTTAAATATATACATGCATATTTCATCCATACATACAATGCGTACATACATCAATCTCCCCTCTTTCAAATTTATTCCAAGGGGTAGAATTTTCAAGTAAGAACTTAGATGGAAGAGAAGTCTAGATGGTCATAACACAACTTGTGCATCTGGAGGAATCCTTGGGAGGCACTAAAGTTTTTATTCCCAAGAGAAGATCCTCCCGTATAGGAAGATTCCCCTAAATGTAAGTCTCCCAATTTTTCTACCACGAAAATAAACAACGCTGTCCTTACACATAATGTAGAATAGGTATTTCCCCACTTGAGGCCTCTTCAAAGGCACAGGGCAATTCTGTTGCATGAAAACCCTTACAATATAAACAGAAAACTATGAGAGAAAGACAGCCATAACATTACTAAAATGCACAGTTTAGGAAAATGTTTGGAGCCAGGCTATTTCCTAAGACTATGTTATTGTGGGGGCCTTAGTAAAAGAGGGCATTGTATAGACACAACAATATCACCTTTTCATTCAGGCTCAATTAAGATCTCAAGTTTGCCTCTTCTGAGCTCGTGACCTTGGAAATCATTTAATCTTCCTGAGCCCTGAGGGTTGCTGTCAGGACTGGATAACATTTAAAACACTTAGCAGAGACCATGGCATCCAAGAGTCAATAATTATTTAGAGAGAACAGCAGGACTTGGAAGGACCAAAAAAAAAAAAAAAAAAAAAAGGAAGGAAGGGGAAAGGACACAGAGGATAGGAGAGGATAGGGATGTGCAGAAGAAGGACAAACGCATTCATATTAAGTACCATTTATTTCCTATTGGTTGCCAAGACCAGCCCTGAAGGAAGCATGAGAGCCTGAAGTGAGCATGCCAGATCTTGCCAGCCTTGCACTCTTTAGCTCACTTAATCGGTTTCACTGGTCACACTATGAAAATGATCTTCATTTTCATATTTAATTGCCAACATTGGGAATTTGCTCTGTTGGACTCTGCCAGGTGTTAGAGCAAATGACATTCAGTGAAAGCAATGGGCCTGTGAGTTTCCATTGCGAAAACAGAAAGAAGTGGGAGAATCAATTTGCCATGAAATAGAAGAGTTTGTTATTTAAGAGTTGATCAGAATGTGTTTTAGGAGACTGCCAATGGCTAAATATAAAGCAGAGAGCACACGCACCAATTCTTTACCAAAGTCATTTGAAGTCAGGCAGGTGCCAATGCCTCTAAACAATGTTTAAAAAATAAAATTAGTCCTAACCAGTTTGGCTCAGTGGAGAGAGCATCGGCCTGCGGACTCAAGGGTTCCAGATTCGACTCCAATCAAGGGCATGTACCTTGATTGTGGGCACATCCCCAGTGAGGGGTGTGCAGGAGGCAGCTGATCGATGTTTCTCTCTCATTGATGTTTCTGACTCTCTATTCCCCTCCCTTCCTCACTGTAGAAAATCAATAAAATATATATTTAAAAAAATAAAATTAAATTAATAAAGCAAAAAAACAAAAAATAAAAGCCAGTGGGTTCTAAAACCATTATTTGGAAACATTTAATGGTCCAGTGATTAAGAGTTTGGATGCTACAGTCAAGTAAATGGGAATCAAAGCAGAATATCCACCACGTGCTATGTTTTCAATCTAGAGAAAGTAGTTGAACTCTTTAACTTTCAATGAACTCATCTGCATAATGGAGATAACTACAGATAAAATCATGTAGGATTATCCTGGAAATAAAATTTAAAAAATGGAAGGAAATAAAGTAGTGCACACACTTACATTGATACCAAATACTCAGTAACTGTTAGCTACTCTTACTCTCACTTGTGTATCAAGGATAAATACTGAAAATAAGCCTAAGTATAAAGAAATTTACTAATTCCCGTCTAGGAACAAAAACAAACCACCTCTCTAAGCCCAGAGTCTTATCCATGCAATACTGAATGAAAGCTTAGTTCAGTTTCATAAGTTGTCATTTTCAAGATTAATTTAAAGCAAATATTTGAATGCTTTCTTCCTTCATATTAATTCCGAGAAATGAAACGTTCTCCCAAAGTTGGCATTTTATTTATAAAGATACACAAAGGAAATATGTTTAAAATTAGCATTCTAAGACCTCATTTTACTGGCTGAATAGCCTGACAATTACCATTGTTTCCTGAGAAGCATGATTACTCCCCAGTTGTTCATACATTTAAGCAGATAACATTGCCATAAAATCAGAGAACATTCTCAGTCAAGGGTATGAAGATAAAATACCTCTCTTGGGAGAGGCAATTATTGAGTAGGCTCCTGGCTGTATAATGGTGTGCTGTAACTTTAAGAAAATGATTCTGAAGAGGTATGTTTACTAACCACAATAAAATATAAAAAACTCCAGAGCTCCATTTACTTAGAAAGATATAAAACCATTGAATGGAAAAAAAGAAGTTGTCTGAGCAGGATTGTAAAAAATTGCATATGGAGTGAAAATAAAAGGACAGCTAGAGAAATTAGCAAACACCAGTTTAAATAAAGAAAACACATGAAATCAGAATTACTGTCTTGTTTTAAATAATGTTATTTTTTTGTACAAATGATAATAATTATTTGAAAATACAAAAGGAGTTAAAGAAGTGAAAGTAGCATTCATAATCATGCCTGAATAACTGTATACTCTATTTCAACATTATTCTATAAATTTCTCTGTACTCAATCCCATTGGAGATACATGTATATAATTTTAAATAGAGGATTATTTATACTGTTCTGTGACCAGGCTTTTTAAATAACAGTCATCATGACCATGTATGTAGATCAACAAAAAGAATTTTATATCATAATTTTAAATGACAGGATGATACTCTTTTCTATTTATACCAGAGGCCTGACGCACAAAATTTGTACATGGGTAGGGTCCCTAGGCCTGGCCTGTGATCAGGGGCAATCTTCTCTGGCTGCTGGCAGCCAGACCCACACCCCGACACCGATGCCAGTTGCCCTCTGTGTGTGGGGTGACTGGCAGGGTGATTGGGGCCCCGCTCGCTCGCACCCACCTTGGCCTGGCATTGCCCACGTCCGCCACAACCCACCCTCGGTTCCCTTTTCCCCATCAGGAGATGAGAGCCTGCAGGCTGGGGGCAGCTCCTGCATTGAACGTCTGCCCCTTGGTCGTCGGTGCGCACCATAGCAACCGGTCATTCCACCGTCTGGTTAATTTGCATATTATGCTTTTACATATATAGATTACCCAATTTATCTGTAAATCTCCCAATAAGGTAACATGGGCCATTCTAAGTTTCCTGATATTAGAAGCTACACTAGTTGAACCTGCACTTGTATAATTATTTCCTTGAGTCAAAGAGCAGCCATTATTTCGTTTTAAGGTGAATAGAGGCAGAGCAGAAGCATTAGGTTACCTAGGTCCTAAGCACAGATTCAGTTTCATTCATTCCCCACATGGCTATTTTATTTTATAAACTAACAGATGCAAAAGTTGAGAATGATTCCTCAAGCCTTCAGCACATTCAGACTTCTACGTATATAAATAGAGGAGGGTTGAAACAGAATAACTTGAAAGTGATCAATATATAAACAATGAAGGTATGCAAATGCACCTTCACAGTCATCTCTGAGGCCTTAGAGGAGCTGAGTCATAATCTCATTTAATATGATATTGCAATAAAATATTTTGGATGAAGTCTTATATACTTTTTATAAAATGGGAAACCAATGCACAGAAATTAAAAGACATTACCCTAGCCCTAACCGGTTTGGCTCAGTGGACAGAGCGTCAGCCTGTGGACTGAAAGGTCCCAGGTAAGATTCTGGTCAAGGGCATGTACCTTGGTTGTGGGCACATCCCCAGTAGGAGGTGTGCAGGAAGCAGCTGATCGATGTTTCTTTCTCATCAATGTTTCTAACTCTCTATTCCTCTCCCTTTCTCTCTGTAAAAAAATCAATAAACTATATTTTTTAAAAAAGACATTACCCTAAATTATACAGCCAGTCAGTGTCAAAAATTTAGCTTAAGCTAGGCTTTAACTCTTTGGTCTAGGACAGTGATGGCGAACCTATGACACGCGTGCCAGAGGTGACATGCCAACTCATTTTTTTGGTTGATTTTTCTTTGTTAAATGGCATTTAAATATATAGAATAAATATCAAAAATATAAGTCTTTGTTTTACTATGGTTGAAAATATCAAAAAATGTCTATATGTGACACGGCACCAGAGTTAAGTTAGGGTTTTTCAAAATGCTGACATGCCAAGCTCAAAAGGTTCGCCATCACTGGTCTTGGACATTAGGTGCCAGAAATACTGGTACTGCTTAAGAAAAGTACAGGTGCTATGGTAAAGTCAAGTTGCATTATGGTTCACAGGGGTATAGACAAGATATTTAGAAAATAATGAAATCCAGGGAGAACTGGATAAAAGAGTATAAAGATCATATATACATAACCCATTGACACAGACAATAGTTTGGTGATGGCCAAAGGGAAGGTGATGCAGGGGCTGGGTGAAGATGGGCAAAAGGGAGGAAAATGAAGACAGCTGTAATGGTGCCAACAATAAAAATAAAGTAAAAAAAGAAAAGAAAACGATGAAATTCAAATGGAAAGCATATAAATAGTTATCTAAGAAAGATAGTTATAAAAACCAAATGTGTGTGTGCCTGTGTATATGTGGGATTCAAAAAAAGTGTCAAACACTAATCCCAGCCCATTTTTTTAAAAAATAGATATGTCCTGACTGGTTTGGCTCAGTGAATAGAGCATCGGCCTGCAGACTGAAGGGTCCCAGGTTCGATTCTGGTCAAGGGCATATGCCCAGGTTGTGGGCTTGATCCCCAGTGGGGGGTATACAGGAGGCAGCCGCTCAATGATGCTCTCTCATCATTGATATTTCTATCTCTCTCTCCCTCTCCCTTCCTCTCTGAAGTCAATAAAAAATATATTAAAAAATAGGTATGGTACTCTGGTCATTAGGCAAGGGGATATGTACTCATCAGTACATTCCAAATATGGAAATTATCTTAAAGAAATACTTATATAGGCACTTAAATGTTTACAAAAATGATTATACTGAAAAATAAACAATAAATTCCTGTAATAGATCTTTGATTAAACAAAGTGTAGAATACAAAAATATGCCTCATTAAAAATCAAGATTAGAAAAATATTTAACATTAGTTAGCTTTTGATAGTGTGGTGGAGATTTTTAAAGATCCATAGGGGTATGGCTCCAATTTCACAAAATATATCTATATCCAAATTAAGTAAACATTTTCACATAGAAATGATGGGCATTTTTTCTTTAAAAGCTTTTTTCTCTATTGTCCAAATTTCTATAATGTATATTTTTGCAGGTGTAATCACAAAAATAACAAATATTTTTTCCAGCTCCATTGTCAGTAGTCGAGGTTAGAGAGCAAAATTATTGCTGTACTAATGTAGACCATCTGCAGTAGATTTAACAGTCAGTCACTTTATCTCAGTTAACAAATCTAAACCCAAGTGTTTCCTAAATCTAAACTCTGTGTCAAAATCAAATAAGTTGCTTATGTTAGTGGATTCCTCTAGCCCTAGATACTAAGTATTTCAAAGGATCTTCCCCTCTGATCTTTTATGTAGCAATGACATAAAACAGATAGATATAGATATAGATATAGATATAGATATAGATATAGAGATAATTGATTTCAGAGAGAAAGGGAGAGGGAGAGAGAGATATGTCTCTTGCACGCCCCCTACAGAGGATTGAGCCCAGAACCTGGTAATGTGCCCTTCACTGGAATTAAACCTGGAACCCTTCAGGTGCATGAAACAGATTTTTAAAATGTGAAGTGGATGCCCTAGCCAGTGGTAGGCAAACCGCGGCTCGCGAGCCACATGTGGCTCTTTGGCTCCTTAAGTGTGGCTCTTCCACAAAATACCACGTGCGGGCACGCACGTACAGTGTGATTGAAACTTTGTGGCCTGTGCGCAGAAGTCGGTATTTTGTGGAAGAGCCACACTCAAGGGGCCAAAGAGCTGCATGTGGCTCTCGAGCCGCAGTTTGCCAACCACTGCCCTAGACCTTAAGGATATTGCCTCCAATAAACTCAACCAAAGCTCATGGGAAGTGAAAGAGGTCTACCCTATTGAAGAAGTTCCCTGACCCAGAGAATTCCCCAAACACAATTGTTTCGTAGTGATCTTATCCTTCTCCTGCTGCCTGAAACCTTACCAATAATTTTCTCAGAACATTCCTCAAAGTGTTGCTGGGTCATATTTGAGGTATATCTTTTCTAATTATCAATGGTAGCTTATCTCTGAAAACTGTGGCTCAACAGATATTAAGCTATGTCACTTCCAAGGCAAAGTCAGAAAATGTGACATACCCTACCTGCCTTCCCACCTATGAGAGAGAGAGAGAGAGAGAGATAGAGAGAGAGAGAGAGAGAGAGAGATTGAGAGAGAGAGATTGAGATTGATTGTCTGTCTTTTGGGTTCTGAAATGCCATGTAATGAAACTCACTACCTTTAAGCTACGATGCTAGAAAGATGATGCAGAGATGTACAAAGAACCTCAGCTGTTCTAGCACCTAGCAGTCCAAGTCCTCTTCGCCCAGGCACCAGATATGCGAGTGACTGAATGAACACTGATTAGAGCTACTAGCTTCTGAGACACCCTGCTGAAGCTGCGTGGAACAAAAGTCTGAATTCTGCAGAAAATGCAAATGAGCAGGCAAACAATGTTGTTTTCACTAACTTTGGGTTTGTTAAAACTAAAACTCGACTAGAGAGATTTGTACAATGGGTTGAATATTGAGTTTTTGGTCCCGAGAACCATCCCAAATTGTAGAATTGGGACTATTTTTGTGAAAAATTGCTTCCTGTTTTCTTTTGTGAATAAAGGATGCTAGAGTCTATCATTGGTTCTCAAGAAATTCACAAATTCTGCTTTCCTAAGCAAGACAGAGCTATAGGAAGGAGATGCAAAATCTAGCTCATGCAATTGATGCTTTATCTCAGTTGTCACTTGTGACCTAGGAGAAACAACATATTACTAGGAAACAGGAAAAAAAAAGACTAAATTATATTAATAGAGACTGGTTACTGTCTTCAATGAATTGCTCCATATCCATGAGTAGATAGATACATAACAAATCTTTACTTTCGTCACCAGAAATATTGAAATAATTGTATCTGCCTGTATTTCCTCCCAAGATTATTGTCAAAATAATTTCAAATCTATATCTTCATATAAAATTCAAAATTATAATTCCCCAAGATTTTTTTTTGGTTTTAATTAGTTCAGAGAAAGGTGATTCTTACCTATTAAAATCATTTTCCTAGCTCCAATCACCCAAGAAGTATAGGAGCAATTCCCAATTACAAATAATTGAGAACACATTTCCAAATATCTGAGAAATCTTGGACTCATAGGTCATAGTACCTGCTGTTGAAAACAGAAATTTGTTTTCATTTAGTCAACCATCCTCTGAAAAAGCCCATTTTCATTACTTGCTGAATTTTGCTGTTGGCTTACATCCTGAAGTTGCCTATCAACATCTGCAAAAGTAATTATGGAAGCCATCTGGAAAAGAGCGGAGAGGAAAACTGGCACCATAATAAATGGCATGTCGGAGACACAGTGATATTAACAAACCCCCTCTCATTAAGAGAGGGAGGAAAAAGATTTCGCTAAAGGAAATCGCAGTTGCTCCTGATCAGGCACTGGAGTCATGTGAGAATCCAGGGCTACCACAGGAAAAGCTTCATCTCTTTTGCTTTACTGAGTCACAGGCACCGGGCCCTCAGGTCATTCATCATGGAAAGCAGTTCTATCTAATGGACTGAGAAGGGCTGTGCTGGCTGATAACCCACTTAGTCAGCTTAGACAAATAACTCCAGTCTTCATGACACTGGGATTACTCATAAAATATGTAATTTTCCTACCAGCTGACCTCAGCAGGTCACAGTTTTATTGGTGAAAGACAATGAAATATTAATAGGCTAACCTTTACCATTCACTGTGGTTGGAAAATAAAGAAAAACAAAAAATACAAAATTCACAACTTTTTTCTTCCCGTAAATCAGTCATGTTCTAGCCAGCAAACCCCAGGGAGGACATGCCCATGCAGTCATCAATTTCAAAGTGACCTTCCGTATTTGTTTACCTTCGTATTTGACCTATTGCTTCACGAAAGTTTTTGGTTCTCTCCCCTCAAACCCTCCCCCCCCAACTGTTTAAGTCATCTCAAAACTGGGGTTCCCTCTACCTTCTAGAGAAGAGAGTTTTGGCTCAGGCAGACAGTGTCCCTATTCTGGATCACATCACACACTCAAATGACTGGGTTATTATTATTTTAATATGTTTTTATTGATGAGAGAGAGAGAGAGAGAGAGAGAGAGAGAGAGAGAGAGAGAGAGAGAGATTTTTATGTGAGAGAGAAATACTGATTGGCTGCCTCCTGCAAGCCCCCTACTGGTAATCCAGCCTGCAACCTGGGCATGTGCCTTGAACAGAAATTAAATTGGTGACTTTTTGGTGCATGGGACAATGCACAACCAACTGAACCACACTGTCCAGGGCAAATTACTGGGTTTTTAATTTGATTTATTGTCTTTAAAGATTTTGTGGTCTTCATCTTCATATCATTTGATTTGGGGTTGCCCCCCAAACCTAGTTTTGCTTTCCTGACTTTGAATACCTTCTTCTTTTACTTCTTACAACTAGATGCTCTTACACAATTTCCTCATTCCCCAAACCCAATGTGCATCCAGGACACGCAATAATTCAGGATAAGACCTAAATTTTGTTCTTTTCTTAGTCCAATTGCCCATTTTACATGGTGGGAAGGAAATTACACAGCAGCATAGGACTGAATTATACAATGTTTAGCGACAGATAAAAAGTAGCTAATTTAAGGACAGTACAATGAGATTTATGAACATGTCTTTACTCAACAATTTGTAAGCTTAAATACCCACAGAGACCAGAAAGATAGCACAAAAGAGTTGACTTTGCAAAGATGCTAGAGATAAGATTAAGAGTAGCATCTAATATAAGTGTCTTTTAAAACACAACTTCAGCTAAATAAGAGAGTCATACAAAACATGACTGTGAGTCAACCACCTGCTTTAAATCCTGCCTGTGCCCACCTCAGTGTGGGTAAGCAAAAGGAAGTTCATACAGCGATGTAGCATGTTGGGTTCAAATGGGATGCCAGTCTCAGTCTATGGCTTAAGCTGAAAATGGTGGTTATTTTCAGAAGACAGTGCTCAAGAAGTGGCAATTTCCAGCAGATGGGCTGGATTGAGACAATTTGCTTATCAAATCAGTTTTGCCATCTACAAAAACTTAACTTTTACTCAAACTGCTTCAAGGTCACAAAACTATTTCTACCCTTCATCAGATTCTGTTTTATGAAAGAAAGGCAACTGTAATAGATAAGAGTCTATGACCCATTTCAGCTTACTACAGGTTTTTATATATAATGTCTTATTTGAGCATTACAGAACCTGAAGATAAGAATGGGGTGGGGTACAGAGAAGGCATTTCATTTATCAATGAAAAAACCAAGGCTTAGAGTGATTACATAACTTATTGAAGGTCACACAATTAGCCAGTGATACAACTCAGTACTAATGTCATTATACAACTCTGGCTTGGTAGTGCCATAGCATCATAACTGTGAGTCAGACACTGAGTCTCAGCAAATTAATGTGTTTGATCAATAATTCAAGGAGTTACTTATTGAACAGAGCAAAGGAGAGTATGGAATTCATTTAAATTAATCCCTTCTCTAAGAAGCACTATAAAAGCTCATATAATAGATGCAGCTCAACCACATTGTCTTAAGTAGTCCTCCAAGTGAGTTATTTAAATTAGAACACCTATGACCATTAGTTTTTGGTGAAATGCAGATAAACACATTTCTTCCCAAGTGACTTGTTCAGAGTATTAATATGTTTCCCACATGTAATGTAGTCCTTTTACACTTTACGCCCTGCCTACATGGAGTCATCCGGAAAGTTCATTTCAGCAAAGGGAAAGCATCAAATTAGCTTTATGCTTTCCACAAAACTATATACTTTTTGGACTACGTTTTCAACATGTCTCTGGAATTAAGAAAAAAAATGAAGGAAAAAAAAAAAAGAGATGACGAGATGTGCTTCACAGATGTTACAGAGCAGAGAGAAGAGCTGAAATAAGTACCTGATGGTGTTATCAACAGAGAGCAGATGTTTGCAGGAGAGCTGGGACCTGAGGTTTTAATTATCAGAGTAACATGCTCTCCTGCAGGGAAGAGAAGACTGCTGTTATCAGTCACTCCTTCAGAACC
The DNA here is from genome assembly GCF_014108235.1 of Myotis myotis. Lineage (NCBI taxonomy): Eukaryota > Metazoa > Chordata > Mammalia > Chiroptera > Vespertilionidae > Myotis > Myotis myotis. The sequence goes on from NW_023416319.1 coordinate 12,239,891, forward strand.
ACTGAGCACGCAGAACTGATTGGACATAAGAATCAGCTCCTATCTGTTAGGAGAAACAGAGAAGAAACCAGAAAATCCTTCTTCTTGGCTTACTGTTAAAAATTTAACATTTCTTGGAAATCTGGAAAATAGGAAGTCTGGTACTAGAGCTAATTTTTTAAATCTTCCCAAAGGGAAATGAATATATTGGTAATTGAGAAGTGGAGGAGAAAAAGATTTCCATTTTGGAGTCAGACTAATCTCCAAATGTTCTTAGAGCCACTCTTTCCACGTGGTCTGTCATTCTCAATAGGCTGGTCAGGGTTTCTTCACACGGCAATCTCAGGACCACAGAGGGTGCAAGGCCTTGCGAAGCCCAGCCTCACAGAATGCCACTCCTGATTCATTTTTCTTGGTCAAAGCAAGCTACGGCTCCACTTCTTAATGAGAAGTCATATTGAAAAAGGGAGCACACAGGGAAATGTCTTCTCTATCATTAAAATCCACCATACCTCCATCAGGTGATAGATAAAGTGTTCCCTTCTTCCCTTACTGCTCCATTTCCTCCCTTTCTAAAGGTACTTGGCTACTTATAGAAGACAGCTCTGTTAAATTGAAAAGGATCGCTTACACCAGTAACTAAAATTATCCCCAAAAGGTCAGATGATTCCCTTAATCTACTGAACAAGATCTAAACAAGATAATTGCAAAATAATTCAGAAAAGGCAGCTACAAAATATCAGCATGAGGATTCACAGCTTCATAGCGGCACAGATGAAAATTACTAAATAAATTATGAGATTTCCTTTTTTTTTTTTAAATCAGTAAGGGCTTAATCATGGAAGTAGAGCCACTTTGATTATTATAGGGGTAAGAGATATATAATGGCCATTAGAGAGTATGTATATTAATAGAGGAAGAGGTAGAGAAGTGAAGCCCAAAAGAGGGATTCAGTGAGTCAGTAAAAGAATCACTAAGCAGTCTTCCTAAAACCCTAATGTGGATAGATGGAGCCTTTAGGGAAACCTTAGAAGCTGAGCATGTCTCAGAAGGGGAACGAGATGGTGGTGAAAATCATGGAGCTGAGCACAGCAGAATGACTCCTGTGGCTTCTGCTCTATGAATCTCCCAGCTACCCACTGGCTGATGCGCTGGAGGCCACTGCTGGTCAGCAGTTGGGGAGACAGAATGGACGTGGAGAGTAGGGAAAGAAGAGGAAGCTTGCACTTACAGAGCCTCTCAACGTTTTCTTGTCGCACATCTAACTGGGGTGACCCCTCGAGAGCACTGACTTACTTTCCCATTGCCTTTTAAATCTCATATAACTTCTCATTTTGCCCAACCTGAACACAAAACCATACAGAAAAGGGAATTTAGAAAAATGCAGCTTCCAGCCTTAACCAAGTTGGCACAGCACAATCCTGCACTTACTTTTCCAAGACATATTTCTGTAATAGCTTTCTTTATAACAAATATGAATTAAATTTGTAACCAGAAAAAAAAAGGATCAAAATGAAGAGATTAAGCCTCTTCCAGAACAACATACAGCAATTTCGGTGGCTCTTTATTCCATGTTTGCTCATCTCACATTGTCTCCAAGGCTTCAATGTCTTCTCTTTCCTCCACAGATGACCAAGTTTTTTCCTCATTATAGTGGCTGTGATGGTTAATTTTATGTCAACTTGACTAGGCCATAATGCCCCGATATTTGGTCTAACATTATTCTGGATGTTTCTGTGAAGGTTATTTTTGGATAAGATTAACATTTAAATATGTGGACTTTGACTAAAAGCAAATTAACCTCCATTTTTGTCTGTGAGCTGCTTCCAGTCAGATAAGGCCTCAATCAAACAATGACTGAAGGAATTCTTCCAGCAGACTGCCTTTGGAATTGAACTACAACTTTTTCTCCAGCCTCCCAACATACAGATATACAGATGCAGCATCACAGAGGATTCTGAACTTTCAAGCAACCATAATTGTCTGAGTCAATTCCTTAAAATCTCTCTCTCTTTCTCTCTCTCTCTCTCTCTCTCTCTCTCTCTCTCTCTCTCTCTCTCTCTCTCTCTTTCTCTCTCTCTCTCTCCCTCCCTCTCTTTCCCTCTCTCTCTCTCATCATGTTAGATATGTTTCTCTAGAGAATCCTGACTAAAGCAGTAGCCCTTTTGGTGCCTTATTCTAAACACCTTACGAATCATTGTTACTCATTTCATACTTCTTTGAAAACCAACCTTCAGCCCTCAATGTGAACATAAGAATCTAGATATGAGTTGTCCAATATGGTATTATAATGAGATATACCAGTAATGCCAGGGAACACATCTATACTCTCTTCTGGAACATAAAACAATTTTATTCACTTGGAAAATAAATATGTAATATTCTGATCCATGAAACAGGTGTTTTTTTTTCCAATGTAAATTTGAATAAGTTAAAATTGATAAAATTATAAATTCACACATCCACTCACTAGCTACATTTGAAGTGACCAAAAGGCATTTGTAACTAGTAGTTACCACACTGGGCAGTACACATGCTACATAGCACACTTCCATTATTGCTGACTGTTCTGTTGGACATCACTGTCATTCTGGAGTTAACTTTAATTTCCACCCAGAAATCTCAGCTAGAAAGACAATTTCTTTTCTCCAGAAAAGATTAAAAGTGGCCAGGGCCTAGTATAGCAAACTTTGAGAAATTGGCCGCATGAAGCTCAGATAACAGATGAGCAATGTCATGCAGTTACCACACTCCGAGTGAGTAAGAACTTCTGGCAGCCTCAGCACTCAGAAGAGATCAGGGACACACTCAGCGTTATGTGCCTTCTGAGTCTGCATTGTTTGTGATCTCTATTCTGTGTAGCTATCATCCATCTCCAAAACAGTGTCACCTTCTATGATGTATGAGACACGGTAACAAGCAGTCCTTACTTCAACATGAGGAACAGAGATCAGATAATGAGATATAATGCCAGGGAACACATCTATACTCTCTTCTGGAACATAAAACAATTTTATTTACTTGGAAAAAGGGTAGTGTGACTTATAGCACATGTTTTGCCAATGAGAAGGCATTCTTTGAAAGAGGCAATCTCCAATTGAAGAGAAAAACTAATTTTAATTTTTATAATTGCCTCTCCCTGCCTTGGAGAAAATTCTTTTCGTCTTTTGTTCCAAGTATCTTTCCATCATTTCAATGGCAAACACTGAGTTAGGGGAAATATAAGGTTAAGTAAAGGACAAAAAACCCCACAAATAGATCAGCACATTACAAATATATTTAGTGACATTTATAATACAGGGTTGGGCAAAAGTAGGTTTTTAGTTTTTCATATGGAAAATAATACAATAATTACTAAATAATACTACGAGAATAAACGGTGCTTCATGTACTCACAGCTACTTTTGCCCCAACCTGTATTTTCTTCTTCTTTATTCCACTCTCCACCCTCATTGTATTGGTGTTCTAGAATTGCTGTTTTTCATCAGCCAGCACGGACTCAATGTAAATGAAGCAAAACTTTTTAAATGTCCCAGTTCTGATTTGGTAATCATGTGTGTGTAAACTTGGAGTCCATGTCAGTTCTTTCCTTTGATTAATTATATGCCCCTGCAACCATTTAGTTGTAATTGTTGCAGAAAATCCTGAAATATATTGCATAGCAATGAATAGTGTTAGGGGAAAAGTATTACAATCAGGTTTGCATTTTACAAATATTATACTAGCTGCTAAGTTAGAGAATGGAATGAAAAATCAGAGCTGCTCTCTAAACACCCCCTCTAAGTTTTTCTACAAAGACACAGCAGCCCAGCCGCATGGCTCAGTGATTGACTGCGGACCTATGAACCAGGAGTTTGTGGTTTAATTCCTGGCCAGGGTACATGCCCCGGTTGCAGGCTCCATCCCCAGTGTGGGACATGCAGGAGGCAGCCTATCAATGATGCTCTCTCATCATTGATGTTTTTATCTGTCTCTCCCTCTCGCATCCTCTCTGAAATCATAAAAGCATATTTAATAATAAAAAAAGACACAGAGCTGCACCACTGACCTGAAAAATAATCATCTTGTCCCACAGGGTACAGATTCCAAGATGTGATAGCATAGTAGTCACAATATTATTGATGATGCCTAATATGCATTGTATGTATTGACTAATAATCCTACCAACAACCTCTGAAGTAAGTAATATGAGATCTCATTTCCTGGGGAGGAGATACATTATAAAGTAATTATCATTATACCTACTTTCTAGATGGAGATTTCGAGCCAAAAGAGATTACATAGGTCACCCAGTTTCATACAACTAGTCAGTAATTCAAACCCAGGCAGCCTCTCACTAGACTGCCTCACCAATGACAAAATAAAATGCAATGTAATTGCATACATTTATCAGAAATTGTTATATACTAGGTTAAAATAAAGATCAGGCATTATTTGTTAAATGACAATAAGTGTAACAAAACCTATATATCATATTTTGTATTTGATTTGTTGTGCAAGTTTAATAATGCGTTAATCTATTATTATCAAAAAATATTCAAAATGTAACATAGGAGCAATTCTTAAGGGACCCAAGGGTTAACATATCACTATTATGTTATTTAGGGAAAATCTCTCGCTCTGTTTTAACAAACATTTTCCCAAATCCTTTTGATTTAATACAAAATATGCATTAATAACTCATGAGTCCCTAATGACCTTGTTTCTCTGTTTTAAGTGCCCTTCCATAGCCCAGGCAAGGAGTTAGATTTCTTCCATCTTCAGCTCCTCCCTCTTTTAGAATCCTCTATATTTGACCAACATAAAGAGTGAGGGAGGGAAGGAAAGCCAGAGTGGACTACATCACTTCTGCCTACTTGCCATTGACCAGAACTCTGTCCTGCATCCACGCCCATACCTAATGGCAAGCATCTAAGGAATGTAGACTAGCTATGTGCCCAAAGGCAAAGAAGTGGGTGCTGATGACTCCATTTCCTCAAAAAATTAAATATGGAACTGCCATTTGACTCAGTGATCCCACTTCTAGGAATGTATCCTAAGAATCCTGAGATACCAATCAGAAAGAATACATGCACCCCTATGTTCATAGCAGCACTATCTATAATAGCTAAGATCTGAAAACAACCCAAGTGCCCATCAGTAGACAAGTGGAAAAAAAAGCTGTGGTACATTTACACAATAGAATACCATGCAGCTGTAAAAAAGAATAATCTCTTACCCTTTGAGACAGCATGGAAGAACCTGGGTTGTATTATACTAAGTGAAATAAGCCAGTTAGAGAAAGACAAGTATCACACGATATCACTTATATGTGGAATCTAATGAACAAAATGAACTAACAAACACAATAGATCCAGAGACATGGAAACATGGAAGAGACTAACTAACCTTAGAAGGAAGAGGGGTGGGGAGCAGGGGTTGGGAGGAGATTAACAAAAAAACTTATAGGCATATATGCATAACCCAAAGATACAGAAAATAGTGTGGTGAAGGCCTACAGAGTGGTGGGAACAGGATGGAGAGGGTCAATGGGGGAATAAAGAGGGACATCTGTAATACTTTCAACAATAAAGACACATTTAAAAAAATAAAATGAATGCCATGCCACCCCTCATTTGGATACTGCTTCTGTATTCTCTAGAACAGCCACTAAATCTAAAGTCCAAACTATGGCTAAAGTCCACAGTGAAGAAATGACAGTTAAGAATTTGTCCTTAATTATTCTGCTATCAAAGCTAATTTATTCTTTGATATCCATAGTGTTTCTGCTTTGCTTAAAATCCTTACCTCAGAATTGTTGAGTAGACTCCTGGATCTGCAACTCAAATACACTTGCATGTTTCAAATCTAGGGTTCAGAAGTTAACCTCAATATTATCACTGATAAGGTGAACATAGGTGAAGACCATGATAATAACTAGTAATCATAATCATGATTAGTAAGCCTATGATGATATATACTTCTCCAAAATTGTTTTCAAGCCCTGCTAACACAGTTGTTTTTTTCATCTGTGTATCATTTTAATAAGGCTTACAGACATTGACTGTATTGTTGCTTTTTTATTCTCTCCCAAATATCCTCCACTCTGAACTACCTTTGGAGTCCCCTTTCTCAAGACAGCCACATGAAGTGCTTGAGTGTGACCAGCATGACCCAGGACTTTCAATTCAGTACAGGACAACCAGTTGCAGCCGGTACCACACAGTCATAGTGTCATGAGATAACACATGCCTTGCTCCTCCAAATAGAAATACATGGAGCAGAGATTGAACTATTTTTTCAAGTCTGGGCCTGAGCTGAGGTTTCAATCTGAGTTAACGATGATAAAAAGGAAAGAAAATGAAAGTGATAGAAAGTAGCAGGTGGTTAGATCTGACAACAGAAACCCATTATTCACCCATGTCATTCAAAGTTCTCTTCCAGGCCTAGTTCTTTCACTCTGTGTCTTTTGGACAGAACTGAGTGAGCACCCACTATTTACATGGTGCTGTACAGAAACCTTTCCAGGAATGGAAAATAAAGAGAAGGCATCACATCATTATCACCACTATCACTTTCACCGAGCAAATATTTATTGTATAATTACTGTGTGCCAGGCAATGTACTAAATCTTTACATGTTTTAATTCAATGCTCATTGTAACCCTACAACTCTACAAGGTGTTACATTAGTCAAGCTCTTGGAATTTCTATGAGAAAATACCAACTCAATGTAGCTTCAAATAAAATGAAGGATAGTTAGCAGTAACAAAAAATCAAGGTACTGGGAAGGCAACATTTAATCTATTATACTCAGAACACTAATTCATCAATTATCATTCACCACTGCTCCCTCCTTAGATCTGGCATCATTCTCTTCTTTCAACAACATGACACCTCTACTATGTGATAAAGATAAGGAATGATAGTCATCTATATACCCATAAGAGGTAGGTAACTTTTTAATCTACAGCCAAGCACTGTCAAGGAGAAACACTAATTGGCTTGTCATAGATTGCATGCCCATTATTTAACCAACTAGAGGCCCAGTGCATGAAATTTGTGCTCGGGTAGAGTTCCTAGGCCTGGCTGGTGATCAGGGCCAATCTGTGGGGCAACTGATGGGGTGATGGGGGGGGGGAGATGCTGGCACTCACATTAATTGGCCTGGTGCCACCTGCTTGCTGGCCCCACCACCCGCCGCTGCTGCCGGTTGCCTCCCTCTGCGGGACGATTGGCGGGGCCCCACTGGCACCTGCCATGGCTGTCCTGGGTTAAGCATCTGCTCCCTGGTGGTCAGTGCGCATCATAGCTACTGGTCGTTCCACCAGTCATTCTGCCATTTGGTCGATTTGCATATTAGGCTTTTATTATATAGGATACCACAGTTTGGGGGAAGAAATTTTCTAGTTGGCCTATTCTAGTTCCCATGGCCAAACTTGAGGTCCAGGGAGTGAGGTCCAGGGAGTTAAGAACCCTTTATTTTTAACCATATAAGAATCATCTGGAAAAATATTACAGGTGGCAGACCAAAATTCCTATGTTCATTACAGCTAGGCTTTATTATTTCACTATATTACATTCAAAGAAATGAAGCTTAGAGAAATTATATATGAAACATCATTCATACATAAGTTTTAAGACATATTTTTTTCCAGATTTGATTGATTTTAAAACCAATGCTCTAAATTGCTGTGCTAAACTATATATTTCCAAATTCTGACTTGGAGATATGTATACTGGGAAAACTATCAGGCAGTGTGTGTGTGTGTGGGGGGGGGGGGGGGGGGTGTATTCTATACTCTTCACTTTAGTTCCTGGACTATACACAATATAATAGTATAAGACACATTTTTTGAGAAAAGAAACCTAAGGGAAGTAAAGAAGGGCTCAGAATTGGCTAATCAGAAAGAAGAAAGCACTACTTTTCAAGCAGCAGTCATTTCAAAGACAATCAGAGTTTTTGTTGTTTCATTCATTTTAACTCAAATTTAGTTGAGAGAGCTTGAAGAGAAAGGCGCTCCAGTCCAGGCTCAGTACAAGCCATTTACAGTCTGTGGGTATCTTTTTTCCTCAACCAAACCTCATACTCTCAACTATTTCATTCAGTCATTTCAATGGTAAAAGTATGAAACAAATCACAACGTGTTTATAAAAAAACTAAAAATACCCACAAAGCCCCCCCTCCAGAAGATATTATTATTTTGTGTTATTATGTGTCTCCTATGTATAAAGTGTGTGATGGTAGTCTATTAAAACTTTTCCAAAAATTAGACGTAAAGTCCATATTATTTGAGCTTTTATAAACAGATACATTTTATTCCTCATTGTCACTGTCATCTTTCTCCTCCTGTCCTTTTCTCCTACTTCTATTCTTCTTGTCAATAAAATATCACAAAATTTTCTTTGCCAACTATTCTCTGGGAAAGACTTATACAGTAGATTTTATGCTTATTAAAAGGTATGGTTTACATCCAAAATAAAAACATTTGTTTTTGATTAGACCTCTTCTTCTGACAAGGGTATTCGATTGGCTTTCTTTACAGTAGTCATTACTGTGTATTCTTCTGTTACTGTCTCTACTGAGTCTTTTTCTCTATGACTTAAACAGCCCTTTTCACTTTTCCTCATAAGAAACCTCTCTTTTGCCCTAATATCTCCAATTGACCACGGGATGACTACAGATGGAATTTGGGCACTGATTTACAGTAGATATTCATCTATTGCCCTAAGGAGGCAAGGCAATAATACTATATTTTTAAATACAATTGACTTCGAATATCAACTCCAAGTGCAGCAGAAGAGAACAATGGGATTTATGCTGCACTTCATTTATTTTGACAGATGTAAAATTCAGGTCTGATGGTATGTGTTGATGCTATTAAGATACAGACGAGGGTGGAAAAAAGGAAAGATGTGTTACTGTCAAAGCAACTCTTAAAGCATCTCAAAGACTGTAACTGTAAATGTTCCCTGAGATTGCTGGCCATGCAGGGGATTCCGAATAGTTTTCCATGTCTTTCCTTACAATGGAATAAAATTTATTCAATAAATGAATAAAAGCAGTGACACGTGGAACCCTGCACTTCCACTGGCCCCCATCCTGAGATCACTGTATGACTATTGGTCTTGGATCAGTTTTCTTTGGGTACACACTGACCATTTGGTGATCAGGGCACTGGAGTGAGGGGGGGTGGGTCAAAGGGATCTCCATTTCCTCATTGCCTCTCATAAAGTTTCTCTCTTTGGGCTCAATATCAAGGTTAAAACAACAACAACAGATATAACAAGAAGAAGAGATGAACACTGGCTGGTGTGGCTCAGTTGGTTGAGCATCATCCCATGCACCAAGAAGTCACAGGTTCAATTCCTGGTCAGGGCACATGCCTCAGTTACAGGCTTGATTCCCAGTAGTGGGTGTGCAGGAGGCAGCCAATTGATGGTTCTCTCTCATCAATGTTTCTCTCTTTCCCCCTCTCCTCTCTCTCTCTCTCTCTCTCTCTCTCTCTCTCTCTCTCTCTCTCTCTCTCTTTCTCTCTCTCAAATCGATAGAAACATATTTTTAAAATAGAAAAATGAGAGATGGGGAAAATATATAAAACAAAGACAATTCATCAGTAGATAAAACAAGAAATAGAGATAGGAGCATATCCTAAAAAATTATGAGTTCACTACCAAAGCAGTAGAGTCAGAAATGGTTAATGGTGATTACATTTATGGTTGAGATTCCAGGTGGGAAGCAGTGGTATAAAAGCCATCGTTTTAATTATGAATACATATACATTCACATGAATATATTTACTTAGCTATGTATGGTAAAGATAAAAACTATATTGATGATTCTTTAAAATATGGCTGTAGAGAAGTGAGACTAAACTTGACATGGAACATAAACTAAGCCTAAAAAAATAACAAAGCCACCTCTCACAAGCAAACCATGTTAACACCTCTTGTGTGTGGGAAGATGGGGTTGATGAGTAGGGCAAGACACTGTAAAATTTTCCAACAAGTATCTGTCTGATATAGAGAAAAAGAGTGATTATTCCCTGGGAACAGACAGAGCTCGAGAGGTGGACAGAGATGCAGAGGAGTAGAGCAAAAAGCTGGCAGACAAGGCAAACACACAGGAAGAAGTAAATGCCAATAAACACCCCAAAACAAACCCTCCCCCAAACCCAAGATTCTTTAGCTATCTGACACTCTAATAAAAAATAAAGACAATAAATGTATAAGAAATGAAAGTAATTATTTTATGGAACCAAGAATCAAATGAATCACAGTTCCAAATTTTGCCTCTCTGCCATGATTTGTCAGCTCGTGTGTGTGTGTGTGTGAAAATATCTGTGGAGACACATATAGTATGATGCTGGAAGTGGCTGAGGTGAGCTAATTCACAACCCTCTAGATCTCTGCATGCCCTGTGAAGGAGGGTAGTTATCAAGAAATGACTTTTTCGCTTTTTTGTTTTGCAAAAAGATTTTATGCCTGGTTTAAGAGGGTTTAGAACACATTTATGGGCTTTCCTGTTGCACGTTTCTTAAATGGAAAAATAAAAATCAATAACGCAGGGTTGGTCACTTAGAACTCCTGGAGCAAAAGAGAAACACATCTCACAGGTGCTGGAGCACATCTGAAAGTGGGAATGGTTAATCAGGCACTTCAGTTTGCTGCGGCTTGGAACTAATACGATTATACATCTCCCAGGAGAAAGTCTGCATTTCGCACCTGTTTTGCAGAGCTGGTGCTACCCCAGACAGGGCTTGTGAGTAGGACTTCATATTTGTGAATTTCCTGATGCCTGTGGAGCTGAGCAAACAAGGTTGTGGCTGCCTTTCTGATGCATTTACTTATAAGATACACCCAGCTGATTTATGGTGGGTTAAGGAGCACTTGCACGTGTGCCATCGCCACAGCCTGGTTCCATTCATCCCACCCCAGGGTAGCTCTGGTTTTGGGGGTAGATGATATGGGTATGAGTGTGAGTAAAGGTTGTCAGTTACTCCTTCAAAACTAAAACTTTATTAAGGTTAAAAACTGATTTTTTTTTCCTATTTCTATCACCTTTAAAATGCCTACAGTGATAGGCACAAAGTAGGCTAGAGGTTAAGATATTATGAGCCCCACAAGCAAGGTTTAGCAAAGCTCAGTAGAATTTCTAAAGAAAGCAAAATTTCTCAACAAAACTTAACTGGTTTTGATTCAATGGAATGAAGCTGAGGAATCTCAAGGTTTTACTATCATCTGAGTTGAATTTGGTAGCTGAAAGCCACTTTTCAAGAAATAACTATATTTAACAATACTCCTGGGATTGATTTTTTAATCCCCTCTGAGCTCATTTATTGGTTAATCTCTGCTCTTTAAGTCTACACACTATAGCTCCCCACCCAGCACCTTTATAAAATCCTCTCTTGGTCTTTTGTTTGAGAATAAACAGGCCTCAGATGAAAACTAGCAGCATCTATCCATAGGCCCTGGGCGGGTTGCTCAGTTGGTTAGAGTGTCATCCCTATATGCCACTCTGTTTGATCCCAGGTCAGGGCGCATACAAGAACCAGCCAATGACGCATGACTCCCCACTAAATAGCCTGCAAGCAAAACTCAGCCTCAGAGTCTGTTTTCGCAATCAACCCAACCTTTGATATTTCCTTGACTTTTTATTCTTTTTTACATAACTTTTTGTTTAAAAAAGTTTCCACCTTCTGCTCAGTTTTGATAGTATAACACCTCAAAACCATACTCCACGCCTCCTCTCCCTTAATCTTGGCCATCCTCACCCAACCTATGAATAAGCCTTATCCATTTACTTACACATCCTCTCAAAATGATCTGTTCTCCACCTGAGCTGCCAATATCCTGGTTGGAGCTATCCTTCTTTCTCTTCCAGGTCTGTGAACCCTTTCTTCTTTTTTATCCATTTAAATAATTTTTTTTTCACATTTTAGTGAGAGTGAACTTTTTAATACACGATTGATGAGTCACCAAGCCCTTAACTTCTTCCTAGAGATTCTATACATGGCAGGCTTGTCTTTGAAATGGGCCTTAACTCAGCTCCCCCTTCCCTTCCTCTCCTTTTCCAGGTTTCTTTCAGCTTTGTACCTTTGCACATGCTGTTTTCCACCACACCAGCACCGAACTCTCCCTGCAACCAACACATGGGAACACTAAGGCTCAGTCTCCTCATCTACGAGAAGGGCCTGACTTCCCATCAGGCAGGGCTGTCTAAAGGTGAAATAAAATAAGACATATAGCTAACATGTTAGTTTCAAATCATTTATCCTAGCATTTTACATTTTTCCTTTAATCTTTTCCTTGTGATATCTCAGAGCCTCAATGGTAAGAACAAACGTTAAATGATCGATGTGTACCAGTTAAGAAATCCATAGTGCATCTGACTGTGAAGCACCTTCACTGCAATTATCAATTGCTGCCAGGTGAATAATATCCCCTAGAATTGTGTGTCTTTGTGCAATGTAGATACTGGCCTGCTGTAATTTTCAAAATGACCAGTTTGTTCTGAAACCTGCTTAAAGAGAAGGTAAAAGCCATTAATGAAATTTATGCACTTTCAGGGATCCTGACATAAAGAAAAAGGAAGATTCCAAATAAATGAGCAAGTAAAAGAACATTAATTAGCATCTAATTGGTACCAGCAGAGTGCAGTGGTCAATAATTTTAAAATAAATGGAATCTTTTGTAAATGTGTAAGGTGAGAGCAGAGCCAAGTTCTCCTTGAGGCGAGATTAATGTCACTCTAATATATAAACTAAAAAGAAATCTGTCTTGTTAAGAAAAAGTTTATTTTAAAAGGAGCATCAATATCAGGTTATAACCAACTTGTTACAGCAAGAAGGAAGGACATTTAAATGACTATGTATGCCTGTGGAAGCGTAGTGTTGTTCAAAGATTAAATACATATATGTTTAAGCTATAAGTAAAAATGTCACTTAAATTAAATCTAGAATTATTAGAAAAGTCTACTAAGATACTATCATTGCTAAATTCAAAAGAAATGTTTGATTTTGAGAAGTAGAAATCATGGGTATGGAACAGCTGTTTTTAAAGCATCTGTAGCATCTTTAAAAATGAATAAACACTTACATTTAATATTCAGTAGCATATCAAATTCTCGAGGACACTCCTTATGATTTTAAGCGATGTACAATAAGAATTGTTATAGCAAACAGCACTCTGCTTTTATAAGGAAAGATACATCAAACTTAATGAAAGTTACAAAGATGAAAGAATATGAGCTAACAGATCTGAGCACTGTCATTGCCGTCCCTTCTTTTAAGGGCCTGGCCTTTGCACTCAATAAGATCTGGGCCAAATCCATTTTTCCTTGCCAGCTGTGCAATTTAGACTGGTTACTTGACATTTATACACCTGGGTTTCCTCATCTGTTAAATGGGATAATAATTCATGCACATGGGGAGTTGTTGTGAGGATGCAGTAAGGTAAGCATATAAAATGAAGAGCCAGATTTAAACTGAAGCAGTGTGACCTCACTGGTATACACCAAGATATACACCAAGATATACAACATGGTGACTTGTAAGATCTTCTCTATTAGCAATTTTCAAATATACTAGTAACTTGGTTACTGTTCACTCTAGTAACCAAGAAGTACTAGATTCCCAGGACCTATTCATCTTATAACTGCGAATTTGTACTCTTTGACCAACATCTCTCCATTTCTCCCATGTCCCACCCCCTGGCAACCACCAATGTACTCTCTGTTTCTATAAATGTAACAGATTTCACATATCAATGATAGCATGAAGTATTTGTCTTTCTGGTTTATTTCACTTAACATAATGCTCTCCAGGTTCATCCACATCTTTGCAAAAGGAAGGGTTTACTTCATTTCTTATGGCTGAATAACATTCCATATATATACCACATTTTCTTTATCCATCTGCTCCTGGGCAGTGAGATTGTTGTCTTATTTTGGCTGTTCTGAATAATGCTGTAATGAGCATGGGAGTGCAGATATCTGTCAATATACTGATTTCATTTCCATTGGATATATACCCAAAGTGGAATGGCTGGATCATACAGTAGTTCTATTTGTAATTTTCTGAGGAATCTCTAGTTTTCCACAATGGCTGCACCCGTTTACATTCACACCAACAGTGCACAAGGGTTCCCTTTCCCCCACATTCTCTCCAACACTTGTTCTCTTTGATGATGGCCATTCTAACAAGTGTGAGCGGATATCTCATTGTGGTTTTGATTTGAATTTCTCTAGGCCCATACTCTCGACTCTTGTGGAGTCCTGCTACACAGCAAGTGTGCCTAACAGGGAGGAACTTCTGGATAGAGGTGGATGCTATTTAAAATATCATTGTATCACATACTTAAATATGTGTCCAAAATTAAGTTGCATTGGTGGTATAGTGGTGAGCATAGCTGCCTTCTAAATATGTGTCCAAAATTGGTCAAAATAATAAATGGTTAAATTTGGCCATAATGTATCAGATTCAGAGACTGAAAATAGTCTAGGAGAGAATCAAGAAATCCAGGGAGTGAGAAATTAGAGATAGGGGATAAGAAGATAAGATAGAATAAGAAACCCACTTGCTGGAGACATTGATAAAGTCCATATGCTACAAGCCTGTGCTATACTTATAAAATTGAAATAATCATACAATAAATTGTAGAGATCTGAAAGCTCATTCAATGAGGAAGTGACTGAAATGGGGCATGAGGGAAATTCCTGAGAGGTGGAAATGTCCTATACCTCATTCTGCATAACGGTACCTGGGTGTATACAACAGGTACAATTCATTAAAATGAGAGTGGACAAGAATACCAAGTACTGCATATGTTTTCTGTGAATATGCTAATGCATGTAAACCATTTACAACAGCAGCTGAGATATGGTGACCACTGAGTCACATTTTTTTATGTTTATTCATAGGCCAGGATGGGTAGCCCAATGAGTATACAGAGGTGAGAAATTAGGCTGACGATAGGAACAAGGGGTCAGATCATGGAGGGACACAAGGTCACACCAAGAAATATACATCCTGGCTGAGCACTAGCAAGAACACATTAGTCAGGGCATGACACAGTCATATTTTATATCATGTGGTAGCACTTGAAGCGCAGTTTTGGAGGATAGTTTGAGAGACAAAGACAGGGTAAGCCATTTAGGAACACTTGGGCTTCCTCTTCATCATCTGTACAATGAAGAGAAAAATAAGTGCCTAACATAACCCAGAGAAATGACAGAGAAAATGATGTACTGCCTAAGAAAGGTTGCTGACAGATACAATGTTCTCTGGAGAATAAGGGTCAATATTGTTATGCCCAGATTTCAAGATCCCCAAGGAAACCACACCAGGGAACTAGCCAGTCCGATGCAAAAGCAGAGGGTCCTTTATTGAGCTAGCTAACTCGACCCTGCCTTCTGGCCAACACAGCAACTGGAAGCAGAGTGCCACCCGTGAGAAAATCAGGGCTTTAATAGGGGATGGAGTGAGGGGAGGGGAGCTGACTGTGGGCCCTGCTGATTGGCCAGGCGCAAGTCGGGTCTTGTTTCACAGGATGTGGTCATCTCTATGGCGCGCATGTCCCTTGATTGTCACTGGTTAGTTTAAAGAAATCCCGGTTTCCGGGAAGAAGGTACTTTCCTGAGCACATGGCGGCTGCCCCAACATGGAGGATCCGGGGTAAGATGGAGGGCATAGCCCTCGCCCTTTCAAATATGTCAGATGTATGATGATATTGGCTGTATTAGATTTTGTTTAGAGATCATGAACAAGTAGCCCTGATCCAGAGTAAAATATTCAGCCCATCCCTTCCCATTTCCACTTGCCTACTGGTCTCACCTGTGAAACGTGATAGAGAAGAATTCTTACACAGCTGTGACTCTATGGGCATAGTCTACACACAAAAGGAGTTAGAAATGGGAAAGTCTTTCCTGCGTGTCACTAACAGTCAAGTGCAGATCATTCCAGAGCTTTGCAAAGCTATGTAAATAAATGGCTAAATGATATAAAGGATCACTGGAGAAGGGGAACTTGCCCCAGGAGAGGCTCTGAAAATGCCCTGCTGGCCCCTTGCCATTGGCTTGTGGTGGGGGTGGGTTGGGGGGGGGGCGGGTGGAAGGCATAGGGAGGTGGTTATTTTTTTCTAAACAAGTTCTTAGCTCTGATGTTTATGTGTCAGAGAGGTGAAATGAAGGCTCTGATAGTTACAGTCTGAAATAACTCAAAGTTATGAGTAATTTTAATCTCTGTCTTAATTTAATTAAACAAATGGAAAACTGCCCCCTTGCCAAATATATTATCCCTTGCCAATTAAGTCATTAACAGGCCTCCTTTAAGATAAACAATTTTCTGATAACTCACTTTTGGATTGAGTACCAATTAGCCTTTCACCTAAATTTAAACTGCACAAAGCTGAGTAGTTTAAAAATAAAATCTAAAAAGCAAGAGTACTGTGCATAGTTCTGTGCCCCACACCCCACTCCCCCCTTATCCCTCTTCCCCCCCAACCCCCGGCAGTGGGCAGTAGCCACGTGTGCGTACTGGGTGCTTGAAATATGGGTTAGTCCAAGTTAAATGTGCTATCAGTGTAAATACAAACTGAGTTCTGAAACTCAATACCAAAAGTAGGATGTAAAATATCTCATAGATAATTTCAATATTGATTTTTATGTTAAAATAATATTTTGGATATATTGAGTTACATATTGTTAAACTAAATGTACGTGTTTGTTATTTTTTTTACCTGATAAAGTAGCCACATGCCTTAAAATTTCTTTAAATCTCTCATATATAAGTTTTACACTCACTGTGGCATACCTTCAGTATGTTTTATTTTCCTTTATTTCAAGTTAATCTGAAAAAAAAAAAATACTCTTTTAACTCAGCACAAGGCGCGGTTCGTATGTTTCCTGCCTATTTCTTCCATGTCTGGCTCAATCACTTGTCATTTCACATCATTTATGCTCATGGCTTTATTTCAGTTTCTTTTAACTCTTAGATTCTACACTCTAATGACCCATGACCTGACACAAGAATCAAAAATTGCTCCTTCGAAGAAGAAAACAGAAAGGGGGAGGATTTCAAACACCCAAATTAATAAGAGAAAGTATGAAATGGTACAAAGGGCTACATATGCTGAGAGTTATGCAAAAAGTCTTGCATGCTGAGGCTGTTGGAGGCAGCAGGTACTCTGAGTGTGGCGTGTGGGTGGATGAGGCAGCCGAGGGAGGTCAAGCGTCTGTACCACCCACACAGGAAATGAAGAGGCTTTGGGATTGCCTTCCCTTCTGGGAAGGCCTTGCTTCCTAGTTACAAAGTAAACCACATCTGGACTGACAAAAAGGAGGCACCGGCAATTGTCCATAAATTAACAGCGAGCCTCAGAGAGAGGCGCACCGCTGCATCCTGCCCATACCTTCCCCGGAGCGGCATTAATACTCATTCCTCTGTGCCCTGGGGACAGATTGCTTCCAGAAATATGATGAAACACTGAGCCTGTGTGGGATAAATGGGTTTCGCAGGAATGTAATGCAGGACAGGGCTGAAGTTATGGCTCTGCAGGAGCCACGGAAGGCTTGGGTGGTACGGACTGTGTGTGTACAGCCTTGCCAAGACTTGAGATGCTCCTTTTGCACGGTGGGGCAGAGCAGGAGAGCGTGTATGGCACACCCTAATAATGCCTCTATCTGCAGATGGGGTGTTCCTATGCCACACGCATTTGTAAACGACAAAGGGGATTCTTGTTAGCTGAGAACAACCCTCCCCTTCCCTTGGGGTACAGGCTGTTCCCCCACTCCAGCCAAATGACTGTTTATGGAACTGCCATTCATTTCACATGGGAGGGCATGTGATTCAGATGACCAAGCCCGAGTTCTTGTCCCCTCACTGCCCTGCTCCCAGGCACAGCCAGGCCATGCAAAAGAGTCCTTCCCTGGGATTTTCTCCCTTGAGGTGGTAGGGGAAAAGTTCTCTCTTACATTCTAAAGTCCTAAATACAGAACTACCTGCAACCCTAGTTTCAGGTTTGTAGGGAAAAACAGCTGGAAAGAGGAAAGCGATACACATACAGGAGAGAAGAGGGAAATAGAGGAACAAGTGCCATTTCACTGTTAGAGCAACAGGGAAATAGGTCTTTCCCTGAAGTGAGCCCCACATAAATTCTGTTTCTATTACCCAAACCAACAGATCTGACCCTTATGTTTGTTTACCTGAATTCCAAATAGACTTTGGTTGCTTGTAATGAGGATAGTCCCTTTACCCAAACAAAAGATGGCAGTGTTAATACTAAAGCATTTAAAGATAGAGGATTTGGTTGAGAGTATCAGGTAAGGCTTCTTAGAGGAGGTGGCATTTTAAGCAAGGTGGGGTTTTTACAGGAGGAGATGTGACACAATACATTCCTGGCATAGGAAGTGGTATGAACCTAGGCAGGATAGCTGGGAAAAACAGAATGTATTCAGCCCAGCAGGCATGGCTCAGTGGTTGAGCATCAACCTATGAACCAGGAGGTCACAGTTCAATTCCCGGTCAGGAACATGCCTGGGTTGTGGGCTCAATCTCCAGTATGGGGCATACAGAAGGCAGCTGATCAATGATTCTCTCTCATCATTGATGTTTCTCTCACTCTCTCCCTCTCCCTTCCTTGCTGAAATCAATAAAAATCTATTTAAAACAACAAGAAACAGAATGTCTTCAGAGCAGAGACAAAGTTGGTTGATGCAGGAAGCCACCCATTGTCTTCACTAGCAGAGAAGTGCAAACAAGGATCCCGGAACGCTGGTGAACCTTAAACACATGGCAAGGGCCAGAGTTATGCACCGATTGTCTAGTCCTGACAAAGGGGGCTCAAGCTATTTCGAGATCAGATTGTCTCAGAGTAAATCCTTCTAATATTTACTGACCTTTAAGATAGTCTGTCTGTTCCTGCAATTACCTGCCTGAGAGCTAGATGTGTATCCAATATTGAATAAAAGGCTGGCGAGGCCTGGGCACCAGTGGAAGTCCTTCCCCTTGAGTTGGGCTTGCCCGCCTGGCCCCCCAATATTTCTAAATTATCTCTTGTCTCGACTCTTTCATTTGTGTGTGGCCCCTCCTCCAGATCCTGAACCCTGAACCACGCGGGACGTGGGGGAACATACATAGTCAGAGGCCAGGAGAAAAGGTGGAACTATCTTCCCATAGATGTTTCCATAGCAGATACTTTCTCATCTCTCTGATCTCAACTCAAAAGCCACTTCCTCAAAGGAGCCTTCCCTGACCACTGGAACTTTGGTGGTCACTCCAAACTTCCTTAGTTACTCATGGTCACATATTTGTTCTGTTGAATTGTGGCATTTATGTCAGGTGTAATTACCCAAATGGTTGGGTCATTGCTTGGTCGTTTGTTGCCTCTGCTAGACTGTGAAGTCTTCAGAAAAAGATGCCTTGTTCATCTTGCACACCTGTGACTCCGACGCCTACTCAGGATCTGTGAAGTGGGCTCTCAGGAAACATCCGTTGAGAAAGCAAGTGAATATGATTATGAGAGGAACGTGGGCTAGAAGGTGGGAGCTGTAGAAGTCAACATTTATGCAGAAGAGAATAAAGAATGAGGGGTAAATTGTCAGGACTATGCTTTGGAAGACTGACTCATTTGGAGTGTGGGAGGCAGAGTGTGGGTGAGGACGGGAGGAGTGGAACATGAGGTCACTGGAAACGCCCACGAAAAGGTAATGTTTGTTGGTTGAGTGCATTATCTGAGACATACCAGGTACTCTTCACTATGATTCATTCTATTCTCTTCATAAAAGTGGGAAGGAAAAAAAAAACCAATGAAACAAAACGTTTTCATATCTAGGGATGTCAAACAGTTTAAATAATGAAACTTTGATGTTTCATGCAATAGGTGTGCCTTTAAATCATGTTATCACTGCATCAACGGAAAGTAAACTATGAAGTTGCCCCAGCTCTTCAGGAGGTCCAGCAGCCTTTTATCTGACTGATATTTTTAGTTATCTGCTGCACACCACCTTTCCCACCATACTTATCTCCACGTATTGATACCTGTCTTCTAAAAGGCAACTTACTGGCAGAAATTCAGCTTTGTGAAGCAACAATTCACACACTAGAGAGGAAGGAAAGTAAATGCCCAGTTGTAAGTTGGCTGAGCTTAAAAGAGCTAATCAGTATGTGACCACTGGAGAAATGTTATTCTCTGAATGTTATGACATCCCCTAGGAAGTAGTAAAATAGAAAAGAAGAGAAAATTAGCACATAAGGGGAAAAGCCTTGAAGGGGAAAAAAGACAAATTAAAGTTTCTCCAACTCTGAATTTAGCACTTTCAGACACAGGCTGATTTTTTGCACCCTTTCTGCTCAATTAAGTAGGTGGGTGCTGGGTGCAGGTGAGCAAAGGGGGTGGGGTGGGGACATCTGTTAATAGTGTCAACAATAAAAAACGAATGGATGAATTCGCAAAATTGAAAATGACTCCAAGACTACTTATTCCCACTTCTCTTGAATCCCCTTCCTACCACATCCCCACAAACAGATGCCCAGCCTCCATTTAAAGAATCCATATGTTGAACATGTCACATTGCTCAGCAGCTCATGGCTTTCTTAGATGTCTGCTCCATTACAAATTCTTGCTCCATGAACAGAAAATCAGAATCCTCAAGTAGCAAACAAATATATGGCAATGCTATTCTTCCTCATATTCAGATGTGTAAACTAAAGCCTTTTTCGCTACAGTATCTTAGCAAATATATCTTGTATGTCCTAGTCAGCTTGTGCTGTGATCACAAATTGCCGTAGGCTGACTCCTTTTCTGAAATCTCCTTCTCTGGACCCCCGAGTCTTTGGCCCTTTCTCCCTGGGCCTTGGAAGGGGTATTACCCTTGGGGTCATTTCCCCACCTTGGACAATAAATCCTGGTCTCTGTTTAGATGACCGTCTGATCTCGTTAGCAACTTTGGCCACACCCTTCATGTTTTCTTCAGAGGCAGCCCTCATTTTCTTAAAGATGGATAGACCTAGAATTTTCTAACTATTTTAGTTCTGGTTCTCTTTTGATGAACAATTCCGTCCTTAAGTCAGTTCTCTCTCCTCACATTTTACTAAATCAGGAGGAAGTAGGCTGCTCCTTCAACACTTTGCTTGGAAATTTCTTCAGCCAAATATCCAGTTTCATTGGTCAAACCCAAGGAGAAACACACCTACCACAATGGACCTCTGGTTAACTGAGCTCAAGTTCATAATTAGTGGCCATTGCTGGCAGAGGCCTCTCACACACACACTGCATTTGGGGAAAGCCACAGACTGGACTTTCAGCTTCCTGCACTATGCCCCTGCCTGTTTACTCCATCTGAGTCCACCTCTGTAGGGAAGCCCTGGTTCTATCTTTCCACCAATGGACTGCGACCAGCCCCATCCAATCACAGGAGGAGCTGCCACACCTGGAGCAGCTGCCCCAGCACTTCTGTTCCCCAGGCCTGGAAACAGCTCACTTGACACCCTGAGACAGCTGGTGGGAAACGGACTTGACTGGGAAGGCGCACAGCTTTAGGATTGTTACTCACCAGTCATAAATATATTTGCAAGACAATAAAAATGTCTTGAATACTAGACTCCCAATCACGTGAGACCCTGATTGCTTTGCCATCATTGAAGAACCGTGGTTCTGGTGGGAGGAAAATCCCTGCCTGAGTTTTCAGTTCCATGAAATGCATGCTTCTGGTGCAGCAACCTTAGGTTTAGATTATTTTATAACAATTAAAATAATAAGATCCAGGTGATGCAAGAAACAGTAAGGTTGTTTTTAGAGTCTGAAAACAAGGACAGTAACAAGGGCAAAACGGAAGGTGTAGGAGAAGCAGAGGAGGAAAGATAGAAGATTTCAGGATGCCAGCTTGTATCTCTTTTTCCCCAGAACATATTAAAAAAATGGGAGGTTTCAGGGATCAGTTTGGTCCCTCTAATGAGGTGCCAGAGCCTCCTGTTGGCCCTGTTTCTGCAGTTCCTCCCTGTGCATGTCTCTACAGGACAGACCCCAATTGCTGGTCACTGGCCTGCAGGGGGACAGAGACCGGGCCCAGTATACACTGTCACATCTTTATTGAAAAGTCACTGCAGGAGACACCCTGAGAACAACATCCTGGCACTGAAGTGACAAGCATCAAGGCGCTAAACTTCCTGACCTTGTTCTGGTCCCATCAGGGCGCTGGGTCAGCTGGAAGAGTTTCCAGCGGAGGGATCCATGCCCTCTGCTGTAGGAGAGAGCCAGTGGAAGGCTCATTACTCCTAGTTTCTTAGGACATTTTATTACCACTCAAAGGGCCCAATCAGGCCCCCATTAAGGATAAACCCTTAAGAGGTACATACATATGCCTGGAATGAAGCAGCAAGTGGCTTTCTTGTGTAAACAAAGCTTTTATTCCCTTTTTCCAGGAGTATCTATTTATTGGGTTTTGCTCCTTTGGTTCCTGCCTGACATTTGAGCTTTTCTGGAAATTTTAACTACCTGCCTTGCTCTGTCATTGGGAATGAATGTCTCTATGACTCCTGTCTGTATGATTTGGGCCTTAACTTGTCTGCCCCACACTGTGCTTCTCTCCCAGTTATGACCCATGGCTCTGATCTAAGCTAGAGCAAGCACCTTCATGATCCTTTGAGCCTGCACCAGGTCCCTGCCCGCACGTCCCCCCACTCCCCCCCGCCCCCCGTCCCCAATCTGGCAACCTGGACTCTTACACACATGCCACCATAACAGAGATCCAGGCTTAGCTGTCTTGCTGTTCCTTGTGTGGCCACTGTAGCTCTCAGAGAGTTCCATCTCTCTCCTGTCAGTGGGAGAACCAGCCCACTAGGTAGGACTCTATTCAGTTCCTAAATGCTTCACAGAACACAGAAAGATGAAGACACTTTCATATATACTAGTATAGTGTCAGCAGGCCCAAATGTCCATTTATCTTTTTGTACAATGTCATAGATTGTTCTTTTTGCTACCTACAACCCAGTGGAGCAGCCCACAGATGTCTGCTCTTCTGCACCGAGGCACTTACCACTCCCAGTGGCAAAATTTAAAGGCTGGAGGTGAGAGAGCTCTCCAGATGATAACCTAGCAAATAAGAGCTACTCTTATCCTCATGTGACCTAACTTTTAATTGATTAACTGGATCCTCTAAATTTTAAAAATGAGAATGATGCCCCACTGTCCACCACAACCCTGCTTCCTCCTACCTATCCTCTAACCTCTTTTTAAATAATATATATTTTTATTACTTTCTGAGAGAAAGGGAAAGAGAATCATTGACGGGCTGCCTCCTGCACACCTCATACTGTGGATTGAGCCCACAACCAGAACATGTGCCTGACTGGAACCATGTCCTCCTGATTCATAGGTTGATGCTCAACCACTGAGCCATGCTGCAATTCTCGGGTGATGCACCTGGAAACAGAGAGGAGGGAGCCCGATTCTGGAGTGCGTCACCCGAGAACCACCCTCTCGCAATCCAGGACCCCTCGGGGGATATTGGAGAGTCAGTTTCAGCCTGATCCCCACAGGCCAGGCCGAGGGATCCCACTGGTGCATGAATCCATGCACCAGGCCTCTAGTATTTTAATATTTTAATATAATTTATGTAAGAACAAAAGTACATACAATTACCTAAATGACCCTACTATTTTACTATTAATGGCTGGGTTAACCTCTTCCTCTATTGAGAATCCACCTCTACCATTGTGTTCTCTATTGGAACCAAAGTTGGAGATTCAAACATCAGAAATTTCTGGTTTTTGAAAATATATAAAGGATTAAGAAGCAGCAGTTCACATGGCTCTTACCCCAAGTAACTGCCAAAACCCCCAGTTTACCAGAGAAGAACTTCCTTCGGTATTAATACACAGAGAACAGTTGTAAATAAAAACACAGAGGGTGTTTCACCTATTAGAGGGCACATGTGGCATGTGATTAGCAGAATTAGTTACATTATCAATAGATGCTGCTCCTAGGTCCCCAGAGAAGCATGAGCAACAAAATGAATACCTGCCTGTGCTGACGAGAAAGCACAAGTCAGACACAGGCAGTGCCTGAGCACTTGGGGGACCCCTGTTATTGGTTCCTGAGAGTTATTAGGGGTTATGCCTCCAGAAGCTCTGCTTTTATGATAATCGCAGTGCCCCAAGTATAGGATCAGCTATCACACCACGATCTCCCTTTCTTGGGTCCCTGGAATACCTTCCTTGAGATCCCATGGAAGAACACGATTTGCAAAGTCAAGAGTTCTTCCAGTATCAAGACAAAAGCTAAGGCTGTTTAAACCTGGATCTTCACCACCTTGACCTTAACAAAATGCTTTACAATGCTCCCTGTAAATGTCTTACCCTTTAATAATTAATTATACAGGTTCCATAAACTGGATTAGCTTAACTCCACACAATTAAGCTGCTTTACTGCCCTTCATATAATTTTATTGATTTCTAAAAACTTGTTTTGTAATAGTTAACATTCTGCATGAAATAGGGTAAGCTCTGAGGTTTTGTCTTCACCTTGCCTAATGTAGGATAGGGTTCGGGGCCTCTAAAATACACATGCCAATGCTTTAAAAAAAGGGATAAAAATTGTTATAAGTCAAAATAAGTCTCTGTTGAAGAAAGAGAAAGTGAAATTAAGTGTAAAGTATACTGAGTGACCCTATGTTTTTTGAAATAAACTCAGCCAGCCTCCGACTCCCACTCTTTGGCTTTAATAGTTAATTTGTTTCTTGAGAGATGCTGTCCTTAAAACCATCTGGTAGGTACTTGTAGTTTCTATACAAAGTAAAAAACCAAACAAGCTCGACAATGTTTTGGACAAAGGGGACTAAATTTCTGGTCTCATGGAGGGGAGAAATTTAGGAGAAAGAGACCCCGAGGACACTGTGTCCTATGCCATCACTTATAACATCTGCACCCAAGCTCCCTGCAACAGAATATATATATATACACACACAAAGCCTAAGCGACAACCTGACCATCTGACCGGTAGCTATGATGCACAGTGACCACTAGGGGACAGACGCTCTATGCAGGAGCTACCCAGCTGCCGTGAATTGGCAGCTGCAATTCTTGGGTGATGCACCCAGAAACAGAGAGGAGGGAGCCGATTCCGGGGTGCGTCACCCGAGAACCACCCTCTCGCAATCCAGGACCCCTTGGGGGATGTTGGAGAGTTGGTTTCGGCCCGATCCCCACAGGCCAGGCTGAGGAATACCACTGGTGCATGAATCCATGTACCAGGCCTCTAGTATTTTAATAATTTGATATAATTTATGTATGCACAAAAGTTCATACAATTACCTAAATGACCCTACTATTTTACTATTAATGGAAGTCCACTCACTGATTCAGTGACACAGCAATAGTTTCTACACAATCAGTTACACTAAGCTCTTAATTAGGTACTCCATTAGCCACAGGGCTAACTCAACGTTAAAAGCCATAGCTCTGGGCCATCTGTCAAAGCAATCACAATGTCACACATGCTGCTTTCCCTCCTTCTTATACACCTATTCTTTCTGTCTCTCACTGGCTTTCATATCCAGACCCATTTCCAACCCCAGATTCTTTCCCATGATTCTAGCATGAAAGATGGCAGTGAAAAAGCAAGGTGTGAGAGAAAATAAAGCAGTTAAAGAGTAGTCATCCTTTTTTCAGTTTTAAAATGATTTTTTAGTTGTAAGGGTATAGGTTTAAATAGTTATCCATGCTTGTTCTCTCATATATTTAATCAAACTTGATTAAGTTTATCTCCCCCTTCACAAGGGTGGACAATCACAGGAATAAGAAGCAGACAAACAATTGATAGACTGAAGCACAGCCTTTAAAATGATTCCTATAAAACTGCTTTACTTAACATGAAACAATTTCTTGCTGGGAGTAGACATTTATGTCAAGCAATCATTTGCAGGAACAGAAACACATCTGTGATGTATTTCAACAAGATGGTTGGAATTTACGGCAGGCCCAGTTCACTTTCTAGTATCGAACCATTGAATTGATAAGCTCCACCTCATATCAATTCAAAGAGCCTCAGAGATTAGTGCAAGAAATATAATTAAACTTAATTAACTCAACACGCATACTCTCCTACTGTACAAAGAACCAGACACCGTATCTCTCTAACCAGATGGGGAGCTCAAGGGAAAGTGTGATAACATGTATTTCTTTATATCTTCATAACTATATGCCTAAATCAAATCAAGGACACTAAGAATTGTAGGACCGATTTTTTAAAAACAAAAAACTGATCTAGTTTGTTATGGGAACTGGGGACAAAGAAATCTGAATAGTAAGTCTGTGTCCACATGTTTCTGCTATTCCTAGGCTTAAGCCAAAGCCTCCAACTCACTCCTTTAGCTCTGGCCCCATCAGATGTATCTAATTTTGTTTTCCAAGCAACAAGATAGAAAATATTTTTCCACGTAGACAATTAGAGTAATAGAATGATTTTATTCTGATGAAAAGTAGGTCAGTTACAGTTACCTTCATGTTAGAATGCATTTTTCAAAGTTTAAAAAACATTTTTAAAAGTGGACCTCTTTTCCCATCCTATTTCCCATACCATGTCACTGAGGAGGTATAGGTAGCACCACAAAAGACAAAAGAAACAGAAAAAAGAGATGCTGTGCAAATATTAACTCACAAGTACACATTAAAAGGAGCTTAATGCAATTAAAATAGGACATTAAACTATAATATTGTACCATCTGGAATCATCTCACACACCACAGAAGTACATTTAGCACTCTTGAAAAACACCAAGTTTTGTGATTTTCTAAAGGCCTTTTGGCTCTGAATTCTCAGTCTCTCTCACCTCTCAGTAAGAATTCAGATTAATACTCATTCAGATAAAATGGTGACTTGGATCTGAAAAGTATTTCTGAGAATTTGGCTAATCATACACTCTGTTCTAGGTTTGAAAGACAAGGTCTGACAGAAAGCACAAGGAAGTACTCTCAGCTACACAGGAGGCTGGGAGTACATCGGCGGACAGAGAGGAAATAACAAATCTGAGGATGCCCTCACTCTGGCTTACCTGGTCTTTCTCTCTTTTCCTTTAGGAAAAATCAGTGAGTCATATTTTAGAATCACTCAAGAAAGGACTTATAAAGACTACTCGAATTTTGTAATGGCCTTCAGACAAAGTTGATCCCTAGGGAGGAATATGTAACTGTACTATTCAATATGTTAACCACTGACTACATAGGGCTATCAATTAAATTTAAATTAAGTAAGTAAAACTAAAAATTCACTTTTTCATTAGCTACATTTCAAATGACCAACAGTTATAATATGGCAAGGAGCTACTGTGGAGAACAAAGCAGGGGCCTATTCCCATCACTGCAGAAAGTCCTATTGGAAAGGACTGCTCCATGGTCTCTTCTGATGAACAGTCTGCAGAGGAGCTATGTACTGGGAGAGTATGAAGTCATGGGAGAAGGTGCAGTCCAGCTAAAATGACATGCACGCTCATGGATGTGTGCATGCGCACACACATATGCTCTGTAGTCCAAGATCTCTATCTTTATGATAAAGTAAATCTAAAGTAAAAGTGATTAATCATTTTCTTCCTCCCCATGCCGGTCTTGAAGTCTTTTTAAAAAAATATATTTTTATTGATTTCAGAGGGGAAGGGAGAGGGAGAGAGATATGGAAACATCAATGATGAGAGAGAACCATTGTTCCGCTGTCCCCTTATGTCCCAAACTGGGCATTGAGCCAGCAACCCAGGCATATGCCCTGACTGGGAATCAAACCGTGACCTCCTGATTCATAGGTCAATGATCAACCACTAAGCTGCACCAGCTGGGCCCTTTCTGAAGTCTTGGTTCCTTACTTGGGTTTCCATGATCCAAAGCCTGTTGTCAATAGGGTCAGATAGGCTGCAAGTAAGGAGCTGAGAGCAACAAACATATTGATTGTTTGGGAAGTGTTAATAAAATGTCTCCTTGCCGACAATTAATCATGTTAATAAGTCTGAGAGTTAACACTGGGCAGATCAACAACTCCATCCAAAAGTGTAAAAAATGGAAGGGACAGACAACCAGAATTAAATGGAATATTTTGATTATTTGGATTATCGTAAATATACATGGGTTCCTGATACCAACTTCTTTGGCCTCAGGACACCTGGGGCCTTTAGAGTGGAAGCCACTATTCAGGAGGATACCAAGTTCTCTCTGCTTTACAGATGCGAAAACTCAGGCAAACTGGGCTCTTGGTGTTATGCTAGAAATCTTAAAATGATTTACGGTAATGGATTCTGTCAGGAAATAAAAGATGTTCTATGTACTTTACTAAGGATGGCTGCACAGTGAATTGGATCTTTTGCTTCCCACCAAGGGAGTTTTTAACCAATGAATGAAATAAATTGCCATCAACTGAACCCAGCAACTCAGACTTCCTGCCCAGACAGACAATATTAAGACAGCAGGACTGGTTTCAGTAGAAGGTAAGTACACTGTGTATAGCCTGTCACGGAAAGCATTTAATCATTGGAGCTCCATTGACAATGAGGTTTTCTACACCTGAGACACAGGGGATACTGAATGCTTTAAGCAGCCACTGCAGTTTGATCTCCCCATGTTTTATGTATGCATGTATTTACTTCCTCCCAGGAATAAACTATGTGCCACTAAGTAGCTATTGCACACTGAGTATCACAATAAAATTTTAAAGTGGGTTATTAACCAAAAGTGCTAACTTTTATTGACTTCTTACTATATCCTAGGCATTGTGCTAAATGCATTATCTGGATGTTAACTACCCTGGATGCAGATACTATTTTTACCCCATTTTACAGCATTGGGAACTGAAGCTTCGAAATACTAAGGTATTTGTCCAGAATCATATTGTTTTTAAGAGGTAAAGCCAAGCTTTCCAGCCAGGTTGTCTTATTCCTGAGCCTGTAGGTTTATATACTGATCCATCAAGTTATACTTGTTGATAATAGACAAGCGTAAATGGATATTTTTTGTCTAACCTATTCACTGTAGAGAGGAATGAAGTTAGTAATTTGATAGTAAGAAATGCTACTTTCCTTTAACATATTAACCAAAGGAAAATGACTATGAGGAGAAAATGTAGGATGCTAAAACAGTGTTGTTTTTTGTCTCAGGAACAACGTGCTGAAGAGGGACAGTGATTCTGATTATATGTGACCTCAAATTCCCTGACCCACCAAGCTAGGAGGTCAGCCCAAACTGCCTGTAAAGCTCAACTCAGATTTTCAGTGTTTCTCCCTGAGTAGCTTCAACCTATCATTTTTATTTCCCTCAAGTTACTGAAATAATAACTATTAATTTTTATGTAAAGATGTGTGAAGATTAAATATTGAGAAATATCAATTGATTTCATTTGTATTACCACTGTCTTTTATTTGCATGTATAAATGTAGTTGATTAAAGAGAACACTGCTCACAAAACAAGTAACGTAATAAAAGTGGTGACCAACCAATTTGGCATGATGCCCACCATCATTCATGTACTTTGATTTAGGCTGCTTGAACAAAAAGATAATTAAAACACTAATGTTCTCCTTCTTGAAAAGCAAAAACATATTGAATAATTGTAGAAAACTCCCATTGCAGCCTAAATAATCAAATTCTACTAAAAATAAACATTACTTAAAACAATGTATATTTAATATTTACATATAGATTGTATATGTATATGTGTGTGTGTGTGTGTGTCTATATAAAGAAAATGCTCAAAATGAGCTGGATTAATGTTTATTATTAATTTGGCAGCAGAAAACCAGACCAGATGATGGAAATAGTAGCCTCAACCATGATATTTTCTCCTATTACCAAGGTGATGCGGGAGGACCTGGCTCCAAATTAAAGGTTCTCAGAGACCTTCTAAACCAGCGGTTCTCTACCTGTGGGTCGCGATCCCTTTGGGGGTCAAACGACCCTTTCACAGGGGTCGCCTAAGACCATCAGAAAACACATATATAATTACATATTTTTTGTGATTAATCACTATGCTTTAATTATGTTCAATTTGTAACAATGAAATTGGGGGTCACCACAACATGAGGAACTGTATTAAAGGGTCGCGGCATTAGGAAGGTTGAGAACCACTGTTCTAAGCTTAGTTCCAGTTAAACACAACAATTGAGAATTTATTACAGGCTGAACTGTATACTTCACAAGATTATGGTTAAATGACTAAAGACAGTTCTACAATATACTGGAATGAGAGGTTGTCCTAGAAGTCAAGATATGATAAGTTTGAAAAGAAATAAAAGATTTGAAGGAGTTATAGGAAAAAACAAAACAAAACATGTTGCAATCATTTGGGAGATAGTAATCAGGAAATGCCCAATGGGATAGATATTATTAGAAAGATAAATATCAATAAGTTCATTTCTTTCAATTAATTCTAAAAGGTGATGACAGAAAGCTAATATGCTGTATTTCTGTTCAATAGCATGGAATATCTGGCCAAAAATGAAACAATTTCTTCAGTTTAATTTGGTACATATGAAATAAGAGTATAGTAATAAATTCAGAGACTTATTAGAATGCTTTGGGTATTTAGAGAGTTTCTGTAAATGAACGGGTAGTTGAAACATTATTCTTATAATCCGTGCAATGATGATTATACTTAAGCATATAAGATTATTATATACTAGAGGCCTGATGCACAAAATTTGTGCAAGGGGCTCAGCCCTTGTGGCCCCAACTCTCTCGACCCTCGCAGCCCTGGCTTCATCCGGTAGGCCATTTGGATGGTCATTCTGCTGTTCGGTCTAATTAGCATATTAGCTCTTTATTTTATAGGATGAAGTAGCTTCTTTTATATCAGATGAGTCTATAGTACAAATTATGAGTTCAGTGCTCTAGTTATGTATCAGCTTCATTAAAAAACCTAGAGGAAATAATAGGCTTTTATTACTTTACAAAAATAATGCTGTTGGCCTACAACCAATAAATTGCTTGTTCAAGTATCTGCAGGAGTGATAGAAGCTCTATCATGGTCACCTGAATCTATAACCAATTGAAAACTACAGAGAGTGTGAAACTGATAAATGCAGAGAGCAATGGAACTGACCACCAGTTCTAAGATTCACAATCTACCTGAACATGTGAACTAACCACAAAGATACACAATGAACACTCAAATGTCTGGTCACTTAGAAAAATTATTTTCTCCATCTTTTTCTCATCATTTATATAGCAAAGGTAATACCCTTGAGGGCCTGAAGATCAATACAGAAGGTCGGGCTTCAGAGTATCTATTTGGAGCCAATTTTCAGGACACTTCCTTAAGAATAGTTGTGTCAATTTTGCAGTGATTGGCATAAAATGACCAGAAAATGAGAACTTAAAATTACCCTCTCCTCACTCTTTTTTCTCCTCTTCTTGGTGATTACACTGACTTTTTTTCATTTACAGTGAAGGGTCAGCAAACTACAACCATGGACTAATGTGTCCTGATGCCTGTTTTTGTAAATTAAATAAAAACAAACCTCGTTCATGTTCATGTTCATTGACCCATGTACTGCTTATAGCTGCTTTCATGCTACAATGGTGGAGTTAAGTAGCTGTGACAGACTACAGTCTGCAAATCCTAGTACATTTACTACCTAGCATTTTACAGAAAGTTTGCTGGCCTCTGCTTTATATCTTAGTGTTCTATAATGTCTGATTGGTTTTGCTTGATGATATCACTGAGTTGTCATGCTCACAATACTGTCACCTGCATGGTGGCACAAGCCATTTTCTCTCTTTTTAAAAAATAACCCTCATTATTTTATCTCTAGTTCCTAACATATGACCTGAAATATACTGAGAAAGTTTCATAAAACACTTTCAGTAAACAAATATGTATTAAATATCTATAAATAATTTGGATACTGTGAGAAAGAAAATCAGCAAACTATTTTTAGAATAAGAAGAAAAAAGAACATATGGTTGAAAGAGAAAATGAGTAAAACATAAAAGTAAGTAAATGCAGTCTCAGTAATCTACAAAGGAAAGTCTTCTGACATGTTCCAATGTAAACACTGGTAATGCCTACAACTCAGTACTTATTTCCCAAGAACTAAGAATTCATTGATGCAGCCTGCTCTTTCATTGAGACACCAAAATAGTGAGTGTCTCAAAACGATGTGAAATTCACCTTAAAATATTACAATAATTTAGCAAATAGGTTTTTAAGAAATGCCTTTTTATGACGTAGCCATATTCTGTAAGAAACAGCAGGAATCTAGAGAAATGATACAGCCTAGAGATAGCATATGCTTAGATTGCTGTCAAAAAGTATTACAGCCCAGATTTATTTCTGAGTTCTAAAAGGGGTGCAGAAAACAACATCTTTCGGAATAAAAATGGAAATCTCCATGTAAAGGACCATTGCCAAGGAAAGGTTTGCACTGAAATAACCACTTGAAAGCATCAATTTGAGTTTCTGTATCCATATTTTATTCAACTGTTGCGTAGCATACTATTTGTCATGTGTCTTTGACATGGCATTATAGATACAGTTGACCCTTGAAAAACAGGTGTTTGAACTGCATGGGTCCACTTACACAAGGATTTTTTTCAACAAATATACAGTTGGCCCTCCACACCCCAAATTTTACCAACTGTGGATCCAAAACAGTATTTTACACTTGTGTTTGGGATCCGTATACATGGAGAGCTGACTTAGGTCCTACACAGATTTTCAACTGTGCAGGGGCTTGAGCCCCTAACCCCCGAGTTGTTCAAGGGTCAACCATATTTTGTGAGTTTAAGATTTTACTGTGATTACAACTATATGTGTTCACATACAGCTTGATAATATTTTAAGGCAGAAAAGTAAAAATGTTTACTTCAGCAAATAGTTAATTCTGTATCTCATACAACAGGATCAACACTAAGCTCTTCTCCTGACACCACAATAGCCTGAGTCTTGTTCCTGAGATACCAGTGCAAAAAAAAAAAAAAAAAAAAAAGAAAAGAAAAAGAAAGAAAGAAAGAAAGAAAGAAAGAAAGAAAGAAAGAAAGAAAGAAAGGAAGGAAGGAAGGAAGGAAGAAAGGAAGGAAGGAAGGAAGGAAGGAAGAAAAAAAGGGGGAGGGGCACAAAGTTTTCAGCTCATGGGACAAATTACTTTTCATGTAAGATAAGTAATACTACTCAGTCAGTATTTTAAATAGGTTAATAAGTTGTGGAAGCTTTGGACACATAGCCAAACAATCACATTTAACAAATCTGTTGTGTTCTTTTTTTTCTCCTAATATTGTATATGTTTTTATTTATTTCAGAGAGAGGAAAAGAGAGGGAGAGAAACAGAAACATCAATAATGAGAGAATCATTGATCGACTTCTTCTGCAGGCCCCCTACTGGAGATAAACCAGCAACCCAGGCATGAGCCCTGACCTGGAATCGTAATATGACCTTCTAGTTCATGAGTTAACCCTAATCCCCTAAACCCCACTGGCCAGGCTGTATTCTTACTCTCTAATAGCCTCGTTAGCTTCCAAACATACCTAATTCTTTAGAATGGCATTTGGGGTTCCCTGGCCTTATGGCTATCCCAGGTGCAACTGCCGTATGTGGTATATGAAGAGGAGTGTTGAGGATTAGTTTGGAAAGGTTAGAGAAGGTGAGATGATTGATTGCCCTGAAAGCCAAGATCAAGATCTGCCTTTTATTCTGTGTTCCAAAGGGAAATTACCCCAATATACTGTAACAAAGTCTTTTCCTTATCCCCTGACACCAAAGTTAACATGAGCACTTGATTCTGAGAGGGAGCTGGAAGGAAGATAAAATCCAGGGGATTCCAAAGCTCCTTCACACATCCTTCTGTCTATATAAACCAAGTTAAGTTTGTTCCCCATAGGAGAGCAGAACCAGTAACTGAGTAAAAGTAAGGAGTTACACACATATTTGGGGTTGTGTGATAAGAACGTGTTTTCTTTTTCTTTTTTTTTTTTGTAGAAATGATTATGTGTGAGAGATAAACATGTGAAAAAAGGAAAATAGCAGGACACCCTTGATTGGGTTGGTATGGGAAATAATTGGGTAGATGTGCTAATGCTCATATTACAATACTAGCCATAGAAAACAATAAAATTATGTGTTGTTATTAGGATGTATTGCTCTGTTATTCCTCTTACAACTAAAACGGAATGATTAAAATCAGTCATAAACACTCATTATCTAAGCTCATTCTAGAATATATAAAGATGTTACCTGCTGGATTGTTCTGTCCTACCCTCTGACCTGATCTGGAATGTGTGTCCATTGGTCTGTTTGTATTTTAATAGAATGGTAACTCTTTTCTCAGAAAGTCATGAGATCTGAATGAACATTTTAAAAACAGTGGAAAAATAAAATCTTTTTAAATAATTTTTACTTCCAAGTAGAACTTTGTTAACTGGGTAGGACCTGCAATTCAGGTGGGCCCACCAGTGTGTAGCTGAAGAGATTCGCAAAGTAAACCAGAAACACACATCCTACTGACAAATGAAGACTTTGGGGGTGACAAAGGGAAAATCTGGTCTGTCAGAATAACATGAGTGAGGAGAAAACCTCAGGCTACTCAGACCAATCAATTGTAATATTTTTCAAAAGCACCTGTTTTCTCCTGTGCTGTTATTCATATAACTCAGAGCAATAATTCTGTTCACTAATTTTCATCTGTTATTAATTATTCCTCATTGATCTTAATGCTTTGTGATCTTGGCGATTCCTTGGCTTTGATACAGTCTTGCTTTCCTTTCCTTTTATAACTAATAAATAATTCGTTGTTTTCTATCTCCATATTCTGCTTTTTCAGAGCACATTAATATTCTTGGGTGCACTGATCTGGCAAAGGAAGGGTAAAAAAAGCTGATTAGAGCTGTTGTCAAAAGGCCCTGCAAAGTGATAAGCAGATTGAATAAGATCCTTGATTGATCAAGTGCAGGGTTAATTCCTTCAACCCAGAGGCATAAGGTCCAAGTGAATTTCCAGGATGATTTTCCTGTGAATGATAAACTTGCCTAAAACTAGATGATGGCACTGTGTGTCATCTCTTTAAGGTCATTTGGCCTAGCACATACAGAGGAAGACAGGGTGTAAGCACTCAGGGAGCATTTACCATATAAAATTCACCATCTGGAGGCCCTAAAAACAGTTTGGTGAGAGCAGGGTAGTAGAATAGGGGGCTGTGGGATCCACAAATCTAGTTCTGAATTATAGTCTCTTACTTGCCAAATTTGTTAAAAGGAGCCAATTTATTTCTTCGTTCTGAGCTACAGTTTCCATATTAGTAAAATGCAGTTATTATTAATATTTAAATTAAAGATATTAAAGAAGGTATTTGTGAGTGTGCCGCATAAACTATAAGTATTACAGCATATTT
This sequence comes from Myotis myotis, assembly GCF_014108235.1. Taxonomy (NCBI): domain Eukaryota; kingdom Metazoa; phylum Chordata; class Mammalia; order Chiroptera; family Vespertilionidae; genus Myotis; species Myotis myotis. The sequence continues at coordinate 12,275,198 of NW_023416319.1, forward strand.
TGTTCACAAAAGAACAGGTGGTGTTGTTACTAAAATTTTAGAGATTTATCTCTGATGATGGCAGCAAAAGAGGACTTAATGCAAGCATGTCAAACTCGTGGTCCGTGGGCCGCATGCAGCCCACAACGAATATTTTTGGGCCCAGCCAATATAACAGTACGTAAGAAATGTTTTAATAAAAATTTTGTAACTTAATTTTTACAATATCCTGTTACACATAATTACTAATAACAAATACAACATTCACTAGTGACTGATTACTATAATCGTGATGCTTTCATTTCCCTTATGCGCAGGCACACCATTTCTCTGCACTAATACTAGCAGCGAATATTTTAGCAGCCAATTGCCACATCATTAGTCTTATACTGACTTGTTTGGTGTGAGCAACAGGAAATATTTTGCGTTCGGAGAACAAGAAAAATAGGTTTATTTGCGTTATGCTTATTAATCTGTGCAGTTATTCAGTGTCTGGTAAGTTAATGTTCAAGAAAAAATTAGTTTTTATTAAAATATTCTATAATTTTCTGTTAACGATTACTCATTTATTTCAGCCCTTTGTATTCAGCATGTCTCTATTGAAATAAACCTACGTTTCTATGAAAATGGAAGCTTTTGTTTTTTTGCGGCCCACATAAACTTGAACCTTGTTTTTTTGCGGCCCACATAAACTTAAACCTTGTTTATTTGGCCCGTAATAGCCTTTGAGTTTGACATGCTTGACTTAATGCCTTCCCTTAGACCTTACTGTCCTACATCAACGTGGCAATGTTCATCTTTCACATTTTCTTAGGCAATGCAAGTATTTTGTAATGTTTTACAAGGTTGGTATATAAACAAACACACAAAAACAAGGAAAGTAATGTTAGAGAAATTGCCTTGAACTTATAATGGGAAGAAGAAAATTTACGGAGATAGAAGCTTTGCTGTTTGGCCAACAAAAATAATACTCAGACACTTTAGGATTTGATGTGTGAATGGGTAATTTCACCATGAAATGTTAGCAAGAACTACTGTCCTATTTCAGACAACAAATTTTTCTATTGTTCACAGAATAAGGGGCAGACCAAAAAGTAAGACCACAGGATTACCACACTGAATTCTGACTTTTCTCCATAGAACTAAGTTGTTTATTTGTGTGTGTGTGTTTAAGTTGTGTGTGTTTGTTTTTTTTTAAGGTCTTTCCTAGTATCCCCTCCAAGGAAGAGATTCTCAATCGTGGGAACACCATTAGCATCAATGAAGTTTATAATTAAGAATAAATGTTATAAAGCAGTAGGGAGTGAAGGTTTCTCTGAGAGAGGGTCATTATTGAGATCCCAGAGATAATGTGGATGGGGAGAGAAGCAGGCACTTGGCAACACAGCCCAGGGAGAGACGGTAAAGCAGCCTCTTTGGGGAGAATTAAGAGAATAATATCCCTGATGCTCCTAGTAAACAGTCTCTCTCTGATCCAAAGGTAAAAACAAAAAAACAAAAAACTGGTCATCAGACCTTTGGGCCAGGCAAGGTGGGACCAGAAAGCTGTCTGCAAGATCAGAACAATCAGAGGACAAAATGGAATGACTGTCAAGCTGCCATGAAGTCTGGAATTTTTGCATTTCCACAAATTAGAGGAGACAGAACAGATGCATTTTTGATATCTCCCAAAAAAATTAACAATGAGAATGAAATTAAATTTTGTTCAAGGTAGTGGAGAACTAGCAAATACAGAAAGAGCATGATTTCAGATTTTAATTCCGTATTTGTGTGTGTGTGCATGTATGTGTGTACATCAACTAGTCTTACTTTCAATAATGAAAACAATAATATAATGATAATAGTAATAACAAAATAAATATAGAGGTTTGATAGCCAAAGGCTTCTTAAATGTTTCAAAGAATCCTGGATGTGCATCAACTTCAATGTTCAAACCTTTCAGATGAAAACCTGGTTACAGGTACAGAACTCATTAACTTACATTTAGAGCTTCTCTTTCTAAGCCTTATGCCATGAAATATGAACCTCTTCTCCCTTACATCACCTACACACACCCTCATATACACATAATTATCTGCTTTCTTGAACTTCATTTTTTAGGGCCTCTGAGCCATAGAACTCCAGGTGTCCTTGGACCATTCACTTTACCAGGAGCGCTGGGCAAGAGGCCAATGGCTCACTTTAATAGGAAGAATGTATTTTCTAGTTGATTCATCACTTCCTCTATACATTGAGAAACACATTCCTGCAAAGGATAATGATTTATTAAAAAGCCTTTTAAATAGTAAATCCACTCTTTTCCCATTCTCTGGGCAGTAATGGCAATGTTTAGGTCTCAACGAAGTAGAAGGCTGCCATCTACAGAGGTGACACCTTTCTAAAAAGCAATCATATTGGCTAAATCTTCATTGGGAGGCCTTGGGAAGGGCCAACGGCCTGTTTCATTTTGAAGGTATGACTCCGATGGCTCTAACAGAGCAGAATGTACTCGATGCATGGCTGGGATCCAGTGACAGAGCAATATATCTTTAAGGTGACAGGGTCAGTTATTAATTCTTTACCTGTCAGCTCCCAAATCATCCTTCTTTCTCCTATTGTGTGACAACAAAGCTGAATTCTGCCAACATCATTTTTATTTATTTTTTCAAAGAAAGAAGACCTGTTTTACCCTTCAACAAGCTTCCCCAAATGTTTCACCTGTAAGCCAATCAAAAATAAATCACCGAAGCCAACAGATTAACATCTTACAATCCTAGTAAGCAATCTGCATATCTTATTTGCATTTTGCAGCAAGGCGAAGGTCTGAAAGTGGAGCAGGAGACTCTGAAGGTCACTTTTTCTCTACTTCAACCTCCCCTCCCCCTTCTGCAGTCAACTCTCATGTGAAAAGTAGACAAGAAAGATCACGTATATGATTAAGAGTAACACCTCCAGCTGCTATGATTGTATTCATTTCTCACAGCAGCAATCAACATTTAGTTACTACTGTGTATGGAGACCAACACATCTGTCATGCAGGGCAATGTGCATTTATTTTGATCATTAGCAATTCTTAGGCCATTCATCATAGTAGCGCTAATGTATTTGGCTCCTTTGAGCCAAGGTACCCAGACGTAATATGTCACTCCCTGGAATTCCACTGCTATATTTTGTGTCAATAGAAATTTATTCCTAAGCTTAAAAATAAAATATTACCTAAGCTTGTTTATTGTGTTAAAGATTACTAAATTAGGACAGGGAAATTGTCTTGACTGCAGATGATTGCCCTTCAGGATACTGAAATTCTCTTTACTGAGATTCTGTGATATTTTTTCAAATGGCAAAATATTTAGCCACTCAACACTTACTGTGTAACAGATGGTGCACAAATTTTTCCAGTAGGCATTTACTGTTTCATAAAATTATGTGCAGGTAAGGTCAACTCACACCATATTTTAGTATGAACTTGACCGTTTCTCAAACACATGAACATGTGTATTTTGACTGACTGGCAAGAAAACTGGCTTCAAATAGCTATATGGTTTGACTTATGTGAACTACAAACAAATTATATCACAGTGATTACAAGATAACCCACACTCAATAGCAGCTTTTCTTTGCTTTACCAGAATCTTATGTAATTGGTATAAATATATATATATATATATATATATATAGTAGCATCACTGGGTCACTGACTTACTAGTAATATGGAAGAGAGATAAAAGAATTTTCCAGCTATTTCTCTAACACTAAATAAAGAAAAAGTATAATGCAAAAGACATACGAACAATCTTTGCCAAGGCATAATTTGAAAAGTATTTTTACATCCATGGTTTGAACCCAACCCATTGCTTCTTGAACATCCTAAATTCTTTCCCACCTCATGACCTCTAAATGTGTCTTTTATTTAACCTGGGAAGTTATCTCTTTAGGTCTTAGCCATCTCATTTTCACTTTATTAAAGTTTCTGTTCAAATATCACCTCTTCAAATACCACCATCTTCTTTTTCTTAAAGCATATCCTTTATATTCTATTATCTTACTATTTTATTTTCTTTACTTTTTTTCTTTATAGATTACCCCCAATGGAATTAAAGTGGTACCCTTATCTTTCTAGTTCAGTCTTTTCTTATAACCTAGAAAGGTGCCTGGTATGTGACAAGAGTTAAAAAAAAAAAATGTTGCCCTAGCTGGTTTGGTTCAGTGGATAGAGTGTTTACCTGTGGACCAAAAAGTTCCTTGTTCAATTCCAGTCAAGGGCACATGTTCAGGTTGTGGGTTTGGTCCCCAGTAGGGGGTGTGTAGGAGGCAGCCAATCAATGATTCTCTCATCATTGATGTTTCTAACTCTCTCTCCCTCTCCCTTCCTCTCTGAAGTCAATATACTTTTTAAAAAAATAGGTGAATAAATGTAAAACGAATAAATAAGTAAATCTGAGTTTCAAAGAAACAAACATCAGCAGGTATTTCATTAAAAATGACATACCCACGGCTCAGAGAGGTTTCTGAGAGAGGACACATCACACAGTTAATATGCAATCGTATGAGGACTGAAATAGAATAAAATAATGACATAATTATCACAAAAATTGTATTACTGATGTATCACAAGAACTCTGGAAAGAAGCCATAAGGTGGAGTGGTTAGAATAAGATCTTTACAGTTGAAGAAACCTGGGTTTAAATGCCACCTCCATCATCTTGTGACCATATAGTATCGACTTTATCTGAGCCTCACTGTCTTCTCCTATAAAATTAGAATTCAAAAATTCACCTATAAATTTTTTATGAGCACAAAGAGCACTAAAGAATGTTAAGCAATTAGCTTCGAGCGGGTATCATGGCAAACACTGGAGAAGTTTAGCTACTATCATTCATCTATTACTCACATGACAGAAGCCATGTCCATCTTCTTCTCAGGAGCCATGGACAGGTCTAACAGACCGTGGAGAAAACTGAAGCCAAAACTTAGCCTCAGAGACCTAGCATTTGGGTGAAACACAGAAGCCAGATGATGCCCCTTCCAAAAGTAAGAAAAAAATTGCACAAGCCATCTCCAGGTGACAACCCCCTTCCCAAAAAAATGTGATGATGTAAAATACATATAAAACCTCCTGTGCCACTGGCTACAATTTGAGGTAGGGCCTATGTGGGGATTCTGTGCAAATTAGCATAAGGCATCCCCTCTGGGATATCAATTAGAAAATGTGTTTCCACTGGAAAGAGGACACCTTGGGGTAACAATCTGGCAAGCAAGATTAAAATCTAGAAACATTCCTAATAGAAGCCATGGTATTAATAAGGATTTCTAGATGAGCACAGATGGTCTCAGGGTCAGAAGATGAATTGGCTTCTTAATCATGATCCCCTCCTAGGAGCTTTGAGGGAATCAGAGACCTGGGACCACCAGTTTTCCTCCTTGGATGCTACCTTCTAGGAATCCACTCTGGGCAAAGGCTCGAGTTTGAGGTAAGTTTGGCTCCTGGTCCCTGTCTCCACTGCTCTTCAGACCTTTCTCACCAAACAAGCTCCCTTGGGGACTAATGAACAGCACCCAACACCTTTGTTTGTGCATCCATCCATCCACACTCAAAATTACATCTAACTTGTATTACCCCTGCCTACACAAGAACCTCAGACAAAATATTTATTAATAAACTGTGTACTCTCCAAATGCCCTAGACAACATTACATTAAGTGAATATAATTTAACACCATCCTTCACCTTGGCTTCTAAAGTTTTCTCTTTAATGCAGTTTGGCAGAGCACAGGAAGTATAAATTGAATAAAATGAAACATCACACGCTGAATATTAATTACTACAATATTAAGAGAGCCTGCAGCTTAGTCTTCTGAGCTGAACAACGGCAAACTGAAGACGAGAAAATCTAAAGATTGCTTACTAATCTTTTCTCTACTCTAAATATGAGTTATGTATGTGTTCCTTAGCTTTTACATTGCACTTGAATTCTACTAATTAGAGCAACTGTTGGCTAGGATCAGGCAAAAACTTGACCAGGAGACAATATACGGTAGATCAGATGATTCTAGGACAGAATCTGTTCAAGGGCTCAGAGGCAAAAGATGTGTGTGATGAAGATATGAATTCCTACAGAAACCAAAGAATTCAGGGAGCTAGAGATGTCACTCATACTCCAAACAGGGGTCCTCAAACTTTTTAAACAGGGGGCCAGTTCACTGTCCCTCAGACCGTTGGAGGGCCGGACTATAATTTAAAAAAAAAAAACTATGAACAAATTCCTATGCACACTGCACATATCTTATTTTGAAGTAAAAAAACAAAACGGGAACAAATACAATATTTATATTTGCATGTGGCCCGCAGGCCGTAGTTTGAGGACCCCTGCTCCACACAAACATTGGAAAGCTTCCTGAAAGCCACTGAGCTGGGAAATTTCTACAAGTTAAATTTCACATAAGAGAAAGAAGAGGACCCCAGGAGATTTAAAGCAGTGTAAAAAGATGGGTGACACTGGGTGAGGACTTGTTTTGGGGGAGGTATACTTTGGTAGAGCCTGGGAGGGCCCGAGCAAGGTCTAAGAAGAGAATCAAATGTGTCTTGGGCATTAATTTATTTAGGAACAAATCCTGAACTCAGTCGTGAGGTCTTTGCACTGCGTGTACATCATTTTGAAGGGTATACCCTCCTCTTAAGAGTGTCTATATGGTACAAAGAATTGGTGATTTCATTGCAGAGAAAATGAATCATGCGTCTACCAATGGTGAAGAGGGTCATGGCACAGTCACAGGGTGGATGGTGAAAAATGAGAAAGAATATAAGAAAAAAAGTTGAATATTAGAAACATAGATTCCTATTTTCAGACACACACCAATATTGAGGACCACCACTTTGCACTGAAATTTAAGGTCTCTGAGATAAAGAAGGATGGCTTATTAATTCTCGTGTTTCTTTCTCAGGCCCTAAATTGGTAGAATCACCCAAAGTAGAAGCTACACAACTTTTTTTTTCCTTAAAAATGTTTCTGACATACAGAAAGGCACAGTGACTAATACAATGAGTAACTAAACCCACCACAAGACTCATTGAATACCTGCGCCCCTCCCTTCCTCAGAAGTAGTTGCTATAATGAGTCCAATGTTTATCATTTCCATTGATCTCTATCTTTCCCACTCGTGTATGGATTCCTAAGCTATACAACAATAATTTACAACATTATCCTTGCATGCTTTTAAACTTTATATTTTATTCATAGTCTCTGCAACCTGCTTTTTCACCCATAAGTGTTTGTGAGATAAATTCATGTTGATTTATGTCTTTATTTATTTCCACTCTTTTTTAGTATCCCTTTTTATTAATGCATAATAATTTGTTTTTTCATTCTTATGTTAATACAATTTAGGTTATTTCCAATTTTTACTATTACTACAGGGCTGTGATGAACGTCTGTACAGGGCTGATGTCTGATAAGCATATTGCTCTGGGGCATGTCTGGGAGTGGAAATTCTGAGTCACCGCCTAAGCATCACGTCAATTTTATTAAGGTTTTTCCAGAGAGCTCTCCACAATGGTTGTATAATTTACATTCTTATGAATCCTTTTAGAAAACTCTACTTTTCTAACACTAACTCTGAGCCCTTCAGGCACTGACATTTATAAGATGATACTATTTTCTGTCAATCTTAGTCAAGAGGCTGTATCTCAAAGTCCCTAATCCTGGTGCCTGTTCAGGAGCAGGATCTCATTTTAAATGGGTCCTTATCTCTCTGTTGTTTCATGGTCTGAAGTTACTTCAGTTCAGAATACAAGGTATATGAGTTCCTATCTTCAAAACCCTGAACTATTTAGACCCTTTCATTTTAAATGTAGCTTCCATTGTAATTGAACGTTTGGTTTAATAGCAAATAAAGGGGTGCATTTATCTAAATGTGTTCTGTTTTAACAAGATGGATTGCAATCTGATTCATATGCTCTAGTCTCCCTATGTCTTGACAAGCTTAATATCCTGTTTCATTGTGCTGTGGAGTGATAACACCACAGAGCAATGATATGGCTGCTAAAGAGTGTCAGGTTTGGATCACTACAGGCCGCAGCTAATGCCCCATCCCTGATTTATTAAATATGCAATGCCTCAGAAGCAGTTTAACCTAAGGGTGATCATCCAAATAAGGATGAACTACCTAAAATAGCCCATTCTGATGAAAAGCCAAGGTTGCTACTGGTATTATTTTCCTCTAAAAGTACTTTTCACCTCTGGTTTCCTTTGGAAACTGGTAAACCTCTACAAATACGATCATGAAGCAGGGCAGAAATATATTTCCAGTTGGCCTTTTGTTCAATAAGGGTTTGAGATGGCTACTGGAAATTTTGCAAAGTGATTTTTTAAAAAATTATGTGCAGCATGTATAGGAAAGTAAACAGATAAAGACACAACTTGATAGATTTCCTGTCAAAGTGAATACATCCAGATCATTGGCATTTCCATCGAGACAGTGAACATCACCAACCCCTAGAAGCCTTCTTGAGCGCTCATTGAAACTTCCTAACCAAGATAACTACTGTGAAGTCATCTTTTTGTTCTTTTTAAATAATAAATCAAATACTTGCTTAAATATTAGACCAGGTATTCCTTATGTAATCAAACACAGAAAAGATTAACCTAAGGTCACAAAAGAAGGCAACATAAGAATTAAGCACAATTAGACCTCCTGAGGCCTTCCCAGTGTCCATTCTATTGCATTACACAGGCACTCAGCTCACTTTCACTTCCACTTAAACGTGGTTAAGAAATTCTGTAACAAGTTAGATGATGTCATGTGACCTTCCCATTACGGAAAATAAGATTTTCTACTCTTATTGGGACTCTTCTACCTCAGGACACTATTTGTAACTTGAACATTTTGTCCCTTGGACACATACATTTTTAAAGACCCTGTGAGACTAATCTATGTGTCTAGGGACCAGTGGGATGTGGGGGAAGAGGAGTGCAACTCAGCTAACAGCACCAGCCATGTTCTAGGAATTTGCAGTTTTGTCCCTAAGCCAGGCCCATTGCCCTAGGGCCTGGACCAGACTTGGGGGGCTTGGGGCTCTGCCTGGAGTGGCTGAGGCAGCTTCTGTCCCACATCTGAGCTTTAGACAAGGAGCAAGGCTTGCAGACAGGTCATACCGAAGGCTTAAAAGGAACAGCCACTTTTTTCGCACCCATTTCCACAGACCCCTCTATCAGCCAAGGCCCTCTGGTCCTCTGGTTTGTTATATTTCACTGTGAAAAAATGTCACAGTCACCTTGGAGGCCACTTGCCTGGTACCATTGTTCCCCCATACACCATCCCTTCTCCCGAGTACCCTTTGATTTCTTCTTTCTGAGAACAGCACACCAGCTCATCTAGTGTAGATATAACCCCTTACCCCTTACCTCCATGTTACCCTAGTGCCATGTCATTTTTTACTATTTTGAACAATCAAGACTTTTTTTTTTAATCCTCACCTGATATCCAGTGATATTTAGAGAGTGGAGGAGAGAGGGAAAGACAGAAATATCACTGCGAGAAAACATATCGACTGGTTGCCTCCTAGCCCTGACCAGGGCCCGGGCCAAGGAGGAGCCTGCAACTGAGGTACATGCCCTTGACTGGAATCGAACCCGGGACCCTTTGGTCCACAGGCTGATGCTCTATCTCCTGAGCCAAACCAGCTAGGGCAAGACATTTTTGACACAACTAAAGATAAGCTCTCACAGTGATGCTTCATGCAATTATGGGAGGTTATTATAATGTGCATTATTTTATCTGAAGAAAAACATAAGTCAGGTTTACCTCAATGTATAATTCTAAACAGAACAATCCTGGTATATGCTAGCATCACACCACATCTGTGGCCAACATGGAGACACACCATTCAAATTCCTTTTCCAGCAGGGGAAAGACAGGTAACAGCAAGGAGTGCTCTGGTCACAGACTTCAGAACAAAGTACTAATTTCCATAATGTCTGGTACTTAGCTTAAGTCCTGGCCAGTGAGAATAGGCATGAGGCCACCAGCTGGTGAAGGACATTTCCTCTTCCATGGTGAATTGCACTCTAAATAAACATACACAATACAGGCACATAATCACTCTATAGGAAGTCAGCATCCCTGTCGGACACCCTAATCAATCCTCTCTCTTCCACACTGACTGATCAACACTGTCTGGTCTGTGCCATGCCAAGATGATCAAGCCTAAAGATACCAAATAGAGCTTATTAGCCCAATTCAATTACCTTCTTCATTCCTAAGACATTACAGTATACAGTGGGGCCTTGACTTACGAGTTTAATTCGTTCCATGACAGAGCTCGTAACTCAAATTACTCTTATCGTATGTCAAATCAAAAAGTGAACAAGTGAGACACGTGATGCTCGGCTGATGTTGTGGCGTTCACTGTGACGTTCGCTGCGCCAACTAGCGGTGGGGTATCTGAAGCTGGCTCGTAACCTGAATTTTAGCTCACAACTCAAAGCAAAAAATCGGCCGAGACACGGCTCCTATCTCGAAAAACTCGTTAGTCGGGACACTCGTAAGTCAAGGCCCCACTGTACATGAAATAACGCCTTTCACAGGTAAGTCTCAGAGCTTGATCATTTTAAGCTGATTCTATTTAACCAACGATGGAAAGAATACATATGTCACTAGTCCGTGATTATTATACTTAAAACGTAAAAAACATTTTTAAAGAGGGATAGAGAAAGAGGTTATCAAAGAACATTACTTGGTCAAATAAAAGATTCAAATGTCATAAGAGAAAAGCAAACACTGCTAACTCGATTATGGTAGATTATGATTTTCAATAACTGGCAACATTTGGGAGAAAGTCCAGTCTGGATTCTCACTAAGGCCACTGCCAAAGCATGAAGCTTGGTTTTGAACCCCGCCCCCCCAATTTTTTCAAGTCACTCATAAGAAGTGTTTCTTGAGTTCTACCTACACACCAGCCACTGTGCTCAGTTTCACGTTTCACCCATTTTTTGTTTGTTATCAATAGTGTGCTTCTACCCATTCTGTCACTACCCAAGCCCACCTTTGATCTTGCCCGGACTAGTCTTCTAGGTGGTCTCTCACTGACATTCTTGCACATCTTAACCACTCTTCACAGGATAGCAAGAGCTTTCTTTCCAAATCTCAAGTATGATCATGTTAATGACTTCCCAGAGCCCAGCTATGGAGTGCCTGTTTTGTGCTGGATTCTAGGGCCAGGATGGTACACAGGTTATATAAGATCTGTCCTAGTCTTTAGGTAGACTAACATTTACCACTCTGATGAATGGTGTCAACTCAAGTGGTTAAGGGGCCTGGGGAAGCAGGAGAAATAATTTGAGGCATCTAAATTGGAATGAAAATTAAAAAAAAGATCTTTATTTGCAGATGAGTTGATAGTTTACATTAAAAACCTTATGAGATATACCATAAGGCGTGATTGATGGGGGGGAGAAGGGAAGGGGGCTCCACAATCACCCAAAAGTAGGAGGCCCAGGCCAGCCAAGCAATCGCACCCCATGCCTGTCACCCACAGAGGGAGGTGACTGGTGGCGGGGGAGGGGAGGGCAGCACCACACAGATGGCAAGCAGTGGCAGTGGTAGGGGCAGGGCCAGCTGCTGGCAGCTGGGGGAAGGAAAGCCCCAATAGGCCCTGACCGCTGGCCAGGCCTAGGGACCCTACCCAAGAGGTCCCAGATTGTGAGAGGATGCAGGTCAGGCCGGGGGACACCCCCCTGCCCCCTGTGCACCAATTTCATGCACTGGACCTCTAGTTATAATATAAAATTAGGGGGAAATATGATAAAAATATCCAAGACCTGTATAGTAAAACCTAAAATACATTGCTGAGAAGACCTAACTAGTTAGACTATGCCCATGGATAAAATGACAATATTATTGATACAAGATCAATTCTCCTCAAGTTGGATTATAGATTCAAACATTACTGTAACAAAAATTCATGCAGTTTTCCTTGTAGAAATTGACAAGATAAGCCTAAAATGCAGTAAGCCTGGAAGAGCCAAAACAACTTTAAAAAACGAAATGCAAAGTTGGAAAACTTATTATATTACCTACCTTTAAAATTTGTTTCAAAGCTAGAGTTTTAAAAATGTAGAATTGGTATATAGACAAATAGGTCAGTAGAGTGTTCAGAAAGAGACCCCACACATTTGTCTTCAATAAATTATATTTGAAAAAAAATTGATAAAGGATAGTTTTTTCTATACCAGTGCTAAAAATATCTGATATATATGCAAAGAATAGAAATCTATACCTTACAACCTTTATAAAAATTTAACTCAAAGTAGATTCTAGACCTAAATGCCAACCTCAAAATTATGTCTTCTACAGGAAAACCTAGAAAAAAATTATAGATTACATATGAAACAAAAAATTTAGCTATGATACTAATATATGGTACATAAAAGGAAAAATGTAATAAATTATACTTCATCAAAATAACATAACTTCTGTTCCTCAGACATTAGGAAAACAAAAAAGAAATAATCCACAGACTGCTATGTTTGCAAATCATATCTATCTATCTATATTAAAAGATATATCTAGAATATATAATGAGATAAAGGGCTCTCAAAATTCTTTAAGAAAGTAAACAATTAAAAATTGGGCAAAAGATTCAACTGATGCTTCAAAGGACATATATTGACAGCAAATAAACATATGATGTTAGTTTCATAGGTACAGACATATCAAAATTAAATTTCATATTTAAATATAGGCCATATGTGTGTCATACCGCAAAGTTGTTAATAGTCTATCATAAAGTGAATAGGAGTATTGGTGGAAAAGAAATTCTCTTTGAAAAATTACACTGCTCTTAACCATTTCTCTTGTGCTTTTGGCTTTGTGACTTGTGAGCCTTGCTAAGTGTCATAGTATTAGCCATGTCTTCTATTTTCTATAGTCTGATGCTCTGACATCTGGGGCTTCCTGACCCAGGAGGAACTGCACCACCCACAGCCAGCAAAATTCCAGGAGACAGTAAACCATTTACCCAAGAGCATTCTTTTCAAATGCAAAGGTGCCACTTGAGAGCCCACACCCCCCAACCACCTGCTTTATCAGACTGTCACACTCTGAGTCGGATTGGACTCCTGCCCTAATCACCCCAGGGCCAAGTGGCAGACAAGTAGGGGCAGCACCTATGTTCCACAGCCCTCCGAAATTACTCAGACTAGCCAACAGTAAGCATGCGTACCCTTTCTCACCACTTTTTCCTCAATGAAACTACAGTGAAGGCATTTGTCCACAGCCCCCTGTCCACTCTGCCACCTGAGATACTGAAGTGCCCTCCCACATAACCCAGGTCAGGACATGTCCCCTTCTTAGTAGCTGTCTTTTCAATGGCAGTAATCTCCTGGCCTGTGGGTCCTACCAACCTAGACAATAATACCTAATAAGCAGTAATCTTATGGAGTTTCCCTCTCCTAATGCCCCAGGTTATGACAGAAATATTTATACCTGCTTTCAGTATGAGTGTACTATTAACTGTGTGGTTATGGCATCTCATTAAGTAGTTAAATTAGACATTTAAAAAAATATAAAAGTTTCTAATTGTTAACTAATAAATCAAATGATATATTTGATGGTAAAAGCGATGGATGAAATATTAAGTGATATTTTGGAAATGGTTAAAAATTTGACAGTATAGTAATTATGCTGTCAGAGAGTACATACATTTTCTCTCAGAGCCCTTGACATCCCTTGGTTTTGAATTCACAGCCTGTCATCAGATGGTAAGATTCACTTCTCCTTTAAATACACATGGAAGTCAGTTTTATGGAAAACATACCTAGGACAACCACTTTTCAGAAGTATGTAAAATCTACACCATTACTCATTAGGCAATTAAGTACACAATTATTGGAACAGCTAAGAGGGCAGGCAGAGAAAAAAACAACTCTTTTAACCCCTAAGGTTATGGTCAGCAGTTGGAAAATATATTACTGATGATTTATTTATTTGTGAGATGGTAGAAAGTGTGTTCCTTGCGAAATAATTTCTTCCTTACTTAAGTTCAAAGGAACTATTCCAAAAATGTGGAATTTGACCCTTTTTTGTATGCAAATTTCTAGGGTTTGCATCCTCATGAATTAAATATAGAGCATACATTATTCAACCTTAATGGCTGTTTAAACAGTTGTGACTGGCCTCTTCTTACCCAGGGGTATTTCACACATAAATCATTAGAGACACGTATTATCTAGTGGTAGGGCTGGGACTTCAGCTCCTTGCTGAATTATCCCTTTGACTCTATTATTTGTGTCACTATAGGACAATCTACCTTTTCTCCTTCCTCAAATGTTCTCTTCTGTTCAATATTGCTCATAAAATGGGATTTGAGAGCACATACAGAATTTGTTTTGTGCTAGATCCTGAGGGACTATGCAGGGAAACAGGAAGTGTCCCAAGTGTCAGAGTACTTAGCTAACACTGGAGAACTAAGCTTGCTGTTACCAACAGAGAACAAAATACAACTTTACATAATTAGATGCTAACTGGAGTACAATTACAGGAGTTAGTGAATGCTTCACTAAAGCACAGAATCGAAGCTCAGTGTTGAGAAGTTGCTTCCTGCATTTGAATTCTGGATTCATCACTAACCAGCTCTGTGGTCTTGGGCAGTTAAACTATCTCCCTCTCTGTCAAATTTGGATTTCACTATCAAATACATAGGCTGTTGTGAAGATTCAATGCAAAAATCTATGTGAAGTGCTCAGCACAGTGCCTGGCTGATAAATATTTAAGTCTTGCTCAAAAGCAGCAACTCCCCCCCCCCCCCAAATAGCCTCCCCTTTTCAATGACAACTGTGTCATGAAAGGATGTCATTCTATATGAAATGAGATTAGCGCGGAGAAGCTGGAAGCCAGAGAGCAGAGAGAAGATTCAAATCATAGTAAGGGGAAAATTGTTGTCATAGTTACAGTAAAAGTACTGAAACTTCTATTCCTAGGAAGAAAAATGAACCAAAGAGTTAAAATCCATAAATCCTTGAAAAATTTGGAGGTAGAACAAATTTAATTTAATCTAATCAGAATAGGAAGGCAGAACAAAGGTTGTAAACCATGCTGGAATGTAGACGGATACGTTTATGTGGAAACGGCTCCGTGGCACAGGAGTGAGCTGTCAAGTTAGCAAGCCATGCAGAGTTAAGTAGCTTTAAGACATGATTTTGGTTCAGGGAAGTAAAACCTCCATTGTTGTATGTATTGTTTAGATAATACTTATTGGGCCAGTTCTAGGTTTTACATTCTAAGAAAGAATAACTAGAGTATACACACAGAATGCTAGTGGAAGTTTTAGAAACCTGGCTACGTTAGAAACAATTGAGAAAACTAGAGATATTATGCAGACCATTTACAGGAAATAAAGGAGGCCTCCTTATTATATAACACTTATAATCATTCTTTAAAATAGTAATATTAACAGCAGCTAATTCATATATTCCATTGACTATGTTCCAGGCTTCATAATGGATGCTTTCCATATATTTACTAATTTAATTAAGCATTAAGCTAGAACATATTATAAGTAGCAAGGAGTTACTGCTATTCCCTATTCTGAGTATGCAACAATAACCAGCAATGGTTATAGTTGCAAGGGGAGTTCAAAGGAAAAAAGGCCAAAGTGCTGAATTTGAGTAGACAGATGGAAGGTCTTGAACTGTATTCTAAGGTACTTAGTAACATCACCATCAACCACTCATCTCTTCCTCTCTCTTTCTTTGCAGACATTACCGATTATCCATGGCATATTTTTCACCCAGTGAACCTAGGCAAAGCCTCAGATTACTCTCAACACACAGGTTCATGTACCATAGGAGCTGACAAGTAGCTAATAACCGCTGACATCTCTGATCTAATTGGAGTGACAAGGAAGCAAATATTCATAATACATTGAATAAGCATTAAAATATTTAATATATGTTGGGAAAAAGCTAAAGAGGTCATGAATGGCCTCTCAAATGTGTTGCTATGACAGGAGATATAAGATCATATTATTAAAATAAAGGAAATTCTCTGTATTTACATGAGTAAACTGTACATAGGTAATAGAGATAAAATAGGAAAGGAGAAACCAGATAATAAATATCTTTGTAAATTGTGCCAAAGAATTTGAACTTTGTGCCACAGAGGATTTTAAGCAAGGGAACTGATCAACTTTGTGTTTCAAAAACATGTCTAAATGTTTAGAATGAATTGGCTAGGGGAAGGTTTGACAGAGTTAAGACCATTTCAGAGCTATTGTAGGAATATCAATAAGAGATGAATGACTTCTGCAGTAGGCATAAGGAGAACTGAGAAAATTATTAGTAGGAATGTCAAGAAGTAGGGTGTGTTTTAGAAACACTAAAGAGTATTTTGTTATCTATATTCCCAGCTATTTATTCCACCCTATCATAAGATTCTTAAAGCAAATCATAGACATTATATATTTTATCTATAAATATTTAAGTATGTATCTCTAATATATATATTGATTTCAGAGAGGAAGGGAAAAGGAGAGAGAGACAAACATCAATGATGAGAGAAAATCATTGACTGGCTGCTTCCTGCATGCCCCACACTTGGGATCCAGCCCACAACCCAAGTATATGCCTTGACCTGGAATTGAACCATGACCTCCTGATTTATAGGTTGACATTCAACCACTCAGCCACACCATCCAGGCTATATTGTGTTAATTTTTTAATATTTAGTTTCTTCAAACTAGGAACCAGACAGGATCCCTCATTGCATATGGGTAATATGGCTCTTAAGACTTTTTGATAGGTTACACCTTCCTGCTTTAAAAAAAAAAAAAAAGAAAAGAAAAATGTTGGAAGAGGTACTCGAAAGGAACTGATGCAGGTTGATCCAAGAGCTGGAACTGGGCAATTGGAGGTTCCTCACCCACCCCATCCCCATTGGAATGAACTAGCCCAATAGTGGAAGACATTTCAAGGATATAGCCTTGAGGCTGTAAGGTTGAGTTGAGACCATACGGATGGTACAAGGTCAGGTAAGGCCTCCACATAAACTTAAGATTCTGGCAGGTTGGTGCAGAGATCTACTTAACCTTGCAGCCACCTAAGACGAGCCTTGCTTATACAACCTGCTACCTACCATGCTGGAGTGGCCTACCTCTTTCTTTCATCTCAGTTTTCACCGTGGAAACTCCTGAGGCTAAGACTCAACAGTGACTTACTAGCTTTGGATGACAGAGGAAGGAAAAAGTAGATGGATTTTTATCATCAGGATAGAGCTGTGATGGCGAACCTTTTGAGCTCGGCATGTCAGCATTTTGAAAAACCCTAACTTAACTCTGGTGCCATGTCACATATAGACATTTTTTGATATTTGCAACCATAGTAAAACAAAGACTTATATTTTTGATATTTATTTTATATATTTAAATGCCATTTAACAAAGAAAAATCAACCAAAAAAAATGAGTTCGCGTGTCACCTCTGACACGTGTGTCATAGGTTCTCCTTCACTGGGATAGAGGATAATGCCATGTGTTGAAACAAATCACTATAGAAATAAAAAAGTTTGTTGGAATAGATAAATACTGTTCATATTCTTTTCTGAAGCAGCCTGTGTGATTTTTTCTGATGAGTATACCCCATAGTCAGGTAGTATCACCAGTCTGTAATTCAGAGGGAATGGATACCAGTTTTTATTTTGGAATTCTCCATCCATAGGTTATGATTATAATGTGTGTTTATGAACTTGTTGTAAATGTCTAAAGAGAAAGATGAAAGACTGAAGGTGCAATGTTGAAAATAGCCATAGAGTTATTAAAATCTGGCTTGAAATATTTTAAGAAAGAAAAAGAAATATGGAGCTATGGGAGTCAATCACACAAATAATATACTGTGAGAAAAAAATAGAAATAATTGATTTTTATTAAAGCCACATGAAAAATCCTTGTGAGGTTAGTTGGAAGCTGTACCATAAAGAATAGTCAATGAACTGACCGGTGGACAGAGAGTAAAAGGGGAAGACATCCAGGCAAATGGAAGTATTTGAGCAAAAACAAGGAAAGAAAAGACTAGAATTTGTTTGATGGCTCCCAAACAATTAGCAATAATAGGAACTTCAGTGACTGACTTCTTGATGTATGATTGCTTGAAATTCATTTACATTTCAAAATGGGAATATTCTCAATATAAATAATATAGTCAATATCTGCTACCATATGCAAAATATTTATTGATTCATACTGACCGAGTACCATCATCTAAAAAAGAGTTCTTTAGACATGTGACCTACAAAGACCATTCTGTGAGTGTGCCTTCCTTCAGTCTTAACCCAAACTTGTCAAATGTGCCCTAGAGAATAGCAGTGACTTGTTACAAATAGCTTCAACACCATCCATTTGTCTAAAACTTGATGTTAGTATTTTAAGGTCTATATTTGGAAGGAAATGTAAATTATATTCAAGTGATTGTAAAGTATTAAGAGTATCCTTCTAGTTCTAAATTCTTAAAATTTCTCAACAGGGACTCTTGTAATGTTTTACTTTCCTAAATTGTAACAGAAATAGGGAGCACTTATTTAGTGATATATCTTTTTGAAATCATGATTATGTTATCAATTGCTTCTATTAATAACTGAGTCTTTCCTCTTGATTAGAGGGTCTTTTTCTTCCTCTTTTGCTGCAACCACAATTACCATGTAGTACTATGCATTCAGAGAAGGCTGCCAGTCAAGGTTCTGAATTCTCTAAAATAAACGTTGTCAACAAATGCTCAGTGAACCAAATCTGGTTCACAGGAGAACTTTGCATGTCCGGCATCGAGGCGGTCTACACAGTACAGTATTTAATTTAAAAAAATAGTAGCCAATATTTACAGATTGGGAGATTCAAATAGGAATCTTCAGGGCATTTTTTTTCATATAAGGAGGCAAAAATAAACAATCCAGAAATACCAACCCTATATTTCGCCATATTAACATTGAGCTATAGCTGATAAAAAGCCTACCGATTGTGAAAGTAAACTACAAATGGAGATGAAACTTGAAAATTTCCTGAGCAAATTCATTTAAGTCATATAAGCAAAACTATATCCCTGATAGTCATAAAATAAACTTAATTCATCTTCCTAAAATGGTATAAGATAAATCATTTTGAACCAATCCTCCCCCACTGCAATAACCAATCATTGTAAAGTTAAAGAACTTCATCTTCACTTTATAAGCCATCCTATCACATCAGGCCTCTGAGCTTTAAATTAGTTTTGGATTTGAAGACTTCCAGTCCACAAACTAATTTTCTATGAATAATGAATGATTTTACTTATCTGGTTTTAATTTTTGCTGTTTCTGGATTTGACACCTAGAGTACACTTTCCAGTTTGCACAATCACTCCTCCATCTAATTTCTTCTCAACCTTGAAGCCAAAAAGTGCTTTTCCTCTTACATGGTAGTTACACTTCCATTCTCAGTAGTTTCAAAGCAAAGGAAAATATTTATTAGATCCACATCTCTGGCAAAAGTGTGACCATTAAGTTAGAACCAAAGAATAAAATGTTTATAATGATTAATTAATGAACGAGACCATTCTTTTCTGCAGAAGTAAAGACATGCCTGTGTTGTGTTAAATATGCCAACTGAATGTGAATTTGGGGTGGGGACCAATCCTGGTTCACAGTTGACTCTATCAGTTAGGATCCAAGAAACAGAAAAAAATACATGTCATTTAAATAGAAGTATTATTTAGATATTGAAGCTTTGAAAAGTCAGAAAGAACATTATATATAGCATGAGGCTAACAAGATTGGAGACACTACAGAAAGCAGCTACCAACCCAACAGTTGAGGAACAATGGTAAGGTTGGAATCGTTTAAACTTGGAAACTCAGAGCCCCCCTGAGAAGAAATTCATACCTGTGAGAAGAAGGGGGTCACTGCTTGTTGGTGCTGGTGTCTCTGAGATGAGATGAATTGCCCCATTTGGCTGAAATCTGGAACTCTGAAGAAGTGGGTCTGGCAGGCTGAGACACGATGAAGATAGATCCGCAGCTGTTGGGAAAACTACAAGTTAGCATCCATTGGTGGTACTGGAATAACCTGCTCTGCTGGGGTGACGGAACTTTGCTAGGATGTCCCTAACAGGACAGGAAGACAAAAAGGACAAGAAGCAAATAAAATAACAGGAGACAGGCAGAGCAAATACTTTCTACTTTCGCCAGTCTCCCAGTCTCCCATTCCCATGCTATCAGAATTTAACAGGAAGCAGCTGCCAAATGTAGAATGTGGTGTAGATCAGTCCCAGCACCAGCTGGGAGTCGATACTTGAATAATGAGCAGCTACCTAACTAGTAATTTAATAACTTGCGTGTTCTGGTCTACAAAGTTCCTTCTGAACTCATTTGGTGTATTTGATCTCCACATAACAGACACGATGACATCCATGTTCCACGTGAAGGAATGGGGCTAAACCATAGAACAGTTACACACCCAACATCACTCGGGTTGTAGAGCCAGCCTTAGAGCCTAGAAACTTGTTTACTCTTCCATGGTCCCAAGAACCCAATCTATCAGGCACTAAACTATTAAGACTAATTGACGCCATGAATTCCACTCTCCTGGAGCAATAGAGATCCGAATGCTTGGAACACTATTTATTGCCCCAAGTCACAGATGATAGTCATTTGCTGATTTTTTAAATTAAACTCAGAAGAAAAAAATATCTCCAGATGAACATAAGAGATATCCAAGAGCAACTGACTTTAACCTTCACTGAAACAGCTCTATACCTTTTAAAAATGCTCGAAGAATACAATTCGGTTTAGCACCTTAAAATCAGTATCTGTAGGAGAGGCAAAGACCCATTCAAATAAATGGACTTTGGTTTAAAATAGTATTTTCCTCACCCTGCTACTACCCTACAAGATGAATTACTGTGACTTACAGAAAAAAAGAAAACACATCCCATTCCTCAAATGATGGCATTCCCTTTAGCCACTGCCAAAAACAAAGGAAGGTTTAAAAGCTGCATGAAGGTAGGGGAGGGAGGGTAGGTGGGAAGAGATCAACCAAGGAACTTGTATGCATATATGCATAACCAATGGATACAGACAATAGTGGGGGCGCAAGGATGTCAAACTCGTGGCCCACCGGCCGCAAGTTTGACATGCTTGCGGGGTGTGGGGGGAGACCTGGACTGGGTGGCAGATAGCCTGTGAGAGGTCAATGGGGTGGGGGGGAAGGGGACATATGTAATACTTTCAACAAGAAAGAATTTTTTAAAAAGCTACACATATTTGTGATGAGTATAAGTTCAATGGCAACTTAGCATTTATTAGTTTTGTAGTGTACAACTTAAATTATTCAAAGTGGTAGCCAGTTTCTCACAGAATGCTAGTTATATAGGCCCATGATAAATGCTTTTATTTGTGTGTGTGTGCATTTTTTATAATTAAGTTTACCAAGCATACATTTCATTTTAACTACTAGACTTACCAGTCTCTCTACTATTTTAATGTGCACTATGGAGCTTTATATATTTATTCTCCAAGCTTTTAAGGCCAAAATACAAACAAAAACTTTTTCTAGGAGCGTTTGCAGAGAATTAGGCTAATGGCCCGTGGAACAAATTTGGATAAACACTTACTTAAATCAGTAACTCCGCTGGCCCTGCCACTAACATCTTACCCAACCCTTAATGAAGATTTGCCTGGAAAGAAAAATTTCACTTATTCTTAAGTTTCGTGTTTTTTAAACTCCCATTTTATATCCTCACATGCACATGCGTGCATGCACACATAGCCACTTAGGTTGCTTTTATTTAGTACACAACTTCAGTTCTCTTACAAAAGACACAAACGATTAGAGACAGACAATACCCCAAAGAACACTCCCCAAATCTTTTCCCACAGGGTTGGTTCAGAGTGAAGAGGTGAGCTTAAAATTCCATAATAGAGGGTCGCAGCTCTTCAAACATTTGTGTTTCTTCCTACAAACCCAGTCCATCCCCTCCACTCTCTAAAAAAGTGCCTCGTCACTTGTGACATAAATGTAGCTTCTTGCATCTTTCACTTGCTTCCCCTTCCTGGTCTCAGGCGCTTAAAGTCAGGGTGACATTCTGTGGCCGAGGGTTTTATTTTCTGAGTGGCAAAGAAGATGAAACCAGGGAGGGTGGCCTAAAATTGGCCAAAATACTTTTATCTTCTCATTTCAAACTGCCTCTCCTACCCCAGGATATGAGAACTAGAAAGGTCATGTGAACCTTACCTTTTCTGATGAAGAAGCAAAGCAACGAGGTGACCTCTTCCACAGCCCACAAGAAGTTAGCGTCTGAGCTAAGAGTAAGGCAGAAATCTATTACCCCCCTCTCTGCTCACGGCTATTTATTCACTGCGGAGCCTTCTTCACGCAGGCTGGGTGAGGCTGGAATGATTTGCACCTGACTCAAATCAAGCCATCCACGTCTGGTTAATCATCAGATTCACTTGGGTTTCTCTTACAATTATCGATTTACAGGTCCTGTCCCACACCATGTGTATCCAAGTCATGGAGTTAATACTTCTCTAATGTAAAGTCTGTCCCAAGAAGTGTGAGACCATGAAGGTTGGGTAATTCTGGAGGACCATGAGATATGACTCCATGTGTCCTAGACTTGCCTTTATTCGGTGAGAATGAAACAAGGACTTTCCTAGTGAAAAGAGTCAAAGGTATAGTTGCTGCTTTGATCATGTCTCCCTAGACCTTGCCATGTGAACTACGGGAAGTTAATGTTTTTCGTCCAAGTCACATACATTATGAAAGCTGGGTCTTTAACCTTCCCATAAAAAGTCTCAAAAGTGTTTAATCTGTCCTAGCTCGTTTGGCTCAGTGAATAGAGCATCAGCCTGCTAGCTGAAGGGTCCCAGGCTCCATTCCAGTCAAGGACACATGCCTGGGTTGTGGGCTCAAAGCCCCAGTGGGGGGCGTGCAGGAGGCAGCCCATCAATGATTCTCATCATTGATGTTTCTATCTCTCTCTCCCTCTCCCTTCCACTCTGAAATCAATAAAAATATATATATTTTTTAGCCCTAACCGGTTTGGCTCAGTGGACAGAGCGTCGGCCTGCAGACTGAAGGGTCCCAGGTTCGATTCCGGTCAAGGGTATGTACCTTGGTTACAGGCACATCCTCAGTAGGGGGTGTGCAGGAGGCAGCTGATTGATGTTTCTCTCTCATCCATGTTTCTAACTCTCTATCCCTCTCCCTTCCTCTCTGTAAAAAATCAATGAAATGTATTTTTTTTAAAAAGTTTTTAATCTGTTTCTGTTTCTTTTCTCAACAGCACTTTGAATCCCAACTATGCCAAGATGATAGAAAAATTTCCAAGTGATTAGAAATAAACAACACAAAATAAAAAGCCTGATCTACACATGGGCAGGTCTAATTGAAATATGTGTTTGGAGGAAGAACTGGTGTTAGGCATTCTAAAAGCATATTTCCCCTTAACTAGAATAGTCTCTCTCATTTTTGTCATTCTCTTTCACTCTCTCCTTAAATGAGAAAAAAAGGACAAGTGGTATTTTCATTACAGATAAGAAATACATGTCTTAGGCATAGTCTGGGGACATTTACCAGCTGGCCAATTATGATGATTAGAAGGAAACTGCCATGGAAAATGAAATTCCGCTGAGGTCCCTGCAGTATTTGAATGTTTGTAAGGAGCAAGTGTTTATACCAGTAGAAAAGTGCCTTCTCGTCTCTGAGCCTCAGGTTTTTAATCTGATAAGAAGGGATATAAAATCTACTGTTCTTAGCAGGGCTCTTAAGATAAAAATGTGAAAATTGCTTAAAATTAAACTATATATTTTAATATATGCCATGACTGACTAGTTAGCAATGAATATACACTAATACTTTGTAATTTAAACACACACATATATTATGACTTGCCAAATGGACTCCCTGTGAGAGGGTTGCTAAGTAACCCTGTATAAAATACAAATAACCTATCCTTATGGGGTGATGGATGGGTTGGAGAAGACACTGCAGCCTAGGATGTAAAACCACCTTTTAGTGATGGAAGGGTTCACAAGGTTTAAAGAATGGAAATTATGAATGACACAGTAGGATCTGAGCAAGGGTTGGGCCAGCTCCTGCTGTTTCCTTGGCAGTGAATACTAGGTCTGCTTTCATCAGTTAGGACCTCTTCACCCTTTGAAGAGCAGCCATAGCAGCTTCTTGCTGTGAGAAGCCCAGGTAATCAAAATCCTGGAGTAAGATCAAGGCTTTCTTACAATCAATGTTGCCCTCTCCTTTAATATTTAGCCGAGCCAGGGGCTTATTCAATGTGTGACTTGGAGGCCTTTATATTACAAGGAATGGAGTGAAGATGACTGCTACATGCCAGCAGTTTCCTGTAACTCCATACTCCAGACTCCCCACAAATGATGAGGAAAGCTGTGTTCTTTTTTAAAAAACATATTTTATCAATTTCAGAGAGAAAGGGAGAGGGAGAAAGAGATAATAACATCAATGATGAGAGAGAATAATTGATTGGATGCTTCCTGCAAACCCCACATTGGGGATTGAGCCTGCAACCCAGGCATGTGCCCTGACTGGGAATTGAACCATGACCTCCTGGTTCATAGGTCAACGCTCAACCACTGAGTCACGCCAGCCGAGAAAGCAGTGTGTTCTTAAAGAGAAGATGTATGTATCCTTAGAGAAAGTGTGGTCTCCCCTTAAGAAAGCTCTGGTTTATAGGTCTTATGTGGACTTGGAGGTCAGCCCCATCATTGTCTAGCTTTGTTTCTTCAAGGTGTTACATAACCTCACTAGGTTTCAGGTTCCCCATCTGTTCCAAGAGGAAAATAATGCCAACCTCTCTTAGTTGTCCTGAGAATTTATTGAGTTAATGAATAAAGAAATTGGAATGGCAATGAACTCATGTTAAGTATTCAAATACAGTTGCTTTTACCATTGTTTCTTTCCATTTGCAGATCATGGGAATACAAGGGGATTTTCAGAAAGCTTTGTTGGTCTGTGTCAATCTGAAGAGTTTCCTTTAGTACTGATCACAGGCAAGAGGATTTTCTAGCTGTGGGGAATACAAGATGTTTACATTGTGGCCCTGTCCTTAACTTCAAAGCCAGCTGGTGTGATGGAGCATTTGCTGAGAATAACATAACAGAAGGAGATGCTCATGGGTGCCTAATGCGTGGCCCAGGTGGCAAGTGGTATAGGAATGGAGAGTCTGGAAAGGTCACCAACTGTGGGATGGGTTTGTTGAAGTTTCTTGCAGAAATTCACTCTTCCAGTCGTTCAAGCAGTTCCTATTATTAAATGTCCATCTTGTTCCATGAACTATACTTGAGGTTATGTGTGAATTGGGCCTTGGAGAATAAGTAGGAGCTTAACTTCTACACATTGTCTTCATTTCTTTGGCTGCAATAACTCATGACTCATATTCATCTCTCTACTCTCCAGTCCTTCATACTATCCCTGAGCATGTACAATTATCACTGTGTTCACAGGAACTTCAAATTCAATACACTCCAAGATGAGAATATGATCTTTCTTTTAAATAGGTCATGACCTAGAATTTCTATTTCAATTGCCATCACTGTACCTCCAATACCCCAAATTATGGACCTTAAAATAAGCTCTAATTCTTTTCTCACACTGTATTCTGCAAACCACAGCTCAGAAGATGGGTCTATCAACACTCTAGGACAAGGGAGATGTATTCTACATTTTGTCTCTTCTCCATTATGCCACATTCATTCTCTTAGTTCAGACATCATTCATGTGGCGAGACAAGAGTATGCAATGACTAACTTTGAAGTCAGACAAAGTTCAAATCCCAGGAACACTATTTGCTAGTTGTTTGGCCTTAAATAATTAGCACTTGATATCTTGCTGCTTTAAAGTCCTCTAAAAATGGGCAAGCGATTGTTACTAGCTTAGGAAGTTGTGGTGACACATAGGAATTTAAAATATGAAAAACTCTTATCACAATACCCAGACTCAGTAATTGCTCAAAAAGTCTCATAGCTAACATTGCTGTTTTCTGTATCCTAAATTCTTCCACATGACTACGCTGCACCATGCAGTCTTCAGAAATGTTTTCTTAGAAGGTAAATCAGATCATATTATTCTGAATTTGACAACATCCCTGCTGATTCACACTTGAGTGAAAAATAAGAAAACCAAATCTTACATTCTTTGCTTTTCAAGATCTGGATCCAACCACCCTCTCCTTCAAATATCTCCCTCTACCCCATCTTCACCTAACTTTGAAGCCAAAATAAAAAGTAAACCTTTTCCTTTCATTCTCAAGTGTCAGATGATTTCCTGACCCTTTCAAAGAGGAGGCCCCTAGTTCTTCCTCCTTGTCACCCAGCATTCTTTATCTACTTCTGTCCTGGCTGTAATTTGTATGGGGCACTGAGGCTGGTATATAATTAAGTGCTCAGGACATATTTACTAGGGTAATGGATAAATGAATTAATTAACATATTTAATAACTGAATAGTTTCTTGAAGAATACCACTATGTTGGCTGTTTTTCCATTCTTATAGATTTTAAGAGCCCAATATCTTAAGTTTATGGATTATTTTGATGCCCAGGGGAAAAAACCCGCAAAATTTGGTGACCTTTTCTATACACTTTTATTTTATGAACAGAAGTAAGTTCATCTTTCCTAGAACTTGAACAAATTGATTTAGATATCATGTTGTCACCACATCTTACTATAAGTAGGATTAAGTCATATCCTGGCTTCCCAGGAGAGTTCCAATTTATGTAGGTTATTCTGTATTAATTTTAAAAAGCACCTCTATCTCTTTCAAAAATATTCTGATTTGGGTGATCAATTATATACATAATTATAAAGAAGGTTTTTTTCTCAGATTCTAGAAAAATTAAAGGATTGCATAGTAATATAGTCCTAAGGTAAATGATCGTGTCTACAGACAACATTCCCAGGGTAGGTTAACATCGTTTACAGGTTATCTTTCAGAAATGTTTATTAGACACTCTGTGAACTTCAGTATTTTAAATTTGTATGCATAATTCTCTGCCTATTTCTTACCACATACATGTTTTTTACTCCCTTCTTTCTATTACTTGGGCAATGAACACAACCTACAGGCATGGGTCCTGCAAGCTTTAAGGAGCTCCTGTTAAAAATTCAAATTCAGAACAATTCTTCAGGATTTAAGTGACAGACAATCAAATCATATTTTCTATGGCAAGCTGAATATTACATCCCCTCCAGGGTACCCATTTCCTAACTCCAAGAAGCTATGCATGCCTTATCTTACATGGCAAAAGGGATTTTGAAAATATAATTAAGTTAAGGATTGGAGATGAAGAGATTGTTCTGGGTTACCTGGGCCTGATAGGAGAGAGACAGGAGGGTCAGAGTCAAGGAGATATTAGAATGGTAGCAGAGGTTAGGGAGGAGAGGTGTTCAAGTGTTCAAGCAATGTCACCAAAAAGCGTTCTCTATGTCTCAATTCTGCTTTTTCTGCCTGGCATTTCCTAAGAGTCTTTTCTACTTGCCACATTTTATCTTAACTCCATTTCTGAACTGACCACATTAGCTCTCAATCTTATTTGCCATGGAAATACTTGGTTTTGTTGCTGGCATTATTACACTTGGATTGTTCTACTTTTAATTATTCTTATGATATTTCCTTCCCTGCTTTAGTTAAAAGTCTTTCAACTCCCCCAGAATAATCCTGATGTATCACTGAGCTGTAAGTATTTTCTCCGGGCAACGTTAAGCCTGCATAATCTGAGTTATGAAGTACTTTTATTTTTACTCCATTTCCAAATAAAAATTGTGAAACTAAGAAGGTGGGTGAGAAAGAGAGGAAATGGAAAAGAGAATGTAGGTGAGAGGGATTGGAAAAGGAGAAGGGAGAGGTGGAGACCTTTTATCCAAGCCATCCATGGAGCTTCCTCAAAGGGGGAGAAGAAAGGGGAGTGGGAAAACACAGATAAAAAATGAGAAAGAAAAAATGGAGGGGGGGAAGAGTGAGAGACAGATGAAAGGCAAACATGATTTCAGATGTTCACAAACTTCTGCACCTGAACCCACCATGCTGGTCTCAGAAAGCCTAGTACCGCCCCATAGTTGAGCCCTTGATACTGTGCATCTCTATTGGGTTGCCAGATGGATTGAGGGCAGAGAGTCCATGTGATTTGTGGTTGTGATACTTTGAATCATAGTTCAGAGTGCTATAGAAGATATTTTTTAATCCTAAAGTAAAATGAGAGAATTGAAATAGGAATATGTAAATATATTCAGTTATGTGTGGGAGAGTTTCTATATCATGTTAAATTTCTTTTAAATATTTTACTAATGATATAAATAGGAAAGGGTTTGTTTTGATTTTTTTGCATACTGGTTACTAATGCATTAATAAATTATCACTATTGAGATTCAATTATGCGGTCTCAATTATCAACATTTCTTTGGGTAAAAACACACAAGACAGAACAAAAACCATATCTATCATATGTATCCTTCACAATATCCAGACACTTTCACATGACCTCCTTGGTAGCTCTGCCCTGTGTCAATTTAGCTACAATTTAGCTAAGATTTCACTTCCTGTGGTCACTCTATTAGGATTATTCACAAAATAAATTGGAATAAGATTTGAAAGGCAGATATGAAGCTGCAATGATATTTACACTTGGATAGTTGGTGTAGGGCCAGATGCTGTTGTAGTTCACTTACATTGTTGCAGACAGGCTGGTTCAATAAGGTGGAAAAGACTGGCAAATGATATAAGGGATTAGGAATTATAGCCCTAGGGTACTGAAACATGCAGTATAGTTCATTATTCATTTATATACTATCTCATTGAGTACCTACTCAATGACAGATACTGCGTTAGCTTCTGGTGGACAAAAGGGGAAAAACACTAACAAGTCCTTGACACAGTGCCTGGCTTCATGAGGGTTAGTACACAAGAAGAGAGAAGGAAAATACAGCCAGGATCAAAAAAAATGGAAGGTAAGATTCTTATGAGATATACACACAATGAAGTAAACGATTTGTTCATTGGTTCCTTCTTTAAATTAATTTGTATTAAGAACCCTCCTATGCCTGTTGCTATGATGGCACTAAAATCTACCCATCCAGGGAAGGCAGGACAGTGTCTTCTCATCGTAGAGACAACATGAGGTGATCAAACAAAGCTTCTTTCCAAGCAAAGCTTCTTGATATTTGTACTGAAAAAAGGCTTTGATAGGCAAAAGGGAGGGCAGATCACCCCAAGTAGAAGGAAAGGCTGAAGATGGAAATGCAAGAGAGGGCAACGAACGGCATAATCTGGATGCGGACCATTGAGACAGTGGCAAGAAATCTGACCTTGGCTTCCATTCTGTCCAGGAGGATTTGTCAACCCTTCAAGGCTCATTTTCAGAAAACATACTTTAGCATTCAGACAACTTTGCATCTACCCTTTCTTTTTTAAAAAATAAAACAACTTTTAATATTTTTATTGATTTCAGCGAAGAAGGGAGAGGGAGACAGGGATAGAAACATCATTGATGAGAGAGAATCATTGATCGCCTGCCGCCTGCCTGCTGCATCCCCCCGCCCCCCACTGGGGATCAAGCCTTCAACCCGGGCATATGCCCTTGACTGGAATCGAAACCGGGACCCTCCAGCCCGCCACTCTATCCACTGAACCAAACCAGCTAGGGTTCATCTAGCCTTTCTGATGGCTCAGAAGCAACCTGGTGAAAACTGGTGCATTTATTTGAGGACACAGAAGCTTGAGAGACCCAGTATGTGATCATGATCATTTGCAGTTTGGGCTATAAATCTTAGCTCGGTATCACTTTACATTTTATTCATTCTCCTTAAACCCTTTCCTGAACCATCCTGTTTTGACTCAGTCTTAATTCCTGAGGACATGGAGATATATAATCCTTAATTCTTGCAAAACTGCGTCTAACATTTTCTACTTCTGTAAATGATACTTCTACAATTTTTTAAATGTAGCAGTGCATCACCAGTAGCATTTTTTGATGGAACTTTACACTAAACACAATAAGGTTGTCAAGTGAGAAATCAAAATGGCTTTACTCTAACCTTCATATATGCCCAAATCAGATAGCTTATTGGATGCGAGTAACAATACACCATTATGGTATAAAAAAAGAAATGCTTTTAGAAAGAAAAGGCTGTGCCAGAGGCTAATTCCAGCATGTTATAAATGCAAGAAGTTTCATCAAAAGGTTGATGGAACCTTGAGGCTTCTATATTTTGCAGGGCTGAATACATGTCATTACCTACTGGAATGGCTGAAGGGCATTTTCCCACACCTGAAGATTTGCGTATATTATTGCCTGTTACCAGACAGATGAGGGAATTTTTTTTATTTTTTTAAAATATATTTTATTGATTTTTTTACAGAGAGGAAGGGGAAGGGATAGAGAGTTAGAAACATTGATGAGAGAGAAACATCAATCAGCTGCCTCCTGCACACCCTCTACTGGGGATGTGCCCGAAACCAAGATACATGCCCTTGACTGGAATTGAACCTGGGACCCTTCAGTCCGCAGGCTGATGCTCTATCCACTGAGCCAAACCAGTCAGGGCTGAGGGCATTTTAATCTACATGTTATTGCCTCCTGTTGGCCAAACACTTGAACAATGGAAGGCAGTTCCCCCAATCCACCAATGAATTCTGTATACCAAACCTTAACCTTTGGTATGTATATCTGCCTTGCCTTAGGGCAATTTGTGTTAATTAAGAGTGAGGGGACCAGAGATTCACAGAACTTGGTTCCTACAGCTAAACTCCTCTGGCTTCCCCATGGATTACAAACTCATATTATATTTCTAGTCTCTATTAATTTATGCCGCAGCCGCTTCCCCAGATTCCTGAACCCTTCCAGATGCTGGGAAAGACCGCCGGCATTAGGCTATTACAAGGTAGTCTCTTTAAGTTCTTACTACCTCACAATTTTATAATTAGGTAATGGCTTGATGACTTTTGGTGTAATGATTTATTATATTGCATTGTCTTATGTTTCTATACTTGCAGTAATTTTATAAAAATTGAAAGTCAATTTGACATAGAGAAAAAGTGTATGCAAGTTTAACTTTTTGTTTAAGTAAATATACTGCTATGCAGAAATAGGAATCTAAAGCACACATATAGGGCTGGTTTTCAACTGTCATAGAAGACAACAATTTTCTGAAACGTGCCCCCCTCCCCCATTTCCCTACACCTTGTTTATAACTATAGCGTATAGAATACTTAGATTATCCCATCTCTGTTTCTAAACTTCACTGTTGGTGATTCCTTAGGTGCTTTCCTGTGCTTGCCCTTACATGTTCCTTCCAAATTTGTGGACAAATATGGTTAAAAGACTCATTGCTCTTCTTTTTTTTTAAAAAAAAGATACTGACATCAAAAGAGCATCGAATGTCAATAGTTAAGTTACTCTCATTCATTTAAAAATACATGCTACATTCTGACTATAATTTGGTTTAAAAACTATGATTATATGAAATATGGTTTAGGGACTGTAGCATTAAATATAAGATGATGGGAATCATTTGGTAATAGACTTGGCTATATATACAGTGATGAGTTTCTTTTCAATAAGAAATTGAATACCAAAAATCTAAGTCATGCAATAGAATCACAATTAATTTAATAATCACTTTTAATTAGTTGTGATGAAGTGCCTACCTAAATAAGAGAATAGAAAAAGCAAGTGCCTACTGCACATGATCATTAAGCATGTGTGTGTGCGTGTGCGTGTGTGTGTGTGTGTGTGTAGGCTAACAATAAATGTGTCTGGTATATTATAATAATAAATAATTGGAGAGACATATCATGTTCATGATTTGAAAGACTCAACATAGAAAACATATTAATTCTAAAAACTGATTTCTAGGCTTGATGTGATTCCTATCAAAATCCTAGCATGTTTTAGTAGATATAGACAAGCTTATTCTAAAGTTATATGGAAAGTTGAATGTATGAAGAAGGAGAAAATACTCTGCCCACTATCATAGTTTACTAGATCGTTGTAATATGCAAAAAATATTATAATATGCCATACTGGGTGAGGTTTAGACACCTAAGATCAAGGGAATAGAAGGAAGAAACCAGACATAGACTCACACAAATATGTCCAACTGGACTTAAAGGTGCAAAGCAATTCAATAGAAAAAGGATAGTCTCTTCAACAAATGGTACATGAGCAAACTAAAAATATGAACCTGACTGAAAGCTCACACCTTGTACAAAAACAACTCCAATAAATCACAGATTTAAACGAAATACTATAACACATAAAAAACAACACAGGAGCAAATCTGCTGAATCCAGGCTTGCAAGAGCATCATAAATTTGACATAAAACTACAATCCATAAAAGGAAAAGTGGTACATTGAATGCCATCAAAATATTAAAACCTCTCAAATCTCTTCTGCACATGACTTCTGATTAATTTATGTAGATGCTGTGCCCTCAGGGAGGTTGTGCATAACTCCCCACCCCTTAAGATACTTCTTTGGGCGAGAAGTTAACTTTACAGCAGAGAGCTAATGAATAAATGAAAAAGATTCACATCACATATGATAAGTCATGTCAACAGTATTTTCTCTTGATATGATGTCATGAAAATGGCATATTACCTCTGTTGTCTTCCTCCCCAAAACACATAAATCCAAGTGCACACAAATGTTCAAAGGAAATTGGGTGTAGCTACAGTAGAGCAACATCAGGGATTCTTACAGTGATGGAGCTGCTCTCTACATAAATGACATCACTATCAATATTCTGCTTGTGCTATATTACTGTAATCTTACAAGATATTACCTTCCAAAAATGGTACATGTGATCTTTGTATCATTTCTTATGACTGCTGTGAATCTATAATGACCTCAAAATAATAGGTTTAATCTTAAAGAAGTATTTAAATGGTGGCCCTAAAACAATCTCTTAATTCTTCTGAGCTCACACAATTCTTCAGAGCAAATCACACTGAATGTACAATAGTGCTCATTGCAGT
This sequence comes from Myotis myotis, assembly GCF_014108235.1. Classification (NCBI taxonomy): domain Eukaryota; kingdom Metazoa; phylum Chordata; class Mammalia; order Chiroptera; family Vespertilionidae; genus Myotis; species Myotis myotis. The sequence goes on from NW_023416319.1 coordinate 12,308,169, forward strand.
ACTACATAAACGCATTTACAGCTTCACCTACTTCTATTTGATTCTTCTATCCTAAATAATACATTCATGCAAGTTTCAGAATTAACTTTTCCCTCATCCAATTAGTTGCCTAACTCTGCTATTTATTAAACATTTAATTCGTTCCTACTATGTTCCTAATGGAGGTCAACCCCAAACACTGTTTCCCAAGCATGCTTCACTGTTACATTTTTTCCTCCTCCACTTTAATTGTCCCTTAATTGTTATACTATTGACTTTCTTCCCTTTTACAGACTATATTCCTTAACAGAAGTCCATCCAACCTCTCTAGAGAGTCTATATATTTGGGGATATAAAAAGGGTACTACAGCATGTCACAGAGGAACAAAGCCTCCCGGTAAACAGAATTGTACAACACAATTGCCTCATTGTTTCCTGTGGAAAAGTAATTATCTCTGGAGTTAATAGGGTGGTATATTTACAGTGCCGTTATGCATATAAAATAAATATGCTCACCTAAATAATAATTGCCTCTTGCCTCTGCTATTGATAATTCTGGATATATATTCTATGCTGTACTAGCCCATAATGATGGCAGCTGCAAGCCTCTTGATTTAATAAAAGTGCCAGAAGCAAAGACAGCTAGGTGTCGATTTACTATTGGTGAAGAAAGTGTCAAGGCTGACCTGACCTTTACTTACCCAGATTCCTTTTAATTTTAGAAAAATTTCATCAGCTTGAAACGGGAGAAAAATAAAGGAAACATGATTTTCTTATTTCCCTTTTCCTATCCTGGGGGAAGGAATGAAGAAGTAAACAGAGCTGCCTATTATTACAAACGGCCTTCCTTTGATGTGAAGACACGGGAAATTGAAATGTACAGCACCGAGGGCACTGCTCCCACCTCTGGAAGATGGCATCCTGATAGTATATGTGTTTGGGGATTGCTTCACATGTTCATTGCATTTCTGCCCATCCTGCTCATTTGGAGAAAGCTCTGTATTCCATTGAGAGCAGAGTTGCATTACAGATAGGCAGGCATTCCGGGGCAGTAACTACATAAACGTTGTTCCATTTGAAAATAAAATTTTCTCAGATTTATTTTACCTCCTTGCTCTTGCCCCTTGTCCCGTTGCCTTGAATTAATTTTATTCCTCAACTCACAGAAGCCGGTTGAGATCACAGAGGCAGGTTCAGAGCCTGGCAATCTCCAGTGCTCCCTCTGAGTGTTCTGCTTATAAACCTGGAAGCACACGTTTCATCCAGGATTCAAGAGCACCCTGTGTTTTCCAGGCATGAAAAGGACACGGTACGCAGTGTGTGCACTGATGGCGAGGCTTTGAAGTCAAAATGGTCTAAAATAAAATTACTGCTCAATCACGCACTAGCTATATAACCTCTCAAAGCCCCACTTTTCTCCGCTTTAAATGCCTATACACCCCAGAGACATGGGCTAAAGATAATAAAATGAATGTAAAGAGAAATATCACAGCATCTAGATCAGCATATATACTAAATAGAACATTTTAATAGAGACTATCTGGGCTAACATGGGCTTTTAGAAGAACCTTCTTACTATATTATTCCCATGGGAACCCAGGCTTACATTGGAGATATCCCGACGGACTAGAAAAAGACAAGTATCTTCAACCTCTCCTCTCTCATTACCTGTTTCTCCCTCACTCTGCCTAACAATGACCTGGCTGTGAGATGTGGTCATTGATCATGGGAACACTTGAGTTTCCATTCAGGAATTGCTGCACAGAGCAAATATTTCCTCATCTCAGTTTCATCTTAACCCATAAAATACACGTAAGTTTACTTGTTCCCAGTTATAGTAGAAATTGAGTAAAATAATGAAAACTAAACTATACTGCACATTCTTAGATGACATCTTATTTGAGTCCAAAAACCTTGGGGCTGTTACAGTTTATTCTCTTGAGCCATTCCAATCTGTACCTGAGGGCTTCGAGAAGCCTTTCACCTTGGCAAAGCCTCATTAAAAGAAAGAGCTGCCTGGAGACCTCGGAGAAGAATCCTATCAGGAGGCCAATTAGCTTTCAGGGGTGGGCAAACTTTTTGACTCGAGGGCCACAATGGGTTCTTAAACTGGACTGGAGGGCCGGAACAAAAGCATGGATGGAGTGTTTGTGTGAACTAATATAACTTCAAAGTAAACATCATTACATAAAAGGGTACGGTTTCAAACGGGCGGATCCGGCCCGCGGGCAGTAGTTTGCCCACGGCTGGCTTAGGTCCACCCCTGACTCCGCTCAGTAGTGACTGCAAGGCTTCTTCCTGTCCCCTTTTCATTTCTGTAACCTGTAATTAGTTACTCTGACATATCATTTTCATGACCATAGGAAGCACTTAAACTGCAGCACCGGGGTACCTGGGAGAAAGGTCAATTCTAGGGTGAGTATATGTTGGGTGATTAGAGCACCTCAGGACAGAACACCCCAATTGTCTGAGACACATCCCCTAATTGGAGAATCAAAGAAAGACTCTCTGCTCCTGTCCCAAATGCCCTCCACCATGACTGTGGGGTCCAGCTGAGAACAGCATGGGCTCCTGAGAGAAGTGTCATTGTCACATCTGGTTTCTAGGTTGTAACCGGATGCCCGTTTGGGTTCCAAAAGGAATACAACCCTCTTCCCTCTACCAAACAACTGCAGAAGGCAGTTTGGACTCTCATTTCAAACTAAGATAGAACTAGAGGCCCGATGCACGAAATTCGTGCAAGAGTAGGCCTTCCTTCCCCCCGGCTGCCGGCACTGACTTCCCTCTAGCACCCAGACTCCTGCTTTCCTGGCAGCCCTGGCTTCATCTGGAAGGACAGAAGGGTGTCCAGGAGGACATCAGGTCTAATTAGCATATTAAACTTTTATGATTATAGATTGTACTTTGGTAAAACAGTGAAGGTTGGTTTAATGTGACATCTTAGTCTTTTCACCCATTATGTGTGTGCGTGTGTGTATACACACACACACACACACACACACACACACACACACACAATGATGCTCTCTTGTAACCCCCCCCCACCTACTTTCAACCTCTACATATTTTAAAATGTCAATAGCTAAGTTACTGCTCCCAGGAGTATATTCCTTGCTATTTATCCTCACTTATTATTGAATCCTCACTATTTGCTTAGCACTCAGCCAGGTGATTTGAAAGATATTTAGATCAAAACACAAAAGGCTACTGCCTTCCAGGAATATTCAGATTAGTAGGAGGGGAAAAAAAAGCCAGTGTTTGTGTCTCACAGAGGACAAGGCAGTTTATGTACGTACAAAATTATCAACTTACAAATTAGCCTGCTATATTTGGTCCAACATTTAATTAACTCACCTCTAATGCCTTGGCAGGGCCAGACCAAATGATGTTATAAATATCCAAATGGCACTTGTCGGAAAAAAAGGTTTCCTACCCCTGCTTTATGTAAAGGAATGGAGACATGATAGAAGATAACTTCTTTCTCCTCTCCAACACTGTTTTACTTTCCATTGCAGGTTCATGTAAATCATATGATTTATATGAACGTGGCCGAAGGAAAGGAGATACATAGGAAAGTATAAAAACAAGTGAGATTTAGGAAATAGTCACCTGCATTGAACTTGTGTTTGAAATGATCTTACAATAAAGACAACTATACCATTCCACTACTTCCGGATCTTCTCTATAGTCACACTTACAGCACAACTTTATTGAATGATTCCATTATAGGGAATGAACACAGCCTCCCACACTGTCTTGCCCACTTGTTTTTCTGTTCTCAAAAAGGCAATCTTCTAAATGTAGCCATTAAAGATAATCTGGACTACACTTGTTCCTTATTGTGTATCAATTCAGTTTTAACTATTTGTTATTGACCGAGCCAGTCACTGTTTAGGGATATTCCATGAACCATTAGAATCATTGTAGAATCATTGTGGGGATTCAGTGAGACAATGCATGTGAAATGCCTACCCAGGATTCCAATGAGTTACTCCTGAGGCTGGTATGAATGAGCAATTTATGAGCTGGAGACTGTTTCTTCCCGAGAATCCTGCATCTTTATCTCAATTAGTGCTATTACCTAATAGAAATGTAGTTAATCATGTTTTGTAACCAAGAATAATTACTTCACTTTCCCAAGTCTGTTTTTTTCTTTTTTTAAGAATCCTTCTCAACACGGACAATAATTAATTAGATTAGAGAGGTAACCTATTTGACTTTACTTTCTTGGAAACTCGGTCTGATGTCATTATTCCGAATCACTGCTGAGGGAGGGAGTTACATTAGAGAGATCTAATGAAGGTGAACAGAAAAATAACAAAAAAGGACTAATATTCCTTTGGGCATCTTCTAAGTCCTTTCCCTATAATGAAAATAGATGTGTTCAGATTTAAAAAGAAAACTGCCTCTCTCAGAATGGCAGAGAGTTCTTTGTGCTTCTGGGGAGGGGAGAAGGAATAATGTAGAGAATGCCAGCTGGCATTTTTCTTTAATGTGCAGGTAACAGAGCTCTTCCTTACTCTCCTGCCCTTTAGACCGCCGGTCTCTCCTTTATCTTATACTCATCTTTCACAAGGAGTCATCACTCTCATGTCCACTTGCCTTTAGATTTCTTGGCTCGAAGTCTAAAGCTTTTTCTCATGAGCTGGTCTGCTCCTGTTTTCATAGTTGACAGTTCCCTTCACACCTGATCTACGTGGGTGAGGATACTTGAGGGAAGAGCTGCCCCTTAAATGGAATGCCAAGATTGTTCTAGTTTCCTCCCCAAGAGACTAATGTCCATAAGAGTTCTGGGAAGAGAAACCTACATGGGCATTCTGGGCTTGCTCACAGCATAGTTATAATAAAGTTGTTACCAGGCAGCTTATTTATGTTTTTATGAGTCTTGAGGCTCTTATTTCATTACTGCCTACTCAGAGCACAGGATCTGTCTGGAATGATAAAGGATCATCCTCATTATAAACTTAAATGTACCTCCCTTCCACTCTTTACACCCACCTTTATTAGAATACAATACCACCATCAGAAACCAGAGCTGCTCAGCAAAGTTTACTTCCCTTTAAGAAGATCACTGCTTGCTTTCGGTGTGTACTGGGATGAAGAGTGGAAAGTGTACCGTGTAGTAGATATATGACAGCAAAAATAGAATGATATTCCCTTAAGAATATAATGTACAGACTACCTATCAGAGATCCACCCAATTCACAGTAATTATACTAATATTCTTTCTCTCTCAGAGAAATGAGAGCGAAGGGACAAGAAATGAAGGAATGCAGGCAGCAGCTAGTGTGTGAAAGGACTAATAAAAGAAATAATATTGCAGCTATTGTGAGATAAATAAATGATTCTTGGTTATTGAAAAGTGCATTTCTTCCCAGTATCTGCCAAACTTTAATATTTTTTTAGATAAAATAAAGCAATACTGGTCTTGGGAATTAATAAATAATTCCTTTGTCTGCTGTATCTTTTACCTGAAGATCTCAATATTTTCTCCACTAAGCTAAACTTTTATAGGGTCTCATTGACAGATATAAATAGAAATATTAACTGAGTGGGTATTTAAAATCAAATGAGATTCTTCTCTAAAAATATGAGAAAATGAGGGGTATTCCTTCTCAATAATTTTCCTAGTCTCTATGCTGGAGGGCCTTACCCACCAATCAATATTTATTCCTTTCATTGTTATGTATTATCTTAGCCCATCTTCATTAATCTAAGTCAAACTACTTTAAAAGAAAAATTAAAGAAGGACATATAAAGAAAGCAGAAACTATTCAAAACCATCATTGGATCTCTCTGCCTATTTATGACTCTTGTTGCTCTTATGATATGAAGCTAATACCAAGGAGCTTTGACCTTGAATGGTCCTTAAAAATCTATGACCACAAAAAGAAAAGGCCATTTCAATCTCCAAAGAGACTCTACATTTCCCCCACAATAACCGAGTTAGTTCTAAATCTCTCCTCCTAGCATCAATCTATCACAAAGCTCTCATTGGAAAGTTACCATGTGGTTGGATACCTTTCCCACATTAGTGTCCTTTCTTATGCTATTGTTTTGCCTGTAGACCTACCTGTATCCTACTAGGCTTCCCCGAACAGACCTCTGTCTCTGTTTAACCTCACACAACAGTCTATATGCAATTGTATGCTTAACACTAGAGTATTTTATGTCATTAACATTTTACATGAATTCTCCTTTGTTTCTCAACCAGACTGTAAATTCACGCCCTGCTTCCAGTCCCAATCAGTTTTTAATGCAAGTCAGAAATAATCACATGGTCAGGGGAAGAAGAGAGTCATGCCTGGATTGAAGAAGAGCAAGAGGGAATGCAAGAGATCTGAGATAGAATCATGCCAGATGTTTTCAAGAAACAGGTAGATGTGTCTAGAGAAGAAAGAGCAGAATGTCTAAGCTAAACATTGTTTTCCCATCTCAGATCCCTTCAATAAAATGACAGGTATTTCATTTTTCTCTATTTTTTCACTAGCATATCACATATTTGACTTATTTATACTGATAATTTTTGTCTACTTATCCCCAGAAGCTAAACGCTGTGATGACAGGACACTTGGCCTATTCTCTTTACCAGTTTCGAATGTCTTCTATATTTCAGCATTGTGTTTTATGCCACAGACCCAGCCTGCCTGGAAGTTTCAGTCTCCAAGACAGTATGGGCCTTCTCTTAGCCCAGAAGGGAATTCTTAAGGAGAAAATATGACTTTAGCAACTTCTTTGTGTTGGCCATAAGAGATAGCATAAGTCTCCCAAGGAGGGCATATCCAGGTTTCAAAACAGACATTCCATCATTCTCCTTCCTGACTGATATGCTAAATTTCGATATTTTCGAAATTTCAGAAATTAAAATATAGTCACACTATTAAAAGTTCATTACTATAGAATAACTCTTTTTTTCTAGAAGTATTTGCATAGGGATGGTGCATTCATCCTGATAGTTATCTTAAAAAAAGGATATTTATAAGGAAGCTTGCTGGAAGATAGGGAAACAAAACAAGATCCAGTGTTAAGATATCAGAAATCTATCTTCTTGATACATGATGAGATGAAGAGCCCTGGTCAATTCTCTATGGTGGGGTAATTTGACCCCCCACTCATGTATGATTCTTGCTCTAGATGCTAGAGGTGCTTTATATTTGAAATTATGCTCCTGACTCATCATCAATGACTCATGCATTCAGAAGGCTCTTCCCAGAAGAAAAATCCCTTTGTTCTGATCCAATATGCTTCTACTCCACACCCCCTCATGGCATAATCACCCCACCTTAAAAATGACTAATGAGGCAGCACTAAGCAAGGGGCAATGTTAACTGAGCCTCACAGGAATTGAACCCATCAATGTTTTAAAATTTTATTTAATGATTTTAGAGAGAGGTAGGGAGAGGGAGGAAGAGAGAAAAACATTGATTTGTTGCTTCACTTATTTATGTACTCATGGTTGCTTCTTGTGTGTGCCCTGACCAGGGATCAAGTCCCCAACATTGGTTTATTGATGCAGTGCTGTAATCAAATGAGCCACTGAACAGTGTGAACCTCTCACTGTTGACCCAGCACTGCAACACCTTCAATCTCTAATAATACTTTTGAGGACAGAATTGTGCAGTTCAAATATCATGAGTCAATGCCGAAGTGCCTGTCTCAGTTAAGGATCTGGAAAAGGATCCCTTGCACAACTGGTCGGCTGCAGGGTGGACACCAGAAACTGTGTTTACCTAAGACCCATACTAGATGGCAGAAATTCCTGTATAGGCCAGTTCCAAAGACTGTATATTCCCCCACTTAGATAAAAATTAAGAGACTCTAATAGATATAGTCAATAAGGCATCCTTCTCTCTTGCCTCAGTAAATCCAGTGTCACTTATTACTTCTTTCCTGTTAGTCCCATGATAAACTGGGCAATCAGAAGGTTATTGCCTGCCCCTCTTTTCATTATAAAGACTTCCTAGTACTTGACACAACTCATCGGCAAGAGTCTGATGACTTCCATCGGTCTACCTCACTGCTTGAATGCACATACACAGAATGTCAAGCGGTGTTAACAAATATTGATGAAGCCAGAAGTATCCCAAGAGTGATGAGCCTGAGGAAAATGGGAAAAGCCCACAAGAGCACTCAGCAAAGATGGCAGCAAAGCTTAAAAAAACCCTTCAAACTCAGTAGAGATCTGAGGCAAACATCAAAACTAATGAAGTGTTTGTAAAGAGATGTGTATTTGTCAGAAGAGCAGGGTAAATTAGATCTGAGACCAACTAAGAGGTATCTACACATGCTTTTGAGGCAAAGGGCTGGGAGGAAAAAAGCAATTTCACAATTTTTCATACTGGCAAAGCTTCTGGCAAGTCACGTCAGGAGAATGGAAGCATAGATTAAACAAATGTTTTGGTCAGCCTATTATTTAACCCATCTACATTTTCTCTTGTTAACAACCCATCTGCCCCTCTCAAATCATGTCATTGGGATAGAGTAGTTTGTCTCATCTTCAGCCCCAGGAATTGGCATGTGATTCAGAAAAGGCCAATTGGAACATCACATCTGATTGTTTGAGGAAAAGACATGTGACCCAAGCTTAGAATCACTGACAGAACATTTGCTGTTTTGATGTTAATAGGATGTTTACCTTGAATTGCAGGGGTCACCATAAAAGGGCTTTATAATGAAGCCAAAATAGAATGCAGAACAGAGAGATGTAGAGAAGCCATTTTAATCAAGACATCACTTGAGCTTTATCCTAAACTTTTTAATTTGATGAGCCCATGCATTTACCTTTTTCTTAAACCAGTTTGTATTAGATTCCTGCCATATTCAACGCAATGAGTCTATACCTATAATAAGTATTTATGAACTTATTTCTCACTAATGCCTGAATCCCAAAGAGAATGCTTTTCCCTTCATATCCTTACTGGGTAAGTGTGCAGCATCAGTTTTAAAAGTACAAAGTGTCCAGTATACTATGAAGTCAGAAAACTCCTTTCTTTATCTAAGCTGCCTGCAATTGTTGACTTCATTTGCCAGAATATCCAACTCTATATCCTTATCAACTTCTCCCAGAATCTCTAAGGGCCTCTGGCCTCTAGCAGCTTCCTTTCAGGATTAAGTTTCCTGCCCCCACATTTTGATGCCTTGACTTAATGAATATACTTGATCTGTACTGAGACCTGACTCTCTCTCTAAAACAAACCTGATAACCTAAGGTCTGGAGACTAATCTCTGCTAAATTCAAGTTCCTCGATCTCTGACATCTCGGCTCAAAAAAGACACTGCTGTCCTTCAGATCTTGGGTAAGAACCTTTCTTGGTGGAAGAAATAACTCACACTTTCCAGCACACAGGCCTGGGTCAGAACTTCATGCCGTAGCAATGGATACTAAATACACACTTGTTTATATTCCCCGGGAATGTAATCTCAGGAGTGAGATGACAAGGGAGTTAAGGAGAGAAAGCCAATATAAAGAGGCCACAATGAGTTTTCTACTGTTATGGGTTACTTGTGTTGGATCCTAAAGAACCTTCTGAGGGGACTAAGAGCTTCATCACAGGTATTTTCACCTGAGGAATGAAAAGGGAAAGCATTTGCTGAATTTCTCTCACTTCCATTTGTCAAAGGTGATCCAGTTGTTGAGTGGAAGATGAAGGGAGGCTCTGTCAATTTTCACCCACACATAACAAGTCCAAGATTATAAGAAACATTATTGCTACGGTTACTTGTATAAAATGTGGGGCCTGGATGATATGAAATTGTACCAAAAGAAGTGATCTGATATAGATGTTTACCCATTTTTAGAGTTGAATCTCTAGTACAGCAGGTGCTGATTTTTTCTTTAATACTTCATCAAGTCTCACCATTTAAAGAAACTGTGTACAACTACTCTGAGTTTCTCAGGAATTACATTCCTTGGATCCACAATCTAATAACTTAGTTCAAATTCAAATTGAATTTCAGGGCCTAGTAAATCCATGCCTTTAAAGCTTAAGACAAAGCTACAGCACAGGAAACAATATCAATGACTTCAAATTAATAATGCAGTATACTAATATTAGGATAAAAACAACACCCATATAAAATTGTTAGCCTGGTATATTCTTCTTTTCTGGAAGAGTGTGATTCCCATAAGATTTTGCGGGACTCATACAATAATAATAAAGAAAAACATAATATATGTTGAAATATAAATGTATTTTATAATGGGTTATACATTTGTACCTTTGTTGTATATACATTTTTTTTAAACACCTAAAGTTACAGAACTTTTACAACATAGAATAGATTTATTTATTTTATCCTTAGTAGAGTCTTTTAAAATCCATTATTAGAATGGTTTAATACTTTTATGAACCCAGGCATCAGAAAGCAGGAAACAATTTTTATATGTATTTTGATCTGTCATTCTACCTGTTTCAGAAAGCAGAATGATTCTTTTCTGCTGATTCCAAAGAAAGAATTAAGGCCAAAGTGTACATGAGCCATTGCAGGAAAATGGCAGGATTTATAGGTAGAACTGCTATTGCTATCCTCTCTTCTTTGGCTTGATTAGGATTGTTGCTATAGATATTAGAAAGCTTATAGATACACTGGAGACCTTTGACTTTGCAGCGGGATAAAGAAGCCATATGTCTGAAGCCACTGATGCTTCCACTAAGGCATGCTGAGTTCCTCATTAAGCCCATGGAGAATTTAGGTTCTCATGTCTTTGGACTTATCCTAATTCTATGTCTACCGAGAGGATTGAACTGGGACCAATGGATAGAAGTTGCAACAAGCTTGATATCAGTTCTATAAAAGAAAGAGATTTCCTGTGATTAAATTGAATGTCAATAGAGGTCTGAGCATTCTGTCTCTATGTTACTCAAGAAGAACAAAAAATTGTCAGTTCTCACTCAGTACAGCATTAGGGCTCTTTTAGCCTCTAAGTAATTTAAAGATTCTTGCATTTACTTGAGATTCAATTCTAGAATGTTAGAGTTGTAAAGGACTTCCAACACCATTCTGTTAAGCGCCTCCATTTTACAGATGATGAAACTAAGGGCCAGAAGCATTGAATGGACTCAAACAAGGTCACATGACAAATGAAGATGGAACAAAATATTAAGTCTCCTTTAACACAGTCCTATACCCTTTTTCCTCCTACTTATTGCTGCTTTGCGTCCGAAAGAGAGAGAGAGAGAAAAATGAAGATGCAAATGACAAAACTATATAATAAAATAATAAACATGGAGATTAAGAATTTGTGATAAGGGGCCAGTACTTAAGGAGGACACAAAACAGAAGTATGGCTCTGAAATTAACACTTTATCTCTGAATTTCTATGAATAGAAAGACTATTAGTGATCCTAGTCCAGTGATTGGCAAACTTTTTCGTAATGGGGTAAATAGTAAATAAGTTATGCTTTCAGTTGACGCTTGCTCTCTAGCCTATATTTCTTGCATTATGTGTTTGTGTATAACTACTTAAAATATAAAAATCAATTTTAGCTCAAAGGCTATACAAGAATAGGCCACAGACAAGTTTCCTGACCACTGACCTAGGCTATTAGTAACAGAGTATAGGGCAAAAATGTCTTTTGAGAGACTGAGGTTGTGGATAAGACAATGTAAATAGATGATCTTATTGTGAGCAAACAATAATTTGAAAACATCTAAGCTATTAAAAAGTCATTTAAAATCTGCTATAAAGGAAAAAAAAGTAACAGTCTGAGAAGAGAGACAGGTAACCATTGACCAACTATGGGTTATGTTTGATCACTGAGAGTTTATGAGTTTTATGCAGAATAACATTGTTATTGGCTTGATGTAACATCAATTAATGCCATAACATGGTGATTAAAGAGTAATTATAATTAAGTAGAACAATGAACTTCATGGGCAAACAGGAGATGAAGGAAATAAGATGCATAATTTAGTAATGAAAATGTTGTTTACTGAATAATTAATCAAAATTGCAAAAATGATGGGTCTTAGAAAATCTGTAGTGTCCCCTTTCACAGCAGGGAGGGCGACAGACTCCAGTGGGTAGCCATTAAGTTGTTGATTTTCCTTCTCAGTGCAAACTGAAAAACTAGTAAACAGAAATTAAAACCACACCTGTATTTCTGCTAAGTATTTTTGTAATGCTCCTTAATACTGAACTCCCTGTGGGCACAGTCTGGAGATAGATGATTAGATAGACAGACAGACAGAAAGACAGGAAGGTGATGGATGGATGGAGAGCTAGAGAGACACAAATATAGTTTTATGCCATGTATTCCACCACTTCATATACATTAATTAATCCTCACAAAGAAAGTTACAGAATAGGCATTATATTTCTCATTTCAGAGGCGGACAATGGAAGCTCACAGAAGTTAGTTAATTGTCCAAGTCCTCATAGGCTAGAAGTGGTGGTGTTGGGATTTGAATATTGGTTGCTATGATACCAAAGCTTTTCTTTTTCACCATATCCTGTAGCTTCTCTTGTAGCCACCTTCCACCTCTGATAGTTGCAATAATTTTCCAGACTCTTTCTAACACCAACATAGAAGACAGCCTAAAGCTTTCAATTAACTTCATGGTAGAGCCACAAACAGGGCCTCTAGCTCACTGCCTCTTGGCAGACAAAGCCTTGGAGAAAGGAGACGCCCTGGAGGTTTGGCTGGAGACATGGAGTTGGGAGGAAATGTGACAATGGGAGAAGCTGGAAGGAACCAGCTGACCTAGCCTATACCTGGATTTTCTGAATCAGCTTTAATGTTTTCTACAGGTGTAACTGCCTCTTGCTCCAGCTCTCAACCTCTGATCCTGTCCATTAATATTACTACCACCAACAATAATTGCTTTCAACAACACTCTTTTTACTAACAGCTTTTAGTTATTAAAATCATCAAGAAGTCATTCTATGGCACTTCCTACAGTCTGTATTGTCTTTCATGGATTTTAATTTTGTATTAAAATAGCCAGATGATTTTCCCTTTGTGTCTTGTTCATAAGAGAAGCCTAAAGCAGCAAAAGATTCAAGCAGGTGGGAAAAATAAAACATATGTATGCTACTTTCTGGGGGCCATCACATGCTTATTTATGTTTAAATTTAAGACCAGAGAATGGCAGCATTAGGAATGCATTTTCATCAAAACCCAGACACACCAGCAGAGAACACAGGAAAAGAAGCTGGAATGGGGTACAGGTACATAGGGAAAGAGACCAAAACTAGAATGTAAAAGTAGCAAGAACAGCAGGAGCACATTGCAGTCAAGAGTGAATCCTCACATGTGCCAAAACGAGAAGCATGGCTGGTAACTACCAACATCCTACAGCTTTAGTACTGAGAATGATCTTTCTCAAGAAGATAGATAGTCTTATGAGCAGAAGCAAACGCCCCTCCCTTCATGATCCAATTAACCTCAGTTCATTGAAGGAGTGTGTGTGTGTGTCTGTTTCCTAATCAGGTGGGACATACATATGATACTTAGAAACAAACAACTGAACATTAAGGCTAGAGCAGTTAAATGGATAGACTGCATAACTGCAAACCATTAATTGTATTTCTCTCCCTCCAATTTCCAGAGTTCACCTTTGAACTTGGCATCATAAAAACAACCAGTTTGAGAGCAAAGGAGACTTTGACAGGACCTAGGTTTTTTTTTTAATACTTTCACATGAAGGAGGTCATAAGTGAGAGATGGCAGAAGCTTTGGCAAGTAAGTATTATTTTTTCAGGAGAGTTGAGTTTGTTAATAAAAATCTTCCAGGCTTTCTTAGAAAGGTGGAAACAAGAAAAGAGAGGAAATCCATGGCCCAGGGCATCATTGAGCAGTTGCATCATCCCAAGATCAGGTATTCAAAACGAACTTCTCAGGTCAATGTGATTGACCCTTGCTCTTAAAAAAAAAAAAAAAAATTGTGTGTGTGTGTGTCTGTGTGTGTATTTTTCCTAAATACTGATCAGGTGTTTCCTCTTTTCATTGCTCTACATATTTTCTCATGGACTGACTTGTGTTGTATTATTCCCTCATACAAAAAATACAATGAAGTATAATAATCCTGCCATCTCCCTCAATATAATCAATCTGTAATCCTTAAAGGCTGGTAAATCTAGGGGCATCCTCACAGGGTGGGATTTATAAAATCATGAAAACCACCCAAGAAAAGATAGAAATTTGGGGGCAGGGATCTAATTAAACTATTGAATCCTCTCCACATTGCTTATCTTTGTTTCAGTTAGAAAATCAGGTAGGCTCCTTCCACAGTAAGAAATCTTTGGATTGACTATGGAGTTGATTCATCTTAATAATAAACACAATTGCTAGCATTTTTCATCTTTGTGGTTCAGTTTATGTGGCCCCAATTTTCTTAATGTCTCCTTACTTATTCAAGAGAATGGCTGGGATCTTATATGATTTTTACTTTTTAATGTTTAATTGGTACTTTAAGGATATTTATCCTTTCTTCTATTATATTCTCATTCTTATATTTGCTCACATTTAGAAGCCACAGAAATATGGTCATTTCATCTGGATTAACACCTAAACTTTCATGTAAGTGTCTGCAGTGACAAAAGCCAAGATTTTCTTCCAAGAGTAAACACTGATTACATGAATGGAGCCCAAGATGCCTAAATAAAGTTCTAAGAGAAGTTCTAAAATATGCAACAGCAAGCAGCAACATATTTACTCTGGTTTAAAAAGAACTGGGGTGAGGGCTCTTGAGTGAAGACTGTAAGGGCCCACACCCACCCAATGGATAATCCTCGCTGCCCCAAAGCAGAGGTCAAGGGCTCCAACGTGGATCTTAGACTCACTTCATGGAACTGCTATTCATCTGTTGCCACAGATATTCCTTTTTCCTGACTATGTTACATGCCCCTCATGGACAGGTTTTCTATGTATCTTCAATTTCTAGCCTGCATAATGCCTTGGATGTCACTGAGACTCAATACATCTGTTTAAAATTTATGTAAATGAAATAGATAGCAGCTTCTGCAACTTATGTTAACTCACCTAGAAAAAATTTCAGTTATTTGAGAATAGTAAAAAAAAAATAGGAAAAGATGTTGAATTTCTAAAATATGTTTATATAGTTCATATAAAATATTAAAGCGTAAATGAGAAGTAAAATCTATTTGCAATACAAGCAACATAAGCAAACAAATCATATTCTGAGGCAAGGTAATTTCATTCTCCAACCAGGCTGCTGACTACAGAAGTCAGCCTATGATGCCCTGTTTCCTGCCACAGATATTAACAATTTTGTAAACAGGAAGTAGATTAATAATATAGCAAGTCTGAGCTGAATGTTTTCTTCTATTTTGCCAAATAGGCAGCATTGCTGTCCTACTTTAGAATCAGGTTTAACTTTATTTTCTATTATGAACTTACTGTTGTTCTAAATCAAGATAAATTTATTTTCTGCAAGCCACTGAGCAGTCACCATTAAATAAGATTGATTCTGAATTTCTCTAAAGCAACTCTCCTTTTATTTTATTTTTCATCACTGCTAACAAAACCATAGTATCTTGGTAAAATTGAATTTGATATTTATTTCCACATGGACTGGTTTTTTTTAGATACTTAAAAATCTCAGTCATTTCTGAAACATAAGACTTAAAAGAATCATTTTTTTCCATAGTATTATTTTAAATAATATTATAAGAGGAACTTAAGGAGAAGGAAAATATTCTCAAATAAATCTTCTATGCAGAAATGAACAATATTGACTCTTTTTGAGGGCTTATGGCTATTTTTGCATAAAACAATATAAAGTGGAACATGTATTTAAGATAAATTTAGTACTATTTGCTAAAAATAAGTATTTACTGATAATTCAAATGTAAGATTTGCTGTACTCAGTGTGCTTACAAAATGAAACATCCTTAGACATTACATTAAAAATATGTCACTACCAGATGGGAGGGGGTTTGGGTAACTGGATGGAAAAGCTGAAGGGATTAACAAGGGATGTAAAATACAGCATGGGAAACATAATCAACTAGAGGTCCAGTGCACAAATTCATGCACAGCTGGCGATTGGGCAATTGGGGCCAGACGGCCTGGGGGGAAAGACTGTGGGAAGTTGGCTGGCAGCAGGATGTTCACTGTGGGAGCGCACTGACCACCAGGGGGCAGCTCCTGCATTGAGCATCTGCCCCCTGGTGGTCTATGTGCATCATAGCTACCGGCCGGTCATCCAGTTGTCCAGTAGTCCAGTTATAACAGTCGCTTAGGCCTATATATATATATATATATATATATATATATATATCCTGTCTAATAATAGAGAAACATGGTAATTAACTGTAACTTCGCTACCCTTCCCATTGGCTAATCAGTGAGATATGCAAATTAACTGCCAACCAAGATGGCGGCCGGCAGCTAGGCAGCTGAAGCGAACAGGAGGCTTGTTTGCTCCAGTGATGGAGGAAGCCCAGGTTCCCCGCCTGCAGCCTCTGAGCTGCAGTCTAAGAAACAATGTTGCAATTATAGAAGCTAAACTATCCCCAGAAACCTACTTTCAGCCAGCTGGCCTCGGAGCTGGAGCTGAAACAGTGTTTCAATTATAGAAGCCAAACAAACCCAGATACCTGCTTTCAGCAGTCAAGGTCTCAGAGCTGGAGCCGAGCCTCAGAGGTAAAGCTAGCTCTCAGCTCCAGTGACAGCCATAGAAGGTAAATGAATCCCAGAATAACAAAAAAAAAGAAAAGAAAAAAGGAGAGGCTGGGAGCTTCAATCACCGCCAGCCTGAAAACGGCCCTCAGCCCCTCACGCAGACTGGCTAGGCACCGCAGTGGGGACCCCCACCCTGAAGGGGGTGCAATCAGATGCAAACAGCCATCATCCCCTCACCCAGGCTAGCCAGGCACCCAAGCAGGACCCCCACCCTGATCCAGGACACCTTTCAGGGCAAATCAGCCGGCCCCCACCCATGCACCAGGCCTCTATCCTATATAGTAACAGGGTAATATGCAAACTGACCCTAACAGCAGAATGACTGGGAATGACTGGTCACTATGACAAACACTGACCACCAGGGGGAAGATGCTCAATGCAGGAGCTGCCCTCTGGTGGTCAGGGAGCTCTCACATGGGAGGAGCTCTGCTCAGCCACAAGCCAGTCTGATGGCTGCCAGTACAGCAGTGGTGGTGGGAGCCTCTCCTGCCTCCTCAGCAGCACTAAGGATGTCTGACTGCAGTTTAGGCCTGTTCCCCGCTGGCAAGTGGACATCCCCCAAGGGCTGCCGGGCTGCCAGAGGGATTTCTGATTGCCATCTTAGGCCCAATCCCCTGGGGGGCGGCTGAAGACAGCAGGTGGTCATCCCCTGAGGGGTCCCAGATTGCGTGAGGGCACAGGCCGGGCTGAGGGACCCCCCCCCTCCCCGAGTGCACAAATTTTTGTGCACCAGGCCTCTAGTATATATATAATTGTAATAACTTTGTATGGTGTGATTTGGGTACTGGAAATATCAGGGCAACACTTTGCAGTGTATATGATTGGCTATCCACTACTGTTACCCTAAAACTAATACAAAATAATATTGGATGTAAACTCTAATAGAAAAAAAAAATAATGATTTTTTAAAACTCACTGGATATTTTGTCTTACATAATGAACTTTTAATCTTAGTAATTTTTCCACTTGTTACAGAACAATAGGAAATGTATTATTATAATTTAATCAAGCTTTCACCAATAACTTATTAAGTACTGATTAGATACCAGAAAAAATGATAGGTTCTCTTTATTATTATTTTTGTTATTAAAAATACATTTTTATTGATTTTAGAAAGAGGAAGATAAAGGGAGAGAGAGAAACATCAAGAAGAGAGAAACATCTCTGGGCTGCTTCCTGCACGCCCCCTGCTGGGGATCAAGCCTGCAACCCAGGCATGTGCATTGATGGAAAATCAAATCAGTGACCTCTTGGTGCATGGGACAAAGCTCAATCAACTAAGCCACACCGGCCGTCAGGGAAGACTGCAAACATTTTGATGGTAGAAGAAACAGAGTTGGTTTGTTTCATCTTTATATCCCCAGCAAGTAGAACTTATTAACTATAAAGCTTAATATATACACATATTTTATATTTCAATCATACACATTTACAGAGCATCTGTAGAGCCCAATCCTTATTGTTGACATAAAGATGAAAATAGAGGCATAAAACATATTAAAGGACTGTGGAAATATCTAGACTCATTATCTTTGAGTTATTGCAGGCTGTGTAATATTGGTCCTAGTCTCTTCATTTTTCATACAGAATCATCAAGACATCCTACCACACAAAATGTTTTAAAATACAAATAAAACTGTAGCTGTGAAAGTCTAAGATTTTTGTAATTTTCTAAGGCATGGCTCTTTGATTTTATGGAATTCTTAAGACATTATATTTATTTGGGGTTTACAATGCCTATAACCAAGAGAAATGCAATCATTTCCATAACATGATAATAATATAAAACACAATAGGATGTGTCCAAAGAATGGAGCCATTAGTTTGTTTTCTAACAAATCAGACCAGAATTGCAACTGTTAGTTAAAGCATGAGGGGAGTCTACATAGAGGAAATATAACAAGAGGAATAGGTAAGACTCAAGCATTGGAATGTAAGCAAATTTTGTATTTGTGGAGCTCCAGGTACTGAAGCGCAATGTGAAGTTGCAATCCATCCAGCATACAGTTTCAATAAATGTTTGCTGGTGTAATTTGTGTGCAATGATGGGAAACAAAAGACAGCTACAGGTGCAAAATAACAGCAGTTCCCTCTTCGTAACATGATAGTTGACAAATGCCATTATGTGACCTGAAATGTGGTTAGAAAATGGCGTGGATGAGAACGTGGAGATCACGAGAGGTGGTGGCTGCTGACACAAGAGACCTGGCATGGACTCAAGAGTGGTCACAGAAGCCTAGCTCTTCAGATGCACAATGAAAAGACTCCCCTCCACCTACCCTTTCACTTAAGGCAGATTCTGACTGGATTATGTTGAGATTGGGGGGGCAGACATTGATTCTGTTCTCCCCTTTTCCTTCAGGAGTGTTTCTACTCATTCTGAATACTGATGGGTTTGCTGAATAATTTAGCCAGGCATTTGCATTCGCATCCCAAGACAACAGAATCGTGTTAAATCAGGGTTTACCACCAAATGTAATAAAAATAGGAATCAGAAGCAGGCACTATCACCAGTCATGAAGTAAAGATTTTATTGCTGGTTTTGATGAAAATTAAGGCTTTCTCCAATTTTCCTTCCCCAGCCACTGATTTATACACAACATCCTTCTAAGCCCCTCCAGTCTACTGTTCTCCAATTACCAACTTGAAAGTTGTCTTTACATTTCCTTTTTAATGGCATGACATTGCAATTCTTTGTGTAGGTAGCACACAAGCGGTACACCTAACAAACACACAGAAATTATCAGGTCTTGTTTTAACTCACAGTAATGTTTTACACAGATATTGCACTTGACAATCACCCATCCAGAGACCTGAATACAATGAATAAATATTTACTTTAAAGAGACAATAATGTCCAAAAGAAAAATAGTCAAATAAAACCCTATTTGGAAAGAATTATGATAACTTATCACAGCTCTATGTAGTATTTATCTTCTTAACTCAATGCCCTGAAATTGGAATTTAACAATCATTGGTTCTCAAACAGCCGAAGATTTCAGATATAACTATTTAGAAATAGCTCATTTAAAAAATATTTTCTTGTTGACAGTATTAGAGATGTCCCCCAGTTCTCCCCTTTACTCCCCTGCTGCCAGCTCTTACCTCACTCCAGGCCCTTCACCACACTATTGTCTGTGTCCATTGATTATCCATATATGTATGAGTTCTTTAGTTTATCTCCTCCAACCCCTATCCCCCTCATTTTTTTTTTTATATTAAGGCACAGCTCTTACTTTTTCCTTCCTTAAACCAACCCACTTTTATGGGAGATACATTGGTATTTGTCAGACTTTTGTAAAAAGATGCTATATATTTAGTTCTAAGGTGGAAATAATAGTTTTGTCACTTGCTGGCTATGAGATGTTTGAGCAATTCACCTCTCTGACCCTCAGTTTGGTCACCTGTAAGATGAAGACAGTAACAGAATCTGTGTTCACACTTTTAGGCTTTCATTCAATCAACGTATACTGAGTGCCGAATGCATGTGTGGTGTTATACATACATCACTTCATGTAGACGTCACATCGGATGCTCCAGGGCTCGGGGGCGTCCATTTTACAGAGGAGAGACACTGAAGCTCAGAAAGCTGAAGCAATTTGCCCCAAATCACACAGTTTAGAAGGTGGATGATTCTTCTTGCTCATAATGTGTTCTCTCAGAAACCACTTTTCTCAAAAGGTACTATTAAGCTGAACGCTGTGCTCCCATAGCTGCAAATTCTGTATCCCTATTTCAGCCGAAACGTAACATTATACTAGAATTATATGCAATGTAAATATATAACACAATCACACTTCCTATATGCCAAGAACCTTGCAAAGTGCTTTACAGTAATTATTTCATGTAATTTTACTATCCTTTGAGACAGATACAATTATTACTTTCATGTTTTTGATGAGGAAACTAAGGAAAATAGTAATTTAATTAAGTACCCTGAGGTCATGTATGTGATGTGAAGTGGAAGAGCCAGGGTTTTAACCTATATCTGTCTGACTCCGATTTCAAGGCCTTAATAGTGGCTAAAATTCAGTTTACCAAGAACTGTTCAAGGACGAAAATCATAGGCAAGAGGAGATCCATGTGAATAATTCATCAAGGCTCAATAGTCAAGGGATAGAATAAATGGGTAGAATGTCAACATAGTGATAGTTTTGCATAATATCATTAAATAATCAGGGAATATGTTTTCCAAATTGCACAACTACCTGTGTAAATCCCTGTTAACATGGACACAAGTAGATCAGATGACTCCCCAACAGGGTGCTAGAGAGACTGTGGGTGCTCAATAAGTATGTGGGACTTGATTGATTCACCCAAGATCTATCCTTGGAGGGCATCTCTGAGAAAATAAAACCACCTTCTCCTAATACAATGAATGAAGCTATAAAACATCAAGTTGCTGTGGATATTTCCCCCCAGGCTGTTAGACACTGTTTTAGTTGTGAGGGTAATTTAAAATGGAAGCAGTAACTTATCTATCTCTACCAGGGATGGTAGTCTGCAGCACTCACTTGCTGCTAGAAAACATACACATAGATTTGTAAGCTTGTCTGTACCCTTAGAAGGACCATGAGAGATGTACATCTCTAATACTAATAACCTCTGTCCAAAGTGTGAAATGTTATCTTTTCATTAGCCTGAAGTTTGCTGCCCTCATCTTCAACCACACACAGGCCTTATTTTTTGGTTGGGTATACATTCTCCGTCATTAATATTCCATTTGGGGTATTTGTGTCATGTGAGAATGTGACTGTTTTGTTACCAGAAATTTCCATTGCTGCTCTAATAAGAGGATATAATGTATTTATTTATTACAACAATAAACACAGCTGTAAAGTGGACTATAAAAATAAATGATATGAAAATTTCTGTAACTAATGTGTCAGCTCTAACTGAGAAAATAAATGATCCATCTGCTTCCCCCCATTGAACCCTCTATTTTCTTCAGTATTTAGGATATTTAAAATGAAGTCAGCATTATTTATACGAATTATTCACTAACAAAAATGCCACATTGGTATTGATTGGCTCGGTAATATAATTTTGCCAACCTCTAACATACTGCTGCTCTTTCCAATACCCTCAAATCTAATGAGCATATAAACTCCCTGTGTCATGAATATTGTTTTCTTTTTAACTCGTACTATTAAGTTTTATCTGTGTGGGTGACTTACAGGCTTTTGTGTGATAAGGTTGGAACAATAATTTATTACTAGAATAATGACTTTAAAGGAGAGGAAAATAAATATGTAAGTAAATGAATAATTAGATGGGCATTTCATGCATATGAAATCATAAGATGTAACCTTTCTGCTAATCTGGTTTCATGATGAGAGTCAAAACAGCCAATAGTCCTTGGAATGAATTAACCATATCACATAATTCCCATCAGTATTTTTAAGTATCTCACAATGAGATAGTATATGTCTGCTCAGGGAAATCAGCAAGGACTTATTTTTATTTTATCAATTTAAATCCATCTCTAAATACTAGTCTGCTAATTCCTGAGATCAAGCCTTCCGGTAATTCAAAGCAAAATAATGTTTTTTATAACATAAAGAAAGTTGAATCACACTGTTTAAACAGATTTCTCCCAGCTTCCCTTTCTCCTCTTCTGTTTTTGGAGACATATTTCCTGGATGCCCATTGGCCTGACAGTTATAACCTGTATGCTGAGTGTGTGCCTACCATGTACCTGGTAATGCTGAGATAAGAAACAGAGTAACTTTGTGGGATACACCTTATCAGGCTTGGCAGGCCAGTCCTCAAGTCTTTGGGGGAGACTATGAGCTCCTTACAGCTAGGGTCTAAGTTTGCAATCTTCCTCTATTACTTCAAGGGCATCAAAAGAGGCCCATGTACCATCTGCAAGCTTTGAATATATGAAATGCCTGACCAAGTGACAATGTTTCCCGTCAATGTAAGCTGGACAAGTCCTTCTTCTATGTTCCAGACAAAGGTTTTGTTTCTCCACAAGTGAACTGATCTCTTGGGAAAAGTCTTGTTGGTACCCATGAGGATGCTTTTGGCGACAAAGAACAGGAATGCTATCATAGCTGGCTTAAATGATGAACACACATCCATGTGTTGCATAATAAGAAGAACTGCAGAGGCAGACAATTTCCAGGTCATTAAATACACATGTTAATGACAGCATCATGGCCCAGGTTGCCCCTAACGTTCAGCTCTGCCAGGCTCGGTGTGTCGGCCCATCCCACAGCCATGTAATGTGTGCAGCACCGCCTTCCATCTGGCACGTGTTGATAAGCACCACTGTACAAAAAATAAGGCTGTCTCTGCTCATGGGTCTCTGCCCATCAGTACAAGGGTCTCTGTAAAAGGTAAAAAGAAATTAAAAGAAAACCAAAACACCTCTGTTTCTCCAGAGCACAGCCCTGGCAGACCTCGCCTCAGATTTCATTGGCAAGCACATTCACTGGTCGTGGGAATGGACTACTTCGTGTTGTAGGCAAACAATATTCCTTACACTCTGCCACAAACCAGCTGTACCATTTTAGATACATGTACTTTCCCTCTGGGACTCAACTTTGTTTTCCCTACTGAGGCATAATACGATCCTTAAACATACATTTGCTTGGGAAATCTAAGTATATGTATTTGCTGAGTGTTGGATTCTATGCTAGACTGCAAGGTGTTCAAACATGACTAAGTGACTGTCCTTGCCTTTGAGAATCTTAAATGAGGAGGAAACAAGTTCCAGCGTGCCATGAGATTCCACCTGAGAAGGCACAGATCCAGAGCTGCAGGCAAGGAACTTCACACCTGTGGATCCCGAGACTAAACCTCATGTGAGATTGGAGTCAGAAGGTAGGCAGGCTGCATTCTGAGGGCATAATTTAGAGCTTAGATCACACCTCCCCTCAAAACTAAAATGTTCTAGAATTTTCCATAAAATGGAAACAGTAAAATATACTTTAATTTAAAGGGTCAAGCTGATAAATATATCAAATGCATGAAGCTGGAAAAGCTCTGAATGTTTCAGAAATAGCCAAGGAAAACAATAAAGAGTCACTTGAAAAGAAAAAAAAAATAAGTGAAGAAAAATATTCCATAATGTAAGGTTTCATTGTCTGCCAATTGCCAACACATTGAGGGGTTGGCATTTTCCTCCAATGTCAGCCCACATCATATATTTCCATGAAAATCAATCTGAAAGGAAATAGAAAGTGGGGTGAAGGTGATGAAATGTCATTTTCTCCATCTGCCTGAATCCTTTGACTCCCTTCAAGTTGCTTCCCTGGTGTGTCACACGTAGGAGAATTGACACAGATTGTTTTCCTTAGATGTGGCATTTCCTGCATACACAGCTGGGTTGGATGATAGAGATGGCTCTATACCAGGCTGAGATGAGATGTGATTATAATAATGAAAATGATAAGAGTATGTAAAAAAGTGTAACATATAAAGTGTATTTAGTGTTTTCCATATTGCAAATACTGTGCTAAGGATATTTATTATACACACTAGAGGCTTGGTACACGAGTTCGTGCACAGGTGGGGTCCGGCTGGCCTGCCCCAATTGGGGCCGCGGGAGGTTGGCTGGCTGGCCCTGCCCCCTGGTTGACTTCCAAGTCAAACACGTGGTTGAGGGGACAATTTGCATATTAGCCTTTTATTATATAGGATAATTTCATTATCCTGTTGCATCCACCCTGTGAAGGGTTGCTGAAACTAAAATTGAAATTACTTGCTTATGAAACTATAGCTGGTGATAGAGCCAAAATCAAATGAAAATCTTACTCCAAGCCACGGCCTTTAATCTAATATGTTGAAATTACTCCACATCTTGTTTTAAGGGTAACCCTTGGATTTACAGTGTGCTGAATCCATGGTGTATGCACCTAATAAATATGATAATCATAATAATGGAAAGCTGCCCACTCTTCTCTTCCTGGCAGAAAGATTAACACCTGTTTACTTGGAGAGAGTCTAAGAGGTTGGCTGGATGCCCAGCTCAGTCTAGATTACTGCTTCTCAACCTCAGCATTATTGACATTTGAAGCCAAATTATTATTTGTTGGGGACTCAGGGAGGGAACTTCCCTGTGCACTGTAAAATGTTCAGCAGCATCCCTCGCCCCTATTATCCTCTAGATGCCAGTAGCACCCATCCTCCGGGCGGGACAACCAAAGATGTCCAGACATTGCCAAGGGTTGATTGTGAGGCAAAAATCACATCTGGTTGAGGACCACTGGTCTAGCTCCTAGTAAAACAAGTTCTTGATAAGGCAGAGAGATCAAACTTTGCTGTCTGTGATGGGGATTATCAACTAACACATTGCTCTGAAATGTATCGTGTTCCTATGGATTAGAAATGTAATTCTTATTCATTAAGGAGAAAGACAAAGGCCATACAAGATGATCTTGTCTGGTAATTGGACTAAGTTAAGGTAAGGACTGAGCCATTCTAGTCTGGCCTTTGGATAAGTGTCTACTTCTTAAGGAAAGTTTAGATCTGGGCCATACTTCAGAAAAAGCAGGTAAAGTTGAGACTTGGCAGACCCCTGGGCTGGCCACCAGCTCTCATCATCACAACTGTGATGGAGAGTGAACCAGGGCAGCTTCCATTAGGGAAATGAAGCAGAGCTAGGTGCTAGGTGTATCTAAACTTTGCTTCATTTAATATACTAGTAAAAAAGAGAGAGCATCCAATACCTCCTTGAAATAGTCAATATTCTCATTTTGGCAAATATAGACTTGAGATACAGAGAAGTTAATGCCTCCCCCCCAAATTGCCAAACTTTGTAGTAATGTAGCAATGGGAGCAACAGAGATTAAAACCCTCCCATGTCTCAGTTCCCACTGATGGGACCCACACCCAATAACTAGCAACTGAGTTAACAGGTACAACAATAAGGGAGTTGTTATCTTTTTAAAATACATATTAAAACATTGTTATTTTTCCTTAGGGAATATAAACAAGTCTGAAATGAGTGGAGATAGCCCAAAGGAAACAGGATAACCAATTTATGACCCTAGTTCTTGAGTGTACTGAGTATTCTAAGCAGTATAAATAAATGTAAATACATGTGTACATCCTTGCAGCAATTGCTAACCCTTGGATTAGTCTGCTCAGGTTGCTATAACAACATACAGCAGGCTGAGTGGCTTAAATAAAGGAAGTTTATTTTTCTCATAGTTCTAGATGTTAGAAGTCCAAGTTCAAGGTGCTAGCCTGGTCTGTTTCTAGTGATGGCTCTCTTCCTGTCTTGCAGATGACTGCCTTCCTGCTATATCTCCACTTGGCCTTTCTTGGTGTGCGGGCACGGAAGGAAGCGGGGTGAATACAGAACTCTGGTGTCTCTTCTTATACACTAATCCTCTGGGATCAGGGACCTACCCTTAGGTCTGCATTTAACCTTAATTATTATTTTAGAGACCCACGCTCCAAATACAGCCACACTGGGGGTTAGAGCACCAACACATAATTTTAGGGGTAGATAAACATAATGGTCCATAGTTTTCATAACCCTCCATCAAAGTACATCTATAAGAAGACTTAGAATTGAAAGCCAGACCAGTTGTCCTGACCATGCCTTTGGGAACATCGTGACTCTCACTTGATTTTTGCTTTTATTTTGTTTTGTTTCCTGCCCCCCCCCCCACTCCCATTTTTTATTGGGGAAAAAATGAAGGGAAAGATACTAGTATCTTCCTTTCTGAAGAAAAGCTCTTCTTTCAAATAAACTTGAAGGAAAAAGTCATCTAGCCTTTCACCCTTGCCGCCTTGCAGTGAGTGGGGCTGAACAAAGACTATCCATCCTTTGTAAAGGCTTCAGCTAGAGACTCTATCAAAGGTGTTACATATGCAAATACTAACCAGGGCCAGGCAGGAAGTGTAAATGAGCGATGAGGCCAGATTGGAATATGATAGACAGTGGTGAGGTCTATTACAAAGTGGAAAGTGCATAGTGTTTAGTGAATACTTGAGAGGCAGTTCTGCTAACTCCTTACAGACACTGGGTTTGAATGCTGACCCCATTTACTGTGTAGTTTTGGGCAATTGGTTAATGTATTTGTACTTTACTCTATAAAGTGAGAATGATAGTAACACCAACCTCACAGGTTGCTGGGGAGAATAAATGGTAGCCACATGTGCTCAATACTCCCCTGCTTTAACAATAAATAAATTGCAGAAACGCATTTCTTTTTTCATTAAGGGATGATTAACTAGACTCCTGGACTCTGAAACACTGTAACTCTCAATTTATAGGGCACGTGTGTGTGTGTGTGTGTGTGTGTGTGTGTGTGTTGGGGGGCGGGGGATGGGCACACAAATATTACATTTTTTAAAAGTCCTCAAATACTATTTAATGAGCCGGCCCAATGGTTGCGCATCGACCTGTGAGCCAGGAGTTCCCATTCCCATTCCTATCAGGGCACATGCCTGGATTGTGGGCTAGATCCCCAGTAGGGGGAGTGCAGGAGGCGGCAGATCAATGTTCTCTCTCATCATTGGTGTTTCTAGCTCTCTCTCCCTCTCCCTTCCTCTTTCTGAAATCAAACATATAAAAAAGTACTATTTAATGAGCCATTTCTAAGTGTCTAACACTGTGATAGGTGTTCTAGGGATACAAAGGAGAGCAAGAGAACTGAATAAAGGCAGAGAAGAATTTTAAAATTAGAAACAACCAAAAAAACCTGCAAAAGTTTTACTATGAAAAAACCAAAACAAAACTCCATTTTCATCTATTTGTAAGGGAAGAAAACAGAAAAAACCTGAGCAACAAATATGTCACAGACTTATATTTTTCTTACCCATGGTTCTGACCTAGAGGAGCTTGTAATCTAATTAAAGTCACATAGAAATAAATAAGAAAATGTTAAAGATATATTAAAGATAAAAACATGCCACCTTTGAGGAAATAGCAGTGGGGCAAATAAGAATAAATAATATCAGAAGATTAACAATTTTATTTTAACTCATTTTGATTTTTAAGGTATAAAACAAACACCAGTTTATTGTAGGAAAAATAACAAATAAGAAGGAAAATGAAGCATATAAAAATTATCTGTAATCCCTTAGACAGATATAATTAAAATGTCATGGTAGTTTCCTTCTAATATATTAAATTATTATTTTAACTCCAGTAGACACAGGTTTGGGTTAGGACATATAAAAATTAGAAAAGAACTACTCGATATTCATGGGAGAAACAATAAAAGGAATTTTTAAATAATGCAATTGCTGACATCATATCAGTAAAATTGAAGACATTATCTGGTGATTTTTAGGGGAAAAAAGAAAATAGATGAATATATATTCATAGAGATAAAATCATCAAAGTTAGGGAAAGACTGAGGGCATTATCTCTCATAGCGCTACCCTTTAATTAGACAATTGAGAAAAAGAATTCAAGTGGGGGGGGGGGCATTGATTGCCCACAATCCAAATCAGAGCCCCTGTGTGAGCCAGCATTAGAGCTCAGACCACATGACTTTCCTGAGGGTGAGATCTGTGCCACAAAATTTCTATGTTGATTCTTCTTAATAAGATGCTACTATTATTTATCCTCAATTTACAGATAAGGAAATTGAGAATCATAGCTTCTCATTAATGCATCTCAGGTTGTACAATTTGGGATTTAAAAGGAACAATTTGAATAAATTAATCTGTCCTTGATCATGGTAAATGTTTACATTTCATTGGAGAATGCCCCTGGAGAAATCCTCATCACAAGGTGAGAAGGAGATACTTTCATAAAATAGAACATCCAAAAAATTGGCTTTACGGAAAACAAATGTGTTGTTCCAAGTTTTATCACTGGTGAAAGCTTTCTCTAAATCTGGAGCTGGCCCACAGACCTGCATGCAGGAACACTGACCCTTATAAATAGCAGTTCTCCCTTCTCCACACTTTCCACAAGTTCTCAAACAAGGGCATAATCATGTTAGATGTTTTCAGGACACCATTCACATTTCTTCAAACATATATACAAAACATGTAAATTCAATCCCCCCTGACTCCATCATTTTTAAAATTATTTTTCTTATACTATTTATGTACCACTATTTTTTAAAAATATTTTTAATTGATTTCAGAGAGGAAGGGAGAGGGAGGGAGAGATAGAAACATCAGTGATGACAGAATCATTGATCAGCTGCCTCCTGCATGCTCCACACTGGGGATCGAGCCTGCAACCCATGCATGTGCCCTGACCAGGAATCCAACCATGACCTACCAGTTCATAGGTCAACATTCAACCACTGAGTTGTGCCGGCTGGGCCTACACTATACTTTTAATATTGCATTGATTGGACCAAGAAACTACAAACCTTCAACACGCTGAACTCAGAAATGACCCTCATGCAAGAAAGGGTTTCTTTTTTTTTTTTATTTTTTTAATATATTTTTTATTGATTTTTTATAGAGAGGAAGGGAGAGGGATAGTGAGTTAGAAACATCGATGATGAGAGAGAATCATCGATCAGCTGCCTCCTGCACATCTCCTACTGGGGATGTGCCTGCAACCCAGGTACATGCCCTTGACCGGAATCGAACCTGGGACCCTTCAGTCCGCAGGCCGACGCTCTATCCACTGAGCCAAACCGGTTTTGGCAAGAAAGGGTTTCTAATAAGGAATCAAAGGATAAGCTCCATGGATCTGAAAATTCCTAGAAGCTAATAGCAAAATTTTACCAGAATGAGCATAACTGTTATGGCTTTAGAACTCAAAGAGCTTAAAGATCATTACTCTAGTTAATGCCAGGAACTCATTGAGTGACTCTGGGAATGTCACTTGACTGTTATGCTAAATAAAATTATATAATACCTGGAGGATGCACCTTTAAAGTTATGACTACAAATAAAGTGGGGTGTAAAACCAAGCAACTATTGTTTTTTTGTCTCATTTCCCTAAAGAGAGAGCTTATAAAGTTGTGTGTATGGTTTCATGAGGGTTCTTTTGGGCAAGTTCCATTGCAACTGTGTTATTTAGAGTCTCTACTTTGACACTTTACTTTCTTCTTTACTCATCTTTTAGTATTATGCACTCATTGCTTTTTGAAATTTATTTTATCTTTGGTGTGTTCCAAAATCCAACAAAATTAGGCTAAATATAAATAAAAATAGTTAATATTGCATTTCTGCCTGTTAATGTATGATTGGGAGGTCAGATGAAGTCAGCTAGCTGCAGTTGTCTGGATGACACACAGCCATTTCCTGGCAGATTAAGGAATCTCAGTACATATTGTTTTTAAATCATGGACTCTCTTTTGAGTAGAATGGGAGAGCTATGTGCTTGCTCTGGGGATGTCTTCCAATTTCAAATTATTTCCACCCAGGGAAATAAAGTCCAATTAGTGTGATTTCTTCCCATCAATAAAAAGCTCTCCTGAAAGGATGACAGACACCAAGGACACAGCCAGTATTGCTCTCTGTCAGTCGGATTTGTCCACAAGGACGATACACATGCACAAATACTTTACAGACATCCAGTGACACTTAGCTTACAGCTGGTATTCAGGAGCAATACTTCAGGGACATTTAATAATATGAATTCTATTGGTTATGAGGGGAAGCAGAGCTTGCCACCCCAAAATATGGCTTTGGGGATATTGATTATTCTAAGCTGGTTATTTTAAAGAAAGAATCATGAAAAATATTTGACCCCCCACCCCCCACCTTCCAATCGTCTAAAAGAATTTAGATAGAGGACCTGCTCCAGGGAGGGAGATATCATCGTAGATAAGTATAGTTTAATATGAGATATCATTATAGATAAGTAGGTATTTTAGACAGGAAAGAACCCAGCAAAGCCTCTTCCATCAAAGTCCTCTATATGTCTAATTGTTAAAGATGGCCCAGCAAACATTAATTTACCAAACATTTACTTTTCCATCTCTATGTGAATTGTCTTCTTGCTATTTAATGCCCCAAATTACAACCCCCAACCCTTTCCTTTAGCTCAAAATGGCATATAAATTTTAACTGCCCAATCTGCCCTCCATATTCCTATGGGACCCCCCATTTGTGCATATGTAATAAATTTGGTCATTTTTCTTCTTTAACCTATCTCATGTTAGTTTGATTGTTAGTTTGGCCAGAAGAAGTTAGAAAGGTAGGAAGAAAATTTATTTTTACACCTCCTACAATTATAGCCCTAATTCTGTAGTGAGTTTTCTACAGTAGCCTTTCTGGCATTATTTAGGAATAACTTCTTATTAAGTTATGCTCTTAAATGAGGCTTTGACTATTGGCCTGAACAACCTGAATCTTCTAAAATCTAGGTAACAAGGTTGCAGTCAAGATGGATGATCTCCTAGAAGGAAGGAACCTATAGATTAAGTCCCAATATAAAATAGATTCCTCCCAACTTAGCTGCAGTCAAAATCACATAGCTTTCTCTCTCTACCATTGATCAAGATATTGTGACTCTGGAAAAAGACTTTGGAGGTAGGCGAGGCAGTTTCTTACCTAAAAACTGGATAAATAAAAGTAGTTCACATGCAGAAAAACACCTGTTCTGATTAAATAGAATTCCAGGAGATCAAAATTAGCTAGAGATATAGACATTGTGTGTTCTCTAATCCAACCTCTATGCTTTAATGTTTGCTGCATACCCATGCTGTATAGTCATTTAGAGAATTCTAGAAGACCTACAATGATAGGAAGATCACCATTCCTACATGGCTGGGCAGATTTAATAATTATTTATATATTAATTCATGAAATGTTTATTAAAATGGTAGCTTTTGACAGGCATTCAACTATATAGTGAACTAGAATACACATAAGATATATTCAGGGAGCTCATATACTAGCAGGAGATGCCATGAATCCCTCAATTACAATAGAGTATTCTTTGTTATATTGAACTGAATTCTTTGCCTAAAACTCAATCACTATTCCTGGATTAACCTCTTAAGGGCACATAATATATCCAAGAATCTTCCACAGGTCAAACTCTTCAACTACCATAGTTTTCTTAGGCTTCTGTTTTGCATGTTAATGATCCCCATTTCCATTAATTTATTTCTAGATCCATCAATTCACTCAACAAGTATGTTTTAATTACTATTATGTGCCAATTACTATTGGAGACATAATAAGGAAAAATGTAGACATTGTGTCTGTCTTGATGAAATAGATGACCTACTGTTTTGCATATTATTACTTTTGGGGGAAAAAATTCCCTTGTAAATATCTCTCTACTTACTACTTGAAATAACATTTAGTATTTTTAAAAGTATAGGATATAGCTTCTGCCTTCACAGACTGTAAGGTCATGTAGAACCAAGGGTATCTTCTGTATCCTTGTTTGTATTGTGAATTCCCAAGGAAATTAATTATATGGCAATATTTCTGATTAATGAATTTTTCTGTAACAGCACTTTTGCAGATATAGAAAATATGTGATTATAATTGCAAAAGAGCATTTAACTTAAATTTTTAATAGAACACATATCAAATATTTTATATTGATTTCAGAGACTCTATATAAATCCTGAAAATTTCCCCTGTAATCGATAAATTAGCACAGTTCATTTACTAAACACACAAAATATGATGCTTTATTCCTTTTCCTGGGATATTTTTGGAGAACTTGTGACCTCTGTTTTCCATAGGTCACAATAGAATTGGGATAACTTTTTTCCAACCACATCTCTAATAAAATGCTGACATCTAAAATATGCAAGGAAATCATACAACTCAATAGTAAAAGACAAATAACTCAATTTAAAAATGGGCAAAGGGCTTGAATAGACATTTTTCCTGAGAAAACATACAAATGGTCAATAATTACATGAAAAGATACTCAACATTATTAATCATCGGGAAATGCAAATCAAAACTACAATGAGGTAACATCTCACACCTCCTAGTATATCTATTATCAAAAAGATACACTAAAGATATGCTGGTAAGAATGTGAAGAAAAGTGACCTCTTTTATATTGTTGGTGGGAATGCAAACTGGTGCAGCCCTATGGAAAAGAGTATGGGGATTACTCAAAACTCAAAAATAGAATTACCATATTATGCAACAATCACACTTCTGGTTGTATATCAAAAAAATCCATAATCACTGTCTAGAAGAGATTATCTGTACTTCTATGGTTATTGTTGCATTATTCACAATAGCCAAGCTATAAAAAAACATCTAAGCGCCTGTCAGTAGATGAATGGATAAAGGAAATGTCACACACACACACACACACACACACACACACACACACAATGGAATATTGCTCAACCTTATAAAAGAAGGAACTCCTGCCATTTGCAACAAAATAGATAAACTTGGAGAGCGTTATTCTAAATGAAATTAGCAAGGCAGGGAAAGAAATACTGCATGGTATTAATTATTATATGTGTGGAATCTTTAAAAAACAATGAAACAGCCGAACCAGTTTGGCTCAGTGGATAGAGCGTTGGCCTGAGGACTGAAGGGTCCCAGGTTAGATTCCGGTCAAGGGCATGTACCTTGGTTGCGGGCACATCCCCAGTAGGGGGCGTGCAGGAGGCAGCTGATCAATCTCTCTCATCGATGTTTCTAGCTCTCTGTCCCTCTCGCTTCTTCTCTGTGAAAAATCAATAAAATATTTAAAAAAATAAAAATAAAAAAAAACAATGAAACAACAACAAATAAGTTGAATTCACAGAAACAGAGAATAAATTAGTGGTTTCCAGGAGCTGGGTGTGGAAACAACAGGGAGATATTGGTAGAAGGGCACAACCTTTCAGCGATAAGAACAAAGCCTGAGGATCTACTTGATAGCCTTAGTGGATAACACCGTACACTCTGATTGAAATTTTCTGAGAGAGCAGAAGTTAAGTGTTTCACACACACACACAAAGGTAAATATGTAAAGTGATGATTGTTTTAATTAACTTGGTAGAAATCCTTCATAGTGTGTTCATACATCAAATCATGTTGTCCTCTTTTTAGTACAATTTTGTCACTCATAACTCTGCAAATAAAAAAAAATAGATGTCTGCAAAATCACTAAATTTAAGCTATTTTCTACTTTCAGATTTATACTTTGTATTTATGTATACTACCTTATTTTGGTTAATTATATATTTGACACATGCGGTAAGGGTAGGCAGATAATATTTAAACCACATGTAATCTCTGTTTCACCATTCCAGACTTCAAAAGAAATTTTAAATTATATTTCTATCATTTCTCTCAGTAGTTTTTTGTTGTTGTTAATCCTCACCCGAGGATATATATATTTTTCCATTTATTTTTACAGAGAGTGGAAGGGAGGGAGGAAGGGAGGAGGAGAGAGAAAGAAACACTGATGTGAAAGACACACATCGATTGGATGCCTCCTGAATGTACCTGATTGGGGCTTAGGAGCAAACCTGCGATCCAGGTAAGTGGCCATGACCAGTAACGGAACCTGCAACCCTTTGGTGCATGGGCCACTGCTCTAACCACTGATCAACACCAGCCATGGAATCTCTCAGTAATTTTTAACTTTAAAAAACATCATTTATCATTTAGTTTAATAAAACATTTTTTAAAAGGCTGTAGTAACCAGTTCTGGTTCAGACGCTAATTTTATTCTAATAGACTTAAAAAAATATTGTCTTCCCATGATCAAAAGTAATCTGATCAAAACTGGAAAAAAAATGGGCTACATTCTATAGTTTAGATGATATTCAAAATGGAGTGTGAGTGACAGCTATTTAGTAATATTTTACAAACATATGAAGAAAATTGCATTTTGTCAAAGCACATTTGACATGATCATGTCAAAATATATTGCTTTTCCATTAAATAACATGACATTAAAATATTTTTAAATACTTTTATTGATTTCAGAGAGGAAGGGAGAGAGAGAGAAACATCAATGATGAGAGAGAATCATTGATCAGCCACCTCCTGCACGCTCCCTAATGGGGATAGAGTCCACGAACAGGGCATGTGCCATGACCTCCTGGTTCATAGGTTGACACTCAACCACTGAACCACTTAAGATTTAAGTGTCAAGCCGGGCATGACACTTAAATCTTAATGCACAAGAAGCAACCAATAATTTGAGCTAGTATTAGAGTTTATCATTTCTTTCACTAAAAATATTTTTAGGTAATTATGCCTCAGCCATGGTATTTTACCATTTGAGGGCAGTGAGTAGTCAAAGAGGACACTGACTGGTTTAGATTAGGTTATCATATTAATTCATAACTTTTTCAGTGTATCATTGCTTATTGGTAGGTATTGTTAGGGTTACTGTGACTGATGGTAGCATTTTTTTTGTTACAAGTTTCTCTGCTCACAGGGCATATTGTTGCATTAAGACCTCATAACACTGAGAAATAGGTATTTTGGGTCTCCTCTTATAAATAACCAACTTCAGCTAAGAGAGATTAAATAATGTAACCAAAATAACATGGTAAGAGGGAGCCAGAGCCAGAATTGGAACCTCAGTTATATTGGGAACACTAGGACTTTAAAAATGCTACAGCTGAGGCCCATGAAAGAAGACGGTAGGAAAAACTATGCAACTGGTCATTTTTTCCAACTAACTTTGCTGCAGAACAAATGATACCTGGGTTCACATTTTAAATTGATGCAGCCATGAGTCAATTCAAATTGTGTAAATGAGCTGTGACTCTATAACAGTGATGGCGAACCTTTTGAGCTCGGCGTGTCAGCATTTTGAAAAACCCTAACTTCGGTGCCGTGTCACATATAGAAATTTTTTGATATTTGCAACCGTAGTAAAACAAAGACTTATATTTTTGATATTTATTTTATATATTTAAATGCCATTTAACAAAGAAAAATCAACCAAAAAAATGAGTTCGCGTGTCACCTCTGACACGCGTATCATAGGTTCGCCACCACTGCTCTATAATCTAGAGTTCACTGTCTGTGAATATCTTCAACCCAATTGCTCTGCCATCAGAATGTGTAAATCAACACCATCGCTCCCAAGAAACCAGGTTTAGCCATCATTTCATTTCATCAAGTCATTTGTGCACCTACAGATCCTTCTTTAAATATTTGAGTTCCTAGTAAATGTCAGGCACTTGGGCATGCTCTGTCTTGCCCTGGAGGAATGTATCTCACCTTAGCTGGGCAATAGTCCAGAGGACAAGCCCAGACAAACACAGACCTCACACTCCACTTGTCCAAGTGGTGTTCAAACACCTCTTCTGCGCATTAAAGGTCAATTCAACAAAATCCTAATCTTGAAAAATATTTGTCTGTCAAGTGTAAGCTCTTGAGAAAGAGCTCTCTCTTCCAGGCATTGTTACAACCAATGGAATTGTTTGGCTACAATTCTACATAATGCTTTCCTGATAAGTTAAAACAATGCTTTAAACACAAATTAGTCCCTCTAAACCAACAAAGATTTATGGCATTCATTAAAAAGAGAAAAATCTATAGAAAACATTTACAGATTTACCAGCCATTAAAAATACCTTTCAACTTACTAAGTGAGAAATAAAACCAATCACAAAAGAGAAAGGATTGATTTTTTTAATTATAATGCCATTTTTTTTTTGTTTTATAATATCATTAAACATTCAGGCTTACCAAAGTTACATAATGTGTTGCCTAACTTCAAAATCTGAACCTGTGAAACCCAATTTCACTATAAACCACAGTCCTGCCTTTTCGCTTCTCTTTTGAAGAGAGGAATGAACAAGAATGGGCAAATAAACCCGGGAGTGTTAAACTTCAGAAGATTGTTGTCACAGCCATTTCTCCCAAGGAAAGGTCAACACGTGACAATTATGCAGAACTCCCCAGGACACGGAGCAGAGTGTAAGCTCTTAAATGTATGCACAGTCAGGAGAATATATATTATATAAGTATAAGCTGGCCAATCGTGTGGTTTCTTTTTGGCCTTCTGAAAATAAAACGAAACTGCATGAAAAAAAGCAAAGGGTAGAAGTCACTTCTTGCATACTGATTTCTTACCTTCCAAAGTCTGGTTAGAAAATCAATTGTTTTCACCTGTGTTCATACCTCCCCTCCACCACTTAGACATTTATTCTATGCTTCTTAAACTTGAAGTTATTCCATAAGAATGAGAAAAGCTAACAAAGAAACCTAAACAAATTAAATAGAACCTATTTTCTGACATGCAAATGTGATTTAGCTTAGCCCCACTGAGCTCTTATGCTTTGTTATTATTAAAAATGTCAAGCAATATTTCCCTGCTGGGACTGGAGGTTTTACTCCCATTTTTCAATCTTACTCAAAACCCTTTACTGCATAATTTATAAAGTGCAGCACAGCCATTGTTTGTTGATTTTTAAAACTACAAGCCATGAACCCCATGGTGGCATTTTGCTAAATGGTTTTGCACATATTGGCTTTTGAACATTTATAGAATAAAAGTATATAATGAGAAACCAGCACCCTTTTGGATGATTATTCTCTTGTGTGGAAGCTTCAGAAGTGAAAACAACCTGTCCTCAGGAAGGGAGCAAGTGAGTCCTCCCCCTATTCAATTCATGAGCTGTTCTTCCCTCTTGGGTGGCACAATCCTCAAACTACTTTCACAGTCAAACACTCTCACTCCTCACTCGCACCCTCCCCTTTTATTGAGAAACCCATTGATTAGGGTTTAGGTGGCAAGAACTTGCTGAAAGCTTGAGTGGTGCATTAAATTCTCTGCTTGCCCCCTTACCCTCTGGGGTTCTGTGAGCTTAACAAATTTGCCATGTGTGTTTTCAGCGTGCTAAGGCTTCTGGGGAAAAAAACAACAACAATTCCCTTTGTAATAGGAAATATTTGGAGGGTACTCATGGGAGAAATGAAACAAGATATTTGGGGAAAACAAGAGAGTTGGGGACATGAGTTTTATAAATATATTTTAAAGCAATTGTGTTTTCTTCAATAACTTTTCAGAATAATAGATTAACTTGGTCAAGTTGTTCTGTCAGGGTGGACAGGATAGTTATAAGGATCTGAAGAGATAATAAATGGCCCAAGATGAGTGTTCAGTAAATGTCTGGTATTATTATTGTTTCCCCTTACATAACCGTCACTGTAAATACACGAAGAGGAGTTGGAATAGAATTTCTTTAAGATGAACCTCAATGAGTTAAAAAATATGCTAAAAAATAGAGATTTAGATTCTAGGATCATAACAGAAATTAACAGTCAAAATGGGAGATGGTACTTTATATACACTAAGATTGCTGTAATAAAAAAGACCAAAAAGTAAAGTTTTGTTGAGTATGTGGAGAAGTTAAACCCACATGGATTCCTAGTGGGACTGTAAAATGGTATGACCACTTTAGAACAGTTTGGTAGTTCCTCACAATGTTAAACATAGAGTCACCATATGACCAAGCCATTCCACTTCCAGGAATATATTCAAGAGATGTGAAAACATATGTCTATAAAAAACTTGTATATGAATAGTCATAATAGTATTATTTATAATAGCCCCAAAGTGGAAACAGCCCAAATGTTCAAATGATGAATGAATAAACAAAATTGGTGTATTCATATGATGGCCTATTATTTGGCCACCAAATCAGAACAGTACTGAGGTGTAATTGAATATCTACTGGACTTTGTAGCTATATTGGCAGACTCAGAGAAAAGTCACCATCAGCATAAGCATCTTAAAATGCAAGAGCCCCTGACAAATGAATTACAAGTGTTTGTCACAGCCAAACACCAATGACTAAAATCTGGAACAGAGAAAATTAATGAGTAAATATAAGGTCAATCACTTATTATCAGAGAGCTAGTCTGCTAAATTAAAGTCATAAATGGCCATTGTTAAATTTAAAGGGACTTTGTGTTGCTTCACTTGTATATTAATTTCATACATTTCACAGTGGGAACCCAATTAGTTTCTACTTAATCCAAAAATATTAGATAATTAACTTTAAAAAAATCCAGCCAGATCCTTAATGCATTAATTTATGAAACGGTCTTCCCTCATTTAATTTATTAATTTATTGTATGTTATTTTAATCTATCGACATTAAATAGATCAAAATCACTTTAACTTCATATTAGTAGGAAGCAGAGAGCAGAGGGTCACTGCAATCTCTGTAAGCAAAGAAGCTCAATTTTCAGTGTTGTTTTGATTTGTACCAGATAAAAGAGAAATTGTCACACTTGGCCACTGTCATTCACATATCTTCAAGTTATAAACCTGACATACTAGCTTTCCTCAGGCTGAGAAGCCACAGGCTAATCTTTGGTGCTTCTTTTTTGCTCATAATCATACATCACATTGGACTTCACATTGGTAGGTAGTATAAGAAAAGCTAACGCTGAGAACCAACAGTCTATGTCTGGACGACACTGTGCTGCATTACTGTTGATGTCATTACGGAGCCAGCCTGGGGCAGATAACAAGGCAGATCTTTTACTGCCCTCATGCCCAACTTTCACGTCCACCTCCTTGCCCACCACGCCATGCACCCGCTGCCTTCTTCTCCTTCTTGGCAGCCCCACTTCTCTTCTCCCACTAGGCTTTTGGTATGTGATCTCATTTTTCTGTATCTTGATGTTATATTAGGTTTCTTGATGTTATATTAAGTTTTCACACCGAAGGGTCAATGACTAATAACAAACATGCTAGAAGGAGAAATGCTTCCTAGTTATTCCAATAGACTTTGGTTTTTATCCAGTTTTAGGACCCTGGGGAAGTCCCTTCACCTCTCTAAGCTTTAGTTATACCATCTCCAACATAAATATAATCATCTTTTAGGATTGCCTTGAGAATGAAATATGCTATGCAAAAACCTGACACATAACAAGTGCCATGATAATGCTTTCGACTCCCCCCTACTGACATTCTTTTGCAGAAAACAAACAAAAAAGGGTTTGCGTATAAAAAGTCAGTTCCACTCTCTATCAGGTAATGAGAATATTACTGAAGGGTAAAGGAAGAAGTTACTTGATGTCTGGTACAGATTCTGAGATCTCTGCTTTAAGGATTTCAGTTACAGTTTTTCAGATGAGAGGTGGTGTGGTGTGGGGTTAAGACCTCAGGCTTATTTTTTTAAAAGAAAGAAAGTAGACAGACAATCCTGATTGTGGCATTATCACCTGAGCTTCCTTGAGTAAGTTACTTAGTTCATCTGTAAAACACGGATAACAAAATATCTACTTCATAGATGTGTGTGTGTGTGTGTGTGTGTGTGTGTGCGAATTAAATGACACATTTAAGTGTGTATCTCATTGCCTAGTTTGTATGAAATACATATTTTTATTTTTTAACTAGAGGCCCAGTGCATGGGATTCATGCACTGGTGGGGGGAGTGGCCCACAGGGATTGCCCGCTGTGGGAGCGCAGCTCATCCCAGTCAGCGGAGCAGCACTCCCACTGTGGGAACGCACTGACCACCAGGGGGCAGCTCCTGCATTGTCTGCCTGCCTCCTGGTGGTCAGTGTATGTCATAGTGACTGGTCGACTGATCATTCTGGTTGTTCTGCCATTCAGTCGCTAGGCTTTTATTATATAGGATGGGGATGATAAAGATAATAATGATGGTGATGGTAATAATGAGGTTGGCAATGATGATGTCAGGGAGGGAAAATACACCCAGATTTCAAGAAGGCTTAAATGTTCTTATAAAGTTTTCCATGAAGGAGATTATTTCTACCATTTCCATGGACATTGAATAGGAGCATAGATACAACACACACTGTAAATTTACTCTTTACTGCCGGATAACTGGATGCATCGCCTGTCAACACAACATGAGTTAAATATGAGGAAGGGTTATCAGAGTAATCCACTGAGGGGAAAGCTAGCTGTACTGCTTGCTCTCATTCAGTGCTGCAGGTACTGATGGCTTCGGCATAAATACAGTCAAGGGGAACTTCAGATATTTAATGTGGTCCCTCGAGACTCCACCTGAAATTAAATCCCAGAGAAATGACAGTACAGAGGACAAAGCAGTTGGCTGTTCACAGTAGTTCTTTTAAAAGCAGTTCATCTACAGGAAGGGCACACAGATGTTCAGAGCAGACTAATCATTACAGAAGGTAAATATTAACTTCAGATACATATTACAGTTATTTCTGTCCATCTTGGGAGCCTGTGTCAGCCCATAAAGCATCACCTGCTCTTTGAGTCCATGACAGGTCTGTACCAGACCCCATTTGGTGTTGCAGCCCAAACTACCTACCTTGTGGATCTTCAAATTCCAGTAATATAACTGAAAAAGTCTGAGTCTCTAGAATTGGTATGTTGCATTTAATTTCATTCCCTTCACCTTAAATAGATATGTGTCTTACCTAAATATTACTAAATATATCTCTTAAATAACTTGCGTTCGCTCTTTCCTAAGATGATGATTTTAAATTAGATTCTTCTTCATGAAAATGTTTACAAATTGAGCAATTGTGTATGTTGGAGATTCTTTTCATGTGCCTGGAATCTTTCCAAGCCTCAGAGAAAATCATCTACTGCCGGGGTCCAACCCCAGCAGGTCCAGGGGTCCCCAAAGGTATAGACGGAGTCGGCGAAGAAGGAAGGACATGGAGGCAGTGTTCAGTTGATCAGCAGCCTAGCCAGGATCTCTAGCCAGGATCTCCAGCCAAGTTCTGGTCTGGATCTCCAGCGAAGTTCTGCTTAGGATCTCCAGCCAGGTTCTGTGTCCATGTTCTCTTGCTAGGTTCTCCAGGTTCTCCAGCCAGGTTCTGTAGCCATGTTCCCTCGCTAGGTTCTCCAGCCAGGTTCTGTCCAGGTTCTCCAGCCAGGTTCAGTCACCAGGTTCTAGTCAGGTTCTCTTGCCCATTTCTGTAGTCAGGTTCAGTCCAGGATCTTTTGCCATGTTCTCTCCAGCGAAGTTCTTCTGTCTCTAGTTCTGTCTCTTGCTGTCTTATTGCATCTGTATTTATACCAGTTGATTCAATCCTATCAATCTCTATTACAAAGGTTAGGGCGTTTCTTATCTTCATTCCAGGGAGTAAAGATTATGTAGCTTAAGCATGATTGTTCCTAGTTAAAGTGATTAATTACCCACCTGGCACTAGTTAAGAGGTTTTATTCCCACCTTAACTTCAGGGGAAAATCCCTACCTGGGGAAACAACCTTTCTCAGAGAGGAGACCTTGGTTAAAACACATAGTGCCAAGAAGGTGAGCAAACATATTAAGAACAGTATGCCATATGTGCCAGGTCCCTTGAAACAGCAAGCATGGACCGGCTCCCGGCAAATTCCCCCTTTTTCATTTTTTAAAAGCAGGCATTAAAAAGAAAAACCTGAAATGCTCTCTTGTATCCATTTTAAGAGTAGGATTGGCGCTTTCCGCTATTACCTGAGTCCTGATCTATCACCCCAGGGAGAGCTTGCCAATCCTGCACTTTCCCAGGGTGGAAAGGCTGCAGTGGGGTTAAGGATAAGGCTCCTTGGGCCTACCTTCTCCCATGCCATTACATTTACCTTTCCTTCCTCAGAAAAGCATGGACATATTTCTTGTATAAAATGTTCTGTCTGACTGGGAGTAACCTTAATTCCTCTGCTAGCAAGCATATATGTTAAAAGATCAATACAGAGTCTTTTTTCTTTGGACTCAGTATGGCATATCTTCTCAATCTAAGGATCAATACAGAGTCTTCTTTCTTTGGACTCAGTATGGCACATCTTCTCAA
This sequence comes from Myotis myotis, assembly GCF_014108235.1. Classification (NCBI taxonomy): domain Eukaryota; kingdom Metazoa; phylum Chordata; class Mammalia; order Chiroptera; family Vespertilionidae; genus Myotis; species Myotis myotis. The sequence goes on from NW_023416319.1 coordinate 12,350,363, forward strand.
TCTAAGTTCTGTACTATCCACCTTCTTACCCTACTTATCCTCTATAGGGGGGTCTGCAGTACCCTGGTGGAGTCCTATCCGTCCCGAGTGTGGGGTTCTCAATGGGGGGGGGGCTTACCTAGGGGAATCCTGTTCCAGGGGTTCCCAAAGGTGTGGACGGAGTCGGCGAAGACTATCCACCCTCTTCCTGCGGTGGAGTCCTATCCGTCCCGAGTGCGGGGGGACTTACCTAAGGGGTCCCTGTTCGGGCGCCAGATGCCGGGGTCCAACCCCAGCAGGTCCAGGGGTCCCCAAAGGTATAGACGGAGTCGGCGAAGAAGGAAGGACATGGAGGCAGTGTTCAGTTGATCAGCAGCCTAGCCAGGATCTCTAGCCAGGATCTCCAGCCAAGTTCTGGTCTGGATCTCCAGCGAAGTTCTGCTGTTTATTGTCTTGTTACATCCGTATTTATACCAGTTGATTTTAATCCTGTCAATTTCTATTACAAAGGTTAGGGCGTTTCTTATCTTCATTCCAGGGAGTAAAGATTATGTAGCTTAAGCATGATTGTTCCTAGTTAAAGTGATTAATTACCCACCTGGCACTAGTTAAGAGGTTTTATTCCCACCTTAACTTCAGGGGAAAATCCCTACCTGGGGAAACAACCTTTCTCAGAGAGGAGACCTTGGTTAAAACACATAGTGCCAAGAAGGTGAGCAAACATATTAAGAACAGTATGCCATATGTGCCAGGTCCCTTGAAACAGCAAGCATGGACCGGCTCCCGGCAATCTACTGGGGAAATCTTCTAGGCTCTGTAACTGAGAGTTACAACCACCTTGTCCATCACCACCTAATCCCCTGCCTGACCTTGAGGTGGGCATCCTGTGATATGTAGGTCTTGGAGCGAGACCAGCCTTGCCCAGGAATAATTTTTTCTGCTGATAGCATTATACTTTCATTATGACTTTATTTACTTCCAGAGGGAATTTGTACAACCCAATTTCAACTTTTCCAGGGAATGTTATGGTGTCCAAACTTAATATTATAGAAAAAATAATGATAATATGGAAACAAACTTGTTTTGTTTCCTCAGAAGATTAAAAATACTAGACCAAGGCAAACAAGCCACTTGCTCCTCCTCACAGTTTCCCACCAGGCACCTCCTCCCATTGATGAGTTATTAGAGAGGTCAGGAGAAAGGAGGTGATAAAACACCTACTCACCGCAGACCGATCCCCTTGATGGTAGCAACCTATGAACCTGGCTAGTATCACAAGAGGCTTTGAGTGATTAAAAACAAGGACTCGGTGCTTTGAGAAATTTACATTAAACAAAAGTAAAATTTACCTTAAACAAAAGTGAAATTTAGCACCAAGGCCGGGACCAAGGTTCTCTGCAATGATGGTTTATGTTGATTGCTGTACAAGGAAAACCAGCAGAGAGGGTGTTAGAGTTAAAATCCAGCTTGCACCCCATGCACTGAGTACTGTGCCCATAGGATAAAATCTGGCCAGAGGAGGTGCCCTTTTAAAAATTAAAGATAAGGTAGGAGCTAGTTCAGGATCTGGGTCAATACACTCCATCCAAAGTCAATTACTAAATTGCTGAATTTTAAATTAATATTCCTGTTTAGAAATGTTTTTATTGATTGGAGAGAGAGAGAGAGAGAGAGAGAGAGAGAGAGAGAGAGAGAGAGAGAGAAAGGGAGAAGGAGAGAGAGATAGAAGCATCAATGAGAGAGAAACATGGATCAACTGCCTCCTGCACTCCCCCTACTGGGGATCAAGACTGCAACTTCTTGGCGACACTAGCCAGGCTAAATTAATATTCTTTAATACTGTGTGTGTGTGTGTGTGTGTGTGTGTGTGTGTGTGTGTTGCACTGTGGGTGTGAAAAGATTAATCAAACAGAAAGGGTAATTTGATAAATGCAAGGAACACTAAAGCAGAATTTCACATAAAATAGAGCCGTTATAATGTTTGTTCTCTCTCTCTCTCTCTCTCTCTCTCTCTCTCTCTCTCTCTCTCCTCTCTCTCTCTCCCTTCCTCCCTCCTCCATCTACTTCTCTCTAGATATTAGCTTCATGTTTCTATAATTTCAAATACTTTTCCCACATATTCAAAACTTAGGACTACAAGTGCACTCCAGGTTCACAATGTACAGCTTCCTCCCGGACAGGTGGAGATTTCAATGTCTTTCTTTAGTCTACGTCCCCAAATCTCAGGGAAGAGACTCATTGGATAAATTTGAATGCATTAGTTTGCTAAGGCTTCTGTAAGGAAGTATCACAAATTAGGTGGCTTAAAACACAGAAATGAATCGTCTCACAGTTCTGGGAGCTAGAAGTCCACGATCAGTTCTTAGCAGGTTTGGTTCCTTCTGACAGCACTAGGGAAGGATTGGCTGCAGGCTTCTGTCCTCAACTTGTGGATGGCTGTCTTCTCTCTGTGCCTCTTCTATGATCGTCCCTCTATACATGCCACTCCCATTTCCTAATTTCCCCTTCTTATAAGTAACATCAGTCCTATTGGGTTATGACCTATTCTAATGGCCTCACTTTAACTTGATTAGCTCTGTAAAAATCCTATTTCCAAATGAAGCCACACCTGGAAGTACAGGGAGGTAGGGCTTCAAATCATGAATTTGGGGGCGGGGTACAAAGCAACTCATAACACATGCTCAGGAGCAAACTTTGCACAACTCCCATGAGTATGATTGGCTAACACCTCACAATAGCTCCCTATCCCTGAGAACTGTTTCAAACAGAAGCTGCCTTGCTTGGAACAGTACTCTTTCTCACCAAAGGACTAGGTCAGTCACAGACAGAGTGGCTGACATGGAGGCACAAAAGCCCAGCCTCCTTGCCTCAAGGTTGGGCCAACAGTGTGTTACAATTTAGGCTCTAGAGCTTCTCATGGATTCTGACTGTGATTTGGTGGCATCTTTAAGAGTTTTGTGCATTTAGTTCATCTTTACTCAATTGCAAACTCCTTTCTTTTATAATAATTATAAACTTACATAATAATCATTAGCAGTAGCACTTTTAAACAATGATTACCCTTTTTATCCATTAGATCTTGCAGCACAAAGCTGAGTGCATTATTGGTAAGTACATATTTGGAAAGAGATCTTGTTAAGATGAGGCTTCAGCACACTGAGCAAGCACAGTGAGAAAAACCACTGAAATCTAGGGCACTGATTTCTATGAGATGTAAATGGATTCCTAAAGACTGAATAACATACTAAGAAATGGTATCAAGTGGAAGGTTAGAAATTTACAGTTGTTGCCCCTCACCCATGGTTTCTCTTTCTGCGGTTTTAGTTCCCTGAGGTCAACCTCTATGCAAAATTATTAAATACAAAATTCCAGAAATAAACAATTCATATATTTTAAGTTGTGCACTGTCCTGAGTGATGAGATGAAATTTTTCTCTGTCCCACTTCTTCTAGCCTGGAATGTGAGTCCTCCCTTTGTCCAGCATATCTTCACTGTATACGCTCTCCACCCATGAGTCACTTAGCCATCTCAGTTATCAAATTGTCACTATATTGTTGTGCTGTGTTCATGTAACCCTTATTTTACTTAGGAATGACCCCAAAGTGCAAGAGTTGTGATGCTGGCAATTCAAATATACCAAAGTCAAATAATAAAGTACTTCCTTAAATGAAAAGGTCTGCATGTATAGGAATAAAAACATAGTATTTATAGGGTTTGGTGCTATCCTTGGTTTTAGACATCCACTGGGGATCTTGGAATGTATCACCCACAGATAAGGGAGACACAGTTTTTGTAAGAGGAGGGACACTGCTTTGTCATCATAGAACACTACATTGTGATGAAACTTAGATTAAGAACAAAATTATCCTATCCTCCCTCTTCTCTGATTAGAGGGTATCACACTGGACAAAAACTTTCACGTGCTAAGGGGAGGTGTTTGCTTTTTTAACAAGACGAAGGAAGAGTTTGCTTCAACACAGAATTTCATCTTTGTCAATTCAGGCATTGAAAATGGCTAGCATAATGGTTCACTAAGTGAAGTGATGCACATTTTGAATTTCTGAAAAGAGTTATGGAACACATTTAAAAGACACAATAATCATAATCTGTATAACAAAATGCTACAGAAAGTCATTCCATGGAGAGAACCTGTTTCAGTGAACTAATTCTGAAAATTTATCATTACCATATTTATTATTAGTATGGAAATAACACTCCCAGAGAGACTAAAAAGAGCTTATTGTCTGAAATAAGATAATGTCTCTCCTAGATTCTTGTCTATATAAATTCCTGAATTTAATCTTGATGGTACTTTCTTACATTTGTGTTGTCCTTTACAATATAAAAAGCTTACTATCAGAGAACTTTTGTTTCTGGCCAAGACAAGGTGGCCTTCTTCCTTTACCTTGACTAAAGAGCCCTGGGCATAAGATAATGAGCAAGCATAGGGGTTCCCTTTAATATGAAAAGAAGGCGGACTGTCTAGGGAACTTAAGACTTGAGGAACAACAGGGCGATGAGTTTTCTGGGTGTTCCTATTGCTTCCCATATATCCTGGACAGGGTACTGCAGTAGCCTCCAACCCAGTACTGTTGACAGGCACAGAAATATATTTTAAAATTCTACAAGAAAAGCCTATCTCCCATATCAAAAGGACCAGAAAATGGGTGGCCTAAAAAATTAGCAATCACCAAACTCCTCCAGCCAAAGACCAACAGAAAAACCATATCCATATACCACGTCAATCGCTTCAATAAGCTGAGTTGGAACTGACCTCCTTCCCATCTCCAGAGAAGCATCCTGTGGAAGTAGGCAGTGGAGCTCCCGGTTCTCTGCCCACTGGTATCTGTGGGACTGAGCAGGGAGCTGATTAAATTAAAGTGGTATTTCTAACCCCTTGCCCAAGTAGTGTCAGTAGGGCTGAGGGGAGAGCTGATCTCCATCTCTTGCCTAGTGGTAGTAGGGTGTATTCAAATTTCCCAGCAGAGGCCAGCAGCAAGTTGAGCCTCCACTTCCACCCAGATTTAACAAGGAGCTGAGAAATGAGGTTAGTTGGAACTGTGTTACTCATCTTCTCCCTCAGTTCAGTAAGGCTCAGGTGGAGCTGAGCTTCTGCCCTCAACCTGCAGCATAGAGTGATATGAGTCACCTTTTTTTTTTCCCCCTCTTCTCTGGTGTCAGCTCAGCACAGTAGAGAACTGAATTTGGTCCCACACTTTTACCAGGAAGGAATTAGTGAATAGAGGTGGGAGCAAAACTTCCACTTGATCCATTTGCAATGAAGCAGCACTTCTCTTTTGCCAGTGGGGTTGGGGTGGGCAACAGGAGAAAGTTGAACATGCAGGTTCACCTGCCCTCAATAGTGGGAATGCAGGATACAGAATCTCAACGTAATATCCAAACTGTACATAACACAATAAAAAAAGCACTCATTGTAACAGAACCCAGGAAAATAATATCTTGAACAAGAGAAGATCAACAGATGCCAGTAGTGAATGAATTAGATGTTAAAATCATCTGACAAATATTTTAAAGCAGCCATTCTAAGAATGTATCAATGCACAATTACCAATTAACATGAAACTAAGGAATAAATAGAAAATTTCAAACCATAAATATGTTATAAAAAGGAACCAATTAAAATTATAGAAATAAAAAATTCAATTAAAACAAAATAAAACATGCTGGATGAGCTCATTAGTGGAAATGACAGATAATGGAATCATTGAACTTGAGGACAGAGCAATAAAATTTACCAAATCTGATTAACAAAGAGAAAGATCATAAAATAATTAAGAGTATAAGGGTCCTGTGTTATAGTAACAAAAGAGCTAACATGCATATCATCTGAGTCCCAGTAGTAGAAAAGAAAGAGATAGCAAGACAGAAAATATATTAGAAGATATAATTACCAAAAACTTTCCAAAATACAGCAAGTCCTCAGCTAACATTGTTTTGGTCAATGTTGCTTTGTTGTAAAGTTGATGAGTTGCCATAGAAGCTTAACTATTGTTTATACCAATTAGCCCATGGTAAAATTGGTTTTATTATATGTGTTTATACTTAAAGTTGCAGAACCTACTAACAATATTAAGTGAAGACATGCTGTATAGTGAAAGACAGAAACCTACAGATTCAAGTGAACTCCAAACAGAATAAACTCAAAGAATATACTTAAACTTCTGAAAATGAAAGACAAAGGAAAAAACTTGAAAGTACATTACTTATAGTGAAACATTAATTAGGATGACAGATTTTTTTCATCAGAAAACACACAGGTCAGAAGGAAGTAAAACAACATTTTCCAAGTAGTGAAAAATATTAGCAACCATGATTTCTATATCTTGCAAAATATACCCTTCAGAAATGAGGGAGATATCAAAACATTATCAGACAAAAGAAAACTAAGAACTTACAGCTAGCATACCATGGTCAATGAATAGCTAAAACATGTTCTCTAAACAAAAAGAAAATAACAGAGGCATAGCATCTCAGAAAGAAAAGAACATCAGAAAAGGCACAATAGGAGTTAATATATTATCCTAATCTATTTTTCATGAGTTTCTTAAATGATATATTATTGTTGAAATAAAATTTATAATGCCATATGACATGTTGCTCAATGTATGTAGAGGGAATAATTATATTGAAAAAATGGGGATAGTAAAGGGACCAAAATGGAAACAAGACTTCTGCATTTCAATCCAAGTGGTAAAAGCATATTCATTCTCACTTAAACCTTATGAAAAAAAAATAAAGCCAAGATTATTAATCACTTCCACAGAAGAGCAAAATTAGGCTTAAATATATTTTATACTTGTCAAAGCCAATATATATATATATATATATATATATATATATATATATACACACACACACACACACACACACACACACACACACACACACACATACAAGGTGCCTATTTTTCTGAATTACCAGCAATTCTAAGTCAGTGGAATCTGAATACAAAGAGATTTTTTTTTTCCTTTTTAAGCTGAGAGTGTAATAAATTCAGTAGTTTATTCAGGCTTTCTACTCAATCCCGATGAAGGAGCAGGTTTACAACTCTGCCACAGAATGATGGAGGAGCAAAGACTGCATGGAGGTGTGTGTTCACACACAACAAACATACCATATACACACATATGCGCATCCCTAGATTTATCTATATAGATGATATCTTGGAGATCTTTTCATCTTTACACATACATCTGCTTCAAACTTATTAATTGGCTACAAAATTACTCTTTGTCTTCACATATTTTAATCTGTTATCTACTTCTCTTTGGTGGAATTGTTAGAAAAAGTCCAATGATTATTGTGTAGATGACAAGAAGGCAAAAAAATCCACAGAAATGGTTGGAGATGTAAACAAGAGCCTTGATCACACAGGGCCTCAAAGATCAAGGTAAGGAATTATAATTTTATTGAATATACAATACAATGATATCTGAGAAAATATGTCCCTGTGTTTCACTAATATAATCAACCCTGCAATAAACATCTTTCTATAAATCTTCGTGCACATGTGCAAATGTGTCTTCAAGAACAATTGCTAGAAATGAAGTTATAGAGCCAAACAATTTGCACATTTTTAAAGTTGATAGATATTGACCAATTGTTTTATGAAAATGTTTTGCAGAGATTCAGCTGAAGTGTCTGAGAGCCCCCATCCAAGTTTAGCTACCTCGTTATTATAAAGGGCTTTAATGATTGTGAACTGTTAGGGAGAAAAACAATTACCTGCAATTGCTCCTCCTACTAGGGCTAGGCTCTATATTCAGCATGTAATATCAAAATTGCATGTTGTTAAAATTATCCTGGAAACTCTCCTGAGCCACCCATAATACTCCACATACGCAGTTGGAAATGCACAGCCCTGCACAGTAACATATATGCACCCTGAGGTGAAAGAACCACTGAACCAGATAAAAGGAAGGAGCAAAAAAGTCCCCATGCTGATGTCTGGGAACTCAAACTATTTTGCCAAAAAAACAACAACAAACAAACAACAACAACAAAAAACCACACAAACTGTCAAAACTCTGGCATTTTTCCTTGATCAGTGGAAGGATCTCCCACACCCTAATTGTTATGTCCAGGTGAAAAGTGACCCACATTCTACCCCTACATGGGACACCACAGCGCCTTGAAAACACCTGTATAAATGAGAAGTCTCTATGCACCCTTAGTACAGCCTGTGCCTTATAAAATAAGTTATGCATCACGTTAAATTCACCCTGTAGCTCATGGTGATGCAGGGTAATTTTTGCTCTGGGCAACTACTGAGATTATAATGAGCTTCACCTCTATTCACTCCAATGAAGAGAAAACCTTAACATAAGCCCCTCCATGAAAGAGATACAGGTCTGTGGGAAGCTCTTGGTCAACCAGGATAGGAGGGCAATGTGCTGCTGCAGGTGTTCATTAAGCAGAGTCCCGGAAAGGTGGCTGTTAACAAGGCTGCCTTTCAGAGGGACGGGAGTGAGGCTGGAGATACGATTATTCATTCACATAGTCACATGGACCCCACCTCCTACCTGCTCCCAGGGATCAATTCAAGCTTCCTCTGTTAGAGATGGATTAATCCAAGGCAAAGATTAAAATATGTGGTTAGAGCCACATAGACCTAGAAAATGTCAGTGTGGATAGGGCCTTGCTACTGAAAATTGTGGCCCAACATAAATGCATGGCCTATTGAAGGTAGCATTACACAGAAGGAAAAATATATCTCCATGATTAATCTTCCTGTTACAGATGTGATTGTTGCTAATTCATTTTATTTTACAATGTTCCTAAACGTAAGGAAGAGTGAAACCTTACACAAAAGCTACTCTCTCTTCCACACATTAATGCCTTCTTTCATGTGCTTTTATTTAGTTTATTTTTTTTAATTTTCTTAGTTGTTCTTTAAAATGTTCATGTAAAATCAATTTTATATACTTTGTTCAGATCAAAAAAACCAAACAAACAAAAAACACCAAAAAACCCAAACAGCAGAAAAAGCCAGATGCCCGATAAGAACTTGACATTCACACCACTAATGTGTTCCATTTAAACATTATATAGTGTGAGTGGAATTGAGTTAATGATCTATTGGGGGCAAGATATGGCATATATTCTTCACCTTGTAGCAATCCTGCAATACCAATTCTCACATTCTTATGATCATTTTATAGGTGAAGCAACTGAATCCCAGGCTGTTTAAGATAATCAGTCAAGATTAGCAAGTAAATAATTAAAAGGGATTTAAACTCAAGTCTGTTATTTCTAAAGTGTACAATCTTTCAACTCCTACATATCACCCCAACATACAAAGTTAGGAATCGTGTCTTCTGCAATGCTTCTGGGTTTGTTTTTGTTTTTGGATCAGAAGTAGGCGTAATCTCACTAATCTAGCATCTCATAAATAGAATTAGATTTCACTCAATTGTGAGTAATATAGAGGGAAGACCCACCTGTCTATAACATGCTGGCTTTTAAAATTTTCACATAAACTTCATAATAGTTCATAAGGAAAATATAAAAGAATCTTACAACCCATTTTTATAAAAATAGGAAAACTTAGCAATCCAATGAACTCCTGAATACTACAAGGTGAGTTAATGGAAGGGCCAGCCTGGTAACCAGACCTCCTACCTCCAAATGCAGATCTCTTCCTGAGGCATGATGCTGCTCAGACTCCCACAGATACTGACATTTTTGACATTAGGTCCTTTTTTCTCCTCCTCAAAGAAGCTAAATTTGTCTCCGTCACTCAAGATAGAAGGTGGGAGGTCAATGTGTTCTACCACCAGGCTCACAAGCTGGTGATCCATCCTGGGCTCTTCCCCTGCCGCCTCCTTCTCTCAATCCCTCCTGCCCAGAAAAGGGCCCTGGAAGAGTTCTGATGGGCCCATGCTGGGAGCTGGCTCAGGATGCTCGGCTGCTTCCAGCAGCTCTGTGGGGACCAGTAGCAGCGGGAGAGGTTCCCACTGTGCCCTGTTTGAACATTGATCTGTTTACTGTATGCAAGCTTAACCTGAAAGAATTGGTCTCTGGGTCTTGCAGGTCCCAGGGACATATATTTAGATAAATAAGCTAACATTTGTAAAGAGCTTTACAAAGTTCTACCACATCCTTAATTTAATTAAATTCTGAGCCCAACCCAACATGTATATACCTGCATTTTGTGATATGAGGAAACTGTGTAGTGATGAAATAACTTGAGTTGACTTAATTTGTGTCATTGAGCCTCTGGGATCCCCTACCCCTTCCCCCATATCACTTTTTTCCCTGTTTACTTAATGACTTCACATTATCTGCCTAAGCCTCAGTGGTGGGAATTTCCCCAGGATGAATTCAGAGACCTTACCTCTCAGTATTTCAGGCATCAGGTAGTGAGTAGCTCTTGAATGCCACATGAGAGCCCTCCCAGGATGGAGACACCTCACAGGGAAGAAGAGGCTGGACCACTCAGACATGGGCCCCCTTTCTACTCTGTGGGAAGTAGTGGGTGGGGGTAAGCTTTGTCTTCATGCTTAGTGAATACCCATGTGCACTCTCGAATTTTCAATCTCATCTCCTCTCCATTTGCTAGCATAGGCCAGCGCCCCCTCATTGCCAAAGCACCAACTGACCTCTTTTATGTTAGTTCATTCTAGAAGCTTTCAGTTCCTAAGTAGTTTTTGAATTTATTTTTGTAGAGAGAGGAACTTGTATGTGAGAAGCAGGATGGAAGGGAGGTGATAGAGCAGTAGATTTGAGCTTATTGCTATGCCCTTTACAATCAGGGGCTCTCCCATGAAACTTAGTCTATTTGTATGAGTCCTGGGACATCCACTATATTACCTCTTCCAAGCAATTGCAAAAGAAGCTGTCTGCCTTGACCTTCTATGTTTTGATCATTTATATTATTCTACAATTTCAGTCACCACTTCCTAGATTCCTATAAATTTTCTAGCTCTTTACTTTGTTAAAAAGCCCAACTTCTCTTTCTGGCTTAGTGAATTCATTGCCAATGTCAATTCTTCAGGTTTGCCTCACCTCTGTCTGGGTATTTTCAGTCTCACTACTCTATTCCAACAACTTTATATAAAATATTCCTTTGGTAAAATCTGATTTTAAAACACCTTAACCACAACCACCTCCCAAACAAGAGAGAAACAAACCATAAGACTTTTGGAGAGTTACTCCTCCTCAGTAGAACTTACTTTCATCTAAAAAGTGAGTGAGTTTGATTACATTACTTATTAGGAAGGAAGAAAGGCAAGAATACATAAGATGGATAGCCAGAATCTTAGTGGTGGAATTAAGTTTAGGGAAAATAAGACTTATTTTCTTCCATTGTACCTACCGAGAAATGATGATGTCAATAGAATTTAGATGGTATCGATCATGGACTTCATTAAGAATCATATGAAAGTGATGAACACTTAGAAGAAGGTGCATATACATATAATTGTAAACATATGCATATAATTTCATGAAGCCTTCCTAACCTGACAGTGGTACTCAGCTCATGACTCAATGCAATTGTTTGGGCCACACATTTGGTACTTAATTTAGAAAGCATGTTTATATGTCATAGAATCATCTTGAATTGTGTCTAGTTGTTTCCTGAACAGTAAATTAGAGTTTTTAACTATGGAATTTGCTGAATAAATTTACATTGCCATATGTAGGAAAAACGACCAGTAAGAAATGTTCAAACATCAAAGTCAAATAAATTATCAACTTTATGGCAAAGTTACAAATTGACATTCAACTCATTCATTTTCATGAAGTTAATAAAACTTTTTATTAAATATATTTACCAATCATCAAACAAAAATCACTTATCACATGGATAATTCTATTTTTACTGTGGATAATATGATCTCCAAGTTGAGGGTTTTGATGATTGAGTTCAACTTCTCATCCCAAGATATTTGAAGTTGATAAATTATCAGGTTAGGTTTTATATTAAACTAGCAAAGTGCAAACTAGAGAAAAACAGAGGTACCTCTGTGCATGGGTGATAAATGATTGTGCATCTAAAATATCATTATAATTTCACAGAATCATGAAACATAGCTAATATAATTAATCATAAAAACATACCAGATCTTCTGAATAGAGTTAAAGGGAAAAAAAGTAAACACAGCAATATTCCAAAACCTAATAAAGGGTGTTTAAAATGTTGCTTTAACATTATTGTTTTCGGGTGACTTTATATTCTTATTTAAAACCAGTCTCATTATATTCCATAATATAATGTGCATTATAATTCTCACTAAGGTAGAGAGATTTAGGCCAAAAACTGCAGAGATTATCTGGAGGACAAATAAGTGAGAATATATCCAAATGTCAGAAAACTCTTAGGCCCATAGATGTCTTTTTCTTAACATGTTCAATAAGAAAGGCCAGTGGATGCTGAATCGTTAGGCAGTATGTGTAAAGGAGTTGTCCAAATAATTCATGAAAAATTCACTTATGAAAATTCACATATGTCTCAGTTCACCCTAGAGCAGGGGTGGGCAAACTTTTTGACTCGAGGGCCACAATGGGTTCTTAAACTGGACCGGAGGGCCGGAACAAAAGCATGGATGGAGTGTTTGTGTGAACTAATACATGTTAACACTGCTGCTGGTGAAGGAGTGGAGGGGAGAGCAAGAGAACGCTCTGCTCTTTCGGCTCCGCAGGCCGGATACAACAGCCGAACGGGCCGGATCCAGCCCGCGGGCCGTAGTTTGCCCATGGCTGCCCTAGAGTAAGGGGTTCAAATTGGTAATTATACAGAGAAAACTTCTCAAGATCTTTGACTTGAGCATCATTCAGAATTTAAGTGGGTGAATAAGTAGGGGGAGGTTGGTCAAAGGGGACAGATTTCCAGCTATAAGATGAGTATGGTCTGAGTATTCAATATATAGCTTGGTGACTATTGTTGATTATACTGTATAACACTGTTATGCTACCCAAGCATGTCAAACTCGAGGCCAGTGGGCCACATGACTCTTTTATTTAAACAGGCATGTGACCCGCCTACTGTGAATTTGACATGCTTGTGCTACGCTATACAATCTATCATCTGATAAGTTTTTTCAGGAGCCAATGGAATTTATTTGTCTGACCATCAGAGGACCCTTAAAAAGTGAACTGACAAAGATTTTATAAAAATAATACATTTTATATTTTAAACCTCTCTTATTTTGTGCAAAAAACAATATTCTATAATGGAAAACACAAGCTTTCAATATCACTTGGGATGCAATATCATTTACCAGTATCAGCACTAAAACCATCACATAAGAAGACACTTTAGTCTTCCACATAAGAAGAGTTAAAAGTTGGGCAGGTTCTTGTGTTCATGGACTCAAACACTCAGTGATATATATTCTCAAAAACCAGGTTATTTTCATTTCTCTATTGTCTATTCCTAAAAATGTGTTCTCTGGAATGGTAGCAAAAGGCCAAATCAGATATTACACAGTAACAGCCTCTTCCTGGGGCTCTTTCATTCTATTCTAACTTTTCCTGATTTCATTTTACCAATCCAAATTGGCCTGTTGTTGTAGCATGGTGTTTCTCAATTTCACCCAGGGTTTCAGATGATCTCCTTTAGTCAGAAGATGTATGCAACTGGACATGTTCCATTTCACTAACTGACTTCTGTAAAGTGTATTCAGAAACCTGTCATGCTTTTAACATTTCCTTCAATCCTCCTATTTCTTTGTCTTTTACTTCTATAGCAAATTGGTATTTTCCTTTTTCTTCTTCCAAGACACAATCTTCACTCACAGCTGCTTTTTAAAAACTGTCATTGCTTCCTTGTTTGCTTTGCTAATGTTTCCTTTTGATGCCGCATAATTTCCTTTTGCCGTTTATGTTGTTATGTTTCCACAATAATTTTACCCATCTGCTCTTCATATTAAGTTTCTGCTTCCTAAGACATAAAGCACCAAGGACTGATCATGCTATAGTTGATCATATTACATAACACAGTTATTCTATATAACATTGTGTTATATCATTGAAAATAGTGAAGAAAGTAAAACTTCCATGTTCTCATGTACATTTCAATACAGGTGCATATATTTCAACATATATGTATATACCAATATTTGAGGGGATGGATGTGTTAATTAACTAGATGGGAAGAATGCTTTCATAATGTGTATCTTTAACAAATCATCACAATGTATTCTTTAAATATATTAAAGTTTTATTTGCAGTTATATCTAATAAATATGAGGGTGGAGGGTAGAATTTAAGTGGTCCAAAGACCAATTTTGATGTAGGGAATTCAAACTCAGAAAAATGCATGTCAATTCCAGACCAGTATATAAAGGCATATACATTTCTAACTCCAGCTGTTACACCATGTCACTGGATGGTCTGGGGAAAACCATAGGCTTAGAATTGGTACATAGCTTATATCTATATATATTTACCAGGACTTTTTATTTAAAATGAGAAAAAGACAACCCCAAATAGCTTAACAGTAAAACAAAACAAACAACAAAGGGAAATTTATTTATGCCCAACAAAACTAGGACATTGGAGATAGATCTTTCGTCACAACTGAATTCAGACACTGAAATAATATCAAGGGGGCTTCCTTTTTACTCCTCACTGCTAAGACAGGTATATCATTACATCAACAACAGCAACATACTTACATATATCCTAGAATCTAATAGAAGCAAGATAGCAATTGATTCAATGGTCTTTATAACATGCTTTCATCTTTAGATTCAGATTCTACTAGTAGAGATTCTAAGCTCACTAAAATCCAGCATGCAGCGTATTTCACAGTCACAATATTTTGAGTTAATTCTTTTACATTGATGTTTTAAATATCATTGAGTCTGGCACACTGTCTTAGTTTTATACTGTGCCCTAAAGACTCAGCTAGAAATTTAGGTTGAAATCAGTACAAGAATATTTTAGGGACACATTGAGATGTAGACCCACATAATCCTGGTGGCTCTAAAGGAAGTATCATAAGCAGATGCTTCCTTACCAATTCACTTACTAGTAGCTTTTCTGAGCCTTAACTTCATCATCTGAAAAAAGGGATAAGGAGGTTAGCACCTGCTTCACAGGTGAAGGATATAATGTATGTAAACTACTTAGGGCAGTGCCGAGCACAGAGAAAAAAAAATACTCTAATTCCGTTCCCTTCCCTAAGCCTCACCCTAACCCTGAAGTGCCTACTTATTCAAAAATATTTACTGAGTACCTATCATGGACCAGATACTATGGCAGACACCAGGAATTTAAAGATGAGTAATACATGTTCTATATTGTTCAAGCTCATAAAATCTAGTGAGATGAAAGGAGAAAAAAAAATTATTAGAACCCTGATGGGAGCATGCTCTAAACCTTCCATGATGTCCTGATAATCAATCCTCTCTCCCATGATAACTTTATAAGAAAACCTGTCTAACTGAGAATGAGTTCTCTCTCAGGATGCAACTTGGTCCTTTCTACAGATACTTAATTGACAAGCTGCCTCTAACATATACAGGGTGTAGCAAAAATAGGTTTACAGTTGTGAGTACACAAAACACAGAGTTTCTTCTTATATTATTACCAGAGGCCCCGTGCATGGGACCCCATGGGAGATGTCCGCCTGCCGGCTTAGGCCTGCTTCCCGGCAGGCGGTCATCCCTGAGGGGTTCTCAGTGCTGCTACAGAGGCGGGAGAGCTCCCACCACTGCTGCTGTGCTTGCCAGCCATGAGCCTTGCTTTTGCCTGAGCGGTGCTCCGCCTGTTGGAGTGCACTGACCACCAGGGGGAAGCTCCTGCATTGAACATCTGCCCCCGGGTGGTCAGTGCACCTCATAGTGACAAGTCATTCCACCATTCAGTTGATTTGCATATTAGGGTTTTATTATATAGGATTTATTAATTATTGTATTATTTTCCATAGGAACAGCTGTAAACCTACTTTTGCCCCACCCTGTATAAAAGACAATGGTAAGACAGAGCATAAAAATAAAAATGCTGGTCTCATTCTAAAATAGGAATTCAGAGGATGATCAAATGTGGAGCTGACCCAGCTCTTTAAATATACCCTGGTGTCATATATGTCTTGGGGCCAATTATTTACTCACTTGCTAAGAGGAAGTCAACAGAATTATCTGATGGACCCAGAAAAAGAGGACCCATATAATGTATAGTCAACTTGAATTGCATTCATTTCTTCCAAACATAAAGTCCTGAAGTTGGCAGCAACTTCAGGTCCTGAGGATATTTGATATGTCACTATCATGAAGCCAAAGTGTGTATTCAGCCTCCTTGAATATGAACTGGTGGAAACTGTATTTGAACACTCAGCGGCTGGGCTGAAATGGTTGCTGTGGTATTGAGTTTCTAAATATAAATATAATAATTCTGTGGACATTGCTAAAGAAACTTTCCGCCCCTTAACTTTAAATGTTCTGCCAATCACAAGGGGCAATGAAGAGAAGTATTCAATAATAGTGAATAGGAAGTGATTTTCTCAATTCACAATTTATTTATTAGCTTTAATTGGACATCTGTTTAGTAAAAGAGACTACTAGATTATAATAATAAGAGAATATCAATCATGTATATTATTCCCACCATTGTATTCCTGAAACCCAGTGCATTCCCTGGGATATTACTGATGCCCAGTAATAAACTCCCAATATACATCATGACACTTAGAGAAGAGTTTTCTCTAACTAGCTGTTCACTCTGTGACCTGCTTCTCTCTTCACAATCTGGACAGCTATCTTATATAATAAAAGGCTAATATGCAAACTGTCCCCTCAACCAGGAGTTCAACCAGGGGGTGGGGCCAGCCTGCCAACCGCCCATAGCCCCTTCCCCGGCTGGCCCAGCCTGATCGGCCCTGATTGGGGTGGGCTGGCCAGATCCCACCTGTGCATGAATTTGTGTACCAGGCCTCTAGTCTCTATATAAAGTACTACTTAATACCACCATCTTACTATTCTAATCATCTCAGTGGCAAAGCTGGGCTCTGGGTTGAAATTGACATTGCTCCAGAGTCTCTGGAAGCCTGTTGAGCCAATCAATGCTGAAAAAATATGATAGGAATACATGGCAGGCTGGTGGCTCAGAGATAAGAAAAAGCTTCATCACAAGTCAATTAAGATAGGAAGTAGTTGACAAAGAAGAAAAGAAAAGTTTAGAGCAAAATTAGTATTTCATTTATGCAAAAGTAAATGTTCTTATTTTTAAAAAGCAAATGTCATGCTTCAAAAGCAGGAGAGCTTTGCTTCCACAGTCTATCCATGGTGTACTTGGTCATGTGCCAAGTGCTCTCTTTAAAGTCTCCCAAACCCTGATGATCCTGAATATGAAAACACGTATTGAGCTGCCATAATCACTAATGACCAAAGGCAAATAGGAGGCAAATGAGAGCACTAATAAGACCTGATCCAATTCTGGATCCTAGCCAGATGTTCATGGAGGGCCACCTGTTTTCGGCACAGGTCACACCTGCTTAATTAGCAGTGATAAGAGCTTTTGGAAGATCACAGGGAAATTAAACAGTTACAGATAAATGATCTGGCAATTGTATTTCAACCAGAGAAGGGACTGGATGTTACTTAATAGCACCCTCACAAGTGGAATGGAAGGTTAATGACTTTGTAGTTTATAGTTTAATGGGGCACACACAGTACCAGACTGAAGGTAAGTGGTTGTCAAATACAAATGCATACACTGGCATTTTATAAATAAATTATTATAGCACTAATTGCAATGAAATTGCTGTATTTTAATATGACCTTCTAATTAAGCCATGAGTGGTGTGCTGCCTAGTTCTTGCCTGAACTAGCATCAGACAAAATTATTTGAATTAGCTGATATAGTTCTGAATATATCCTTAAACTTTTGTACAAGAGGAGAGATACATAGGAATCTCAATTATACGTAAAAAAGAACTGTTTCTTCTTCCCCTTGCATTTTCGGTAATTGAAAAGGAGACCACCACTACAGTCAACTGGGTAAACTCGAATCCCTCTTGCATCTCAAGAAACACTAATTCTGATTCCATCTTATCCTAAAATGAGAAGCCCAAAGACTCTCAAGTCATGTAGTTTCACCATCCAGCTATCCTTTTGGCACTGGATGGATGGACACCCTGGTCAGAAATGCCACAGCAGTTGTCAGCTCTGCCTGTAGTGTGCCATGGCATCACCATCCCTCCTCTGTGTCTCATCGCTCCTGTGTTAGCCATGTCATGGCACCATTCTCTCCACATTCCAATCACCCACTCATGGGTCTGTTCACATGCTTTCCTAAGGGCAGGACCATGGCTCTCTGTATTTCCCCAGGTCCTGAAATATACCACATGCTCAAGAATATTGATTAGTTACAGAAGAAAGGGAGAAAAAGAAGCTACCT
Source organism: Myotis myotis (assembly GCF_014108235.1). Classification (NCBI taxonomy): domain Eukaryota; kingdom Metazoa; phylum Chordata; class Mammalia; order Chiroptera; family Vespertilionidae; genus Myotis; species Myotis myotis. The sequence goes on from NW_023416319.1 coordinate 12,368,708, forward strand.
CAAAGCTCTTCACAATCACTGAGAGCCCATCTGTAATAATTAAGTATGTTAATTTATATTTATTTTAGTGTCTACCAACTGAAATGGTTTCTGTAAATACAGAGACATATATGTTAAATCCCCATTCTCACATATATTAGTCCCCTGTGTTCTTTTTACAAGTTTTAAGAAAGTTGGAAATAAAATAACTCATAACCATATGATTCTCATTCCCAAAACAAGGGAACATGACAGGTAAAAGAAGTAAGCACTGAAAATTGCTTAAATATCATCTAAAAGGCAAGTCAGATGGCAGCTCTCAAGTCTGTGTTTAAAAGTTTAAAAGTTATAGAGTTTAGGAAAAAACAACAACTTCAATTTAGTAACAACAGTCATAAAACGAATTATTAAATTTCACCAAAATGAGTTACCTTAGTTTCCCCTCTTTTTCTACTTTCTCTATTTCAACCTCTAGAAAGTGTTCAGGCATATAAAGGGATGTAGAAATAACATTTTTGTGAGATAAGACTGGAAAAACAAGAATTTTTAAAGTTCCACTAAACTGAGTTATCTTAGTTTCCTATTTTTTTTTTGTTTTCCTATCTCCTTTTTCTACTTCAACCTCTAGAAAGTGTTCAAGCACAATGAAGGGACATAGAAATAACATTCTTGTAAGATAAGTCTGGAAAAGTCTAACAATTGCTTGACACAGACTAAGTTATCAAGAAAAATCCCCTCACTTCTTGCTGACATAGGGCACCTCATTCCTCTCTTTGAGGGGTTCCTATTGAGTCTTGTAGAAGGGAAGTGGCTAATTCTGCCCAAAGAAGAATTGAGCCTGAGGATTCTCTGAGTCTCTGACAGAAATCTCTACCCTCACTAGGAGTCAAGATTTAGATGTCCCTCTCATCTTTTGTGCACACCCAATACTCATAAATACCCAACCTAAACTCATAAATACCCAACCTAAATGGAAGGGAGTGAGGGGAGATCTTGACTCACTGGCTGTCAGGACCAGTCTTGTAAACAGACAGTGGTAGTACCTCCAGCCAATGATCACTCGTGTCCTCTACAAAAGGGAAAGGGTTATCTAGAACTAATAAGACCTGATTTTAAATCCCATGTGAAATGTCCTAATTTTCTCTGGGAACAACCCTATTGAAGGACACTGGGTTTTTTTTTTCAGTTTGCTAATCTATATATATAAAAGCCTAAGCCACCATTACAACTGAGTGCCGGGAGCCGGTCCATCCTTGCTGTTTCAAGGGACCTGGCATATATGGCATACTGTTCTTAATATGTTTGCTCACCTTCTTGGCACTATGTGTTTTAACCAAGGTCACCTCTCTGAGAAAGGTTGTTTCCCCAGGTAGGGATTTTCCCCTGAAGTTAGGGAGGGAATAAAACCCCATAACTAAGTTCCAGGCGGGTAATTAATCACTTTAACTACGAACAATCATGCTTAAGCTACATAATCTTTACTCCCTGGAATGGAGATAAGAAACGCCCTAACCTTTGGAATAGAGATTGATAGGATTGGAATCAACTGGTATAAATACAGATGTAACAAGACAACAGAACCTAGACACAGAACCTAGAACAGAACCTAGAACAGAACCTAGACACAGAACCTACACAGAACCTAGAGAGAGAAGAACTTTGCTGGAGAGAACATCGCAAAAGATCCTGGACAGAAACTGGCCACAGAACCTGGAGACAGAACCTAGCGAGAGAACATGGCTGAAGAACCTAGAGACAGAACCTGGCTATAGAACCTGGATAGAACATGGCAAGAGAACCTGACTAGAACCTGGTGACTGAACCTGGCTGGAGAACTTGGACAGAACCTGACTGGAGAACCTAGCAAGAGAACATGGACACAGAACCTGGCTGGAGATCCTAACCAGAACTTCGCTGGAGATCCAGACCAGAACTTGGCTGGAGATCCTGGCTAGAGATCCTGGCTAGGCTGCTGATCAACTGAACGCTATCTCCGTGTCATTCCTTCTTCGCCGATTCCGTCCACACCTTTGGGGACCCCTGGACCTGCTGGGGTTGGACCCCAGCATCTGGTGCCCGAACAGGGACCGAAGGACCAGTTGACCAGTTGCTATGACACGAACTGACCACCAGGGGGCAGATGCTCAACACAGGAGCTGCTCCTTGGTGCTCAGTGTGCTCCCACAGCCAACCTCCCACAGTCCCTCCCCTGCATCGCTGACCAGCCCCAATTGCCCCAATAGGGATTGGGCTAGACTGCCCAGATCGGCCCCAATTGCTGGCCATGGAGCACCCCACCCGTGCATGAATTCGTGCACTGAGCCTCTAGTATTATAAATAATGCTGTATGGACATTCATGTACAAGACTTTGTGTAAACACATGTTTTCATTTCTCTTGGATAAATACCTACGAGTGTAGTAATTGGGTCATATGGTAGATATTTGTTTCACTTTTTAAGAAACTCATTATTTTTGACCACAGATTCTTCCTGACACCTTTTTAATGATACACAATACAGGTGATGATAAAGGGAAACATTATGCTTCATTATAGTAAGGCAAGGTAGTTACCTAATATTTATAGCCAGTCACATAGACAGATGAGTAATTAAATATCCTTGCTTCAGTATAAAAAAATTCCCTGGAGAATGAGAAGAGTATTTTTTCCCCGTGAGATATTATTGTGTCACTTTTTGCCACCTTGAGATACTATTTATGGCAGACTTGTTGTATTAGACAAGGCAGCTCTCAGTTGCAAAAAGGACCCAAGTATGACCTCAGGAAAACTAGGAAGACCCTTTCTCGATGCAGCCAAAGAATTCTTAGATGCTCGGAATAGACATTAATAATTTACTCTCAAACTTTATTTTAGCAGCTGGTCTTTTTTAAAAAAAGTAACCTTGAGCATGTTCTCATATATACAAAAAGCAGCTGCTTTGTTGATTTCTTTTGTTCACTGGTTTGTTATTTTTGCTTTTTAAATCTTAGATTAGTAATGATACTTGTCTTGTTTTACCTTATGTGGTTGTTGTAAGGATCACAAAAGGTAATATTTATGAAGCAATTGTGTAAATTTTAAAACCTTATATGCAAGTGTTAATACATGGTAAAGCAACAAATAGACACTAGCTATTCTAAAAGTAGTGACAGGGAAGGCCAAGTACTTGATGAAAATGCCACTTTTTAAAAGTTATGTTTGCTCTAAACAGACACATTATATGAAGGGTCAGGGTATGAAATAAACTGTATATGGTCAGAGATCAGAAATTACACATAGATTTTCATTTGAAAGGCTAGGAATGTTTGCTTGGAGGTTTTTGTTACAACAGGTCCTGAGATATTCATGAACGAGTTTTTTGGTAGATTGATATCTTATACGGTGGGAGAATGGAGTGCTGTATATTTACCATTCAAATCCTATTTATGATTATATTTACTACTTAGATGATTTAGCTCCTTTCCCCATGATTAAATTATCAATCCTGTATTCTTGGTATTATGTCTCATAGTGTTTCATGAGACAGTTAACATCCATAATTCCCAAAATTGTTGATGGGACTAAATTATCAGAATTTCTCTTAGCACAGTATCTTCTGAGTCTCCCAGTTTTTAAATTATGGCCAGTGGCCAATCTACCAGCTCATCAGTGGCCTTTCATTTACAGTACATGTTATTCGTCATACCACAGCAATTTTAGAAAATCACCCAAAATTGCAAGTTCCATTGAGGCCCATGTCTTACGGACTGAAGGGGTTATTATTATGGCATTATAAATGCCTCTTCCCTCTCTCCAATACATTCTGAATACAAATCAAAGCAGTGCTCTGTACAGAGGAAAGAGAGAGCCTTTAGAAGAGATATTCAGCAGATTAAAGACTAAGTTAATACTGGGGCTCCTCTGAGAGCAATGACTCAATCTTCAGCTCTGTTTTGAGCTGCTACTTTCAAACCCAGCCCCATGTACTTTGTTCATGAGAGGTTTTACCACTGGGCAAAGGGAGAAGGGATAAAGGGAGCACCCCACAGGTCTCCATGGATTTGGTGAGGAAACCAGCTCCCTGCTCCCAAGACTCATCATGGCTGATTTCCAGTGTTACACATCCAATATTGGAATGTGCATTTCTGATTTGTTCCAAAGCCTAACAATGTAATCAGGGCTATAAAGAAATAGTGGTAATAGGAGCCCCATATCTTTAATCTTCCCTTTCTAATTGGATAGATCCTGAAGATCCTGGGCTTTAGTCTGATTTTGGAACCAACTGATAACAGTGCTTTCTTTTTTTGAACAGGGGCAATGAGTAATTGGAGGAGGTACAAAATTCACTCTCTGCTTTATGATGTGTGGATTAGTGAAGGTATTAAGCCATTCTAATGATGGATAAGGAAATTATATCTGCTGTTGCTGAAAGAAATAGAATTGTTTCATCATAAAGTAAAGAGTTGTAAAATGCTGCAAGCTCACCAATAGCGCACAGGCAACAAAGAGGTACCATTTTTCTAACCCATTAGGAGCTATCTTCGTTTCTTAACATGCATCATTTCTTTCTGCTTCATATCTATTGGTTTTAGTCTCAAAAACTTATGGAAAACACCAATTTCTACAGAGAATAAGACTACATATGGGTCAGGCTGTTATCATTTTCAAGAGAAATGCTGGGATTTCCTTATTTTATTAGAATGTTGCACAGCTAAATTTTATTTCATTGACATTCTTGTCTAGATAGCAGCTGCACCCTAAGTTTGAGTGACATGATTTATTCCTCAGAATCTCCTTGATACGTTTCACCTACTAGGGAGTCTTCATGGTAAACAGAACAGCAGGATATGGCATCCTGACAATTAAGTTCATCAAGAAACTAACAAGCTAGATAAGGTGGAATAATGGCAGAGACATTGTGGTGAGGGGGGAAAACATTTTTTAATAGGCTGAGCTTACTCTCTTCCTCATCATCTCTATGAAAAAAACATCAACTGTTGAGGAACTTGTATTGTTATTTTAGACTGGATTTCAAGTTTAAAAAGTACATAATACATAAATACATCATCCATGATCCAGTGGGCAGCTATGCATCTATATAAGGGGTATACTGTCCTAGAGTCTATATATATATTGATTTTTTACAGAGAGGAAGGGAGAGAGATAGAGAGTTAGAAACATCGATGAGAGAGAAACATCAATCAGCCGCCTCCTGCACATCTCCTACTGGGGATGTGCCTGCAACCCAGGTACATGCCCTTGACCGGAATCGAACCTGGGACCTTTCAGTCTGCAGGCCGACGCTCTATCCATTGAGCCAAACCGGTTTCGGCAATAGAGTCTTGATTGTTTCAGACAATTCTCTACTGGCTGTAGTCAAAGGAATTGCAAAATTTGTGCCAAATGCTGTTAAAAATACTTTGACCATTGGTAGTACATAGTATGAGGTCCATGGGGATGGATTCAATTCTTACTTGCTTCTATAGGGGCATTATAATGGTCATAATAACTGGGATGTAAGTGTTCAAAATGTTTCCCCTAGATGTTCAAATGCTTTAAACTTTTCTCATTAAAAAGCTACTAACTCCTTCTCTTTTGTACTATTCAATTCCAATGAATAATCCAGCACCCTGAAGACTCCATGGTCTCTTAAAACCACTAAAATACTTAGCCCCAGTAATCCATATGTAGAAAGCACAAATAGTACAAACAAATAAGTTGATGTCCATAATTTAAAACCAAATAATAACAGTATATAAAATCATTTTTTATTTGAGAAAAATATAATTAATAATGAACCAAATATGATCCTTATTTGCATTTCTTTATCAAAAGGCAAAGCTGGTCATTTTTCAATGAGCAGCACTTAGAGACAGGGAATCAACCTTCATACAGTTGCCTACCTACTGATTTTATTCTACCTAACACCGTCCTTTATACTAACTCACACATTTTCAGAGAGTAGAACCATAGGCAAAACAGCTGGAACTTATTTCCATACACTCTATTGCTTACATATATTTATATAATGGGCTTGCAAACATTTCTCTCTGACCTTCAGTTTACACATTTGAAAATCAAAACAGAAACCTTTACATTTCTATTCATTGTGAGGAAAGAAGTGTTGAAAGGATGCATTTTTAATGGAGGTGGTTCTAACTCTTATGGCACGAAATGGAATGACAGTGAGAGCAGACCTGGAGTATCTAAATCAATTAGACTGTCAGATAAACATATGCAGTGCTTGCTGTATGCCAGCTTGGGCTCTACAGACCTTATAGCAGCGATAACAAAGAAAGGATAAATGTAGGCTCTCTCCTGAAGAAAAATGTCATCTAAGGGTGTGTACACACATATGTGTGCACACATGTGCATACACACAAATACTACATTATTCATTGCATACCTATTCTGTGTTTTCTACTTTTTATTGATTTCAGAGAGGGGGGGAGAGAGAGAGAGAGAGAGAGAGAGAGAGAGAGAGAGAGAGAGAGAGAGAGAAGAAGAAGAAGAAGAAGAAGAAGAAGAAGAAGAAGAAGAAGAAGAAGAAGAAGAAGGAGAATGGATATCATCCATTGGCTGCCTCCTGCACACCTCCTACTGGGGATTGAGCCTGCAACCCAGTAATGTGCTCTGACTGGGAATCATGACCTCCTGGTTCATAGGCTAACCTTAAACCACTGAACCATGACAGCTGGGCTGTGTTTTCTGCTTTTTAATGTTACTTCTTTTTAGCTAAGCTATTTTTCTACTTTCTGGAACCTGTGAATGTTACCTTATATGACAAATGTTACCTTATATGTGGATGGAATTAAATTAAGGGTTTTGAGATGGAGAGATTATCCTGTATTATCTAGGTGGACCTACATACAGGAGTGGGCAACGTAGGTTAATAATAATAATAAATAACACAATAACAAATAAATAATAATAAAACAAGAATAAATTCTGGGTTTCACATACTCACAGCTGTAAATTTAATTTTGCCCACTCCTGTATAATCACAACTATTTTTGTAAGAGGGATAGAGGCAGCTTTGACTTCAGAGGGAGAGGAGATAAGACAATAGAAGCAAGATGGAGTAATGTGGCCACAGGCCGGGGAAGCCAGCAGCCACTCAAAGCTGGGAGAGGCAAGGAATAGATTCTCCTATGGAGCCTCCAGAGGTATCAGCTCTGCTGACACCTTATAATTTGAACTTCTTACCACCAGAACTATGAAATAATAAATTTCTGTTATTGGAAGCCATCAAATTTGTGGTAATATGCCACAGCAGCAGCAGTAAACAAATTCAGATTTATGTTAAGAAGGATACTAAGGACTTTCCACAACTCAGAAATAATTTCGAGATTTATTGATCTTGGTTATATGAGTTAGAAAAAAGTGTAACAGCATTTGTGCCATTTCTGTTTAATTTCTGCATACTTTGGAAGATACTTTAGGACAGGCAATAGCTTAAAACCAACTAACCAACTACAGAGACGAGATGTCATGAAATCTGGAGCTGATTGCCACCATGCTGGCATTTACCACAGCAATGGTTGACTCTTCGCATTCTGGAGAGGTATATCCAAGCACCCCTGCAAATCACTGGTCTTGGTATTATTAACCCAAATTTACTAAGCACTTTTCATGTGCCATTCACTATTCTGAACACTTTGTACATACTCTTTCCATCTCCCCCTGTCTCTAATCTTCACAGTAGCCCTATGGACTAAGTGCAATTATCATGGCCCTGTTAACCTGTGAGAAAATTGAGGTTTAAAAAAGTTAAATAATGTGTTGATGATTATGCACAGCTAGTGAATGATGGAGCTGGGACGAAAGCCCAGGCATTCTGACTATAAAAGTCTTATCTCCTCTCCTGTACAGTCTCCAGTTTGTAGGGAATGATAAGTAATTTAGAAAGGAAGGTGGGGTCATGGAGTAGGCTCAGCTTTTAGCTACTTAACTTGCTCCTTCACACCAGTCTCACAGTTGCCCTTATTCAACTATGACTGGGTACTCCGCATACTCTGTTTAGGGCTCTATTTATCTTTCTTTATTTTCACATAGCAACATGTTCCACTTTACTATACACAAAGCATTTGTGTTTACTATGAGGTATGTGCCTCACTTGTCTTTTTTAAGTTATTATTTACAAGAAGCCCATTGCACAAAGATTCACACAATAGGCCTTCCATCCCCTGGCTGCTGGCACCAGTTTTCCTCCGGCACTGGGGACCCAGGCCTTTGGTCCGGCCGCAGTGGAGAAGCCAAGCCTCTTCAGTCTTCAGTCTTCAGTCTTCAGTCTTCACTCTGGCCAGAGCCTTCAGTTTTCTGCAAATTAACCACCATCTTTGTTGGGTTAATTTGCATAAGTGCTCTGATTGGCTGGTGGGTGTAGTGAAGTGACACCAATTTGCATGTTTCTCTTTTATTAGTGTAGATTTTAAAGGGTCAAATATCAAACAGAAAATAACAATAATAAAAATTTAAAAAAAAACATGAGTAGTGGGTCTCAGTCTTTCCTGGGCCAGGGAATGTCCAGAGCTAGACTCAGAAGTTGGCACCAAGGTAGGAGTTACATCACTCTCAATGTGGAAAATATTGATATGTTTATGGAATATCTAATTGCCCCTCTGCCTGCAATGTGGACTGATGCAGAGAAAACAAGGGAAGAGTATTTCCTAAGGGAAATTAATATTTAACTTTAAGGTATAAAATGTCTCTACATTAATAGAGTTATCTGATTCATAATTCAAATATTGAACTCGGTCAGCATTGAATTTGTAATTGAATGTGGGCCCAGGGTAATGTGTTCATTGCTGTAGTTGAAGATATTCAAACATGAGCATTTTTTCTGCTTATACTATTTTTTCTTCTTTTTACATTTTCTTGTTTTGGAGAGAGAAGATGCAATAATAAATTCATGACCAGGGGATATGTTTTTAATCCTGCTTCATTATCTTTGAGTTTTATGATCTGGGGTGATTTATTTAACTTCTCTGCCTCAACAATAACAAAAAAAAACCTGGTGATCAGATGACATACTGGCCTTGTCCATGTGAGGTAGATATACATGTATAAAGATGTATGGAAATGTATTTATATTTATGTGCCATATAAACATATATTAGGACACTTCCAAGCATTTTATGAGATGGTTGCTCCCTGTTTTGAACTCACACAAAGCATACTTTTCCTTCACCTTTTTGTCATAGACACAGTCTGTTTTGTCCCTTCTTCTCCCTATAAGGTTGCATGTTCCTTGAGGGAAGGGCAGAGTCTCTTTGTTGTATTCTCAGCAATGTTTGTCACAAGGGGGGTGACTGATAGATGTGCTTGGAAAGGAGAAGAAAAGGAATGGAGGCAAAGATAATGTACTAATTTATTTCCTCATTCAGTTATTCATGAAAACATTTTATACATTTTCATATGTATGTTTGTATATATACATACATACATATATATGTACGCCATACATATATTATATATCAATGTATGTCTATAGTGAAATATATGTTTGTACACACATGTGAAAATGTTATGTCATATAAGAGCCAGTACATTATGATTTTTAGATGCTGTGTTAACATGATTTATACTTCATTCTTTTCCATAGAAAGCATTTGGGTTTCACGACTGAACCTCTAATTTTGCACTTAGGTGAGAAGCTTCCATTAATGGCTTACATAGGGTGGATCTACGAAACATTTAGGAATAGAGCCCACCTAATTGTCAAACAATAAGAAAAATCAGTATTGGAGGTGATAAGTCCTTTCCACAGAGGCTCTCTGGGAATTTTATTTCTGCTCAAAAATGGAGGGTGTGGTAGGCAGAATAATTGCCCACTCCCCAAAAATACACATGTATTAATCCAGAATTTGTCAATATGTGAACTTACATGAAAAAAAGACTTTGCAGATGTGATTAAAGTAAGGGTTTTGATATGGGAGATTATTTTGAATTACAGAAGTTGGATCCAATGTAATCACAAGGGCTCTTATAAGAGGGAGTGTAGAGGGTTGGAGTCAGAGAAGGAGAGGTGACAATGAAAACTGAGACCTGAGGGATGGGGCAAAAAGCCAAAGACTATGGGCAGCCTCTAAAAGCTGAAGAGAAAAAAGTTCCTTAGAGCCTCTAGACAGGACACAGCTCTCTGACACCTTGATTTTAAACTATAAGGACTGGAGGACTTCCTTACCTCTAGACATGTAAGATCATACATTTGTGGTGTTTCAAAGCACTAACTCTGTGGTAATTTGTTACAGCAGTGATATAGGAAGCTAATCCATAGAGTAAACTACTAATTAGAGGAACTAAGGTATGCAGGAGAGAGTAAACATCTATGAAAGGTGGCATCCTGGAAGATAATGATTCTTTCTCCTCAATGACTGACAGATGATATTTTGGATAATGTTTCCCTGAAGTTGGCCCTTAGAGCAAAATCTCCTGGAGCAGGGAGTACCACTCAAAAGGTTTTCTTAAACCTTGACATTCTGGTCCTGATTTTGTGGTCCTGATTTCAAGTAACTCCCTATCCTATATAATAAAGAGCTGATATGCTAATTAGACCGAACAGCAGAACGACTATCCGGATGAAGACAGGGCTGTAAGGGCTGAGCCCTTTGCATGAATTTCATGCATTGGGCCTCTAGTATTTTTATATGAATTTAAATTTCTCTAAAATTGCAAAATGAATGTTTATGTTGTTTTATTGCCTATGTTATCCCCCCTAAGGTTGTGGTATAGCAACAATTAAATACCTAATAAAATTACTGTTAAAATGATGCAGCTGTGCTCTATACTAGTTTGCCCCAAAATATGTTAAGCCACAGGATTAATAAGATCTATCTTGTTAGATGATGTGATTTATCACTATTCTGGGAATGTGTTATTACATTAAAACATACATGAATATATGAATTAGATGTTCAGATATTAATATATGACAAAACACAAAATCCCCTTGTGTTTTTTAAGAAAAATTACAAGGCATCAGAGGAATAGTACACTTTCCAGACCAATTCAGATGACACCTCTCCTTCCACCAAGAAACTCCCAAGGTTGCTGTGGAAGGATTTCACAGAATAATTTTATTTGGAATAAAGTCTTCTGGCAACAAAATAATTAGTTCCCTATGTATGCACATACAGGCAAATGTATAATACTCTATCATCAGATTTTTGTGTCTCTGTAAGGCAAGGGTTTTATTTACATTACCCCTTTGTACACCTTTTATTCAGACTTGATTATTCACTGTGTATTCAAACTCAATCTAAAATTGCACATCTCAGTGTCTTTATTCATTATGGTCCATATTCCATGAAATCTATTTTCTTAGTTTCTGAAATGTGTCAATCCATTCTTTCAAAGCAAACTCCAATTCCATTTCTTTCCCAAGGCTTTTGTAAACCCTCTCTCTCCTTCTGTTACAATAAACAGGAACATTCACTCAACAGTCTATCAATTTCTAGCTTTATGCCAGGCATTGCATACACAAATCTGAACAAGGGAAATGTTAGACTAATTTCTCTTCTGACCTTTTTAATCTCATATAATGGATTGCTTTTCTGCCTTGCATTATATTAATTTGTAAATATATGATATGGCTGAAAGAACATGGAATTTGGAATTATGCAGACCTGAATAATAATCAGAGGTCTGTGAGTTATACACCTGTGATCTTGAAAAACTGTGTAACTTCTCAAAACCTAACTCTCATCATCACAGTTACTTTGTGGTGGATTTGAAATAATTTCTATCATTAATCTTGCCTTCTCAATAGTCAATGACCCAAAAATATTGGTCTCCCTTGCATCCTACTAGCCTGCATGTCTGTTGAGGCAGCATTTTTATGTGGTTCATCAACATATCCTTCATAGCACTCCGTATAGTTATAAGTAAAAAGTGAGGACTCAATAGTGAAAGAATAAATATCAATAAATTTACCCTCCAGGAGAAGTTATACAGAAATAAAGGGATAGTTTCAAGTAAATGGAAGCTCTGAGAACAGGTTGGAGGATGGAGAGAATATTACCAAGTATGGGTTTGAAGAGGCCGGCAATGAATCCTTGCAATTAGTTAATGGCATACAACAATACAGCTCAGAGTGAAGCCTAAAAATACCATGTGTATGTTCTTTAGAAAATATAATGTTTAATAAATCCATTATGACAGATCTGGTTAGTCGGGGCACCGGTTCATAATAAAAAAAGGAGAAATTCTTTCTAATAATAGTTGGAAAAAGCTGAGGTAACATTTACTGAACTCTTTATGAGACATTTAAGTACAATTAGGGTAAACGCTAATTGGAGAGTAAAATTATATGCTAAGAAAGTGAAATAATTTGAGGAAGATCTTCACTTGAAGAATTCATCTGGGAGTTCTAATACCACTTATAGAATTAAGCAAAAGCTATAGGTTTCTTCGCAGTCCATATCCCTAGAAATGTTGGGAGGGCCTTCAATGAATTAGAAACTGTCAACCTGAAAAGGTAAAAAGCAAAAGGGAGTAATAGAGAAAACCCAACCCCAACTGTGGATTGAGGAGCTTCATGAAGAGTTCTCCATATCTGGAGGTGGCAGACTTTGATGGAAGGCGGGGGTTTAGAAACTCTGACTTCTTCAGACATTTTAAGGCTACTATGTCTCCATTATCACCATGACCTTCTCTTTATTGGCCTTCTGACCTCCTTGTCTCCTGCTTTTCTCCTGAGCCTGTTCGATTCAACCTTCTTGTTCTGGACATATGCCCTCCATCCCAACTTGCAGCCTCCTCTGGCCATTAGACCAACACTTGGGATAAAGGTTAATAGTACCTCTTCACTGCCAAAAGAAATGAGGCCTTGCTATAAGAAGTGGGCTGTGTGTAGGTACCAGAAGTCTCTCTCATATGACAAATGCTTCCATTTGTCAATAAGTATCCAAGGAATTTCCTCAGCAGATAAATGTGTGTGTGTGTGTCCACGCACCAGTGCCTCAAATACCATCTCACTACTGACTTCAGTTCCAGAATCACGTGAATGGGTGGTACTAACCTAATTAGGAAATGGAAAGAGAAGGGGCAAAAATTTTATTTCTCTGATTTTACATGGGAAAAAGCATGTGTTGATCTTGTGTGAATTTTTCGAGCTATCTAGGATTTATTATGATAATTATTAAATGTAACTCAAAATCGTAAGAGAAAAATGTGATTCTATATTTTAGATTTCACTAAAATGACCAAGGTTTCCAGTTCCCAAACTAGAGAGAGAAGAAAGATAACTGAAAATTTAATGTCTGGCTGCAGAGTCTGGCTGCCCCAGACATGGGGTTGAGTACTACAGAATCGGGACACAGGTAAATTTTTTCACAATATTGATTTAACAGTGCCCACTAGGTGGCAAATGAATTGTACAAGTCTCTTAGCAACATTTGAAAAGATCAGTTGTACTTCCACAGCCATTGACATATCATCAAAGCATGAAATTTTATTATCCTCTTTTTTTATTCTTTAACAAACATGGTTATTTGGACTTAAACCATTTAGTCCTATTCAGGATTAAACTAAATAAATGACTCAGTGAGCCCTGCCCACACAGGACAGTCATGAAATTCCCCATTTAAAAATCTTCGAGGGTGGATTTAGTGAGCACAGAATGTTGAAAATGTCCAGTTGCTTATTGAGTGCTTAGATATAAGACATTTCAGAATCTCCTCACTTCATGCATGGAGTTCCTATTTTACAAAGCAGCAGAGAACGGGAACTAGGGATGAGCCTACAAAATGATAGGTGTGAAAGGAAGGCACAAGAGAAAAATTTCTGCATTAGAAGTTAGGAGACCTTGGTTTTGGTTCCCAGCCTGCAATAAATCTCAGTAATGAACACTTATTAAGCACTTTGCTAAATTGCCCATTTTTTCTTTAGTCTTCCAAAAATGCTGTCATATTTGCTTTGCAAGTAAAGAAATCCCATCTCAGTAAATTTAAATGACTTTCCCAATGTTGCATGGCTACCAAGTGGTAAAATGTGGATTTGAATCAGAATTTTTAACTCCAGAGACCTCTAAGCCACTGTGTTTCTCTGCCACTACTTGAATCATGGGAAAACCTTAGAGAACTTAATCCACACACATGTATTCATCTATATAGTTACGTATATATTCTTTTATGTATGTTTATTCAAGTTCTGTATTGCCTTGGTTAGATACTAAAATGTTAGTAAAAGTATATAATACTGTCAAAGTTTGGCTTGCAAACATAATGACTACAGGAGTCAAACAGGATGCATGGAGAGAGTTTTCTGGACATAAACCATGTTGTGTACCACTTATTGTTGACAAAAACCATAATGATTTATCGTACATGGGACACAGGCCTAAGATTTACAGGCTATCTCAATTGTTTCTACATAGTTTATCTGTCATCTTCTGATTTTAAAATATTGTGTTAGACAAGAAAAGAAGATGATGGTCAACAGAAAGACAAGCTCCTGGCTTGAGATGTCTATACTTCAAAATGCCATCGTCATATTCTGAGAAAGAGCCCTCGTATTAGGTGACAAGGAAATATTATTTGTATAAACTTAGAAACTATCATCTAATTTCCCAGGATCTCAGTTGCCTTATGTACAAAATGGGTCTGGCAGTTGCTCTAGTTGCTTTTAACTGTTCTTCAGATCTAACATTTTAGATTCTCATAATAAAAATAATGATCTTAAACTTGATTTCCTTACATTATGACTGAGGAGATAGAAAAGGCATAGATAAAAATGACTTGAAGAACGTTCTATGGAAGCTTATAGACAAGAGTATCTTCAGCCCTCAACACTCAAGGAAAGGAGTGAGTACACTAAAGTAATGCAAAAATTCAAAAGGTGGGTCAGGAATCAGAATGTGAACAACAGGCACTCTAACACTGGGAAAATAGTTGACAAGCATTAGGTAAGCAAGAGATTGGCACTTCAGTGTGTGGTAAATAATCCTATGAAGAGAAGACTCAAGTGAAACTGTTAAGTGTTTTCAAATAACTACAAGGCTTTCAAATGTGAATAGAAAAATTTGCTGCTTGTGCCCTAAGGAACATCGCTGAGTGAAAAACACAAGAGGTAGCATGGTTGGGTCGAATTAAGTTATTACATATAAAGAAGGTTGCTCCAAAAGGGAGTGAGTTCACTATGAAGGAGGCATTTAGGCTACTTTTGTAATTATCTTTATCTGTGCTCTTTAATTTACTTGTGTAAACACATGTTACCCTTTAGTTTGCTTTAATCTCCGCCTTAAGAACTCCCTTTAGTATTACTTGAAGGGCATATTTATTAGCAGTAAATTCTTTCAGTTTTGTGTATCTGGGAATGTCTAATTTCACTTCTATTTTGATAATGTTTTTTCCGTATAGAATTCTCTGTTGAGAGCCTTTTCCTTTCATCACTTTGATGATGTTATGTTATTGCCTTTGGGCCTACATGAATTCTGATATCTGCTGATGACAGTGTAAGACAAATCTAGGTGAGAATCTATTTGATTTCATCCCACTTGGAGTTTGTTGAATTGCTTGGTTGTATATATTAATATTTTTCATCAATCTTGGAAGCTTTTGCCATTAGATCTTCAAATACTCTCTTTGGTCCTTTCTTTCTCATCTCCTCCCTGGAGATTGCATTTTCTAGGTGCTGATATTCTTGATGATGCCCTGCAGCTCTCTGTGGTCCTTTACATTTCCCTTCATTCTTTTTATCTGTTTGTTCATTGGACTGGATGATCTCAACGGAATTCTATTCAAGTTCACTGATTTTTGTTTCCCTGCCTGTTCAAATCTTCCTTCGAGCCCCTCTATTGAATTTATTTTCATTACTGACTTTTCATCTCCAGAATTTCTATTTGGTTCATTTTTAAAAGTTGTGTCTATTTAGTGAAAGTATTTGCCAAGATAGAGTCTCATACTTTTTTTAGTTCTTTCGCTGTGATTTTCTTTAGTCCTCTAAACTTATTTAAAATAGCCGATTTGTCTAATAAATCCATTGTCTGTGTTTCTTCAGAGATTGTTTATATTGGTTGTATTTGTTTTCCTGTGTATGGCCCATACTTTATAGTTTCTTTGCATGTCTCATAATTGTTGAAAGCTGGATATTTTCTATAATATGATATGGCACCTTCAGATTCTCTCCCTTCTCCAGAGTTTGCAGTTGCTATTTATTATTATAGTTGCTGTTTATTTAGTGACTTGTCTGTTCTAAATATGAAAAGTACTTATTATTTGTTGCCTGTGGCCAATGAAGCCTCTGTTACGTTAGCTTAGCTTTAGTGGTCAGCTAATGTCTTAACAAATATTCCCTTAAATGTCTGAAACATTAAGTTTCCAAAATAAAACAAGTTCTATTGGGTATTGGACATTTCAATCTCTCAGGTAGCTCAGTTCTGTTCACCAATTTTGTTTATTTACTTCTTCAAGATAGGAAAATAGAAGTATTTTTTGTAATATTAAGGACATCAAACTTTTCTAAATGAAAATGGACTCTGGATATGTGAAGGGCAACCTGGCACTTTTACTTCATTATTAGCAAATCAACACATACCTACTATTGCTTTCAGTTGTTTTACCAAACAGAGAAGCTTGGAAATGGCATTGGAAAGGACCAGTGAGGCAAGTTTTCTGTTACAGAGTTGTATATTTGTGAGGCAAAAGCCCATTATAAATAACACATACACATAGGTAGATAAATAGAAATATATAGACATTCAGCGTTTCCCAAAAATGTATGCACATTGTAACAGCTGGTAGCTCAATTTTGAAAAGAAAATGCATTTTAATAAACACTGACTTTATAATTATTCAAAGTCTGTATATACATTTTTGGGACACCCTATACCTTTCATGATGGCATAGTAGATATACTTAATTTAGTTAAATATCATTACCTCTGATATAATACTTCTGGAAAGAAGATTGGAACCATTGTATTAGACAATTCTGCTTATTTTTCTATTTTGAGTCCATCAACTCCAGGAATATTAATAACAATAAGTCAGATGGCTTCAAAGACAGTGTATGGTAGTTTTTCTTTTACCACAGTCATGGTACATATTGACATCTTCTTTTTGTTACCAATTTTTAGAGATATTCATTTAGAATACTGCCAATAAATATAAGTTGTTGACAAAAACCATAATGTACATAAAAGAAAAGAAATGAGGCAGGAGGACCAATAGGGGATTGTTAAGATGGAGTAGAAAGAATAAAAAGGGGCACATGTGTATCAAGTTTGCCTCAGTGTCAGGATTTATAATGCTGCCACATAGATCTTTGGTGAATGAATTGAATTTTGGCAATTAAATTGGAAAATGAGAAGTTAAACCTGGTGGATGACCATTGAAAGGTACAGGTTTGGAGTAAATGGAAACTGTTGTTTGGTTTAAAGTTGTTGGACTTGCCAACAGTAGATATCACTGCAAATTTAAAGGGAATGGAAAGAAAATGATGTGAAAACTATAGGTACTTTATATGTATAGAAAACTTAGATATTGTGAAATATATATAGAGACAATACATTGTGAGATGTATTTAAATCAAAAGATCTCTGTGCTAACAAATATGGGCCATTAAATATTTTATTTACTACTTTAAAAAAATGCACAGATAAAAATCAAATTAGCCATAATGAATAATGCTGATTATAAAAGTATTTCTCACCTTAGTTCATTATATTTTAAGGAGAATAAAAAGGTATTAAAATATTATATCAGTCACAGTCCACTCAGAAAAATAAAAACCACCATAGAATTTAGCAAAGTGAATTTAGCATAGTAAATTGATTAAGTTATTAAAATTTTATCAACATGTGTTTAGTTTTCTCAGAAATGAGAGGTAGGATGTTCCCATTGGTAGAATAACATTGAAGATTCAAGGATTTTAAGATTTTTAAGTTCTAAATTTATCTAGATGTCTCTATTCCAAGATTCAGGATCCTAGTTCTTGCAATGCCCTTATATTCACATAAGAGTGTTTCTATCTGTAAATTACGTTATTTTGTAATTTTGCAACCCATACAAAAAATGAATTTATTTTTCAGAGATGTTTCTTTATGGATACAAGAAGTTAGATAGTAGTTTTAGGCCACTATTGACGCTTTCTGTTACATTGACATTGAATTGACCTCAGAGATTAAAAACTCAAGCTTACTTCAGAAAGTGCTCCAGTGCAGCAAGCACTGGCTATCTTACTCATTGCCCTAATTGTCTTCATTGTTACTATACAATCAAACGAAGTTTCCACTTAGTGCCCAAACCATTCACTCCAGTAAGATCTTTATCACAATCAGCCACAGGTGGTATTTTACTTAATTATGATGAAACTGCATGCCATGGATTGCCAATGTTCCATTTTCTTTTAGTAAGTTTCTCAGCATTATGTTATTTACCAAGTAACCACCAGACCATTTCCAGAAACCATACTCAGATATTTCTGCTGCCTTTAAAGAGGTACAGGAAGGATATTTTGGGGGATAACAAAAGAAACTGGAGCCTGGAACACTGCTGATGCTAGGGAGAAAGACACTGCTGCTACAAACAGCAATAATAATAGGAAGGAGCAATTCCTTCTCCCCTCCTCCTGTCTTCCTTTGTGTCATTTCTTATGGGACCTACCAGGAAGCCATCTAATGAAGGAGCAGTGTAGTTTCTGGTCTCGGCTCCAGCATTATAAAGCAGAGAACAGGAGGAGACATGATGAAGGGAGATAAATAGTTTAATGGTAAGTAGAGCTTTGATGTCAGCAATAAATCATTCTTCAAAGTAAGCTTTTCTACAGATTTTGACAATATTTTGTATAAAACAGGGATTGAATGTCTAAGTTTAAGTTCAAGGATATTTATATATGTTTAATTACATATACAATTATATGTATATATACATACATACCCTAATTATTTATATATGAAGTTATATATAAATGTATGAAACTTGGAGTTTTCCATAAAGTTATTAAAGCCTAATGAATGTGTTTTTGTGTGTATGGTCCGGAGTTCTTACCTTTCTAAGTAGTTCTTGAGCATAAATATCATATTAAATTTGCATAATATCTATTCTAAGTCAATCCTACCTATGGTTTTGAAAATCAAATTGTTTTTATAGAGTTAAGTATGGTGCGCTGCAGCACAGCAAGTCATACATAAAATATCAGATGGAAAAAATAAAACTGAGGATATTGGAGTTTATTTAAATTTATACCACATTTTTATTTTCTAGAAGCATTCATTATTTGCAATAAAACAGTGTCATGGAACTAGAATGCAATATGCCATCTTATTTGACTGTTTGTGAATAAACGAATAAGCCATTTTATACCTTTCATGTGGGTTTTTCATTAAATTTTTTGTCCTGGGCCATCAAAAATAATCGGCTGGCCATCATATATATTTGTATAAACAGTAGTTCTATTTTATCTCCACAGGAAGTGAATGAAATCAGATGTGTTTTTTTCCATCTTTTTTTATAATATGCTTTTTAAAATTTATTATAGAGAGAGAGGAAGGGAGAAGGATAGAAAGATATAAGCATCAATGAGAGAAAAATATCCATCAGCTGTCTCCTGCGCACACACCCCCCCCCCCAACCCACAGATTTAGCCCACAACCTGCGCATGTGCTCTGACCAGGAATGGGACCAGTGACCTTTTGGTTCATGGGTGGACACTCAACTACTTTAACCACACTGGCTGGGCAGATATGTTTTGCCCATCTTAAGGATTATACAGAACCCATGTCTTTTAGAGTCTAGGAGGTCTTTGGGGAAATGTTTAAAGAGTGAGACAGAGGTAGATTTTGAAATCCAAACCATATACCAGCAGGTACAAAATTCTGTTATATTCAAGCATTTGTTCCCACAAATAATTTCCCCAATAACTGTCAGGTAAATTGGAGCAACAAAAGCAAAGAAGGCTTCTGGAGTTGTCTGGTTGGTAGAGCAAGACTTTCAGAGAGTCTTGGTGTGCTGAGAAATTTCCCTGGAAAGCTTGAAAGCCAAATATATTTTTAATGATTTGGTCCCTCAATTGCATTCCAAGATTGATAAGCAAGTTAAAGGTATTCCAGGAAGAAATAAGAGAGGAAAAATAATATCCTTTATAACAGGGAGATTTAAAACTCAAGGTAATAATTTGAGTTTAAAGAGTACATTTGTAACACTGAAAATAATGCTGTTTCTAGAAAGAGCAATGTGTTCACGGCAGTGGGGGATGGTGTGAATTTCTAGATGGAAATATACAAAAACAGTTCTTGGTTTTATATTTGCAGCTTTGGAATCAGTAGGAGGAAAAAGTTCATTTCAATAAAAGTGGGGCTTTTACATTGTCATCCTCATTTTGATGAGGGAGGCCGCTGATACTGTCCAGAATATCGAATTCTTTATTACAAAAATTATCATAATTAATTAGCCTTTGGCACTTTTTTCCCATGAAGGATTCCTTGATCTCAGTGGATTTGGAACACATACCAAAAAAAAAATTGGCTAGAAACAAATTTATTGGTTGACAACAGTTGAGGCTTGGCTGGACCCCTTGTTTGGATTCATAGTTGTCATGGGATGACTAAGGTACCAGCTCTTCATGGTCAGAACTTCACTGGCAGGATTATATATCCAACTCACTATTTGTAGGTTAAGTGAGAAAAGCACCACTTAGTCATGGATGTCAGTGCTCTAGGTTGATATACCTGAGTTTCATTTTACTTAACAATAATGATGGCACATAATGGAGTTAGACAAAGTTAACCGTGGCCACCCTATAAATTTATTTTGTATTCAGATGGAAAATCACTGCCAAAAAATAGAGCTGTGCAAATCCTCATTTATTTTTAAATACATGTGCAATTTGCAAACAGGCACATGCAATTTTTGAACAACGTTATGCAAATAAATATTTATGTATTTCATGATTGCATAGTGAGGGGATTTGACTCCCATAGAGGTACAATGTACTTATTGGTTTCACAAAGTGTTGAGTAAAAGCAAACAAATTTCTGGAACCAGAAGTTCTTGTCATTTAGAACAAATGACAGCTTTGCAGAACATTGGAGGTGACTGTTTTAGGTTAGGGAAAGGCAATTTTGCTCATTTTTTTCCCCCTCGGTGCCTTTTTCTACTTTTACTGGGTGACATCCTTTTTTGCTTTTAATTGCTTTTCCATTAGTGAGCATCTCGCTATGAAAAGTACAACAAAAATATTCATGAAAACAGACACAAAATTCTTCTCTGTCTCTGCACTCCAGCCTCATCACCATCTCCCTCCATCCCCCCAATAAGGTTCATGACCAAAGAGGCTACATTAATCACCTAGGAATTCAGTTATCCAAGAATCAGAAAAAAAACAGTACCTCAAATTCCAGCTCCTGAGCAGCACCCATGACCTTGGTTCAGAAGTATATTTTCCAAATCTTATGGACAGAAAAGATGGGAAGCTGATTGGCCTTGGTGAACATTTTGTACTCAGACTTTTCAAACCCAGAGCAGGTATTAGATCCCAATTCCTGTGGTGGTGATGGGGAAGGGGGGCGGGGTTAGAGGAAGGTATTAGACAAATCCAAAACCTAGGCTTTAGGCAAAGGACCTATTCATCAGGCAAGGGTTAGAACTTTTGAGCTGAACTGGACCTTAAATATCCCTGCCATCCTGGTACCAGTCTTAGGCTCTAGGTATCCTTTGGCCCAGACAGCTGATGTTTATTTCCTGAAATAACATAATTGTTATCCCTCAGGAGGCTGCCTCTGACACAACTGCAGCCTCTAATTTCAGAGTTCCTGAATAAAGACTTGGGGTTGACCTTCTATTTTGCTCTGCACCCCTGCTGTTGGTTGGGCTCCTAGAATCCAGACGCCCTTTTGAATTATTGCCTCTTCCTAGTACCTACCTTCACAGTTCCAGGACTGTGGTAGACAGAGTCCTAAAATGACTCCCAATGTTTTCTACATCTTGATATTTATAGCTGTTTGTAACCTTCTCTCCATATGTAGCTTGGTTCTAACCAAAGACTATGATGATATTGAGATTGCCATGTGTGTGATTAAACAACATTGTGACATTTATCTCGCTAACATGGTTTGTTTATTTCCCTATGGCTGGTATGCTTTGATGAAGCCAGTTGCCATTTTGAAGAGGACTACATAGCAGGGAGCTAAAGGGAACCTGCAGCCAACAGCCAGTTAGAACTGAGGACCTCAATCCCTGGAGGGACTGATTCAGCAAACAACCACAGGCGCTGGAAGTGGATTCTTCCCCGGCCAGTTCTTCAGATGAGACCCAAGCCCTGGCTGCCACTTTCATTGCAACTTTGTGAGAAACCTTAAACAGAGAACTTAGAGGACTCTGGGCCACAGAAACTGAGGCGATAAATATGTGTGTGTGTTGTGGTAAATCTATATAGCATAAAATTTACCATTTTAACTATTCTTAAGAGTGGACTTCCAAGGTATAAAGTACATTCATATTGTTATGTAACAATCACTGCCATGCTAACATTATGTATAAATATAGACATTTCACTAACAATATATGTATATATAGGGGTGGGCAAAAGTAGGTTTACAGTTGTTTATATGGAAAATAATACATTATAAATAAAATATAAGAATAAACTGTTTCACATACTCAGAACTATAAACTTACTTTTGTTCACCCTTATATGTATATATCATATTTTTTTATCCATTCACCCATTGAAGGACACATGGATTTCTACTTTTTAGCTATTGTGAATACTGCTGCTATGAACATAGGTAAACAATATCTGTACAAGTTCTTGCTTTCAATTGTTTTGGATATATACCCGGAAGTAGTAATTCTAGGTTTAATTTTATTTTGAGTCATTGCCATACTGGATTCCACTGTCTGCATCATTTTACCAGGTATGTGTGTTGTTTTAAATCACGGGTCTGTGGTCATTTTATGCACACCAATAGATAACTAAGAGGAAGAGCTGTTAGGATACCAACAAAGTGAAGAAAAAAAGCATGGTGCTCACACTCACGGTGCTTATAGCCTAGTGGAAGAGACAGAAATAATCAAATCCTCTTGGCATTGAATGTATACTCACAACACTTATGTGTATTAAAAAGAGAAGTCTATGGTATAATAGGATTTTGTAGAAATTGATTTCACCCAGGCTAGGGAATCAGGATTACTATCAATGCAAGCAGTAGGAGTGCCTTCAAATGAGCTAGCTGGTTAACAGCCTGCAGCCCAGATTCAACAAAAGAAAGATCCTTGCTTTGAGATCTCATCTTTCCCTTGCAGCAAAGAATGCAAACCAGGCAAGAAGAGAGGAAAACACATCACCAAAGCCTCATCTGTAACCAAATCTAATGTCAACTGTCTGATCGTCTCTTCCATTTGCAGCTGTTTGAGTGGAAGAAATGTATTGTATATTCATAGCAGAGATGTTTCTGAGCCAAGTATTACTGTTATATTTGCTTTCTGTTATTTTGTTTTTAAAATAGACAGTATTATCTGCTTTATTTATTCTTAAAAACTAAAAATCATAGTATCCCTCAAAACAAAGTTCTAGAAGATTCAGTATTATGAGTTGAATGTGGGCATGTAACTAAGCAGGCATCATTAGAATATCTTGCTATTAAGACGCCTTAATTTTTTTTCATTTTGGACCCTTAATTTCCCTCAAGTGAGCTTGCAGAAATTCTGACCTATTTTTATTGAAATCCTAGATTATAGCAGCTAAGCTCCAAAGTAAAAAAAAAGAAACTAAAATATCTCATCTCTCTCTGGATGTGTGTTCTACAACTCTTTTGATTCTAGACTTAAGCACAGCAATTCAGAAATGACAGTTCTTCTGAAAGCCTTGATATTTATATTTTTCCACCCTGAATCAGTAGTGAGTAAAATTTCCTAAGAAAAATAAAATTTGGAATTCGTTTTGTACAGTGAATTGTGATTCTCTACTCCATAGTTTCTGTCTTCCCCCACCCATATAAGCAACATTTCTTCTTATCACAGCTGGGACAGGGTGGGGTATGACAAATGACATGGTAAGGACAGTTTTGACTCTTTTTTCTTTTCTTCTTCCTTCTGTCAGGCTGTCAGAACTCTAGTGCTAATTAGCTACATGATTTGGAACAGTGAAATCTATCTATTCATTCTCCCAACATAGACTATCTACCTATCTTCCACCTACCTACATACAAAGAGGGGGGGGGGATATAATATACACTATACCTATACACAAGGGAACTATTAGGGGGAAACATTTTTAAATAAATGTGGTGGTTTCATTATATAAAAAGCTATGTTTAAAACCAGGCCTACTGGAGGGGTGACATTAATTCTCAATTTCTTAATCTGAAAAATGGAAACAAAGACTATGCTTACATCCCAATTTTCTCTATTCAAATTTCAAGGGACTGAGAACACTTCTTAAAGGGTTTATTCCCAAATGTATGGATGCCATAAAGGTGGAATTTGAGAAGAGGAAGGCAGGCACGCACACACACACACACACACACACACACACACACACACACTACCAAACATATAATACACATGCACAGTAAAATTATACCTTCAGAGAAATCTTGAGCTAGGAGGCCATGAACTAGAACAGATTGACTTTGGGAGGTGTGAGAGTAGCTGAAGAAGTGAAGAGTGAGCTGGAACATTAAGGATGAGTTGGAATTTCTAGGTTGGGTAGGAGGAAGATGAATGAAGGAGGAAGTGTGACAAACATAAAACAGCTGGGTGTGGTTCGCATGGCAGAGTAAAACAGAGGAAGGAGAGTATGAAGCATGAGATGAGGCTGGAGAGATAGGCAGTGGCTAGCTAGACCATGCAGGCTCTTATACAGTCATGCACCATATAATGATGTCTGATCAATACAAGGGTGGTTCCTTAACGTTTTAATGGTGTTGAAAAATTCCTATCAATGGAATGAGGGTAGTGGAGCTGGAGGAAGACCAGGCTTGGGGAGAAAGATTATCTATTCATTTTGGATGAGATTTTTTTGAGATAGCTAAATGCCAATACCCATGTGACAGTTCCACAAGAACAAGAGCATCCCAGACTCAGGAGAGTTGTGTAGGTCAATGTGCTACTTATCAATGTATTGCTTTTCCATCCAAATCTACTCTTTACTTTCTATGCTGCAATAATAGAGATGGACCCTTAATGATTTCTCTTGAGCCAGCTGGATCAATGTCAAGTTTGTCAGGTGAGGGTGCTGCAGGGACACTTCCTATCTCTGGCCTTCACTTTCTACAGGTTCCTACAAGACACAACCCTTGCCGCACAAGGGAGCTAGCATGTCCCCAGTAACTTCTCCTGCAAGCCTCTAAGGCAGCTTTTCTATGATTTCTGATGAGAGCACTTCCTGAGGACTGTTCTCCTGGGACCCCAGAGGATGGACTCCTGGTAGGTTTCTGGGGTCCAATATCTCAGAAAACTGCTGCTCCACAGGGAAGCTGCTGTGCCTTCTCCAAACAGGTTTGAACTTAGCCTTGGAGCTAAATAAAATAATGGCAAGTAAGACAAGGGCTAAAGGTATCTGTTGTATTTAGTTATAGGGAGATTGCTCATGATCTCAAGGGGAGCTCTTTGGGTAGAGAAGTGGGCAGAGAGAGAGACTGCGCAGAAAGGGACAGGGGAGGCTGAGTAAATTCTGAGTATCAGTTTGTCAAAGGAAAGAAGAGACAGTGAGGAGTTAAAATCCTTGTCCCACCAGGTTTACTTCTGGCTCTGCAATTCTAGGTCTTCTACCCCTAGATTCCTCCCCCTGCTGTAAAATCTCCCAAGGTCTCCAGATGTCTCGGAGGCAGCCCAACACCATACCTCAGGGCATTTTCTGAGATGCAAGTGACGCTACTGTAGGAGGCAAGTCATCAACAGGGCATGAGGGTCCAGCATTCCCTGGTCCCAAAGTCAGGAGACTTGAAAAGGTTCCAAACATAGAAAAATAACATTTGGCAGTGCCACAAGGGTTTTATTTTCATTACCAGAAGTGTAGCTCTGGGAAGTATTTCAATAGGAACAAATAATACTTCTGTTGATGGAGCCAGCAATCAACAATAACAAATCCATTCATTTATGTGCCAAGCAACAGTGACATTTTGTTTTCTTAGATAACCTTATTTCATTAACCGAAGCTGTCTCCTTCCTTGGCATCAACTCACTTGATCCTCCGACTTGATTAAACACAAATTATTTGATACAGCACACAAACACACACACACACACACACACACACACACACTCGTATACCTTGTGATCTTCAAAGCCTGCTTTTCTATGCTGTTGTTTTTTGTTTTATAGAATAAGTTTTATGATAGTAAATGTTTGCAAACGGTAACTTGCCACTTTCTCATGGCAGTGAAATAGCATCTAATGAGCAAAATCATGAGCACAGGGAAATGCAGAAGCTCTCAGAGTGACTTCAAGAAGGGAGTGAACTGCAGCTCAGAAATGAGAATCATGCTGATTGGCGTTTCGGGATTCTTAGGATATATTTCTAGAAGTGGGATCACTGAGTCAAGTGGCAGTTCCATTTTTAATTTGGGGGGAAAGTCCATACTGTTTTTCACAGTGGCTGCACCAGTCTAGGGATTAATTTCTAAAATATATATAAGGGACTCGTGCAACTTGATAAAAGGAAGACAAACAATCCAATTTAAAAATGGGCTAAGGACCTAAATTGACACTTCTCCAAAGTGGATATACAGAAGGCCAATACATAGGAAACAATGCTCCAAGTCACTAGTCATCAGAGAGATGCAAATTAAAACGACAATGAGATTTCACCTCACACCTGTCAGAATGGCCATCATCAACAAATGACAAGTGCTGGTGAAGATGTGGGGAAAAGGAAACCCTGGTACACTGCTGGTGGGAATATAATCCATTTTCAACCCACAACACCTGCCAACACGTGAACTCTGTCATTCCCCAGGCAAATGGTTGTTGCATGAATATGAAAGGCAGTGTGGGTGGAACTCTGGGAATCCACTAGGGCTGATTTATTTAGAGTGGCCTGTACCCAGGATTAGGGAGAAATAACTGAAGACATTTTCAAACTTACATACTTGGATTTACATATTTATAGAAAACCTTACACCCCTTTCCATTTTCTACCCAGCTTCTCTCTGAAGTCAATCTGTACCACCACCTGGGTAGACCCCTCAGTGCTGTACATAATTTTCAACAAATTAGGCCTGTCCTTCCAACTCCTTATATTCATTCCTATGTAATTAAAATATGAGAGTGGTTTGGGGTCATGCTGATCCCTATCCTTCTCTGATTATAACCTTAATGCCCCTTGGTTTTCTTTTAAAGGTATGCAAATCAAATTGACTTTTGAGATACTAATGAACAGGCTTTCCATTTTGTTTTAAGTCACCACCTGCTGTGAAACCCAGAATCTTTCCTGGCTGCCTTTCTGCTTTTGATTTTGTTTTCTTTTCTTTCCCTTTTATTTTTGACTGTTTTCTTCTTTTGCTAGTCTCTTTTCAATTTGTAAAGTTCGCTAATTCCAACAACTTATTTTGAGAAACTTTGAATTTTATTTCAATCCGAGTTAAAGAATGCTTACACAGGCAGTGCATGTATTGCTGATGCCATACAGAATGACTACTAAGCTTTATTTTGTAGCCAAAACACCATGTATCTTTCCCTCCAGCCTTTTAATGTGTGTTAAAAATTTAACAATAAAATTAAAGTTCTCTTTCTTTAAGTAACTCACATGCAGTTTAGCTAAGCCCATGCAGCTTGCTCTTTTTCACTCTATTTTAATAGCTTGTTAGAAAGGAGACACAAATACCTAGATTTGGTTTTGTTTTCACTTCTAAGAAATAGCTTAGTGCCACTTGCCCATTTGCTAGAGAGTCTGGGACTTAGGAAGGAGTGAGCCAAGTTCTCAGTTCCCCATTTTGGCTTAATTCATCGATTTTGTAAAAGTATGCAACTCTGTCACCTTCCCTTGGAGCAGTGGACCTCAGGCAGGCCCCGGGGAAGTTCCAAGTTCTGTGGAGGCCTTCTCATCCACTGCTGATCACTAGCCCGTGCCTGGTAATTGCTCGCTCTGGGATAGGCTGCTATGCAGTTGTCCTGGGCAGTGTTGGAGCAGGAAACCTCCCACAACTGCAGGCTGTTTTACCCCCACGCCCCTTTTTCCTTTCATTTAAAGGTATTGGTTAGTTTGTAAAATTGGAACATGTATTGTGGTTTTTAAATTAGGTCTCTGAGTGACACGCTTAGCCCAGCAATTTAAACTGGCTCATTCTCACAAACCCATTTAGCTCTGCCCTTCCTCCCCGCCAACTCCCACCCACAGCACCCACCCACCATACAGTCTTTCTGAACACGTGCACCTTTTCAACCTTCAACAGAGGTGCCAGCAGGTTACAGTGGCCCTGTCTGGATCTGAAACTACGTGGAATGGGAGGATATACTCAGGCGTTGGGTTGGTGAAGCGATATTTTCTTTACTTTCCTCCAGTAAGGATTTGGGAATTTCATAAGCAAGGTCCTGACTGACAAAGATTTGGGGAATTCCTGAGAAGCCAGCTGTGGATTAAGTCTTCCCCATCTGCTCCTTTTCAGAGATTAGGTGACTCGAGAGGATGGTGCAACCTGTCTGCCATTACGTCTTAATAGAGAACGATCTATAAAAAGCTGAGGCTTAAAGTGTTAAAGTATCTAAACTTTGAGGCTTTGAGAAGTTAAAATAATCAACTATCCAAGATCAGCTGTTCATAGGTGATGACCCCAAGATCTAAGATAAGAGTCCTTTCCCAACCCCCATTTCCCCCAGAGATTGGTTGAAAAATAAATTAAAAATGGTAAATAGCGCATGTACGGATGCATGAATATATGGTGTGAGTACACGAGTGAGCGTGTGCTCCATCCAGTGCCCAGGGACTATTTCCAACGCCCACACCTGTGACTGCACAGGAGCAATCCACCTACCTGGTCTATGGGGCCTGCACAGCCAATGCCAATTTATAAGGATTTATCAGCAGTTTTGGAGGTCTGTTTTGTGAAACTTCCTCTGCGCTGTTGACCTTAAACAAATAAACAGCCAGCTATTTCTACAGCAAAAATGGCTTTCTTCAGGATCAACAAAGAATTGCAATTAGGGACATGTGGTCTAATGACAAACCGCAAGCAAGTCCAGAGAGCAAAGGAGAAAAACTTACTTTTGTGGAGGAACCTGGAGCTCAGAAGGGCTGTTGTAAACAAAGAGTCTATTGGAGGAAACGACCCACCAGGAGTCAAAACATCATCTCATCACCTGCTGACTAATTACAATAGCTGACATCCACGGACCCCCAGGCCTGCATGTAGCTGCATTCCTCACCCTCCTTCCGCTTTAAAATCCTGTCCCCTACACCTTGCTGGGGACAGGATTTGATGTTTGTAAGCGCCCTGTCTTCTTGGTTGGCTAGCCTTCTCAATAAACACCTAATATGGCCCTGGCCAGTTTGGATCAGTGGATAGAGTGTCAGCCTGCGGACTGAAGGGTGCCGGGTTCGATTCCAGTCGGGGGCATGTGCCTTGGTTGCGGTCATATCCTCAGTGGGGGGTGTGCAGGAGGCAGCTGATCGATGTTTCTCTCTCATTGATGTTTCTGACTCTCTATCTCTCTACCTTCCTCTCTGTAAAAGATCATTAAAATATGAAAAAAAAAATAAACACCTAATATGATTCAACCCTGCCTGTGTTATTGGACACAGCGACCAGCAGCCTGAGCCCAGCTGCGGTTTCCGGGTAACACTGCTGCAGTATAGAGTAGAAAAACATCTTTCTGTTGGAGATGGGAAATACCTCTCTTCCTGTTTGGGGAAATTGAAGATAAGAGGTAGGTGTGAGGTCTCCCTCAACAGACCCTCCTGATTCCAATTTTAAGGAGGTTTCTCTTTACTAATCTTTATGGTTCTTAGTCCAGCCACTCTAAGGAATAGAAGTGCTCAATAAACTTTTTGGTTTTTTTCATCTTTATTGTTTAAAGTATTAGATATGTCTCCTTTTTTCCCTCATTGACCTCTTCCAGCCCACCTCTTTCCCCTGCCCCAGGCCGTCACCACCCTATTGTCTATGTTCATGGGTCATGCATATATGCCCACAAGTTCTTTGGTTGATCTCTTCCCAACCACCTAACCACCCTCCCCTACCTTCCCTCTGAGATTTGACAGTCTGTTCCATGCTTCTCTGTCTCTGGATCTGTTTTGTTCATCAGTTTATTTTGTCCATGTGAGTGAGATCATGTGATACTTGTCTTTCTCTGACTGGCTAATTTCACTTAGCATAATACTTGTTTTGTTTTGTTTTTTAAATATATTTTTACTAGAGGCCTGGTGCATGAAATTCCTGCATGGGTAGGGTCCCTAGGCCTAGCCGGTGATCCCGGCCAATTGGGCCTTTCAGGCTGCCAGCCAGGACGTTCCTTCATTCCGCGCTGCCCCCTGGTGGTCAGTGCACGTCATAGCGAGCGAGCGATCACATTCCTGTTTCTGGGTAGACCTCAGAGGGGACACTTTGCATATTAGTGAGAGTGGAAGGAAGAGGAAGAGAGAGATGAAAACATCAATGATGAAAGAGAATCATTGATTGGCTGCCTCCTATACTGGGGATCAAGCCTGAAATCTTGGCATGTGCTCTTACCAGGAATCGAATCATGACCTCCTGATTCATAGATCCACTCTCAATCACTTAGCCACACCAGCATGGCTCAATAAATGTTTTTTTTTTAATTCAGTAATTCAATGAAGATGGGGGAAATGACAGAACAGAAGCACTCTGATAAATTCCCCCTTTCTGAAAGCTTTCCTATTTCCTTCCATTTTTTTAATCTTTTTTCTCCTGTCTCATTTATTTTTCTTTCTTGGCCTTCCATTTGGTCTTTTTCACAGTCAGTCTCTCCTATGTGCTCTCTCTCTCCTCTTCCTTGTCCTTGTCCTTGTCCTGTTTTATTCCATCTTTGAGGCTCTCTAGAAAACTCCCACCTTTCTCCTTATTTTTCCCCTATTTCTTTCTCAGACTTTTTCTTTCATGCTTTCTTTCTTAATTGCCCATTCTCTGAGTTAAAGTCTTCTTTAGAAAGTGAATACAAATATAAAAGTTCAGACAATGTGGGTAAGCTTTGTCTGCAGAAAACTATCAGAGCTGAAAAACCTGGGCATGTGCCCTGACCGGGGATTGAACCCTGACCTCCTGGTTCATAGGTTGATGCTCAACCACTGAGCCATGCCGGCTGGGCACTGAAGTTTTAAATATAAATTTTCTCACAAACATACGTTTTAATTCTCTAATGTGGTTATAAGGATTCTGAGGAATGGGCCACAGCATATGCTGACTGCTTCCTGCTCTCAGGCCCTTGCAGAAAGTGGGACCTTAAACTTGTACTTTCTGAATTCCTTTCAATGCACAATTGAACAGAAATGGACTTGGAGGAGCTGGAATAAATGCAGACAAACTAGACTGACAGATAATGACACAAATCACTGATCCAAGAGGGTACGTCACCGTTAACTTCATCCTCTAATCCTCAGCTCCGGACTACTGTCTGCCTCTTTATGATTTATGTGCGAAATTTCTGTGGTTAAAGGGAAGACTGCTCACAAGCCTTGAACTAGCCATAAAACTAACATAGGCAGTTGCTTGAACTTCAGTTCAGGGGAACGCTCTTTTGGAAACGTGTTTTCTGGCCTCCCCACTATTTTTTTTATAGTATATGTTATCATTATTATTATATATGTTAACCATATGTGACCAGCACAGGAGGACTTGGATTGGGATGCAAGCCAGCATCTTAATTGTGCACATGAGTGAATCTATAAGCAATGCTGTGGATTTGGCACCTTCTGGAAAGCAAGAACTGCATATACATTTTCCATAAAATGGCTGCCACGGTGCAATTGAAGGAGAAATAAATCTTCCCATCTTAATGACAGCCTATGAAACCAAAACCATGCGATGCGGATTTCTCCGAGGAAATGGAAACTTGTGTTCTTTGACAGTGTAATTATTACACCCTGTCAAATTACTTGGCCCTCTTTCATAAAAATCACTTAATACTTCATGCACCTATTACTTTTGCCATCAAATATCACTTTGGGGAAAGTTAATAATTTAGAAACTTTTATATTTAAAAATGGCCAATCCAGTTGATGAATGAGTGCCGTACCCAGAGAGCTCTCCCACCCTGGGAGTTTTGTGATTGCTTCAGCCTTAAAGGAAGGCTCGGGAGAGAACAAGGGGATTGGTCCCTAAGGAGATTCTGCTTAGGAGATTAGGAAGCCCCAGCATCAGCAACAGTATTGGAAACAGTTTTAAAAGGTGTGTGACTTTTATACCAAGGAAAGACATTTCTCTCTAGCAATAGTCTCTTATTTTGTGACATTTTAACTTAAAGCAAAGGTCTCATTTTTGCAAAGTCTATATATAGTCTCTGAGCCAATGTTTGCTGTAAGTTAAATACATTTTCATTCTTATGACAGCAACTATAGTAATAATGATAATTTTTACTGGCTTTTACTGATTAATAGGTGCCTGACACTCTTTTAGATTCTTTGTACACCCTATCTTGTTTAACTTCCTTAACAGTGTGGGATAGGTTATGCCATTAACCCACTTCCCAGAAATAGAAATGGGAAGTTTGCAATGTTAAATAACTTTTGCCAGGCCCCATAAATAATAAGTGTTCTTTTATGAATCTGAACCTGGACAATCTGAGTTAGAGCCAATCGTGGCAACGACCATACTTTCTTACTTTCCTGCTTTCCTGTAACAGCTGTCGATTATAGAGTACTTGCTCTTGAGTACATGGTATTTTATTCATTTGAAAGTCACAGCAAACTAGATATATTTTTCAACTCTCATTTTATAGATGAAGCAATGGAGGCTTATAGAGATTAAGCCATCTGCCCATAGTCACTGTGCTAATATCAATAAATTTTCAAAAAAAAAAACTTGACATTTCAGTTTTAGATGGCAGAGGATGTTCAATTTTTTAAAGACTCAACATGATCCCATTTTCTTCCTGATTTTTATTTCCTATTCATTTCAGCATAAACACAGCTCTAGCTGTTAGAATGACTTCTGGACTCTAGTAGAGAGAGTTTTCCATACTCTGAGATAATGACGGAGATAATGAAATATATGTGGTACAAAAGAGATTTTGACTTTATCTTGATTATTTTTTCTACCTTGTTTTTTAAGGGTTGAAAACAATATGCATTCAAATCTAATTGCATGGGTTTGACATGTAGAGTGAACTTGTAAATACAATTCAATATCAATTATCACTCAAGAGACTCTATCTTTTTCTAAGGATAAAGGTTTATGATCACTGTAGAATTGGAAGCTTCCACCTATCTCAGAGAAATGGATAAAGGGAGCATTTGGTTGATTTTTCAAGCGTATTTGTGTAATGATGGGTTTGGCTCCTATGTTTTCCATAAAATGCCTTCAAACACTCTAATTATTTTACTTAATCCTTGCTGTACTCAGGACACCAATATTAGATCAATTTTATTGAAGCACAAAATGTGGAAAGCAAATGTCAGTCATTAGGTTCAGATCCATGACCTGGTGGGAATTATTTGTGATTTCACCATAGTAGAAGTGGGTCTGTGAGAAGACAAACTAGAAAATAACACCCAAGAAAATAACCAACTCAAGGGGATAGAGACAAAACTTATGAAGTAACCCAAAGGGCACGAGTATAATGTTCTTCACATGCTGAAAAAGGCAAAGTGTGGTTGGAGCACAGAGAGTGGACTGTGAGATGAGGCTAAAGGGTCTGTCAAAGGAGATCCCAGATAGAATTTGAAGATTATGTTAAGTATCCAAAGAACAAAGGAATTCACTAGAGAATTTTAATGAAAAGACAATTTTCTCTGCCATGCTCAGATGGTTGGAAAGTACAGGAGTGGAAGCAGGAGTCCAGCTAACCAACTAGTTCAGATGAAAGATGAATGGAAGCCCTGACCGGTTTGGCTCAGTGGATAGAGCGTCGGCCTGCAGAGTGAGGGGTCCTGGGTTCGATTTCGGTCAAGGGCATGTACCTTGGTTGCGGGCACATCCCCAGTGGGGGGTGTGCAGGAGGCAGCTGATCGATGTTTCTCTTTCAGCGATGTTTCTAACTCTCTACCCCTTTCCCTTCCTCTCTGTAAAAAATCAATAAAATATATTTTTTTTAAAAAAAGAAAGATGAATGGAGGCTTTGACATGGGTGGTAGTGGAGTTCAGGAGATGCAAACTTTTGATGACAAAAAAAAAGGAGCATGGTATGAAAGGAGGAGGGGATGTAGAAGGGCAAATGCCAGCTTTGCCTAGTCCAATGTTATAACTCTGTGTTGCACAAGGATGTTAGTGAGACTGCATCCACATTCCATCCCCCCCAAATTCATCATGTGCCTGCTGAGAGCTAGTATGTAAACCCACCAATCAACTCTAGTTCATCTTTTTATTCTTTGCCAATAAAACTTGAAACTTGTATTTAATCCCAGAACATTCTTACTCTTTTTTATTTTTCTCATTTAAACGCTATTTTGTATGTTCAAAGTAAAATAAATATTAACTGGCAAAATGTATTCCTAATTCTATAATTACCTTATTAAAATTTACCAGTTTAAAAATTCTTAAAGCTTGAGATTTGTCTAGGAAATAAATTACCTAATTCAGTGTGTATTGTAATTTACTCTCAAATAATTACTTTAGGGTTGTGAGTAAAGGGAGTTGGGCTGAGAAGCTCCAGTGTATAATTTTATATTTTATCTCTCTGGCGGAAATCAGGCAGCATTAATTGCTATGAAATAAGGTTAAGATGCTGGTGTAAATGGTCATATATCTCTGTATTTACATGTGTGCACATATGTGTATATATAATTATGGTTTGTCATGAACAGGGAGGTGTCTTTCACCAACAAGAAGCTCACTTTAGGTCTTAGTGATTAAAAATTGAAATAGATGTCTATGTGGCAACCGCCCTCTCACTCCACCACTGAAATATTCCTCTCCATATCTCTATTACGACCCCTGACATGTACGTTTGAAAGCTAATACTTTCTAGACAGGTGGCATAGAATACTTGTATCACCCATTAAAGACCCAAAGGGAGTGTAATTACTAAATTATCTGTATTCTCCAACAAGTGAAAATAAATGCCAGGGTTAATGGGAACTTTGATGGAGGGCATGTTCAAATCATAAATTGGGACCTGGGCACTTCTGAGCACTTGAGCAATTAGAGTCCTGAGCACTACTAGGCTGTGATCTGGGAAAAAGATAACCAAACACCAACTTCATCAAGTGATGAATTATACAAATTTCTGGGTACCATTTCTGTCTCCTAAACAAATCGTACATTAAAGTAGGATATGATGTTTTCTCCTGCAAAGTCTTCTCCAAGGCTAAGCTTGATTCATCTCACTTTGCAAACTATGACTTACAGCTGAGGCATGGGCCCAAATTCTGGGCACTATCTATATAGTAGCATAGGATGCTTTAGAAATTCCCAAATAATTCTCATGCAAATCTTCACTTAGGTTTAGTGAAATTTTCTGGGGATGTTGCACTACCCACTTCAGACACCTTAGGCTACACCAGAGGGACCTGCACTGTAGACTTTATTTATGCACGGTTTCCCTTTATCTTCATTTTCTCTCTCTCTCCAAATCATGACCTCCTTTCTCTCTCTTTCAAATCCCCTCCTGCCTTCTGTATGTGAGAATCTACACACGTCAAAATCTTACCCATTTTTTACTCTGCTTACTCCTCATCCTTCAGACCTCAGCATAGATGTCCTTTTCTCAGGAAAGTTCACCTCCCCTCAGCAACCCACCCCCCTAGCGTCCCATTACTCAGACTGTATTATTCCCTGCTTTGCCCTGATTTTATGTCATCTCAATGGATGCTGGTATGTATTCTGCACTTAATTGCTGATTTGCTTATATAACATCAATGTTAGCCAGGGGCCTTCTTGCCTTTTGAAATCCAGCCATGGCCTAAGAAAGTTCACCCCTCTCGTAGTTGGCTGCTATTAAAAAAGTTGAGGTGAGAGGGGCTCTGAATCTGCATTTATTCTCCTGGACAACCCTGGCATAGGGGGGTTGTTATGAAAGTGAGATGTAACTGCCTGCACTACCTGAGCCCTAAGTTGAAACACATGCCAGCCCTGGCCTGATAGCTATGTTGGTTAGAATATTCCTGATACACCAAGGTTGTGGATTCAATCCCTGGTCAGGGCACATACAACA
The DNA here is from genome assembly GCF_014108235.1 of Myotis myotis. Classification (NCBI taxonomy): domain Eukaryota; kingdom Metazoa; phylum Chordata; class Mammalia; order Chiroptera; family Vespertilionidae; genus Myotis; species Myotis myotis. The sequence goes on from NW_023416319.1 coordinate 12,404,867, forward strand.
ATCAATCAATGGATGCATAAATAAGTGGAACAACTAGGAGTTGGTGTCGAAAAATTGAAGTTTTATAAAACAAGGATTCATGGGAGTATAAATTGAATAACTATTTTGAAGAAATGTCTAGTAATCCCTAGTAATGCTGACTATATGTACATCCTATGGTTTAACAACGATTTCACTCCCAGGGCTATTCCATAAAGAAAACTGCTTCTTTGTGCAATCTAAGGCATGTATAAGAATGTATATAACAGCATTTTATAATAAGTAAAAAAAACCCAAAACTATGGGGGGCAAACCCAAATTACTATCAATAGAGAAATGCATAAATGAAAGAAGCTAGATTTGTACAATAGAACCCTATTGAGCAGTTAAAAGAAATGTATTAGAATCTCTTAAGTGAGTAAAAGTAAACTGCAGAGGGAAGAAAACTATAATAATATTAAAAACATAAACCATAATGCTGTGTATTCTTTAGGGACTGATTTATCAGTAGTAAATATGAGACGCTCATGAATGATAGTGTGAAGTTCAATAAGTGCTTACCTCTGAAAAAGAGTGTAATTTAAAAAATAAAATTATAATCCATTTTACCTACCCAATTGCCCATTTCTTCATATATGTAATATATATTTTCAGAACTTCTTTCTTGTCCTACTCTTGTTCTAAGGGCTAGCAGACCTGTAAAAGAAGGATGTAATATATCCCTCGTCCCCCAAAGACAGCCTAATCAAAAGTTACACAGGGGAATTTAGACCAGCATTTAACAGCGGAGAAAACTGTCAGAAATGAGGATACAGCTTGAAGCAAAAGCATGCGCAAAGCCTGACTCCCAGAGTGTGATGAAGGATGGGGAAATAAAGTGTGGGACAAAACCAGCTCTGCGAGCACAGAGTTTCAATCCCCCCTTGGCTTCTTCATTTTTCTTTCCCAGATGCAGTGAAATCCATTGATTTGAAAAATGACCTCATTCAAGCCCAGGTATTTCAAACACTTCTCACAATAGCCTAAAGTTCTGCACAGGGGTGATTTTTACACTATGGGTATGTATCTTGGCTTTTTAAAAAAATGTGGACGACTCTCCTCATGAAGTCAGATCAGTCATAGGTGCTACTAATTAGTCATTTTGTATTTGGAAAGCACATAGTTTTCAGCACCATCCTTTATTAAAGAACATAGTAGGACACATGAGCAGATTCTTCCCCTCCAGAAAACAAGGGATATATCACAGGGAGATCCACTGTCATTCATGACTACATTTGTGTGGGGGACATAAAGGGACAGCTTAGGTTAAGTCACTTGGGAGGACCTTTTTCAGATCTGATACTCAGCTTTAGCTTTCAAAAGTAAGAAACAGCCCAGCCGGCATGGCTCAGTGGTTGAGCATCGACCTTTGAATAAGGAGGTCACGGTTCAATTCCTGGCTGGGGCACTTGCCCAGGGTGTGGGTTTGATCCCCAGAGTGGGGCGTGTAAGAGGCAGAAAATCAATGATTCTCTTTCATCGTTAATGTTTCTGTCTCTCTCTCCCTACCCCTTCCTCTCTGAAATCAATCTTTAAAAAGTGAGAAATTTCTTTGAAAATTGTCATATATCTTTAAGAAGCTACTGTGGAGTCATCCTTCAATACCTGCAATCCCTTGTTTAAGCTGTGTTATCACCAGTAATTTTAGTTTTGTTACTGCTTGGGTGATCTTGAAAATAACAAGCTTAGTGCAATTACTTCATTTATGTCTGTCCTAAAATTATCTCTTTTGAAATTCAAAGGACTCCATATGTCCTGTGTTTCAGAAATTTTTTTTAAAAAAAGACAGTTCTCATATGAATTTTTCATAATTTTTACAGCTTTCTGCTCAGCTCCTCATTCTGCTTTCATTTCTCTAGGATGAGAAGCTATCTAATTTTAAGCTCAATTTTACACATTTTATTTTTAACAATTTATAAGCATGACAGGGCAGCTACTATTGAATCCATTTTTTAAATAAGAAAACTTACCCAGGGAAAGGTCAGTTTGTCTACAGTATCAAGATGACCGCCACAATCTGAGAAAATTCGTTTCCAACCTCATGTTCTTCTCTGCTACCTGGCCTTAAAATGTAGGAAAGTTTCACACACACACACACACACACACACACACACACACACACACACACCTCTGAGAGTAGGCAGAGAGAAAGAGGATATGTACACATTATTAAACCTGCTTTTCCTCTACAATAAGGAAAAAGTGGGCCCAGAAGGCTAGTTCACAATGAAAAGTTATAAATCCTTTTACATAATTGGGCAGTCTCACATTGCACCAATGCCATAGTTTTTAATAATAATAATAAAAAACCTTGATTTTTTTTTAGAACAGTTCCAAGTTTCAGCAAAATTGAAAGATACAAGATTTTTCCACATACCTTCTGCCCGCACACATGCATAGCCTCCCCATTATCAACATCCCCCACCAGAGTGATATGTTTATTATAAATAATGGACCTGTATTGATACATCTTATCACCCAAATTTCAGTCTGTTCCAGATCATGTAGAAACCAGTGTAGTTATTCTAGGGTCTGATGACTGGCAATGTCAGTGACACTAAACATGGTGACATTGCTCATCTTTAACATCTTTACAACCTCTCAATGGAGCAGTCAGGACAAGTACCACTTCCACCTGGTTAATGAGGTTATCTAACCGGTAATGTATCCAAAAAGAAGCCAATCCCCAGATTGTCTGATTTCTCCCCATAAACTCTGATTACATTATTACAAACTGGGTCTTTTCTGTATCCCTACTCCCCCAAACCTATGAGTCAACTGATCAAAAGTATTGAGATAGCCCTAACCGGTTTGGCTCAGTGGATGGGGCATCAGCCTGCAGACTCAAGGGTTCCAGGTTCAATTCCGGTCAAGGGCATGTACCTTGGTTGTGGGCACATACCCAGTGGGGAGTGTGCAGGAGGCAGCTGATCGGTGTTTCTCTCGCATTGATGTTTCTAACTCTCTATCCCTCTCCCTTCCTCTCTGTAAAAAGTCAATAAAATATATATTTTTTATGAGTAGAAGTTGTGTTGGAAGCAGCATAAGAACAGATACAAATTTGCATCTACCATAAGAAGAAGGGAATATTAAAAGAACCTGGCTCTTACAGCAGTTCTCAACCTGTGGGTCACGACCCCTGAAAATACATCCTGCATATCAGATATTTACATTATGATTCATAACAGTAGCAAAAATACAGTTATGAAGTAACAACAAAAATAATTTTATCATTGGGGGTCACCACAACATGAGGAACTGTATTAAAGGGTCGCGGCATCAGGAAGGTTGAGAACCACTGCTAGTACCTAGTTCAGTATGGGTTACTGGTAGATGCCGACTTTATATAATTACGATTTCCTTCTTCAGTTTCAAATTTCTCAGAGGCTTTGGCATATTCCTTAGTCCTAAAAGTATAACGTGCAAGTGCAGCTAAATGGCTTTTCCTGCTTAGATCTTGTCCCAATTTAGGGGAAAAGAGCTTTATCTTAAAATAAATAAACAAAAACATACAAATGAACAGAGTGAATCTCTTACATAAATAAATAAATACAACTTGGAGTAAAAGTGCCAGAATCAAAAGCAAACCATTTTTTAAGTAAAAGCAATGGAAAGCTTGTAATACCATTTAGAACTGAGATGCCTGATTTATTTCCTGTTAGAAATCCCAGGATTTGCTGTTTGGCTTGTTAAGGTGCCTTTGTTTTCCAGTGAGGGTCTATATATCTGTGAAATATTGAAGAGTAGAGTGAACTAAACCTCTGAGAAAATGCCTGTAATATATTTGAAAGATGTCATCCCATCAAGGAAAGCCAACCTATATTAAGGCTCTTGTAGGTTAAATTGTATTTCTTTCCCCCTCCCCCCACTGTCCTCCACAAAACACACACACACACACACACACACACACACACACATGCGTGCGCGCGCGCGATGTCCTAGTCCCAATACTTCAGAATGTGACCATATTTGTCAATAGGGTTGTTGCAGACATAATTAGCTAACATGGGATCATAGTGGAGGAAAGTCCTAGGGCCTGTGCCCCAGGGTGACTGCTGTCCTATGTAAAGGGGGTATTTAGACAAAGATGCACACGGTCAGAATGCCATGTAAAGATGAAGGGGCAATGCTTTCACGAGCCAAGGGATATCAGAGATAGCCAGCAACTCACCAGAAGCTAGAATTGCATGACACAGCTTCTTCTCCAAACACTCAGACAGAATCAACCCTGCCGACACCTTCATCTTAGACTCTTCTAGGCCTCAGAACTGTGAGACAATGCATTTTGTTATTGTTGAAGCCATGACGTTTATTGTACTTTGTTATGTCAACTCTAGAAAACTAATGCAAAGGGAAATAGGACTTGTCAGGAATTGTTAAGAGAGACTTATATCATTAGATTCCTTTACAAAGTAAATTGTGTGCATAAGAAAAGTGTTTCAAACCAAAACTTCTCAAAAACTGGGGAGTGCTAAGTATATTCATAGCTAGCTCACCCTTGGGGTTTAGATTTTGCTTGAGAGAAAGTTTCAGAATTTTATTTCAATTGAAAGCCTTTTCCTGATTTGTGATGTATTAAAATTCCAATAGGTAGAACTCATTGAGAAAAATTACTTTCTTCAAAGATGTATGATTCATTCACCCAATGTCTCAGCTATTTAGAGGAAATTATCTACGGGATTGTATGATCAATTTAAAAGCTGCTGCCATTGTTTTTTTTGTGTCAGTATGATTTTAAGCCATGAAAGAGCATTAGTTAAAAAAGAGTGACTCGTTTCATTTTGTTAAAAATGTGATTCAAACATTATCTGGCCCTGGCCGAAGTAACTCAGTTGGTCGGAGCATCATCCCATGCACCAGAAGGTTGTGGTTCAATTCCCAATCAAGGCACATGCCCAGGTTGTGGGTTGGATCCCATGTCAGGGCAAGTATGGGAGGCAATCAATTGATGTTTCTCTCTTCTCTCCTCTCCTCTCCTCTCCTCTCCTCTCCTCTCCTCTCCTCTCCTCTCCTCTCCTCTCCTCTCCTCTCCTCTCCTCTCCTCTCCTCTCTTCTTCTCTTCTCTTCTCTTCTCTCTTCTCTCCCTCCTTCCCTCCCTCCCTCCCTCTCTAAAAACTAATAATAATAAAAAAACCCAACATCATTTGACTCTTTATTTGTAACTGGTCCCATAGATGAAGTTGAAAATATAACCCCTCTTCTGATATTTTCAAAGACTATAATAGTAAGTCAGCCTTAATCCTCCATTAGAGATTGATTCATAGTCAAATACAAATGTCAGCCCCAACTATGAGTGGCTTAGATATTCTGAGAGAAAAAGAGTTTTAAGCTCCTTTGCTGTTAACTGCTCTGAAACCCTGATTATGGCAGCTGAGTCTCTGTGTTCCACATGGATCTTAAGATATTTCTTCAAATTCCATATAACTCAAGTAATTTCTCTAAGTTGTATAAGAAACTATTTTTCTTCTTGCTACAATTCAGGCAATAAAAGTTGATAGCTAAGAGGTTTTCTATTAAAACCAGAAGAGTACTAAACATATTTAAATTCATATCTATCTATGTATATCTACTTACGTATCCATCTATATTTATCTTAGTTATCATAAATTTTTTAAATATATTTTTATTAATTTCAGAGAGGAAGTGAGAGGGAAAGAGAGAGATAGAAACATCAATGATGAGAGAGTCATTGATTGGCTGCCCCCTGCACACCCCCTACTGGAGATCAAGCCTGCAACCTGGGCATGTGCCCTGACCAGGGAATTTAATCCATGACCTCTTGGTTCATAGATTGATGCTCAACCACTGAGCAATGCCGGCTGGGAAGTTATCATAAATTTTAAATGTCCAGGATAATCATTAGGAAAAGGGCAAATCAAAAGTAAAGGCAAACTTTCATGGAACAAATTCAGTACTAGACTGACACTTAAGCCAGTGAAAGCAAGGGAAAAAGACACCTTCATATATTTAAAATTTGCTAAGAGAGTGTATCTTAAGTGTTATGACTACACATACAAAAAAGGGTAACTATGTGAGGTAATGGAAGTGTTGATTAATTTGAATGTGGTAATTATTTCATAATGTATATTATATCAAAACATCACATTGCACACCTTAAATTTGTACATTTTTTTATTTGTCCACTGTACTTCAACAAAGCTAGGGAGAAAATTCCAAAGTTTTATTCAAAGTTCTGGGAACTAACCATTGTGCTATTGTGCCCCCCTCATTCATAGCACATAATACATAAGAAATGGAGAGGGCATTTGCAGAAAGATGATGCAGAGGGAAAATGACAATGGTGAACTGAAAAAGCCACTTAGTGTCTAACTTTCATGCCAAAATCTAAAAGAGTGTCTGCCAAGGACTAAATCAGATACATAAGTGATGGTGGGATTTGATGGTACAAACCCTTGAATTATCCTAGAATTATCATGATTCTTTGGCAGAAGGTTACCAGTTCCCCTCCAAAACAATAGCTGCCCTCTTAACAAAACAAATTACATTTATAACTTGCATTCTAAATGAAGAAAAATTGGCAAAGTTATATTTTTAAATCCCATTTATTTACATTTGCCATCTCTGAGAGCCGAGATAATATTTCTTCACTCTGTGGTAATTAATATATGATGTGTAATGTCTAGTTTATTCAATGTATAATATGAAACTCCTGCCAAGATGCAATAAAAGAAAATTAAAATGACCAGAGAGGCAAAATATATGGTATTGTCCCCCCTGAAGCATGCTTCTATTAACATTCAGTCAGCGCAGTGTCATCGAGGCCATTTGGGGATTACACATTGTATTATTAATAAGTTGTTTGTCTGAGATGAATTGAACTAGCAGAGGCTATGCCAGTTAGATGTGTCTTGCAAAGACTGTGAAGAACTAATGCAGCTGGAAGGATGTGGGATTCACATTCTGTGAGGACAAATTATCCCATGGTATGTGTCAAAAATTGGGGCGAGGTCTACTCCCAACTGGCCACCTCTATCTTCCCAACCCTTTATAAATACAAACAGCCTTCTTCAAAGTGCATTTCCTGAATATTGAACCCATAAAGGGTGGGTACAGGGTCTAGATTACAGAGTAGTACTAAGGCCATAGGCTTCTGCCTCTACCAGCATCTAGAAGAATAATTATCTCAAAGATGTATGGTGATTAAGTCTTTGTTCCTATCAACACCCCTTGCTCCTACACATTTCCTTATAAATATCATAAAAATTTGGATAGAGTCACGATTTTCTGTGACTGCCACTGTTGTATCCCAGATCAGGGCAGTCTCTTCATGAGCAAAGGAATGACCTGCAAACATTAAGCAGGATGAAACTCTTCTCCATGATGCCATACTTTTAAATTTAATGATTGAAAGAAGAAAAAAAGATGATTACATTTTTTGCTTTGCACTTTGAAGATCAGAATTCATTTTTTATTTGAAGCTCTCTCTAAAGCACCAAGCCATGTCATGAACACAATTAAACAGTGAGTCATCTGGTCTTTTCTTATAAGTCTCTTTCTTAAAAGCGTGAAACTTTACCATGCTGTTTGCTACCCTATCTATTTGAGCCTGGTAGAAGCAGGAATCATGCAAGTTGATGATGGTCACAATGCAAGGCTGCCAGGGATTGAAATCCAGTTGAAGCAAAGAGTGTTCATGTTCAGGGGGCAGAACACATGGGATAAAGTTTGAATAGAAGCCGTGTCTTATAAGAATTTGTGAGTAATCTCTTATGTGTAGCCTCTTTGCCAATGGCGTTTTGGAGTTACTAACTTTTAATTGTATATAAGGTTTAAAAATTTGAATCATTTTATATCTGTGCAAGTGATTTAAGCCTATTCTGTATGCCTCTATTTAAGCCTATTCAGATATGCCTCTCTAGACTGTATGCATATCAGGCTTCTGTAAAACCACATCTTCAATTTTTCTAAACCTCAGCTAGATATATTTGTCTAGCTAAAGGGATCTACCAGATGTCACCTTAATACTTGCAGAGATATCAGCAAAAGAATGACAGCTGCATCCTTTATTGTGTTTTTGTCCTGATTCTTGGTTTTAACAGCAAGAATTGTTAATAACAATGCCCTCGGTTTTATATTTTTAGCAGCTTAAAAGAACACACACAAACTTATTTGCTACATTTTCTGGGTGTCAAAGGGCTAGGCATGGCTTAGGTGGACCTTCTGCTCCAGAGTCTCTCTCAAGGTTTCAGCGAAGGTGTTAGTCAAGGCTGGTATCTCATCTGAAAACATGACTGGAGCATGGTCTGCTTCAAAGCTCAGTACCTGGAGTGTTTCTGGAATGGAGACCTCAGTTCCCAGCTGACTGTTGATTAGAAAGTCCTTTGTCTCATAGACTTCTGCAACATAGAAGCTTGTTTCATCAAAATATATAAACCTGATAGGCGATAGAGAGATTCTTGTAGCATAAAAGGGATCACAATATTACATAAGCTAAGCCCAGAAATGACATCCTATTAACTTTGCCATATTCTGTGGTTACTGATATGTCATTAGCCTACATTGCAGGGGAGAATATTATACAAGAATATAAATACCAGGGAATGGCAGCAATCAAGGTGAATTATATCAAAGTCTGTTTGCCACAATTATGCACTTACTATTTTAATTATATGGCTAAATTAATGTTGTAAACTATTGATTTAAGAGCACAAAAAGAAAGTTATTGCCATTAAAATGACTTCATACTTGGTAAAAACATGATAAAGACAAAGGTTTTGAATTATGAATGACCTAGACCAGTGGTCGGCAAACTGCGGCTCTTGAGCCACATGTGGCTCTTTGGCCCCTTGAGTGTGGCTCTTCCTAAGCCTTAGGAGTACCCTAATTAAGTTAATAACAATGTACCTACCTATATAGTTTAAGTTTAAAAAATTTGGCTCTCAAAATAAATTTCAATCATTGTGCTGTTGATATTTGGCTCTGTTGACTAAGGAGTTTGCCAACTACTGACCTAGACAATTGGAAACACTAATACTAACCTATGATTATAATTGCAGATTTTTCCACAAGTGTCCAATTTTTTATTGTACTTTAAAAAAATGGGAATTAGAATTACAGATGATCCATTATGGATGGGACTTATGCAATAAAGATCATGTAGAAATCCTAATAGCCATATGAAAAAAGGTCATGTAACTGCATGGAAAACAAGAGAAGCACCAAATGATTTAAACAAATCAACAAGTTAGGGAAAAATTATAGGGTCTACCTATTAAGTGCTAACTAGGAGAAATTACCTACTGAGGTAAATGCTCTTTAGAGATTTGAAGAAGGGTCAAAGGCATTTGTCAAGAGAAAAAACACAATAAAGAGTAATTTTACAAAATATCAGAGGTGACTCTAAATAAATATATATTATAGTTGCCTGCAAGAACATAGTGTCATAAAATCAGAACAAGTAGCATCTATGTTCAGATATCCAAGTAATAAATCAAATGAATTTGGTCCTAAAGTCCATAACGTTTAAATATCTACAGCTTTTAAATATTTGAAAATAAAAATTTTATTTTATAACATTGTAATTCTGATATTTCTGACCTCTCTCTATTTTTTTCAATTCTGTTTGTAAACCATGGATACTTTTGTGGACTCACCTCTTCCTTGGAAAGCTTATTAAATTCAGCTGTTAACACCTTACCTTTTCAATATTCTCCCTTGAAAATCCCTCCTGTAATGCTTGATGTTCCTAAGATACATTTTCTTCCTTCACATTGTCACAAATATGTTGATATTTTTCTACATCCTATAATACTTTCTTTTCCTTCTACTGTCTTTTCTCAGTGCCAATGCAAGGTATGTTGTTTTGTTAGGGAATAATGCAACTTTCAGTACTGATTTCTGTTTCGGTCAATTATTATGTGAATATTATTGTATAACAATCTACCTTAAAATGTAAAACATTATTATTCTTATGCCCATGGAACAGCAAGTTGACTGGTTCTTGTAATGAAAAGAGTAAGGAATGAACAGCTGATCTACACTGGCCTCAGCTTCAGGTGGTTGTTTCACTTCATGTCTGCTCCGATGTGTTGGTTCAAAACCCCCAGCTGAAAGTACAATAGCTACATGGAACTGTTATTCTTGTGGTGGATCACCAGATCACAAGAGAGAAAGCCCACATATGCAAACACATTTCAATCCTCTACCTGTGTCATAACTGCTAGTATTCCATTAGCTAAACCAAGTCATATGGCAAAGCCCAAACTCAGTAGCGGAAGAATGTATATTCTGCCAACCCTGTGACCATGGCAACAGGATGAAAGTGTGAATCTGTAACTAGGAGTAATAAAAAGGAGAGTAAATAATTAACTTACCATTGTATTAGACCAAGCTGGGTCAGTCAGAGTCCTTCCTTGAGAAAGAAGACTCGATAAACTGGCCTTGTCAATATGATCTATAGAACTCATTCTACAATAAGATTTGGGCATAGAGAGCCAATCTGGAGAGAAGATTGAAGCTGCTTTTATTTGTCTCTAAAGTACACATTTATCTTGATCATAAATTACAATTTTTTAATCTTAAACTACCTCAAGTGGTTCAGTATAACTTGGAACCAAATATGCCCATCTATATCTTTATCATATATTATAATTTTTAAATCTTAAGATAGTTCAAGTGATTTAGTATAACTTGAAAGCAAATGTGCCTGACTAACGTTACTGAGGCTAAAGTCATGGATCAGATCCCAAAGAGAGCAGCTTTCCAGCCCCAAGCACTCTGAGTCCAGACGACATTGTCTCTCTGATCTCCTGGATTTCAAAAATTCTAGGGAGGGAGCCTCTGAGTGACTCACTGTCAAGGGGAATCAATGTCTTCCACACAATAACAAGTGAAGACCACTCAAGAATGAATGAAGGCCCTAGCTGCTTTGGCTCAGTGGATAGAGTGTCAGACTACGGGCTGAAGGGTCTCAGGTTCAGTTCTGGTGAAGAGCACATGTCTGGGTGTGGGCTCGATCCCCAAGGCAGCCGATCAATGACTCTCTCTCATCATTGATGTTTCTCTCTCTCTCTCTCCCTCTCCCTTCCTCTCTGAAATCAATTAAAATATATTTTTTAAAAAGAATGAATGAATAACTAAATATACCACCACTCCATTATTAGTAAAAAAAAAAAAAAACACACACACAAAAAAACTCAAAGTGCAAACTCAACAGTTAGCACAAGTGATTAGTTAAGAATTCACTGGGTATATTCCTTCTGGGTCCAGTCCCAACCCACTGACTTTGAGGTTATTAAATTTTTCTTGTTCATGTATGTGAAACAAAGAGTAATGAATGAATAGGGTGCAAAACCAACTTACTTTATAGATTTAAGTGGGCTTTACAGATAGCAATGACTCTATCTATAAAAACATTGCCACTGGAGGTTGGGGTTGACTACTCTTTTTATGATATATATCTTTATGTGAAAGCTTGTGCAATTCTGTGCTAGGTAGGTAAGGGAGTTACTCATATTGGGTATCTATCACATTAAACCCAATACTTTGATACAATAGAGACATACCCCTAAAATTGATCTTTCTTAAGTGACAGTAGTTCTATTTCATCTTGGATTTGGATAAGTATATTGTGCGTTTCCTGAAAACTCCAGCCCCCGTGAAAAGCCATGAAGTCAGTGCCAGCTTAAGCGTAATTACTAACAAAAAACCTGATGGGGGAAAGTTGAGTCTATGCTATCTACAGAATCCCACAGCCAGATTTCAGAATGTCTTTTGACATTCATTTATAGAGTTTTATTCCTACAAGAGACACTTTGCTATTCTCAGAAAATTCTTTGTTCTTGGTTTGAATGTCAGAAGGCTAGTCCTATTATGTTTGCCCATGCAGGGGAGACAGGGAGTTTCATATAATATCATAGACCCTACTGACTGTGGGATGGTTAGCTTTTCTTATCATAACAGATTGAATGATGTTGATAATGTCATAACAATAATGAAATAAAAGGAACACGGAGTTTTTCCTATTAAAAAAGTTAATATTTCACTGTTCTTATGCCTTATTTCTTCTAGTATTTGCAGAACCTCCTGAATTAATATTTGTTGAAAACACAAGTGCTTTGTTTCATTCATTCCAGATAGGGTATAGAAACAGTGGCTTTAAAATGAGACTTTGAATACAAGAACACAACTTACTAGCCATGTCACTTTATTTTCTATGGCCTTTGTTTTCTTATCTGTTAAACTAGAGGTAATATGGTCTCCTTTACAGAATTGTTATAAGGATATATAATAATAATAATAATAATAATAATAATACGTTATGGGAAAAATTTTTAGCACAGTGTAGCTGTAATAAGTACTTCTTTTTATGGTTACTGCTTTACTTTTTAAACTTGATTTGTAAAGTAACATTGCATATGAGTATCCCACTGGTGAAAATTAATTTTATAGCTAAAAATGAAGGACATTAGCTAATGGCATTCCATACCCTATTAATCTTTATTTCATTCATATACAAATATTTCATTAGATGAAGGCACATCTATTTCCCTTCTGGCTTTGAGGTTTTTGAGCCCCGTGTTTATAAAATTTTAAGTTAGGAAAGATGTCAGAACTGGTTTATTTAGTCTCAACTTTCACTTTATAAATGAAGAAACAAAGACCTCAAAAGATAGATTGATATTTTTCAGGAGAATTAAGCCGTGTAGTGACAGTTGAAAGTAGAATCTTTAATAGACGGCTGCAGCAATCATATTCATTTTGTTGATGCCTCTCTATGCCCATGTCCATGTCCTTGGATATCTCCTACCACAGTGACTCTGGGCTTAGAGGTGGTAGCTTGCTTTCGCCAATGAGACATTAGAAATCTGACACATACAGAGGCTTCAAAGAGTACTGTGCATTGTAAGTGAAGTGCCATGAAGTGATCCCTACTACAAAAATTAAGATGGCATTTCACTGCTCTCATCCATCATTTCTTGATGTGTCTTGGAATCTTGCCACTAAGATATATAAAGGCCCATCTACTAGGAGATAAGAGACTATTTGTGGAGAGACAACAGTCATCTCAGCTATCTCAGACATTTCAGTCATCCTAGCCAAACAGAACCTCATAAGTAGATGGCCAGCTGAGTTCAGCCCAAATGTGTAATACCCACCAATTTAAGGAGCTAATGTTTAAAGCCACTCTGTTCTGGGGAAGATAGTTCCAAAGGAAAATCCAATGGATGTAGAGAATTGATTCCACTGATCCTTGTACTCAGCCATCTAACTTAAGGGATGAAATATAAGATGTTATGATTTTCTCTTGGGTGACTTCCTATTACTTATTCAGCTAACATAAGCGGAGTAAGCATCTGATTTATTTCTCTCTTTATCTTAGCTCCAGATTATGCACGTAAGCATTAAATTTCAAGTCTCAGAAACAGGAGGCAGGATCAGGGATAATCATGAGTTTATTTTCAGATACCAGTGCAAAGTAAACAAATTCATCAGTCATACAACTTCTAAAAGTAATTGTTTTAAAAAGTTCCAATGTGAAGTGAAAGAGTCTTCTCATATAACCTACTATTCAGGAACACCTCGTAGGCAGTCAAAGGCATAACTTACAAACAGGCCTAATTAAGTAAACAACAGTAAACAAATCTGGACTTCCTGCACTGTCAAAAAGTTACAACTTTTCTAATTGGCCTAAGCTGGAATATAAAGTTCAGCTATTGCTATAACACATACTAGTACACTACAAACTTAAATGCCAAGGCCAAATGGGCAAACAGAAGAGTTCAACAAGGGGTTCCAATGAGAATGGGCTAACTAAACCTGGTCCATAAAGACCCCCTTCATTCCTCCAATGCACAGTGGTCTATTTTCACCTCAGTTCCTCTTGCACTTGCTGTCTATTTTACTCATATGATAATGAGGTTTGCATATTTCAGGTGATGATTATCTTTAGCGCATTGGCTGCTGCTTCCATCCCTATGGAAGCTACAACTCCCTGGTAGTGATAGTTATGCTCCTACTTGTGTACATTCTAAGCCCTCCGGTTTTCCTCTCAGAGACTTTATCACTATCTCTTCACTCCCACTTCACATTTTATACCAATAATTTCCATGGAACAGCCATGTTCCCCCCAAACTAGCATTGTTTATTTGCACATGAACCACTGGAATTTCTATTTGTCTTTTCCTTTTACGCATATCTTTGAATGAAACAGCTTATGAATGATACATGATTTTTACCTGTCTATGAAAGACCAGAGAATCTCTTCACTCCTGTAATGCACTTGTCAACTTGGATTTAAATATCACAGTTTTATCTATCACATAAGACCAAAGTACACTGAGAGCCTCTTACATTTCCTGAGGTATATACTGTGGTTGTTATCTTTAAGTAGTATTGTAAATGACATTTAATAATGTGCTGACTGCTGTGAGGGGAAGAAGTACAGTTGTTTCTCCACAGGTTTACAAGTTAAACTAGGACATGTATATATGAATTAAATGAGGAAAGCACAGAGTATAAATAGAAAGAATGTTAAGGAACGTGAAATCATTACATAGGGCTGTTTTATCTGTGTGGAGGGAAGCATGCATGTGTCCTTTGGAGCATTGCTTTGACAACTCAAGCAGTCACCAAACTAGTTGACATTTGGAAAAAAAGTTTACTTATTTTTAAGACAGGTAGTTGGTAAGGGTTCTAGACAGTTATTCCAAAATATGTCACACCTTCCTATAAATAGACATATTTGTATTAGAAGCTGTAACTTACGGTTATTCATTCCACAAGAGCATGCAGGGGTTCATAATGCAATGATCATGGAACAGGCACTAGAGGTATGGTAATGAATAAAAGAGACAAAGTCTGTGTTCTCATGGGGCTTACAATTCAATGAGAGACATATTTTGTTTATTTCATAGTGTAAATGTGTATTTAATTATGCCTACTTTACAGGAAACGTTCTGGGTCAGATGGGAACTTACAAAAAATTAAATGACCCAATCTAAGGGTGACGTTAATTAAGGAAGGATTTCCCAAGAATGTGACAAATAAGCAATGCTGCCAAAAGTAAGTAGGAGAGAAAGAGGATGAAGTGGGGCAGAGAAGGAGTCAGTAAAATCCAAAAAAAATTGTAGAATGTTGCGACGCCTGAGGCATGAGATGGTATGACACATTTGAAGAGGCCAGAAAGCAGGTAAGACTGGCCAGAGGTGAGGCTGGAGAAACAGCCATGGCCCGGATCATGCCTATTCATTATATTTTCATTCTTCAGTTTTGTCTCAAAAGCAATGTGACCCATTGGATTTGAATTCTCTGGAATCTGGAAACCATTTCATTCATGAATGAAATAATACTGTGAATTTCGTTTCTTTTTCGATCTTTCCCAAAAGTACCCTAAGAATTTTATGTAACATTTGTATCTTTACAACATTCATCAAGAGAAACTGTCATGACTACCTCAATATCAAGGCAGTTTAGGGAAGAAGCTAGCTCCATAAGAGGTATCTTGTGTCCTGTATGTCTGCTGTGTCATTACTTCCTAAAACCCTCTGCTTTGAGAACTCAAGGTTCAAAGAAGATGGTCATTGAAATTTGACAAGAAAGTGAAGATGTGCTAGTATCTGTGAGAAAGTAATTATTGTATTAAAACCTTATTATTGTTTTTACTCACTGCCACCCAAATACCCCCATGACTGGTATTTCCCCATGTTATGCCTGTTAAACTGGATATAAATAGGTTTTACATATTTTTCTTTCTTAAGATATGTCTTATTGATTTTTAGAGAGAGAGGAAGGCAGAGGGAGAAAGAGAGAGAGAGGAAGAGAGAGAGAGAGAGAGAGAGAGAGAGAGAGAGAGAGAGAGAGAGAGAGAGAAACATCGACGTGAGAGAGAAACATTAATCGGCTGCCTCCTGCACTCACCCTGACCTGGGACCAAGCCTGCCTGAAAGCTGGGTATGTTCCCTGGGACCAAGCCTGCCTGAAAGCTGGGTATGTTCCCTGGGACCAAGCCTGCCTGAAAGCTGGGTATGTTCCCTGACAGGGAATGGAACTGGTGACCTTTTCATGCATGGGATGCTGCCAGGGCAAATAGGTCTCTATATGTTAATTTTACATTAACAACCTCAGAGTAAATGAGCCTCTAGAGCAGCGGTTCTCAACCTGTGGGTCGTGACCCCTTTGGGGGTCTAAGGACCCTTTCACAGGGGTTGCCTAAGACCATCAGAAAACACATATATAATTACATATTGTTTCGTGATTAATCACTATGCTTTAATTATGTTCAATTTGTAACAAGGAAAATACATCCTGCATATCAGATATTTACATTACGATTCATAACAGCAGCAAAATTACAGTTATGAAGTAGCAATGAAAATAATTTTATGGTTGGGGGTCACCACAACATGAAGAACTGTATTAAAGGGTCGCAGCATTAGGAAGGTTGAGAACCACTGCTCTAGATGTTGTTAAAATCAGTGTCTTTAGGAGTACTTTGGCTCAGAGAGTGCCTGGAATTTGGGAGAGAATTTTCCATTGATTCCATTGATGGTGCAGCTTTCTAAGATTCATTTGGAGGAGGTATTTTTCTCTCCAGTCCGCCTTTGCTGTGGAAGTGACCTGGCTCTGCCCACCTCCTTCCTTTCCTGGCAAGAGCTCTGTGAACACAGCTCCCCAGAACCCTCACACCACCACTCCCGCACCCCATCCATCTGCAAAGTGCTTTCCTTTCTGTTTTTGATTCCCATTGATTTTTTATGGAGGTGAAATTGTGCAGAGGGGATTTTCTCAAGAATTGAGCCCAGGGGTCTTATATCAAGAAGAACCTACTAATATTTAGTTTTATTATATGACAGAACAAGTTCCCAGGAGCAATAGTAAGAGGCCAATCACCAGAGTTATTTAAAACAGAACTGGACAAAGTCATGGTGGCTGTACTGGCAGGAATTCCCCAGGATCAGTCACAAAAGAATTAAAAAGACCGAAAAAATCATAAAAAAAGAGGTTTTTCTCTTCATCCTAGTTTTCCTCTAAGCTGAATTCTGTAATTTCTGCTGAAATCATTTAAACTAATAGACAGCAAGAGGCTCTGCTTTTCTGATGCCAAATTAATCAAAAACTGATGCAAAAGAATGGGGGTAATCAAAGAAAATTATTAACTATAAAGAAGTAGCCTGATCTTATGAACAAAAATCTGAACTTGGTGTTTGGGAACTTGAATTCTCATCATGCAAGAACAGGTCTATTCTGTCCGCTTATTCTTCAGAACTCTCTGATCTCTCGTTTCTTGATCAATTCTACCCACCCAGTGCAGTTTATATGTCTATTAGGAGAAAGTTCACAGACTCTGGAATGCCTTTTTTATTTATGTTCTGTACAATGTCCTATAGCAAATGCAAGACATATATTAAGCAACCAAGTGATTAAATTTCTGTTTTAGAAAGACCCCCTGTTGGATCTCTGGAGGACTCTTTGGAAGAGTAGAGAAGCTGGAGTCGGGTACCTACTCCAGAGGCTATTTAAATAGGCCACGTGGGATTTGATGAGAGCAGAAAAAGACAGAGAGAAGGCCATGACTACCAAGGATGTTGAATCCTTATTACCGAAGGAGTATTTGTTTGTGGAAAATGATGGTAAAATAAAAGTCCAGGGTTATTTTAAAGTAATTTGTGATTATTTTAACTGAGATAAAATTTAAACTAGATGATACAATACAATAACTCATTACATTTAAGGATGAGCTAATTGTCTTCCTCCTATTTGTTTTTTTCTAGGGGGGATGGGGGATGTACAAAGAATTATAGAAGTCTGATTCACCAGGGAGATGTCTTGGTTGGTGAGGTAAGCTTATGAGTCATTAGAATAAACAAATTCTAAGGCATTATCATGTTAAAGATTGTCTGGGGATGTTGGTTAGTCAGAGGAAGAGTGCTAGGAATGAGAATATTAAAAAATTAATAAAGGATGAGCAGAGAAGTAGGAAGTAGAAAGCAAAACAAAGATGAACAATTATAAAATCAGAAGAAGATCCAGATGGTCACAAAAGGTCACATATTAAGGGTTTACAGATGATCTCTAATTGTGACACACTTAGTTACTTTACTTTAAACAAAACAACAAACAATTTGGGAAAGACATTATTTTGAATTTATGTCAGTAATTGTTACCTTGGGATTCTAATAAAAATATAATTCATCAAGTGGCAATAATGCACAATGCCATGATCTTTATTGAGATTTTCTTTTAATCATCATATTAATTCTGAGAAACAAATGCTATTATTTTCCATTTCACAGATGAGGAAACTTAGAAGAGAATGATGCAAGTTTGAACAGCAATGATACAGAAAAACCAAGATTTCCACACAGACCATCTCTCTTTGGAACCCACATTCCTAAGTACTATGATATCTTGCTTTTAGAAATTATCATATCAAATCATATTTTTAATTAAATAAAACAGGAGAGAAAGAAATTTTAAACAAATTTAGTATTTGGTCAGAGGGATATGCCTCCACAGTTGAAAGTCATTTGTTATTGTAAATAAGTCCTTTAATGATGTTACTATGAAACAACACAGTAAGTTATTGCTGTGAAGTTAGGATGCAGAGATCATAAATATAAATTTCAAGGTTGGTTAAAAATATCACTTTAATATTATGTAAATTGATACTTGTGGCTTAGGATAAAAACTTTACTATTCATATTAGATACCGATTTAAAATGTGGTGTGTCTCAAACAACTTCACTTTAGAAAACACAATATCCCTCCTTTTTATGTGTGTGTTATGTGACTTTAAAAGTGGTTCTAGCCAAAACCGGTTTGGCTCAGTGGATAGAGCGTCGGCCTGCGGACTGAAGGGTCCCAGGTTCGATTCCGGTCAAGGGCATGTACCTCGGTTGCGGGCACATCCCCAGTGGCAGATGTGCAGAAGGCAGCTGATCGGTGTTTCTCTCTCATCGATGTTTCTAACTCTCTATCTCTCTCCCTTCCTCTCTGTAAAAAATCAATAAAATATGTTTAAAAAAAATAAAAATAAAATAAAAGTGGTTCTAGTGATAAGTCCCTAAGACTAAAGCTGGCTGTGAAGAGTTTCCATGTCTACCTATATCTCCTGTTGATTTGCAGTAGTCCTCTGTAGTAACAACTACTTTCTTGCACTGGTTCACTTTGTTTAAAGATTCCGTATGTATTTTTTCATTGTGAAATGAGATATCTTTTCATATTCAAGGCATACACAGTTTTACATTTCTCACAAAAAAATTTTCATTGTGTCACTTTGCAACTAAGATATGGAGCATCCTTCTTTTAGCAGAAATTGAGGCCACACCACCTGAGAGACAGTTGGCCTTGCTCTGCCCTGATCATACATGGTTCACTTTAGCCCTGATACCATCATCTGTGACCATGTTAAAGGGCTTGATTTCTTTTAAGATGAACTGAGAGTGAGACTGTGGGTATGACAAGCACATGAGACATCATGGACACCTCCACAGTCTGATCACAAATTCCCACATCTATCAAACAGAGGTAGTACCACTATTTAATTTCTTTCCCAGAGAGGAGATAACAGAGGTTTCTCATTTCTTTCACCCAAATATTAATATTAGAAAGTACTCAGTACTTAGTGGAATAGCTAGAAAGTCTATCCCAGAAATCCTTACAGACCAGTTCTAACAATGTGAGGTGTTTAGGAATACAACCCCATAGCCGTTTTTGCTTGCTCTAAATGTTGTCAGAACCTAGCCTGACATTCATTGACATTTCACTATTTACTGATTTGCTTCAAGAAGAAGGGAAAGGGAAACCAATAATCTGTCCATCCAGTGTCCAATGCTAATGATATTTGCCGCTAGTTCCCCTATATCCTCCAAACTCCAGGCTCTAGCTGCATAACCTTTATATTCCTAATATTTATTTTTCCCCAGAGTAAAGTCATGGAAGTCAGAAAATGCCATTCAGAACTGCTTGTCCTCTCATTGTCTCTGTATTCTCTAACTGGTTAATAGCAGAATTGTTGAATAGCAAAAAAAGAACCAATATTATAATTGGTCATCTTGAGATTTATTCTTCTTACTTGCTTTGTGACTTTGGGTAAGGCACTTCACCCCATGGATATAATTTTTTATCCTCTGTAAAAGGAAGAGATTGTATTACAAGATCTGAGTTATCATCAAGGTTAAAAATATCCAAGTGTATGATTGCGTAGATATCAATACACTTAGGCACCTTAAATGTAGCTGGGTCATTCGTGAGGGTGTGCTCTATTTCAGTGTCACTCCTATTGTGACATGACAGCTACTTAGTAACCCTATTAAAGTGTCATCAATTTATTTATGTACTGAAAGTCAGCAAATCTCAGGCACCCGAGATTAATGACAGAGCATGGCTTTATCTGTCAGAAAGTCAAAGGATGAAATCTAAACTATGTTTCAGATCAGGTTCTTATGGCCTTTAACCTCTCTATTCCTCAGTTTTTACATCCACAAAATTAGGTTAATTATACCTACTACCAAGGTTGTCATGAGGATTACATGAGGTAATATAAATGAAGAATGTAACACAGTGCCTGGGCCATATTGAGGAGACATGACAACCTAATTTTCTTTGCTACCGTCTACTAGATCAATACTTATTCAGTCCTCAAATAAAATTCTTGTCAAAACTTAGACTGAAGTCCTTCTGAATTCTCTGCCTTGGGATTCAGAGATATGAAATCATTGAAAAAAATACTAATTACTTACATAGTAAAATAAATGACTTTTAATGCTCGCCACAAATTTCTATACAAGAAATTATCTTTGAGGAATATATGTTTAGGATGATGTAATCCAGAATAGAAATGGGCATAGGTGATCCCAGATATCAGACTCGCCCACTGGGTGATTTAAACAAAAGCCAGGTATGTAGTGATGTAGGTCAAGGAGAACAGCATAAATCAATGTCATTGTTTCTCTATTGCTATTGTTGCTTTATTTGGAGACTTGCATTGACTAGGTTGCTGTGTGAGATATTGAATTCCCCAAATCCCCATTTGATAGAAGCCCAAGCTCTATCAAATTAATGTGTCATCAAAGTAATAAGAAGGGTAACACAATGCTACTTTCAAAGAAGTCCTGAGTGGTACAGGTTTGAGCTGATTCTGTGGCTGGGTGGATTACTGTATTGACAAGTTCATTGATGGGAAGATTTCTCATTTCCCAACTGTTTGCTTATGGGACACAGTTCATAGGTCTCTCCCCTCCTGTCTCTGCAACAATGAGGTCATCTCTGGACCTGAAATAATTTTGAGCTTTATAATTAGAGAATTTCTAGACAGGAAGAAAGAAAACTGCTTTTCCCCACTTCTGATGTGATCAGACTAAATTTGTATTGATGGCTTGGACTCCAATATTCTGGGTCTCAACCGAAGATGGAAATCTTAAATTAAGGACACTGAAACCACCAGGGTGATTTTAAATTCAAATAAAGC
This sequence comes from Myotis myotis, assembly GCF_014108235.1. Lineage (NCBI taxonomy): Eukaryota > Metazoa > Chordata > Mammalia > Chiroptera > Vespertilionidae > Myotis > Myotis myotis. The sequence continues at coordinate 12,426,315 of NW_023416319.1, forward strand.
TTCTTAGACAAAAAAAATGGGACATGTTGGTACAGCCATCAGAAGAAATAAAGACTGACAGTTTAATTTCTCTGAATACTGTAAGCCAAAGGATATCAGCTCCATTGACTGGTGGGGCTGCCTGGTTTTAATGTAATAGACAATGGCGGAGAAATATAATATCAAAACATATCTTTATAATATTTTACACAGGAAATAGGAAGGACTCTTCAGGCTGTACGTTGCTTCTTACCCTGGTCACAATCTGTACAGTAGACTGAAATGGGTTGGTTTATTTATGAATACCTACAACACTAAAATGATCCTTTCTGTTTATCAAAGTAGTTCGTCTGCTCTGCACATCAGCACATCAGGTACCTGTCACTTGCTGAGGCAAAACTCATTCTGAAGGACTGTATTGTCTAAATGAATTTCTATGCCCAAGAATGGGTCCCCTCTCCTGCCAGATGGCATGTTAACAAACTAAAACTTGGATAAGTTCCATGTGTCTATAAATGCTTTGCACTGACCCTCACCTATACGCATTAGCTATTCAATGAGGCTTGTGTGTTCTCTCTCTCTCTCTCTCTCTCTCTCTCTCTCTCTCTCTCTCTCTCTCTCTCTCTCTCTCTCTCTCCTCTCAGTTTGTCCCATTAGTCTCTTCACAGAAAGATACATTTTCTCTGATCACTCCAAATGAAGAAATTGAAAGAGTTCCAGAAAAAAGCAAGTTCCCAAGGGATAAATTGTATTTCAGGTTTTATAGGTTACGTTGGGTTTTAAAACATCTAATATAAAGAAAATACTTGCAATTTTGCCATCTGGAATGGCAGAGGTGTGAAACAATGACCATAGACCTCCTGTGTGTGTAGGTATTGGGGTAATGCTTCAGAGGGGCTGTTTTCTGCCTCAGCTACAGTGGGAGAAAGTAGAAAGAGTTGCTTCAACCCTTTATTCTGTAACAGGATGCCATTTATTCACTGTTTCTACTAAGCTTGGTGTTAACGGAACCAGGACTCCACAGAAGATTTCGTCAGCCACAAATCTGTGGCTAGTTGAGCCAGGGACTTTGAGGAAGACAAGAGATTCTTTTGTAAGACTGCACATCTTAGAAAATTGGGACACTTTTTACCCTATAAATATATTTCTCATAACATGAAACTTCTGCCTTTGTTTCTGACTTGGAGAAAGGGGGAGAGGGAGGGAGGGAGGGAGGGAGGGAGGGAGGGAGGGAGGGAGGGAGAGAGAGAGAGAGAGAGAGAGAGAGAGAGAGAGAGAGAGAGAGAGAGAGAGAGAGAACAACTGCTGGAAGGAAAAGAATTGCAATATATAGAACTTATTTTCCATCCCATGTTAATCTTGCCTTCTTTGGAGCCTGAATATAAATTCTAGTTATCCTCTCTTGTAATCATTTTGTAATCTTGAAGCAGGCATTCCAAGGGTCCAGGAGCCACTGTCAGTTCTTGGCTTTATGCAGGAAAGAATTCAAATTAGGGCCAGCATAGAGTTTAAAGTGAAAGCGAGTTTATTAGTGAAGCAGTGAGACAGAGAGTGGCTATCCCACAGGCAGAGCAGCCCCTCCTTAGGGGGTTTACTTGTTTTTATTGAGGCTCATTTATGAAGAGGTAGGATATTCAATAAGGGGGAAGAACATTCAGGATTTTTCCAGAAAAGGGATGGTAATACACCATAGGCTATTTTGTGTCTTTATATGGGCTTTCTGTTTCAAATCAGGATGGTACAGACTGTAAAGTTTTGTATGCTAATGTATTACAATGAATGTGTAATGAGGCTAGGGGTTACCACAAGGCAAAGTTAGTCAGCATGTTGGATTGAACTGGTCTTCTGCTGGTTTTAAACCATAAATCTGTTGGGGAGTGGTCTTACTATCTCCATAATAGTTCTTATAACCCTTATTTGTTACAGACCTTTCACCACATACCCTAACTTAATCTAAATCTACTTCTTTATCATTAGCAAACAGATAACCCTATTCTGAGAAGATCAGGGAGTTATTTTTAGTTTTTTAACAGATAAATTAGCACCTAATGAAAATCTTTTCTCATGTGTATGAGGGGCGTGGAGTGGGCATGTTTGACTCCGCCTCCCCTATTACTTGCTATGCTGTTTAGCATGTAGTGGTTTCCCAAAAACTGTTTATTAAATGAGTGCATTGACTATTGATTTAATTTACCAAGCATTCTATTGCTTGGTAACAAATTATCACAAACTCAGTGAGCTCAACAACAGTCATTTCTCTTATACTTCCTTTGGATTGGGAGTCCAGCCACACGTTTTCTGGGTACCCTGCTCAGGATATCACCAGCCTGAAATCAAGATGGCCAGGGATTTAATTCCCAACCGAGGCTCAGGACACTTTCCCAACTTCACAGATTGTTGGTAAAATTCAGTGTCTTGAATTACTGGGATCCTGTTTCCTTGCTAGCTGTTGGCTAGGGATAGCTCTCTGCTTGTAGAAGCTGATCTCAATTCCTTGACTCATGGCTTCATAGGCAGTTTGCAGAAAGGCTTTTTTTCCAGTAGCAGGATTGCATCTCTCTAGCTTCTTAATTCCTCTCCAGTGGGCTGTGAGGAGGTCTTATATAATATAAAATACTCGTGGGAGTGACTATCCCATCACCATTTGCACAACCTAAGCAACATAATCAAGGCAGTGACTATCCCACTGTATTTACAGGTTCTGTTTCAGAAAGGAAGAGGACCATACAAAGGGTTGGGAAACTTGGGGCCATCTAATAATTGTGCCTACTACAAGTAGGAGATAGTCGCCCTCTCTCATGATGAAGAATACATATATTTGATTTATACATAAATCCTCACGTGCCTTGTTTAAGACATGTCCAGATTTGAATTAGCCATCATGGTTAGTCTATTTCCTATATTTTTAAAACAGTCTCTTTGTCATTAGTATGGCAGGTAAAAATGATCATCTATCTCTAAAACATGCAGGCAGACTTACCTAAATGTGCACAGGTGGTTTAGTTTCTCAGGTAGCCCCATACTTGGTCAGAAGAAAGACCACTTCACTCTAACAGTCCTTTTATTATTACCTGCTGAATTTTGGTAATCCTTTGATAGAGAAATAAAGTGTTCACATAACACACACAATAAAACATTTTTTGACATGCCATCTGTTGTCTTCCTGTGTGACCTCAAACCCTTATCAATATTTATGGACGATGAGTAGTCACTGGAACCAAGATGAGCCAAGAAGATTCTTTTGAGAATGGAACATAATAAGTTTACTCTATGGAAAGGTCGCCATGTGCTCAGGGCATATACCGGCCACCCTGAGAAACACGCGCATAGATAAAAATAGCCCTTTTGACAGAGACAGGCACAAACTACATCAATTACTAAGGAGAGCAACACTGGCCTTCAATAGAAGTAACATCGAATTGCCACACTCAGAACCTTTTTTAGCATAGCTCTGGATTATAACTAGAGAATCACTGCTCTATAACATAAAGTATGGGACACTAGAAAATACCAAATGGGCCTGAAAAGCATTTTCAGCCACAATATCATACCACATCACCCAGGCTTCCAAAGATGTGATTTCCTGCAAGTGCTAAGGCTGGGCCAGGTTCATCTTTCAGTGTTTTTTTTTGTGAGTGTGTGGTGTGTGTTTTTTTTAATTTTATTGATTTATTTTAGAGAGAGAGGAAGGGAAAGGGATAGAGAGATAGAAACATCGATGAGATGAATGAGAAACATCAATTGGCTGCATCCTGCACGCCCCCACTGGGGATTGAGCCTGCAACCCAGGCACGTGCCCTGACTGGGAATCTAAATGGTGACCCCTTGGTTCCTGGGTCCATGCTCAACCACTGAACCATGCTGGCCAGTCCATCTTTCAGTTTTTTCACACTGACCTGGGCATCATTTGGGAACTTTCAAGATCATCATTTTACATTTGTCTGTTAGTGACAATATAGTCTAACATTCCCAGGGTCACTTTGTGGGACTGTTTGCTCATGTAGAGAGATCAGATTAGCCCACATCCTGCCCACCATGTCTTACTTTGTTCTGCTCAAATCTGGTTATTCCAGTGCAAATCTCTTACTCCTCAGATGTACACTTGGTAGTGTCTTTTTTCTAGCAACGTGTGAGGTGTCAGAACATCTATTATCATAGCCTCCAACCTATTAACACTCTAGAATGTCTTTATCGAGTGTCCTTCAGCTTCCCCTTAATGAGTTGACAAACTATTCAACCATAGGATAATGCCTACTTGCACTGTGAAGGGCACAAAAGAAGTCCAAACCATTATCTTTTCCACAAAGAGTTTTCTATTTATCCACTATCAATACTAATTATTATATATTAAAAAGTAGAAAAGGCAGTGTTTACCAAATGTTGAGTAGAGAAAACTACCCAAAACCTCACTACAACTGTGACTGGGTCACAGGAATAGGCACTGGCACAAAGCTAGGACCATATGAGTCTCTTTCCCACAACATTTGAATTATGTGAGTCTATACTGGACATTTGAACTGGAAGGACATATATGACTTAGGGAGTCCAGGCCATATCATATCTATGATGTTGCACAGAGAAACTGTGTGTGAGGAAAGAATAAAGATAAGAAACAAAGGGAGAAGGAGAGTAAGAGAGAGAGAAAGAAAAAAGCAGCTTTGGTTGGTTCTTCAAGGTGCTCTGTTCTTGGTTTAACTCCTTCATGAGGTCCACATACATAGTCTGCCTTTTGGCTACAGAAGACACCCTTTTGCTTTTCTAATTCTTTTCTCTTACTTGTTTAAGCTAGTTTGGCTGTTACTTTTAAGTAAAGGGTATGTCACAGAGAGAGGCAGGGGTCTTTATGGTTCCAACCATGCTTGGGATAGGAATTCAGATACAGGTGAGGTTTAAATAGACTGAAACAGTCAAGGTAGGATAAGTTGGTCCTGAAAGAATGAGGTGTATTTAAAAGGCACAGGAGGACAACTGGCATTACAGGTAAACAATATGACTAAAGACAAAGAGAAGACAATGGGCATATTGTATATAGAGACCATATACAACCTGGCTTCGTATCATATACTTTGTGACACATTCAGGCTCGGATATCAGAAATGCTTGCTTTTTAAAAGATCATGGTATTTTCCTCTTTTATTATTAACTTCAAACTGTCAAGTTTGCAACAATGAGAGTGCTCATTTGTAATCAGTAGTCAGTTACATATTTAATCTAATCTGTTTTATAAAACATTATAACGAAAATGAGGAAATCTTATACAGTCAAAAATCACATGTACTTTGGAGGACAGTCAGACCAGGACTCAACATCGAGCTCCATCCCTTGCCAGCCGTATGACTCTGAGCAACTTACTTTGACTTTCTGAGTTTCAATTTTCTCATCCATAAACTTGGGACAAGAATACCTAAGTCACAAGGCTAATATGAAAATGAAATACAACTATCCACATATAATGATGATAGAGTCACTTAGGATGCATGATGTATGATTTCCTTCCCTTACTCCATCTATTGTACATCTGCATTTTTGCCAATTCAGCACTCATCCAAGATGATGGTGATAGTTACTGCCATGACTAATTGAGTCAAACTATGATCCGAGGGCTTTGTTAAATGTCTTATGTGCCTTATCTCATTTAATTCTCACAACAACCTCAAAAAAGAAGAAAAAAAAAAACAGTACTGGATTATCGTTATAAAGATTTTCTCTTGTGCTTACCTCTGGAATTACTTCCAGCATGCTATTGATTCTGGATAAGTTAAGTGTGTCTCTGAGCTCTGAAATGGAGTTCGATTCTGTCATGAAAACAAATGTTGTCCCTCAAACCTAGGCCATTAGGGTGGGCTTAATGAAAGTCAAGCATCACTTTCAGAGCGACGTGTGCTTATTCTCAGGGGAAATGGTGTGTGTGCGTGTGTGTGTGTGTGTGTGTGCGTGTGTGTGTGCGTGTGTGTGTGCGTGTGTGTGTGTGTGTGCGCGCGTGCGTGCGTGCGTGCGTGTGTGTGTGTGTGTGTGTGTGTGTGTAGGAGGGGTAGGGGGCATTCCGAAAGCATGCCTTAGTTTCCTGAGAAGAAACTAAGGGCTAGGCTTCAGGTATAGCTTTATCACAGTGAGATTCTTTCTGTTACTCTTGGGCAAGTAACTTGACCTCTCTGAGTTAGGCTCTCTTCACTTGTAATTAATGAATTTCATAATATGCAATATAATGAAGTTCCGTGTTTTCAATCAATGGCTTCAGTGTCCAGACCCTATCTCAGACCAATTAAATCAGGATTTCTACAGGGCAAAGCCCAGATACAGATATTTTAAAAGAGTGTGCAAGTGATTTAAATGTTCAACCAGGTTTGAGATCAAGACAATGGATGGTTTTAATATCTAGTCCATGTGTAAGATTCCAGGTAGCAGGTAGCAGTTACCAAAAATAATGAGTAGGGATATTATTGTTTAAAACTGAAAGGGGGTGCCCTGACTGGTTTGGCTCAGTGGATAGAGCGTCAGCCTATGGACTCAAGGGTCCCAGGTTTGATTCTGGTCAAGGGCATGTACCTTGGTTGTGGGCACATCCCCAGTAGGGAGGCGTGCAGGAGGCAGCTGATCGATGTTTCTAACTCTCTATCCGTCTCCCTTCCTCTCTGTAAAAAAGTCAACAAAATATATTTTAAAAAAAACAAACTGAAAGGGGTTAATGAAAATGGTGTGTGTCAAAGAGAGGTCATAGGACCCTAGTTAATTTGGGGAACTATTTATAAGATTTAGTCCAACTTAGTGAAAAAAATTTTGAGACAGAGCAGGTATTGATAATGAACTTAGAGGTGGTTCTTCTGACAGATTATTTTAATTCATTTAGTCAAGTGTTTTTGACCATCTACTATGTGCAAACCTCTACTGGGGATTATAGTAAGAATAGAGATAAATTAGATATGGATCCTACCTAAGAAGCACTAAATATTTGGTGGTGATTTGTAACGAGCTTAAGAGAGGTGTTAACATTTCTTTACGCAGGCATCTGAAAGTACTGCATGAAGAGAGAAAGTGGGATTTGAGTAGAACCTGTAAGAATAGATGGAGACACAGGTATATGTGGGGTTGGGGAAATGGGTAGAAGTGTGTAATTACAGGGAGTCCCTCTTTTTACTCAGCAGTGTTGAATTTTGCATGTTACCTAATTGTTTTATAATTATATACTATTAATCAAGCTACTTAACCCTATCTCTAGTGCCCTTCACCTCTTTTTTGAATCTCAAGAGTGAGCTGAGGCTGCCTCCTCCAGGAGACCTATTTATTATCCCTAGTCTGGTCTCTATGCTCATCTCCACCATGACATTTACAAAGTAATATCCCATCTAGGTTTTTACTTCTTCAAAATAGGAAATTTTCAGTTGCAGGGCTGTGCCTATTATATGATCAAGTTCAAAATAGGCCACAAATAAAGGTTGAATTAAACTGTAAAAATAAGTAATTTTTTAAAATATGATAAATTGCAATGATTCCATCCCTGATTTTTCTAATGAGATTTTTGGGGGTTTACACTGAGAGTAAAACTCACCTTCACATTTTAAGTTCTTTACAGGTAGAATTTGTGTCTTCAGCTTAGCCTACAAAGACTCATGCATTTTTGTCTCTGAATTTTTTCTAGTATTGTCTCACTCTCCTCCCTGTTTTTCACTCTGTGCCATTCACACTGTTATCCTTTCTCCTCCTCTAGGATGTGAAACTTGCTCCCTTCTTAGGATTTCCGTACTTGCTGTTTCCACCTCCTGAAACGCTCTTTTCTGACACATGGCTGACTTTCTGTGCTTCTTTTTAAATTATTTATGCATGGTTTTAGCTTTCAAGTAAATTGACGAATAAAAATTGTATATATTTAGGTTGTACACTGTCATTTTTTGAAAGATGCACAATGAGATGATAATAAAATATACATGTACAGTGTGAAATGATTACCATAATCAACTTAGCTAACATATTCGTCACCTCACATAGTGATCAGTCCTTTTGTGTGTGGAAATAACACAAGATCTATTGTAGCAAATTTCAGAGATCACAAAATATTTGTCTTTTTCCCTCTGCCTTATTTTACTTAACATTGCTCTAGTCTAAGCTTAAAGGACATCTCATAGAAACCTCCCCTGGCCACCATGTCTCCTTTCGCCTATTCAAGCCCTCTCTTTGACCAAATGTGTTATCTTGATTAACCATTAGTTTGCTCATTTACTATTTGACACTTCCTGACAAGAATGTAAGCAATGTGACAGCAGAAATAGTATCTCTTTTACCTACTCATGTGTCCCTAATTCTAAATGGGACAATACATACAGTTGGTTTTTAATATTTATTCTATTTTAATACTTGAAAATAATTACATGGGAATGAATAATTTGCCCAATTTGCCAATTCATCAGGCTTGGAAAGGAAAATAATGGAAGGCAGGGCTATAAAGTTTGATTCATGATCACCACGTTCAATCTTAGATGCCAAATATCTCCATTTGTTACAGGTCCATGGACTTTTTGTTGGCAAAAATAGTAGCCCAATATAAAAAGTGGGATGGATTCCTAAAAAGACAGGTGCAGTCATATTTCACAAAAAAAGGCAAGCCTTCCTTTCAACCTCTGAATTTTTTCTTCACAGGAGAAATGAATAGTGTCCATGCATTTAGCTGCCCAAACCCCAATGCATAATGAATCCAGGTGACATTTAAACAATGGTGACATTTACACTGTACACTCAGATTCTTTCTTCAAAAAAGAAAATGTATGTTTAAACTAAGTAGTAAGTATAATCTTTACTTGGCATTAAATCCATAAAAAAGTAAGAACAATGTTACCCAAAAATTATGTCTTAACTATATCTACCTTTTAATTATTATTGTTAGTTCATTATTATTTCATTGTAATATTTTTTCAGCAGCGTCCAACCCTAACATTCCTAAAATTAAAGGGATAGCAAGATGTAGAAAAGTTATGTTTTTTCCCTGTTTTATGCCATTGCTAGCAATTTTTATTTGCTATCCCTCTGCCCTGTTATACTCTAAAAACAGCCTTTGATTCATTAAATATGACATAGATAGGAGTAAAATTAAGACATTTCCAAATTATATTCACCAGCCAGCTGCACTGGAAAATCCTGACTTACCTCTTGCCCTAGAGAATTAAATTCAAAAGGTTAAAAAAAGAACTGTGGACTGAAATAAATCTAAGTTCAACCATTTCAATGAATGAAAAGAGGTGCATTCCCCCACTCCTCACCCCTAGTAAGGACAGAAGACAATTTGGTTGGTTCTAAATAGGTAGGCTAGTTGTATTATAGTAATAAGAGCTCAAGCCTAAGAATCAGTCTGAATTTTATTCCTGGTTCTGTCCCTAAATAGCCATGTGAGCTGGGCCAAGTCATTCAGCCTTTTTAAGCAATGATGTTCTCATTCCTGAATGACTGCATTGGCTCAGGTGACCTCAAAGTCCTTTCTAGATTAAAAATTCAAAGGCAAGATACCTGCCTATACCAGAAATCCCAAATATTTGTGGAATACTTTATACCACTTCTCTTGACTCCCACAAATTTGAAAGGAATGAAGTGACCCATACCCCTAATTTTATTTTATTCCAATGTTACTGCCCATACCCTCAACATTCATTTTGAAGTTGAACAAATGGAAGTTTAGTTAAGTTCAAAGACACCTGCTTGCTAAGCAAGGGACAGCTCTTGTCTGAGGTCCAGCTCACTTATCTTTTGAATTATGGATGTAATAAGTAAAATGGACTTGGAAGACATTTAGGGAGTACTACTAGCAGAGAAATCTTTGAAGAAGACCCTTGGGTGTGCTCTAGTCCAATCTATGCCTCTGTGCTGAAATCTCTTCCATTTATTACTGACAGACTGCTATGCTACCTGTCCCCTCACAATCTTCCAGATAAGGTGCTCCTTGCAGTACCTGGCTCAGCCTTTTACAATTTATGGACATCTCTGTTCTGGCCCTTTAAAATCTGAAAGGCAATATAGAATTCAAAGAGATAAAACTACTCCTGTCCATGTCGGACTAGGAAGTATCTTCCTTTAGTGATGTTATATGTCTAATGTCTTTTTAGGTAAAAATCATAGAATAATGTAATATGACAAAAAATATACGCCTCAAAGCAATGCACTTGGGAAGCATATATTCACTCATCTTTTTACAAGGGTAGACCAAAAATAAACAGGAATCCTTCTCATCTGAAAAATGACTGAGCTAGAAGATGACCCTTGGAGGTTACTTAGAGCAGTTTACTTTGCAATGATTGCCATTAGTATTGATCATTTCCATACCATTCATCCCTTTACTTTGGGTTGATAATGATCCTCCACTGCAAGAGTAGGAAAACAGTTATGTTGTCATTAGTTATGTTGAAGTAAAGAAATGTCAGTTTGGAACATGGATACATTTCTATTTTGTCTCCTTTTAGGAAACAAAGAGATTACTAATTAAATCTCTATTTTTATAGAAAATGTTTGTCACACTGCCTTTGCTTGCAATTGTTCCTAAACAGCTAAACACTAAACAGCTTTAGACATAAGTGATCCAAATATATGTTGAATGTTGATTATTAATTAATGTATGTGCTATTATTTGAGGCCACTCTGTATTGGATTGCTCTTTTCTAATATCCAAACAAATTTGTAGAATAGCTAAGAAATTTCTATCTATATTTTATGACATTTTCTCCTAGAAAAATAAAATAAAAGAGCAGAAAGTCTTTGTAGTATATAACCCCTTCTTTCATCAGGAGGATTTGTGCTTGGTTCTAACACATATGAGGGATAGGTTAATGGTGTGATATACTTTAAAACATCTGAAATATGTTGGTCTGAAAGGAAACACTTTTATTTTGATTCTTTAAAACATTTTTCGGGTGATGGCACACAAGGCAATATACTTCAGCTAATGACAATCAGCTGTTTTTTTACTCTAGCCATGAAGGATCATTATCAACCAGTTAGGATACTCTTGTTTATGGAAGCGCTGCAATTTAATGGCTGAAATGGCTGTTCTTGCTCTTCTCTTAGTCTAAAGAATAACGAAAAATTCTTTAAAATCACATCTTATGGAAGAACTTATGTAAGAGAACTTTTTCATCAGCAAATTAGAAAAGGTTTATTAATGAGTAACAGTTACTCTGTTATCTTCCAAGGGGTCCCATCACAAGTCCAGAAGTTTATTTTTTCAGTGCAATTAGCATGAAGGAAACAAACTATCTATTTAGAAGTTATAATTTTTACAATTTATTGCTATAGCTATTATCTTTCTGACACTCATTTGTTGAATATTAAATAATTGCATGTACATACAGGACTGTTATTAGCTTTGTGAAGACTGCAAAGGAATCTGTAGACATTTCACTCTTCTAGAGGTAAACTGATTACTTGAAAAGGTTTGGATTTTAAGAAACACTTTGCAATTTTCAAAGTTCTTTTTCACCCCTAAAATCTCCATTTGAATTTTATAACAGCAGCAGCAGGAAAGCTGTGTTGACAGATACTGTAGTTGTAAGATCAAATGATTTTAGGCTCAGAAGGTGTATTTTTTTGTTTTTTTTGTTTTGTTTTGTTTTTTACTTTAAAAGGGTGAATTTTATAGTTTGTGGATTCCATCTCAATAAAAATTGAAATAATGTTGCTCTAATTCTTACAATGAAATACTTAGAAAAATAAGAAAATTGAATTAAAAAGTAAGAAACAAATAGACACCAATACACGGGGTCCCTGTTCCTGAGACACATCAAATTCTTCACATGGTCTCCCTGAAGTGCTCCCCCCCACCACCCAAACTAGGCTTGAGGAATGGAGGGGTATAGTGCACGTGAGCTCTCTAGTCTGGAGAACCTATCAGGAGAGACCCTAGAACAGCGTTTATGGAGAAGTGGGAGAGACTCTCAATTAAATAATCACAAATGTGATCAGCGTGATGAATAAATGGTACAGGTAGCTATATTTCTGATAGTCTGAAATGTCAGTGGTTGGTGGTGGTTGCCTTGGGGACATTTAAAATAAGACCTAAAGAATGAGAGAGGATTAGGTGGGTGAACACTGGCTGCTAGGGTGGGCTAGGATGATTGAATGTGGGAAATACATAAATGCACAGACCCTGTGATGGGAGGTACTATAAACAGTACAAGTAATGGACAGAAGGTGTGTGTGGCTACAGAGAAGAGGTCCATTGAGAGAATAAACCAAACAGATCACCATGGTTTGGACTATGTGGGGTTTTCAGCCATGGTCCAGTGAGTCACTCTCTCCCAAGGGAAACAGGTGAATATAGAGAGATTTACACCAGACAATGGCAACAGCTGAATATGTTAATTCTCTAGGGTGCTATATCTCAGAGGAGCATAGGACAGGAATTCTTGTTCTAACCAGAGTCTGGGTCTCACTTTGAGGGAAAGTACCCAATAGCTATGAGAAGAAAGAAAGTACACAGGTGACACAATAACTTAGCTATGTGACTCTGAGCAAGTCATGTCCCCCTTCTGAACCCCACCTCCTCCTCTAGCCACCAGGAATTTGGGCCCAATACTTCATAAGAATTTGTTGAATCTTTGGAGATAAGTAGATTCACTTTCCAGTCATGAGCTTTGTCTAGAATGGAGCTATTATTTTTCCCCTTTAAAAGGTCTCTTGAAATACAAGAACATCATTTAAAAGTGAGATCTTGCTGTAGATGGATATGTTCCAGTATTAGATGAGAAGGGGAATAAAACCACATCCATTTAGAATCTGACAGAGGCCCAGGGAGAATAAAACCCTCTTGGGGTAATGACAGGGCTAAATTGGGTTCTGTTTCCAGTTGCCATTGAGTTTCTGAATTCTTTAGAAGGAAGATAAAACAACCTAAAAAAGAATGATGTGTATAACGGATTAATTTCCAGAGCATTCACAGATGCCATTTATGTTGCAAGTCTTCCTTTCTTATTTGTTTTCAATTTTCAATTAAGGGGTTATTTTAAAGCAAATAGATGAACCTGGTGAAAGGGAGAAAGAGAGAGAGGAGGGAGTGTGGGAAAGAGAGGCTTTGTAATGACTTTCATGTGAGGACAGCCTGGAGCCCATTCTCCAATGTCATCTCTTTGCATCTTTTCTTTCCTTTTATGTTTGGAACACATCATCATTCCCCAACTTGTACACTATTTCAAGCCTAGGGGGTCTTACTTGGACTGCTCTGTGTCCAAGCAGAGAAGTAGAGTTCTTTATCCCTCCTTTTGACGGATTCAAACCCCTCTGCCTTATGCCCTAAAAAAAGAGAGAGAGAGAGAGAGGGGAAGAGTGTAGATTGGTTTGGCTCAGTGGGTAGAGCGTTGGCCTGCAGACTGAAGGGCCGGCGGTTCGATTCTAGCTGAGGACGAGAGAGATTTGGAGCAGGAGCAGGCTTTTGGAGGCTCAGAAAGTTTTAAAAGTCATTTTAATGGGATTCTTTTGTTATATTTTTATCATACCATTTTCATTTCTAAATAGTGTCAGAATAAAAAAAATTGCTAAGTGCTTATATACCATTTATTCAGCTTCTATAAATATAAATGCCTTACACAACCATAGGAAAATTTCAAAACTAGAAATTAAATGTGATAAGATGCTGTCAACTGATCTGCAGACATTATTCACATTTTGCCAACTGATCCACCAATGTCCTTTTCCTGGTCTAGGATCTAATCCAGTATCACACCATGTATTTACTTGCCTCCTAGCTTTCCTTTCATCTGTGACAGTTCCTTAGTTTCTTTGTCCTCCTATATGACGCTGACAATTTTTAAGGATACCTGTCCCTCATTTTGTAGAATGCTCCTCACTTACTACCCATTCATCTTCAAGCTTGGGCAGCCACGAGCGATTATTCCCTGAGCTCTTCCAGCATAAAGTATTGGCAGAGCACCTTGCACACAGTAGAAGCCTGCTAACTGCAGGGAAGTTCAGCTCAAGATTTCAGAAGGCATGCTTCCTGCTAGAAAGGTGAGGACCCAAGTAAATCGGTGAATTTATTCAACAAACAATTATGTAATAGATGCAATCCACCTATGTCTCTAATAGATTACTGATGGGGTCTTGGGTTTTGTATTAGGCCCTAGGGCTGTAATAGTGTGCAAAGAGCAAAATGGTCCAAAGCCCAAAATTTGAACTCCTTTTAATTTCAGTATCCACACCCCACCGTCCCCACCCCAGGATTTTGTATTGTTTTGGAGAACTCCAAGTTGTATGTATGCCCACAAAATATTTAGAACATCCAAAAATTCTCTTTCCCATGGAATTATGCAGAAGACTGGTTTTACACAGAATGAGTGTCCTAGAAAGTCAGGGGAAAAGAGCAAAGCATGGCGACTGATGGGAAAACACCTAAACATACTATCACCATCATTGGAAAGATGATAGATGATAGATAGATAGATGGATGAATAGATAGATCTGTCTTAGATATATCTAGATATCAACATAGACTAGTATGGATATTTAGACTATGTATAAATCTATGTGTGCCTATTTATAGATATCGATATATTGATCTATCTATATCTACCACAACCCACACCATCCCCTCTCCTGCCCTTCCCGGGTCTCTCCCAGGCCAGGGCACATGGCCTGTGCTGTGGGTTAGATCGAGGTGTCAATTCACAGCCTGAGAGGGAAAGAGTAGGAATCCCTCAGCCCCTCTCCTCCCAAGGACACTGGCCAGAGTCCTGGCAGCAGGGGAAATGTGGGCTGCGGAGAGGACAGAAGTACAACGGAGCCAGAGGCAGAGAGCAGCACAAGAGGGTCCGCGCGGGCTGCAGTCCGATCTGAGCCCCCAGCCATGCAGTGGGGGGAGCGGGATGAGGAACTCTAGCCCCCAGCCCCCAGCCGCACCCGGGTCCAGCTCCAGCCCACGTGGCATCGCCTCCCTTCGCACCACCTGCCCCGCGCCGCCTCCACCCGCCCCTCCGCGGCCCAGCCTGGATGGAGTCAGGGTCCCCACCGCTGGTCAAGCAAGTCCTGCGCCGCCACCTCCTGTCCGGTCCCCCTCCGCTGGTCTCCCCGTGGGAAAATAGAGAAAAGTTGGCGCTGGCGCCTCCCTAGCTGGGCTGAGCGCGCTCCTTGCCTCTGCACCCCCCGCCCCCCCCAGGCGCCTGCTGCAGCGGCTCCTGCTGGGTGCCACGTCCCAGGGCCCCACCTCTTGCTACTCCTTTCCCTTCCCAGAGCGCCGCCAGCACCGAGCGCAGCCGGGCGGGCAGGAGTGGGAGCCCTGGGGACTTCGGGCAGCGGCAGCCTAGAACTCCGAGCAAGAGTAAGACAAAGATCCAGAGTAAGAAAAAGCCGAGGCTTCCGGGATGGGAGCTGAGAGTGACAAGGACCTCCGCCCACAAAGACGGCTCCGTGGGTCTGAGCACAGCAGCGTGGTGAGTAGAGAAGTGGAGCAGGTGAGGGGCTCTGGGAGGAGGGCATCTGGGGCCTCTGACTTAGCCACTGTGCACCAGGAAGCCTCTGCCCGTTTCCCCAGGAATTCTGTCTCCTCTGAGATGTGCCCCCAGCCTTCTGGGACCTCAGCCTTCTTCTCCAAGCCCCGCCCCTGAAAAAAAACTTCCGAGTTAGCAGGTGAATCTCACTGCCTGTCAGAAGGGTGGATGGGGTTGAAAACTAGGCAAAGAGTAGGCTGTTGTTAAAAATCTGGATGTGGGCGTGAGAGGGTTAACTTGGAGAGCAGTCTGGCGTTCCTGGAGTGATTCCCCCTTTATTTGCTCCAAGCTTACCCTCTAGTAAGCCCACGATGACACGAAGATGACATGTTTATAGGGCAAAGTGCATGAGAACTGCAGTGGGCAATCATTGCCCTTTAGTGTGGTCCCTGCTTCTGGGCCCTCAGGGTACACAAGTTAGAGAGAGAGCCTGCCTCATCTTCTAAAGGCCTGAGTGTGTGTGTGTGTATGTGTGTGTGGAGAGAGAGAGAGAGAGAGAGAGGGAGAGAGAGAGAGAGAGAGAGAGAGAGAATATGTGCATTTGTTTATACCTGGGCCTTTGCAGTTTGTGAACTATTGACTGTTCTCCAGTGTGATCCAGGCCTAGAAACATCAATATCCCAGTGACAACCCTCTGATCTCCCTGCTTTAAAAAAGGCTGAGCCCTCCCTTCTGTGGTGATGGGTTGATGGATCACAGGAGGCTGACACCAGGGAGAGGTGGTGCCGTGGCTTTTCCTGGTCACAGAGAGTTGGGTAGAAGCAAAAGTTGGTGATTTGGGGCCATGTCAGGAGAGGTTTTAGATTTGGGGGAACAAGTCTGTCTGTCCAGGACAGCCTTCAGTCTGTGCAGGCTGTCCATTCAAAATGAACCTGGAAACTCTACCGGCTGAAATAATAAAACAACAACGTTGGTGGCAATTATTAAAAACTATTTTAAAAGTGTATGAAAATTTTCCAGGCTACCAGAAAGGCATTAAGGATATTATGACCAAGAATAGGCAAAAAATAAACACATAGATATATAAGTAGGATTCGCTCAGGAAATTGAGAGTTTATGCTTTGAAATATGCACAGATCATCTAGCCTGGCACCGCCCACCGTGGCTTCACTTGTGATATAACTCCCAGAAACCTTCCCAGAGACATGGCACTGCAGTTATGTTCACTGTTAGCTTTTGCAAGAAAAGTTTTGAATATTTTAAAATAAATATCTGCTCATTGGGAATTATTGATGCAAATCATGGTAACCGGATTCAGTATTCCCAGCCCTGGCCTAAGGGTATCCACACTGCCTCCTACCCACCCTGAGGAAACAGGTCTGCTTCGTATGTGCTTCATATATAAGATTACTGAAATATCAAGGCTAAAGTCATTCACCCCATAGATATGTGAATTTTTAAAACTTTTCAATTCTTTGAGAACTCAAAATTTCCAGCTTTGAAGGGAAGTTTCAAACACATAAAATAGGTAGGTACTGGAAGCAAAGGCCTTGGACTACAAATATATATTGTTATTCAAGCTGCAAATTATCCCTTGAAAGATATCGGACAAAATGATAAAAGCAAAGAATACATCTTTGGCAAACCAGATGCTCTTTTATTTAAGAAATGACTAAAATGTATTGCCAGGTTATGTGTATGGGTGTATGTGTGTGTGTGTGTGTGCGCGCGTATGTGTGTATGTGCATCTGTGTGCATGTGGATGGCTGCTTACTCTAGTAAGCAATAGAGGGGGTGACTTAATGTTGAGCACTCAAAGTTTGCTAACTAGTAAACTTCTTCATCTGAAGTCTCCTATTTCTTAATGCCAACCATACACACACATACACACACACTCTCACGCATACACACAGAGTACTTTTTCAGGATATATGTGCATTTCCTCAAAAACAGAGCTAATCAATTACTTCTAGTCAGATTTATCTGAGCATCGTGGAGATGGTTCGCCTTAAAGTTATTATTTTTGTAAAAACTACAGTGTGGAGAAACAAGACACTTCTAAATGGAGACAACTTGATTAAATGAAAAGCAGAGTGAAGATTTGAGTTCTATTTGTCATGTGCCTTTGGCAAGTTGATATAATAATCTGAGTTTGAATTTCTTGATCTGTAATGGGATCAATGCCATTCAGGATTAATTGGCAGAATTAATATCTTGATACACATAAAAGGACATTGTTGTCCTAGTGTCCTATCCACATATGTGTCACGGCCCTTCACCACACTTTGCTTCTTTCGGATCATTAGAGGGAACAGTTCATCAACCCCAGATCTGAAGACAAAATTAGAAACTCATGATCTGCCACTTAGATTTCCTCCCACAGAAAGAAGTGGGCACAGGCATCATGCAGCCTTTGGGCCTGTCAGATCTTTAGTTAAACCAAGGCTAAGACAGACTCATGATTATAATAACAAACACCTGAATCAAAGCCATGGATTTATGGTAATTATGGGCTGCCCATCTAACTTCTCAAGAATTCTGGATGGTTTCACTGCCTTCTTGCGCTCTCCTCCCTTTCACTTTCCTGTGTCTTTTGGTGATGCTCTCAGGGCAGCATTTGAAGATGTAACTTCTACCTTATACATGATTAGACCTCCCCCTGTCGTGTGAGTGTGTGTCTGTGTATTCAGAGGTATCCCAAACATTTGGGAGTCATTACTTGAATTCAGGCAGCCTTATCATACAGGGCAGCCTTTCTTGATAGGAATCTTTGCAATAAGGGGTTCGTTTGGCATGAAGGGTGCTGAATACAGATAATATGTGAGGAGCAAGAATATGTTGCTTCTGTACCACTCATTTTATATATAATCTAATTTTATATAATGATATTTAGTGTCTTATATTACGTGTGTGTGTCTGTGTGTGTGTGTGTTGTCCTCTTTTTCCATTAAGTTTCAAAGTGCTAACCATCCTTAGCTCATAGATCCCTATGAAATTCGTATTAGGTAGGTGGTAAGCATTTACATCTCTTCCTTACATTTGTATGCTGAATATGATTTAAATGTTTGATTTCTCATAACCAGTCTCTTTCTCACTGGCAATGTGGCTCACAGACATCATCTGCAGTATATTCCTTAATGTCAATATAGCAGTATCAGTGTTGCATTTATAAGATTGGGTGCCTGTCTGCTTGTTTGACATGCATTTCTTCCCCTTCATTTATTTTTAGACCTTAGATGCATCAACACAATCTTGGTAATTAATCTGAACTAGTTTTATTAAATGCCTATATTTATCATCTTTTAAATTTTCACAATAACCTTGTGAAGGTCAACTTATCACGCCTATTACACAAAACAGGGAACTGAGCCTCAAAAAGGATAAGTTACTTGGCCAGACTGCCAAGCTGTTAGGGGGGTAGGGGTCAGGGGAAGAGCCCAATTTGAACTTGCTTTGATGTGACTCCAAAATCTGCCCTTGCTTTGTAGATTTTAGTGTAGAGCTTAGAAATCAGAGCCTTTTAAGATCTGTTTATAGAATTATTCATCTTGAATGGTTTTCAGAGGAGTGTGGGAGGTGGCAAATCCTGTTTGTGGAAGCCCCATCTCTTTGTGAAAAATAAATGTCTTTAACGTGTGCCTGTCATATTTCATTTCTTAGCTCCAATAGTGATTGCATTATTCTCACGTTCTCCTCTTCATCCTTACAGAGTCCTGAAATCAGCACCTTGGTGATTCATTAAAGCAAAAGGTCATCTGCAAATTTTGAGATCTGGTCTTGATTAATATATTTATGAGTTAACAACACAATCTGATTATATTTCAACATTGGCTGTGATAACCAAATTTGGTGATCATTGTGTAAGATTATTTTTCACCTGACTTTTTAAGTTTGAATAGAATTGGCTTTCTTTAAAAAATTTTTCTGATCAGGGCTCTGGTCCTTGTGGGAAACTGTTTATTCCCTTCACTATCTGATAAGCATAGACAGGGAACTCCCAGAAACCCCCGAAGGCTGGGTGCCTTTGAAGCCCTAGCAAAGCTCTGAGCTAGGCGCCACCTCTGTTTGTCCAGACAGTGGTAGCTGAAACTACTCCCCCATTTATTATTATGTAAATCCTTGCTGATGGGCTAGTCTGCTTGTTACTAGGAGGTCACCTGCCTAAGGGCTATGCTATGGGTGCATCCCAGATCAATAAAAGCTTGGTGAGGCCTGAGCATGGAGGAAGTCCTTCTGGACTTGCCGCCTGGTCCCCCAATATTGCAAAATTATCTCGTGTCTTTGTCTCTCATTTGCTGTGCGGCTCCTCTTTCAGATACCGAACCCTACTCCACGCAGAACGTGGAGGGAGTCTTACTCGACAGATCCTAATCAAGAATGCAATGCAACATGGCAGGAAGACAAGAAGCTGGAGAGAGAGAGAAAAACACATACACACACACACATAAGATTTGGAGGCAGATGCACCTACTTTTGAATCTCAGATCTCCTTACTAGCTGTCCTAAAAGCAGGGAGACTATATGCTCCTTGCTTTCTTTTTTAAAAAATTAATTTCAGAGAGAGTGGAAGGGAATGTGGGGTGAGAGAGAAATATCAATGTGAGAGCATAACTTCAGTCTTCTGCCTCCTGCATGCCTTCTACTAGAGATCATGCAATCTGGGTAAGTGCCCTGACACTTGCAGTGACCTTACAGTGTAAGGGACAATGCCCAACCAACTGAGCCACATCAGCCAGGGCTGCTCTTTGATTTCTGATGACACATTGTCAGTAGCTTCTCTGAAGCCCCATCCAGGTCTGACCACTTGTATTAGTGCCTTCAACTTGAGAGTGCTGAGCAATTGGTACTTTTGTATAAGGTCCGGGAGAAACAAGGGTGACTCAGTGATCGATAGTATTGACTTGGAAGTGAGATAACAGATCTGCAGTAAGATATAAAGGCATATCAGCTTGTTTTATGCCATCTTTGTGTTGGCAAACATGCAGTCTTTGGCTACAAAATGCATAATCTGAAAACAGAAATTGAACCTCTTCTTGAAATTTGATGGTACTTTCTAGAAAAGATAATTAAATATTGACTCAGAGAATGATTCACATGTTGTTTTGAAAGGGGTGTGAATAGAATAGAATTGAGTTCGAAACCATAGAATTAGGCACAAAAAATACATGGACTGTTTTTAATTATTATGTTAATAATTGGTAACATTCAAGGGTACTATTTGTCTTCCAGGGGCAATACAAATGATCTTATACAAATTATCGTATTACTTTTAAATTTTACAGATATTTGCTGAGCACCTAGTATGTTCTAGGCACCTACCACAGTGTGTGTGTGGGAGTGGAACAAAAGGTTGTGAACATGCGAGGCAAGAGAAGACGCATGTCATCGGGATGGCTAAACTACTAGAGAAGTAAAGGTGAGATGGGACGCTTCAGATGGAATGTATATAAAGGCTTTTGGTGTCAACCTAGAAAAACAGGAACCCTGTTCAAGAGGCAAAGCATTTATTTGGGATCAAAGAATTGCAATTTAGGAGCACAGATTAGGTCAGAAATCTGAATCGTGTCCCGATTACAGGATGAAAGCAAGAGGTTTTTATGTGAGGAAAAAAAGAATAATTTCATGAAAAGAAGGGAAAAAAATCCCTATTGGTGCTGACAAACTGAGCTCCTCTTGGCTATGCATGGCTGGTTACTTATTCTGTCCTCATATAGATAGATCACAAGATGTTCACTGTCCTGCTGACGTCATAAACCATTGGAAAACAATTGAGGGTTAGGCCAGTCAAAGGTTTGAGAAACACAACTAGCAATGCAATTCCTCTGGAGTGGCTTCTCTGCCTTCATTTGAAACTGGCTCCACTCATGTCAACTTTCACAGTGGTGAGAGTGATGTGTAAATTAGACCATGAATAGTAGAGAGAACGTGAAAAATGGAGTGTTGAAATGATTATAAGTACATGGCAGGCAAAAGAACTATACAAGCAAATGCGGGGAGATTAAAATTCCCTCACCTATGACTTCAGTTTTGGATAATTATATCACCTACCTGATGAGAAATTGAAAATTCTATGTTGAAAAAAACAATCTATGCCATCCCTTGAAGAGATAATTGCCCTTATTTGCACATTTAAATCTCATCTTGGTTGTTGTTGCTTCTTTTTATCCTGACATTTCTCTCACACAGTTTTTTTTTTTTAAAGGGACTCTTTTATTTAGTAAATGGTCAGAGATGCCCTCAGCCAGACTGCCACTTTGGTTTATGCCTCTAAGCTCAAGTGCAGATTTTGTGACCTGTTTTTATGTCTGTCTTAATACTACTGTTATAACTCTAGAAAGTGTGAACAACACACCTATGTCTTTGGAGGGGAAACTGGCCAAAACAGCATCCCTGCAGTGGCCAACATTGATAACCGGGAAGAGCTGTGGCCAGTGTGAGGAGGAACCAGAGTCCTGGAAATGTCATGTCTGTCCAGAGCACAGCCCTGCTCAGATCAGAAGGAAGCAATAGTGAAAGCTTGGTAAGAAACAAGGTACAACTTTACTGTGAAGGGTTTACGAGGAAAGCACAGAGTTTATTCTCAAATGTAGATAGGGATAAAAGGATGAGAAAGCTCTTGTAGGAAACCCTGCTTTTACATGTACATAAAAGGTACCATGTCTCCATTTCAGCTAAGATCTGCTGGATGCCTTTTATACTACCTGAGGTCAGCAATGTGCCTTTTCACTTTTCTTTTTTAATATATATATATATATATATATATATATATATATATATATATATATATACATACACACACACACACACACATACATACACACACACACATATATATATATATAATCAGAGAGGAAGGGAGAGAGAGAGATAGAAACATCAATGACAAGAGAGAATTATTGATCGGCTGCCTCCTAAACGTCCCACACTGGGAATCCTACCCGCAACCTGGGCATCTGTCCTAACTGGGAATCAATCCATGACCTCCTGGTTCATGGGTAAATGCTCAACCACTGAGCCACGCTGGCTGGGTCCTTTTCACTTTTCAAAATGCTTCTCTTGCCCAGCCAGTGTGGGACAGTGGTTGAGCATGGACCCATGAACCAAGAGGTCACTGGTTCAATTTCTGGTCAGTGCACATGCCATGTATGTGGATACCTTTTATAATACATCTATTAAATCATTTTAAATGATTGTTCTACATGCTAAGATGTAGCCTTTGTCCTTGAGGTTGCATATACTGAAGGGAATAGATAGCTACACAAACAGAAAAGTTGCAATTTAGAATGATAAATGCACCAATTCCCAAGTTTATTGTGAGGAATCCACAAGCTATGATAGTGGTTGACACAGTAGCTATCCAGTGAACAATTGATTTAATATGTGTCACTCTTTTCAAAGAGAGCTTATTCAGGAAGTTTCTGTAAGCCAGGAGAATATTGATCCAGAATATTCTTTTCAGCTCGGGGAAGATCATCAGACATGCTCTAGCACATTAGATTTTTAGTCCTGATCTGTCCATTAATTGTGTAAGTTTGGGGAAAGTCACATAACTTTTATTGAGCATTTAATTTCCTGGTCGGGCTATAAGCATCATGCTGCAATCCAGTGTCATGTTGGTGCAGAGTGAGACTGCTTGAATGTCAATCTCAGCTCTACTACTCACTAAACAATGACCTTGGGCAGGTGACTGAAACTTCTCTGTGTACATTTCCTTATCTATAAAGTAAGCATAAAGATAATAGCCAGTTCATAAGTTCTTCAAGAGGCTGACATGAATCACCACACGGGACATAGCTAGCCAAGTGCCTCCTTCATAGTATGTGTTCAATAAATGCTCACTGGAATGATTTTTATTTCTTCCTCTCCCTCATTTGAATGAAAACACCCATCACTAGAATGCTGAGTGCACTGCTCATTCAGGGTTAATGCCACAGCCGTTCTCTGAAGGAAAAGTAAACCTGCCTTATGCTCCCAGTTTTATTTTACCTGAAGATTTTCTCTCTTTTTTTCTTCCCCCTGATTTCTCTTTGTGGCAGAGCGGCAGCACGGACAATAACAACAGCTACAGAGTCTGGGGCTAACCTGCTAGAAAGAAACCAAGGATGAGAAAGAGCACTCCCTCAACAGTCCTCCACTGTGCCTGGGTTTTCTTGGGCAGGAATGCCCACACGTGTCTTCAGGAGCCACACGGCTGTGAGCACAGCAGTTTTCCTGGCACCAAGCAGGAGGTTCCTGCTTCCCTATGCTCATGTTCTCCTTCAGGATTCAAGCCTGTCTTCATCCAAGAAGAGGCACCTGGCCTGTCCCTTCCCGTTTCAGCAGGTCCCACCCCCAGCCTCAGCCACAAAAAGGAGGGCTGCTACCTGAGGAGCCTCCCTGAGCTCCCTGATGAGTGCAGAGTGCCTCCCAGACAACAAGGCTTTGGATTGGACAGAGGCTTCAGCTCTGACCCTTTCCTAGCAAACTGTGGTGTTGGATAAAACCAGGAGGTGCTCCAGGCACCAAGGCCAAGGTTGAGGGGAAGTTGTCCTTTTCCTTCCTGCCTACCATTTAAGGGTCTGACTCCCTGAACCCTTTGTACATGTATCCTGGTGTCTGAGTGCATATACCAGCGCTCACAGCATTGGTTTGAATTAGCGGTTCTACCTCTCTCTAGCTCCAAGACTTTGGGCAATTAGTTCACTTCTCTGAGCCCCGCATGTCTCATCTTCCTTCAGTGTCAGGAAGAAAACATGTAATGCCCTTGAGCCCATAGCTACAAGTTAAAATTTGCCATGAATGTCTTTCAATAATATAATTTAGGATTGGTTTCTTTATTTGGCAGTGCATGGCTCTGACGGTATGAAAGCTCCATTCCCACATACCCAGATCAATGACTGGGGCAATTGTTAAGGAGGCAGTATCCCCACTCTCTGAGGACTTACAAAACCAAGCATCAAGTTAGGGGAATAGGAATCTATATTTTTTACAAACTCCTCAAATGAATTGTGTCAGATAAATTTAAGAAATGGATCATGACCTATGTATAAGAAGAGATTTCTAGTCCCTCAACTTAGCCTGAATGACAACTGTTTTACCTGGTCCCCATATCAGTATCTCCAAGGAGTTTTACTTGAACAACTGTTTCATCTTTGGTGATTATGAAAATCACACAGTTGGAAAGGAGTAGCTTCGTAAACCTGCAGCAAGGCTGATGAAAGGTATTTTTCCAATCATTTTGGAGAAAGAAACATCCCCAAAGACACTGTCATAGATAAAGAACCAGCTGCATTCCTCCATCACGGGCCAATACCACCCTTGTGGAATGGATAAAAATTCTGTTATCACCATTGGGGACTGGCTGAGTTGAGGCAGTAGCATATGGTTGACTTTTAAAACAAATCAAAATAAAACCAAACAGAAACTTCTGGTTGTTTAGCCCCAGTGGAATTCTCAAAAGTCAATACAAAAGGCTAAGCCCAAGCACCACCTCACTCCATCTGTGCTTCATCTCCAGCCCAGAGAAGCATTACTTTATTGGGCCTGGCGTGATGGCATGCTTCCAACTCATGTTTGTTCATACTTCCTTGACGGCACAGGTTTCTGTTTGAGCGGTTAAGACACTGCTAATCACATATCTCATGTGCCTATTAAGAAGGAAGAAAAGTCACCTACCAAGATTGAGGGTGTCCATATCTGGTCTCAGGATTGAGGGTGCCCATATCTGGGGGCAGGTTCTCATGGTGGAGGGCTACGGTAAAGAGGAGTCAAAGTTCTATGCTCTCCCCTTTTCCATGGTATAATCTTAACAATTTCAAAAACCAGATTTCTTAAAGTTGCACAAAAATGTTCATAACAGAATGATCTACAATAGGAAAACGTGAAAACAACCAAAATGACCATCCACGGAGGGATCAATGAACAGAATGTATCCCCATACAATGGAATATTACTTGTCAACAAAAGAGAATGAAGTATTGATATGTGTCATAACATGGATGAACCCTAAAAACACTATGTCAAGTGAAAAAAGTCAGTCAAAAGAAAAGCCAGACCTTTAAACCTCCAACTTTGGTCCTCACACAGACAAAAACAATAAATAACAAATACTTTATGAAAAAAGCAGGCAAGGGAGAAGGTATGGGAAGTAGGAGTGGGTGACAGGTATGATCAGTCTTGTCTACTCATCACTTTTTAAAAAATGCAGTTATGGTCTGAAAGTTGTGGACTGCTTGAAAATAACCATAGCTTCTCTTTTTTTCTGTTGGTTCACCTGCAAGAGGCATTCATGTTCTCTGTTCCCTAAATATGGTGGGGTCGTGGGATTTTGTGAGTGGGAGTTGGAGGTACCTGACCTCCAGTAGAGCAGGGGCCACAGCAAAGTGAGGGCATCCCTCCACTGAAATGTTGTCCCTACAAAAAATGCAGGATCTCAGGGCCATTTGCCTACTTGGTATGTTTTCTGGAAAATTAAAGAAATGAGAAGCAGATTTCTTAAGCATGAGTCCAGTTCTTTTATGGAGGAGGAGAGAGGCAGAAATGGCTCCTTTAAGTCAGTTCTGATCGTGCTGGATCCCTGAAACCCTTCACAAAAGCAGCTGGCCACTCCAAGAGTCTGATTGTCAGTCAAACCCAGAGGGTTGTAGATCTTGAAAACCATTTGAGTAAAGGGTGTAAATACCAGAGCAAGGCCTGAAGGGACAGGTACATGTTCTAAGTAGGAACAGAGCCATTCATCACAATCAGTCGCAGGCACAGTCAGCACTAACTGACCCAAACAAGAAGGAGCCAGAGGAGCACAAATTCTAGTTGCAGAGCAAAGTAGGTGGACATAAGTCTTACAAAGAGTAAATGACTGTCAGAAGTCAAAGGGCAGGCCTAGCAGGCCTTCTTCCTAAAAGGGGGGTCAGGAAGAAGAAGTCTCTTTCAACCTCAATAGCCACGTGTTTCATCCCAGAAGCCTTTGCTTCTCATAAGGCAAGAGTACTGCTTTGATCTGAAGGCCTGTTGCCTTTCGTGCGGTATTAATTGAAAGTATCCATGAGGGAAGAGGGCTGATGGGGGCTTCCTGTCTCCCCTATCTTAAAGAAAGAATAGCTTGGGATTGTCCCTGATGGAAGTCCCATGGATGGCGACAGAGCAAAGTCTCAGAGCTTAGCTTCTTTTATTTGTGACCACAGTGACCCAGTGCCCCTCACACATGGGAGCCTTTTATTGAAGTTCTGCTCAGGGGTTGCTGGGTCTGTTCCTCTGAGTTCTTGGAAAGAAACTTAAGGAACAGGAGCATTGGGATGCTCTCAACAGGGAGACCAGACCCATCTGTGAAGGGCACTGATGCATTAAAATGTATCTACATATTTGTCTATCTATCATCAATCATCTATCATCTATCAATCTTCTATGTTTTCTTTCATTATCTTTATTCTTCCCAATACAGTTGACATTCAATAGTATATTAGTATCAGGTTTGCAGCATAGTGTTTAGACATTTATATAACTTACAAACTGATCCCCTATAAATCTAGTACCCACATGACAATATATACAGTTATTACAACATTCTCTATTCCTTTTCCTGACCTTCCCAATATTGGGGAGGGCGGTAGCCTCTAAAAATGGCAAGATAATTAAAATACTTTTTTTATATTGTCAACTTTTCATTCTTTTTTTTCTTTTGTGACTGTTGAATATGAGCCAAGAATAAAATCATTACACCGATCGCACTCAAAGCTGGACATTTGGATGGGACAGCCCCTTGGAAGCCATATAACTCTGTCCAGTGATGGTAAAACTGTGAGGACTTCAATGTGATTACCTTCCAGGTGAGAGTGCATCACTCATGAAAGTCGCGTGGCCTTGTACGTCTCATCAATTCAATAGAGAAGCTGTGCTTCCTCTCAGCCCCTGTCCTTGCACACAGTGCTATCTATCTCCCCCCTTGCCAGACGAGCTGGTTTCAGGGCTGGTGGCTGTGCATGTGGGAGCATTTGCTATTGTGGGGCCTCTGTGGCAGAAGCTTTGCAGATCAAACTCCTTCCTGTCCTGACCTAACTTGAGGGCAGAACTTTAATGTCTATATCTGCCTCGCTTAACTGACTGTAAACCTTGTTTATTTTTCCTATAAAAACCTTTTTTCATCATTCCACTTTTTCTGATTATAAAAGCAGTGAATTCATGATGTAATAAATATCAAGCAATATACATTATAAAATCTAAAATGCCAATGATCCATCGTCAAGTTGCCAGCTATAGATAACCGCCATTAAAACTCTTCCAGTTTTCTTTTGGTGGTTTCAATACATACAGGATGATTCTGTGTCCATTTATAAAGTAATATTTACACACATATGTCAAAGCTCAGTTGATGGCATTTATGTAGGCATATTTCTGGAACTTCTATTCTTTTCCATTGATTGGCATATCTATTCTTTTGCCAATACTACACTACCTTGATTACAGTATCTTTATAGTAAATTTTGAAATCAAGTAGTGTCAGTTCTCTGACTTTGTTCTTCCCTTCAATATTAAGTTGTTTATGCTAAGTCTTTTGTCTCTCCATATAAACTAAAGAAAGAATTTATGGATATCCACAAAATAACTTGCTGGGATTTTTTACTAGGATTGCATTGCATCTATGGATCGAATTGGGAAGAACTGACATCTTAACACTATGGAGTTTTCCTATCAATAAACATGGAATATCTATCAATTTATTAATTCTTCTGTGATCTATTTATTCAGACTTTTGTGGTTTTACTCTTATACATATTTTGTTAGATTTATATCAGAAGTGTTTCATCTTTTGACACTAATGTTACCTCAGTCTTTTTAATGGCTACAAATTATTCTATTATATGGATGTATTTTAAAACCCTCATTAATTCTAAAATGCATCTTTAATTTGGATGACTTCAGTAAGTGAACAAGCAAAAGCATACCCTTGGCCATCCATCAAAGCAGAGATGGTGATATATTACTTAAACTAGCACTGTAAATGAATGAAACCTATCTGTATTTATCACCTAAGACCACAGTTATCAAATACATCAGCATAGTAGCAGCAAACTAGATTGTACAAATAGGATAAGCTTACTCAAAAATAAGCATCAAAAATAAAAGTTAGCTATGTAGACAGAGATTTTTTTTCTATTTTGTATTCAAGGGCTACTGATTCAGAATATCAGTATGGAACCTCAGAACTCTGCAGGTTCTCATATTATATGTGTAACTAAGCCAGGGAATCCTAAAGTGTTGTTTCACAGTAGCAGTCTGAACTTTGATTCATTAGAGATCTTTTGGGGAATAGCTTTGATTTATACTTGCTCACATCTCTGACTTACTCCATAAGGTTAGATTTCAAAAGAGGCTTCTTATTGGACATTTAGGAAAATTTTCAATTTATTATTGGTTTGTCACCCCCTTCTCTTTAAGACTTAGGCAATTGTCTATGCTCTCCTGAAGTTTTTTCCGTGCCAACTGCTCAGGAAATGTGACCCCTGAATTGTATTTCATATGAAGTTTAAACAGACTGTAACTCAAGTATGACAGCAACTCCACTGCCATTTCCAAGGCAACTTACAGAGCAAAGTTTTATTTAATTGTTCAAATACAAGGAGTAAAAAATATCCAGGTGCTCTGTTTGTTTGAAACCATTTGTCTGGACCTGGCCATAAGTTGGCATTTAAGTCAAAGAGAAACAAACTAGGTGAGATGGCCCCATGAAGAATGAAGGTCAAAATAAAATCATAATATACAAGATCTCAAAAGGATGATTTGGGGATAAAAATGTGGCATAAAAGAATTTCTCAATCACCCCTTGTAGTTCCCTGGGAAGGGCAAAAATACTGACCAGATAGGGTGTAGAAAGCATGGATTTAGTGGCCAAAAAGACCTTGACCCAAATTCCAGATTTACCACATACTGTCTTGTGTGACCTCGGCTAAGTTCTCTGTGTCAAGTGTCCGATGGCAGTGAGGGAACTAAATCCCCACAGTCATGACTTTGGACACCAGTGGATGAAATATATCCTGGACATAAAGGGAGAGACAGGTCCCCAGGCCCTTCTCTCTCTTGGACTCCATCCTCTGCCCTATGGCATATGGAATTAGAAGTGTATCTGAGCCAGATCTGATGCCAATTAGAAGAAATTTTCTCTCATTGCTATGTAAAACAATGTTCACTAATTAAAAGGGAATTCTCACAGTGACTGTAAATATTAAAATAAGGGCATCAGGAGTAGTATATCCTGAAACAGAAACACAGCCTATTTATTTCCATTCTTGCACTTTAATATCAAAGCTATATTATTTGAAACCATACCCACTCTAGGAGATTTTAAGATGCTTCTCTTTGCCTCTCATTAGGCAACTCCATAGCTATGAATCTTTGGGCTGTGAGATCACCTAAGAGTTTTCTTTGCCTTTTGGCAATGTTGGGAAGTGAAAACTAACTGGTTTGTCAACTACATGACTTACTCCATTGGTACAAGTAGGACATAGTAAAGAAAATGTATTCTTTACCTTTGAAAATGTCTTAGTGTGGTTACCAGTTCTGGCCTCAGAAACTATTCTTGTTTGGAAGCCAAAGAGAAATAAACTCTACTTATCTTTGTCAAAAATGAAAATAAAATGCCTAAGAAAGAAATATTTTTAAAAGGTGGGAGAGACATTTACTGGAAAACTATGATTAGCCCTGGGAATATGGCAGCAGGAACCGCAATTAAGGTTCTGCCAAAGACACACTATATACCTCTGAGCTTCAAACATTTCCTTATTTTTGTTCAAGAGTCAAAGTATCAGTTGATCAAGAGTTAAAATTCTTATAAAGAGGATATAATTGATCAAGACCTAGTCACCATCCCACATCTGGGCTTTTCCAGAAGGTAGAAGACGATCAATGTGTCCTCCTTGGCTCTTATCAGGAGGAGGTGACAGCAGGAAGTTGGACTTAACCTTTTGCCAAGATCTCACATTTTGGAGAATTCACCCAGATAGGAGATGGTGATGTTACAGAACAGAGGTTGAGAAGTGTTACATGCTAACCAGACAGAAACAAAATTTTTCTTCTTGAAAAAAAATGGAAAGACTACATATATTATACATGTTTGTGTATGTGTCTATCTTGCTTTGTATAATGTATAAGTTTCTGAAAAGCTGTATTTATAATGCCTCTTGTTTAAGTTGTAGAAGAGTAACCACTTATTTGCAATAATTTGGGTGATGCATCTTTTCACAAATAGTAATGAAAAACAGCCTCAAATTGTCCCATAATGACTTCCTTTAAGGGGAAGAGGCTGAGTATGTAATTGAGCTGCCTTGGGGAAGGGGGTTATGAATTCTGCCAGCAGGGAGCTCCTCTCTTACTCTCTTGAGTAAATCTTGATGTAAATTTAATCACAGATCCCATTATTTTAAACAGACAGTTATCCCTTAGAAAATGAAATGTGCTGGAATACTTTCTCCTCTCTCTCTCTCTCTCTCTCTCTCTCTCTCTCTCTCTCTCTCTCTCTCTCATTCACCTGTACATGTACTAGTATGTGGTTTTCCTTTGCAATGATGCGTGCTATTTCAATTCAGATTAGAAGGATTGATTTTATCTTCTTTTCCAATGGATCATTTTTCTTAGCTGAGTGCCTGCTAGGAGCCCCTACATCTTCTATAAAGTCTGCTTCTGGTGATGAGGCTCTCCTTGAAGACCTCCAGGACACATTTTCCCTCTTCCAGAAATCTGCTGGTGGAACGGACACCTCACGCCTGATATCTCTGTTCTAGTCTCCTTTCCTACATGTAGATTACACATCCCCTCCTAGTCCATGCTTTCTGGCCATTCTAAAGGGCTTCTGATAAGGCTCCATCTGACCTGATACTCAGGGAAATTGACACTATTTGTTGTTTATGCCTGTGGATTACAAAAATAATAAAACCATTTTCCTCCCTTTATCTTTTTCAAGAAACATAAATATTAGGGAACTGTGGTTTTTGTGGGCCCCTCTTAAAATTATCTAGATGGATTGACCATCATAGGCAGCTATAACCAAAGCCCGGAGCCTCCAGCTGGCCTGTAAGACACAGAGCCAAGAAATGTAAGGGTAAGGGGCTTCTAGCCCCATGGAACCAAAGCCTGAGAATTTCAAGTCCCAGTCAATTTTTTTTAAATGATAAATTTGATGTTGAATTTGATAACTTAGCACATTAAAATGAAAATAAAACCCAAAATAAAAAATACCAAACTTCCTGCATTGTGAGCCCATCGTCCCAAACAAAGTCTCTTTCTGTCCTCATTCCCCGCTCTTTGCCCACCTCCACCAGTGTGCACTTGTTGTTTCATTGAGTTGTACATTTGAAAACTATATGGTTTTGGGAACCAATGTCACTCCAATAAATTCAATAAATTCAATAAAGTGATAATAATAATAACAGTAATTAAAAAAACAAAACCTTACAGCAGTTAACAATGGATTTCAAAAAAGAAATAATAAAAATACTTTTTATCACCAAAATCATGAAAGGACAATCCTTTATTTTGGATAAATTTAGCTTTAGGAAATACATACTTTATTTTCTCATTTTTTAATATTTAAAAATGTATTACTGAACCCTTCAAAACTACTCTCTGCAATAAGGATAAATCTCACAAACTTAACAGTAAGAGAAAGAGGTCAGACACAAAATAGTTCATATTGTGTGGTTCCATTTAAAAAAAAATCCTATGAACAGGTGAAGCTATCTCTGCTGATAGCTGGCAAGGTGTTGGGTCATCATTAAGAGATAGATGGGAATGTCTGAAAGGGAGTGCAGGAGGGTGCATTCCTATCAGCACTGGCTGAGTATACCATCATCCAACAATCTTGTCTAATTTTTTAAATAATTTAAATTTGTTTTTTTTTTTTGTTTGTTGCAACCTTGTAATTATTTTAATACTAGAGGCCCAGTGCACAAATTCATGCACCAGTGGGGTCCCTCTGCCTGGGCTGCAGGATCGGGCCAAAACCACTCTCTGACATCCCCTGAGGGGTCCTTGATTGTGAGAGGGCACAGGCCAGGCCAAGGGACCCCACGGGTGTACGACTGGGGCTAGGGAGGGAATGCGGGAGGGCTCCAGGGTATGTCCAGCCCATCTCGACTGGTCAATTGTCTGCCCCCTGGTGGTCAGTGCACGTCATAGGGACTGGTTGACTGGTCGACTGTCTTCCCCCTGGTGGTTAGTGAAAGTCATAGCGAGTGGTTTAGCGGCCTTAGCATATCATTAGCATATTATACTTGATTGGTTGAACATCCGACCAGATGATCGGACACAAAGACTGGAGAGATAAAGTCTAATACACAGGGAGCCTATGGCAGCTTTCACATTAATAACTAAGGAGACCTTTCTTCCCTTGGGGATTTTAGATCCTTCCCTTGCCCTCTGCTTCCCACTTGCCTAAGGGGAAATAATGCTGCCAAGCATATTCTTAGAGCTGCTTAAAAAACACATACCCAGCAACATGTGCTGGCAGAAATAAAGGCAAGAATATGGATAGGCTATTTCTACACCAAAATGCAAGAAACATATGCACAGAAGATAAATGAAGATAAGTGGAGCTCAAATGAACTTCCTGCTTGTCCCACTGTCCTAGGAAGGCAAGAAGACCAATAATTTTTTGTTTCTGTTTGTTTTAATTATAGAATATTTTAAACATATCCAGAAGAGAAAAGTATGATGAACTTCTATGTACCTTACCTCATCCTCAACAATTATTAACATATTCTATTTTATCTGTACTCTTTACTCATACCCACCCCAACACATATAGTGGATATGGACTGTGGACTATTTTTTATGCCTTGTCAAGAAAATATATCATTAGCCTAAAGGTGTGCATATATGTATTTACATACATGTACCCACATACACTTTCCAATGACATTTCTTATTTTCTTGGCTGAATGCATAGGTACTCAGGTAATACAAGTTTGCATAGACCTTCTATTTATTAAGCACTATCTTTTTTCTCTTGTTAATCCCCATCAGAGGATATTTTTTTTCCACTGATTTTTAGGGAGAGTGAAAGGGAGGGGGAGAGACACAGAGAGAGAAACCTGGAGGTGAGAGAGATGCATCTATTAGTTGCCTCCCACATGCGCCCTGACCAGAGCTGATCATGCCTGCAACCAAGGTTCGTGCCCTTGACTGGGAATTGAACCTGCAACCCTTTAGTCAGCAGACCGATGTTCTAACCATTGACCCAAACCAGCACAGGCTATTAAGCATTATCTTATGGAATCCTCACAACAATGCCGTGGACACAGTACTATTATTATTAAGTCCATTTTACAACTGTAGGAACTGGCCTAGTGCAATGAAGTCATTGCTCAAGGTCACACAGCTGGTAACTGGCCGGCCCAAGAATTGAAGGGACATGTATCAGAAAACTGATACCCATTAACCAATATTTATACGGTTTCCTCAAAAGAATTCAATTTCCCTCTTTCTTAACATTGGCTTGTTGTTTGTTTGCCATGCAAGAAGCAGCAAGACGAGCCCTCATTTTTTGTTGTTTGCTGAAGGAGAAAAGTGAGATGCCCCAGGGGTTGGCAGTGACTGTGCTGAAGGGATTTTGTAACCACCAGCCATAGGTCAGCTCAGGATATCCATCTGAGATGATGGAGGAGAAAAAGAGAGAAGGAGAACAGTTTATTTCAGCCCCGCTCAGAATAAGAGCAAATGGATCAATGTTTACCAAATGAAACTTGTCTAGAATAGCACTTACTTCCTAAGTCCCATAGGCATTACAGACTGAAACAGGAAATGAAAAGCTATTGAAATAAATGATCCAAAAGTGTTCTTTAAACAACTATCAGCACTTTGATCAAAAGGAAACCCGTACTCACCCCTCTCTTCTTCTTTTATATCCCCTAAGCTCAAACTCATATATCTTTCTTGGTAGGTCAGCACCAAACTTGGATAATTACTGCTAAGTGTTAGACATTACCACTTAAGTTAAAAAAATAAAAGAAAGGATTTTCAATATATGTGAGTGTTCTTCTTGCAGTCATTTTGCAATTACTTATGTCTGTATATCTGGATTATGTATCTTTAGTGGTTCCTTTAAAGTGTTTCAGGCCTGAACCACACATCACAACTTTTAGAAGCAATGCATCCAGTCTGTAGGAAGAGATAAGCTACATGTTTCCTCTGCATTCTTTCTTCCTACACGGACTTGCGCTGGCAGAAGAAAGTGTTGATTTGAATGACAGTTCAGTGAAATGGGAAGGTCCTGGTTATGCTCAAAGTAAAATTTTGGTAAATTGAATGCCTAAAGGAAGGCTAATGGTTTTACAGTGGTTCTCAACCTTCTGGCCCTTTAAATACAGTTCCTCATGTTGTGACCCAACCATAAAATTATTTCCGTTGCTACTTCATAACTGTAATGTTGCAACTGCTATGAATCATAATGTAAATATCTGATGTGCAGGGTGGTCTTAGGCGACCCCTGTGAAAAGGTAGTTCGACTGCCAAAGTGGTTGCGACCCACAGGTGAGAACCACTGGTTTAGAAGGACACTGGCTTCAGTTTTTGAAGTTGTGCATGTAATTTCTCCAATTAAGTTCCTGAATTTAAAGTCCCCTTTCATTCTTTCAAACGTTTGTCTTCCCAAGGATGCTCCAAGCAGGCTTCTCCCTCAATGTCCTGTAGAGAAGCTCTTCACGGGGACTGGGGTTTACTGAAGAAGTGACGGATGTATTTGCAGAATATTTGGCACCCAACCTTTTGTTTGGGGGCAGAGATGTTAGTAACCTTGGGAGAAGTTCGGCAGACATGGCTGTGACTGAGGAAGAAGGCGGGGACTGCTGCTGAACCTCAGCAACAGTGACTGGGAGCGGAGCCCTGCTTTCTCCCGGCCTCCCAAGGTGTCTGCCAACACATCACCTTTATTATATGCATATTAGTACACACTGTACCTTCATACCAGATTGAATACAATTCTCATCATGAATTTTGCACCCCTACATATTATTTTGAGAATGAGGTGGGCTTAAGAATTAACGTTGACTGTTAAGTATGAGCCATTTATCCAAACATGATCATAAGGTAGTGTAGAAGTAGATATAACAGAGGCAGGACTCGGAAAGGCTGTTTCCAAAATCAAAAACAAAATGGTTGCCCAAAACCTGTATCTAACTGACCTGGA
The DNA here is from genome assembly GCF_014108235.1 of Myotis myotis. Lineage (NCBI taxonomy): Eukaryota > Metazoa > Chordata > Mammalia > Chiroptera > Vespertilionidae > Myotis > Myotis myotis. The sequence continues at coordinate 12,461,832 of NW_023416319.1, forward strand.
AACTCCCATTTAAGGACTTCATTCTAAATAATTATTGATCCTTCTCTTACTGTTTCATTTTGTAAAATTTGCTATAAATCTGAATAAGCTCAAACAGTAAAACTTCCCCACTTACAAAAAATAATATCCAAAATAGGTTGCTTTGATAAGATGTATCCATTATATTTCTGTGTGGTAATTGTGAGTATTACTCAGCTTTCAAACAATTAGACCGCACATTTTGAGGTTCTCATATTTGTAAGGAGTTTCAGCTTGCTGAAGCCAATTTCTATGCAAAGGCTTTTAAAGATTTTTAAGGCTGTAAACAGAGTAGGCACACGACAGTGCCCAAAGCAGAGTCTTAGTTGAAACAGTACATGGATTGGCTCTAATCCTTATGCTGCCCTTGTGTATTAAAAAATATAATAAAGCTCATGTTTTCCTCAAGATAATTTACTTCCCTTTGACAGACTACGGTAATAATAAACGGATTTGTTAGAGAAAACAGACATCTTACTGCTGGCTATGTGAATGTTTTTCTTAATAAATACACAACAACCGGATGTTGAGGATTTGCTGGTACCTTTAGTGTGTGATTATTCTGCAACACGTGACTTGCACAGGCATATGCAATGGACCTGCAGTTGGGTCGTCTGAAGAGCTAATAAGAAGCCCTTTCTGTTTTCATTCTCTTTAAGTACTGTTTGTTGAGAGTTGAGTGATGCTGGATATTTGAGGTACATTGGCTGATGCCCAGATATCTTTATCTGGCAGAGGTAGAGTGCCTGGAAGTTACAGTAGTTTTTACAGGATACCTTGAAATATTGATGCAAATATAACACATTTCAGGCTGCATCAGGTGTCATCTTAAATTAGATTCTACAAGTTGAACCAAGCATTGTGGATTTAATACTTATGAAAAAAGGCTTAATTAAACTTAAGAAAATTTCAACCTAGTAATTTATTCTTTTATGACTTTTAGATACAGTGCCCTTTAAAATGTTATCAGCAGAATTGCTCCATTAAGTTTGTTCATGCATGAAGGTTGGTAACCTCTTCCCTCCTTTAAGGCAAGGTCAAAACAATGTTGCTTTGCCCGGCTGGTGCGGCTCAAGTGGTTGAGCATCCACCTATGAACCATGAAGTTATGGTTTGATTCCCAATCAGGGCATAAGTTCTGGGTTGCAGGGCTCAATCCCCAGAGGGGGGTGTGCCGGAGGCAGCCTATTAATGATTCTCTCTCTCTCATTATTAATGTTTTTATCTCTCTCTCCCTCTCCCTTCCTCTCTGAAATCAATAAAAATATATATTGTTTTAATAAAGGAGTGTTGTTTTTATTTTCATATCTATTTAATGATTCAGACTGTTTAGGTTTTGGGTTTTTTTATTTTTTTTATTGTTTTATTGCTTAAAGTATTACAAAGGGTATTACATATGTGTCCTTTTTTTCCCCCCGCCCTTGACAATCCCCTGACCTCCTCTACCCCCCAGTGTCTTATGTCCATTGGTTATGCTTATATGCATGCATACAAGTCCTTCGGTTGATCTCTTACCCCCCTCCCTCCTGCCCCCCAACCCTTTCTGGCCTTCCCGCTGCAGTTTGACAATCAGTTTGAGGCAGCTCTGCCTCTGTTTAGGTTTTGTTTGATCACCTAAAGGATGCTGGCTATTCCAGTACTGAGTTTGAACATATTCTCCTTTTGTAAGAATATATTGAATGACTTATATTTTCACCTAATTAGGCTCTTTTTAGACATGGTGCAGGCCACAGAGATGAATACATTCCATTTTGTGTTCATGGAATTTAGAGTCTGTTGGAGTTAAGTATCTCTAAAGCAAAGCAGATTATAAGTGTGGTAGAGCAGGGATAAACAAAGGATGATGGGAGTCTAGAGAAGGAAGGGATTCCTCCCAGACAGTGGAAGAGAACTTGTGAATTGGTCTATAATGAGCAAGGGGTCTTTGGAGAAAAGTAGGAAGGAAACAGTACAATTGGAATACTGCACTACAGTTTACACTGGGGAAATTGGTTTGATCCACACACTTTTTAAAAGATATCTTGGGACACTAATTATTCTAAAGGTTAATTAATAGACACATTGATGGTTATGGTAAGGATTAGTGGAGGTGGTGCTGGAGGACTGATGGGGATTATGTAAATAGTATTATGTGAATTTTCTGCTAAGTCATTTTCCCACAAGACAGCTAAGTCCGATGGTAGTGACATTACCAAATTCCAAGTGATATTGCTAATTGTTGAAATCCTCAATCTAGTTGGTTTTTTTAATTTGAAAAATATAATAGCAAACAACCCTAGAATGTCCACACAGATGAAAATAATGTGTGTAGATTATGATTTTAAAAGTGTTTTGATCCTGATTTTGGCCCAAGGGAGAAAGTTAGTCCCTCTAAACAGGAAAGGAATTGGAATTTTTCTTAAGAAGGCTATTCTAGCATCTTGTGACTTCTACAAAAATAGCTGGCACTTGTTAAAAAGCTAACATTTGTCAGAAATAAATAAAGCTCTTCTCGTGGTGCTTTTTTGTGTTTCACACAAACATGCCACAGCCAAGTCAATGTATAAGCCACCTCATAAATCCGATTGGGTCCTGAATCTATTATTAACCTAATCGCTTGCTTGGGACATATCCAGAATGTTGGTTTGAAGCTGCCAATAAAACAACTATCTAACCATCTATAGAGACGTTACTGTGTGGTACCCAGGTTATTTTTATTTTTCAAATCTTCCCATTATTCCCAACTTTGATGCAACAACATTTAGGTGAACCTGTGCCAACAAGTGGGGACTACGTATCAGTAGGTGGAGTTTACTAACCAGAGTCTGACCACCAATGCCAGCATGCTCTCTGTGGCTCCAGAAATGAAGTCATGAGGGTCTGACCTCTGCATCTAGATCATTTGGATTAGGATTCACAACTCCACCTCCTCTGAGGGGAGAGTCAGAGCATTATTCCTGTTTGAGGAAATTAGGAGTATGGGTGGATGTTGGAGTCACCCAGTCAGAGAGAACTTTGTTCAACTTTGGGCCCTACTACTTGATGTTAGGGAGTCCTTGTGTAAGTCCCTTATCTTCCTGGAAGCGAGGACTGGGAAGACCAGGGAAGCTTTGTGGAAAATATGAATGTAGAAGACCTGGAATATGGGTTCCAAGAAAATATTGAGACTCCAAGGCTGCATTTGATAATATAAGATTAGAAGTATCCACCGGATTTGTGTGGAGACCGAATTGGGCAAGAAAGTTGGCCACTTTCAAAAAAAGAATTGCATTAAATTCTCTGCAGGAGTTCCTTTTCTGACTGTGTTCACTGATGTCTCCTAGGCACCAATGTTTCATACCTGTGTGTTCTCTACACTTAGCTTAAAGCATCCAAGGTGAGGTTGAGGGTGATACCTTATTATAGAAGAGGAAAAGCAAGAATAGCATTTGTGTGCGTGTGCGTGTGTATATGTGTGTTTTAATATAGACTTTGAACTCTAAAACTCAGATACATTTCTTTTTTTCAGTCATAATTCATGGTAAAATACTGCTAGATTTTAAGACTGACTCTTCCTTACAGCCAGTGGGTTTGGGGTTAATAATTATAGGGAGAAGGTTATCAGGCATGGTAAAGAGTTCTGGTTATTTTAGTGCTTTTATGGAACATGGATGGATTTATATAAATATGACACAGAAATAAGTATAAGTAATTATATATCTGTGTTGGTCAGTATCCATTCATATTTATTTCATAAATCCAGCAGGACCATGTTCCTGCCAGGGTCTCTCTGGAAGAATCCATTCCTTTCCCTTTCTAATTTCTGTGGCTATCCTGGCATTTCTAGCCTTGTAGCAACATGTCTACCTGTGTCTTCACATCAACCTATTCTCTGTGTGTTATTCTCTTCTGTGTGTCTATGTTATAAGAATATTTGTATCTAGGGCCCACCTAGATAATATAAGCACCACCTCCCAACATCTTTAATTTAATCACATAGTTTGCCATATAAGGTAATATTCACAGGGTTCAGGGATTAGGACATAAACACATATTTGTACCTGGAGAGGGGATAAGGTGCCACTCAACACACTACATCTTCTAACTCAGATAAAGGCATTTGTTCAGTAGAAGAGATAGAGTCTCAAAATCTGTAATCTTTGTACAAGCACACTGTTTGGATTTCTACTGAAAACCTAGCGGGTTCTGACTCCTCTAATTTTAGTCATTCCCAGGAGCTTTAAACTTTCTCACCCGTCACACTGCTCTTCCACCAATTTTCCAACCAGATTCTTATTACCAGTATTCAATTTATCTATGTGTGTGTATTTTTGTTTTTTGTTTTTTTCCCACTGGTTATTTGCTTTGCAATCCCAGCTCTCCAATCCAATCAAGAAAAGTTGTGTGTCTGCCTGGCGTGTCATCACTGAGAAATTTATCTCGCCAATTTACTTGTTATAAAATAACATCTTGCTGTTTTAATTTGCAAATCCATGATTACTAGTGAAAATGACAATGTCTCGTGTTTGTTTAAATGCTTGAGAATCCCACTTAGATTCTGATTATGAAGAAGCATCCTGAGACCAGTTAAAGAAGGGCTAAATTGGCAAGCAAAGCCATACATTTAACATCCCATGAACTATTTAAACATGAGCTGAGCAACTACTTGGTAGGAAAGTGTTCAAGATAATTAAAGAGTAACATTTGGAATAAAAGACCTTAAAGTCTCTGAATCTTGACAGTGTAGTTGGGGATAAAAGATTACATAGAAATGAGCTGTATCCCAAAGTGCTAACTTTGAATAATAATTTTTTAAAAATATATTTTATTGATTTTTTGCAGAGAGGAAGGGAGAGAGATAGAGAGTTAGAAACATCAATGAGAGAGAAACATCGATCAGCTGCCTCCTGCACATCTCCTACTGGGGATGTGCCCACAACCAAGGTACATGCCCTTGACCGGAATCGAACCTGGGACCTTTCAGTCCTCAGGCCAACGCTCTATCCACTGAGCCAAACCGGTTTCGGCTGAATAATAATTTTTGAGGGGTCCTCCTGACCCCCGTTTGATGTTATCTCACTTCCACTCTACTCATTTTTCAATGAGCTATTGATATCATTTATCTAATGGCCACTTCTAGATTATTGCCTTCTTAAACTGCCAAGTTTTAACCTAGAATTGGCTGTCTCTCATCTTAATTATCCTAAGATTTTTTTTTCTTTGCAAAGGAAATTTCTCATCTATAAGTTGAAGTTCATTCTATTTTAAAGTGTAGTAGCTGCCAGTGGTATTAAGTTGGGGAGGAGGGGAACTGTTGTGTGAGAGATAACCACATGATGGTCAGATAAAAGGTGGTTGTCTAATTGAAAGTAGGATCAGCCCTATTTGGTTTGGCTCACTGGATAGAGCGTCGGCCTGGGGACTGAAGGGTCCCAGGTTCGATTCCAGTCAAGAGCATGTACTTTGGTTGCAGGCACATCCCCAATGGGGGTGTGCAGGAGGCAGCTGATCGATGATGCTTCTCTCTCATCGATGTTTCTAACTCTCTATCCCTCTCCCTTCCTCGCTGTAAAAAATCAATGAAATATATATTAAAAAAAAAAGAAAGTAGGATCAATTTAGCAAATTGCTGTACTAATTTCTAATGATGGCCTGATTTAAATGAGTGCATAATGTTGCATGAAATCCTAAAATTGTAGTTGTTACAGGAAATCACAACTAGAAGGAAAACATTTCATTTCTTTTTTTATTTTGACTTTTCTTCTGGACTGTGATGCAGAGATTTGATGTTGTTAGATAAGGGTAAACACCCTTCCCAAACTCCAGGAATCTATCCCTCTAAGTCAGAGGTAGAAATAATGGTGAGGGTGATCCAAATGGATTTATCCTAAGGAATAACATTACATAAATGCTTGTCTCTACTTCCCCCATGATATAGGTGCCAAGCACTGGAGGAGAGGAAAGGGTCCTTCTTGGTTCCCATTTGATAAAAAATGTAATATTTCTATTAAGAATTCATTTTGTATCACTGGATAGAAACCTCATGGGGCTGTTTTTGTCTAGTCAGTGATCAGTGAGGTCAACACACCTGTTTCCAACTTCTGAAATATTTCAAAAAGAAGATTAAACCTTTAATATCATCCAAAGATCTGTAGCTAGCAAATTGGAAGAATTGAACCCTTAGCCTAGTTTTATCACTGACTAGTTTTGTTGTGAGAAAATTTTCTCCATGTGTATGGGTTCCAGGTACCTCAACTATGATATGACAGAAGTAGAAATAGGACCCAAGTATACCTATAAAATTCTGTGGGACAATTTATCATTTTTCTTCTTAAAAATTGCCAAGAAAAGTAGTCTCAAACCTTTCATAGTAAGATATTCCCAAACTTACAGAGACAGCATATACCTTGTGATGTATCTATGTTTCTTATAATATTTAAGGAACATGGATCATATACATTTGAAGTAGCTACAATCCAAGTTTTTATCCATATTCAGTAATTGTTTTGGCATTCAAGACCTTGGTGGATGTGAGGATGGTTGGTACCTGGTACTTCTGTGGTCCAGAAAAGTCATATAAAATAGTGTAGTGATTAATCATATGGGTTCTATAGTCAATTCAACTGCTTTAGAATTCTAGCTTTCCTCCCACTTAGTCATATGACTTTCCTCCTACTAGTCATGAGCCTTATTTTTCTTACCTGTAAAATTATGGTATCCTAAACCAATCTATTGAACATGAAATGAGGCCTTGCATGTATATCATGGTGCTAGTACATAATGGAGATTCAATAATTTTAGCTATTATTTTTATCCATCCAAACCCTTTTAACTGAGTTAGAAGCCATAAAGTACTGTTTAAAATATGATTGAACTGTTGTATGTATTGTGGTGCTAAGGTCTTTTCCTCACTTTATTTTTCTTCTATAAGCATGATTATTAAATTATGCTAATAAACATTGGCTCATATTCCCAACTTCTACTTCTATCCCATTAGGTTTGGGGGGTTTTAGGGATGCTTTTTGAAAATTATTGTTTTCTGGTAAAAATAGTTTAGGGACCTAAAAGAGTTTTCTAATTATTTGGTTTTCATTCTGTTGACAAGAGAGACCTCTAGTTTACTTATTCAGATCTACCAGGCCTATCATTTATGTATTCTACAAATATTTATTGAGCACTTACTGTGAATCATGTAAACTTCTAGTTGCACTAGTGGATAGTGAGGATATTAGGTAATCTAACTTTTCTCTGGCCTCAAGGAATGAAAGTTGCCTACCCACCTGAACTCATTGCTACTATGAGTGTCAGAATTCAGATTCTCGGGACCTGAGACAGCTCTCCATGGATATAGGTGGGGGTGGGGTAAAGAGGATAGCTTTGGAAAGAGTCAGCACTTACTATCTCACTGTAAAGACCCCTCCCATCGTTACTGCACCTGGGGTCTGTAACCTGAAGGACAGGCTTATTTTTTTATTCTAGTTTTCACATAGTTATTGTATAGTCCATGGACATCCCTCTCTCAGGGTTTAAGTATCTGAGATTTTATTTTTCTCCTTCCTTCTTCTTGGATTCTCCCTCTTTATATCTCTACTCTGCACCACTGCATTTTCTCTTTTCTGACTCTCATAAAGAAGGGATGTTGCAAATCATGCAGTTTTTGCAAAGGAAAATGCTTGTTTATTACACTAATAAGTTATCTTTAGGCTTGACATATATCCACAGTGGGTCTGAAGAATTTATATGGAAATTAAGGCAGTGACACATATGCCTAATTAGACAAATATACTCGGGAAAGGAGGCAAGTGTCTGCTGGAATGGAAGACGGGCTGGGCTGGGAGGGCGATTCCTCCTCAGCTGTTTTCTTAGGTTAATTTAGGGCCTGTTATCTCACAGGCCCCCACCTCTTGGGACACTTTCCTGCCCCACAGAAAAATTCTTTTCACATCCAATAAAGCATTCAGATTAACCTCCCTGCCCACTTGTAATATAATTAATGTCACATTTAAAGAAACAGGTGGCAGGTTTTCAGAAGAATGGCAGAGACTTGGCCACTTTACCAGTACAGACTCTATACTCTGGTTGCACTTTAGAATTTCCTGGGGAGCTTTGTAAGTTCCCATGACGAGGGCCACCTAAGACCAATCACTGTTCATTCAGCACCCTTTCAGAATCAACTCCAGGGGTAGGATATGGGCCTCAATGTATCAAAAATCAGACTTTACAATCATTGGCCTGTGCTTTCCATCATTCCTGTTTGAACAATTTAGAACATTGCTCAACCTTGCCTTTTATTACAAAAATGTGCATACAAGTGTGCAGAACTGATATGGACCCACACAGCACAAAACATAGACCAGGCACAGAAGACAAATACTAACATTTTAGAAACCTACACCAGACAGATACAGACACAATTTCAGGTACACCGATTCATTTCTAGAACCTCCCAAAATGGGCTCATAGACTTATACACACTCGGACACAGAAACTTCATAGGAAAGAGAGCCACAGACACAGGTACCCACAGACTTAGGTATTGGTACACAGAGACACAAACACAAACGCACACATGATTGGATGCCTTCAGAAGGGGATGCCTATAAACCTAGCCCCATACTACTGGAAGACCAACAGAGATAGTAAGAAAGTGATCAAGAACAATCACAAAATGAAACTCGTTCATGATAAATTATATCTCAATAGAACTGTTGAAAATTTAAGAGAAAGAGTCACTGAGATTCAATTATACAACCAGAAAAAAAAAAGACATAAGAGGAGAGATCCACACTCAGGACTTCTTCTTTCATAGTTTTTGAGTCTTTCTTATTGGTGCGTGTGCGTGTACAGGTTGTCAGAGAGTCAGTGTGCTGTACTTTGCTGTCTCTTGGTGGGTGTGATTTCCCAAACTCACTTGCAGGCCTTCTGGTCCCTTGCCCAGGTGGGTCATGTGGAAGGCGGAATTGGAATTAGAGCCACCAATGACAATAATATACGCATTTTCTGCAAAGGAGATTGTACTGAAAATGAGGCCTTCACGAAAACCTAAAAAATGTGAGGAGCAAGCAAAGGCTGTTTCACTGTGATCTGGATGCTGACAGAGACCCAGACAGCAGAAAAAATAAACCCTGTAGTAGTAATTAAGAAGTGATATCACTGAGGCCTTTCCTAGTACAATAAGTTGTCTTGTGCCTATTCACTCAGTTAATCATATCAAGAGCTATTCAGTGTGATCTTATTTGATCTTCAGAGCAACCAAGTAACTAGAACTATTATAATAAACATTTTACATTTCCTGAAATGACTACCAAGAGAGGCTTTGTAACGTTCCCCAGCCACCACGTTAAATGTTTGGAAGTCAAATTCATGTCTGATGGTCTAGAGTCAGTGCTCTTAGTAGCTGTATGGCATAGCCTCAGCAAACACTAACCTTAAAGTTGATCTTGTGTCTAGTTTTATGTTGCATATGAAAAGACTAAAGATCAACGTGGTTAAGTACTTTACCCCAAGTTCTGAGGCAAAGACCCAAAACCTGACTCTAATATTCTATCTAATTCCTGTTCCAGGGCTGATTTTACCAGAGAAATGGGCCTTTGGACCCTTTCATGGACTCTCTTTGAACTGGACTTGGGGAAGAGACTGAAGCTTAATGAATCAAAAAACTAATGTAAAATGTAATGGCTGTGCCTTGAACACCTTCATAAGGTAACTGGATTTCCCTAGAAGACACTGAGTCCTGTCTAGTTCTTCCTGTGTTGCTTGTCTTGGTCCAGTGACATGTCAAATAGGATTGTATTTCAGCCACAAGAAGAGAAGTTTGGTCTTGACATCAGGAAGATGTTTTGTGTGCTTGCCACTTTCCTAAGATTTGAGAATGAAAATGCTCAATAAATGGAAAACTATCTTGATCATATTGTAAAATTTTCTCTAAATTCTCTGCTCAGAACCTGAGTGCGATTATGAAATTTCTTTTATGAACGATTAGAAACAATTAGACTATTCTGAAAAAGGTAAGAGTTGGTTCTTAGGGGGCATAAAATTATTGATATTACAATGACTTGTGACCCTTCCTCCAAATCACAATCGTATCTGATAAAACCATATTCTTTAGCATTTAATTCCATGGATTAGTGAATAGAAATAAAAATATTTGTCACCTTAGGCAGGTGATAGTGACAGAAAGATTGAGAAACAATGAACTAGATTACATATCACAGAACCTCATATTATTATTTTAAACATTCCAAATTGTAGAAAACTTTAAAAATTAGATTGTATGTAATATAAAAAAATTACTTCCTGGTTTCTTTTCTTTTCTTTTCTTCCTTTCTTTCTTTTTTTTTTTTTTGTTAATCCTCACACAAGGATATTCCATTATTTTTTAGAGAGAGTGAAAGGTGAAAGGGAGGGGGAGAGACAGAGAGAGAGAAACATCTATGTGAGAGAGACATGGATTGGTTGCCTCCCACAACACCCCAACCAGGGCTGGGGATCATGCCTGCAATCAAGGTATGTGTCCTTGACTGGAATTAAACCTAGGACCCTTCACTCCCTGGGTTGAAGCTCTATCCACTGAGCCAAACCGGCCAGGGCTAAATTCCTGGTTTCTTTTTCTTTTCTTTTTTTTTTTAATTAGAAGACCTGACAACTATGGGCCCATGATTCCCGTGGCAATAACTGACCAGACCTTTGCAGCAGATTCTCCTGTTAGGTAGGATATGTGATCTTTGTCCATCACAGCCTCCAACCTTCCCCATTAATGATGCTCATTCTGACCCATTTCACTCATTGAGGTTATCTGTATGGACACTGCAGCTATTTATTTACATTTCCAGTAGTCAGGTAAAAATAATTACTAAGTCAGAGACAGATGATTTTGCAGTCCAGGGAGGAAGAAGTAAGCAAAGGCTTGCGAGCTCAGAGATGGCTCTATAAGCTGGCTTACTACAGAATCACCATATAGTGAGGGAATAAAGGAAGGAACTTTGGTGGAGAGTCCACAAGAAGGGAATAAGAGATACTTCAAAATTAAATGTTGGTGGACCAAAGACCAACTGTGCAAAGTAAAACTTTTAAACACTTAAAATAAGATGTAAAACATTCTATTTACAATCTTAGGTTTGCAAAGATTTTCCTTTTTAGATGACATAAAAAAGGGCAAACCACAAAGAAAAAATGAATATGTTTGAATCTATTCAAATGAGAAACAGCTGTTCATCCAATGGCATCATAAACAAGGTAAGAAGACAAGAAACAGGTTTTGAGAAGATATTTGCAATGCATAAAACTGACAGAAGATAAGTATTTTGAATTTATAGAGAGCTTCTATGAATCAAAATAAACAACCCAATGAAAAAAACATTATATGAAAATGTCATTCATGACAGATAAAAGACAAATGGTTAATAAGTACATGAGAACATGCTCAATCTGATATATTATCAAAGAAAGACAAACTCAAATGATAGTAAGACATTATTTCATACCAATGATACTTACATAAATCTAAAGTCCAACAAGCCCAAAGAGCTGGGCCTGGATGTGGCAAATTTCAAAATCTCATACAGTATGGGAGTGGCAGTTGGTACATTCTTTTTTTTGGGGGGGGGAGGGCAATAGATAATACTAAATAAATTGCATTATTTACATGCTTTTTAGTGCTATGTATATATGTACCTTGAAGAAATTTTTACATGTGCACAAAAGGATGTATACTTCACTGCCCATTTGTTATTGTAGGTGGTTGGGAAAAAAGGAAAGCATCTTAAATGACCCTCAACAGAAAAAAAAAGTGGTATATAAATTGTGATATAGTCACAAAATAAAAGCTATAATTTAGTGAAAATATTTGTATTAATACAATACATATCCACTTAGCTAAATCTCCAAAACCTTTCAAAAAGCAAAATTCAGAGAAATATACAGCATTATAATTTTTACCAAATATAAAATCATAAGAAACAAAGGAGTGAATAACATGATTGGTTAGGAATCTGCCCGAATATTGTCTTTGGTGAGATATCTGTTAAGATATTTTGCCAATTTTCGTTTGTTATTTTTTACTGTTCAGTTTTAAGAATTTTTTAAATATCTCCGATACCAGTCCTTTATCAGATATATTTTGCCAATACTTTCTCCTACGAAGGAGAAAATGGCTTGTGTTCTCATTTCCTTTACATTTTCTTTTGTAGAACAGACATTTTTAATTATAATGAAGTCCAGCTTGTTGACTATTTCTTTAATGGATCCCACTTCTGGATGTTGTAAAGCCTCTGATTTTTGACTCCATCTTTACTGTCTACCCTTTCTCACCTATTCACCTCTTACGTCTACTGGTGTTTACTGTGAACTTTGTTATTAACACATAGAAATGAGAGAGAACAAGACCTTGTTCTCAGAGAGTTCATTGACCAGAGTAGAGACACACCATGACACACTGACAAAAAAGAGAATTTCAGAGAGTATAAGTGCTATGAAATCTATGGTAGAAAATATGGTAGATTTTACTGGGAACGTTATAAGCAGGGTGACCAGGCAAGGTCATATTGGGGAGATGAAATCTGAGCTGACACCAGTAGGGTATAGAGTCAGTGAGTGATGAAAACATCTGTTGGAGAGATGGGTCAGTCTTATTGCCTGTTCTCTGGACCAACTGGTCTACCTGCCCTGAATATATGATATTCTTTCAGGTTAATGTGCCTTTTGTCTGGTCTGTTTTTTTCTACCCAGAGCACTTTGCCACCTTCTCTAGGATATTTTACCTGATTCACCTAATTCAGTGCTATCTTGCTGCTGCAGATCCCTTTAGTAAGGTCAGCAAATGCTTTCTGTTAGTCTGGGCTATTTTTATTACAAGTGAATAAGAGAAGGGTAGGAAGAGGGTGTATAGTGGGATAGTGAGAATGCCATTAAGAACTGATGACTAGAGCCCAGCCAACATGGCTCAGTGGATGAGCATCGACCTATATGATTTTCAGAGAGGAAGAAGAGGGAGAGAGAGATAGAAACATCAGTGATGAGAGAGAATCATTGATCGGTTGCCTTCTGCATGCCCCCTATTGGGGATTAAGCCTGCAACCGGGGCATGTGCCCTTCTGGGGAAATATCAAAATAAGACCTAGTCCTGGACATTAAGAAGTGCTTAATCTTGAGATCCTTTCATAGCTCACATCTTCCCTTGCTGCTGTGAGATGTGACCGTGTTTCGTTCTATACCAGACTGACACATAGGAAACACTTCTACTCAAGAGTTTTTAAGTACTCAGCCTTGCAAGGTCACAATTTAAGTGAAAGGCTGACAATACTCAACCTAAAGGTTAACTGTTAACAATTTATTTTCCTTAAAAGATAGAATATTCAGCTATTAAACTTCCACCAAGGAATTAATTACAAGGTGCTGATAGATTGGGAAAGGGCAGTTGTGTGTTAGTTTAATTTTAAAAATGAGATTGAAGTACTGCTTTGTTTGTGTATGTCAGGTGGTAAGTACCATGTTCATTGATTTATACAAAACAGCAGAGTTCAGTGGGTCTTGGATGTCAAGAACTAGCAGGATGTTCTCAAGAATCCTGTCCCTCGCAGTGGTTCTCAATCTTCCTTTAATACAGTTCCTCATGTTGTGGTGACCCCAACCATAAAATTATTTTCGTTTCATAACTGTAATGTTGCTACTGTTATGAATCATAATGTAAATATCTGATATGCAGGATGTATTGTCATTGTTCGTGACCCACAGGTTGAGAACCACTGCTAGGGCCATTTCCTTCATCCACCAATTCCTTCAAACACTTGAGTCCACCTAAGAGCAGGTAACTAGTTGGCCCCACATTCACTGCCAGTTATGTTCCAGGGCAGACTTTTTCACATCTCACTGGTTCTGTGGGAGAAAAATGCCATTTTGACAAGGAGATATCATTCTTTGTCCACATCACATTTCAGCGATGTGTCTATTACCAAGGAGAAGAAATACCCAGGAGGGAAATTTTCCTTAGGAAACGAGTGGGTGATCTGCCATTGCCAAGGTTTTCCTCTGGATCAGAGAGGCTTAATTGTGATTAATATTCTCAGCAATTCTAATAAATAAAAGATTTTCTAAGTATTTATTTATTGTGCTTTATGTGCCTTAATTCTTCATATTCCTATATTTTTATCACTTCTCTTATACATTGACATTTTTTCTTTTTCATGTCGAATGATGAGGGTTATTTATCAGGTACTACTTTTATTTTATAGATGAGGAAACTAGAGCTCAGAAGGGTTAAGTGCCTTGCCCTGCTTTAGTCACTCACTCCTCCCATTTTTCAGTGGGCAGAATAGTATTGGTTTCCTAGAGCTGCTCTAAAAAAATACCACTAACTGGGTGGCTTAACGCATAGAAATGTATTTTTTTATAGTTTTGGAGGCTAGAGTCTGAAATGAAGCTGTTGGCAGAGCTGGTTCCATCTGAGGGCTGTAAGAACCTGTTCCTTCCAAATTTCTCCCCTTGGCCTGTAGATGGCCCTCTTCATGTTCTCCCTGCCTAGTGATTGATTAAGACTTCAATGTCTGAATTTTAGGGGAAACAATTCAACCCATAACAGGGAAATTCATGGAAACAAATATGCCTAAACCACTCCTCACTGGCTATAGAATAAAGTATAAGTTTCCTATTAAGAACCATGAGTCCCTCTGTGACGTAGCCCTTGTCCCTGCCGCAGCCTAGTGCCTTACCACAGCAGGAGCTCTCACCATACAGAACCACTTGGTAAAAACAACTCATATTTATCAAGCACTTCAGGCACTGTGCTGAGTGCCTCCCATGTGTGCATAGTGTAAACATATTATGCTTATTTTCTTATTACCACCATGTCCTTCGTTTATCCATTCATTCTTTCAAAATGTTTTTGAATGCCCGTTATTTGAAGTTTTGTTCAATGGGCTGGGGCCATGGCTGCCCACAAAATGGGGGAAAATATCCCTAGTCTCCCAATCGTACACTCTATTGGGGAAATATAAAGACTAATATATTAAAGTCTTATTTAGTATGTTAAACAATATGGAGTGCTGCAGAGAGAAATGGGACAGGAATGAAGATGCTCTAGGGGCAAGATGCAATTTTTTAAAAATTATATGAAATACTTTATCCTTATGGAAAGGCTGAAAGTATAGTCTACATCCAGATTCTTCAGAATTAATTTAGTTTTAAATAATTTCAATTGTATAAAGAAGCTACAGGAATACAAATGTCATGTATTCCACTAAACCAGAATTCTCTATTGTTCATTTGCCAACATTTGTGCACAACTCCTCTCTCTCTCTCTCTCTCTCTCTCTTCATTTTGATATTTCACACATGTATGATTCTAAAACATCTTTCTTACTCAATTACACTACTGATAATCCTTATGTAATATACATTTTCTACTTCAACAAATTAGCATTCTTGAGAGTTTTTATTAGGGTAATATTAATCTTATCATAACAACAAGAACTTGGGTTTGCTTTTATCTTATACATCAACATAAAAGTTCAATTAATTTTCAAATTATTGAGCACTGCACTCTGCTATTATAAATTAGATGTTAATTAATGCTCCTTTACTTGTTCATTTATTTGGAATATTTTTTCCTGTCAGACTCGATGAAAGTATGTAAATTCATTAATTGTTTTTACTAACTCATTAAGTGCGTTGTTGAACAGTCTTAATTTTCAAAATTATAGCTATCCGACACCTACATTTGAAAAAGATTCAATATTCTAAAGGACATTGTTAACCAGACAGTAATTAAAAATTGCAGGGAGAGTACGTCACAGCCAGATTTGTGACAATTTTAATGAACTTCAGGAATGAGATAAGCAGATTCTTCAAAAGACACGTCTAACCTTGAATCTCCATGAAATTACAACCAGTGAGATGGTAGAAAAGAATATATAATTTAATATGTTTTAACATGAAGATTATTAGAAGCTATCTAACCATGTTGAACATATTTACAGAAATTAAAATGTATAGAATATATAGTACTCGTATTTCACAGTTACCAACAATGATCTAAAGTTATTTTATTCCCATTTTATAAATGAGACAACTGAGGCCTGGAGTTATTCAGTAATTTATGTTCCTCTACTGGGAGCATTATAGGCCAGAGAACATGTGAAAAGGTGAAGCCAGAGGGACATGAGCAGATAGAGAAAATAGAGGAAGGTTGACAAGCTTGGGGGGTAAGAGCTGGGAGAGTGGTCTGAGCTGAGGCCTCTGAGGAGGAAGGATGGCTTATGTAAGGTTTTCCAGGAAATGTTAAGGGTCTGAAGTTTCAGCCATCGTATTTCGAAAAGATCATTGTTGCCGCCGTGTGAAGAATGGCTTGGCAGGGAAAAATGGGAGAAAAGATGCAAAGTGATTAGTAAAAGTCCTGGGGAGATTGATGATGATGATGATGATGATGATAGCATGGACTGCAGAGGGGAAAGCTGAGTTGGTAAGAGTTTTAATGGAATCACTCATTGACTGCAGGAAGGTCAATGATTAGGGAAAGAGACATGTGGGATGATGATAGGGCTTTCAGACCTGCTCAACTATGAGGTAGGTGGCCTAGAGCACTGGAGAAAGAGATTAGCAGAGAATTTTCTAAATTTGATCCACATGGACATTTGAAAGAAGACATGTAGAAAAGCTATTTTAATGTACAGATATGGAGTTCAGAAGAGATTTTTTTTGACTGGGGGTGTAAGTTTAAAAACAAAAGTAAGGAGCATTTAACAATTTTGTTTCAGTGTTTTTAGACTACTTTTGTCACAAGCCCGTGTTTGTCCAGCTCATTAACTCAATGGTTTTCAGGCCTTAATATATATCAGAACCACCTACTTACAGTGTAGTGAGGAAGATGAAAGCTTTAGAGCAGTGGTTCTCAACCTTGGCTGCACATTAGAATCACCTGGGAATCTTTGTAAAATCCTAATTTCTGGGCCTCATCCTCCAGAAATTCTGTTTCTTTGTTATGGGGTGGGGCCACAACATTAGTAACAAAGAAACAGACTTTCCGGAGGATGAGGCCCAGAAATCAGGATTTTAAAAAGATTCCCAGGTGATTCTAATGTGCAGCCAAGGTTGAGAACCACTGCTCTAGAATCTACTTGCTTTGGTTTGAACAAGTTCAATTTCTAGAATAAATCTGAACAACTTACTTAGCTTCTGTACATCATTTTTCCCCTCTCTAAAATAAAGAAAATTCTTACTTCACTGGGTTTCTTGAAGATTAAATAAGAAAATAATTGAATAAGCCAAATAACTTGTTTGTATAAAGCCTTTAGAACACTTAGTGGCACTTAGCAGTCCAAGGGGACTGGGCTAGCCATTATTATTTTCTGATAATTTGTTAAAATTACAGATTTCATGAACCCCAAATTCAGAATTTTGAAGTGTCAAATTACAGAAAAAAGGGGGCATTTCAGTGTTGATTTGGTTGTGTTTCTGACCAGAGAGAAAGGATAAAATAGAATTCAGTGGCTCTGCTCTAGGTGACCCTGTACCCTACTACACTTATTAAGTCACAGTTTCTTGGTACAGAAGCCTATGAATCTGTATTTTTAAATAAACTCACCAAGTCTTGGTGGTGCTAATCGACAGCCATGCTGGAAAGGGATTCCATTAGCAAAAATCTGGTGATTCTTATAATGTCATGGCTGGATGTCTACCAACATTTGCAGCTCCCTTTTCATGGTACACATTATTTTGCTGGGAAGTGATTGGCCAGTCAGTGAGCACACTGCATGCCCAGTACGAAATGAATCCATGACTAGTACTGACCAATAGAATGTAGATGGAAGTAATGTTTGTCACTCATCGGCCAAGGCTTCTAAGAAGCTGTCATGTCCTTTTCACTTGCTTTTTCCGCTTTGGCTCAGCAGTGCAGAGAACAGCAAGCTCTGGGTGAGGCGACAGCCCTAAGATGAAAGGATCAAGGGCATTGAATTGATGACAATAGGTTGGTCTGTTGTTATATGAACAAGAAAGAGATTACACAAATGAGGGGGAAAAAACCTTCTGATATATTACATTAGGGAAATGTTGGGAAGTTCTTCTAATAGCAATTGGTGTTATCCTAATGACTGCTCTTAAACCTGAGATTACTCGACAAGGCAACATTTATCAAAAGCTTCTTGATAACTAGTATCACTCCATTACAGCCTCTTATGACACAAAGAATAAAAAGAGCTCTTGTTTGGTTCCTGGAATATCACTCTCTATGTCTGAACAAACGTAATGTTTCAGTTGTTACTGTTTGTTTTGTTGTTGTTGTTGTTGATTTAGGGGGAAAGAGTGCATTTAAAGGAAACTTTTACATTTTTCTTAATAAAATTTTAGTATGAATTACTGAAAATTGTTACCTTTCTATTTAGTATTACCACTCTTCTTTGTTAACTAAGGAAACATCGCTCTGGTCTTGTTTCTCTGAAAGTAGGAAATGGGTCTTAGATATCTCTTCAGACAACCAAGCACGTGTTTTTTTATAAAATGAAAGAATGTTGTTTGTATTTGAGTCATTACTTAAAGCAATAAAGAAAACTGCTGCCAAGCAGTGTAAACATCAATACTCATGAATTATTACTCTTTTAAGAATGTTGACTGAATTTACATATAGATTAAAGTTAGAATTTATGAAATGTGATTTTCTTTCAATTTGACGGCTTAATGTCACTAGTGTTTTATGGATAAGGAATGCTCTGTGTTTTCCATCTGACTGAGGACATGGAAGACCCCATCACTCCATGGCATTACATTGTGAATTGAATTTGAGATAGCAGAGAAAGGATGTGTTGGAGAGTGACTGAAAGTTGGAAGTTAAAACCACATGGAACGAAGACACATTCCTGGGAAACTCAAAAGAAGCTCCCTCCTCTTGAGAGGGGGTTTACAGAGGGCAGGTTTGACACTAGCTTTTGAGCAGCCCCAATCAACTTGTTCTCTCAAAGGAGAAGACATCAATCTTCTTTCATGGAGGTTTATCTCTCTCTCTCTCTCTCTCTCTCTCTCTCTCTCTCTCTCACACACACACACACACACACACACACACACCCTTAGGCCGGGTCCTCTCTCTCACATTGCCTGACTGTGGGTAGAAATGAAACCACATGCTCATGCTTCACCTTGGTGTTTAGTGCTCTACACACTAATGACTTTTACCTGCAACTTGGGTGACAGGGTGTGACTTCTTTGGTGGACTCTACAATGTTAAATTGCTAATTGCTTTTGAGAAGCAGCAAAGGATGTGGCGGAAAGTAACTAAACACTAGAAATTAGAGTGACATGGAGTTACTATGTGTAACCTGAGAAACCCTTAAGAATCCCTCCCGCTTTCTAATGAGTGTTTACAAACAGCAGGTCTAATCCTGGGGCCCTATGTTAGATAGCCATCCTTGATCAGCACTGACTCAGCTTGTCCCCTGCATGGAGAAGACTCTAATCTCCTTTCCTGGTAGTCTATTACACACACCAGGCACATCGCACACAAATACACATATATGCACACACCACACAGACACACCACACACACACACACACACACATACACCACACAAACACATACAGACCACACACATATACACAGCACACATACACACCACATGCATATACACACATACACACACCAGACACAGACACACCACTCACATATACACCCATACATACATGCCACACACACACACACACACACACACACACACACACACATCTCCCACACAGCCTTACTGTGGGTACAAAAGAAAACAGATCCTTATGTTTTCACCTTGATTCTTTCATGCTTTACATCTCATGGCTTTCCCATTGTGACTTTGGTAACTTCTTGCTTTTTTATTATGTTATTTTTTCCAAAGATCGTGTGATTTAACACAGTTTCCTCGTGATGATTCACCTCAAAAAACAACCATTATAAGAAGACCCACACATGTTGTTTCCTTCCTACACCTCCCAGTTCTCCTGACCTTGGCTCAGTTTATTGACCTCTCCAAATAGTTGTGTCCTCAACTGTTAATTTGTAATGAATTGTAACGTGGATCTTCTCATATCACTGGGATAATTAACCAATATCATAATATTTCTTTTTCTAAGTTTGTGTTACTTTTAAAACTATCACTTAATTGCTGAAAGAAGTGGGAACAGATGTTTTTAGGAAGTTTTATAGGTAAACTTTTTCCCCCAGTGACCACCTTAAACTCTCCAAAATTTGGTGGGAATAGGACTTAGGGTCAATGGGAGAAAGAACGGGAATTGACCAGCAAGCCGTGCACAGAATGTTAACAAATCAACTAGCCAATTTTAATTACTACACAATTTCTCAAAACATGGTGTCCAGCCCAGAGACTGGCCTTGGTGCTTGTTAAATACTGATATTCCGACACCTGACTCCAGACTCAGAGAAAGAGGTCAGAAGGAGCTGGGGCCCAGGAAGCTGCTTTAAAACCAGGTAACCCTGGCAATCAGGTAAGTGTGAGCACCACTGGCCCAGTGTGTACTTATTTCAGCAGGAATTTGAAACTGGATGCACATAAATGCAATTCACAAAATAAACGGTTTCCTTCCCTCACCGCAATCATATCCAAGCTGTTCTTTGCTGAAACGCCACGGAACCAGCCCTGACTCCTCCCCAGGGCAGGGCCAGCCATAAAGCACAGCCCTAACGGGAATAAAAACATGATTGCTTTAAACCATGGCAAATTCCTCTTGTAAGTAGAAAGGTATAACTTATGAATAAATAAATTAGAAAATCCACAACAACCCAGTGAGCTCTAAAAGGGGCCCCTGGGCCTCTATTCCTCAGATCCAAGAGCAGCTATGAAATTAGCAAAGTAAGTCATGGTTGGTTCTTGCAACCTGTGCCAGAATTATCGCCAGTTGCACAAGGAGGTGTGAAATGGGTGCCTTTCCGTCTGGGAGAGTATTATCTTCTACCAGTTCCAAACCAAAAGCTACAGTTAAAACACTTATTCATTATTCCCACTTTTATGTGTTTTAACACCTGCTGGATTTGATTCTTAATCTCAGGGTCCATGGTGATCAGTGTTGTATTATTGATGTTTATCTATTTTTTAGTTTGTTTTTTTTAATTGATTATTTAGAGAGGGAGGAAGGAAGAGGGAGAGAAAGAGAGAAACATCAATGTGAGAGCAAAACATCGATCAGCTGCCTCCTGCAGGCTGCACACCTGGGATTGAGCCGCAACCCTGGGCATGTACCCTGACTGGGAATCGAACCAGCAACCCTTCGGTGCACGGGTGGATGCCCAACCAACTGAGCCACAGCAGTCAGGGCTTGTTTTTATTTTTATAATTTTATTTTCAATAGAAAGAAAAGACATTGTAATCATTTACGAACTTTTAGTTCTCACTTTCTCCCACTCCCCAATTATCACATAACTAAGTTCAAAGATTTATTTGAGCCTTAGAAGATCTCTGGCTTTTCCTTCCTGAGGTTTTTTAGAAAAGGTAGAATTATCCAAAGAGCACAAGGAGGTACACACTGTGAGTCCTTCTTCCACACCCACCAGATGGAGCAGACTCTCAGACACAACCAGGCCGTGTACATTGATTTCACACAGGGCTTTTATTTAATAACAAGGATTATTTTATTCTTTAAACTAAAGTCACGGAGTCCAGCTCACCAGCAAACATCTGCTGTTCACTGATAGCACCATCAGGCACTCCTCACTCTACTGTGAAAGTGTCTGTGTCCCCACCTCCCAGGTGTTTATTCCGGAAGGACAGGCTGGGAGTGCAGGCCAAATAGTCTAAGTTTGCCGAAACCTATGAATGAATGTGCTCTTTCCCTATTCTCAAATGGACTCTCCCAATGCCTTCACCTGTTCCTAGTGGAATTAGATTGGTTTAATATTTGAGAAAATACATATTAATGAGCTTAGTGAGTAACTCAAAAATAAATGTGCTTACCAGCATTTTACCTAAAGCTAATAGGCATGTAATTCCACATCTGAATAATGTATTTAAAATGATGATTATGATGAGGTGGGTTGAGCTGCCTCTGTCACATGACCTTTGGTTGTGCTTCTTAGAGAACTGATACCTTTTAATGCATCCATAAACGTTGCCACAGTTCAATTAGTAGCTCCTTGAATTATTGATCAAACACTTAAACTTCTGAAGTGTCTTGACATCTCAGTCATGTTAGAGGAGCCAAATTAGTATGGTGTAATCAGAAGAGGCCTGGATAGAATATTTAACTAGCTGTGTGACCTTCAATAAGTCACTTGACCACACCGAGCCTCACTTTTTTGGTTGTTGTTGATAAATAACATACTGTCCCATCCTCACTCTAGAAATGGTGATGCTTAAATTAGATAAACTATATAAAAACATATGATGAGAAGCATGAATATGTGTGTCTAATATTATTCACTGTCTCTTTTATTTTAATATCAGATTTTGATGAAAAGAGTGAGGCCCATTTTGTGAATTTGTAGCAGGTGGATTATATATTTGTAGTAGACATTACTACATTTTTACAGATATTTTATATCTATAGGGATGCAGGTATTTATAGATATTGAGTATCTATTGTGTGCACAAATTGTCTCGTTCCACTTGCTTTCAGTAAATTCCCACAGAAAGGGCACTGTGTCATGTAAAACTGTAAACCCTTATAATTTGAACTACATCAATGCCATAGATTTCCACTGAGTGAGAACCATTACTTGGGGGGTATTGGTCTTGAGTCCCACACTGATTTATTATCTCAAGGGTAGAGAGTATGGTATGTTTTTCTTATGCACTCCAAGCAAAGAAATGGAACCTTGTATGTGGAGGCATAACACCTCTTTTAATTGATTTGTTGTCAGGGGAAAAAGAAAATTTCAAATTATTTTTAGTTTTTTTGAATGTATTTAAAACTACCAAAGTTGCAGTTGTAGACTCATGTCAGATTTATGTGGATACTGAGGACATTGCTCATTTGCTTCTAGGCCACACTGACATTTTTTCTTCTTTCTTTTTTTTTTTTTTTTAAAAAATAAGCAGTGTGTGGAGCCAAATAACTTAGATTTCTCATTTGAAGGATGAACATGTTAGAAACAGAGGCATTTCGTTTTATTCAGGACTAAGAATAAAGCTGTGCTTACTAGTAGATACTTAAGAGTGCCTGAGCCTCATTTCTGAAAAGATGAATGAAAAAACTCGACAAGATAATGGCACTTCATTAGAATGCAGAGATGGGGTAGAGCTCTGCATGGATCTCCAAGCAGAATACAAAAATCACAGAGATTGGCCTGGAACACGTTGAATGGTGTGAGGCATCAGAGGTCATTAATGTCAGGGTCAAAGAGCAGGGATGAGTGACTATGAGGAGAGCAGAAGTTCAAAGTTTACCACTGGGACCACGTCCATGATCAGCTCCACAGGGAAATAACTTCACCTGAAGATTCATTTATTAGATGACTATGGTAGAGGAAAAGCTGGGTCGTTTCAATACTTTCCTCCCCACCCCAATTTGGATATTGAAAAGAAGGGTAGGACTGGACTTTATTTGTGGGGAACAGTGGGCCTGAAATTGGTGAACAGGAGAGAGCTAAGTCAAGGGAAGTAAAGGGAGAAGGATGCCATTGTCACACCGTTTCACTGAGTGAGCTTCCGTAGGAGTAGACTGCCAGGCATGCTTAAGAGCAGACTAGTGTTTTACTGGATAAAAGAAACAGGTTTAGAGTTCAGACTACTGAGCAGCTGGGCAAATTAATAGAGAAGAGAAAGCTGTGAAGAATGAGGGACAAAAGACATGAGTCCCTGAAAGTCCATGGCTTGTAAAGGGGCTGCAGGTGTGCAGGCCAAGACACCAAGCTGCAGTGTAGACAGCTGCCTCTGTGCAATTCAGACTTGAGAAACTTCCCAGAGATTGGAGAAATGTTAGAAGACACTGAACCAAAGTGAAGAGACCTCACTAAACACTGTAGGCATTTAGTTGAGACCCTGGGAAGGCCAAATGAGGAGTAGAGAACATGCTCAGAATAAAGGTACAGGGAGGGGAGAGATTTAGGACTAAGAACAAAATAAAATAAAATAAAACCACAATAACCAAGATTTTTTTAAAAAGTCTAACAATGACAACAGATCCACCATTTTTGTTGTTGTTGTTTTTTGGTTAATCCTCACTTGAGGATACTTTTTCCATTGCTTTTCAGAGAGAGGGGGAGGGAAGGAGGGAGCAGGAAAGAGAGAAACATCTATGTGAGAGACACATTGACTGGTTGCTTCCTGCACTCACCCCAATGAAGTGCAGAAAGAGATATGCACCCTTGACCTTTGACTGGGAATTGAACCTGAGACCCTTCAGTGCCAAGGTCGGCGCTCTAACCACTGAACTACCAGCCAAGGAACAGGTCCACTATTAATTGCAGCACTTGATAAAACAAAATTTAAAACCCTGTAATAGAAGACATGTTTCAAATTCCCTGTAACATACATATAATGTGTGATATGTAAAAAAAAATACTATATATAGAAAGAAGCCAGTATATATGGCCCTTACTCAAAGAAAAAAATAGCAACCAATTAGAAAAAGAGCCCAAGATAAACCTCATGTTGGAATTAGAATACCGGGCCTCTAAAGCAACTACTGAAATTAGGTTCAAAGACTTAGAAAAATTTTGGTAATAATGAATGAACTAATAGGAAATGCCAGGAAAACTGAATGCTATATTTCTATTTTGGAAAGAAAAGGCACAGTTTTTCTTAGGAAAAAAAAAATCATTGGATGGACTGAACAACATATTTAAGACTGCAATGGAAAGGGTCTACTAATATGAAAATCAACAGAAATTATGCGATCTGCAGAACAAAGAGAATAGTACTTTAAAAAATAGAGACTTAGACAATTATTCAACTATGTTAAGCTGTCTGGATAACTTGGTTCCTAATAAGTTTGGAAAGGAAGAACAGGTCATTGAAACTATTTGAGGACAATAAACAAAATGTTCAAATTTGGTGAAAAACATTAAACTGCATATCCAAATCTTGGAGTCAAAAGGATCAAAAAGTATAAATAAAATAATAATTTAATATAAACACATTATAGTCAAACTGATAAAAATCAAAGAGAAAAAGAAAATCTTAAAAGCAATCAGATGATATATTACAGAGAAGGAAAAACAAAATGAATAAGAGTAAACATTTCATTAGAAAAAAACATATATAAAGGTGGATTCAATCAAATTTTTAAGGAAGGAATCATACCCATGTTACAAAAAATCTTTTGGAAAATAGATAAGGGAGCACTTCCAAATTTGTTTTATTGGGCAGGATAGACTATTTACAAACCCTGACGAAAGTTGTTATAGTAAAGAAAATAACAATAAACTATATGAATATAGTTGTAAAAATACTTTATAAAATAGTAGAAAAACAAATCCAGCAACATAAAAAATAATGTATTATTATCAGGAAGGGTTTTACCAGGAATACAAAAATCAATCAGTATAATTCACCATACAAAGAAAATTTAAAAAAGAAAACAAAACTATATGATTATATCAATAGGTACGTCAAAAACTAAAATGTATCTATGACTGGATAAGTTAATGGATAAATAG
Source organism: Myotis myotis (assembly GCF_014108235.1). Lineage (NCBI taxonomy): Eukaryota > Metazoa > Chordata > Mammalia > Chiroptera > Vespertilionidae > Myotis > Myotis myotis. The sequence continues at coordinate 12,487,368 of NW_023416319.1, forward strand.
ATATGTGATAGAAGTCACACATTAAACATTAAAAGCAGAAATTATTTAGCAGTTATATAAGTATTCACTATAAAATTTTAGGTTTTCTGTGGCTTTAAAAATGTTCACAATATATTGTTGAGAAAAGATGTCACTGGAATAAGTAAGATCATAACCCAGATGCTATCTTGGCCTTGGCTACCCATGAAAACTGAATTTACCATATTCATGTCATCATTCTATAGGAGTATCATCATGACATTTACTTTTATGCATTAAATTAAGACCTTCACAGTCCTCAGCAACATTACCTGTAGCTCCCATGTTACCAGGAAGGAAATGGTTTTATTTTAAACACTTATTCTGTACCAGGTAATATGATAATGACTTCACACGCATCACATTTAATCTAGCTAGAAACCTTACATGGCAGATACTATAATCACCCTTGTATGTTACATGAGGAATTGAGGCTAAGAGCATTTTAAATACCTGCCCAAGAACATTATAGTTAATATTTCAGGTGGGAGTTAATGCCTGAAAGTCTGAATAAAACTATTGTGTGATATCTGCTTTGTGAGTCTTGGAATGAAAGCATGACTTGAATTAAATGTAAAGTTGCCTTACACACACACACACACACACACACACACACACACACACACACAGTAAAATTAATGGCAGGTTAATCTCTTTCTGACACCCAGCATATACCTAGGTCTTCATTCTCCACTTTCAGTAAGTAAGTACTCAAGTAAGTTCTCAGAATACATAAAATAAATTTACTGTTAGCCCAAACCAACTGTAATTAGCTGAGTAAATCAATGACTGAAAGAAATAAAATAACCAAAATGCAGTTCCCAGAAAATGCATTATAGTGACCAGATGTCAACAAGATGGTGAACTAGAAAATCACAGCCCTTCTTCCTAACAGAGGCACAGGGTTGACAACAGGTAGACCAGAAGACCCCTGTGAGAACTCTGCAGTGGTTCTCAACCTTCCTAATGCCGCGACCCTTTAATACAGTTCCTCATGTTGTGGTGACCCCCAATTTCATTGTTACAAATTGAACATAATTAAAGCATAGTCATTAATCACAAAAACAATATGTAATTATATATGTGTTTTCCGGTGGTCTTAGGGGACCCTTGTGAAAGGGTTGTTCGAGCCCCAAAGGGGTCGCGACCCACAGGTTGAGAACAGCTGCCTTAAGGCCATATCTTTTTTATTCTCAGGATTTTTTAGCTGCCCACCTTCAAACTGCAAGCTGGCAGCCTTCATCCTTTAAAAGCTTAATAACCTGAAAACCCACGGGGCACCTAGAACACCTGTTGAGAACCACTGCTCTAGAGGCAAGTTGAGAACCTACAGCAACCAGGCCTACTTGATAGTCCCAGCGGGAGCAGGCATAACCATGGATTATGTGCTATTGGGCAGCAGAGGGGCTCTGAGTCCACAACTTATGATGGTGATTTCAAAGTGAGCAAAACACTGGAGTCAGATGTTGCATGTGTCAATGGTAGCAATTTGGTATTTTTCTCATTAACTTTCAACTCTGCATATTTGCTTCTTATAGTACTCCATGCCTCTCTACTCTCTCCTCCAGTGTATTTCCTTCCAAATATAGCTTTCTGGAAAACATTTCCTGTTTGCAATGAATTTTTTTAAAGCTCCCCCAACCACTACTTTCTATTCTTTTTATATTTGTCTGCAGACAAGCATTCAGCTTTACTTTCATCTGATTTTTGACTGTACTTACAAAAATTAGTCATCTAAATGTTAACTAGTGATTATTCTGCAGTTAGACACTTGGCTATTTGCCTTTCTTGGCCCATGGGATATCCTAGTCAGAACTCAGAATCAATCTGTATAATTTGCCTTTTATACTCTCATTTAATCACACTGAGTTATTAAAATATAGTTATAGAATAACATAAGGAGACATTTCTTCATGTGGAGCCCAGCGTCCAGCTTCAGGTTTAATGTTGCAAAGAAATGTAGGAGGGAAGGGTCTGAGGAAGCTCATATTCATTTACTGGAGAAATACATATTTATTTACAGATGAACTCACTGCCTCACGAAATTATGGGAATCTGGACACATCACTCATTTCTGAAGATCAATTTTGTAATCCATCATATTGCTCCAACTCATTTTTAAAGGTTTTGTTAGCCATATAACTACTATTGACATAATGCAATCTATGTTGATGAGGCAATACGGGAGGAGGATGCGCATTGCTCAGGTTGGATATTTACTGAATGCTGCCCATGTGCCAGGCTGCAGAAGATATTCTGCATCCATGATCTCACTTCACTTTGCATTGGAACTTGGAGACGTTTCCTTACTCAAAGTCACAGCTATGTTTAACTGAGAAAAGCAGGTAAAATTTTTGCCTTGATAGAGCACATTGTCTAAATAAAGATGAAAAATATGTATTTTTACATGTTTTGGTCACCTGGATTTATGAAATCAAATGAGAAATGGATGAATTCATTCCACTCACTGAGTCTCAGTTTATCTGTAGAAGGAAAGGTTATACTCGAAGGACTCTATAAGATAAAGTGATCTACATCAATAAAGCACCAAAATATTTGATGCCAATTCTTAGTTGCTGCCACTAACTCTTGTTTTGCTCTTTGTTTGGCTTTTCTTTTGCATTTTTTTTACTATGGCCATGAATGGCTGCTGAGAGCTTGACAAGGTGGCCAACCTGCTATGGGCTATGACATGACCTGAAGGTTTCCAGCAGAGTTCTATCATCTCCACTCATCTAACCTTTCTTCCCCTACCTGTGCCAGACTGCGGATGACCTGCCACCTTGCCTGTGGGCTATCTGCCATTCTCACAGATGGGCTATAGATGATAGAGCCAAGAAACCACATAAGGAGACTAAATGTGGTTATTAGAAGTTACTACTGACAGCTGTACACATCACAAAATTAATTGAGCCCCTCATCTGGGGCCCAGAAGAAATGGTAGGTCTGTGTGGTTGAGTCTTTATGTATAGTATGTTATCATTTAGACATTTCACAAATAATTTTTTCAGCCACTTGAAAAGAATTTAGGGAGGTATATGGACTAGACTGGAAATACCTTCCCATGTGATATTCCTGCAAAAACATGTCCCTTCAAATAACTCAAGCAACTCTAAATTTGGTAATGCCTCTATTGCCACATCCTTCATCAATACCCAGAATACATGCATACATACACACATACCTATGTTCCACTCTGTACTAGGCCTCCTGGTGATTTCTGACAATATAGGAAGTATGGTTAAAAGAAGGCCATTTTCTCCCCAAAAGCTCACATGATTTTTAGACATACTGGCTTATAGGGTTTTAGTGTTACCCACTTAACATAATTGTTGCCATTAATATGCAGAATGCCAGAAAATCTAGAATTTCCAGGACAGTATATAGACAAAAAAAAAAGTGGAAGTATAATCTTGAGCTATGTCTTTTAGTAACTATTTTGGGTTAAGATCCTAATTTCAAAGTGTGTGAGGGAAGAAGTTTCCCCCACACTCCCAAACAATTCTTCGGACACTAGCTGGGTGTCCTATAATTCAACTCAATTTTGATACTATCTAGCTGGAGATAGTATCAGGTTTGATATAGCGTCAGATTCCACAGGTGAAGGGTCCTGTCATATAAGACACCCCCCCCATACACACACACACCTGCACACACTCACACATTTCAGATGCCAATTGCAAGCCCAGGTTGTTACCTGTGTTTCTGACCAACCAACTAAAGACCAGAAGTTCCCATGACACCTTCTTTAAGTTCTATGAATTTGTTAGCACAGCTCACAGAACTCAGAGAAACATCGTACTTACTGGATGGCCAGTTTACTATAAAAGGATCTAACTCATGCCAGGTCAAGGTATGTGGGAAGAAGCACAGAGCTTCTTGATCATGCAAATTTTCTCTTCTTTCTATGGAGGATGGAGAGGGCTCATGTAAGAGATTACTTTACTGGTGCTTGAACAGAAAAATTCCATTCTGGTTTATTAACATTACTAGAGGCCCGGTGCATGAAAACTCATGCATTGGAGGGGGTCCCTCAGTCCGGCCTGCCCCCTCTCACAGTCGGGGAGCCCTCAGGGGTGGGAGGTGACCCAGCCATCAGGGGAAGGCGATGCCCCCATAACACCTCTGCTGCTGCCACTGCTGGCAGCACAAGCCTTGGCCGGCCTTGTTTACCTGAGCCTCGGGCGGCCCTGGGCGGCTGGGCAGCCACCATCAGGGGCTTGCCTGTGCCTTGGGCGTTGGCTGGGCAGCCGCCATCAGAGGCTTGCCTGTGCCTCAGGCTGGCCCTGGGCAGCTGGAGGGCTGAGGGGACTGGGGGACTCCAGAGGCAGGCACGCAGAGCAGCTAGGCCTGCCTGGGGGTGTGCCCAGCCTTGCCGCATGCCTGCTGCCCCGGCAGGGCTGAGGGGACTGGGTGCCACCATCTTGTGGCTGTGGACACTGCCATCTTTGAGGGCAGGGTGGACAATTAGCATAATCCCTCCTTATTGGCTGTGGGTGCCACCATCTTTGAGGGCAGGGAATTCAATTAGCACATTCCCTCATTATTAGATAGGATGTTTCTGGGAGAGGTTGTGGTAAGGGTCCTAAGTGCGTGTGCCTGAGGCTTCAAAAGGCCAGAACTCAAAATGTCAGCATTTGGAGTAAGGAAACGTTAATTGATGAGAAGGCACCAACTGAGAAGATGGGAGACCTAGTGGTTCCTCAAACCCCACTAACCAGAGTACAAGAGTTCAGGCTCCTTTAATGTCTGAGAAAAAGGGAAAGAGGAGGGCTGTTTTTTGTAAAACTCAAGCCTTAAGCAGAATTCCTCTAATAATTAGCCTGTCTATATGCAGAAGCTATTAGCCTGAAGGCCATGGGGACGAAGCAAGCTTGAGCAAGATGGAGTCAGAGAAACTGAATGTTACACTCTGTTACAGTTGAAACTACAATTAAATCAGGACTTAAATCTGGATTTTATCATGGGCTCCTAGCCTAAGTGATGCCATTTGAACCAGTGGTTTGCTCTTTAACAATACAAAAGTGCCTAATTTGGAAAGAAATGTGAATAATGTTCACTTATATGGGTGAAGACGGAAGGAAGAGTATTGCTGACTCTGTTTAATAAATCTTGTTAAACCCTATTAGAGCAGAATAATGTAGAAGTAGAGAAGATAATGATACAGATAATCTGTCTTCTGTGAAACACAGTCATACATGGAACATCTGTGGTGAATGTATTTATTTTCTTACTCAAGTAGTACTGACTCCCAGTGTCAAGTTAGCTCTCACTTTAAACACACTGGCTTTTTTCAGTGAACCATTATCTCCATGAATTACACATACTAGTAAGTAGCTGATGGAAGATGAGTTCTAGCCTTGCCCAAGAAATCTCCAAGAATTTGAAACTGTTCAAATTCCTTAACACTTACTTGGGGGTTTTGATGGTTAATTTATTTAAGTTGACTGTGCTAAGAATATGCTGAAGTAGCTGTTGAAACATTATTTCTGGGAGTGTCAGGAAGAGATTAGCATTTGAGTCAGACTGAGTAAAAATCCCCTGTGCCAATCCTGATGGGCATCATCCAATACCTTGAGGACCTGAATAGAAGAAAAAGGTGGAGGGAGGGTGAATTCATGCTCTCAGCTTGGCCTGAGGCACCTGTCTTCTGCCCTAGGACATCAGTCTTGGTTTTCTGGCTTTTATACACAACGTGGAACTTATACCATTGGCCCCCCCATTCTTAGGCCTTTGGACTCAAGCTGATTTATATTTCCAGCTTTCCTGGTTCTCTAGCTTGCAGAGGGATGATTGAGGGATTTCTTGGCCTCCATAATCAAATAAAACAATTTCTATAATATATCTTTTTATCTATCTATCATCTATCTATCTATCTATCTATCTATCATCTATCTATCTATCTATCATCTATCTATCTATCTATCTATCTATCTATCATCTATTTTTCCTGTCTACTATCATCTCTATGTCTTATTGATTCTGTTTCTCTGAAGAACCCTAATATAAGGGTAAATCTACAAATATAAAGAATCACCAAAAGCCCTAGTTCACCCAGAACAATCCCTAATTATGTCACTTGTCCCAATATCCTTACTGATTTGGATCCCTTATTCTCTTTCAAAAGTATCCTTGTCTGGAAATAAATTATGCAGTTATGCAATTACCTTACCCATGACCAACTTTCTCTGCACTCCTCCACAAATAAAAAGGGACTAAAGAAAGCATGGTGCTCCAAGACATTCCAGGAAGAGATTTAGCTAATAAAGAGGACTGAATCATAAGGAGAAAAAAAAAGTCTCCATTCCTGTTCACTATAATTAGATTCATCTGCTCACAGAGATATTATCATATACTTTTAAGCTTAATATGATATTTGCCTGAATGCTATCCAAGTGCATACAGGTGGATATGATAGCCAATAATAAAATAAAAATAAAGCACAATCAGGTATTTAAATGGATCCCCCTGACCCAGGAAGATATGATATGTTTTTAATAGGCCATGGTTAAGGGCCATGTGTCCATAAAGAACAAAGTGGATTAAAAATACTAATAACATACTAAGCTTCTGGTGGAAAGCCAGACTTTCAATGTCATCCTAAGAGCAGGTTCACAGCTAGAGAATTCAGTTACTAATAAGAATGGATCAGTGATAACAAAAAGTGGCTTTCCGTAGAGGAGAGAAGAGTGGTTTAAAAGCACAGGCTTTGAGATAATGCAGATCTGGGTACGAATTCTGGCTAAAGAAATAAATAGCAGGGTAACCATGACCCTGTTACTTAGTACTTTGAAGCTCAATTTATTCATCTTTATAATGAAGATAATAATTATTCTCTGGTAAGTTTCTGATGATTAAGTAATAGAAATTCTGAAGGTACCAAAGAGTGCCTGATACCAAACAAAAACTGGTAAACAGAAGGCACCTCTTTAGACTGGTGCTGAGGCCCTTTATCATCCTGCTCTCTTTCTATTATATTTCTGAGATTGCCTGAGTCCAGATAACCTGGCAAAAGTTAATTATTTCTCTGTGGTGTATAATTCCAAACTATTCTTATCACTTTTGAAAGGAACGTGTGTTTACACTCTATACCAGGACAGTATCTCTACATTTTTTTTCTACATTTAAAAAAAAACACACGTTTTTATTGATTTGAGAGAGAGGGGGGGGAAGGGAGAAGGAGAGAAACATCAACATCCATTGGCTGCTTCCTGCAAGCCCCCTGCTGGGGATTAAGCCCACAACCAGAGCATGTGCCCTGACTGGGAATGGAACTTGTGACATCCTGATGCATGGGTCAATGCTCAACCATTGACCCACACTGGCCAGGGAAGTACTTCTGCATTCTTGTTCATTTGATGCTCCTTTAACAGCTCAGCTGAGCTGGGCACTGTCCTCAGGAGGTGTTTTAACTTTGTTATTCAAACTTTTTTGTTTGTGTGCAGTAAACAGAACAGTATTTCCCTATTTCCCCAGCTCTCTAGTTGGTCTATTTTTATGCTTCAATTCCAGGAAAGGCTTCAAGCCCCCTGTTTACCTGTCCTTTGTTGGGCTTCATGTCAGTCTACCCCTGTGATCTTTACTCTAAGCACAGCAGCAATCAAGAGCATTTTCTGAAGGCTTTGTTTCCTGACTTCAGTCTATGCTGAATTCAGAAACCAGAAGCTTCTTCACCTCACCTTGGGTAGAAACAGACTTGCCTTCATGCCATTAGAACACAGACTTGCCTTCATGCATCACAATAGGAGGGAGGAAAGTGTCTGAAGACCAACAAAATAATGAATCAGGGATGACTCCTGAGGAAGAAGCCCTAGCTTGGGAAAAGGAAGATAAAGACAGAAGAGAAAGAGAAGACTGAGAATATCTGAAGGTGTTGAGGAGTTAAGGGGTATTTCTGGTTTCCAGTCTGACATATAATGAGGGTGGAAGTATCATTCCTACAGTTACCACAAGACAAAAAGCTGAACAAACTAAAAATCAACAGCTCTTTTTAGATCCATCAGAAAATTGAGGTCACAAAGCAAACAACTGCCCCCCCCCCCCAAGTTGGAGAGACAGTCAGATACAGAGCTCATCACTTTAGCCAAGAAATGTGTACAAAAACATAGACTTGAATTGATGAAGTACTGGAGGCTCAGAATGAACAATTTTGAGAGTCAGAACTTTTCATTTTACGTGGATTTCACACGTTCCTGAGATTAACCTCTAGGAGTCCAGGTTTGCAGAGTGAAAAATCAAAGGAAAAAAATCGCGTTCTGCTTTAGGCATGGGGGGCCGGGGCGGCGGGAAGGGGCTATAACCATTTTGAAATATACCCAAATGCATTGTTTGCTTTAACAAAGGCATGACCTTAAGGGGGAGTGTTTCAATAGAGTCTGAACACCTTCAGTTTTATCAGTGACTAACTGACCTGTGAGAAAGGAAATACCCAACTCTAGCCCCTCAAGCCTTTCCATCTCATTTAAGTGTGTATGTGTGTGAGTTGTGTATGTGTGTGTTGGGGGGGGGGGTAGGGGGGGGGTCTGGGAAGCACTTGTGAAGCATACAACCCAGGGGCACAGGCTCACAAAAACGACTAAGATCTAATTATAGGGCCATCAAATAATTTCCTTCTTGCCACATCTTACCGCCATATCAGTGGGGGCTCCTACATAAGGGGATTGCAATGGAATGAACTTCATATCTCAGACATTAAGTCTCTAGAGAAACACAAAGATAACAAACAAGACAAAGATAAAGACAACAGAGAAAACTTTAGCCTCTGAAACCTACAGCTATACTAATAGCAAACAGTAAACACAGCCTAACCCACAGCCAGACAAACATAAGATTTCACACTGAAGGCATGTTTCAATTACTTTTACACAGTACATTAAGTCCAGCTTTCATTCAAAAATTACAAGACATACTGCTAGACAACATCGCTTGAAGAGACAAAAAAAAGCATCAGAACCAGACATAATTATGACAGAGATTTTGAAAAGAGAGATCAAAAATTTAAAATAACTGTAACTGATAAACTAAGGACTCCCAAGGGAAAAGGTGGAAAAACCTAAGTACAGATGGATAATGAAAATAAATATGCAGATAAGTAAACAAGTTGGTCAATACTGAATAAAGAGAAGAACTTACATTAAATTTCAGATCCGTCTTATTTCGACATGTATTCATTCTCTCCCCTAGTCTACTAATATATGTCATTCTGCATGCAATTTAAAATAAATATATCTATATTATACATAGAGTGACTCAAATTTGTCTGCTTCTAAATTAAAACATCCATTTAGGTTGGAAATGTGAATCAAAACAGGAAGAACAAAATAAGAGATGTTAGGGCTGGATTATTTAAATATGACCATCTTCAAATGCCATATGCAGAATACTAAAATTGAGAAGTATCAACTCTCTAAAAGATTTGATTGGTAAAACATCCAACGTTCAACTCTTTTGCAATCACTCTCACTCTTAACATCGATATTGAAACAAGAAATTTCCCAAGGAGTACCTGGTCCAGTTTCTGCCTTTAGATCAATTTCCATCAAATTCTCACAGAACAATGTCCTGTCCATTCCTTAGGATTGTATCTGCTCTGAGGTGGTTCTCTTCTAATGTAAAGATCAGATCTGGTCCTGAACTCCTGGAGAATATGTATATGATTTTCCATTTTGGACTTCATAATTTAGCACAATGCCCAGTATATAGAAGATTCTAATTATGTGCTAAATACATATATACAGCTGAACATTTTTGGTCTTACATGAAGTTTTTATCTTTCATTTTTATAATCAGAATGATTCTCTCTCTCCGCCCCCCCCTTCTCTCGCTCTCTTTCTCTCTTTTTCCTTCTTTCATGTCTACAAAGGCCACTAATATGTTAATTAATGTTAAAGAAAATCCTCAACTTCTTTCCTCTGAAATTAGTATTTGTTAACTAACTTGGAGGCTTTATGAAACCCCTTTGGAAAATCATTTCAGTATCTAGTTACTCCACATGTCACTGCTCTGTCTTTCTTATATCTGGCTTCAATTTACCTGTGTTTCACAATTTTATTACTGTCTTTGGTTCCAGATAGTTTTATTTTCATTGACATATGTTGACAACTTGTTTTATTATAGGATTTCACTTCTTCCCTTCTCCTTCTTTCCCAAGATTAGAGATAAATGCAGTGTCTTTTCTGAGGCTTGTGCTAAGTAGGCCCATGCCATCTTGGGAGCTTGATTTAAAGGTTAGGGATGGGAAACAATGTTGACCTCTGAACAGCAGGTCAAAATGTACAAGATAGTTGGTTACCCTGGCTTCTGCCACACCTGTGGAATATTTCCCCTGCACATCAAAGATTCTCTCTCCTTATTAAGTAAGATTTGCCATTTCTCTTGATTTTGGAAAAAGATATCACATGAGGAGATTATATTTGAGGTCAGAATTGCCTTTGAAAATATAATTGCCTTTGGATGTGTATAAATGAAAATATTAACACCCACATGGAAGTGACTTTGAGATTTTTGTAATGAAGAAATACATAAAAGTTCATCTGAATTGTAAAGATTTACTAAAGCTCATAAATTTCTGCTAATTTTGCCCATTTTTAAAAACATCAGAATATTTTAAGCCGAATAGAAGGAGACAAATGTAAGGATCATGAAAGGCTATGAAGGTGAGCAGGCTTTGAGGGAAATGACAAATTTGTTTTGAGTTAATATTCAGGGACAAGCGCATTAATAATATGTAAAGATAACCCTTAATTTCACTCAAAGCTAGACTTTTGATGGTGGGTTATTAAAAAATGCGGGTCATGATTTATAATGAAAACTGCCATAAAGAGATTAGTGTTAGCAGATTGATATTGATTCATTTAATTGGTTATATCAAACTTATTTCTTTTATCAGCTTTGCATTTGCACATTTATCTGTTTCAGAGGCCAATCCAATAAAGCCTCTTATTTAACATTACCTTCCTCTGCCCTACTGTAGTTTATTTCACTGGATTAAATTCTGATTGTTGCTACAACTTCCTGAGGGCATGGGTATGCTTGCCTTCAAAGCATGATTTCATTCACAAGACTTTTCTTTCTTTCACCCTTTTGAAACTGTTATCCTTTCCACTTTGAAATGACTTGGGTTTGCAAGCAAGACCATAACTGTGGTATCTGACTGTAGCATCACCCAGTAACTCCTGCTATGCTTAAATAACTTTCCAATTATGTGACCTTATTCAATATTATGATGAGGGACCCAAATGGTATTTTCTGTTATCCACTTCCAAGTAGAAGTTCTAATCTTTGAATGAATGGCATAATGAATCTTTTGGTATCATAAACACTGAAGCCCCTAATTTTCAAAGAGAAGATATTGAGCTTTAGAAAGGACAAAGGCTCTCAATTTCCAATTATATGTGATAAATCATTAAAAATGAAATGATTTGGGGTTGGTGAGTTTTTATAAGCTCCCAGGCATTAGCAAATTTGCAGCCATAAATTGACTTCTTATTCATAAAATGAAGGTTTGCAAACTTTTTTCCCCATAAGTAGAATGAAATGGAACAAAGAAATAGTTTAATAAAGGTCTTTTATTTTTCCTGCTTTCCTTTTCTGTATTCTGCCTGGTTTACTTCAATATCCTTGAACATCTAGAGAATATTTGAAAGGCAGCATAACATAGAGGTTCCTAATGTGAACTCTTGAGACAGGTAATTTGCCTTCAGTTCTTAAATCTGCCTCTCTACGTGCTCTCTGTGCCTTATTAACATTAAATGTAAAAAATGATTACTTGCTTATAGGATTGTTGTTAGGGTTAAATGCAATAAAAAATAAAGGCTTGCACAGCTGGTGTTGCTCAGTGGTTGAGGGTCAACCTATGAACCAGGAGGTCATGGTTTAATTCCCAGTGGCGGCACATGCCTGGGTTACAGACTCGGTCCCCAGTGGGGGGCGTGCAGGAGGCAGCCGATCAGTGATTCTCTCTCATCATTGATGTTTCTATCTCTCTCTCCCTCTCTCCTCCTCTCTGAAATCAATAACAATATATTTAAAAAATAAAGGCTTACATAAACATAAGTGTCTATTATTATTATTGTCCTGCCATTACCATATTTGACAGTCATCTGCTGATTTGCCAGCACAACATCCCTCCTCTGTCCTTGGTAATAATCCTTTTAATTTTCTTGGGAAATTTAATTTTCTTGGGAATCCTTACTGTGATTTTGTGAAACTCTGAGACAAGGTGTTCCAATCTGCCCATGCTAAGGGGTAAGCATGACAACGTCCTTGACCAGTCATAATTTCACTCCAAGTAATTTCATGTTATGCAAAATAAGTCAGACAGAAAAAGTTAAGAACCATATGATTTCATTCATATTTGGCATATAAAACCGAAAGCAACAAATAAGAAAAACAAATAAAGACTCATAAATACAGACAACTGTGTGGTGGTTAACAGAGGGAAAGGGGGTGGGGAGGTAGAAAAGGGTAAAGGGGATCAATATGTGGTGAGGGAAGATCTGACTGGGTGGTGGGCACACAATATAATATACAGATGATGTATCATAGAATTGTACACTTGAAACCTATATATAATTTTATTAAATAATGTCACCCAATCAATATAATTAAAATAATAATAAGTGGGGGGGGAAGAGACATATGTACTACTATTTATAATACCTCAAACAATAAAACATACATAAAAAAGTTTAAAAAATAAATAAAAAATAAAATCATAATAAAGAATGTTTTTATTGATATACTACTATTCATATGCAATAGAGTACACAGATATGGAGTGTCCAGACTGACGAATTTTTACACTCATATTAACTCATGGGCTCACCCAAAGAAAAAGATAAAACATATTTCCTATAAGCACAGAACTCTGTTACATGCCTCTCCAAGTCCTTATGCTTAAGGTAAGCAGAATTTTGACTTTTATTATTATAGGGTAGGTTTGTATATTTTTGAAGTTTCTATGAACATGATCATAAAATATATACTCTTTTATGTAATATTTTTGTATCAATATCTCTGAAATTAATCCCTGTTGTATGTAATTTTTTTCATTGCTGTATAGTGTCTGATAGTAGAAATGTACCACACATTAACCATCCGGCCTGCTATCAATGAACATTCAGCATTGCTAATTTTAAATAAAGACTTCTGAGCATTATGGTACATATTTTTTGATGAGAAAATGAATTTGTTTCTATTAGTATATAATTAGGAGTTGAATTACTGAGGTGTAGACTATCATGTATAGGAAAATTACCTTAAACAGACACTGCCAAAGAGATTTCAAAGAAGTTAAATTATGTTTTACCGTCTTTGGATGAGAATTAAAATTGCTCCATATCCCTGCCAATATTTGGTATTTTTAGTATTTTTAATATGAGTTGGAATTAGTGGTATCTCATGATATTACTTTGTTATTTCCCTGAAGATTACTTATCCTGGGTTATTTTATAATTTTTTTGTCATTGGGATATCTTCTTTTGTAAAGTATCTGTTCAAGTATTTTCTGTATTACATTGTCAATTTTTTTCATAATAATTTCTAGGAATTCTTTATATACCCTAAAAATAAGTGTATCCCTGAAACATTCATTGTGACAATCTCTTCCTATCACAGTTGCATTTCACATTTTTCAAATATATATTTTTATTGATTTCAGAGAGGAAGGGAAAGGGAGAGAGAGAGTCAGAAACATCAATGATGAGAGAGCATCACTGATTGGCTACCTCCTACAAGCCTCACACTAGGGATCCAGCCCTCAACCTTGGCATGTGCCCTGACTTGGAATCGAACCATGACCTCCTGGTTCATAGATCGATGCTCAACCACTGAGCGTGTTTCACTTTCAATGTCATCTTTTGAAAGACAGAAGTTCTCAATTAATAAAGTCCACTTTATCTTTTTTTTTTTTTACTAAGATTTTATGTTCTGCATATGAAATCCTTACCTACCCCCAAAGTTATAAAGATAATTTTTTATGTTTACCTCTCATATTTCTGTCTGATCAACCTCAAATTAAATTTTGTATATACTATGTAACCCAGCATCATGTATTAATAATTAATACATAATTATTAAATAGATTATGTATTTCCTATTACATTACAGTGGCACCTCTATCACAAGTCAAGTGATATCATATATTGGTTCTGTTAATCGACTTTTAAAAATTATATTCAATTGAGCTACTTTTCTATTTTTAGTTCAACATTTATTCTGTCTTCATTACTATAACTTTATAATTTATATTATTATTTGGTAGTTTAAAACCCACAGTATTGATTTTTTATTTAGGAATGTCTTTGGCTATTCTAGTCCTTTTGAATTTTTATACAAAATTTAGATTCAGCCTCTCAATTTTAATAAAAATAAAGTACTGGGGCTTTAATTAGAACTTTTTTTTTTACTCTACAGATAAATAAAGAGGAATTGACTTAAAAAAATACTTGACTCCTGCACAAAATATACACATGTTATATTCCTCTTTTTATTTATATCTTCCTTATTTTCCCTAAATACTTTGCAGTTTTCAGTAAGAAGGCTTGCAGATATTTTAATGGTAGCATTTAAAATGTTTTTTTTTAATATTTAATTTTTATTATTTATTGATACTACATAAAATATGATTGATTTGTGGGTAGTTACTTTATGGCAAACAAACCTTTTGGATTTTTTACTTTGCACATTCATAAGAGTTTTTAAATTATAATCTTTAGTATTACCCACTATGTCATATTATAGTGGCTAGACTACCTAGGAAAATGTTGAATAGAACTCTTAAGAGTAAATATGCCTGATGTGTTCCTAATCTCAATGAGAAAGTAAAAGTTCTTTTCTATTCCTAATTTGTTGAGAATTTTTATCATAAAGAGCATTAGCTCTTAATAAATGTTTTTCTGCAACTATTTGGTGGTCAGTTTTTTTCTTTTTAACTTTTTCAATTAACTTATATAGCTTACCAAAATTATAAAAAAATTCTCAGAATAGGATTTTTTTTATTGTTTTATTGCTTAAAGTATTACAAAGGGTATTACATATGTGTCCTTTTTTCCCCCCACCCTTGACAATCCCCTGACCTCCCCTACCCCCCAGTGTCTTATGTCCATTGGTTATGCTTATATGCATGCATACAAGTCCTTTGGTTGATCTCTTACCCCTCTCCCTCCTGACCCCGCAAACCTCCCTGGCCTTCCCGCTGCAGTTTGACAATCTGTTTGAGGCAGCTCTGCCTCTGTATCTGTTATTGTTCATAAGTTTGTAATGGTCTTTATTATCCCTGAATAAGTGAGATCATGTGGTATTTTTCCTTCATTGACTGGCTTATTTCACTTAGCATAATGCTCTCCAGTTCCAGCCATGCCGTTGGAAATGGTAAGAATTCCTTCATTTTTACAGCAGCATAGTATTCCATCGTGTAGATGTACCACGGTTTTCTAATCCATTCATCTACTGATGGGCACTTAAGCTGTTTCCAGATCTTAGCTATGGTGAATTGTGCTGCTATGAACATATGGGTGCACATATCCTTTCTGATTGGTGTTTCTGGTTTCTTGGGATATATTCCTAGAAGTGGGATCACAGGGTCAAATGGGAGTTCCATTTTTAGTTTTTTGAGGAAACTCCATACTGTTCTCCAGAGTGGCTGCACCAGTCTGCATTCCCACCAGCAGTGCACGAGTGTTCTTTTTTCTCCACATCCTCTCCAGCACTTGTCGTTTGTTGATTTGTTGATGATAGCCAGTCTGACAGGTGTGAGATGGTACCTCATTGTTGTTTTGATTTGCATCTCTCAGATGATTAGTGACTTTGAGCATGTTTTCATATGTCTCTTGGCTTTCTGAATGTCCTCTTTTGAAAGGTGTCTATTTAGGTCCTTTGCCCATTTTTTGATTGGATTGTTTATCTTCTTTTTGTTAAGTTGTATGAGTTCCCTATAAATTTAGGAGATTAGGCTCTTATCAGATATGACGTTGGCAAATACGTTTTCCCATGCAGTGGGCTTTCTTGTTGTTTTGTTGTTAATAATACTGCTTTATGTTATATTTTGATGTAGGTAGAGTTGAGATATATTCTCTTTTCTATTCCTGATATTAATAATCTGTGTTTCTTCCTCTTTTAAAACCATTCTTACCAGGGTTTAATAACAATCCTATCTAATAAAAGAGAAACATGGTAATTAGCGTACGTCCACTACCCTTCCCATTGGCTAATCAGGGCAATATGCAAATTACCTGCCAGCCAAGTGCCGGGAGCCGGTCCATCCTTGCTGTTTCAAAGGACCTGGCATATATGGCATACTGTTCTTAAAATGTTTTCTCACCTTCTTGACACTATGTGTTTTAACCAAGGTCTCCTCTCTGAGAAAGGTTGTTTCCCCACGTAGGGATTTTCCCCTGAAGTTAGGGAGGGAATAAAACCTCTTAACTAAGTGCCAGGCGGGTAATTAATCACTTTAACTATGAACAATCATGCTTAAGCTACATAATCTTTACTCCCTGGAATGGAGATAAGAAACGCCCTAACCTTTGTAATAGAGATTGATAGGATTGGAATCAACTGGTATAAATACAGATGTAATAAGACAGCAAGACACAGAACTTAGAACACAGAACTTAGGACACAGAACTTAGAATACGGAACCGAGAGAGACAGAACCTAGGCACAGAACGTTCTCTAGAGACAGAAGAACTTTGCTGGAGAGAACATGGCAAAAGATCCTGGACAGAAACTGGCCTCAGAACCTAGAGACAGAACCTAGCGAGAGAACATGGCAAAAGATCCTGGACTGAACCTGACTACAGAAATTGGCAAGAGAACCTGACTAGAACCTGGTGGCTGAACCTGGCTGGAGATCCTGGACAGAACCTGGCTGGAGAACCTAGCGAGGGAACATGGCTACAGAACCTGGCTGGAGAACCTGGAGAACCTAGCAAGAGAACATGGACACAGAACCTGGCTGGAGATCCGAACCAGAACTTGGCTGGAGATCCTAACCAGAACTTCGTTGGAGATCCGGGCCAGAGATCCTGGCTAGGCCGCTGATGAACTGAATGCTGCCTCTATGTCATTCCTTCCTCGCCGACTCCGTCCACACCTTTGGGGACCCCTGGACCTGCTGGGGCAGGACCCCGGCAGCCAAGATGGCGGCTGGCAGCCAGGCAGCTTGAAGCTAACATGAGACTTGCTTGCTTCAGTGACGGAGGACTCAACGTTCCCCGCCTGCCTTGCCGGCCTCTGAGCTTGCAGTTTTAGAAACATTGTTACAAATATAGAAGCTAAACAAAACCCCAGAAACCTGCTTTCAGCCCGCTGGGATCTCAGAGCTGGAGTTGATACAGTGTTTTGATTATAGAACCCAAACCAACCAGATATCTGCTTTCAGCAGCAGAAGCCTCAGAAAAGCTGGCCCAGAATTAAAAAAAAAAAAAGAAAACAAGGAGCAGTTGGGAACTTCAGTCACCCGCCAGCCTGAAAACAGCCCTCAGCCGCTCACCCAGACTGGCCAGGCACCCCAGTGGGGACCCCCACCCTGAAGGGTGTGTGACCAGCTTCAAACAGCCATCATCCCCTCACCCAGGCTGGCCAGGCACCCCAGTGGGGACCCTCACCCTGATCCAGGACACCCTTCAGGGCAAACCAGCCAGCCCCCACCCATGCACCAGGCCTCTATCCTATATAGTAAAAGGGTAATATGCCTCCCAGCACCAGGATCAGTGGAGCTGAGAGGCCTCCAGGCACCGGGATCAGTGTGACAGGGGGCAGCGCCCAAACCCCCTGATTGCCCTGTGGCTCTATGTGTGACAGGGGCGCAGCCACAACCTCCCTATCCGTCCTGCTCTGTTTGTGACAGGGGAAGGTGCCCCAACCCCCTTACCAGCCCTGCTCTGTGCCTGATAAGGGGGAGCTCCCCAACCCCCTGATTGCCCTGCAGCTCTGTGTGTGACACGGCGCGGCGCGCCAACCCCCCCCCCATGGGCCCTGCTCTGTGTGTGATGGGGTAGAGCCATAACCTCCCCATCGGACCTGCCCTGAGTGTGACAGTGGCGGCACCCCAACCCCCTGATCGGCCCTGTTCTGTGCATGACAGGGAGCAGCGCCCCAACCCCGATTGGCCCTGCTCTGTGCGTGACAGGGGGTGGCGCCGCAACCTCCCCATCGACCCTGCCTTGAGTGTGACGGGGTGGTGCCCCAACCCCCCAATCAGCCCTACCTTGAGCGTGACTGAGGGTGGCATCGCAACCTCCCAATCTGGATCTGCCCTGCTCTGTGCATGACAGGAGGCGGCACTCCAACTCCCCAATCCGCCCTGCTCTGAGCCCGACCAGGGGCTGCACCTAGGGATTGGGCCTGCACTCTGCCACCCGGGAGCAGGCCTAAGCCAGCAGGTCGTTATCTCCCGAGGGGTCCCAGACTGCAAGAGAGCACAGGCCGGGCTGAGGGACCCTCCCTCCCCCCCGAGTGCACAAATTTTTGTGCACCGGGCCTCTAGTAATTTAATAAAAAAAAATAAGAACAAAGTTTGGCTTTGTTGATTTATTTATTTCATGTTTGCTTTTTATTTCAATATATTTCTTCCCTCTATTACAATTTAATATCTCTGTCCCCTGAGTTTAACTTTTGTTCTCCTTATAGTTTCTGAACATGAAATCTTTGATAATTTTCAACTTTATATACCTCTATACATGTCCCTCTAAACACACCTTTAACTGTATCCAGCAGATTTTGATATCACAATTTTATTTTGTTCAGACTTCTTTCTAATTTATATTGTCCTATTCTCTTTGACCCATGCAATATTTAGAAGCATATTTCTTAATTTGTATTTTTTGAGAAATTTTAAATTTGAGAAGATATCTCAGGGAAGTGGTCAAAGGTGATCACACTAAGCGCTGCGGTTGCATTTGAGTCTGTATTTGTATGCCAGTCCCTTGTTCTGTTCCCTCTTAATTTAATGAATTACTCTGTATCCATCCAATTAGTTCTTTTTTTTGCTTATGTTACCAGAGTTGCTTTCTGATTCATATAACTAAGAGCCCTAAAGGACACAATCTATTCACAAAATACCCTGCTCTGTAATGCCTCGTTATCCTTCTACTCAAATTTTACCCCATAGCCATGGTCCAGTTTAAGTCATACTGTTTAAAAAAAAAAGTCTACAAACCCTTGACTTTATTTTTTAAAAACTAATAACACTTTTTTTCCTGATTAAAAAAACATTAAATTATGTTATATTTAATTAATATGAAGCATTCTTTCAATACACAGACTCTTAGAGCTGGGAAGTAGTTAGTTAGGAAGCTCTGAAATTATGTAGGAGATAAGACCCTGGGTAGGTAGGTAGTGAGATTCTATTTGGACACACTATTCCTAGCACAGTTCCCTTAGCTATTACAATGCCTGCACCCTTTTTCCTCAGAAAAAAATCTGCAGAGATTTGGAAAGTGTTATCCTGTCTGTACAGAATCTTTACTTTGACTTTCTGCTCCATTAATTATTCCTGAAAGGATGGCCTCCAGCCTCCTGTCAGCCTGCATATAGACCCCGGATTACATGATACTTACCTTGTCAATGGCTTTCATCTGATAGAACAAAGCATGTCACTCATGATGTGTTCTGATGATTGCAGGTTAGAATAAAACTCCTACATGATAACTATAATCTATTTTAACTTTGCACTCACTCGGCAACAAAATAGATTTCTATGTTGCAGTAAAAGAGACTTTTACTAAAATATGATTAGAAATAACTTTCTATTTAAGGAATTTTAAATAAACCCCCAATGCAACCCCTTAACCACTGAATAATTCTGTGGCATAAGAGTAATTGTCCTTTTGATAAAATGTCTTACAGGTTGGGTTTAATTCTTTTAAAATTATACATTGAAAAGTAATTTATGAGCTAAGTATGTTTCAAAGAGATTATTTATTTCCCAAAGGGCATGCCACAGTATTCATCAGAGTCATTAAATTATACATATTAGTATATATGAAAATGTAATTTAAGTATAACTTTCAGGAATATGTCAACCTTTCACTACATGAAGTAAAATTATCCAAAACTCATTATTGTTTAAAATAGAAAGTCAGTATTTCAAAATGATGAAATAAGTTATCAAATATTAAAGATACACAATTTTAATCCAACAAAATTTAATAATATTAGTGCATTGTATCTGTGTGTGTGTGTGTGTGTGTGTGTGTGTGTGTGTGTGAGCGTGTGCAAATATTCAATAAAGGTAGATATATTGTGGTGGATACATCTCATAATATCTTTGTCAAATCCCATAGAATTGATAACACAAATAGTGAACCCTAATGTAAAATATGGGACATTAGTTAATAGTAGTATATCAATAGTGGCTCATCAGTCCTAACACATTGACCACATTTAATGTAAAATGTGAATAATAGAAGTGCCTCTATGATGATGAAATCGCCTAGCAACACATTTCTCAGAATATTTCCCTGTTCTCAAGCAGTGCGAGCATGACTATATTCCAAAGTTTGAATTCTAAAGATTTTCTGAAGGTGTCTCAGGGGCTGCCACCTAGAGGGAGCATAATGTGAACGGTGGCCCCTCTCTTTCCCTAATGCACCATTTTCAACAGAGAAATTCCCCTGAGATTTGTTTTGTAAATTTAAGTTCTCTCTTGGGTTACTCAAATAAAATATTGCACCTTCAGAAATAGTTCAAAACCGCACACTCTCTTCATGAAAGGTGTTTGCTTATCAGGATGAGTAAGTCTGCAGTGGGTTATTCTATTCTCTCCTCCCCAGCACACCACTGATCCTCCCTGCCTTGCTTTTCCTTGGAACCACTGAACTACAGTCATGCTGTTGAATCTTTCTCTGCTCATTAGAGTCTTATCGCCAGGGAATGCCTTGCCTTCCTTCCTTTCCTTGGTAAACTTTGACGCACACCCTTAGACTCATTTGAAGAGGTGCCTATCTGTATGTAACTTCCCTGACACCCCAAACTGCATTCGTTATTCCACCTCATGATTCCTTTTTACATATTGCTTGGGCACATTTCCACATTTTATTTTATTGCTTCTTCAGTGAGTCAGGTTTGTCCTTTGGGACTCTTTTGGTCTTTTCTCTTTCCTATTTACACCCACTCCCTTGGTGATCTCATCCAGCCCCATGCCTTTTTATATCATCTATACGTGGATGATTCACAAAAGCATCACCAGTTTTGATATCCCCGCTGAAATAAGATTTGTATAATAAGTTTCTTATGTAAATTTTTAATTCGATGTGTAATAGACTAGGTGGCTCAACTTGTTCAAACTGAACTTGTTGACATCTCTATCCCAAACCTAGTCCTTCTGAGATATTCCACTTTTAAGCTAATGGCAATAGCATAAGCTCAATTGTGTGGCCAAAATCCATGAACTCACTCCTGAATCCTTTCTCTTTAAAAATTACTCTCTAAGCATGGCTTGTATTGCTCAGCAGTTGAACTCTGACCCATGAACCAGGATGCCTCTGTTCGATCCCTGGT
Source organism: Myotis myotis (assembly GCF_014108235.1). NCBI lineage: Eukaryota > Metazoa > Chordata > Mammalia > Chiroptera > Vespertilionidae > Myotis > Myotis myotis. The sequence goes on from NW_023416319.1 coordinate 12,508,890, forward strand.
CAGGGCATATGCCTGAGTTGTAGGCTCAATCCCCAGTAGGGGGCATGCAGGAGGCAGCTGATCGATAATTCTCTCTCATTATTGATGTTTCTATCTCTCTCTCCCTCTCCTTTCCTCTCTCTAAAATCAATTAAAAATATATTTGAAAATTACTATCTGACATTTAATATAATCCCTTTACATTTATTAACAAAATATACTCTAGTAGTTCAAGGTCTAGCATTTCAGTGCAATCCCCTTAAAGCCCAGCCCTCCAGCCAATTATAACTCAAAGTGACTACCTAAAAACTAAGCAGAACAAATAAAATGAGGCAGATTGGTGTGGAGAAGTAATCAGCATGTTAAGTTGAATTTATTCTTTGCCCCCACTATGGCTTTATCACAAAGATATTCCTCAATAGTGGAGTAGAGTAGCATGGCTAACACTGTAGAGACCAAGTCCTCAGTATGGCCCAGAAAGAAAGTGATGTGAACCAGAAGGAGAGGGGAAACTGTAGAGGGGAGCGAGCTAGAGAAGAGGATATCTAATTCTATGAACGGATCTGTAAATTCTTCATCTGAATACTGAAACTCACATGTATAAGATCACTACATATCAGCAGATCAAGGGCTTTGAGAACTGAAGTGAGATGTGTAAAATGCTGCCCAGTCTGAACCTAACTTGACTACTTTTGAAGACAAAACTATAAACATTCCCCAGAGGTTTTAATAGAACCCAGAGCTTGTACAAATAGATTATTTACAATGTCTGACTTATTTTACTTAGCTTAATCCCTTCAAGGTTCATGCATGTTGTCACAAGTGGCAGAATTTTCTTTTTCTTATGACTGAATAATATTCTATTGTGTTTATGTACCCATTCAGATGGACATGCATATTGTCTCCATATCTTGGCTACCGTGAATAATGCTTCAATGAATCCGAGAGCGCATTATGCCATGTTGGTTTATACAAGTTTTCATAGGAATGCTCTACTTTCTGGTGGTGAGGAAATACGAACTATATGTTTTTTTATCTTTCTTCCCTATGACAATTTCAGGTCCATGAGTGTGGATTTTTTGTTCTATTGGAAAAGTTGCTGGCACATAGGGGTCATATAATAAATATTTGTTGTTGACTTACTGTTTTGGGAGGCCGCACTGTCATCTGGTTACCTGAAGATCTTTATGATTCCACTGAAGGCCTATGGGCTGGTATCCTATAGGGACGATGTCCAAACCCTTTGGCTGTTAGATACTGCAACTCTCACTCCTGATTATGTTTTCTGGAATGAGAAGAATAACATTTTTAAGATCCTGAAAATAAATCACAAATGCTAATTACCATTTGGTACATTTTCTTAGCACTAATTAATGCATTTTGTTAAAAAGATGCTGCTACTACTTCATCATCAGAATGATTCATTTTAATGGGCCATGCTTTAAAAATAACCAAAACCTTTCATCACTTGGTAAAGTCATCTGCAACCTTTCATCTTCTAATAGCTATTTTCCATTATACCTGCTACCACCTCCACCCTCAACACACACACAAAGAACTCTTCTGAAAAACTCCATCTGTCACTCTTGGTAATGAAACAATGGCTTCTACTACCCTATGCTTCTAGGTTGATTTCTTCAACAAGTACAACAATAACAGATTTACTAATAAATGTGTTTTATGTTTATCATCATTCTTTTAATTGATTGTCTTGGGAAAAGCAGAAAATATTAAGATTTAATTCAAAATAGAAGAGAAGGAGGAGACAATGAAGCAGGCCTGAGCTGAGGAGCGGTAGCTTTATTTTTACTTAGTATGCTTCAAATTAGAACCACACAGCACAAATCACCCTTGGTTGTTTTGTGAAGACTATAAGTCTATTAAAATTTGTGACTGGTTGCCATCAATTTATTTAACATCAACCATCTAGCTATCATTCACATATCTCTAGGCAGAACAGAACTGAAACACATAGATTATCAATTTGTGATATTACATTTCTTCATATATTTGTGTAACTTATTTTATGTAAAGAGATTGAGTGCTGTGCGGGGAAACACGTGGGAGAAGGAGCTAACCTCAGGATTGGCTGTCCCTTCATTGTCTGGAACAGTTACGCTCTGTCCCAAATGTGCATTTTCTTCTGAGTAAAAGAAAAAAAATCACGAAACAAAACAGTCCTAGAGACATACCCATTATAGTCGGCAGATGAATGAGCCTCTACTGTGACATATGTATGCCTCCTGGTACTATCAGGCCTCACCTTAAAATTAAAAATAAATAAATGTTTATACATAGATTCCATTAAACTATTCCTAGTCTTTTGCCTTGAGCTAATATCAAAGAAACTCGGTTTTATTCATCTTGTTATCTTTTAATGATAATTTTTAATGCCTGGGTATTATGATAAAGGCCCTTATACACAATTATTTTGGGAAACTGGCTTTGCTTTTAGGACTGACTTCAACCCCAAGGTATATTTATAGATAACAAATCACATTTATTGAATTATCCACTTTCTCCCTTCTGATTTAAAGAGTTTCACCTCTTTTGTTCTTGCAGATGGATATTTTAGCCTGAATGTAATAAGTATTAATGAGTTGGTGGGTTTTGCCCAAATAGCTGTTAGCAGAATCGAGGAACACACTGTTACAAATGGACACAATTACTCGATGTAGTTTCTATGGATGAGCCTCATTGTAGGGAAGTATGCACATCTGATATACATTTAACATTGAATCTTTCATTCATTCATGAATATACCTAACAGAGAATTCTGACTTGGTACTAATTACTGTGTTTAGTGTAGGGGGACTAGGGAAGATGGCAGAGTCTTGGCTGTCAAAGGGCTTATTTTCTAGTAATAGCGATGTGTCTCGGTATGCTACCAGTGTTCCAGAGTTTGAAGACAAACAATGTCAAATTAATATTCAATCATGGAATCACAATGATGGCCAGCCCCCACCAACTTTCTGGCCATGCCAGAGGCTCTCTTACCTTGATAATCACCCCAAACCATTTTAGAGGCCATTACAGGTGTTTAGGAGTTCATCACATATGCCATAAAAACATTTCTATATTTCTATATTCACACTCCACTGAATTCTAGCACAATACGAACACTTTAAAGGATGTATTCAAGAGATCTTACACTCAGAATTTCAAAATGCAACTATTGTAACTGGTGATTTCTGCTCATGGTGGAATTCCTCTATCATGCTTGTGAGAGGTCAACGCTTCCTGATGCCTCTGCTCAGGTCTCGCTCATCCCTTTGTGCCTCCCTTCTTCTTGTGTCCCTTACAGCATAGTGGAGCCAGAGAGCTCTCAGCTTACCCAGTGCTGCTCACTGGAGCAATGAGAAGGTGGGACTTTAAAATCAGTTGAAGTTTATGGAAGCAATTGAGCTAAGTTATTCTTTTCTGGAAGTAGCATCAGCAAGTACTAAATGAGGTACGAAAATATTCACAGAAGGTACCTTGGTCATGACTGGCATTTAAAAATGCCTCCCTGAGAACACCGTATTCAGCCTTGATATTCTTCCATATTACTTTCTAGGTTCTTATTCTTCCAAGAATTTAATTTCTAATGTAAGGTAAGTATGATTAATTTATGACAGTAAGTCTAAGTCCAGTCTTTGTGATGTGTAGAAGGAATGGTAGAGAACGCAATAGCAACTCCACTTTCTGCTCTAAGAGAAAGGGTGTTTTCCATAGGTCAGCCTCACAGACAGGTAAGTATCAACATAATTCATCATCATTATTCCAATATATCTTCAGGACCCTTCACACAGATCATAAAAGCCAGTCTCAGGTTCCTCAGGTTGCCTCTTCTCGTCTCAATTCCACTTTTAAGTAGCACTCAGTTGTCTCAAACTCCACCACACAGCACTAAGTTGGGAGAACAAGACCATCTGTTCTACTTCAGGTATTGCTTTACTGTAGCTAGGACCTCTGTGTCAATTTCCCCTCATGTGTAGTTTCCTAAACTACTGTGTTCTTTTCACTTTTTTAATGAGAGAGAAGAGGTTTGGTAGACTATTCATTACTATGATAGGGAAACAGGGTTTTAAGTTAAAAGTAATAAAGCCTTGAGACCTGGTGGCTGACCAGTCTGGACAAAACCTACAGACATTACCCATCCGGAACAATTCCACATTGTGTCAAGGGCTGAATCAGCCCTTTTTCTCCTGTGCTCACATCTAAGATCCTATTATGATGGAAATTGGCTGCAAATGAACTCCAATTGCATCCAAACTTCAAAAGCTATTTTATAGCTGCCTTTCGCCTGACTATTTAAAAGTATAACCTCCAGATAAGATCCTCAATCTGTCTCTCTTATAGAAATAGAAATTATTAATAAGAAAAGAGCAGTTATTCCCACATTTCCCTTAGCACATGAATTTATGAATTTATGCTTCTCTTGGGTATTTAACATAGAGGGTTCATGTCACCATAATTAAAAATACACCAAACTGTCTTATTCATAGTGGGGGGGGGAAATCAATCCAGAAATTGCCTATTGATGGCTTAGAATCAAATGTGCAAATAATATGCTTAGAGAACATTAAAACAAGCCTAATAGGGTGGCAATTTATTTCCCTTTCAATATCTATGAAAAGAAAATTTAATAGTGGCCACCTTTAATGTATTCACCCTGAAGAATGAAAGTCCACACTAATGTAATTTTAAAATCTAGTGTTGCCTGCAAATTTCAGAGGAAGGCTGAGAAAGAGCAAAAGCTTAGAAGCAGAGATCCCGGGCAGTGCTTTTTCCAAATATACTAGATCATCAACTCTTTTTTTTAAAAAAAAAAATGTATTTTATTGATTTTTTACAGAGAGGAAGGGAGAGGAATAGAGAGTTAGAAACATCAATGAGAGAGAAACATCAATCAGCTGCCTCCTGCACACCCCCTACTGGGGATGTGCTTGCAACAAGGTACATGCCCTTGACTGGACTCGAACCTGAGACCCTTCAGTCCACCGGCTGACACTCTATCCACTGAGCCAAATCAGTTAGGGCTAGATATACAACTCTTGCTAAACATTCCCTTCCCTTGACAGTAACCTCTGCTTCTTCTCCTTGGGAGCAAAAAAAATCACAAAAGTGAATCTGGAAGAGGTCTACTCTTGAAAATGTAACTTAAATACCTTCACCCTGCTTTGTATTTGTTCAGGTCTTGCTGCAGTTTGGAGTAGTGTTGCTATAATGGAATAATGAGCTTTTATTTATTCTTAAAAATATTTCCCATCTTTTGTTATTTATTTTATTAAAACTTTAAATGAACACTGTATATCTTAAGGTGCATGCAATGGTGTTTTGATATACGTACACATGGTAAAATAATTACAATAGCCAAGCTAATTAACAACTATATTTCACATACTTTTATATTTTTGGTGGGCTAGTGAGCTTTTAAATAAAAAATGCTAAATTTGGGAATCATCCTATCTTTCATTAAAAAATCATCAAGACTCAGTCTCCTGTTCTGGTAATTAAAGCCTAATATGGAATATTCACGGTAGTTATAATTCCTTCATTACCTTTGCCAGTGTGCCTGTGAGTGGCTATTGCTATCCAAGGGTTAGCTTCCACTTAATTATTATAGTCTTCCTACATTTTTAATCCCCAAAGCTTGAGCCCTACAACTATTCATTTCTTCTCTATGTGAGATGTAGCCCAAGATGAGTTGCTTTGAGTTTTATTTGATCAAGGCTTAATTTTAATGATCACCTGCTGCAGAAATAAAATAAGAGAAGCAGTGAAGCTCTCATTATTGATAAAAGTCACAAAATTTTGTGGCTGTGTTTTTGATACAAAATTATATTCAGCTTCTCTCCTTGATGTTTTCTGTGAATTTTGAATGAGCCAGCTAGCAAGGGGTAGAAGAAAATCACAAATCTGCACAAAGGAGTAATTAACAGCACACTGATATAGTTTAATTGCAGTGTCTTGCTTTCAATTGTTGACAGTGGTTTTATCATTGCCCTTCTGTTTAATGTTCATGAGCCTCGTTGTATAACCAGGTAGTAGTATCCTGGAAGGCAGTTTCTAGGATGTCTCGCTATTTTGAATTTCTTTGGGTGTCTAAAGCATAGTATGAACTCTAAACTAGCTCCTTTCTAACTAAGTTTAGGGAAATGGCAGATAAAATGGGTTACAGGTAGGCTGAGACAAAAGATGTTTCAAGAAAAGAGAATACCCAGGAGTGTTTAAAGGGTTATGTAGGAATTAAACATGAGGACTCATGGGAATATCCACTCTGAAACAAATGTGGGTTTCTGGATAAGCATCAAAGGGCCAATTACTTTGTAGCTGAGGAAATAATGCATTTCCAAGTTACATATGTTGTATTTTTCACCCCATGTTTTCTGGCGGCCAGGAGGACCAAAGTCTATAGTAGTGTTGGTAAGTATAATAAATGATGTTTATGGACTAAATTGCCAGATGTTGGCTGGTAGCAAAAAGGGAAGATTTTTCCATTGCACCCAAAAGTAAGGTTGCTTTTTATTCTAACCATTTTTAAATCAAGGTTTTTTGGGGGACAGACCCACTGTGCATGATGGGTGAAGGTGATGTTGTAAAAATCTGATTCTGTGTCATATCTTACTTCACAAATATTTTATGACACCTGAAATTCATGGCAGTCAGAATTAAGCATCTTGGTTAAACTTCTTTGAACTGGTGATCTGGCAATGCATATGTCTGTCAGACAGAGAGATAAGAGTACATTAAGGAAAAGAAAGCAGAGACTTTCAGATTCTCTAAGACTGTAGTATCCACCTTACACTGTCTCCCTAGGGGTAGAATTAAATTTCCCTGATGCTGCACAAGATGATGAGAGGAGAGAGTTATGCTGCTTCTGTGGTTCTTTCTAATTGTCTATGATAACCCGGAGGCAGGTAATTAGTACAGAGAAATTGCAGAACATGAAATGCCCCATTAACTACTAATAGAGTGTGTAGATCTAGTTCTAGGACACACAGGGTGGAAGGGGAATGTCTCCTTTCACTGTTGTTCCAACCTTTTGCCTTGAGCACATCATTCCAGGGCTTGTCTGCTGAGGCACACCAAGACCAAGACATCTTACCTGGATTTCAATCCTCCTAAGTAGCTAATGAAAGGGGAGGGGTAAGAGGAGAAAAGCTGTTGTTACTGTGGCACAGGAAAAGGAAACAACTCCAGTTCTGCCATCACCACCTCTCAAACAGTCATGAAGATGGAGCCCAAATTCCCAATGACAGTAGCAGCTGAGTTTCTGATGGTATATGTCTGGCTGTCATTGCTTTCTCTGATCCTCATTATATACTTATTTGGCCAAACTCCAAAAAAATAATACGGAACCTTATTATGTGCCAGGAGTTGAGCTAGGTGCTGGGATTATAGGAGAAAAAACAAATCAGTTTAGTGTTTAAGAAATTTGGAGTCAGACAAATCACTTAAGACATCTCAGTGCCTAACTAGTATTGTGAATATAAGCACATTAATGTTTTTTTCTGTGCCTCACTTTTTAAACTTAAAATGTAAGACTAGTAGCTACCTTAGCAGAATTCAATGAATAGTAAATAATGAGCATAAAGAACTTAGAAAAGTGTGATTAATGTTTATATATTGTCAAATGTTGAAATTATTGTTTTAGGGAGTATTCACTCTTTGTCAGGCACTATACTAAGTGCCGGGTTCTAAAAATGAATGCATTCTTGGTCTTTGTGTGCTTGCCTGGAATAGAATCCAGAATCAAACATGCTTCTCTGAAGAATGAGTTTCTTCCTGCTGTGTCTTATCTGTAGGACATTCTGGTAAGGAATTCCTAAAGGGAGCTGGCGAGACCAATACTGAGCATCTTGAGTGGGTAGCTAGGATCCTTCATATGTCCGTATTTGTGAATGAAGAATTCTGCCACTTACCCAGCAGCTCCATTGGCCAGATTACAAGGTGGGTTCTATATTCATTGAGGTTCCTTTCCTCTAAAGATGTGGCATCTGATTTTAGGAAGCTTAAAGCTTATGAAAATTAAAATTTCACAATAAGGAAAGAGAGACAAGCTGGATGAAGAGAAATGTGGAGTATGCAGTCACTTAGCCTCCTTATGAATGTGATTAGTTGGTAAGGGGTAGGGTTTTAAGATCCCCCTCTTTTCTTAGATCCTTGATCTCCCCATTATAAGCTGTTTAAATATGCAATTGATTGCTCTTACACTTCAACTTCCCCATCAGTGCAATGAAAATGATCACAGCACCTCCACCTAAGATTACTAGGAGGTGATGTACCATATCTAGTACAGTGCCTAACATAATAGGCTCTAAATAAATAGAAGCAATTTTAGAAAAACCCAATGTGAATGAATAGGTTAGGAACTTTTAAGTGTATGTTTTCCTCTACCCAGAAGGGAGGTTAAAATCACACAACATAATTTTTAAGTGCATGCATAGGATGATTCTTATTTTTTGCACTTACTGGAGGCATCAAACTTTGTTTTCTTTCTTTCCTTCCCTTCCACTTTGATTCTTAATAGAAACAAATTCTAAATAATTTCAATGATTTTTAACTATTTCTGTCATTCACAGTGCCATCTTAAAATAAAAGAAATTACAGATAAATAGATAGATAGATGTAACTGTATACTGGGAGGCTATTTAATTCCCCACGCTACATGCCATTTTCATCTATGTGATAAAACAGTGAGTGCACAAATTGAATGAATAACAAGAGAGAAAAATTGTACCATAGTTCTATTAAGGTCAGGATGATATAATACCAGTTATTTATAAGAAAGCCTTATTTATATTGTTTACAAAAAATATAAAATTAAAGATTAAGTTTTAAAAAATCTGTTCCTTCATAGAAAATGTCTTCTTAGTTTTGAAATGTTCAATTCTCTCAAGCCTTATGAACTGACTATTCCATGATAAAGAAGCCAGGGATACACCAGGCTGATTATACTGCTGGTTTCAGTCCAACCATGACTTATTCTTGCAAGTTATTAGTGAGCTTATTGGACTGCTAAATCAAAATTTTATTAAAATAAACTGTGCTTTTCCTTAGTTCTGCCGAAGCATCGGGGTTATAGAGGAAAGTACATAAAGGCATAAAACATTTTAAAAGAGATCATAAGCCTGAGTTTCTTGTTAAAGTACAGCTATTTTGATTTAAAATTAGCAAAGCTTTAGTGTCATCCTTAGCAAAATAATGCACTTTATGTGGAAAAGGAACACTTTGATAAGAAAATTTTGTATTCAATTGGGATGAAAAGATGGGGTATGTGTGTGTGGGAGAGCGGGGGGGTGGAATCACCTACTGCCAAATGACATAGGGAGAGATGGCCTTCTTTTTTAGAGCCTTGTTTATAAATGGTGGGTAGTTTCAGCATTATTTTCCTGGGAACCCTTGTCTTAATTCTCATTGGATTTCCATTTAAAGCTGATCTTTCTATTATATGAAATTCATCACTGATGACTAGAGCCCACCAATAGAATCTGAATTAATAAAAATTATTTGTAATGTCATTGTTATTTTTTCACTTGGAATGACCACCTCTCCCACTAACCGATGTCTACTAATAAGTTAAGGCTCACCTTTACTGCTTACCCTCTGTGACTTTTTCCATGGCTCCTCTTATTCCCAGTGAATTGCTGGGAATGAGAACAGCCAGACTCTGTGCTAACAAACCCAGCTCTTATTCTACTTGCAGTTCTTGCTTAAAATCTCATGGGTAACAATTCGTCCTCCCCAATAAACGAAAAACTACTCAGTACCAGAGTGGGGGTTGTCACATGAAGATAAAAGTGGTTCCAGTGAAAAATCAGGCACCCCTGGAACTGTGTGAAGGACGCTGTATATTCCGTAAAAGGCATACAGAGTGTGACCTAATCTATGGGTCACGATCAGACTAGGCTGAACTCAAGATGTTTGCTTCACTGGTGCCCCGGACTAGTAACCAAATTAACTAACCTTAGATTTAAAAAGTAAGGAAACAACATAAGGGTCTACATAAGGAAACAACCTTAAGAAAAACATAGTGCTCGGTAATTCTGTAATGGGGCTGGAAGGTGGGAAGGGGGAGCAATTGGAGGGGCAAGCAAGCGAGAATTACACCTGAGTGAGAATCATATGCACCTTGGAACCTCTGCAGGGATTTCAACAGCTGCTTCTATGAAGGCTCCCGATTTTCTTAGAGAAAATCTGATCATTCCATGTACCCCACAGGGTCCATCACTGAGCTGTGTTCCTGGACCACCCTCTGCACAGTTGATCTCTAAATGGCATGTGAAACAAAGGTCTTCAAACGAATAACAACAAAAACAAAACTGGAGAAATTATTGTACTTATATCTCTGAAATATTTGGGAGACATAAGCAGCATTTCTTATGAGCCACTCTCACTTAGTGAAATCCAAGAGGAGAGAGGAAATATTTATCTTCTCATCCTATGGCAGTGATGGCGAACCTTTTGAGCTCGGCGTGTCAGCATTTTGAAAAACCCTAACTTAACTCAGGTGCCGTGTCACATATAGAAATCTTTTGATATTTGCAACCATGGTAAAACAAAGATGTATGTTTTTGACATTTATTTTATTTATTTAAATGCCATTTAACAAAGAAAAATCAACCAAAAAAATGAGTTCGCGTGTCAGGGGTGACATAGGTCACCATCACTGCCCTAGGGCTAAGGGAAGGGGAAGACTTGGGTGTTCTCAGGAGAAACAGTAGCACCTGGTGGGCCAGGGATTACTCATCAGGTCCTACAGGCACTCAGCAATTCTATGGAGCAGTAGCAGTGGGAGCCAGCAGGATATTGTCTTGTTTCTCAGTATGCTATTCATCTCTTTGGGGACCCCAGCTATGTGTGGCTGGGGACGGGGGAGGACTTTCTAGATGACCAGAGATCAGAGTTGATGAACATTGCTTTATTATTATTACTATAAGTCAGTTAAAGCATAAATAATCTTTGATTTCAGGCAAATCTTTCATATTTTAGGAATAAATCAAAATAAAGGCTACAAAACTTCTCTGAAGCATAGTTATTTATACCAGTAACTTTTGAGTATGAAGTCATGCCGGGAGCCGGTCCATCCTTGCTGTTTCAAGGGACCTGGCATATATGGCATACTGTTCTTAATATGTTTGCTCACCTTCTTGGCACTATGTGTTTTAACCAAGGTCACCTCTCTGAGAAAGGTTGTTTCCCCAGGTAGGAATTTTCCCCTGAAGTTAGGGAGGGAATAAAACCCCTTAACTAAGTGCCAGGCGGGTAATTAATCACTTTAACTACGAACAATCATGCTTAAGCTACATAATCTTTACTCCCTGGAATGGAGATAAGAAACGCCCTAACCTTTGGAATAGAGATTGATAGGATTGGAATCAACTGGTATAAATACAGATGTAACAAGACAACAGGACACAGAACCTAGACACAGAACCTAGACACAGAACCTACACAGAACCTAGAGACAGAAGAACTTCGCTGGAGAGAACATGGCAAAAGATCCTGGACAGAAACTGGCCACAGAACCTAGAGACAGAACCTAGCGAGAGAACCTGGCTACAGAACCTGGATAGAACATGGCAAGAAAACCTGACTAGAACCTGGTGACTGAACCTGGCTGGAGAACCTGGACAGAACCTGGCTGGAGAACCTAGCGAGGGAACATGGCTACAGAACCTGGCTGGAGAACCTGGAGAACCTGGATGGAGAACCTAGCAAGAGAACATGGACACAGAACCTGGCTGGAGATCCTAACCAGAACTTCGCTGGAGATCCAGACCAGAACTTGGCTGGAGATCCTGGCTAGAGATCCTGGCTAGGCTGCTGATCAACTGAACGCTGTCTCCGTGTCATTCCTTCTTCGCCGACTCTGTCCACACCTTTGGGGACCCCTGGACCTGCTGGGGTTGGACCCCAGCATCTGGTGCCCGAACGGGGACCCCTAGGTAAGCGCCCCACACTCGGGACGGATCGGACTCCACCGTAGGAAGAGGGTGGATAGTCTTCGCCGACACCGTCCACACCTTTGGGGACCCCTGGACCTCCTGGGGTTGGACCCCAGCAAAGTCATTAAGAACTAGGTTGACTCAGGCTCTTATTACAGAAAATAACAATTAATTTTTCCAGAGTGACCAGAAATCATTCAAAGAGATAATGATTCAGTCCTTCAAAGGGATGACTAAACAGACTTCCTGCTGCGGGTGTGGGCGACATAGTGATGGTCACCACAGCTCAGAAAGAAGGAACATGCAGCGGTGGTAATTCGACAGTGCAAGTCATGCTGGAGGAAAGATAGCACGTTCTTCTATTTTGAAGATAACACAGAGGTCAGAGTAAACAATAAAGGCAAGGTGAAAGGTTCTGCCATCACAGGACTGGTTGCAAGGAGTGTGCAGATTTGTGGCTCAGGATTGCAACCACTGCTGGCAGCATAAATAATCATTATTTTTAGTATTATGGCATGTGTAATAAATGCAGTGGGACTTTTTTTTTACATTTAGTAAGACAAGCATATTTTAGACATAAAATGGGGGGTGAAACTAAGGGATGTAAGCACTCCATGGAAAATATTTTTGCTTCTTAAAAGTGACATTTAAGAGCAGATACAGAGGTATTTGGGCAATTTTCCTATTAAACTCAGATTGAACTCTTAAGATATTTAGAAGGAAAAAAAATTCTAGATGCATTTTAAGCAATCACTGAAAAGGCAGAACAGAGATGTGAATGAGCACTCATTGACGTAACTATGACGTGTGCATGGTCTTCCCTCCTTAAAGTATACACGTTTTTCCACAAGCACCTCTGGGCAGAAAACATAGATGGAAAGATCTAGAGGTGTGGCCCCTGGTTAGCCAACCACATTCATAACAAGTATTTTCACCATCATCAGTATCATGAACATGTAATTGAGTATTTTAATATATACCTGGCAGTATACCATATTTTTTGAATACTTTGTATAAACTGGCTAAATTATCTACTTATTCATTTATTTGATTCTCTAAACAACCTAATGAATAAAGTATTTTTAATTTCAGTCACATGATAAAAGTACAAATAATTACCACGTACAAGTTCAAGGATATAAGGAGCAGAGCGAGATCTGACCACAGAACCTGCCTTATTGAGCACTTAACCCTGTCTCCCATCAGCTCCTGGTTATTTAAATCCAAGCACCATTTTATCTACCTGAGAGAAGTGATGGAATTCTACCTACTTGTTTTATGTTTGTCTAGATAAGGAATTCTGCTCTTGTCTCTCAAGGAGAGTTGTAGCCAAGCTGTTTATGGCTTTGCTTCAAGTGAGAAAAAATAGTGGCTCACCAAAAACAATTTGTCTCCATTTGCAAAATGATCAACATGTACTTCCATCTAACTGCAAAGCTAGGATGCCTGCTATTTGGGAGAGAATATTAACTCCTTTTATCCTCACAGTGAAAATTCGTATCCCACTTGGTTAAATGGTCTTTCCCATCCTGTTATTATTTATCAAGTTGAAGAACACGTACTGCCTCATTGACCATCATAATCTTCACTGCCCCCTCTCCCTCTCCCCTCACCCCACATACATTCCCAGCTATCATTGTTTTTGAGAATCTAGCAAACATGTTAGTTTGATTAACTGAACTCACACTTCTACCACAGGAGCAACTTCCTTAGATCTTTCCGTCACAATCTCAAACTCAGCCTCACCCATTTGCAACTTTCTATCCTTTCTGTCTCCCTCCTCTACATTCTCCCTCTCCCCCTGTCCCCTTGCTTCCTTCTGAAAGGAAAGGCTATGCCAGGCTCTGTGATGAAAACTGAGGTTTCAATAAAAATAAATTTATAATACCTGCATCTGACAGTATAATAGGTGAAGATCAACACAGACACCCGTGAGTGCAGTGCAGCAGAGACGGTGTGTAATGGGGCTCAGAAGGGTAGAAGCAGTGGAATCTTGGTAACCAGCTCTTAGAGAGAAAAACAATAGGCAGTGTTTACCAATTTCCAGGATGTGAAAAATCCCACCCTGAAAGATAACAAGCTACCAAAATCACCACATCATTGAATGTGGAGTTGGAAAGAAATGTGTATGTTTTGCTCTCATAAGCTCCTATAAGCTGCCTCCAGCACTCTTGGCTATAAGTGAGTAGTCATTCATGGGTGTTGGAGTGGGTTGTCACATTGGAGTTGGCATTGATTTATTTCCTCATGTCTCCTAAATTCTCAACTCCTTGATATTCCCACCCCACTCATGTTATTAAAAACACATCATCAGTGCGCTAGTTTAATATAGGCAGACTGAAAAAATAGGTATTACTAGGCTGAACTAGAAAACATGCATATAGATAGAGAGGTAAGATTAGATAGACAGTTAATAGAGAAATATATAGATATGGATATGGATATAAATATAGATACACTAGAGGCCTGGTGCACGAATTCTGCCTGGGTGGGGTTCCTCAGCCTGGCAGGTGATCGAGGGCCAATCAGGGTGGCTGACTGGCCGGGGGGAGGGAGGGCTGTAGGAAGTTGGCTGCCCATTGGGGGAAGGGACCGCAGGAGGTTGGCCAGCCACAGGAGGTTGGCTGGCCACAGAGGGTTGGCTATGGGAGCACACTGACCACAAGGGGGCAGCTCCTGCATTGAGCATCTGCCCCCTGGTGGTCAGTGCACATCATAGCAACTGGTCGAACAGTCTTAATGGTCGCTTAGGCTTTTATATAGATACTAGAGGCCCGGTGCACAAAAATTTGTAAATTTGTGCACTCGGGGGTAGGGGGTCTCTCAGCCAGGCCTGTGCCCTCTCGCAGTCTGGGATCCCTCGGGGGTGACCACTTGCTGGCTTAGGCCTGATGGCCTAAGCTGGCAATCAGACATCCCTGTGGCAGCCCGGCAGCCCTCGGGGGCTGTCCACTTGCCAGTGGGGAGCAGACCTAAGCTGCTTGAGGAGGCAGGAGAGGCTCCCACCACCACCGCTGTACTGGCAGCCATCAGCCTGGCTTGTGGCTGAGCAGAGCTCCCCACTGTGAGAGCGCACTGACCACCAGAGGGCAGCTCCTGCATTGAGCGACTGCCCCCTGGTGGTCAGTGTGTGTCATAGTGACCAGTCATTCCCAGTCTTTCTGCTGTTAGGGTCAGTTTGCATATTACCCTTACTATATAGGATAGAGGCCTGGTGCACGGGTGGGGGCCGGCTGGTTTGCCCTGAAGGGTGATCCGGATCAGGGTGGGGGTCCCGCTTGGGTGCCTGGCCAGCCTGCATGAGGAGATGATGGCTGTTTGCAGCTGGTCACACCCCCTCAGGGTGGGGTCCCCAATGGGGTGCCTGGCCAGCCTGGTTGAGGGGATGATGGCTGTTTGCAGCTGGTCACACCCCCTTCAGGGTGGGGGTCCCTACTGGGGTGCCTGGCCAGTCTGGGTGAGGGGCTGAGGGCCGTTTTCAGGCTGGCAGGTGACTGAAGCTCCCGGGCTCTGTTTTTTTGTTTGTTTGTTTGTTTGTTTGTTTTGTTTTTTTGTTTTTTTTATTCTGGGATTTATTTACCTTCTATAGCTGTCACTGGAGCTGAGAGTCAGCTCCAGCTTGAGGCTGGGGCTGCCCGAAAGCAGGTATCTGGGTTTGTTTAGCTTCGATAATTGAAACTCTGTTGCCATCACTGGCGCTCTAAGCTCTGAGCCCGCTGGCGGCTGAAAGCAGGTTTCTGGGTTTGTTTAGCTTCTATAATTGCAACATTGTTGCATCTGGAGCTCAGAGCTGGGCCGCAGCAGGCAGGGAACCTTGGCTTCCTCCATCACTGGAGCAAGCAAGCCTCATGTTCGCTTCAGCTGTGTGGCTGCCGGCCACCATCTTTGTTGGCAGTTAATTTGCATATCCTGCTGATTAGCCAATGGGAATCGTAACAGAGGTATGGTTAATTACCATGTTTGTCTATTATTAGATAGGATAGATATTCCCAAGGAGCAAAATAATTACAAGCATACCTAAACTATATCACTATATGAAATTAAAAAACTTCTTTTATATCTACTTATGAGTTCATATCAATTCACTCTATTTGGTCTATCCTTGCTGCTCTGTCATCCCTTCTTAACTTCCTGATTCTTTGTAATTGCTATTACAATGATTTACACTGTTTTGCCATCATCAGTTTCACTTCTGAGAAATTAATTCTTGCAAAATAATCCCACTTCCTTTTCTTCTGAGATCAAGTTTAAAACATATAAAGTTTTCTATTTTGGTGACTCAAAATGTTGCTAATGTGTCTTCAACTACCTGCTAAACTTTTTCATGGGTGCTCCTAATCTTTTTATTTCTGACTTATCTGAAGCCTTATTCCAGCATTTGTCAATGCAGTAGGTCCACAGTTACATCAGAGATCCGTCCCTACAGTGTGATGTAACGCGATTTTTGCAGTAAGTCGGAACCCACCTACATAAACACCTATGTCACTCACATGGAGCACATACACAGCAGTACTGACGTGAAACAGTAAAAAAAATTAAAAGAAAGATAAAAATTCCAGACCTTTACTTGTGGTAAATACAGTAGGTAATAAAAAACATAAAGAACATATGTACATACGTTGAAATGACAGAACTTTATTTTTTTATAAATAAATGGGAGATGGCAACGTAACCACCAAAGGACATAAGTCGAGTCCGACATAACCCGAGGACTGCCTGTATTCTCTCTTACATTTCATAACTACATGTTTATTAGTGATTTTCCCATACCTATAAACAAACTTGACCTTTTTATTCTATGAGAGATTTTCTCTAGATATAGTCTCAAACTACACTTTTAATTTTCTTCTTTCCTGCACTCTATGCTTCTTGGGAGAATTTTCTAAACTATTTTCCTCTCTTCCTCCTTTTAACTTTAGTCTCTTAGTTATAATCTTTTAGCTCCACTGTGATAATTCATTGCTTGAAAGTCCCACTGTGTGCCTAAAGAGGAACTCCTGAGACTGTTAGCAGAGTGTGTCTTGACTGACCTCTTTGAACTCTGTCCTCTTAAACTGTGTTCTATGCTACTATTTATGTTCCTCTATTTCTCTATTTTTCTGTCTCATTCCCAATCCCAAATCCATAAGCATTTCTTCATTTGGCTCCTTTTTATGGCAATAGCATCTATTCTATAACTCGAGCTAAGACAGTTAGATAAGCTCTGCATCTTCCTGAATAGTTAGCATTAGGCATTTAACTTTAGTCACTGTTTTGGGTGTGCAATGGAATCACATTGTGTTTCCACTGATGACTACTGATGTTGAGTACTTTTTCACACACTTCTTTGAAATTTTATTTAGAAATACATAATATTCTTCTTTGAATTGTCTCTTAAAGTTTGCCCATTTCTATTGCATGTTTGTTCTTTATGGATGTGTAGGAGTACTTGATATATGTTCTGGATGACAGTCTTTTGACAGATGCATATTTTACTTTCTAGTACCTTGCCTATTCACTTTTAATGGTGTCTTTTAAAAAGCTGATGTCTTAATTTTAATGAAGTCCAATTTATTTTATTTAAATCTAGGACAATTTTGCCAGTGTCCTGTAAAATAAACATATCTCAGTGTTATCTCTTATCTCAAAGTTAGCTTCGTATTTATTTTATGGAAGATTGAAAATGTTAGCATTTATATTTATGTCTTTGATGCACCACATATTAATTTTTGTATATAATGTGAGGTAATGGTTGATGTTTACTTTTCATCCATATGAAAATTAAATTATTCTGGCACCACATGTTCAAAATTTACTTTTATCTTTGAGTTTTGGTGGAGGTCACTGAGAGTTGACCTGTGAGCCAGACCCAAGATATCAGATGCTTCTTACCCCCGCCTTTGTCTTTGGAATGTATGTTCTAATTTCTGTTCCCACAGTGGGAACTGTTCCAAGGATGTAGCCTTCAGAAAGTAAGGTGTTGCATACATGACTAAACCCAGTTAAAGCCTATAGATAAATTTTTAACATTCTGGTGGATTAGTGGCATGATCTACTTATCTTGAGGCCACCAAAGGCAAGCCTCATATGTAAGTTCCCTTGTTTATTGCACCTGCCAGCTACCGATCTGGAATGGCCTGCCTCCTTCATCAATCTCTCCTTGCCTTCTGTGTACATGAGGCCACTTTTAGAAATAACAGTAGCTTGGTATGTTTTTAAAATAAAATAACAGTGGGTTAATTCCCAGTATTCCATTGATCTATTTTTTTATTCCTATGTTACTAATAAATTATTTTGACTCCTGAAGCATTACAAGAATCTTGAAATTAGATAGTGTAAATCCTCCAACTATATGCTTCTTTTTCAAGGTTAATTTGGGAATTCTAGGGCCTTGTCATGTCCATATAGATTTTAAAATAAACTTGTCAATTTCTATTAAAAACATCCTGCTGTAATTTTGAAAGAGATTGAGTTAAATCTTGAAATCAAATAGGAGAGAATTGACATCTTAACAATATGGAGTATTCCATTGCATTAACATGGGTTATCCCTCTATTTCTATCTACTTTAGTTTCTTTCAGAAATATTTTCTATTTCTCCAATGTATAATTTCTGTACATCTTTTATTATGATTATCCCTAAGTAATTTATGTTTTCTATATAATGTTTTAATATAATATTACAATTTTTATTACTAGCCTACAGAGATAAATTTATATTGATGAATGACTTTGTGTCTTGTGATTTTCCCAAATACACTTATTATGTTGTGAAAATATTTTGATACATTTATTAAGGTTTATCTTAAACATACATTTTATGTTGTTGTTTTTTTCCTTATCTGTATGCTTTATATTTATCTTGCTATAAATAAACCCTTTTTTACAATGTTTAAAAGGCATGATGACAGCAAATATCTTCACTGTGTCCCCAAATATGGGGAAACACATTCAATATTTTACCATTATATTATGTTGGCTGTAGGTGCTTTATAAAATTGAGGAAGTTTCTTTTTATTCCATATTTGCTAAGATCTTTTTTGTCATGAATGTGTGTTGACACTCTCAGTGATTTTTCTAAATATACTGAGATGTATATTTGTCTACTTACAAATATTAACTCAGCTTTACATTTCTGTGTAAACTTTTCCCCTTTTAATGTTCATTTTATTTGATACTATTTTGTTAAGTATTCTGCATTTAAATTAATGATAAATATTGGTGTTATAATTGTGTTCTTTTGTAATGTTCTTGTCTTGTTTTGGCATCAAAATTATTCAATTATTCTGTTCCCATAAAATGAGTTGGAAATGCTTCCTCCTCTTCTTTTTTTCTAAGATAGTTTATGGAGAGTTGGTATTATTTCATCTCTAAATATATAATACAAAATTTTGGTGACATCATCTGGGCTGAGAATTCTAAGATTATAATTGTGGGAAGCTTTTAAAATACAACCTCAGTTTCTTTTTATAAGAATTAAGCTCCTCACATTGTCTGTTTTGTGTGTCAGTTTGGAAATTAAGGCTTAGAGAGTTAACAGAGCACAACTCAATTTAAGAGAAACAGAATTTGAACATTTTGCAAATGAAGACAGTTTTAAGGTGTATTTAGATAGAGAGCCTTTATTGTGCAGAGAGAGGTGAACACAGATAATGCCAACTTTCCCAAGGGGAGAGGAAAGACATTTTATTGTGCTTCACATTATTACTCTTCATAGATGTTGCATATTTTACAAATTGAAAGCAAGACCTTCCACCAGCCAAAAGACTACAATTCACCTTATTGTACCATCACTTTGTTTCAGTGGTCTGGAACTAAACCTCTGATATCTTCGAGGTATGCCTATGTATAAAATTTACAATTCCCACAGGTAGTCAATCACCCAGGTGCTGCCTACTGCACATTGACCTCGATATGGATGTCACGAGGCATGCAAGCTGCCTGCTGAGGCTTTAGCTGAGTCTGACAAATGCACACCAAGCTAATGGTCCAGTGAGCATATGCGCATGGTTGAAACCCAGTCAAGTATCAGCACAGTTAAACAGAGTTGTGGGAAGGAAACTGATGTATCTGTAGCTCTTTCAATAGCCAAATCACTTGACCCTACTTGCCACTATTCACCTCTTTAACATGAACTCATTCTCCAACTAATACACTCATCTGAAAGAAGCACCTAATTATTTTAAGTTTATTGATACTTTAAAAAATATCATGTATAATATGAACATGATTGTTGGAAATATTTTGAGGAATACAAAAAGGCAATGAAGAAACCTACATTCAGAATTAACCCCAGAATATTTACTTAATAAAAGTATGTGTTTATAACAATAGGTAATAAGGCACAATTTAATAGGTTATGAATGTGGTCAGTGTATCCCAGGTTCATCCTTTCATTATTCCAAAAATAGTTTGTTTGTTTTTCTATATGTCAGAAGGATGGCCATTTCCAGCTTTTGAAAAGCATACTACAACTATTGACTATGCATGTTTCTGGAGTACAAGATAAAAAGATAACTTTGCACAGGGCAGGTTGAAGAACAATAATAGAAGAGGGAGAGAAAGAAAGAACAGTGTTTGAACCAATGAGGGAATAATAGAAAGTTTATTTTCAGAAGCAGCCTTTGAGCTTTGAGCGTTCCTCAGACATGCACCATATATGATCTAAGTCATCATTATGAAATTGTCAGCAAATCAAGAACATGGAATACTATATATGACAACTGACCTGGAGTCATCAAAGTATTCAATATTGTGATAATATAGAATGGTGGACAGTCTACTCTAGATTGCGAAGACTAAGAGAATACTACAGCCAAATTAAATGTGTGAATTTTTACAAGAAACCATAAGTATGCTTTTTAGTTAACTGAAGATGGAAATTAAATGGAATATTATAGGATAGAGTTGAATTAATGTTGATCTTTTTCTGAATGGTGGTAGACTTTTTTGAAGGGGAATATCCTTGATGTTGAGAGATGGATTCTTCAGTATTTTTATTTTTGAGATGCATGTTTGAAGTGATGCACGGATGTATCCTATACTCAAATGGTTTCAGTATATGGAGCATATGTAGAGAAATAAATGGAGTAGTTAATGCATATGAGGGCGTTTATTGCAATATTTTCTCACTTTTTATTGGTCTGAAAGTATTCTGAATGCATACATGACTGCATGCATACATAGCATAGCATGCATAGGATACATCATAGGCTTGTTATGAACACTAAACATGCTAGTCCATGTAAAGACTTACTTCTACATTTGATAAAATATTACTATTTGATACATGTTAATTAACAAGAAGTCATGGAGAACCTTGATAAGAAAATACTGAGATTAATCTTCCAATGGATCATCATTATAGTGAGGATGATGATGAATAACAAGAGTAATAATTTAGTCTAATCCTTCATTGAATGCTCACATCTTTCCAAAGCAATCCAGCCATATGGTTTTTCCACTTATGCATGAGTATCTCAAATAAGAGTACCTTTTTATTTTTAATTGTTACCCACACACAAATCCATTCTTTATGACGTTTTACATCTCTCTTCTTTCCTGAGGTTTATCAATAGCATTCTTCTCAATTGAGATTATTTTGTCCTCTGAATCTCTACAAACTAATTGATATCACGGATCTGAGCATTTAGATGGGCACATCTTGCTGGCCCTGCCTCAGACTGCTCCAAATACTCACCGCACTCAGTACAGTACCCATTTGTAGAAGGAAGCCAAATACAGTGTTAGAGCACAAAGAAAAATGCAGCTTAAGGAAAGAGGAATAATATATACTATGGCAGGAATTACCCTTTAAGATTGTGCCCAATTGTGAAAGTAAAGTTTTCCTAAAAAGTCTGAAATTTAAAGTGAGGAAAATCAGATGTCTTTAAAGATCCCTCTGATTGCACTATACAACCCAGAGCACAAAAAAAGGACTGAATTGCTCTGTGCACTTTAAATTCTAATATTCCCTGCCTACTTTCTAAGTGCACATATATATTCTGTAATAAAAATTGGCCCCAGAATAGGATTAATGTAGATGAGATTCCCTCAAACACAACACCAACCATGATCCCTTCAATTTAACTTTCTACTTTCATGGGATTTGCAAGGAGAGAAATTTAATTTTTCCTGAAGACAAATGTATTAATATTTAATAAAAACAAAGTAAGAAGACAATGTTAGTAAAAAATAAGAAATATGCATAAAGCCTTTCTGTATTTGAGTAAGATGACTGAACTGAGCAGCATGAAATAAGATGTGGGTGAGAAAACAAATTTTCAGGCACAAAATTTAGCTCAGGTCATTGAGCTAAAATGTTGAATGGATTTATGCTATGGAAATAGATAACAGATTTATTCTGAAAATGACTGCCCTTTCAGATATAGGTGAGTATAGATCTGATTGTCAGTGTCCTAGGAAATTGGCAACTATGGTTAGTACCAGTTACCCAACAGAGGTAAGTAAAGGCTGTAGACTATATAGTGGACAATTACTTCACTTGCCACCTCTGTTCCTTGCATTTTGACTCCTCTGATATTTTATATGGTTTACTTTTGGGTAGTTTCAAATTGGGTCTGGCCATTCAGATTATTCTAAACCTTTGCTATATTACTTAATTCAGAGATTGGCGTGCAAGACAAGTTAGTCCATCAAGATTTATCTCTGAGACGTGCATTAATTGGGTAGTTATATTCACCAGGACAGGCTAGGACAGTGGTCGGCAAACCGCAGCTAGCGAGCCACATGCGGCTCTTTGGTCCCTTGAGTGTGGCTCTTCCACAAAATACCATGTGCGGGCTCGCACGTACAGTGCGATTGAAACTTCATGGCTCATGCGCAGAAGTCGGTTTTCAGAAAGGAGATAGATGAAGCAAGTATACAAGACAAGTGTGGATGGGAGAGTTGGAAGGGGTCGACCAATCAAATTGAGGACGTTTTTAGCAAAGGCCAGCTTAGGTGTACCCTAATTAACAGCAATGTACCTACCTATATAGTTTAAGTTTAAAAAATTTGGCTCTCAAAAGAAATTTCAATCGGTGTACTGTTGATATTTGGCTCTATTGACTAATGAGTTTGCCAACCACTGGGCTAGGATATTTGGCAACAGATTGATCCTGGCATATCAGTAGCTTAACAAAATAACATATACTTATGGATCAAAAATTCCTGATTTGGGTTGGGCCACACTCTTGCTTGTGACTTCACCACATGAAATGTGGTCTTCCAGGTCACTGCTACCAGGGGAAAGAGGGCTAGAAGATAGAGACAATATTTCTAAGAGCCAGGCCTAAATGGTATCAAACCATTTCTTCCCACACCTCATTGGCTAGAGCTCAGTCACATGGCTCCAAGAATGTGAAAATGAGGCTAGAAAATGTTTTTCTGTGTACCTACCAGGGAGAATTGAGATGGTGAAAATGCCTTCATTTTAATGCTCTTTCTGTAGTGGTTAATAGTCCCATAAAATATGATCCTTGAGTAACTGGTGTATTTTTTTTCACTCAATATGAAAAAATAAAAAACCTTCATAAGAATGACAGCAGACAAGAATTGTCCTGGATTATATCTTTGGAGTCTTGCATATGATTTCATAAATACTCCCTCCATTTTTTCTAATTTCAGTTTAATCTAGATTTCTCCTTCTTATTACCAATGGTCATCACTAATTTAGAGCTTTTAGGCTACCTAGCCCAATGCTTCCTAACATAAGCTTCATCAATCAGTCAATCAATCAATACATCCACAGGAAAGAATTTATTAATTAACAATCACATCCTTAACACTATAATAGACCCAGTAAACTTCTACTTCTCTATCGAAATTTGTTCTAGTGTCACCTGCTGAATGAAGTGTCTTCATCCCATTCTTTACACAGCTCCCTCCATTCACATAATTGTCATGGGCAACATAGCATGGGAGATGAAAGCATAGGCCCTGAAGCTAGACTCCCTATATGTAAATGCTGGTCCTTCCAATTGTTATATTTGCAGCATTGGCATTGTGTTTAATTTCCCTGTGCCTCAGTTTCTCCAATTGTGACGTGGATATAGTATAAAGTTATTTTCGGCAACCAAAAAGTTAATATAAAGAAAGATGTATAACAGTGGCACACTTTAGCCAGGCAACAATAACCTTACATATTTTATTGCTGTCACTACTATTTTATTTGTATTAGAGAGTGAACTGCTCAAGAACAAAGACAATTGTCATTAACTGAAATTTTTTACAGTGTTCAGAACATGCTTAGTGCCTAGTGAGCTCCCATTAAATTTTAGTTGAAAGAATTGCATCAGTAGTAACCATAAAGGACAGCTAGCATTATTAAGCATTTACTATGTTCCAAGAACAGTTCTAAGTGGTGTGAAGATGTTAAATCATAATGAAAAAGAGAGGAAGTAGTGTATCATTCAGTGAAAATAACTTGCTACTGTAATAATAAAAAAAGACTTAATGGTTTAAAAATATAAATTTTATGTATCACAGGCCTAGAAAGAAGCCTATTCTATCATCCCGCTGGCCAAACTTTTTCCCATAATACAAACTCATCCCTCCCCCATAAAAGCAACCCAGGCCTCCTTTGTGATCATTGATAGAACTAAATACTCTGATAAACAGAAAATTTAAAAAATCTATTTGGGGGGTGACAAAAATAAAACTCAAACAAATAAAAAACGAAGACTGCTATTACTGGAGAAAGTTCCACTGAAGAACATGAATGTGCCCTCCAGCATGAGAAAAAGTTGGAGTGACGGAAAAAAGGGGAATGCATTCCAGGTGAAGTGACTGGCAAAAGTAAGGGTGTAGAGGAAGACTATTCAGGAAAATTTCCTATTAGATACAATAAAGTTGTGAAGATTCCAGCACAAATATGCTAGGCAACAAACATAGCAAGCACGTGCCATCACAAGCACGCAGCACTTGATGCATGTGTCCTTCTTTCTAAAGAACCCTTTTGACACAGAACTAAGCATATTGATAGCTGCAGGTAGAGTTGCAGATTGAGATTGACATCACTGCACCTGGTTGTCAGATAAATAGATTCTTTATATCTGAATCCACTTTCCCCCAAAAAATTATTATATGGTCTACTGATCTGGTTAGGATGATGTTTTGGGCAACATCTTCTGACTATTTCAGCCTGTTGCACAAATTGTGAATCCTGATTGTTTTCACACAGTTTAGTCATACCTCCTCACCCAGACTCTACTGTTTCTTTAAATAGAGACTTGAATCATTCCATAACCCTAATCACAGTACTGTAAGCACATTCGTTGTTTAAATAACATTTCTTATCTCTTGATTCATTTGACATTTTTATATATGTCTTGTACTAAAGTTCTTTTTATACTCTGTACATAGGCTTATAAACAGAAGCAATAACATAATCCCCTAATCGTATATATATATGTAATATATATATATATATATATTACATATATATATATATTTCTCTCTCTTCTTTCATATTTTCTACTAGATAGTGAAGAAGCTAAAAGCTAAGTTGTGACATTTCAAGTCATGGACCTTGTAATTCATCTAGTGAGATTTGGGGCACGGCCAACCATCAGTAAATGATATTTTTTACTTTGCCCTATTCATACAACCATCAGTAACGCACATTCTGTTGAATATGTTTGACTTTGATATGTTAATCTTTTGCTCTTCTGCCATATTTAAAGGTTGGGTGCCATGTTAACTTGTATGGCTGCCCAAGCTTGGCTTCAAATTCTAGTGCTTTCTCTCTTTAAGTTCTAAGGCATGTGGAGGAAGTGTAACAGCTTCCTGAGATTGTATCTGCCAAGTGAAGAGATTACATAAACCAAGAAATAGAAATGACATTTCATGTAAAACCCAATTCAGGTCCAATTGAGGTGTCTCCAAGAAGTACCTTTTAAAAATAAATTTCTAATCCATGTAAAATTTGTACCTTAAAGTGAGTGGTCATGGAGATGAATGGATGGTTCTCTCTACATGAGGAGATAACTTACATGAACTAAGCTTCACTCTTCATCTGAAATATGGTTTTTCAGAAGTTCAAAATAGATTGGTTCACATGATTCTACTCTTCAAAGAATTTCATCTTTCTTAGGCTTCTGAATTAAAAAAAAAAAATCAGTCTTTATTTCCTCTGCTGAACCAAAGAGGTCTGACTGATGACATCTGAATTGGATTTGGGAGCCTGATGTTAAAAATGTATGATGTAGAGTGGATGTGCATTTTATCTTCACTAATGCAGGCAAAAACAGTTCAAAGGAGGGGACAGCAAACTGACTAATTGAGGCAACCTTGTTCTAAGAAACAAGATTTGACTCCTGGCCTAAATAGATGGGGCTAATGAGAAGCCTATAAATGCAGGGCATCTTGTGGGAGCCAGGAGATATTGTTGTATTTTTTGTCTTCCTTGCATCAGAATTCAAGGTTATAGAATTAAACCAATGGATAAGTCAGAGAAAGAACAGGATAAGAATGAAGACTTTTCAGAGAAAAAGGAAATATGGTAAGGGGTTACTGAAGCTGGGCTTCTATCATGCAGATTCTCTCTCTCTCTCTCTCTCTCTCTCTCTCTCTCTCTCTCTCTCTCTCTCTCTCTCTCCTCTCTCTCGATTTCCATTGGCATGGTATCCTTTAACCTTCAATTTATGACTATTTCTGGGTCCAACCATTTGTACACAGAATAGCAGGGTTAGTTTCTTCGCTCAGTACATGCAGAAATAATAACTGCTCACTACCTCGCCCATAAGGAACATGTCAAGGATGCTTTCTCCAGGCAACAAGTTCTCCAATTTTGTAAATCAATTATCTAACACTCAGACTTCAAGGATCAGGGTCAGTGATGAGGATGCTGATCAACTGATCAATCCATCAATAGACAGATAATGCTACTGCTGATGATGACAATTATGGTAATCAGCCATAATCAGCATGATAGTGATAAGGAAGGAATTATTAACATTCGAATTTTACATTATCTCACTCAGGTTCTGATTCAAGTAAATGTCATATAACTTATGTAATCTTCACAATAATACTTTAAAATAAATATTATTATTATCTCATATTCTAAAGAAAGGAAACTGAGTCAAAGAAAGGTTAAATAATTTGTCTTACTACACAGCGTTGGTAGAGATCAAGGAAAACATAGTAGTAATAATTTTTAAAAAAAAAAAAAACTCTCTAAATTGTAATAGCTGAGATGTTGGGGAAGAAAACAGCAGCAGAAAGGCTGGTGAATTTCTGTAGATCCCTCCACCCCCCAGAGTAGCACACAACTTCCCAGGGAATTTTTTATGGGAGACAGACCATTTCAAACCCATGTCTAACAGAGGGATGGAGTTCTCAGGCACTCTGGTGCCTAAGGCTAATTCTGCCTCTTTTCTTAATGTTACCTACTATTCAATACAGAATGTAATTTGCACTAACTACAAAATGAAGGATGCAGGGAGTTAAAAGAGTCAGTTCTCCCTTGACTACATTAGGTACATGTTATGCAAAGAAGCGAGGTCCGTCTGAGAAAACCTCAGCATATTGGTCGCCCATTCCACTGAAATAACTTGGGGGGCTGGGTGTGAAGATATGGTTTATTAGAAGTTAGGTACACACTGGTGGTGGCCGGTCAGTGAAGTTTCCTGCAACACTGGCTTTCTCAATTCAGGGTCCAGGAAACAAAGCAAATAGAACATGTGGGAGGGAGACGTGCTGTCGGGCAAGCTGTGTGATATCAGAACGCTAGCTGTTTCTCTACAGTTGTTTGCAAGTCGGGATCATATCTAGAAGCAGTTTGCCTCTGGCTTCCTCAGACAGAGGAGATGGCCAGGCTCCCAATGCCTTACAGATGGCCTTCATCATATTCCCACAGGGTGGGAGGGGGAGTTGGAGCTTGGGAAGGGTCCCCTGTTCTGACACACCACACAGTATGCATCTAAATCCCAGTAAATGTGAAGGAATGACTTAGACACTCTGCCCAACTACCTCATTCCATTTTTTTCACTGACTCATTTAATGACCCTGCATGCAATCATGCAGGCGATTATGTGTTATACCTTATATGTGGGCGCTGCTCCTTTAAGAACAGAGAACCTAGAAGCAGCACTCCTCAGGTTACTGTTTCCTCCAAATGTGATTCCAAAATCACATGCAAATTACTTTTTTCAATGTATCTTCTTTCCCGCTATTTTCTTGCTCCTGTAAATGGGCATGTTAGCGGTTAGGCTTTATCTCATAGGTATAAATATAACACCTCGACATTAATATAGATTACATGTTAATGTGAGATCTGGCAAGAATGGTGCCATCCAATAAATCTGAGGAGAAGAGTGAAATCTCTCTCCATCTACCAGCATTGGCAATTAGGTTTGATTGAAAAATGAGTTGGTTTCACCGGCACTAGAAGCAGCCGATCTCAAGTATTCATATATCACTAAATAGCTAATAACAGACATTGTATATATCATTAAATAATCATAACAATTATTCTTCCTCAGTAGGACTAGAGTACCTGTGTGCTGCAGCTGAGTAAATCATGCTTGATGGTTTCCTGTTTTACTCTAAAAATCAAGGGCTGTAAATAACGTGAGCTGTTAGCTGTCACACAACTCATATCATTAGTAGAAAGAATATTTATGGGACCCTAAGCAAACCTATTACTACAGAAAAAGGATGAAAGGAAGACAGCAAAGGCATGGCTAGAAATATTAGTAGGAGAAATAGCTAGTAATACAGGAGATGAAATGTAATTATGTAATGTAACCCACCCGATTCTGTACAAGCATTCTTCTAATCAGCTAATAAGTTACTGTTGAGAAGTTGGCTTATACTTGGCTATTCACTTGGGTGGAAAAATATGTCCTGAGTTCTGTTATCAGTTTCTGGACTGATGTACAAAAGTCTGTTTATCTCAGGTGAAGAATAAAATATTTAGTCAAGTGTTAACAGTTCTGTGAAATTGTATTTAGATACAACTTTTACTTTTTAAATTTTTTGTTTTCTGCCATTCATATTACATATCATGCACCTGCATGTGTCTTATATTGCAAGATGATTTTTGACGCTATGGAAATCATGCCTGTGTGATAGAGAGCTTAAAGGAGTAGTACCAAAGGGGCTAGCTCAATCATTTTCAGAAACTTTCCTTGTATGAAGAAACTTCTATGTACATGTAATTGTTCAAAAAATAAACTAAAGGAGACTGAAAATATAGTAGATAAATGGGCACATTACCAATCTAGTAAGATTCAAATTATGGTTTTCTCTCCTAATAATGTCTTAATTTATTATTCTTGACCAATGTGCCCTCTATAACAGCTAAAATATTGGAAGGAAATCATAGATGATAGATAGATAGATAGATAGATAGATAGATAGATAGATAGATAGATAGATAGGAAGTATTTGAATGTATTGAGAGCATATAAGGCAGTGAGAAGTAATGGAGCCAAGATATATGAGAGAAAATCCAATGGTATTAGCCAGGGAGTTGGGGCTGCTGAATTCCAGTTCCTAACTCAGTGGCTGAGAAGCTGGATCGAACTTCTGATATGTTTGTGGGGTTGGTGGCACGCCAAAAGGAAAGCCCAGTACCACATATTTTTGTTATTTATCAAAATAAAAGAAAGGCTGTCCTGGCTGGTGTAGATCGGTTAGTTGGATGATTTCCTGTGCACCAAAAGGTATCAGCTGGAGAGAGATTCTGCTTCTCACTCCCCATTGGTCACACCCCTCTGTAACCAAGGACCAGCCCTCTGTACCTAAGGACCAGCCCTCTGTAACCAAGGACCAGCCCTCTGTACCTAAGGACCAGCCCTCTGTAACCAAGGACCAGCTCTCTGTAACTAAGGACTAGCCCTCTGTAACTAAGGACCAGCCCTCTGTAACTAAGGACCAGCCCTCTGTAACTAAAGACCACCCCTCTGTAACTAAGGACCAGCCCTCTGTAACTAAGGACCAGCCCTCTGTAACTAAGGACCAGAGCTAAACGTGGGGGCAATCCTTGTTTGATGTGCAATTTGAAGGGTGCAATGGCTCCCTAACAAAATCCCAAAGGTTTATTTATTTTTTAAATGTACTGCCTAGCACGGCATGCCATTGCCTTTCCCATAAAATGCTACAAATATAAAAGGGAAAACACACACAGAAAAACAAAAACAACAACAAACATCCAGGGGAGATATTTGGAGTACACAAGATGTAACCTCAGGAAGAATCATCCTTTCTTAAAGCAGAACTCTGCTCGTTTCTCTTCTCTGGGGAAATAGTGAATCATGTGCAAGAGTTCAGGGGTAATTAAGAATAATGGCAGTGCCAACCCCAGAACAAGTGATAAATCTTGGTTTGTTTATGAGTTAGAAATGTTATTAGTGCTTAGTCAAAAGACTACTTCTGAGTTGTAGCTAAAATGTGCTAGGGTAATTCTTTAGCTTCAGAAATGGAGAGACAGACTTGCAAAATATGTTCAGAGATTTCCTTCCAGGAGGTATAAAGTAAACTTTGATATTCAACTGATTATTTTAAAGCAATTACAGGTTTTTCTACAGAATTTAATATACTATTAGATATGCTTATATTCTAGATGCCTAATGTCTGTACTGATGATACAGTCTGCACTGCAGGTCCTCATGGGGAGGTGGATTAATGACACTTACTTCTACATAATTACAGAAATGTGATCAATACAAAAATAACAGTCTACACAAAGAGTATGGGAGAACAGAAGTTACAATGCTTGAATGGGTCCTTCTAAGAAAGGAAATGCTATGTCCTCAGCCCTAGAGATTCTGACTTGATTGTCTTGTGGTGAGACCTGGCTTAGGCATTTGTTTCTGAAGTTTCAATAATGGTGTCCATGCACAGCCAAGATGGGGAACCACCGTCTCCTGCTGAGCTTCCTTATTCTTGGCAGTAACAGCTTTATGATCCCTCCTGGGGAAAGGGCAACATTTTCATATTCAGGTTTCAGGATGTATTCATGTTAGTACAGTAGGCACAACACCCCTATGCACTGCCAATGCAAGGAGCTGCCCAGCTGGCAGAGGGAGGGAGGGAAGGGGACTAAACGTAGTTGAGTATATTCAGAAACCAGGGCTTT
This sequence comes from Myotis myotis, assembly GCF_014108235.1. Classification (NCBI taxonomy): domain Eukaryota; kingdom Metazoa; phylum Chordata; class Mammalia; order Chiroptera; family Vespertilionidae; genus Myotis; species Myotis myotis. The sequence goes on from NW_023416319.1 coordinate 12,539,867, forward strand.
CTCATTGGCAATCTCAATTCCTCAATCAGGACTGGGCACTGCTGACCTAATAAAATTAACAAGTACAGAAAATGTTGGAAAAAATAGCTTAGGGCAGTGGTTTTCAAACTTAGATGGGTTTAAGGAGCACCTGGGTGCTTGTGTTTCACCAACTAGACAACTGAGACTTGATAGTAGTTTTGGTTTATCCATGAAGCATCTAAGAAACAGTCATTATTTCTGCTGTAGGAAGTCAACCCCTCTCCCCACCCCAGGAGCACCCATCCTTGGATATGTATATCTAATGCGTGTGGTGGGTGGAAGTGAATGTAGGAATCCCTCCTAGAACCCGGCAGGTACTAGAATTAAAATAACCAGCAACTGGTGGCTTTGGGTTATTTTTCTCCTTGATTTTGTACCCCATGAAATAGGGAATTACCAATCAAAGACCTTGAAGTTTCTGTTATTTTTTAGGGAAGTTTTGGTAAGTGAATGTGCTTGAGGTGAAAGTCTCCATCTGCTTTATCCCCTTGAACTTACTTTGGGGACTGGTAAGATAAAATTCATTAGGTGGGACAAAAAGACTCTGCTGGGATACTTTGTATGCTTGCCTAGCTTTCCTCTGAAACTTTCTGGAAGATTTCTAGCCACTAATGCATTACCATAAAATCTGTCATGTAAATTTAATTTGCTAAAAAGCTTATAAGTAAATAACCAAAACCATCCTCTAATCAATGTGTTAAGCTGGCATAATTATGTGATGCTATTCTGGAAGACAGTGCCTTTGACATCCTGCCCTGCAACCACCTCCACACCATCCTCCCTTCTGTCTGAGGCTTCAATTTATAAAAATGTGTCTTTTACATATGAGGGCTGAGAGACCATTGATCATGCTGCCTTTGAAGGCCCTGACCTCCAAAGGTCAGGGCTGACATTTTAATTTAACACCTGGACATCCATATTCATCTCTGTTCCTTTGATATCACCAGCATGGCCTTCCTGGGAAAGCAGGACTTCTAATAGCTAAGTCCTTAAGTTGCAAATGACATCTAGGGTTCTTTTAGTATAATGGGGCTTGAGGTCCCATGTCTTCCCCAGCTTATGAGGGAGAATGTCACATTTCACATTTAACATACTGGAGGTTACAATACACAAATGACTGAGGGAGGGAGATGATAAGGAGAGAGAGAGAGAGAGAGAGAGAGAGAGAGAGAGAGAGAGAGAGAGAGAGAGAGAGAGAGAGATCATAGATAGATAGATAGAAGATGAAGGAGGAGGGGGAAGGGAAAGAGGAAAGAGGTGGTTTACATTCATAGAATACAAAAATGTGAGAGGGGATGTATATGATTTAAAAGTGATCTGACAATGAAGCCGGGTATATTCCCATTCACAAAAGTGTAAATTTCTGTGTATAGTGATTTCTATATGGATAAATAATGAGAAAATTGAGATCAGAATCAAATCACAGAAGCAGAAATTGGTCATTGCTAAACCTAGTGATGTATTTGATTGACGTCCAGAGTAAGTTGTCTCTAGAAGCTCCTGAGATATATTCTTACAGAAGTATTATTGGATTAGTTCAGAAACTGCCACCAGTGGAGAGAGGGGGTTGTATTAACTAACCTCTCAGTGCTGCTAAATGACTAAGTCCTAGTTCTGGGTCTTTGACCCAGCTTTAAATGCAGAGAATGACATAATGTCATTTCTAGAAAAATGCCTTGGGACAAACAGTATCAGGTTTATATTCATTGGGTGACAGATTGATATATATATAATTATGCAACTCCAAAAATGTTTTTGTATGGGGCCATGATTATAGTGTCTATAATGTTAGTGTTTTAGTCTCCTATTGGCAGCAGGAGATATGGAAAGTTAGTGAAGAGAGGCTGTTTCAAATGAACCACGAACTTCTAAGAAAGAGGTAGAAGAAGACCACTGAGTAATAACAGATATAGAAGGAGGGGAGTTAGAAAGCAAATGTAGGACTCCCCTGGCTGTGTGAAGAAGGCATACTGGCAATATAACAATTCTGGTTATAACAATTCAGTCCTTCCAAGACTGAAAAGGAAGAGGGATGGTGGTGGTGACCAAGATCATTAGCAGCCCTGACCATATCTCAAACTAAAGAGTTTTCAGTTGTTGGTCTGCTTACTGTCTCTAGCCAAAGACCTAAGGCATTTCCTTGTTTACTTAGCAATAGCAGGGACAACAAGAATACACATATCCACCACAGTCATTTACTACATACACAGTGTGTGCCAGTAATTTCTTTATAAGCACATTATTTAGCTCTCACAGTGATCCTGGGAGGTACTATAACCAATTTTGTTAATGGGAGGAAAAATTGAGCCTTAGAAAAGGTAATGATTTGCCTAAAATTTCACCACTAATGTCTGTAGGTGGTGGTGTTTGAATCCAGATGTATATTGACAGAAATGTCTTACTTATTGGACTGTATAATTAAGATATTGTTATTATTAGGCTACTTTGAGGCAATTGAAATCAAAGATGCACTTTCTCCTACTTAGAGTGAGTGCTTTTGGTGGAAAAGAGAGGGGGCAGGCATTACTGGGCTATATTTTATCCTGACAAGGAGGGCCTTCAGCAGAGTCCAATCAAATGGGAGTGCCCAGCCAGGCTGGTGTGGGTCAGTGGTGGAGGGTCGACCCATGCACCAAGAGGTCACTGGTTCCATTCCTGGTCAGGGCACATGCTCACTTTAGGGAGGCGTGCAGGAGGTGGCAGATCTATGTTTCTCTCTCATCAGTGTCTCTATCTCTCTCTCTCCCTCTCCCCCCCCCATTCCCCTCGTCTCTAATATATGATGGAAGTAGGTAGGGTTTCAACTTCACTCTTTCGTGTACGGCTAGTCAGATGTACCAGTACTGTACCTTGAAAAGACTGTTCTTTCTCCATTGAATTATTTTGGCCCCTTGTCAAAATCAATTGACTATAAATGTGAGGGTTTTTTGTTTGTTTGTTTTTTTATTATTCTTAGTTAAGGTATTACAAATGTGTCCTCATCCCCCCCATTAATCCCTAACCTCCCCCCCCCACCCCCCGCCCCACACACTCATGCTCCCATCCCCCTATTGTCCATGTCCATTGGTTTGGCTTATATACATGTATACAAGTCCTTCGGTTGATCTCTTCCCCTTACCCCCGCCCTCCCCTACTTTCCTTCTGGGGATTGATAGCCTGATCGCTGTTTCTCAGTCTTTGGATCTGTCCCTTTTCATCAGTCTATGTTGTTCTCTATAATCCACAAATGAGTGAGATCATGTGGTATTTATCTTTCTCTGACTGGCTTATTTCACTTAGCATAATGCTCTCCAGTTCCATCCATGCTGTTGCAAAAGGCAAGAGTTCCTTTTTTTTTTTTTTTACCGCAGCATAGTATTCCATTGTGTAGATGTACCACAGTTTTCTAATCCACTCATCTGCTGATGGGCACTTACGGCTGTTTCCAAATCTTAGCTATGGTGAATTGTGCTGCTATGAACATAGGGGTGCATATATCCTTTCTGATTGGCATTTCTGGTTTCTTGGGATGTGTTCCTGGAAGTGGGATCACTGGGTCAAATGGGAGTTCCATTTTTAGTTTTTTGAGGTAGCTCCATACTGTTCTCCACAGTGGCTGCACCAGTCTGCATTCCCACCAGCAGTGCAGAAGGGTTCCTTTTTCTCCACATCCTCTCCAACATATAAATGTGAGTTTTATTTTTGGACTTTCACTACTATTTCCTTGGTCTATATGTTTACCTGTAGGCCAGTACCATACTGTTTTGGCTTATATGTTTGTAGTAAGTTTTGAAATGGGGGATGTGAGTCTTCTGAGTCTTCCAACTCTTTTCTTCTTTTCCATGATGGTTTTAGCTCTTCTGGGTCTCTTGAATTTCCATATGAATTTTAAGATCATCAGCTTGTCAATTTCTTTAAAGACACCAGCTGGAATTTTGGCAGGGGTTGCATTGAATCTGTAGGCCAGTTTAGGGAATATTGCCATCTTAACAATATTAAGACTTGGGCTTTTGTATTAGTTTCCCAGGGCTGCTGTAACAAATGGCCACAAACTGTGTGGCTTAAAACAATAGACATTTAGTCTCTTATGGTTTTGGAGTCTAGGAGTCCAAAATGTAAACAGAACCACTCTCTCCCCATCCATTCCAGGGAAGAACTCAGTCCTTGTCTCTTTCATCATCTGGTGGCCCAGGCATCTGCAGTTTATGGCTGCATCCCTCCAGTCTCTGCCTCTGTGGTCAATCACCTCCACTTCTTTCCAACTTCCTGCCTCTCCCTTATAAGGACACATTTGATTGCAGTAATCCTACCTGGATAATCCAGGGTACACTGCTCTCAAGAGCCTTAACATAAGAGGTAATGTTCAAAGGTTCTGGGGATTAGGAAGGAAATATATTTTTAGGGGGCCATTGTTCATCCTACCACAGATTATTTTTCCATTTATTCATTTCTTTAATTTCTTTTAACTACAGGTATTTTTTTAAAAAATTGATTTCAGAGAGGAAGGGGGAGGGAAAGGGAGATAGAAACATCGATGATGAGAGGGAGTCATTGATCAGCTGCCTCCTGCATGCCCCTCACTGGGGATGGGGCCCGCAGCTTGAGCGTGTGCTCTGACTGGGAATTGAACCATGACCTCCTGGTTCATGGGTAGTCGCTCAACCAATGAGCCACACACCAGGCTACAAGTGTTCTTTTTCCCCCCACAGAGTATAGGTTTTGTATTTCTTTGGTTAAATTTACACCCAAGTATTTTTTTATGCTATTAGAAATTCAGATTTTTTCTTAATGTAAATTTTGAATTATTGATTACATGGGTATAGACATAGAATTAATTATTGATTTTATAGTCTACAGCTTTGCTGAGTTTGTTTATTATTTCTCATGGTTTTATTAATGAATCCCTTGGGATTTTCTATATGCAAGATCATGCCATTGCAAATAAAGATAATTTTCCTTCTTCCTTAAAAAAATAAAAATTAAAATTAAAAATAAAAATAAAAATATATTTTAGAAAAATGTGAGTTCCCATACAATTAAAAAAACATTACCAAAGTGAACTCTGGCTTTGAAACTTAGAAATATGCTTTTGATAAGCAAATATAGGAGAGTAAGGGCAAAAAGAAGTCAGGGTTTTGAAGCAGAAAGAAAAAGGTTTAGAAAGAAAACTCTATTCAAGTCATCAACTTCCCCTTAAGGTCAAAAACCAGTATGCTAAAATACTATTAAATTACAAATCACTTCCAACCATCATCTCTTTTCTTGATTTTGTCAGGTCTCTGCCTGGGGTCTCTCTTTTTGATCACTGTTGTGTTAATGACTGTGAAAGAATGGATAAGCTATGATACCTACAGGTCTAAAGGGGGGTGGTGGGGAGAGAATGTATGTTGGATACATCATCAAAGAAGTCAGTATGCTACAGAAACTTTATCTTTAGCTGAAGGCAAGGAAATCTGTCAAGTAAGTAAACACAAGCCCATGAACCTTTCTTCAAAGGCAAAAGACTAAAAGAAAGAATTATGGGAGCCAAGTCCCTCTTCAATGTGTGTTGGGCTACCTCATTGAGATCAAAGTTCTAATTCCCAAAAATAATGCTTCAAGGTGAATTAAGCTCTCATTTACATAATGCATCAAGGTCAGAATACAATGTTTTAAGCCACTTAATGAAACAAACACATGACTAGTATCTGAATCTCATCAAAGATAGAGACTTTAGTCAGAACATGGATGCCTCAGTCAAGGAAAGTATATAAGACATTTCTGAACTTCTGTACAGCAAGTACATACAGAGCAAGCATTTATAACTAAGTGATTAGAGGGAAGTATGGAAGGAAAAGAACAGAAGGAGAAGGGGAAATAAACAGTCTTAAGTGTCACGATTTATAAGCATGCCCTGTAACTCTATATCAATCATTATGTATCAGAATTGTGATGTATTAAACAGTAATACCTTGGGCAGAGCATATCATCCTTGGGTCTATGAGGTTAGTTCTATAAGGGATTTCAGTAATTATCAACGCTCTAATATTTACAGTAAAATAATTGAGGGTCAGGGAAATTTATTAATTACGGTTACAATGGCAGATTTCCTGACATTCTTGTAAGCGACTATTTGGACTCTCCATTAATTTGAGCCCAAAGCCAAGGCCAATAAAAGTTTAGTTTTATTTGCATTTCTTCCTTTTCTATTCATATTATATATTATCTAATTTTATTTGCATTTGCTTAATATCAATTGAGCATCTTTTGAATGCCAAGTACTATGCTAGGGACTAGGATTCAGTAATGGATTAAGCAAGTGTAGTTTTCTGCTGTCAATGAATTTACAGTCTAATGAAAGACAAATATTACATAAGTATTTATAAGTATAAATAGTGTGTGGAAACATGAAGTTTAATAGGATCCTTGTCAGAGCAGGCTTTTATGAAACAAAACCCTCTAGGACAGTGGTTCTCAACCTTCTGGCCCTTTAAATACAGTTCCTCATGTTGTGACCCAACCATAACATTATTTTCGTTGCTACTTCATAACTGTAATGTTGCTACTGTTATGAATCGTAATGTAAATATCTGATATGCAGGATGGTCTTAAGTGACCCCTGTGAAAGGGTCTTTCAACCGCCAAAGGGGTCATAACCCACATGTTAGAACCGCTGCTCTAGGAGATTGTTAGGAAAGTGTTGCAGCGAGAATCTGGGGCTTGAATGGTTCAAGAGTCTTCACATCTTATACCTGATATGTGAATGTAAAGGATCTTAGGCTTTTATCAGGTTTTAATCATTTTAAAGTTACATGACAATGAAAAAATTACACCTTGTGAGTACATTGAGTCCACCTAGATAATCCAAAATCTTCTCCCCATCTCAAGTTTACCTGATTGGCAGCCTTTATTCTATTCGCAACCTTAATTTCTTTCTGCCATTCACAAGTTCAAGGGACTAGGACCTGGACACCTTTGACAGGCCCTTATTCTGCCCATCTATCTAGAGATACTCTAGTCATAAGTTTTCATGTCCTGGGAAACCCCTAGTTCTGAAGACATAAAACACAAAATAGCTCCCTGAATTGCTTAAAGTGCCTGGCCACTAAAATACTATGAGGCAGCATTTCTTTTCCCCTTATCTACCCACATCCCCTGTTCAGTGAAGTCTAGCCACGGTGAATAAATAGAATTCACAACTCTGCTGACTATTCTGTCAACAGCAATACCCTAGGTCCCTGATATGGCAGGTCTCATAGCTCTTCCAGAAGAGCAAGCTTTGCCAGAAACACCAGCAACACCTGACCGATGTCTGTTTGCCCATCCTTCCTAGACATGCTTTAATCTTGCTGTTCCCAAACAAATCATGGAAGAATCATTAGTGTTTCTCAGTGTGTTTCAAAGTGTGCTCTGTGGTCCATCTGCATAATAGTCACTTGAAGAATTATTTTATAATTCCTGCTACTCTTCTATCCAAGACTGGTTTCAGTTAAAGCCTCAGGATCTTTTTTAAAAATTAGCATCCTAGATGATTTGTATTCCATCATTCCAGAGCCCCACATTGCAAAACACTTGGCAAATGTAGATAAAGTTGCCCAAGAATACAGACACTACACTGTATTATACTTTGTGTTAGTGTGTATGTGGGTGTAGGAGTGGGAGGGGCAATACAGATACAGAAACAAAGACACAGAAGAGAGAGGGGTGGTGGCAACTATCAATGTAAGCATGCGTAAATTATAAAGGTACCTTACATTTAATCAAATTAATGCTTTTCCTAAATCTTGTTCATTTTACTTTATATTGTATAATATACCTTATACCTTATATTTTCAGTTCATTATAGTTACTTCACATCTTGTTTTCAATATGTATTTTGAAAGTGGCATATGTTATGATTTTTTATTGTCATTTGAATCTGAACAAGAATGTCATTATTAGTAAAAACCCATAACTACCATTTTCTTCACCATCATTTAATGGTGAGAGTTGGGGAAAATCACATCATCTTTCCTCCTGACTCCATGCTGCAGTGAAAATATTTCAAGGATTGTAGAAGCCTTGTTGCAATGTAAAACTATAGAAAGAATAGGGAATCAAAGGTAGCAGAGCAGATTTTTCTCTTTCCTCTTCATCCCTGAGGTCTGAGTCAGCTGAACTGAGAATTTAATACAAAAAGACATGATTTACAGCCACATGTACAACACCAACACCCTTCACACAGCAGAACTCCTACCCTAGAAACCCTTTGCTGCATATTCATGGAGCAAATCAAGTCCCAGGGCTGTAAGCCTTCTGTAAATACTGAGAATTATATTCCCCTGGAGGAGGCTGGCAAACAGATAGTAAGCTCCTGGGAAAGCCAATCTTCCTGCCTTTTGGAGAGATGGATGTTTCCGGATCACTTAGAACTTTTTGTTCCAAGGTGGTGTAACGCTTGAGATGGGCAAGGGCACCCTCACCACAGACTCCTACAGAGTCACTAACCCCACTGAACAGTAGGCCCTCTGAGGATCAAAACGCCCATATCTCTCCAAGTTTGGCATCACATCATCTTAAAGTTGCCCTATCTATTCAACACTGTCCATCCCAGGCGTACCATGTCTAATACTTTTCATGACTTCCTCTAATCTTGAAAACCTACAATTTAATTGTGTGTGTGTGTGTGTGTGTGTGTGTGTGTGTACAGAGAGAGTGTATATTCTTATGATATGCCAGGAGAGTCTGTGTGAATAATCTTTTTATAGTTTCATTTAATATTTTAATATTCTTAATAATCCCATGAAGAAGGTTATAGTAGTATCCCCATTTTAAACATATGGATTGCTCTTTTTACCTGCTACTTAATTGTAGTGGGGGGTTGTCAAAACAGACAATGACTTAATGGTAGAATAACCATAATTTATTACTTGTAAGTTAAGTAAGGGGGTTTTAATAATTATGCTTGAACAAAAGGAATACACTGGGACTGTCCTAGGCAAAACAGGACATGTGTATATGGCTTAGTGTTTCTCTACTCTCACTGAAGCATAGTTGTTTTGGTCCAAGCTCCTCTCTGGGGACTAAATGGGTTGTCTGGTTTCACCAAAATGGAGAGAAGAGCTGCCTCTCAAAGTGCTACCTAATGATGCTAAGGAGTGATCCCAGAAGACTCAGGTTGGAATGAAAGGCTTTCCCTAATGGTTCAGAGGATATGTGTTGCCATAGTGGTTCATAAAAGTCACTAAAATTGCATTGGGCTACTATTTTGGTAAATTCCCCTAAAACTATGCCTTATGATTGCACAAAAGGAACAAAGGCTTTCTCTAAAGTCTTTCCAGCAGAAGACTTTCTCTGCTAGAGAGAACAGCCAAGGTTCTTACATTTCTTTCTCTGGGAGGTTAATGTTTTTCACACACACACACACACACACACACACACACCACACACACACGTTTGCACATAACACCAACACCACCAGTACCAACATACCAGCCAGCATCAATACAAAAAAGAGAATTGTTGTTACCCATGGAACCTTAGGGACTCAGAATGCTAGAAGGAGGTTCTGTCTCTTTCAAATTCACATTTTTCTTGAGAAATTTTCAATTAATTTCTAGAAGGAGACCTCAAAATATGGACAGCATTCTTCCAGACTCTTCCATTGCAGGTCTTTTATTAAAAGATGTATCTGGATTTCTCTTTTCTTTCTTTACATTCTACTTTTTCCCCTTCTCATTCTGAACATATTGTTTTGTTAATGAAATAAAGACTCTTGCCAATAATCCAGAAAGTGGGTAATAATATTACACCCATTTTAAATAGACTCAAAGATATGAAGTCACTTGCTCAAAGGTAATTTAGACTGGGATGAAGGTGGGGTTCATACCAGGTCTGTCTGGCTTCAGAATCATAGTGTTCACCATTGAGATACAACTGACCACTCTGATGAAAAGGCCACAGTTTTAAAATGGGCAACCCCTCAGAATGGAAGCTTTCCCTCCCTATCCTGTTTCAGTGACACTGAGAAAACAAGGGATCTTATAAGGACTGGCTGAAAAGTAGATGTTCTAGACGAGGCCTTTGAAGGACCCAGCTTCATTCTGGGACTTGGAGATATGTAGGTCAAGGCGAGTGTGGGTTACCCAACTCAAAACAATGGATGTGGCAATAATCAATTCTTTTCAGGGTGGATTGTGCAGTGTTTAAAACAGGGTTCAGGGAAATATGTATTATTTAGCAAAGCATCATCACAGCTTTAGAGAAAAATGACCCATCACTTGTCTTTAATTCCAGGGTTGTTGTTTTTTTCTTCTGGTCCCTAATTTGGACCCCGGGTATGCTGCCTAATTGTATAAATGAGATTAATGATTTCATACCAGCAGAGAACATAAAGTACTAAAGTCTAGCAATATGACACATCATTGTAGGAGTAAATGGTGAGGTATTTAGCATTTACAGAGGGCTTTGTTTGCAGTGTGCCTGTTCGGATTGCATATTCAGATACACATTATAACTCTAATGATCACTTTGTGCCTTTCTATTTGTTATGCTTGTATGTATTTGCAGCATTTAACATTTCTAATATTAAGTAAAATTAATGCTCCTGAAAGCCTGCAGCTGCCTGCCCTGTGTGGTTTGCTGCTTCATTTATTTATAGAGTCTTTGCCTCCACTAGTGAGAATCCTAAAACCAACTGGGTAGGCTGTTTGGAATCAGGGACTCTTGCTCAGTAATCTGTTAGAGATTAAAATAAAGCCCTAAGGGTTGTTTGATTCAATGAGTGTCCTCTGTTTAGGGCAGCTTCTCCATTGAGGTGTCTCTATTTCTAGAGGCCAATTCTGGAGGCTTCAAGGCCTTTATATGGTCTAAGAGGTGCCCTGAGTTCTAAACGACCAACTCCAAGCTGACAGCAACCTCAGAAAATGCAGAATGCTAGTAGACTTTCCATGAAGGCCATTTATGACTTCAAGTCTCTGTGTAGTAAGTGGTGATGATGATGACATAATAACAGTAAGAATAATAAATTCTTATATGTAGAGTATTTACCCAACCCAGGCAGTTGGGTAAATACTTTACATATACTGGCTTGTTTACTCCTTGGGAAGTCTTTTGAGATAATTACTAATATTATCCCGATATTAAAGAGGAGGAAGCCAAAACTTGGAGCATTAAAGTGGCTTGTTTGTGGTCCCTATCAAGGAATCCCTATTTTAGTATTCAGACCCAGGACAAATGGACTCCAAAAAACAATCACGAACCTTAAATTTCACCTCAAGTCTCGCAATCAGGGAGAAAATTTCAAGTTGGTCATTGAAAACATGCAGCACCATCTAGGATCTGCTCTGTGCACTCACATTGTTCTGATATTTACAATTCAAGGTCAAGGAATTGCCCCTAGCAATACATTCCTCTCTGTATTCTCCTTTTTTTCTTTCCCCTCATTTTCTTTCTTTCAAGAATGATCACCACTTTCTCAGCATTGGGCTTTTCCTGTTCAAATATAATTCAGAGTTTAGCCTCTTCTGCCCCTTATTTGAACAGGATTTAAGTGTCTTTTGAGTGTTGATCTTTAATGACATATTGGTGATAAGGAGATAATATCTGGCAAATGGTGCTCATGTTTTTCTATAAAGAACGTGAACTTCATTGAGACTGCGGAAATTGCAACCTCTTGTTTCTTTGCCCCTTTCTCTACTCTCATCATTGGCTACTATAGTTCCCCGGATCACTTCTCTCATGTAGAACAGTGATCTGGGACATACATTCATACCTGGTGTGGTACCTTAAAAAAGTGCTTCTGTATTCATTGCGGTAGGTGTGTTCCTGGCTTCTGGAGGGGAGGAGACAGGGCGTGAGGCACATCTTTAAACCCTAGCTATTGATGAAGGAGCAGCTTTCTATCATACACTCAGAGAGCCTGCTGGTGTAGCTCCTCTTTGAGCCAAATTAACTCTTCTTCAGTAGTAGTAGGAGATGACTAAGGTATCCTTTGTGAGGTAGGAGGGAGGACCTCTTTGTGAGCACCTACTGCGTGCTAGGCATTTTTAAACTTTCCTCATGGAAAACCCTTTGCTTCTCCCCTCCTTCCCCCCCAGTAGATCTGGGTCATTAAACACTGCTTTGTGTGGTGGACAGATGTAAACAAATCCTAGAAAGCTCATTTTAAAGAAGCATTGCCATTCTTGGCTTGGTCATGGTCTTTCTTGCCCAGATAAAGGTTTCAGAATTTAGATTGAAGCTTTCCTCAACCTCTCCAATCTAGAATGCTTCAACACACAACACACAACTAGAATGCTTGCCTACTGTAGAGTAAAGATATTGCTCCTGTCTTTTCTCCCAAATGACATTTCTAAAATCTCAGCATGGACTTGAAGCTCTCTTTTTGTTTTTTACAGCCCCCTTGGATCTGGAGATGAGAGGATCACATGACTGTGAGTTCTTTTTACTATCACCTCCACATCCCCTAAAAGTCAAAACAGAACCCAATGTGGCTGAACAGTGTCATCAGTGGTCTGGAGTTGTATGGCACAAGTCTGTTTCACAGTGTCATTCTGGTAAATGCCATTTGGGAAAGTCTGTCACTTTTAGAGCCACTGCAACTCAGGGCCTCAGACTGCTACCATTTGTAACATCAAATCAGATGGAATAAGTCCCTCTCTGACAGATTTAAAGTCTCCTGAGACCCAGAGAAAGATTGTCCAAAGGGCCTGAAGATGAACTGATCTGCTTCTCCCAGTAGGAAGTGAGTAGAAAACGTCATTGTGTGAAATGTGGCAGCGTGTGTCATCTCATAAATCTGTCAGCAACCTGAACTCGACATGTACATGAAATTAAGCAAACCATTTTTTCTCCAATTTCCATTTGAATTATGAACTCTGCATTATAGATAGATTAACTGCCTCCCAGCTGGTAGCCACGTTTACCATAGATATGGATGTGTTTTAATTTAACCTGCTTCATAGTCAGTCATTAGGGTGACAAGTGACCACTCATCAGATTAAAAAAAAAAAACAATCTGTAATAGGTGCAAACCACCCTTGATGACACCTACTGAGATAAAATTGTTGATATTGACAACACCTTGAATTTCATTGATTTTTCTATCCAGCTGAAACATTGAGGACACTTTTGCTTTCACCTGAACTCTGCCTCTTTTTATGAAATAATGTTTACAACGGGGGAGAGAAAAAACACCAGGGAAAATATCAGCTAAATTTCATGCGCGTATCTGTGCTATTTTCTGAAGAAAATGTACTGGACATGTGTCATCTTCAAAGGCATTGGAATAGTGGTCAGTTAATGATTGTTGCGTATACAGAGCTTCCATATACCATTATGCAGCTTTTACTAGTACATCACACAAGTGCACCAGCCGAGGAGAAAAATGGTGTCTGGAATCCTGCCCTATTCCACCTGCCAACTTGGCCTCCCAAAGAAAGGGATTCTTTCTTTAATTTACACAAAAGCACTGTATGAGCAAACAGAAGTCACCTACCATGTGCCAGGAACAGACTAGAAGCTCTATGATGACTATATTTAAGGTGTTACAAAACCCACAGAAAATATTTACTCATTTACCCATGCTAGAGACAAGGGAAATGAAGCTTAGAGAATTGAAACAACTAAGCCAGAACCTCATAACAAATAGGTGAACACGTTGGATTTCAAACCCTGGGCTCTGCCACTAGAGAGTTCTGTATTTATTCCACTGGATTCTGAGGCCGACACTGCACCTCGGTAATGGTTTCTGAGAAAAAGACATCATGTCATAGTTCAGATGAAGGAAAAAGAAAGATAGCTCTCTGTGACTTCTCCAGCCAGTTTAGAATATGCACACCCATACACCACCCCCACCCAACCCCACCCACACACACATTATAGTATATTGGAGGGATGGTGGGTATTTCTCTGAATTATTTTCACAGCATCAACTACTGTGCATTGGCTCAATTGGGGGAAAAAGTTAGTTTCCTGCTCAACCTCTGCTTTCAGAATGAACACAAGGCTACTCCCTAGTCATGGCTCATTTTGTGGCAAATGCAGAGGGTAGATGGAGGGACCACAGTGAGGTTTCCCAGGGACACAAAGAATGCTGATTGCCAAGCCTCTGGAAGATTGACTTGAACTTCTCTTAGTTTAACAGCCTCTTCTCATGGTTTCTCTGGGTCTCTTTCCTGTGTTACACTCTATATTCCTCATCTGCATCCTTTGGGACTGGAATTCTCCATAATTCTGGGTGTAAATGTTCTGATACTGGGGGCCCCAGTCTTGACTTTGTATCACCTCTCATATCCACCATTTAGAATTTAAGTCTGTGTCTTCTGAGTCGAATCCCCAACATTGTGGATCCCATTGACTCACTCTTCTTTCCATGCTAGATATCCTACTCAGCTGTCTTCTATTATGTTTTCTGTTATGGATCTGGTTTCTACAGAGATTATGTTGGGGGAAAGGATTTTGGATGAGAGCACATGCTATAATATGCACTTCAAGGTGCCAAGGTTTGGGAGCCCACATTAGTGGGCATTGATTGGCAGTTTCCTAAAATAGAGTCAATGTACTTTCCAAATTGTCTAGCTGATGTTGCACTTAGGGAGGGTCATTCACAGATCTAATCCACAGGAAAGGCTACAATGGCCAAAGTCTTATTCTAAGGATGAAGTGTAACCAGATGAAAGAGTAAATAAGTCTTATGGTAAGGATGAAGATAATGGAATGGCTATTAGATTTTGGTGAAAAATATCTGGCTCTCCCTTTTTATTTTTTGGTGCCCAGACTAATATCACCCCTTTAAAAACTCTACCCCTGCTGAGATCATTGGCCAGAGGACCTACAGTGACTTCAGCCACCTGCATGTCAGATCTGATATAATGCAAGGCTCTAATTCCCACCCTCTGCTTAAAACCTCCCTTGTCATCTGGTCACCTCAGCTGCAGATGTCCCCTGCTTCACTGGAGTAGCCCCTTTGGATTGTAGTTCTTAGGTAGCCCCTTTGATTAACGATTGAATTTCAGATGATCTTTACTCTGGTAAGAAACAGCCTTAACCTGTGGCTTCTCATTTGGGCCCTTAAGCTCATTTGGTCATATTCAGGCTCACCATTTATTTTTCTTTATCTAATATGTTTGGAGAATTTACTGAAGTCAGATACTACATTTACTTCTTCTCTTTCACTAACTCATTCAGTCTTCCAACTGTCCCTATGTGGTAGGTGATATCATTATCCCTATTTTAGAGAGCATAAAATAAAGTTCTAGAGAGATAAAATATAATATGCAAGATGACCCAGAAACTAGGAGGCTTGGATGAGATTTAAATCCAAACTCTGGAGCCTATATACTGATACACTATATTATACTGGTCAATGGCAAAATACTAGATGAAAACACCTAACACTGAATCTCCTATTCTCCTATATATAAGGGGCAACCCACCCACTTGTTTATCCAGTGGTTACATGTCTAAGAGTAGTTGTAGGATTAAATTATACATATACCTTAGCCCAGTACCTGGCACTAAGGAAGTACCCCCAAACAATAGCTAATACAAAAACATAATTGTTCTTAGTAACTATAATGAATAATAACAATGTTTCTATGTAATGGTTAAAGATCTTTGTCCAAGACAACCAGCTATCTCCCAACTTTCATTTGGCTCCATATTAGCTTTGTTCTATTTAGTTTCTCTCTCCTACTTTCCCCAGGGGCTTCCTGTAGGTCAGGGCCTGCCTTATAGGGAGCTGTCCCCCCCAGGGAGTCAGGCTGAGCCCAGAAGATTGTGATTGCATTAGATTGGCGCCTGGATCAGCAAGGCCAAATCTGATCATCCGCTGACTCAGAAAACTGTCCCTCCTGAGGCATAGCCTGGCTGATCTCTGCCAAGATAAGGCCCATCTCGTTTTCCCCAAACAATAGCTTATTCATAATTAATAAGATCCAAGGACATCTCCATCATCCATGGCCCTAATTTAATGAAGTATATTGTTAACTAAAACAGTGGTGCTCGAAATGGCTATTGATTCCAACTTTCATATGAAGAGAAACTAATTTTCTCTGAACAAGGATTTCAATAACAAAATGAGATGAACATCCAAGCATTTCTCTTTCTGGTTCATCTGCAGCATGGTGTTACAACTGCTTAAAGCAACTAATATTGACAACTTAAGCACCAGGAAACCAAGAAAATATTCCTATGAAACTTCTATAAAGGGGGGAAAAATGGGTAGGTAACAAGTCCTGTGGCTCCTACTTGGAACCTACAGCCTTCTACCACCGGCAACTTAACGTGTTGCTGAGCAAGAGAAGAGAGGGGCCTACCTCACCTAATTGCTGCTTAACTATCATTAGAAAAACCACTTGGTAGACCTGAGCAGAAGAAAAATGCTACAGCTTAAGTGCATACTTAGTCCAGAAACCCAGTGTATTAATCTATTGCTGGGTAACAAATTACCACAAATTTATCAACTTAAAACAATGCTCATTTGTTAACTCCGCGGTCAGACATTCAGACACCATGTCACTGAGTTCTCTGCTCAGAGTTTTCCAAGGCAGAAATCAAGGTGTCAGGCTGCATTCGGAGCGGTAGGCACTTTCCACTGACACAGGTTGTTGGCAGCAACTTCCTTTCCTCGCCCTTTGAGGAGCATTCATCAAATCTGAGTATGAATATCTATAAAATGATCTTTGTAAGTATGTAAAATTATATAAATGTCTGGAAATTTGTAGGACATTTTTTAAAACCTTTTCTTTCAGATCAATGCTATTCTGTACAGTTTTATCCAGTTTCACACTACACAAAGACTCCTGGGTGAGGAGTAAGTAGAAGTTACAGTCTAACTAGTGTTGCACGTGCCAAGCTATTCAGGTTGGGCTGTCTCTGCTCAGTGGTGTTCCTTTATCTTATTTGTACAGGGGTGTCATATCCTCACCAAGCCATTTGCCCCCTTTGCTCACCTGCAGAAAGTACTTTTTTCAAGAAGTATTAGCACAAATACTTCTTGCCCGGCAGAGGGGCCCTCATTGAGATTATCAAGGAAAATGAATCTAATTTGTACAAAAGTGGGTTTATAATTGTTCTTATGGAAAAAGGCATGCATGTTATGATTATTACAATAGCGTTATTTACTCAAAAGAATGTCATAATAGCACAGTCAACCTACTTTTACCCAACCTTGTATATTTTTTAAATATTTTTCATTGATTTTGAGAGGAAGGGAGAGGGAGAGGGAGATAGAAACATCAATGTTGAGAGAGAATCATTGATTGGCTGCCTCCTGCAGGCTCCACAATGGGGAGGGGGATCAAGCCCACAACCTGGGTATGCGCCCTGACAGGGAACCAGGACCTCCTGGTTCATAGGTCAATGCTCAACCACTGAGCCCTACCAGCTGGGCCCACCCCTGTATAATGAGTTTCTGTGTTAATGTTACTTTCTGAAAGAAAGGATGAGGCAATTCTCCAAAGGCCCCTTATGTTTCTGCATATCTTGTGAGCAGTTTCTGACTGTCTTTCTTCCTGGACTATCTTGCCAAAGATGCTTGTTAACAAACAGTTTTGGGTAGAAATAGCAAAGGGCAAGTCCAGCTACAGCCTTGGAAAATAAAGATACTATCTCTCACTAAAGGAAAAGGTCTCCTTTTCTTACTGACCATTATAAGACATTTTCATTCCCCAAACTCAGATTCCCTTTCTATAGTGTGCTCCTATAAATACCGGGCACTGAGAGCCCAATGTAAATGCTGATTTGATGTGAGTAATAAAGTGTCCCTTGTCTCTGAACCAGAAGTTTCGTATCTTCTACCAGCCATGAAACTCTGGCTGCCCAGTTTGTGAGCTTGCATGTAGGGTGAAAACATGAGACCCTTTACAGTTTTTCACATTTCTGTGTAATTGTCTCCGGTCACTACAATTCACAATTAGCAATGACTTCTTCGCTTGAATGTGTTGCATCTATATTTATGATAATTATATTATTTAGAATAGCACCTTGTTTAGAAAACAGGCTCCATCACTTATACTTTAAGAATTTCTTAAACTCTTTGTATTTCAGTTTCATCATCTACAAAATGGTAATAACAATAATACCTGCAGCCTAGGCTTGTGGGGGGAGAAACAAATAAATATGATTATCACTGTAGTGCCTGGCAAGTAATTTTGTTGTTTATTTGTTTGTTTGTTTTGTGGGTATAAATCTTGTTTTGCCAAATCAACTCTTAGTTATTAAGAGCAGGACTTTCTACCCACCTCTTTTCTGTGTGTGCCTGTGTGTGTGTGTTTACTTCTCTCTTTTAATTTTTATAGGTCTCTGCACAAGGTAGACATTATTTTAAAAAGTGACTGACAATAAAAATGGAGGAGTGCCTGGCTGGTGTGGCTAGTGGTTGAGCGTCGACCTATGAACCAGGAGGTCACAGTTTGATTCCTGGTAAAACACATGCCCAGGTTGTGGGCTCAAACCCCAGTAGGGGGTGTGCAGGAGGCAGCCAATCAATGATTCTCTCTCATCATTTATGTTTCTCTCTCTCCCTCTTCCTTCATCTCCGAAATCAATAAAAATATACTTTTAAAAATGGACAAGGAGTGATTTGACTGACTTACAGGTTATTTCCTTTTCCTTTTCTTCCTTGCTTCCTTTCTTCCTTCCTTTCATACTTTCTTCAATAGGTTAATCCCTATTTCAACATCTGGGGCTTCAGTGAATCATGATCCATACCACAGAAGCCCACAGAAGCAGACCCATGAACAGATGGTTGGAATGTGGTGAGAAGAGTGCTATGGAGCTATACACAAGAAGTTCTGAGTGCATAGAAGAGGACAGTGACCTGGATGAAACAAGGAGAGGTATACACACAGCTAAAATCAAGTGACCCATTATTATGTCCTTCCTGATTAGAGTGACACTTGTAGAGTGTGTGTGTGTGTGTGTATATATATATATATATATATATATATATATATATATATATTGTAATTGAATGACCAGGAAAACAATCCTCTCTTGGAAAGAACATCAAGTCGGCATTGACAGTGGTTCTTGCATAAAAGAGGGCCCAAGTTTACCAACATGTTATAATGATTTTCCTATGCAGTTGCCTATTCTAAATGAGAAATAAAAAAGAACAAAGGAATCCTTTTACATATTATTAATATTCCCATCAACTTCCACCTGATGAAAAAAAAAAACTTTGGAGATACATTCATAAACATTTTAGCTGAGTCAAGTACTTTTTTTTGATGCCAGCTCAGGCATGAACCAGGCACCAAGCCACTTGTGGCTTAATTACTAGATCCTATTAAAACAAGGCAATTTAATTGCAATTAGTGTTAGGATAAATTATTCATAAAATGCCAGTATATGTAATTTATTTCCTATAATCCATTACTCCCAACCTGGTACTATGTGTGCCCCATTAAATTATAAAGTGCAAGGTCATTAACCTACAATTCTGCTTGCGATCATGTTTTTAGATTGCATTCTGTTTGCTCTTTGGTTAGGATTAAATTGTTAACCCTCTTAGGTCATTTATCTTTAGCTATTTAATTGCTCTGTGATCATCTAAAGGCTCTTATTATTGCTAATTAAATAGGTGTGACTTGCTCGGAAAACACTTGGCTTTCCTTGAACATCTGGTAGGGATCCAAAATTGAGGCAGCTCTCTTTTGCTTTCACTGTTCCTTTATAATTGACTCCTGTCATTAGTGATTCTGAAATTGTAACATATGCCTGAATGTTCTGGTTTATTAAAGTTGTGGAGGCCTTTACACAGAGCATTTGGCACATGGATAAGTGCACACATATAAGCGCTGTTTGTTGTTTTGTTTTGTTTTGTTTTTTGAGTCCAGGCTAAGGGTTTTAGTTGGTCAGGGATGGTCAATTGAGCATAAGATATAATGGATTTAGAGTGAGTTTTCGCAGGAAAGTAGCTTCACATAGAGAAAAGCCCATTTCACCAGCACAGAATGCATGCACCTCAGTCAAGTCCAGCCTTCCATACTTCTAAGTATGCTTGTTTGAGAGGGAGTAGATGGTCCCATTCAAGCCCACCCACAGTGTGGCAGACTGCTTGTCGGTAGAAATCCAATGTATTAAGTCCTTCCTGCCAAAACAGCAGGGAATATAGAGATAGAGATTTTCTGATCCATGGTCCCAGGCAAATATCCCAAATCTTCAAGAGAGGTACTACTACAAACACCATTTAAACAGAGGGAGACACTGAGAGATCGAGATAAAGTTATTACCCAAGAGAGCTAGTATGGAATTCAAACCTCGGTTTCTAGGGTTCTAACGCTCAATAAATACAACACTCTATCTTTCCTGTCAGCATTACCATATGCACAACAATCAATATTCCAGGAACTAGTTAAAACTGTTTAAGATATAACCACATTTTACTGTTTTCCCCCTTCTTTTCCACATTCTTTCTATCCTTTGCTAAGCAGGAGAAACATGAAGAGAAAATGTATGGCCATTCATATTTTTTATGGTATGTCATCAAGGTTGCTCTTTAGGACTAAGGCAGCTTCAGAAAATGCTGCTCATGGACCTCTGCCGAGCTTCTCCCTCAGAAAATGCCCTTGGCCAAAGGGAGCTGTTTCACCCAAGTTCATAACCCCTCCACTGCACCCTCCATCTAATGACAAGGCTAATGTAGGAAATACAGGTCTGGCCAGTGCCTCAATTAGGGATATCTTTGCCTATCCCAAATTTAGAGCTCCCTTTGTGATTAGCTGAGGCCTCTGTTGTAACTGGCTAAGAGTTCAACTTACTCCCCTGCCTGTCCCTGCTTTCCTCACTCCCAAGTAGATGTTCTTATTGAATACACTACACCAAGTAAAAACAATAGCATGCCAATGTGACTCTGACTCTTGTAACTGAAGAAATCAGAAATGGTCCTAGCGAACACACTAGAATGGTGTTTAGGAACAGGCCCACCCAGCAGCTGGCAGGGAGAACCCCATCCTTGATGGAAGGGGGGATACTGACAGTCTCTGACAGCTCTGCAGGGCATGTGTTAACCTTTCACAGTGTGAAATGGGATAAAAGCATCGTAAGAGGGAATTTATTGGCAGGTTAAATAGCTTCGGTGTTTGAGAAGGACAGAGAAAGTAGTTACTGAAGGAACAATTGGGGCAGAATGGTTGTGGCTAGGGTTGCTCAATGTATCTAAGAAAGATAATGAAATGCTGATGGTGATTAATCACCAGTGTAAAGATAAGGGCGGTTGGTATTTCAATTACAAGTCAGAAAATACCTAAGGATCAAGTCTGCTACTCATTTATAAGGGCAGAGAAGTCCAGAGAAGGTTAAATTATCAAAATATCAAGTCTGCTCTGCTAGGGCAGAGCCCTGAATGGTGAAACCCTGAGAATCAGATTGTAGAGGATGTATGAATGGCCCTATTATATATGCATTAGTCCCAATGACCCATTGGGGTTTCTATAGATCTAGAGATCCCTAATAATCCCACTTACTTTACATTGTTGCTGTGAGCATACAACTGAATGGGTAATTTCAGAGAAATGATTTTGTACTATGTTCAACACATCATAGCACATATGTAATGTGATTTATTGTTGAGATATTTAATTGAGCTGGGATAAAATCTCCCTTTTCATAGTTTGATGTTTATCTTGCATGCCAATTACCTTTGAAAAGGTAAAACAGAACAACAACCCATGTGGGTTCCCTCTCTGCTCTCTCTCAATAAACTTTGCTTTCCCTTTTGCTTAAAAGAAAAGGTAAAATAGTTAAGACAAGAAAAGGTAAAATAGTTCATTCACTTAAGTTTATATTTTAAGTGCTTAATCTCTTTTATTAAAATTCACACAATGATGAAAATGACTAAAAGCTGTATTTGCTGATGTCCTCACACTTTGTAAAGCTTCCATGTAAAAGAAGGAAACTGGGCAAAATTTTGTCTCCTGCAAACAACAACAACAACAACATGCTGGAGTCCTAACTCCTAGGACTTCAGAATGGGACTTTATTTGGAGGGTACTTATAGGGGATATTAACTTAAAATGAAGTCATGAGGGTGGTTCCTAATCTGATATGACGTTAGTACTTCCAAGAAGAGAAAATCTGGACACAGATACATACGAAGGGAAGATGATATAAGACTCTGGAAGAAGACACTATCTACACACAGGCCAAGGAGAGAAGACCGGACCAGATCCTTCCCTCTGGGTCCTCAGAACCAACCCTGCTGAAACCTTGATCATGGACTTCTAGCCCCCAGAAGTGTGAGACAAACTTTTGCTGAATAAGTCACCCAGTCTGTGATACTTTATAATAGTAACGCTGTAATCTCAGACAAGGAGGCATTCTTGATTTTCTGATGAGGACCATTTTATTTTCCTCTTAACCTGGGGAGGGCAACTAAAGCTGCTTTATTCTTGTTAGATGCACTTGAAGGAATCCAGATGGCGCTTCCTGAGGTACAATAAAGTTCTCTCCTGGACGATCAGAGCTAAATATTGGACCGGGAAAGAAAACAAGGAGGAAAAAATGTTTCCTCGGCAGAGACACTCTGTCTTTCAACAAAGAACAGAGCTGCTGATCTCTTGGTATATTATGTTGATGTTTGCAAACATTTAATTGGATCTTTTTTTAATTATTTTTAGTGTAGACTTCTGGCTTAAAATGTTTTTTCTTGGTATTCTTTTGGTATTTCTTCTTTAACTGTATCTTGGGGACTTCAATAGAATTTCAAGTAAACAATGTAATGACAGGAGATGAAGGAACCGATCTGTTCTGTTGTATTTGGTTTTTTTTTCTTCCAAATTGGCTGGGCTCTCTTCTGGCTTAGACAAGTCGGAAAAACAAAAGATGCATCTGCCTCCTCTGATGAACTACTCTGATAACGGCACTTACAGCTTAGACAAATAAAGGCAGGTGCTGTTTAATTGTTTTAAAGATGAGAAAATAGTAGTTCAGATATATTTAAAAGTTTCTAGTGGCCTGTAGCAAGCGGATGGTGGAGGTCACTGGACTCCAGGTCATGGCCCCCCTCGGCCCTCGGTGGAGACAGAATGCTGCTGCCTCCGTGGTAATAGCAGGAGGAATGCAAGGTCTTGCTGCAACCAAACTAATTTTCTTTATTCCATAGCTCAGTAAATACAATGCCATTTACATGGCGAGGGACCCATTTTTGCTGAAAGATTTTACTTTCTTCCCAAAAAGGAAAAAGGAGCTTCTAATAAAATACTAAAAGGATGAACTAGTTTCAGTTTCTGGATGGGACTTTTTCCAGCTCATCGTGAATAAGCAGACATTTTTTCTCTTAGATGTGAGTGATCTACTGTTGTGTTTTGCTTTTACCATTAACAGTGCATAATCAATACTCTTTCTTTCACTTGTTCCACCCCAGCTCCACCCTTGTCCTTATAGATATAGTGAAAGATTAAACACACTCTTTACCCTTACAAGTCTCACATTCTATGGAGAGTAAACAGATATTGACGAGAGTTATCATTGATACCTCTGCCTGCTCAAGTCCAGGAACCTTAGGACACATGAAAGAAGGTGGAAGTGGGAAAAGTATGAGAAAGCAATTGTAAATGGCTGGACTACTTACAGGGGAGGGATGCCAGCCAGTACACTGGAGAGACGAGTAAAGATCATATTATTAAGCTGAAAATCAAAGGATTTGGATGTAAACAGTAAGCAAGAACTTTAACCTCTGCTGCTTGCTTTACAGCCTCTGTAATTGGCAGTCAATGAAAGTAGCCAGCATTCTATACTGCCCCATTCTGACATCTGGTGTAGTTACTCTACCACAGGGGGCAATAGAGTGACTTACTAGAAGTATAGAAATTTGATGACCATGTTTTCAGAGTAATTTTCAATTTATGCCTGACCACAAGCCAGAATATATTAAATTAAAATGGTTCGAGGGAATCTAGGATAATTTACTGCCTTTTAGTGTTTGCTAGGGCAGTGAAACTAGATTGCTCTTTTCTTGTTATTCTGTCCCACAGGTATTGTCCTATTTGGGTAATTTGAATATATATCTATCTGTTTCTGAAGTCTGAGTGTTGCAATTCTGATGTGGTTTCTAGGTCTAATATTATATAATTCTGTAGGGTTGCTGTTTTGCTTGCTTCTCCTTCACAAAGTATGTGTTTTTATCACCACAGGGCTTGACAAATAAAGTCCTCAGGGCTTATCTGCAATGTTGTCTGAATATCAGAATCACCCAGAGGTTTTTAAAAGCCCCGATGCCTGGTTAAGAAGTACAAATTGCCAGCTATAAAAAATAGTCACAGGAAGGTAAAGTATAGCATAGGAAATATAGTCAAAAATATTATAATAACTATGTATGGTGTCAGATGGTAGCAGACTTATCAGGGTGATCATTTCATAAGGTATATAAATGTCTAATCACTATGTTGTACACTTGAAACTAATATAATATTGTATGTCAACTGTAATTAAAAATAAATTTAAAAATGAATGAATAAATAGGAGCCCTGACACCCAAGCCAAATCAATGATAAATTAAATCAGAATACCTGATAGCTGGAGATGGAACAAAGGTATGTATATATGTATATCTATATAGATACTATATCTACATATAATATATTTACTTATATTTTATTTCTCAGGTTATTCTAATGGACAGTTAAGGTTAAAATGACTTTTATGTGGTCATCAGCTGTGAATATATATATATATATATATATATATATATATATATTTAATTCACACACTAGATCTTCACTGTGTAGCAGCTATGCCCCTGTTAGCAGAATGTTAAGTAGTAGTTAGGACAACAAAAGGGACAATACAGGGTCTCTGTTCTCTAGGAGTTGACATTTTTAGATTGAAGCATAAGTCAAATGCATGAAATGGTTACATGAAAAAAAAATCAACATATAATGTGATTAGTTGCCACATATATAAGCATATATATATATATATATATATATATATATATATATACTCTTCTTAATGTAAAGGGTGACTATACATTTATGTTTGTCCAGAGACAATAATGGCTTACACCTGTTTCCATAAAATAATTATTAATAGCAATCCATGCACTTTCAAGTTTCCAAGTTTAGCATATATGATCCCCCTAAATATTAAACAATGAAGCAATGGGGAGTCATGGAATGGACCTGGGGAAGAGGCAGACATTGATGGACAAGTGTGGATGAACTGACCAGGAGAAAAGTGAGAAAAAGATAAAGCAACTCACATAAATAAGTATTTGGAGTTAGGAATAATCATGGCCAGTAGGAAGATAGTGAGTGGGAGTTCCAGCCAGCACAAAGGAGATTTGGGGAAATTAATTCATCCCCAGATATTGTAGGTTAAACACATTGGAAGCCAAAGCAAAGTTGTAAGGAGTTTTCCTTATGCGGAGAAAGCTATTGAGAGAGGTCTGTTCTCTCCGTGTTGTCTGTATCTGAATGTGGGGTTCCCACAGTTAACCTCTCATGTTTTGACTTTACTCAATACAGTTCATCCTCTATTTTTCTTCCCTCCTCTTTTCTTATGCCCTTTATCAGGGCTACCTTTTATCCATTCTTTCAATATTAACTTAAATGTCACCTTTTCGGGTAGACATTCCCTAACTTTGAGGATAGGTTACCTCTGTGAGGAGTCAGAACTAAATCAAAACTTTGTCCTGGGAGTTAGCCTGGACCATTGGGGTAAAATGCAATTCAGGACTCATATAAAGTTAACCTTCATTCTCATTTTTCTTTCATGTCTGCCTAAAAATGTTATAAAGTTGGTATAGCTTCAATTTATACATAAGCCCTTTTTGCCTCTGTAGAGCTTAAATTCTTTTTTTAAAGCAACCATTAGGATCACCTTTTATATTCAGAGCAATAAAAATTCATTTTGCACAAATAAAAGGCAGCTTTGGCTACTGCTTTGAATTTTTTTCATTTTCTTGCAATAACTGTTTTCTGATCAGACTTTCACTCCCCAAGTGTGTACAACCTATTCTGGATTCCTGTTTTGGTTTGCTCAGCACCGACTGACCCTCCAAGGCTTTTAGAGGATTTTTGCATGATATGAATGTCAACCCCAAAATAATGTGATTTGTTGAGATATTTTCAGCTCTGTCACTGACAAGACAATGACCACATTTGTAATATGTTGACTTCAAGCAACACTTTGGGTGAAGTTGGTATTCAGTAGGCTGAAGAAGAAGCAAGAAGGTAAGAGAGTAATCAGGCATCTATTATGCATGACAGCTTTTCAGGGTCAATACTTCTCCTTTGCAGTCAAGATCAACATAGGAAGTCAATTAATTCAACTTACAGTTATTAAATACCAATAGAGTGCCAAGCTCTGTGCTCAGTCCTAAGAACCCAGCATAGACCCCTAATCTCTATTGGATTTCATGGTCTAGCTGCCTCATGTTCTGCATAGAGATCTATATGAAGTTGCTAAGTTATGAAACTAAGCTATTTCCTACAACTCTGTCACACTATACTCTTTCCACTGGCCCAGCCGTGGGCAAACTACGGCCCGCGGGCCGGATCCGGCCCGTTCGGCTGTTCTATCCGGCCCGCGGAGCTGAAAGAGCGGAGGGTTCTCTTGCTCTCCCCTCCGCTCCTTCACCAGCAGCAGTGTTAACATGTATTATTAGTTCACACAAACACTCCATCCATGCTTTTGTTCCGGCCCTCTGGTCCAGTTTAAGAACCCATTGTGGCCCTCGAGTCAAAAAGTTTGCCCACCCCTGCACTGGCCTCATGATCAGCAGTCCATATGATGTGAAGCAGCTAAGAGTTGCTACATCCACAGCACTGGAGCTATATTATATTTATACAGAGCAATTCATTCCTCAACAACTTCGACAGCCATAAGTTCATACAGTTATTTGTTCAAGGATGATTTCTATGTTGACATCTCCAAGGACGCTTAATAAAATCATTGACTTCAATCTGAAATTCCCCTAGGAACTTGAGAGGCTGGCAGGGTAGAAGACTGTAACCAGCTGAAACCAAGAAATATCCAGGGCCTAGCTTGTCACAGAACATCTTCCTCAGGGGAAGATTGTCCCTGGGGTGAGCTGGTGTCTCTAGAAGATAACTTAGCTTAATTACTCTGTGTCAGTGAATAAGTCATTTGTCATAAACTTGCATTCTGCATTGCCGTATTTAGAGGGTAAGATCAGACCAATCTTTTAGCTTGTTTTCCTCTTTGTTTTTTTCTTTCTGTTTTTCTTTTTCATTTTGTAAGCCTCTATTCATCTCTTTGACTTTACTTTTGTTTTCATTTTTAACCAAACTATTAGCTGAACAAGTAATTAGAAGCCAAGCAATTATTGTGCATTAAAAATATAGGTTCACTTAAAACCTATGGCACATTGCCCTAGTCAGTTTGGCTCAGTGGATAGAGCATCAGCCCATGGACTGAAGGATCTCAGATTTGACTTTTGATCCCCCGCCCTTGTAGGGGTGCATGCAGGAGACAACCAATCAATGTGTCTCTCTCACACTGATGTGTTTTTTTTTCTGTCTCTCCCCCTCCCTTCTACTCTCTCTCAAAGTCAATTAAAAATCAACAGAAAAATATCCTCACGTGAGGATTAACAACAACAAAACTATATTGCATAAAACCTATACAATATTAGGTAAAGCCTATCATGATAATGAATTTACTTACTGGAAATTCTTCTCTAGAGTTGGCCATCCTTAAATTTTATTGGCATCTAGCTAGGCGTAAGGGCCAGGCTTATACTATAAGTAGCAATTGCATCAATAGTAATTCCTTTTCTGTTAACACCTATTAAAAAATAGCACCATGGGGTACAGGATGTGAAGAGCCCCAATCAATCAGAAAATACAAGAGCAATAAAGTGGCAAAGGGATAACTTATTTATACAACACATATCCATCCTTCCTTCTGTATCCTGGGCAGTAGCCTAAACTGGGGGATACAAGGATGTATGACACAGCAACCTCTCTCCTCAAGGAGGTCACAGCCCAGAAGTGAACACAAACACTCAAGTACAAAAGATACAGATAATTTAGGGGAAAAGGGTGGGCATGGAAACGTAATCACATCTAAGGAAATTGGAGAAGTTTTCTTGGAAGAAGAGACCTTGGAACTCAGATCAGAAAGCAGAATGATGAAGATTGAGATTCAACCAAGGGGCAGGAAGGGGAAAGTGTTTTAGGCAGAGGTATAAACACAGAGTGAAAAGAGACCATGAAACAAAGAGAAGCATTAAAAAGCTCACTGTGGTAGGAACATGGAGTTCAAGGGGAGGAATGGGAGTGATGTGGCTGGAGCGGGCAGCAGGGCCAGGTGACATTGGTCACTAGAGAGGCTACTAAGTGGAGAGTCACAACACCTTTATGGAGCTCGTGTAATAAAAATGGACTTTTCCACATATAATATCATCAGCATATATTATAAATAGCAATGCCCATTGTCCACCCCCTCAGGTGGTGAGTATGGAGGAATGGAGATGAGGGTTACAAAGGTCAAGGCTGGAAGAGGGATGACTTTTACCCAAAACTGTGCATTTCAGAGCATGTAGATCTAAGAACTAAGCCAGAGGGTAGATCAAGTCTGGCAAAGAGAAGACTCTAAATGTGTTGGGAGTTAGAAATACATATTATTGCAAAATGACATTCCTAAACAGGGAATTGCATAGAAAGAAACAATGCATGGAATCCATATTTTAGAGGACACCTCAGGTAATTGGTGACTCATAGGTTTGTGAATAAAAGAAGGGCAATGTAGTAAATCTGACAAACTCAGTGATCAAAAGTAACCTCAAAGGATGATCTCATGGTTATGGGAAGTATTCACACCATAGGCCCATGAGTTCCTGGGCAGCGAAGAACTAGATGGAAGACATGTGAGGCCCATGCTGGGGATTCCCAGATATAATGAATGAAACTCTGAGGAGACTGACATTTTTCTGTATCTGTGGATGGCAATAAGATCCAGATAAATCCTATTGATTTCTGTGTCTATCTCATTTTTAACTCATTCCGAATATATTCTGGAGAAACACAGTTTGTATTCATCAAAAGTATTGAATCCCTAAGATAATCACAGAAATAAAAATAATAATAATAATATCACTCAAGGTGTCCAGATAGAATTTAGATTAGAAAAATAAAAATAATAATAATAATATCACTCAAGGTGTCCAGATAGAATTTAGATTAGAAAAATATTTCTGATTCTATGTATCTATTTTGAAAGGAAAACCTTGTTTCTGAAAACTGTGTCTTTCTGAGGCCTACATATAAACATTCACTTATAAAACCAGAAAAATGTGAGTTAGATATGAAAAGTGACCTTAGGTGTGGGGTATAGTCTTGGTTTGAGTACACCAATAACCCCTTAG
Organism: Myotis myotis; assembly: GCF_014108235.1. Lineage (NCBI taxonomy): Eukaryota > Metazoa > Chordata > Mammalia > Chiroptera > Vespertilionidae > Myotis > Myotis myotis. The sequence continues at coordinate 12,569,163 of NW_023416319.1, forward strand.
CAATAGCCCTGGTTTATGGAAAAAAAATAAAATGTTCTTCCTTAAATATCCAATACCCCAAGTTAGGGTAAACTGTTCATTCAAAACTACAAGTAATATCAATGTCCTGTTATAATTCTGAAAAGACAAATGTATTCTTGATGGTGGGTAGTATCTGCTATGACACAATTCAAAATGTTTCTCTTACTTTTTTCTTTTTCCTCATATTCCCTCTATATCATATATTTGATGGTGTTCTCCAGCTAGTGTGTCTGGAAGATCTCTTTGTGGGACCCTCTTAAATGTCAAAGATCTCTAGCAGGTTTTACTACATTTTTATGATACATTCAGAATTAGTTTATGGACTTTAAATTCTGACAGGTTTCTTGGTATCTAGAGGCATGAAGGTAGGTAATCCTATGAAGTTGTAAAGATTGTTTATTCACTTATTAAGAAAATACTATTGACATATCATTAGGGTTTAGTACTAGGGTAGATAAAGGGGATACAAAGGAGAATAAGCATGGGTTGCATTCCTAATGTCCTAAAATATAAAGGGATGATAAGGAGAATTGTTAAAATTGTGATGAGGATTGACTAAACTCTTACCATGTGGAGATAATGTCTTGATGAATTATAAATATAATCAATTCTTTATTGACCACAGTAATGTATTAGGTAGGGGAAATATCACCCTGTAGTGTTAAAAAAAATTATTTAAGTACTGACTGTACAGATTTTAATACTGACTTGGCCACTTATTGGCTATGTGACTATGGACATGTTACCTGGTAAGTTGGGCTACCCCCTCCAGGAACTATGGCAGGTCATTAAGTGATACACATGTACTAAATAATGTACTTTCTGTAATGGTCCTTTTATAAACATTCCCCACGAACCCGAGGAAGCCAAACATTAGGGTAGCCTTACTCTCATTAATACATGACCTCTTATGATTAATATAGACAAACCAATTCTTGTCAAAGGCCTTGTAACCAACATTTCTATTTACAGAGTCTTAAATAAAACAGATTCACAGCTAAGAGCTTTTCTGAAAGGAAAGGTTAGTGAGCCAAATGCTAGCCAGAAAAAGACCAGGTCGAGGGGCATGAAGTCTTAACCACCAGCAGCAGAAGTACCTGGAGAAGGCAATATCTCTGCCATCATGGAGTTGATGGACCCTGTTATACATTCTGGCTTGGGAAAGAAAGATGTAAGATGTTTTGAAAAAAATTGACATTATAAATAAAAGGTGAAGTGGGGGCAGTTCTATGATAGGTGCACAATCTGTAAGGAAGAAAAATTTACTGCTTTTCATTAATGGCAGGTGTCCTGAAGGTTCATGCATATGTAGGATGCAATGGCAACTGGTAGTCACTACAGAAGTTGACTCAAAGCTCCAACATATATGCAGGAATGGGGAACATCTATTGTTAGTTGACCCACAGCTATTGACCCACGAGTCTCTTTCTCTCATTCTCAGGCCCATTGTTATTTACTTTAGGACATCTCAGAAGTCATCTATTGTCAATGACAATGCATACACACACACACACACACACACACACACACACACACACACACCTAATTAGCTCTAGGAAAAAGGCCTACCAATGTTTTGTATATTAAAAAAAAAAAAGGATGCTACTGTCCCACTACCAGTAGACATTTCTTTTGAAGATTTCTCCTAATAGTGGGGATGAGCTTGCTCTGAATAATCTATACTTTCAAGGCTACGTAAAAGTCTCTGGAAAAAAATTGGTTGGCCACTACTGTATAGACTGTAGCATGCCCCCTCCACTCGGTGACAGTGAGTAACAAATTGTTTTTTAATGGCAATTGTCTACTGATCTATTCACCTCACCATGCATACATAATAATAAAACCTACATCTAGCCCTGGCTGGTTTGGCTCAGTGGATAGAGCATCGGCCTGTGGACTGAAGGGTCCCAGGTTCGATTCTGACCAACGCCATGTACCTTGGTTGCAGGCATATCCTCAGAGGGGGGTGTGCAGAAGGCAGCTGATCGACGTTTCTCTCTCACCAATGTTTCTAACTCTCTATCCTTCTCCCTTCCTCTCTGTAAAAAATCAATCAAATATATTTTTTTAAAAACCCTACATCTAAAAACAGGTCCTGGGGCTCAAAGTCACTCATTTGCCTGATCTTTGACATTTGATTTTGGTTCCTTACATGGACACTTGTTCTTCTCTTGGTGACACATTCAATCACAGTGACTATTTGCTTTTCCAGTTGCGTGCCACGGACTTTCTCATGTCTGTAGAAAATCTGAGTCACATTCGCCACACATTTACAACAAGTAAGACAGGGATGATTAGTTAATAACAATTATTTTAACGTTACCTTAGGAACAGTTTTAATATATGGAACAAAGTCTTCTTGTACTGCAGTTTAAAGTAACTTCAGAAGGAATATCTATTATCCATACTATTTCATAACCATGCCTATGACTTTTACTTTTTAAAGCACATCATGTCATTTTCTTATTAGATTATTATGGTAACAGGCTTATTATTCCCACTTTCTAGATGAAGGACATTAAGTTCAGAGAGGGTGTGATTCACTAGCAGCAAAGCTAACATTAGAACTCTGGTTGACTTGGTCCCAGTCTTGTGTTCCTGCCTTCATATCATATCGTCTCCCATTAATGATGTTACTTTTCATGATGAAACAGACATAATAATGATAATGATAATGATGGTAATGAGATGTATTCAAAGAGTTCCTGTCTGACATTTTTGTTTTTATTTCCGCAAAAGTAGCCTTTTCTTTATGCCCAAACATCAATAAAAGGTCATGTTTCATAATCTACAGGAAAGAAATTGTTCTTTCCATTTTTCCCTAGGCTTTTTTCTTCCATGCTAAAAATATTTTTCAATGCTGTTTTCTTAACTGTGAATAAGGTTGCAAGAGTGTATTCAAGCAAAACAATTATAATTGGCTACAAACAGAATCCAATAACCTCGTCTCACCTGTATTGTTAAAAGAGTTAATTGGACCTGCAAATACAGCCACCAGCTAAATATATTGTTGTATGCAACCAGGAAATTCAATTTTCTCCATAACATCCCTCTCCAAAAGTGGCATATATAACAGTGAAGGGAGTGAGGATTCTGCAGTGTGAGTCCCAAAGTTTATCCATTTATCCATTCTGTTCTTGTGTTCTAAGTATGTAATCCTCTCAATATAGGAGAAAGAGAGAGAGAGCTAGAGAGCAAGAGAGAGAGAGAAAGGGAGATAATATATATTTGTAGATCTATATAACTTTTCAAGCAAAACAGGTAAAAGATAAAAAGAAATGTCTTTTACACTGCAGCCAATCTCAGCCCTAATCAGAGGATCCCCCTCCCCCCTTTTCTGCCCAGACATCGGGGAAACATCACACCTAACATCTATTCACATTAACCTGGAGGGGATGTGGTGACTTTTGTTGTGTCACATCAGCATATGTTTTTTCATTTTAAACACTTAAACTATAGTGAAATCTTATTTTTTTCGAACCTTTCTGACTTAAAAGTATGGCATTCCTATTGGTTGTTACCTCATCAGAGGTACTAGACAGACAGACAGCATGCATCTCAATCTAATATGCACTGCACTGTTTAGCCACACTGCACTGCTGCCTACTGCACTGCTTACCCACACTGCAACCTGGGCAAGTCAGGAAGCATTTTGAGCCTGATTTTGTGTACTTCCAAAAGGGAGGCATAATCATGCTTTTCTTTTACTAATGAGGTCATGAATGGATGTGAATGGATTTTTAAAATGTGAAATACACACAGACTTGGGAAAATATCAACTCAACTCAACTAATAATGTAAATAAGTGTAAAAGAGAAAAGTTCTCTCCTTATGACAAGCTTTTTTGTTGTTGATTTTCTTGTTATTTTCAGGTTTAGTTTATTGGTTATGTAGATTAATTTTCCCCCTTAAATTTGAAAACTGTTGACTATTTTTTCCTTCAATTCATTTATCTTCTTTCCTTCTTTTCTTTCTTTTTTTCTTCCACCTTTTCTCCTCTCCTCCTTAGACTCCAATTATATGTATGAACAAAATCTGCTATTGTCATGGATTCTTTGGTTATTTCTAATCCTTATTTATGTCTCCTGGTTGCTTCAATTTAGACAATTTCCATAACTATAAGGTCAAGTTCATTGTTCTATTTTTTTGGTTGTTTGGGGGTTTTGTTTTGGTTTTTTCTGTGTCTTATGTACTGATGCACCAGTGAATTCTTTTTTCTACATTAAAATATCTTTCATTTATGGAAATTCTAACAGGTTACTTTTTACAGCATCCATTTTCCTCTGCATTCTACTTGTGTTTTCTCCTTAATTCTTTGAGTATACGTATAAATTATATGGTAAAGCCCTTCTCTGCATATCCTGAATCTTATCTCTCATTCTCAGGTTTCTACTGATTGATTTTTCTCCTTATGGAGTTCTTATTTCTTCTTATGCCTAGTCATTTTTGATTGGTGACTCTATATGGTGTTTTCTGTAGTTTTTTGGTTTTGCTTGATTTTATTTTCTATCTATATTTATAGATTAGTGCACTTTGATCTAGAAGGTAATTAAGGTATTATGGAGCAACAATACTTTTAAGGTTAATTTTTAAGTTTTGCTAGAGGTTTAGAGCCCCAGTTTTTGTGCTAGTTTGACAATACAGACACATCTTGGCCTCTGTTGTATGTACTAGATATTTAACAGTGATTCCTCACTCTATGAATTGTTCTACTGTTTGATAATTCTTAGCCAGGTATTATGGATTTCACATAGATTACATAGCATTTATCCTCAAATTAAAGGGACTTGAATGTAGATTTCTGATCATTTTTTTTCTAGGAAGAAATCTATCTGGCACTCAGCTCCTCAAATTCTACTTGCCTCAATTACCCTGAATTCTAAACTCTAATCTCAGAGTTCAACTCAGCAAACCTGCCAAGTTCTACTGGATTTCTCTCTTGAGCCCTCAACTTGTGATCTGCAAAATATTTCTAGCCAGAATAATTATAGGACTTAATTATTAGTTTCTCTTCTAGCAGATGTTATAACATTGCACTGCCTGTTAGTATCTGGAAATAGTTGTTTTACCTATTTTGTTCTGCTTTTTCATTACTAAAAGCAGGAGGGTAAGTGTACTTGCAGCTACAGAGCAGAAGTTCCAGTACCTCCTAGCTGATTTTTAATTCCTTGGTACCCCCCCAATACTTTAGGTAATTAATCATTTAAAATGCACTGAAAGATTTATTATAACAATAATAGCAAAGACATCAGTCTCTTGCTTAACCCTCCCCCATTTTCCATCAAGCCTTCCAAAAACAATTACTTTTTCTTTTGAAACTGTCTCTTGAAACTGACTACCCAGTTGTTCCCTGGATTTTTCTTCCAATGTTCACACTGATTTGCTCCTTTGGGTTAAGAAAATTTCTCCTGCATATTAATAAGCCAGTCTTACTCTCTATACATTAACAATACTATAGTCAAGGACAAAACATGTAGCTAATTAATCACTTCAGCATGTACCAAGACCTCTGCATCAGAGTTCAGACATGCTTTCAGATGAGAGGTGGTAGAGCATAATGGTGAACGACCCAGGCTCTAAATTTAGAAAGACAACTCACCCTGACCAGTTTGGCTCAGTGGATAGAGCGTCGGCCTGTGGACTGAGGGGTCCCAGGTTCGATTCCAGCCAAGGGCATGTACCTTGGTTGCAGGCACATCCCCAGTTGGGGGTGTGCAGGAGGCAGCTGATCGATGTTCTCTCTCATCGTTGTTTCTAACTCTCTATCCCTCTCCCTTCCTCTCTGTAAAATCAATAAAATATATTTTTAAAAAATAATAAATAGAAAGACAACTCCATCTCTAGCATTTACATACTTTTTAGCTTTTGAAGTTGGAGAACTATTTAATTTTCATTTGTATAACGCCTATAGTGAGAATGCCTACATCACAGGACTTTTTTTTCTGAGACGTCAATAAGATAATGTCAGCAAAATACTTAGCCTAGCACATGATGTATCTAGTATATGGTGCACACATATTTTATTAGTATGGTAAAGAAGTAGAAGGAGAAAGTGGGGGAAAGAGGAGCAGGAAGAGAAAGAGAAAGAATGAAAGCGAAGAAAACATAAAATGCCAAGAACTATCAAGAAATATATAAAGGGGTGGGAATGGTGTGGAGGGCATCAATGGGGGAAAGGGGACATCTGTAATACTTTCAACAATAAAGATAATGTTTTAAAAATGAGATACTTTCAAGAAATAGCCTCATTTCTTTATAAAATATAAACCAGTAAACTCAAATTCAGAAAGGTACTCTGAGATAAATGGGTTTGATTATGAATAGGTTATAGAAGATACCCTGGCCTCTGAGTATTACTAGGTAATAGAATCAAGGCTTTACACAAGTGGACAACTACATAATGACTGTAGGCATAGCAACTATGAACTAGCAGCTCACAGAAAATCTACACAGTTGATTTCCAACACATGAATGTTGAACTGATCTCAATTCTCCATAGAAGAATGTAACAACCATGCTCACTCCACCTCCCCTCCGGCATATTCCTGGTCAAACACCAAGCCACAGTTTCTTTCACAATAGCTACAATAAAACTTAGGAAAACAAACTGCTATGACTAAAAATATAAAGCCCTCTAGAGATGATATTATAGTTTAACTGGTTCTCTACATTCCCTACTGAATAAAACTAGGTTGCTGCATTACACCTATCAGATTGTGAGGTAAGTACTTAGATAAAATCAGCATGCTAGCTTTGGTGGCCATTTTCATAATGAAGTAATTAACTTTGGTTTTCATATCACACACATGCATAGGCATAGATGTGCATGTGTGTGTGTATATATATATGAATATGTGTATATGTATATATTCCTATGCGTATGTAAATATCTGTGAGCAGAGTAAAAACAGCATACACAAAACACCAGAAAGAAGGCCAATTTTTTTGAAATAGGTGTGTTTTTTATCACAAGTGTATGACTTGCACATGATATTCAGAAAATAAAGCAACACCACCTGCAGATAGTCCATTTTAACATGACATCTATTCTAATTTCAAAAAGGGCAACTTTCCCTGAGGAATGTACATGGGTATTTAATAAATCTCTGTTGCAACATATACCTTTCTGACATCACCAACACCAAAAGGTACTTATGAAGAATTACATTATGAACATGTGCTGTAGGGCATACAACACAGTTGCTGAAGGGAGAGGGGTCCAGGATCTGTTTATTGATTGTTTTGTGCCAGGAATTTTACAGTTATTCTCATAATAACACCGCAAGACGGTTCATTTCATAAATTAAGAGAGGAAGGCTCAAAGACATTAAATAAATTGCCTAAGGATACACAGCTGGTTTATTACACAGCAGGGATCCCCATGAGTTCTCTGTTTATTCAAAAGTCTTGCATTCTCCAATGCATCAAGATAAAAATAGAAAGAAGGAAGGTTCATTGCAGTAGCTTTATTGTATATGTCAAAGCCAAAATTGCACTGGGCAATATTAAAGAAGCAAGGACAATTTTTATTTGAGGCTATTGCTGTAGGGAAAAGAGGCCAGGAACTCAAATCCACTGAAACAAAAAAACAGTGCAGTTTTAAGGGCTGGGATGAGGAGAAGATTATAGCCATCGGTGTTTGCTAGTTGGCTTTACCCAAAAGAAAAGTAAAATTTTCATAGCTTCATGACAAAAGGTAGCTTCACTACAAGGGGGCAGGCACCACCCGCTAGCTCCCTCTCTTCCACACGCCCCCCTCCCCGCCCCAGCCCCAGGAAGTTAGGCTCCGACCTTCCCACAGAAACTGGGAGAAAGGGACAGAGAAGAAGACAATAGGCACATGGGAGGATAAAGAAGCAGATGCAGATGTATTCATATTGACCAGGCTGTCTCCCAGTCCCCACTTAACTTTACACAGGACTCTTCCTGACTCTAGGCTGCTGATTTCCCTTTAAAAACTTGTAATTTTAATCCTTTTCTCTGCCCCCTTTGAGATATAAGTCTTCATAGGAATCTCTGGTCAGTTCTACAACTGAGGAACCTCTTTCTCAAGGACCTGGGATCCATCCCTTTGAAATATCATCAAGGAAGTAGTGTCCCTTTCTCCCAGTTTCTGTGGGAAGGTCAGAGCCTAACTTCCTGGGACAGGGAGGGGGGCATTTAGGAGAGAGGGAGCTAGCGGGGTGATGCCTGGCCCCTTGTAGTGAAGCTACCTTTTGTGGTGACCCCAATTTCATTGTTACAAATTGAACATAATTAAAGCATAGTGATTAATCACAAAAACAATATGTAATTATATATGTGTTTTCCGGTGGTCTTAGGCGACCCCTGTGAAAGGGTCATTCGACCCCCAAAGGGGTCGCGACCCACAGGTTGAGAACCGCTGATCTAAACAATATGTTGTTGTTATTGTTGCCCATATTTTCTATGGGTACATTTCATTGTCTTTTGCTCCAGTGTTCATAGAATTAGAACTCAGGTAAATCATGTCAATGTGTGTTTAGATTTATTTTTAGGTATGCTTCTTGCTTTCTTAACTTGAGACTTGTTATTAAAATAAAACTGCAGCTTGGCAAAAAGAGGGTTTTAAAAGTGTCTTACAGACAGTCCCTTCCCTTCCTTTCCCTTCCTTTCCCTTCCTTCTCTCCTCTCTCTCTCTCTCTCTCTCTCTCTCTCTCTCTCTCTCTCTCCCTCCCTCCCTCTCTCCCTCCCTCCCTTTCTCTCCTCCCCTCTTCCTCATCTCTTTCTGCCTCTCTGCCTCTCTCTCTCTCCCTCATTCTCTCTTTTTCAATATATATTTTTTATTTATTTCAAAGAGGAAGAGAGAGAGAGAGAGAGAGAGAGAGAGAGAGAGAGAGAGAGAGAGAAACATCAATAATGAGAGGGAATCATTAATGGGTTGCCTCCTGCAAACCCCCTACTGTGGATTAAGCCCTCAACCCCATCATGTGCCCTGACTGGAAATCGAACCATGACCTCCTGGTTCATAGGTTGATGCTCAACCACTGAGCAACACCAGCTGGGCTTTCTTCTTTCTAGTTCCAAACTCTGGTCCACCTTCTCTGAGTTCTTTTTAGGGTCCCAGTGAACTCACAGAGAGCTCCTGCATGCGAGAAAGCAAGGCAGAAGCAGACTAACCTGAGGAGGCTGCGGCATTGGAAACGCCACACTGTTTTTACTAATCAAATAAACCCTCTGGGCAAATGCTGTTACCTTGAAAATATGATCTTTAGAAGATGGATTTTTGAAAAATGAGCACATAAGGCTATGAGTAGTGAAATGAACATTAGATATAACAGAAAATTAGAAGGGAGAGCAAACATGCCAGTAGCACAGAAGCCTTGCTATCTATCAAGGGAGAGTGGTATCCATCCTATACTTAAACAACAGTGCAAATGCTGAAATATTCATGAAGTGGTTGGAGGCAGAGAAGCTGAGTAACAACCCAAGACCTAGTTTGATGAAGGCTATGCTGCCAGGACAAAGGGAGAAAAAACCTGGGCACGAACACAGGCAAAGATCCATCTTTTTTTTTTTCTTTCTGTAGCATTCACTTCTAAAATGAGAATGTCAGAAAACAGAAATATAAACACACATGCTTTCTATAAGACATTGGAAACTTTCTGTAGACAGGAAGGAGATAGACTCAGTATTTCTGAGACTTTTTTATTTCAGGAAAATCTAGACGTATTGTTGTGAAAAATCAGTGGGAGCTCTGTTGGTGGTGGGCTCAGAGAGGGTGGGGGTACAGCTTCACTGTCTTATGGCATTGGCTCCTTACCCATGCGTGAGAGCTAGGATTCAATCATCATCACTACACTAGACAATATTTTCCCTAAGAATGAAGACAAATGAGACACTTCATTCACACAAGATGTGCCAAGGATGCAGGAGGAAAGACCGGTGAAGGACCAGTCTGCAAGGTCCTCAGGAATGAGGCTCTTTGCTTTTAGTTATCTCATTGACCTCTGCCCTTTTACTACTGCTAACACCCAGCTAACAAGACTTGCTCTGCTCCTTTTCCTTAAAATGCATTTCTAGAAAGCAAGCTGAGAAAAGAGTGACTATATAGAAAATAATGAATACTAATTAAGCTTCCAAGAAAACTGGCCAACAATACTGTTGAGCTCTTAATTGTGAAGATCTATGAAAAAGGCAACCAATTGTGCTGCATAATATAAATTGCCTGGAGTGCTAAAATGCCCATTGAGCATTTCCTTAATAAATGTATAAAAGACACACAGCTGCTTGCCATTAGATATACTTTGCTCTTGCACTCGAAGATAAAACACTTGCAGTAACCTTCACTAATTTTTACTCAATTTTTATATAATTCAGTGTGTCCATATTTGGTATCACAAATTATTAAACCTTAACATAAAACTCTACTCACTACTTATCTGCAAGAATGTTCAGTAAATAGATGAGCGGGGGGTGGGGGGGGGGCATTCCACAAGTTAATGTAGTCAGTGTCTGAGTATGCTTCCATTGGGAAAAGTAATTCATTTTTCATATGCTCAGAGTTAATTGTAAGAAGAGAACTTAAGGGGAGTCCCAGTATAAAATAATCCTATATAATAAAGAGGTAATATGCAAATTGACCATCACATCCTTGCACAAAATAGCCACCCCCATGTGGTAAAAGATGGCCACCACAAGATGGCTGGCAGGGGAGGGCAGTTGTGGGTGATCAGGCCAGCAGGGGAGGGCAGTTTGGGGCAATCGGGCTGGCGGGGGAGCAGTTAGGCATCGATCAGGCTGGCAGGGGAGTGCTTAGGGGGTGATCAGGCTGGCAGGCAGAAGCAGTTAAGGGCAATCAGGCAGGCAGGCAGGTGAGCGGTTGGGAGCCAGCAGTCCTGGATTGTGAGAGGGATGTCCCACAGGGATGGGCCTAAACCGGCAGTCGAACATCCCCCAAGGGGTCCCAGATTGAAAGGGTGCAGGTTGGACTGAGGGACACCCCCCCACCCAGTGCACAAATTTCATGCACCGGACCTCTAGTAAAATATATAAAGTTCAAACAGAAGTACATAAAGAAAAAACATTTTAACGGCCACTAATGTCTTAATTAGGAGAAACCATCACCATCACACTGTTAACAAATTACTATCCTTGGTGGACAGAAGCACACCTGGTGGATTTGACCATTGCTTTCTTCTGCCCCTGTACTTGAGACATGTACTCATCTCTATGATACGTATTTATGATTCATTTGTCACCAAGCTTTGTGTAGCTAGAAGCTGGTGGGTGCTCACCTGTTCTTTCTGTATTATATTCATGCAACTGCCCTTGAGAAGTGCTACTTGGTAGCCTGTGGTCTTAGCTGACTCTAATGCACAGGTCGCTGGTTGGTTGCTCAGAATCAACTGCCTCTTACCTCTTAATTCCACATTAAACCGGCCTGCCTATGGCTACCTTTCCCCACTTGTCTCCTGATGAAATTATATTGTGTCATGTAGATAACAGGATGTATGTGAAGTGTTACATTCTTTTTACAGCTTCTTGCTTCTGGATGGACTGAGATGTATAAGCATAGTTTATTATACTATTGGGAATTACAAAGCCCTCCCATCTTTCTCATTAACTCACTACAAGGAAATTCAGAGAGAAACTTATATGCCACCACTTAAAGCATGCAGACTTTATTTCAGTCCCTTCAGGGATAGTATTTTTATTTAAGGAAGGAAGGAAAAAAGGAAGGGAGGGAGGGAGGGAGGGAGGGAAGAAGTAAGAAGATATTTATGTATGTTTATCCTTTATGCTCCTGGTTATGGTGCAGTTCAGAAGCAATATGCCCTCTCCATTACACTTCCAGTTCACCAATCAACCAAAAAGTCTAAAAGGAGTGGTGAATATAACTGCTTTTACTTATTTACTCCGGAGAAAGTCCCTATTTGAAGTTTGAAATTAGAAACTTCATCATTTTAGTGGTTGAGTACAGGTATCACAGCTGCTTTTCGAGCTTTTGGGGAAAGCTACAAGATGACTGATGTCCCAGTTGTGGCTGAGAGGCAAGAAACCTTCCCCCTCTGCGCTCTTCCCCACCATTTACAATAATTTCTTCAAACATTCTCCTTGACTTTATGAGCTGCTAGTTTTCCATGAGGACATGCTTGATTCCCCTCAAGAGCTCTGTGCTCTGGCATTGTTTGCTGGCTTTGTTCCAAATAGCTTAGCCCCAAACCGATTCAAGGTGGGAGGGGTAGTGATATATACGAAGGCTACTGATTTGATTTCTTATGGCGTTTTAATAGCAGCCACAGAGCTATATCTGATTGCTGAACAAACTTTATGATAGAGGTTCTCATTCACACTCTGTGATGCTCACTGGGAGCCATAAGGAGCCATGATGAGCAATGGCACAGCTTACTATGGAGATGCCTGCCCCTTGGGGCAATAAAATAGTTACCCCCAATTCATTGCTTTCTTCTATAAGATCTCATTAACCTGAAATTTAAGGTTAAAGAAAAAGTGTGACTCCAATTAGAGGAGAGCTCCTGGTGAGAATCGGGCATTTATTAAAAATTGTTTCACAGCATTCAAGAGCAGAGAGCTCAGAGAAGGCTTGTGAAATTTAATTTCCTCATTTGTTTGTCATTTCTCTCCTCTCCTCCCTCCACTGGGCCCCTGTTCTCCTTCTAATTTGTTTACTGTGAACCTCTCCAATTTCATGTAACCAGGCCCCCCAATGCCTCATCTCTACTATGAGGTATATACCACTGCTATTAGGAGAAAATGACTGGTCTGAGTCTTACAGGAGCATCTCTGTTTGGTATTTTTAATAATCTGCTCATCTTCAGAAGAAAGTCCATTAGCTTCATGAATCAACAAACCCTACCCAGAACTCCTCAAGCAATCTTCTCTGTTAATATTCAACATCCCAGTAAATAGCACCAACATCTTCTTTGCCATCCAAGCATAGATATTTATTCCCATTTTCTTTGTCAGATCTTACATCTAATTTTAACCAATAGTTGTTAATTTTGCATTTAATGTGACTTCCCAGGCTGTCAATGCTTTGACAACCACAGAAATTTATATATATATATACATATATATATGAATTCATATTCATAAATATATATGTGTATTTTGTCAATTGATTTATTGCAATATCCACAAAGCTGTTGACTCATTTGTCCCTTATCATCAATATCCCTATTGTACCAGTATGATTTTACTAATGTAATCTGAATATTGTGTCAAGTCTTTTTTAAAATTCCAAATGTCAGGTTTCCTAAATCTCAGTGTATAAACCTTAAACTTCCTAGAATGACAGAGAAGCCTCTTCCTAATCTGTCAGCTTTCTCTTAGTATATGCTAGCCTTTCCTCATTCTACTCTTTGGTTCCATGTTCATTTCAAATGCCATGCTTCCAAATGACTCTGCACCAGTCCATGCACTCTTTCTTTTTATCAGAACACTCCACTCACACTTCTTTCCCTGGCAAATAAAAACAAAGACCTCAAAACAAGGCTCAGATATCACCTTCTCTTCTTCCCACCTTATGAACTAATGACTTTTTCTTCGTGTTTCAATTTTTACTGTACATTATGTTATTTTCTAATCCAATATTTTCTGATGTTTCCATAGGACTGTGAGCTCATAATAACAGTAAGTTTAAAATATATGAGGATACTTCTACTTCTCGCCAAAAATGAATAACCAGAGCCAAATTTGCCTTACTGCACAAAGTAACTAAAACATTGGAAAGATAAAATATATGAAACAGTTTCCATTCATTGGACACTGGGCAACTGAGAACAATGGTCCCTGAAAATAAGAAAATGGACAAGGTTAACTATGGAGAAGGTTAGCAGCTTATATTGCCTGGAGAGCATGTCTAAGCCAAGGCACTGGGAGGGGAAACCAAGGGCTAGCCTGGCGGCCTCCTTGTGCTGAGGAGGCAGAGTCGGGAGTCAGGGAAGACCAACTCAGCTAGAGTTCATACAAAGGAATACAGGAGAGGAGAAACCACACAGAGAAGAATCTGTTCAATATGTTTTGTCTTTTTAGTGAATTGTCATTACAATGTCATTATAAAATGGCCTTCTCTATCCCTGGTAATATACTTTGCTTTGAAATCTAGTCTTACATAGATTTAGCCATGTCACCTTCAGTGGTTTTTTTAATTGGTGCTGAGTGACAAATCATTTTTCACCCTTCTACTTTTAACCCATTTCTGTCTTTATATTTCAAGTAGATATTCCTTAGATTTATTGAGATATAATCAACTTACAACATTGTGTAAGTTGAAAGTGTCCATTATGATAATTTGATAGATATTTTGGTGTGGGGAGAATATTTAAGATCCCCTGACTTAGCAACTTTCACATATATGATACAGTATTGATAAATAGTCAGTGCTGAATATTAGATCCCCATAACTTATTCATTTTATTTCTGAAAGTTTTCACCTTTGACCAACATCTCAATATCAAATACCTGCCTTGCTTTTGAGCCAAGCTGATAATTTTTTTATAACTGGGATGCTTAAACATTTAATTTATTGTAATTATTAATAAGATTGGGTTAAAATTCTACCATACTCTTTGTTTCCTTTTTATTCATTTGTTCTTTCCTTTTTCTGCCTTTGTGGGGGCTTCGTGTATGCAAACATTTTCTACCTATAAATTAAACTTGTGGCTTGCAAAGTAAAATTGTAACCTAAAATGATTCTCTTTGTTATGATTATTTCCCTTTATTATGATGATTAACAATATGATTAACTATTCTAAAAAATCAAACGTTTGGAAAGTAAATTTTCATCCAGAAAGAAAATATTTGATTCCTCACTTAACAGAAGCCTTAGTCCCTTTTAAGTCTAACCTACAAAGGAAAGAATTAATACTGCAGCAGTAAAGACATACATGATGGCGACAGAGACCTTCAGACAAATGATGGGGAGAGAAATAGAGAGAGAGAGAGAGAGAGAGAGAGAGAGAGAGAGAGAGAGAGAGAGAGAGAGAGAGAGAGAAATAATTTTGACATTTTGATCAGTTGGTTGTAGCATATACAACATAATGTCCCAATGTCTTGCCAGCTCATTTTATGTATAGCATTAATTTCTCAGAAATGTTATTTTGATTTGAGCACACATGCTAAGTCTTGGTGACTTCATTCCACCCCCATCCACATTTTTCTTTAAACCAGGCTTTCATTCTGTTTCTCTTCCCTCTGACATTTTCTGCGTGGCAATCGTACAACATTCTAACTTGGAAGAGAGATCACTGTTGTGTTTATATCTTGCCTTACTCTGAAATAAATGATCAGAGCAAATCAATATAAAGTGGGTTTAAAAAAAATCAGAGGGAGACAGTATAACTCCCTTTTTATAGCCAAAGCCATTTTTACTATCTGAGATCTTAGCAAGCTCACTGTCAATGAACCACTTCACATCAGTTAGCTTCTTCTCTAAGGAGCTGAGCATCACTAGGAACTGGGATCAGTGTGCATAACAGCGAGCATTATTAAGGCACTGGTCCATAGTATCAGAACTGGAGATGGTTAGGGATTAAGAGCTGCAGTCCATCCATCATGCTGATTTCTGTAGCTTACTGAGTTTGGATAAGCTTTCTGATAAAGAAATTATGATTCTTTAAATATTACGTATTTACGTATGTTAGGGACTACATTACATCCCCCCCAATTCATGTTTAAGTCCTACCCACAGTACCTCAATATATGATTGTATTTGGAGATGACTTTTAAGAAAGCAATTAAGGTAAAATTAGGTCATATGACTGGATCTTATTCTGATATGATTGATGTCTTTATAAGAAGAGGTTATTTGGACATGGACACACATGGAGGGAAGTCCATGTGAAGACACCAGAAGATGGCCATCTACAAGACAAGGGGAGAAGCTCTCAGAAAAATAACCAATACTATTCACACCTTGATCTTGGACTTGTAGCCTTCAGAACTGTGAGAAAATACATTTTTTTTTTTTGCATTTCTTTTAAATCACCCAGTTGTTGTATTTAATTATGGCAGTTCTAGCAAACTAATACAACTTATTTATTTACTACTAGAGGCCAGGTGCATGAAATTTATGCACTCAGGGGGGTCCCTCAGCCCAGCCTGCACCCTCTCACAGTCTGGGAGCCCTCAGGGGATCCCAACTGCCAGTTTAAGCCCGCTCCCCGTGGGCCTTAGTGCTGCCGTAGAGGCGGAAGAGGCTCCCGCCACCAGCCACCACCGCTGTGCTTGCCAACCCTAAGCCTGGCTCAGAGCTTCTGGCTGAGCAGCACTCCCCCTGTGGGAGCTCAGTGACCACCAGGGAGCAGCTCCTGCATTGAGCGTCTCTCCCTGGTGGTCAGTGCACATCATAGTGACTGGTCATTCGACCAATCGGTTGATTTGCATATTAGCCTTTTATTATATAGGATAGCCTTTTATTATATAGGATATTAAACTGTGCTAATTCAAGCTTATTAAAATATTATCTTTTAAATATTTGTCCATTTTCTACTAAGAAAAATTAATGGGGAAATAATAGTTTTTTGGGAAAAAAAAATGATCCTGGGACAGCTGGATTAATCCATGCAAAATAATGAAGTTGAACCCTTTCATTGCACATGCAAAATTTTTAAAAATATATTTGCATTGATATCAGAGAGGAAGGGAGAAGGAAAGAGAGAGATAGTGACATCAATGATGACCAAGAATCATTGATAAGCTGCCGCCTGCACACCCGCCCCCCCGCCCCCCCCCCCCGCCCCCGGGGATTGAGCCTGAAACACAGGCATGTGGGGAAGAGAGAAAGTTCCTAATTGAGTGGGGAAGTATAAATGTTCCTCCACAGTGGTGAGTCCCACTACTTTAGTATCAAGCCTGAAGTCCCCAGGTTTCGGAAGCATAGTTCATGGTAATAGGAGGAGAGGAGAAAGCAATGGGAGAAGTGAGGGTGGGGATAAAGTTAAACTTCATTCACTTCTGTTTTGCTAATGCTGAATCTAGAATGAGCCATGATAAAGGTGGGTACATCTACATAAATACAACATTGTTTGGGTAGATTTTAGAGAGTGACCCCTTTTTTCCCCCAAAGTGTGCACAGGGCTGAGATGTGGTTTTAAGACACAACAAAAGTAAAAAGAATGCAGATATTATTGGGCCTAAGCTGAAGCTCTCATTACTCTTAACTCTCCAGGTGAAAATTGTGAACTCAAGTGAGCTGCATCACTTTTGTAAGGTTATTATTTATTTGAGAAAGCCAAAGGCAAAGGTAGTTTGGAAATGCCATGAGGTCATTGATCACATATATTCTGAAGCACAGTTTTGAGCAAGGAAGTTTGTCAAACTTTCACTTATTTGTCAAAAACATTTTTTGCATATGTTATTACAGCACCATGGGCCACCATTATTAGCTATTGGGCATTGCTATTGTTTCTAGATCCTAGAACATGCAGAATAATTTTCTTACAGGTTTCCTTCTGCAACCAGGGACCTCCTGGAAGAAGTTTCATCCCAAACTCCTGATGGGTTTTACTACTGACATAAAGAGAATGTGCTGAATCTTAATGCCACCTAACAATGATTGAGTACTTCAAATATGTAAAAGCCTGTATTTAGCACTTCACATATCCTATCACCTTGGATTCTCATGACAACCTCTTAAATCTTAAAAATAAAGATATATATATTATTACACATATAGACATATACATGCACATACATACATATGCACAAATACATGTATAATACATATCTGTACATATGCACATGTGTTTTTAAAACAATTACATGAAAACACATTCCTAAAATTCTAGGACTTCCATCAGCTATTTTGCTCTATATTTATTTCCCATATGTGCCTCTTAAATTTTACCTACTTCAAGGGAAATTATTCTTCTGGCAGCCTTACTGGAGACATATAATACAAATTAATTCCATTCACAGTGCCCCAGTGAAACCTCATCATAAAATCATATTTCCATACTTTCAGACATGATCAGTAGTTCTGGGGAAAGAAAAATATTTAAAACTGGTATGTTTTATATAACTCCTCATTTTGGTAAGTTAACAACAAATGGCATGGGTTGACATTTGATTCCACATCTAGAATATAAATTCCTTGAAGTGAAGCCTATGCAACATACTTTTTATGTAATTCAGGGTTTCTTAACGTTGGCACTATTGACATTTGGAGATGGATAATTCCTGGTTGTGTGGGGCTGTCTTGTGCGTTATAGTATGCTCAGCAGTGCCTTTGGTTTCTAACCAGTAGATGCCATTAGCACCTCTCCTGCAAATCTGTGGCAACCAAAAATGTCTCCAGACATTGTCAAATATCCCCTGAGGAGCAAAACTGTCCCTCTGTTAAGAAACACTGATGCAAATACAATCCTTCGCATAGTGCTGCGGTCAGAATTTCAAACAGAAAATAAAGAGACATTTGAATGAAAGTTCTTCCACCTGTGGAGGAATGGCATAGGCAAGAATGGCTGGCAGGACAGCTACTGAAGGTGGAAACTGTGCTTCTGTTCTGATGGGTTCAGGACATGCCACCCTCAAATATGACGCGTTGTCCTACTGAATGTTTTAAGCTGAAGGAGTATGAGAGGACCCAAGATGGCAGCGGAATAGGTAGAACTTACACTTAACTCCTCTCAGGACCAAACTGGAATTACAACTAAATTATAGAACCTTCAACCTGAATAACCAACTGAAGACTAGCTGAAGGAGTATGAGGAAGTGGCAGAAGCGGGTAAGTCTGTCCCACCATTCCCCTTTCAACCTTCTCCCCTGGAGCCAGTCATAAGACCCTTATGTGAAAGGTGTTCGTTCTCCTTGCACCTGGAGGAAAGAAACATAGAAGAATCTGCAGAATGGGCCTTGTTAAGTTCCCCACTTTACTATGCTTAGCTCAAACACTTCCCTCTATTATATTTCTCCAGGACTGTTCACGCTTCATCAAACCTAGTGTAAAACCAGTTAGGCTTAATTATTTATTCAGCTCTTCATTTCCTTATGAAGGCCCCATGTCACATAAAACTTATACTGCATAAGTGTACTACATATGCTCTTCTCCCGCTAATCTGTGTTTTCCACTTTAATTTTCAGACCCAGCCAGAGACCCTATGAGGGTCAAGGAAAACTTTTTACTCCTCTATAGCTTTCATCTGTTGTAACTCCAGGGCTTAGCACATTGTCAAGATCAGAAATTGAATTATGGGTCAATTAATAAACAAATGAACTTCAACAAAAATATTCAGCTTGCAGATGGGGCTTGATAATTGCTTTAAATTCCTTATGAATACTTTCCATGGGAGAAATTTAGATTTGTTGTGTTTGATGTTAGGGGTGTTCTCCCAGAATAGTGAAAGTAATTTGAGGCAGGAGACTACAGCTTTGAATAAGGGAAAATGCTATGTACCTTTGCTGATTTAATTTTACCTTTCACTATATTCTTGCTTCCCTCAAGTAGAAATAATGTATCCCTCGATCACTATTGTATTTCCCTTGCTAGCACAGTAACTGCTAAATATGAGACAATTTTTAAAAATTACATACATTTGTAAGTGAAAAACTTCAGAGTTTTTAAAATATAAAAGTAGGCAGTTCCCCATCTTTGGAATTATTTTAGCACTCCCTGAATGGTGAGACAATGTGGATCTTATAGCAAAGATGCTGATATTAGGTAGGGGTTGAACTATATGAGATGTAGGACTATTTGCTCATTCTGACCGTGGTGTTTTAGAATTCCATTAAATGTACGCACTTGATTTGTCTACTCTTTGCACAATTGCTAGGAAGATCCTTCCCACCAACTGTCAAACATCCTATGAAAAAGAAGCTTCTTGGACCATGTCATGGGGTCATGAGATGAGTCTTTTATTATGGCTTAAATACACTGAAAAGCCTTTTCCTTTATTCTCCTTCCAAATCATCTCAGTCTATTACATAAATTTCAGAAGTTTTAGGTTTCCCAGACCTGTGGTAGGAGCTGGTCTTACTTAGAGGCTAACTGGATAAAACGTTCTTCCTATGTGATGGCTGCATATGGGGTTTCTGTCAGGGGATACACCACGGGAGCCAGGCCACCATCAATAAAACTGATGTTGTTAAATGTTCCTGAAGTGCTGCTCTGAAGTGCCATAGAAATGTTAGGTTTTGTGATGTGTGTGCCTTTTCTTCCTTGTGGAAGCATTAGGAGAGTAAACAGAGAGCGATAACAGCAATGTCTTTAGGGCCTCCTCGCGCCTGGAGCACCTTTTTCTGGGGGCAGAATCACTCCGGTTGCCATTCTTTTCTGGTGGAAATATTGTGTTATTGGAAGACATACCCAGAGCAGCATTGTGTGTTGCCACAGAAGAGCATCTTCGTTTTAAAAATAGCATCTGCTGAGGATTTCTTAATCCGCCGAGAAATGATCATGCACCATTTGGACATTTGCCTGTTTATTTCATCTCTTGTGCACGTACTTCTCAACAGCAACATAATTTACTGTTTTCATTTTTTTCTTAATTTAGAAATATTATCATCTTTTGAGAGCAAATCAAAATAACAGCTCATCATAGACAGCAGTTGCTGAATGCTGAAAAACCTGCAAAGGAGATTGTAGTGGGTGATAAAAATGGTCACAATCCTTAGCTCAGATGAAAAGGTCGGGTTCAAATCTTCAATGCTGTCTGCTGAGCTGTGGTATTTTGACTTGCCTGTGGCAGAGGTGACCTTGTTGCAGACTCTGGGCCCAGGCCCCATGATGCCTTGCAGCCTCAGCTGTTGCTACTTGTGCATTCCTGTACTCTGAGTGAAGAAACTGAGGCTTACAGACAAATTTTTGGCAATCCTTCCTCCGTTATTTTGAATGTGTTTCTCATACTGACAATTTTTAATTGAAAAAAATCTAGAATTAAACAAGTATACTTAATGTATATTCAACCAAAGTGAAGGAGGTATGATTCACATCACAGTCTTTCCTATATTCATGTGCAATTGGACTTTCCATGTAGGGACAAGTATATGGACTTCCTCCCAAATTACTTGACTACCTGTATTTTTTATTTGGAAGATTTTTTTGTGTATGAGAGAGGGTTTTTTTGGGGGGGAGGGGTGCTGGGATAGGTAGATTTTGCTAGTCTCACTAAGCATTTATAGTTGAGTATGCAAAGAGTCATGAAATAACCACAGACATTTCAACCACCTTCCCAACAGACCCTGGATTTCTATGTGCCAACGAAATGGTTCCTGCCATTGCCGAAGAGGGTGAGTTTATCTTAAGGGAAGGCCTGATTGCCTTCTCAACCTTCTTCCTATGATTTTAGTAGTTTATTAAAAATCAAATATCACACTAACAGCAAAGCTTTCTGTCATCTCTCCAATTTATTAGGACAACTAAATCACTAACATTGTGATGGCCTAGATTACATGACCCCAAATCTGGCTGTCTATGCTAGGTGCACTCATAAGTGGCATCATATTTAACAAGTAAACTTTTAAATTCCCTTTATGGGGTATTTAATTCTCAATAAAGTACATGTTGACCCAGATTATAGAGTTTATCATGGGTTGAGTTGAGATGGGAAACCACAGCTTCTGGTTTCAACCTGTCCCTCCCCGTCTGCCAAATCACACCATGAACAAACTTCATGCATCCTTTGTGGTGGTGAAGAGAAGGGACATCAGAGTGATGCATGAAGAGTGAGTTGTTTAAAAATAGGAAAATAAATTTCTGAAATAAAATGTTGTATGAAAGTCATGTGTTAGGGAAGCATGAAGCTTGCTAATACAATAATGACCATTAATAACTGTACCTGTTAGAAGAGGGGCATTGAGCAAAGTGCTGTCATAGTTATTGTGTCATTTATTCCACACAATGACCCTATCATCAAGGCCCTATTATTATCATCCTCAATTGATAAATGAGTTAACTGAGGCTTAGAAAGAGTGAATTGTCTGTGTAAGATCACTGAGCTTGGGATTCAGATTTGAACAACCTAATCACTACATAATACCCCATAGGTTGGAGTCAGGAGTCCCGGCTCTTTCAGCGAATCGGGATGTAAACTGACCCCTACCTGCCTTTTATTTTCTCCATTGAATTAAATAGATGATGCTTAGCTCCTTTCCACCTCTGCAAGGCACCCCTTCTATGAAAACATGCAAACTAAGGTAGTAGGATGGAAAATCAAATAATACCCTATCTTTTCTTAAAGTGTGTGTTGTTTTTGTGTTCAGTGACAACCCCAGTCAAAAGAAAACACTTCTCACAATCAAAAACAGAACCACTGCTCTTATACCTGAGGTTTACGATGTATTATCAGCATAGATTTTTATTTTGCCAATATGGGTCCTATGTACTAATTCCTCACACTATTAATAGATACCCCTTGTGAAAAAAATCTATCATCAATAGTTTTAAGGTCTCTCTAAATTAAATAAAAATGCTTATAGTAAGACTTCTCATTGCATTTAAAGTGTTTGTGCTCATCGTGGTTCTTCAAGGAGTCTAATATATGCACTGATGCCTAAAGTTATTTAATCCAACAAAGCCTATTTTTAAGGTCTTGCATTGGCCCATTCTTATTCAGAGCTCATAGATCTGTTGGCAGCATCAGCTTGCTTTATAAAAAAATCAGCTAGTAACACATAAATTCCAGCAATCATCGTCAGAAGGCCATGAATCTCTGTGCCAAGGAAAGTTGCCCAGCAAAGGAAAGTTGTGTTTATGGTAATAGCAGGGTCTGCCTGTGCTCTCAAATTTTCTCTCCTATAGATTTAGAAGTTAATTAAAACTAAACTTCTCAGCAATAGACACATTTTTTTCAGTGATTCTATCCTAAGTAAGGGGAACAGTGAGTCACTAAGATTCACTATTCCCAAGAGACCCTGGATTTCTATAGTTTATCAATCACAAAAGCATTTACATTGATCCTTACATCCCATTAAGTAGAGGAAGAGTGATGGAAATCCAAATATATGTCCACATTGGCAACGACTTAGTAGAATATGATTTGGGGAGCACTGTTTCCATTCCAGATTGGAGTTAATATTTACTGAATACCTACTATGCAGCAGGCAGCATGTTAAGTAGGCACATATAGAGGTGGTATCTCATTGAGTCCTGGTAACTCCACAAGATAGGTCATGTTATTCTTCTTTCAATAGCACCTAATGCTTATCCTCCCTGTCCTCCAGTTTCCATCATCAGTTTGCTTGAACCTTTTCCAGCTTGTCCGTTGCACAGTCCAATTTCAATGCCGCATATTTTAAACTTTTGTTACAGCAGCACCCCACTCCCAGCTAACAAATTATATTTCAACAAGCTATTACTGTATAACAACCTACTGCAAAACTCATGGCTTAGATTATAAACATGCTAGGCCAGGACTTTGGGCAAGGCTTGGTGGTGTGATATTTTTGTTCACATAGTTTTCATGTATATCAATAAATTGTATTCATCTACAGAATGAGTTGATCTGAGAGGTCCCTTGTACTTGGATGTGATGGATGGAATCCTGAGGTCATATGGGAGTCTCAAGGAAAGCCCATATACTGTCCATTGCTTCTTTAGGATGCATGTTTCAGGTTTGGACTTCTTACTTATGGAAGGTACAAGGTTCCTAATGACCTAACATTAGATGACTAAGAACATCACTTATCCATATACATTTAGTCAAGTAAGTCACTAATACAATACCAGATTAAACAGGATAGACTTTGATTCTATCTCTCTACAGGAAAAGTATCAAATGATTTTTAGCCATCGTTAATCATAAAAGAGTTTCCTTCTAGACTGTTTTTACATGGGAATGTAAAGTGTAGGCTCATACTAGATAAAAATGTCAATTGCAAAGAATTTTTTGTTCTCTAGAGAATTTTCCCTTCTCCAATCTTTTTTTCTCTGAAACACATGCTTTCTCAACTCTACATATTTGTTGAATAATCAATGTTGAATTATCGGTTGGCTTATTAATGTTAAAAGTGATTAAAATCTGGCTAAAATAAGAGTTTTAGATACACTTTTTTTCAATCTTGTCCAAAAGAACAAATTTTCTGACCCAGGTAATGAGACTAGAAGTGGCTGGCTTCAGATGAGGCTTAACCCAGGTTATCAAATGATGGCATTAGGTCTCAGTATTTCCATCTTTTGACTCTATATTGATTCAGTCTCAGGTCTCTGCAAAGGCAAGTTTTCTGTTTTTTAGGCTTATATATTCCTAGGTTTAAAATCCATTGGTAAATATGTCTATTTGTTCAATAATTCAAAAAATAGGATTAATTCTGATATGACCTAAGCCAATCATTATAAACAGGAAAATAGAATAATGAGCCTAGATCACCTGCTTGTAAGAACACACATTCCAGGAGTGTGTGTGTGTAAAGTCATCTGAATTTGAAAAGCAGGAGATGCGTACAGGTGCTCTCACAGAACAAATTTGGGTATTTTTACATAAAGAATAATGCCTTGATGCCAAGAGGCAGATACAAAAACTTTGTATCAAACTTATATTCTTCCTTCACATGAGTAACTCTCCCTCACCTTCTCCACCCATTGAACCCTACCCAACCTTGTCTAAAATGCCACTTCTTCTATGAGTCTATCTTGATTCATTTCCCCCCTCTATTACTATAGGGGGTAAACTAAATTAGATGTCCTCCTCAACTTAAGTCAAATTAAAATTTAACTTTATCAGATAGCTTTATATTATGAGCTTGTCTGACAGCTGTTCTTGTACATATCCTAGATTTTTCACAAGTGTGTACCATTCTTATCAGTAGAAACTATGTTTTAGTCATCTATGATGTCTTTGCAGTTGTATTGTAAAAATCTCAGTGACACCATGGTTACAAGATAGAAATTATAATTATATATTTTATATATATGTTAGTAATATAATAGTATTATATTTTTATATTTTACATAAGACATTTATATAAATACTAGAGGCCCAGTGCACAAAATTCATGCACTGGGGGTGGGGGGTCCCTCAGCCTGGCCTGGGGGAGCAGGTCTAAACTGTCAGTCAGACATCCTTAGCACTGCCACGGAGGCGGGAGAGGCTCTTGCCACCACTGCTGCGCTCGCCAGCTGTGAGCCTGGCTTCTGGCTGAGCAGCACTCCCCTGTAGGAGCACACTGACCACCAGGAGGGCAGCTCCTACATTGAGTGTCTGCCTCCTGGTGGTCAGTGCATGGCATAGCAACTGGTTGAGCAGCCTTAGCATATCATTAGCATATTATGCTTTGATTGGTTGAGTGGACAACCAGACACAACATATTAGGCTTTTATTAAATAGGATATACAACAAGCCAAAGTCATAGTTTAGTTAAAAACTGCCCTTTCCTACCCCAAAATCTGTCCTGGGTATTAACTCCTTCACATGTGATTTAAAGAGGCAATATTGGTTAATTTAAGCCAAATTAGCCATTTCTATTCTTTTTTCTCCTTTTATTCTTTTCTCCTGTGATTAGTTCAACGTATCCTTGTGAGTGACCAAAAATGTGTGAGGAGAGATCTTCTGGAGTGCTCTCTGAGTAAAATGTCTTAGCTCTTAAAAAACAAACAAACAACAAAAACCTGAGAGGAAACAGTCCCCTTTCCTGGGTGAGGTGTTTTTATAACTTCAGGACACATGGAACTGTAGTAGATAACATGTGGTCATTAAAGGTGCTGCACTGAAGGCTAAGGGAAACATGAGGAGGCTGGAAGAGCACAAGCTGTGAGGATGCCCTTACATCTCTGTCTTAATAATCCTTGAACTGTCGATCTCTTCACATGATGAATGTGTTCGTTGTTTAAGCCAGTCAGTGTTGAGTTTTCCATTACTTATAGCTCAGAGCATCTTTATTGATGACCAGAGTCAGAGATGGGATGCTGGGTTTATTGATTCCCAACCCAGGGATTTTTCCAAGAGATCTTGATAGTTAGTGAAAAAGAAGAACTTTGCCCGGGGTATGGAAGTGAAGCAATTTGGCCTAAGCTAGTGGAGAACAGTGCCCATCTGGACAGCCATGTCATAAATTTAATGCCTAGGAAAGGACATGCTAGAGTCTTTACATCTTCTGGAAACAATAGGACAACATTCAAAACCTAGTTTCTGCCCTTTAGCATCTTTCATTCTTACAATAGGCCTATGAACTGACCTGCCCAGATTTCACAGGACATTGTTCTGTTTCTTATCTCAGCTGCGCTGGGTACAAGGTAGGCAATAGATATACCATCACTTGATATATACAAGGTAATTGGCTGATTGTGTGACTCCAGAGAGAACAAATACCAGGAGGTTGAGAAGGAGAAGGGGAAATGCAGGAGAAAAATAAGACTGGCTAATTCCATTTTTGTGGTGGAAACATTACTTTAACATTTACCTTGAAATACTGTCAGGCCTAGTCTCAGAAATTGGCAATGACTTGCAGTTAGAGTTCTGAGGAGCATCTCTTTTATAAATTATACTAGAGGCCCGGTGCACAAAAATTTGTGCACTCGAGGGGTAGAGGGGTCCCTCAGCCTGGCCTGTGCCCTTTCACAGTCTGGGACCCCTCGGGAGATAACGCCCTGCTGGCTTAGGCCTGCTTCTGGGTGGCAGAGGGCAGGCCCAATCCCTAGGTGCAGCCCCTGGTCAGGCTCAAAGCAGGGCCGATTGGGGGGTTGGGGCACCGCCCCCTGTCACACTCAAGGCAGGGTCCATGGGGAGGTTGCGGCGCCACCCCCTGTCATGCACAGAGCAGGGCAGATCAGGGGGTTGGGGCGCCGCCCTCTATCACCCACAGAGCAGGGCCCATCAGGGGATTGGGGCGCCGCCACTCTCACACTCAGGGCAGGGTCAATGGGGAGGTTATGGCTCTACCCTGTCACACACAGAGCAGGGCCCGTGGGGGGTGGGTTGGGGTGCCGCACCCAGTCACACACAGAGCAGGGTCGATCAGGGGGTTTGGGCGCTGCACCCTGTCACACACAGAGCCACAGGGCGATCAGGTGGTTGGGGAGCTCCCCCCATATCAGGGACAGAGCAGGGCTGATCAGGAGGCTGGGGCGCCTTCCCCTGTCACGAACAGAGCAGGGCGGATAGGGAGGTTGTGGCCCTGCCCCCTGTCACACACAGAGCCGCAGGGCGATCAGGGGGTTTGGGCGCTGCCCCCTGTCACGCTGATCCCAGTGCTGGGAGGCATATTACCCTTTTACTATATAGGATAGAGGCCTGGTGCATGGGTGGGGCTGGCTGGTTTGCCCTGAATGATGTCCTGGATCAGGGTGGGGGTTCCCACTGGGGTGCCTGGCCAGCCTGGATGAGGGGATGATGGCTGTTTGCAGCTGGTCACACACCCTTCAGGGTGGGGGTCCCCACTGTGGTGCCTGGCCAGTCTGGGTGAGGGGCTGAGGGCTGAACTCCCAACTGCTCCTTTTTTTCTTTTTCTTTTTTTTATTCTGGGCCAGCTTTAGCCCTGGCTCCAGCTCAGAGGCCTCTGCTGCTGAAAGCAGGTATCTGGTTCGTTTGGGTTCTATAATCGAAACAATGTATAACTCCAGCTCTGAGATCCCAGCTCGCTGAAAGCAGGTTTCTGGGGTTTTGTTTAGCTTCTATATTTGTTACAATGTTTGAAACTGCAGGCTCAGAGGCTGGCAAGGCAGGTGGGGAACGTTGGTTTCCTCCGTCACTGAAGCAAGCAAGCCTCATGTTAGTTTCAAGCTGCCTGGCTGCCAGCCGCCATCTTGGCTGGCAGTTAATTTGCATATCGCCCTGATTAGCCAATGGGAAGGATAGCAGTCGTATGCTAATTACCATGTTTCTCTTTTATTAGATAGGAAATTATAAAGCAGGAGCTGTTCTATGTAACTCCGTCCAAATTGCTATCTTAACATGGTGATGTGTGTGTGTGTGTGTGTGTGTCCTGAACACATTTAAATTAGGAAGCAGAGAAGGAAGTGAGGAGACACATGGTTGGATGACAGTAACATTTCTTTGAGTAATTTTCAGCTCCTTGGAGATAAGGTATGTTTTAGAAACAAATCAGAGAATCAATTGACACATTTTTAAAGGGATTTGTGGTACCATTAAAACAACATGAAACCAAAAAGTAGTCAACATCTTCTCATTTGTCATGATACATTTTTCCCTTTTTATAAATTAACCACCACACTGGAATTCAACTGACCTGTAAATGATGGACAGATGAAATGGAATTATAATTTAAATTCCACAGTTTTAAAATGTGTTTTATTTACTGAAGGGAATATATAGATCTGAAATTGTTTTTATTTTTTTCTTGTGAGCTGATTAGGATCTTCTACAGTGACACAATTGAATGACTCCTGTGTTTTCATTATTTGTGTTGTATTCAGGATGAATTTATTCATTAGCTCCTTATTGAACACTGAAAATATGCTAAACATCCTATTGGATGGTGGTGCATACACTTCCTATCACTCTGGTAGGAAATTACCCCAAATGGTCCTAGCTGGTTGCTTAATGGTTAGAGCACGGCCCATGGACCAAAGGGTTGTGGGTTCGATTTCTGATCAAGGGCATATACCTCAGTTGCAGGTTCAATACCTGGCCTCGATTGGTCAGGGCAGAGGTGGAAGATAACCAGTCGATGTCTCTGTCACATTGATATTTTTTCTCTCTCTTTCTCTTTCCCTCTCTCCCTACTTTCCACTCTCCCTCTAAAGATCAATGGAAAAAATATCCTCGGGTGAGAATTTAAAATATTACCACAAATGTAGTGGCATAAAATGACACATATTTATTCTTTTATAATTCTGGAGGTTTAAAGTCTGACATGAATTTTATGGAGCTAAAATCCAGGCACCTGCAGAGCTGGTTCCTCTGGAGGCTCCAAAGAAGAATGTGTGTCTTGCCTCTTCCACTTCCGAGGCTGCTGTCATCCCTTGGTTCATGACTATATTACTCCAGTCTCTCGCTTCTGTCATCTGACTCCTACTACCCACTCTGATCTCCTGCTTCCTGATGGTAAGGATCCTTGTGATTCTAACTGACCCACCTGGATAATCCAGTAGAATCTCCCCATCTCAAGATATTCAACTGAATCACATCTGCAAAAATCCATTTTTCCATAGCGGGGAACATTGACAGCTTTGGGGAATCAGGAAGTGGACATTGGGGATGGGCTTCTTACAAATTATATAGTGCAGTAAGGGAACTAATATATTTAATTGCAATGCTTAATACAAATAAATGCTGAGGGATGTATGGACAGAAGGAAGAATGCTCATACCTAGTTGAGGGCACAGAAGAGGTTTCCTGAAGGAGGTAGTTGAACTGGAATTTAAAGGAGGAGAATGACATTTGGGGCTGGAGTGGTAAGAAGTGGCAGGATTTGAGTACCTTTAAGAAGCATGGAATTTAGTGTTTTGGGAATTATTTTATGTGTTACTCCATTATAACAAATCATTGAAGGGAGACAGAGACAGGTTAAAGTATTTATCCCCTATCAGACAGCTCATGAGTGAAACTCTGTTGCAGGACATCCCAGGCTCGGGTAATAGTGACAGAAAGGGCAGGGGCATAGTGATGGGAAGTTGCTTTACTTCCTGCATCCCTACACCCACCACAGAGGCCCCCTGTCATACACAGAGGTCTCAAGACCCTATCTAGGCAGGGGAGTTTGCTTGTGCAACAAGAAATGTAGAGACTGAAGAAATGGAAAAAAATAATTACCCTCAAACCCTTAAAAACAGCTCTTTGTTTTTCCAGTTTTTAAAAAGGTGTCCTCTAGAAAGTATTTATCTTTCATAACTGAAACTTAGTACTGCAATGTGACTTCAGTTAGCAATACTCTATTGTGTACTTGAAATTTGCTAAGAGGGTAATTCTTAAGTGTTCTCATCACAAAAAGAAGAAGGAAGGAAGGAAGGAAGGAAGGAAGGAAGGAAGGAAGGAAGGAAGGAAGGAAGGAAGGAAGGAAGGAAGGAAGGAAGGAAGGAGGGAGGGAGGGAGGGAGGGGAGGAAGGGAAAATGTAACTATATGAGGTGATGAATATCTTTTTTTTAAATATTTATTGTTGAGAGTATTATGTAGGTTCTCTTTTCCCCACATTAACCTCTTCCAGCTACCTCCTGTCCTCTTGTTTCCTTCTTCCCCCTCAGAGGTGATGAATATCTTAATTAGCTTGATTGTGGTACCTATTTTGTAATGTAAAATATATAAAAACATCAAGTTACGTACTTCAAATTTATATCATTTTAATTTGCCCATTATATCTCAATAAATTTGGAAAAAAATGAATTCAATTGGGTAGAAGAATTCCTGTCACTGAGCCAGAAAGCCTCTGACATGTGGGTCCAAAGCATCCTCATTTTAGAGGGAAGTCCAAGACCAGTCCACCATTAGACTATAGGAGACCAACCAGAAAGAAACTGAGCTAGACACAATGGCTCCATGCACATAGCTAATACAGAACAATAGAAAGTTGGCAACATAAATTGTATCTAAGCAACCATTAAAGAGATAATGTGAATCTTTATTTATAGACATGAAAAGATGCACTCTCTTGTTAATTGAGAAAAAAAGGTGACAAAAGAGTCTCTGAGCATCTCAACTTTGTTTAAAAAATATGTATGTGTACAATGGGAGAATAAACAAGGTGTTAGCAGTGGTTATATTTGCTTGATAAGAGTGTAGATGATTTCTATGTTCTGTCTCAGTTTCTATGTGTTCTCATTTTGTTTTTGTGGGTTTTTTACAATGAACACATATTTCATTTGTAATTAAAGAAACTGATGTCAATAAAGACTTCCTGAAAAAGAATTTAATGTTCCTATCCCCCTCCATACCACCCCAATGCTAAATATACATACTTTAATTTTTAATTTGTTTAATCCTCACCAGAAGAGTGAGGGTATATTTTTCCAGTAATTTCTAGAGAGAAGGGAAGGGAAGGGGGCAGGATGAGGAAATGAGATAGAGATAGAGATAGAGATAGAGATAGAGATAGAGATAGAGATAGAGATAGAGATAGAGATAGAGATAGAGATAGAGATAGAGATAGAGATAGAGATAGAGATGATAGAGATAGAGATAGAGATAGAGATAGAGATAGAGATAGAGATAGAGATAGAGATAGAGATAGAGATAGAGATACAAACATCTATGTGAACGAGGCACATAAAATGGTTGCCTCTGGCATGCACCCTGAGCCCGGTCAGGAATCAAACCTGCAACCCAGATAGGTGCCCTTGACCAGGAATGCAACCTGTGAACCTCTGGAGCACAGTCTAATGCTCAAATCATTGACTCACACCAGCCAGGGTAATGCTGAACATATCTTATAGGATTATCTCAGGGATGTTCCTGAGAACTCAGGAAAACAACAGAAGGTTCCGGAGCAGAGCAGCATGAAGGTGAAAGCGTTTGAGAAAACAAAGACGTCTTTGCTGCTTTTCTCAGTGCTGACTTGTGATTTCTCAGTGGGATAATTATGACAATGCAGTAGGGAGAAAAATGATACAATTATATTTAATTAGTTCTGCTGGCTATTGGCTGTTTTAACCTTCACCTGTGAATATTAGTAGTAGGCACATTGCATCTCGTATTGTAACCTGCATCAAACAGTTTTGTTCACTTGCTTGTTTGTTTTTACTCCTTGTTTGTTTTTCTTTCCCTTGGCAAGTGCTACCAGGGTAATAGATTCGATTACTGTTAAATGTATTATATGATATATTATTTTAGCAGTGCCTGTAAGACAGTAATAAAGAGAAAACTCAATAGTATTGGCATGATAAAGTGGAAACTATTAATAAGAAGAAAGAGTTCATCATCGTCATTACACTTGAGTGTTGGAAAGAAGCACAGTAGGTTAGGGTTGGCAAAGTTGCTTTGCAAAGTCATTTAAATTCTATATGGATTTTTTAGTGAGTAATTAGTATAAATAATTCTGGCTACTTTTTAAAACCATGGATATTGACAAAAATAAAGGAGAAGATGATGGGAAGCAGATGGGTCATTTAATTTATTTCTCAATTATAGTTGACACATCGGGCACAGAAATCTCCAAGTCATCTATTTCTTTATGGTCCATTTTGCAACTGTGTTTATTGTCCAAAAAATAAATACATTATCTCATTAATAGAGCACTGAATAATGTTTATTACAAAAAACACAGCCACACTCAATGCCCATGCTTCAAAGAGAACACAAAAGGGGAGAAAGTTTACTTCATTGAATGCAACAGAGGAGTAGGGCCCATGGGGAGTGGGGGCCTTAGAAAATAAGGCTTGATCACAGCGGAGTGTAACCTGTTGCCTTTCAGATATGATCTATTGGTCATCAGGACAGTTTCCTTCTCAGGTAGCCACACTATCAAACAGAGCCACACTTGGAAATCTGCATGCGTGTCCCAGTTAATGTGTAATGAGTCTGATATGCAGATGGATAATAACCTTTATTGCACTCCATTTTAGGATCACTCTTTAACTGGAAATGCCAGAAACTCTGGGGAACTCTCAAAGCCTGCCTCTGGGCTGCATTTACAGCTGTAAAAGCATCACACGTTGGTTTAGGACAAGACAGGTCCTTTGTTCTCAAGTGAACAGATGGACTGTTACATCCTAACAGTTTCCCCATTAGAGTAGTGCAGTTGGTGGTAGCGGTTGTGGGGTGGTTGTTAAAGATTGGGTCTACCAATCAAGAAGCACATAAATTTTGATCACCTACTATTTTTTTTTCCACTTTGGATTAGGAACTTCTCTGGTTTATGAGTATTCAATGTTTGCAAGGATTATAGAAATGGACATGCTATTGGGAACATAGCGTGTTTGAACTTATAACTCATATATTGGTTCCATTCATGAATTCTCTTCACTATTATGTCCTTTGTTATCTGACCATGTGGGCCTCCTTCATTCCATAGCTGTATTCATGAAAAATCCATGCAAATTAAATTTTAGGAATGTTGAATCTAGCCTAGAGATCCATACTAATCCACCTTCAAATCTCACTTTCGTACATTTTAGTTTTGTGGCCTTGTATCATTGACCTAATATTGCTAGGCCTCAGTTTCCCCATCTGAAACATGGGGGTGAGATAAGTGTCTGTTTCACTGGATTGTGACATTCAATGAGATAATTCCTTTCAAAGCTTAGGAACATGCTTGGCACAGAGTAGGTGCTAAAAAGTACTATTTTATATTAAAAGATAAATGTCTACATTATTGTATGTTCATATTGTATATTATGATATTTGCTACACAGCAAAAAACACACAAATACTCCTGTAAAGAGAAGAAATGTATTACATGTGTTATATATCATCTTCCTCAGGCTATAAGTTTGGGTATTTGTGTTGAAATTTCTCTTAAAGCAAACTATTTGTATGCAAGGTAGGATATAGAAAAATCACTCATGTTCCAATAATGCATGCTAATACAAGACTTTACTTCACATATTTTATGTCTCTGTTTTATGCTGAGATGAATACTATACAAACACTCACATTTTGGAAGTATTGCCAGTGGTCAGACTAGTGCTAAGACTTTGGTCTGATGATAGATTTGATGTTATATAAGAGGTAAAAATCAATCTAGAAAAAGGCATTAGATACCAGCAGATGAGACTATCTGGCACCTTTTACATCATTTCTAAAACTTAAAGACTATGATTGGAGTGATCCTTACTGACACACCTATCACACTCACACACACACGATTTCAAGGTTTGTGCATTTTCAGAGATCTGGTGATATGTGGTTGCAGTGTTCTTACCCCAGAATGACCTTAATGAGTATCTGATGTTGAGTCTGGAACAAAGAAAAAGGCCACTAGAAAAGAGAAAGGAGAATTTAACAGGGAAGAGAGGTTGGGTCTAGATCTGGAGCTGTAAAGTGCTACAAAAAAAAAAAAAAAAAAGGATAATGTCTATTGACAATTTTTTAAAAAAGAAATTTGATTACTAATTAGAGGCAAGGTAACTGAGGCCCCCACGAAATTCACAGAAAGCTTTTGGGGAGCTGTGAACCCCCACAGGCCATGGAATTATTTGTGTCCTTCATTTAACAAAATTTAGCTAAGATCTTTAGGGTCAGAAGCTCTGGCAACCCATCTGGTTGACAGGTATACTTTGATAACTTTCCAGGTATTTATCATTGAGAGTCTGTTGCCTAGATATGCCATATTATTAAAAGCATGGGTTCTCCAGACAATGATGGGAGGAAGGATGGATACAGCAGCTACTACCTCACAGAGGATGGAGTCACCTTCACAGAGGATGTGTTTATCTTTCAACAAATGAGGAGCAAAGAGAATGCAGCTCACTCTGAACCCTGTCAGAAGTCCAGTCTGTAAAACTCTGGGCTCTCTCTTTGTGAAACTCCATTTTCCTGAGATTGCAGCTCAACTTAGTCATGAGCAAGCACAGACAATCACTCTCCTGCTCCTTGCTCAGTGGGGGTGTTGCATGAACACTGGTGACAGCTAAAGACAAGCAGTTCTGGGGAACAATTGTGAGAAAGCAGGGGTGGTTGGCAGCACTTTTCAGGAGTGTGAAGGGATGTGTGGGTTCCTTTAAGATGCCAATCCCATGAGTCCCAGTAGGCAGCAGTTGGGAGGGTAAATGGGGAAACACAGGAGAAGGTCACAGTTGCAGACAAAAATGGGTGACAGGTGGTGGCTGCTTCCCTACTGTGATTTTAAACTCATTTAAAAATTATATAACTTGGCCATCAAGAGGTAAAGAGCTGAGGCTGGAACAGATGACTTCTAATTTTTAGTCCAATGTTGCCTTGTTCCACACATATCATCAGCTCTATCTAAAGTTAGAGCAAGGATTAAACATTATTTTGTTCATGTTTATGAGAAAAAAATCTTAGTATTTAGAAGTATCTGGTATAGTCATCCATGGGCATTTCTGCATCACAGAACTTCACACAAATAATCACTGAATCCCAGTAAACTGCATAACAACATTTATCATTTCTTCCCAGAAATGGATCTTGAGACCTAATTAAGTTTAGGAAACAAAAATAGAACACTTCCTGTTCACTACCATAGTTATACAACCATTCAGTTATTCTCTCCAAAGCAACAAATGAAAACAACCCTTCAGATGCTGTCAGTTATGGGTTTTATTAGACTGTACTCAACAGAAACACTATTGTAATGGCTGAGCCCAATGGAGGTTGAGGCTCATCATGTAACAAGAATCCAGGGCTAGGTAATCCTGGGCTCCTACAGCTGCTCAAAGAGCCAGGCTCCTCCTATTTCCCTGTATCTTAGGTGGTGGCTTTCTTTCTCAACGTGTAAGACGACTTCTCCTCTTGCCTCATGTTAGCATTCCAGGCACAAGAAAAGAAAGAAGCAACATGAAGTGATAATGATTGCATTATAAAAGCAAAACATTTCCAGAAATTTCTGATAGATCTGCGCTTCTATTTCCTTGCAATGTCCTATGTCATTTGGTCTCTCCTATCTTCAAAAAAACTGAGAAATTTAATATTTCAGCTGGGCACATCACAGACCAAAATAAAATAAAGGTTATATAAAAGAAGAGAAGTAGAAGGATATTGGGAAGGCAACCGGCCATGTCTGCCAGGACTGTGATGGTCTCATGCAGATGAGCTACTGCTATGGAAGAATCTAAGCCATGAAGCAAATGGTCTTAAGTTATTCATATACTCATTTATTCATTAAGCAAATGTTGATGAGTTATTATAACAATGGTGCTGATGATACCACAGTTACATGCAATCCCTTCCTATGAGCACTAGAGGCCCGATGCACGAAATTCGTGCAAGGGTAAGCCTCTGCAGTCCCATGATCCTGCCCCCTACCCACTGGTCATTCCAGAAGGTCGTTCTGGAAGGTCATTCCACTGTCCGGTCTAATTAGTTCCTCAGTGAGAGAGGGCAGACACACAGGTGAGTGCACTGCACTGTGGTACCTGTTGTGAGAGGAGACCCTAGGACAGGTAAGGAAGCACAAAGGAAGGACAGTTGGAACCCCAGGAAGGGAAATAAGTGAAGACTTCCCACATGAGGGCCTCTTCAAAGAAACACACTTTACATTTCAAAAGGCTGGCCGTGAGGATCCTGTTAATTCAAAGGTGGAGTATTTCAGAGAAGATGAGCCACTTATTAATTATGTGACCTTGCCCAAACTGCTTAATCTCTCTGAAACTCAGTTTCCCTTTCCTGTTTTTACCAACATCACAGGGCCAATATAAAGCTCCAAAGCACTAAACATAAATGAAACTGCCCAGCACCAGTAAGCACTAAATCAGTAGTGACTGAACATGAGACTGAGCAGATTCTAAGGCTATCTCCAGTTCTCAGCAAGAACAATGTGCTTCAGAAAGTCTCTGTGCCTTGTTAACAATCTCACAGCCAGCCAGTGAAAGAGCTGAGCACTTTCTGGCCAAAACCTACCTGATTCACACCTTCCTCTCCTCCATCCCGAGATTTAGAAAACACCCAGGGGTATAATATAGACGACACTGTATATTGTAATGTTCACACCATGTCTGTTAAGAAAATGGGCCGGTTCCGTAAAGTCAAATTAGGGCAATTTGGCCTTTCTCTCCCTTCACTTCACCTCTAAGGGATTTGATTCCAACAACAACAACGGGGTCCCTCCTGTGTTGAAAGCTCTGTGAAGGATGCAAAGAATGCATCCCAGGGTGCTCTTCTTCATGG
Source organism: Myotis myotis (assembly GCF_014108235.1). Classification (NCBI taxonomy): domain Eukaryota; kingdom Metazoa; phylum Chordata; class Mammalia; order Chiroptera; family Vespertilionidae; genus Myotis; species Myotis myotis. The sequence continues at coordinate 12,605,775 of NW_023416319.1, forward strand.
AACTTTGATGTGGATATGAAAGTATTTTGCTTTCTATGATTGTCTAGTGCATTTATAAATATAGGTTATTTTTCTCGAGAGCTTTCAAAAAAAGACTTGAAGCATTATTTCATAAAATGTACATATACCAAAAGGGGCCCAAACTCACTAACCAAAACTTCCAAATCTATAACAACAAAGCCCAAGCAAAGCTCGATAGAGCCACCAAAAGAAAAGGAAGGATTAAGTAATAATGAGTAATAATGACATGGATGAAATCAGACAATTTAAGAGCTGTGAGATCATGAGATATAAAACTCAGTAATGATCTTTCTCAGAACCAAGGCAAAAAGAGAGAGAGAGAGAGAGAGAGAGAGAGAGAGAGAGAGAGAGAGAGAGAAAGAAATAGGATAAATGACAGAGTTCTTATTGTATAATAAAAGGAAGTAGCTCTTCCTGTGTAATAAAAGGAACTGAAGCTACATTTTCATGTGTTTTGTCAACTTTAAAAATCACAAGTGTCTGTCATTGGACTCTTTATGGAAGAGGCACTTCATGGCCTAATTATGGGTATTTTTTAAATGACCTACTAACAATATTGAAGAACTGTTTTAAAGTAGGTAATGTGTCCATAGGTATACCTAAGACCAAAAGTGGTTTGATGCTAAGATACAGAGTGGGAAAAGGAGCTTTTTGGGGAACACATGTGTTCTGTCGCTCTGGACAAGCAGGGACGTATAATTGGGCTAATTCTTTGCTGCCAACCAGGCTCTAGCATGAGCTGAAACTTTCCAGGCAGCTGTCTGCAGACAATGAACCAATTACATCCCAAACAAAAAGGCTGGGCCCTTTGGTCTTGCTTTTAATTGGCATGATTTTGTTTGCAAACATCTTTTCCCATAGTCCATGGGTATTTGAGAAAGAAAGGTCATTTGTGCCAATTTCATTGAAATGATGCAAGAAGAGAAATACAGAAACCTCTGACATATGATCAGGTAACTATTGTTTTCAAATAGTATTTAATTTTACCCTTTTCTTCTGTACACGCCTACTATTTTAAAGTTTATATTTTATTCACTTGGGTGACTGCCAAGTGCAGTGTCTCCTCAAGAGAGAATTATTTTAGGAGAATACCTGGGGATGTTGGGATGTGTTTGTGAGTGCACAGCTTCTGTGTTTCCTTAATGAAGCATCAGGATGTCGTAGGGATAAAAAAGAAATGGGAATGGAATCTGTTTTGTGTGTGTAATTGGAGAACTGGATACTGGAGAGACTTCCACGTGACCTTATTTGGCAATCGATGCCAAAGAGGGGAGTTCAAAAAAAAGTCCACACCACGCATTTATGAAAATCACTGAACAAAAATCTCAGCTTCATATGAATAGACATAGCATTTCTCCTATTGTCTTTTTCACATTTTGATGAGGGGGGGAATCTCACTTCAGCACAGACAGTTTCCTCAGAGCATTTTTTTTTACTTAAAACTGGCATGCAGATGGCTGTATAAACTATTCAGCAGATTCATCACTATTCAGAACAGAGAAACCCTCATGAGGGGGACAGCAGGATCACTTACCTGCACCTTCGTAAACCCACATAACCCAGAGCTAGAAACTGCCTCCATAGGAAAGATCAGGGGTTGGGGGGAGTGGGGATTCTTTACCATTGATGAGGAAAATAGGGCCCAGGGGCAAAGCTGGGCTCTGTTTTTGGTCTCCACTTCACCAGCTCTGCCCCTCAACCTCTTGTGATCTCTACAGCTGTTTGTCTAACACTATTTCAATGTCATCATCAGAATAATGAGTTTACTGAAAAATAAATTATCATTGGTTCATTCCTTTAGCATTCCTTCTCTTACCATCATACTAGTACACACAGATTAGACAAGTACATAGACCAGTCACTGCAAATTCACACTTTACTACAATATCTTGGGGTCCCACATACAAAGCCAGAAAGCCTGCATTCACTCTGTTTTAATGTAGTCATACTGTATTGTATTTCCACAAGCTTTTAAGATCCTAAGTGGAACCAGAAACTCTTCATCATGTTTATAAGATTACTCTAAGATATTTAAGGTTTATAGCCAGAGAAACCCTTCATAAGTCAATCAACAAATACTGATGGTCTCTTATATGAGAAAGACATACTCTTCGTTCCCAGAAGGCTTAAAAACAGTATCTCTGCTTTCACTAAGCTTACAGAATACAAGGGGTAACAGGACAATCATAACACACTGGTTCTACCAAATGGAGTGCTCGGAGTTGAGCTAACAGGACCTAGTCATGTATCCATTCAACCACCATTAATGAATATTCTGGCCTGACTGCTATAGTGGGTCCTGCAATCACATTAATGAATAAAACACAAAACCCCGGCCTTCCTTAAAATGCCAAAAAAATGAAACAGAAACAAGATAAATGAGAATAGAGCATGCTCCAAGGGAAAGTAGGTGTGGTTAAAGTTACAAGAGGGGAGGTAGGCAGGGCTGTTATCTAAGATGAGCTTGAGTCTTGATGCTTCTTTGAAACACATTTCTCCTGTGCTGGGCTGAGCAAGCTGAGCTTCTCTTACCCTTGTTTCCTCTTGCAGCAACATAGAGCCCAGCCACGGTCTGTGGTCCTGAAGAAGACCAAAGTTTTGCCACCCTGGAATATGCCTCTTGAGAAATTGATTTTAAGCTGGTGATTAAGAAACAAAATACTTAGAACCTTTGATCTCACCTTTACCTGCCTAAAGGAATCCAGATAGAAAAACCTGTTTAATATAAATTAGATGTGGCAGACAGGGAGAAAATTAACACAGTCTATTTGTTATACTTCCATTTCTATTCTATTGTTTCTGGGTGGCCTAGAAAAATTTATTTACCACATGTTTGCTATTTTTCATCAACCTGTAAATCACCTGCTTTTCCTTTGAAATCCCAGTCCCCTGCCTCCTTCTCCTTTGTCCAGAATTAAATATAAACCTCAACTGCCCAATGCTTCCATAAGTCTTCATATTCATATGGTACCCCCAACATGTACATCCATGACAGGATTTGGCCTTTTTTCCCCTGTTAATCTGTCTCATGTTAATTTAATTATTAGTCCAGTCAGAATAACTTAGAAATGTGGGAGGAAAGTTTTGTTCTGTTTTTATTCCTCACAGTCCCAATAAATTTTATCAGTTATTATTACCCATTCTTAAGAAAGTTTCAAGGAAGTCCCTTGGAAAAGCAAAACGTGAAACAGATGAAATATACAGTATCTTGGAAAAAGCCAGCAGTTTGCTTGTAAAGCCTTTGCTTTCCATGTGAAGTAATATTCTAAAATATTTCTCTTCAGATGCTCTTGTTCACTTCAATAATCATGCTTGGCTGAAAAGAAAGGCCAGTGGGATTTTGTGGAAATGGAAATTAACAGTCACAAAACCAGTTTTAAAAGCTCCATGTAAAAATGCTCAGGGACATTTTACCCCTCAATGTTGATTCAAACTTACTTTTGTTATGGGCAGGGTGCCCTCTGCATCCCTACCTTCGATGGGTAGAAGTGGAGCTCTTGAGGTGCCCTGAGAACAAGAGTTTTCTGAGGCCTCCGCAGTGGATGAGGAATTGTACAAAGCTTTACTGTTGATGTAATATTAAGGGAGTTCTTCTCCAAGGTCCCATCCCCTTCCCTCTTACCATGGAAAAAGTCCTATCGTATCTTCAGCAGAGCTAGAATTAAAGCCACTACCCAGAGTCTTCCCTACACATTAAAGCACACTTCAGTCCAGCACCTAGCTAGCTTAGCTTGTGCTCCTAGCTGCAGTCCATTACATGAACGGTCCACATGGCCATGGGCCATACAGCTTCTAGGGCCACATGGCTATAACGGGAAGATGGGTAAGTGAGGGTCATAGAACAAGACAGTGAAGGGAGCCAGAGCATACAAAAGGAATAAGAGAGAGAGAATTCGATGGGGATTTTAACTGGGAGTTTAACCAATGAACCCTTCAGGATTTCACCTGCTTTCATTGGCTCCACCCTCTTAGCCAATGACTTTTGTTTCCCAGGGTAGACTGACAGGCAAGCACCGCCCCTACATTACCCCAACATCACTGAGCATGCAACCATTTTCACCTTTGTTGGACCCTTTCCCCTAGTGATCTGCAGGAAAGGGGCCAGTGGTTCCCTGGGGAGTATAAAGTTGCAGGTTCCTGGTGAAGCTGTCCAGATGACCATGCTTATAATGTCTGGCCTCCTTTTTGCTCATTTCCTATTATTATTAATAACTAGTTAATTATTATGATAATATTTTCACTGATCACTTGAACTGGGAATGAGAAAAGGACTTTTAATATGCTAAATGTTTAGAGTCTGCTCCAGGGAAGGCTAAATACATTTGTGTTTGTATCTTGAGATTGTTCTCCCTAGAGCTCTTTGCAAGCTACTCATTATTTAGGGCCACTACAATCTTTTCAATCTGCCAGGCAATGAAAGGTTTTGCATCCAAAACATAAATGAGTTCAAAATAGAAACAGACTCATTAATACAGAGAGCAGATGCCAGCTGTCAGAGGTGCGGAGGGTTGGGGGGCTGAGTGAAAAATGTGAAGTGATTAAATAACAACAAAGCCCCCAAAACCCATAGGCACAGACAACAGTATGGTAATTACAGGAGGGAAGAAGAGGAGGAGGTAGAAAAAGGTAATGGGAGCAGAGGAGGCAGTAAATGGTGTTGGAAGGAGCTTGACTTGGGGAGGTGAACACGCAATAAAATATATAGATGATGTTACAGAATTGTATACCTGGAACTTATATAATTTTATTAACCAATGTCACCCCAATTAATCTAATAAAAACTTAAAACCCTCAATTAGAATGAATTTTAAGATCTTATTTTTAAATAGTTTATAGGCTCACCATTAGGAGCCTTTTGCTTTAAGGAGACACATGTGTCATCCAACATGACACTGACTCAGCCTGGATTGATTCTGAGCTGAAGTAAGAATAAGCAAGAACCAAACATGCATGGACATGTGGATAGTAATCTACAGATATATATATAACACTGCAGGCCAAACATAGTTATAATGATGTCAACACAGCTCCCACAAGTCCCTGGCACTCAAAAGCGACCACTCACACCTGATATGCACAGCATCTGACACACACACACCAGTCACACCATGGGCAGACCTTCTCACAAAAACATTTGAAATATGAGCACTTTTTGCTCATATTTTTCCAATTTTCAAATCAACTTCTTCCAAAGAAAATGCAACGATAGCTATCTTATTGAGTAGTTACTGGTGTATTCCAGTAATTACAAATGACATTTTTCTGATTCAAGTTCAATATATACTCCTTGGGTTCCTTCACCCCACTGTCTTTTGCACCATGTTTTATTTCACAGCTATGCAAGAAGGGAGAGGATACCTTCTCCTTCATTTCTAACAGGTGGAGAAAATTTTAGATGTAATATATGAAATTCACTATGAAAAGTATTCAAATGGCTACATTTTGAAAAAAATAAGTTAGAATTATTTATTCTGAAACTGTACCCCCAAATTGTAATTTTGGTTAAGGTGGATATAATAGCAATGAAAATTTGAGCACTAGGAGAGGTTGGACAGAAACTCTATGCCCCGTGGCTAAAGGATGTAAACATACTTTATTACAAAATAATAGCTTAGAACCAACACTGGTGACACTCAAGGCTCATTCAACTCTGACATCTGAGTCCAGTTAATTATGACAACTGTAGTTGGTGTTCTGGGTGGGCTGAGGGTCATGAAAATGTGGCTAAATCAGATGGCTCTATCTCATGTCTCCTGGCTCTTCTCAGCAGTACTCTGGGGAAATTCATTAAAGCAATAATAACTGCATATCTAAACTATGGCCTGTGTCTTGGTTTAGTTACATGTCTAGTTATCAATTCATTCCTTGCAAATAGTATTGAAATTCACTGGGAGACAGTAGTTACTTTCCCCAGAATCTGTAATAAACAGGTACCTTCCTCAGAATAACTTCATGCGTAGCTCCAGCTCAAATTCTCTATTTGAGAATTTTGGGAATTAAAAAAATGGTATATTTATTATCACTTATTAAGTTTTTATTTGCTTGAGAAAATTTTTCATTTATTTACTTATTTTTGCAGTTGGCTTCTGCCTCACACTCACTGATCTCTGGGAATAAAACTGTGATGTATCCATCAGACTGACCATGTTGAATATCTTGCTATTGATTATAAGTTTGATACTTAAAATAAAAAGACACTTGTATTATTGAAATAAAATTAAAGAGTGCAATTTGTTTCTGAGATAACAGCCAGGTGCAATGAAATGAGTGGGATATAGTCAATGAATTGTTGTCCACAAATGCACTGTTGTCCCCTGGCTGGGCTGCTGTTCCTGGTGGCAGGCTTCATTGCTTAATTGCTTTCATCAGCATGTCAGACTGAGGTTGAAAAACAAACACTGTATTTCAGAATGCCTTCCCTTTTAATTAAGTGTGACAGAGTAATTTGCTTCAATCTTAAGCCAAGTCAGAATCTGACAATATTTTTCTTAAAGTGTTAAGCATGGAATAAAAGTATATGTCCTTGCACACTTTTAAACATGTGATGTTTAAATGATTTGTACAATTTTGCTGAACTAGCTGTTATAAATATTAACTTTTTAAACTGAAATAATCCTTATATGATCATTAATGAACTATGGAAAATGAGGTCCCGATGCTGAAAATCATTTGGCAATTATTCAAGCAGTCGGAGTGTCTTTTCCCAGGAAGAATTATGGAAGGTGAGGTGTCAGTCTTAGGTAGGAACATATTTTGTACATTCATCAGTAACTGGATAATCAGAGGAGTTATTTCTGATATTGGAGTGCTGAGAATTCTTTACATAGAATAGTGAGTCAAGCCATTCAGTTCAACAAATATTTATGAGGCCTTTACTGTGTTTATGGGAACCATCCCGCCTGTCCCCATTCATACGCAGCCAATCAGTTACAAAACTGAGATTACAGATAGTTTCCTACAAATAAAAACATCTGCCATTTACTCTAAACTCAATGCATACAATCTGTAATACTCAATCCCATAAGCAGTTATAACAATCCCCATTTTAGAGCCGTGGAAAACGAAGAGTGAACAAAACGTTTACAAATCATGCTCTGGGACTTACTGAACCAGGATTCAGACAGAGGTTTGTTACCCCTTAACTGAACTCAACTCAATATGTGCTTGTGTGAATACACACACACACACACACACACACACACACACACACACACACTCATGCACACATGCAGAGCAAGGAAGGTTGCTGTAGCCGTGATGCTAATTATGGTGAAGGAACAGAGAAAGAAGTGGATTCTAATAGGACAAGTTAATGAAGGTCCATTGACTTTCTCCTACCCACTTCTATAGGATTTTGCTGACTGTCACACTAAAAAGTTTTGAAGAAGACTTTAGGCTCTAAATTGAAAGCACGAAAGCAAAATTAGGCTGAATCTCACGTGTCCAGAGAGAGATGCACTAGAAACTGGCCATGGTTATTGGAGATAATTCAACGCCAACAGGAATCCCCAGTTTGGGGTGTGGTGAAGAAGGGAAGTGTATTCAGTGCAAATAGCTTACTGGTAATACAGCATGGCTTTGGAAACAGCACTGCTGTGGAACTGCTCAAAGTGCTAACAGCACAGCCCTGAAGACGGCAGGGCCAATCAGCAAGGCTGTGAGGCTGCCCTGGAGCCTGGCCCCTCGTCAGCCTGGCAGCTCCACTCCAAGAGGGTCTACGCACCTCTCGTTCCCTCTTACTGGTCAGTAGTCCCTGGCTGAGTCCACCCGAGAAAGACAGCCTTCCCTGGAAAGTGTGCTCCCCCAGTCCTAGGGGAGCTGGCCTAGATAGACAGAAGTTCCTGCTCCTGGTCCCTGATTGGCCCATCCTCATGTAAATGAGAACACTAAATCCTCACAGTTTGATTGGGCCAAAGGCACTCTTCTGATTGGTTAGAATAGAGTCACTCTGATTGGTCTGATCTGTGCAACTCTGATTGGATGGGGAAAGCCTCAGCCCACTTGGTTGAATAGGACTCCAGAAACTCTTTCTTATGGGCTGCCTCAGCTGCCGGAAACAGTGCAGGGAGATTTGGTTAGCTCAGAGGCAGGTAGGTTAGGGCAGAGGCTGTCTGGGAAGTGCAGTTAGTGTGAGAGGCCCATGTGCAGAAATGATTGCTAGACTTTTTTCTTTTTTTTTTTTTAACTCAGACACCAGGAGCCGTTAGTCTTCAGTGTTCACAAAACTAACCAAAGAAACCCAGTACAGACGGGATCAATCTCTAACTACAAGGAAGATTAGGAATTTGAGGTTATACCTTTTACAGACTCTACAATAGGGAGAGACTTGGGGCAGATTGGATGAAAACTGAAAATAGTGTCACCCTTGGGTAGTGTTGGGTAGTGGTGAGAATATGTAGGTACTCCCACATTTTATAGGAATATTAATGAGCTATCACTAAAAGCTGTGGGAAATTAATTACAACTTGAGAATTTTCTGCCCTTTAATATTTAATGTTTTCCCTTCCAACCAAGTGGGAGAGATTTTTTTATTACGAACCCAAATCTTCTGAAAAGTATATACAGTTGTCATTTTATAAGAACTGTATTAAAGCATTAATTGATGTCACATCAAGCCATTAGCAATATCAGTTCATATAAAACTCATTAAGTCTCAGTGAAAATCGGTGGCATCCCCATTGCAGCCAATCTCTCTTTTTAGGCTGTTTTGCTTTGGGGTCTATAGATGGTCTTAAATCAGACCCTGTTCATAATCCACAAACTTCTTATGGAGCCTTCCTTCTCATACACAGATTTGTTTCCCTTCACAGACAATTACAGCGCTCCTCTCTCCTTCTACCAGGTTAAACTCATTAATTTTCTTTTCAGTCAAATAATACAAAAAAGGAGTGACAGTTTTAGAAACATAGGTCTTTTGTGTGTGTGTGACCTCCCTCAGGACTTCCCTCTTGCAACCTAATGTCAAACCCATGCTTGTCATTCCACTGTTAAAACTTTACTGAGCCCAGATTTCTCTGTGTATTCTGAGTCCTGGCTGCATTAGAGGAGCAAAATGTTAAAAAAAAAAAAAAAAAAAAAAAAAAAAAAAAAAAAAAAAAAAAAAAAAGGAGGCGAATAGGACTCTTTTCAATATTTCAACTTTATTTCCACTCAGTCTTTATGTGAGATTCTCAGTAAGTCACCTCATCATTGTTGGACCTTAGTTTACACCTCCATAAAATGTAAAAATTGTAAAAATAGTAGTGAAAATTCATTATAGCTAAATTTTTATTATATTTCATTAAATTTAAGTACAATTCTATCCTAATTGCTTGTAAGCTGAAAGAACTCTCTCACTAGCTTTTATGTGGTTAAAAAAAATCATTTCTTTTATTGTTTTCTGGGAATTAACACATATGTTAATTTTTAATGGAAATGAGACTCCCCTAGAATTGTGTCTGGTACACAATCTAAACAATTGTATGCAGTTGGCCCCGTTAAAAGTAAAAATAAAGAAATACTGTATAATAGGCAGGAATTCTTAGGTACAAGATAGGCATCCATGTGAAGAAAGGAGTATAAGAGAGTGTAATTTCAGGCAGATGGATAACGTTGCTGCGCAAGTGGGAGAAATGGCAGGAGGCCAAGATTGTCCTGGAGCAGAGATGATATTATGTCCATCGGGCATGCCAACTTGAATTTATATTGGCCAAATATTGTTTTTAAAAGATTCTGAGGTTGCACCAAGGCAATAGAAGAGTGTTCGATGGGTATTTAACAATGGGTGAAAGGAAGGAGAAGCGGCATGTATTTTCCATCTCTGATCCAGAGGGAACTCTCTGTCCCACACACTCTTGAGGACAAAAACCAAACTCGTTTTCAGCAGGTGCAGATACCCACTTTGACACTCTTCTACGTAAGTATTTCTAGTTCTCTCTCTCCCTCTCTCTCCTTCGTTACCAAAAGACTTCAGGTGATTTAAATAGCATAATAACTACTGATGAGAAAGTTGCTAATCATTATAATAGATAATTTACTATTTAGTTTAATAGATGATTTAGTTTAATAGATAATTTACTATTCTTTAAATTACTTCTACTTGAAACCTTCCACCACCATCTTATCTCTTAAATAAAATATACAAGTTGCTTTCAACTTTTTCAAGAAAAAATGTTATACTATTGCAAATTACTAGGAATTTTTCTTGAAGGAGACAAAAAGTTTTTGACTGCTTTATTTTTTTAATTTAGAATATGTAAGCTCTTACTTTCTGATAGTGACTGAAATAAATACATACACCAATGAAAAGGGGCATAAATCAACTTTAATGTCTCATTGAGCTTCAAACTTTGTTATCGTCCTTCTAGCACAGTGATGGCGAACCTTTTGAGCTCACCGTGTCAGCATTTTGAAAAACCCTAACTTAACTCTGGTGCCATGTCACATATAGAACTTTTTTGATATTTGCAACCATAGTAAAACAAAGACTTATATTTTTGATATTTATTTTATATATTTAAATGCCATTTAACAAAGAAAATTCAACCAAAAAAATGCGTTCACGTGTCACCTCTGACACATGCGTCATAGGTTCGCCATCACTGTTCTAGCACAATATAGGTGCCATAAACCATGTCTAACTAGGCAGAAAAAATTACTTCCATTATATGCTTTCAGTTGTATAAGATCCTTTAGGTCTCTCTGTTCTATCATATAAATGTATTTTAATTTAAATGCATTCTTAATCATAGCTTAAGAAAACTCATCTCACAGACTAACCTAAGCGCATTAATTTCTAAAGTAATGGCATCTTTAAAAATTCATTAGAAATATGCCCAGTCAAGGTCTTTAATTATTCTACTTGCATTATTTTTTAAATGTATTCAGTTGCATTGTGATTATATAGAGCTTTTATAGTAATGGAATACATGATCTGATGCAAACTTTCCGGCTGCCATCTCCAGACACATTATCAGGAGAGTCCATGAAATAACAGAGTTTACCCAAAACAGAGGCTTTCAGGAAGCCACCTAATGAACAGCCGGGAGACGCAAAATTCTGAAGGTGAAGGCAAATTTAATCAAAGACAAGAAAGTGGGGTTGTGTGATGGGAAATAAAATAAATTGTCATTTACACACAGTACATCAGAGGATATATGATCCACTGAGGTAAAATGCCAACTTCCTAATTTTCATATTCATGGAAAATTCTCACTTTCAATGCCTTCCTTTCCAATGAGTCTGCCTGAGTTGAGGGAAAGGGGTTGGTTTGGGTATATAAGCAATAAAAAGTTGTTCAGATTTCTGGACATATATCCTCTTAGGAACAAACTGATTGCTTTCCACAAGAAAGTGATGGGTACAGTTTCTGTTGAGATGCCCAGTCGCCTTTGAATCTAGGTGGGCATATAACTGTGTGTGACCCATAACGTGCAGCAGAAGGAACACTGCATGGCTCTTAGGCCAACTGCAGCCTCCATCTGATTTTCTGAAACGTCTTTCTTGTGGAGCCTCAAGCTGCCATGTAAGAAGTTTAACTACCCCGAGATTTTCATGCTTTGCAGAAGCCAAGCCAAGTAGCATCATCAGATGTAAACCTTAAGGTTGGCAGTACTGGTCTTGGAGTCATTTCAGCCATGTGAATGCATGTGAATTATCCCTTTGATGAATCCAACCTCCAGCCAGAACCTTCAGTCTCTGAGACTACCCACCTGAAGCCCCAGAAACCATGAAAAAGAGATATGGTATCCCACAGAAAAATAACCAAATTCCCAAATTACAGAATCCACAAGATTTATGAAATGACTATTTTAAGCAAATGAGTTTGGAGGTGACTTGTTACACAACAATTTGAACTAGAAAAGAAAATTTTGATTTGTAATTTGGGGCAAATAAAACAACTCATATCCACCATCAGTAGACAAGGAATACAAATAATTTGAGTGAAACAGGTGATTTTTTTTCTAACATTTTAGGGAAGGGGTTGGAGGTAGATAGAGAATAATAAGCTTAGAAATGTTGGCTTGAAACAATTTGATCTTTGAATAGAATTTCACTTTATGGACTATTTCCAAAGAGCACATGCAAAGACCTTCTTGATACCATTTACCTTTTTATCTCTCTTACCAGGTTTTTTCATATTTAGCCTTAATTTTAAAATCCAGACCCAAGATTTTGTCCCACTTTCCAGAATGTTCCAAAGAATGCTATTGCTAGGCTCTTCAAGCATTTCACGCCTGCTGACAGTGAATGCTACCCTATGGAGCTGAAAGGCTTAAAGATCCCAAACTGTGATGTTTGTGGATTTCACATTTATTTTAGTCCTAAAACAGGGCCTGTAATTAAACCTTGGACTTTTACAGTGATGTTTTCTGCACCAGCCTGGACCTTGAGCAGCCAGGGATCCATTGTATCCCGTTTCACGCCACGTCTGTGTACAGGTGGCAGGGTGTTTCAGACTTTTTTTGTGGGGCATGTTTTCTTTGTATTTGCAATGAATGTCTCAAGGTAAGTGTCACAGAGGCATTCTTTTTATTTTTCTGAAGCACCAAGCCTCAGAAATAGAGCTGCTTTTTCAAGAATAAACAGCTGGTTGGTAACTCATTCCGGACTAGAACCCACACCATGGAATTTAAGAGGTGCTTCAACAAACATTTATTGAGCCCTTCTCCAAAGCCAGGTTCTGGGTTAGGCACTGGGGTTACAAAGACTGAAGAGACATTCTCCTTGCTGTCCAGGACTAACAGCTGCTACAGAAAAGAGACTTTGCAATCAGCATGGCAATAAAACTGGGGTCTGAACCAAATACAATGGGATTATTACAGGGGAAGAAGCAAGTAACTCAGAGACAAAAGGGGAAGCTGGTGTTTTAAGCTGAGTCATTGAGAATAGAAATAATGAGTCAGGGAGAAGCAGAGGGGCATTTAAATGTGTTCCAGTCTCAGAGGAGAAATAAGACAAGGACATTAAGCATCCCACATGTTTAGGGAACAGGAGGGCATTCAGTGTAACTGGGTTAGGGCCAAAAAATACAAGTAGGGAGGTGAGCAGGCTTATATAGAGATATGCCTTTAGACTATCCTATCTAATAAAAGAGAAACATGGTAATTGGCGTACGACCGTTACCCTTCCCATTGGCTAATCAGCGAGATATGCAAATTAACTGCCAGCCAAGATGGCGGCCGGCAGCCAGGCAGCTTGAAACTAACATGAGGCTTGCTTGCTTCAGTGACGGAGGACTGCAATGTTCCCCGCCTGCCTTGCCGGCCTCTGAGCCTGCAGTTTCAAACATTGTAACAAATATAGAAGCTAAACAAAACCCCAGAAACCAGCTTTCAGCCAGCCGGAATCTCAGAGCTGGAGTTGATACGGAGTTTCAATTATAGAACCTAAACAAACCAGATACCTGTTTGCAGCAGCTGAGGCCTCAGAGCTGGAGCCAAGCCTCAGAGCTAAAGCTGGCCCAGAATAAAAGAAAGAAAGAAAGAAAGAAAGAAAGAAAGAAAGAAAGAAAGAAAGAAAGAAAGAAAGAAAGAAAGAAAGAAAGAAAGAAAGAAAGAAAGAAAGGAAGAAAGAAAGAAGCAGTTGGGAGCTTCAGTCCCAGCCTGAAAACAGCCCTCAGCCCCTCACCCAGACTGGCCAGGCACCCCAGTGGGGACCCCCACCCTGACCCAGGACACCATTCAGGGCAAACCAGCCAGCCCCCACCCATGCACCAGGCCTCTATTCTATATAGTAAAAGGGTAATATGCCTCCCAGCACTGGGATCAGAGGAGCTGAGAGGCCTCCAAGCACCGGGATCAGTGTGACAGGGGGCAGCCCCCAAACCCCCTGATCATCCTGGGGCTCTGTGTGTGACAGGGGGCGGGGCCACAACCTCCCTATTGGCCCTGCTCTGTTCGTGACAGGTGAAGGCGCCCCAACCCCCTGATCGGCCCTGCTCTGTGCCTGATAGGAGGGAGCTCCCCAACCCCCTGATCACCCTGTGGCTCTGTGTGTGACAGGGTGCGGCACTCCAACCCCCCCACCCCACGGGCCCTGCTCTGTGTGTGACAGGGTAGAGCCATAACCTCCCCATCGGCCCTGCCCTGAGTGTGCCAGTGGCGGCGCCCCAACCCCCTGATCGGCCCTGCTCTGTGGGTGATAGAGGGCAGTGCCCCAACCCCCTGATCTTCCCTGCTCTGTGTGTGACAGGGGGCGGTGCGCCAACTCCCCTATCGGCCCTACTCTGTGAGAGACAGGGGGGAGCTCCCCAACCCCCTGATGGGCCCTGCTCTGTGCGTGACAGGGGGGAGCTCCCCAACCCCCTGATGGGCCCTGCTCTGTGCGTGACAGCGGGGAGCTCCCCAACCTCCTGATCAGCCCTGCTCTGTGCGTGACAGGGGGCAGTGCCCCAACCCCCTGATTGGCCCTGCTCTGTGCATGACAGAGGGTGGCGCCACAACCTCCCCATCGACCCTGCCTTGAGTGTGACAGGGGGCGGTGCCCCAACCCCCCAATCGGCCCTACCCTGAGCGTGACTGAGGGTGGCATCGCAACCTCCCAATCCGCCCTCCTCTGTGCATGACAGGGGGCGGCACCCCAACTCCCCAATCGGCCCTGCTCTTAGCCCAACCAGGGGCTGCACCTAGAGATTGGGCCTTCCCTCTGCCACCCGGGAGCAGGCCTGAGCAGGCCTAAGCCAGCAGGTCATTATCTCCCAAGGGGTCCCAGACTGTGAGAGGGCACAGGCCGGGCTGAGCCCCGCCCCTCCCCCAGCGCACAAATTTTTGTGCACCGGGCCTCTAGTCTGTATAATAAAAGCCTAAGCAACCATTATGGCAGAACAACCTGAACAACCAGTCACTCTGATGCGCACTGACCACCAAGGGGCAGACGCTCAATGCAGGAGCTGCCCCCTGGTGGTCAGTGTGCTGCAACAGGGTGAGTGCTGCTCAGCCAGAAGCCGGGCTCATGGCTGGTGAGTGCAGCTGCCACAGCATTGGGAGCTTCTCCCGATGCCGCGGCAGCACTACTGAGCAGCAAGCAGTGGCAGCAGGCCAAGCTGTCCAGGATGAGGCAAGAATGAGCATGAGTGGCACCCAGCCCCGATTCAGGCTCCTCCCTGGCCTCCTGCCGCTTGGCACACTGCTACATCCCCCGAAGGGTCCTGGACTGCAAGAGGGCACAGACCGGGCTGAGGGACACCTCCCCCTCCAGTGCATGAATTTCATGCACCAAGTCTCTAGTCCTATATAATAAAAGGCTAATATTCAAATTGTCCCCTCCACCAGGAGTTTGACCAGGGGGTGGGACTGGCTGGCCAACTACCTTCAGCCCCTCCCCCTGGCCAGCTCAACCCCCTGATTGTCCCCCCCACCCCGATTGGGGGCAGGGCCAGCCAGCCAACCTCCCACATCCCTTCCCCCCAGCCCAGCAAGCCTGATCGGCCCTAATTGGGGTGAGCTGGCTGGATCCCACCCATGCATGAATTTGTGCACCGGGCTTCTAGTTATAAATAGATATCAATATAAATACACACACACACACACACACACACACAAACACACACGCACACACACATGCATACAAAAACATTCATTTATTTGAAAAGGTATGGTTTATTATCAATTATGATAAAGGCCAAGAAAAGGACTATTGGGGAACTGATTTCTAACATAGTGAGAAGTTCACCTCTATCCTAACTTCACCTCTAGACAAACTTATATTCATAATTACACATCTTAGATGGAATTCTAGTGACCAGGTGATGCAATTCTGACTTGTATTTTGGAAGTCTCACTATAAACCCAAAGCAGCCCAATAGACTATTACTAATAACCATTATAAAATTAGCCCCAAAAAAGATGTGGTTGGTGAAATATTTTTCTTATTGTAACAAGTTGAGAACTATTTTAGTGCTTTTTATAGATTAGTGTCCTGGACAACTAGTTTCCATCCTGGCTAAAACACAGAAAGAGAAATGGAAGAAATGGTAGAGGATGAGGCTGATGGTGAGAGGCTTTGGAAAGCATATTACAACATTTGGACTACATTCTGCAGCCTATTGAGAGAGTGACAGAGGAAGGAAAGGTGCGTGTGTGTGTGTGTGTGTGTGTGTGTGTGTGTGTGCGCGCGCGCGCACATGTGCGCGGGTGCAGAGCTCCACCTCTCCTCAATCTGGCATTAGTTCTTGAATTCTTGAATGCCAGGTGATTTTAGTTAATCTAAAACTTTAGATATTGATATAGCCAGAAAATGTCCTAACAACCTATTTTAAACCTTAATGCCATAAATTTATTGATTTTAATTTTCTTTTAGCTTCATTCTTTTTAAAAAAATATATTTTTATTTATTTCAGAGAGGAAGGGAGAGGGAGAGAAAGATAGAAACATCAATGATGAGAATCATTGATCAGCTGTGTCCTACATACCCCCTACTGGGGATCAAGCTGACAACCCAGGCATGTGCCCTTGACCAGAATGGAACCTAGGACCCTTCATTCCACAAACCAAAGCTCTATCCACTGAGCAAAACAGGCTAGGGCTCATTCTTAATTTTAGGTACATGTAGTTCTTTCTTCCTAATTCTTCATCACCCTAGTCTTCTTAGTCTAAGGCCAAGACTTTTCATAATACTATAGATCACATCTTTATTTTGTAATATGGAGACAAAGATTAAGGCAATAAACAAGCCAAAATATTGTAATGTCTCAAAACACTTGTCTTGTGTAAGGAATCACATGAGTGATCTAAAGTCATTGTACCACAATTTATTAACAATTTCAGGAGATAAGGTACACAGAGAACACGGTGTGTACAAAATTTTAACATGGTCTGATATTATCCTGGTACCTGATATCATTTGTAACCACTCCATTTAAGTCACCTAAAAGAATAATCAATTTTCAGTGAATAAAACTGCTAACCAAAGCACTTATATGCCTGGGCACAGACAATAGTGTGGTGAAGGCCTGGGGAGGGGGCAGGAGTGGGATGGAGGGGGGTCAATGGGAGAAAACGGGGACAACTGTAATACTTTCAAGAATAAAGGTAAATTAAAAAGAAAAGGTAAAAAAGAAACTATTGCCTTGGACCCTCAGGAAGTATTCTCTTCTCCCACAGCACATAGTTTTCTGAGATATTGTCCTGTCTGGGGGCCAAGACTGTGACATATTATACAGGCTGCATCCAAATCCATATAGGTTACATCTAAGACTTCAGAAACCTAGGGAATACCTCCATATGTAGTCTCTCTAATCTCTCTCTGGGAAGGAACTTCAGAATTGTTTATTTTCATGATTTCTAATCATCTTTTACCCGCTGACAATTTTTTTTTCTTTCTAAATTAATCCTGAACAGCTAATTCTACACAAATAACACACAGAAGCCCAGTGCACTAATTAGACATCCCAGCAATCCCCTCAGGTCCCCTAGCTCCTGGAATGTGAAGCTGAAGTCACTTCACTCCTCTGTGCCTCACTTCGTGTTAATCTTTGAATAGAAACAATATCTGCCTTACTTCAGAGAGTGAGAAGAACCAAACAGGTAATTTATGTGAAAATACCTTAAACTATCACATGTATCTAAGTTTTTATTAGAGCATGAAAATAAAAGCACACAGATTAGAACATGTGTGTTTTTTTTAAGTAATACATGGTGTTAGAAACCAGGAATATTCAAAAATAGAGAGAGTAAAATATTCTTGGCAGTGTATGGCATGTCCCCTTCTGGGATCCATTCTTTCTTTCCCAAAGTCTGGGGATAAGAATGCTTGCTCTTGCTCTTGCCCTTGTGTGGGAGAGGGGAGTGCTGTGTGTTTGCCACCCATCCTGGATTCTCTTTGTGCCCCCCTCTCCTCTTTTCCAAGTTCTCCATTCTTGCCTCTTGGTGCAGGACCATCCGGTTTCTATGAGACACAGAGGGCGCACTGTTCTTGGTTGCTGGATGAGGCTGGGAGTCACACACTCATTAGCAGAACCTGTGTCTCAGTGTCAGAGCCTTGCTGTTGTGACTCCTGACCAGTCTGGCAGCACTTCAGTGTCCTTTCTCCCTGGCACACTCTCTTGAGTGTAAACCAGACTAAATCATCACCTAAAGGGATCAAATTCCCTCAGGATCCATATCACCGGGGGCTGACAAATTGACTACTATGAAATGTAAATGCCTCTGCCCTCTTTCTAGCCCATGTTGAATGGAAAACCCAGTGCTCTATGTAAAGAGGGGGAGCTTTTCCTAAATATGTCAGTAGACTAGTGAAATAAGATCCTAGTGGGAAGAGTGGCTGTAACTTCCTATGCTATAATGTGTTCATTAAAGCTGACCCAGCTCTTGGCCACTGAGAGATGGAGCAGGAGGAAGAGATAGATACACAACCTCACTGGCTTCCTACAGACATGAGGAGCGAATGAATTCCCCGCACCCAGAGGCAGCCCTGGTGCCTCCTAATGCCCCACCTCTATGCACAACCATAAAGTCAAGGGTCTCTGATATATTTGCAAGCATTCTGCTGCCCATAGCAATAATCCAAATTACGCTAAGGGAGAGGTGGTGACAACAGCATTTCTGTGTCTCCATCTCACCCCTATAATTGTGATGGCTCATGAAGACACTGGCCTTCGGTTTATCTTTGGAATCAGCAGAAAACAACCGTTTTCCATTCTGAAGCAGGCACAATGACGGATTGGAGTAGTATAAAAATCACTGCCTGCTTTATGATGTGTGGATTAATGAAAGTATTAAACCATTCTAATGATAGAGAAGGAAATTATTTTCACTGTAGCTGAAAGAAATAAAACTGCTCCATCTTAAATTAAAAAAGGTCTAAAACTTTGCAAGCTCATCAAACGTGCGTGGGCAACAAAGAGGTACAAGTTTATAACCCATTCTGGAGCACCTTAATTTCTTAACATCCATCATTTTTCTGCTTCATTACTGTTGGTGTGCTTCCCAAAGGGTTCTGGGAAAACTAATTTTTGCAGAAAAGAATAATAAATATGGGCCAGGCTAATGTCATTTTTTAAATAGGAAATACTGGGATTTCCCCATTTTATTAGAGGCCGCACTGTTAATTTTATTTCATGGACACTGTTGCCTTTATAGCATGATTTGAATGGCATGATTTATCACTCAAAGATTAAATCTGGACTTGGACAAAATCCAGGCAGTATCACTGCTGGGAAGGCCACAGCTTGTGTGCATACCCCCAGTGGGTGAGATTTGACCAAGTTATGTACATAGAGACAGAATAGCCTTGCACATGTAATAGAAATGTAAGAATGTTCAACACAGACTTTGACCAACTTTGTTCAAATTCAACCTCAGGCCCTGGGCAGCCTATTTCTTGCTAAATGAAGTCATGGCTTGGGAAACTGATAGGAACTCCTTGGGCATTTTTGCAAGCACGGTGTGGAAGTTCAGTGAATTCATGACCAAGGAGCTACCCTGGACCAATGAGCCATGGGTTTAGAAATACATTCTTTCATATTTCATTTCCTGGGCAAGAACTATAAAGAGCCATTTCAAAAGCTCTTCAGAAGGTGTCTTGTGATTGGTCACCCTTAACAGTGGCCAAATCTTTATTTGAGGACGGGGGGATGTGGCTTTATTTTTTATTGTTGACAGTATTATATATGTCTCCCATTTTCTCCCTTTTGGCCCCCCTTTTCCCAATCCCTGCCCCACCCTAAGCACCTTGTCTTGATTTTGGCTTTATTTTATTTACCCTGTATCTCATATCCTCTGTATAAAATTACATTAAAAAAATAAATGAACTTCTCAGAAGCCTTTGTCATGCTTAGCTTTAAGAGAAACCCATAAAAAAGCAACAGTCTTCCATGTCTCCATGATGAAGCGGCACCCTACGTTTTGAGGATCAGGATCAATTACCAATGCTGATATGAGTTTCTTTGCCTGCAAAGAAGGTAAAGGTGACCAAGGGAAGCTGCAGTTTTACGGTTAGTGGCACTCATATTATGTTGCCTGGTTAGTGTGATCAATATCCCAGTTTGTCTGGAATTGAGGAGCATCCTGGCAGACAGAACGTTCCGTTTTAAAACCTGGATAGTCCTAAGCAAACCAGGACAAGCTGATCACCCTACTCTTGGTCAAGGTGTTCCCTGATTAGGAAGTAGGACCTCTATATCCATGGGAAAATGATACAAAAATGCCCCCAAGTAGTTCGCTAGTAGGGTTGGAAAGAAGGCCCATTCTTATCTCTACCCCTTAAATCCCAGACCCATATATTCTACCTACTGGAACCACAACACCATATAGTGACTGTTAGTTTAGACTACTCACTCACAGAATGTCAACTCAATCCGGTGCCTCAACTGTGCCTTCCAAAGGCAACTCTTGCTGTAGCTGGTTACACTAACCCCGGTGTATTTGGTCTTTTGAAGAGATAAGTGTTTTGTCATAGCTTAAGAGCCTTTTTTATGGGTTGGACTTAATGTAAACACTGGTGAGTTTGAGCAGCCTACATTAGGACTATGCCATACTTCCCATGCCCTGTTTAATAGAACACCTGCAGGACCCTATTTAGCCATTTCTAAACCTGTGGAAATCTGGAAGTGGCAAGAGGGTAAATCCCCAAGGGTCTGTCTGACCCATGGGGACAGGAGCCAATTCACCTTTGCTAGTTCTTGCACATAAAGTGCTGAGGCTCATTCTGCATGGACTGTCACAAAATCTAGTATGCAATCCAGCCCCATTTGCCCCGAGTAGTGAGAAGCTTGGTAACACACTGTTGGATTTGCCTCCCCTCCTCTCTTTCTCTCCCGTTTCCTTGGGATCAATGACCAGAATAAACTACCTGCACACAACCCTTGTTCCCAGCTATAATTTGTGGGGTGTAGGGGTAAAGTTAGAGGAGCATCTAGCCTAAAAGCAATGCCTTGATGCTTTGTGCAAATAAGAACTCTTGCTTGCAAGTGAAAGAAGTTGAACCCAAACTGGTTTAAATATACAATGAAACTCATTAGCCAAATTAGCTGTTAAATCTAGGCAAGACTGGAGCCAGGGGCCCTGATGATTTTATTAGTAATTGGTCCTGCCACATCTTTCTGCTCTGCTTGTTTTCTGTGGGAGCTTTGTTTGAAGCAGGTCCCTATGCACAGTGGCCCCTGACAGCTACAGACACCAAGCTCAGAGTTCCCAGTTCAGCACAAAGAGATAGTTTCTCTCCCAGAAATTCCAACAAAAGGCTTGAAATTGGGTCTCATTCCATTGTCTTAGATAGCCCTGGGTTGTATCTACTTCAGAAAGAAAGCATAGCCTGGGATGATATGATGCTCTGTGGATGGCTCCCGAATTACACTGCAGTCCCCGGAACTGAGGGCAGGGGAAGGGACACCATGTCCCTGACTTAACAGCATGGTTTGAGAGCAGGGAAGGGGTGCTTCAGTAGGAAAATAAGGAGGCAATGGCTTTCAAAGGGGAGGTGGATACTGGGCTAGCAAAAACCACCAGGGTCCACTACAAGCTTGAATCATCTCAATCTTACTCCCCAACCCCTTTTCATATGTAAAACTCAGGAGCTTGTGTCCTTCCCTGCCCTGACCTCTACCCCTGGGAAAACACACAGCCCTCCTGCTGGGACCCCACTTCTCTTCCTGGGAAGTACAGGTCCCTTTACAAACCCTCCATTCGTTTTGATATTTGTGTCTGTGCTCAGATGTGCTGAGCAACTTCTCTAACATCTGCTGAAACGTCTCCAGTGCTCTCTGTGAGATTCTCCCTTTCTTTCCAGGACCATCATTCAGGGGAAGTCACTCACTTCCATCAATATCCTTTAACACCGTTGGCTTATGTGTGTGAGAGAGCATTCAAGCAACAGGGGAGGACCACCAAGGTCATCAGAACTTCACTGAGGCATTTTGTCAAGTACCAGGGAGTCTCCGTAATAAACACAGAAGCAGGCTGAGGCATCTGACTGCTCAATTCATCATGGAACTAAGAGGACATAGAGGTTGAGCGGTGGAGGGAATACTGAGGGGATAAGGAAGAGACACGTTGCTAAAGATGTCTAGCAAGAGCCTCTTATTTTTTGTGTTTACTGCACAAGGATAGGACTTGAAAATGGATCAGTTTTTCAAGAGCACCTGCAATAATTCTATCTTAAATCTCAAGGAAAGGTGCAGTCCCTGTTCTCTGCTATTTGTCAGCTGTGCAGTGGAGGAAACTCAGCTGTCCCTGATGGGTTCAGATAGTTCAACTATTCATATCAAAGATACTGAAAAAATTAAAAAATATTGCAATACTGTTAGGTTGTCACCCATGGTTGGTGCCCAATGCAGAGACTACAGTGGAGTATTCCTTCCATTCCTGGGTGTCCTAGTTAACCTTACTTTCTGTTTTTGGGCTATGGCAAAATTCTTACTAGTCATTTCATAAAGCAGTATCATTTTGTTGCAATATGAATAGGGAAAGAGCATATTTAGGTCAGTGCATAAGGACTTATTCACACACACACACACACACACACACACACACACACACCTAAAAGGGGAATCAATGTGTATGATTTATTCATGATAAGTTCAGAAATGTCATTTTCAATGAAAAAAATGCCTAGCAATTGCAGCATGATTCATGAATGGTCAGGTGGACAGGTATTCTAGTGGAATTGCCAGAATCTCCATCCCCTTTTTTTCAATTTTTTAATTTAAAATAAAAAGTAGTTTTTTTATTGATTTCAGAGGGAGCATGGGAGAGGGAGAGAGAGATAGGAACATCAATGATGAGAGAGAATCATCGATCTGCTGTCTCCTGCATGCCCCACACTGGGGATCGAGCCCAAAACCCAGGCATGTGCCCTGACAGGGAATTGAACCATGATCTCCTGGTTCATAGGTTGATGCTCAACCACTGAGCCCATAGGCCAGGCCTCCCTCCCTTTTAATAGCTACAGAAAAAGATGGATTCCTGAAAGTCTTAAAAAAGTTTGTCCTCTCTAGCTTAATTTCAGATCTTCATTAAATGGCTCTATCAGAGGGATTATACCACCAGTCTATCTTCCATCTCTCCCTCCCTTCCTTCTTATTCTTCTAATTTCTTATCATATTCACATAGTAAGGGTGTTTTTCCCCTTGAAATTCTCATTACTCATATCTAGAAGATTGTTAAATAAATTTTCTTCCAAGGTACCACAGATTATTGATTTACCAGTACTTTCACTCCTATATAATGCAAGCTGACATTTCTGTAGCCATGTATAACAATTTCTTCATCATATTTCCAGCCCATGTGTACTGTTTGCTCTCAGTGGCACTCATTGCTACATATTTTAATTTTTTCTCATGACAACACCGCATGTCTAGCTGTCAATGGCTACATAACAACCTAAAAATGTAGTGGCTTATTATTACTACTTATTCTTGCTCATGAATCTACAGGTTGGCTGGGCTGTTTTGCTGATCTGGGCCAGGCTCAATTGATCTCATTGGGACTTACTTATCTGTGGTCTGTAGTCAATGAGTATGTCATTTGGGGAATGTTAAAGCAAAAACTTCACTAGACAAAATCCAACAGGCAAGAAAGACTTCATTCAAGGCTACTGCAATAGAGGAGAGAAAACAGAAATCAGTCTAAACTTAACTTCGCTAAAACAGAGGACAGGAGAGTTTTTAACCCCTGGGGTGAGCTAGAGGAAATGTACTGAAGGATGTTGAGGGGGAGGGGGGGGTTCATAGAAACATCTGTGTTTTCTAAACAGCTTTATCCTAAAAAATAAATAATCTTCTCATACGTTTTGACAGGAAGCAGTTTTGCAACTTGGAGGAAGGTACCCAAGGGAGTTAGGCTCCTATTTCCCCAAAGAGATGGAGGGAGAGAGGATTCATCTTCCTTAGGGCTTACATTTCAAGAGATGGCTCCCAGGTCCTTGAGGAAGACATAAAACTGTCTTCTCTGTTGTAAAACTGGCAAGAGGTTTTTAAAAAACCTTTCTATCTCAAAAAGGCAGAGAAGAATTTACAATTACAAGTTGTCTAAAGAATTTTTTTTAAGAAAAAGGAAATCAGGGGCCTAGAGCCAGGAAGAAGCCTGTCACAAGCTTCTGGGAACTGGGGGAAACATTAGGGCCCTCTTGTCTGAGAGAGTGGGGCTAGGATAGTCTTGGAGGAGACAACTTGGGTCTTGCTCCAAGTAGTCCCATATCCTCCAATAAAATTGCTCAAGCTCATTCTCATGTCAGATTCAGAGGTCAGAGAGTCAGGATATACTTAAAAAGGCCTCATTTAGACCAAGGGTCAGAGCCAGCACAGGGTCACTTCTGCATCCTATTGACCAGATTACAAAAGGATTTTATAATGGGGCTGTAAAGTATGGCAAAAAATCCACCTTTAATGGTGGGAATATGGAGGTGTGGGACTATGCAAGTCACTTTGCTAAATGGTGTGGGTTAGAAAATGGGGGCATTTTGCCACTCAATTAATCAATTTCAGCAATTCTCTCTGCAGGTCTGTAATTGTGTATGGCATATATAAATATACATTATTTACCAATATTTTCTGAAAACTAAGACTTACTTCTCTATAATAGGGAAAGATGGATTTGTGCAAAAACACATTCTGAAATTTTCTCACAACCACTGGTATAGAAACACTTAGTAATCCATGAAATATATTTCATTGGTCACATATTATATTAGCTCAAATTCCAAAAAAATGAAAGTATTCCCTATGTTCATAGACAACATGTGCAGTCAAGTATTCAATGTTCTTTGCACAGTGCAGAGAGCATGCAAATGTACTTACTGCCTCTCCACTTCTGCCTTGTCCCTGTGGTTTCTCTCTGTACTGTCACCACTGTATCATCACTGGTTCTTTCTATTGAACAAACTCTTAGAGAATTCGGGGGTAAGGTGGAAACTTGTGAAAAGTTTTCAACGTGATATAATTCACATGACTACGAATCTAGGGTCATTCATACTGGTAACTATGTTACTGATATTCAATTTCAACACCTATAACTAAAAATGTTGGACTTAGCTTTTTCCAGTTTTAACATTGGTTGTTTTGGGGATTAAGTTGTTTGTCATAAAACTTTTCTGATGGATTTTGGAGAACTGCCCATCTCTTATTGAGTGATTTTTTATATATGAGGCACCCATTACCTCCGTTAGCACCCCCTTCAGATAATCCTGTAAGAGATTTACGATTATCCTGATTTTACAACTGGCATTTAAACAAGACAAACAAAGAAAAATAAATCCCTGAAACTTGAAGGGAGCTTGCCAAAACTCCCGTAACCAGAAAAACATAGAATCTTTGTTAGGTTTGGATCTATGTGATTTAAAGATCATGCTCTCAGCTACTCAGCTCTATTCCCGCCATGAATTCAGAGTAAGAGTAACCAATGACTGGGCTCTTTCTGAATTTTCACAAGACCCGGAATTATGGAAGGGCTAGGTTTCCCATTCTTGACCATTCCCACTCCAACCAATTAGCACCCACTGTGTTCTTTAAAACCAATCCACTATATCTTACCTCAACCAATGGAAATAATCTCAGAGGGCTAATAATATAAAGATTTCAATACTTATAGTTTCAAAATATCTTCTTTATATATTTTGTTGTTTTAAATCTTTCTCATTAAGATGCTACTTGATTGTGACCTTGATTTTTATGCTAGAAATTACATATATATATATATATATATATATATATATATATATATATATATAACATTTTTGCCTCATTGAAACCCTATGGATTAAACAGGATTCTCAGTTTTTCTCTTTTTTAAATATATTTTTATTGATTTCTGAGAGGAAGGGAGAGGGAGAGAGAGATAGAAACATCAATGATGAGAGAGAATCACTGATCGGCTGCCTCCTGCATACCCCCTACTGGGAATTGAGCCAGAAACCCAGGCTTTGAGCCAGGAATGGAACTGTGACCTCCTGGTTCACAGGTCGACGCTCAACCACTAAGCCACTCTGGCCAGGCCTGTTTTTCAAATATGAATAAACTTATCAATCCATAAATTAAAAGCCAAAGTTCAGAGCGACCAGTGTGCTGATGTTCTCAACTTGCAAACAAAATGTGGAACAAGACCCATGAGCATTTTTTCCCCTGCACCAAACATTTTGGAATGGAAATTAGTCATACTTACTCCTTAGTTGCATTTCTTTACAAACAGTCAGAGCTTGTCAATTCCTATAGGCACCACTAAAAGATGGGGAAAGTGAATAGTTGTACAGACAATTGCATAGGAGCCTTCAATTAGTCTCCAGAGACTGGAACCAGAGGGAGGGCTGCTGGAAGAACTTGAATATCATTGCTTGCCTATGTTTATTTACTGCACTTCCAAATATTTACCTATAACCTTGACTTATATATTCAAAAATAAAATAAAATTTGGAAACTTTCACTCATTTTTGAGGAATGAAATTCAGAAAAAGTATAGTTATGGTGGCAGTCATCCTATGTTATCATCATGAGGGGCCTGATAAAAGCAGTAGGACCTATGTGTCAGAATCAAGCAATAATATGCATATATTGAGTGTTCAATGTATGTCAATTTGGGGATTAAAAGCCCTGTTCTTGAGTAATTTGTCATGTAAATATGAATGAATGAGTGTGTATAGGGCTTGTTAGCCGTAAAGCTACTAAATGATAAGGGCTTCAGAGACATCATCTCACACCAACCCCATCAGGTTATGATTCCCATTTAAAGGGTCACTAAATAATTGACTCAAAATATGTAGTCTTTAACCATATAATCAGAGTAGATAGTATGCAATGTGTTAGTTTCAATATATTATAAAGACAAAAATTTTAGTATCATTGGGAAACTAAGTATGACATTCAATGTCAGTAAGTAACCCTAAATATTCTAGTTTAAGCACAAAGTTTGATTTTTTGGGTTGCTAAGGAGTTTCTAAGCAAGATGAGGTCTAATGGAAATAATATAAGACCTTTTCCAGCATGGGCAAAAGCAGAAGCAAAGACATACAGGTGGAGAAATGAAATAATAATATTGAGGATTCAATGATTTGTGTCATGTATCAGATACTAACATTAGGAAGGAGGGACTAGAATTAAAGGAAGGAGAATAAATCTGGGAAAAATTCTCAGAACACAAGGCGTCATGTGCTGTTACTCTTTTGTGAACTTCTCCTTCCCCTCCTTGTGATTCTGCTATGGCTGTTAATCAAGGAACGTTCTACATTTCCTTCCCTAAGAAAGAAGGATTGCCCCTCACCAATTACCAGCCAATCACCAATCACATTCCTTTTAAAAGTTGATGTGGAGAGACCATATCTGAGCTCATGAGTGTTAAGGACCCCTTAGAACTGCAGCTGCTGGAAGTCAGGGTGCTACCACAAGGGACAGGATCTTCCTGAGAGAGAATCCAAGCAGAAGCCAAAGAGCCAAGAATCAGAGAGCAGAATTCTGAGGATGTAAGGGAATCATTGGATCCAGCCTTTCCCACAGGTATAATTTCAATTTCTTTTTTTTCCCATTAGGAGAATTTGATAGCTTTAACTACATTGAGCTAAAAACTTCGGAATCTCTAAACAAAAGGTAAATCAGGAGAACATGAATATTTATTAGCAAACATCCAAAATAAGTATTGTTCCACTTTGTCTTATTTAGGAATGTTAAAGTGCATGAGAAGCTAGGAATAGATGAATTTTTCAATAATGAAACATCATTTATGTAACATGCACTGCTACATTATTATTTCTTTCATAAGAGGAATTTCACATGCTGCTTTCAAGAGAGCTGCTTGCTCCCTGTGTTCACTTCTCTCATCCCTTCCAGCCCTCAACAGTCCATCAGCTGGTCAATGTGCTTGTCGCTCTTTCCCTTCATTCCCCCATCATTTTCCATCAGACAGAGAGAATCTTCTTACTCTGAACTTGGTAAGTGATAAGTGAGCTAGAAAATTATCTTTAAAGGGGTTGGATTATTTTTACATGTCCACTGAATCACATTTTCTATTCCTCATCCCACACCAACAGTGACTTTCCTGCCTCCTGTCTTAAATGGAAGTATCCCTTGTTCATCATCTCTGATTTCTCATGATCATAACAAAAGTTGAGGTAAGTGTGAGTTTCTAATGAAAATGATCCTTTGTTGTTCCAACAGATCTTGTGCTCTGTGTAGGCACTCATTAAATAAGTGTCTCAGGAGTTATAAAAAATAGATGAGCTTCATAGTAACAGAGCTTTAATAAAGCTAACCTGGGATTGAGCTTAGAATAACTATGTATACTTTTTGGTCAAGAGCTGTTTCAGAAATCATCCCAGTGAGGAAGAGATTGGGTGAATATGTTTAGGCTAACTTTAGAGGGGAGTCAGTGAGAGAAATTTCCCACCACATCCTGTACAAATAAAGAACCCCAGCTAGAAGGAAATGCACCAAATCCCATTCACTTAAATGTAAAGGCAGCATTGATCCAGGAATGATCTGCATCAAGGGTTAATCAACCTTCCCGTAAGTGAAAGAACAAATTTCAGACAATTTCCTCACTCCTTAAGGATAACTGCCAGATGACATTCTCTGCATTTTCCCTCCTCCAAACATCCAATTGCACAAATAAATTCTATTGTCATTTTTATGGAAGCATCTATATGAATCTAAAACTTTTATTATGTTAGCTTTTGCATTGATATATTTCCAAAATTGGCTCATTTTAAAGTCTTGTAAATCACCAGGCTGGGTTAATGAAGAATGGCAAGGAGGAAGTTTAGCAGGAGCTACAGGAACTATCCGTCAATCTTTGTTCTCTTCCTGACCATCTTAACCAACTCCCCCTCCTTCTTCCAGCTAAACTCTATCTGAGCTTCAGTTCAGAATCATGTCAGTATAAAGTTGGAAAATTGTTATGCCTTGGGTACTAGAATGGATCAATTGTGCTTTCCAGAATATGTGTTGAGAAGAATTCTGAAGTCTTAGTCTAGGCTCAATTTGGAAAAAATGCAGGGAGTGATATTCTTGACTGTCCTAGGGCAGAAGAGAATAACAACATGTATGCCATTCAGTACACTCTGCTGCCTCCACTGAAAGGAGCCTGGAGCCTGTGGGAGCACTGTTATTCCCATACTGGCATTATAGCATTAGATCACTTGGAAGATGATTGATACTCAACATATATAACTATACTCAACATGATCTCCTCTCTCTCCTCTCCTCTCCTCTCCTCTCCTCTCCTCTCCTCTCCTCTCCTCTCCTCTCCTCTCCTCTCCTCTCCCCTCCCCTCCCCTCCCCTCCCCTCCCCTCCCCTCCCCTCCCCTCCCCTCCCCTCCCCTCCCCTTCTCTCTCTCTCTCTCTCTCTCTCTCTCTCTCTCTCTCTCTCTCTCTCTCTCTCTCTCTCCTTCTTACCATACTAACTAGATACCATTATCCTTACATCGCTAGTACATGGTAGAACTGGAAATTTAAGCCAGATAATCTGAGTCTGTACTCCTAAGCCCTGTGCTGTATGGGCTCCAGAGTGTAGGGAATTAACACTGAGACAAGGCAGCAGGATAGTCAGGTAGAGGCCTTTCTTAGCCCCATAATGTGCTTCTTCATACCAGCCTCACTGCTAACTTGATTCAGATCTCTCACTGTCTTTTCTACCTCCACAACAACATTATGGGATAGCTGCAATTATTCTTAAATACGCCACTTTAGAGCTGCTTGCAAATAGTCAAACTTGTGACCATTATAACCATAAATAACAAGGAGATATCCAAGTGTATCTCACCCTTTGGTTAAGATATTGGCATTTGGAAGTATATAATAGAAACATAAAGGCAAACACATTTGCAGTCTCTATTAAGTTTCAACAATATTATATTTCAATAAAAATATTTAAAGGACAAGTTAAAAAAAGAGAATGCTGGTTGCAGTAGAGTGCTATATTTGTGTGTATATATTGCCAAATAATACCAAACCTACTTCACTGTCTATAAATATTTTATGAACTCATTTGTGTTTAGAATTCATTGTGCATCTCCTTTCTTGTCTTTTAGTTATTTATGCTTTTTTTAAAGGACAACACATTCATAAAAATTACAGTATTAGCAAAAGCTTACAGCAGTCACTTTTCCTTCCCCTAAGTAATTAGAGTCTACAGAATCTGTTTCAGGTTGATTTATTTTTATTAAATCTTTGCTTAGTAAAGTTTCTTTTCTGCTTATGACCAGTGCAGATAAATCTTGGTCTCCTCATTTCCAATCCATCACCTAGGCAACAGTTCACACAACTAAGCAAAGGCCATGTAAACAAGCCTTCACATTATTATCAGCACATCTTGGTGATAAAACCAAAATTCTGCATAAAAACTGATTGCATGTATACACCTCCACATCAGGCCCCTTGGGGAAGGCAACAACCAGGCTTTCTAATGCTGGTGATTTCAGCCTATTATTAGCATGGCTGCTTCACCAGAGAGTCAGCGAACATCAGAGAAAGATGCCTCAGTTGGCAGAAAAGGGGTTCATTTTCCTTACAAATTTTTTAGAGTTGGAAAGAGTTATACAAACGAAATGACAGAAAAGGGGCTATGTCAATGTGCCAAGTGAAAAGCTAGACCTGCATCTCGAAACTAAACAGTAGACAGGGAACACAGCCCCCAGGATGCAGAGGAAAGATCTAAGGCAGTTAGGAATGCAGACCCAGTGTCAACGCCTCTTATGACCATTTGCCATCTGTGAGATCCTCAGGCAAGTTACTAAATACTGTGAAGACGATTTCTTCATCTGTGAAACAGAGGTACTGATAGTCCAGATTGTTGTGCTGATTAAACGAGATAATGTCCACAGCACTCTGGTTAAATGTCTGCAGCAAAGTAGTTGTTCAACAAAAGCCAGTTCCCTGACTAGTACTGTCCAGCACCTCCCAACAGAAACAAGGGTTTCATTTGGGTTCTAAACTCATCATTTTAGCAAAAACTTGTTAATTGCCAAATGAACAGCCTTACAGGAAAAAGATGGCTTCTCTTTTGTTGAATACTAATGATATCAGGCTTGTATTCCTTCCTTCTCCTTCTCCTTCTCTCCTTCTCCTTTTCTCCTTCTCTCCTTCTCCTTCTCTCCTTCTCCTTCTCTCCTTCTCCTCTCCTCTCCTCTCCTCCTCCTCCTCCTCCTCCTCCTCCTCCTCCTCCTCTCCTCCTCCTCCTCCTCTCCTCCTCCTCCCCCTCCTCCTCCTCCTCCTCCTCCTCCTCCTCCTCTCCTCCTCCTCCTCCTCCTCCCCTCCCCCCCCCCCTGCCCCCCCCCCTCCCCCTCCTCCTCCCCCTCCCCCTCCCCCTCCTCCTCCTCCTCCTCCTCCTCCTGTGTCTCTTGTGTGTGTGTGGTTTTGAATAGATTTATCCAACTATTTCAAGGTTACTCTGCTTTCAATCATCTAGCTTCTTCTAATCATTTAACTCGTCCTCTCCCCTGAGTAACTGCTCCCTAAACTCCCTTCCAATATGCCCTTGAGAAATCTTGCCTTTTCCATTGCCTATCCATTTGATTCAGGTTGGGTAGGTTGTACATGCTGGTTCTAGGGGCAAGCCCATGACTCAGGCCCTGGCCAATGAAAGCTCTCCCGATTGCTGCTTTTAAAGCAAGTTTTAAAGGAGGGTATGTTTTTCTTCAGAGATGGTGGGTCTGACCCTTAACATATAAAGAATGTTACTCCAGAATGAGTTTAATATGAGAACAAAGAGAGTGGGGGAAAGATGGATTTTGATGGCATGATTTGAAACTTCAGATCCAACTATGTCTGAAATGTGAACCTTTTGATATTACCACAAGGTACTAAAGGATGAGGGACCCCTAATCCAGACCCCTAATCAGAGAACCAGAGGTGACTTTCCAGAGAGGATGTTTGGTCAAGGTTAGCCAGGAAGAAGAATGCAGGTAATGTGAGCCTTGAGAAGGTAGCACACGTGTACTTCTGTGTTAGTATAAAGGAAGATCAAGGGTTTGGCAAGGAGAAAAAATTAAGACAGATTAGAGATATAGTTTAATGGGGGAGGTATGTGGTGGAGCATTTTTGTTCTAAGTACTACCCTATTTTTCTTTTTAACTCAATACCCCTTCACTACAAAAGTGAATAATGGAAAAACTCCTAGTAATTAATGCAAATAATAAGGACTATCCATTTCTGAGGAAGGACAGCTGAACTATGTGGAAAATAAAGCAGTTCAAAAAATAAGGCAGAGCAAAAATATTAATGGGGAAACAAATGAGAACAGTATTTATTATGGACAGGCAGATTCAAAATTCCTACCAGAAACGCAGAAGCATGTTTTCGTTTATATAAAACTGTGCTGAAACTGGCTTCTTGTATATTATGTAAAATCTTCCCTCCTTCCATGCCATACATCTGTTTCCTACTTTAACCTGTTGTTTTCTACCTCTTTCTGAAAGCTCTGGTAAATTTTTTCCATACAAGCTCAGCCTACATCATAGTCCTTGTCTTTCAGCATTATGATTTTGCCATTATCTTTACCAGAGTTCAATAAATGTTTGTTGAATTAATGAATTGAATATTAAATGGATGCCCATCGAATCATTTGTCCATTTATCCAATAAGCAATCATTGAGCCTAGATGATTGGGCACTGGGGATATGGAAATAAAAAATTCAGTCATTATCCTTAAGGAGCAAACCCATGAGTGCTTAGCAGTCGAGATTATCCTGAGCGCAAGATTTGTCTCTAGTTTCCTCTGCCTTCTGGGTGTGTGTCTAGAGACACAATATGAAATATCTAGAATATGAATAAATATTAATTGAATTACTCTGTGTATTTTATGTCTTATGATTAATAAAAAAAGAATAAGTAATTTTCACTGCAAGAGAGGTGGAGTTTCCCGGGAGGTGAGGTCAGGCTTACTGGATTCCTCATGATGTCTGCTAGGAAAACGAATTGAGAGCACTGTAGGGCTCTACACACTCTGATGCATTCAAAGCTGAGCACTCAGTCTGGCTGCACTACAGAGCTAGCCAGGGAAATGATCAGAACTGAACTCCTGAGGTGAGGCATAGTGCCAACATGTAAGGGGATATTCAGGGTTGAGTCATATTAGCCATAATGTGAGCAAATACTGATAACTTCATAGGATGGTTAATTGTCCCTCCTGAATGCAATGTGAGGTTATTATCTGGAAAGGGAAATAGTTTTAACTTCAATGAAATGACTCTTTAATGCTAAAGTTCTAAATTTTCCCAGCAGTAATAGATAGGTCTGAGTCATAATTCATAGATCAAAATGGACCAACTTTGAATACTTTAACCAGATAGGCAATAGCAGTATGTGTCCATTACTACATTATAAGACATTGGAACATTAGAATTGTGTGGATATTTTTTATTATTTTTCTTTATCTTTTATTTTTTGGGAAAGAACATGTAGCAATGAAATAGAAGGCTGATGATAAGTTTTTACCACTTCTTTACCAACTAGTAAGCTCTTGATTGGGAAAGGATGCTTAGGTTATTTGTGCCTCTATCACCTCATCTAGAAAATGGGCTAATACTCCTGAACTATTGAGCTGATCCTGGGAGCATAATGTCATGACTACTCCCTGTTCTTCACCTCTCTCAGAATCTTCCTTTTCCTTATAGGTGGAGTCCTGAGACACAGTCCTTCACATTGCCTTTTCTTAAATTGTACAACCATTGAAGACAAGGATAGGGTCTTATTTATTATAATCACAGAACAGAGTAGGTGTTCAGCTAATGTGTGTGGTAGGGGAGGAAGAGAAGGAGGCAAAAGTAACATATGTTCATTTACTCACTCATTCTATTCAATATAGATATAGAAGAAAGTGCCATGTAAATACCAGCTATTATAAATCACAGCTAGTAAGACTATGTGATTTCAACTTCTGCTCTCCTTCCCTTGTTTCACCACCTGACCTCTTTTGGGCTCTTTTCCTGGGACAACAGCTTGTGGGTAATTACAACCACTTAGTCAACCTACAAAATTCTCAGAGACCTAATGCAGTGGAGTACACTTAAATGTCTACTGGGGGGGAAAAAACTGGGGTCAGGGAGGACCAACCTTGCCAGGGCGTTATTCTGCATCTAGAAGGGTTCAGGAATCTGGAGAAGGGGCTGCGACATAAATTAAAGAAACAAGACATGAAATATAAATTTGGAATTCATGGGGGAGCCAGGGAAGGCTTAGCTTTAGTAACTATATTCTCCTTGAATCTCTGGACCCAGAGCTTTTTATTCACACATTTTTGCCCTAAAGCAAAGAAAACACACATATCAAAGGTAAAGTTTGGTAAGCAGTAAAGTATCAGGTTGGGGGAACTGCCTTCGCTGTTCAGCTATTTGGCCAGCAGCAGGAAATAACATGTAGATTTTCAGGTTTGGGGAAATGCCCTCAGCTGTCTGGCAGCAGGCAATAACATGTGTCTTCAGCCCTGCTGAAGCCTCAAGGTTCACCAACCTTTGGATGAACTTCTTGCATTGATGACCTGCTGGAATTAGCCCCCAGCACAACCTGGAATGAAAATAGTAGTTTGAAGATGATAGGAACTTCCCCCAGCTCATTCCTCTGAGTCCTAGTTTTCTCCAGCAAATGTGAGCAGGTTTTTTATGTCTGGGAAAGAGTGTCCCCTCATGTTCCCCCTGTTCTGTGGAACAAGTGTTTCATCTATTAAGAAATATATATTTGTAAACATTGGATATAGTGGAAAGGATATAGATTTTGGAAACAGCAGAAAGCAGGTGCAAATCAGATCTCTACCACTGATAATCTGTGATCTTAAAAAATCACTAAACTTCACTGAACATCATGTTTCTCCTATTAATTACGGGGTAATAATCTTTACCTTACGGTGGACAGTAACTGAAAATAAAAGCATGCTGAAAGCCTAACCTGTGTGTCAGGTAGGGAATAAGTATTGAAGATTCTAAAAGTTATAAGATGCTGACATTCAGAAATCAAATTTGAATAACATTTACTATTTAACAAAGATGAGTATGATTTGCCATAATCTTAGGTATGACTGTTTTTATCTTATTTATTTCTTTGTTGGTGGGGGAAGTAATACTCGTTTCAAAATCAAGGCCAAGATCTGACAATCTCCCCAACACCCAGAATCCAAGTCACTACACTTGTTTTGGGAGCACCTGCTGTTCTTTCATGGATCTCAGGATCATGAAGGAGGGTTTCACTGTGGATGGATGACAGGCGGTCTTTGATTATTGCCCAAATCAAGTTCTTGTTTTGGTCCTGTTAGGATATTCTGTCCTTAGATTCTTTAATCACTCAGCATCCTCTCTTTTCAATTTAACCTTTCTTCCAAGTGACCTAAAATTGCAGATAAATGCTTCCTGTGGCCTGAGAATTCATAATGGGCAGTAATTAATTATACATCAAGAAAATAAAATAGGAAATAAGGTAGTAGATTTCAAGTTCAAAACAGAGTCAAGGGTTAGACTAAACTAATTGGTTTCCTGATAAAAGTTTTCCTCCAGGGGCACTGAGAGACCTTTTATTTTAATGAGTATTTGCCAAGCTTAAAGGATTCTCTAAGCTATAGTCAGTCATCCATTTACAATGAACAAAAGGCTGAGGAGTCTAAATTCTGTAACAGGCTCCAAGATTTGCTGGATTCAAAAGGGATATCATTCCAGAAATGACACTGCAGTTTGGGGTAATAAGTTTGTCTTTCTCCAAGTCACCACCAAAGAGTCTTATTTGAACTTTATTGTTGTGTAGAGTTGAGGCCAAATGGATGGGATTTGCTTTGTCAAGTGTTTCTAAATTAGAGCTGAAGCTTCCTGGTTCCCAAACTTATGTCTCTGCCTAGAGCCCCACTCAGTTAGGTAATTAAAAAAAATTATGTTTTTATCAATTATGAAATCATTTCTGCTTCTATTATTGCTATAATAAATGACCCTCTGGCATCCCAAATCAATGAATTTCTATTCAAATATTATTATCTTCCCCTTAAGTCCTCTCTCTATCTTTCCAGTTAGAGAGATAGGCCATGCACATGCACAATGATACCTAGGATTGTGTGCTGTATAAAGTATTGGAGAAAGTAGTTCCGACATCAGCAGTAGCTTCTGTGATAAGTGAAGGTTTCCCAGAGCAAGGGGCAGTTATCTGTGATGCTAAAATAAATAGGACTTAGTTGAATAGAAATGGGGTAGTCCTGGGGAATGGCATCTCTATGAATGCAGAATCTTGAAGGCACAAAGGATTTGTTTTTTCTGGGGGGTGATGCTTTTATACTTCTCTAATCAAGAGTTGGGGTCTAATTATATTCTCCTTGAATATGATATTGCCTGCTCTTAGTGACTTGATTCTAACAATTAGAATGTGCCAAAATGATGCTGCATGACTTCTAAGGCTAAATCATAAAAGGTGTTAAAGCTACAGCCTAAGCTCTCTCTTTTCCGGTACATGTGACTTTGAAAGCCTAAGAACTCTAGCTACACTGAAGCTGACGTGTTGGGCCCACCATATGGAAAAGCTACACAAAGATGGTCATGCTTCAGGAGATCCATCTGACTCATCTCCCAGCTCTTCCAATCCTCCCAGTTCATGTACCAGACCTGTGAAGAAAGATGCCTTTCAGATGGCAGCTACTACCTGTCTTCAAGAGCAAGAGAAATTCAAGCAAAGAATGCCTATCTTAGTTCAGACAACCCAAGAGCCATAAGCGATAATAACAGTGGTTGTTGTTGTTCATGCCTCTACATTTAGGATCATATTACATAGCAATACATAGCTAAGACAGGAAAATACTGGCAGGTTCATTCTGACTAGAGAGAAAAACTCTTCATCCTGGGGATAGAGTGCAATAAAACTGGAAAGCAGGGTTCAGCAAGACTAAGGGAACCTTGAATATTAGGTTGAAAAGTTCAACTTTGTGTCTGACAAGAGTAAAACATTTGGCATCTTCAGAAGGTAATTTTGGCAGGATGTGTAGACCACTACTTGGAAAGAGGTGACCAAGTCTGGGTAAGAAAATGACTAGAAAACCCTAATGATTCACAAATAGCACAATGAATGCCTCAAAAGAACAGAGTGGTGGAAATGGAGAGAAAAGGACTAATTCTAAACTCATAAAAATAACAATTTCCATTTGACTGCTGGCAGATCAAATGTTCCTACCTCATTCTTATTTCCTTACTGACTTCTACATATTGAGCATATGGTAGGTCCTCAACATATATTTGTGGGCAAGACAGAAATCATGGCTTAGTAAAAGTATTTTTGGATTAATAAAGAAAGAACTTGGTTCTATTTTTGGCTTTACAACTTACTGATCATTTAAAAATTAAGTAAACTCCATGGGACTAATTTTCTTCTGTTGAAAATGCAATTACATTATCTGCCTCATAGACTTGCTGCAAGCATCTCATTTTCCTTTTAAACCTCTTCTTAGTCAATTATATCAAGATCCATGGCTTTTGCTACCTGGTATGTACAGAGAGGTAACATATATCTCTAACCCCAATCTGTCACCCTAAACCAGAACAATATGTCCACCAGATAGATGCACACAGACAACTTGAAACAAACATGTCAAAAATGAAATTGGTCACCTTCTTATTCCAGGCAGTCTAAAAAAATGGTCTTTCCAAAAACAAAACAAAAAATGACCTTATTAAAAGCAGTAAACTTTAATTACAAAATCTGGCCCAAATGAGAGACTATCAGGAAACATATTTGATTTGTAAAACTATCTGGCACCAGTACAAATTCCTACCATCATAACCAGCAATTTATTCTTACCAAATTTAGGTTTGTCCAAGGCACCTCTTGTGCCTTAAATGTGTTATGTTTATTAAATATGAATGGATTAATGAATCAAAAGTCTGAGATGCAGCACATACACATGTAACTGGGTTTAAAGTCTTATGCCCACATTTGCATACTGTAGTGCTCCTGCAGCTGAATCAGCTGCATCCCCAAACAAACAACAAAAAGTCAAATAAAATATATAACCAAGATGCCCAATGATACCCTAGGTTACGCGGGTATTGGTGACCATGAATTCATTTCCTATTTTTTGCAAAATGTCTCTTAATTTCCTTCACTTAGAAAACACATGCCATCTGACTCTAGGGGGTTGTCATAAGGTGAGAATGCCAATCCGAGGTAATAGTCAGGTCTCTGAAGAATATTAATGTGGACTCCATTTGAAAGAAACTAGAGGACACAGTTAGGTCCACATTTTGATAACAGAATGTATAGGGACCCTAAACAAAACATCAGGAGATAATGTTGCTATCATGTTTCCCCGCTAATAATGCAGGAAGTGATCCTTGCCCTCACCACATTCTCTCTGCACCTTTGGACCTTTCTGATTCTGATATCTTCTGTCCAGGAGACTTATAGCTCAGATTCAAATCAATCTTAATTAAGATAACAGCGGAGATAACAACTTCCCTTCTAGTGTGAAAATTGAACACTTACTCAGTGTAGACTTGTTGCATTCTTGTTGTTGCTAATCCTCATCCCAAGATATTTTTCCCATTGACTTTTTAGAGAGGATGGAAGTGGGGAGGGAGCCAGAGAGAGAAAAACATCGATGTGAGGGAGTTGCCTCCTACATGTGCCCCAACCGAAATCTGGGATTGAGCCTGCAACTGAGGTACCTGCCCTTGACCAGAATAGAATCCCAGACCCTTTGGTCTGCAGGCCGATGCTCTAGTCTAACCAGTGAGCTAACTGGCAAGGGCACTGATGCATTCTTTTATAGGACAAAGAGTGGAAGAGACTATAGTTCCTCATTTCAGAGGCTTGTCATAAGTCAGTGGAATGGAAAGTTTCGAAGAATTTCTTCTGCTCTTTTATTACATTCTGCTATTTTATTCTTTTAGCAGCCTGAGCTGATTTCCATTTGGCAGGTTTGGAGCTAGCTGGGGCAGAGCCCAGGTTTATTGAGGATGACAGGGGAAGCTTAGGCTGACAGAAAAGCACACACCAATTAAAATCTGCATAACAGGAGGCCAGGCCTGACACTACCAAAGATGCCACCTGTTTTTTGGAGCCCAAACCTGCTTCTGTTTTGCTTTTCAGATTATTGTCTATATGTAGGTCCAGGTGTCTCTGGTCCCAAGGAATGAGTCATGCATGCACAATAATGTCAGCTACCTCTGCACCCAAGATACAGCACAAGTAAATTATTGCTGCACTCAAACCCCCAATAAATGAAAGTTTTAAACTCTAGAAAATTGTAAAACATACTGTCTGTAGGTAATAGAGAATTACAAAAGGTAGGCAGAAACTTGAGGCCATCTGATGTTTGAAGGAAGAAAATCATGTGAGCTATTTTATGCAGTTTACCCTTGAGTCACTCCACATTATGATGGTATACAATTCATGTAGAAAGCTCTAGACATACAGGTTTGATGTGGCAAAGGGCAGAAACTGCAGGTGACACTGTAGCTGAAAGCTGAAAGAATGATCCTAACAAGGAAAGAGTCACAGGTTGGGGCAGCCTCCAAATTTATATTTCAACTCCACTCTAATCTATAGCTGACCGCTAAATTTCACATGCATAGGGGAAACTCCAGAGGACCCTGCAGAAAACTGTTACTATAAAAACCAAAAAAAAAAAAAAAAAAAAAAAACTGAGTAGAACTTTCAGCTGCTCACCACCAAAATAATCACAGACATCCATCATACTCAACATGTACATGGGTATTATATTTTAAATTATGGTCTCAAATAGCAATCAGAGTGTGATTCCTAGACCAACACATGGAATAAAGCTGATGATACTTTTCTAAGATTATCGATTTTTGGCCTTGCTACATCATGCAGGTCTTTTAAGCCCACTGGAGGCCTCTCTCACACAACACTTTCCTTGCCATTGAAGGATCTGACTAGGGTCTGAATCCAATTCCTCAGCAGCTGAATCTTAGCCACACAGTGGATACTGTCTGGTCATCTAGCACATGCTCAGGGCAGTGTGGACGAATGACAGAGACCTGGTTAAAGGATTAAAAAAAAAGGAAAGGCCCAAACTTTATTTTATTGTTCTAATGTTACAAGAGTGTAAAAAAAAAAAGGGAGTTTAAACTTCTGTGGGTTTTCCAAGCGATCTGGGATTTATCATAAGAAATATTAAATGCAACCTGAAACCTTGAGAAAGAATGTGATTCTATGTTTGGTCTTATTTAAAATGAATGAGGCTGCCAGTTCCCATTTCAGCAACAATATTTCATAAAGCTATGCGTTGTGGGCTGATCCTGCTGCACACATGGATTGCCAGAGAGGCGCTGTTCGGGTTTCCAGAGCAAAGAACTGGTCCTTTGAGACTCACCTAAAGACACAAGCTGTGACAGGTAAATCTCTGCCTTTCACTTTTCCACCTTGCCTTGTTCTTTTTATTTATTAATTTTTACTGATTTCAGAAAGGAAGGGAGAGGGAGCGAAAGATAGAAATAGCAATGATGAGAGAGAATCACTGATTGGCTGCCTCCTGCATGCCCCCTACTGGAGACCAAAGCCACAACCCAGGCAAGTGCCCTGACCAGGAATTGAACCATGACCCCTTAGTTCAGCCGTGGGCAAACTACGGCCCGCGGGCCAGAACTGGCCCATTTGAAATGAATAAAACTAAAAAAAAAAAAAAAAAAAAAAAAAAAAAAGACCGTACCCTTTTATGTAATGATGTTTACTTTGAATTTATATTAGTTCACACAAACACTCCATCCATGCTTTTGTTCCGGCCCTCCGGTCCAGTTTAAGAACCGATTGTGGCCCTCGAGTCAAAAAGTTTGCCCACCCCTGCCCTAGTTCATAAGTCAACACTCAACCACTGAGTCACTCTGGCCCGGCTCCCTTGTTCTTTAAATAGAGCAGATGCTTCATTCTGCCTTGGATATAGTTACCATCTCCTTTTACCCAAAGTGAAGCTGGTCCACATATTTCCAGACCAGAGTCTTGAGTGGGGACAAGGAACTCTGTTGATCAAATAATGGTCAAATTTCACTATTTTAAAAAGACATTTATGTTTCTATGATGGCTTAAGAGATCATCTTTTCTTAAAAATACAACAATGTACTTTGACATTGTTGAATTTCAGACCTTGCCCTTACTACTTTTGGACACACTCAAATTTTTGAACCCTTTGTCTTCAATACATCCTCTCAACTCTTCATTTAACCTATATTTATTACACTTATTTATATTGTTTCTTTCCTGCCACAAAATATTTTATCTCTTTCATCCATCCACTCCAAGTCCTGACAACATTTTAAGACCTACCTCATATCTTATTACTTTCTTCCCAGCTATAGCCATCTGTGCTTCATCTGGTTTCCCTAACAGTCCCAGGGAGGTTTTCAGTGCCAGAAACTGTGGACTGGGAAGACACTTGAGCGATGGAGACATGGAAGAATGGCACCATAAACATGGCCCCATTTTGGTCCCAGGAGACACAGGTTCTGGTTCCTCATCTGTACAAACTAATGAAAGCTAACTTTATTAAACCCTTTGCTAAAAGTTTTCATTCATTTTCTCATTTGAGTTTCACAATAATGTTACATTGTCCATGTTGCAGCTAAAGAAATGGTGTTACAGAAGATTCAATGATCTGCCTAATGATGCAGAGTTCGTAAGTGGTAAAATAGGGATTTGAAGCAGGCAGGCTGAGTTTGAAAACTATCCCAAAGTGTACTATTTCCAGTGTTAGGGATCTCAGATAACTTAATCTATCCACAATTATAATATATGCGCATATATATATATATGGTATTGCATAAGATTAACCACTAGTTTGTTGTTTTAAATGGCATTCAAGGGAGAAAGGTAAAAGTAAATGCATACAAAGTCCAGAGAAGTAATGTGGAGCCTGTAAAATCTGTTCTAATGAGTATGCAACCTTTACCCCCAGCCCACTGTTACTAGGTGGGGAGGCTGGTCTGCAGTTGCAGTATCTCTCAATGTCTTTTCCAGAGTAGTATGTGAAAATTTAGGCTCTAAAATATTAGCTAAACAAGAGCAATGATAAAAATAAATACCTGTAGGATGCTAGTCTGAGTTTTACAAATTATACAAATATAGTCTTATTAACAGAGGTAGCTACTGTACTAGAAGACAAGAGGAAATCACTTAGCCTACAGGATCTCCTGATGTCTCATCTCTAAAACAGAGCTGAGATAAGAAAGTCGCGTGCTATGTTTTCTTAATGCCTTAACTCTATCCCATTCTAAATCTTTGAGTCTAAATGAAAAATCATACCCTTGATCTTGAGCAATTTATATTACAACTGAGGGTATAAACCTCACATAGATTTTAAAAAATTGAGATTCCTTTTCCAAAGCTTCCAGAAAGATCATATTTTCTACTTGTTAGAGGAAAAAGTAATTGGAATAAGACATTTAAAAATATTTCAAAGGGAGCAGTTATCAGAGAAGACTGAGAATGTACCAACTACAACTCCAGTAGTGGGAGGGTATTGAGCAAAACTGAATAAACGCAAAGGTAGGATTCTGTGTCATGGGCTTTGTCAGGATGCACAGCCATTTGGAAGAGAAGAGTCACAGAGATGAATCTTTAAATAACTGTAGAGTTTTTTAATGAGGAAAATAGTGAAATCTGTTCTTTACCTCTCCAAGGGTCACAATTAGCATCTGATGACAGCTTTTGTTTTGCTACAGGCAGCACTTCTCAAACCTATCACATGTAAACAAGTCTGCTGCACCAGACAGGGAGTTCCTTGTCACTGAAAACACTCAACAAGAAGCAAGGGAAACAAATAGTGGGGGTGCTCACATGAAAAAGTAGGGTGAATGTGGTACTGCTGCACATACCTGACTGCTCCTCAGAATCACCCAGGAAGATTTTAATGCCCCCTCCCACCTTCCCCTCTTTGTTCTTATGGCTGGTCAAATAATTCAATTGACATGAGGCAAATTGACAGGAAAAAATCAAGTTCTGACCCATACATGTGGGAGATTCACAGAAGCATGACGGATTCCAAAGAAAGGAAGGCAAAATGAGGTATATATGTCATTCTGGACTAAGGAGGAGGTAGGAGCCTGGGACTTCAAAGGGAAGTAAAGCAATTCACGGGGAGATGGAAAGAATAAATGTTCAGGAAAGAAATGTTTGCTAGGCCATCTAGAAACAATGGAACAGAGAGAAAACTTTGATCAAAGAGGTATATATATATATATATATATATATATATATATATATATGTGTATGTATACATATATATATGTGTATGTATACATATATATACATATATATATTATTTAGTATATATATATATGCTAAAAACATTTGTAACTATTTCTTTGCCTATAAATTTTAAAATCATAAGTTCACATTGATACCAATACTAGATAGTTTATAATGTCTTTCCCTTTAATTATTTATAACTTCTTTTTATGACAATGAGAAACCTAGCTCTTTTTCTTTTACAATATTGTTACTTACTTGCTTAGAACTA
Organism: Myotis myotis; assembly: GCF_014108235.1. NCBI lineage: Eukaryota > Metazoa > Chordata > Mammalia > Chiroptera > Vespertilionidae > Myotis > Myotis myotis. Next base: position 12,649,121 of record NW_023416319.1, read on the forward strand.
GAATACACAGAAAGTAGTTTTCAGAATTGTTAACCTCTCACTTTATAAGAAAGAAACCTATTAACCAGAGTCCAACTTATTTTTAGAATTAATTTTGTATTTAGCCTGAGGCATATAATCTAAGTACTATTGAAAAGTTACCTGGTTTAGTTATGTTTTTCTCTCTCCCTCCAGTGTGGTTACATTATTGCTCCAAATATGGTTTATAGAATGTGGTTCTATTTGTATTCTGCTTTGGTATTCACCTCATACATTTTTATAACATGATTGTAAAAGTCAGATTGTTCAAAATGCTCTTCAGAGAATCATCACTACCCATTCTATACTTCCATATTTTCTATCTTTCTCACCCATGTCATATAAGTAACCATTTCTATTAACCTCTAGTTTATTCTTCCTGTGTTCCGTATGCGCTATTAAAAAATACAGATGTATTTTCCCATTTCCCCACCTTTTTTACACAAAGAATAGCACACTTTGTGTAATCTTGTGCATTTTTCACTTAATTGATTATCATAGAGATCTTTCTCAGCCCACTCCTGTTATTCTGGCTGCATTGTATTCCATTATGTGAATACATCACAGTTCTTGAACCTCTCCTCTACGTATGAACATACAGCTTGTTTCCAATATTTTGCATTTGTAATCAAGTCTGTAATGAATACCCCATAAACATAATTTATTTTTTATTTTTGGTGATGTATCTTCAAGGTAAATTTCTAGATATTGGATTGCTGGGACACAATGTGAACATACATGTAGTTGTGTCAAATACTGAAAACAAATTCTCCATAATTTTATCACCAAAGTGTATTCCAGACAACATCGTATGCATGTCAGAGGGACTGTTTCTCTACATCTGCACCAACAGAGCATGTTGTCACACTTTTTACTTTTTGACACTCTGATACATGAGAACTAGTTACCCAAAGTAGTTATATTTTCTGTTTTTCCCATTATGGGGGAAATAAAATGTCTTTTTATATATTTATATCCTTTCTGTGGATTATCTATCAAAGACTTTTAGCCTTTTCCCCACTTTTCTATCATATTTTTATATTTTTCACTCAGATTAAGAGTTGCTTATATTTAAGGATGCTGACTTTTCATGTGGTACATACTGCAAATGTCTTACAGCTTTTCATCTGTGTTGGCTACAGTTTCTAAAGAAGCACAGATGCATTGAAAATGTCCAATACTTCTAATAGGTCAAGTAGAGGGAGACACAAACTATTCATTCGGTATAGTGACATGGGGCCCATTCTTGACTTCAGTGAAAACTGGGGAGTGAGGGAGAGGAGTGGAAGTGGAGGAAATTAAGAGGTTTGGCTGTGAAGAGAGCAAAAGGGAGATTGGAGGCTGCCTATTGTTTTTAATATATTTTATTGATTTTTTTTTCAGAGAGGAAGGGAGGGGATAGAGAGAGATATACATCGATCAGCTGCCTCCTGCACACCCTCCACTGGGGATGTGCCTGCAACCAAGGTACATGCCCTTGACCGGAATCAAACCTGGGACCCTTCAGTCTGCAGGCCAACGCTCTATCCCCTGAGCCAAACCGGTTAGGGCAAGGCTGCCTATTTTTTAACCAATGAAAACATTTAAGTTTGCTCTGGGCCTGAGATTCTCAGTAATTTTTAATTCCTTTGGTTTCACATTTTATCAAACCATGTGGGTGCAGACCTTAGGTTCTCTTAGTAGGTGCCCCTAGAGATCAGTTAAGAAATCCACCCTGGTTCTGAAATACACTTGGAGATCTCACACTTAGGAAATCATCTCAGGGAACCAGTGCCCAGGTTGCTGTTGGAAGGGTTCCCAGTATAGAAAGATAACATTTGACAATCAGCATCAGGGTTTATCTTTATTAACCAAAGTGCAGCTCTGGGGAGCATCTCAATATGAAGAAATGATGTTTTTGCTAATGCAGCCAGCATTTGTAAGTAACAGATCTACCGCTCTACATGGCAGGCAATAGTGACAGTTCTGTTTTCCTAAAGACTCGGTCTCATTAACTAGAGCTGTCTATTTTCTTAGCATTAACTCACGGAATACTGCCACTTGAATAAATACAGGCTGCTGGAAACGGATATAGAGTCTTTATGATCCCCCCCAAACCCTGCATCTCTATGGCTCCTTTTGTTTTTATTGGGTGAGCTTTATTGTGGCAAAAAGGTTGCAAACTGAGACTTGTCACTTTCTGATGGCAGTAATTTAGCACCTAACAAGCAAAACTCATAAGCCCGGGAGGAGTACAGCAGCTCAGGAGCTGGTGCTGGGTGCAGATGAGGTTGCCACTGACAGGAAGCGAACGGGACTCAGAAATGGAAATCAGGCTGCGAGAGCACTCGCCAGTGTGTCTGTGAGAAGGGACAAAGAGGAACCACTGAATTCAGATTACTGCAAGGCGTTAAACCAACTAGAGTAGCAACTGATGCCATGGTCACAATGTTAATAAAATAATAATCATGATACTGATAATATTCCTAATTTATCAAGTGCCATAACTACATTTCATCACTACCTTAGGAACTTTGCAAATATCTTAACTTCTTGAGACTCCATTTATAAATCTGAAAATTGAAATAGAGGTAAAGACTGAAGTCACAAAACAAACTTCAAGTCATGGAGGTAGAGTTTAAATTCGGGTTTATTTTCTACACTTTGAACCATCATGCTCACCATTGAACTTGTACTCAGGATCTTTCCACACATGGCTACAAGTCAACTATGTGATTCAGTGAACGAGAGGTTACATAAGAGCGAGGTTGACATATGAGCTGCCCCTTTGTGTAAAACAAGGAGATCAAACTAGACAAATTCTCTAGTCCTATTCAGAATTAACCATTTACCCTATTTCCATTGCTTGAAACTTCTGCAGAAAGGCTGCTTCTGATCTCCATACTCTGAAAAACAAAACCTAAATAGCCCTTCACAGCGAAAGACCAGGATGCACAAACTAAGTGTTAAATAGGTGACTGAGTGAAGCATCAATGGTCCATGAATATAGCACTGTTTTACATAATGTGGAGATAGAGTGATACGTGAGGCTCAGTGTGGGCACCATTGCTCTCTCACATTCCTGGCCTGAGGAGTTTCCTTATGTAACAATTCTTAGGCTGGGTGGGATACTCGGATGTCATCCAGAGGATCTGTCCCAACATTCTTGAGGCAACTAATCTCTTCCATTTGTTTTTCCATTTTATTTTTCAATCTGTAGTATCCCTGGAGTGCAAAATGCATTTTTCCTTGAGAGAACAAATTGGGTGCTACCGGTAAGATATTATGATGTGACTATTCATGAACACAAGTGTGTTCATATGTCTACACTTATTTCAATATCAGGATCTCTGGGATAATGAGTGTATCTGAGCATAAAATATGTAAATTCCTAATGCATATCTTATATATGAGACAATTTTATATTTAAATCATTCACATACTGGAATTTTACTTAATATTTATTTGGTTCATTTCCTCTCCCTCTGTTTTTGATAGGTGCATTTTTTATTATTGTTATATAAAATTATTTAAAAATATCTGAAACATTTTTTGAATATGCAAGTGTAATTATTTTACATTTATCTATTTACTATTGCATTTATATTTCTACTTTATTATTTTGCTTTATTAGTCTCCTCACTTTTCTCACCCTCTTCTTCCTGCTTTCTGTTGCCTTCTCCTTTTCTTCCTTCATTATGCCGTGGTAAAATTTTTTTCTACAACTTTTTCAAAAACTTATTTTTCTATTGATGTTTTCCATTTTGTCTTCTCTTATGCATTTGAAAAGTTTAGTAGTATTTTGTAGTCCCTTTTCTATTATTTTTATTTTGATTTATTAAAATGTGTTGATTTGTTATACCTATACATTTTATTTAATACTTATATTTTTATCTCATATCATTTTTGTCTCTTCAAAATAATTATAGGATTATGGAAGAAACCCAAATGTCCATCAGTAAATGAATAGATATCAAAAATTTTGTTATATACACAGAATGGAATCTTTTTCAGCCTTAAAGAAGGAAGAGAATTCTTACTCACACTATAACATGGATAGACCTTGAGGACATTAAGCTAATGAAATAAGCCAGTCACAAAAAAGACAAGCTTTGTATGATTTCCACTTACATGAGGTACTTAAGAGTAGTCAAAATCATACAAACAGAAAGTAGGAAATCATATAGATAGGTTCTGAGGGGGAAGGGAGAATGGCGGTTATTGTTTAATGAGTATAAAGCTGAAGTTTCACTGAATAAAAAGAGTTCTGGAGATAGATGCTGATGTTAGAACATTTTGAATGTATTTAATACCACTGAACTATACACTTAAAAATGGTTAAGATGATAGGTTTTATGTTTGTGTATTTTACCATAGTAAAAAATTGGTCCAAGTATTGACGCATTAAAATTTCTTCAGCCAAGAATTCATTGGTTCTTGATGAGTTTTGTATTACTATCTCAAGTAGAAATTTCAAATTCATGCAGCTCTTGAAAATTTGAGTCACCAGTCACATATGTTTCAGGCACAGGTAGCCAAAGTTTTATTTTATTTTTTCAGAAACTTTTTATGTCCAAATACTGTGACAAGTACTAATTTTTTCAGCCCCCATTTGAATTGGGATTATCTCTTTAATTTAACAAAGAGAGATGAATGTCAGAAGTAAATTAACCAAGGCAATTCATAATCTGACAAGGTAAATTAAATAAAAGTTTAGTCTTATATTTATGGGTTTTAGTTACTTCATCTTTTTACATATCTGTATATGAACTCATGGCATAAATTGAAACTATAAACTTAGCAAATGGTAAAGAAAAGAAATAAAATACATTAATTAGCTGAAACTTTAATTAGAATGCATGTTTTATAACTTCTGATCCTATAATTCTACTGTAGAAATTTACTCCGAGGATATAATTGGAGAAATACTATATAAATACCTCAAAACATACATTTGTGAAGACATATATGCCCAACAAATAGTAGATGCTCATTCAATGCTTGCTGATAAAATGAATGATGGCTCGTGAAAAAGAGGAAATAGGGAAACAGAGACATATACTTACACAGGCTTCTTATTTGAGCACTCTCCTATTCCTTTTAATATTTCTCTGTATAATACTCAGTTATGACTTGTCCTTCACTGACTCTCTATTTTATCTTTCTACTTATTTTATTCTCTCACTTCCTTTCATACTTTGAAGCTGGTGACATACTTTTTCTCCTATTCCGTCTTTAAAAGATGTTCAAGGTTGTGCTGAGAGCTCCCCGACCCGTCTCCTCCTCTTCCTCTTCCTTCTCATCCTACTCTTCTGTTCACCACCCACACACCCTGAGCCATTCAGCTTTATTTAGAAGGAGTAAAAATAGAATTGCTTCAGGGCTTTGACCACATAGGCCAAGTTTTGCCTGGAGACAATGTTTACAGCTCAGTGATAATTTGAGATTGTTATCAAGCAAGACTGGAAATGTGCCATAAGAACTGCTGAATATGGGAGAGTAAATACTTAATGGATCCTGCAGTAAAAACAAGTTGGTAAACAGCAACCAACACAATAAGAGTTACTGTGGTCAGTTTGAGGATGGACTAATTAATTGCCTACATGACTAGCAGCAGAAATCCTCAGGATCAGAAGATAGTTAGGCCTTGGGGTTTGGCACGCCCAGCAGGAATGGGCAAGGGCACTGGGGCCATGACGGACAGCCTCTCCTAACAGAGTGATAACTTCAGTCAGGATAGGAGATATACGTAGTGCCCATTTTTTCAGAAAAGATAATACTTCCAAACTGTGTCACAATTTGTAGAATTTGAGATAGTGTTAGGACATTGAGAGAGAGCTACTTTCTTTAAACCGTCACAGGAGCTGGGGGTGAAGACAGATGTAGATGTTATCAGTAAGCAGGTAAAGCCACAGCTAAGGAAAAATCATAAATAAGATTCTTTCTTTTTTAAACCCAATAAAATATATGAAAAAAAAATCACAATTTCTCCTCCCTCTTTATGTATTTCGTAAGTACCCTTCAAGGCCCATTCAAGTAAGACCTCTGACACAGTTCTTCAGACAATACTGGCATTCACTAATATTAGTAATTGACAGACAAACTGGCAGATTTATAAACTCAATTAAAAAGGAAAAAAAATACTTTTGTGTGAAATGTTTTTCCAGATCATTCTGTTTCCTCATAGCTGTTTCTATAGCATTTGTATCTTTGTTGTTGTTATTGTTGTTGTTGTTAATCCTCACCCAATGATAGGATATTTTTTTTTCCATTGACTTTTAGAGAGAATACAAGGGAGGGAGGGAAAAAGAGAGAAAGAGAGAGAGAGAGAGAGAGAGAGAGAGAGAGAGAGAGAGAGAGAGACATCAATATATGAGGAGAGACACATCAATTGGTTAATTGGTTTCCTCCCACATGAGCCTCAACCAGGGCAGGGGATTGAGCCTGCAACTGAGATACATGCCCCTGACCAGATCCAAACCCGAAACCCTTCATGCTATAGATAGACGCTCTATCCACTGAGCAAAACTGGCAAGGGAAGCAATTCTACTAGGTGTACCAGTTAATAATGCAGATTTTTTCAATAGATGGAGTTACACATATGTTGATATATATGTGATTTGATATGTATGCTATTTTGTTGTATTGACAACAAGCTTCAACACTTCATATGTCAAATTTGCTGAAGGTGTTAACATCATAAATATTTTTACACTTAAAAATGTCGAATTTCATGCCAAAATAAAAGAGCATTTGCGGGAAGTTATTATTCATTACTTTATTTTGAAGAAAAGTGCTGCTGAATACTTTGGGAAGCTTATGGTGAACATGCTCCATCTCAAGATACTTGTGAACACTGGTTTAAATGCTTTAAAAGTGATGATTTCGATATGAAAGACAAAGAATGTCCAAGTCAACCGAAAAAGTTTGAAGACCAACAACTACAAGCATTATTGGGTGAAGATGCATGTCAAACTCAAAAACAACTTGCAGAAAAATTAAACATTGCTCAACAAACAATTTCCGATCATTTACAAGCAATGGGAAAGATTTTAAAGGAAGGAAAATTATTGCCACATCAACTGAATGAAAGACAAATGGAAAACCGAAAAGTCATCAGTATAATGTTGTTTCAAGGGCACGAAAGAAAGTCTTTTTTGCATTGAATTGTGACTGGTGATGAAAAATAGATTTATTTTGAGAATCCCAAATGCACAAAATCATGGGTTGATCCAGGTCAACCATCAACATTGACTACAAGGCCAAATCTGAGACTTAGAAAGAATATGTCATTTGCCTAGAAATATAAAGACAGTGGAGAATGAAGCTGGGATTGGTACTCTTGTAGACCTGATTCTAAATTCCTTCTAGTTTGCTTCTTTTACCTTTTGTGTGATGCTTCTCTCTTTTAGGGAGATATGGCTTTTGCTAGCATTATTTCTGGAATCAAGATTTCAGGGATAAGCCTATCCTTTGACTGGCCAGAAGGTTTCTAGAACGTAGCCACTGAGTAAGCCGGGGCACATAAAATAAGGAAGTGGGTGCCACAGGTGTTAGGGAGGTCCTTGACTTTGTTCCAAAAGCTTGGCCTGCCCAGCTCATCCCTCACTGATCTGCCCTCCCAAGGATAAAGGGGCTGATGGCGGCAAAGCCACCATGCTCCCTCCTCTTGACAACAGGAACAGCTTGCCTAGCTCATGTTCCCATCAAAACAACATGATGAGTTGTAGTGAATGGTCATCTATCCAACAAGTTATCTTAAACCGGGACAGGAAGAGATTAACCAAAGAGCATCCATGCATATATGCATAACCCATGGACACAGACAATAGCATGGGGAGGCATGGAGTGACATGGGGCGGGGGTGGAGGCAAAAAGGGAGAAAATGGGAGACATCAGTAATATTGTCACAGCTCAGCGACCGTGACAAGCGCAAACTCACTCTGACAGCACATGGCATCGCTTAGTATGTGAACTCAGTTCCTGTCCATTTGATTGCTTCTCTACAGCAAAGCTGGCTGCCAAATAATGATTTCCTTTGTTTGCTACTTTGCAATTTAAAAATTTTCCCATAGGAATTATCTGACTTCATTCTCATAGCAGCCCCCATGAGTAGGGAAGGGGAGCAGTTTATCTTTTATTATAGGTGAAGAAACTGAGGCACTGAGCATTCAAGCAGATTTTTTGTTTTGTTTTGTTTTTCTGAGTTAATGTTGTTTTTGTTGTGTGTGTTTTTTTCCTGAGAGAATTTAGCAAGAGAGTAGCTGAGTCAGCAACATCTCATGGTTGCTCTTTCCACTGCATCACTATGTGGCCATTCATTCTAGAAAGTTCCATTTTATAACTGTGTCTTTTCTGTCAATGGCAAGAAGACATGGTTGTGTAAGTTTTCAAAGGAATACAGAGTTGACTGAAAAAAAAGGGGTGAAGTGGATTTAGGAGGCATAGAAAAAATAAAGCAAGAGGAAGGAGGATAGGCACAGTGGAGAGCCCTGAGTACCCCCAAAACCCCGGCCTCAAGGAGTAGCAGGTAGACAGCAGGCCTCCAGCTGCAAGGCCTCTGTGCTGTGGCCACAGATGTCCTGCAGTAAAAACCTTAGTCAGATTTTGGCCTCTAATATAACTGGCTGACATTCAAGGCCTCACTTTACCCATTAAAAATGTATGACCTTGGACTGTTCACCTACCTTATCTCAGTACCACTTTCTTCATCTGGAAAATAAGGAAACAGTAATACCTACTGCACCGAGAAGTTGCAGGGGAGGTAAATTTACATGTCAGTTACTTTTACAATATTTACCACTAAAGAGGGAGAGTGAAGTGGGGGTTCATGGGTAAATAGAGGTGGTGATGTGTGGGCGGGTATGGAAAGGAAGTGTATGGGAATGTGAAGTCAAGCTTTGTCTATTCTTAGTCCCAGAACTGATGGTGAGTTTAAAATATTAAATTTATTCTACTTTCCTTAATCTTACATTGGCACTGTCCATGACAAATTAGAAGGCACTTTCATAAATTAATTCCTTGAGTCTTGACAGCCATTTAAATGAGAGAGATATTGGAAAAAAGAATACTTCCCCTGTACTACCCATGTTGTGTGTTCCTTGTATGCCCCACCAGACAGGGAGAGGGACATATCCATGGAGTGAATGACAGAGGAATGTCAAGGATTCACCTCTTGTAGCCCAATGCCCTGATATCAGAAGGACCCCCACAGCCAAGCCACAGAATCTGAGCCTGAGAAAAATGTTGAAAGTCATCCATCCATCTGCTATCCAAGTCAATCTCTGTGATGATTTTGGTGTTTGGGACCTCCTCACAATCTTAGACAGTCCCAGCAACCAAATGGCGAAACCACCAGAACAACTGGGCGACCAGTCTCTATGAAGCGCACTGACTACCAGGGGGAAGGCACTCAATGAAGGAGCTGCCCCCTTGTGATCAGTGCGCTCCCACAGTGGGCGTGCCGCTCCGCTAACTGGGATGAGCAGCGCTCCCACAGCAGGCCGATCCCCGCAGGCCATGCCCCCCACCAGTACACAAATCCTGTGCACCAGGTCTCTAGTTAACTTATAAGACCAACTGTATTCTCTCTTCTACTGATCTAAATCTAAACAAGAGAAATCTATCTGCTTCACCCAAGAAGATCCACTCTGTGACAGTTAAAGGCGAGACCTTCCCAAATGCTGTTTCCTGTTCAGTTCATTCCTAGGTTTGGGGTGTCCTTTTCTTCCCTTTCATCCAGGCCAGATGTATTCCTCAATTAAGGTCTAACTTAAGGTTTTCCTGATAAGTGCTCCATCCATATCTCATACCAATTTCTCTCTTATTTGAATTTTAAGCACATATTACTTGCACATTTTGTTTAGCAATTTATCATAGAGTAGCTTGTGACTCCATGAACATATATTCATGTCTTATTGTCCAACCCATGTTTCCTGATCCTTAAAAGAAGAAATGGTCATTTTTATTTTTTTTCCTCTATGTTATATAGACTGGAGCCTAGCACATACTAGGAATTTGAAAAAAAAAAAAAATTTTAAATAATACATTTAAGTTAAAAAGGAAAATAATATTTCTTGGCATTGTGATTGGCTTAGCATAGAATGAGTGCCCCATATAGTTAATAACGATTGTGCCCATTTATTAGACCTTATTAGACAGGCACCATTGTACATATTCTTAAGGATTATCTGATTTATAATTACAATGATTTAACCTGTGAGAAAATGGAGGAAAAGAGGTTAAGTACTTGTCTGAAGGTATGCATCTAGCAAAGTGGTGGAATTGAGCTTTGATCTCAGATGTCTGACTTTAGCCAAAATATTTTTAAATATATTTTTATTGATTTCAGAGAAGAAGGGTGAGAGAGAGAGAGAGACAGAAACATGAATGATGAGAGAGAGTCATTGATCAGCTGCCTCCTCCACGCCCCACACTGGGGATCAGGCCTGCAAGCTGGGCATGTGACTTTGACCTGAATCAAACCCAGCACCTTTCAGTCCACAGCCCAAGGCTTTATCCACTGAGCCAAACCAACTAGGGCTAGCTCATATTTTTAGTTACTACTTTAAATTGCTCTTCAGTACCTGGTCAACCCTGAGATCTCTTTATATGTAGGAGGTACTCATGAGTTGCATTGTTGATCATACTGTTGACTGGCAGGATGCCATGGAGCAGATCTATTCTCCCCTCAGATTCCTGGAATGTGATTGTATTTGGACAGAGGATTTCTAATCCAGTTTAGATTCTGTCATATCTCCAACGAAAGAAAAAGTGACATCAAACACATCTGCTTTTATATCTGCTCCCATCAGCTTAGCTCCAAATCCCTTTCCATACTTATGCATATGCCTTCCTTGCAAAGCACACAAATGTCCACGTAATCTGAGTGGAATTTCATTTTCCATGGCAGTTCCCTTCTAGCCATAATAAGCCAGGTGTCAAGTGTCTCCAGAACATGATTAAAATATTTTTATCTGTAATAGAAATGTCACTTGTCCAATTATCCCCTTAAATAAAAGGAGAGAAAGGGGAGCGGGAGAAAGAGAGAGATTTAGTATAATTCTACTTACAAAAGCATGGTAGCATGGTACTTTATTCCCTTCAAACAAATGCATTTATTTCTGAAGAGTTTTTGAGTCCTCTGCCCAAGAATTTTTTTGGGGGGAGAGGGTATCAAACATACTTTTTTAAATTGAATTTATTGGGGTAACACTGGTTAACAAAATTATACAGATTTTAGGTGCACAATTCTACAACATATCATCTATACACTGTATTGTGTTTACCACCCCAAGTCTTTTTTTTTAAATATATTTCATTGATTTTTTTACAGAGAGGAAGGGAGAGGGATAGAGAGGTAGAAACATCGATGAGAGAGAAACATCAATCAGCTGCCTCCTGCACACCTTCTACTGGGTATGTGCCCGCAACCAAGTTACATGCCCTTGACCGGAATCAAACCTAGGACCCTTGAGTCTGCAGGCCGACGTTCTATCCACTGAGCCAAACCGGTTAGGGCCCAAGTCAAGTCTTTATCCATCCCCATTTATCCCCCCCCCAAACCCTATTCTACCTCCCCCAACCCTCCCCAAGTATTTTTTAATCACTTGCATTTCCCTATAGTTTTACCTTTCAGAATCTTATTTTTAAAAACAAAGAAATACACTTTCTTGTCCTGTTTGCCTCCTCCCGTTAATTACTGTAGGTCAGCAGGACCCTAGAGGTGCAGCCTGGTAATCCTGCATCAGTGGACGCAGCCCAGGAAAGGAGATGTTCCCAGACTTGCCAAAGGCCCATGGAAGTACATGCTAGAAAGAGCCATTTCCGTGTCTTGTGTGTCAATCCACTGCGTCAGTTCACAGCCTTAACAATGAGAACAGAGGAAATCTTTATGACTCCAAAGAGTAACAGAGTAAAGAAAAGAAAAGGGCCAGAAGGAGTTGGACTTCCCTGCAGTCACCATGGTAAATGTCAGGGCATGAAGTTAACTGCTTTGTCCCCTGGTCTCTGAAATAATCCATCTCATGTGTCCTTTTCTTGGGTCCCAATTCTCCCTGATGTTTTTTTCAGTAAACCTTCCCTTTACCATCCCCTTTCCTAGAAATCTCTCCTCACACTCCATACACAGCTCAGTCACTGCTTCATTCATTCGTTCATTAACATACTTTTCACCAGCTCCTCTGAGTCCCTCGCTGCCCTAGACATGGGTGATTGAGCAGGGAACAGAACCATGGGCCATCTCACAGAGCTTACACTATATTCAAGGAGGAAGAAGTATATATTCAATAAGCACACACATATATCCAATGTCAGGGGTTCAGAAGTGCTTGGGGGGGGAAAAGAAAGCCAGGTACTGCAACAGAGAAGGCTGGAGAGGAGGGGGCTATTTCACTGAGACTGCCCAGGAAAGTTTCCTTTAAAAAGGTGTCATTGGAGCTGAGACCTGAAGAAAGTGAGGCATAAAGCAGGCCGATATCTGAGAGAAAAGCGTTCTGGGCAGAGGGAACAGCAATTACAAAGATGCTGGGGCAAGAGCATATTTGAAGCTTGAGGTCTATAAGGAGGAGAATGGAGCTGGAGGGCGGGGCATGGAGAAGGCAGATATGGGATACTTGGGGTACCTGTAGGTCAAGATAAGGAATTTGGATTTTATTCTGACTGATATGGGAAGCTATTGACAGTTTATAATGAGAGAGGTGATACAGTTTAATGGGATACCATGGGGCATATAGGCTGAGAATGGAGTGGTATGTGGAAGATGAGTGCCATAATAGTGCAATATTTGGTGAGAGAACATAATTTAACCCAGACTAGTAAAGGTGGGATTATAATGAAGTAATTGCATTTGGAGATATATTTTGCAATTAATTTTCATGATTCCCATGTGGTGTGAAAAACAGTGGAGTATTAAGAAATATTTGAAAGACAGATATCACAAGATCTCACTTATATGTGGAATCTAATGATCACAATAAACTGATATATAAAATAGTACCAGAAGCCTGGAAAGATGGAAGGAACTGAGGAATCTTAGAGGGGAGGGGGGCGGGGCGGGAAGAGGTTAAACAATGAACTAATATGCATATATGCACCACCCATGAACACAGACAATAGGGTGGTGAAGGCCTGGGATGGAACAGGAACTGGGTGGTGGGGGACAAGGAGGAAAATAAAGGGAGGACATCTGTAATACTCTCAACAATAAAGATTTAGAAATACATAAATATGTTTTAAAAATAAATATTTTAACATTTTGAGTCTGAGAAAACTAAGAACAGAAAACTGAAATTGCCATTTACTCAAAGAGGGTGACTATTGGTGGAGATGATTTGGGATGAAACATCAAAATTTTTCTTTTGAAACTTTTAAGTTTGAGATGTCTACAAGATCTCAAGTGAAGAACATCCCCTTGATTCCTCCCACTATTAAACAATTTTGTGTAAAGACAAGTTCGGGGCAAAAGCTACCTCCTCGTGACTCACACACTGCAGGGTCTTTAGAAGACACAGGTGACATTTTACATTTCTTTGTCAACAACTGTGTAACTACCTCTGACACTATCCGTTGCAGCAGGCCCAGGACCACTGCACGATGGCTTCCCTAGAATGACCAAAGGGACCCAGCGTCTGATTTTACTCATGACAAAGATTTATTTCAGGGACGCAGTGGGAATACACAACCAGATCAGTAGCGAAAGATTTATCAAGCAGTGTGTAGTGCTAAACCCATGCGTGGACTTCTTTTCTCTCCCTAATGAGGCCACACAGAACACATTCTCTCTTTAGCCCTGAAACGTAGCAGCATATATGCAGTTCTTCTGCTCAGGGAAGCCCGTTTGAAACTCAGAGTCCACGGTATTTGTTAGAGACTGGCTACCTAGACACAATAGCCAGACTTCTAGAAGAAACGCATGTGACCGTGATTCACGTCCCAGGAAAGCACATGATTCTTATCCCTTACAAAATCCAAGTACCCAGACACCAGTCAAGGAGCAGCCCTGCAAGCAGATCCTTCTAAAGATTAAGTTTGCTAGATGAACTCTCTCCTGCCTAATTACAGATTTTGGAACAAGGGCACTAGCATAGATTCACATAGTACAATGAATGGAGTGGGATTTGGCAAGCTACGGGTTTTTAAATAATGTATAGCTAAGTTTGATGACCACTCAGATGTGGAAACTATTAAGTCACTTGAAGTTCACTGCAGCCCAGTCACCTGAAGTAACTTGTCCAATGAGTACACACAGAACAAAGCATGGGAGAGGAGGTTGAAGACACCCTCTGCCAACAACTAACGGAGGTTCTAGGCAAATCACTTCATCTCTCTTTTTTTCTCATCTGTGAACACATGAGGAGGTAGATGAGATGATCTCCAAAGTCCCTTTCAGCTCTATTGTTCTGTGGTCTACATTAGAGAAAGCAGTGTGGACGAAAGGGGCCACATGCTGACCTGACAAGCTCAGGGGAGGCCTGCATGGCAGTTTTGCAAACTCGGAGACCTAAAGTAACCGCAAAGGATGGTCTGAAATTAAACCTTAACTAAAAGCAGTTATGGTGGGCAGTTATGTCCTAGGCCAGTATCTTCACTGACAAAATCAACTTTGATCCTTACTGAGCCCATTTGCCTTTTTGCCTCTAAGATAACATACCCTTGAAATGTCTGGGTAACTTGTAACTTCCCTTTTTCTGGAGCCCCTGGGGCACAACCAAATGTTCTGGGCGCCAGGACAGATACTACAAATTCCTTCATTATCATGTTAATTGATCCTGCACCCACCCAAGTATGTGTCCATCATTTTACTTTTTATCCAATCCCAAGGGTTTCCCTGCTTTGCTTTATCCCTCCTCCTTAATCTATCACCAATGAATTTCATGTAATCCACCTACGTCCCTCCTTTGATTGCAAATGTATAAATACAAATGTAACCCCGCCATTCTCTGGAGCATTATCTCAATTCCTTGAGGTTCTGCTTCCCGGCATATGTCGACAATTTGGCTCAAATAAACTCACAAAATTCTTTACAGATTCCAATGGTTTTTTTTACATTAACAGCAGTATGAAGTAGAAAGATCCAGGCATCCTGGTCCATGCCCTTCCCCACGCCCTGCCACCACCCTCCTTGAAATCCAGAGAGCAAATCCATTCTCTCCCCCTGGATCTCTGCACTTGAGGAAAGCCTGAGCTGAGGCATGCTGTAAGATCAAGGGAAGCAAAGGCTGCCTGTAACAGATTTCCTCTCTACATTAATGTCACAAGTGACAAGACAATTTTACAGGGGAAGGAGGAGATGTACTTGCTTTGTGGGAATGAAAGACAGAGATTAAAACCTGAAAAGCCACAAGGGCTTCTGCAGAATTTTAAAGGCAAGCCTACCCTGAGACAACTCGACGACTGATAAATCTTAGATTTCCGGGGGGAGCTCTTTAGCCTATTTTCTGTCTGTAACCTTTTACAGCCTTCATGAGAAAACTATGGCTGCATGTTACCTGCTGTAACCAAGATAAAATAAAAAACTCAAGCGTGCGACTCTGTCACAGATGTAAAAGATCTTAATGCCAAGCCTCTTCCTTGACAGGTAGGGGTCACAGAGGACTTGCCTGGGTCTAGGTTCCCCACCTACTAATGTGCTGATCAGGACAATTGAAATGATAACATCCGACATTGATTATCCCCCTAGTAATGAAGCAGATCACCAATAATCCTATATAATAAAAGGCCAGACCATAAGTGTAACGACCGGAATGACCAGGCGCTATGAGGTGGGGGGCCAGCGAGGGGAACCGGCTGGCTTGCAGTGGTGGTGGTGAGGCAGGATGAGGGCCTGCAAGGGGAACCAGGGTGCTGGTGGTGGCAGCGGCAGCCAGGGACTGAAATGGCTCTGATTGCAGGCTAGGCCTAGGGACCCTCCGCGCACACTATTTTTTTTTAATATTTTATTGATTTTTTTACATAGAGGAAGGGAGAGGGACAGAGAGCCAGAAACATCGATGAGAGATAAACATCAATCAGCTGCCCCCCATATGCCCCCCACTGGGGATGTGCCCGCAACCAAGGCACATGCCCCCGACCAGAATCGAACCCGGGACCCCCAAGTCTGCAGGCCGACGCTCCATCCACTGAGCCAAACCGGCTCTGGCCGCACACACTATTTTGTGTGCTGGGCCTCTGGTAATATAATATAAAGGCAAGTTTTCTTAAAATTATCAATTTTAAAGGGAAACACTGCACCTTCATTTATTCTCCCTCTCTTTTGCTATCTCAAGTTCTTTCTGTGTCTTAAATCTCATCAGTATACAAGCATGTGTTAATATTCCCAATCTAAAATACACTCTTCTGGGTTAACTTTTTAAAAAAATAATATTTCTTATTGATTTCAGAGCAGAAAGGAGAGGGAGAGAGATAGAAACATCCGTGAAGAGAAAGTTCATTGATTGGCTGCCTCCTGCATGCCCCCTACTGGGGATTGAGGCCGCAACCTGGGCATATGACCAGGAATCGAACCGTGACCTCCTGGTTTATAGGTCGGTGCTCACACTGGTGGAGTTCTTCTGGGTTAACTTTAATCACCAATCCATTTCTCTGTTATTCCTAACAGCAAAGTTTTTAAGAGTGTCTTTTAAACATGTCATTTCAAATTGCTTACCACTTCTTCACTGTTAAACCTACCATAAAATGAAATTTCTCCCCTACTCTTTTCATGAAAACTACTCTCTTGAAGTATATTAATAACCACTTTCCTGTTGCTTGATTCAGTACAATTTGTTTTTCACCTTAATCTTTTGACAACCTTCAACACTGTGGATCACTGTTATCTCTAGCTTCTCTGATATTGTACTGGCCCGATTATTCTTATAACTCATGGATCATTCCCCCTTAGTTACCTGCGTGTCCATGTGAGTACATCTGTATATATAATAGCGACAATGCATGTAAGAGTAAATATCTCAGCTCAATAATTTTTTACATGTGCATACACTTATGGAACTCCCTACCAGCTGGAAAAACATCTAGAATATTTTCACAAGGCAGCCACATGCCAATTCCCTGCCAACACACTCCTGCCCAAATTCATACATACTATTCTGATTTCTGTAACCATATATCACAGGGTTCCCATTAGCAGCAAGGGATGGCATGGCCCACTGACAAGCAGTTTGCCAGGCTCTGTGTCCGACATACTTTTCTGATACCCCCTGGGCCAAATCTAGTAATACAGGCAAGCCTCGCTTTAGAGTGAAGTAAGAAACTCCACTGTGGAAAGGAACTACAAACTCACATTACAAAGGGATGTTCCCACGTTTGCATAATACGGAGAGAGAGAGAGAGAGAGTGGTTTACCTACGTGGTCTGCCATCTCCCCATTTATCACCAGGCCAACAGTGAGTCCCATTACATCATGACAGGGACCTTTTCTTTTATTTCCCCCCAAGTGGTCTCTAGTGCCTAGTCCTCCACTGACTGGAACACCAATACTAATGAATAAATACTTTGTCCGTGAAATACATGGCTAGCGATTGATGTAAATGTAAGCCCAGGTTTCATAATTCCTATTTGATGCTTAGAGAATGGCCCTAGCACAGGCTCTTTATAGATTTGTAGGAGGAAACTGGGATAGAGGTACAGTTTATAAATGTGTGTGGATGTCCTAAACATATTGAGCTAAGTTGACAATCTTCCAAATCCTATGTTTGAATCCAAGGAAGGATCTGTATTCCTTTGTTTTCTCAAAAAACAAACAAACAAACAAAAAACCTGCTTTTGCTTTATTAGCTTGTTAGTTTTCTGCTGGAGAAATTGTTTATTGTCCCTTCTGTTTTTAATTATTTTCAGTCATAATGATAATGACAGTTGTTAATTATTGAGTGCTTCCAATGCACAGGCACTATGGCATATTATCTATTATATTTAATTCTCAAAATATTTATAAGTGTTAAATTCTTATTATTCCCATTTCATAGGCTAGGATACTGAGATTCAGAGAAAATGAGTAACAGTTACAAGGTATCGTATAAACTATGCGGTAGAACTGGGACTCAAACTCAAGACTATCTGATTCTAAGTTCATTATTTTAAGCTTTATGCCATCGTAGGTCTCACAAACATACTTGTTTAGAAATGTTTTGAGTTAACCATTTAGTGAACTTTATCTACAAGAATATATTCTTGGGATTGCACACAACTTTAAATGTCATCTGGTTCAACATCCAAAGTTGGAAACTTCTCGACAGTGTACCTGGCAGGCACTCATCTGGTTATTTTTGTAATCCCTCCAGTAACAGAGAGCTAAGAACTTTACTAGAAAGCCCATGACATTTCTAAGGTAGGAAATGTAGTTTGTCATCGTGGTGAATTTGAAACTCAAAAGACATTCTTGAATTTCCAGGTGTACTAGTGTTACTAACCTGCCCACTTAGTGCCAATAAATTGGTAACAGAAAATAAAAAACAAGAACTTAAGAGCTTAAGATGACAGTACACTTATATTCTTACTGGCGAAGCTGGATAGGAGAATCATGTAAGGCTTCCTATTGCAGACCTTGATTTAAATTCACTGACAGATCTTAAGTGAAGAGACTGGAAATGGGAGATTGACTCCATTGTGGGGAGGAGGACAATAGAGCACAATGATCTGCTCAGATAAGGCTCCGTGATATGGGTCATATGCTTAACATTCAGGAGAGAGAGAAAGAGAGTCAGTAAGGTGCCTCCCTCCCCAGTATTTCAGTTCAGTACACATGTCTTCCTGTCTGAGACAATACAATTGAAGTCAGACTCTCCCCAGTACTTCTCAGAATAGATCACTTCTTTCTCGGAAGGGGCAGAGAGTGAGAGAACTGGCAAATGAAATAAAAGTATTCACTCAGAAACGCCCAATGACCCTGGCTGGAGCGGCTCAGTTGGTTGGAGTGTCGTCCCAGACACCAAAAACTTGCAGGTTTGATTCCCAATCAGGGCACATACCTAGGTTGCAGGTTAGATCTCTGAGTTGGGACCCATATGGGAGGAAACCAATTGATGTTTCACTCTCACATCTCTCTTTCTCTCCCTGTATCTCCTTCATTCTCTCTCTCAAATCAATTTTTAAAACAGCATGTCCTTGGGGGAAAAAAAGAGAGAAAGAAATGCCCACTTTGGTGTGTAAATGTGTGCCTGTCTGTATGTTTAACTTAGTGAAGCTGAAATAAAAATGTCCTCAGGGCATCATAAAGACAAGCAGTGTCCCACCCCCATCTCAACAGACACATATCATCTCTTGGGAGACAGTGGGACCCCTCTTTCTTAGCAGAACTGAAATAAAGGGTGGTGGATATAGGGGAAGGAAGGGGGTGTTATTGTTTAGATGAAAGTTGTTGCAGATATGTTTCCCAGAACATTTTCCCTATAGTAAGTTCTTAAAGAAAAGGTTTTACTTCTCCCGCTTGGGGTTTAGAACTATGGAAAATGCAGTTGTCCTCCTTTTAGGAAATCTATAAAACCTATTAGCCCACTCAAGGATACGACAAGTACAACTGAATCAGAGCAAATACTAAACATAACAACCAATCACCCATTTCTCCATAGAAAACTTAGTTTTGAAGGCTACAGAACGAGTGTAGACTTCAAGTACAGGTCAACACTTATTGTCATTCAAGTTGTACATTGCACAAGGACCTCAGATGCTTTTACACTGTCATTCTCATACATCAGTTTAGCTATCATTACAGTTTCCTGGCAGATGGCAATACAGTTTCTTAAGGAAAAGATGACTTCCCCCCAATTCACCTAAATTCAGCTTTTACAGCTGTTGGAAAAATATCACCACTCACCTCAGAGCCAGGCTCCTCACTGGCAAGGGAAGACATTCTCCAAAGCAAGACACGGTTCTTTTAAGGTAATAAATTGAGTTGTATTCCTTCAGGATTTTTGGAAGACATCAAATTTGTGTTCCAGGAAACATTAAATACAGTTGTCCTCAACTATCCCAAAACCTTCAGCTGGAGACACATTTCCCCCTTCTTCAAAATGTAATAAAATCAGTCCACAAACAAATGGGATTTAGCTCTGACCTGTTGCCAAGTACCAGAGTTCTTTCCCCCAAGGCATTAGGATTCATGGACTTCATTAGTGTTAGGAATCTAGTTACTGGTGGACTTATGGAGTCACCTGCTGCAGTGATAAGACAATGTAGACAGGGTGTCTTGGTTCCAATTCTGATATGTGACATGTGATTGTGATCTATCAATAGCTTTCTCTCTACTCCAATTTCCTCATATGGAAAATTGAGGTGGTCATATCTGCCATTCTTACCTCTCGTAATTGTGAAGCTGAAATGCACTAAATTGACCCCTCCCTTCAAAAAACAATCTGAAAGGGTGTTATTGACCATAATGTACTATACAAACTATAAAGTTTTTAAAATATCATTTCAATTGTATCTTTAAGGCAAAGAATATAAATGTTAGTCTTTAAAGACTAATTAGGTACCAGCTATTAAGTTATTGACTTAACTTCCAACCTATCTTTCTTTATATTATTTTGTGACATTAAGGTCTGAAAAGCACATTTTGACTTAACATATTACTATAATCTCTGCCAACAGAGGGCAGTAGAGGGAGACTGAGAGACTAGAGGCAGATGAAAGAACCTGCTCCTTTTAGTTATTCTCTTTTGTTTTAATTCCCATTTTCATTCTATCCCCACTTTTGGATCTGTTTCTATCACAGCAGCATAACAATATTTCTCCACCCCACTACCAGCAGTACATTCAAGAGGTAAGAGTTGATTGCAGTTTGCAGACTGTCCAACATTTGCAGAATAAGCCTCACAGTACACCCTCAAAGACACCCACTTGAACCGGCACCCTTTTCTCAAGAGTCTACTTTGTAGGCTCAGAAGGCTCTTGCTCCAAAGTTTACTTCAGCTTTGCAGGGGTCCTCCCACACGGCCTCAAAGTTTAACAAGTCCAGCCCCTTTCCCGTTTTCCTCCCCAGCCCCAGAGGTGGCAACTGTTTCCTGCAGCTGTACGGTTTTCATCGCCTCACTGGCTCCTGGCCAATGCAGGCATATCAATTAGTGAAGCAGGTTTGGTATAATTGATATTCTTAGATATTTATACTTGATTTGCATAGTAAACATGAAATGGTTTTCATTTCCAAAGATTTATGTGTTCTTTCTCTTTTTCTTTACCACTCTTCCTTCCTCTCTTTTACTGAAGCATATTTGATTCCAACCTCTTTGAGTCCAGACAAATCATTCTGCCTGATGCTGGGCATCTTCAACTGACTGTCGCATAGGAATCTCCACCTCAAAAATCATTCCAACAGATCCTATTGTCTTTTCCCAACCGACTTTCTCTGTGTCCATTCATTTCTATCATCTCTCTTGGAATTAAAGCCATTAAAACTGGGCATTCACCTTGACTTTTCCCTCTCTCTCATCTCTCACAGCTATCAGTTAACAGACCTACTCTTTTCTTGCCTCTTAGTATTTCTTAAGTCTCTCTAACTTCTTCCCATTCTATAACTGCTATCATCTTAGTTGAGGCCATAATTTTTCTCTTACCTATATTCCTGCTGCAAACTGTGAACAAGTTTTTCAGGCTCAAATCATTCCATAAACCAATCAATTCTCCACACTGTAGTCTGGGAAATTTTATCAAAGCACAATTCTGATCTATTCCCTTGCTTACCAAACATGCATTGATTTGGTTCACACGTATTTGTCATCTAGCCTGTGATTGACTTCACAGCTTTCTTTCTATATTTCCTTTTATACCCTTTACTTCTGTGTTCATAAAGGACCATTTTCATCTCACTGAATTTTTCTTGATCTTGAATTTCATATGTCAACTGCTTGATGAGCCATTCACAACCCCATTCCCTCCTTTTCTAATGTATTAAATATTCTCTTCTATCCTTCCCTCTTTTTACTCAGTGTTGAAATTATGTATTTGTTTATTGGTTTCTCCAATTAGACAAGGGACAATATAAAGACCATCATTTACATACCAAATCCAGTGAGTTGATAGATATTGTATGAAGCTCTGTGTTGACAAGATTTCTGAAGATTGACTAGAATCACTAAGAAGAAAAAAAAAGATTGATCATTATTGTCTGCTCTAAACAAGAGAGCAACAGACACACTTTTGCATTCCTTATACAGAAGGCATGGTTGAATCATATTTATCTGAGCACCTACTATACATAGACACTGAGTTAAAACCATGATGTATGCAACTCTATGGTCATTGTCTGTGGAATATAGTCCCATTTTTATATGAGAAGAATGAGATAACTAAATTATCTTCTTGTATAAGAACACAATAAGTGGCAAAGGCAGGATTAACTTCCTGATCCCTAACTCAAGAGCTCATATTTCAGAAACACATGCTACATCCAATTTTTACAGAATTAAATAGGATAATAGGGGTATCTGGTATATATTCAGTCCTGTGCAGACTTTATAAGAATAAGAAGGATATAAAACAAGGCATTATCTCCCCTCAAGGAGCTCATGTGAATGTGACAGAAAATATGAAGTGACTAACAGAGAAATGAAGAGCCAGACTCAACTCTGCATCCTTGGTTGTTTGGGGAAAAGAAATGAGGGGAAGGAAGAGGAGGCATTTAAAATGGCCAGGCTGTGGCGATGGTGGTGTAAAAGCAGGTGCTTTAGTCTCTCATGGAGAGTTAATGACCCCTTATTAAGGCAAGCGTCATTCTTTTTTAGTAAAACAGACTACCTTGTGTCCATTAGGCCTTGCTATATTTGGCTTCCTTTGGCTTTCTTGAGAAAAGTTAGAATGAACGATGATCTTGTTATTGGAGCTACAATGAGGTAGTGAGAATTATCATCGTCCCCAGGCACTAAAGGACTGGAGTAAACCTTGACTCAAAGTCATCCACATACAGATACAAATTCCTGTTCTGCCATTCACTAACTTCATGTTTTTTATGCAAGTAGCATTTTCTCTCTGAGTCATTCATGAAATGAGGATGATGAAACCTACTTCTCAGGATTTCCAGGAAGATGAAATGAAATAATGCCTGCCAACTACCTAACATGAAGTAGGTGATCATGAAATGCTGAGAGCCCAGACGGTGGTAGCAATGATAACGATGGTGCTAATGACAACAATAACACAAGGATGATGGCGAACTTACAGGTGACTTAGGTCAGGACGCGGACCCGGGAGCTTGCAGCTCTGTATTCCAAATATAGCACTGAGACTCAGCCAGTCTGCGCAGGCCTCTTTTGGCCTCCATTTTCTCTAACCTCCTCCAGCACATAAAATCTGTACAAAATTTATTTCAGAAACACATTCACCTTGAAGAGTTAACTTCTGCTTGGTGTGTTCTTACACTCAGTCAATAACCACACATTGAATCATATTGTACTATTTGGTACTTCACAGATAGTTTTCATATTAATATACACACCACACTGGAAAGAAAGCCTGGCACATAGTAAGTCCTTTATGAATCTTAGTTGCTATTAGTATTAATATTAGTAACTATATCATTTGTTAGTTTATGTAAGCTTTTCAATGACACACTTTGAAATAGGCAGAGTGGATTTTTAAATTCCCAATAAACAGATTAAAATACCAAATCTCACAAAAGTGGTGGTTAGCATTCAGCTCTGTGCTCAAGGACAGAGAACTCTGATTCTTCGGACTATTTCTCGAGGACAGGGCTGTTTACACAGCAGGGACTTGCTGGGTATTGTTAAATGCTTACGTAACTGATTTATAGGGGCCATACTAAAGCACTGTTTTTGAGGCCCATTGGGTCTAAGGCAAGGATAATAGCCATATTAATGTCAAACATAAGAATGAATAACTCAATTCAAACACTTATATACAAATAAAACCAAGGACTAATTAAATATAGATACAGTACAAACTGCATAAAAGTTTTGCTTAAAATCACAAGATCTTGAGTAGCCACTGACCCTTTAAATATCTTCAAATGACTTTAACCTACTTGTGGTTTTTTGTTGGCTTTTTTTTTTTTTTTTTTTTTTTTTTTTTACTTTTAAGGAAAGTCTGAAAATGGCTGGGGATCAATACTGTACTTAGAGAGCTAAACACAAGAAGTCAATGCCCAGACTGTTGACTGGGGCAGAAATGATTGGGACAATCTTGGTGATTATCTCTAAGATAAGATTTGTTTATGAGCGGACCTTGGTCTTCTCCTTTATAGGCTGGGGTAAAACAGGCAGAGGCCTAGAAACTAGCAAGCACCTTACTCACAAAAACCACTTGTTATAGAAACAATTAATTATCTAAGGTCAAGGGGGGAAAAGGCTGTAATGTAACTTGATCCAAATGGTGATGGAGCATTTGAAATTCCCAACAGGCAACCAAACTGAGGCGGCCTTTGCACTAGGTGTGTGTGGGGAGGGTCTGTACTACACACATAATTCAGAGAACATTTTTTTTTTTTTACAATGTTCATCACTCTGTAGCATTATTTTGACAGATGAACCCTGGTAATTGAAGCTGATATCTGGCATAGGCATATTCAGGATTCTCTCTGTATTCTTTTTACAACTCTTCTGTAATTCTAAAATTATTCAAAAATACAAATTTTATTTTTAAATTTCTCATAAAATTTCTGTTAGTGTGACACGGGTACAGAGGATGAGTGGGAGAGTCAGGGAAAGTTTTCAAGAGAAGGTGGCAGTTTAACTGAATATTAAAAAACAACAAAAAACGGCCCTAACCGGTTTGGCTCAATGGATAGAGCGTTGGCCTGCAGACTCAAGGGTCCCAGGTTCGATTCTGGTCAAGGGCATGTACCCTGGTTGCAGGCACATCCCCAGTAGGGAGTGTGCAGGAGGCAGCTGATCGATGTTTCTCTCTCATCGATGTTTCTAACTCTCTATCCCTCTCCCTTCCTCTCTGTAAAAAAAATCAATAAAATACATTTTTTTAAAAAAATAGGAGTAAGTAAGATGAAACAGGGGTAAGGAAGTACATTTTTATTAACCTAATCTTTCCCCAAATAATATTTCACAAACATTTTTCTATGTTAATGACTAAATATATACACCATTTTTTTATTGGCTGCATAGTAATTTCTGGATCAAAGTATATTAATTTAGTTATTTCTTTATGATATATACAATATTACCATTTTCCTTCTTTTATAACCAAATCTGCTGAAAATTTACATTATTTCCACTTATTTATTAAGTATCTGTTTAATTTTCTCCCAGTAACTGTAATCTTTCTAAGGACAAAAGCTATGTCTATCTTGTTTCCTCATTTTTCCCCAGGATATAGTATAATATTCAATGAAACTTTATTGAATAAATGAGAATGTATCATATGCAAAGACATGAATACAAAAAACAAATCCCAGTAAGGAACATGAGACTTGCAAGTAGCTTTCTGTAAGTTGGAGTGAAGGATAACTGTAGAATTGGGGAGGCCGAGGATAAATTGAAGAGCTGACATTCACTCCCTAATACAATCAACAAAATGTTTATTTTTGGACCCCGCCTAAGTCACACAGTGTAACCCCAAAGATAGGAAACTTATTTGCTCACCCAGGTAGTGTATGAGATTACAAAGCATACAATATAATGATGTTGTTTCTGTTCATCATAAAAACTACAAGAGATCTTTGAAATATTTTAAATAGGAAGCTTAGAAAGATTTTTGAATTAGCAGTTCTTCTGAAAAAGGAAATAGAGAGGATGGCAATGTTAGGAGGCGGAAGCTCAGTTAGACGTTTGTTGCAGTAGTCCAGGTAAAAACGATGCTTCCACTAAATTAGTTGTATGGAGACTGAGGAGTGACTAAATGGGTAGCAGAGATTAGGAGGTTGTGACATGGTGGCAGCTGTGAGAGGAGATTCAAGAGGAAAAAGATGGATTAAAATCAAGCCGGATGTAATATCAGTTGTCCTCTGTGACTGATTTGAGGTGAAGAATGATAAGCAAAAAATGGAGTATGATTCTCAATTTAATAGCTCACAACACTGGATGGGTGGAAATAGCACACACTGAGGAAGGTAAAATAAAAGACAGTGCAATCTGTTGTGGGATTAGGATGGGCTATTGGAACACACTGGGTTGGAGGTAACTGTAGGATTTCTAGATGAAGGTGCCTAGTAGGCGTTGAGTATAATGGTCTCTAGAGAGAGAGCTCTAGGCTAAAGATATAGATTGCCAATTGAACAGTGTAGGAGAAAATATTGACTCAAATGGCTGAATCTCTAGTCTTTCCTTTATATCATCAGTGTCAATGAGACCACTCAAGGTGATTAAGTAAAATCAAGAATAAAAGAGAAGCCAAAATGCACTCTACAAACCACTAGCATTTAAGATAGGAAAAGAGATGCGTGAGACAGAAGCACACGGGGAAGTCATGGTTAGAGTGGTGGGAGGGAGAATAGGTGACAATGATTTAGGAGAGTCATCTGAAGTATGGTACAGGAAGGAGAGATAATTCAACACTACCAGGTGCAAACCAGGGGTCAAGTGATGTAGCTCCCATAGTGATAGGATGTGCAATTAGGAAGCTATCTATAGCTTTCATTAGAGCAATGCAAGGCTCTGTGCTGATTGCTTTACATGGAAAATTGCACTTAATTTATACAACAGCTGATGAGGCAGTTAATATAATCCTAATTTTACAGATGAAGAAACAGCAGCTTACCTCACTGGCTCATGGCCACACAGCTAGTTAGGGGTAAAAGTCAGATGCAGAACTAGGAAAGCCAGTGCTGAAAACTGAACTCTGAGGAATTAAGCTCTACTGTGCCACCCACTGACACATCTAATTATTTTCAATTCAGCACTTGGCAGTGTAGAGTTTTGTTTTGCCCTCCGATTTTTAATGAACACAATTTTTAATTCTCCAAAGTGATTCTAAAGCACACTTAGGACTAAGAAAAAGCATATGCCTCTGTGTGTTACCCCAAGTTTTTAGTCCAAAACAAG
This sequence comes from Myotis myotis, assembly GCF_014108235.1. Lineage (NCBI taxonomy): Eukaryota > Metazoa > Chordata > Mammalia > Chiroptera > Vespertilionidae > Myotis > Myotis myotis. Next base: position 12,676,051 of record NW_023416319.1, read on the forward strand.
GCACCCATAGGTGTCCTGTCAATTCCATTCAATAAATTATATTGGCCCTAACCGGTTTGGCTCAGTGGATAGAGCATCGGCCTGCGGACTCAAGGGTCCTGGGTTCGATTCCGGTCAAGGGCATGTACCTTGGTTGCGGGCACATCCCCAGTGGGGAGTGTGCCGGAGGCAGCTGATTGATGTTTCTCTCTCATCTATGTTTCTAACTCTCTATCCCTCTCCCTTCCTCTCTGTAAGAAATCAATAAAATATATTTTTAAAAAATTATATTGAAGAGACATGAGCATGTAGGGTGTTAAAGGCAGACCAGCAGATTGTCCTGCAATGACATAAGTAGCAGAATGAAAAGCAGCGCCACCAATGATTATATTCCCTGGTTTTAAGTGCTAGCTCATACTTCTGTAATGATTTACCAGTGACATTTCCAAGGTTATAAGAATAGGCCACACACAAGACCTTACAAATAGAATGGGTTAATAATGTATACTCCATACTTAATGCACAAGCAAGCAAACCTCAAAAACTGCACAAAAGAGGTCAAATTCACAGCTCTCATGGGCAGCTCCCATGAGCTTAGAGTCTGGAACCAACTAGTGTGGAAGGAGAATATTTGTCATCTTCCAGCTAATAAATAAATCACCAGTTGATTTATATTTTAAAACATCTGAACAGCACCCCAGGGCTCAGAAAAAGCTGTATTCTCCAGTTTCATTGGCATGCAAGCCATTGTCTTAATTGTGTGTCTAATCTCCTGCATAAGCAAAGCCATGGGTTTTGTGCCTCTCTGAGAAATTGGGCACTGTAGATATCTTTTGCACAAAACTGACTGTCATGGTGCAATTAAAGGAGAAATAAATCTTACCATCTGATGACAGCCGATGCAGCCGAATCTAGGCAATATAGATGGCTTTGAGAAAATAGAATCTTGTATTCTTTGACAGTGTAATTATTACTTTCTGTCAGCTTATTCTACTTTTTCATAAAAAAAAAATCACTTAATACTTCACAAAGATATTACTTTTGCCATCAAATATCACTTGGGGAAATGTTAATAATTTAGGAACTTCTATATTAAAAATGGCTAATTCACTAAATGCCTGAGACGCCATAACCTGAGAGGTCTCCCCTCCTGAAAATTTTATTGAAATAGTTCAGTCCCAATGCAGGGTATTGGAGAAAACAGGTCTACACTCTGGAATTTGGAGCTGAGTCAAAAACTGAATTGCAAAGAATTTAGGAAAGTGAAGCAACTATTTTTTTAGAAGAGGGCTTTTTTCTCTAGCAACAGTTAGACGTTAGTATATACTTATTTTTTAAACTTATATCTAAAGTCTTACCTTTAAAGACTTCTCTTTAAGCTAAAGTACAGTGGCCATAAAACAAATCAACTCTTTTGTAATTGAGCTCAAAAATTTATTTACATAATGCAAAATTCACTTCTTTTAGTACAGGCCAGCAATTTTCAACCAATATGCTGTGAGAATTTTTAAAACATGCCATACCTGACTAGTTGGTCAGGGTTACTGACCTCTTTTCCTTAGATTGTCAAATAAAAAAACAATAACAGGCAATACAACCATAGCCATCTGGTGTGAATGAATCAAAATTATATCTTTTTTTTTTTATCAGATCAGCAAAATGTATAATATATTTTTTGGTGTGCTGCCGAATTTTTAGTAATTAGTTTATGTGATAAAATTAGCTATGAGATAAAAAAGACAAAAGTTGAAAATTACTGATATAAACTAATACGAGTTTTGCCAACACATTCAGTCTTATACCCACCACATTCAAAATACTCCCCCAAATTCCTTTGTTTTGTCTCTTTATAATCAACCTCTCTCTCCACCCCAAACCCCTGGCAAACACTGATCTGCTTTCTGTTTCTATAGTTTTGCTTTCCACTTTTGTATGAATGAAATTATAATGTATGCAACCTTTGAGTCTGGATTCTTTCAATTCGAATAATACATTTGAGATTTATTGACATTGTGTGAATCCACAGTTCGTTATTTTTTATTGATAATTATTATTCCACTAGTGGCCCAGTGCATGGATTCATGCACATTGAAAGGAAAATAATTAGAAGAAATGTTTTAATATTTCTATTTGCCCTTTCTCCCTCAGCGCCTCAGAGCCTGGCCTGCCCCCCCTCCCCCCAACCCCGCCCCATGCCACCAGCCACCCTGGCATGTCATAGCAAGAGGTCTAACTCCCAACAGGACTCCTGGTCGAGGGGACAATTTGCATATTAGGCTTTTATTATATAAGATTGTATATAATACCATACGTGTTTATCCTGAAAAATACATTTGTATGCTATGATAGTAATGACAAAAATGACATATGGCCCTGTGAAAATGCTTATTGCATGGCAGGAACTGTTCTAACTCTGTCCACATACCATGTCATTTAATTTCTTCTATATCAGATAGGCAATACTACTATTTTACTTTATAAAAGAGAACAAGGATTAAACTCCCCAGGACCCACCTTTGTAAATGACATAGCCTGCATTTGAATCTGGGCAATCTAACTTCAGAACCTTTCAATGTTATCACTGCCATAGACTGCTTTCCAGGAATAGCTACCAATTGTTTAGCATTTGCCCTTGGGCCATAGCAAGCACTGCCTCAATCTATTATGCAGGGATAAGGCTGGGTTAAGGAACCTGAGGTTTACAGAGATTATGCAACTTGTCCCAAATCAACCTGCTAATATACCTAACTTTCAACTAAATTGTGAAAAGTAGGTCTCAGTACCTTTAAGGATATTTGGTTTTTATCAGTTTCTGGATTTCACTTTTTTTGTTTCCTCCTATGACATTGTATTTCCAGTTCATCTCAGCATGCAAGGAGCTTTTTGCAGTTGGGAAAACTTCTTGGGCATTGGTACAAATCATCGTCTGACTCTTAAGATTAGATGATTAAATATATTTGGTGTACGAAAGAGACCTAGTCTCTATCTTGACTTATCTCTGCCTGTGGGGAACTGAAGAAATGGAAAAAAAAAAAAACTATCATCCTAAATTGAACTACATGAAGTTGACATGTGGAAAAATTGATATATATATTTTAACTTCAGGTTAAAGTACAGTGGCCATAAAATTTACTCTTTTTAGTTGACTTCAAAAATTTATTTACATAATAAAAATAAAGTTAAAAGTAAAATTGGATGCTAGATTGCTCATGTCGCCACCATATCGTAAGCCTGTCAAACTGAAAGCAACAATGTCCAGTAGAGATGACTAAAGGGGGGAGGTGATTTGATTTTTCACTTGTATTTATAGTAATAATAATGTACTCAGCTCACATCTTTAAGAAAAAGACCTTGAAGTACTTTATGTATTTTAATTAACCCTCCCTGTACTAAGGACATAGATAGTATATCAATTTTATTGAGGCACTGAACAGAAAGCAAATGTGAGATCTTAGGGTCAAAGTCATGGCCTGCTGGTAATAATGTTTCATGGGGAGACGGATCTGTTAAATGAAAGAATAGGACACCATGCCCCGCAAATTGTGCTCTGGCATTTCAGCAAACAGGCACCCTTGCACAAGCCTGTAGTACTATACATTTTTAATCCTATATAATAAATAGCTAATATGCTAATTAGACCAAACAGAAGAATGACCGTCCAGACAACCTTCTGGACAAAGCCGGGGCTGCAAGGGCCAAGGCAGCCGGGGCTGTAAGGGCTGAGCCCCTTGGATGAATTTCATGCATTGGGCCTCTAGTTTATGAATAAGTTTCTGTATAAGAAACATATCATGAATACCCTTCTCTACCCTACTTTCTGGATTTCTTTATAGGATATAATTGTCTAATAGGAAGAAATGTATAGAAGATGTATCTATTTTCTGAACCTTAAACATTCTGGTCAATTCCCAAATGACTTCTAGCCAGACATTTGGGCACCTATGATTTTTGAGTCCCACATAGTGTGGGTTACTGCCGGAAGCCGGTCCATCCTTGCTGCTTGACACAGTCGCTGCAGGAAAGAAACATCTGCACAGCATATGTTTCAAGGGACCTGGCGTATATAGCATACTGTTCTTAATATGTTTGCTCCCCTTAGCGCTGTGTGTTTTAACCAAGGTCACCTCTCCAAGAAAGGTTGTTTCCCCAGGTAGGAATTTTTCCCTGAAGTCAGGGAGGGGATGCCTCTCCTAGAAAGGTTGTTTCCCCATGTAGGAATTTTTCCCTGAAGTCAGGGAGGGGATGAAACTCCTTAACTAAGTGCCAGGCGGGTAGTTAATCACTACAAACAATCATGCTTAAGCTACATAACCTTTACTCCCTGGAATGGAGATAAGAAACGCCCTAACCTTTGTAATAGAAATTGACAGCATTAAAATCAACTGGTATAAATATGGATGTAACAAGACAATAAACAGCAGAACCTCTCTGGAGATCCAGACCAGAACTTGGCTGGAGATCCTGGCTAGAGATCCTGGCTAGGCTGCTGATCAACTGAACTCCGTCTCCATGTCATTCCTTCTTCGCCGACTCCATCCACACCTTTCGGGACCCCTGGACCTGCTGGGGTTGGACTCCGGCGGTTACTATAGGAGCTATGCCACAGAACAAAAGATGTGTTCTGAGGTGAGGCTGGGACAGAACCAGATTTACAATGGGGCAGGGATTATGGCACTGTTCTTACGTCTTCAGACTGGTGTTAACTGTCAGCTCTTTGCAGATGTTAGCTCAATATAAGGGTGAATTTCTTCCAGGTAATTGGAGCTGTCTAGAGTGGGCTAGCTTGTCTGAAAGCAGTGAATTAAGAAGAAAAATATTCCTTCATCAGTGAGTGACTAAACTAGATGAAAGCAACCTAGTCCAGTTCTAAAAACTTAACTAGAAAATTAGTTTAAACTTTTAAAAATAGCTTTGTTGAGGTATAATTGACATATAATAAACTGCACATATTTAAAAATATATAAACAATGTAGATACAGTAAAGTACATTCACATTGTTGTGCGACAGATTCCTATAAGTTATTCATCTTGCCAAGCTGAAAATCTATACCCATTTCACAATGACACCCCACTTCCCCTTTCTACTTTTCATTTCTATGAATGTGATATTTTAAATGCCTCATAAAAGCGGAATATTATGCATTTGTCTTTTTGTAACTGGCTTATTTCACTTAGCATAGTGTGCTCAAGGTCCATCTATGCTGTAGCATAGGGAAGGGTTTCCTTTCTTGTTGAGGCTAAATAATATTCCATTGTGTGTATATGCTGCATTTTGTTTATGCATTCATCTATTAAGGGGAATTTTCACTGCTTCCACCTCTTGGCTATTGTGAATAATGCTGCTAATAGTGTGCAAATATCTCTGAAATTCTGCTTTCAATTCTGCAGGTCATATACCCAAAAGTGAGATTTCTGGATCATATAGTAATTCTATTTTTAATTTTTTGAAGAACCACCATACTGCTTTTCATAGTGGCTGTACCATTTTACATTTCTACCAAGAGTGTATATGGGTTCCAAATTCTCCACATACTTGCTAACACTTGTTATTTTCTGTATGTTCTTTTTTAAATTATAGTAGCCATTGTAATGTTTGTAAGGTGTAGTTTAAACTTTCATAATTCAAAAGTTTATTAACGGAAACCAAGTTTTGCTGGTTTAGACTATTTGCATTCCATTACTAATTATAAACTTGGCCATGTACATGCAGCTTTACCTCTCCTTATGATTTTTCTAAGATATTAAATGATAATAATAACACATATCCTAAAACAAAGAGGGGTTTGAATATTATGTTATTATGTGTGATATAATATGAATATATAATTTAGCATAAAGAGAGAAATGGGTATAAATATAAATATAGATGATTTCATGTCATGGATTGAATATATATAATACTAGAGGCCTGGTACACAGATTCGTGCACCAGTGGGGTCCCTCGGCCTGGCCCGCACCATTTCACAATCTGGGACCCCTTGGAGGATGTTGGACTGCCAGTTTTGGCCCAATCTCCACAGGCCAGGCTGAGGGACCGCACTGGTGCACAAATCCATGCACTGGGCCTCTAGTATGCATATAAGATCTTTGGTTAATCTCTTTCCGCCCTCCCCCCTTTCCCCTACCCTCTGAGATTCATCAGTCTGTTCCATGTTTCCATGCCTGTTCATTGAGCATCTGCCCCCTGGTGGTCGGTGTGCATCATAGCTACCAGTAGAATGGTCGAACAGTCAAACAGTCAGACGGTCACTTAGGCTTTTAGATAGATAGATAGATAGATAGATAGATAGATAGATAGATAGATAGGTAGGTAGATAGATAATAAACAGAGGCATGATCATTTCTTTGGAAAATGTTCCTATGTAGCTGCCTTCCTTTCTCAGTCTCACTCCCTAATTCCCTGGGATAACCTCCCAAATTAACTCCTTGCCTAGAGTTCTGTCTCAGGGTCTACTTCCAGGGGAACAAGATTAGTTCAAGAACCTAATCATTTTCAATCATTCAAATATAGTAATAATTTTAAGTTTTAATTAAGAACAGTATTTTTGATGGACCTAGCATAGTTCTTGACAATTATCTTCAGTTCTGGTGTTACTGTTTGGATTGTTACACTTAACAGTGTGAAGAATGATTCATGATCCTTTATCACTCCTCAGCCCATCTCTTTTCCTGGAGGAAAAACCATAACCACGTATAGAGCACTACACAATCATAAGCTGAAAGTCTTAGAGCTCAGTGAGACCAATAGCAACATGAGGGCCATTTTCTCCAGGTCTATTAGCAAATATAAGGGCTTTTCCTACCCCTTTCTCCTTTGTCCAAAATGTCTCATATGCCCAATGTTGCTTCATGTTTCACTGTCTTTGGAATTTCATGTAAATGTCATGCCTATTTGTATTCCCCATGCACATGTATTAAAAACTAGATTTTCTCCTGTAAATCTGTCTCTGTTAAGTTGATGATTAGCAAAACCAGAAGAATTGAGAAGGTGGGAGGAAAAGTATTAATTTTTTAGCCCCCACAATTGGAAAAGGTAGCTGTTAGTCCTAGTGAGGAGAGTAGAAGGCAACAGCTATGAGGCTGTTGGACTAGTCTGGATGAGAGAGGATGCTGGCTTTGCCTGAGATGCTGGCAATAAAGATAGAAATAAAATGATATCCATCCTAAGCGGAAGCTGATGGTGATGTTGGAGAAGGAGCTGGGGAAGACAGACACCAACTTTGTGTCCACTGAAGCCCAAGGTCATGCTGTACAAGGTTGGCAGTGAGAATCCAACCTGATCAGAGTTTCCCCACATTCATTCTCTGCTGAGGTATTTACATTCTCCTTATTCTTCTCTAGGAAAACTTGAAATATACATTAGATCCAGTAAAATTCTTAATAACCTCTTTCTATTTCTCTATTTAAAAAGTCATCTTTTAAATATTTTAGGTAAAATAGTTATTTACCAAAGATAATATTTTTCTAATCCACAATTATTTCATTAAATATCACTAGCTTTAAAATGCTCAAAATATATATTTTTAAGAAATTTCTCTACAATTAGTTAAGGAACTAGGGGAGCCATTTTAATTGGGCTAAGAAGCTCTGGTGTTTATTTTGCGATGTGATCTCCTCTGGCACAAGTCAGACAGAATTGATCTGTTATCAAGAAAGGAGGCAGGATTGATTGTGTGCCTTGTTTCCTGTGGAGTGTGAATGTGTGTGAACATGTATGGATGTTTTAACTTGTGTGTGTGCATGTGGGGGGAGAGGGAGAGAGAGAGAGAGCGAGAGAATGAGAATACAGTGTGGCTTGTCATAAAAGCAAAGTGTGTTTCATTAACAGGTAGCTTAAGGTTGAGCGATTACACATGTGAGTCTCAGTGGCCAAGAGTTGTAATAAGTGGTTAACTTTATGGCATGAATACTTTCGTTAATCCTCACCTGAGGATATTTTTCCATTGATTTTTAGGGAGGGTGGAAGAGAGAGGGAAAGACAGAGATAAACATCGATGTGAGAGCAAGACATGAATTGGTTGCCTCCTGCACAAGCCCTGACCAAGGCCCAGGCCAGGTACATGCAACTAAGGTACGTGCCCTTGACCACAATCGAACCCAGGACTCTTTGGTCTGCAGACCGATGCTCTATCCATTGAGCCAAACTGGCTAGGGCATGGCATGAATGCTTTCCCTCCATGATTCTATGCCCCATGATATCCTTCTCCAGTCTGTACCTCAGTACCTGAGATGTCTTTGTGCTACATAGAAATGCTCCCTAGAGAGGTGTCACAGGAAATTTGGATCAGCTCTTAAATGCTTGATGAGTTCATAATAACCAGGTTTTCTGTACTTGCCAAGAGTGGAGAATAAATCACAGTGGCCATGGGACCTTTGAGGAATGACATGTCAAAGGCATAAATTTGGGGCTTGCGGTACTTCTGGGAACTCCAGTGGAAATATATAGGCTACTGAACACTTGTTAGTGGACAATGTTTGTGAAAACAGGTAACCAGGAACAAAGATAGCTAATTTCACCGCCTTGCCGGGGCAAGCCCTGCCTCCTCTCTTGACAGTCTTCTCAAGCTTTAACGTGGCTTTAACACCCCTTTACCAGCAGATTTGTGATCCGTAGAGGACCATGGTTCTCACAGTATGTTCTCTAGACCAACCGCACAGGCATCGCCAGGGAAAACATTTACACACACATTTATATTTTGCTGGATATTATAGGGAAATCAGAGGAAGGGTCCTGAGTGTACAGTGTGCCATCCCTGGAAGCTCCATATTACTGTGTCTGCTGCTCATCTCCTCCCCCTGGGGCTGTCCTGGAGTTCCAAATCCTTTTCCTTAATAAGCTCAGCATTACTCTCACTTGGCCTCAGGCACCCAAAGTCTTACCTTCTACGCTTAACAAAAATGACCCAGCAAATCAGTTTCTCACCAAGAGGAAAGCTGGTGCTTGTAATTGAGGTAAGCAATTTTCTCTGCCTCCTTCCACTTTCCTTTTTTTTTCTTTTTTTTTTTTCTAGACTATATGCTACTGAGAGCCAGGACTGTGTCTGTGTTACTCATCCCTGTATTCTCAACACTGTGTCTGGGACATAGTTCTGGGAATACTTTACTGAACAAGTATATGAATAAGTGCAAAGGAACATCATCCACCTATGGAAGTGACTGGAGACTTTGGCCTTGTGACATTTTTAATCAATAAACTCATGAGCTGGTCTGCCCTGTTGGGAAATCATTCAAGGTAATGAGGGGATAGTATCCACAGTGGGCATGTAGGACAGAAGATCGTGACCCGCTAGTGGAGAGTGATATGCGTATTGGGAAAATGTAAGATCCAAGATCAGATAGGTATAAGCTTTGGTTGTAGATACCTGTGTCAGCAGACAGTAGGCAAAGAACTTTGGGTCCATAACCTGCAAGTAATAAGGAGCCAAGGTAGGCTCTTGAGCAGAAAGAAGCCTGACAGGACACTGACTTTGTCTAATCTTACGAAGTACCTCCTTTGAGCAGATATTTTCATATATAATTTATACCTCCCAACCACCCTGTGGGTGGGTGCTTATCTGTGTACCAAAGATAAGATATCTGAGGCTCACAGAGACTGATTAACTTTCCCAGTCATAGAGCAAGTGAATAACAGAGCTGAGGTCTATCCCAGCTCGCGTACCTTCAAGGCAGGAGTGTGGAAGAGGCCATTTTCAGAAAAGAAAGTTATTGGTCCTAAGGCAGCCTCTCTTTAAAAAAAAAAAAAAAATATATATATATATATATATATATATATATATACACACACATATATATATATTTCAGAGAGGAAGGGAGAGAGAGAGAGAGCGATAGAAATATCAATGATGAGAATCATTGCTGGGCTGCCTCCTGCATGCCCCCTACTGGGGATCCAGTCTGTAACCTGGGCACACACCCTTGACTCTAATTGAACCCAGGACTCTTCAGTCTGCAGGGGCCGAAGCTCTATCCACTCAGCCAAACTGGCTAGGGTCAGCCCTCTCTTTTCTAAATGATGGGAAGGAATGGTGGGAGAATGGGGTGAAACTCTCAGTAGGTGAGGACTCCACACAGCCAATACTCAGGAATCCTGCAGACTCTCAGTCTACTCTGAATTAAGTGAACTCTGGGAGGTACCTGAAGCAAAGAGCAGTCTGGGAGTCTTTTTTAACTCTCACAGCATCTCTAGGCTGTGAATTGCATCCCAGAGAAATCACAGCAGGGGCAGGCAAGGTGGGAAATGAACATTTCACCCCTGAGTGTGAGCCAGTGTTGCCTTGTCACTCCAGTCAGTTCATGAAGACTTTCCTGGCTAAGTTTATGTCCCCTTTGAGGGTTGTTTTTATTGCCTGGTGGACTTCTAACTAATATCTGGACCCAGAATGCAACTGTGAAGTCAGGGGAGGGTGAAGCAAGGGGAATAAAGTGAAAAAAGAAAGAAGAAAAGAAAGAGGGCCATACACAAAGTGACTATTCAGGCACTTATAGGGGCACACAGCAGGGAGCCATTGCTGGCAGTCAGGCATTTCTGTGGGAGCCTATGCAGGACCCCACATCAGTATGATTACAGGAGAGTGGGGCCCCAGCAGGTCAGGGAATGTGGGAACCACTCAGAGAGGATGTTGGACTCTATCTCTGAATGCTCTCTAGTCAAGCATGACTTTTACTGACAACTGCATGAGGGTTCTTTCCTAGTGTTCCCAGAGGCACGGCAAACACATCATTGCTTGTTTCCCTGGGATATATATCTCTCTTCCTGGCAGCTGAGTTTCTCTGCTGAAGACGAGAAGTGGCCGGTGCCACTTCATACTGTCTTACATGAAACACGTCCTAAGAATGGAGACTATTAGATACTACTTGAGTTCCAAGGACAGAATTGTATTCATGATTCGTTTTAGATGTGTTTCTTATTTATCAATGCATTTTTATGATCCAGGCACTGGACTAAATTATTTTCATTAATTTTGATTGTGTATGTTTAAGTAAATATTACATTTTTCTGTTTTTTAGTGAGAGAATCTTAGACTTACAGAGCTGAGATGACTCATCTAAGATCACACAGCTCATACATGGTAACACTGGGAATAAGACCCTAGTTTATCTGCCTGTGAAATTGTAACAGTCTACTGAAATTTCAATCAACAAAATATTTAGAGGTTTGTTTCACAGTGTGGGATATTTTGGCATCAGAAAAAAAAAATGAGTGTGTTCTATGTGTCCTGTTTCCAGATGATAGGTTGCTGAAAGTTTTTCATAATTAAAGTCTGATTATTTTCCTCAATCACAGGCATATGTAGCAAAACACCTACATTAGTAACTCTATCATATGAATTAATAAAATGTAATCAGGTTTTCTTTATCATATTTTGCTCTTTATCCATCCATAATGTACTAAAATTTATATTGATCCTTCTCAGAAGGATAACTTCCTTCTCAGATAGACACCATTTAAGGAAGAAGCCAACGTGAGTGGACACTGGACAGTCTCTACAGTACAGAAGGAAGTGGGATCATTCCAAGGATCAGAGCACTTCTTGTTATACTTCAGTGGAAGAGGTCTGAAAGGGACCATCAGACACAACAAGTTGGAAATGCTCAGGGCCTCAGGAGGCCAGCAGACCAGCCCTAAATCATCACCCACTGTCTCTGTAAGGGGCCAAGCCAGAGAGGTTTCTCCCCTTTGGGCCTCCGTAGAGTCACATGTAAAAGGAATAGTTTGTTTTATATATATATATAAATTTCAGACAAAATTACTAGCTAACTTACATCCTTATTAGAAAAAAAGGCTAAGTATAAATATGTACATATGAAAATAAATGTAAAACAAAAATTGAGGTCTTCTATGAATTCCCACTTTATTTGTAGGTATTATCAGTTGGTATAGGAACTTTGGGGACAAAATTAACTGTTAACAAAGAAAGAAATATCAGTAATAATCTTAGCTGTGATACAGAATGGGCTAATCTAAGCAGTAAATTACTAAATGATCAGGTAGCATAGGTTTCTCTCTGAAATATAGCCTGACTAAAAGAGTTCAAATTGTTTTAATAAACTTCGTCTGAACACCAGAATATTCATAAATTGAAGATAAGAGGCACTAAGGTGAAACACAGTTAATTACAATGACCACAGAATCTTAACAGCCATGTTACTGCTTGGAGTGCTATATTCCCACAGCATAATAAACAGGATATTAAAAGTGTCAGACAACAGGAAGACCAGGAGTATATGAACTGGATCCCACAAAGTTCTGCTAACACAGATGGCATTTAGAGAAATACACCCTTTTTGTTTGTTTGCGAGGCAAAACTCAACGACTGTATATCGGAACCTGTGTACAGAAAGGAGAAGCTCTGAGTAGTTGAATTATTACACCACAGAAACTGAGCAACCAGTAGAGTCCCACATGATACAGCTGTAGTGGAGGGATAGGAGTCCTTTTGGATCAAGTTAGAGCAGATCCCCTACCCTCGGACAGACACCAAAGGTTTTTGGAGGGCATTGAGGCACGGCACCAGGAAAGCTTGGCAGCAATCAATATACAGTGACAGAAGTCCTTGCCCAAAGGACCCAAATGTAGTGTTAGAAAAATAAAGTTTGTACCATGAGGATTCAGAGGAAAGTAAATTGTACAATTTTCAAGCATTATTGCATAATCCCTTGAAAAGTTAAGGATAAGAAAACCTATTACCTGGCAATTACATTTTGGGTGTATGCCTAGAGAAACCTATTCACATGGGAACACAAAGACTCTAAGAGTGTTTGATATTTCTTTTAAAAATTGAAGTGCTCAAGATTTCCATCAACAGTAGGATGAATATAGTAATTGTAGTATGGCCATACAATGGAACGCTTTTCAGCAGTGGAAACAAGGTAAGTAGAAGAGTATTATCTAAGGTTGGGAACCCCAGAAAAGACTTGAGTCACCATGGCACACAGGAAGTTTAGTAGGGATTGCTCTTGGGGAAAAAACATCTGTGAGGGAATAAAAGAAGCAGGACTGTGCAGATGAGGATGTTCTACTGCAGTGATTTTCAACTGGTGTGCTGCCAGAATTTTTAAATCGTGTAAAACCTGACTGTTTAGTCAAGGGCACTAACCTCTTTTCCCTTAGATTGTCAAAAAATAAAAATAAAAACAGCCAACACAATAGCTATCCAATGTGAATGATCGGCAAAATTTAATATATTTTTTGGTGTGCCGCAGAATTGTAGTAATTCGTTTATGTGTGCCATGAGATGAGAAAGGTTGAAAATCACTGTCCTACTGGAATGCAGTCACAACCGGGACCTCATTAATCCCATGTGGATGGAGTTCGGGAATGGGGACTGCTTTTCCAAATCATCCAAATTCCAGGCATGAGGGCAGACCTTTGTATCTTAATCAACCAGTCACTAGATAGTTACTCCTTGGGAGTTGCCCCCTGGGGCAAGGAAATCCCTTTGCTGAGGGCAATTCCTAGGGAGGGTCTCAGCTGAGAACAATAAGCAACTCACACACCAAAAAACAAGGGAATGCATGTATCTATTCTGAGTGTTCTGTAAGAAAACCAGAGAGCATCCCAGAGCATCCAAAATAGAAATGTATCCACATGATTTTATTTCCTAACATCGTGTTGATATAAAAAGCAAGCTGCATAAGAATACTGAAAAATACAATATAATAACTGTATAACATTGAAAAACATGCAAAAACAATGAGCTATATTGTCAGACATCCATACATAAGAAAAAAAGTGAAAATATGAATGGTAAAGAAAACATCAAACGCAATTTAATAGTTACTTCTGAGCAGAAAGGGAGGTGGATGCAGATGCTCACTATCTAGGTGTCTAGGTGCTACATTTAGTAACTCACCCTATTCTGTACAAGGGTCTATATTTTTGACATCTTTTATCGAAGAATCTTAAAAGTTTAATCTGAAAAAATGAAGTTAGGACTTTCCATATATCCATTTATCTATCCATTCGTATATGCACTTTAAAAAAAAAAAAACCAAAAAAAAACCAGAGATCAAACTTTGAGATGAACCTCTTTCTAAATAATAAGAGAGAAACAAGAGACGTACAAGGTGTGGCCATTGCTCTCAAATGCCTATAGTCTGATTGAAAATACAATTCACACAGAGAAATTAAGACAATAATATAAAATTGATACAGAGGAACCTGTGCTTAAAGTGAAAATGCAGCTTTTGGCAGTAGTGCCCAATATAGGTGCCTCTCAAGGACCTGGCTAAGATAAGAGAAAGCGTGGATGTGAAGCAAGAACACAGGAAAAATAAAACCTTCAATAAGTTTCTCACTTTTCTTTCCAGGATGCAGAGGAATCCATTAACTTGACAAGTGCTCCCATTTGAGCTTCTGTTATTTTATTTCTTACAATAGCCTGAAATCCTGCACCAAGATTGATTTCCATTCATGGCGTGTGCTTTGTCTAAGCATCACAACTCTCTTCTTGGAGGTTTATCAGTGAAAAAAATTGTATTACCAGTCATTATAATACTTGGTCTTAGGTAATATTTGCAACTATTTTTTCTACCCAAAGTACTTTCTTCCTATAAGAATATAAGGGGTCATATTGTAACCGGACAGTCAATGGGTCCGGACTGCCTGTCACTATTTGAGCGAATTAAGCAGAGACGGGGTTGAATCATTTATGAGCGTTTATTCCAATACTAACCGGCAGTATGGGAGAGCAGCAGGTCATGCACAAAAATATGCTCTGCACCCCATCAAAACCCAGCTGCTTATATTGAGTAGAAGGACAAAGGTTACATGGGGAAACAGGCAAAAGGGTATGCCAAATGGGTAGTTAGCAGATATGTGGACTGGAAATTTTGCAAAGGTCTGCAAGTATGCAAATGCTGGGGGTCTTCAAAGGACTGGCGCCTCTGTTTTCTGCAACTAAATTGTTAATCTTTCCATGTTAATAGGCAGCTCCCTTATTGGGAGGACGGGCTGCATTCCCAGGTGAGCTTCAGGCAACTCCCAGCCAGGTTAGAATGTGACTTCTTTAATCAGAACAAAGCAATCACAGATACAGAGCATGATTAATATTTCTTATAATTATAACCGGTCCCCAATATTCCAGTTCTGCCCCTATCAATATCAGAACATATTTGTGAAGTAATTTACTCTACGAGGGTTCTTTGTTCTTGAGAACCATCCTTGAAGGATTATGTAGTCAAGATTTACTTCCCACTTTGGGGAAGGCCAGAAGTTCTCTAAGGAACTATCAGTATTGATATCCCTTAGCTTCAGCTTTCAGAAGTGAGGGCTATGTTATAACATCACTGACTGCCTTTGAGCATTGTCCTCCATGAGTCTAAGTCCTGTGATCCATTGTAGTTGCTATTGTTTTATTGTTTAGGTAATATGGGCATTGTATAATCTTGGAAGTAACAATCTCCAAAAATGACTTCATTTATGTGAAGGTGAGGGGAGGGTTAAGTTTTCTTCCCCCACTTCCCCAAACAATTTAGTGTTAGAATCAAAGGAAACGTCCCTGTTCTAGTATTTTAACATTCTAATAATTCTCTGAAAAATGTTCAGACATGTTGAGCGGTCATTGCACATGTCTGAGATTATTTCATTAAACTTCCCATAATTGTGATAGCTTCAAAACCAGCTAACCACTCGGCCTTTATTTTTACTGCATGAGAGGCTATTTCATTTGAGTTATAATTCAAATATGTGTTTATATTCTAACTTTTATTTTATTTTATAACATCCTAATAAAGTGGGAAGGTTCAGATGAAGAAACTCAGCCCAGAGAGATGTTGGTTTGGTCACATGGGGGCCATTCCAAAACTGAATTTAGAGTCAGACAGTTCTCCAAAGAAGACATGCGAATGGCAAGCAGGTACCTGTCAGTTAAGTGCAATGAGATTTCCATTCGCATTTGTTACGAAGTCTAGTAGATCATTTCATCTGGGGGCTCTTATTAATTGTTGTCAGCCAATGAGAAAAGGTCCCCTGAACAAATGATTCTGGGATAACCTCAGTAAAATAATGTGAAGAATTCTTCTGCACTGCAGGAATTTTCAGAGCCAAGTATTAAAGGTATTCTCGAAGCATAGATACAGATGATATTGAATACACTTTTCCCCCAGATTTGTTTGATCACAGAATTCTGACAGGTGTTCCTGTATCTTGCTGAACACATGTTGGAAAATACTTGTCTAAGCCAACCCTATTAATATGTAAAATGAAAAATTAAAGCATAGAGAAATGGAGTGATTTATCCAAGGCCTCTTAGCTGATGAATGAATGATGCCAGAAAGAAGAAAAAGAGAAAAGGGACCGCTTATTGAACAGCAGACACCAAATTTATCTGAAAAACATGTAGCCATTTTTTACAGCCCGTATAGTGCTGATGAGAAAATGTATCCATCCATAAAATCAAAATGAGAGTAATGTGCAATACATGTGACATTTGTGACATTTCTTTCATATATTTAAAAGTGTCCATCATCGTTAAGTGGCAGGTGGGAAACCCCAAAACAGATTATACAAACATGATACTATTCATTTGTTAAATGTCTATTAGACATATGGAATGTATAGCAGCAGTTTATCATTGCTAACATGATCATTGTCTTACATGTACATTTTTAAATAATATGCATGTTGCTGTTAAATCCCAGGCTCACAGGTTTTCAAAGAAGAATGGGACATTAGGAGTCTCTTACTCTACACTTCAGTCATTTTTCAGAAATGGACAGTGAGACCTCTTATGTAAACAGCAAGCTCAGACAACTAGTTTGTGACAGTGCTGGGCTGAGACCTTGGCTCTTCATATTTCCACCGAAAAAGTGTTCCCAGTTGTTTGTGAGCATTTATAACAACGCCACCTCACTGCACTGGAGATTGATCAGAGGATGCTACCCTTCATTCTGACTTGAACTTCCACAGGTTTTTCATGAAAGAGAACTATTCTAAAATGAGATGGCTTGTCATTGACTGGCAGCCAGTGTCCCTGTTCAGTTAACCAGAAAATAGAGCTGTGGCTTTCCCCTCTGGTTAGGGTGACATGAGAGTTGAAGTGCACCTGCTTACCACATGCAGGGGACGTCCGTCGGGCACAATCCCTGTGTAAGCACTATTTCCAGATAGATATAGCTTATCCCCTTCCTAAGGGAATAATAGCCCTTCATTCTTATCTATAAATGTCATCATCTGTGCTGCAAAGCATAATAAAAGCAGTAATCAGAAGAAATAGGAAAACGATCTAGCTCAGAACAAGAGAACGGCAGATGGCAGGTTTAGCTTCTCTTTATAATATGTAGTGGAGAGAAACATTGATGTGTATTTTGTTGTTCTGATTTTTGACTGTAGGGAAAAAGAAGGTCTAAGAGCATTGCTCCTCAGCCACTTGAACATTTGTTTTGAGGGGGCGCTGATATTGTAGGAAGAAGAACCACACTAACTCCATTCGCTTCACAATAACGGACTGCAGCTGCTTTGTCACTGTGCAGTTTCAACCTTTAAGCAAAACCAGAGGATACATTGCAGCTCACATTGGATTTACTTTACAGAAGGTTAATTCGGTCTCTTAATATTTAGGAAGTTAGGTAATATTTATATGTGTATATACTTTAGACATGGCACATACATTAGACATGTAATGAAATACTGATACCTAAATGCACACATGTCTAAGTGCAGAGTTCATGGACATTTCACAAGCATACAGTCAGCACTCAGATCAAGAACAGACCATCGCTAGCACCCGCATTCTTTCCCTTGTGTTCTCATATGGTAACTGGGCCCTACTGGATAAATACTACCCTCACTTCTGATGACATGCATTAACTTTGACTGCTTTTGACTTCACGAGTGCAATCATACAGTATGTCCTCATTTGTGTCTGATTTCTTTTGTTCAATAGTTTGTCAGTGTTACTGTTGATTGCTCATTGTTAATACTTCCAAGTACATTTTATTACTTATGCATTTGAATGTTGATTGGCATTTGGGCAGTTGCCAGTTTTTCACTATTCCGAGTAATGTTGCTACAAACATTCTAGTAGAATGTCTCATGATTTATACATATATGCATTTATTTGGTCATCTGGACTATATATATATATATATATATATATATATATATATACACACACACACACACACACACATATATATTAAATTTTTGTAAATACTGCCAAAAGATTTTCTGAAGTGGTTGTACTAATTTATACTCCCACCAGAACTATATGAGGGTTCTGGTAGCTCTACAGCTCCTACAACATTTGATACTTTTAGCTTTATCATTTTCCCTATTTTGTAGGCTTTATAATAGTATCACATTATATTTACTTTTATTGTGTTATAATTGACATGTAACATTATATTAGTTCTAGGTGTATTGATTCAATACTCATATATATTGCAAAATGATCACTACAATAAATCTAGTTCAATATATTTAACTAGAGGCCCAGTGCATGAAATTTGTGCATGGGCAGGGTCCTGGCTGGCAATCAGGGCCAATCGGGGCCTTATGGCTGCCAGCTGGGGCCTCCCTTCATTCTGCACCACCCCCTGGTGGTCAGCACACGTGATAGGGAGGGATCAAACTCCCAGACTCCCAGTCGAACTCCCAAGGGGACACTTTACATATTAGCCTTTTATGTATATAGATTTGCATTTCTTATTAATTACTAAAGTTAAGCAGCTTTCCATAAGTTTTATTGACTATTAAAATGTCCCCTTTGTGACATGCTTGTTAATTATTTTTCGTGTGTGTACTATACCAGTGTATATACGCACATTATATATACATTAAAAGTACAACTCTTTTCTTACATATAAATTATAAATATATTCTCTCTTATTATTTTTTAATTTTTATTATGTTTTTCTTTCCTTTTTTTGTTTTTTGTTTCTTTTTTCTCTCTTTTCTGGCCCTGCTTGGTAGAGCTCCATGTCATCACATCAATGGTGGGGTATTCTCTCTCTCCTTGGATTATACTTTCACTCCCTTAATAATGCCTTTTGATAAAATTTCTTAAATCCTGATTTATTATTTTTTCTATTTTGAATAGCAAATTATGTGTCTTAAAATTTTAATTATTTTATGACTATGTATAAGGTTTGCTATAGATTCTTTGTTTAAATATATCTTATCAGAAAGAGAAGTTTATACTTTTATTTTGCTAAAGTTGTATCATTAATAAGTTTTACATTTTGCCAAACTTTGATCCTATTTTGCAAAATTTGTCATTGTGAAATAGGGCTTAGCATTACATATTGCTATATACATACACATACATGCATATAAGTACAAATTAGGTCAAGTTTTACATGTTCTATATTTTTACTGATTATATCAGTTAAACCTGTTAGAGAAATAGCCACAGTAGTTTAGACATAAAGGAATAAGGTGGGAGAAGCAAAGGAACATAAAATCTGAAAGAGAATTTCACAGCATCAGAGTCACTAGTGAAGTACTGGTGTAGGTGGACAAGTTGAAACTTACAGGACAAAATGTAAAAGTCAAGCATCTACACCAGTGGTTCTCAACCTGTGGGTCGCGACCCCTTTGGCGGTCGAATGACCCTTTCACAGGGGTCTCCTAAGACCATCCTGCATATCAGATATTTACATTATGATTCATAACAGTAGCAACATTACAGTTATGAAGTAGCAACGAAAATAATTTTATGGCTGGGTCACAACATGAGGAACTGTATTTAAAGGGCCAGAAGGTTGAGAACCACTGATCTATACCCACTGATATGGGACCATGTAGAGGAAGTTCATGAAGAGGTCTATGGGAAACTGTGCATCTATGACAAACAACTAGCACATCTATAGGTCCACTGTCAAGCATTTGGTGGAACACTTTTTATAAGACCTGGCAAGGGAGAATCAGATAATGCACGCTTTAACGCAAGAATAATTAGTAAGATAGAGGCAAAATGATAAATAGCTGATACAACATGAAGACATCAAATTCAAGTTTATCCAGTAACAGTCGTAAAATACATTAAGCAAAAATTGACTGAACTGAAAGGCAGAATGGGAAAAATCCATAATCATAGTGGGCATCTTAAACCTCTCCAAACAGCTGACAGAACAAGCCAACAGGGGGGGAAATCAGTATTGGATTATGCTATAACAACTTGTCCAAACCTGGAAACTATGTTTCCCAGATCCCCATTTTCTGCATCACTGTGGGTTACAGATAACAAATAAAGAAACTTGCCTGAAGGCAGGAGCAACGCATCAAATATTTCTCCTAGGAGTTTCCACCATTAGACCTGGTGATGGACAGATGGGGAAATGCCCCCTGCATATTCCAGCTTGCTCTAATTCCCCTCTCCTCTGGTTCCCCCTCATCTTTAGACTGATTACCCCGCTTAGCAATAGCATCACTAGGCCCATCACCAGATGCTTGATTGTGAATTGACAAAGTTGCCAATGATCAGACATGAAGATGGATAAATGGAGAGGTTCCAGAGTGTCCTAGAGGCTGCATCTACCAAAGCATGTACCTAATACAAAGATCTTCCTTCCTCTAGCTCCATGCAAAACTGACAGGTCTCCACATCACCTAGTAAATGAGAGTATTCCTGAGTTCAGTATATGCATGAAACCTGAGTTGGCCTAACATGTTACGTGTTCCTTTTTTTTAATAGAAAGAGGTGCCATGTGCAATAACTTGTCCCTTACTGTGGATGGTTTTCTTGGCATGCCCCAAACCACTTGATCCCTAAAAAACTCTCCAACATGGCAGTGCCCTAAATAGTTGCAGGGTTCATCTCCTACCACCTGGAGTACATGTATCTTACTAGGGCATGTAGAACACACGAACACATCAACAGATCTAAAGTTATTAAATACAGTTGATTGCCATGATGATCTTTGAAAGGTCCAAATGATCCAGGTCTCCTCAGACTACAGTCCTGTACTGATTAAGGATGACAGAGTATTTTCTGAGAAATGTGTGGTTAGATTTCATCATTGTGCAAACACCAAAGTTCTCCCAGGCTTTCATAGGAGTTATATAGTTATGCAGGTGAACTAATATGTGTATATACTGCATCCTGTAGGTCCTTGAAGGTGGCATTTATCTCTGCCTTTCCAACTGAGTTCCTTTTGATTTAATATAGCCAAATGAGTATTTTCACAGCCTTCTACCTTTCCTATAACAATAGCTCTTCAACATGTCAAAGAACCAATGTGAGGCTTCTGCCAATTGTTAATTATGGCTATTACAATTATGCATTGGGAAACAGAAAATGACTACCGTGTTGCAGTCTAAGCCAAGAATCCATTAATTACTTGACCTTCATATGCTCTTACTTCATCAGAGGTCCTTAACAGTGTTTTGGTTTCCCTAATAGCTGAGCTTGTCTTCTAAACTCTGCTGTAATACAGTATCTTTTGAATAATTTCAGTTTTCCCAGCTTTGCAAGTAGACATTTGTGAACCAGTAAAATGACTACCTGTGACATAGCCCTCAGTGTGGACTTTATAACTGGAACACCATATGCTTTACTTTTCAGAGGGAGTTTGTATTAGTCAGAGTCCTACAGAGAAACAAAACTATTAGGATGTCCAAAATTTGCAGGAGATCTAGACTGGGGGACCCAGGGAGGAGATAATGCTGTAGTTCAAGTTCAAAGGTGCTCTGACGGCAGGATCCCCTCTTACTCAGGGAAGTCAGTCTTTTGTTGTATTCATCTGGAGTTCACGTGTCTTACTATTCAGACCTTACAGTGATTATATGAAACCCACATACAATATGGAGGGTAATCTGTTTTACTCAAGGTTCAATGTAAATTCCAATATAATCCTAAAAATCCATCACAGAAATATCCAGAATCATGTTTGGCCATATATCCGGGCACTGTGCCCAGCGAAGTTGGCATATAAAAGTAACCATCACAGAGCCTTAGGGCATTTGCTTCCCCTTGTTTCTGTAGGCCAGCTCTTGTGTCTAACAGCTTTTGAAAGATCTGGTGTCCCACTTTCTATTATGTAAAGATAGTTGGGTGATACCAGGAAAGTCCCTTTTCAGAAAGAATCATTACAGCTGCAATCACTATGCCATTGCAGGTTTTGTTGTTTTCTCAAGTTGGTTTTGCTTCTCTTTAGAATGATGTGTTTGTTCTCTGAGAACTGGCTCTGATTTAGAAACTAGGCAAGGCATCATGACTTTTGTTGGTGTGGCTGACATAAAGCTTCTTAAAAACCCATTCTATATTTCATATGAAATAAAGTCCTTGTCAGCTACCCATTTAGCTTGAACCCAAGAATACATCATCTTTAAGTCATCTCCACAAGTCCTTGCAGATCGGGGTTTGCTGAGTGTCCTTTACCATAATTATATCCACCTTACTTTTGATGTTTATGTGCTTCATCTGGCTTCTGCCATTCCAGAAAACTGCAAACTTCATCCATACCAGGGAGCCCAGTTTCCACACTGAATCTCCTACTGTCATCTCTGACCTTCAAAATATATCTATGGCTGAGCTGCTCACCAAAGTTAATGCCTTCTTCACCAGCATATTTCTTACCATATTATTAGGGGGAATAACTTTTGGGCCCTTTCAAAATGTATAGCCTGATAATGATTTTTCAGACTCATATATCCACTCTCATATTCTAAATCTCTCGGCCTTTTAATCTCTATCAGGACACTCTATGAAAGCAATTTTGGCATCTCACATTTGCTTAATGTGAGCTATTACTTTTTTCCAACCTTCTAAGAGCCATTCCGGAAGCATATTAGAACCAGTGTAAGGGACGCTGACCTGGGTGTCAAGTCTTGAGGTTCAGAAGAGTGCCCCTAAATAGACAATATTCACTCTCAGATGTAATCTCTCAGTCCCTGCCTGGATACATAAGCCAGGACTTCCATAGTGTATAATCCCTCAATATGATCCCGGTCTCCCCTTAGCTGGTCGAGTACTTCCCCAGGTAAACCATGCTGACACTTGACTCAGTTATTATTCTGCTATCCAAACGGGAGGACCCTACAAGCATCTGCTTTACTTGGGGTCTCTGCGGGATCTTCAGCCTGAGTCTCTAACAAGGGGAAGCAGACTGCTGCTCTAGGTGCAGAGGCTCAGGGAAATCTAGAGGCTCAAAGCTCATAAGTAAATCTAAACAAAAATTCCCACCTCAATTCTAAGAATTACACTTACTCCCTGTCCATACCCTGATTTTAGCATTAGAGAACTTACCTACCAAAGTCTACAAATTCAATATTCTCTGAGGTTCAGCTACTTCTACGATTAAGACCTGTCCTTGGTGGCCACTAAGGTTTGCTCTCTGGCTGCTGGTGAAGGGCACTTTGAATGCTGTCATGTAAATAACCAGGATTTTATATATTACTTTAAATTGTTCCTTGGTCCCATTTGCCATTTTTTCCTCTTTAGTGCTTCTGTGGTACTCCGCAGCAATGACCCAGTTCTACTGTTCCTTTCCCCCATACTTCTCAAACCTGAAAGATATTGCATGACCCCTTCCATCAGTATCCCCCCACAACTCAGCAGGGATAAAAGCCTTTGCAATTGTAATACTACCACATGTCAATGGCTATCAACACTCTGTTTTCCACAGTAATGGGTTCCTCATTGCCAACGAGTGCTCCAACTCCAGAGTCCCCTTCTTTGAAATGCCAGCTATCTTAGGTCAGAATTTCTAAGAGGAGGCTCTAAAGTTAGAGTACATATTTAAGTGGTTTATTAAGCAAATGTTCCCAAGTGAAACCAGTGAGAGAGTGGGGAAAGTCCATTCATGAAAGAGAAGAAGCCAGAGTAAGACTCAATTTCAGCTGAGTTTTCTGTCTGGTCTTATGAAAAGCTCTAGAATCTAACCAACTCAGAATTTGTCCTACATTGATAAAAAAGATGAGCATTTATATTCCATTTCTGATAGTGAGCTTCTGTGGAACAGGACAAATGGTATAACTACCCAAATTTCTAGATCTCCATAAAAACAAAGTGCCTCTAGTAGCCCCAGGGCATGTTCTGAAGAAAGTTGCAGATAGAAAGAAGCCTTTACAAGAAACCTCACAGAAGCTGGAATGCAATTGCAGAGGAGTGGTAAAGGGGATCAAAGTGAATGTGGGAAGAGCACCAACAGCATCTGCTATACTTTTTGTAGTTTGTGTTTTTTTTTCTGGCACCCAGAGAGCACTATGGCACCATAGGGTTAGCTTAATACTGATGCCTGGAAGTTAGCATGATATTAAACATTTTTTTCATCTATAATATCCAAGTAGGATAGGCAGAAGAGATATTATTTATCTGATATTATTGATGAAGAAACATAGTTATAAGATCATCAAATTAGTTACTAGAAAGTGCCACAGACAGTTGACTCCTTGCCCAAATCTCTGGTTCTCCGAGAAATGCACCTTAATATATACTTGAGCAACCCCCGATCTTGTTACTCACCTGTCCAAAGCAGCTTTCTTATCTATGAGTCTTATTACCTGCCATAAGTCAATTTGAAACAAAACTGATCATCTGTTGTGCACCAAACAGTGAATATTAGTGTGATTGACACTAGGCTAGAAGACATAGAGGACCCCAGAAGAGGACAAGAACACATTTTTTTTTTTCTATAAAAGGCTTATGATCTGTTATGGATTGAATTGTGTCACTAAAAATGCTATTTTGAAGACCTATCTCCCAGTACCTGTGAATGTGACCTTATTTGGAAATAGCATCTTTGAAGATTTAACCAAAGTAAGATGAGATCATTAGGGTGGGTATTAGTCCAATATGACTGGTGTCCTTATAAGAAGAGAGTTCCCTGTGAAAACACATAGGGAGAATGCAGCGTGATGAAAGAGGCAGAGATTAAAGTGACTCAGCTGTAAGCCGTGGAACAGCAGGGTTATCTTGTAGTAGAAGCTAGGAAGAGGCGAGGAAGGATGCGCCATCCTTGGCATTCCCTCCAGTTTTCATAGGGATGGTGGCCCTGCCATCACCTTAATTTCAGACGCCTAGCCTCCAATATTTTGAGATGATACATGTTTGTTGTTTTAAGCTTCCCAGTTGGTGGCTCTTTGTTATGGCATCTTCTACGTGGAGAGACAAGAATAAGACTCAGGCTCAAACTCAACATAAGGCTAGTAAGCGTGAAAAGGAAACATTAAAAGATTTACTTTAGAATCTGAGTCCATGAGGTCTAAGTTTTAACTTTGTCTAAATCATTTTTCTTCCCTGAATCTTAAGTTCCTCATCTAAGCTGTTTTGTTCCTTCCTCAGACCAAACACTAAGTCAAGAAAAGGCACAGTTAGCCAATGAAAAGTGAACAGTGCTTTGGCCTAATTTCCGTTTTAACTTGACGGGAGAGATTTACATTATTACTTTCTAATGCTGGTGTAAAAGCAAGTTTCTCTATCTTATTCCTTTAAACATATTTCCAAAGCAATCCAAAGATACAAATGCTCCCGGGAGTTGGGCTGCATTTAACTTTCCTTCAGAAATCTCCAGGGACTTACAGGCATTTTCTCTGTTAAGGTTCCTTGCTTAACTAATAAGCATTCATACACCTGTGCCATACTGAAAACAGAGATAAAACGAGAATGGAAAGTTGTTATGAAGCTTGGACGATTGCAACTCATCAGGAAAAAGCTAACTCACAATAAGGAGATTAAAACTGGTGCAGAATTGTTGGAAATAACTATGTCACTTGAATACTGCCCCAAGTTACTATACATACAAGGTGCTCAGAACACAAGCCCTCCCAGAGAGTGGAAAATTCTAAATATAGTCCCAGTTGTCTCCCCTTAGGGTCTAGATTTTGCTCCAGAACCAGTTTGAGAGGCTTATTTCAAATAAAAGCTTTTTATTCAACATGTAATGAATTGAGATTCCAGCAGGTAAAGCTCATTGAGGGAAGTCGCTTCCTGCAATAAAAGCTGGTACAATTGTTTTTATAACTTTATAACATGTTAGAGTACTAGTGAAAAAAAATCTTTTAAAATGCATTTAACTCTTTCCATATTGCTAAAATCGTGATATCAGGCATTTTTTTTGAAACCAGTTGCACGAATGGGTTTGAAAAGAGTAATCCCTCTTATGCCACAAACTACAGTCTCCTCTTGTTAAATCCTACATGGTCTGGGTATAGTAAGGGAGAAAATGGTGCCATTCTTGAAAGCTACTCTATGATGGGAAGCCTAAATATATCAATTGTGTTTCTGCATTTCATATAGAATTTGTGCTAGCATTCCAAATTACAAATGGAATTCAAATAATTCCTGGCTTGCCTATGAAATTGTTTTTGTTAATAGGACAAATATAGAGAATCATATTCATTAAAACATTGGGGAAATAAGTGGGAACATTATGCCTAAGTAACATGTCAACTGGATTTTTCTGATGAGAGAATTTTAAATGTCTGAAGCAAGCAAGTAAATAAATGAATACACAAATAAATACTCCAAAAAGTAAATAAATATTGATAGAAAAATTAGTTGAAACTTATTATTAAATATTTTGCTTCAGATAAACAAAAGCATCTTCAGCTTTTACTGTATGTTTTGTTCTCCTTATAAGATCTGTTTGTTGGTCTACATGGGGGAAGGTGGGTGTTTTTCTTCTCTAAATTATTGCTATGACATCTATACTAATAAAAGGGTAATATGCTAATTAGACTGGGTCAACTGGACATCTTCCAGTTGTCCTGCCTTTCTTTCAGACAAAGCCAAAGTGGCGGGGGCTGAGGCAGAGGTGGTTAGGGATGATCAAGCTGGCAGGGGAGGGCAGTTAGGGGCAATCAGGCCAGCAGGGGTGGGCAGTTAGGGGCAAGATTAGGCCAGCATGGGGGAGCAAGCAGTTGGGGGCGATCAGGCCAGCAGGGGAGGGCTGTTAGGCGGTGATCAGGCAGGCAGGCAGAGGCAGTTAGGAGCAATCAGGCAGGCAGTCAAATGAGTAGTTAGCAGCTCGCGGTCCCGGATTGTGAGAGGGATGTCTGGCAGTCGGACATCCCCCGAGGGGCCCCAGATTGGAGAGGGTGCGGGCCAGGCTCTGGGACACCCCTCCCATGCACGAATTTCATGCACCGAGCCTCTAGTTTAATTATAAGGTTTGTCTGTAGTAAGCAAGATACAGTTGATTTTTGTTTTTGAAAAGTCTAATAATCTTAAACTTATACTTGAAATAATTCACCCAGTTATAATTAATGTTACTGATGATATGTAGGTTTGTATCTGCAATCTGAATTTTCTATTTAGCTTATGTTTTCTGACTTTATTTTTTATTTTTATTTGAATTAATATATTTTGAATTGTTCTGTCATTTATTAACATGTTAAATTTTTATAAATTTTATTGGACATATTAGCAATAACAGAATGCATCCTTTGATTGCAACCTTGTGAAAATTATTACTTTTACTACTTTTTTTCCTATTAGAACTTGACATTTCTTAAACAGCAAGTACCTCATCCTCATTTTTTAATTATTTTCACTAGATACCTGCTTCTAAGTTAGAAATTGTTTTCTTTCATTACTTTATTTTCTCAACCTGATCATACGTATTGAAAAATTAGCTGTTTTATTGTTTTCCTTTGAAGATAATGTATTTTATTCATCTTGGGTTATTTTTAGTATTATTTCTTTCTCCTTGATTTTCAGCATTGTTTGCATGATACGCCAAATGTGGTGTGATGTGTGTGTGTGTGTATGTGTGTGTGTGCGCGCGCGCGCACGTATGCCCTATTTAGCATTTGCTGAATTTCTTGAATTTGTAGGTTCTTTAAAACATTCTATCTTCAAATATTGTGTTTCATCCTGTTTTATCCATCTTTGACTGTACTTATTCTTAAAATTTTTTGTTATGCCCAAATATCTGTTACATTCTGGTCTCTCTTTATCTTCTATATTTTATTATTTTCTATACAATTCTGTTGGAATTTGTTGGACTTTGAATCTGAGTCCTTTGTCCAATTGACTGATAAGTCTCTTGACTGAATAATTGTCCCCTCTTTTTTTCCACTTCAATTAAAGCATAACTCATATATAATAAAATTCAACAATTTAAAGGGTATAATTTAATGGGTTTTGATACACATTTTTATAACAACCACTTTGTTCACTACATACAAATTTTCCATCACCCCAAATACTTCCTGTGCACCTTTTAGTAATTCCCTTCCCCAATTCCAGTCTCTGACTGCCATCAATATGATTTCATTCATTATAGTTTTGCCTTTCCCGGAACATTATATTAATACAATCATATATTTGTATTTTGTTTCTGGCTTCTTTCATTTAGTGTATTGTTTTTAAATCTTATCAATGATGTTGCTGAAAATTCAATCATTTCTTTTTGTTTTGTTAATGGGTGGCCAGCCCTGTATGGCTATATAACAATTGGTTTATTCATCCACGTGTGGATGGTTATTTATGTTGCTTTCAAAATTTCTTATTATGAATAAAGCTGTTATAAACATTGATGCATGAGTCTTTGCATGGACATATTTTCATCCTGCTTAAGACAATAACAAGGTAGAGTGTGTGGTTCATTTGTAAGTATATATGTAGCTTTTTTTTCCAGCTTTATGGAGGTAGAATTGACAAATAAAATTCTAATATATGTTAAGTGTACAATGTGATCATGGAATAATCTGCCCATCAAGTCAATTAACACATCCATGACAATACATTCTCTCTCTCTCTCCCTCCCTCTCTCTCTCTCTTCCTTCCTCTCTCTTAATTTTGGTGAGAACACTTAAGTTCTACTCTTATAGCAAATTTCAGTTATACAATACAGTATTATGGATTATATCACCATGTTATACATTAGATTCTCAGATCTTTTTCATTTTAAAACTGAAAGTTTACAGCCTTTACCATCCCATTCCCATTTACTCCATCCCCAGTCCCTAGCAACCACCATTCTACTCTGTTGCTAAAAGTTTAACATTTTTTTTAAAGTTTCCACGTATAAGTTATACCATGCAGTAAATGTCTTTCTCTATCTGGCTTATTTCACTTAGCATAATGCCCTCCACATTCATCATGTTGTTGCAAATGTCAGGTTTTCCTTCTTTTTGAGGGCTGAATAACATTCTGTTGTGTGAATCCATTCTTAAATAACCACCAAATGTTTAGAACATAATTGTATGATTTGACATTCCCATTTTCAATGTATGCGAGTATCCATTGCCCCACGTTCTCATCAACAATTGGCATGGTGAGTCTTTTCAATGTAATAAATATGTAGAAAATCTTTTCTTATGCTTATTTGCCACCTACTTCTGATCCATATAATGTAAAGATCATTTTGAGGAATGGATGCTTGAAATAGAGAAACATGTTGCCAATGTTAAAAATCACATTTGGGCCAGAACCGGTTTGGCTCAGTGGATGGGGCGTCGGCCTGCGGACTGAGGGGTCCCGGGTGATTCCAGTCAAGGGCATGTACCTGGGTTGCGGGCACATCCCCAGTGGGAGATGTGCAGGAGGCAGCTGATCGATGTTTCTCTCTCATCGATGTTTCTAACTCTCTATCTCTCTCCCTTCCTCTCTGTGGAAAATCAATGAAATATATTAAAAAAAAAAAATCACATTTGGATGGTGGGCAAACAGTGTAATATACATATCTTGTATCATAGAAATGTACATGTGAAACCTATATGACCCTATTAACCAAAGTCACACCAATAAATTTAATAAAAAATAAAATGTTTTTCAAAAAGAAATTACATCATACATATACTTAGGGTGGGAGAGTTGAAAGAACCTAGGTTTCTTATGATATTACTAGAGGCCCAATGCACAAAATTCGTGCAAGAGCAGGCCTTCCTTCCCCCAGCTGCCAGCACCGGCTTCCCTCTGGCACCCAGGACCCAAGCTTCCCTCACAGCCCTGGCTTCATCAGGAAGGTCATCCGGAAGGACATCCAGTCTAATTAGCATATTACGCTTTTATTTTTATAGATTGTGACACCATAACATTCCTGTAATTGCCTGGTTTACTAAAAATGCCATTATACAGCAGACCATTCCTATTTTTTTTAAAACTTTAGTTGTATTGTTGTTACCTCCAGTCTACAATCTCCTAGGTTTTGTTTTTTAAGACACTATGTCTCTGTAAAATGTGTTAATTTGTGGGATAGTAAGGCATTCAACTCTTCTGGAGCAGGGATCTTTAATATTAAAAAGAACTTTTAAGTGTCCCTGGGAAGTCTAATTGATCATAAATGCAAGAATCTTTAAATTGATAATTTTCTTTCAGAAATATTCTGAGTCATATTATAGAAACACAGAATTGAAATTAGATGTTGAAACTCAAATTATCCTCAGAAAAGATATCTGAGCTTCTCCTATCCTTGAAACCTCTCCATAGCAATCTACAATGATAATTCATACACTGAAATTCATCCCAAACATTTTAAGATATGTCTATTAGTTCAGAATACTACCTAAAAGTAATTTCTATAAAATCTTTAAAGTAACTATGATTATAAAGTATGACTATGTTATCTCACTTAGCAAAACTCCCAGAAGCCATTCCGAAGATTCATTATTCTATTGTGTCTCTGACAATGAGTGCATTTTGTTTTCTAATGAGATGGCATTCTTGGGAGTTTATGTCTGGCTTCTTACAGCTTTTTTGGCCAGGAGTCATTATTTCCAACTCTGCCCAACTTGATAAGACTATCATAATTTAGGTATTTATGTCCCCTGCCCTTCTCTCTACATCTGAGAGTAAAGTTGAATAAACCACTGTGATTCAGTATCTGCTTCTCCAAATACAATCCAAATTTTTAGACCTTGGTTTGATGAAAAACTAGAGTGGCAAGGGGTAGACATGAATGTTCATTCTGAGACTCTAAAGTGAGAAGTACATTTTAATATGATGTCAGAGAGAGAAATAAAGCTAAAGACATTCTAGGAGACATTGCACACAGCCACATTATTTTTTAAAACAATGGCATAGGTGTTGGGTAGGTGACACTGGGGGTCTTACAAAATCCTGTTAGAAGTACTAAGTCCTATTTCAACCCAACATTTGCTAATTAAACTTAAAAATTAATGCAGCTTTTCAAATTACCACATATTTTATTTTATGTCCTCCAACAGTCTTCTTAAGGTTACACAAAGACAAGACAAGGGGAGAGGAAAGGTACCTATACACTATGTGATGATGAGCAGGCTCCTATTTCTACAAATCCCAGAAGAGTGTGTGTTTTATGCCATTTGGTTTAGCTACTATAATCTGCTTATCTTCCATATTAGGACATTATAGTTTAGAGGGCTAAAGTCATTTGCCTAAGGCCACACAGCTAGTAAATAGCAGAACTGGTTATTTAAAATAATCAAGTTTGATTCCAGAGTACAGGTAACTAACCACTCTGCTGGTGCATCACAATCTGCTATACATCTGGCTAGATGGAAGCTCATAAACTTCAGGAGAGAATGCATGACACATAGAAAGATATTTGGGGAAGGACTATCTAGATCAAAAAAGGGTCAAGGGTGAACTGAACAAGCCACTCAGTGCTTCTCTTTTGCTTCCAAATAACAAAAGAATATCAGCCAGGAAATAAATCACATATGTAGGTGACACCTGGTGCAGTAGACCTTTGTTCTAGGTCATCAGTCGCTGTCTTTCTCTTGCCTAGAACAAGAATTACTGTCCTTAGAGGAGCTGAAGAAAATGCATGAAAAAGGAAACTCCTGTCAAATGATGAAAAAAAAAAATGCAATTCCCAATTGAGAGACAGCAAACCTGACCAGAATTCCTTCAAATTGTTAAGGTCATCAAAAACAAGGAAAGTCCAAAAAACTGTCAGCCAAGAGAAGCCTAAAGAGAAATGACAATTAATGAAATGCAATGCAGTTTTCTGGATGGGATTCTAAAACTAGAAAAGAACATTAGGTTTAAAAAAAAAACACAAAACTAAGGAAATCTTAATAAGGTATGAACTTTAGATAGTGCTACTTCAATATTAGCTCATTAATTGTAACAAATGTAAGGTATTGTACTGTGTTAAAAATAATAGGAAAACTGGCTGTTGGGCTTATGAGAAATGCCTGTGCTATCTTCACAGTTTATCTTATTTTTTTAATTTTATTTGGTCATTCTAAAACTGTTTTAGAAAAGTTTATTTTAAAAGTGAAATTGAGCATCTTTGTTTATTTTCATCATTTTTCTTTGTTTAAAGGCTATTGAATAAAATACATTATGTGTGTCTATAATGACCTTGAATTAAGGTACCTCATTTAATTAACTTACTAAATTTAATCTCTTTTTTTAGAGTTGTATTTGGATTTCCTTGTTATAAAAAAAAAATCAAAAATTTGAGAATAGTGACAGTTTCACTTTCTCCATTTCAATCCATATCCTTTTTCATTTGTCTTGTGACATTGGTTGGACTTCCAGTATAGCCTGTAATTCCCTTTCCTGTAATGTCCTTGTTAGATTTTGGAATCAAACCTATGCTGACCTCAGAAAAATACAATTAGGAATTGACTGCTTTTCTTGTTCTTTGGAAATACCTGCTCAAAATTTAGGATATTGTTTTCTTAAACATATTTTTTTAAAATCACCAATAAACCCACATGGGATTTGTAATGTGTTTGGTGGAGAGGTGTTTTTTTTTAATAACACTCTCAACTTCTTTAACACTTCAGCATTCTGTTATTTTACTATTATATTTGGTCAGTTTTATTTTCTAAGTATTTCGTTTGCTTAAATTAATATATTAAAATTTTTTAATGTCTGTAAGATTTGGAGAGATGCTCCCTATAATTGGGCTAGAAGAATGAAAAGCAATAAAGAAATACCACACTGGACAATATATATGTGTGTAAAATTTTATTGACTATCTAAGGCAACAAAAATGATGAAATCTTTTTTTTTTTTTAAATATATTTTTATTGATTTTTTACAGAGAGGAAGGGAGAGAGATAGAGAGTTAGAAACATCGATGAGAGAGAAACATCGATCAGCTTCCTGCACACTCCCTACTGGGGATGTGCCCGCAACCCAGGTACATGCCCTTGACCGGAATCGAACCTGGGACCCTTCAGTCCGCAGGCCGACGCTCTATCCACTGAGCCAAACCGGTTTCGGCAAAAAAATGATGAAATCTTGAAGGGTTTATAACATAAGCCTGAGTAGTCCTATATCTACTAAAAAATGTTAACTGATATTATTTAAATGTTAGATAATTAAATATTTTCCACTCCATACTTTCTGGCTGAGCTGTTTTTACTGGTAAATTCTTTCTTATATTTAAGGAATAACTAATGCTAATGTTTTGAGAAAAGATAAAGAGAAAATACTTCTTAATCATTGTTTTGAGATGGTCATAACCTTGATATCAACACTCAACTGAATTTTCTCAATGAAATCAAATCATGGGATTATAATTTGCCTTAACACAGATGTAAAGTTACTAAATAAAATATTAAGAAAATGAATATGATATGATACAAATCAAATCCAAAGAAATAGGAACATATTAATATGTTATCCTATCAAATGGGATTTCTCTTAGCAATGTGATGTTTATTAAGCATTTGAAAATGGTTTAATATATTGTATATTAAAAGAATAAAGTAAAAGACATATATTATCATAATAGCAAAGGCAGTTGACAAATTTTAATGCCCATTTATGAAAACTGACTGCAAGATCAGAATAGAAAGGAGTTTTCCTTCAATAGTGTACTAGATGTCCAGGCCAGTGCAGTATGGCAACAGGGTAGATAGAGATAATAGGTAATTTGAGAAATAGGTGATAGATAGATCTGTAAATATGAGAAAATAAGAAAACCCTCTCAATCCTTTAATCATAAGATCCTATATTGAAAATTTTTTTAAAGTCTACCAACAAACTATGAAAATCACAAACAAATTTAGCAAAGTATTTGCATACATATTCAAACCACAAAATCAAATGCATTTCTACATACATACTTGTAATGAAAAATAATGGAATAAAAATAAAAAATACCTCTACCCTGAAAACTATAACATATTGGTGTGAGAAATTAAAGAACTAAATCATCTGAGAGGTAACTGATATTCATGAATCAAAAATCTAATAATGTTAGGGTATCAGTTTTCCTCAAACTCAACCATAGATTCAAAACATTTCTCTTTAAATTATAATACAGTAGCAATCTGTAAATGTGTGAAAACTGACATGCTGAATCTAAAATTTGTATGGAAATACAAAAGGCCTATAAGACCAAAGACAACCTGGAAGACAAAGAAAGTTACAGTCATTATGTTCCCAGATTTTAACACTTATTACAAAACGTAACATTTATTTCAGTGTTATATTGCCAGAAATATGGTCATTTAGACTGACAGACTACATGGAGTCCCAAAAGAGATCAACATACAATGGTCACTTAATATATGAGAAAAGGTTTGGTTAATAGTTCAGTGATGAAGAGGGTAGATTTTGCATTAAATATCCCAGAACCATTACATGTTCATAAGAGCCATATTCTTAACTTCTAATATACAATATTTAATTGGAGATAAATCATAGGCCTAAACAACCTTTAAGATAGGCTGAGAATTTTTAAACAAGCTCAAAATGTACTAAAAAAAATAGAAAGATGATAGATGATAGGTAGATAAAGAGATAGCTAGTAAATAGGCAGAAGAATGGATAGACTGAAAAATAATTAGAGACATCTAGATAGATAGATAGATAGATAGATAGATACATAGATAGATAGATGATAGATAGGTTTTAATAAAATCAAGAACATCTATTTATTAAAAGACAGCATTAAGAATGTGAAAACACAAACCATAGACTTAAAGAATATATTTGAATACAGATTATATCTTTCAACACCTCTACCCATAGTATATAAATAATTTTTGAACATCAGATATAAAAAAAACCAACCTAATTAAAATGTGGGAAAAATTTTGAACAGTCTCTTCACAAAAGTAGATACCTAAATGGCTAATGGGTATATCAAAAGTTGCTCAACATCACCACTCATCAAAGAAATGTAAATATTAGCATAATGTGATACCACTACAAACCTACCAGATTAATAAAATAAAAAGACTGCTCATACCAATGCTGGCAGAAATGGGAGCCACTGGAAACTTTAAACAGTGCTGGGAGTTTAGATTAGTTCAACCATTTGGAGAAGCTATTTTATAGAATTTATTAAAGCTAACCATACCATAGTCCAACATTTCCATTCCTTACTTTCATTTGTTTACTATGGTAAGAACATGTAAAAAGTGCATTGAACTTTGCACATAAGATAGTTTCCTGTGCATTTTCACTTAACTAGATGAATGAAAAAAGCAAGTAGGAATGTATGAATGAATGAAGAACTGAAGGATTAAGTGAATGAAGGAATAAGGCAGCCTGCACTATGTTTCCTTTTCTTGTATATGTTAAGCTGACAGCTACAGCTTATCAAATAAAACCAGGATTGGAGCTGCCAAGGATGTGCCGAGTATCATGATGTCCATTTTAGTGTGAAGGAGATGAACAAAATGCAAATGATCATGGAATTTACTCATACTACCATCTACTAATAGAACAGTGAAATGACCTTCTAAAAGTTGACCTAAGGCACCAGCTGAGACTGAGCCTTTGTTTGAAAGGTTGAGATGCTGCTCTTTAAAACTTGTTTAATACTTTGACACAACAGCCATCATGTGAATGGGGCCATTTCCCTAGTAGGTAAAAAATGTGGGTGGGAAACTGGAGAGTAAATAGGAATGAATCTATCCACTATCACTCTTGGTGACACACTTGGGAATTCTGTTCTCTACGGTATTGCAAGTTCAATTTAAGATGAGAATGCTTCTGTTAAGGGATAAAATAAAAGTTTTATTAAACCTGAGAATACAGATGCTGTTAGTCATTTGGTCTCTTATTGTTATTATATCAGCAGGCAAAAAAAAAAAAAGGAGTTGCTATTCCGATGGTAGTAATCTTCCCAATTATCATGAAGTCTGGTTGCTGCTACATAAAGGGAAGAAAGAGCTGACTGTAATTTAGGGTATTCACTGGGATATATTTTGGTACTTCTGTCCTCAGTAATAACCACGAATGGGCAATTACAGCCAGAGCTTAACAAGGGCATAATAAATAGATCAGACCCTGTAGAGATACGGGTCTGGTTTATGCCACGGGCTAATTAATCTAGAGGCGCTAAAGTGCAAGGCAAAATTGAAAGGGATTTTTAGAATGTTTAGTAGAGGAGAGAGATGTTGGATAGCAGTGGAAGTCTTGGCCACAATTGCTACTGTAAAAACTATATTCATTCTCTCTCTCTCTCTCTCTCTCTCTCTCTCTCTCTCTCTCTCTCTCTCTCTCTCTCTCTCAATAGGCCATTCATTGAAGCATTCATGATAGAATGAAGCCACTTTAATACACCACTGACTGATTCAGGGGCAGAAAATGGACTATAGCAGATGCTGTGCTGTCCAGCATCCATGCTGTCTGAACCACACTCCCTTCCAATTACTATCACAGGCATCTCTTTGAAGGTACAGCTGGCTCTTGAATGACACAGGTTTGAACTGCCTGGGTCCACTTATATGCAGATTTTAAAAAATAAATTATGTAAATGCATTTTTCATTTCTCTAGCTTATTGTAACAATACAGTATAGAACACATATGACATACAAACTATGTATTCATTGGCTGTTTATGTTATTGGTAAGACTTCCCGTCAAAAGCAGGCCCTTCAACAGTTCAGTTTGTGGAGAGTCAAAAGTTGTATGTTGAGCCCTAACCGGTTTGGTTCAGTGGATAGAGCATCGGCCTGTGGACTGAAGGGTCCCAGGTTCGATTGGTCAAGGGCATGTACCTTGGTTGCTGGTCCATCCCCAGTAGGGGGTGTGCAGGAGGCAGCTGATCGATGTTTCTCTCTCATTGATGTTTCTAACTCTCTATCCCTTTCCCTTCCTCTCTGTAAAAAATCAATAAAATATATTTTTTTAAA
Organism: Myotis myotis; assembly: GCF_014108235.1. Classification (NCBI taxonomy): domain Eukaryota; kingdom Metazoa; phylum Chordata; class Mammalia; order Chiroptera; family Vespertilionidae; genus Myotis; species Myotis myotis. The sequence goes on from NW_023416319.1 coordinate 12,712,952, forward strand.
AAGTTGTATGTTGATTTTTGGCTATGCGAGGATCAGCGCTCCTAACCTCTGTGTTGTTCAAGGGTCAACTGTGTTCTCTGGTGTTTATGCTAGTTCTGACTACATGTCCAATATGCTGAACATTCCAGGAATCAGTACTATCTAGGAGCCAACTTGAACAAATGAGTATTAGGTAGTAATGTACAAATGCCCTCTCATTCTTCAGGTGAAATAGCTCTGAGACATGTATTATATTGGCTTCATGAGTTTTTCAGAAGGAATAAGCCTCATACACCCAGGGGTACCTTGTTGGAGAAAGCCTCCTCTATTGACTGCCTCCTTCTACCTATATCTCTCCCCACTTAGGTATCATTGTGGCCAAGAATCACCTCCCAAATAAAGTTCCCATGTCAATGTTGGCTTCTGGAAGGACAGTAGACAGAGTGCAATAGTCAATATTGCCCAATACATTTTTTTTGAAAGTAAGAGAATAATATCTGTCATTAAATTAGTTTCTCTTTGCCTCTGGAGGCAACTGTTTATTTTTTTAAGTGACTTTAGGAAATAGACTAAAGCCCCAGGTTTAGTTACCTTGGAAAAGTCACATAACCTCTCTATAAAATGAACTCTATATGATACAAAACTGATATTCTATAATTCAATTTCTGCATTATTTTATAAAGGACTAAAATCTTCATTTTTCCACTCCCACTCTGTGCTCTATTCCTCCCAGGTATGGCCTCTGTACCACATCATTTTCAAATACATTATACAAATTACATTTTGTCTCGTTACTATGGTGATCAGGGCAACTCCAATCCTTAGGAGTGCTGAGTTTTGTTTTGTGTTTTTGTTGTTGTGGTGGTGGTGGTGGTTTCTTTTGTGTGGTTTTTTTGTTTGTTTTTTGGTGTTGCTTTTTTTTGTCATCAAAGTAACACTTATGCTCCTGCTGCATGTTGTGGGAAGTGGAGAACCCTGAGAGCTGGTGGCTGGTGTTGTTCGAGAAACTGAACTCATGTCAAGGCATGGAAAGTGGAGGCACAGGAGAAAGAGTACATGGTAGCAGTACCCTTAGTTCCTGGAAGATAAAGTTGTACAAAGGACCAGTGATTATCTGTCACTCTGGGAGGACTTGCCTCTACTTACTTTCATCAATGAACCATGAACTAGGTAGTGAACCTTGGCTACTGAAAGATACAAAGACAGTCCAAGGCTTCAATGAAATTTCAGGCTAGTTAGTTTGTCATAAGCATAATTTTGTCAAATGACGGGCACACATGATTTTCCTTCTACCAATCTCTCTGTCCCCAACATGAGTTTCTTTAACCTTGTGTTTCAGTTTAACAGCATCAATTCACTCCTACTGTGAAGGATGAGGAAAATGGTCTGCTCCCCCTTACCTTTTACCTCCAGGTGTTTTAAGTTGCCCTACAATTTCACACTGTTAATTTTCTTTTAAGTCTCTTCTGTTAGCATCATTTGATATAGTTTTATATATAAATCCATTAACTTCCCACCCTCAGTCCTTTTGCATAGGTTATCTATTCCTGAGGGATTGAAACCTCAGAGGGAAGGCACAGAGGGTGGTGAGGGAGGGGAAGAAATCAACCAATGAACTCCTATGCATATAGACATAACCAATGGAAGCAGACAATAGGGTGGTGAAGGCGGGGTAGGGGGGTGGGGAGGTGGGCTTGGAGAGGTCAATGGAGTACAAAGGGGACATATCTAATACTTTCAACAATAGATTTAAAAAATATATCTTAAATCACAGGATTTGATCACTGGCATTTTTAATTCAGGAAGGATACACAGGTGCTGGATTCCCTGAGCTAGTTCATGTTTGGGATTGCCTGCCTACTGTCTTTGCATTTGAATATTTTGGGTCACACTCTCATCTTCAGAATATTGCTGCTCTAAAGAATCTGAAACCCACCAGATTTTTTTTTTTACCTTATAAGTACTCTTTTTCTTTATTTTTTTTTAATATTTATTCAAATATTCCAGTTTTTCTTATATTGGACTATGATTATCAAGCTATTTTTCTATTTTATATATGTCTATTGTGATTATTTTAATATGTTCCTTTCTGTAAAATATATATATATTTTGTATCTTTGAATTTCCATTCATTTATTACTTTTCTCCTATTGTTTTGAGTTTGCTACCCAGATCTGCAGTTTTTGCTCTATCTCCTTTTTTTCTTCCTTTCCTCTTGTCTTTTGGGTCTTGTTTTATTTAATTAAAATGATTTTTATGTAGTAACATAAAAAATTGAAGAAATAGTGAGTAGTTTTTCTATGTTCCTTAAATGACACTTAGACCTACTTGGTTTTCTTTGTGCATGGTTACTTTCTTCCTTTCTTTTCTGTTTGTCTTTTTCTTATCACTCAGGCTACCTTGATAGAGGGAACTCTTGGGAATTACATCTGTCCTGAATTTCAGTGAGTCACCTGAAATATCAACATTTGCCAGATGCAGCCCATTTGTCCCCTTTGTCACCAGTTTGCAACTCTTTTAAGTTAAAAAAAATAGTGAAAGTTATAAATATTAATTGTACTTTTTCTTGCAATTGGGTGTTCTGGTAAGAATTCTCAAAATTTTGTTGGCACACAGGGACTGTTTCAGGTGCTAGGGATCTAAGTTAGAATCAAGCTCTCTGTAGCTGCCTGCTCCACTCCAGTCACCGGTTTCTTTATCACTCACCTGTTCTGAGGCTACCAATCTCAGTTCTAATCCTAGATGCATATTAGACTTATTTCGGAATTAGGTCCTCTCTCTCCGAAAATCAGCTTTAACGGCTCTGGGGGGGAACCCAGGCATGCTTATTTTTTAATTCTAGGAAATTCTATTAAGCAGACAAGTTTGAGAACCACTGCCTTATTCTCAGCCTCTCCCTTTGTTTAACTGCTATTAATAATTCTTTTTAGGGGGTGGAGTTAATTTCTTTTTTCCAGTCAATTGCGGGTAAGAGTCTGAGACACAGTATCAATTCACTCTCTCAACTTTGAAATACATTTTGCAGAATAGGATATCTCAGTCGCAAGTGGTCCCCAATCTCAGAGTTCCAATAAAAGTTTATTTCTCTTACATCTTACATGAAAAATCCAGCATAGGTGTCCCTGACTAGAACTGTCCTGTGTGGCTCAGAGATCACAGGTCTCCAGGTGATGGTCCCACCATGTTCAACATACGATATTAAAATGATGCTGCCTCCTTCCAGCCGGCAGATGGGGCACTGAGAGGCGATGGAGAAAGCACACACGTTCCTGCCTGCCACTGCCCGGAAGCTACCTCATGTAAAGTGAATGACATGCATGGCACTGGGCCGTGGAGAAACATAGATTTGGTAAGCAACCAGCCAGTCTCTAATATCTTTTCATATTTTTCCCATAGCAAATATTCATGTATTATAAACTACATTTTGCTTTTAAAATAAAGGAGAAGTTGACTTGACAAGGAGATCTGGTGCTGAAGAGACCAGGTTGCCCAGGGGGGAAAAAAAGAGAGTTCTCTGGAAAAAAAATAATAATGGTGGCTAAAATAGAATAAACAAGGAGAGAGAGAGAGAGAGAGAGAGAGAGAGAGAGAGAGAGAGAGAGAGAGAGAGAGAGAGAGAGAATTATAGACATCCAGCCAGAGGAGTTTAAACTGGATAGAATTGGCAACAACACCCATGAAGTTTCTTGAGAAGGGGCAGAAACATTAAACATCAAGCTAACTTCAGTTAAAGTGCAGAAAATTAGTCAAGGTCTTTGCCAAATTCTCCAAAGATATCAGAAAATGGTGGAATATATTTAGAAGCCATAGTTCTTCTAGTCCCAATTTGTTCCTGACTTCCTGGCAGAGCCCATGAAATAGAACCCTGTTTTCTGCACTCCCAAATCATTTCTTTGACCTTCAGGTGCAAAATTAGAGACAGTGACGTTTACAGAAACATGAAAAGGCGTTGAGAAAGCAAACACCGTATCCCTAAGAGCCCTCATGCTTTTTGTGTGTGTGGAAGAGCAATAATAAAACCAGATAAATAAGAGTCCATTTAATCTGGGAGGGGAGAATAGCCTTGTTTTCACAGGTGTTCGGAACAGAATTGTCTGCTGAAACACAGTGCCAGCCCCTCCCTGCCAAATCCCCGGAGCCTTTCTCTAAGAGGGAACTGTGCGGTGTCAGTCTGCGGCAGAACAACCTCACAGGCCTGTTTGCACCCTTCCCTGTCATGTACTAATCTTTCCAAAACACTGGTAGGGATGGCTCCCTGAAATGCTCGGCTGTGGCCTATAGGCTGGGCCTGATGGGCGGCTCCAGCTCTGAGCACCTGCTTCAGAATTAGAAGGTTGGCCAAAGTCCCCCTGGGCACGAAGAGCAGGGACAAAATTTTGAGGATGCTCCCTCTTCTTGCCTTCCTACTCCCCAAGGAGGGCACCCATGGGCAGGGTTTTCTAATTACTCTCCTAGGAAAAGTAATTTGGACCAAAGGCCCCATATAGGCAAGCTATAAACCACCCCAAATAGGAGACTTCTCTGGCTGATACTTGATCAGAAGTAATTCTTTGAGACACACAACAGAAATTTTATCATTTTAGTTTCCTGGTCATGGACAGACTGGAATCAGGTCTCTGTGACTTAAAGGCTCATATAATAATCTGATTTCCCCTGCATGCTACATGCTCCATTGACGCTGCACTGAGCTAGTGTTTGCAATATGTGCTGCATAGAAGAAATAGCTCCTTTCCCTGTAATGTCACAGAAACCTCTCACTCCTAAGTCAAAAAAAATCTCATTTTTGCTAAAAGTCCATGGTCTTTTCTCAGCTGTTATCTTTCTTATACTCTGGCTGTATTTACCATTATCCCCTCTTTCATAAACTAACGGTTTTGTCCCTCCTAAATCTCTGACCATTCTGCACTCTCCTCTGCAGAATTTCCTCCTTTTTTCCTTTGTTCATTCCTTACTTACCTGAGGGTTGCCCCCTGAAGCCACCTTCCTTTTCATTCCACAGCTGATCCATTGAGATCCTTCCACTATCTTGGCGCCATTAGCTATCTATGATCAATGAGTCCAGGGCTTGTGCCAGTCTCTGACCTACCACTGCTAAGTGGACACCTCTCTTTGGGTGGTGTCACCACAACTGAATACATTCTTTTCCCACACAATGAAAACCAACACCATCAACAAAGCTGCTCAATTCAGAAAATAAGAAATTACCTTTGACTTCACCCTTGATTCGCCCAGCATTTCCAAGCCAACACCAAATTAGGGTTTCACCCTCTGAAATATTTCCCAAATATTTCCCCAACTCAAACATCATAACTCATGTCATCATTTACCATGCTCTCTGACTGCAGTCTTGTCCATCTATTCAATTCTCCACACCGAAGGGAGAAGAACCTAATACATCATCACTCTGACCCTGTCCAACATTTGCTTTAGACCAGTGATGGCGAACCTTTTGAGCTCAGTGTGTCAGCATTTTGAAAAACCCTAACTTAACTTTGGTGCCGTGTCACATATAGAAATTTTTTGATATTTGCAACCATAGTAAAACAAAGACTTATATTTTTGATATTTATTTTATATATTTAAATGCCATTTAACAAAGAAAAATCAACCAAAAAAATGAGTTCGCGTGTCACCTCTGACACGTGTGTCATAGGTTCGCCATCACTGCTTTAGACACTTCAATAGATTCTAACTGTATGTGTAATATAGTTTGATGTCTTAATGTCTTACCTCTTACTCCAAGGCCAGGGTGTGTCTTTCTTCCTCACAACTGTGTCCTCGGAGCTTTAGCACAGTTTCTAAAACACAATAGGGGTCATTGATATAAATAATGCATGTTCATCTACTTCTCTTTTTTTTGTAAATATTTCTAAACGTACTGTATAACAAAAATACCTTGCAGTTCACATAACTGAGACCTGATATTTACTCTACCTCTAACTTAAAATGTGACCTTGGATCACTGAGAGTTTTGCAAACTGAAGAACCAACCACCTGGTCTCCAGGGTCCTGAAAAATCTGATATCCTGTGGTTCTCTTTATTTGCCAATCCTGTAATTAGTCTGTGTCAGTTCACAGATGCACCAAAGAGAAAATAAGATAAAAAGAGTCAAAATTTACTAGTAAACAGAATCTATAAAAATAAAATGATTCAAACCAGGATATTTTTATTCCATGAATTTCTATTAGTAATGTGTTGACAAAACAAAAAATGCACCCAGCTTACCTTCTTTATGAAATCAAGCACACAGAGGATTAACTGGGATGCCAAGTGTGAAATTAATTTATGTTGCCCACATACACAAAGGCAAAGAAAAAGGAAAACTAATGTTTCAATATTTGTTGGTTTGTAAAAACCAGAATACACTATTATAAATTTCATAAAGTGGCCATATTAATCCATCAATACATTGCCATCTGAAATTATTATTTCTGCCAAAAGAGTTCATAAAGATGGAAATACTAATGTTTTTGAGAAAATGTGTGACAATGTTAATTTGGGGAGGGAAAGTGCCAATTGTATGGATAATCTCAAAATATTCAGTGCATATAAATTCCTACAGGAAAAATCTCTGAGCAACACCTGATATTCAAAAATATTTAGTGAAATGATTCACCATTGAGATTGTAAAATATTCTCTGGAAAGGAAAACTCAATATGTTTTCAATGAGGCAAATTTGTTTTCTTGTCCTATTTGAGTAAAGTTTAATAACATCTATGATATTGACTTTAGCTTGTTTTCATTCATACTATAAACAACCTTATAACATTTCATTTTAAGTCTTGTACTCAATTGTAATAACATATTGGCAATAGTATACTAAGGAGTAACATGCTATATCCTGGGTATCCTGCCACCAGAGTAAGCCAATATATTAACAATCATATGATGAATACTTTAAGAATTATTAATAATTATATTAACTACTCATTGGATTTTTATGACACAGGTATTTAGTATCCATATACAGAAGTACGTAAACATTGTTTGATGCTTAGAAACACACAAAATTCGTAACAGCTGAAGTTGTTATTCTTAATAATCCTTTAGTCTCCTTTGTAACCTAGAGTCATGTGCCAACAGTAAAATTAAGAAGAGAATATTATCTTCAGCATTTTCTCAGTTCTCCTTTCAAACCTCCAACCTCCACATAATATCATGAGCAGACACATCACAGTCCAATCTTACATTCATGTTTCATGTTGTGTACGGGACATCCAGAAAGGTCCACACACAGCCCAGGCCTCTAATACTGATACCCACATGCAGAACATCTCCAGTTACTCCACAAGAACTCATTCTAACTTTTAGTTCTGTATGCATTCGTTGCTGTCTTCTCTGGATGTCAACTGAAAAGAACTAGTGGATTTCATGGGGAATGCTGGTTATCCTGCTCTTCTGTTTCCAGGAATGTGAAGAGGGCATTGAAAATATGCTTCCCATCCTCCTTCCACACTTCACTCTTTTCTACAAGAGGAGTGGCTTACCTGCCTGCATAAATCTAATTTCCTGGCCGTTAATTATCGCCTATGCTACATGTTCTATGGAGCAGAAAACCTTGGGGATCTTCTTTGGCTGTATTTCCAGTTCCGTGAGTGGACCAGACTAGAACTGATTGAGTTAATCGACCCACCTACCAGGTTCTCATTGTCATTTGATGTGGATTGAGTATGTTTCAAAAGGGAAAGAAAGAGAAGGCTCTACTTGGTCCTCAGGTCTGAAGCTGAATTCTCCATTTTAAGTTTAATATTAATGGCAGAAAAACAGACACACAGACCAATGGAACAGAATTGAGAGCCCAGAAATTTTTAATGGGGCTAATGAAAGAAAGAAGCTCCTAGCTCTTCCTGAAGGTATACATTTTGTAAAGTGTGCTTGTTAAGGGAAAACGAGAAGTTAGAAGAATCAAGATTTTTCACTAGAGTAAGTGGATAGAAAATTATGTCTTTGTTACTGATATGAATAAAATGGGAGAAGAGCAGTTTATGGAAGAAATCAATGGTTATATGTTGGTCATTTGATGTTTAAACTTTCCTTTTTCTAAATGCAAATGCTAAGGAGCCAGGTGAAATGGTTAGAAAGGGTCAGTGCAGGAAATAAAGACTTGGTAGAAATTGACAAGAAGAAGGTTTAATCAGATTTGAATTTTTCATTTGAGAACAATGAAGGGGGAGAGATAGGTTAATTCATAGTGTTTGTAGGACAGAATGGAATGGACCATAGAACCTAGAGAGCAAATCAAATGAGAAGCACGTGAAAATATAAAAATAGTGAAAAATAATAATACCAAAGGGTTAAAGATTGCAGTGAGTTGTATAATTGGTAAAATGGAATTGGCAGGTAAGTGATCTGGAAGGACAGGAGGCAGTGGTCTTAGAATGTAATTCAGGAGTCAGGGACCTCCTCTTCAGAACTCTCTGCCCCATGTGTTTCTGATATTCAGCTTTGAATAAGGTGTTATTGTCATGATCTAAGATGCTGGATGGAATGTAGCAAAACATTCCTAAGGGGGAAGTTTATAGCAATAAATCTGTACATTAAAAAATATATCAATCAAATAACATAATGTCACACCTCAAGGAACTAGAAAGAAAAAGAAATTAAGGTCAAAGTTAGAAGAAAAGAAACTAAGAAAGATCAGAGCAAAGATAAATTAAATAGAGGGTAGAAAGACAATGTAATAGATCCATGGCTGTAAGAGCTGGATTTTGAAAAGGTAAATAAAAATTTAGACAACCCCTTCAGTATGCTAAAGAAGACAAAAAGGGAGAAGACAAATAAATAAAATTGAAATGAATGATGAGACATTATAACTGACAACACAAGAATACTAAGGACCATAAGAAACTGCCATAAATAATTATGCATCCCCAAATTAAATAACTTAGAAATATACTACCAAAACTGAATCATGAACATAATTGAAAATCTGAACATGTAAGTTGCTAGTTAGATTACTGAGTCAGTAAATACAACCTCCAACAAACAAAAGTTCAAGACCAGATGGCTTCACTGGTGAATTCTACCAAATATTTAATTAATGACAATATTTCTCAAACTCTTCCAAAAAAATTGAAGATTAGGTACAGTTCCAAATCCATTTTACAAGGCCAGTGTTACCTTGATACCAATGCCAGAATAGGACACAACAAGAAAAGTAACTTACAGGACAATATTCATGATTAACAGAGAGGCAAAGCTCATCAACAAAATATTAGCAAACCAAATTTAACAGACATTGTAAGGCTCATACACCATGATGAAGTATTGCATGATCTCCCTTTCACCAAGAATCTAAACAATATCAAACGCCGAAGAGTATAGAAAGGTGGTTGCCAGAGGCTGGAGATTGGGAATAATGAGATGTTGGTCCTGGGTACAAACTTTCAGTTATAAGATGAATACATTCTGAAGATGTAATGTACCAGGATGACTACAGTTACAAGTAATATACTGTACTTTTAAAATTTGCTAAGAGAGCAAGTAGATCACATGTCTTCTCACCAAAAGAAAAGTAACTATGTGAGTTGATGTATGTGTTAATTAGCTCAATTTTGGTAATTATTTCATGATATACGTTTATTAAGGTATATGTTGCATATACCTTAAAATATAAAATTTTATTTTTCAATTCTATCTCAGTGAAACTGAAAAAAAGAGAATCCAGCACAGTTACACACACACACACACACACACACACACACACACACACACAAAATGTGATTATTTATAAAAATGACCAACTTTTTTCTTATTTTAAATTTTCATATCTTTATGGTAATGTCTAATTAGATATTTTGATGATCTGAAGCTTGGCTTTTAGTTGAATTCTTGAGAAGAATTATTGATAATTATAATCTCAGAATTAGAGTTGGTAATAATTTATCTTCCATCTTTATGCTTGGAACTCTATTTTGGGTGGCATAAAATCTTTGGATTCCATTTTCTTTCCTTAGAAATATTAAAAGCGGCACTATGGACGACTACATTTTCTTCTAAAATAAAGTGTTACTAGAGACAACACTGATGGTAAACTGACTTTTTTCACTTATAAGTGTGGTAATTTTGATGGGGTGCCCAGAGTTTTGTTTTTTCCTTTAAAGTTGGGAAATTTTACTAAATAGCTCTTAGTTTGGGATATTCTGAGAATATACATATATAACGGGCCTTTTTATGTAATTTTAAACCTATTTGCAAAAAAGTTACTTTGAATTATAATTTTTAATATTCACTTTCTTTCTATAACTTCGTTATTCTTCCTTGGAGACACCTATTTATCAAGTTGTACCTTCTTCCATATGTTTATATTTGCCACTTCTTCACAAATCATTTTTATGTTTCTTCTCCTTCTTCCTCCTCCTCCTCCACTTTCTCCCTCTCTCATCTCCTCCTCCTTCCCTTTTCTTCTCCTTTGCATTATCATTTAGTCTTCTGTTCATTCATAATTTTAATTTGTGAATTGATTCTTTAAATTTTTTATTTATAAATCTTTATTAAGATCTAAGTGTTTCAAATTATGACTTATATTTCATGTCTTATGCCATTATCCTTTTGTAGTTACTTTCCTTTGAAATATGTTACAATCCTCATCATTTTTATGATCATGTTTTCTGGCATGCTTTCCTTGATGTGGAAATATCATTATACTACTATTCTCTTCTTCTTGCATCACTTTGTATAAAATTTTATTTTAATCTTCTTGTTATTCATTATATAAAAAATAAGTTCTCACTTTGTGGCTCTAGGGTACCCTCTTTTGTTGTTTTGGTGTGATGTTCAAAATATGTTTTATTTTCTGATGGCTCCTTTTACACTGCTATCTGGACTTTCTTTTGCTTATGTAGCATCTCTCATCAGTGCAGAAATTTTCTTGGAAAAAGGTTTGGGTGACTGATTTTGAGAGTTCATATGACTCACACTGCTCAGCCTCTTAGGGCTTTCTCAACCTCTGCATTGACTCACGTTTGAAGTCATCAAAGCCCCTCAGTTTCATCAGCTGTTTTCGTGGCCGCCTGAGGTTCACAGTGAGCACCAGCTGATTTGTGTGCTTTCTTTGTTTGCGTTTGAGCAATTGTCAAGTCCTGCAAACGCCTATTTATTTCCCTTTGCTCCAGCCTGAAATTTTTATAACCTAATTATTGTGATTGATGGTGGTTTATCCCCACATTCTTGTATTATGCAGTTCATGTTGAAAAAAATGCATAAAGTATTAATGTAGACCTTTTCTGATTTGTAATATTGTTTGTTTGTGTCGTTTTTGCTTTATAGCTACTTTGCCTATTCATGGAACACTAGAAAGAGTTTTGAATTATACTATTATTTCCATTTCTAAGAAATTATTTGTGTTATCCTATTATTTTCATAGTCCTCATAACTATTTATCATTATTATTATTTAGTAGTAGTAGTAGTAGTAGTACTAGTAGTAGTATAGAATGAGAGGAAAGCTTTAAATATTAGGAAGATTTTTCAAGGTCAAACCTCCAGTAAGAGAAAAAATTCAGATATGAATTTCTCATCTTTTTAAGAGTACAAAGAATTGAACACCCATTTGGTTGCTTCTAAGTGTAATTGAAGCTAAGAGAAATATAAGTAGGAAGGGGAGAAGTGAAGAAGAGAGAGAAGCTTGTGGTTGTTACATGTAGAGAGAATGGAACTATCAAAGTCACTGATGGTAGTTTTTGAGAAATTGAAAGAAGTTCAGTGTGCCCAGTGCCTTGTGAGCTAGGAGAAAAACATTAACTGACAAATAAAGGGCAAACAGGGTATATGATTCAGAACATTGTAGAACACAGCCAAGACTGGATTTAATGGGAGGCTACTTTTTGTCAAAGTAATTTAACATGTGTACAAATACCATGAGTGCTTAGAAGAAGACTAAGTTAAGTATTAGGGATTCTGGTCTTCGTCATTCATAGACTGGACATCTAGGAGCACAGAGGATAGAACAAGTATAGAGCAATCATGGATTAGTGGAATGTTAACCACACCCAGAATTAAAGTGGTACCCAATGTGTGGAGAATCCAAAAGAAATAAGCAGGACCAGGTGAGGCCAGTCCTTCCTCAGAGGATCATGGGAGCAAATGCTTTGTCATCACCTCAATTGCTGTTGAGGGGAAAGTTGTCATGGAGACCATGATACCATGTTGCATAATCAGAAACTGAAGCGAACAACAGCTTTAGTCTGAAATAAGAAAACACATTTTTTAAAAGGCACATTATCTTTTATAGTTTTCAGAACCCTGCATCAAAAGGTCTATGATATGCACTTATGAAAATACTGTGGCAATGACTTCACTTCCCTGCTTTTTATATCAGCTATTTTTTATTACTGCCTCTGAGACTTTGTGAGTTGGTTTTGTGATAATGTCTCTTAATACACTGTAACATCCAGTACTTTTTTCATTCTTATTAAACAAGCAAATGCATCAGGAAAAACAGTGGAAAAGAAAATGCCTGTGACTCAGATATCATTTTTATATGCAATCAAACGAGGAAGGATGTTGAAAGGCCTGTACCTCTGTTTATAAACGACAGTATGTAGCATCACTAAAATGTAAATTAAAAGAATATATCAATTAAAGCCAGTTTTACATGCCACTGTACCTTGAGTGTTACTGTATTAAGAAGTCTCATGTTTCTATTTAAACTTGGGCTTCCTCTATGTTTGGCATGTGTAGAAACTATGGGTGTATCAAGGGACATTATTAATTTCAAGAAGGTCATTAGTCAGCAATATTTTTAAAGACTCAGTTTTAAAACTTTTACAGTGTTATGAACTATGTGTCATCTCATCACTGCCAATGAGCTGAGTGATCAAATGTTGGCGGGGTCCAACCCCAGCGGGTCCAGGGGTCCCCAAAGGCGTGGACGGAGTCGGCGAAGAAGGAATGACACGGAGACAGCGTTCAGTTGATCAGCAGCCTAGCCAGGATCTCCAGCCAGGATCTCCAGCCAAGTTCTGGTCTGGATCTCCAACGGAGTTCTGCTTCAGATCTCCAGCCAGGTTCTGTGGCCATGTTCCCTCGCTAAGTTCTCCAGCCAGGTTCTGTCCAGGTTCTCCAGCCAGGTTCAGTTACTAGGTTCTAGTCAGGTTCTCTTGCCAATTTCTGTAGTCAGGTTCAGTCCAGGATCTTTTGCCATGTTCTCTCGCTAGGTTCTGTCTCTAGGTTCTGAGGCCAGTTTCTGTCCAGTATCTTTTGCCATGTTCTCTCCAGCGGAGTTCTTCTGTCTCTAGAGAACGTTCTGTGTAGGTTCTGTGCCTAGGTTCCGTCTCTCTCTTGGTTCCGTATTCTAAGTTCTGTCTCTTGCTGTCTTATTGCATCTGTATTTAGACCAGTTGATTCAATCCTATCAATCTCTATTACAAAGGTTAGGGCATTTCTTATCTTCATTCCAGGGAGTAAAGATTATGTAGCTTAAGCACGATTGTTCGTAGTTAAAGTGATTAATTACCCGCCTGGCACTTAGCCAAGAGGTTTTATTCCCTCCCTAACTTCAGGGGAAAATCCCTACCTGGGGAAACAATCCCTCTCAGAGACCCTGGTCAAAACACACAGTGCCAAGAAGGTGAGCAAACATATTAAGAACAGCATGCCATATATGCCAGGTCCCTTGAAACAGCAAGCACGGACCGGCTCCCGGCAAAATGTGTCCTATGAATCTTTACATGCCAATGGCATTTGGTCAGTATATAGAATTGTATGAAAGTTTCAAGAAATGCAGACATACCTGGACATGTACCCTGTGTCAAGCACTGTTTTGGAGTTGGAGACTACGGAGATGCTGAAAATGCTCTCCTTGCTCTTAATTTTTATGCTCATGTTCAGGCATTGTAGGCAGCTGTAGATGAAATAAATAACTCGCATTACCTTATAAACAGTCTCCCCTTGTATTATTTTCCTTTTCCTAAGACCTCTGTAAGAACACTGACTGGGTCCTAATCAATTCTGCATCTCTAAAGTGCCTGAGACAATATATTTTTGTTACTGTAATCATCGTTCTGGGAAGACAGAGTAAAAATAATCTGAACAATTTAAACAACATTATAAAGATACAATAAAGATGCAATATTATAATTCAGAAATAAGATCTATTTATCTAAATTCCATTTAGAATGCAGTATAAGAATAGAATTCCTATTTTCATTGTTTTAAAGATCCTGCAATTTTATGGGAAAGTAGCAAAAACAAACACTGAAAACGTTCTAGAACATTTAGAAAGAACAAAAATATATAGATACAGGAATGCAAAGTACAAGTGGTGGGAAGGGTAGGGAGTGCAGACTACTCATTCTTGGGGTTCTTATTGGTAGTTTAACTTATTATTTGGGAACCAAGCACCCCTGCGTTATGGTTAGTGAGGAGGAAGAGTATGGTTGGTTAGGTGACAGGCAATGAGATCCAAAAAGCAGCAGGTGTTTGCTTTGAATACACTCTATGTGGCCTGCTGAAGCATTTTCAAAAGTTTCTCCTGCTACATTAATAATCATAACATCTCACTGCGCATCAGAAAGCCATTCCTCTCTTGATTCATCCCTGTAGTTAAGATTGATAGGTTTTGCCTTCAGATTTCTCTCTTGGAGTACTTTGTGTTAAACACTTTGTTAGCCATTCTCTCTGAAATGCATTTTTCTTTTAAATCTAAAAGAAAAAAGTAAGTGTCCTATTTTAGTTTTTTACAAGTGCTAGGGGGAATAAGTCAAGTCATTTGGATAGTGTCTGCATCTGTATTGCCTATTTAAAATGTCTCCAGTCGTGGATGAACCTGGAAAATATTACACTACATGAAATAAGCCAATCTGATAAAGACATATATCACATGATCGCACTTACTTGTGGAATCTAATGAACAAAATGCATTGACCAACAAAATAAGCATGGAGGCATGGAACATACTGACATATCTTGATGTGGGGATAGAAGGATGAGAAGAAATAAACCAAATAACATATATACTTACATACATAGCCCATGGTCATGGGCAATAGGGAGGTGAAGACCTTGTGTGCGGGGGGAGATAGGGTTGGGAGGAAGGGGATAAAAAGGGGGAATGGGAGATATTTGTAATACTGTCAATAATAAAAAATATATTTAAAAATAAAATGTCTCCAGTGTCCCTACATAGTGTCTCTACATAGTAAATTATCGTTTTTCTCTTCTATGAGTGTTAGCATTTCTCCATCAAGTAATTTTACTTCTAACTCCCACCACAGGTTTAGGGATAAAGAGCCTTCCCTCTTTGCCCAGAATTCTATCTGCTGTGCCTCTAACCATCTCTCATGTCCAATGAACAAAGCCATATATAATTCAACCTGTGGGACTCCAAGAACCAACAGTAGTCAGCTAGATTTCCTCCCTGTGATACTGCCCGCTGGTCTATGACTTTTCAAATTTATGATGGTTTAAAACCTTTATGCATTCATTAGAAAGCATACATTGAATGTTGATCTTTCCCCAGGTTAGCTGTATGTGCTACAATACTCTCTAATGATATTGGGCAGAGGCAATGAGATGATTTTGCCCAATTGTAGTCTAATATAAATATTCTAAGAAAATTTATGGTAGGCCAAGCTCAGTCACAATGCTCCATAGGCTAGGTGTACTAAACGTATTTTTGACTTACGATATTTTTAACTTAAGATGGGATGTAACCCAATCATAAATTGAGGAGCATCTATAATTTTAACAATCACCCAAAGGGTTCTGAATTTGGACAGTTACTCTCTGTTCATTCTCAGTTGGAGTTGTAACATACAAAATTACTTATCCAACACAGAGCTATGTGCTATGTACCCTGCGTCAGGCACTGCTCGGGCATGGTGCAATAGACAAGTAGACAAGGTCCCTGTCCTCATGGAGCTTGCCATCCAGTGGAGGGGGGGGGGGGAATACATCTGCATATTCACCTGTGAAGCTGTGAGATTAATTATACCTGCTATGAAAGGGATGCGCATGGGACTGTGGGAGCTCATGCCTGGGAAATTGAGGTAGATGGGAGGGGTAGTGGTCTGAGAACTTTTCTGTGAGGATGTGAAAATTAAACAAAAACATGAAAAGGGAGTGAGTTTAGTTAGGGAAAGAGGAACATATTGGAAGGTGCAGGAAAAGCCAAGGGAACTGCAGCATGTTGAGACCTGGGAGGCATGGAGGGCTGTAACTCTTGAGAAAGATGGCCAGTGTGGACAGGATGCAGGGAAGACAGCCAGAGATGGAGCTGGAGAAACAAAGGCCAGATGAGGCAGGATATGTTGGATGCTGTTTATGGCCTCTATTTTAAGAAAAAAGATAGTCATGGGCTGGAGGTGGAAGGCCATGTTAAAGGAGAATGATAAAATTAGAGGTCCCCTGAGGGCCTCAAAACTATGGCATTAAGTGTATGTCACAGGGAACTTGTCTTGACTCCATGTAAAGCATTTCTGCTCTGGGTGATATAAGGAAATACTTCCTTGAACATCACTCCTATTTCTGAGTAGCTTTTCCCAAAGACACCTAAGAATGACTTCAGATGCTTTTATCTTTTTGGCACCCGCCTGGAAATGATGCTCTAGATTACCCTGCCAGGTGGGTGGGAAAACCTGGTGCTTTTTGTCTCAGGGGACAATAGAGACTCCTTCAGTGCTCCCTCCCAGCCTATGTTGTTAGTTGCTGAAATTCAGTGCTTTGAGAACTCATAGTTTCAAACCTGAGGGACATGAAGATGTCATGTGGGAGGTGAGGTGGGGAGGGGAGTGGCTGTCTGTGGGAAAAGCAGCCAATATGTCACAAATTTAGAATTTGGAGGAGAGTTAAATTAGCTCCTCACATGCTTCCCCACACCCCCCAGCACAAATGTTCCAATTTCATTGTGCAGGTTACATTGCATAGAAATGGACTTTTCAATGGTTAAATATCAGTTTGAAGTTAACAACCTGAGACTTAACCAGATCAATAGAAATTACAGAAATCAGGACCTTGAGGCTCGTTTCACACCGAGAGTGAGAGAAATTGGACAGAGGATTTGCTATTGATTCTTGGCAGTGGCTGCCTCCTCAGATTCATCCTGAGGGACATGCTTTATTTCTGTGTCTCCTCAACCCACCCTTTCTTTTACTGTGTTCTGGAATGACCTGATCCCCCCAAACAAACAAACAAACAAACAAACAAAACACCATTCCCTTGACCTGGCCTGGGTGGCTCAATTGGTTGGAGCATC
Source organism: Myotis myotis (assembly GCF_014108235.1). Lineage (NCBI taxonomy): Eukaryota > Metazoa > Chordata > Mammalia > Chiroptera > Vespertilionidae > Myotis > Myotis myotis. Next base: position 12,730,126 of record NW_023416319.1, read on the forward strand.
CTCCCCTGCACCTAAGGGTCACCTGTTTGATTCCAAGTCAGGGCAAATACCTGAGTTGTGGGTTTGATCCCTGGCCCAGGTGCATACAGAAGGCAACCGATTGATGTTTCTCTCTCATGTGGATGTTTCCATCTCTCTCTCCCTTCCATTCCTTTCTCTTTAAAATCAATAGAAACATATCCTCGGGTGAGGAATCAAAAAACACTCCCTTACCTTAATGGGTCTCAGGACTGCTTTCTTTTATTGCTTTCAAATTTTTATTCTTATTAATGGCTTTATGGAGGAAAAATTGAGGAAGGGAAGATTTCTCCAGAATTCCACACAAGAATATCATAGCATGAACTCTCTGACAGTAAGCTCCATCGCAGGATAAAATTAGACCCCAGGAGAAGTAGTAAGAGGGCCATCATCCGAGTCATTTAAAAGTCAACTGGACAAAGTCATGAAAAATGTGCTACCAGCTTTGGCCAAATGGGAATGAAGAAAGTGAACGTAAAATATTTAGTTCCCCTTAGTTCAATTTTTCTCTAGACTCAATTCTGTAGCTCCTGCTCACATCAGCTATATCCGCAGAAAAAAAGTATTTCTTGTTTTTCCGCTACCACATTCCTTAAACTAGAAAAAATAAGGACCCCTCCTTCAGTCATCAAGAAGCAGCACAGACTCCAGTTAAAAATTTGGGGACCCATTTTCTAAGTCCAGGCCTATTCCCGATTATATAGTAATTCCACGGAAATTCCATAGGAAAGGTCAGCATGTAACATGTCAACAAAGGTGCATCACTTCCTGAAATTTCACATTGGTAATTTCTTCCACATACAAGTAATGCTTTCAGGCCACCCAAAAGCACCTATTTTCTGATGGCGAGGTATTATAACATTATTCTGAGGGCATCTATATATTTCTTTCTTTGTTTTTTAACATGCCAGCTGAGGAGTCTGGCTCCAGGCCAAAATGCTGAGTGATCTTTCCGGCTGACTACAGGCAGACAAGGCTCAGCTGGGCAGGCCTATGGGGGAAAGTGGTCCCCCCACACCAGTCTCTGTGCACAGCTGCCCACTGCAATGTCCTGGAGGAAGTTACCCTCAAGGACTCAGGTTATGGCCCCTCCTTTCAGAGGACTCCTCCTTGGAGGACTCAGCACAGGTACTTCCTGGGACCTTTTGTCACCACCTCCTTACCAGGGACCTGGGCTGAGGCACTTCGGTCTCTGACTGCCTTTTCTTCCAATCCCAGCTCTTCCCCCCTCCCTCCCTCTGGGCCCTGAGTCCATAAAAAGTCAGGGGCCTTTCCTGCAGGCTCCTCTTCAGAAAGCTGCTTCCCTCGCCTGGGCTACCTGTCATGGGATCTGAGCCCATGCCGTCCTGCGGGAGGATGGCTCTCTGCAGAACTGGCACCGTTGGCTTTGCCTCCTGCCTGAACAGTCTCGGGAAGGGAATAAGGGCTCTGTCATGAATTTTCAGTCTGGCTCACTGTGTCCTCATCAGGCAGCTGAACACCAATACTCCTTCATGTTATAGAAAAGGTTTATGACTCCAAATATGTGAACTATATGCATCAAGGTCTTGAGCTAAATCAATGTCCCCATCACCTAGCACTGTGGGTCCAAGGAGAGGTGAAGTGGCTTTCTATGAGAATTCTGCAAGTGACATAAATATAGCTTGCATCCTCCCCAAAATGTCAACAAAAAGCCCCACATCCTGAGAAGCCAATACAGTAGTGTCATGTGCATAAACTTCACAGTTTATGGGTTCTGTGGTGAGAAGGTGGTGACAGAAGGTCCCAGGAAGTACCTGTGCTTAGGCCTCCAAAGAGGAGTCCTCTGAAAGGAGGGGCCATAACCTGAGTCCTTGAGGGTAACCTCCTCCAGGACATTGCAGTGGGCAGCTGTGCACTACTGGAATGGAAAGGGCAAAACAGTGAATTCTTGCCTAGACCCTCAGAAAGGAGTGCAGCCTGGCTTATACCTTCACTTTAGCTCCCTGTGACCTGTGCTGCCTTTCTACCCTACAGCATCTATCTATATAAAAGGCTAATATGCTAAGTGTCCTTCCCACCTTCCAACGAGTCGCTATGATAACTTGCTTTATAGCCAGGTGGAAGCACTTTACACTGTAACCAAATGTCTGTGAAGCATTTCCCTGTGCCTCATCTCATTTGATCCTCACAGAAGTCCTTGAGAAGGTAGATAGGAGACTCGGTGGAATCCTATTTTCTTTTCATTAGCTGGAAAACGGAGATTTAGAAAGCTTACAAACTTGACCCAACTGAAAAGAACTAAGAAATGGTGGACCTTGAAAATGACTTCCCACTGTGCAGAATATAGCCAAACACTGCTGCAGTCAAATATTTTACCCTTTGTTCTCCTTATGCGATCTACAGTAATAATCTGCTTTGTGTTGATATTTACTGCTGTGTTGCTGACAATTACCTGAAAGAGAAGTTGGGGTGCTTCACTGGGCTGGAAAAAGTTTAGCTAAATCAGAAAGCAGGTCTAATTAAGCAAGTTTATTCTATATCTATAAAAGGCTAAGTTGACTCACACATGTGTGATACATATAAAGCTCTCGGTGCCAATTACATGCATATGTTCTGATCTGTCATTGTAGATCATAAATTTGGTTGACGTTTCTATTATAGAGAAAGGGTGAATAGTGATATTAAAATATCTCTTATAATTAATTTCCTTTTAATGTGCACAAATTCGTGCACCAGGCCACTAGTTGTAAGATAATCAATTTGTGTTCTTTTAAGCCACTCAGCATAGAGTAAATATTACAGCAGCAATTGTAAACTAATGCAGGCTCTTTCATAAGTACCCTTTAACTTGATTCTCAAAACAACTATGAAGTAGGTTTCATTATCATGTAGGTATCTACTTGAAAAGTTTTTTACTACTTCTAAGCTTTAGGTTTTTACATTTTTCTGAAGATTAGATAAGGAATAATTTGCTCAACATTTCACAGCTAGTAAAAGGCAGAGCGGGAACTCAACCACATATATGATTCAAACCTAGGTCCCATTTCTATTATATCCTCTGCCCTTCTCAAGTTTTGGGGGATTGCAGCCTCCAATAAAATTCAGATGAGTTTTATTGCCACATACTCACTAACTGCCTCTCACCCCAATTCTCTATAGATGCCTGGCCAGAAACCACACACATAAACAAAATGTTACAATCAGAACCCCAGAAGCAATTATGTCCTGCTTGTCTCCTTGCAATCAATTTTAATGCACAGGGAAATTAGCATGCAAATGCTCTTGGATTTTAAGCCACTGGGATAGAGAAATTAACCCTGCCCCAATCCTCATCCTAATCACTTTGCAGGACACTCTGCTCCCTGGCTCCCTTACCAACACAACCTCCACTACCACCAGGCCACAGCACTCAACAGACTTTTGCATGGGCTCTGAGAAAGCAGCTTGTGAGGACAGCAACAACATCTTACTGTTCATTACAATTCACAGAAAGGCCAAGCAATGTTCACATCCCCACTGTCATAGCAAGAGTGTGCTGTATCCTGTAGTTGATTGGTTCCCTTCACCAAGCACAGATAACCTTCTAAAACCTCTACTTGCCTGATGGATGATAAGTGAAAAGTAGAAAACTGGTTGACATGGAGTGAGTACTTCAAATACTGTGATTAATGCTCCGGAGGAAAACCTGCCTCAATAATGAAGTTAATCAGACCTCCACTCAGTTGTCCTTCTTCAAGGATGACCTCCACTACATTCACTCTTCATGCCTCCCCTAAAGAAGGTTCGGCCATCGTCACCTGCCCACATTGCTTTGTGCCTCTTATCTACAGATTCTATCTCTCTCTCTCTTTTTTCCATTTAACAAGCTCTGAATTATTAGGCACTGCTGTATGATTTTTAATGAAGAGTCATCACAGAAAAAATAATAATTTCTTCTTTCAATTTTTGACTTGTGGTTCTCTGCTGTCATAGTTCCCTCTGTAGGAAACAGCTGCCCACACAGACAGCCTGCAGAGCTGCGATCTCCGGTGCCAGGACAGGTGAGTCAGCAGCCAACACTATTTGGCTTCTATAGAAGCTTCCAAGAAATGGAGGATTGTGTGTTGGTCTAGTTACTCAGGCCCATTGTAAATATTGATAGTAGTAATGATAAAAAACAACAACAATAATAATGACATATCTTGGATTGAGTTTTTCTATGCTAGGAAGAATAAGAACATTAATTCATAGTTTCCATCATCAAATAAAGCCCAGAAGGTATATATTAATCACTTTTTTACATGTGAAAATGGAGCTTAAAGAAGATAAGTATATTTCTGAAGATTAAACACACAAATAACTGGGTTTGATTCTAAGAAAACACTCTTTCCACTCCTGCTGTACAGAGCGATAACATATGACTGGCTTTCATGGTTACCAACTTCTTTGAGCCAAATGGGTCTGATCCTTCCCCATCTCATAGCCACTGCTCTGGTGAGCAATGACCGGGCTCAGGGAAAGAGGATGAGGTACCATGGTCAAAATGGCAAGGAGTCCAATGAAAAAGCCAGGCCAACTGCTGAACTGAATGATCAATATCAATGAGGTAGGTAGAAAGAAAGACTCTAGATTCAAAGCAAAAGGTACAGAAAGTAACCCAAAGAGGTAGGAGCCATGGTGTGTGCAGAAGGTAAGTGGCAGAATCTGGAGTGATTCCCCAAGCTGACTGGCACCAGAATGGTATCTAATTATGCAAACATGTATCTAGGGCATAAGAAACCAGAGTAAAATAAATAAATAAAATATTATAAAAATAAAATAAGACTGGCCTAGCTTCCATATGGGCAGTGTAGCTATGATGACTTGCAGGAGAATTTGGGTGGTGCCAAGAGAGACTTTTTAAACTACTGTTTGCATGATATCAGGAAAGAGAATTAAGCTTAAATAGTATGTATATAGATAGTTATATAGACGATATATGAAAGAATTTAAACCCAAACTAAGGAAGCACTAATTAAGCGAATATAACAGGTGATAAAGATATGGAAAATTGAATATGACTAGTGTTATTAAGCTCTAATGAAACTATTGTTTAAAGTAAGAAAACTCTTTTATTAATCAATAATTGCAGCATTCCCAACAAAAATAGACAGATGACTACTCATCTTATTGAGCAATATTTCTTGTGATTTCTTTATAACCTCACCAATGCACTGGTTTTTTTAGTGTTTGACAAATCAGGGAAAAGTTGAAATACCTACTATCTGTCCTCATGAAAGATATAGCCCATTGTGAGGAGAAGATAAAACCCACAGAAAAAACTGAGAAAAACAAACTGAGCATGAATCTGAGAGGATCTGATGACACATCAGAGACAGGAGGAAATAGGAGCTAGGCAGAATCCAGATAAGTTTAATGGGATAATGGAGGCACAGTCTTGACCTTCAAGGATATGTTACTTGCCTAGGTATGGAGGAAAGACACAATATAGGAGGCTAAACAGTGTTACCCAAGGAGAATGAGCATGTTGCATATTTACTTAATAGAGATGTATAGGTGAGGTGAGTAGAATGTGGGCATTAAAGAGGTTTTCTTCTCACAGCAAAAGTCAATATTAACTAATACACATAGCAGAATGCTTACCACAATTCCAGGCTTATCTCCTATGAGGTAAAATCTCTTAGCACAGTATGCCTACCTCCTTCCCCAAAGCCCTAGAAAGAGTTTCATTTGAGCACCTCAGTAGCTCTGACTGGGTCATGGGCCAAACCCTGAACCAATCACGGTGGGCTGGGGCTCTGACAGGTTTAACAGGTGTACCCACTTCTGGGGCTGAGAATGGTGTTCTCGACACATGAATTGCAGAAACTGAGAGTCTCAGAGGTTTCCCTGAGGGGAAAAAAACAAATGTTCACCATGATTCCTAAGTCAGATTTATTGCCCCTAATTTTATGATTTTTATAATAGATGTGATCATTCTTCTGGATATATATATATATATATATATATATATATATATATATATATATACCATTACTTCTTGATGTGGTTTCTTGTTGTGCTTGATATGGTCTCTTCTCCAACATGTCTCAGGAAATAAAAACAAAGAGGCAGATACAAAAGACATTACTACTCGGCAGTGTACTATTTGGGGATAGGGTAAATAATATGTCTGTGCCCACAGTTTTCTGAGAAAAATACTGTAATAACTGTTCTAAACACAATGGTTAAAAGTACACAAATCAACAAAACAACTGGTCAGTATTCTTCAAAGGTGTCAAGGTCATGAAGGACAAGAAGACTGGGTAACCATCAGAGGTTAGAGGAGACTATGGAGATGTGACAACTGTAGAGGTCACAGCCAAAGGTGACCGGATCCCAGCTCCTGGTGTCATACCCTTGTATCCTCCCATCTCCTTGACTTGTTTCCAAAAAAAAATGCACAAAAAAAAAACAGGAGAAAGGAGATGGGATGTCATTCTGTGGTTGTTACATTATACAGACTCCACATTGCTAGCAAACTCACTCACCTGCCTTTGAAGAAGTTAGTAGCCATTTGGGGAGGCCCACCAGGCAAGGAGCTGAGGACAGCATCTACAAGCTGAGCGTAGTTTCCAGCCAACAGCCTTCAGTCCTATATAGACATACCTCGTTTTATTGTGCTTTGCTTTATTGCTTTTCACAGATGTTGCTTTTCTCTACAAATTGAAGGCAAGACCATCCGCCAGCAAAAAAAAAAGATTACAACCTACTTTATAGCATTGGTCTGGAACTGAACCCACAATATCTCTGAGGTATGCCTGTAGTCTCAAGGGAATGAATTCTGCCAAAACCTGGTGAGCTTGGAATCAGATTCTTCTCCATCTGGCTTCCAAATGAGACCAACCCAGCTGACACCTTGATTTACAGCCTTGTGAGACCCTAAGCAGAGGATCCAGGGAAGCTGTGCCCAAACTACCAACCTATAGAAACTAGGAGATAATTAATGTGTTGTTTTAAGCTGTTAAGTTTGTGGCAATTTGTTATTCGATAATAGAGAACTGTCTTAATCAGCACGAGCAGCTGTAACAAAATATCATAAACTGGGAAGCTTATCAACAACAGAAATTTATTTCTCACAGTGCTGAGAGCTAGAAGTCCCAGATTGTGGTGCCCACATGGTGGGGTCCTGGTTGGAGCCCTTTTCCAGGTTGCCAGTGGCTAATTTCTGGTTGTTTTTTCGTGTGGTGAAAAGACAGCAAGCTAACTCTTTGTCCTCTTCTTATGACCCCATTCATAAGGGCTTCACCCTAGTGATCTCATTACTTCCCAAAGGCCCCACCTCCAAAGCCATCACATTGGGGCTTATATTTCAACATATGAATTTGGGGTGGGGGGATGGTAACAAACATTCAGTCCATACAATACCTAATATGTCAAGTAATTGCAATGTGATACCCTAAAACAGAAAAAGGACATTAAAGGGGTGAAAATGGTGAAATCCAAATAGAGCCCGGAGTTTAGTTAACACTCAAAACCAACAGTAACTCCTTCGTTTTAATCATGGTACTGATATTATGAAAGATGTGAACATCAGCAGAAGCTGAGTAAAGCATATACTGGAACTCTCTGAATCTCTATATATAACAGCCTAATATGCAAAGTGTCCCCATAGGAGTTTGACTGACCAGGAGTTTGATCACTTGCTGATGTGCACTGACCACCAGGGGGCGGCGTAGAATGAAGGAAGGCCCCGACTGGCAGCCAGCAGCCTCTAGAAACCCTACCCATGCACCATTTTTGTGCACTGGGCCTCTAGTTTCTAAATAAAAAGTTAAAAATAAACATAAATAAGCTTAAAAAGTACACAAATCAGCTATGGCACTTGTGGAAAATAAGCCTTGATTCTGATGGCTGGCAATAGTGTAAACAGAACAAAATGTTCATCAAGGTGGGAAAGAAAACTATGGACAATTTGATACCATGTTTGGCTGCCTGAGGCCCATTTCCCCTCTTGCCCAAGCTGGTCCACTCATGGCAACACCTGAGCAGCATTTCTCCCCTTGGTACACAATTTTTTTCTTTTCAATCATGATAGCTATTGTTAGCGGTAGCTTTATTTTTAGTTACCTATTATTTGAAAAAAAATTTATGTAAAAGATCTTTCCCCCAAATCTTCCTATTCCCCAGAAATCTCTCTTGCTTCTGTCTCTCCAACAGTTTCTCCCATAATTATACCATTTTCTTTCCCTTCCCTACCTCTTTTCTCTTCCTCACATGGTTTGGAATTGCTAAGAAAGGTAGGACAAGAACTACCTACATAAGTTAAGCAAGGTGGCCTCGTGTGTGACTGTTCTTTATACTCTAAACAGAAATACACAAAACCAGCACCCACCCCAGTTGCGCTGGGCTTAGATTTCATCCAGAATTCATCACTTCCCACCACCTAAATCTTTACAACAGTATCTCAACCCCAGGTACAATGTGCCCCAAATGTTGTACCTTCTTGGCTTCAAACAGGTTTTATAACTTCAAAGGAAGTTTGCGACCACTTTTTGAAATGAAGATCAGGTAGGTATACAATTTGGCAAAGGAAATGAATGTGGAGGGCCAGACACAGTTCTTAAAAAGCAGAGTTCACTTGAATAGGCTATCATTTGGAAAACAAATAGCTCAACCTGTATCCCAAACAAAACTAGGATAATACAGGTACCATTGACTTGATAAAAGCATCCTGTATCGGGCTGAAAGGAGCATACCTAGTAATTGAATAATTGTCTTACTTTTATTTTGGTCTACAGAATTAAAAGCCTCTTAAACTTATTGGGAGCTCTTGGGGCTACTTCTTGCTGCTTACCCTGAGCATTAGGTATTGTGTAGATCTTAATATCAATGATGTTGATCAAAGTCTACTATATGATCTGTACTTTCATGCCCTGCCTCCAAGATGCCCAACTATTCCTCTGAAATTATCAAATCTTCTTTGAAGTGGAGATGGAACAAGACACCCCCTATTATCAAAGCCAAGGTGAAAACCCATCCTTATGTGTAGAGTATAAAATAAATCTCTCTTATTTAAAGGACACAAAGATGAATAGGGAAAAATAGAGGAGAACTCCATTGAGGCCCTTATACTCACAGAAGTTACTATTAACTGTTCATTTTTTTTTTTGTTAGGTAATGTACATAGAAAGAGATCTGAATTTTGTATTTCAGAATTATTTACCTTTTTAAAGTAAATTTTAAGGTGCACTCAGAGTCTTGAGTGACACAGGAAGATATGGATACAGGGACTTAATGAGTGCTCTCAATTTAAAGTAACAGAAACTTGACTGCAAGCAGAAATAAATTGAATTTTAAAGTTAATGTTGCACGTGTATCAGCATGCCTGACAAGATTTTCTTCTCCCAATTGTTTGGTTGGGTTATCAGGTTTGTTTTTGTTGTTGTTGTTGTTGTTTTTTAATATATTTTATTGATTTTTTACAGAGAGGAAGGGAGAGAGATAGAGAGTTAGAAACATCGATGAGAGAGAAACATCGATCAGCTGCCTCCTGCACATCTCCTACTGGGGATATGCCCGCAACCCAGGTACATGCCCTTGACCGGAATCGAACCTGGGACCTTTCAGTCCGCAGGCCGACGCTCTATCCACTGAGCCAAACCGGTTTGGCGGGTTATCAGTTTTGAAATGAAAGGGAGTTGTGTGTATCCAGTAGATGCTGGCAAACGGGAGAAGGCTGCTGGGAGAGGGTTTTTAGTCTCATACCCCTCAGGAGGGAGTGAAGAGGTAATGGTGCCCATGAATCCTGTGCAGAGCCACTGAGAAATCACATCCCCCTGAGGCTATCTCAACAAGAAGTAATAAGAGTTTAAGAAGTGCCGGGCTTTTCTGGAAAGTTTTGAGGCCTCAGAACTCTCCTTGAAATCTGCTTCTGGTTGATAGTAAACATTTTTGTAAACAAGTAAACTTCACATGGTAAACACCGCATCAGTGGAAACTTCCTTTTATGGAAAAGAACTTTTGAGACGCCTTCAGTGTTAGTTGTATAATCTCAGGGGAATTTCTTAGCCTTTTAGAGCTTCAATTTCCTTATTAATAAAATGAAGTGGATAATACCTACTTTGTGAAGTTGTGGTTCTCAAACTTTGACATCAATCAAATATCTGAGGTACTTACTGAAAATGCAGATTCTTAGGCCATGCATGCACCAGACTTACTGGACAGGTATTATCAGAGTTTTGTTTTGAGAAATATTATTTTAAGAAATAAATTAAGAGAGAAAATATAAAGCATCTGTTTTCATTACTATACATGTGTGGTAATTACCATTTAAAATCCCTACTCATCAAAAAAATTAAATCTGTGTTCAAGAGATGGTGGCTTGCTTTCAAGACACATTAGATTAAAAAAATAAATAAATAAAAAGAAGGAGGAGGAGAAGGAGGAATTAAAATAACAACTCTAAGTGCAAATAAACTAAAACAAAATAGACTAGCCTGTACTGAAACAAACCATGCAAGGTACAAGATTCAGGCCAGTCACTGTGTCTCTTTTAAGAGCCTCAGCATAACTGTCAGTCACAGACACCTTCTGGAGGCTTATTATACATAGGTGACCATGCATTGTAACACATGACTCTACAGTAGAACCACGAGGCCATGTCTAAATGTATCCAAGAGTCTACAGAGTGAGTGAGTGAACCAGTACAACAGCCAATAGGGGCACTTGACCCAATCACATTGTCTCTCTTAGGGACACATTTGAACCTGAGAGGGATGCTGAAGCAGAGCTCTGCCCACATCCAAGGTCTTTAGATCTCTCTTTACCTGTGTATGTGCTTCTGCCCCCAGCTTTCCCTTCCAAAGACCAGAGACCCAGAGTGAGAAATAAAGCCCAGGAATATTCAAAAACTTGCTACATTTTGTTTTTTGTTGTTGTTTTGGTTGTGTTTGTTTGTTTGTTGTTTTTTGTGGCGGGTCATTGTTTAGAGGCCTCCTGAGGTCGTTTCCTTCGCCCCTAAGGTAGGGGGAGCTCCCCGGGGCCACAAAAGCAGCCCCCCCAAACCACTTCCGGGATTGCAGCCTCTCCCCTCCTGCCCTGGGAGCAGTGCCTTCCCAGGCCACAATTCCCCGTGGCCCAAAAATAACAGCACAGATGTGAGGAAAAGGGCCAAAGCCCCAGCCTCAGAGAGATGCTAAGTTACTGCCTTATCGCTGACAGCTAGAGTCTCCACATCTTAGTTTTTGTTGACAGTATATTCTACTTTTAGAAACACTGTAGGCATCAGGACAGAGCCTTGCAACAGGACCAAGCTCTGTTGCAAGCAGCCCTGCTTCTAGAGAACATGTGGTAAGAAAACATGCTCAGGACTTCTGGCAGGCATAAGTAGAAGATTCACAATGTATTATTCTGGGGTTTTGGAGCAAGACCATGTAACTTGCAGTAATTTATGAATATTTAAAGAAATAGACCTTGGCTGACACCCAGTCACTTTGGGCCCCGTGAACAGAGAGACCAACATACAAGGAAAAGTGTCACCACCATGACAGTGGTCATGACCCTGTTCATTGGGAGGAAATAGAGATGATTTTCTACCTAGGAGGTAGGGATAAACAGGATTTTCTCCCTAACCATCCAGAGATGTCTCTTGCTACCAATGTTGGTAATTAATAGACAACTACAGTAGCCATAGCCTGAAAAGTGTCTCAGGCTCTAAGATATAAAGGTTTGGGTTAACCCACTAAGTAAGTCACCTAGACAAGCAAAGAGGAATCTAGAGAGAATAATAGAAGAGAGAGGCGATGAGTATAGTTGTGGCATTAAGGCAAACTGCAGTGGTAGGAGTCATTGGCCCTACTGTCCTTCCTCCTGTAAGTTTACTTTAGGGAAAGAGGCCACCACAATCTTGAATGAGTGCCTTCCAGGACTTAAATGAAGGAAGTGAATCTGAGTGACTCATAGGAAAGCCGCCATGTTGCTGTATTGCACCCTCCAATTCCCTGACTTCAGAACTCGAGCTGCCAATGGTTTGGAGAGAAGATTTTGTAGCTGGGTAACCACAAGTTCTTCCTATAGGTTGAATAGAAACACCTTTCCCAACATGGCATCCTCTTCCCTGGGGGTATGTGTGGAGGTAAAAGGCTCAGCACTCCCTTTCCCAAAACTGGAACACATTTTCAGGGTCATCTCAGTCTTGAGGTCCCCCATAATATCAGCTAAGTCCTTTATTATGACTATATCACAACTCAATTTCTTCCTGAAAAGTCTGCTACCTTCACTTCTTCCATGGGTGTTCATCTCAGGGTGTACCCTTTAAACATTTCCTGTAGAATCTGATTAATCGGTGTCCTAACCTTTATTGATCTCCACACATCATCATTACCTTGAAATTCACTCTTCTAGCTGCCATCCTGTTTACTTATATACAAGTCAAATCGTCTGAAATTCCCATTTTTATCATTGCCTCCCCATTGTGTGGAGTCTCTTTGTCTATCTGCAGCACCTGCCCTGCTTTTGCAGAGGGCAATTCATTCCAAGATTGCAGTCCCTGTCTCCAAGTGAAAGTAAGAACCTGGTAGGTATTACTTGCCTATTTCAATAATGTCAAACCTCTTGCACCAGACATGTTTGACGGATTCTAAATTGAGAAACCTCTGGATGGAGAAGTCCTAAGCCTTGTAAATTCACTTGTCACTGCTCAAGCATCGTCCTCAAAGATTGTATGAACTGAGGATGCTGAGGGCACACAGCCTGAACAAGATGAACATGAAGAGGCTGTTCATAAATAAATATACCACAAGTGCAGTTCATCCTATGTGGTAGACTGAAATACGGGGAAAAAAGGCAAAACATCACCTGAAGTCCTCACCCAGAGAAGCCACTCCCAGGGCATTGTTGTTTTGTTTTTTTGCTATCCTCACATGAGGATATTTATTCCATTGCTTTTCAGAGAGTGGAAGGGAGGGGGGAGAGAGGGAGAAACATCAATGTGAGAGAGACAGATTGACTGGTTGCCTCCCATAAGCAACCTGACCGGGGGCAGGAGCGAACCCACAACCTAGATACATGCCCTTGACCAGGAATCAAAACCGAGACCCTTTGGTGTATGGGCCAATGCTCTAACTGCTAAGCAACACTGGCCAGGGCACCACTCCCAGGGTTTTGCATGTAAACTCTGGAAAGGATTTTTAAAAATAATTTAATTTTCTCAGCATAGTCTATCACTGTCACCCAGGGCAGGCCCACTAGTCATCGTGGCTGACATCTTTTCTCTTATAGTATTTAGTGAAATTAAACTGTCATTCTTCATTTCTCTTGATGGTTTTAGTACTGTAGCCATTTCTGACTAAGAGTTCATGCTTTATTTAAACATTAATTTTAAAGAGATTGGATTCAAAGCCCTTGTTTTCCAATTGGCATCTTTAGATGAGACCTAGGATGGTGGAGACAGAGACATCAAGGAAAATGAAGGCTGGCAGCATACAAGCAGAGAAAGGTATTTTCCCCCTTTCACTGGCTTGAAATTCTCTAATTAGACATCTTGGGAGAGTTCCAAGTCCAGAAATGGTCTCATTGGTGCTGTGAGACGGGGTGTGAGACAGGCCTGTGACTGTGTCCCAAGATAATATCAAATGGACTAGAGATGAGGAGGAATCCTCCCACCTGAGAGGCTGAGGAGCCTGCAGAATAAGACCACTCACAAAGATGACCACCTCCTCAAACTGCTTTCCGAGAGCACCCTTGGAGGTCACACTGTCATTCTTATTATCATTTCAGCTGCCTGAGCTACATCACCAAATGCACTTCACAGATTCTGGACCCAACACAGCCCTTTAATCAACTGGCCCCTCCAAATACAGCAACATAGACTAGGAATACTTGAAACAACCATTGTATTCACTCACCTCACCAAATCTCCCATCCAGCTGGATTTTGATTACGTTGCTCAATAAGCAAGCTTATCATTGAGGGCCTCTTGAGTCAATTGGTCTTCTCTTATCTCTCAGTGGCACTTATACTCAGGGTAATCATGCAGCTTTCCATCAGCTGGGCCCTGAGGCATATTGTTATTCCTCTAATATTGTGATGTTCCTTAGCTCAAAACCATATCCCTTTATCCTCCTAACTAGTGGCCCGGTGCACAAAATTCATGCACATTAAAAGGGAATTAATTAGAGAAAATATTTTAATATTGCTATTTGTCCTTTCTCTATAATAGAAGTGTCAGAGATGAAAGAAAATTAGTAAAATGTATATGAAAATCTCCCTCCTGTCAGAGTTTGGGGTGCACCATGGGACCTAGAGTCAAGACCCCGCCCATCACCCGCACGTGCTTCAAAAACACAGGAGACCCAGACCCGGCCGGCCTGACCCCCATCAAACCCCTGGTCCCCTGCCCCAGTGCCGGAGCAGGGGGCGCAGCCTGAGGTCCCTCGCCCCGGCCAAGTCCCATGCAGCCTCAGGTCCCTGCTGTTTGGTCGTGACGTTACCGTGTCCCAGCTAATTTGCATATTCCTCTATTATATAGATAGATAGCCAACCTCCATTGAAACCAGTTTATTTAGTTAAGGATTAGAGGAAAGCAAACTAAGGAAAGAGTCAGGTGGAGCTGAGAATGAAGTTTTAACATTTATGGAGCATTTGCTTCTTCAAGGAGAGCACATGCTGACCAAAACTTACATCCCTAAAGACATATCTGTGTCTTCTTCATGTTTCCGTATTTTTCAATATTTATCACAGTGCCTTGAGTAAGTGGGAGTTCAAATAAATGTTGGATTCACTGTGATCAAATAAATTTAAGGTTATCAACTGGAACTCTATGGAACATACTGCATTTGACTGCTAAGCTGTGAAGTTAAAATCATAAGCTTAAGGCTTAGACTCTGGTTTTTGGCTATCATGTACTTGAGGAAGTATGGGAAAGTTATGCAGCATTGCTGAGTTTCAATTTTCTCACCCATAAAATGGGCATAACAACATTACCTATTTCATAGGGTTGACATGGAAGTGACAAGATATTTGTAAGGTGTTCTGCACAGTGACATTTACATAGGTAATGCATGTTAGTAATAATAATGGTAATAGTGATTCTAATATAAATAATTATTTCTTTATGACCTCAGACTTAGGGTTAAATTAGTGGGCTAACTCTATTTCTTTGATTCATTTGAACTGCAAGAAAAATTTCCAATACTTAAACTCCCATTATTATTTTATTTCTGTAAAAATGCAAGGGAGTGAGATCATTGTAGCTGAATGTTATTAGAAGATAGCAGGAGCCCTGGCAAGGTAGCTCAGTTGGTTGGAGCATCATCCCATACACCAAATGGTAGAGGGTTCAATACCTGGTCAGGGCACATGCCCAGGTTGTGGTTCTATCCCTGGTTTAGTGGAGTCAGTGCAGGAGGCAACAGATCAATGTTTCTCTCTCATATCCAAGTTTCTCTCTCTCTCTCCCCCTCTCTCTCTAAAAATCAATTTAAAAAGAGAGAGCGAGCAGGAGTTGGCAAACTCTTCCTGGAAAGGACTAGGAGTAAATACTTTAGATTTTTCAGGCAACATGAGGCCTCTGTCATACTGTTCAACTCTGTTCCAAAGCCATAAATTAATGGGTGTGACTGTGTTTTAATGAAAAGATATTTACAAAAATAGGCAATGACCTGAAGGAGGTAAAACCAAAGGAAAACATTGAGTTAGTGAAATTCACCATTGAGAGATGCTTCCTATGAGTCACATTTAGAGGTTCCTCTTCCATCCATGAGACACCACTGCATCCTTATAATCAACTCTACATATGTGTTTAAAAAACAATCACACAAATATCTCACAGAGGCAAAAAAGAAGAGGTGCTTGGCTGCATATGGTCTCCAGCTTTAGTTTGCACAAAGCATCTGAGGTCACAGTATAATAGGTAAATTGGAGTGAATTCTCTATTATTTCCATCAAGAGTTAACAGGTGAAGCTCTAAAGGAGCCCATCCTCTCTTCCACACAGGTGACCTAGGTATATCAGGGAAGACATGCTCAGCACGGAGGCAAACCAGATACACTTTGTGAGATGAGACATCCTAGGGCATGATGTAGCCAATTTTAGTACAATTTTAGAGAGTAGAAGGGTTTTGCTGGCTTTTCCTATATAGACAAATAGTGAGAGAAAAGCCAGCAAGGAAGATGCTAAGTCTTTGTTTGCTGATATGAGTTGTCCCACAGCTATAGCATCTTTCATTGGGTTATTTACAGGATGTGTCTGCAGCCGATTTAACTACAATACACAACAGCCATTCAGAGACACCCCATTTACAACGGAAGAGAGAGAAACATGGAAGCCAACCACGGGCAACACCGAGGAGCGACCGGAAACCTCCAATCTCAGATCTTTAGAAAAAGCTTCAAAACATATCTGGTGGCCCCACTTCCAGTCATATTCCACCCCTCCCCATTTTTAAGTAAAAAAAAAAAAGAAGAAAAAGAAAAATCAATGGCAGAAACTGTCACCAGCCACAAATATTAAAGTAACCAGAGCAGTGAGAATGGGACCACCAACACTGGGCAAGATCCCATCATCTCTGAAAGTCTCAGAAAAGTAGTAAGAAATGGACTAAGTTTTGAGCAAATTGCTTCTTGAAGGTTCTTTATACATAAACCTACACTAGCTCAGTCTGAGCCTTATGATAATAATAGATTGAACATAGATATAAACTTCCTAACCTTGATTATTCTAGTTCTAGCTTTTTTTATATGGCCACATGACAAAATGTGGGTGGGTTTTCCTTCTCTTAACAATTTGAAGATGAGGCTGGTAACATAAAATTCCAAACAAAATCAAATTGCAGAAGCCAGTCTATCATAGTTTCCAGAAAATCATAAAGGACATTAAACTTGAATGAACATTATAAGAGCTAAAACCCAGCTTGAATTGATGCATTTTTATTTCACTTGCATTTGATTATTCTTGTGATGTTATTACTATGCTCATAACTGTTGCAATTTGTCAGTACAGAGCGATTACTTCCCAAAAGTAATATGGCATGAAATCAAGAATGCCAAATGATGGCTTGCTCTGAGCACCCATTTTAGAGGCAATTGGTCAGGCAGTATTTCGCTCAGGAAGCTGAAAGCACTGTGTTGGTTAGGGTTTGAACACATAATTGGGGAGAAATGTCCTGTAGAAGGAGCATTGGATTTGAACCTAAGCTTTGTATTTCAATAGTTGCTTGACCTTGGGCTGATGCTGCAAACTACATAATGCCTACAGGCCTTGGTACAAAGTGTCACTTCTGTTGAAAATGTCTCCCTTCCTTTTCCCCAATATCTTCTTGATGTATTCTTCTGCTTCCTGCAGGGTTCACCTCTAATATACACTCTCTCTGATTTCCCCATTATAAAAAAAATCCACAAATAACAATAATGATAACATAACATTATTTTCATGCATGTAAAATGATATGATGTTATTAGGGTCCCTATACCATTTTGTATTTTATTTGTCTGTTTATACATCTATCTTCTGCATTAACTATTAATTTCTTGATGGGGATATGCTTTGCTCGATTCTATATTACAACATTCAGAACAGTGATGACACAGAGTAGACTTTAATAAATATTAATATAATAAGTTTCTACCTCTGTAAAATGAGAAAAATGGTATCTGAGCTTTCCACCTTCTATATTTTTGCAAGAATCAAATGATGTGAATGAACATTTGCTGTCAACTGAAATGTACCCTACACATATCAAGCGTTATGATGCTCTCCCAATGAGACAAATCTAATCTGTATGAGGCATCACAAAGATGCTCATGGATACAACTGTGATCTAGTTGCAGTGAGAACCCAAGCTTGTTCCTTTAGCTGCTCAACAAGAACACAAATGTCTAACTTTTCCCGTGTTAAAAAGGGGAAGAAGTGTCCATGTGTAGTTTTTATAAGGAAAACGTACAGTGAGGACAGGTGTAGATGTGGCAAGATGATGAATTATTTGGAATTCCCATTAAATATTTATTACATATATTTTGTTTAAGTTACACTTTGCTGACTCTGAAATGCAGGGTCTTTCTCCTCCTCTGAAGGACTCAGTAGGAGAGAGAACAGGTACATGGCACTTGTTCTCACCATGATGAATGAGAATGCACATCAGCCCAAATGTCCGCCCACAATGAATAAAAAAGTAAATTATAATATACAGATGCAATGAAAGGCTATGCAGCAAAAATGAACCTTTACTAATGCGATAACATGAGTGACTCACTCAGATATAATATTAAGCAAAGAAGTCAGTACCTTAAAAGAAAACACACTATCTGATTCCACATAAATGAAGTTAAAGAATGGGCAAAAAGTCATACAGGGTAGTAGAAGTTGAAATAATGGTTAATTGTGGGAGTGTTTCGGGTTGGAAAGAGAATAAAAGATCCTTAGAGTCATGGAAATAGCATATATAAATATAAAAAATGATCAAGCCGCCCATTCAAGATTTGTGCACCTTACTCCATGTATATAATTCCTCAATGAAAAGTGTAACATAACAAAGGAAAGTGAAACTCCTCTTGTGAGGTGGGGTTCATAAAGGATGTGTGTGTGAGGTAGACAGACTCATTCTACTCTCTAGAGTCAACTGCATGCCCCCAGAAGGCAGAGATGACGGCTGGCTTACTTAGCTCTGTATTCCATCTATCTTTTGTTAGACATTTTTGGCTGCTTTCAATTTGTAATGTGAATATTATGTTTATGTCTTTCACGTGGTCATACATACTAACTGTTCTTGGGTATATACTTAGGAATGGGGTGAAATGTAATACATAACAGAGAGAAGGGAACCTGCCTCTGTATTAGGGGGAGAGTGTTCCAGGAGGGCAGAGACAGGAGATGGGAGGAATGAGAAGGCAATCTGACAGCGAATCAGGCACCAGTAGCCCAGGGACTAATTTCTCCCCTGAAGGAACATCCAGTGAATCTGTCTTTATCCAGAGATCCAGGCTGGAGCAAGTGAGATCCGGGGCAGTCAGCCAGCCTAGATCTGCCCAGCACCCCGGGTGCTGCCTCTCTACCCCAGTGTTGTCAGTGGACAGGTCCTACAGGAGGCAAACGCAGGGAAGGGGCAGGGGCAGCCTCAGCTCTGCCATGTGGTCTGGGCAACTCACTTTAGTTTTCTGAGTCCCACTTTTTGCCATCCCATAATTGCAGAAAAGGCAGCTCCATTCCACTTCTCTGACATTTCCTGGTGGCAGAGGGGAGGGGAGGCAAGTGCCTGTGGAGTGGGGCACATCTATGCAACTTAAAAACTATCAGCAAAATTCATTGCAATGTTGACTTATATTTTTCAAATGCATGCAAATTTCTCATTTGAATGTATAGCACATCTATGTGTTTTATTATAAAATGTGTTTATTTACAAAGTCTTCTAAGGGAATAGAACTGACCCTGGAAGCTGAGCTATGTTTAATCTTGCCATGTTCCCTGCATAATCATCACATAATCTGAATGTTGATGAGTTCAGAGCAAGAGGATCTCCAAGGCCTCAAGCTGGAGCAGACAACTCCTCCTACCATGACCAGCCCCCTCCCCCACCCCACCCCCACAAAAATAAAAAAATAAAAAATAAATAGACCAGAGACTAGAATAGAGACTAATGTTCTCTTCTGTTTCATAATATTTTCACCTGGAAATTGTTTTGTTTTGTTTTTAATTAGTAACTTATGGGCCAGTAAACTTAACTCTGTTTAGTCAGTATATCTTTGAGTTCAATAAGCTTCCTATTGATTCATGAAATGTATGCCTTTCTGGTCATCCTGCATCTCACACTCTGTGATCAAGTTAGGTGCACATCATTCTGTGAAAAGTTTCTCCAGCTTCTAAAACGCATGCCATGATCGTTCCTCAGTGTTCATGACGGTTGGGCCACATGCATGCTGACAATAAGCTATTGAAAAACCTCATTTAGAATTTCTAGTCATTATTTTCATGTTCTTTTCCTCTTATTAAGTAGATTTATAATTGCAAGCCTTGCTCGAGCGCTGGTAAGCAAATATGTTTTCCATTTTAAAATAATGTCTGCGAGTCTGAGGATTAATAAATGATAACAAGTGTCAGGATTGTGTAGCAAAATTACACCTTCTATTTCTAAAGCTACTGGGAACGCTTGACCAACTCTCCTCCTTCTATCCTTTCACACTCAGAAAAGGGGTGAAACAGGAGGGGCCAACAGGAAATGCTCCCTTGGTCGCAGCCCTTGGAAAAACACTTCCAAAATGAGAACAAAGATTGCAGAGGCCTTAAATCAGAACACTGTCCTATGCCGCCTTAAATCAAAATGCTGTTCCTGTGCTGTGGTACGGGAAGGGAGGAGCCCCACTCCCACTCCCACCTAAGTGAATTTGATTAAAAATTATTAACGGCAAGAACACAGTCTCTGGGTTGAAGGACCCTCTGAAGGATGCACCTCATCACAGGTGACAACTGCCTGCCACAGAAAACAACTCCTCAGCCCCAGAACACCCAATCAGCAGTGTGTTGTCTTCTGAGAGAAACGATTCCACCTGAGGAATTGGAATTAATCTCAAGGGGGAAAATATGCGGTTATCCTTTGCACTTCCATGTATTTATGCCCTGTGGGAAACTGTTTATTGCCTTCACTATCTGATAAGCATAGACAGAGAATCTCCCCCACCCCCAAGGCTGGGTGCCTTTGAAGCCCTAGCAAAGGTCGGAGCTAGGCGCCACCTCTGTTTGTCCAGACAGTGGTAGCTGAAACTACTCCCCCATTTATTATTATGTAAATCCTTGCTGATGGGCTAGTCTGCCTGTTGCAGGGGGTCACCTGCCTAAGGGCTATGCTATGGGTGCATCCTAGATCAATAAAAGCTTGGTGAGGCCTGAGCACAGGGACGAAGTCCTTCAGGACTTGCCGCCTGGTCCCCCAATATTGCAAAATTATTTCGTGTCTTTTCCTCTCATTTGTTGTGCGGCTCCTCTTTCAGATACCGAACCCTACTCCATGCAGAACGTGGAGGGAGTCTTACTCGACAATGCCCATTATTGAAACAAATCCCCAAAGCCAACTTGGTTCACATGTAACGGTGTCTTAGTCTGTTCAGGCTGCTATAACAGAATACCATAGTTTGGGCGGCGTACAGACATTTATTTCTTACAGTTCAGAGGCTGGAAAATCCAAGGTCAAAGTGCCCACAGATTCAGTATCTGGTGAGGACCTGTCTCCTGGTTCATGACCAGCCCTCTTGCTGTGTCCTCACAAGCAAAGGGGGTTTGGGCCATCCCTGTGACCTCTTTTGTAAGTGCCCTGCTCCCAGTCATGACCTATTGACCTCCCAAAGCCCCATCTCCAGATACCATCGCATTGGGCCTAGTAATCAACAGAGGAACATTCCGTAAGAGTCATACATATTTATGGATCATTGCTTACCTAGGACAGGTCTGAACTGCGCGGGTCCGTCAGAGAAGGATTTTTTGTTTCGTTTTGTTTGCAGTAAGAACAGTTGGCCCTGCTTCTCGGTTGGTTTTGCATCTGGGAATTCACTAAGGGGAATGGAAACAGCATTTTCTCATTCCCAGCCGCAGATTCCCTACCGCGAGTCCCAGCCCAGTTTGAACATACTGGTTTCCATCCGCCCCTGGTTGAATCTGCGGATGCGAAACTCCAGCTGCAGTTAACTTTTTGGGGAGTTAAAGTTACGTGCGGATTTTCGACTCTTGGTACTTCCAACTACAGGATGCAATCTCCCTGGGTAAGTAGAATGGCTTCTTCGAATTAACATGATATGTTTTTTGTCTGAGACGACTCAATCTAAGTGAAAGCTAATGGCACCAATGATCTCTATACACCAAGCATGTCAAACTCAAAGGGAAACAGGGGCCAAATCAACAAGGTTTAAGTTTATGTGGGCCACAAAAAAACAAAAGCTTCAATTTTCATAGAAACGTAGGTTTATTTCGATAGAGACATGCTAAATACAAAGGGCTGAAATAAATGAGTAATCATTAATATAAAATAATAGAAATTTTTAATAAAAATTAATATTTTTCTTGAACATTAACTTATCCGGCACTGAATAACTGCACAATTAATAAGTGTAATGCAAATAAACCTATTTATCTTGTTCTCTGAAAGTGAAATATTTCCTGTTGCGCACACCAAACAAGTCAGTACAAGACTAATAGACTAATGATGTGGCAAATCAGCTGCTAAAATATTTGCTGCTAGTATTAGTGGAGAGAAATGGTGCACCTGCTCATAAGGCGTGTAAGGGAAATGAATGCAACACAATTATAGTCATCAGTCATTAGCGAACATTGTAGTTCATTATTAATAATGACGAATAACAGGATATTGTAAAAACTAAGTTATGAACTTTTTATTAAAACGTTTCTTACATACCGTTATATTGGCTAAGCCGCAAAAATATTCGCTGTAGCTGCCAGTTTGACATGCTTGCTCTACATTTAGAGGACTTATTTAAAATTGAACGTAGGAGAGTTGCCCAGCCAGTGTGGGCCCAGTTAATTGGAGCCTCATCTCCTTCAATAAAAGGTCGCAGGTTTGATTCCCATTCAGGATGCATACCCCGGTTGCTGATTCCGTTCCTGGTTAGGGCATGCTCAGGAGGCAACCAATGGATGTTTCATGCTCATATTGATATCTCTCTTTCTCTCTCTTCTTCTCCCTCTCCCTCTCCTCCCTTTCACTCTAAAATCAATAAAAGCATGTCCTCAATTGAAGATTAAAAAAATTAAAACTGAATTTAGAAGGATAATGATAACTTTTAACAACCGGGTGAGCTATAGAAAAGAATATTATGGGGAGATTGGTCTATGATATTAGGCCATCTGTGTTTGTTAATTGGCTCCTATTGAAGTTAGGCTCCTACCCTCCAAGAGTCAGAGAGACAGAGCCATATCTTGCTTGATGATTACATTTCAAAGGGAGAGTTCCCAGGTCCTTGAGAAAGACATTCCTGGGTCATAAAACTGTCAAGAAACTGTTAAAAGAGATACATCTAAAATGGGCAGAGAAAGGATTTACAATTGCAAATTTTTAACATAATGTCTTAAGAAAAGGAAAGGCAGGTGTCCATAGTCAGAAAGAAACCTGTCTGAAGTTTAGTTCAGCTGAGGGAAATTAACATTCATGCCATCATGGTCATAGAAAACATGTTAAAACTAGAGGCCCGGTGCACGGATTCCTGCACTGGTGGGGTCCCTCGGCCTGGCCTATGCCCTCTCACAATCCAGGACCCCTCGGGAGATATCAGAGAGTGGTTTCAGTCTGATCCCCACAGGCCAGGCCGAGGGACCCCATGGATTCATGCACCAGGCCTCTAGTATGCATATAAGATCTTTGGTTAATCTCTTCCCACCCTCCACCCCTCCTTCCCTTTCAGATTCATCAGTCTGTTCCATGTTTCTATGCCTGTGGTTTCTGCCCCTTGTTGAGCGTCTACCCCCTGGTGTTCAGTGCGCATCATAGCTACCAGCCAGTCAGCCTGATGGCCAGTCGCTTAGGCTTTTATATATAGAGGTATTACCTAACATCATTGCAGGATGATTTCCTTTTCATTGTCTTTATAATATTCTTTATTTTTCAGATTTGTCTACTATATGTAACAAATAACTTAATCAGTCTCATTTAGGTTATTGATGTAATTAGAAAACTTGCCAAGTAACTCCATTTGTGCAGAGCAACACAACGCTTCTCTGAATAAAATTCCTCCAGGGGAAGAGAAAAAATTGAGATCAGTAAACAAAATATTTCAGTGAAAGTTTACTGATCACCCTGAGTTCATGTGGGAGGAGAAAAGCAAACCAGCCCTCCAATCCTTTTGATTACAAATAAGAAAACGTGCAGTTCTCAGAGACATGAGTCCAAAAGAGGCACATTTGATGTCAACTGTATGACTATCAAGGTAAAATATGGAGGAAAAGGAGAAACACACAAAGCTGAAAATAGCTCAATATTAAGATTCCATTACAATGTGCTATTTTCATAGACGCCCTTCATCTCAAGGAATGGTGTACTTGGGTTAATTTTCCAGAACTCTCACTTTTCATGAGAGTCTAACATACATCTCACATCAATATTTATACCCACCCTGTAACTCTTAGATTATATATTAATTCCATGCCGAAACCCTATTTTGGAAAATATATCTAAATATTAGAAATGTATAACATAAAGAATGAGTCTTTCCCTCTGATGAACCCACAGGTTTATTTGCATCTATACCAGCAGACAGCAATTGTGTTACATTAACACTGCTTCTTACCACTGTTAATGGGCCTTTTGGGGAGAACATTTGGAAAACATGGCTTAAATTAATGTAAAAAGCAGGTTTATTTATTTAAACATTTCTTGGAGACAAGTCAATTGTGATGCTCTAGGAAGGGGAGGTTTATTATGAAACATTCTAAACTTTTTGGTGGAGTAACTCGTGTGTGTGTGTGTGTATTTGCGCGCCCACCTGTGTGTAAAACCTACTTAACATATCATAGAACTGATGACATTTTGATACACATCCATTAGAATCCTAGAAGTTGGACACCTACAAGGACCAGACAAATACTGCAATGGAGAAAGGTAAAGACTTTGACAAATAGAAAAGTTCAAATTCATAACCAATAGGTAGCTATTGTTCTGCTCAGCTGATTGTTGCTGTGGAAAAATTTAGGCATACTATATCCAGACCTTTTGATTTTCCAAGACAAGACAGTAATCCAGATATGTATGTGAAATCTTTCTATTTTTAGATATCAGCAAATAATTAAGGTGTTTTTAAAATACTGCATAAGCCAAACAAAATAACTCACTGACCAGATTTAACCAACAGGCTGAATATTTGTATTCTGCATGCCTTGGAGTTATAATAATATTTGAGCCCTGAATTTTCTAGGTTGTTTTTACATGCATAAAGAAAATGATATTAATTATTTTATTGGACATTACTTATCCAGCACTGTGCTGAGTATTAGGAGTCATCCTTCCTCCTTCTATGCCTCCTTACTTTCTCTTATGTAGGCATGAAGCAAGAGATAAGACACCCACCCAGCTGTTGTGGCTCAGTTATTGAGTGTTGACCCATGAATCAAGAGGTCACTGGTTCAATTTCTAGTCAGAGCACATGCCTGGGTTTTGGGCTCAATCTCCAGTGGGGGGCGTATGCTGGAGGCAGCTGATCCCTGATGTTTCTCTCTCATTTTTGTTTCTATCTCTCTATCTCTCTCCCTTCCTCGCTCTCTAAAATTAATAAAAACATATAAAAATTAAAAAATGGGACTGCTATTTGACCCAACAATTCTACTTCTGGGAATTTATCCTAAAGAAATTTATCCTGGGATAAAAACCAGATAAAGCATTATAAAGAAAAATTACTAACCAATGTTCCTCATGAATTTAGACCAAAAAAATTAAGATAGTATTAGAGAATCAAATTCAAAATGTAAAATTGATAATATACATTGACTGAATAGTATTTATGCCAAGAAGTCAGTTTGGTTTAACATTTAAATAACAATCAATTATATTTAGCATATTAACAAAATAAAGGAGAAAAAACATATGATTATATGCTGAAAATAGCATTTCACAAAATTCAACACAAATTCATTAAATAAATTAAACAAAGAACAGAAAAGAAGTTCTAAAATTGATACAGTGCATTTATCAAAAACCCACCGCTAAAATAGTACTTACTGATTGAAGAATGAAGACCATATCCTTACAATTTGAGAATATATTCTCACTATTTCTATTCAGCATTATTATACTGGGGGTCCTAGTCATTAATGATGCACGAAGAATAAATAAAAGGCCTACAGATTAGCGAAGAAGATTGAATTTTCCTATATTCACAGATGCTCTGCCAAGGAATTTACCAGAAAAACAAACCTAGTAGAGTAAGACAGTGGTCAGCAAAATGTGGCTCGCGAGCCACCTTCGGCTCTTTGGCCTCTTGAGTGTGACTCTTTCTAAGCCTTAGGAGTACCCTAATTAAGTTAATAACAATGTACCTACCTATATAGTTTAAGTTTAAAAAATTTGGCTCTCAAAAGAAATTTTAATCGTTGTACTGTTGATATTTGGCTCTGTTGACTAATGAGGTTGCCAACCACATGAATGTTGCAGTCACCTGATACAAGTTTTATAAGCACAAGTAAACTTCATTTATATATGTAATAAATACTTGAAAAAAATTAAAAACAATAGTTTTTACAACATTAAAACATGAAATATATAGATATAAATGGAGCAAAATATGTGCTTGAACTGTAGAATATTATATGCATAACCCACAGACACAGACAATAGGTTGGTGAAGGCCTGGGGTGGGCTAGAATAGGTCAATGGGGGAAAAAGAGGGACATAAGTAATACTTGAAACAATAAAGATTCAAAACTACAAAATATTGCTCTGGTAAATTTCAAAGGACTTAAGTAAATGGAGATATATGGCATAGTCGTGGGTTGGAAGATTTAGTATTGTTAAAATGTCAGTTCTGTCAAAATTCATCTCTAGAGTCAACACAAGCCCTGTCAAAATCTGAGCAGCATTTTTAAAAAGATACAAACTGATACTAATATTTTATGAAATTGCGAAAGACTTTAAGTATACAAAATAATCTTGAAAAGGAAACATTGGAGGAACTCCAGTACCTTACTTCAGGAATTACCATAAGACAATGTCATATTTGCATTAAAAATCAACTGAATAGAACAGTTAGACCAAATGTACACACACACACACACACACACACACACAGTCCTTTCAATTAATTTTTGGTAAAAATATCAGATGTGAAGGTAATTCATTGTGTAAAGGAATAAATTTTTTGTGAAATAAAAAAAGCCAAAACAAGTGAAAATGTATTTGCAATAAAAAAAAATTTTCACTCTGACCTCACACAACATGCAAAAATTTACTCAAAATATATAATACAATTCAACTAGAACTACACACCATACAACATGACATAATTACAAGAGAAAAACCTTCATGGCTGTAAGGAAATCATAGTTTTCTTTGATAGGACCTAATAAAGAAGAACTATAAAAGAAAACATTTAAGTGGACTTTATGACACTTACAAACTTTGGATTCCATTTCCCCATCCTTCACTTTGCTTGTATGTTATTGATGAATTTAAGTATTAGTGTTCATTTATTTTACTTGTGTGTAGGAGCTGGGGTTTTAGAACTCAATGTTTTCATGGCCCTGTATATGAGGCGTATTAGCCAAAGGGGGATGAGGAACATCCTTCCTAATCGTTGTCAACATGAACATTATTTACATAATTACTGACCTTGCAATTATGGTTACGTTCAAAACCTGAGGAAAGTGTCAAAGTGTGTGAACAGTTAATATTTAGGCACTGTTCTGTGTGATTGTAAATATTAATTCCTGTAATCTTATGAAAATTTTGTAAGGTAGGTAATGTCTCCAATTTATAGAAAGGAAGCTGAGATTTAACGAAGCCCACTCAGATATTTACATGACTCCCTGGGTATTTCCTCCCAAGTCGCCCTCTTTTAATGCATTTTTTATTTTATCACATCCATAAAATTAGCTGGCTAAATAAATTCAATTCTATTCATCAATCATTAACCCAGATCTGATCAAATAGATGTCAAGTGGCAGACAGTAGCAATGAATCTGGTCTATCTTATCCTTAGAAAGTTTCAGGAAAATACACACACACACACACACACACACACACACACACACACATACACTTATATATACACTTATATATACACTAGAGGCCCAGTGCACGAAATTCGTGAAAGAGTAGGCCTTTCTTCCTCTGATTGCTGGCACCGGCTTCCCTCTGGCACCCAGGACCCTGGCTTCCCTCCAGCTGCTGGCAGGCACCGGGGATCCCAGCTACCTTCGCAGCCCTGGCTTCGTCCGGAAGGTCATCTGCATTTTTTATTGTAAATATACTTACACATACATATACACACACATACACACCAACAAATATGCATATTTATTTCCCTTTGGTGAATCTTAGACAAATTAAAATTCCTGAATTATCTTTGAATATAGAATCACAAAAGTATTTAGCTGAAAGGAAAATTGATACTATTTCAGTTAAACTCCTTTCTTTTGAAAATGAGGGACTTAAAGTCCAGAAGTGTAATGTGCATTGCCAAGGCTATGTTGATAGATTAGAGCCTTAGGTCACCAAATTCCAAATTCTGCCTTCTCTGTTCCTCCAACTATCTTCAGCCATATGCTAGCTACAAAGCTTAGGGAGGGTGAGAATGCAGAGAATCAGAGGAAAAGAAGCCATCCCAGTGGCATTCCTGACTTTCCTCACTGCACACCAAGAACCGCAAGGATGTGATAGAAGCTGGCAGCCAGGCAGCAGGAGCCTGAGGTGCGGAGGAGGTGGGTGCACCAGAAGGCAAATACCATTAGCATCAGATGCTGGACGGACAGCGTATTGATTTTCTTTTCCCTTTAGTCACGATGCACATCAGTAAATAGCAAACCATGTCATGGGAGCCAAGGTGGAACGGGGCAACACTGGGGGGAAACAAGCCTTTCAGGGGAGAAGGACTATTGTGGCAAACATCTCACGTCCATCGGTTCCCTCACTGCAGCTCTTTAGGTCGGAAAAGATAACTTATTCTGTCATTCTTCCAAGTACTGAAAAGCACCACAGCTTCCTGCCTGTATGTAGTTCTTTCTAATCCTCAGTTAGGTGAGAGGAATGAGAGCACATGGTTGTTTCCTTCCCAGGAGGAGGCTGGAGCAGGTGGCAGGTGGAGGATGGTTCTGGTGCGTTGGAGTCCTCAGATCACGGTGATGACCTCAGCCCTGTAAAGCCCAGTGCCTGCCCAGAAATCCAGTCCCGGGCTCGGTAGGTGCAGAGGTCTCCACTTCCAGACAACAGTAGTGTTTCTAAGTTGCACGTGGTCCCTGCCACCCAAACATGTTGAGCTCCTAAAGTCATCAGAACAGGAAAGGAGTCACCGTGGCTTGTGGCATGGGCTCTGATCATTAGAAGGAGTTAAGACTACTGTTATGCTTTGATGGCTAATCAACTAGCATAGCAACCTGATCCAGAGGAAGCCCTGGTAACTCAACCAGAAATGAGGAGGGTCTGTCACCCCTAGATAACTCACCTCTAGCAGCAAAGGCCTTAGGATGAGAGGATTCTGAAATTAACGGAAGATTAAGAAGATGAGGAGTATCCGTTTTTGTGTAGAAATCAGGTGTGGGAATTAGGGCTCTAATGACTACCCCAAATATTCCCCTTATACATTTCACCCAGGAACAAAGACCAGCCTAACAGAATGTTGAAGAAATTGCTTCTAGAACTGACAAGATACAAGTAGATCCAAGGGCCCAAGAGGTGGACTGTAATAGACAGGGTACTGCGCTGCCCAGATCTAAATTCTTTGCTTTGGAAACACTCCTTCACTCAGCTCCTGGTAATGTTAATAACTGACAGCATGAAACTTTGTTTCCTTTCTCACATTTACTCCTGGTTGAAGAGAGCCATCTTGTCCAAGATAACTTCCACTTCCTGGGACAGGCCTCACCCAGTGAACAGGAGATAAGAGAGCAGCTGAGTGAGGCTCTTGTTATTACTGTATGGCAGCCACATCCCTCTGCCCCATCCTGCTTCTGAGAATACCCCCAGTGCACTTTTCTACAAAAGCTAATCTGTGATATCCTCTTATTCCCTTTGCCTATGTCCTTCATTTTTTTTTCTGTAGTTCCATATTTATACCTGGGATAAATGTTTTTCAGCTTTTAGTATATTTTATAGAGCATATATGGACAACATATTTTTCCAGATTCATTAATTTGAAAATGTCTAAACATTTATAAAATCTCTGTGAATTCTGAGACATGTTGTCCCTGGGATAGAATTCTAGGATGGTACATTCCTTTTTATGTATTTATTTATTTTATGTGTTTATTTAATTTAGGTCATAATGTGACCGCACTTGTTATGTGATGTATCCAGGGGCCAGGGATTAGGAAGTGCACATCTCAGTAGGAGGGGTGTATATTATTCATTTTACCACAGAGCCCCATAAACTGTGAAATCTATGCATATACATGGCACTATTGACTTATCAGAATGTGGTCGTTTTTTATTAAAATTCTGAGCAGTGTTAAGGGTCATATTTATGTCACTTGCACCATTCTCATAGAAAGCCCCTTCACCTCTCCTTGGACCCACAGTGCTAGGTGATGGAGACATTGATTTAGCTCAAGACCTTGATGCATATAGTTCACATATTTGGGGTCATAAACCTTTTCTATAACATGATGGAGAACATGTGGCTAGTTGCCTGGTAAGGACACAGTGAGCCAGATTGAAAATTCCCAACGGAGCCCTTATTCCCTTCCTGAGACTGTTCAGGCAGGAGGCAAAGCAAATGGCGCCAGCTCTGCAGTGACCCATCCTCCACAGGATGGCAATAGCTTAGGAGCGATGACAGGTAGCCCAGGCTAGGGAAGCAGCTTTCTGAAGAGGAGCCTGCAGGAAAGGCCCTTCTTTATGGACTCAGGGTTGAGAGGGAGGGAGGGGGGAAGATCTGGGACTGGAAGAAAAGGCAGTCAGAGACCGAAGTGCCTCAGCCCAGGTCCCTGGTGAGGAGGTGGTGACAAAAGGTCCCAGGAAGTACCTGTGCTGAGTCCTCCAAGGAGGAGTCCTCAGAAAGGAGGGGCCTGGGCCTGGATCCTTGAGGGTAACTTCCTCCAGGACATTGCAGTGGGCAGCTGTGCACAGAGTCGAGTGTGGGGGGACCACTTTCCCTACAAGGCCTGCCCGTGGTCAGCCTGAAGGATCTACAGCCAGACTCCTCAGCTGTTAGGGAGTTCAGTGTATAATATCCTCATGTGGAATTCTGGAGAAAGTTTCCTTTACTCAATGGGAATAAAAGAAATTATTCACAATAAACATTAGAAAGAAGTAAAGAAAGTGTGGTGGGATTGGCTGAGGCAAGGGAGTGTTTTTGTTTGTTTTATTTTGATGGAGGAGCAGGTCAGACCATGTGAAAAGCAGAGTTAGGATCACTAACTCCAACTTATCATCTGAACACATAGAAGTCTAGGCCAACAGCCAAGTCCTGGGCTGCCAGCAACACAGAGGCAACCCACATGTATAAGTGATATGATGACCAAGCATCTTCGTGGATTTTGCCCAACATTTTGATTTGGACTTTGAGGCTAATCTCAGAAACCACAGGCTAATCTAACAAGTGCGGATGAAGGGAGACACCTCCACGAGAAGATTAAAGGGAAACTAAGAACAGTGACACTTGCTTTTCGCCCTCCTGAGAATGAGCCGTGCTCACAGCTCCTATGTCTGGCTTGGTGACCATTGGTTATCCCAGGGCCTTGCTGTCTCGAGCTAGTTCATCAGTCTTCCTTGCAAACATGCACCCCTGGACACTGAGGCTCTGTTACTCTGCGTAACCAATGCTCTTTGAATAGCCTGGACCAGAGGACAATTGAGACCCTTGGACTTTTGGTTCATTAATGCCCAATACTTGTGTGTATGTGTTCCGATGTGCTTGTAATGTGGATTCAACCTGCTGGTAATAAAAGCTAAATTGACACCATAGTCACCTCTGTTGGCTCACTGTCGTACTCGGTTGTCTGTCAGGAACCTGGGAGGGCCAAGTGACCACCTAGGGTTCCGGCATTGATTGGGCACCTCTGATAATATCTGGGGGTCAGGACATCGAGTGACTTATAGGAAAGACGCATAGCCAGAGTGCTTGTGACACAGTAAAAGAAAGTATGAGTTGAGGAGACACAGAAATCAAACATGTCCCTCAGGATGGATCTGAGGAGGCAGCCACTGCCAAGAATCAATAGCAAATTCCCTGTCCAATTTCTCTCACTCTCGGTGTGAAACGAGCCTCAAGGTCCTGATTTCTGTAATTTCTATTGATCTGGTTAAGTCTCAGGTTGTTAACTTCAAACTGATATTTAACCATTGAAAAGTCCATTTCTATGCAATGTAACCTGCACAATGAAATTGGAACATTTGTGCTGGGGGGTGTGGGGAAGCTTATGAGGAGCTAATTTAATTCTCCTCCAAATTCTAAATTTGTACATATTGGCTGCTTTTCCCACAGACAGCCACTCCCCTTCCCACTTCACCTCCCACATGACATCTTCATGTCCCTCAGGTTTGAAACTATGAGTTCTCAAAGCACTGAATTTCAGCAACTAACAACATAGGCTGGGAGGGAGCACTGAAGGAGTCTCTATTGTCCCCTGAGACAAAAAGCACCAGGTTTTCCCACCCACCTGGCAGGGTAATCTAGAGCATCATTTCCAGGTGGGTGCCAAAAAGATAAAAGCATCTGATGACATTCTTAGGGTGTCTTTGTGAAAAGCTACTCAGAAATAGGAGAGATGTTCAAAGAAGTATTTCCTTATATCACCCAGAGCAGAAATGCTTTAAATGGAATCAAGGCAAGTTCCCTGTGACATAAAGTTAATACCATAGTTTTAAGGCCCCCCAGGGCACCTCTAATTTTATCATTCTCCTTTAACTTGGCCTCCTACCTTTTCTTAGAATAAAGGTCATAAACAGCATCCACCATATCCTGCCTCATCTGGCCTTTGTTTCTCCAGCTCCATCTCGGGCTGTCTTCCCTGCATCCTGTCCCCGCTGGTCATCTTCCTAAAAGGAGTCACAGCCCTCCATGCCTCCCAGGTCTCAACATGCTGCAGTTAGCTTTTCCTGCACCTTCCAATACCTTCCTCTTTCCCTAACTAAACTCACTCGCTTTTCATGTTATTTTTTAATTTTCACATCCTCACAGAAAAGTTCTCAGAACCCCCTCCCCCCATACTACCTCAATTTCCCAGGCATGAGCTCCCACAGCCCCATGTGCATCCCTTTCATAGCAGGTATAATTAATCTCACAGCTTCACAGGTGAATGTGCAGATGTATCTTTTTCCCACTGGATGGCAAGCTCCATGAGGACAGGGACCTTGTCTATATCTCTCTCAATTGCACCATGCCCGAGCAGTGCCTGACACAGGGTACGTAGCACATAGTTCTGTGTTGGATAAGTAATTTTATATGTTACAACTCCAACTGAGAATGAACAGAGAGTAACTGTCCAAATTCAGAACCCTTTATGTACTGTTCAAAATACTTAAATGCTCCTCAACTTACTATGGGGTTATGTCTCAATAAAGGCATATTATGTTGAAAATATCATAAGTTGAAAATGCATTTCATACACTTAACCTACCAAACATCATAGCTGAGCTTAGTCTGCATTACATGTGCTCAGAACACTTACCTTAGACCACATATGGGCAAAATAATCTCACTGCTGCTGCCCGGCATCATGAGAGAGTATTGTAACACAGATAGCTAACTCTGGCAGAGATAATAATTCAATATATGCTTTCTAATGACTGCATACAGCTTTTGTACCATCATAACGTTGAATAATCATAAGTTGAACAGTCATAAGTCAAGAACTGCCTGTAATTGAACTAAGTAAAAAAAGTGTTTCCCTTGTGGAAACTTGTTTGTTGTCTTTTAAAATCATCAAAGAGCAATGTTCTTAGCATGTGAATATGTCTTGTAACAGATCCTTGTTTTTTTCTTTTTTAAAAAAGATTTTTATTTTTAGAGGAAGAGGGACAGAGAGAAGGAAACATCAATGTCAGAGCTATGTGTGAATCGGCTGCCTCCTGCTCACCACCTTCAGGGGATAGAGCCCGCAACTAGGTATGTGCCCTGGCTGGAATCAAACTGGCAATCTTTGAGTCCATAGGATGATGGCAAACCAACTGGGCCACACCTGCCAGGGTCTTGTTTTTCCTTATACAAGGTGATAACACACACTTCTCTTCATGAACTTACAATATCCCCACTAATAGTTACCTTTCCACTAAGGATTCTGAAAATATTCCCCTTATGCTTTACACCTACACCTTATTAGAATATGAATATATATATATATATATATATATATATGTATGTATATATATATATATATATTAATATTCATGTTTGGAAGAGAGTGTGTATTTATTTTCTTATTCCAACTACAAACCCAGTGAAAAATGATGACATCTGTATGTTGTTGCAGCAGAAAGTGCATTGTTAAATAATACTTATTCACTGGTGTGCTGGGCCAGCTCATATTGATTTGCAACAGCTAATTGTGAGCTTCTTGTCTCAATTCTGTATTCAGTTATGTCAAGTATGTAGTTTGAAGTTGTACATGGCGAGAGTATATACACCATGGAAATTAACACACCAAAAATATAAATTAGAGTAGTTGTCCCTGGAGAGCTAGTTGTTAAATATTTGCTAGCAAAAAATATAAAATTAAAAAATGGTTGTAATACTATTTAAAAATAAATATATCTTTTCTCCTATATCTTGAGGAAATTAAGAGGCTCTCAGAGCAGCCTCCAATTATTGGATGACTAACTGTGCTAAAGCGAACTGCGATATTTAAATCCATGTGATATAAAGGCTGGCTTAGAGGAGTGAAGAGATTCCCCATTATACTATACATAGGTAAGCAGAATTCCTCAATCATTCAGAAGCTGAATCATTCGAATGTATGAATAAAGAAAACTGGTAAATTTAAAATCCAGCATCTGCAGATGTCATTGTTAAAAAGAGCAATGTTAGTAATTTGGGGAGAAGAAATCTTTTCCTGAGTTATGGCTGGGGTGAAAGGATATGCGTAGGTATAGAAATAGGAGTGAATACATGGTGTTTGATGGCCTTTCTTAGGGAGACACGGGAGCTTGGAAGTCACATAAGCAAGAGCATAAAATTAATCAGTGCAATGTCTGGACTGGTAAGAAGCATTCCACATGAACCTGACACTTAACAATTGAAAACATAGTGAAGCAACTTCAGAAACAGGGTCTATAGTCACAAATTCTAGAAAATGTCTAAGTTGAAATTGAAAGTTTAGGAAAAGGATGCTATTACAGCAACCTAGATTGGAATGCCTTGGAAAGGACCACAAGACCCAATAAAAGTTGACCAGAAAGGGAGTACAGTTAACCAGTAAGTGAGGATCTGGGGGCCTGGGTGAGCCCAGTTTCACTGCCAATGTGAAGTCCTCTTCCAGCCCTCAACCCTAGTGGTCTCCTTTCACCCAGAGCACAACTCATTGCCTGTTGTGCTCACAAGGAATTGAGGTTTTCATGCTTCTAGTGGTCATTGTCTTCAAATGTAGCATCTTCAGCCATTCTCTCTGCTACCTCTGCATGGCACAAAACGTGGTACCTACAGGTGTCCCAAGGTTGAACACAGCCATTCTCTGCGTCTGAATCACAGGCATCATCTCCACCTACAGCATTAGTTAGCAATCACCAGGCACAGCCCACCACCTCTTTTCATGTTTCAAT
This sequence comes from Myotis myotis, assembly GCF_014108235.1. NCBI lineage: Eukaryota > Metazoa > Chordata > Mammalia > Chiroptera > Vespertilionidae > Myotis > Myotis myotis. The sequence continues at coordinate 12,765,452 of NW_023416319.1, forward strand.
CCTAAAACTAAACCAGTTGCACAGCTGTAAATTTTCAGGCCTGGCTACTGTGTGAAGACACTCTCTCATGGGACGTTAGAGCAACCACAGTACATCTCTCTTGGCGCTCACTAAAGTATTGACATTTCCTTTCCTTTTACTATCTGTTTTGAGCAAATCTTAGGTGCTCCATGAACTTGTTTGGTGCACAGTGCCTTCTGAAATCCACCCAGTTACTTGTGTTCTTTGTCCTGTGTGTGAAACTTTAGATTTAATAAATACACACATGATCAGAAGCCAGGAAGAAGTTAGACAAATAGACCTTTTCTGTTTTATTATTATCCTTGTTATTTATTTTTGTTGTGGTTTCAGCTAAAACATTAGCAGGAAACTAACCAGAGAAACTTGTAGGTTCTCCATTTTCAGACATGAGGTTGGAAGAGCAAGTGAAATGTGCCCTAGAATAGTCTATATACTCAGGGTTGCCACTACCTGATTGAATGACCTTGAGCATAGAGGTCCTTTGGCTTTCACTCACAGCTTTTAGTGGCTGGTTAATTGGCCCTCAGGCTTCAACAATATTTCTTCAAAGCATCTGTTGCATCCGGGAACAGTGACCTCAAATACCTGATGTATGCTCTGCTGGTGCATTTCCTTTCACTGTACCTTCCTAGTTCATCACTGGTAACATTGTTAAAGTTGTACTGCTTTCTTGAGCCTGGGTGTACCCATTCTCCATATAACACCATTGATGAGTTCCTCATTGTCACCCTGCCGATGGGTGGTTAGGCTCCAAAATATCAGGAAGACTTGTTCTCTCAGACCACTCTTGGACACAAGTGTTACAGGTTTTATTGCTGGGAGTCAGATTCCCGGATGGAGATTGGGCTGGAGGAAATGTATTGAGGAATGCTCTTGGAATAAACTCCTGTGGAGGGAGTGAAGGAAGTGAGATTGGGGAGAGGGAGAAGTCGGGCTATGAGGCAGTCACAGGAAAAGCCCAAGATAATGCTCCAGGAAATTGTGATGGTCCTTCCCATTTTTTCTCAAACTAAGGACTGGACTCTTTTTTGTTGTTGTTAATCCTCACCCAAAGAAAATTTTCCATTGATTTTTAGAGAGAGTGGAAAGGAGGGGGAGAGATTGAGAAAGAGAAACATCCATGTGAGAGAGACACATTGATTGGCTGTCTCCCGCATGTGCCCCAACCCAGGCCAGGAATCGAGCCTGCAACTGAGGTACATACTCTTGATGGGAGTCAAACCTGGGACCCTTTAGATTAGTGAGATGCATGGTATGTCTCCTTACTCAGGAATTAGGACCTCTCCTACTCTGTCCACGATGGTAGCCACTAGTCACATGTGCCTGCTGAGCACTTGAAATATGCAACTGAGGATAGAAAATTTTTTAATTGAAAGCTACATTTAAAAACTAAAACAGTATGGTTTTTGTGTGTGAAACAACACCTTATTATAGCATTTCATTTTTAGACTGAAATATGCAAGATATTATATTTTGTTGTGCTCACTTAAGGTTTGTATGTAATTTCTGGCATGATACATAAACACATTACCAATCGAGGTTGATTTAATTAGAAGAATTGTTTCCATGCATTGATATAACATTGTAACGGGCTTATTTGAATATATTATGCAGTATATTGTTATAATTGTTCTATTTCATTATTAATTATTGTTGCTAATCTCTTGCTGTGCCTGATTTATAAATTAAACATTATCCTAGGTATGTATGTATAGGAAAAATCATGACAACCAAATGTGATATTTGACTGGGATTTGTTTTGGAGGGAAAAACTACTCTAAATGATCACATATTGGGTCAGCGGATGAAACTGGAACATCAGGAGTGTTAGATGAAAATTTGGTACTAATGTTAAATTTACTAATGCTGGTAACTTCATTGCAGTTATGTTAAAAGTTATACTCATCATTAGTGGTAGTAAAACTACTCTTACTGTGGTCATTGCATTGCTTGAACACCTGCTGTGCTGAGAGCTTTCAGTGTGTTGTCTACCTCATCCTCACGAAGCCCAGAGAGGGAGGCAGTTCCGTAAAGGTCTGTCCTTGTAGACATTTCCCAATGTGGCTAGCTCTGAAATCCCAGCCGGCTGATTATTGAATCTGGACAAGTGAAAGCATCTCTATTGTGAAATGTACTTCAGTTCTGCTTGAAAACAAATTCTTTCCCTCCAACCCAAGCACATCAGGGTGGACTGAATGAAGCGAAGGCGAGAGGCTCCGGTTCAGGAGGGTGTATTTACTCTAATGTGAAGCAGAGTTTGGGGAGGGGCTTCAGATGTCTTCACTTGGTAACGTGAAGAAAAAGGCAGCACAAGTTGGTCATGGTCAAGAGTATAATATCAACCATGAGAAGTGTGTGGTTCCAGAGACAGCTTTGGCACTAATAAGATTCGTTGTGCATCCCTGTGGGTAAGTCGCTTGACTCTCAGGGTTCACTCTCTTTGCCTATAATTGATACCATGCAAGGTTGCATCACATCTGTGGTTCCTAACACAAGCTACAGATTATAATTACCAGGGGACTTGCCAAAGTAAAATAGCATCAAAGCAAGGCAGAGCCATTAAATTATTCTCTAAAGGGTGGAGTCAGAAGATATATACAGTCATGAACCACTTAATCACAGGCATATGTTCTAAGAAATGCATTGTTAGGTGATTTTGTTGTTTTGTGAACATTATAGAGTACTTACACAGACCTAGAGGGTATAGTATACTGCACTCGTAGGCTTTATGGGATAGTCTATGCTACTAGGCTACAAGCCTGTACAGCATGTTACTGTACAAAACAACATGAGATAAAATCAAGCACCAAAAAAAAAAAAAGATGCAATTCAGAGAGTGGTAAACACAAGATGTATAAGGCTGCTGCCAGCATAACACAGCATACTGCTTTATAGCAAACTTATTTTTAATAAGTAAAAGAGCACATTCTAAAATAACAATAAAAAGTACAATATAATAAATACATAAACCAGTAATGTAGTTGTTTATTATCATTATCGAATATTATGTACTGTACATAGTTGTATGTGCTATACTTTCATATGACTTTTATTTGAAAGTGTAGAGTAGTAGGTTTGTTTACACCAGCATCACCACAAACATGAGAGTAATGGGTTGTGCAGTGATGTTGGGACAGCTATGCCATCATTAGGCAATAGGAATTTTTCAGCTCTATTATGATCTGATGGGAACACCACTGTATATGCAGTCTCTTGCTGACTGAAACGTTGACCACAGGCTATGAATAAATTTGTGTTAATCTGGATTGTCATTTAACAAAGATAAGTCCAATAATGTCATTTCCCAACTTAGAAGCTTAAAATGAAGCTTGACAAATAGTAGACTCTCAATATTTCTGTACTTAAGAAAAGTAAATCCCGTTCATAACATTCTCATAGTAATGTTAAGGTGGTAAATCATTTTGCAATCTGTAAGTGTATTAAATCAACACATTGTATACATTCTACTTAAACAATGGTATATGTGAAATATATCTCAATAAAGTGGGAGGAAATAAATATTTTTTCATGAAAAATGTGAAAGTAAGTGTGTAGGAAATAACGACCTGCTCGACTTGATTAATCTATTATGGTTGTGAATTAGAGAATTGAGAGAAAAAGCCATTTGAGTGGTACCAAATCATAGGCTCTTTGACTTTTTGAGAAAAAAAATAGCTCAATCGATGATGTGAGAGGGACTTCTAGAAAACCGTATAGCTGACTTTCCTTCTGGAAGTTAGTATTTCAAAAAAAGTATGTCTTTTTCACAAGCTCACTCCTGGTTTTGAGGAATGGGTGAGCTGTGGCGATGCATTTTAGCTTTCCAAGGCTCCAGTGCATAAACAAGCCAGGTGATTTCTGAACAACACGTTGGCATTTAAGCCACATACTCAGAAGCCTTCACATTCTTTATAAAAGAGAAAATATACTTGTAACCTAGAGAAAGAAATAAGTATACCCTTCCTTGACACTAATCAATAAATAAACTAAGAGCATTAACAAAAATGGTGGTTTGGGGAAGATATTTTCAATGATTATTTTTTATTTTTGCTCTGATATTAATTATAACTCTTTTAGGTAGTCACCAATGTAAAGGTTCCTAGGACTGAAGGCATAACAGGATGTAGAGAAGATATTGCTTTTGCCGGAGTTTTATGAAGCTGACATCAATCTTTTGTTTCATAAACTTCAGACTGGTTATTGCCCTAAACGTAGGCTTTGGTGCATTAAAAGTGACATTGACAGGAAAAAAAATACAACTAAAAAAATTCCCAATGATACTCAGTTGGGCTGGGGAAGGATTGACTTCCCTCCCATACCTGGAGAATGGAATTCAGGAAAGATCATAAAGTAGACAGACTTTGGAGATAAATTTGAGCTCAACTGACTCAATAAATGATGCAGAGCTATAGTTTTCACTGTTATTCATTTTCCAGTAAAAGGAGAAAGGACGAAAGGATTTGATTGAGCCTTAGGATATAAACTGAGGATGATGTAGTTGAAAATGCTCAGGCCCAAAATCAGGAGATCTGGAGGATTTGATGACCCAGCCTCTAAGGGTCATGTGACCTTGGGCAAGTCAATCAACTCTGTGGGCTTCAGGGTTTTGGGGGTTGCTTTTTTTCCAATCAGTTTTTTTTCTATTATGTAAAATGATAGCACTAAATAAATAATTTCTAAAATCCATTTCTGACTCAATTCTTTATGGACCGTTATTTGCAATCTGTAACACTTGTGAAATACCTGAGCACACCAGCTGATCACACACAACCTTGGGAAAAATTAAGAATAGATAATATCAGCCCAATTTTATAATTAGGTAAGCTGAAGCTATCCTAGGTAAATGACTCCCAACTGGCTGAGAGTTATGAATCTGATTCTAGGCTTCATGACTTGAAATCATGTGCCTTTTCTACTCCCCCACACTGCTATTCAACAGAGAAAATACAAGTCCTGTGTTAATTGAACATTCGAATAAAACTTGGAAAATAGTTCACTTAGTCTCCTGGCAATACCCACGTCCAAGAGAGAAAGGAAATGAAGTTTAGTGAAATGGCCCCATGTAGGAATAAAGCTCTATTTTTATCTAAGAAGGAAAGAATGGGTAATTAGGGGTCAAAAAAATCAGCCACAGGGAACCATCAAAGCTTTCTAAGGGAAGAATGATGTGGGAGGAAGGAATGTATATTATGTATATTTCAATAATCATCTAAGACACTTCAAAATACATTATATAACTACTTAAATTTTACCTCCATCAAGAGAAGTTGAAACCAGAAATAGCATATATGAAAAGTAGGTATTACTAAGCAAAATGTATAAATCAAGCAATAAATGCTTTGGGTAATCAGGAAGCAGGGGTATCTGTATGTAAAAAAGGTTCTCATTGAAGGTTCTGTGGAGGAGGTGAAGCTGAAGCATGATGGGTAGGTAGATCCGATGGCAAGAGCTCCTTTTCTAACTAGTGCCTTAATTTTTCCTTTATAAAATCAGACACACTTAGAAGGAGACAGTACTAACAGATTTCAAGTGTAATATAGTCCAGGCTGAGTCTTTAAAAATAGCAATCCTATATAGTAAAAGCCTAATATGCAAATCGACCAAATGGTGGAACAACCAGCGGAACAACCAGTCACTATGACACACAATGACCACTAGGGGGAAGATGCTCAACACAGGAGCTGCCCCCTGGTGATCAGTGCGCTCCCACAGGGGGAGCACCACTCAGCCAGAAGCTGGGCTCACAGCTGGTGAGCACAGCCTCTCCAACCTCCGTGGCAGCATTAAGGATGTCCAGGGAGTGGGCCTAAGCTGGCAGTCGGACATCCCCAAGGGCTCCCAGACTGCAAGAGGGTGCAGGCCAGACTGAGGGACCACCACCCCCAGAGTGCACAAATATTGCGCACCGGGCTTCTAGTAAGTTATAAGATGCAGGTGATAAATAGATGTGTGACCATCGGGGATTCTTCAACAGAAGGAATTCTTTCTGGGAGTTGAAGTAAATATCTACTTCGTATGAGGCACCCTCTTAGCATTTCACATTTCACTTAATTTCCACAATTTTGTTCATAATATCAGCCCTACTTTATATATGGGGATATACAAGTTGTAAAGGTGAAAATAAGTGTCTTAGAGTACCCACTAGTATTAACTGATTTAACCCCAGGCCTCTGATATCTGATATCCGTTGTTTAGCAGAAGATATAAGAAAGTTCTAGTAGGAAATGTCACCTGTTACCTTATTCCCTGTGTCATAAACTGCCAACTTGACTACAAGTTCACATCTCCTTTCTGACACAGACGAGATAGAGGCTTTGCCATATGCAACATGTAGCTTTCAAGGTCACCATAGTGGTTTTGTGGATCCCAGACAGCCAGAGGGAAAGTAAAGACCACATAGGAGTAGGCAGGAGAGATTCTTATCTGTGCTGTTCTGGAAATGGCTTAATCACTTTGTTTACATCCCATGACCAGAACTCAGTCTTTGGCTATATCTAACGGCCAAGTGTGGGTCACACTCACACAAGCCCACATTCTTCCTCACCATGGCCTTCTACTTCTGGTCAAGGATGGAGTAAGATATGAAGCAGTGAAGAATTATCTCTGTCTCTTTAGGTCTTCCTTTTTACAAAGAAAGAAATTTTTATTTTACATCCCCAACCATGCATGTAACTCCCACTCTTACAGAGCTAATAAGTCTTTGCTACTTCACTAGGTTCTCCCAGAATGGGAGATTTTGAGAAGCACTTGAAAACTGTTATGTTTTCTCTGCTTTAGAGCTCCCTCCAAAAAAAAAAAATTTAGAAATACTTGTTTTAACATTGGTTAATGGGAGAAGAAAAGGACTTTATGTTATATGACTTTGATGAATGTCTCCATTGCCCACAGAATTAAAAAATATAATTATTCTAAACTTGGCTTTCAGGGTTTCAATTGGCTCTTTTTGTTTTCTTCCTTTCCAGTCTTATCTTCAAAATTGCAAGTTTTCTCTATGTTTTCCTAAGTTCACATTTTATGCACACTATTTTCTTTGTCTCTAATGGTTTTCACCCTTACAATTGCCATCTATCTAAGAGCCACTTCCTGGTTCTCCCAATTTCTCTCTCTCTCTCTCTCTCTCTCTTTCTCTCATAAATATTTGTAGCCACATTACTTCTCTTCTGTATTATAATCTTTTATAAACCTTCCTTATCACCCCAATTAAATTCTATATTCCTTCAGTGCCAGGGGGGATTGGACTTCTACAAGACATAGAATTAGGGTTACAAGGCAAATTTATCTATATTTACACACTCCCAGAAGACCAAGGGACATGATTTTTTACTACGAAAAAGTTTGTAAGTGAATGAGTTCAAAAAACATTTGCTGGGTTTTATTTGTTTGATTCACTTTTGAGGTCACTTTAACATTAAGGTTATTTCACTCTGTTAATATATTAATTAAAACTGAGCACCAAATATATATCTATATATATTTTATATATATATATATATATATATAATTTATTACTGTATTACTGTCCTATTACTGCTGTCATTAATTACCATGAATGGTGGCTTAAAACAAAACAAACAATATCTTTTCATTCTGGTGGTCAGGACTGAAATGGGCCTCCATGGACTAAACCAAGGGGCTAAGGACTGCATTCCTTCTAGAGGCTCTAGAAGAGAATCCTTTCCTTGCCTTTTTGACTTCTAGAGGCTGCCTGCATTTGTGGCATCTTTCCCCATTTTCAAGCCAGGAGCATATCATCTTCCAGCTTCTCTCTCTGATTATGACCCCTGCTTCCATCATCAAGTTCCATCTCAAGATTCTTTAATCAATCGCAGCTGCAAAGTCTCTCTTGCCATGTAAGGTAACATTAACACAAGTCCAAGGATTAGGATGTGGACACCTTTGGGGGCATTACCACAGGCATCAAAACAAATCTGTGGCCTAGATGAGTATTTGTAATCAGAACTTTTATAGAATTTTCTCCCAGAAGAGGAAATAATAGTGAATAACAACTCAAGGCTCTTTTCCTCCCTCTTTAGTGTCACCAGGAGAACTTGGGGTTTGGTCCTAATATACAAGAAATGCCATGAAAGTTGTGATGTATTTTCAAAGCTCCCAGCTAAAGCAACTTTTTCATGTTGATTCTGTAACACATTATTCAGTTAACTACTAAAACACACTTAATCATGGTACATTATAAAGCTATGAAGTATTTACAGTCAGATGTCTAAGGCAGATGTCATAAAGTATATTTGTTGCACGTTTCCTCAAACTTTGTACATTTCCTCAAATTATGGATTCCCCAACACTCAAACTGATGCTTTCAAGAATGTTAGTGGAAACAAATCTTTCCTTAAGTTTGTTTTTTATTTTTTATTCTAAACATACTGTTTTCTAAAATGACATAAATAACCCTAGTTTGTGAATTTACTTTTCAGTTAACATTCAGTCTTTTGGCTCTATCATTTCTGTACAAATAAGGTGGCCTAGTTATTCTTGACCAATTTCGGTATGGTTACACCATAACTATACCATAATTTCAGTTCATACCTTGATGTGTATCTTCAAATATGTATATATATAGCTCTATAGTTCTCTGTAGATAGATTATAGAACAGTGGTTCTCAACCTTCCTAATGCCACGACCCTTTAATACGCCGAGTACTCATATGTGGGCATATCTACATGTAGGCGGACCCCCCTGGAGACAGATAGAGGAGCAGTGTCTCAGTTCCTAAGACCATCAGAAAATATGTGTTTTCTGATGGTCTTAGGCGACCCCTGTGAAAGGGTCGTTCGACCCCCAAAGGGGTCACGACCCACAGGTTGAGAACCGCTGTTATAGAAGTATGCATATACAGTCATAGATATAATTATTTTCCCAGAGCTGATTTTCCTATAGCTCTAAACAACTCTCCACTAAGTCTCTGGCATCTCAAAAGTAGTTCTGGCTACATAAATGAGTCTGTAGTCCCTGGGAACGTGGAATTTTATGGAAGTGGGCACAAAAAAGCTGAGTCACACAAGGAAACTTTTCTTTGCAGAAGATTGAAACTGTTTTATAACTTTATCATATATACATCTACCTTTTTTATTATATTGGATTCTACTTTTTGGTTGCATAACCATTATTATTTATTTCATTTTTTCACTTGAGCAGTTTGTCATAAATTTAGTGACATAGTGCTCACTTTTTATTGAATGCATAGAACATTATTTATGGAACCTACTGGGCACCAAGTCTTGTACCCTGTTCTGGGATACAATATTGAAAAAGGCGACACCGCCTCTGTACTTGTGGAGCTGATAGTCTACTAAGAAAGGTACATTATAAAGCTAAATAAACACTAAATAAAAAATGTGACCAAGTTAAATTATCACAGAAATGGAGATAGTTGTTTTAAGTTTCAAGATGAAGAAGTGTGTGATGCTATGAGGGTATGATAAGCACGTTATAATATGAGGGTAGGATATGATGATATGATAGCTAGTCAGGAAAGTCAGGATAAGCTTCCCTGAGAAAAATGTACTGCAGCTGAAGGATAAATAGGGGAAAGCCTGGTGAAGAAGAGTGGTGCTAAGCAATGGCATGTGCAAAGGCCTGTATGGAAAGTTACCAACGGGTGAGAGGAACAACTTGAGCAAAGAGACTTAAGGCCAATGTGATAAGAGACAAGTCTATAGAGGAAGGGCTACATCAATGATGCAGCCCCTTACTTCCATGTACAGTGTTTTTATTCTAAGAACTATGGGAAGCCATTGAAGGATTCTAAGCAGAGAGGGAACATGATCAGTTTAGATTTCAAAACCAATGTGGAAATTTTGAAGACCATGGTACCAGGAAGGAAGGCCGCAGAACTTCATAGTCAGAAGAGAGAACTATTAAGTGAAGAAGAAGAATATTCATACCGTCTTATTATTTTTCTCTGGCTGTATGACAGACATTTCATTCAATTGTCATATCTGATCCTAAAAGAAAAATCCATTTCAAACTAATTCCAAGTTTATCCCTGGCAACCTAACCTCTTACTGGCCTTTTGGCCTTCAGAGGTACTATCATTTCAGCGAAAATAACAAAGAAAAAATTATGGAGCAAAGGTCATCATTATGTGACTAGACATTTGAAAGTATGATGCTTATGTCATCAGTCATTGATGATTTCATTCAGCAAGAACTGGAGACTAGAGCTCAGAGGCCATCTGGTAGGCAATCCCATGGCCTCATGGACTAACCAGTTTCACACTGTTATTAAATTCCAGACTACCTACTGTGATGGCTATTATGTGAATGTGGGTCTTTGTTATAAGAGCACCAGCTGGCAGAGTGCCACCCTCTCTACAGAATCTCAGAGCCCATGCCTTATTGAGCATATAGGTCAATGGCATTATTTTTATAATGAATGAATTGCTCATTTGCTTATCATCTAGGACATTAATGCCAATGACACCCAGTAGGGTTCTGAACTTGTAGATCATGCTACAGAACTATCTATGTTATATAGCTTAATAAATAAGGATCTGACCCAGTCATGATTTTAATCACCTTTTCATGGTTTATAAGATGGATGTTTGGATTTGAATTTAGTTTTGAGTACTCTCTGTGTGCCAAAGGCATTCTAATTAAACATTTGAGTCTATTACTATTAGTTTCTGCCTTCCTAATTAAACTAAACAGACTATTACCTAAGGATGGAGCCTCAGTATTTGCCAGCTATACCATGTTTGTGAATCCAAACACAACTCAACAGCCTTCCCATATCCTTTTCTTCCATTGAAATCCCACCCAAACTTCAAGGCATGCTACTAATAATACTGCATCCACCTGAATCCTGCTCCTCAGATGGCTCTGACAGTTATCTCCTCTCAATCCTTAGGTCTTTCTATGTGTCTAATATGAATTATGTCACATGTTGCCTTCTATAACAACCATCCATACATATTAGGTATTAAGTTACTTAAAGGCAAAGATGCTCCTCAATACGCAATTTGTAGAGCACATTGTATATACCTGATATATTGATGTTGCCTTTCATAAATTTCAGGAGCGTTCCTGAGATTCCTAACTGAGGCAGTGCCTCCCATGTTGCCTTGACTCTGTGGAAAAATGTGCTTCCCATGTTAAAGCTGGTCCGGGTCTTCTTGCCAAGATAATAATAAACATGAATTCAGGCGTCTCGATTGAGAAGGTTTTTAGCTGAAATGATTTCAATCCCAAGTGTTAAAATGTGTTAAAATAGCCAAAAATAACAATGAATGTCAAATATAAGGGATTTCTTTTTTAATTTTTTTAGCAGTTATTTTGTTCTTCTAACAGAGACAGACTGAGAGGAGCAAGGCTTGATTTTATCTGTTGGTTAGTTATTGGTTTGCTTGTGTGTTTTACTACCTGCATAAAAAATCTTTAATAGTAGTTGCTATAAGGAGATAATATAAAGGGGTTGTGGTATAGACTTTAATAGTTTACAAGACAGAGAAAAATAAAGACTATCTACATCAATAAAACTATTAACAAGAATGGAATAAACATCTCTTTCCTATACCAGGTCCTGTGCCTCTTTTTTTAAAAAAATATAATTTTATTGATTTCAGAGAGGAAGGGAGAGGGAGAGATAGAAACATCAATGATGAGAAAGAATCATTGATTGGCTGCCTCCTGCACGCCCCCCACTAGGGATTGAGCCCAAAACCCAGGCATGTGCCCTTGACCAGAATGGAACCCAGGACCCTTCGGTCTGCAGGCTGATGCTCTATCCACTGAGCCAAACCAGTTAGGGCCTGTGGCTCTTTTTTTAAATGTGGTTATTTCTATAGCACTACATGAAGAGAACTGTTCTAAGTGTTTTATCCTAAATGGAAGTGAATCTATCCACTATTATAATCTTCACTTTCCAGAGAAGTAAATCAGAGTTATAACAAGAGGATTTTTTTTCCCTTTTGGATCTCAGGAGCAGCAAGTTAAACATCTTCTTTAGCACAGAATCCATCCTATATAATAAAAGGGTAATATGCAAATTGGCTGAACAGCAGAACAACCAGAATGCCCATGGCCCCTCATCCCAGCCAGCCCACCCCCGATGGCCCCCATTGGGGCGGGTCGGCTGGGCCCCCACCAGCGCATGAATTCATGCACTGGGCCTCTAGTGATTATCATAATTGACCTGTGCAACAAAAGTGGGTTCTTACCTGAGAGGAATTGTCCTGGGACAGGGAGGGGCTTTCCCTAACATCAGTTTATCAATGTCTTAAACAGTCATCATAATGAAATATAACCTGAAAAAAAATGTCATAGGGACCGTATTTAGACTTCTTTTAACTGACCTTTATCTAGCTCTAAAGCTTAAAATCACGTAGCCAACAAACTCCATTGTCATCAATTACATGCTGTGGAGAACATTTCCCATCATCCCTTGCTTGTGTATTCTTCCCATCCCCCACCTGTCAGAGAAGGTGCACATTTCCACAGTTTAAGTAACTCCAGTTTAAGTTCACTCCTATATCCTTTGGCTCTCTTTTACTGTGCTAAAGCATTAAAAGCTCTTCAGTCAGACATACTTCCAACAAATGAAATGAGAAAAAAAGTGTATGGAAGTGTGTAAAATGATCTACTAGACTACTTAGGTATTTGTTTCCATCTCAATTTTTCTGAAACCCCCCCCACCTCCTTGAAAGTAATATTTGAACACTTTACAAAATTATTTGCCTTATTTCTTTAAAGTGCAAATGGAAGGGCGGGACAGCAGGGGGAGGCTGTCTTAGTATCTGTGTGTGTGTGTGTGTGTGTGTGTGTTTGTTTGTTTTAGGAAACTGTGTCTCATTTCACACTTTTGTCTTTAAAATGGTAACTCCATGAAGCAGGTGGTCCCCAGTGTCATAATTACATTTCCTGAATTTATCGAGCGCAGTCCTAGAAATAACTGTCAGAACCTTTAGTGGTGGAGGGAAAAAGAAGTGAACACAATTGCCTTCTTGTCCTGGAGGCCCAGGTCTGCAAGAAAGATCTTAAGACCTGCTACGTCTCTGCTGATTACATGCCTTTCAATAGTCAGTACCGTCTCCTTTCCATGAGAACCAGACAAGAGAATCTTGGGGGGGGGGGGGGGGGGGGAGAGGCAAACCGAAAGCTAGAAATCCAGGCATAGCATCATATTTTATTGATCATATTATGGAGAGTAGGAAACAAACAATAATTCTAGCAACATTATACCACAAAGATAAGCCAGTATCCTACCTGAAATTAATTTTTAAGTTTTTTTTTTTTCATTTTGGCCAATGAGCTACCATCATTATCAAGTCCCAAATCTGAAACATCCTGACACTAAATAAAACCTAAGACCTTCTGAAAGATGGCCAAAGCCACAAAAACAAATGCATTCACCATTATATTTTGTATTTCTAGCCTGGAAGCTACACAGGGACAATTTAGATGATGAAATATTTTTGGTTTTGGCTCAAAGAATTTGAAGTCACTGATAATAAGGGAGAAAGGACACTCAATTGTGGCAAAATTCTGAAGAACAAGTGTTTAGATTAGGAATAGTTTAAAGGGACTTTATAGCAAAACAGGATTAAATGATAATCTGAACTAGCTGAGCACTGGGGATTATGAAATTATATATATAGTATTGGAGATATTAAATGACATAATTTTGTACATGCAGTATTGTTATTTGTTGGTTTTGGGCTTTTTAAACACTTCAAATAGTGAATGAATCATTCCATATCATTCCATGTTGTTCTTGGGAAACATTGTCCTACCTTGATTTCTGAGTCAGAAATGGTCAGGAAACCATTAGCAAAGTCAAGTTCACAACTATATTTCCATTTAAATATCAGTCAAGTTCCAGTCAGAAGGCAATCCAAGACCTCCTATTTTAATAAAAAGCATTTCATATAGTATATTGTTACCCAGGTATTAGAGAACTGAATGAAACAAAAACATACTTCCAAGGTATGACACAGCCAGTGATTGAGGAAACAGTTACCACCCCTCAGACCTGGGAGAACAAAAGGAAGAAGATGGGAGAGATGGGGCCCCACAGAGCTGAGACTCAGCCTTCAGAGGAGGGGCCCACAAAGGACCAGAACTGGTATCTCAGAATCTCAAGAGAAGCACTCCCATCAAGATGGAACACAGACCTCCAGAGGGGGCAGGCAGTAGGACACTAGTTTTGAGGCATGGGACTAATCCTGACACCAAAACAAGCTGCAACTGCCCAGCTGAACAGATTCTGTATTAACACAAATAGCAAATAGAAGTTCATTGGTCATTCTTGCCTTACAGACGCCTTCTAGCTCCCCCTGGTGGTGGAGCCTATCAGGAAGCCAAGGCAAAAGAGAAATGTAATTTGCCCAGTCCCAAGGCCCAGCATCAGAGTATGAAGGGGTGGGTTCTAAAGGAAGAAACACTTGATAATCACCACCTACGGAATAATTTGAATAACCCCAATATCAAAACAAATCACATTTGCTACCTAAAAGCAAGAATTAAAAGATATACTTGGCATTGGCTCAAAGCTTATTTAATGTGTGAATAGCTTCCCATATTAATGTGCAGAGGAGACTTTGTTTTTCTTTATGGTAGCACAACTAAGAATAAAATAATTATGTACTTTTTAAAAATCTGTCCTAATTAAGAGGAAATGAATTTTGCAGTAATAAACATGGTGAGATTCTGGAATTGGTGACTAAGTATTTGCTGAATTTCTGTGCATGAGATATTCAAGGAAAGAATGTACCATCTGGATAAGAAGAATGAGATGTGGAGGAAGGAGGAGGTTCGCTGGATAACCTTTAGAATGCCTTCCCACTCTTGGTGGCATTTTTGTATATGTTTTTTAAATCAATGTTCATTTTGTATCCTTTTAGAATATCTATCTTCATCACCACCAGAGCCTGTATTTGCATAAGGAGTTGAACTTCAAAAAAAAATTCACAGTTGTAATCATTGCCTTTGGTTGCCATTGCAAATTACCACAAATGTAATGGCTTAAGCAATACAAATTTGTTATCTGGAGGTCAAAAGTCTGAATGGGTCTCTCTAGACTAATATCAGGGCATTGGCATGGCTGTGTTCCTTTTGGGGGTCCTGGGGGGGATAAGTTTCTTGCTATTCTTAGCTCTAGAGACCACCCACGTTCCTTGGCTAGTGGTTCTCATTCTCCGTCTTTAAACCCAGCAACTTTTCATATCACTCACCATTGTTTTAAAACATTGCTCCCTTTTGTAAAAAATAGATTTTATTGATTGCAGACTGGGAGGGAGAGGGAGAGGGAGATAGAAACATCAATGATGAAAGAGAATCATCAATCAGCTGTCTCCTGCACACCCCACACTGGGGATTGAGCCCACAACCTAGACGGGCATGTGTCCTGACAGGGAATTGAGTTCCTGGTTCATAGGTTGACATCAACCACTGAACAACACAGGCTGGGCACATTGCTCCCTTTGACCACAATGGGAATTCAGGACGTGTGTGATTAGATTAGGCAGACCTGGGTAACCTATTTATTTCTAGCTCTTTAACATAATCACACATGCAAAATCCCTCTTCCCAAGTACAAAGATGTTAATATTGTCACAGTTTCCAGGAATTAGGATAAAATGTAAACATCTCTGGGGACCATTATTCTACCAAATCCTTTGGAGCTGCACAGCCAGCTCCTAGGACTACCAGGCAGGAACTCTTTGAGTAAGGCCACTGTAACATAGACAAATAGGGAAATTTGCTAAAGGTCATCAAGATAATGGCAAGAGCCTGAACTAAATGTACATTTCACACAATTTGTTTTTTATAATGATGTCATGGAATTTTAAGTGCCAACATTTAAAATTATCCACCCCAGTCTTGTAGTACACAGGTGAGGAAACTGAGGCCTGAAGAATTAGTGGCTCACTCTATACCACATGCTAGAAAGGAGCAGACCCAGTACTTTAAGAGAGTATAAGAAAAACAGAAGCAGAAAATCTATATTTATTACTCCTCTATAACATTGCCCCATTTCTTTATAAGCTATCTGGACCATAAAATTCACAGTTAATGGTTTTAGGGGCAGCTGGGCATATGTCCACACATAGACTTGCTGTCGAATACTCTTCACATGCACAAAGCTGGCTCTGCTGTGTGTTTTTAGAATTTTTGTACTTGAACCAAATTGTTTAAGGCTTGATCCATGTGTAAACAGTATGCTGAGCAAGAACAGCTCCTGACATGATCAAAACACAGCTTTATTTTTGTTTCTCAGCATCTCTCTAATGTGTGTTTAATTTTGATAAGGTTTCTGCACCCTCTGGTTGAAAACTTCCAAGTCCATGATACTTTTGCTCACTTCTTTTGGCTAAAAGATCCTAAAGCTGCTATACATAACAGACTGACTCTAATTCAAACATTAAGAATGTTCAGACATCCGTGCAAACTTGGGATTTGACTAACATTAAATGCCCTCACCTTCCCAGCCTGCAGAAGCCTGGACCTCCTGGAGAGGGACATGGTTGACTTATTTTTGTGTCTTTCCCTAGTGCTTGCACTGGCCTCACCACTTTGCTAGTTAATTTCTGACTCCTACACAGCTGGAGCAGAGTGAGGGGCGGGTGGCATAGAAAAGTGTCATCTTGTTTAAATGGAAGTCTCATCAGCTACTTTTCTGCTTCCTGGCAACTGTTTAGAGCTGATCCTTTCTCTTTGTTTTTTGTTTTGTTTTGTTTGCTGTTGTGATTGTTGTTGTTGTTGTGATCCTTTCTCTTTGGATGCTGGCTGAGACTCTGGAGTTTCTTTCCTGGGTCCATCTATCTATAGATCTTGTAGCCTGGCATTATATTGTGAATGGAGGCTTGCCCTAACTTGAGCAACCCCTAGACATCTGGGGTTATTCCTCAGTTTTTGCTGCTGAGATCTGAAGCTCTTATTCCTGAAATTTCTTGGTGGCACCACTAGACTGGACCCAACATGACTCCAGACTGGATATTATTCTCTCACATGGCCCCCTGCTGGCCCGATACATAGCCTGTGTATTGACCGATTCTTGGAGTGCACGCTTATTACAAGAATGCCACAAAAGAGTCCTTCTAGCACTATCCAGATTTCATGGATGTGAGTTAAACTGGTAATCTTTGATCACAGAAATCATATATTACATTTTATGTATTCTCGGGAACACACACACACACACACACACACACACACACACACACACACTTATATGCAGAAAGTTCCAAACATTGTACTAGCTTACATCATTTCCTTTGAACATTTGCATATATTAATTTGGAAAGTTACTTTGGAATTGTTCATCTATTGTACCTTGGTGCCTAGTTGAAACATCACCTTTAATGGACTTTTCCATGTGATTCTTTGCCAACTTATTAAAATCCATATTGTAGAGCAGCTGTTCTCAAAGTTCCGTGTGCAATGCGATCCCCTGGAAAGTCCATAAACTTTCTTTTTCTGATTCAGTGAGTCTCGGGTGAGAACAAATAATTTACATTTCCAATAAGTTCCCAGGTGATGCATCACTGCTGGTTGGGGGACCACAGACTGAGAGCCCCTGATGTGGGATTGCAGGATGGCAGGGCACCTCTGCTCTGGAACTGCTTTGGAGTTATCATTGGGAAGAGAGAGAAAATTCCTAAGTTTGAAATTCTTATATAAGATTTTTAAAAATGTAACTTTTCCTTCCATCCTTTCTGATCCTGATGCTACATTTAGTTAGAAACTTTGTTACCAAACTGCAAGTGATTCCATATATTTTATCAATCTTCCTATTTATTCAACTATTCAGGAAACACCAACTGATCACCCCAATGTTTCACGAATTGTTTCTCTGGGACAGTGTTTCTCCAAGTGTGCTCTTGCTACTGGTGGAAGTGGGGCTCTTGTGGTGTCATGAGAAAAGGCATTTTCAGGGAACCACAAGGGAGGGTGAGATCTGGTGATAAGATTTATTTGGGCGAAAACAAGGTGCTTGGGTTTCCAGTGTCCCATATCTACCCATCCTGCCATGGATAATCAGGGCCAGATAAAGTTTGTGTATTCCATCTATAATTCAGAAGAAATGTTTATACAATTATTATAAAGATAATGTTGTCCAGAGCCTCTAAATAATTTTATTTTGTCTGAGATCCAAATAAAAGTACAAAGCATGGAGCCAAACAAGACTAAAAAACTGAGAGAGAGAAAGAAAGAGAGAGAAAGACAATAGAAACCGGCCCATACACAGGTGATTCACAAAACAGGCACTTGAGAATAATTAGAATAAATATGCTCTAAAAAAACTGAGGAAAGCATGAATAACACCAGAAGAATCCTGCGGTCTATAAAAAGTAGTCAATTAAAAATTCTAAAACTTAAAAGAAAATGTAATTTTGAACCTAAGAATTAAAGAGTGTAATAGAACAAAATATTATTTAATTGGAAATTATGTCAGACTAATGTAAGCAGCTTAATGCTCAGAGAGAAAAAGGATGAAAGCACAAGAAAAGAGCGTAATAGTATAAAACACTTTTAATTGCAACTCAGAGAGGAGAGGAAGATTCATAAGCAATTCTTGAGAAAATGCTGGTCAATACTCGTCCAAAACTGGCAAAAGAGGGAACTATAGCATCAAGAATGAAAAAAGATCATGGAATCATGAGGTCCTACCCTGATTCCATTACTTAATTAGAATTCTGGATGCCTTAGATTGGTTGTGTGACTTGCTTTTATCTCATAGAGAATTGAGTGAGCTTTTGGGTTCGTGGTTTTGGGCTCAGCCATGTGACTTGCTTAGGCTAATGAGATAATCTACATATATAAAAGGCTTAGCGACTGTCCAACCATCCGACCACCTGGTACATATGACATGCACTGACCACCAGGGAGCAGATGCTCAACACAGGAGTTGCTGAGCTACAGTGGCAGCAGTGGTTCTCGGGTGACACACCCCTGAACCAGAGAGGAGGGAGCCCGATTCCTTGCAGGGCTGTGTAATTCCACCTTTGGCCGTAGGTTATGTTGTTGCTGGGGCACTGTTGGCCCCGAATCTGCTTTACTGCCAAGCTGTGGTGACTTGGCAGCAGTGGTTCTCAGGTGATACACCCAGGAACCAGAGAGGAGGGAGCACCGCTCCACTTCCTTTCAATGTGCACAAATCTGTGCACCAGGCCACTAATAGCACATAAGACGCAGAGGAGACCTGAAATATACTTTCACACATGGGCTTCTCTTCTGATTCTTCTGGTAGAACATGGAAGAATGTATCTCAGACAGCCTAGTTATCCAAGGGGATGGCAAACACATAGAGCACTTATGCAGGTAATATACCTCCATTAGGTGTCACAGAAGATAGAACAGGGAGCCAAGATTTTCATCTCACCAGGCAGTAATGAGACATTCCTTCCCCCATAATGAAGACGTTATAGGGAGCCTGGACTTCCCCTACTGAAGTAATGAGGAGTCCCTCCCTCTGCCTGCTGAGGGTGTTACAGAAGGTCCAGGGGAGAGTGAAGACTTTCACCACTGTCTAGTGGTAACAAGGCCCCCTCTCTCAGGAGTCATTAGAGACTATGCAGAACTGTACTAGGAACTCCTACTCTCCCAGCCAGCGAGGTATGAGTGTGGCAAAGTGAAGAACCAGAACCTCCACACCACCCACCAGTAACAGAGAAGACACCCTATGGTGTCAACGAGACTGAGGGGAACCTGAATTTTTTCTCCCATCTGGCAGTTATGAAACAACATGTCTCTTTTCCTATTTGGAAGAAGAAGCTAAGCCACCAATTTAAACAAGAGCCAGAGTCTCGTAACATAATGACACACATGTCCAGGTTTCAATTAAAAAAAACCCCAACTCTCTTCATACCAAGAACCAGAAAGATCTCAAATCTGAATGAAAAAAAAAAAAAGACAAACAATAGATACAAACATCAAGATGTGGCAAAAATGTTAGAATTATCTAATAGCAATTTTAAAGCTCCCATCTAAAAATACTCCAAAGATCAATTATGAATACATGTAAAACAAATGTAAAAATAGAAAGTGTCAGCAAATACATAGGCATAGCAAAGAAATAAAAGATACAAAGAAAAACCAAGTGGAAATTTTAGAAATGAAAAATATAACAACTAAAATGCAAAACTCAATGAATTGGCTTAAGAGTGGAGAGGATAGAAGAAAAAGTCAGTAAACAGGAAGAGATTGCTTCCATATCTTGGCTATTGTAAATAATGCTGCTGAGAAAGTAGAACAAAGTTGGAGGTATCACACTACCTAATATCCAAGTATACTACAAGGCTATAGAAATTAAAATAGCATGGCATTTGCATAAAAGCAGACATATAAATCAATAGAGCAGAAGAGAACCCAGAAATAAACTCATGCCTATATGGTCAATTAATCTACAACAGAAGAAAACAAGAATATTCAATGGGATAAAGATAGTCTATTCAATAAATGGTATTGGGAAAACTGAACAGACTCATGCAAAAGAATAATATTGGATCACTTTTTTACACCTATACAAGAATAAACCCAAAATGGAATAGACTTTAATGTAAGAACTCAAAACCATAAAATCCTAGAGGAAAACATAGGCAGTAAACTCTTTGACATTGCTCTTAGTAGTATTTTTTTTTGGGGGGGGGGAGGCGGCGGGGGGGGGGGCTGTCTCCATGGGCAAGTGAAATAAAAGAAAAAATAAACGAGTGGGACTGCATCAAACTAAAGAGTTTTTGCACAATGGAGGAAACCATCAACAAAATGAAAAGACAACCTACTGAATAGAAGAAGATATTTGCTAATTAAACACCTTATAAGGGCTAATAACCAAAATGTATAAGGAACTCATAAAAATTAACACCAAGGAAACAACAAAAATATCTATTAAAAATGGGCATAAGACCTGAATGGACACTTCTCCAAAGAGGGCATCCAGATGGCCAATAGACATATGAGAAAATGCTCAGAATCACTAACCATCTGAGAAATACAAAGTCAATTTTAAGGCAAGAAATAATTCTAGAAACTAGAAGGAGCATTTCAAAATTATAAAATTATGATTTTAAAGGATTATATGAAAATTCTAAATATATTCAACCCTAATAACATATTTCAAAATATGTAAATATATAAAAATAAATGAAAACAAAAATTACCAATATCAGGAATCAAAAGGAGGGCATTAATATAAAGCTAACAGGTAGCAAAACAATAGGACTAGTATAAGTAAACAATAGAAACAAATTTTTGGAAGATATTTGAAAAATTCTGATTCAATGTATATATTATTTGAAAAATACAATGTACCAGAATTAATGCAAAAAGAAATGAAAAATTTTAATACATATCTATATTTACATCTAAAACTATATAAAAGAAATTGTGTATGTAAATACAATTTTTCCATAAATTAAACTCCAGACCCCTTCATCTGTTATTTCCTCCAAATACCTATGGGAAAAGCTAACACCAATCTTACACACATCCCCCCAGAAGATAGAGAAAGTGGGAACACATCAATTTGTTTTATGAAGCCAACATAACCTTGGTTCCAAAATCTGGCAATGGCAATGCAAAATTAAAGAATAAGGAAAATTAAAGAATAAGATAGATCATGCATATAATTGTAAAAAAAAAATGATAATCAAATAAGATTCATCAATAAAATAATAGATTATATTTAAGGGGAACTTATTCCAGGAATGCAAGATTAGATTAACATTCAATAATCAAAACAAAGGAGAAATATGAGTGGCCATTTCAAAAGATGCAGAAAAAGTGTGTAATAAAATGAAAACCTAGTTTTTGTTTTATAAAATGTCAGCCAACTATAAATTAAAGAAAATTATTTAATGCCATAGCATCATTTGCAAAAACAAAAATCCCAATAAACAACATACTTCATAGTGAAATAATGGAACCTTTCTCTCTGTTTTTCTGAGCTCACTGCAATCATATTAGTCAGCCCACTGCTACCATTTCTATTCAATATTATATTTGTCTTCCCAGCCAAAGCAAAAGCAATAAAGTATATGTTAGAAATATTTGAAAAAAAGGATATAGAAGTTTAATTTGCACATGATATGATCTGGAACATAAAAATTCTAAAATAGTCTAAGAAATATTAAAAGTAATAAGCAAAAACACCACCCTAGGTATAAAATTAATGTAATAATTAATTTTATTTCAATATGCTATCAACATTTAATTGAAAATTAAGATCCTATATAATAAAAGCCTAATATGCTAAGTGTTCAGTCGTCTGGTCAGCCATTCAACCAATCAAAGTGTAATATGCTAATGATATGCTAAGGCTACTCAACTGCTTGCTATGATGTGCACTGACCACCAGGGGACAGACAGTCGACCAGTCGACCAGTTGCTATGACATGTACTGACTATCAGGGGGCAGATGCTCCAACTGGTAGGTTAGCTTGCTAATGAGGTCTGGCCGATTGGGACTGAGCAAGATGAGCCGTACATGCCCTGGAGCCCTCCCGCAGTCCCTCCCCAGCAGGCCAAACCTCCTGTGTCCCTCCCAGGCCCCAATTGTGCACTGGTGGGGTCCATCGGCCTGGCCTGCGCCCTCTCGCAATCTGGGGATGCGAGAGCAGGTTTCGGCCTGATCCCACAGGCATAAAAAGCTAATGTGCAAATTGACTGAACAGTGGAATGACCAGTAGCTATGACACACACTGACCACCAGGGGGCAGACACTCAACGCAGGAACTGCCCCCTGGTGGTCAGTGCACTCCCACAGGGGGAGTGCTCCTCAGCCAG
The DNA here is from genome assembly GCF_014108235.1 of Myotis myotis. Lineage (NCBI taxonomy): Eukaryota > Metazoa > Chordata > Mammalia > Chiroptera > Vespertilionidae > Myotis > Myotis myotis. The sequence continues at coordinate 12,788,213 of NW_023416319.1, forward strand.
AAGAAGCCAGGCTCATGGCTGGGGAGCACAGCGGCAGTGGCTAGAGCCTCTCCTGCCTCCACAGCAATGCTAAGTATGTCCAACTGACATCCTCTGAGGGCTCCAGGACTGTGAGAGGGTGCAGGCTGGGTTGAGGGACACACCCTGCCCCGAGTGCACAAATTTTGTGCACTGGGCCTCTAGTAAAGAGATAATATTCACAATGCCACAAAATACCTCCAATACCTGGAATAATTTATTGAAAGAAGTGCAGTGCTTTTATGCTGAAAACTTATAAATACTGCTGAAAGAATGCAAAGAAAATCTAAGTCAATGAAGAAAATAATATACTGGAGGACTCAATACTTTATAGATGTTACTTTTTCCCTAATTGATTTATGGATACAATGCAATCCCATTAAAACACCAGCATTTCTCTCTCTTCTCTCTCATCTCTCTTTTCATTAACAAGGTAATTCTAACACAATCTGAAAAAACTAAGCAGCAGACCTCACACAAGATATCAAGATCTATTATGAAGCTACAGTAACTAAGAAAAATCTTGTAAGTACACTGATTTCACAGGGAAGCCTGCTTGACAAGAACCAAGACTCCGCAGTTTATTCCATCCTTTCCATCTGTTTCCAAAGCACAACTTCTGAGTTCCAACCCCCGTTCCTTAATCGTCTTGTTATATCTTATGAAGTATGGTGGTCTTTAAATTTTGTCCTGTATCTAGAAGGAAATAAACTTACTTTTTTTAAAAAAAATTGACTGAAATTTTCTTGTCTTCAGTCGAGGGAAGCACATAGAGAACAGTTGTCACCTTGAAGTAGAAATAACTTAAACAACAGCTGGCATGTGTGGAGTATTTGCCTTGCGCCGTGTAGAACAGCTTCACACAAGGAAGGTGACATAACTTCCACTTACAGATTATGCAACAGAACTTCAGGAAGTCCAACGCTATTGTTCAGCTAGTAGAATGTCATATACAGGATTTAAAACTAGGGTCTGGCTTCAAAGTTGAGTAATTTATGCCCCCAAGTAATTTATGCACTGCCTCCAAGCACCAGAGGCAGATAGACACAATAAGCTTTGATCTTTTCTCCTCCCTTCCTCCTCCATGTACTTCTGTGTCGCTACCAGAGATTAACATACTGTCAGAGGTATCTGCCCAATGGTGCTAGTTATTCTTTGATTTGTTTCTGCCTTTTCTTTGCAAGTTACTCTTTTTTTAAAAAATATATATATCTTATTGCTTTTTCAGGGAGGAAGGGAGAGGGACAGAGAGTTAGAAACATCGATGAGAGAGAAACATTGATCAGCTGCCTCCTGCACACCCCACGCAGGGGATGTGCCCGCAACCAAGGTACATGCCCTTGACCGGAATCGAACCTGGGACCCTTGCGTCCGCAGGCAGATGCTCTATCTACTGAGCCAAACCGGTTAGGGAGCAAGTTACTCTTGTGCTCTGAGAACACCTCATGATGATCTTACTTCTCAGTAGTTGCTGAATGTGTTATAGGGTTGTATTCAGCAGGCATGTTATGCCCTAGAAATCTATAGAACTTGGCTTCAGTATTAACGTCATCCATTTTGGGATTAGTTCTATGGAAAAGAGACAAAAATAACCAAGAGTTCTTGTGATATGGGAGCTTTTGGTTGTCATCTCAGCAGCCCTCAACCTATTTGGGGGCTAGCTTTCTGTTTCTTTTGTCTTCTTGCGTCTAGTCAGGTCTCCCAGAACAGAAGTGAAATGCGCTCCAAGTCTGTTTCTTTCTCTTTGCACTTTCAAGGAGAAGGGAATCAAAAAGGATTATGATGTTGGTTTGGGGATTTATACCTGAAAGCCTTTTTATGTTGGATGAACAGACGAGAAGAGGACAAGAGAGGGAGATGATAAAAGTTACTTTTCATAGTTTCCAGATCACTTTAAGACTATAATGAAAATTTTAAATACAGTCTAAGACCTTTGGTCAAGGTGTATTTTTTATTTTATTTTTTAAAGTATATTTTTATTGATTTCAGAGAGGAAGGGAGAGGGAGAGAGAGATAGAAACATTCTTCATGCTCCCTACTGGGGATCAAGCCCACAATCCGAGCATATGCTCTTGACCGGAATCGAACCTGGGGCCCTTCAGTCCTCAGGCTTACGGTCTAGCCACTGAACCAAACCGGCTAGGGCTAAAAGTGTATTTTTAAAAGTCTAATAATATGTCTCTAAATAAACTTAGTCATAGTGTACATTTTATCTCTTTCACATTAAGTATGACTCTTTGAATGGGAAAAATATATGCATATATGAGTTCACACCATGACAGTAATATTATTTCATGCTTCTCTTCCTACTGAATTATACAAACTATTTTTTGAAACCTGAAATAATTGCATAAGCAATGCATAATAGGTAAACAAAAAATAATGTGGAATTTTAATTCATATAGATACAAATTGGGGGTGGATTAGAGCTAAATGGAGGGGGAAAAAGGCCAACAAAATTCAGTTCCAAGTTTTTTCTCTCTAATTCTATGACCTTAGATAAATTTCATTTTTATTCTGTAAGATGCAGGCAAAATCTGCCCCCTACCTATCTTTTGGAGCTGCTGCAAGATTTATTAAATGAGGGGGGAAACACTGTTTAGAGGTCTGATAAAATAGGAGTTATGTAGATACAAAACAGTATTCTTATCTCTAAGAAGTGCATGAAATTGAATGAACTTTGACAACATCCTTATGAGTGAGGATGATAATCTTAGACTTATTTTTACAGTTAAGAGGGCTTACCCTCTTCTCTTAAAGCCACATCTATTGGGTGTATGAGAAGAGGTACAATCACTGGACTAGTATTTGTTGATACCTGAAAATACTTTAAAGGGAAGTTTTTATTTTGTTTTGTTTTAATTCCATCACCCCTTTGGCAGGCCATGAGAAGAGTCTGCACGTTATTCTCCCATTTTCTTTCTTTTGTTCTTCACGAAATTGGTCTGAAATGCAAGACACCTTGTCTCAATGGTATCCAAGGGGAACCAAGTATTTTGAGAGCTATTAAGAGACATTGTTCTACTGATGAGACATATAATGTGATTTAGTGCAGCCACGGCCAAAGTGTCCATCAGATGTGGAGAGAACAAGGAAAAGGGGGGAAAGGAAAACCAATGTGACAGCTCGTGTCGTTCATGCAGTAAGGGTATGTGTGCAGCAAACACACCACTCTCTTTAACATTCCTCTCCACCCTCCATTGAATAAAAGCAAATATTAATTGGAGAATACATTTTCCCTTCAGCCTAAGCAAACTTGCTTACTTATTTCCAAAATTGCTTGCTCAACATTACTGAAAATGATTCTAATTATAGAGTGTGGCACATAGTAAATCATCAATAAACGTTATCTGCTATGAGTTGGATTAGGAGTAGAAATAGTGTTGCATAATGTCAAAAATACATTTGGAATAAGATACCTAGATTGAAGCCTTGTCTCTTACACTAACTTGCCTTGTGACTTTGAGTAGTTTAATGTAATCTGTAAAGTGTTATATTATGATAAAATGATGGTATTCAACTGAAGTAAATTTTGAAAAAACAACACACAGAGACACACAACATATGTAAATATGTTAATCAGTAATTAAGTATTAATAAGGCCATTGTTTTCCTTTGTTAAATTAATTTCAGAGAGGAAGGGAGAGGGAGAAAGGATAGAAACATCAATGATGAGAGAGAATCATTGATTGGCTGCCTCCCACACTGAGGATTGAGCCCACAATCTGGCATGTACCCTGATGGGGAATCGAACTGTGACCTCCTTGTTCATAGGTAGATGCTCAACCACTGAGCCACACTGGTCGGGCAATAAGGCCATTATTTTCTTTCTGCACACATTGATGATGGCCATTGTAGAGATAAGTTGGAGGACAACAATTATGGAGTAGAGAGAGCTGTCAGGAGTTTCTATTGCTAGTCCAGGTGATGAAGGGTGGTAACTAGACTCAGGGGGCGGCCTATTTTTCATATGCACAGTGAAAGACTCCTTATTGGAATTACAGATCCATGTTCTTTACTGGCCTTGGATATCAACTATTTTCCTAATAAATGACCCATGCTTCATGCATTGTGTTAATAAAACCTATTAGGGAGCTTAGGGGGTTGTTGGAATAAAAACACCTTGAATAGACTACCCCACTTCCCTCCATAATTAGCCTATTTCTTCAAGTCTTCTGGGACAAAAAGGATGGTCTAGGAGATTTCTGGCACTTTCCCTTTCTGCTTATTAACCAGAAAGTCATGGGGATCAGAGCCATAATATATAAAAATAAATTTGTTTGTAAAAACACACACAATACAACACTTGGAGCCAATTTCATCCATATCTGTGTAACCTGCTTCTCAAATTACTAATTAAAATCAGGCAGTAAAAAAGTGTCTGCCTTCTATGAATTCTCAGCAAATGAACTGTAAATGCTTTCACTTTAAAGGGGTCATTGTAATAGGTGTGTTTTGAAAGATGGAAGTTGTCAACTCTTTGGGGAGGAAAAATCCACTCTACTTGTACCAGGTCTTCAGGAACAACTTAATTTTGAAACCAAAAGAAATCTACATTTCTCAATGATAGATGAAGACCAGAAAATTCTAATCCACTGATTTCTTTTCTTCTATTTCACTTGTCACAGTCCTATATGTGGATGGGAGCTTATTTGGGTTCTGATTCTTGAATCTGGTTTTCCTCTTTTGGAGGAATTCTCACGCAGGTATCCAGACTGGAAAGAAGGGTAGCAGGCCATGGAAAGGAGGCATTAAGCAAATGATCGTGCAAAGCTCTGAAAACCTTTCGGAAAGAGGAAAACAGCTGTCCTGGGCTCTGACAAAGAGCACTTGCAATTTGGGGAGGAGAGAGGACTTCTGGCTCTCCCCTCCCCCTATCTGGAAGCCACACCTGCCAGGCAGTGTTCCTTTCACAGGAAGGCTCAGGTGTGTGCACTAAAGATGCCTCTGGAAGCACAGAGTGTGTCTCCCCTAATGACAAAGAGGACCCTTGCTTGTCCTTTTAAATACACACATTTATAGGCAAGGAGCCTGCCCTCCTAGGATTTGTCCTAAGAACAATAATTTAAATTATTTTTTGTAGCACAGCTCTGGGTTGGATTGCTATGAAGAATTCCTCTTGGAAAGCATTCAAAATAAAGGGTTATTATTAATTAAAGAATAATTGTCACTCTGTTAATTTCAACTTGGTCCCATCACAAACTCAGAATTCAGTAAGGTTGCCTCTGCAAGTGGGAAAATGGGCAAAAATCGAATTCAAAATTGGAAATTGTACTGTTTTGCTGTGGCGTTCATTTATTCAGTCAGTCAGTCTTCATTGAATAATGTAATAGTTGCCGTCTGAGGGGAAGCGTTAGTAGGCACATGAAGACTACAAAGAAATGTGAAGGCATTTCAACCCTTAGAAGCACACTTTCTATTTGAAAAAGGCTTGGAGATTGAGAAATTCTTTGTCATTTTCAAAGCCCATTCACCTGCTATAAATCTTCATCTGAACTTTTGAACAGTAGCAGGGGAGCGGGGCTGGGCAGACATTATAATCATGCCACTGCATAATTTTAGGAATGGAAAGAATTTCAAAGGGCTTCTAATGCCACCGCTTCAGTGGTTCTCAGCCTTCCTAATGCCCTGACCCTTTAATACAGTTCCTCATGTTGTGGTGACCCCCAACCATAAAATTATTTTCGTTGCTACTTCATAACTGTAATTTTGCTACTGTTATGAATCATAATGTAAATATCTGATATGAAGGATATATTTTCATTGTTCGCGACCCACAGGTTGAGAACCGCTGAAGCGCGTAGGAGAGCCAGAGATTGCCCCTTGTCTGAGGGCCGGCTTAGCAGCGCTGGGCTAGGCACCAATGACCCGATCCATAGAGCGCCACGCCTCCTTTCCTGCATTTAATCCCATACAGATCTATAATACATACAACACATCTATAATACATGAACCCATAATACAGACTCATTGGATTCATGACTTATATTTCTTACCATGTAGGGCACTGTGTCAAGCCTTCAAGATTAAAAACAACATAAACTGGTCCCTGCTTGCAACTTGCTCACAATCGGGTCTTCCTGTCCTCAGTGAGTTTGCAGTCTCCTAGGAAGCCGAGATGCACGCCCACCACAGGCAGGGAGTTGGGGTTCCCGGGCAGTGAGTGCCTTTGGAGGTCAGAAAAGGGATCTGAACGTGATCATTGATGGGAAGCCTCCCCCGCCCCCGCTCATCATTTAATTACATCATTCTCCGCTGTCGCCTTTCGGGCCTGGACCCAGCCTCTGCTCACGGGCAGGTCAGGATGCCACCGCACGGAGACGAGGAAGGGGAAATCCAGGAGCCCAGCTAGCCCCCTTTTCTAAAGTGGAAAAGCCCTGGGTGGGGAGGGGGGAGAAAGCCGCAGAGACCGCTGGAAACAGTAAAGCGGGCACCGTCCGCGACACAGTGACCACTCCGCCAGCTCCGAGCCGGCCGCCCCCGCGGGAGGCGCGCGCGGACTCAGAGGAGCCCTGCGGGGCGCGCGGCTCCGAGCGGGAGGCGGGAGGAGCGGGCGGCGGCGGTGCGCCCGCGGGGAGGGTCGGTGGCGCAGCCCGTCCCCGCAGCCGCCCGCGCACACAGCCAGCCAGCAGCTCGCCGGCGGGACGCGGCGCCCCGAGCCCCGGCAGCGCCCTCCCGCCCGCGTCGCCCGCCCGCTCCGCCCGCGACTTCAGTTCGGCTCCACCCCCGCGTGGCGGCGGCGGCTCGCTCCGTCCGAACCGCGCTCGGCTCCAGCCCCGCCTGGGCAGCGGCCGCCACCTGCCCGGCGCCGCCTCCGCCCGCCCCGCCGCTGCCCAACTTGGATGGAGTTGGGGTCCTGAGCGCCCGTCTCCCCAGCCGGCCCGCGTGGAGCCCGCGTGGAGCCCGCCGCCACCTCCGCTCCGGGCCCCGCGCCGCCGCTCTCCGCTCCGCGATGGGAAAAGTTGGCGCCGGCGGCCGCTCGGCCGGGCTGAGCGCGCTCCTCGCGGGCGCGGGGCTCTTGGTCTTCTGCGCCCCGGGCGTCTGCGGCGGCGCCGCCTGCTGCCCCCAGCTGCCCCCCGGCTCCGGCCCGCGCCGGGTGCCGACCCCTCCTGCCACGCCCCCGCCCCTCCTGGGGCGCCCCCTCTTCGCCGTGGCCCCCGGAGACCGAGCGCTGTCCCTGGAGCGGCTCCGGGACCCCGGGCCGCCCGGGGCGGTCGCTCCCCGCTCCGGCCGGAGGAGACGGAGCGGAGCGGAGCGGGAGAAGGCGGACCCAGGAGAGGGCTGGGGGAGAAGCCCCCGAGGGGTCCTGCGGGACGGAGGGCAGCCGGAGCCCGGGGCTCCGGAGCGGGACCCGGACAAAGCCACCCGCTTCCGGATGGAGGAGCTGAGACTGACCAGCACCACGTTCGCCCTGACCGGCGACTCGGCGCACAACCAGGCGATGGTCCACTGGTCCGGCCACAACAGCAGCGTGAGTAGAAGGGGACTGAGGGCACAGCGGGGGCGAAAGAAGGAAAGGGTTAAAGTCGGCTGTGTGATCTGATGGTGAATTTGGAGAATGGGGTTTCTGGACTGAAAAGATGCTGCAAACTTAAGTCTTGCCTGCCGCTCCCACCCCCCCACCCCCTCGCCTCGGGAGTTCATGTTTTCGTGTTACCTACAAGGAGTTCCCCCCTTTCACTCTCCCCTCCCCCTTCCCACCACAGTCAGAGCCCTCTCCATGCCCCAAACAAAGGTGTACACAGAGCAGGCAAGTCCTTTTCCTGCCTCTCTGGCCGCACTGGTGTAGTAGGATGGATCTGAAAAGCAGGCAGCGGGGCTTAAATAAAGTATTCTGCATGTGGTGGTGAAAGGGTTAACTTTCCAGGCAGGCAGGCAGGCATTCCCTCAAGTGACTCTCCCTTTACTTGCTAGACTTAAGGATGAGCGCAAATAAGATCAAGCCGACTTTATTTGAGGGTTTTTTCTTTTATTTTTATGCAGAGCTCCTTAGCCCCCGTTTCCCTCCAACAAGGGAAGAGAAGTGCAGTGGGTAGATAAGGTGGTGTCTGTTTCTGGGGACCCCATGGGTGCACGTTTCAGGAGGGGAACCCCCAGCATCTTCTCACAGCACCAGCCAGTGTGTTTGGAGAGCTGGGGCTTTCCAGCCTGTGAATGGGTGGTTGTTTTCTTGGCAAAACCAGTCCCAGGAAGATCAGATATATCCCAGTGACAACAACTCCCTGTTCTCTCCCATCGCCTGACCTCCTCTGGGGAAGAGCACAAATAAAGACTTAGGCCCCCCTCTCCCCCCCCCCCTTATGAAGCGGGGAGAGAGGTTGCTGGGTTCCAGGAGGCTGACACTGGGGGGAGTGAAAGTCCATGAGTATTGGTCCAGTCCCTGAAGGTTTTCGATTTTTGGAAAAGCCTGTCTGTCTGGAATCCCAGGTAGCGATTCCCATTGGAGCTGCACCTGGAAACCTCAATGAGCTGGAATAGTTAAGAACCAGCTGAAGAGGATGTGAAAGTGTGGAAACTTCTCTAGGCTGCCATTAAGCAGACAAGAAGCTCATAAAAGCCAAGGATGAGTAAAATGAAAAGAAATAAATCAAAGTTTCAGCTTCCATCCGGTTAGTGAGATTGTAGTAATTGTAATATGCACAGCCTATGCGCCCGATACCTTTCAAAATGTTTTCAGTTGTGATGTAATTGCCAGAAACCTTCCCAGGGAAGTGCCAATTTAGTGAGTTGTGCTCATCGTCGGCTTTTTAATGAAAGTTGGGAACATTTTAAAATAATAGTCTGTCATTATGGAGTCCTTGGGCACACACATATAAATTGTATTAAGGCAAATCATGATAAATAGCATTTCATATTGATGTCTCTGTTCTGAGAGCGTCAGCAGGGTATTCCCTACAATTTAGCCTTCATGACTGAGGCTGTGGTTTTTACATGGTTTGCAGGACTGGTTTAATCAAATAATTGAAGCTGAATCCTTTTCGTTCAAGCTCCGGAGACCCTTGCCCTCCTTCCTTACCTTAACTATCATATCTTTCAAACCATAACCACTAAAATTAATCACCCAGTTTGAACTTGAATCTTAAACTAATTGAATAACTTTTGCACTGCTTTAAGTGATTAGCTCAAAGCTTCTGGCTTTCAGGGGAGATTTTAAACACATCAAACGTATTACATCTGTTGTATCAAGGAGTAAAGGACTTCGGATTCAAAATATTTCTGGCTTTTAATGTAATTCAAGCTATAAAATATCACTCACCCATTAGACCTCTACCTTAGTTTGTCTCTTGGAAGATCTTGGAAAGAGCGAGAAAAGAAGAGTACATCTTTGGCAAATTTTAAACTCCATTTAAGAAATGGTGCCAGGCATTGCCAGCCTTTTTTTTTTTTTTTTTTTTTTTTTTTTTTTTTTTTTTTTTTTTTTTTTTTTAATGGTGCTTATAAGCCCAGCAGGGCTTATTAGGGTCAGGACTTGGATGGGAGACACGCAGGGAAGTCTGAGACAATGTAGGAAACAATCAGAATGGTATATGTCAGAGGTTTGAGTACTCAAATCATGTTAACTAATGAGTTTTCTCCTCTCTTAAGCCTCTTTTTCTTGTAAGGACACCTTCTCCCTGCCCTCTCCTTCTTGCCTGTTTGCACACCAATTGGTTTGGGGGTGTGTTTTTTTGGTGTGTATGTACAGATGGTGGAGGAGGACACATAGTCTGTATCTAAGTCCTCCAAAACAAAGTTGGCCCAGATTCACAGGTGAGACAAAGTTTTAAATATTTTTTCAAGGGAAGAAAGGCAGAAAGAAACTGCCCCCTCCCAACTTTATGACATCAAAAGCAGTGGAGACCTGGGTTCGAGTTCTTGTTTGTGTTTTACATAAGAGGGTATTGTGATTGTCAAGTGCGGTACACCTGTTTGGCACGCTCATCTCAGCACTTTCCCCCTAGAGCCGTGGTTGGCAAACTGTGGCTCTCAAGCCACATGCGGCTCTTTGGCCCCTTGAGTGTGGCTCTTCCTAAGCCTTAGGAGCACCCTAATTAAGTTAATAACAATGTACCTACCTATATAGTTTAAGTTTAAAAAATTTGGCTCTCAAAAGAAATTTCAATCGTTGTACTGTTGATATTTGGCTCTGTTGACTAATGAGTTTGCCGATCACTGCTCTTTATTCTAGAAAACAGATTCTTAAAAATGTCTCCATCAACAGCTTCTAAACATCATCCAACCCCCCACCCCTACCCCCCCAATAGGGCCTAGAGCAATGGTTCTCAACCTTGGCTGCTCATTAGAATCACCTGGGAATATTTTTAAAATCCTGATTTCTGGGCCTCATCCTCTGGAAATTCTGTTTCTTTGTTGTGGGGTGGGGCCATAACATTAGTAACAAAGAAACAGAATTTCCAGAGGATGAGGCCCAGAAATCAGGATTTTAAAAATATTCCCAGGTGATTCTAATGTGCAGCCAAGGTTGAGAACCATTGCTCTAGAGCTAGAGCTAGAATCCACTACCTAAACCTGAAGAGAACATAGGGACTCTCATTTTTTTTTTAATTTGTCTTCCCCTGTAGTCTCCCACCCACCAATCCATTTCAGGGCCACAGGCAATACACATCCTAGGAATTCATCTCACCTTCAGCTAAAAGCCTTTATAAGTGGGGCTTCTGATGACAAGAATACCTGCATGGGAGGTGTAAATGTATGGTAATTATAGGCTGCCTGTCAGACTCCTGGGGAATTCTGGATGGTTCTCTCGCCTCCTTTCCGCCCCCACCAGCTGTTGGACTTGTGGAGTTGGGTAGAGACAGGGCTGTTTTGCCTTATCCTGGGTGTGATGTGATTCCTCTGCGCTGCAGTCTAGCTTGATGGGAACTGTTTGCTAGAGTTGGTGGAACACCTGGGGGGGATTTTCTGGCATGAAAGGTGCTGGGTATGAATCATTTGTCATGAGCTTGGTGTCATAAGCAAGAACATATTGTTGCTACCCTGCTCATCCCAGGCATGCTGTGCCCTGATCTAAATTTATACAGCATCCTTAGTTTGTTCAAATATATACATATTTGTCTATGTATGTATGTGTGATGGGGCATGTGTTTATTCCTTATTTCCAAAAAAGTTTCAAAGTGCCACACTCATTAATCTTTATAAAGTCCTTGTTAGGTAATAGGTAGGTGGCAAGTGTTAATATCTCTTTCATATTTTTATGCTGGAGTCAATTTAAATATTTCAATTCACCGCCTTGTCCCCTCCTTACTGGAAACAGTATTATAAGATTTGTTAACAGAAGCTTTTACTTGACATATTTGGCCATTATGGAATCTTTAATGCTGCATTTCTCATCGATCATGAGAGTCTGGTTGACTCCCATGTACCTATTTCCTTCAGTTGTCCTAGGACTTGACATTTACCATCCACCCTATTGAATAAACTGAGTTGAGTCCCATCTTGGGTCAGGCCTTTAGGTAGATGCTTTGCATTCCATCATCATCTCACTTAAGTTTGACAAAAATGTGTTATTAGTAGATGTCATTCCCATTACATAGAGGAGGAAACTGAGGCTTCCTTAGGCTAAAGGACCTGCCTAAAGGATACAAAAGGTCAGTGGCAAAGCCAGGGACCAACACCCAATGTGATCTGACTCCAAAAACCCCATGGGATGGCTTGTCTTAAAGACAATAAGGTGGGGGGGCCAATAGGGGAGGGGGGGGAGAATAAGGAGGGGACACCTATAATACTCTCCATAATAAAGATAAGTTTTAAAAAATAAGTTAAAAAGAGATCTTAAGGTAGGACAGAAAAATTCAGACATTTTGGAGTCTGTATTTTCAATAATCCTATCTCGGATGGATTTCAGATGGTGGTGGAGGAGGCATAGTCTTAGCTCGAAGCTCCAGGTACTTGTAGAAAAGCAGGGACTGTAAAATGTGCCTGTCACATCACACTCTTTACCTTAAGTAGTGGTTTGGTTGTTCTCTTATCCACCCACCTCTTCATCTTTGGTGAGACATGGGATCTGCAACTGGTGATTCATTAAGCACGAGGTAGCTTGCCTTCCTTCAGCGATCAGATGATCAGATCTGGTGTTCTTTTCAGGAACAAATTCCTTTTCTAAGTTAATTACATACCTGACTTTATACAGAGGTTAGAAATAAACACTTGATTTGATTATACATTTTGACATAGATTTCTTTCTAAAGATTTTAAAAAAGATTTTAGCTTTCTCTAGAAGCCCACACCATCCCTTCTCTGATCAGTGCTCAGTGCTATTAATGAATGTTACTCTGGTGTGACATGGATGGCAGTGGGTTTGGAAGCAGACAGATTTGCATTTGAATGCTAGCTCTCCTGCTTACCAGCGCTTTGCCTTGAGCAAGACACTTAAGTTCTTTGAGCTTCAGTTTCCTTAACTAAAATATGGGGAGAGAACATCTTCTGCAGCTTTTTTCCCCCCTGAAAACTTGACTTGTATATGAAGTGGCTGATACATAATAAGTGCTTAATAAATACTAGTTTGTATGTTAGTTATAGAAATGATTCTCTACTGGGGATGAAGAATCCTAGATTATAGTCCCGACTATAGCAGAGATTACTAATGTAGTAGCAGCTTGTTAAAATGGTGTGGCCTCAATTTTGTCCCTTATACAATGGCACTAACAGACTAGAGTACCACTGAAATCCCTTACAGGTTAAACTTAATTTAATAGTTTGTTCAGGTTGTAGGGATTGTGCACCTACTACATTTAAGTGGAGTGCACTAGGAGTGTTGGATGTAGAAATGAAATAGTGACCCATACCCTTGACCTGTCAGTAAGCAAGCCTTTTATTTCATACTAGAGGCCTGGTGCACGAAATTCGTGCATGGGGCGGGGGCATACCTCAGCCTGGCCTGCGCCCTCTTGCAGTCTGGGATCCATCGTTCCTTATCGCCCCTCTGCTTGCTGCTCCTTACCACTCGGCCCGCTGCTCCTTAGCGCTGCCTTAGAGGCGGGAGAGGCTCTAGCCACCACCTCTGCGCTCCCCAGCTGTGAGCCTGGCTTCTGGCTGAGCGGTGCTCCCCCTGTGGGAGAGCACTGACCACCAGGGGGCAGCTCCTGCATTGAGTGTCTGCCCCCTGGTCGTCAGTGTGCATCATAGCGCCCGGTTGTTCAGGCTTTTATTATATAGATGATTCTTCCTTTTCCTATGGCTCATATACATATCTCCTTATAGGAAATCTAGTCACTTGAGATCCAAACAGGTATTCATTTCAGTGTGAATTTGAAATAAAACCATTTATTGGGTTTATTGTATCATACCTTTATATTAAGGAACTTGCTATCTCTGGACAAAGAATTGATTGCTTAATATGAAATTAAAAAGCAAACTCCCATTAAAATATTTAATTGGATTTTCTAGAATAAATTGACATGAATATTGACTCTGGGAACTATATCCACATCCTTTTTCAGGAGGGACCCCAGGAACTCATAGACTAGGGTACAAATGCTAATGGAATTTTATTATTTAAGAGAATAATAATTGCATACATTTAAAGAGATAATGACTGTGTGGCAGCATTATGCTAAGTGGGCTACACAAATTATTTCATTTTAATTTTGCAAATATGTGTTGAGTCCTAATATTTGTCAGGCAAAGATAATAGGGACATAGGTGGAAAGATGAAAAGAAATAACGCCTGCCCTCATAGAACTTTCTGTCTTGGACCTAAAGAATCCGGTGAAGAGGCAGCAGGAGAGCAGTGTATTCTGAGGTGCAACATGCTGTGGAAGTTCAGGGGCAGGACGATGTCTTCTGAGTGGGGTGGTCTTCAGGCTTCCTTACAGAGCTGGTGCTTTTACTGAGCCCCAAAACATAAAGAAAATTTTAATTAAGAGATGGAGATTAGACAAGGATATTTTTACCTGAATGGCTGGTGTGTATAAAGGTTGAGAGTAGAGATAAAAAAATTCCTATCTGCATCCAGGAAATTAACCTATGTTAAATGTAAACTATGCTTAACTCAAGTTTTAATCTTTTTTTATTGTTGTTGTCAATCCTCACCTGAGGATTTTTCCATTGATTTTTTTTATGGAGAGTGAAAGAGGGAGGGAAAGACAGAGAGAAACACCAATGTGAGAGAGACATAATCAATTGGTTGCCTCCTGCATGAGCCCTGACCAGGGCCTGTGCTGGGGTGGAGCCTGATCAAGTTTTAATCTTAGAAATAGTTATGAAAATATGCTTTAAGCAAAGAGTATATGCATCCATGTTCTAGTGAGTATGGGTATATTCCAAGCCTTAAAGAAAATAAAAATTTGTATGACCACTTACAGACACGACTGCATTTGTTTGCACATTAAATCTCAGCTGGAATCACCATTGTTTCTTTTTTTACCTTGACATTGTGTACGCACACTTTTTACAAAAGGACGTTCTTTTGTTTAAATTCTTGGTTAGAAATATTACTGGCCAGATTGCTGGAGGGTAAATTAATTTGGCTCCCTGCCAGCTTATGTGAAGTCACTACCCTTATGTAAAACTAGAGGCCTGGTGCATGCATTCATGCACCGGTGGGGTCCCTCAGCTTGGCCATGGAGGCGGGAGAGGCTTGTGCCGCTGCAGCTGCGCTTGCCAGCTGTGAGCCTAGCCTCTGGTGCCCATAGGTCAGTTGAGTGGCACTTCTGCTGTGGGAGTGCACTGACCACCAGGGAGCAGCTCCTGCGTTGAGCATCTGCCCCCTGGTGGTCAATGCATATCATAGCACCCGGTCAACCAGCCATTTGGTCATTCGGTTGTTTGGTCGCTTAGGCTTTTATATACTAGTATATAGATAGTGGTTCTGTCTTTGTGTGTGTCTCAATTTACTGGCTAGAAAGTATAGAGAATGTATCCGTGTGTCCCAGAGGGGAAACCAGTCAAACAATGTGGCCAAAGTGGCCCGAAGGGATGGCAGTGAAGAGGCATGGTCGGCATGAGGTAAAGCCAGGCCTCATGGAGGTATCATGGTTACTCTTGAGAAGTGCCCACTCTACTCAGTCATGACGGACAAAGCTGTCAAGCCATTGGCAGGAAACAAAGATGGAATCTGACACATACAACAGTATGGTGATTACCAGGTGGAAAGGGGGTGGGACAGGTAGAAGAGGGTCACCATATGTGATCCACTGCTAATGGACTTCAGAGATCAGATTACTTATGACCCGGCTCATTGCAGCAAGGGATTGGGGGAAGAAAGGGGAGTAGCACCTTTTCCTCTTTAATTGTTTTATGCAGATGAAATCTCGTTTACATAACTTGTCTCAGTCAAGGGAACCTCGAATATCAGTGTTTGAGAGCAGTGGTAGTCAAACTAAAGGGGCCTCTGTTGATACTACTGGATTTTTTTTTTTTTGGCTCAAGGATTATAATTGAGTTCCCAGATATGGCCTTTTCCATTTCTTCTATTTTTTTAAAAATATATTTTATTGATTTTTTTACAGAGAGGAAGGGAGAGGGATAGAGAGAGTCAGAAACATCGATGAGAGAGAAACATCGATCAGCTGCCTCCTGCACACCCCCTACTGGGTATGTGCCCACAACCAAGGTACAGGCCCTTGGCCAGAATCGAATCTGGGACCCTTGAGTTCACAGGCCGATGCTGTATCCACTGAGCAAAACCAGTTAGGGCTTCTTCTATCTTTTGAGAGTGGAAGGGAGCAAAGGAGAGTTGGTTGAATGCTAGGGATAGTTCTCTGTAGCCAGATAAGATATAGTGATTATAAGAGAAGTCCCTCTTAGCAATAGTAACATAAATAACCACCCATTTAGTAAACAGCTTCCCTGGAAGTACATTCTAGAGCATCACCGCATAATCTCACTTCATCCTCACACCAGGCTTACAAACTCTAGGTATCACTATTCTTCCTCTAAAGCTGTGGAAGTCCAAGCTTAGGAACTTTCCCAAGGCCGCCCCACTAGAAGGTGGCAGAGCTGGAATTTCATTTGTGCCCTTTCTGGTTCCAAAACTTCTTCTTTTTGATCATGTTGTACCTCTGTAAGAGTATCTTTCTGAGTTTCTTTAGAGAGAACTCCACTGGTCACTGCAGAAGTGTGGTAGGGGAACTTGGCAGGAGCACCCCAGTTTAGTTAGGGCTTTCCCCCTCACGTGGCCCGGATCTCAGGTCACTGACCTGATACACTTTCCTGGGTAAAAAGCTGCTCCAGCCCTAACATTTGTCTTTCCCCAGGAGTGGGACACCTGGGGTTGTTAATGAGGGTTGCCTTGTTCTCCTGGGAGGATGTGTGGGATATGCCCTTTGGTTTCTCCCTGCTGGCTAATGACCCTGGCGTGACAGTGTGGACAGCTTGTACAGTTTTTAAAGAAAGTGCTAATAAGAAACATGCGATCAGACAACCACCTAATCATGTTGTGCCCTGGAGCCAATGGATTGATGCCTCCAGTCATCTTCCTGTAACCAGAGCAGCAGGGCTATTGAGACACAAAATTGTGGGTCATCCTTCTGCTCCAAGGCCTATGGGCAGTGTGGTTAAAAGTGAAAGGTCTTCTCCTTATTCATCACTTCCAGCATGCACTCTTGGGTTTAAATGTCAACTCCTCCTGTGTGATAATTTGTCACTCCCAACATGCACTCTTGATTCGAATCATTAAAGAGGAGCAAGGCTATTTCAGGCCTGGTTGTCATTCTGCTTAGGACCTGTCTGCAGCCCTGTTTATCCTGACTTGCATTTTGCTGAATTGTTGGAGGAATTCTTATCTGGGCAGCTATGGACTCTGTCACTAGGCACCTAGGGCCACATATCCCACAGTGTGTCCTCTCGGGACCTGCTTTTGAGTCTGCTGATCGGGACTAGGAGTCTTTATGCTTTATAAACTCCCTGGGAGATTACTAGGGACAGGGAAGCGTGAAAATCTTTCCCCTGAGGTTCCTGTGTGAGTTTCGGTGCCCATGAACCCCTTCCATTGTCGGCACAATGTCATGTCAACGTGCTTGATTTCCCCAAGATAAAGGCTGAAGCCCCACACCCTGCATTAGTGTCTCAATAGAAACAATGGCCCCAATGGTGAAGAGCTTGTACAGTTTTTAAAGAAAGTGCTAATAAGAAACATGCGATCAGACAACCACCTAATCATGTTGTGCCCTGGAGGAAGCAGGATGATTGCATGGAGCAGTACATGGTCCCCCAAGGAGAGGGAGATGATGCCTCTCTGCCAGATAGTGACATTTCTATCCCTGAATATATTCTAGGCAATTACTTTTCCTGACTATCCGTATGACCATGGGAAAGGCATGTCTTAGGTGGCTACAAGAGTGCATTATTTTACATATAACATAATGTTAGTGCTTGGTTTCAATTTCCACTCGAGAATAGACTAGATATGTGAACTTGGGCAATTAACTTTATAACTTGGTGCCTTAGTTCCCCTCATCTGTAAGCTGGGAATTATAATGGTATACTTTCTGTATGGTTTCTTGATGGTTAAAGGAGACCATAGATATAAATATGCTTAAAGGGCTAGCTATCATCATCATTATTATTGTTAGTTTGTTTATATTTATGTTAGTAATAATAATGCTAAAGTATGGCCTGCTAAAAGATATTTGTAATATGTTACTTATGATATTGCTTCCATTTCTGCATTTATGGTCTTTCATTCCAGTTTCATTTTCTTATAATGAGGGCTGGGACCCTGTCTTGCACTTTTTGGCATCTCTCTCATCATCTCTAGCTATTTGCAAATAATACTTGTCATAGCGTTCTGGATCCAGTTTCCAGTGTGTGTGTGGGGAGGATTGGGGGTGTCCCCACACCAACAAGCAATTCTAAGACACCAGCTAATATCCTGCAATTTAACTCAATTCTGACACTATCTACCCAGAGATAGCTTCAGATTCCACGGTTGAGAGCATAGTCTTTCAGGGGCCAGTTGCTAACCCAGGTCACCGCCTGTGCTTCTGATGGATTGTCTGTTGAGGGGAGGTTCCCACAACCCCTTCTGTGGGTTTAATTAATTTACTACAGCTGCTCACAGAACTCTGAGAAATATTTTACGTACTAGATTATCAGGTGATTATACAAGGATATAACTCAGGCATGGCCAGATGGAAGAGGCACCTAGGGCAAGGATGGGGAAGAGGCGAGGAGCTTCCATGCTCTCTGCGTTGGCATTCTTCCCCAATTGCTACAACCCATCCTGTCCTTTTAGATCCTTACAGAGGCTTTATTATATAGTCATGAGTGATTGAACCATTGGCCATTGGCCATCAATTTAACCCCCAGCCCCTCTCTTCTTCCTGGAGGTCCAGGGGGTGGGACTGAGAGGTTCCAACCTTCCAATCACCTGGTTGGTTCTCCTGGTTACCAGTCCCCATCTTAAAGTACACTCCAAAAAGTCACTTCATTAACATAACAAAAGAAACCCTGTTCACTTTTATCATAGGTAATACCAAGGGTCTTAGGAGCTCTGTGCCAGAAGGGGACTAAGACCAAATACATATTTCTTAATATTATATATCACAGTATCATAACTTGCTTGCTAAATATGTGCACTTTTTTTTTTTTGCTATTTTCATGGGGGAAACCTGACTTTCCTCATAGAATAAATAACCCATTACCTTGTTGTGTGAGTGTTGTAGAATATTCAGCCATTAAAATATTGCTTATGTAAATATCTATCTATCTATCTATCTATCTATCTATCTATCTATCTATCTATCTATCTATCTATGTTGAATTGGGAAACCTCCCACGGAATGCTGAGGGGTTGGTGCGGGCAGGGGCAGGTTAAAAAATTGTACAAATGTAAGCACCATGAAGTCACAGTTTTGTTGTTTTTGTTTTGTCTTGTCTGAATTGCTTTCTTGTATGTTCCAAGTCCCTAGAAGTATACCTGGACATAGTAGGGGCTCAATATTTTTCAAAATTTTACTATATGCTATTGAATTCCACTTTTGCAAAAAGAAAAAACACAATACAATGTTTGTCTGTGATTATGATGAATGTTGGAATTGTAGGTGATTTTTGTGTGTGTGTGTCCATAGATTTGCTGTTGTTGTTTCTCAATAAACATGCTTTGCTTGAGTTATTTTTAAATGTTATTTGAAAATGAGAAAAACAAAACAAGCAAGAACAAGCGAGTTAGTGACCTTGGTCTCATTAGAACTGAATTCCAGGCAGTAGACCCAGAGCCTACACTCAAGTGGCCTGACTTGCTTCTAATCCCTGTGGTTGGGGAGAGCCCACACCCAGGCTGTCTGCAAAGCAGCAGGACCACTCTGTCTCTCCTCAGGGTGTGCAGGAGCAGGGCCTCCCAGGCCTTCTGTTCACCATCCTCCCGATTCCAGGGAGATCTGGAGGCCGCTTCTCCAACCTGGGTATACCTTCTGCAAATTCTAGTCCTTTTCAGATCCCAGTAAAGGAGCATGTATTTCAATTTAAATCTAAGTCTCTGTCTTGCTCTTGCTATCAATTCCTACATCATATATGTACACAAGAGTGAGAGTGTGTGCCTAATGATAATACTCCTAACAGAACTGGCAATAGATGTGTGCACCCTTGTGCATCTCTATACATTCACGGCACCTTAACACAGATGTACTCCATGTAAGTGTCCACTCCTGAAAGTAAAACATTAGTGTTGTAAGGCTATGGTAAGGGTGTTTACTGATGTGAGAGCTGAGTGGAAGACAACCTTTGGGAAGGAGACATAAACCAAGGGAAAGAGACAGGCAACAGAAGCCGAGAGATAGAAACAGAGAAAGAATAATAGAGAGAGAGGGAGAGGGAGGTTGACACGGGCAGAGACAGAAATAGCAGAAGTGGATTGAGAGAGAGGAACATAAAGAGAAGAGAGACAAAGAGGTAGAAAGACCATAGACAGAGAAAGGCAGATGGAGAGACAAAGAAAGACATGCAGCGACATAATAAATCACAGAAAGAGACAGAGATGAAAAGAGGAAAAGTGTCAGTGAGTGGAGAGAAGTCTTTAGTTATCAACTCAAAAGAAATGCCCAGTAAAACTGATTCCTAGCCAGACAGTGCCCTTTTTGCTGTAGCCACTACTTCTCTGGCCTTTTGCCTTCAGGGTTTTGCACCCACGGTGTCATGTTGCTGTAAGAATCAGCGGACCTTACCTTACCTAGGAGACAGCTTTGAGAGCCCTATATGAGGGTTAGCTGGATGTGGGATGCAAGAGAGGAATATTGTATTTATGCATTGTTAAGAACCTCTTAAGAGTGATTTCCTGTGGGTAATGGGCCTAATGCTTTGAGTGGTGGAAAGACAACTTTTAACCTTTCCTTTTCTACTCTGAACTGTTTTGAATTTTTTACCACAGGCATGCATTTCTTTAATAACAAAAATCCTAAAACATGTTTTAAGTGGCTGTTGTGTCAGCACTGTGCTGAACTCTGAGAATATAAAGATGAGTACGACCTGATCTTTACCCTCGAGGGTGCATATTCTGGTGGAAATAGACAGACACAAAAACAGATAATTGCAATTTAGTGAGATAAGTGCATAATCGCTGTAGCAGAGTTTTCGGCAAAGGGCTATGGGAGTGGGAGACAACTAATTTTTTCTGAGAGTGGGAGGCAACTCTTTAAAAGGAAGTGGTATTTAAATTGTGTCTTTATACAAGATTAGGAGTTTTACAGGCAGAATAGGGCTGGGCAGAAGGAGAGGCCACTCTTGCCCATTTAAAACTCCCTTTGAGTTTTGGATTAGTTTTAGGTTGTTAGCACAGTCAACAAGTTGTGAGTAGGATGACACTGTCTTTATCATCTGAGTGCCCAAGGTATTTGGAACTGTCTCATAGTGTGTTTAAATATCAGATTAGACTTCCCAGTTTTAAATGTCCCATTACTAGTAAGTACTTGGTCTGAAACTGGCCAAAGGATTATGATTTTTTCCAAAGGGAACAGTTGTTCCCCCTGAATCTTTACACACCCAGGTGTGCTTGCACACACATTCAGATGCACAGAACAATTTTAACGCATTGCTGTCTTCTCTCTTCAGATCAGTATTTGATTAACTAAATAATGCTGTACTTTTCCTTGGTGGTTCTGTATATTTCTGAATTTAGAGTTAAAGTTGGTGCTCATGTCATTTTCTTGGTCATGCTTTTCCAAACCAATGTGGGGGACTGGGGTTCATTAGGGTGAGTTATATGGTCACCACTTTAAGACTGTAGTATGATCATTCAGGGAGAATATAGAAGAATGTATTCCTCACCAGTGTTACTTACATAGTTATGCCCTGAGGAAAGGCATAGCTACAGATAGAGGAAGTGTGTACTGTCAGAACGGGCGCCCCTGCCCATGAGTGGTTGAAGAGACACTTCCATGGCCTTGGCGTTCCACCCTTTCCATGCACAGACTCTCAGACTGTGATCTGAGATGATGTTACAAGGTCCAGATCTTGCTTTGAAGCATTATGACTTAGTAATTTTTGCCTAGCATTTAGTAAATTAAGTGACTCAGGAATTTTATCATTTTTGAGACAAAAATGACATAAGAATTCTGATGATAAGTATGTCCGGAGACATATGAATGACTATCCCCAAAAAATAGGATGAGCCCTAACTGGTTTGACTCAGTGGATAGAGCGTCGGCCCGCGGACTGAAGGGTTCCAGGTTCGATTCCAGTCAAGGCATGTACCTTGGTTGCAGGAGACAGCAGATCGATGTTTCTCTCTCATGGATGTTTCTAACTATCCCTCTCCCTTCCTCTCTGTAAAAAAAATCAATAAAATATATATATTTTTTTAAAAAATAGGATGAACTCTACTATGGTCTGATTGTTTGTGTCCCACACTATACTTCATAGGTTAAAACCTACCCCCAAAGTGATGAGATTAGAAGGTAGGGACTTTAGGAGGAGATCATGAGGATGAAGCCCTTATGAATGGTATTAGTGCCCTTGTAAAAGTGACCTAAGAAACTCCCTAACTCTTTCCACTATGTGAGGACACAGCAAGAATGTGTCATCTATGAACCAGGAAGTGGCCTCTCACCAGACACTGGCTCTTATGGTGTCTTAATCTTAGAGAAAGAAATGTCTGTTGTTTATAAGCCACTCAGCCTATGGTATTTTCTTATAGCAGTCTGTATGGGCTAAGACAAGCTCTCTTTGAGTTACCTAAGCCCTGCTTTGATCTTCTGTATGAGACTCTGCTCAATATACATTTCTCTTAGATTAAAATCTTAGGGAAAGGAAAAGAAGACATTTATATTTGCCTTTAAAGCTCACCAACTTTTGAAGTTCCCTAATACCTCTTACTCGAATGTAGGTCTTGGAAATATCTGTAAAGAAGCAACAGTTACATTTCCCATTATGGGAAAGACTGTCACTTATCTTTCTCCTGCAGGAGGGGTTTGAGGTAGTTTATTTGAGCCAGAGGGGTTAGCAAACTACAGCCCAGGGACCAGACCTGGCCGATCACCTGTTGTTATGTGGCCCATAGGTGAAGAATGGCTGTTACCTTTTTAAATGGCTGAGGAAAATAAAAAGAAGACTGATAGGTTGTGGCACCTGAAAATTATTTGACATAAAGTTTTATTGGAACACAGACCCTCATTCATTTCCATATTGTCTATGGCTGCTTTCGTGTAAAAATGACAAAGTTGAGCCCTAACTGGTTTGGCTCAGTGAATAGAACATCGGCCTGCGGACTGAAGGGTCCCAGGTTCGATTCCAGTCAAGGGCATGTACCTTGGTTGTGGGCACATCCCCAGTAGGGGTTGTGCAGGAGGCAGCTGATCGATGTTTCTCTCTTATTGATGTTTCTAGCTCTCTGTCCCTCTCCCTTCCTCTCTGTAAAAAAATCAGTAAAATATACTTAAAAAAATGACAAAGTTGAGTAGTTTTGACAAGGACTGTATGGCTCATAGAGTCTAAAAAATATTTATCCTCTGATTCTTTACAGGAAAGTTTTGCCCACCCCTGATTTGGGGAATTGGAACGAATGTAAGCAGTGAGGCACCATGAAGATGCTGCAGTTGTCCTCTGCATGCAACCTTTAGGGTGGTCCTCTGAGCTGGACTTTCTTGCCTCACAGGCATACATATTCCTGTCCACTGCAAATTCCCAGGCACAATGTGGACCTTTCATTCCCTTTTCCTGTCCCTTTGCTTATCCACTTCCTCTGCTTAGAGACTTAATAAGCCACGTCTCTACCCAGTTAAACCTGTTTCATTCTTTAAGTCCTCACTTGGGTATCACCTTCTTTCAGAGGATTTATTCAATGCTTCCAAGAAAAAGAGGTATCTAAATCTGATGACGTGAGGGTTGGGGAGGCTTCTTAATGATGCATCATGTTCCAGCTGCCAGGATGAGTTTTTGACTGGTAGAAGCTATTGTTGCCTCAGGCCTGAAGGAGAAAGTAACCTCATGCTCCTCATTTAAGGAGCTGGACTGAGTACCAGCCCCCATGCTACAAAGGTCCCAGCAGGGCCAGAACATTTGAGAAAGGATGAGGCCATGTTATACTGTGAGAGATAAAATTACATTGTGATAAGGGACCGAACGGAGAGTACCAGGACAAGGAGAAAGCTGAGGGTTTTGTCGGGAGCCGGTCCATCCTTGCTGTTTCAAGGGACCTGGCATATATGGCATACTGTTCTTAATATGTTTGCTCACCTTCTTGGCACTATGTGTTTTAACCAAAGTCACCTCTCTGAGAAAGGTTGTTTCCCCAGGTAGGGATTTTCCCCTGAATTTAGGGAGGGAATAAAACCTCTTAACTAAGTGCCAGGCGGGTAATTAATCACTTTAACTATGAACAATCATACTTAAGCTACATAATCTTTACTCCCTGGAGTGGAGATAAGAAATGCCCTAACCTTTGTAATAGAGATTGATAGGATTGGAATCAACTGGTATAAATACAGATGTAAGAAGACAGAACCTACACTCAGAACCTAGACACAGAACCTACACAGAATCTAGAGACAGAACCTAGCGAGAGAACATGGCAAAAGATCCTGGACTGAACCTGACTATAGAACATGGCAAGAGAACCTGACTAGAACTTGGTGACTGAACCAGGCTGGAGAACCTGGACAGAACCTGGCTGGAGAACCTAGCGAGGGAACATGGCTACAGAACCTGGCTGGAGAACCTGGAGAACCTAGCAAGAGAACATGGACACAGACCCTGGCAGGAGATCCTAGGCAGAACCTCTCTGGAGATCCAGACCAGAACTTGGCTGGAGATCCTGGCTGGAGATCCTGGCTAGGCTGCTGATCAACTGAACACTGTCTCTGTGTCATTCCTTCTTCGCCGACTCCATCCACACCTTTGGGGACCCCTGGACCTGCTGGTGTTGGACCCAAGCAGGGTTTAACCTACGTGTTCCTTCAGGCACATTTACCTGAAAGGGTAACATCAGAGTTGCTGTGTTTTCCAAGTGTGTTTGGACATAGTAGGATTTTAATTAAAGATGGTTAAGGGCTGCTATTTATTGAAGGCTCAGGTGATAGTTAATATAATAACACTTATCTACTGTTTGCAATATGCCAGCTAATTTTTTTGTTACTATACATATTGGCAACAATATGAAGTAAGACTGTCTTTATTCCCATTTTAGAAATAAGGAGCTAAAAAATGGAAGATTAAATTGCTATTCAGGCCCTCTGCCCATTTTTTAAATAAAATTTTTGGTATTAATTTTTATGAGTTCTTATATTCGTTGGATAGTAACCCCCTGTCAGATCCATCATTGGTGAATATCTTCTCTCATTCAGTAGATTGCCTTTTTGTTTTGTTGATGGTTTCATTCACTTTCCAAAAACTCTTTTGTTTGATGTATACCCATTTGTGTTTTTTTTCCTTTTGTTTCCCTTGCCTGAGGAGACATATCCAAAAAACATTACTAAGAGCGATGTCAGAGTTTACTAGTATTGCCTATGTTTTCTTCTAGGACTTTCATGATTTGGGGTCTTATATTTAAACTAGAGGCCCGGTGCACAAAAATTTGTGCACTCGGGGGGTCCCTCAGCCCAGCCTGTGCCCTCTCACAGTCTGGGACCCCTCGGGAGATAACGACCTGCTGGCTTAGGCCTGCTCCCGGGTGGCAGAGGGCAGGCCCAATCCCTAGGTGCAGCCCCTGGTTGGGCTCAGAGCAGGGCCGATTGGGGAGTTGGGGCGCTGCCCCCTGTCATACATAGAGCAGGGTCGATGGGGAGGTTGCGGCACCACCCCCTGTCATGCACAGAGCAGGGCCCATCAGGGGGGTTGGAGCTCTATACCCTGTCACACACAGAGCAGGGCCAATCAGGGGGTTGGGGTGCCGCCCTCTATCACCCACAGAGCAGAGCCGATCAGGGGGTTGGGGTGCCGCCACTCTCACATTCAGGGCAGGGCTGATGGGGAGGTTATGGCTCTACCCCGTCACACACAGAGCAGGGCCCGTGGGGGGCGGGGGTTGGGGCGCCGCACCCTGTCACACACAGAGCAGGGCTGATCAGGGGGTTGGGGCGCCGCACCCTGTCACATACAGAGCCGCAGGGCGATCAGGGGGTTTGGGCGCTGCCCCCTGTCATGCTGATCCCGGTGCCGGGAGGCCTCCTGGTTCCGCTGATCCCGATGCTGGGAGGCATATTACCCTTTTACTATATAGGGTAGAGGCCTGGTGCATGGGTGGGTGCCGGCTGGTTTGCCCTGAAGGGTGTCCTGGATCAGGGTGGGGGTTCCCACTGGGGTGCCTGGCCAGCCTGGGTGAGGGGATGATGGCTGTTTGCAGCTGGTCACACATCCTTCAGGGTGGGGGTTCCCACTGGGGTGCCTGGCCAGCCTGGGTGAGGGGATGATGGCTGTTTGCAGCTGGTCACACACCCTTCAGGGTGGGGGTCCCCACTGGGGTGCCTGGCCAGTCTGGGTGAGGAGCTGAGGGCTGTTTTCAGGCTGGGGGTGACTGAAGCTCCCAACCACTCCTTTTTTTCTTTCTTTCTTTCTTTCTTTTTTTTTTTTTATTCTGGGCCAGCTTTAGCTTTGAGGCTTGGCTCCAGCTCTTAGGCCTCCGCTGCTGAAAGTAGGTTTCTGGCCTTTGCTTACAATGATGCGATCCTGCTGGCTGTAGCCCAGCAGGTTTCTGGGGTTTTGTTTAGCTTCTCTGTTTGTTACATAGTTGCTTGCAGCTCAGAGGCCTGCAGCGGCAGGTGGGGAACGTTGGAGTCCTCCGTCACTGAAGCAAGCAAGCCTCATGTTAGTTTCAAACTGCCTGGCTGCCGGCCATCATCTTGGCTGGCAGTTAATTTGCATATTGCCCTGATTGGCCAATGGGAAGGGTAGCGGTCGTACGCCAATTACCATGTTTCTCTTTTATTAGATAGGATATTTAATCTATTTTAGTTTATTATTGTATGTTGTGTAAGAAAGTGATCCAGTTTTATTCTTTTACATGTGTCTGTCTAGTTTTCCCAACACCATTTATTGGAGAGACTGTCTTTACCCCATTGTATGTTCTTGCCACCTTTGTCATAGACCATGTAGGTGTGAGTTTATTTCTGGTTTCTCTATTTTGTTCCATTGATCTATATATCAGTTTTTATGCCAGTACCATGCTGTTTTGATTACTGTGGTCTTATAGTATAGTTTGATATCAGGTAATGGGATACTTCCAACATACAGATGGCCAATAGACACATGAAAAGATTCTCAACATTACTAATCATTAAGGAAATGCAAATTAAAACCACAATGATGGTTTTAATTTGTGCACTGTTGATGGGATCCCAAATTGGCACAGCCAGTATAAAAAACAGTATGGAGAGTCCTCAGAAAATTAAAAACAGAACTAACATGTGACCCAGCAATTCCATTTCTGTGTATTTGCAAGAAGAAACCCAAAACACTAATTTGAAAATACATGTGCACTCCTATGTTCTTTGGACCATTATTTACAATAGTCAAAATATGAATACAACCTTAGTGCCCACCTGTAGGTTATTGGATAAAGAAGATGTGGTGTATATTCAAGGGAATATATTTACTTGGCCATAAAAAGAATGGAATTTCTCCATTTGAGACAATGTGGATGGACCCAGAGGATATTATGTTAACTGAAATAAGTCAGACAAAGAAAGACAAAATAAAATAAGTGAACAAAAAGAAAACTTGTAGGTACAGAGAGCATTTTTATTGTTACCAGATAGAAGGGGAGTGGGTAGATAGGTAAAAAGGAGGAAGGGATTAAGATGTACGTAATATCAGTTGCAAAAACAGTGACCGGGATATAAAGTACAGCATAGGGAATATAGTCTATATTATAATAACTATGTATGGTGTCAGACGGGTACTAGACTTATTAGGGTGACCACTTCATAAGTTATATAAATGTCTAATCACTATGTTATACAGCTAAAAGTAATATAATATTGTCTTTTAACTGTACCTGAAAAATAAAAATATATTAAAATATTTTAAAAATTGGTAAATAAGTGACTCACCCAAGGCCACAGTGATAAAAGAAGATATAATGGGGATTTAAATCCAGACAGTTGCAGAATTGCAGTCTAAATAGCTCAATCTTTAGCCTTTATATTCATCGGCATTTAGGACACTCTGACACATTCAAGTAGCCTAAGTTGTTTGTGTATTCCACCATTATTTATTGAGTGCCTAATACATGTTGGGTGAATGCCAGACACTGGGATTTATTCATGATCAAAATCACTAATAGTCCTGGTCCTCCATGAGCTTGCTGGCTCATCCACTGATTCTTCATAGGATTTGAAAGGTTATGATCAGGACTTTTTCCTGAGAGGGAGAAACTTAAAAAAAAGTTTACTTATTTCTTAAGGATTAATTGAAACATTTTTGGGAAACATATTTTAATAATATGAGTATTGTTATGCAACACGTAGAGTGCAGGTTGTCATGGTGAAATGAATGGACAATGTATGTCTCTATAGATTCTCAGAAATCTCTATCTAAAGAGGTATAAATATGGAAGGTTCAATTTATCATGGACATTGGGCAAATTAATGTTTGTGTGTGGGTGTGTGAAGAACATTTATACATGCACATATCTCTGCTTCTGCCTCTATATTTGTATCATCAGACATACTTAAGCCTGTAGCTGGAAACTTCATTCAGTATCTCTGCTTTGTTTTCAAATGTTGAGGCAAATTCTATCATATAAGAGGATAATAAAACTATAGGATTGCTTCTAGGAAAACCAAATGCTTGTCTCAGTTGTATAGCTAAGCACACATTTTATGTGTGAATAAAAAAAATGGTAAAACTTTTTCAAATCCCATAATAGGTATAGCATTGAATTAAAAATGGAGTTTACCAAAGGATCTGGGGTCCTTCCTTTTTGAAATAGTTTCTCTTCTTCATTGGAAAAAGAGCTTTTCTAGTTAAGATGTTTTAATTCAATCAGAACACATTTGAATTCTCTGAACTTGATTTATTATTGAAACTACCCTATAGCCAACTTATTTGTGTTTATAATGGACTTTCATATTTTTAGTCCCACTTACATTTTAATTATGCTAAATTGCTTGAAAAAATCATGGGTTTCTAATTAAGACCTATTCTGTTTCTTTGATAAAACACTTGGTGCATGCTGGTTAATTTTCCTGCACAGTGATTTAGTGTTGGACAGAGTTTCTTAAAATGCAGTATTTGGACTGCAATGGAGAGAGAAAACTAGGATAATAAATAGGTTTTATATCCTTTAGATGAGACCATTTCTATAATCTGCCCATCTGGGATGACTGGCCTAATGTTTCCTTCCCAGAAGTTGCTGGTCGCTGGCCTTTCTCCAATGTCCTCATTTTCTTGTTTAGGTGATTCAATTCAGTGACTTTCACTTCACTATTCCTGGTAGTTCCAGTATCTTGTACCATCAGAAAATGCCTAATGGGTTTTCCCAAGCTTTTCCTACCAAACAGTCTGCTTTCTTCATTGCTTGCTCCTCTTCCAATACCACCTACTGTCCACATTGGTGTTTATCATATTGCTGATGGTATCAGAATGTCTTCACACCTCCCCCTTCATCCACAGGAAGATAGGGATCATTACCACCTTGCTTACGAGAGAGATAAATTAAATACATAACAATATGCAGCCTGATGGCTTAATTCTTTTAAAGAGGCAGTACAGAAAGCCATGGTATACTGACATACTCATTCCTTTGTTTCCTTTTTAAGTGGTGGAGTGGATATTTGTCACACATATATCCTTATAGTTCTGTACAAAATGCTGTCAAGTGACTGAATGCATAATGCCTTCCTATCTCTTCTGGGATGCAATCATTTCTCAAAAATCATGACCACTCCTACACAAGTTAGAGGAAAAGGTGCTGAAGGGGGAGAGGAACATCCAGGAATTCAGCAGGTGGAGCTGTCCCCTATGAGATGGTGCTGAACTTGGCTCCTGCCTTGGGCCTCAGCCACTCACTGCTGAGTGCAGACTGGGACAAGGCCATGGGCTTTTATTTGTCTGGCAGAGACCAGCTAGCTGCAGGGTCCTGCTCTGTTTTAAATTCAGGCCTTGTTCCACATGGGTTGTCCTTTTCTATGGGGCCAACTTGAGCCTAGCTCTATGGCTAACCATTCTGATACTCAAGAAGGAGAGAGTAGTAGTGAAAAGTGTGGACTGTGGTGCCCCAGGGTTTTGTTTTCTATTTATTAACTGTGCCTTTTTTGTTGGATCAGTAAACCCTACCATGTGCTTAACTACTAGTAGGGCTGAGAATACAGAAATAGTCCATCTCTCGGGATTCACTCCTTGTGTGGGTGTGCAAAGGGGTGATGAGGAAGAAGACAGTTACCCAAGACCAAAGACTGCCAGGAAACTCAAGTATAAGGCTACTTGGAGTATTTCTTCCCTTTAATCTGTAATAGCCACCTCCTAAGAATTGGGTTTTCAAACAAACAAAAACGATTTCTTGACAGTACATTTAATAACCCACCAGACCCTCAGATGAGGACAATAGTAGGCGTGGCTTTGTGATTCTTACTCCCAGTTTAAACCTCCCTACCTATCAAGACACCTGCTCATATGCCAATTTCTCCCTCAAGCCTTCTCTGACTCATTCTTGCAACAGGTAAGTATATGTAGTAGAGAAAGAGCATGGGCTTTGCAATCAGGCAGAACCGGGTTCAGATAGCTACTCTTCTGTGTGATAATTTGTCATTCAAGCTTAATTTCAGTATCAGTAAAATGGGGATAATGATAAGTTTCCTCACAGAGCTGTCCTGAAGATCAAAGAAGATAATGTCTCCGAACGCTCTTTATTACTTGTCAAATAGCAGGCTTCCAATGCATGTTCATTTCCTTAGGAAAAAATAGTCCTCTCAAGTGTCTTACAGACTAAGTGGGGGTGGGGGATAAATAATTGAAATACAATTTGGCAAGTGTACTCTGCAGGTAGCTGTCAGGAGGAGAACCTGGCCAGATGGGGGTGGGGTGAGGTGATGATATCAGTAAGACTTCCAAAAAGAGGTGGCATATGATGTCCCTGATAAATATAAATGGTAAATGGAATTTTTCAGGTGCAGAAGTGAAGAGAACATGCTCCACATGGAAGGACTGACACATGTGGTAGCTCAAAGGCACAGGAGGGACAGCTAAGAAAGGAAGGGAAAACCGAGTAGGAGGTGGAGGAGGGAGATGCGGATAGGAAGGCAAGCTAGCAAATGGTGCAGTACCTAGCGAAGCTGAATCTGAGGGTATGAGGGAGTGACATGATCAGCGTTTCAGTTTGGAAGAAAAAAAATATGGCAACAGTGAATTGGATTGATGAGATATTGGAGCAGGAGAGTCTGGTTAGAAAGCTACTTGTAGAATTCACCTATCTGGGGAGCCTTCCGGTGAGGCACTGTGTGAGCAGCTGCATGCGTGACTGCGGAGGCTGATGCAGCATGGCCATTTTCACACATTCTCTTTTAAGATAACACTACATTCCTGGCTGGTGCAGCTCAGTTGGTTGGGCATCATCTTGTGCACTGAAAGGTTGCAGGTTCAATTCCCAATCAGGGTTGTGGGCTGCATCCCTAGTAGGAGTGTGCAAGAGGCAGCCAATGGATGTCTTACTCTCACATTGATGTTTCTCTCTCTCTCTCCCTCTCTCCTCTCTCTCTCTAAAAAATCAATTCAAAAATCTTAAAAACAAAGATGACACTACAGAGGGCAGGGCCACCACACACATCTGCTGGAGGCTAATTGCAGCATGTCATAAATGCAAGAAGTTTCATCAAAAGGTTGATGGAACTTGGGACTTATTCAGCAGGGCTGAATATCTACATATCACCTGCTGCTGGAATAGCTAAAAGCATTTCCCCAAACCTGAAAAGTCTGCCTGCTACTGGGACAGCCAAGGGCAGTTCCCCCAAACTGACAATGCCTACTGTATACCAAACCTTAACCTTTGATATGTATTTCTGCTTTGCTTTAGGGCAATTTGTGTTAATAAAGAGCTAGGGGTCCAGAGATTCAGAGAACTTGGTTACTGAAGCTAGGTCTTGTCTGGCTCCCCAAAATGCCTTCCAAATTTATATTTCATGTCTAGTCTTTTTATTAATTTACATGTATCCCTTCTCCAGATTCCTGAACCCTTCTAGATGCTGGATAACACCCCAGCACACATCTGTCACAGGATGTGGGTAATCAATACCGATACCTTTTACCTGTTATATACATCATCCTTTTGTGGTGGGAAGCTTCACATCCATTATGTCAGCAATGCCTGGACCTACCTAGAGGGAGGCCTGTGTAGAAGTCAGGGTGTTTGGTGTTGCCCCATGTCCACCGCACATTTCCTGTGAACCTCATAAGAGTCTTGTTAGTTATTTTAGTTCCCTGGGCTAATTGCCTCCATTCCAAAATGAAAATGCCAGACAGGACAGTAACAAAGGTTTCTCCACTCTGTGAACCTGCACATATTATCCTTCCTGTGATCTAGTCATGAGAAGGACTTGAAATGGCATGTAAGACAAACCACAGGGCGGAAGTGCTCAAGACCCAGAGGCCTTCACGAGGGTAGAGAGCCTGGATTGGAACCCTGCCGAGACATTGTAATAGAGATCACTGCACAAATAGCTTGTAAATACAGCCTCTGGGTAAATCTGCTGAGCATACATTTGGTGTTTAATATTCAAACTCATTTTAAGCAGCGTTCAGGAACAGATGACGCCTGTCTTCCTCTGGCCGCCGTGCCCTTCTCACACTAGTGCTTGAGAAATGTCAGTTAGTGACGGTGATTTGGAATGTCTTCTTCTGAGCAGAGTTGAATATTTAAGCAAGAACAACTCTTGTGGTTTCAGCTGCTCTTAGCAGTGTGGGTTCTCCAGGCCACAAAATCCAACCTCCCACCACAGTCCCTGGGAGGGTTCATAAAATCACTCCCCTGTGGGAACTTTCCTAGAATCCTTATCTCTGGGGCTCACAGTTTAATATCTTCCCTCCACCCAAACCTCTGCTGCAATCAGACATCACAGCACAATGGAGAATGGTCCCTGGAGACAGCAAGTGAGAGAACTCACCCAGGATCCCTTTCCCCAGAATCGGATGGGAAGGCTTTGGAAGACTAAAGCAATCAGGTTGGTTGGGGAGGATAACATAAGATGCTCAGTCTCTTTTCCTCCTCCACTGTCTTTTTCGATGCTTTAGAATGAAGGAGTACTTTTGCCCGGCCGGTGTGGTTCAGTGGTTGAGCATCGACTTATAAACTAGGAGGCCACGGGTTAGATTCCCGGTCAGGGCACATGCCTAGGTTGTGATCTCCATCCCCAGTGTAGGGCATGCAGGAGGCAGCTGAACTAATGATTCTCTCTCATCATTGACGTTTCTATCTCCCCCTCCCTCCCCCTCCCTTCCTCTCTGAAATCAATAAAAATATATTAAAAACAAATAATGAGGGAGATTTTTTTGTGTGTTTTAAGTATTCGAGCACAGTTTACCTCAACATTGCAAGGCAGGAGAAAAGATGAGGCTGTTCTGTAGGAAGGTGAACACAGGTTTTTTTGAAGGTGAAGTCAGGGAAGTTGAGGTTGAGGGAAGGTGCCAAAGCAGTGACAGTGCTGCCTCAGCACAGCTCCCTCAGGGCAGGGCCCCTGGGACTGTGCTGGGGAAACTCCTGTGTTCAGCATAAAGCCAGGCACCTGGGGAATTGTGATAAAAGGCAAAGACTCCTTCTGGCTACAGCCACACTTTAAAATAGACCCAGTTAGGCCCGTAACTAGGAACCCAGGGGAACCATCTGCAGATGTTCGTCACCACTCCACACTATCGAGGATTTGGGCATGCGTGCAGACAGGAAACAATAACAGTCACTTCTTTATATCACGGGATAAAGAGCCAGGAGCTGCTTTGAGTCAATGATCTGAGCACTTCGCCAAAGCAAGTCTGCAAGTCTGCCTTATAGCACCACCACCTTATTGAGAAACAGTGCAATAACCCCCCTAGGCACACTGCATACTTGGGGAATAGTAACCGTGCTAACAATTGGCCCAGGGAGACAACCTTGAAATTTATTACCCAGAGAAGACTAATGATTTTCCTTTGTCTTCATGTTAAATAATTCCTCCCCTCCATGTCCATCTCTGGGAAAGTGGGCAAGATAAAACTTAGCCCCCGGGGCACTGAGTACAGACTCTCCTGTACTCTGTTTGAGTGCACCTGGGTCTTTTGCTGGATACTATCATCCCTTGCTTTTGGTAATTGAGCATTCTTAACTATTGGGTCCCTGACAAAGCAAAGAGATCTCTGAGGTCATTGCCTGCAATGCCCTCATTTCACAGATGAGAAATCTGAGGGCGACATTAATTGAACGAAGTACGTTGTGAAAGATTTCAGGGTGTGGGTGCCCTTGATTTTTATGAAGTGTTCAGAACATGAGAGAGCAATGTGGTGGGTAGAGACCGGTTTAAATCCTTAGTTCTGCCATTTCCTTGCAGTGAAACATTGCATAGGTCATTTAATGTCTCCCATAAAATGAAACTAATATTGCATCCACCTAACAGGGTTGATCTGAGTGTTACAAGAGATCATGTAGGTAAAGCATTTTACACAATGCCCAATGCAAAGAAAGTTCTTTGTATGTTAGGTGTTGGGATACTGAAGGACCTTTTGAGAGAATGTCTTGGAAACAATTAGTGACAGGAATATATATGTGTGTGTGTGTGTGTGTGTGTGTGTGTGCGCGCGCGCGCGTGCACACCCATTTCCTTTCACATTAGAAGGATTTTCTACTAAAAGCAGGTGGCAGAATGTATTTCACTTCAAAAATAACATTACAGGCAGTCTCTGGGTACATTCAGAGCTTTGACAACATGGTCCAATAATAACAACTCTGTGTTCATTTATTTGAAAACTCAACACTTAAAAGTCAACCGCAAAGAAACCACAAAAAACGATAGTGTGAAATTATTGCCGACAGGAAAACTGCATATATCATGAAATTAGAAGCTTGGATTTTCACAACTTTTAACATGGTACACTTTTAAAAGGCTTCTTGGAAACCCTGTGTTTCTTGGATTGATATGTAGGTGAGAATTGTGATGCTGGTGGTAAACCTAACTTCACAGATTTTGCAAAGAAATTTTGGTTGCCTAAGCTTTAGATATTTAGTGTATGTTTACATAAACATAGCTACAACTTATCTTTTGACTGCTAGACCAATGGAAATTATGTGATTGTGAGATCATGTTTAAGATTGTTTTATTGCTGAATTGAATTTGAATGTTGGTTTGGCATTTCCTTTGTTCGTGTGGAGGAGTGGTATGTAGTGATGAAGAGCAGGGGTCCTCAAACTATGGCCCGCGGGCCACATGCGGCCCGCCGAAAACATTTATCCGGCCCGCCGGGTGTTTTTGCCGCTGCTGCCTGTTGCTTAGCAGCCGACTAGTTTTTTTTTAAATTATAGTCTGGCCCTCCAACCGTCTGAGGGACAGTGAACTGGCCCCTTGTTTAAAAAGTTTGAGGACCCCTGGTGAATAGTATCATGAGAGACCCACAAACCTGGGTTTACATCTTCTCTCCACCTTTTACCAGCCAGGTGACCTTGAACAAACTAAACACTGGAGACCTCAATTTCTTCAAATTCCATTATGATGGGGTCCATTATGATGACTCCACAGGAGTGTCTTGAGGGGCAAATGAGAGATTGTGCATAAGGCTTTGTGTTCTGTTAGGTTCATAA
This sequence comes from Myotis myotis, assembly GCF_014108235.1. Classification (NCBI taxonomy): domain Eukaryota; kingdom Metazoa; phylum Chordata; class Mammalia; order Chiroptera; family Vespertilionidae; genus Myotis; species Myotis myotis. Next base: position 12,823,350 of record NW_023416319.1, read on the forward strand.
CAGATTGAATACCTGCCAGGTATTATTATTAGCTTTATGTTGGGGCCATTATTTTGATGTCCTGTTGCCTCTAGGTTTCTCAGAAAGGGCTGCAGTCATTAGAAACAGTTGAAAGAATGGCCTGCTGAAAGACTAGTCTACACCAATTGGTTACATTTTGTTCTGTGGGTATGGATTGCATTAAAGGCATCATTTGTGATGGAGCTGCCTAATGTATACAGGCTTCCTAATGTCTAAGTCTACTTGTAACTGTATGAGGGCCTGACCTTACCTTTAAGGATCCACTTTGTTTTTTTCTTTCATCTGTTTTCCCTTTTCTCTCTCCCCCCCCCCATCTCTCTCTTCCTTTTCCCTCACCTTTGGTCCCCTAAGATTTGCTAGGTGTTCACTGCTAAGTCACCAATTGATTTCAGAGCCAGACCATAGGGTCTAGGTGGCACTGTCCTTATTTCATTTGGAAAGATTTTAGGAGGATAAACAATAATGGAAATTGTGTTTTGTTTTGGCTTTTCCCCCACAGACTTTTCCAATAAGCTAATCTCCCATCAGTAAGGCTAAAAATAAGAGTACCCCTCTGCTTCTTACCAACTTGGTTTCTGATTTTTTAAATTGTGTTTGTATGTGTCTTTCCAAAACCAGTGACTTAAATGTCCTCCTTTCTACTTGGAATTTATTTCTCTTTAATGAAAGAAAGAATACCCAGGTTATTTAAGCAAATGGGAATTTAATTCATCAGATATAATCTTATTTCTGTGCTGAGATTCATAGCTTTAATCTGTAAACAAGCACATCATTAGGGAGATAGGTAATTACACAAATTAGATTGGAGAAATTTTGCCAGGGAGATGGATTTTGTTTACCCTCACGTGTTTGGCACCAGAGGAATTTCTCTCTCGCACAAAAATACATCTTGTGTGGCTAGAGAAGGAGGAAAAATAGAAAGTGTAGGAAAGGAGAACTTTTGCCCTGACGATTGCACTCTGCAGCAATGAGATGCCATCCAGCCTCTTCATGGGGGCCAGTCTGGAGTGAAGGACAGCGCAGAGCAGGGAACAAGTAGAGGCACTGAGGTTTCTACTCTCCAGGATCTGGCACATATTTGTTGCTCAATATATGTTCTTTGGCTTAAATGACAAGTCTTCTAAAATTTTAAGATGTGTCTGCTCATGCTGAAGTGCATCCGTGAACAATCAATCAAATTGCCTTTGGGATCTTAACTTTTAAAAATGATTTTTAAGCCCAGAGTGGCTCAGTTGGTTGGAACATCGTGTCCTGTGCACCAAAATGTTGTTGGTTTGATTCCTGGTCAGGGCACATAGAGAAGGCAACTGCTCTCAATCCCTCCTTCCCTCCCTCCCTCCCTCCCTCCCTCCCGCCCTCCCTCCCTCCAGAATTAGGGGTTCTCTGGGGAGCAATGTGACCACAAAGCCCCAGGTTCTTCTACTGGTAAAACACTTCATTTCCAAAATGGAACACTGGGCATGCTTTTTCATTAGGACAGGTGGTTAAACCATGGTCTTACAACCTGTCTGTTTGGGGATTTGAAGGGACTTTGTTCCCAAATGGAACCTATTGGTCCTTCCAAATTTGTTTTGCAAGTGGGAGAAAGACAAATAGAGGAGGTATGGTGGAGTGTGGGGAGGTAGTCATTGTGTGTTGGGCTGTAGGATGTATGGAAAGACCAAGAAAATAAGAGTATTTTATTAGAAACTTGACCTGTCATCTTTTACTACTTGGGTGCTGGAAGAGGACGACTGAGTGGCTTTCTCAGTAATTTTGGTTCCTGAGTAGAGGCAGTATTGCAAAGAAGCTAAGAAAATGAACCCTGAAATCAGATGGCCTGGACTTGAGCTCTGACACCCCTATTTATTAGTTGGGTAATCTGGACCATGAGGCTAAACTTCCCCATGTCTCCATTAATGTGTTGAAAATGGACATCATAATAAAGGTGGGTGTGAGGATTAAATGATCATATATGAAACATCTAGAACAGCTTCTGCTGTATCTCAGGATTTTATGATATTATTATTAACTGGAGACCTGGTGTAGGAATTCTTGCATGGGGTGGAAGGGGGGAGGTACCGTAGGAGGTTGGCCAGCCAGAGGGAGGGACTGCGGGAGGTTGGCTGTGGGAGTGCACTGACCACCTGGCCAGCCTGGGGGAGGGACCACATGAGGTTGGCCATCCACGGGAGGTTGGCTATGAGAGTGCACTGACCACCATGGGGTAGCTCCTACTTTGAGTGTCTGCCCTCTGGTGGTCAGTGAGTGTCATAGTGACTGGTCATTCCGGTCGTTTGGTCATAATGGTCACTTAGGCTTTTATATATATAGATTGGGCCTGTCACTGACCAGCTGTGAATTTCAACAAGTCTCATCCCTTCTCTGAATCTTTGTTTTGTTATCTGCACCCAATCTCTCAGGTCTTCAAGGCTCCTTCTCATGGCAACAGTTGTGATTCTCCAGAATTACGATGATATGATCTCACAGCCTGGTGCTGAAGTATGTTTTGTATGACAGTGTTGACAATTACAGCCCCAAATTTGGTAAAACCTACTGCTTTCAAGCTTTGCTTCAATAGCATGCAATCTGAACTTGATGCATGTTGTTTTAACCACAGGCTGCGTGGAACCCTAGTTTGAGTCTGAAAAAAATAAAGATTTATTGCTTGTATTCTCTTCTGTAATTTCCTTTGGTGTTTAAGATTTTCAACAGAACATTTGCATGAAGAAAAGTTAGGATTCTTTGCCCCTTCCCTTGTAGATGGGTTCACAAGCCACTTCTATGAAAAGATTTGATAAAAATGACCCCGTAAATTTTGTGTAAACATTGTTAGCTTCTGCCTTTTTGATTTCAAGTCATCGTTTCCTTTCAGCTCTTTTTTGCTTCTTTTTTATGTTTGTGCTAGGACTTCAGGGTCTTTGCTATTAAACAGGGACCACAGTTTACTTTCATCCTGATGCACAACTTAAAAGAAAAACTAGAGGATATTTATCTGAAAACAGGATCATGCAGAAGGGTCGGGAAAAATGAGAGGAAGATCAGGGTTTGCTTTTAGTTGCTATAACAACCATATGTAACATCTGTATTTTCTTCCCTCTTTGCTTTTGGTACCTTATTTAATCTATCTTCTGACTTCTGATTCTAAAACTCCCTGGGGATCATTTGATGAAAGGACATGTGCTTTTTAACAGTACTTGAAGAAAAAAAACAACACAACACTTGAAAAGTGCAACAGTGGCTATCAAGTATCGTGGGCCTCCTACCTGCCAGGCACTTTACTGACTGCTATGTAGGGTCGGTAAAAGTAGCTTTACAGTAGTGAGTACATGAAGTAGAATTTTTTTCTTGTATTATTATGTATTAATTATTGTATTATTATTTGCATTGCAACTGTACACCTACTTTTGCCTGCCCCTGCGTGTCTTTTCATTATGATGTTGTTCTTTTTTCTAGAACACTGTAAAATATTGCTCTCTAGACAAAACCGTGTGAACCTCATGCAGTGTTATCCAGAGTCATTAGGAAATGCTCAGTGCGTGTTCTGAGCTTCTAGAATGAGCACCTGTATGGACTGGCTGCTGTTGGGTGGGGGAGATAGTTAGATCACTGTCCTTTCAGGATTCGTCCAGCGACTTCATTTCATACAATTAAAGTTGTGTCTAGTCATATAATTATCTGTGTATCTTTCTCCTTGTTGGAGGGAATCCTGATCTGTGTGGGTGGCACTGTTACTTCTGGCATGCTTCATTAGAAGAGAATGCAGACCACAGTTACACTTCAGTGCATCCAATTTTGCACCTACTATGTGCAAAGCACTGTGCGCAGTGCCAAGGGAGGTGAATAGGTATAGTCATCACTCTTCTGGAATTCTTATTCCAATAGGGAAGAGAGTCACATGAATGAACAATGCAAGTAATTTTACAATGCTGGCAAGTCTTGGAAAAGATATACAATGATGAAAGGAAGCTGAGAACCTTACTTTCTTCAGAATAAATTTATTGCAATGAAGACTCACCTGTCATTGTATAGTTTTTTTCTTACATTCCCTTTTTTGGCTGTTTGGATTCAATTCATAAATACTCAGGAGTACCTACTGTGTGTTAGGCTCTCTGTCCAGCACAGTGATCACAGTGGTAAACAGGACAAGCCCCGCCCTTAAAGATGTATTTGTACATATTTACGTGCGGGAGGGCATGGATGTGATTTTCAAAGCAACTTCTCCTTTCCAAATTTTCATTGTGTCATGTGACCCTTATCTTAGGCAAAACCTCCATCATACAAACTAGTGGCCCAAGACATACACCTTGAGCAGCCAGATTAGATTTTTTAAAGATCAATTGTTTTTCTCACTCCCCTTAAAATCCTACAGAGCTTCTTGTTATGTATCTGAGAACAATAATCGTCTGTCCCCTGCTGACCTTTCCATGGCCCACTCCGCCCACCCCTCACATTGCTGTTCCAGGACAGTAAGTGACTGTGGAATGAGGAATGCGACTCTTAAATGAACCACTGTGGTCAGAGGTGGAGGGAAGGAACACTGGTCAGCAGCAGTTAATATGTTAAAGTTTAAAAGTTATAAACTATTTTTGTAAAACGATAGTTATTTTTATGGAATGAATTGTCCCTTCTGCACATCTATTTCTGATCCCGTCCCCCACTCCTGATAAGAGTGCAAGTATGCCAGTTTGCCCAAGGACCTAAGACCCTCTGACCCCTTTGTTATTTTTAGTGTAGCAATAGCAGCAGAAGGAACTAGGGAGAAGGGTCTCAGTGACTCACACAGAAATGTTTTCAACTTGTGGCAAAGGCTGTTGGAATCCATAGTTGTGAATACTTTTCCTTCTTTCACCCGATGTGAAAGAGCGTTCATGTTTGTTAGAAACAGTCAGGAGGAGGAAAGTGTGTAACAAATTGAAATATGGGGATCCCTTTAACATTCTCAGGCCTTTTGAGGGTATTGCTAGACCCCATAGTGCTTTGCAAATTCCTGGAGCTCTGATTTTTTAGAGATTTAAAAAATCTGTGTCCGTATTCAGGTGCCAAGAGCAGTGAAGGAGGTACACAGAGAAGTTGTAAGAAATGCAACAGGGCTGAGTGAGGGGCTCTTCCCACAAAAGTCCATTGTGCTCTCCAGATTTCTACCTCCTTAAGGATAGCTTATATTCCTGACAAGGATAAAACAAAACTTCTCTAAGACTCTTCCAGAAATGTGACTTAAAAAAAAGTCCTCACCTTCGGGAATGGAACCCACAATCCCGGTATATGCCCTGACCAGAAATCGAACCTGCAACCTTTTAGTGCTCAGGATGATGCTCAACCAACTGTGTCACTATGGCAGGGCATGACTGTTTAAAAAACCAACCAAACAAACAAACAAAGAAAAAAACCTGTGTGTGCCTGCTGAAGTAAGCTGTGCAAGGGCTCATTTCTCTAGATTTTGTTCTTAAAATATATGGGAGAGAGGTAATCATAGCTGAAATATGGTTACTCCCATGGAGTAACAACAGGGCTGTTGAAGATGGTGATCTTGGTGGATCTTGTTCATGCTTTAACAGACAGACAATGATCACAATCACACATTGATTCTTTGAATGGAAGCAGCCTCGGAAGTGCTGCTTAAAATAGTGTGTTGATTTTCACATTAAAGTAGGCCAAACTCTCTCTGTGTACGGTATTAATTTGCTTAGCAAGCCCTTTATTTCATTGACTGTAAGGAGATATGCTTCAGGCCAGCTGTGGCTGAATCAATCATGCAACAAGTATTTGTTGTCTACTGTCTGTGTGCTAAAGATTGCTAGGCACATGGCGGACACATGCTACAAATAGCATGTAATTCCTCCAGTGTTAAAGGGGACTGAGTCTGGAGACTGTGGACTAACTTAAAAATTAAGTTCTACCTTGTATAAGTGAACACATAGCCTAGGAAATGAGAGAAGAGAGGGTGGCATAGTGCTTTGTGGGATGAAGCTGGTTCTCACTATTTGTTTAAGCATAAGGCAGAAATGTATGAAAGCTCTCAGTGGGAGACCCAGGCAAGGAGGTCATGCCAATAAAATGGCTATGCCAATGCCAGTAGACAGGCATAAAAAGAAGAACCCAAATGCAAGATAGTTAGCTCAGAATTAGCATAGTGTACGGAGCAGGAGAGAATGCGCAGGACCTTGCAACCTGTGTGTGGTGTTAATAACCTATGTGTGGAGATGGCAAATAAGGATGCATTGAAAAGTGAGTTCAACTTCGAACTTTTTGCACTTATAGGAGGTATCTAGGATAGGCAAATTCATAGAGAAAGTAAAACAGAGGAAAGAGGGGTTGGGGGAAAGGAGGAATGGGGAGCTACTGTTTTGTGGATCTAGAGTTTGTGTTTGGTATGGCAATAACATTCTGGGAATAGATCATGGTGTTAATAACACAACATTGTGAATATACTTACTGCCACTGAATCCCACACTTAAAGATGGTTAAAATGGCACATTTTCAATATATTTTTATTGATTTCAGAGAGGAAGAGAGAGAAACATCAATGATGACAGAGAATCATTGATCAGCTAGCTGCTGCACACCTCCTATTGGGGATTGAGCCTGCAACCGGGGCATGTGCCCTGACCCTCTGACAGGGAATTGAACCCTGACTTCCTAGTTTATACATTGACACTCAACCACTGAGCCACACTGGCTGGGCAGTGATACATTTTATGTTAGGTATATTTTACCATAATAAAAAAAAAATAGCCCTTTTAAGATTAAGAAAATAACTACCTGTTTGTAAGGAACTCTAGGGCACAATGTCCATAAGTAAATCAGATCAGCTTCCAGGTGTCTAAGACTAAAATTGAGAGCAGAAGCTGAGATCAGATAGTCCTAAGGCTTAAGATCTCTGTATTCTTGTCTCTGTCATGGAGTATGAGCTGCATGGAAAATCTCAGCCGTGGGAAGCCACCGTTGTGGTGGTGAAATATTCTTGCAACTCTAATAAGTTTTCCCCAGACTTTGCTCTTCTGGGTAGATTTTGGAAGATTTTTGGTAATCGCTTAAAATACAATTTACCTCGAAATTATTTAACATTGTCATTGCTTGGAGAATATTTTCCATTTTAAAGGTATTTGCAATATTGGGCTTGATTTCAAGCAATGCTGACTTGTTTGTTGCTATGCAGTCTGTAACTCTATAGAGTCAACTTATTTCTTCTACAAATAAACCAACCACAGGATCCCACTTTTTTTTGGAAAAATTTACTGTGCCCCCAAGTGCTATTGAATGGCTAGGTTTTCCAGATTTTCCTACTATTAGTCATTCTACTGAGAGCGTTTGGGTTCTTAACTCACAACGAAGTTTCCTTCAGGACTGTGAAATGGTGACTCCTTCCAATTGGACAGTCCTTTATTGCATGTGAAGCTCATTCGTTTTCCCTGATAGTTTGGCCTTTTTTTCTCAGGAATATATATAGAGGACTTGGACATATCTGAAGACTCTATTAAGTTGATGGTAGTTATGGAGTAACAATACAATTCCATTTCCAATAAATACACTGACATTGACACCCACAGAAACTGCCACTTGAGCAGGGCAGAGCTTTTGTGAACTTCAGAAAATGATCAATGGTCTCTGGGGTAGAACTCAACAATAGCAATAGTGCCAGTGACGGGAAGCTAAAATCAATAACAAAAGTGGATTTCAACCAAGGCATCAAAGAGGTTATTAGGGGCAGTGAGAAAGGAGCATTAGAACAGCTGTAAAGGGTCTTAAAGATCTCCCTTTGAAGGGGCTTATTCAGCAAAGCCTCTTGAATGAAGGATGACAAGTCCACACTCCCATTTTCAAAATAAATGGGGAAAGTGGATCAAATATAAAAACTTAAATCGTGCTCATGTGAAACATTTTCCTGATTAATAAGTTAAGCCAGCTCTACCTGGTTCTCCCTAATGAACAAAGGCAATTGCATATTGCTCAGGCTGGCATCGAGCCTTTGATCACAACAGAGGTATTTGTACATTCTTTTTTTCTTCCTTCCTTTTCATGCCAGGGTGCACTTGAGCCCGATCAATGTGTTTCTCTCAGTGTTGAAGAAATGGCAGCTCTTGTGTGAGCCTGACTGATTTATTCCATGTTCTTTCGTCCCACGACAACTAAATTCTAGTTAAATTTATTTTTGAACAAAGGTAGTCGGCCTCTGATAGTTTCTCTTTTAAATGAGTGACAGCAGACAGCTCCAAGACCATTCATTTGCTTATATCTATTTGCTGTATCTAGACAGCTATTATCATGCCTGTGGTTCTTCAGAACAATTCCATCTAGTCTGCTGTCAGTAGCAACCAGCTGAAGGAACCCACTCCACCCAGACTTGTGCTTGGCATGTGGAATCTGAACTGAAACTTTCAATATTGCCTTGATGTGTGTACAAGTTAATGCTCAGAGACTGGTGTTGGGAAAGAGCATGCTTATTTGGAAATAATTTATTGTTTTAAAGAAATTTTTATTGTGCATTTTGTGTTTTTCAGCAACCACCTTATAAAAAAGTTTGCAGAAATGGAAAATGTTCCTCCTCAAAGCCTGGTCCCTAGAGAGAGTGACTACCTGGGAGTAAAATCCAGGAAACCTCATCAGATACTGGGGTAATAGCTAAAGGGCAATAAGGGGCAATGCCAGAGAACGAATGTTGATCAACAGTGTGCATCAGCATTCTGAAGCAAGGAGTCTAGGGGGGATAGTCTACCTCTGAGTTAAAGGGGTATTAGAATCAGTGAAGTCCCAGACAGAAAAATGTGTCCTACCAACATAATACTGGCAATTATTCAGTAATCCTCTATGTTATAGTGAAGATTTTCATTACTTTGCTTGTCTGTTTTTGATAAGCGTCTTATATGAACTTCTTCATTTGATTTAATCCTCAGGAAGAACTGTTACTTTTATTTTACAGAAGAGAAAACTGAGGTTCAGAAACTCGGCAAAGCCAAACAGCTGGCAGGTGGTGGAGATGAAGTCAAACACAGGCCTGATGACTCCAGAATCTTGACTACACTGCCCGTTTTGCCTTTCCTCCTGTCCATACCAGTGAGAGTTCACTCTGCTTTCTGCAGGTTCCCTAACTGAGAAAGGGCAGTGTAGTGTAGTGTCAGCCCTATGTCCTGTTCTCTCAAAGGACACTTGAGGCACTTGTTGCTTTTGTGTAAGTTCTTTCTCATGTAGGGGAATGATTTAGGCTAAATTTATCTTTATCTGGAAGAAGGGATTAACAATCCTGAGCAGAGATGTAAGTGTGGTGAATTTCTTTCATGACTTCAAAGATTTGTAAAACTGTATGCTTACCTTGAAAAGCTTACGCTCTAGTAGAAACATTGGAAGTCATGGGTATTGAGAACCTCCTGAGTTCCAGTCACTTTCCAAGCTACTTTGCAGAACTTTTATTCCATTCTGGAAAGAGCTGAAGGCACATTACAATAAGGTTCGAAGGTGATCCGTTATTGGCCCACACTCACACAGCTGGTAAAAGAGAGAGGCAAGATTTAAACCCATGTGTGCCTAACTCCAAAACCAGTCCTTTCTGCCATATGCACCCAACTTCCTATTATATAAAACATTGTGCCATCAAATTCAGAGTTGTAAGTGGGTTTTTACTTACTGGATGGAAGAAACAAGGGAAGGGGGTATGACTTTGAACAAAGCCACATGGGAAGGCAGAATTTGAGCATGAGGGCAGGATGGGAGAGCAGTCCATGCAAGGAGGAAGCGTAAATGAAGTCACAGAGAGCCAGAAAGACATGGTGTGCGTACGAAAGACCTGGTTAGAGCTTGTTCTGTTGATTAAGCTCCTCTGCTGTCTTCAGGAAATGACTCCATTTCCTTCCTATCTTGAAAATTAACAAGACAGTTGGCAAGGTTATGCCGCATGGGAAAATATTCAAAATAGAGACACAAACACTGAAGCAAATAACCTAAAAGACATGTCGATGACACAGAAATGCCTATAAGCAACATGTCTAAGGAGATCAAAGTACTGGTGGAGTCAGAACCTATGCAGAGTCAAGCAGATATATCCTGGAGAAGTGGAATATAAACCTTGGCTCTGGGAGCCAAGTATTGGAATGCAATAGGCAAGTGAAAATGCATTCATTGGTCCAAGAGACCTAAGGGGGGAAATATGCCTTCAATGGCAACATGGAATCCCCGACTAGTTCATTTCTTACCTGGTAAGATATGGCTCATTCTCAGCAACCTTCCTTGAAGAGCCAGCGTACCCTGGGCATTTTTTGCAATGACACATCTCCTCTGAATAATTGGCCTGTCACAAACAGGATTGAGGATGGCATTTCATTTGCTGCCAAAGCCACCAAAGATCTGTAAATCATGTTAACCACTGCTGGGCTCACATGAGCGGGTGGGGGGAGGAAAGGCTACTTGCCCATGGTGCTAGGTTGTACACTGTTCCCTCGCTGTTGCTATTTATGGCAAGCAGAGTGCTTACAGTATTCTCCCAATTTGCTCATTAGTTCCTAACTAATCTTTTAAGAGTCTTTTTTCTGTCATGGACAGACTGTGTCCCTTCTGCTTGGAATTGATTCATTAATACAATTATGTTGAGGTCACAGATCCTCCCTCATCACTGTGATACAGGGAAATGCCCACAATTAGAGGAGATAAAAGCCACATCCATCAAAAGAAGTGCCTGGGCAATGAGCAGTATGGTTGTGTCCCCTGTCCTTGGTGTTTCATAATGAGGCCAGAGGCAGGAAGACAGGATCTCCATGTTCAAGGCGAGGGTCCTAAGAATGATTTCTGACTTCATCCCAGAGACTGAAAATGGCTTTAGAGCAAAGGATTGGAATGCAAAAGATCACAGGGTTCTTCTCTCTTAAAGGTCAGCAGGAGGTCAGACTCTTTTTGTTCCTCATTAAAATCTGATTACAGTTGAGAATCCAAGAATTTTAATAAAGGAGTTACCTGCCTGTCTAAGACTTTTCTTGTTTATGAACCTCAATATTCTGAGTGGTACAGGAACATTTTAAAAGGTGCTGGCCCTATGTTCTAGAAGTCTAAGGAAGGCAGCTTTTTCTGGGCTGATGATCTAAGTATTTTATTTAATTGCAATTTTGAAATTTAGGAGCAGGCATTGGAGGTGTTATCATGGTTTTTGTTTGTTTGTTGTTTTTATTTATTTTTTTATTGCTTAAAGTATTACAAAGAGTATTACATATGTCTCCTTTTTTCCCCCCCGCCCTTGACAATCCCCTGGCCTCCCCTACCGCCCAGTGTCTTATGTCCATTGGTTATGCTTATATGCATGCATACAAGTCCTTCGGTTGATCTCTTACCCACTCCCATCCTGCCCTCCCACCCTCCCCATGTTTGTTGTTTTTAGACAGGGCAAAGGGATTGTTGGTTTCATGGGAGGAGGTCAGCTTTAAAGTGAGCTTAAAATGAAAAGGAATATACTGACTCAAGGGACTCTTCCAAAGCAAAGATGCATAGCAGAAGGGAAGAGAAGGACACGCAGGACAGAGAGGAGATAATAAAGTCAAGCAGAGATAAATGTGACCTTAAGTAGGTATTTAATCAGATTGAATCATGTTTAATCATGTGTTGTAGACATTTGCCAACGTGTTTAGTTTATTGGCAAATTACCTTCGGGACAAAGGCAGGAAGCACATTCCAGGTTAGAAGCATCAGTCGCCTTTCTTCTGGGACCTGAAGCATTTCCCATAATGATGGTTTAATACAATCTTGGTCAATTACCTTTCCGTGAGAGCTGGGGACGTGTGCCACCTTGCTGGAAATGTTAAAATCCCATTAAGTTTCAGTTATTAGTAGCAGAGGAAAGAAAAGGAAAAAACCCCATAAGTGATTCAATTAAGCACAAGCGACCAGATGTCTGTGGCTCTGATGTAGTTTTCCTGTTATGACCAATAAATACAGAATTTCAAGTTGGCTAAACGCCTGTTTCTCCTCTTATTGGCCATTATTATTAGTTTCCCAGCCTTCTGATGCTGCCTCAATTGTCAAATTTTCAGATTTAGCACATATTCAAAAACACTAAGCAGTTTATTCTGTATACAAAGATGGTATTGTCGCTGCCAGGAAGATGGGTGAGCAGTAAGACTGAGTATGGATAACCCCACTGTTTATTTCCAGGATATCTAGGTGGGGAAGTCTTGCCAGGGTTTGAGACATTGCTTCTTGGGACCACGAAACTTAATAAAACTACCTGACTTATGTGGAGGGCACATTTGTATAGAGTTCCGTAGCAATTTCTAAGAAACAAACAAATCATGTGTATCTTCAATCATTCTGCAAAATAAACCACAGTGTTGTTGGGAAAAGGAGAAAATCACATCCAAAGAATCCTGATTTTTAGATCCAGGTGTACAAATATTAAGTGGTGGGTAATGTACTTAATTCTTGAGAGTCTGCCCCCCCCCCCGCCCCCGCCTTTCTTTTCCTTCCAAAAATTGAAGAGAGGGTTTACATTGTTGTTAAGGATTCTTCTAGCAACTGTGACATAATTTTGTGCAATGGCTATATTTTGGTCAGGAAACCTCCCCAAAAATAAACCTAAAAAGCCTACAAAAATCATAGTATCTGCATATTAGATACCAGTGGGTTTTCTCATACTGATAATTTTTATATTGACTTTTGTGTCATTGTGTGCCCATAGATCCTTTAGTTATTCATTGTGGAGGTAATCTAGCTTGATTTTAATCATGTGATACTCAGGGATGCTGGGTGAATGGACTCATTCTGGTTAGTCATTGCTTATGATTGGTTAATATTATATTGGTAACATAAAATCTAGCTGATCTAGCAAGCTTTAACGCAGCATCATGTCAGTTGTCTGTGTCATTACAAGGAGATTCAGAGAGGCAGCCCCCTTGGCTCTGCCCTTTCTAAGGAAGCTCTCAAAGTGAGAGCAGGCATAGCCTGGTGGAATGCTCTTAAGTCATTCCCAACTTCCAATAGCATGACCAAGGCAATTTTCATGTTGAAGTGGCCAGCTGTCACTTTCATCTGTGCAAATTTATGGCTGAGCAAATTGGTGAAGCTTTGAGGACTTTCTGAAAGAAGGAAAATGGGCATTTTTATTGTTGTTGAGAAAGCTGAGAGGTGTGGGCAATCCCGAGAATTCAGCTGTCCACAGTTGCATTTAGCTGACCAGAAAGGCTGACGGTTCCCTTGATCTGGGAGAAGTGCTGTCTGCTCTGTGGGTCTGTGAAGAGAAAATTGCACATTTCATTCACAGTCTGCCTGGTTATTTACCAGTTTGGGATGTTTGGATGTTTTTTTCTCTCCCTCTTTTTTTGTTTGGCTATAACATAACTCCTCAAGTTGCTGGATCACTGACTCATAGACTGTATTGCCATATATATATAATTTGTTTTCGGTGCTGCCCACACTTGTAACTAGACCAGTGCTGAGATCCAAGTGGCTACCAGTTCCCAGGAAAAGTATGAATGATACGCTTACCTTCCTTTTCAGTTTTCCATGCTCCATTATGAACACTTTGGAGCTAGCTTAAAGTCCCCAACTTGGGAGGTAACCATCAATTTCAAAATTGACCAGCTTTGATTCTGTTTTATATCAGCTGCCTTCTACTACTACCTGCCTGACGCTGACATTGGAATCAGGCTTGGAGAAGGAATAAGACTCAGGTCGATTTAATTGCGGTTTGTCTGCACTGGAAATAGTGGTTACAGTTAGTGTTGGAACATGTCACACGTGTCGAGGCCAGCTGCACGCACATCCTCTTATTCTGAGGCTGCCCTGCTCAGCAAGTACAGTAATGACACATATTCTGTAAGTAGCCTCACACTAAAGCACAGTGCAAAGTTTCATACATTTCATTATTTAACCCTCATTCTAACCTTCATAGATCAGTTTCAGTTTTGTCTCCATTTCACAGATGAGGAAACGGAGGCTTGGGCAGAGTATGGTGCTCAAGTTATCTAGCTAATGAATGGTACGTCACAGATTTAAACCCTTATTTTCTGTCTCTAGGGTCTCCCAAGTTTAAACTGAAAGCTATGTTCTGTATTTTTGAGTTAAATTAAATATTCTAAAAATTATCCAGTGATATCATCTTCAACTCTGGACCGACCTGAGTCTTGTTTACAATATTGACATTAATTTACTCTACATTGTATTTATTGAGTGCATCTCATGTGCTAGGTTCTGGGCTACCGCTGGGGTATAGAAGTGAGTTTGAACACATCTCACATCCTCTGCCTTGTGACTTTCCATTTATTCACTTCAAGGTTCTCTATTTTAATTTACTTTCAAATAGTTCTAGTCAATTTTAGTTTCTGTTTTACTGGCTATTGAACAGTATGGTCATCTGCCTCATTACCATAGTAATATTACTGCATGTATTCTAAGTAGTCAACATCATTTTGGGGGGAAAGTATGAATTCAAGGACCTGTGATTTCATTTTTTAGTTTGGAAATGAAGCATCATTTAGAATCTTTTACCATGTAAAAGTTGGGATTCCTTTAGCTATTTTTAAATATATATATAGATTGATTTCAGAGAGGAAGGGAGAGGGAGATAGAAACAACAATGATGAGAATCATTGATTGGCTGCCTCCTGCAGGCTCCCCACTGGGGATTGAGCCTACAACCCAGGCATGTGCCATGACCAGGAATCCAAGCGTGACCTCTGGGTTCATAGGTTGACTCTCAAGCACTGAACCATGCTGGCCGGGCTCCTTTAGCTCTTTATTAAACACTTTGGGCCTCATTCAGTTAGCTTGCTTGTTTTCTTCCTGTTTTTTTTTTTTTTTTTTTTTTTTTTGCCAGTTTGTCACTGCTTCATAATTTCTTAGAAGTTAGAAGAATATGAAAAGGAGAGAGTGGAAATGTTGGATATAAAGGAGTGTATTTCCTCATGAAACCATCACTGGGAAAGCAGTAACAGTGAACAGAAGGGGCTTGTCAGAATGACTGATATTGTCTGCGTCCCAAACAATGTCTATACCAGGGGTGGGCAAACTTTTTGACTCAAGGGCCACAATGGGTTCTTAAACTGGACCGGAGGGCTGGAACAAAAGCATGGGTGGAGTGTTTGTGTGAACTAATATAAATTCAAAGTAAACATCATTACATAAAAGGGTACAGTCTTTTTTTTTTTTTTTTAGTTTTATTCATTTCAAACGGGCCGGATCCGGCCCGCGGGCTGTATTTTGCCCACGGCTGGTCTAGAATGACATCAGCAACATCGAGGATTTACTTATTATTCCAATTTGAGTTTTCTTTCCTGGTCTACTTCATGCCCAATTCATAGCTAATCCCCAGCTGCAAATTCAGCCTGTAAGGCAAGTCCCAAATCCCTGCCTCACTTTGGACCAAGAAACAAGAAAATTTCCCTCATTTTTGTTTTTTAGCCCATAAAGCAATGATAGATATTTTATAATGATACTGAGGTTTTCCTGAAACTGCCATCATGCTATTGTCTGACCAATATCAAAGCTAAGGAAAATGAACTTCCAAGCTTTTGACTCAATAAAAAATAACTAAGTACTAGAGCTATTCATTTATGAATCATTTACGAGTAAGAGTAGGGTCTTGTGTTCTTTTCTTCTTCGGATCTTCGGATTCTCTCTCTCTCTCTCTCTCTCTCTCTCTCTCTCTCTCTCAATCTTCGGATTCTCTCTCTCTCTCTCTCTCTCTCTCTCTCTCTCTCTCTCACTCACACACACACACACACACGCACACACAAAAATGCCTTATTTTTATCTGTAATTAATTTGAGTAGCTTTTTCCCACCTTTCTTGGCTTAGCAGTCAGGAAAGCAGAACCCTGACATCAGAGCAGAACTCTCTGCTACTTTCTGCTCAGCAGTTCTCCTTCTGAATGAATGAGGGGGAAAAAAGGAAGGGAATGAGAAAGGCTTCTGATGGTTTCACTTGAGGAAAAAACACAGAGAAGAAATATAAAGGCTGAGCAAGGTCAGGGAAGACAGGCACTTAGTTGTGTTGGGCTTAGGGTAAGGACGAGATGGAAGTAGGATATAATTTGAAAAGGTACTTTCCCTTACAGGATGCCCTCTTCGTGGCCTCTGGAATAGATGAGGCCAGAACCAGGCTCCATAGCCCTCTCAAGCCTGGCACTAAGTGCAGACTGCAACATCCACATTTATAGAAGCATCCAGGTGCTGCTCCCTGCCCTTGGGATGTGCCCCATACACCAGCCAAGCTCTGCATGTGGTTTGCTTGCTTTCATTTCTTTTTCTCCTTTTTTTTGTTATAAAATTAATACATGAGCAAAATTTTGTTGTAAAAGATAACAGCAGTCGATAAACATATTGGTTTGCTCTGGTCTGCTCTCCCTGTGTGCAAACCACAGTTCTTTTGCCAAAGGAAAATGCTATGCATTTTTGTCCAGATAGTTTAGGTTTATTATGCATAGAGATGCATAAACAAAGGAAATAAAAATGCATGTTTTTTGTTTTTTAAATAACTAGTTTTGTACTGTATGTACTGTTAGGCAAGTTTTGTCTTTTCTCTAAATGATTTTTTTTTTTTTGCAATTGCCATGATGTTAAAGAATACTGTGTGATTTTTACTTTAGAATGGTGTTTTATAAGGTGGTTAAATCACAAGTAGTCACTTTATTATTAAACTAGAGGCCCAGTGCACGAATTCGTGCATGGGTAGGGTCCCTCCTGGCCGATCGGGCCATCTCGCCCAGTACCTAATCGGGTCAGCCGGCTATGGGGAGGGACCGTGGGAGGTTGGCTGTGGGAGTGCACTGACCACCAGGGGCAGCTCCTTGTTGAGTGTCTGCCCCCTGATGGTCAGTGCATGTCATAGCTATCGGCCTGTTGTCTGGTCGTCCAGTCATAACAGTCGTTTAGGCTTTTATATAGATAGATAGATAACAATATGATAACAGGCATCATCTAGCCTACTCTGTTGTGCTTTTCAAAGAGCTGAAAAGCTATATAGGAAGGTCCCAAACCCAGCATCGAATGGATATTGCACTGTGAAAGCCTAATTAATGGATCTAATTAATGGACAGGGAGAATGGGTATGTGTTTTTTTTTTTTTAAATCCTCACCCGAAGATATTTTTTCACTAATTTTTAGAGAGAGTGGAAGAGATAGGGAAAGACAGAGAGAAACATCCATGTGAGAGAAACATATCAATTGGTTGCCTCCCACAGGAGCCCTGACCAGAGCCCAAGATGAGAAGGAGCCTGCAACCAAGGTAGGTGCCCCCCGACCGAATAGAACCTGGGACCCTTCAGTCTGCAGGTCAAGGCTCTATTCACTGAACCAAACTGGTTAGAGCAAGAATGTGTATGTTTTTATGGACAACTCAGCTCGAAACTCCTGACTCCTTAAATCTGTACATTTTATGGATCATCTTCACATTCCACATTAAGAGCCAGAAAGGAATTGTATTTCAAATCTGCTAGTATATGCCAGATAACTTCTGCATGACCTGATGCCATCCTATGGCAACTTTGAAAAATAGAGATTCTGCTCTCCATGTATAAGGGAAATTGGGGTTCAGAGAAATGAGGTAACCTGCCTGAGATTACACAGGCTCAGTAGTAAGTGGTGCATTATAAATTTAAATACTGGCTGCATTTTCATTATGCCATAGCACCTTCTCACTTGAACTTCGTTTTCAAAGTGCTAGAAATTTTACTGGTCATCCTTTTCATTTCTCCATCCTGTCCCTAAGCAATGCTATCACATGCCCACTTTCCAGGGCTCCTCCCTGTAGATCAATGCTTGTTGCTATTTGCACTTGAAGCTTGAAATCTGGAACGTAGGGATTTTCTCACTGTGGTCTCCCCTACAAGGAGCATGTTACAAGAAGGGATGTTCTATAGAAATTAAATGGATGTGGTGAGCCTGCTTTCTGCATTTTCAGTTGTAGCAATTTGGTGCCTGGGATGCATGGCTGGTTTACACAATCGTGCTTTGCCTCTCAAGTTAGTCATCTCTGGTTTCATGGAAAGAATGCTCCCTTAGAGAAATAACAGGTGGGAATGATCTATTAGGTTATCCTGTGCATTATGAGATTGCTTACCGCTGTGAATTGCTGGGTCTTTCCTTTATACCTATTTCAAGTGACCTGTGTTATAAGTCTTTGGTCTCTTTCTATAAACTAATAAGTATCATTGTTGTGATTTGCTTAGTCTGAATGTCCCTTTTCATATTTTGAGCCTGCCAGTCCAAATCAGACTTTCACCTTCAGAGAATAGAGTAATATAATACTATACAATCATCTCTTCTAGGCACTTGGCTGCAGGCAAGTGAATTTCTTTTATTCGATTGTTTCTTTATCCATGCATGTATTCATTTAAAACAAATACAAACCAAGTACATGCTATGTGTATTACACTATAAGAGATACTTTATGACCTCTTAAAGTGTATGATGTAGTTTATGATGATAATGATACAAGGTAGTTAATACCATCACCTACCTGCAAAGAATTTGGCTTCTGATTATTTTTGACACTAAATACATTCACTTGCAAAGGTATCTCCAATAGAAGCAGAATTAATAACACTGATAACATAGGTGATAGGTTACAAAGTAAAGGCGGCAATTAAACACATGTTCCTAAATGGTGTGTGCTTTGTGCTCTGAAAAGATAGACATCAGAATGAACTGGGCCAGCCTGGGAAAGGCTTTGCTGAATGGGTGGCAGATTTTGGATCGGTCTTAGCTCTAAATGGACTACCACGGGACGAATTAAACTTGTAAATCAAGGCCCCACTTCATATACGAGACTCTCCAGCCTCCTTCACTTCCCACCGCTGCATTGTCTTTTATTTTTATTCATCTTTTTTTAGAGGAAGGGGAAGGGAGTGAGAGAGAAACATCTATGTAAGAGTACAACATTGATTGGCTGCCTCCTGCATGCCCCCTGCTGGGGATGGAGCTCACAACCAGGCATGTGTATTAATAATCAATACACATTATTTTATTGATTTGGAAGTTATTTTGACTTAGCTTCTTACAAATGTTTGCTCCTCAGGACCAGCTCTGGGACACGGACAACTAATTTTAGCACTCTGATGATTAGAAATTTTATTTGCAAAAGAAAAAAGTTTGAAAAGACTACTAACAATTACTGATATTTGTTTCATGGCCAAGACTTCATTTGGATTATTTGATTTGATTGTTTCAACAATGCCACACAGTAGCACATTGCTCTCCATTTTACTAATAAAACAGAAAAGAAGGCCCAGTGAAACGAACTTTTTCAAGATGTCAGCCACAGTATAAGGTATTTCTGATTCCATATCTCATGCTTCATAATTTTCTTGAAGGGTTAAATTGGATAACCACTAACTAATTGGAAAATCTTATAGAAACCATATTCTTTTTTAAAAACCAACTGTCTACCTCAGATGACTGCATGCAATGTACAAAGCAGAATGATTCAGGAAGTGAACAATGACAGCACTTTTAATATTTCTTTTCTGTATCTGTGTCCTTCCTAATAACTTTGGTCATTCATCTCTCAACCCTTCCTCATTCTTCTGCATGATTTTGAAAGCATACTTCAAAACCCACAATGAATATTTGACATTTTGCCTTCTTCTTTTCCGTCCTGTGATTCAGATTCAGCTACTTTGGAGGATTCAAATTAGGGCTGTTAAGCAAGCGAGGTATCAACCTTGTGCAAGGAATTGGCTAATTAGTGAGAATTTGCTTGAGTACAAGCTAATAGCAAGGAAGCCTTAGCTGAAAGGTGGGGAGAGGCTGGTTTCTAACAACATTTCAGCATCAGGAGGCAGTCATATTTGAGGATTCATTCTTTGAACTTCCCCTTGAATGGGCTATACATCCTTTTTATTGTTTAAGCTTGATGGAGTTGGACTTCTGTCCTTTGTGCTAAAAGGTTCTGACTCACCCACCATCCATTAGGGCAGAGGAAAAACTATGCCTGCATTTTATAGAGGAGTGGACCATGAGTCAACTCATAATGAAATGATGGCCTGTTGAGAACTCGAATTTGTCCTTCTCTAAAATTGTGCCCATGGCAGTGGCCACAGGTGGTCAGAGGATTTGGTCTTGGAGTCAAGTGCGTAAAAGCACAAAAGGTCATTATATAGATAATGGATTCCTTTTTGGGATCCCCTCCCCTGCTTCCTACTGAAATGGAAAAGCCTACACAATGCAGATGGCATATTTCATTAATATAAACAGAAGTCCGGGCAACAGATGCTTCGGGGACTGAGGGGAGAGGAGATCTCTATATTTCTCCAACAGCAACAACTCCGATGACAAATTTCTCCCACTGAGTATATTGAACCGAGAGCAAAGAAACATGGAGTTTTTTAGCCTTAGGCACTCTGTGATATTTAAAAGTAAGAAGATCAAAATCAGTATTTTTGGACAAGGAGTGCTTATGTGCAGGAAGCTGTGGTAACAAGAAATGCATGAGAAAAGTGTGGCATGCTCTGTGAATTGCCTAGGACTTCAGGATGGTCAAGCCTTCTACTGTTCTATGTCTGTAGAGCATAAACAGGGTGTTCCAAAAAAATGTATATGCACTTTGAATGGTTATAAAGTCAGTGTTTATTAAGGTACAGTTCATTTTCAAAATTTAAAAAAATCTGCATAAATGAATATAATTTTTTGTCAATGCTGTTTTCAAACTGATGACCATCCTGGTCCCGGCACTGCTGATAACGTGAAGCAATGGAATCAGAAACATCAAGAATCATTTCCTATGGTATTTGGGTGCCTTCAGTTCGTCAGCTGTGGCTGGTTTTGTACAGTAAACATTATCTTTTATGAATCCCCATTTTAAAAAGAGTCTAGTGGCACTTTAGGATATATTTCTTGGTTCCAAGTGTAGTCTGGCTTCACTCGTTATTTCAAATCAGTTAAACTTGAAAATGAGTGAAAATGAAGTGAGTTATGAGCTGTTAAAGTGTGTATGTACTTTTCTGGGATGCTGTATATTAATAAGACTGAGTCTGGACCACTGCCCTTCACAATAACAAAAGCCAACTCAGGCCAGTTATTTGCACACAAGAGCAGGGTTAGGGTGGCTCCTGTGCCTTTGCGTCTGATACTGCTTTGTGGAAAATGTGATGCTGAAATGATTAATTGCCCAGCAGACCCCGTTCGCTTAGTGCTTGGGATCAGATGAAATCAAAATACCCAAGTTTAAATTATGAAACAATGTCTAGGTGTAGTGATTAAAGAATTATAAAAAGTACACGATACTTCCGAATCCTATTTTCCTGAGCTCATTGTGACTTTGGACAACTGCCCAGGCAGGAGTATGAAATAGAGTGAGAGATGGGGGTAGAAAGAAAAAGATAGACAGAAAGTGCTTCTGCACCACCGAAGAGTAAGATTGATAGAAAGCATTGGCGGCAATATTACAGCCATTTCTGTGACTCAGTAGGTAGGCATAATGCTGATAAAACATTGTGGACAGTGATCAGAGGCTATCTTTCTGCTAAAAAAAAAAACCCTGTAGAAACTTAAAAATATATATGCTCTTCAAAATGCTTTTACCTCTAATTGTGTGTGCATTTTTAACCTTTTCAGTTGTCAGAGTAGAAAAGACTGAGTTAGGGTAAAGAACCATAATTCATCGTTTTGCATCTAATAGGTAGATATTCAGACTCCTCTGGTGTTGCAAGACTTTTTCTTTCCTTTTTCTTTTTAGTGCTGAAGTAAAAACCTAATGAAATGCCCACTGAGATATAGGAAACAAAATAAAACACCTTTAACAAATCCCAGTTACAGCTCCTTTTTTATGTGTAACTCAAAAGAGGTGATATCATTAAAGGTATGGGCGGCTTGCCATTCAATACCGTGCTGCTGCTGCCGGAAACCAGTATTCACTTGATAACACTTGCTTGTTTCTCTTTTTCTGGTCCAGAAACATAACCCTTGACTTTCCTGAATTCAGAGTTCTCCTCAAATTTAGCTGCAGGAAGGTGAGGCAGGCAGTTTTGTTTGCATGAGCAAGTCCGTAAATGTTTCTTTCTATACACAGTGTTTGAATGAATAGTAAGATAATGAAGTCTCAATAATGACTGCCTAAAATACAATGATTATTCTTAGCCATTCATTCATTCATCCATCCATTTACTCATTCATTCTTTACTTACTGATATAACAAATACATATTATGTAATGCATTATGCTAATCATTGGGGGGAATGGTGAACTATATATATACTAATGGCCCAGTGCACAAAATTCCTGCACTGGGGGGGGGGGTGTCCCTCAGCCTGGCCTGCACCCTCTCCAATCTGGGACCACTCGAGGGGATATCTGACTGCCGGTTTAGGCCCAGTCCCTGTGGGGGACATCCCTTTTGCAATCTGGGACTGCTGGCTTCTAACCGCTCACCTGCCTGCCTGCCTGATCGCCCCCAACTACCCCTCCTGCCAGCCTGGTCACCCCCAACTGCCCTCCCCTTCAGGCCTGTTCGCCCCCACTATCCCCCCTGCCAACTTGCTCGCCCCCAACTGCCCCCCCCCCCTTGCCGGCCTGCTCGCCCCTAACCATCTTTGCCTCAGCCTCGCCACCATGGCTTTGTCGGGAAGGACGTCTGGTCTCCCGGAAGGTTTCCTGGTCTAATTAGCATATTACCCTTTTATTAGTATAGATAGTCTCTTAAGGTACTTCCTTTCTGTTTTGTTCAATCCATATTGAAGGCATACAGTGAATATTACAAATCAAAGAAAAAAACCCAGAGTCATTATAAATCAAGAATCACATATTCAACAGACTGAAGGGAATAGGTAGGTTCCATAGATGCACAAACTGGGTCAGCTGAGAGTTGATAAAGCATGATGGAACTTGTAGTTAAATGGAGACTGTCATACTTAAATATATTCAAATTATTTTTACTTTAAATAACATTGAGTCAACTTTCCCCAAATGTATACACACACACACACACACACACACACACACACACACACAGTCCATAGGAGACTTGTCTCTGGAATTTTTTTTTTTTTTTTTAGCATTAAGTTTGAGGCTATTGTTTTTTATGCATTGATTCTCAGAATTAGTATTTTCTTATTTTGAAGTAACATTAAGAATGTTGACAAATACACTTTTGCTTTTATATGGGTATTTCCTTGTTCTTTTTCCTGAATACTCTGTAGGAATTAGATCTTAAAACAATATCAGGAGAGAATAATCAACACCCAGCCCACTAACCACCACAGTTGCGGCTTAGAACTAGTGCTTGCTCCTTTGAGTAATGTTCAGAGTAAACAGCTGAAGATAAGAACTATTCCTCAACCCACTAGGATGATTTCAAGCTCATTTTTTTTTTTTTTTTTTGAGATTTTCATTGACTGCTCTTTTCTCTCATGTCCCTAGATACAGGATAGCTTTAAATCTATTATAAGGCCTACATAAAAGACTGTTTACTTTCTTATTATTACATTTTATAAAATGTACCCATGTTTGAAAAACCTCACATTTGAATCTATGTGAGGTAAAAAATACAAGTGCTTGTTAATAAACTTCACACCTCAAAAACCTACAGAAATTTAGAAAACTTTTCTCTAGTGAGCAGGAGCTTTATGAGATTCAGAACAATGGTAACCACTCAGGACACAAAAATGCCTGCTTCTCTTTGCACATGGAAATATAAGAGAGTTGTCATTTGTTGTTGTGATTGCAAAAAAAATCGGGGTAGGAGGAAGTATTCAATCACATTCTATTGAAATTATATGTTTTATTATCAGTATTCCCTCTAGGTTTTAAGACAAATGAGATCTGAATCATGTTTATTTTGTTCCTTAAACCTCCTACTACAAATACAATGGTTGGCATATGGTAGGCACTTAATACATGTTAGTTAACTCCATAAGAGGTATGAATAAGTGAATCTAGGTTAATTTCAGCCATGATGTCTTCATGGTTTTCTGTTTTATGGTTTATTGTGTAAAACTATGGTTCCTTGGTTCAACAATTGTAAGCAAAATGCCTTTCAAACATATACCAGAACTTTTCAATAGAACTTCCAAAGTGATGGAATGTTCTATACCTGCTCCGTTCAATCTGGTACCTACTAGCCACACTTGGCTGTCCACAGTTTAGATGTGACTAGTGTGGCTTCAAATTGAATTTTTAATTTAATTTTAGTTTTACTTAATGCAAATTTATTTATTTATTTATTTATTTTTCATATAAGTGTATTCAATTCAGAATCCAAATCCTATCCTTCCTTTGAGAGAACTTCTCTTGGCTCATGAAATTCTCTGGTATGCTCAGACATGTCAGTACCAAATACATAAATGATCTAAACTGTTTCTTGCAAGTCTCCCTTTTTAGAAATGTCATTTTAAATAGTTATTATTGTTTAGTTTTTCATCAGTTAATCTTAATCTCCTCCATAATAGGGATCTCATTTCATCTACCTTTGTTTTTCTAATAACACTAGTTACTTCAAATGTAAATAGCCACATGTGGTAAGTGGCTGCCTTATTGCCTCACATGTAGAACATTTCTTAACATTAGGGATTAAAAGTTAATTACTGATTAGGGGCATGCTTATGGAAAGAGTCCCATTTTAGGACATGGAAATGTATGTTCACAAGAATTAGAATTCTTGTGTTTTCTACTAGTCCCTTCCTCAAAAAGAAAACAAAACAAAACAAAAAACTCAATCAAAGGTAGATGGGATATGAGCCTGAGTTAAAATATAGAGAGGTACATCATGTAGCATATAGTTAATAGATGAAGGAAAATCGTTTATTAAGTTGCCTCTGGAAGACTTATATCTGCACATTGAGACTGAACCCAGCTCTGACTCCTCTGGGAAGTCTTCTTTACTTCCTCTGGAACGTCATAGAACTTTGTGAACAACTATGACCCTGTATGTGCCTCAACTATAGATTGTTTTCAAGCAATTGCACTTCTCTAATGGAATGGACACTATATCTTATTATATGTGTACTAGAGGCCCGGTGCACAAAAATTTGTGCACTTGGGGGGGTCACTCAGCCCGGCCTGTGCCCTCTTGGGGTCTGGGACCCCTCGGGGCATGTCCACCTGCTGGCTTAGGCCCACTCCCTGGAGGATTGGGCCTAAGCTGGCAGTCAGACATCCCTCTGGCAGCCTGGGAGCCCTCGGGGGATGTCCACTTGCCAGTGGGGAGCAGGCCTAAGCTGCAGTCGGACATCCTTAGCACTGCTGAGGAGGTGGGAGAGGCTCCCACCACCACCACTGTGCTGGAAGCCATCAGCCTGGCTTGTGGCTGAGCAGCACTCCCCCTGTGGGAGTGCACTGACCACCAGGGGGCAGCTCCTGCATTGAGCGTCTGCCCCCTGGTGGTCAGTGTGTGTCATAGTGACCAGTCATTCCCAGTTGTTCTGCTATTAGGGTCAATTTGCATATTACCCTTTTATTATATAGCATAGAGGCCTGGTGCATGGGTGGGGACCTGCTCATTTGCCCTGAAGGGTGTCCCGGACCAGGGTGGGGGTCCCGCTGGGGTGTCTGGCCAGCCTAGGTGAGGGGCTGAGGACCGTTTTCAGACTGGCCACACCCCCTGCAGGGTGGGGGTCCTGCTGAGGTGCCTGGCAAGCCTGGGTGAGTGGCTGATGGCTGTTTGCAGGCTGGTCACAACCCTTTCAGGGTTGGGGTCCCCGCTGGGGTGCCTGGCCAGCCTGTGTGAGGGGCTGATGGCTGTTTGCAGACTGGCCACGGCTCCCAGCCACCCAAGCTCTCAGTGGAGGCTGGCTGGCAGCTGGTATCTGAGATTTATTTATCTTCTATAATTGAAACTTTGTTGCCTTGAGCAAGGCCACAGCCACCTGGAAGCTTGGCTTCCTCCATCACCGGGGCAACCAAGCCTCCTGCTTGCTCCAGCTCTATGTCTGCCGGTCGCCATCTTGGTTGGGTTAATTTGCATATAGTTGCTATGATTGGCTGGTGGGTGTGGCTTGTGGGTATGGCTTGTGAGCGTAGCAGAGGTACGGTCAATTTGAATGTTTCTCTTTTATTAGATAAGATGTGCAGAAGCTCATACCAGTCCTAATTATCAGTACCTTGCACATGGTTGACTTTTTGTAAATAGTTACTAAGTGAAGAACAATGAAATTTAGGGTAAAAAAATCTGATTTCCATCCCTGGTTCTGCCATGTACTTAGTGATCTTGGGTTTAATATTTAACACTTCTAAGTTTCAGTTTACTTATCTTTAAAACAGGAATATTAATACATACATTTTAAGGATAATACATGTGGATCACATGGAGAAAGCGTACATGTGTAAAGGTTATGAAAAGTCGATCTAATTCTCATTACTATGGAGTTTCACATTGATATCTCCAAGGAACTGATTTCAGTTCCAGGAAAGAGCCATTCTAAAAGTGTTGGGAGCTATGTCACAAGGCATTCGTTAAAGTCCCTCAGTCTTTATAAAATGGTGTCATCTCTAAGATCAAGACACTAGGTGAGCCCAAGCAGAGAGCAGTAAATTTCAGAATTTGACATATGTCCTTGCCATATGCTACACGCTCATATAAGAGGTTCTTTATTTTTATGACAGATAAAGATAGCCTAAGTACCTTATGGGGAAAACAAAACAAAACAAAATAAAACAAAACATACAGTTCCTGATCTAGACCATAGGAACAGCTCACTAGACTACATTGAGAAAACTGACTAGATCTCTAGTATGACAGGCAGCTCCTGGAACATGATAGTTGTTTCTGGGCCCCTTACTATCTGCTGAGTGACTCTCTAGATGTTCCAAGAAGTCACAGGATTAAAGGGCTGAGATGGATTGTCTTGGTAGGAAAGATGAAAAGAATTAGGTTGGCAAAGAAAAGTCTAATGAGAAATATTATAACTTCCTGCCAGTAGTTCTTAATATAAAGGAAACTTGGGCCCTAGCTGGTTTGACTCATTGAATAAAGCATTGGGCTGTGGATTGAAGGGTCCTGGGTTTGATTCTTGTCAAGGGCACATGCCAGGTTGCGGGCTTGATCCCCTGTGAGGAACATGCAGAAGGCAGCTGATCAATGATTCTCTCTCATCATTGATGTTTCTATCTCTCTCTCTCTCTCTCCTTCTCTCTTCCTCTCTGAAATCAATAATATATATAGAACAACTTGGATCATATGCCAGAAAATTTAAAAAAGACAGATATTACAAAAAAGTCAGCCACTCTGTAGCTTATGTGATGAGTGTCTACCTACAAACAACTAAGACTTGACCTGCACAGGGAAGAATCTTATCACAGCAGTACTGGGAAGATATGCTGTTTCATGTGTAGGATTTAACAAATATTCACTGATCACCTTACTATGCAACAGGCACAGAATGGGACATTTTCAATGATTTTATCTCATGTCATTTTTACAATGTCTCAGTGATGTAGACTTTTGTATGATTTGATTCTGGAAACACAGAGATGGCACATTCAAATAGAAATCAAGGAATCTTTAATGCAGGGCCTTTTCAAGAATTGTTGTCAGACTTAAAGGAAACCAGTCAGCAATGGGAAGCATTAAAGCACTAGCAACAGTGGGCAACTATCCCCTCTCGTCCTGAAGGGGCAAGGAGAGCATATGATGACCAGAATGGAGAGGGAGCCTGTGGCCATGACGCGGGGGTGGGGGTGGGGGGTAGGGGGGTGGGCAGAGTAGGAGAGTTCTAGGAACAGAAAGGGAAACATGCTCATCAGTGGTCTGGGAGAGAGGCAGGAGGAAAGAGGGATAAAACCTTTGGCCTCTTCCTCTTTCTGGCCTTGGAACTCCTGCCAGTTCCTCCCATTGGCAAGGTAGCCCCATCCATACAGCCCCAAAGGTCAGAATCCTGCGGCACACGATATGGGAAAGGAGGGTTGAAAAGCAAACATTTCTGATTCCAGAAATTTGGTAAGTTCCCCATCTCTGGTTCCCTTGTTTAAAATAAAATACAAAGTGTACAAGGTTTCTGGACCCATCCTCTGGGCACAAAGGATTTTATTCATTTTTTTAAAATTGAAAACTAAGTCCTAACACTGACCAGTCATTTTCCAGAACTTTTGCATTCTTCTCAAGTGGATATGGTGAGAGTGTGTTTCTGTGTCTTTGAGCAAAGATTTCAATACTGAGAGAGATTATTGTTTTAAAAGCACATTAATTGTTTAATACAGTATGGGGGGCAATTAGTGTTGCAATAGCTTAGAAAAGCAAATGGGGGAAGTGATATGGGAAAATTTTTTAAATAGGTTTCGTATTGATTTCAGAGAAAGGAAATGGAGAGGAAGAGTGAGATAGAATGAAAGAGAATCATCAATCAGGTGCCCCCTGCACGTCCTCTAATGGCGATTGGGTCGCAACCTGGGCACATGACCTGACGGAATCAAACCATGACCTCCTGATGCTCAACCATTGAGCCATACCTACGGGGGATGTGGGGAATGAAGGGGAAAAAGTTCATGGACAGAAAATCTTGTGTTAAGAATGAGTTTCTCATTAGTTATGTTAGGAACTTGACCTTTAAAAATATTGATAATTTTAGCAAACCTTTACTGAGTGCATATGCTATGGCAAGCTGTGTGCTCATACTCAGTCTTTGTATACATAATCTCTGAATTCCTGCAGTTAGCTCTTTAACCACTTATAGGTGAGTGAGTGGAGGCATTTAAGATGTTGAAAGTCTTTGAAACACTATGTGGTAAACATGATGTGAGACTAGTTATGTGGCTTACCTCATAGTCAATCCATTTTACCTTTTGACACGTACTGAAGCGAAGCACACAGCCTTCAAGATCTTATGCTTATTATATGTGGGAGAAAATTAACTTCATCTATTTTTTTGCTTTGCAGCCCAACTATAACTTAGTCATATATTATTTCCATTTAAGGTGATTGCAAACACTAGAAAAGATGTAAATTCATCTATTAGCAAATATGAGTCACTGTGTTAATTTAGCTTATTTTGTAATGGAGATGGTTCTATTTGGATAGAAATGGGGAGTAGGCAGTGAGGGTTTCATAAACACAGGAATGAAATTCCTGGGCAAGTAATGAGGTGCCTCTTTATTCTTGGGTTTTTATGCAAATTGAATCCCACACGGCATTTGGAAATAACTATGTTTGGGTTACATGGTTTATTGTAAGCAGGGCACATACTATTTTTCATATTTGGCTTTATAATATTTTAGCTGAATCACTTTTACCATGCTTTCTTAGATGAGAGGTAAATTTTTCTCCCCTTATGATTTCTGCCCTATCCTTAGCCATTTGGTAACTTTCTAAAGTTTTATTTTACTGTAAAACTCATCACTGATAAATCACTGGTCTTACATATAGAATGGATTTAAAATGTATGCACTGTGACTCAGGTGAGTAGAAGGATAACTTTATTTTTCCATAAATGAATATTGCTGGCTCACCAGGACCCATTTCTGCTTAAGGAAGTTATACTCATATCCCACTTGAATTTACCTCACTCACTTGTAGTTTGTCTGTTGCTCTGAGGTTAAGTACAACTCTCCCGAGAACATATTATTTCTGTGTTTTTCCTGCACCCCTCCTCTTTCTCATTCACCTGGACTCAGTAGGACTATGAATTCAAGGACTACGTGTAGCATGAGGAGGTGGAGAGGAGGCATCAGGTCAGTGTGTAATCTCTGATGCTTAGATTTCCATTGGAAAGTGTCACCATTTGGTCTTCTATTTAGACTCCGATGCAATTACAGGTGAGATAAATGACCTGGTTCCTTTTGTGTGTTACATGTTGAGATCCCTCTTCTGGGAGAATAGGCTCATGTGTGCAACATTGTCCCCCAAGCCTGGTTTTAATCCCTCGCTTGGACCATCTACCCTGACTCCTCCACAGTCAATTCACTATTTGCCTAACAACCAGCCAGTGCCCTTAGGAAACTTCTGTATCCAACACTAGGTGGAGGGGAATTTCCACATCATCTTCGCACCCATGGGCTGCCCCATGTTACTGTGGAACACTCTGAAAGACTGCTTTCTTCCATGTTCCAGAAAGATATCAGGCAAGTCTCTCCTGCCCACAGATCGTCAAGCCTGTCTAAGAGACTTTTTCTGTTCCCCTAACAGAAGATTTTTCTCTCCAAACGGTGCAGGGCAGGCTGTATTAGGGACCACATTTATATCTAACCATGTTGCTTCTCTAACTCAGGGTTCCTCCCTCCCTCCAAGTCAAAAAAAGTTTCTCTGGCAGTCTGCTTCTGTATCCTTCCCTACTCAATACTCATCCTAATCTCCGATTCTACCTATACAGGGTGGGGCATGAATCTGAAAATATTACCCAAAAAGCTTTCCATGCTTCCAGGATTTGTCTGACATAAGTGCTTAGAGCACAACATAAGAGCCTTCTGTTTCTCAAGTCCTATACTTGGCTTTTAGATTGAAAGCCACAAAAAAGATGTAGTTGGCATCTTGTGGTCATTCAGAGAAGAAGGTGTCAAAATGAAATTGTGGTAGGTCTCTCATGTCAGGTTACTAACTTCAGAAGCCAGTTCTTTGTTTATATGTAGTACATGTTTGGTTATTGAATGGGGACTCAGTAGGAAGAAT
Organism: Myotis myotis; assembly: GCF_014108235.1. Lineage (NCBI taxonomy): Eukaryota > Metazoa > Chordata > Mammalia > Chiroptera > Vespertilionidae > Myotis > Myotis myotis. The sequence goes on from NW_023416319.1 coordinate 12,853,848, forward strand.
GAAGAATCTTAAGAGCCGTTCAACTGGCAGGCCTACGGGACTGCAGCTTTTTCACATCCCAGGCTTGAAGAATGATACCATTGAGAGTCAACACGAATAACTGTCATGCATTCAGCACTTGGCATATGCCCAGCCCTGTGCTATGTCCACTAACTCATATCTCTGCAGTACAGGTGATATCATTTCTGCTTTGCAGATAAGTGAGGGTCTACACTACTCAGTTCCCATAGACATGGACACCCATCTTCTGAAAAATCTTTGTCTCACCTCCCGGCTTTTCATCGCAGGGGTAGCTCAGCTCAGCCTTGGGCAACATCAGCTCTTTCACTGTCCTTGGCATCCTGTAGTCTAGCAGAGGGTGCATGTAACCGTCAGTGAACACTCTCTTTTCTGAGCTCACGTTGTTCCATTGCCCTTAGCATGGTTTCCAGTCCTCCTGTGTAGGAGTGTATCTGAACTCTGGGGGTATGCATGTGCCCTCTCTACCACATTTCTATAGTTGGCTTATGTGAGAGACCATCTGCCTTCATAAATCAACTTTTAATCCTCTTAAATCATGTTTGCAGCTCTTCTTGGAATCCTCTTGGATTTACTGGCATTTTCTGGCCCTGGAAGGTGCTCTCATATGTACTGAGGTGTGGAGTGTGGTGCATTCTGATGGCATTTCCGAGGGGCTCACTCATACACAAAGACAATATAATGAGGAAGTGAGTGATGGGTTATGAAACTGTATGGCACCTACTTAGCTATTGGGGGGATACTAAGAGTTTTTTCATTTTACCATCTAAAAAAATAAAGTGATTTGAAGAAATTAAACTGCAACTATATGGACTATTTTGGCTTTGAGGGAGCAGAGTCCAGCTGTTAGAGGGAGGTGGGGGTCTCTGGTGGTTACTAGATCTTCAGCAACCAAGGGCCTCTGTGGTGAGCATTATTGCAGAAGGTGATTGACTCTCAGTGACTTATTCTAACCTGGCAGCTTAATGCAGCAGCAGATGAACTCAGGTCTCTGGGATTTCAAGCCCATGCCGTGCATTCACTGTTAAGATGACTCTAAAAGAGACACTCCATTCCTCTTCCTGAGTTCACAGGCCTGTCAGAGAGCCAGAGACACAGGTTTAGAAACATCAACAGAGTTATCCTCCTGGAAATGGAAATTAATGTTCCATCTTAACCTCAGACATTCCCTTCCCATTTATATGACCCCATTATGCGAGGAAACTATGGATTTCCATCATCAGAAGGTTAATTCCATTAAAAAAAAAAGGAGTGGGAGAGTGTTCACTTTAAATCCTAAGGCATCACTCATCACTGATGCTGGACACTCATACGCAAGAGGCGAGGATTATAGGATTTATCAGAGAAGGCTCAGATGGGCTACTCACCAGCTCCATTGCACAGGCAGGAAGGGATTAGTAAAGGAGTTATGTCAGCAGCAGCCTCAGGACACAATTTGTGACCAAATGTGGTAACGGATAGCAGCAGCTGTATTAGCTACTTTTGTTGGTGTTTTTCCAAGTTGCACCATACCCGACAGTTTGCATCTCTCTTGCTCTTTTCTCCAGAATCCGCATGACAGGATAGTTTTTTCCCATAGGATTGCTCTCTTTTAGGTCACTGGATATTTCTCCTTTTATTTCACTCCCGCGCACGTGTAGGTGTACGTGTGTGTGTGTGTGTGTGTGTGTGTGTGTGTGTGTGTGTACATTAGAATGCATTTCTGGCCATGCTGTTTGGTCCATCCATCCTATTACCAGGGTTTCTCCTGACAGTATTTCTCCCTGTCATTTAATCTGTGAGCTCTTGTGTATCAAAGGCAGAAAAAAACACACCGAATGAGAGCCTTGCTGGTGTCCTGGCTTGGGTTCTGCATCCCAGCTCAGCATTTTACTGGCCAACATTTCCGGAACCCTGCTTTGGCAAAATAAAGGTGTTGGTCAAAATTAAGAGTGCAGGCAATGAGGCTGTTATCAGTTAGCCTTTTACCATCTCGCCCATGCCCACAATCTCCCAACCCCAGCTAAGCATCCAGGTTTAATGTTCGTTCCACACGGTTGGAAAATATTAACAGCTACCTACAGCTTTAAAACTTGTAAAGTAATTGCTTACTCTCATTTATTCAGAACTATTGGAAGATAGAAAGTATTATTGTTGTTGTCAGTTGCCGCCATCATCATCATCATCATCATCATCATCATCATCATCATCTCATTACTACAACCATCATTTTATGTATGAGAAATGGAAGGTCAGCAAAGTAGTGATCTCCGGCCCACAAGACAAATCCAAACCACTCTGTGCTCTCTTCCTATGGGGATGATGCTAAAAAATAGTTACACCATGGAAACACTTAATTTCTCACTAGCTTACATGGTAACTGGAGGCTGAGACCTCCCATTCCATTTTCTCCTCTACTCTATTTTCTGCCTCATAGTGCCCAATTAAGCTTATGCTTCCATAGGGTTCTCTCTAGGGTTGGATAGACTGTGACAGGCTACTGGTGGAGAAATATTCTTGGTACTGCTCCTCCCCTCCTTACAAGGAATCCAGAATGACAGGAAAAAAGATCGAGAAGGTGTGTGCATCCCAGAGAGAGGCCAGCGCCCCTCTGCTTGGATTCCAGACAGTTGATCCACCTCTTTTCACTCTGTAATGCTGCACTGTCACTGTTGGCTGAGTCATGAAGTGAAATAAATACAGACTTAAGGGATTTGGTAGGTCTATGGATGATTCTTTTTTCCTAGTTTCCTGTTTTAGGATTTTAAGTCTTATAAGAGCTTTAGCAGTTTTAGATCCTTTACAAATTTTAAAGATGAATGGAATAAGCATTGCTAGGCTCTGATGTGTTTATTTATTTATTTATTTTTTAAAATATATTTTATTGATTTTTTACAGAGAGGAAGGGAGAGAGATAGAGAGTTAGAAACATCGATGAGAGAGAAACATCGATCAGCTGCCTCCTGCACATCTCCTACTGGAGATATGCCCGCAACCCAGGTACATGCCCTTGACCGGAATCGAACCTGGGACCTTTCAGTCCGCAGGCCGACGCTCTAGCCACTGAGCCAAACCGGTTTCGGCATGATGTGTTTATTTTAAGACTAAGAACTTCCAGTAACTTGAATCTAGTATTGTGCCCTGTTATCAGTTCAGTGCTTTAGGTGAATACAGATGGGGTTTGGGAAGATGTAGAGGTGACAGGTGGCATTATATCCATTTTACACTTGGGTGAACTGGTTTGCTTTTGCCCAAAAGCATCAGACTTGAATCTGTTGTCTTTTCATTGGATTATTTTACTCTCTACTTCACTTTATTCTTTCATTTGTTTATTTGTCATAAAATAACCAATAGGAGCCCTCATTCAAGTTTTGACTCTGTACTTAGTGATGGGACCCAGCAGTGAGAAAGACACGTTTTCAGACTCCTCAGAGACAAGCAGTTTGTGTTAGATGATTTTAAAGCACATGAATATATGTATTCGTTTCTACAGATTTTTCAAAATAAGATAGATTTTGATATGCCTGGATTAATTTAGACTAGTCTTTCCTGAAGCTCAGGGGAATAGAGTAAATACATTGTTAGTATGATTTTGGTGGAAAGCACATAAAAACTAGAAAAATCGATACCATTTTTATTTATCCCAATAAACATCCTTAGTTCATGTCAAGTAACATCAGTTTTACAATTTATTAGTTTATTCTATGAAAACTTTAGCTTTAGCTCTCATTTTATTTTAGCAAAGATGCCAACAAAATAAAACTAACAAGCAAAATGCTAAATAAAAGATAAGTTTATAAGTTTTTCATATACTTACATGAAAAATATAGGAATTTAATTTGGGGTGACTATACCTATTGGTGTTTTAGAGCTTAGCCACTGATTAGTACAGACTATTTTTCAGGAGTGACATTTGCATATCATAAGATTCTAAGTTAGAGCCTCATGACAGTATGAGTTCAGGCAATACAAGCAATAATATTAGGACTAGTAATAAATTATAGTAACGTTAATAGTCAATTTCTATAATTAGCTTAGATAAAAGGAGCACTAATTAGAGAGGCCAGGATCTCCCTCCTATAATCTAAGGAGAAGCTGACCAGGAATGTGCCCGGAAAAAGGAGGATCCATGGCCTCCCCAGGGACTGCAGTAGAATTGTTCATGAGGCCCTACCATTAATGCAACTTAAACTCTGCACCTGAATGACTAGGAGAGGCACTGTTGTTGTTCTAGTTTATTTCTACTGCCTATGAACTCTACCCAGAGGCATGCTGGCCAAAAGCTGCCGTTCCCCTGGTAGTGGCTGTAAGAGCTGACTTTATGAGAATAGGTGAGGCAGACAATTGAGCAATATGCCCGCTACATTACACCTTTGGGCCCTGCATTTCCATTTACACTACTGTCCCTGTATGTCAAAGCTACCCTAGCTGATTTCAAGTCAGCTATCACGCACCCACTAGGGTGCCAGTCATCCCCTACCCAATGAAGAAAAAAAAACCCCAAAGTTCCCAACCCAGTCTGAATCCAGATGCAGTGCAGTGAGCCACTGTGAAGGCTGCTTGTCAGTCATTGAATTTCCTAGGTGATGTGTTTGCCTCCCTAATGTTATTTCGACTTTGTCTCCCAGGTATATCAACAAAATAAAACTAACAAGCAAAATGCTCAAAGAAATGACAAGTTTTTCAAATGCTTACAAGAAAAATATAGGAATTTGATTTGGGGTGATTATACTTATTGGTGTTTTAGAGCTTAGCCACTGATTAGTGCAAGACTATTTATAAAGTAAAAGAGAGGAAGTCATGGAAGAATAAAAATCAAATCCAAATTTTGTGACTCTCAGTCTAGTGCTTTTCCTATTACTGGTAATATTTTCCAAATGGAATTAAATAGTGTGACTAATAGAGCACTCTCTTTTCCAACCATGCTGATAGGTCACCTAATTCACCCAATAACTTTAATGTACACTTTTTTTTCAATAGTTTTTTCCCCCCAATGATAAACGAATGAAATCAAACCCCCAAGAGATTGGTTAGTTTCCCTCAAGTCACACAGCAATATGTGAAAAGTCAAAAATGTTGAATCTAGACCTACCTGACTCCTAATTCATGATCTTCCCATCTGATTTATTACTTAGAGCTGGATAAATTTATTACTTGAAGAGACATAAAATCTAGGGTAAAAATTTCAGAATATATCAGCATTTGAAGCTGTTCATATTAATCTTCTCTCAGTTATTAAAAACTGTAGTCACTTAATGAGTTTAGACACCCCCCCCAACTTACTCCTCCAAAAATAATCCATCCATGTCCTTAAATGCATCATCTATCACATTGGAGCTTTGAGGATGAATTACTTTTGCACCTGTATACGCACATCTTGGACTTCCTGTGGTCCTGTCTGCGTTTCACTGTACTCTATGGGCTTAGTGCTTCGGTGTCAATTGTGAAACAGTGAAATGATTATATGTCTCTAAAAAGCGATGAGCCCCCTAGGAGCTGTGCTTATGTGAGATTACTCGGATGCTTCTCCGGGGCCTGAATTCTCTTCCCTGTGAAAGCAAGCTTTGAAATCCTCATTTTGACGGTATCTGTGGAAGTGCTTGAAACCCCAAGTCACTTACAGGCTTTGGGCGTCTTTATTCAGTCACATTCTTCTTGTGAACAATGCCCCGCTTAGAAATTTGTTTGGTAATGGGGAAAAGGCCTTGGTTTGTTTTATTGTCAAATTCCAATTGCTTTGTGAGTGATTGTAAAATGTAGAGCCAATGTCTGTAATGCAATTGTGTCGGCAGAATACAAAATGCTCATTGTGGAGAAAGCCTGAGAAAAACACTGTGTAGCCATTAAAAATCAGAATTCTGCTTGTGCTGCTACAGGGTTCAGCCAAGGAGGGTCTTTAAGACGCATCTTCAGTGCGTGACATATGTTTGGGTGTCGCTAAACTCTATTTTCTGAGCTGGGAAGTGGAGCAAATGCTCATCTGAACTTGATTTACTTGCCCTGTTTCCCTTCAAAAGAGACCCTGGCATTTCTCTCTCCTACATTTCCCTGTAGTCACATTTTGTCGCCCTTATTGTAGTCTCTGATTAGGATGCTATTTGATAGTAAATAAATTATTTAAGCATTTAATAAAATAAAGGATGGCATGAGTCATCCATAAAAGACAAACTGTAAAATGAGCTTTAATTATGTTTCTGGGTTTTGGAAGTAAATTTCACATTTATTTGCAGAAGACTAACCATTAAACTGCATAATAAGTCGCTCCAAGTCAGTTCAGATATTGTGTTGATGATTTAGCCAGGTTTTGTTGGTCATCGTGTCTAAATGGGATTATCAAGCTTCCTTAAAAATCAGACAAATGTTCTTTCCAGAGTTCTTTGAGATATGATTTAGGAAAGCCTAGAATTGGAAGAAACCTTGAATGACATCTCTGTTTCTGTATCTCTCCCTGTCTCCTCTCTCACTCTTCAAATATGAATAGATTAAGAACTTGCCTCTTGTGTCCCTAAGATTTCATGTACTTGGAACCTAAAGTCTCTCCAATAAAACAGAGGCTTTGAGAGCTTCATGCTGCCCTAACCTCTCATCAAGACGAAACATTGGTATGGAGAGATGAGCGCACAGTTTCGGAAGCTGAGCTTTTGAAAATTTGCATGCTCTTGAGTTTTCATCAGGATGATCATCGTTGTTTTTAATAAGCTTGTAATTGGGATCTTATAAATCAGGATCCCAATGTTTTTCAAGAAAGGGGGTAGATCAAAGGCCCAGGTAATTTGGAATCTGTGTTCTTTTTTAGGTAAATTTACAATATCTTTTGAATAAATTATGTTCATGGTTTTGTACCATTTACTTAGTCGCATGATGGGGCAGGAAGTTAGTTGAGAAATAACATCAAAGAATGCATTAGTGCACTTCTATTTACCTTTCAGATGAAGAAGACACACAGTGTATTTGATTAGCTGGTATTTGTAACTCTATTGTATGCTATCATTGACCATTAATGGATGAAATTACATTTTAATTTTTCAAGTCTTTTATTTATACAGCAAATTTAATTCAATATTTTCATTACCTCTCCCTCTTTCCCCTCCCCCCTCTTCTCTCCTCTCTCTACTTCCTTTCTCTTCTCTTTTCTCTCCCCCCTTTTTCTATTTTCTCCCATAAATACACATACATATGTGCACTAACATCTGTGGTCATTATGCAAACTCTTACTTAAATGAAAATTTGGCTTCTAATAATAAATATTATATTTCTTGTTCATTTACAACCCCCCTCCCCACTCTAGACATTTAGGTATTATTCCTTACAGTTTTAGATACAGTACATATACTTTAAAATGATCTCTTAGCCAGAATACAGGGGGATATATGATATTTACCTAATCCTGGGTGAATATTTAACACCTCTCTTACATTATGCCCTTGTTATCAGGGCAGAGACCACATGTTTGTCACCCTACTGTCATGTCCAAAGCCTGTGTATGACCCCTTTGTGGCCCTAATCTCAATAGACTGCCATGGGTCACCGTCCCATTTCCCACCAATGTTTACTGTTAAGTGCCCTTATGCAACTCTACTCCATGTAACCTCTTTCTTTTAAAGATGCCAATTCCTTGTGAAGAAGAAAGGCTTCCCTTAGAATAGTTCTGACTCATTTTGAAGATTAGGGGCAGGTTAAGAATCTTCTAAAGATATGTTCCATTTCCTAGAATCGGGGTGGTAATTGGTTTGGAAGGATTACTTGAGTTCACAAAATGGTTATGAACATAATTAAGACTTCTGAACATAAGAACAAAAAAAAGAGTATGACCCATGACACTCTTATACCTCAAGTGGCCAAGCCTTAGGCATGAAGGGTGTTCATTCAAAAGCATGTGAAATGGGATTGGGATAATAATATGAGAACAAATTCAAGCCAAAAAATGAAATCAAATTATTTGAAAGTTTAATGGGGGAAAAATGCGCAACAAAACCAAACCAGGAGTTTACTTATTTTGAAGTATGAGAGTTATAAGATGTGATAGCCCTCCATGCTTTTATGTCATAGGTGGTTGCTTTAGACTTAAATATTCTCTTCAAATATGCTCACCAAAATTCTAAGTTCTCCACATGATAGTAGGAATGAGCCAGAGGAGAAACTCTTCACCTCTCTGTTGTTATCCTTCCTTTAATAATATGAAACTCGTTCAAATATTGAAGCATCTGACTCCCACAGATCTCTTCTCACATCTAAATATCCAGCTCTGGGATTTTAAAGACTTTATTCATTTTTTAAAAATCCAGCTGTTTCTCTGTGCAGTATACGAACTCTTCACCTTTGCACAGAACTGTATCTGAAAGGTGTGCAGAATGTTGGAGGGAAGGCGGGGGGCGGGGGTGGATGAGAGGTAATCAACCAAAGACCTTGTATGCATATATGTATAACCCATGGACACAGACAGTAGGGTGGTGAAGGCTTGGGGTGAGGGTGCAAGGTGGGGTGGGTGAGGGTGGACTGGAGGGGTCAATGGGGAAAAGGGGGACATATGTAATACTTTCAACAATAAAGATGTAAAAATAAATAAAGTAAAAATAAATGTATACCTAAAAAATCTGCAAAAAATAAAATAAATTAATATAAGCTCATTTTAGTGAAAATAAAGTTCCACCCATTTGAGGCCATGTCCCCCAGCCCCCGAGGGCAGTGGGAGCCCTGTTCTGACAGCTGGGAACCACGCTTTGACAAAAGCAACAGCTCTGCTCTGAGAGTTTTTGGAAGTGCAGGTGTAGTTAAAAAACAAGCAAACCATGAAATTAAAATGAAGGAACACTGTGCAATTCCACAACAAATTGGACAATTTGGAAATGGCACTGTTGCTTCCAACAGGCCCAGTGGGAAAGGGCTGCTGCCTCTCGGTGCGGTCTCCTGGATCAGATTTACGCTGATTTTTTTTTTCTTTAGAGACACAGAAATGCAAACGTGTGTTTTCTTTGTTGTGAGTTGAAAGACAAGCAGAGATTTTTCCAGCACTTTTCTGGGAGTCCCAGTAGCTCACAGAAAGGTGTTACTTTGCGAATTCCTCTCAGTGGTACTGACCCAGGACATGGGTGACCAGAGATGGGGCCAGTGATCCCTGAGGAGCTCTTGCTTTTTTCTTGTTGATATGCTTTATGTTGTTCTTTCTTACTCGATTTTTGTTCTCCTCGCACATTCTTTTCTTTTCTTATTCTTGGTGTTTGGTATATTTACTATCTCTAAAAATCTGCTACATACAGAACTAGACTAAGTGATAGCCATAAGCAGTCAATGTATAACATGTGATTAACTTTTTCTGAATACAGCAGGATTCAGTTGTTACAGAATTCAGACAGAGAAAGAAGAACTGAAGGAATAGGTTCTTAAGTCTTTCGCCCACAGGAAGCAGAGTTGGGGTGGGGGTAGTTGAAAACAATTCTCAAATGTCAGGTCTTGTGGATCACAGACACAATGGTTTACCATAGTGGTAGGCATGCCCCTGAATTCTCATGCTGTTCACATCATATAGAAAAATCAGTGAAGTTAACTCAATTTCAGTAAATTATAGAAAATTGTCCTTGAAGAAATGCATGATTTCCTCTGAGATAATTTTACTTGGGGTTAGCTTGACCTGGAGTCTTGTTTCAGGAAAATATTCCAGGAGCTGTTTTTTACCTTTAGCATGAACTGAGTTGTAAAATTATGATAAGATTGTACTCCTGTGGAACAAAGAGGAAAGATTAAAGAGGTGGTTTAGCAGAGTGGTTAGGGGTCAGGTTCTAAAATCAGACAGACCTGAAACTGAATTCTGTCTGCAGTACTTAGTAGCATTGTGATCAAGTTGACCGACCTCTCTGGACCTCTGTTGATTCATTTATAAAAGGAGAACACCAATAATCCTTGCTAATATAATTGTGTGACTTAAATTAGATAATAACAGTAATACACTTGACACACTATCTCTTCAGGAATGTACTGATATTAGCTATAATCATGAGAGACATCCATCAGGGAATAGAGGGAGGGCTCTCAGTATGCAATGGCACCCTGGGGTGCCTTTGTACATTTTTATAAGTTTTTATTTGAAATGTTATTTTAAAGCCATTGCGATGAGTCAGTATCATCAGGTTACAATTAATTTAGGAGTTTGTGTGTGCTTTTCATGTCTTAAATCATCAAGTTTTAAGGACGAGTAAAGAGCAGAACACAGTAACACTTGCTTTTCTAATTATCATAGCAGTGGGGCATCTTTTAGCTCTCACATGCAAAGCGCTTCTATGTAAGTATAATACTTCCTTGATGTTTTAATTTGAGAACTACCTAAGATTGCATGGTGATTACCTGGGGGAAAAAGGGGTACACAGGAAGGTAGAAAGGGGGATAAATGATCATGCAAGAAGACTTTACTTGGGGTGGTGAACACACAATACAATATACAGATGTATTATAGAATTGCACACCTGAAACCTATATAATTGTATTAAGTAACATTACCCCAATAAATTCAATTTTTAAAAAAAGAAAAAAATAATGAACTACAGAAGATCTGTCATGTGCAAAGTTCTTTATAGAATGATGCACTGTGTGTTTGATTGCAGACAATCTTATCTATACCAGACACAAGGACTTGGAGAAGGGATTATGGTTGGTTACTCATAAACTATGTGATTTATTTTTTAATCTAAAGAAGTAAGTTGTCTTTAAATTGGGGCCATTATTGGTGTTCAGATCCCCTTCTGGTTAATACTGGAATGACATGGGATCGAGGGAGATCATTGTACTAGCTGCCTGTAGATTGCAGAGTGTCTCAGGGAGAGATTTAGAGCCGAGGAACCTAACTGAAAACTGTTACTTGGCCATGGGAAGACTACACACTGAAAACAACATTGGTGGTCAGTGTCAGCCACTCAGAAAAAGCACTGGGGGTTTCGTCATTCACTGGAAGACTTTGAGGGTGTTAATAAAATACATACGAAGCAGGTTGTTCAACTGGTTCTAAAAATGGAAAAGAATCCAAATGTTTATTGCAACCATTTTATTGCTGGGGAACATGGGCTTTATGACCAGAGTGTTTGTAATATATTCCTTTGGGTCTCTGAGGAATTTCAGGTTGGTGAAAGTATTTGGATTGCATGAGCATAATTATGTTATGGTTTAAGAGCTAAATCTCTCGTTGTTTTTATCATACCTTTCATTTGATTAATCTTTTAGTTTAGTGCAGCTCATGAGGAGAATTGTAAGCCAGCCAAAGGGAGGAGCTGGGGTCTGTCCAGTAAGCCTTCGTCATTGGCCAGTAAATCCAGGTTTCCTGTCAGCTCAGAGCTGGAGCTGTCCTCTTAGCCACCTTTATACGGCATCTGTGTTGACTTGCACAGGGTTGACCTTTCACCAAGGATGCTAGTCCAATGGAATTCATTTCTCACATGGGACCTTGCCAGTTTGTTTCTGGAGAATCTCTTGCCTCAATTTTTCATTATTCATATTCCAGAATTGGAGGTCAAAGATTCTTTGGAGGGTTGATTACCTGACATCTCAGCATCTAGCAGATTTTCTCTGGCCTCACTCTGACTCATACTGAAAGATGTGGAAAAAAAGTCTTTGCTCATGGTGGTTACTGGAGCAAGCAGTTGCTGTCCACTTCCATGATATCTTATACAGGAATAAATGCTAAGATCAGGTGAGGCATCAAAGCAACCCTCCACTCTGACCAACATTCTAGAATGCGGCTATTTCAAAGCTGTGCAGTTCTTAGTTGAGTTACACCAGTGACCCAATTCCAGATAGAGTCAGTGTTGGTGCACCTGGGAACCTCTCCCAAAGAATGGTAACATTCATTTTAAACCAGTTAACTTCTTCAGTGTCTTTTATGTATTTCATGAAGGATGCGGTAGAGTGAAATGTGGCTACTGGGCTCGGTAATTTAAGGCCAGCTGCAGAAAGCACTTTACCTAAATATAACTACTGTAAAACAATAAATGATCCTACTCTTGCTAAGTGATTAAACTATGGGATATGGGACATGGTTGTTTTGGAAGCTAGGAAGAGAGGTGTGTCAGTTAGTCAAACTCAGTGGTGGTCCTTGAAGAATATCAAATACCAAGTTTTAGGTAATTCAAAACGGGAAGACTTTCCAAAACCCAGATGGGGTAGAAAACTGCAGAGAACCACTTGTGCAAGAAGATTGGGTGCTGAGAAAGTGCTGGGGAACTTGGTTGAATGGGAGAGTGTATCCAGATCAAAAGTATTCATGATTTTGGGTATTTGTTCCTTGCCAGAGAACACTTCAGACTGGGATTTGTGCAAGAATGTTCTGCAGAAAGACTTCAAGTGCAAAGTCCTTACCCAATAATTCAATGTCAAAGACAGGCTCTCCTCCCTTGGGTGACAAATTACCTTCTCTTTCTAATCTTGTTTTGAATTCTCTGCAAGCTGAGCTAGAACTGGGCAGAATTGAATGAATGCCTTTTTATCCCAAACTCTCCTACTACTTACTCCAGGCAAGAACCCCCTTTTCTGGCTCTAAGTTAGTTAACACTGGCCTTCTTCTCATAAAAATTAAAATTATTACAGCCTTTTCTCATTTTCCTGATTTTTTTTCCTGGTGGTGCTACACTTTTAATGTAATAGAACTTTCTTTCTTAATTGAAAAAAGGGCATCAGAAGTCAGCTAATATGACTGGTGACAATAATTTAGTGCATGCAAAGCCCTCTAAGAAAATCTTAGCCAGAAAATTGAAATTGTAGAGATATTAAGGAGTGAAAAATGGAAGTCAGCGGTGGCTTTCTTGGTAGGAAATGTACCCAACATGTGATTTGTGTGGAAGGGAGAATGATTCAAGAGCAGATTTTACCAAGTTCTCCAGCTAGTGCAAGAAGTGCCTCTCCATGTAACAAAAAAAACTACTTTTTGCATACTCATCCGATTGGCTGGTGGGCATAGTGGAGTGACACCAATTTGCATGTTTCTCTTTTATTAGTGTAGATATCCCAGCCCAGATGAAATATTTGCTTCTTATGTAACCTTCTCTGGTCCTTTAATTTAGAAAGTATCCAGTCCCTAAATGTCCATAGTGCTCTGTGACATTTACCATTTCTTTGTTGTTACTCAAAGAGGCAGTATGGCCTAGAACAGTGATGGCGAACCTTTTGAGCTTGGCATGTCAGCATTTTGAAAAACCCTAACTTAACTCTGGTGCCATGTCACATATAGAAATTTTTTTGCCGGGGTCCTGCCCCAGCAGGTCCAGGGGTCCCCAAAGGTGTGGATGGAGTCGGCGAAGAAGGAATGACACAGAGACAGCGTTCAGTTGATCAGCAGCCTAGCCAATATCTCCAGCCAGGATCTCCAGCCAAGTTCTGGTCTGGATCTCCAGAGAGGTTCTGCTTAGGATCTCCAGCCAGGTTCTGTGTCCATGTTCTCTTGCTAGGTTCTCCAGCCAGGTTCTGTTGCCAGGTTCTGTCCAGGTTCTCCAGCCAGGTTCAGTCACCAGGTTCTAGTCAGGTTCTCTTGCCAATTTCTGTAGTCAGGTTCAGTCCAGGATCTTTTGCCATGTTCTCTCCAGCGAAGTTCTTCTGTCTGTAGGTTCTGTGTAGGTTATGTCTTCTTAGTCCTGTGTTCTAAGTTCTGTGTTCTAAGCTCTGTGTTCTAAGTTCTGAGTTCTAAGTTCTGTGTTCTAAGTTCTGTGTCTTGATGTCTTATTACATCTGTATTTATACCAGTTGATTCAATCCTATCAATCTCTATTACAAAGGTTAGGGCGTTTCTTACCTCCATTCCAGGGAGTAAAGATTATGTAGCTTAAGCATGATTGTTCGTAGTTAAAGTGATTAATTACCCACCTGGCACTAGTTAAGAGGTTTTATTCCCTCCCTAACTTCAGGGGAAAATCCCTACCTGGGGAAACAACCTTTCTCAGAGACCTTGGTTAAAACACATAGTGCCAAGAAGGTGAGCAAACATATTAAGAACAATATGCCATATATGCCAGGTCCCTTGAAACAGCAAGGATGGACCGGCTCCCGGCAAATTCCCCCTTTTTTATTTTTTAAAAGCAGGCATTAAAAAGAAAAAAAACCCAAATGCTCTCTTGTATCCATTTTAAGAGTAGGATTGGCACTTTCCGCTATTACCTGAGGCCTGATCTATCACCCCAGGGAGAGCTTGCCAATCCTGCACTTTCCCGGGGTGGAAAGGCTGCAGTGGGGTTAAGGATAAGGCTCCTTGGGCCTACCTCCTCCCATGCCATTACATTTACCTTTCCTTCCTCAGAAAAGCATGGACATATTTCTTGTATAAAACGTTCTGTCTGACTGGGAGTAACCTTAATTCCTCTGCTAGCAAGCGTATATGTTAAAAGATCAATACAGAGTCTTTTTTCTTTAGACTCAGTATGGCACATCTTCTTAAAATCTAAAGATCAATACAGAGTCTTCTTTCTTTGGACTCAGTATGGCACATCTTCTCAATCTAAGAATCAATACAGAGTCTTCTTTCTTTGGACTCAGTATGGCACATCTTCTCAATCTAAGTTCTGTACTATCCACCTTCTTACCCTACTTATCCTCTGTAGGGGGGTCTGCAGTACCCTGGTGGAGTCCTATCCGTCCCGAGTGTGGGGTTCTCAATGGGGAGGGCTTACCTAGGGGAATCCTGTTCCAGGGGTTCCCAAAGGTGTGGACGGAGTCGGCGAAGACTATCCACCCTCTTCCTACGGTGGAGTCCTATCCATCCCGAGAGTGGGGCTTACCTAGGGGTCCCTGTTCGGGCGCCAGATGCCGGGGTCCTGCCCCAGCAGGTCCAGGGGTCCCCAAAGGTGTGGATGGAGTCGGCGAAGAAGGAATGACACAGAGACAGCGTTCAGTTGATCAGCAGCCTAGCCAATATCTCCAGCCAGGATCTCCAGCCAAGTTCTGGTCTGGATCTCCAGAGAGGTTCTGCTTAGGATCTCCAGCCAGGTTCTGTGTCCATGTTCTCTTGCTAGGTTCTCCAGCCAGGTTCTGTTGCCAGGTTCTGTCCAGGTTCTCCAGCCAGGTTCAGTCACCAGGTTCTAGTCAGGTTCTCTTGCCAATTTCTGTAGTCAGGTTCAGTCCAGGATCTTTTGCCATGTTCTCTCCAGCGAAGTTCTTCTGTCTGTAGGTTCTGTGTAGGTTATGTCTTCTTAGTCCTGTGTTCTAAGTTCTGTGTTCTAAGCTCTGTGTTCTAAGTTCTGAGTTCTAAGTTCTGTGTTCTAAGTTCTGTGTCTTGATGTCTTATTACATCTGTATTTATACCAGTTGATTCAATCCTATCAATCTCTATTACAAAGGTTAGGGCGTTTCTTACCTCCATTCCAGGGAGTAAAGATTATGTAGCTTAAGCATGATTGTTCGTAGTTAAAGTGATTAATTACCCACCTGGCACTAGTTAAGAGGTTTTATTCCCTCCCTAACTTCAGGGGAAAATCCCTACCTGGGGAAACAACCTTTCTCAGAGACCTTGGTTAAAACACATAGTGCCAAGAAGGTGAGCAAACATATTAAGAACAATATGCCATATATGCCAGGTCCCTTGAAACAGCAAGGATGGACCGGCTCCCGGCATTTTTTGATATTTGCAACCATAGTAAAACAAAGATTTATATTTTTGATATCTATTTTATATATTTAAATGCCATTTAACAAAGAAAAATCAACCAAAAAAATGAGTTCACGTGTCACCTCTGACACGCATGTCATAGGTTCGCCATCACTGGCCTAGGAAAGCACAGAGGGTTTGAAGCCAGAATGCCTTGAATCAAATGCTGCCTCCACCATTTATGAGCCCTGTGACTTGGGAACATTACATGTTCTCTGTGGTTCCGTTTCCTTACCTATGAAATGGAGATGCTAAAAATATCTGATTTATAAATTGTTGTGAGTGTTTAGTGAGTTAGTACAGGTTAGGCACTTGGGAAAGGGACTGGCCAGTATTAGGACCCAACAAGTGGTACTTGTTATTGAATCCATGCCCCTGCCCTCACTTGGATTATAAGCTTCTTGAGGACAATGGCCATACCTGATTCATCCCTGTCTGACAAAGTATAGGCACTGGGTAACTATTTGTATAGAATAAATGCATGGAATGAATGCCTATGGAAGTCCCCCCTCCTCCCCCACACACACTTTTGCTATATTTTTCATGCATTTTTAAAGAACTCTAAACATCAGGTGAGTGCTCCTTAGAAAATTAGTTGCATCTCTTTACCCTTTTATTCATGGCCTTTCCACCCTGGCTGATCCCATCTCTCCTAATCTTTTTCTTGTTTAAAGTGGTATCCTTAGGGAAAGATTATACAAGAATATCTGCGCTACATGTAATTGAAGCAGTAGCTCATTGTAATTAAAAGTAATTGAGACCATACAGTGAATGGGTTCTAATGGGAGCACCGCGGGCCTCTCCCAGACAGAGTGTCCTGGTGCTTCCTCGCTCGCTGAACTCTAGTAACCCTGCAGCATCGGGCACAGTGGGCCTCTGTGTCAGTGTCACCGAATATCACTGAGCACCCTCCCGGGGAAGTGGCCTTTTCGACAGAGATCCGGTGTGTCCCTTGCTGGCTTTGGATAGTTAGGTCACATAGTAAGATCACAGGGTTAAGGGTCAAATCTGCATGTGGCTTCTGGGGTCATTGTTTAAACTTCCCCAGTCTTGCTAGTTCTGTTTTGTTTTGTTTTGTGTAGAAATGAGTATTATACTAGGTCTCTAGAGTTGATACAAATAAATGCATGTGCTTTCACTTTTTTCTCTTATGCAATTGCACTCTTACTATTTTTTTCTTTCTCATACATATATTTATAAGTGTATGTGTATGTGTGAGTATATATATACACACATATATCTATATGTCTATATACTATATACTTAGAAAGAGACTGAGAAAGAGAAAAGGAAGGAAATTTTGTGTTATGGAGATTAAATGAAATAGTACAGATTCATTTCAAATCATCGCACTCTTTAGCATGTAGCAAGCGTTCTGTGCTTGTTGTTAGTTTGTTTACGTGTCCTAAGTCATCTGTGTGGCTTAGGTAGAGACACATAATTTAATTGCCGATTTGAAAATTAAAAAAAATAATTGGCAGCTCTCATTAAATTAATTTGGCTGGCCAGTTTTTATCAGCTCCACACCTGCCCCTCTGTGCTTGGCTTTGGGGAGCGGAGGCGGGGCTTAACCAATGACCTTTCTGTTCTCCCTGGAGGTTCCTGGTAGGCTCTGCCCATAGAGGGCGCTGGAGAGAACCGGCAAGGTGGAGGGGAAGGAAGAACTCACTTCTTTTTTGCTTCTGGTGAGCTCCCTGCCTTCCTGTTACCAGGAGCATTTCCCTTGCAAAGTCGCTTCTTGTGGGCAGCAGAAGTGCTTTCCTGCAACTGCAGCTGAACCCAGTGCGCAGTTTTTCCCACGCGGGGAGGACCAACCTACCTCCTCGCGCCTCTCAGAGATGCCACAGGAGCCTTGCAGCATCCGGTCCTCACAGGTCTGAGTTCCTGAGTTTTGGTCATTTCAGTCTCTTCCCATTTTCTTCTCAGCGTTCTCCGGGTATTATCTTTAAGTACCCTTTGACACTGTTGGTTACCTAGTTAACAACTTGATACCTAGCTACCAATTCTTCATGTTCAATGCCCTCCTGTCAGAATAAGTGGTGTGGTTTCTGTCCGGTGACTGGAATGCCTGAGATGAGGATTAGGACCAGTCTTTGTGCCCTAGTGATGGCCAGTGAGTGACAAAGTGCTTGCTAACTTGGAAGTGGCTTGCTGAGAGTGGTTCTTAGATCAAGCGTGTCAAACTCGTGGCCAGCAGGCGGCATGCCTCATTTACTAGTAAACCAGGCATGTGACCTGCCAGCCGCGAGTTTGACATGCTTGTCTTAGATCCAAGGAAGTGGATTAATCTGGAGAGACTATGTTCCAAGGAGATAGTGCCCTCACTGCTACTTAAACAAAGAAATTATATTTGTCATTGAACCTTAACAATTATAGATGACATACTCTTCCCCATAGCAAATGCCATAGAGGTGAAATGATTCACCCCAAGGCAGGTTGAAATGGATGGTGTGGGGGGGGGGGAGTAAATTGTCTTTCTTAAGACAGGTGTCCCTCAGAGGCTTCTAGAAGGCTTCCAGGTGATTTACATAATCTCTCGCAATTGCCTGAAAAGTTGAGTGCAAAGACACTTTTCAAAGGAGAGGCTTTTCCCTTCAGTGGGTTTTTCATGGAGCCCTGACCAATAAAAACTTAAGAAACACTGTTGCAGTGAGGTTATTTGGAAAGAAAACATCGTTGGATTTAAAAAAGAAACCTGAGAGTTATTTTGGGAATGAACATACATAAAAATCTCTACATTAAAAAAATCTACTGGGACATGTCCTACCCTTGAGGCTGATGTTCCTGAGAACAGCACCTCTTCCCTGCTAAGGTCCCTGCAAGATCAAGTGCAGCGCAATGTGCAGCAGGCTGGTAGCATAAACATGAGCTCTGTAGGAGGCTGGCTGGAGGGAAGGCTTCAGAGAAGCGTCACTTTACTGGTTATGGTTTCTTGCCCTGAGCATTGTGTCCTTGGGAACAGTTGGCAATGGTGAGCCAGAGGGATTCCCTCCTCCTCACTGTTTCTCTCCTTCAGGTAGAAAAGGTATAGCTTTGGACGGCAGGCTTTGGCGATCTGGAATCAATCAAGCCCAATGTGTCCATTGATTGTGGGTTTCAGGGGGAGATGGGGAGGACATATAACACTAAGTAATTTCCAATGCCCCTTCCAGTTCAGTGGAGGATTCTAAGATGGATGGTCCAGCGAGGAGTACTTTAAAAATATGTATTTTTATTGATTTCCGAGAGGAAGGGAAAGGTAGAGAGAGATAGAAACATCAATGATGAAAGAGAATCACTGATTGGCTGCCTCCTGCACACCCCACACTGGGGATCCAGCACACAACCCTGGCATGTGCCCTGACTGGGAATCAAGATCTAACTACCTGGTTTATAGGTTGATGCTCAACCACTGAGCAACACCAGCCAGGGCCAAACTTTTTTATTCTTACAAGATACCTGTTTAAATGTGTGTTTAAATACTTGGGGAAGGGAGAGTTTAAAGCCTAAGAGAATTTTAAACACTTGTGACCAAAAAATTATTAGGTATTGGAGGGAGTAGGGGTGGAGTAGGCTATAATGAAGATAATTGGTAGATGTCTTTCACTTCAGTGTGGTGTTAGCAAGATTTTAACTGCTACTGAACATTTTACATGTTTCTATCTCTCGCTCCCTTTGCCCACTCATCATTTATTTCAAGTATTTAAAAATTCACTCAGATTTCTTTGCCACTAAAGAGTTACTAACTTGAACAAGACCCCAGTGAGTTTCCATTTTTAATGGAATGTAGGGAACTGAGGAAGAAGTTGCAAATTCATTCAGGGACTTCACTGTGATATGAGAAAGCTGGGGATTGAGATCAAAATCTTATCTATATTCATCTATGTTTATAATATGTGACTCAATAAACACATCAGGCTCCAAGTTCTTTTTATTAGAAATGCAAAAATGAAAACTCTAAGAACCAGGCTTACTTTAGACTCATAGTCAGTGAGAATTTATGATTATTATTATGACCTTGAGGCACCATGAGATTTTAATTGTCTTTCAAATCATCAAAAGTATATTTAATCATGTTAAATATCTTTGACTGTCACACATCCTAGTGTTTGAGAATTAATTTTCTGCATATGGTACACATGGTTACTTTTTTAAAACCAGAATTCAAAAGCCACAAGCTTTTCTTTTTCATTTTCTTTTTTTAAAAATTGAATTTATTGGGGGCAACATTGGTCAATGCAATTATATAGGTTTGGGGTGTACAATTCTATATTAAATCGTCTGTATATTGTATTGTAGGTTCACCACCCCAAGTCAAGTCTCCTTCTGTCACCATTTATTCCCACTTTGCCCTCTTCTAAATTCCCCCACCCCCCTTGCTCTCTGGCAATCAACATACTATTGACAAGTATCATATGAGTTCACTTATATGTGGAATCTAATGAACCAAATAAACTAACAAACAAAATAGAAATAGACTCATGGATACAGAGAACAGACCGACAGATGTGAAAGGGGAGGAGGTTGGGGGGTTGGATGAAAAAGGTAAAGGGATTAAGCAAAGTAAAACCTCAAACACACAAATTTTTAAATGCTCTTGATTGTTTTGTTCTGCAGAGCTTTGCAAGGTGATTATAATATTGGTGTGTTCTCCTCTTGTAGAAATAATATAAAGTGCTTATGTAATATTTCCTCCCAAAGTTTTTAATACAATTTTAATACAACTACTACATACTCATTTTAGAAAACATGAAAATTGAAAATCATATGAAGAACACAAAAGCTCTTATTTTTTCACTGGTAAGAAATAACTCAATATATTTTCTTACATATGCATATATTTACATAAATATGTAGATGCACAATATATGTGTATATGTAACATATGTACTTAAATAAATATGCACATAATTATACACACACACACACACACACACACACACACACACACACCCCTTCTATCCATCTTTCTTAGTGTCTAGCAGTCATTTCTCTGGTAAGCTGCTTATGGTTCAAAGAAAAGTCACCCACTTTCACTGTCTGACTGTCTGATTTTATGGAGGAATATGTATCCCTGTATATGCTTGAAACAAGCAGTTCAGAATTTTCCCCTTGGCAAAAAAAAAAGTTATTTGAAAACACAAAATGCCACATTGAACCAGGGTAAAACTCTTGCCTTCATATATCCTTACCACTGACTTCACATTTCAAGGTATAATATCTCTGGCCTTGTTGAATTTATGGAAAGTGGAGAGAGAAGAGAGACTAACATAAGGAGAAAGGAAGTGATACAGGCAATGTGAATCCAGGTGATTTGCAGGTAGTTACCATGCACCTGTGGAGTGGCCACATCTGGGGAATGGCAGTGTGTCGGGGTGCGGGAGGGGGGGCAGGCTTAAACAATTAACTTCTATTTTCTTGACCCCGAAATTCAGACATCATATCTCATCCTGGCCATGTTAATTATTCTGAGCTATGGCTGGTAGGCTGTCATTAACTTTAGCTTCCTATGGTGTTTTAACATGCCATCTTCTGTTTTCATTTGTATTTTAATGAAAAAGTGCCTTTAGTGAGCTCTAATTATAATCTAAATGTGCAGCACTCCAAATTCATTTCACCTACCTCACTCATCTGTAATACTTTGTTTAAATTAATAGAAAAATAGTATTAAAGTATTAATAAATTTAAAAATTTTAGTATTTAAAAACATGGTGAAGAATAAAGAGATGACTGGAGTTTTCCATCAATTTTAGAAGAAATTAAATTCAATAGTTATTCCTTTATGAATGTTATTGTTTGTTATAAATATAAGCTTTTAAAGTTAATAATCCTGCATTTAAAATTATACAGATCACCTTCAAGTTGTGTGGTTTTGGACAGATGGCTTACATTCTGTGTGCCTCTTCCTCATGGATAGATGAAGAACTGTGAGCTGTTGATATCTACCTTATAGGGTGGTTGTGAGGATTCATCTAATAAAATGTAGATTGTATTTAACACTGTTTGATACAGAGTAAAAAGTCAATAAAGATTAGCTACTAATATTAGTATTCATTCAGATTAGCTTCTGATATTTGTTTCATGATTATTGTCTTAACCTTATTTTGTTAATGAATCTCTATTTTGCATATTTGCAATTTTAAAAAAAATATGTTTGTTTTTTATTTTAGAGAGGAAAAAAAAAGGGAGAGAGAGAAACATTGACCGGCTGCCTCTTGCACTCCTCCCACTAGGGATGGAGCCCATAACCCAGGCATGTGCTCTGACCAGGAATCAAAGCAGCAATGTCTCAGTTCAAGGACGATGCTTAGCCTACTTAGCTAGGACTATATTTGCAAGTTTTAATGATTAATTCATGCATTTATTATGCCCTACTTATTTCCAAAATAATTTAAAGATATCTTACATTAGATGATGCAGATGAAATGAAACCATAAATTATATGAGTGAAATAAAACAACCAAATTACTTAAGGGATGAAAGAATAATTATATCAGAAACTAGATTTAAAGTTATTACTTTGGAGCCTTGGATTTTGCTCTGAACTGCCCACAGAAAGGCATAAAGGAAGATACTGAATCATGAGCTTTTACTATATTGCAATTGGAAGCACATTGGTTTTTCAAACATAGTTTTTCTATTTTAGTCAGTCTAAATGGAATGCTTTGCATTGGCCTTTAAGGGATGTTGAATAACCTAATGGATGGGGTCTTTATAAAAAGCTTTACCATGAAAAAAAAATCATGAATAGTCTTAAAGTCATGTTCTTCCCTTTGCCTTTTATAAGCTTGAAATAATCATTTGAATTAGATATGTAATATTTTTCTATGATGTCATGGTGACATTTGCTTGGGAATTTGCTTTTTCAATTTATTTTTCATGTGACAAGCATCCATTATGGATATTTATGAACAAATGTCTTTTTTCATTTTTATACATTCTTCACTTGATGCAAATGATAATAAGTGGTAAAATTTCATGTTGAAAACTATTAGATTACTTGGTAGAGAGTTTGAACTGGTTCATTTTTACGTTTAATTTTCCTTAATGTTGTATTTTCTTTTTCTTTCTGAAATACATCACTATCATAACTCTTATATTCATCAGTCAGTACTGTTATTTTTTGTTCATAGGTGCATCTGGGTGGAACACAGTCAGTAAACTTGTTTCAGCTAACTTGGAAAGAGGAAGAGAAGGTGTGTTTGCAAAATTGAGTACTCGACTCAATATACATTTATTGAGCATTTGAAAGCACTGGTCTAGGTGCTAGAGATTATATAAAATTAACTAATATGATTTTTAAAAAACTCCTTCAAAATCTTGGGGAAGAGAAAGATAACCAAACACAAGACACTGCAATAAAGTGCCAAAATAAGGTACATGCAGTAATTAGTTTTTATGTAAAAAAGATAGTGTGTACCTTAGAGTAAATATAATTGCAAATGTCAAAAGAGAGAGGAAAAAATTGTGAGTTGGGTCTTGTGGTCACAATTATGACAAAGTAAAGAGTGAAGTCCTTGGCAAAGATATTGGATTGGGCAGCTTCTTATGACCTCAAGGCTTGTTGGGGAATAAAAGGATCCAGGATCCTGTGTGGGCAGAGGGCAGAGTAGGACTGACAGTCTCCTTTGTCAGATTTGGGACCTCTGAGGCCTCACTAATTACACAATAAAATTATAGCAAATAATAACTTTCAAAGGCCTTTCACATCTATTAATTTTACCCTCACCAGAACCCTCCTCAGTCCCATTATCCCAGCTTAGAGATGAGAACAAAAGAGGTTGGATGGGTTATGAATTATTGACAATCAGATAGATAAAAAGCACTGAAGACGGGTAGAGCCTCTCTTCCTACATCCTTATTGCCATCTCCATCCTTCTCTCTACATTTTAATACTGCACTGCACATGTGTTCATATGTGGTTGTGTGTGCGCACGCAAATGTGTGTGACGAGGTCTGGCAGGGTATTTGTTAGTTACAGTAGAGCTCTGTGCTGTCACTGATAAGGATTCTGTGTGGATGAGGGCAAATGATAAATTAAAGATCCCTGTGTCTGTCAGAAGCATTCTCTGACCCTCATGATAATCAAATCGCTGACATCCTGATGTACTTTGAAATTGAATTTTATTTCATATGTAGAACATCTACTCTCGAGTCTGTGAGTAGATGACTGAAGTGGGTTTTTTTAATTAATTTTTTTGACATCCAAAAGCATAAAATACAGCAGGATTGCCCCTGTGTGGGCTTGTGGAGCATAAGCCTGCTCGATGGCAGGACGATGGTCCAGATGGACGTCGGAGGTCCCTTTCATTTTCTGGAATTCGTTATTGTCTCATTGCCTGTTGCTCCAAAGGTCCTTATACTGTAAAGCTCATCACCAAAGCACTAAACAGGCCTGTCCTTTCTACAGAATCCCCTGGATTCTTCACAACAGCAAGCCTGTGGGTCCTGGAAACTGACATCCACAGCATTTCTGAAACTTTTTCTTCCATTGTCAGCTATGACCTCCAAGGCAAATTGGGCTTCTTGTTTTTCTGGGATTTTGAGCATCTCTTTTGCCACCTGAGTGTTACCAGGCAGCATAGAGCCTTTGTCTCAACGGGAGACAATGTCTGTAAACAGTGTAAAACATAGCGGTGTAATTGTTTTCGTTTGAAAGTCACACTGAAGTAGAAAACATTGACAAATAAGAGTGTGTGGGAGACTCTGGCCATCTCATGTCACAGTTTCAGTGAAAGGAGACTGTTTGCATTTGCCACTTTTGCTGACCTAGGGTCTTTATAATGTGAGTGTGGGGATTTGCTTTGGGCCTCATTGTAGGAACTCGCCCTGTGGAGTGAAGGGCCTTGTTTTGAGCTTATTGGCTGGCCTGCCTGTAACCTGAGGCTCCACTGAGGAAACAACAAAGACAGGTTTTATGTTCCGTGTTAGAGATGATTTAGATTATGCGAAGGAATTTTTATACAGACATTAGTCATAGGAGACAAATTCAGATCAATGAAAGCATAAAAATGGCTTATTGGTTTCCTGTCACAAGATGCATTATAGGGAAAAGTTTCAGCACATGAAAAAAGAACACACATACACATATACACACATACAAAAGCCCAGGCAGCACTATTAGCAATGTGCTTTTCCAGGTCGCGATTTCCCTAGTTTTCTCTAAAACGTTGAAAATTGTGTTTATTTTCATGCCATTTGATAGGAAACATTCAGATCCACAGCGCTTTAGGTTGTGCTCCTTGAAAATAAAATTTTAGATAACTGGGATTATAAACCTAAATTCGGTGTCAACCAATACTTTTTTGTAATACTGTCTAATATTTGCAGTATTTGTGATTGCTAACATTTCAATTTTCTGGTTCCCATGGGCCAGATATAATTCTATATATACAAATCCATCACTCTGGTGTAAGTATTAGTATAGTCCCCATTTACGCATAAGGAAACTGAAACATACAGATTGGGAGCACTTGGCTCAAGATCAAATAGATAAATAATGAGGCTGATATTCAAACTCCAATTCTCAATAATCGGGGAGCTTGCTCCCTGACACATTATATAAGGCAGCCCGGAGTGCCTTCTGAGTCATCAGAAAAAGTACAGTCAAGATAGTTGTATTCTTAGTGAGCTAACACACTCTGTATTTTTGAATGGCAATCTATGTTGACTACTTAAATAAAAATCCTCTGTTAGCCAGAATGCTTATTAACCAGAAACTCCCATTTCTCTGTTGTGTTGAATAAGGACTTGAGGAATCTCAGATATCTTTGAAGTGGGGCCAGTGTTCACATTTTGAGTGCTGAGGGCTATAGGAAAGTTATTATTCCTGAATAGCTGCATTTTAAAAAGTTTCTTTGTACTTATTTTCCATCATCAACAACAAAAAGTTCTGCAAATCAAATGGTTCCTTTCACTTAAGGTTCTATAGACTGAATATTTTTCTCTCCTCCAAATCCCTTTGTTGAAAGTTAATCCCCTGCCCAGCCAGTGTTGCTCTGTGACTGAGCATCGACCCATGAACCGAGGAGTTCTTAGCTGGATTTCCGGTCAGGGCACATGCCTGGATTGTGGGCTCAATCCTCATTGTGGGGTATACAGGAAGCAGCTTCTCTCTCATCATTGATTGTTTCTATCTCTCCCTCCCCTTTCCTCTCAGAAATCAATAAAAAACATATTTTAAAAACAAAGGAAGTTAATCCCCAATGTGATGGTATTTGGAGGTGAGGTTTTGGGGTGGAGCCCCCATGGGTGGAATTAGAACCTCATTAAAAAGGCCCCAGAGAGGTCCCTTGCCCTTTTTACCATTTGATGAAACAGCTGTTTGTAAACAAGAAAATGGGCAGAAGGATTAGTATGTATTACTTAAGTATTTAATTTTAAAGTGAACTGTCTATATAGAATTTAGATTTCCAAATTGAAAACAAATCGTATTTAAAATGTATTTTTTGTTATTGCCCTTTATTAAAGGGTAGAATGTACTGGCAAATAAGATACTGATGCTCAGTTCTGGTATGCATTGCAAGAACCTGGATTTCCAGAGAGAGGGAAGAAGATAGGGAGGATAGGAGAAACATCCACAGCTCGTGGATAGAAACTCTATCTGACTCTAGTTTAAAATGAGAAAAAATAATTGTTTGGGTTCAGGGAGTGAGTGCAGTTGGGCCCTTATTAGAGGAGGTGCATATTGGAAAAGGTGAGCCCAAGATTTAGGACTATAACTCCCAAGAGACAGAGTTTGGTTCTGTTTTATAATGCCTGTTATATGAAAGTTAGGACATTAGCATATTTGATTTCTTTTTATAACAAAGTTATTCAATGAGTTATGTTTGTGTGTGTATAATAAAGACTACATTTGCTGGCTTTATCATAATGATTACTTGAAATTGAGATTTGTGTTCAAGAAACTCATTTTATGGCCATTTTTTTTTTCTGGGGGACGGTGGAACATCTGTTCCATGAAATGGTTGTACACTGATCAGGCCATGGATATTCAGCTTCCTCTCTCTACCCTGGGAGAAGTTTGGCTGAGCAGAGAGTAGATTTCACCGTTATATCAGCCAATTAGATCAACTTTTCCCCTTATTTCTTGCCCTGTGTCACTGATAAATGAGTTGAATGAAAAAGAATAATACTTTACTTTCCATAAATCTTTGATTTAGCTATCAGTAGTTATGTGCTGATTATACGATTAGAGGCAGTTTTCTGCTGTCCTTATGAGCCATTCCTTCTGCAAAATCAAGTCTCTATGTCATTACAACACATGGTACATTATTTGGTTTCCCCGTAATTGGCAGAGAACAGTTATAATTAAAATGAAAGCTCCGTGACAAAGGAAGGGCATTATATCTGAGTCTGGCAGGCTGATGGCCCTAGTTCTCCTGGGCCAGCTGCAAGGTGAGGCAGTGGGCCCGTGCCCCAGGTTTTCCCTGAGAGGCAAGAGAGTTGAGTGTTGTAAGTGACTCGTTCTTCTAGGACTTGGTGGTCGTTTGCAATCTCTGGAGTCCAGGCCCATTGCTCAACTCACTGAACCATACAAGTACATCACTTCATCTAGGCTCCTTTAAGGGGTTTCCCATTCCAGAGCACATTTTTATAATGGCTGATAGCATGTTTGTCGTGATTAAAGCCCCCCATACACCTGCACTTTGTAACCATCAGTGTCTACAAGGAGCAAGTTTCACAACTCCACACATCTCTTTTCTGCCAGATGTTATAAAGAAACTACTGGTTTCTGAAATTCAATAGCTCTATTTCTCCCTGGCCAGAGGTCAAATTGTCCAAGGAGGGTGTGCAAAGAAGGGTAATCTCTCAAAGTAGTCCCTCACGCGCAACCTCAGGCTTCGGAAGAGAAAGGGGAATTATGGATTGGGTCAGAGAGCAACTCCTTTGAACAGAATATTTCCCTGGTTTCTGCCCCGATGCCACCTATGCTGAGGCTGGCTGGGCTCTCAGCAGGCTGGTGTTGGGCCTGTCCTGATATGTTCTTTATTTCTGAAGCAACTCAAGGCAACTCCAGGTGTTAGTTGAAAATATCTAGCTGTATTATTTCCCCCATCTCCTGCCACCCAGGTGGGCTTCCCTTTTCTCTGGAAAGAACTGCCATCGCCGCTGTTGGGTAGGGAGAAAGCACAGAATGCTGTGCCTTAATGGACGAGTTCCGTCACCACTTGAGAGCCTGCAGCGCACCCCTTACAACAGCACCAGTGTGCTCTCAGCGACACCCCTGCCCACTAGTGAGGTGATAAAACGGGAAACGAACATTAATTTTAAAAAGGGTTTTAAAAAGTTATTCTTAGACTGATGAAAAGGGACAGACTCAAAGACTGAGAAACAGCAATCAGGCTATCAATCCCCAGAAGGAAAGTAGGGGAGGGCGGGGGTAAGGGGAAGAGATCAACCGAAGGACTTGTATACATGTATATAAGCCATACCAATGGACATGGACAACAGGGGGATGGGAGCATGAGTGTGTGTGTGGGGGAGGTTGGGGGTTAATGGGGGGGATGAGGACACATTTGTAATACCTTAACTAATAATTAAAAAAAAAAAAAGTTAAAAAAAAAAAGTTATTCTTCCATAAGTTATAAAAATGTACCAGTCGGAGTCACCTTTGTAAGCAACAGGAAACCTTGGGATGTGTTCAGCACTCTTCTTTCTTAAATCCCGTCTGTGTAAACTGAGCTTACCAACTGCTCTTTTGTGTCCCTGTCCCCAACCCCCTCCTGTGCCAGATCTCGCTTCTCCTCTGCATTCTGGCTTCACATGGAGGGACACCAGTGCTTTGTTCTTGTTTCGAACCCAGAAGGCACCACCAGCTTCTGAGAATGGGCAACATGAACCTGAGGAGAGAAGGAAGATGATGCTATTTGTTCATCCAGGTCTCTCTCAGACGTCTCTCCCCCACAAAGTCTTCCCCGGTCTCTTGATTCAGAATCAATCCCTTTCACTCTGTGTTCTTACAGCATTTTTATTTAAGCTCCCCCAAGGTCAGTAGTACACCCTCTGTTGGATCCTAGATAACTGTTCGGGTCTGGTCTCTGACTCCATGGTAGATTATTGTGAGTCCTAATGAGAGTAGCTAACACATATTAATGTGTCCTAGTGACATGGCCTCAACAAGGATGATCTCACTTAATTGTTACCTTGTAGGCCCAAGGAGGAGAGTCCACTTCACTAGTATTTTATACATAAAATGAAGAGATGGTGAGTAATTGGCTCAATTCAGAAGGAAATAAGTGTTGGGACTGAGATTGACAACCCAGAACCCACTCCGGTCAGTGCGTAGTTCTTGCCCTGTAGTTGCCACTTGGCTCTTGATCAATAAATGTCCGAGAGTGTAGAGTTCTCAGCCTTAGTTGACCCCTTTCATTCCCTGCCCTGAGCTGTCATGTTAGTCTTTCAGCAAAGCCCGGAATGAGATGTTTCCCTGGTTTCCCTTGACTCCCAGTTAAAACCTCTCCCTTTTGCACTCTGTTCCAGCCAGACTTCCCTTCTCTTTTCCATGGAACCTGCCCGTTTGCTTTGTGTTGCATGATGCTGTGGACATGCTGATCTCTCTGCCCAGAAACCTTCCCCCTATTCTTGGTCCATTTCTTCTTCTTCAGATCTCAGCTTAAATGTCCTCAGGAAACCCCCCAATAAAAGCCCCAGATTACCAGCTTTCACAGAACTATGAAATTTTCTCCTACAGAAGACATTACTCCTTAGAATTCTTTTTTGTTTCAGGGCTCATCATTGTGTCCTCATCACCTATCACAATGAATATATTAATGTCAAAAATATTTACATTTGACTCCCTTTAAAGGAGTCAAATATATGGTGATGGAAGGAGATTTGACTTTGGGTGGTGGGCACACAAAGCAATGTACAGATGTTGTGTCATAGAATTTTATACTGAAAACCTGAATACTTTTCGTTCCCAATGTCACCCCAATAAAATAAAAAAGAACAACAGGAATAATAATATTGAATGCCAACTGTAATTGAAAATTAAATTTAGAGAAAAAGTAGTTTCTTACAGTGTGAGGACCATTCCATGGTATGTATGTGTGTGTGAACATATGTATGTTTAGTTTTCCACTTGCATCTTACCTGTTGTGAAGCTTTCCACTTCCTGTCTCCCCTTTGTTTACCACTTCCCATATCCTTCTACGCCCATTTGGTTTTAAGGTATTTCAAAATAAATACTGTCTAAAGTAGTGGTTCTCCACCTGTGGGTCGCGACCCCTTTGGGGGTCGAACGACCCTTTCACAGGGGTCGCCTAAGACCATCGGAAAACACATATATAATTTCATATTGTTTTTGTGATTAATCACTATGCTTTAATTATGTTCAATTTGTAACAATGAAATTGGGGGTCACCACAACATGAGGAACTGTATTAAAGGGTCACGGCATTAAGAAGGTTGAGAACCACTGGTCTAAAGCAAAGTTCCTCAAAGCTTGATGCATATCAAAGCAGCTCGGAAGCTTTTATTTCTTTTTAAAGATAGGTCATCCTGCTCTTGAAACAGAACATGTTTGGGGAAGTTCCCAGGTATTGGCATTTTTTATTCCCTAGTGGATCCTGAAGTGCAACTAGAAAAGAGAACTACTGATTTGAATGGTGATTGACTCCATGGGAACTCTGTATAGAAATGCCCTTTGCCAAATAGGTGTTTGCATTTCATAAATGTAGACAAGTTCCCTGCCACAGGAGGTGAGCTTGTATGATTGAAGGAACTTGTGCAATCTCCTAGCCAGTGATGGTAAGAAACCAAAATCCTTTTGAGTCTCCAGGGCTTATGCTTATTTGTTTTTATTTTTTGTTAATGGAACCTATTTGGCTTCTGAATCATTTGATTATCTCTTTGTTTGCCCTCGGCAGATTTTTTAAGCATTTTCAATGAACTTGGTAGGAGGACTTTGTATTGCTTACCATGTGTGAGTTTTAAATATTGCAGCTCTTCAAAGTTGCAAGTCAACCTTTTTCAGTTGGAGCCACTTTTTCAATAGACTAAAAATGTTTTTTTCTGATTCAAGACAAAAATCACACAAATAGAAATGAGTAAATATTCATATTTGGCTCACTCTGCAGTTCACATTCAATGACCTACTCAACATTTTCCTATCCAATTTCATGTACCTGTGGCAAAATGTGACCTGCAATTTAATTCTTTTTTAAAGAAATAAAGATTTTTAAAGGCTTCCAGTAATGGCAAAAAACCTGCTAAAAGCTGTTCTTACTTCAGTATAATAAATTATAAGTGTGTAAAGTGGATTTCCCAGGAAGTATGCATTTTAAAATTTAAGTGGCTGGTACATATTTGTAAAGACTAATGCATCATTTCTCTGCAAGAGGAATCACAATGAATGAGTTTTAAATAGAAGATTTTGGCTTGGGACAGGGTTTCTTTTTAAAAAAATATATTTTTATTGCTTTTTTTACAGAGCGGAAGGGAAAGGAATAGAGAGTTAGAAACATCGATGAGAGAGAAACAATGGTCAGCTGCCTCCTGCACACCTCCTACTGGGGATGTGCCCTCATCCAAGGTACATGGCCTTGACTGGAATCAAACCTGGGACCTTTTAGTCTGCAGGCCGACACTCTATCCACCCAGCCAAACCAGTTAGGGCAGGACAGGTTTCTTAAGCAGTAGAGTTCATGAATGAGGGCTATAATTTATGGGGGAGAAGCAATGGTTTTTGACTGTAGAACTTAATTTACACGTAGGAAATGCCTTCCCAAGTTACATATGTCACTGCCTCATGATTTTTTCACACCTAAAAAGTAGTTGATTTCCTGCTTTGTCCTGATTATGTCCTTAAAATAATAGACACTTGGCTTTCAGTAAAAAAGCCTTTGCTGCGACTTTTCTGAGGTTAAATGAGAAAAAAGGATTATTTTGTGTAACTATTGATTTCAGGCCTTTTCCTATCACTGGTATTCTAAAAACAGTCTATTCTACCAGAGTATAATCCACAACATTCGATGGGGAAAAATTCTCATTTAAAAAATAACAGAAACAAATTCATGAGAGGCTAGAGCAGATTTGGGATTTCTATAATTCTGAAAAGTGTTCATGTGACTGTGAAAGCTAGAATTCAACTTAGGTCTTTGCATTATCTTTTAAGGAAATAAGATCTATCATCTATCTATCATCTATGTATACTATGTGTACTATCATCTGTCTATCTCGTATATTTATATTTATACCTACCACCTATGGAGTGCTCAGTGAATGGTACTTGAATCTGAAGAAGCAGAGAACTAAGGTGCCTTGTCCTGGAGGATTTCAGTTTATGTCTGTTATCCAGGGTCATTACTCATAGCGCCCCTTTTCAAAACATTTTGGGTAATTGATCATGTATACAATCACTTTCCTGAGAATCAGTGAGTTCTACCTCTTGGGCTTGATCAATTGAGATTCATCTGATTGGATGAATCTCAAAATTTGAAAATGATCCTTGATTTGGACTAAAATGTCATCTTCATGTCTGAGGTTATCCATAGGTTCCCAGCTGCTGAGAAATGATAAATGAGTGTATCCTGTCACCTGTAGGCCTCTACAGGGGTGGGTCTGGACCAGAGTTATTGAACAGCCCCACTAATGACTTGGAAGAGCTGTGATAAGCAGCTTGCTAATGAAACTTGCAGGTGACAGTAAATGTGTAGGTGCTGGGTGCAACAATTGAAGCATGAATAAAAAAGAATGCAAGCCCAGGCAACGTCTAGAAGAGAAACAAATCTGGTTAGGGTGACTCCGTAAAGCAAGTCTATCCAACATCAGTAGTTCATGAGACCAAGGCAGTGCAGGGCATAGAAATGACTTATGCCATTGAAAAGCCTGTCGCAACAATTCACTTAGTCTCTGAAAAAGGGAGAGGTTGGTGGCAAGACATAGGATCAGCATCAAAAGAATTGGGTTCAAGTTCCAGCCCTTTCATGGATTAGCAAGTTTTGAGCACCTCACTGATCTTTGAGATTCTGGTTTCCTTCTGTAAATTTATATTATTATTTTTTTAAAATATATTGATTTTTTACAGAGAGGAAGGGAGAGGGATAGAGAGCTAGAAACATCGATGAGAGAGAAACATTGACCAGCTGCCTCCTGCACACCCCCCACTGGGGATGTGCCCGCAACCAAGGTACATGCCCTTGACCGGAATCGAGCCTGGGACCTCTCAGTCCGCAGGCCGACGCTCTATCCACTGAGCCAAACCGGTTAGGGCTGTAAATTTATATTATTAATGTATCTGAAAATGCTTGGCTCAAACATGCAACGCAGTACAAATTGATTGAACCAGATTTTAAGAGCAGCATCATAACATCAAAACTCATGAGTCTCCAGTAGATAAACAAATGGGCTTCATGGGATCCATAAAACTTGTGAGATAATACACCAAATATGTGGTGTGTACCTGTGAGCATGGCGTGGTGCTTTTCTGGGGAAAATGTCTAAAACTGTTATCATGTATTTGATCAGGTGGTGGCAACTAGAAACACTTTGAGAACCTCTGCCCTGTACTGTGAGTTTCTCATAAGTTCCCTTTTAGTACTTTAGCCATACATTGAGCTTTTTGCACCTTCTATATGCCGAAGCGGCTCTCAGCACGGGTCTGGGCAATTGCCCTTACCTCTGCCAGCCCCCAGATATTGTCACTATTGGTAAAATTTCAGTGGTATTTTGGAAAGTTCTAAAATATTACCCCATTTTCGGGCACTCTCTGTTACCGTGTACTATTTTGCTATGCTCATAACACAAGGTTAGCTAAAATGTGCAATTTTCTTGTTTATTATTTCTCTTTACTTGTGTGCTGCCACCATTAAACTACAGGCTCCTTGAGAATAATGGCCTTGCTTTTCTTGTTCATTGACATATGCCTAATGGGTAAAATAACATTTGATTTATATTAGGCGCTCAATGGTTATTTGTGGGATGGAGGGAGGGGTGGAGGGAGGGAAGAAAGAAAGTGAGGAAGGGAAGAAGGAAGGAAGGAATTTCATTTCACATAGAACCTGCCACATCATATATATATATATATATACATATATATATATATATATATATATATATATATAATTAAATAAAAGTGTAATATGCTAATTAGACCAGGTGGCTGGACAACCTTACGGACAAAGCCTGGGCTGCGAGGGCCGAGGCAAGCCGCGGCTGCAAGGGCCAAGCCCCTTGCACAAATTTCATGTATCGGGCCTCTAGTAAAAATATATATATATTTCAGAGAGGAAGGGAGAGGGGGAGAGAGAGAGAGAAACATCAATGATGAGAGGGAATCATTGATTGGCTGCCTCTTGCACACCCCACACTGTGGATCCAGCCTGCAACCTGGGTATGTGTCCTGACTGGGAATTGAACCATGACCTCCTGGTTCGTAGGTCGACACTCAATCACTGAACCATGCCAGCCGGGTTATATTAAATGATTTAATGAATGAAAGATTTAAAGAGTAAATGAATGAGTAAGTATGACTCACAGAGATCATTGTAGGATGTGGAGGGAAGGATGATATCTGAGCAATCCATCCTGCTCTTCTTTGCGCCATGGAGTTTGCTGTCTAGCCTGCAAAGCCTTTTACATTATCCTAAGTAGTTCCTGGCTGTACTTTTGGTTCTAAAAAGAACATCCCAGTCACATTTGCTTAAGATTGTAAGAATGGGCTGAACTATCCATTGATCCATTTCACGGAGAAACAGGAGAGGAGCTTTGGTTCAACTGCTGACAAGTTGAACTCTCACGGATGAAATTCACTCCGGAACCCAGTTTTGCAGAGAGCTTCCACTAAAAGCTTTTTGTGCCCACTTTTATTTAGCAGGACTAGAAGTTTCCAGAAATACAGCCTAAATGAAGTGGCATTTTTATCACCGAAGCTTCTATTGAACTGCTCTACAATCAAAATACATCCTTCAGAATCAGAAAGCAATGTCTTTAACGCTTCTTCTCACAGGAACCAACCTCTTGTGATTGTGGGAAAGGAATGTTCCTAACGGCTGAAGTCCACACTCCTGTGCTTATTTGTTTTATATCTCACATCTGATTTTCTCTGTCAGGCCTTAAAAGTGACCATTTTCTCTGAAAGCCCATCGGCCCCAGATAGAGAGTTGCAGAATGAAAGAAAACATCTGACCTTTATATGTAAGCATCAGCTATCAAGGATTCAGAAAGATGAACCAACTAACAAATATATTTGTTTGGGCTAAATCTCTCCCTGAGGCTAGTTTTTAAAATGTAAGACTTCTGGTTGGTTAGATTTCTTCTTACAGGATCATTAGTTAACAAACCAAGTTCCTTGGAACTCTCAGGATAAGTGTACTTGTGGAACAATAAACCCAATTTCATATACTAAGCCCTTATTAAAAGGGCTTGAAGCCAAAATCATAAACTGAGGCATATTGCATTTCTTTCTTTCTTTTTTATTGATTTCAGAGGGAGGGAGAGGGAGAGAAGGATAGAAACATCATTGATGAGAGAGAATCATTGATCGACTGCCTGCTGCATGCCCCCTACTGGGGATCGAGCCTGCAACCTGGGCATGTGTGCTCAGTGGGAAGTGAATCATGACCTCCTTGTTCATGGGTCAATGCTCAACCATTGGCCCACACTGACCGGGCACGTATTGCATTTCTTTGCTGATTATTCTTTCTTCATACAAGCCATTAGCCAGAGTTGGAATTTTCGCAGTATCCTATAGATGCTAAAAGTGGGGTGGGGGGTGGGGCGGGGAAGATTCCTAAATATCCAGATTTAATTTTAGATTCTTGCAACTTTTAAATGCATAATTAACAGTAATGTTTGACATGTTATCCTCTTGACAGAATCTGACTGGGAGCATCTGGTATTATGTAGCCAAGAGCCTCGTTCTGTTCTCCCAGTACAAAAGGGTTCTGATTAATTAGTCATTGCCCCAACCTGAATAATACATTAAAGATAAACTTCAATGCTTGGTTAAAAAAAAAAGAGGTGGGGGGATTTCTTACATTATAAAAGATGGAGTTCCATATTAATAGAAATGTAGAAATGAGTATGTTTTAGCACTACTCATCAGAAGTCCAAAGCCAGAAGTGAAATAATGGGCAGGTAGGCTTCTTAAATGGCTGAATATTGGATCCAACTTCCTTTTGCCTCCATTGCCTTTGTCTCATACCCTATA
The DNA here is from genome assembly GCF_014108235.1 of Myotis myotis. Lineage (NCBI taxonomy): Eukaryota > Metazoa > Chordata > Mammalia > Chiroptera > Vespertilionidae > Myotis > Myotis myotis. Next base: position 12,889,586 of record NW_023416319.1, read on the forward strand.
CATCCTGTTGCCACTGGCTCTGTGTGCCAAGAAGGACTCAAGGAAAGGACATTTCAGCGTGAGTCCAGATTGTAAATTCTGTGTGAATGTTGTTTCATCCCCTTGTGCACCCAGGGCCCAGCGGAGTCCCTGACATCAATAGATACTAGTAGGTATTTGTTCTCTTCACGAATGGGAATCCCTTCGCTGTGTCCTTCAGTGGCATCATAGGCTTCCAGGCTGTCATTGCCCTCTTCTTGTGAAAGGCTAGAAGTTGGTGTAGTTTATCATTTCATCTGAATTTCTCTATAGGATTGTGGGTCTGTGACCTCCAGCTGTTGTATCCACAGGCTTCTGAAATGCCTAGTGCATGATCTTCATTGAGTTAAATAAGATAATAACCTGTTTATGATTTGTGTTGCCTTTTAAAAACATTTTAAAAATATATTTTTATTGACTTCAGAGATAGGAAGGGAGATGGAGAGAAGGATAGAAACATCAGTGATGAGAGAATATCATCAATTGGTTGTCTCCTGCATGTCCCCCACAAGCTGGGTATGTGCCCTGATCAGGAATGGAACTGGTTCAAAGGTTGATGCTCAATACACTGAGCCACACTGGCCGGGTCTATGTTGCCTTTTCTTTCTTTCTTAGAGTCCTTAAAACCATATACTGTCAAACACAAAATCCCTGTTAACTATCATTTCTGTGACCTTGTGTGGCTTTGTCAAAACTCCTCTTGTATAAAAGCCATGGCTCTGTTTGCTGGTTGTGTCTTGTCCATGGCTTTTCCTTTATGTCAAAACAGGTGACTTTTCCACTCCATCCAAGAGAATTCTGTCACCTACAATCTGAATGAGTGTGAAAAGCTGCACTTAACTAAACTATCATAGAGGTGATAACTCAACTCTGAAGATCATGAGACATTTTTCATCACATAAAATATTTATTCATAAGTATCAGTTCTTCATTCATTCATTCAAAAATATTCAGTCTGCAACTATTACATCCCACACAGGTCATAGGCACTGGAGATATAGCAGGAATAAAATGACAGGTTCCTGCTTTCATGGATCTTACATCCTAGTTGAAAAACGAACTAACAAAAGAATGTTGGGTATCCTATTTTAAGTGGTGTTAAGTACTATAAAGAGAAAAGTAAGGCAGAGTAAGTGGAAAGACAGTGAGATGATATGCTAACGTTATTTATGTTTTACTAAGAAGCTTATGGGCATTACTGAGCACCAATTATATGCAATGCTTTGTGCTAAAAACCCATTCCCTGTAATGTACTTTCAGTTTAATGATGGAGATAGGGAATGCATAAAAATAGCTAAAACATAATGTTGAAAATAATGGAGCTAATAAGAGAGCTACGGAACTGTGTCAATGGGCTTTAGAAAAGAGAAAGGGCCCACTGGGTAGCAGCACTACCGGAACAGGAAGGCCTCCCAGAACAGGAAGATGTGCCCAGGTGAGGATGGCTGCGTTCACAGAGAACAACCTGAGCAAGGATATGAAGTTGGCAGCATTTGGCAATGAATGCACTGAAGGAACACATGGTCTGTACATTTTGCCTGTACTATAGTGTGGTGGATTCTATTGAGAGAACCCTGTGAAGGTTGTTTGTAACCAAGTTCTGAAGGGCTTTGGGTGCCAAAGGGGGAAATTTGAATGCAAGAGCATATATATATATATAACAATTTTCTTCTGATTATCAGAATAATAAGTTTTCATTATGTAAAATGCAGGCAGTTTCTAACAATAAAGTTTTGGGATGTAGGTGAGTTTATCAGAGCCATAGAAACCAAATAGTCACCTGTCTGTGGTGTTTAGACAGTCTTATAGTGCAAGGGATTACCAGACATCATGTCAGTTTACGGATGGCACCCAAGGTAGTTTTTTCTTTAATTACGTGTTCTGCTGACATCTGGGTTCCATCTAAAATAAAATGGAATAGCCAGATAGCCCTTTTCTAGAAACCGTATGAAGTCCATCTATGTATATTGACGCCATCATTGTTTAAGGACTATTTGAGATAGCCCAAGACTTCTTTGTTTATGCTCTTTCTTGCACCTTCTACTCTAAGGGGTTGTCTAGAATGTAGTGGATCCTCCATGGGAGACTGGTCTTAATGCAACATTGCATTTTCTGGATGGATTTTAAATTCTAGCAGTTAATACAGGAGTTTACTAATTGATCCCTTCTCTGGAATCAAAGTCCTTCCTCTTCTCAGATTCTTTGCTTCCTGTTGAAATAGATATTTCACACACATAAGACACATGCCAATGCCCAATTGAAAAGAGGTTTCAATCCTTTCACATTTTCTCATCCTTTCTTTCTGGGCTTCATGTTGACTATTATGGGCTCTTTTACGTTGCCTTGGGGACCTCTTTATAAAAATATATTGAAATTACATTTTATGACTGCACTGTATAAAGACAAATATATATTGTTACTTATTTAAACATTTTCTTTTAGCTAAAATTTATTCCCCCCTCCTGATTTTAAAATAAATCATTGCCCTCATTCCCTAAAACTGATGTAAGCCTTAAGAACTCTGCGTGCTGTGCCTAATGGGTAGGTTGGTTTTTCTTCCTTTCTGTGGAGAACTGATGATAAGCTGAATTGAAGACCAGTATGCATGGCTGAACCCAATGTTGTTCATGCCCCGCAAGACTCTACAAATATGGACTTCAAGTCAGATATTGCATGCTTTGAGTACACCTCCCAGTCATACACTAGGAACGTAGGAAAAGGTCACTGACTTTCTTGACCTTTTCATTCTGGTCAGCACTGGCAGCTGCAATCTCCTAGTTGCTGTGAACTTAGGCAAGGTAATGGGCCTCAGAGTACTTACGTGAGGACCACCATAGTTAACTTGACGCCTTCTGGAATTTCATTTTCCTAAGTCTGGTTTAATGCAATTAGGTATTTTGGATCAGAATTTCAGTGTTTGAGGCATGTGAATCTCATGCACATTTAAGCTTTGTAGAGTCACAAAACAAAAATCTCCTCTCATACTCCTCCATTGTAGGATAAAGTCCATCTCTTTAACCTGCTATTGACTGTCCTTCATAATATGGTTCCACACCCCTCAAAGTCTGGCATCTCGTTCCTTACCCAGGCTGAAGTGCCTGAAGTCCCTCACATGCTCAGTCTTCTCTCTCGGCCCAACATCCCCTCTTTCACAGGCCTGTCAGTTTCATGCATTCCTAAAATTTCATACCAAATGACAACCCTTTCGGAAGCTTGTGTGGACCCCTTGGTATAAAATTGGCCCCAGTCTTCTTTGTGCCACATACGTGATATATCACCTGTGAGAAATTATTGCATTTGTTTAGTTGTGACTTTTCCCTTAAAAGTTAGAATATTTGTTTTTTAAAAGCAGGGCCTATTCTTGTTTGTTTGTTTGTTTTATAAATTATAATGCTCATTTCTTAAAGGCAAAGTGCTTATCTTATTTTAGCTTTTTGTATACTTGTGTATGAATATGTGTATATGTGTGTAGGTTTGCTTGTTTATTTATGTTTGTTTATATTTAAATTCTTGAGGCTAAATAAAGGATCTAGCTAATGTTAGACATGCAGGGTAGGTTACTTTTATTTCTTTATCTTTCTCCCTTTCTCATTCTCCTTCTCCTTCTCCTTCTCCTTCTCCTTCTCCTTCTCCTTCTCCTTCTCCTTCTCTTTCTCCTTCTCCTCCTCCTCCCCCCCCCTCCTCCTCCCCCTCCTCCTCCCTCCTCTTCCTCGTCTTTCCTCCTCTTCCACCCCTCCTCCTCTTCCCCCTCCTTCCTCTTCCTTCTTCCTTCTTCTTCCTTCTTCCTTCCTCCTCCTTTCTCTTCCTTCTTCCTTCCTCCTCCTTCCTCTTCCTTCTTCCTCCTTCCTCCTTCCTCCTTCCTCCTTCCTCTTCCTCCTTCTTCCTTCCTCCTTCCTCCTTCCTCCTTCCTCCTTCCTCCTTCCTCATTCCTCCTTCCTCCTTCTTCCTTCTTCCTTCTTCTTCCAGGCATGCATTTGGTTAGGTAAAATTGAGATTTGGAAGGCAGGTGAAAATCACCCGAAAAATGTTGAAGGCAAACATTTAAAAATGAAAGATCCCCTGACTTCATTATAAACAGTTCTCCATCACAGGGCTTTTATTTGTTTATTTATTCGTTTATTTATTTATTTATTTTTCGGCAAGAGAGAAGAGAACTAGAAAGGAGCCAGCCTTGCCTGTTGTAGGTGGTTGGATGCTGCTGTGAGCAAGGGTGGGGAAGCTGATGTGGGAAAGGTGTGAGTGCTTTTTGGGAGAATATAAAAGTGAACAAGCTACGTAACCCTACTTTTATGGAGCTCATAAAACTCAGTCTAATGCAGACAGTATTATCAAAGACCCAGAGACAAATGAGTAGGGCTTTGGAGGAACAATTTAGTTCAATTCATTGACTATTTATTGAACCACACAATGACAGAGATCTTCCCTCATGGATCTTTTTAGTCTAGTAGGTAGACAGACATTAAACATCAAATCCTACAATTAAAAATGTAACTGACAACTCTGGTAAGCTTTATAGGCAGTTTCTTATGGAAGGGGTCGGCCAAAGAGGGGTGGTGATGAAACCCGAGGTGAAGGGTTAATTAAGATAGGGCCAGATTTGGGCAGTGAGGAGGGTGGCTTGAAGACGATGATAACTTAGAACATTTTAAAGCAAGGGAGGAAATAGACACTTAGCAACTGTCTTGGCATGGAAGGAAGGGAAAAGCCCACCACACACTAAGACGGATCATTAATTTGTTAATAATTTTAAAGAAAATCAGAAATACTGTTGCTTTGTGTGTTTGGAGAGCGAGCTGTTCTTCCTGTAAATTCAGTGCAGCTATTTTCTTTTTCCCTTATGCCTCTGGAAAGAGCATCATTTTACCCAGCAAGGGAGAACATGAACCATTCAAATGGCAAAATCAATGTTATGAGACTTACTTTCCAATATAAAACCCACAGGTTGAAAAAAACCTATGACAGAAAGGACCTATTACAGAACGCATTCCTAATTCCTCCCCCCTGAAGACAGGCATAAAGAATTTTTCCTTCTTCTTAGATGCTTTTCCGCTCTTAGTCTAGACTAGATTTTAATAACTGAGGATCAAGAGGTTTCAGTATTTTCCTGGAAATGTTTTCTGGCTATCAAATCGCCTTGACTTGGAGTATTCTTTTCCTTTTTCTTCTCCTGGAAAATGTTTTTGTTTGTTTGTTTAATATAATTCTATATTGGAAGGGTGACAGAAGATAAAGAGGAATGAACTAGAAGCCTTGGATACCATAGGTCGGAAAATCTAGCTGAAGTGTTTGAACAAGAAGGTTTTGTTGTGGGAGAGCTGAAGAATCTCTAACATGGCATTCAGTTTGTGCCCCCCACAGCAGCATCGGCGTTTAGTGGTCAGTCATCACTTCCCCACTGGAAAAGTGTTAAGTCGGAGCTAAACCAGGGATTTCCCATACACAGTGCGAGAGCTGCAACTCTGCCTTCCTGTGCCAACTGCAGATACTGTGGATCTGTCCCAGTACATTCACACAGTCCTAGGATGGCCTCGAAAAGGTGAAGGGGCTGAGAAGTACAGGTTGGTACTTACAAAGCAGTCACAGGATGTAAAGTACAGCATAGGAAATACAGTCAACAGTATTGTCATAACTATGTATGGTGCCAGGTGAGTACTGGAAATATCTGGGGGAACACTTTGTAAAGTATGTGACTATCTAATCGTCGTGCTGTACACCTGAAGGTAATACAAAATAATATTGAGTGTAAACTGTAATTGAAAAAAAGAAAGAATTTACTAGCAACGTGTTTGAATTAGCATAAGAGAGAAGATTCATTTGCCAACTTTATTCTGTATCATATTCAAGTTTTTTTATATTTGCAGAGTAAGTGAATCCCCTTGAGGTCTTTGTCTTTAGAATTTGCTGAATTGCAGGCCCCTTCCTACCAGCTTAGATTCATTCATTACTATTATTCCTGTTTACAGTTTTTGTTTCTGTTGCGTTACTGGAGGATTTTTTCCCAGAACAAGGCCAGAAGTGATTACAGCAGACTCAAAGACAGTGGAATCTACAGGCTCAATTTCTAAATCACATCAGGACACCTGGGGCTGTCTGTTTTGTTTGGACTTTTTATATAGCATGGTTGTTAAAGCATAATTACAAGGGTGAACTTAAGATTTTGCTGTACTTTGGTGTTGATGGCAATGTGAAATTTTGAAGACTTTCATCTCTTTGCTTGGGAGAGTGCATTCTGAGGTTAATGAATCTTTATTATGGTCTCAGATTTGAAACTGGAACAAGGATTTTAATTTTTTAAAGCTTTCCATTTTTATGTTGGTTATATATCTCAGTTGGTTATATACCAGAAGGTTGCGGGTTTGATTCCCCATTTAGGGTGCATATGGGAGGCAACAGTCCATATTTTTCTCTTATATCGATGTTTCTTTCTCCCTCCTTCCCTCCCTCCCTTTCTCTCTTTCTCCCTTTCTCCCTTCCTCTTTCTCTAAAGTCAGTGAATGTGTCCTCGATGAGGAGTAAACAAAAAAAGTAACTTAAATTCTCATTATTGGTAACATTTTTAAATAATATTTTATTTGTACAATATAAACTATGAAAAAGTTGAATGAATTGTATCTATATATATATATTGACACAAAAATATCTGCAATATGTATTGTTATGTGATAGAAAAAAGCACATTCAGAACAGATGTGTAGTATGATATAATTTGTATTCAGGGAGAAAAAACTAAAATACATATATTGCTACATGGCAACTTCTCCAAGAGAGCACATGGCCCTGTCTAATGCAATGAGAGGCAGCCACAGTTCTGGTTAAGGCCATTGGAAAAAAGGGTCTCTCCATCTGCTGTAGGTAAAGCATTTCATGACTGTTGGCTATCGCTGTCACCTTCTGAAAGAGCTTGGACAAGAAGGACACCTGTTTAGAGAAACGTGGGGATGGAAGCTGGGAAGGGAGATTTCTGATGACTAAAAGCACCAGGACCCAGGGGGCCTGCAGCCAGGGCTCTGCCTTGGCACTGAAGTTACAGGAGCAGTAATCCTCCTCTGATATGAAGTCAGTTTGAGTCCCATTTTTCACTTGCAGATGAGATATACTCAGACCCCCAGCTCATTTCTCCCTTATTTACACCAATGACTTTTAGACATTTTAGCCCTACATTCAAATATAATTTTTTTTCATAAAAGCCCAACATAGAAACCCAGCTCTGCAGTGAAAAGTGAGACGAGAAGAAATCACAGCCGCATGTCAGTTGGGCTGGGACTAATGATCCTTTGTTGGCGTTTACCTCAAAGGGATGTTATCAGAATTGGATTGGTTGTGTGTAAGAATAACACTGTAATATTCAATATTTTGAGAATTGCCCCAAGTTTCCCTGTGTTTTTGTGTGGAAATGATTTTTATCTGAGAAAGACATTGGGTTTTCCTCTACTCCCACAGCTCATTTAGAAAATATGCCAATATTTATTCAAGCCTCTTTGGATCCAGAGGCCAGATAGAAATGCAAACATATTGTGGTTGCTTAATTGTTATTGAGCTCCCACCAGTGCTGTGTGTGGCCCTGAAACTAGCACAGGGACCTCTCCGTTCTCTCTAGGAGCATCATTTATTTAGTTCCTAATTTAAAACATACATGACCAGATAGAAAACCAGCAAAAACGGAGCCTTCTCCTTAAATGGAACCCTGAATAATAAAGGAAGGTGATTCCAGTGCCAAATTAAATATTTTAGAACTTGACATTTTCTTAACCCAGACATTCCCTTTACCCAGATGAGAGTTGGGTGATGTGAGTGTCGATATTTCAACAGGGGATGTTTAGGAGGAAGCGGTACCTAAGGAGGTCGGTCCCGAGTCTTAGATCTGAAACTACGGCTGATTCTGACATCTGTCATTCTCACTCCTGTTGAAATCACCATTATGAACAGTTCGTGTAGAACCAGCTCAGAGGGATACAATGAATCTATGGGCCAAGCAACCTAAATATCTTGATGAGTTCACCTACAGGTGTGGTGGGCCAGAGAATTTCAGTTCACTTATGCTAGTATATCTACCAGTAGTTCCCTCCTCAATATACCATGCATGTGTATATGTATGTGCAAACAAGAAGTATGCTAATACTGGTTCAAGTTCCTTTTTTTGTCCCTCACCGATGCACTCTCTAACTTTTGTCTAAAATGAAAGGACCTAAGACTCAGCATTTCTTCTTACCAAAGTACCAAACATGTTTCCCTTCATACTGGCAAAAAATGTGCGTATGGGGCAGGCTTTAATGTCACTCTGTCCCTAGCAGGTAGAACATTATGGCCCATTATAGACATGTGGGCGCAGGAATCACTGTCTGGGTTCAAATCCTGGTTTGGCCACTTACAATAAAGATGACTTCCAGATATGAAATGCAGATAAGAACTGTGTTGGTTTCATGGGAAGTTTATGAGGATTAAGGGAGACCATCCGGGTAAAGCTCTAGGAGGGTCAGAATTCTCACAGTGTTATTCTTGTAACAACCACTCTGTTGTAAATCACATTAGAGAGTTAATGATCCTCCAGTGGCAATGCCTTTTAATTGAGATATGAGATGTACCCTTGACAGGCAAAAACAAGTGAAAGGAGGAAATGCCCAAATTATAGGTGATGTTTGCAGTCAGTCATTGAGCCCTGTGCCATCCTCTGTGGAAAACCTCATCAGCGATGGAGCTCCAGATGACTAAACGTCATGCATAGTATCACAATTAATTTTGAATCTGCAACTAATGATAAATATGAGGTTTTCACTTCATTCGTCAACCAAAGCATGGTTCTGCTCGTATGATGTTGACTGAATGGTAGGGCTCTAGGTCCCTGGGATCAGTGGAAGGTACTTTTTGTTATCAGTGGGAAGAGGCATTCTGGGAGGGAAGCAGAGCCCCTGATCTCCCGGTGCTTTTCCTGCAAAGAGTAGCCCTGCATAAAGTTGTGTGTGAAGATTTTATTTTTGGAAGCATTCACTGAAGCAAGGTACTCCTAAGATGCCTTGCAGTAATGTTACAGAATTTACCAGGTGACCAGAGAATACACAGGAGTACTTGGAGATACAGGAAAAACCCATTTATTTTCAGATGTTTCACATGTACTAGTACAGTGACTCAGGGGAGACTGTTTCTCTCCAAATCCTGAGCTGTCCAATATGGAGGAAGCTCTCCTTTTATACCCCTTTGGTTTCTTTGTCTCCCAAATATGGATGGGACTTCCGGACCTTTCATGGGCTTTGCAAAAAAGCCCTGTGTGTTGGGATGGGGGCCATTAGACCACACCTAAAGGCCTGGCCTGGTGTCAGTGCTGACAACCCCCTCCGAAGGTTGTGAATTGTTCATGGTCGATGGCCTCTGTAAAATATGAGCATTTAGGCCGAAACCGGTTTGGCTCAGTGGATAGAGCGTCGGCCTGTGGACTGAAAGGTCCCAGGTTCGATTCCAGTCAAGGGCCTGTACCTGGGTTGCAGGCACATCCCCAGTAGGAGATGTGCAGGAGGCAGCTGATTGATGTTTCTCTCTCATCGATGTTTCTAACTCTCTATCTCTCTCCCTTCCTCTCTGTAAAAAATCAATAAAATATATTTTTTTAAAAAGTGAGTATTTAGGTAAACCAGTCTTACAAGACCAGATTGTGGAGAAAGGGGCAGTGACTTAATTACAGGCTATCAAGAATGTACATTAGGTTACTGGCACAGATTCAGGTTGCTAGCCCCCCATAAATGTCAGTAATACGATGACAGAGTCTAAGTCTCCACGTCTGTAAAGATGTAGAGAACCTGGAGTGCCTACGCAGCCGTGTCTTCCATCCTTGGGGAGATTGGTTTGGAATAAAAAATGTGGTAATCAATATCTGAAGCTTTTTTTGATATTACAAATGCCCAACCAAAATTGTACCTATATCGACGTGTTCTTAATTATGCAGAACAGCTGAATCATTCAGCCTCTGGGTGATACTCCTTCAACACCATGAGGATTACATTGATTATGTCAAAGTGATTTGAGGTCAGGTTAGTGTTTTTATATGCTTAACTAACAGTGGATAAAGAAATAACTCACTATATATTAAAAAGAAGAAAGAGTAAAACCTGGTGTTTCTGGGAGGAAATAGTGAAAGGAGTTCTGGTGGAAAAAAAAAAAAAAGGATAGGTGTCAATGTCCTAATAGCCCATCTCCCTCGGAGAGACAGGTATGTCTTCTATCCTTCAGGTTCTGAATGGAGCTGGAGAGATGCTCTGTTTTCTCTGTTAGACTCGCTAGTGCTGTTGTAAATTGAAGTATAAATTGAAGGAAAGGGAGCAAGCTCATAATTGCCTCTCACCAACACTTCCTGAAACAGACTCTGTGCTCCTCACTCTCTACTCTTCTATGATTCTAGAAGCTCGGCCAAGTTATTGACTCAATAGCCTTGAGCTCCCTCCTTCCCCTCCCACCATTTCTGTTTATGAGATCTTCTTTACTGCACATCCAAGACTAAACCAGGGTGCTTCCAGATGTGACAAAGAAGAGCTTTTCTTTCCTGTTGAAGTGGTCTGCCTGCCTGCCTTCTCACCAAGCTGTTCTGTGAAAATCTCTTTCCAAATGTGTTTATGAAGCTAATTAACAGTTTTCTCAACCCACAACCAGTGAACTAGAGGATTAACTGACTTAAAATTGTATCTCGCTTCTCCCCAAGCATTGGGAGTGATTAGTGTGCCACCTGTAGCTGGAGGCTCACCAGCTCCAGCCACCCTAACTCCCCAGAGCTGAAAAATTCTCTTGGAAGCAGAAAACCCACTTGCATTGTAGACAGAAGAACTGGGAAAATAAGGGAATGAGGTGAGGATTTAAGAAAAGCAGCAAAAACTTTGTAAACCTCCAGGAGGGAAAAACAACCAGCTAAACTCCTATTATGTTGTTAATAGGAATATTTCATGTCTCTTGCCTAGTTTAGTTTTTCTGGCTATAACATGAGAGATTCCCTACTTTATTCAGTTGTTACATGATATTTACAAACTGATTAAGAGCTTCACATAGTTCCTGGCACATAGAGGTTAGTGTGCACTTTGAGATAAGTCTGTGTTTTTATTCAAGGTCTTCATCATCAACTGTTGACTATAGCAACCAGACACGTTGACCGCCTGGGCTGTGCCCCTGACTGCCTGGGCTGTGCCCCAGACAAGAATCAAACTCTTGCCCTTCTGTCTGTTGAGACCTAGGCTCAATGGGAAATAAAAATGGGGAAAGAGATAGCACATTACATTGGTTGTTGGAATCATGTCTCCTTCAGAAAGAAAGAGGACCAGCTTCTTCTGCTAATAGGTTGTGGGGTGGACAGGTGTGATCATGGGGAACGTCCTTCCAGGGATCAACTTTTTATTTCTGGATTGATGGCTGCAGCAGGGAGTTTGAAGGTATGATGTCATGCTGAGTGAAGGGGTGGGGGGAAGGAGCCTTAAGGGATTAATCCAGCTCTGTTGTCATGTCCCTTTGGCATTGGACACTGTGAGAAATGACCCAATTCACAAGACCCCATTCTTCTAGAAACATCTCCCTATGTCTGTGGACAGAGACGGGAGGTTCCCAGCAGACTTGTTTATAGTGACTTACCTCTCCTAACTTATAGCTGGTTGATGTCAACCTGATTTCCCCTCCCAGGAATGTGGAATGGACTGAGAGCAAGCGATAGGTTCTAGAACTGGTGGAAACTGAGAGTTCTGGGAAGGGCATTTGCCACCCAGCATGTAGACTGAGGAGCAGGAAAGGGGGAAAATGCAAATTAGCAGAGAGAAATCAACAAAAGTTATGGACAAGGAGCATCATCCTGATTTTTGTGTCTGTTTTCAGCCATGCCACGCATCGTTATGAAGGTATTAATGGTCCCCCTGTGTTCTCTTTCTTGCTTAAGCTGGTTCCAGCTGGTGTCTGTTAATTGGTGCAACCTCAGGAGTCTTTACTAATAGATGTATGTCTGGGTGTCTTATGTGTATTTATGTGTCTTTAGTGCAGCTTTGGGTAATAGATGCGATTCAGAGTGCAATCCCTGAGGGGCTCAGTCCCACATAGAAGCAGGGAGGCTCTGCTCTTGAGTCGGACCATCAGAAGGATGCCAATGATGCCACTTGGCTATCCTTTCTCTCCGTTGGCACCACCGGATTGTGTAAGTGTCTGAGATTCTGAACATGATAAAATAACATATGGGAGGAATAATACATCAGTTGGTCCAGATTTCTGACTTTGGAAAGCAGAAACACAGGGTCCCAGGGTGGAGATGTTGAGAAATGGAAGGGAAGGGAAGCAGTGAGGATGCTGAGTTCAGTGTGGAACACAAGTCTGCTCTGAAGTGTCAGAGGGAAGCCCAGGCAGGATGGTCTGAAGCAGTGAAAAAGGGCCTGAAAGCCAGGACTAAATGTGGATTGGGCGGCATTCATATTTGGGAGCTGTTAATGCAGAGTTCTTTCCAACCAACATAATAGAAACTGTTTAAAAAAGTGAGTCATTTTCAACAAGAATGGAAATAAAGTTATTCGAGGCAGTTTGCCAAATGCTGTTACTCTGTGCCTCCAAGCCCTCAGCATTGATTCCTAAAATGACTATGGATGTGATCAATTGCTTTCAGATTGCTAATTTGATGAGTATTATGGCCCATGGCTAGAAAAAATGCATTAGAAATATGGGAGAAAATCTGGCAAGTGTTAGAAAGGATCAGTGGAAAGCAACTTTTTAATGAAACCAAATGAGGTAGCCTAGCCATACATGGAAGAAAAAGTTATTGATATACCTAATAGGTCTCATGATCTCCAGTGATTTCAGGGGTTAGGAGAAGGAGAGTTTGTGTCAATATTTCAAACAGTTTGGGGAAACTTCTGACTTTTGGCGTGATTTCAGCTGTTTAGAATCTGCTGCAGCGTAGGTCATAATGCCCCCAGGTTAGCTCAGCTTTCCCATTGGGAAACAAACTAGTTTCTGGGCAAAGAGCAGTTTGAGAAGCAGAAACAGTAGTTATATGCCTAATTGTTTCTCTAAGGACAGCCATGAGAGGGAAGAAATTCTGAGATTCAGGTGAATTGCACAAATATTGTAGACTAGGTGCCCCTGTGTATCTCCACATTGTGGCCCTTGCCACTCCTTCTATTGGTGTTTCTCCAGGTCCATGTTTGTGTTTGTGATTTTGTGACCTTTTTCCTTAGTTTTTCAATAGCCATTCTTTCTTCTCTCTTATATTGTTTTATCCCCTTATATCCATTTCCCTATATTTTAAAATCGTTTCCGTGTAGTGTAAAATATCTTACTCTTAAAATGATTATTGTATTAATTTGGCAAAGTTTTGTTTCTGTTCAAAATTAGGTGGGTTTGGCCATGCATATACTTTTATCTTGACATTTTACTATTCCTCAAAAAAAAAAAAAAAAAAAACACGAAAAAAAAACCACACTGAGTAATTAAAGTTGCTATTTCATATCTGTGAAATTAGATTTAAAATCATCGCCGAAACCGGTTTGGCTCAGTGGATAGAGCGTCGGCCTGCAGACTGAAAGGTCCCTGGTTCGATTCCGGTCAAGGGCATGTACCTGGGTTGCGGGCACATCCCCAATAGGGGGTGTGCAGGAGGCAGCTGATCGATGTTTCTCTCTCATCGATGTTTCTAACTCTCTATCTCTCTCCCTTCCTCTCTGTAAAAAATCAATAAAGTATATTTTAAAAAAAAAAGAAAACTACATTAAAAAAATAAAAAATAAAATCATCTTAAGAATATATGTCTATACCTGTCAAATTTGTGATTTCTCTTTGTCTGCATAGCAGAGCTATAGGTGTGGAGAACAGAGACACAAAATGCAGGACATAGGTAAAAGCACAGAGGGATTTCAAATAGTACAAATTCTGGATTTGGCTGGGTTCAGTTACTTAATGTGATTTCAAGACAGATATTTAATCTCATTTTTCTTACCTGCCCCATAGAGGTAAAAATAATACCTTCCTCACGGTATGAATAGAAGGTTGAAGTACTGTAGGTAGGGTTGTTAGCCCAGGTCTCTAGGCATTCTCAATAAATAATTGTCATTACTATTAATAATGCTATTACGATCATCTGAGGTCACCTGGTACTTGACCAATAAAAGAGATGTTCTTATGGCTAAAAGAAGCAACACAGAGTTACCACTCTTGATGCCTTTAAATTTTTTCAAGTGACAAAATGGTTAAAAGAATGTTAGAATCTGTCAGTTCTTCTGGGTCTGCATATGCCTCCACAGCTCACCTCAGGCACCTGTATTATCCACTCCCTGCACTTCAAGCACACCTTCCTTCTATCAACCCTTTCAATTGCCATGGTATTCCCTCTTGCTTCAGAGATGTTACACAAGATGTTTGCCAAGAATCCAGCTTACGTTTTTAGTACTAGTAAGTAGAGAATAGCTAATGGACCTACCTACCAACCTAGAACTTGGTGAAGAGTGGGGTAGAGACATATGTGTTTACATACATACATTAAACTGTGTGCACCTGTATTTGATTAATGTCTATTTCCCAACCCTGAATTGTAATGGCTGTGAAATCGGGGCCTGATTTCTTTTCCTCCTCCTATATCCTGAGTACCTACCTTTGACATGACACAAAATAACATTTTAATGTGTATTTATTGGATTAATTGAACGACCTGTTGAGAATTTAGCAATGGGTATAACATGGAAAGGCTCTCCTTCCAGCCTTGGGGTTTTGTTGGGAGTGAGTCAGCTAACATTTAGTATGTTCACTGCATACTATGGTTTGGGGTAACTAGTTGCAGGAAGAGGAACATCAAGACTGATTTTTACACTTGAATGTCTGAATGCTGTATGGTCAGGAGGCTGTGAGCTCCCTGTGACAGGTAGATTTAGTGCAACTTTTCCTGACTACTGTGCTCCCAAATCTATAAACCCACCCTCCTGACTGCGGAAGGGAATATTGACCATGATGCAAATACCTTTGTGGTACTCTCCTAGAATTACAGAAAAATGCCAATTTGTCAGTGAATGGCCAAAACATCCTCATAAACACACACATAAAGTCAGACTTGCCTTAGGACATTTGCTTTAATGAGGTATAGCTATTGATTGAAATCCCATATCAGAGCATCTAGCACAGTGTCTGTATATCCTATGGGCTTAATACATATTAATCTTCTTTGCATTAGTGCAAAGTTAAAAGAATTATAGGGCTTCTTTTGGCTTCAGATCTTAAACGGGGCTGACTTCTTGATTTGTTATCTAGGAACTATGAGTATTCATTTCCTAGCATTACAGCTCCTTAGCGGAAAGACTTTAGAGTTCATCTAGTCCCACTGACTCATATTAACGATGAGCAAAGAGAAGCCAAGAGAGGTAAGTGACTTGGCAAAGGTCACACATCTGCTTCTTTGACTTAGAAGTAAGTATATGTCATCAGTTATGCCCCTGCAGTGAAAAGAAGGGGAGAGAGCCCAACCAGTGTGACTCAGTGGTTGAGCATTGAACCATGAATCAGGAAGTCACAGTTCAATTCCTGGTCAGGGCACATGCCTGAGTTGCAGGCTGATCCCAGTAGGGAGTGTACAGAAGATAGCTGATCAATGGTTCTCTCTCATTATTGCTGGGGTCCAACCCCAGCAGGTCCAGGGGTCCCCAAAGGTGTGAACGGAGTCGGCGAAGAAGGAATGACATGGAGGCAGCCTTCGGGCGATCATCATAGCCAGGTTCCTCTAGCCAGGATCTCCAGCCAAGTTCTGTCTAGGATCTCCAGCCAGGTTCTGTAGCCATGTTCTCTCGCTAGGTTCTCCAGCCAGCTTCTCCAGCCAGGTTCAGTCACCAGGTTCTGTGGCCAGGTTTTTCAACCAGGTTCTGTCTAGTTTCTCCAGCCAAGTTCTGTAGCCAGGTTCTGTCCAGGATCTTTTGCCATGTTCTCTCCAGCGAAGTTCTTCTGCCTCTAGGTTCTGTGTAGGTTCTGTGTCTAGGTTCTGTGTCTAAGTTCTGTGTCTCTTGGTTCTGTCTTCTAAGTTCTGTCTCTTGCTGTCTTGTTACATCTGTATTTATACCAGTTGATTCAATCCTATCAATCTCTATTACAAAGGTTAGGGCGTTTCTTATCTCCATTCCAGGGAGTAAAGATTATGTAGCTTAAGCATGATTGTTCATAGTTAAAGTGATTAATTACCCGCCTGGCACTTAGTTGAGGGGTTTTATTACCTCCCTAACTTCAGGGGCAAATCCCTACCTGGGGAAACAACCTTTCTCAGAGAGGAGACCTTGGTTAAAACACATAGTGCCAAGAAGGTGAGCAAACATATTAAGAACAGTATGCCATATATGCCAGGTCCCTTGAAACAGCAAGGGACCGGCTCCCGGCACATTATTGATGCTTCTATCTCTCCCTCTCACTTCCTCTCTAAAATCAATAAAAACATGTCTTTAAGAAAAAGTTCTAGGAGAAAGCATGAAAATGTGCAAGGAGTTGGATGTTTTTAGAAAAAGAAAGAAAATCAGGGGAGAAAACGTGTGGGTTGATTGGAGATGAGAACTTGGGGGTACATCAGCAGATGTGGCACAGCGTTGCTGGAGTTCATGTTCCAGTTTCTCGTGTTTTGCTGGCTGTTTGGTTGGTTGTTTCCTATAACAGTGCTGAGTTGAATTGTATTGGGTTTCCTAAGGATTCAGTCACCGTAGGCAACCACTCACACAAACCAACTATTGCTAATCTCTCTCTGTCAAGAGGTTGGATTGCTTAACAATGGAGCCTTCCACTTAATGAGCACCTGCTACGTCCCAGGCAGTACAACCTTTACATTCATTAGGTCATCTGAGTTATAGTAGTCACTGCAATTGCCTGTGACCTAGACTGATGTTACAGGTAAGGAAACTGAGGCTATAAGGAAATCACATTGCTAAAATTACAGAGGTAGGAATTGGTACAGATGGGAGTCGACCCCAGATCTGTCTGCATATGAACCACTTCCTGTTCCCTGTCTGCTTTTTCAAATTAGGAAAGAATAGGAAATTCAACATTTAAGGATAGTCTGATGAACAGTTATGTACTGCTGCCTCCTGGTATATTTTAACCTAAACCTTGGCATTCCTTTTGAACTGAGTGGTTTTACCAGGTAATAATATACTGACCCCTCATTCCACCTGGCAGGAGTCAATTGATCTAGAAAGCACCTCCTTCCCCATCATTAACTGATTAATTGGCTCAACTTGTGAGAAATAAAATTTAAAAAAGTATAAGCCAAGCAGATTAAACCCCAACTTAGTGTTTTCTTCGGTAAAATCACCATCACCTTAGTCACCGAAACTCATTTATTCATTCTTTTATTCACTCACCAAACATAGTTTGAGAAGTTATTTTGATCAGACATTAGGGGGGAGGGAAGATCCAAGGCAATAGACAGGTCCCTGCTCCTGCCATTGGGGCGTTCACATTGTCACTGGGGATGATGAGCAGGCCGACAGATAATTGAGATGCAGCGATATGGGTACCTTGACAGAAATAGGTTTGCCAGGGAGCCTGTCGGTTGTGTTCAGGTCTCAGGAAATTGTGTATATAAGGACCTGCCAGAGGAGTGGAGATGGGTACCTTTCCCTGCAGCAGCGGGTGATTAAAACTCCCGCAGTGCCCTTGCCGATCCTGCTGATAAATCAGGCGGATGCACCGCATGGCTCTCTGCGCTGTCCTTGAGGGAAGGTGTCATGCAGCTGCTCGGGCTGAGGGTGATGGTTTATGACTTCAGCACCTGAAGTCCTATCACACAGCAGGTTCCCTGGAGGTGGGGATCATACGGGACGAATAGTGCTTAGTCGGTGATAATGTCACGCTGCCACGCTGAGTTACACGGATTGCCAGGCTCCTGCAGCTGAACAACTCCAGGCTGATTAATCCCAACGCCATGTAAATAGAGGCAGTGCCAAGGAGATCGTCAGTGAGAAAAAGGATGCTTGGATGGGGACATTAGTGAGGAATAGAGAACCACCATCACCCCGCTCATCCCTCAGTCGGCCCCTGACAACATCATTATCAAGGTGAGAGGAGGCACATCGCTCACCCAGATCCTGGCAGGCTTTCAAGCCTTCCTTCCGCATCCCCAGCCCTTTTTTAAACAGTACATATTTTACAAATCACGTGACCCAGCTTTCTCTGGCTTGTCATGCCTTCAGGGAGGAGTTGCAGGACCACCTCTATAAGAAAATCGGATAGTCAGGCACTGACATGAGTGATTCATTTTGTCAAAGGACTCATTAGAGAGCTCCTTTAAGAGATGCTCTCACATCTGACTTCATAGAAGTTTAATCGCACGCATAAGCTGGATTTCAGGCTTGCTGACTCTCAGCTATTCCATTGGTTTATATCTGGAGACGTACAGGTCCACACACATCAATTTCTAACTTTACTGCCAATGTGAAGGGTTATGGGGAGATGTCACACCTCACAGGGTACCATCTCCCAGGCTCATTTTTTGTCTCTCTCTCTCTCTCTCTCTCTCTCTCTCTCTCTCTCTCCTCTCTCTCAGGAAAAAACAACAACACTGTTTTAGGAGTAGCCTCTGCTTCAAGCTTTAATCAACACATCCCATCCACATAAATCCATTGCTCTATTCAACTGAAGACATTCCTATTGTTAAAGAAATTCAGGTGAATACATTCTTCTCCATCTCACTAAACCTTTGAGAAACGTTCCAGTGTGTAACTGAGGTTTCACTCATACTATATGAAAGTCCTTGGAGATCTGGAGTCATTTATTCCTTTCAAGGATGCTCCAGACTCCCTCCTAATGTCCTGGCCACACTCCCGTGTTTGCCAATGGTGGAATGTTAGGTTGGGAATCATGGGTTCCTAAGTGGGAGAGGGAAGAACTTAAAGTTTGTAAAGACCAGCTGATGTAACTCTCAAGGCTGACATTCAATTGACCTCCTTGAACCGTCCTAGGGCTTATCTCTTCATGCCAGGATTATTTCAGCAATCCCTTCACTGGTCCTCCCACTTCTAGGCCCTGGCATTTGCTTACTGCTGTTGTCAGATACACCTTCCTGAAGAGCTGTTTTTATCCCATCAAAGGCCCCTGGGGCTTCCTACTGCCTGTGGAATTAAGTTCCAGCTCTTCAGTCTGACACCTGGGGTCCTTCAGAAATTAACCTTCCTCTGACCAAATTTATCTTCCTTCAATGTGCCTGATTTTTACATTCCCCTTGGAATACCCTTGTGACTCAGAAATGAACCATTTTGTCACATTCTGTAATCATTTGGATTTTTTTGTGGTCTTGTTTCCGGTATATCTGATTTTCTTTATCTTCTCTACATTTAAATACACAAGACATTATAAAACTAGATACTATCACACCTCTCTCAGCAAATAGCTTAGGATAGTTCATATCATGGTGAGGCTTGTGTTGTCATTTGAGTCACCTGATTTAATAAGGGGCATCATCTTCAAAAGATCCCTGATATTACAAATCTTTCTACAAGTTTTAGCCACATATCTGGGGTCTGCTTGAACCTTCACGAACTGTGTATACCCAAGCTGGCATTTCTTGGGTTTGATCCCCTCTGGTAGACAGATGTTGCCGTGCTGATAGTTCTAAATTTCTGTGTTTTAACTGGGATTTTCAGCTGGGGTTGTTATAAATTTAGTTTTCTCAATAGCCTAATTATTCCGACTTTTTTTGGTTCATTTTGTATTAACATTTTCAGTTCCTTTTACTTCCTGGGAAGCCATTTATAACAGTGCACCCCTCCTTGCCTTTTGATTTCAGTTTTGTGACTCCCTTATACAACAGCTGACAAAAGTCATTTGCCCTTATTATTAGTAACATGTTATGCTTCACATCAGGTAACTTTGTGAGCATTATTCAGCTTTACAATTCCCTATTGGTGAGAAGAAGAGCCGCTCCAAGCAGGCTAGTTTAATCTCTGAAGATTCTTCCAAAATAGAATCTTCTTCCCTACTTGTTCAGATCCTTCCAGAATATTTAATGATATTCAGGAATTATTATATTTTTAGATGTAATAAAAGTACCTTTTGAGGAACATTGATTCCATCAGTGCTGATAGATAATGTGGATCACAACAATATTTAGGAATGTCAGATTTTAAATAGATTTCCTCATTGAAGAATTGTTTTGGGCCTTTAATATGCTAACATCAATAGAAACAAAAGTTTTAACTCCTCACATGGACATTAGACATTTTTTCTCTCTGACACCCCATGCACTGCAGAGGACAGATAACCCAGACTGGATTCAAGAGCACACATCAGGGCATTAGTGTTTAACAAAATACTCCAGGCCAGAGTCATTGGGGATTGTTCTAATTCCATACTGCAGTCTATTTATTGCATGTAATTCTAACAAAAGGAGCTTTTTAAAAAATAAAAAATAAATAAAAATAAAAAGCCCATTAGTGAAATCCTTAGATTAGAGGTTGTGCATTTATTTAGCATAAAAGTTAAGGCATCTGTCCTATGCCTACCTCCTCTCAGTCATTCTTGTCTGGGCAAAGTGACTTGTATAATGTGGGCAAAAAACACTCATCCCAAGTTGACCCCCACCCATTGGCCATTGCCATAGGGGACATGGGATGACTCTCCCCAGGAAGAGAGGGCAGAATGGCCTTGGGTCCTTGAATATTAGGTCCATATCTCAAGGACGTCATTCCTTCTGACAGCCTTCTTGGATTTTCTGCAGTCCAGTGATTGCTCCCTCCTAAAACCCCGGAGCACGCACTCTGCTTGCAGCTCTTGTCCTGGCATTTACTTTCCTTGTCAAGCCAACAGATTTCCTGGGCTGGAGCTGCCTCTCTGAGTAGGGCGTAAGTTCTGAAAGGGCAGAGTCATGCCCCACTGGACTCTGCATGGTGTACCACATGCGGGGCACGTCTGGCAGATACCTGCTGTTGAAACCAAATGCACAGCCCATCTGTACGTGCCTTTGGCGTTGAAGACATTTCAGAGATATGTTTGGATGGAATGGCACTTTCCCCACTTGGGCTATCAGGGCTTTTAGAAGGAGACTGCGGAGACTGAAGTATGTAGCACAGGGGCAGGAAAGGCAGAGGGAATAGGCTCCATGTCCAGCAGACCCGGAATCTCTTGGTTCAGTTGGAACTCTGCCATCTGATTAGACAAGTTTAATTTTTTAAATAACACTTTTTGTGGATTCCAAATTTATATTTCTATAATAACCAGTCCAGCAGTAGGAATGAATCGGGGAAGGCTGGTGAGCAATGTATGGTCCATTGAGGAAGGAGCACTTTGATACTCAGCTTCACTTGTGTCACTATCAGGGATTTGAGCCGAACATTGAAAGATCTTCCAGTGTTAAAAATAATAATCCAAATCCAGTGTTTATAATGACAAATCTCATAATTTTTAAAAAGTTTCATTTATTGATAGAAAGTTGGTAGTTGCCATCTAGATATACATTCTGAATCTACAACTTACACACCAGTCTGCATCATATATTTATATGGTGCTTAAGAGTTTATAAAATAGTTTACAATTATTGTCTCATTTAATATGTGTAACTACCCTGTGAAATGATGCAAAACCCGAGATTCAGATTGGTGAAGAGTGTTACCCAATTTTATAAAGTTATTAAGTAACAGAGCTGGGACTAAAACCCGAAACTCCCAGATTTTAAGTTGGGTGTTCAATTCACCAAATTACTTTGTCCCAAGGCTACTTTTTCAGTTTTTAAAATACATTTTCTTATTAAAGTACTAGAGGCCTGGTGCATGAATTCGTGTATGGGTTGGGTCCCTTGGGGTGGCCTGCAGGGATGGGGCCAAAACCTGCAGTCCAACGCCACCTGCCGCTCCTGTCTGCCGCCCCTGCTCATCCCTGCGCTGCTGCACCTGCTGTGGGCTCCCGCTCAGTCAGTCCAGATAGGGAGAGGCTCACACCTGCCACAGCAGTGCTCACCAGCCAAGAGCCCTGTGTCTGGTGCCCATTTCCAGGGGGGTTTGTGGGGGGGACACAAGGAGCCCTCTGGGCTGGTGGTGGGATGCCCTTGCCAGCCTGGGATCCGGATCCATCCCACTGACACTCACGCTGCTTGTCGGGAGCCACTGGCGACCACTTTTATATCGAGGGAGGGGAAGCAGCTGGGTGGCAGAGGTCACCTTCCAGGAGGCCAGCGGTGCCGGTCTGTCAGTGCCTGGCCCGTTCTCCAGAGATTGGACCTGCAGTACTACTTGAGGGAGTAAGTGGCTGCCACCGGGCAAATGGGCCACCGGGATGGGTTGGTCAGCTGAGCAGCGCTCCCACTGTGGGAGTGCACTGACCACCAGGGGGCAGCTCTTGCGTTGAGCGTCTGCCCCCCTGGTGGTCAGTGCGCGTCATAGCGACCGGTCTACTGGTTATTCGGTGGTTCGGTTGCTTAGGCTTTTATATATATAGACAGCTTATGTACATAAATACAAAAATGATGAATTCACTGCCAAATTAATTATTGAAAAGAGAATGTGCCTATAGAACCATCGCCCGTGTGGAGAGGCAAAATGTTGCCAGCATCCCAGGCACCCCTGTCATATCCCCGCCTTCCTCCTTCAGAGCTAACCATTCTGCTGACTCTGAACCCAATACTTTAGATTTTGCCTGTTTTTGTTCTCTCTGTAAGTAGAATGAAACCATCTGTATTATGTCTTGTCTGGTTTCTTTCGCTCAGTAGTTCTTAGATTTATCTGTGTTTGTTTCGTGTAGCAGTATTTTCTCATTTCTCTGCTTTATAGTATTCTATTGTATAACTAATCTACCCTTAATGTATCGTTTTCATTGTTTATGGACACGTGAATTTTTTCTAGTTTTTGGTTGCTACAAATATTGCCGAAATGAACATTCTTGCCCACCTGCATGTGTTTTTGATGGATATATCCAGAAATGGAATTCCTGGGTCATTGAGTAAGCGCTGTTTACTTTTAATAGACACTGCCAAGGAGTTTTCCAGAGTATTGAAGCCAATAACCATATTCCCACCAGCAGTGTGTGAGAGTTCCAGTGGCTCCACCTTTCACCAGTACAATGTTTTCGTATCTTTCTAGTCTTAACTATTCCAGTATGTTCAGGAATATTATTATGGTTTTTATTTGCATTTCCCTAAAAAATAATGAAATTTGGAATTGTTTCAGATATCTATTAGCCACTTGGCTCTCTCTTTTTTGAATTCCTTGTTCACAGTTCCTTTTTTCTGATAGGTATTTTTTTCTTTGGATTGAAATATTCTTTATATATTCTGGATATGAGACCTTTATCAGCTATATGTATTGCAAATATCTTCTCCCGCTCAAGGCCTTCTCTGTTTACTCCATTAAACATTTCTTTTGATAAGTAGAGGTTTCTTATTTTAAAATAGCTAATTTACCATTCTTTGCCTTTCTAGTGTGTGAATGGTGTTCTATTTTAAAAACCCTTGTCTAGTCCAAGGTCACAAAGATATCCTCTTATATCATCTTGTAGAAACGTTTTTTTGTGTTGCCTTCTGCATTTAGATATACAATTCCCCTAGAATTGATTTCTGTCTATGGTGCAAGTTAAAGGTCAGTATTTATATTTCTCCATATGGATATATCTGGTTGACCCAAAACAATTTATTGAAAATACCATCTTTTCTCCACTATTCTGCTGTGTAACCTTGTCATAAATCACATTCTAGCACTAGGAGCCTATTTCTGAAATTTCTGTTCTTTGCTATTGGTTTAGCCTTTCATACTGCCTTACTTATTGTAGATTTATAGACACACTAATATCCCACAGTGTAAGTCCTCTTAAATGTTCTTTCTGTTTATCATATTCTTAGTTCCGCTTGTCCAGTTGTGTTTCCCTATTAATTTATAATCAGCTACTAGTAGTCTAATTTCAACTTAAAAGTTTTCTAGTCCAAAGGTATTTCTTTGAGACCTTTACATGTTTGTCACGTGCAATCAGAAATGATAGGACTGAAACTCTTACTCTTCCTGCTTGTAAGAAGGTAAGGGAGGTGATTCCACGCCAAACATCTGTCTTCATTGTTAAGATCACGTTCATTTAGAGAGCCAGGGAGCCATGTGTCATGTGTTACTGTATTATTCTAGACATTATTTTAAAATCAGTTCAGAATCTAGGTATTATTTTCAAATATAGCATATCAATTCTCTGTATGTTGATTCTGGGAGAATTGTCCTTGTCCCAGGTTGCTTCGGCCTTTTCCCCTAGTTACTGGCCTGCCTGACTCCCTCACCTTCTTCTAGACCTGGTTTAAATACCACTTTCTCACTGAAACCAAATTTAACTAATTCTAGTTGAAGTTGTAACTTCTAACCCCCTTGCCCTGCTCTACTTATGTGTGTGCGATTGCTGTAGCACTTGTCACTTTCTGACGTACCGTCTAATGAACATTCCAATTGGGGTCCATCTGTTGCCTGTCTTTCCCCAGGCTGTGTTGGCTAATATTCTACAAGGGAATAATAGTACGTTGCACATAGTAGGTGCTCAGCCAGTATTTATAGAATGAATTGAATGAATGAAAGGTTTCCTTCTTAAACTTAATGCACTTCTTCTACCCGTGATTTTGGAGATACAGGGGATGCTCTAGTGAGAGGGTGTGGCTGCCTGAAAGAAGTTAGTCAGAGAGGATCTGAGGCGTTTTGTGGAAAGAACTGATCTTAATCTGGAACGTGATGTTTTATATAGCAATGCCTTGTCTTAGTTGTTGCAGGGGAAAGCTGATGCTGACCACACTCCAATCCTTCAGAAACCTATGTCTGCATCCTAGAGTGAGGAAGATGCTGGTTAGCTAGGAAGTGAAACTTTTTCTTTCTATAGACATTCTGTAAAATATAGTTTCTTAATCTTGAATGTACATCAGAATCATTTCAAGGGCTTGCTGAATTACAGAGAGCTAGGCTCCAACACGTTTTTAAATTAAATTTTGGTATAGGGCCCCAAAACTTGGTATTTCCAACAAGTCCTTAATGCAGACACAAGACCTTGGCCCAGGCCCCACACTTTGAGAACCACTGTTACAAGGTAACAGAAAGTGCCTGGCTGGTGTTGCTCAGTGGTTGAGCATCGACCTATGAACCAGGAGGTCCTGGTTCGATTCCAGGTCGGGGCACATTCCCAGGTTGTGAGCTTGATCCCCAGTGTGGGGCGTGCAGAAGATAGCCAATTAATCATTCTCTCTCATCACTGATGTTTCTCTCTCTTCCTCTCTGAAATCAATAAAAATACAATTTTAAAAAACACACAAAAAAACAAGGTAACGGAAAGCAAGGAAGCTATGCTTCAGTATATCTTGGGGTGAGACGGCAAGGAAGAAAACAGCATTTGAGCATTCCCTAGTTCCTCACTTTGCCCCAGAAAATTGCCAACTTTGACACTTTGAAGCATCTTAAAGGCTCTGAATTATCCACTGAAATGAACAATAGCGCCCCTAAGAGGGGGTGCCCTGCATCACTAAGCAAAGGACAGAGAAAGAGTGAAGGAAAATGCCACATAATCAACGATGTTTCCTCTCTCCCCCTCCTTTTCTTCCCCTATGTTTTTCTCCCTCCCTCCCTCTCTCCCTCCCTCCCTCCCTCCCTCCCTCCCTCCCTCCCTCCCTCCCTCCCTCCCTCCCTTCCTTCCTATTAACCAGCACATTGGAGCCACCTCCAAGGATGATTGGATATAACTGAGTGGACCTTCTTTGTGGGAATGGAGAGATTCTGGACTAGCAGGATGTGTAAGAGTTACACATTTTTAGCGACTTTTTAGCCCTGATAAGCTCATTAGAAACAAAATCTTCAGCAACCTAGACCTATATCTTTGCAGCATGAAGAGGTCAGGCATGTGGGCAGAAGGCCTGGAGGGAATTTATAGTGTCATTGCAGTCAGTGTTTTATTTAATTCTATCTTTTCTATCTTCCAACTGCTGGCAAATGGTAGCTACAATCTGGGGTGGCTCTGCATTCTAATAAATATCCCCAAAGAGCTCTTCAAGTTTCACCTAGGCTTAATTACAGTGTGTAAATATGCAGACAGCCCATTATTAATGTTAACCTCAGGTCTAAAGCAGGAAAGGAGAGGATGGCAATGAAATGGAGTATGGGTGGGCAGTGACCTTATTAGCTCATCTGAAGGAAGAGTGAGTCTCCTGCTGGTTACCTGTGATTTGCAGTTACCTCATAACTAATTACCTTCCTCTTGGTGGCAGGTTTCATTGCCGAGCTCTGTGGAGTCCCTGGCTAGCTCTGAAACCTTTTCATGCCATTTACTTTAACTTCTGCAAGGCTTCTTGATGAATTTCAATGAGATGTGGGCTCTGGGTTAAATGTTACCCAACTTTTCCTACAGGCTTGTTTCCTTGCTCTCCTCCAAGCCTACTTCAGGCAGACATAGTTTAGCTTTGTGAAGGGAGACCACCAGGTGGTATGAGGCAGTACCTAGTTTTCTTTTTGTTCATTAATTGAACATTAATTAGCCACCTACTGTGTACTAGGTACCCTGCAAGGTCCTGGTGGATATGGAAGTGAGTGTTATTTCCCTGCTCTCCAGGAGCTCAATTAAGAGAGGAAATTGGACACACTGACAGATGATGGCAAAGACATAAAAAGGTATTGAGGAATTACAGGGCAGAACAAGGAATCCAGCCTGGAAGGGCCGGACACAAGTTCTTAGTGATCTGTTGCCTGGCCAAACCCACATGGTGGGCATGTCATCCTCAGGCAATTTCTTCTGATGTTAAAAATTAGCAAAAAAAGGATGAAACATTAAATATATTTTGTGATTTCATTTTTTCCTGTTTGAAATAAGGGTCTCCTTATCTCACTGGTCATTGTAAAAATAAAATTGTGAAATCTCAGTGTTTGAGCAGGTTTGCCTTTTCAATTCAGTGTCTTCCAACCTAAAATAGCCCAGGTGGGGAGTTGTGTAAGGAGAAGATGGAAAGTTCTGTTGTGTGTTCTTAGTGTTTCTTAGGATCATCTGACAAATCCTAAACACCTCCATGGCCCAGGTTTCTAAGGGGTGGGGACTTGTCAAGATCTCCAGAGAATGGGTTTCTTCAAGAGGTTGTGGCTGGCTGCAAGGTAAACCGTGTGCTTATAAAGATTGGTTAAGGTCCACATGGCATCTCAAAGAGCCATCATTAGGCTGCTTGCAGGGAAGAAGCAAGGATGCAACATATGAGGGAGAAATTAAGGGAGAGAGGGATCTAGACAGACAGACAGACACACACATACACACGCACACACACACATGCAGAGGCCAGTTTGAGGCATGCATTGATTTCCATTAAGAGCACAAGAACATGCTTTTCTTTCTTTCAGTTTTGGGAAGGGCTTGTTTCTGTCATCTGCTCCTGGTGACTTCCATCTCTTGGTTGCCTCTCAGACTTCCAGTGGGTCCACTCTTCCTGCACCAGGCATCCTTTGAATAAGGAGTGAAAAGTGGTTTGAGAAATAGGAACTGGCCAAGTTATTCCAAGGTCGATGGTGCTCAGTAAGAGTGAGAATGGGACTAAGACAGATCCAGAATGGGGCCTTCATTTTGTCCATGGCCAACAAAATGGAGAGGCCAATAAAAGGAGTTGCTATTCATTGGGAACTGGTTGCATTGCTTGGTGATTAGAACAGAATTATTTTTTTTTCTTCCCTCCCAAGGCTCCTCTCTCTGCTCAGCCCAGCGTGCAGGAATTGCCCTGTTACCGTGGTCGGCAAACTGTGGCTCGCGAGCCACATGCGGCTTTTTGCTCCCTTGAGTGTGGCTCTTCCTAAGCCTTAGGAGTACCCTAATTAAGTTAATAACAATGTACCTACCTATATAGTTTAAGTTTAAAAAATTTGGCTCTCAAAAGAAATTTCAATCGTTGTACTATTGATATTTGGCTCTGTTGACTAATGAGTTTGCCGATCACTGGCCTAGCCTATTTTGGCCATCAGAGCTTTGAGCTCAGCCTTAGAAAAGACAAGAGAGGGCTGACTTGTGCAGAGATGTGAGCCCTCCATGAATGACCGCAGCCCTAAGGTAAACTTAAATTATCCCATTAATTCTCACTCAGCTTTCTTGAGCCTGGCTGATTTTCCCAGTTCTGTGCTCAGTGGCTAAAGGAAGATGGGAGGTGATGGCGCAGTACTCGACATCTCAGAGCTGTGGATAAACATCTGCAGGAGAGATGAGCTGAGTGATGAATGGTCACGGACGCAGGGTGTTTAACTGAATGGCATTTTCTCTTCAAGAGTCATTAAGAGAAAACGGGGGGGGGGGGGGGGAAGTGCTCTGCCTTCTGAGTGAGTAACTAGGCCTCAGATCAGTGGAGCATGATCAAGGATGCTGGAGTTTTCTTCCCTTCTGTCCTGCAGAGCAACTGTTTGACAACGTTTCTGGCTCACTGGGTTTTCAAACATATTTAGCTGGGAACCTATTTTATAAATGCCACCTTTTGTGAGATCTCCCTTACTCTATCCTTTCCAAAAAAAGATTGAAACTGCATTTCCTTGAACTAATTGATATGTTCAGATTAACATGTACTTATAAAATCCGTAACTTCAGCCACAAGGTTATTTTGATGAACACAAATTTGAAAACAGGTGTTATGGATGACGAATACTGCTTTTAGAAATATGTTTGATGCCGTGGTTGTTTATGCTAGTTTAGTTTTTCAGAAATGAGAATACACCGGCTCCCATAGTTAAGTAGTTTTACATTAAAACAACTTTCAACAGCTCACATCTCAATCTCAAGATAGCTTTTGGTTTTCCTACTGGTGTTCTTTCCAGTTGAATCCATTGAATGGATTGAATTGCAACCATCATTTGATCCTTTATTTGTATTTCTCAATAGATGGGATCCTAATTTAAAGTACGAAAAATAGGTTTTTCAGTACATTTAAATTTTTATTTGTTAGGTAAAAAGATGCTTATTTATATTATGGGGTTGTGATATTTTCAGTCATATTTTTTAAAATCTTGTACATTGTTGTACTTTTCTCAGTGGCTCAATTAACATTTCAAAATGGGGGATTTTATTTTGCTTTGCACATTGAGTACAAACTTTAAATTTCCATTTAATTCCAGTCACTTCACCCATAGTTGTAAGCATAATAACATTGTTCCCTTCACTGCCAAATCGAGTGTGTTCTGCTTACTAAATTCGCAAGTATCTTGTTGCAACTATAGGCTGTTTTAGAGAGAAACAAGCATAAAAGTAGTGATTTCTTGTCTCATTTGCAACGTTCACACTTGTGCCTTGAATTGATCAGAAGAGCTGAAGAACTTCTGTGAAAAAATTAAAATTGGAACTCATTGCCCAAATAATTGAAAAACAGTGAACAGTACATAAGGTTTTATCTAACAGAATCTTAATAGAAGATGACATCTTCAAAAGTGGTGCTGCTCCATGCAAGATACAAAGACTACACGGACACATCTGGGGAATAGCCTTGCTGAGGGCCATGGTATTTTAGATTTTCCTATTGTTATTTTCTCAACATCTACACACACGAAAATACATTTTTGCTCTACTGCATTGTACGTTTTAAAAACGGATAGAGACCCTTAAAAGTTTCTGTTGTGTAAATATCAAATAATTGAACCAAATGGGAAATCTTTGTTGACTATGTATATTCCGCCTCCCCTCCCCCAACACACACACACATGCAGAATAAAGCTCCTTGAGGGCAGGGATCTGGTCTCTCTTGCTCACACAGACCTCCAGCGCCTGGAACAGTGTTTGGTACAAAATGGGTGATTAATACATTTTTCTGGATGAAAGAATACCCCAGAAGGTTCTTGTATGAATTCAATGAGATGATTATACATTAGAATTTTGCAGAGGTTTTGGCATATAACAAGTACCCAAACCAAGGGATTTCAAGTAACAACTCCCTTATCTGACCTGATCAGGATAAGTAAAATGGTTAATCAAAAAAGTTGGCTAGCCCTGGCTGCTGTGCCTCACTTGGTTGAGCTTCTTCTCATCAACTGAAAGGTCTTCAGTTCAGTTCCCGGTCAGGGTACATGCCTGGGTTGCAGGTTCGATCCCCAGTAGGGGTTCGTACAAGAGGCAACAGATCGATCGATGTTTCTTTCTCTCTCTCTCCCTCTCCTTTCCTCTCTCTCTAAAATCAATAAAAATACTTTTAGAAAGTTCGATAAAGCAGGGTTCACTAAAATTCACATATATACTAAGCAAACCTTAAACATTATTTCAACTTAAAACATTTCTTGCTAATTTTTTATATATAGTTGAGGCCTCCAAGTGAGCTTTAACCCCAGATTGGAATCCTGTCTCTTTCTTTTTTTTAAAATAGCTCATACCATATATATATATAAAATCTGTGGTATCCATACTTGGAAAAAGCACTTCAATTCACAAATCAAATAATCCACAATCCGAGTGCAAAATTATTCTTGAATTATGTCCAAATTTATTCTAATTTTTATTACTTTTTCTGTCCACAACTTATTTCACTGAATCATATTTTTAAAAAATATGTATTGAGACCCGTAAGAGATTTTATTGTATAATTACAGAAAAATTTAACCAAATAACAAATCTTCCTGTTATTTCTTTGTCTGATCACAACTTACCCAAATAAGAAAAATGAAGAGAGATACATATACATTGTAGAATGATTGCTAAGAGCAAGATAATTAAAACATTCATCACCTCATACAATTAATTTTTTTTTTCTGTGTGTATGGTGAGGATGCATAAGATCTATTCTCTTGCCCTGACTGGTGGGGCTCAGTGGTCAAGGTCAGGTGGAACCTGTGTTGCAGGTTCAACCCCATGCGGGAGGCAACCAATCCATTTGTCTCACATTGATGTTTCTCTGTCTCTCTCTCCCTCACTCCCTTCTACTCTTTCTACAAATCAGCAGGGAAAAAATTTCCCAAGGTGAGGATTAATAAAAGACAAACAAACAAACAAACAAACAAAAAAGATCAACTTTCAAGTGGCATACAATACTGAATTATTAACTACAGTTTTATGAATTGCTTTTTAATTATGAGTTTCTATAGTCTTAAAACTTACCTTCCTCCCTCTTACTCCTATCTCTTCCTATCTCTCTTCCTTCCTACATCCCTTCCCTCCTCCCAAATATTCAGGGTCCTATTAATCATATAGTGAGGAGCACAGTGGTCCTGAGACAAACGTAGGACCTTCTCTGACACATGGTCTCCATGCCATCCATCTTCCCTCACAGTGGGCTAGAGACCCCATTCAGTTACACAGTTGCCACTGATAACTTCCTTACACTGAGGATTATAGTGCAATGGAATGGCCCATTTTAATGGCTAGAATTTGGGATCTGGAAGAAACACCCAAGAAAGCATCAGAGCTAATATTCTCCCATGGACATTTATTTATTTAAATATTTAATAGCATGTCTCCAGGAGATGGATATATTGATTGATTGATAGATCGATAGGTAAGCACATACATACTTTAGCTTTACGTAAACTTATATGTTCTTATATTGTTACCCCATTAGGTAAATGCAAGGTGCAGATATTTTATTGATGGAGCTAGTTACATTTTGTAGAACAACTTTCTATAGTAATGAGTGGGCCCCACGATTCAGCCCTAAGCTGATTTCTGTCAGAATGTCTGCCCACCTCACATTGAATGATGTATTCTGCAAATAGTGGGACAAAGGTCACGTGGCATGTTACACTTTTGTTTAAAAATAACCTAGGCTCTTTGTGCTAGGGTTTAAAACCTGCGGTGTTTAGTGATGCAGAGACAATAGTGGAATTCTGGATAGATCCTGATGAGTTCTCTGTGCAGAATGCAGCCCGGATTTGTAGAGATAATTATCCAGCTCCTGTATAGCAACTCCAACGTATATACAATTCAGGTACTGTGGCATATTCAGGAAAGTTATGCTGTGTTTTGTTAAATTCTCCCAGGTTTTTGCAGCTGTAGAAATGGGGACTCATTAGCTACAGTTTCTGCTTCAGCAGGTGGGTTGGAAGGAGTTACATAGTGGGAGACAGACAGCATCTAATGGCCTCAAAGAGTGACTGTCAGAGCCTCCTGCATTAGTCACAGGTAGGCGCTCTCCCAGGGCCTGGGTCCCACAGAGTAATTAAAGGAGACTGGGAAGATGCACTCACTCCCTAATTACTTTTTAGTTCCTAGATAGTCTGACCTTACTAATTTAGAATTGTTGGGAGAGATATGAGTTTGGCTTAATGAGAAGCATGAAAAATGTAACGTTTTAAATTGAAACATGGCTTTATTACTCGGGGCTATATTCAAAACCATCCACTAATAGCTTAACACCTTTTGTGGCGATGCCTCTGGGGCTGCTTTAATAATGAGAAGATGATTTTTTAATTCTCTCGGGGCTGTGCTTTTCCCCGATTTGGCAGACAAATCCAGTGGTCTGTGCTGTGTTCGTTGGCTGTTTAACATTTCATAAAATTATATACCTTAGGAATTTTTCCTTCAAATTTTTTGACACATCGAAAAAATATTATTTTTTCCCCCAACTCAAATCTCAATTATAACCAATGGGTGACGTTTTTGGCATGAATCCTTTTAGAGGTAAGTTTAACTGCCTTCACTCGTGCACCCAGTAGGTGCTCAGTCAATAGTTGCTAAAGGGACATGAAGAAAGCCCCTGATATAAAGAGCCTAATCCTGTCTATTATACTGTTTCACTCCTTTTCATTTCTATTACTGCAATCCTAGCTGGAAACTCCATGGCTTTGCTTTTGTTATTGTTGTTTTCCATTGATTTTTATAGAGAGTGGAAGGAAGGGAAGGAGGGGGGAAGAGAGAGAAACATCAATGTGAGAGAGAAGCATCAATTGATTGCCTCTTGAATGTACCAGGGATCAAACTGGCAACCCAGTTATGTGCCCTTGACTGGGAAATGAACCCACGACCATATGGTGTGCCTTCTGATACGCTAACCACTGAGCAACACCAGTCAGCACTAGGGCTTTGCTTTTCATTAGACTATGAAATGCCTTCTTCTGGGCTTCCCATCAACAGACTTGTCCCTACTATGTTCTGCATATGACTTTGGCATCATTACGCTGAAATGTGCAATATATTCTTGACCAAGACCAGTTCCATCTCACTGCTCATTGCCTGAAGACAACAATGGAACTTCGTTTTAGCTACCTCCACATCTGGTCATCCAAACACATACACCTTAACAGAGCCACTTTTTCATGCTGTTTTCTACCTTACTCAACTTGAATTCCAGACACACCCAGACTTTTGAAATTTACTACCTACACCTTGCTTCTTCCTGCTTCTCTGCTTCTGTTTATGCTGAACCTCAGCCTAGGACTCCATTACACATTAACTTTAAGGAACGACTATGTTCAAGACATTGTTATAGGGGAGACATCCTGTTCCCGCCCTGCAGAAGTCACATCTGAGCACAGTCCTGTGCTGGACAGGGAAGGCCTGGGTTAAGGAGAGGGAGTCGAAGCCACGGCTGCCTGAGCTAAGGAGAATGGCTCAGAAGTCTCAGGAACTGAGATGCTGTTGGAAGGAACCCAGCTTCTGCTGCTGCAAATGAATGTTCATCTTAGAAGTCAACTCAGGGATTTCTCTCTGACAAAGTGAAGAGGTGGGAGAAAAAATATGTAGCCCGAACTCCGGGTCCTGTGTCAGCGGTGTAATCGAAGGCCGGTGACTAAACACATTTTCTTAAATGAAACAAATGGGGCTATACATGGCAATAGAGGCAATGCATTTTCACCTTCTGATGTGGCTCTGACGAGCTGCAGTTAATGAAACAGGACCCAGCAGGTGCAGAGTGATCATAGTAGAAGATGGGAGATGGGGTTTCATCTGAAATATAGACCCCGGTGCCTAAAAATCAGATCTTAGAGGATAAGTTAGTTTGTTTGTGGGTGTGCATGTATCAGTGTGTGAGTTTGGTGGTATTGTTGTGTATTTGTGTGTGTGTTTGATGGAAAATGTATGTGTGTATGTGTATTTTATGGGATGTGTGTGTGTGTATCAGTGTCTGTGTGTGGGTGGTGTCTATCTGATTGGAAGTATGTGTGCTTATGCCTGGAAATGTCTGTGTGTATAAGGGGATGTGTGTGTGTGTTTGTCAGGGTGTGTACTTGATGGGTGTATGTGTGTGTGGCAGTGTATATGTGTGTATGATGTATGTGTGTTTGTGTGTGTGTTTGGCAGTGTATATGTGAAAGTCTGTGTATGTGTGTGTGTTTGATGAGACGTGTGTATACGTGCATATTTACTGGTCTGAAGGTACTGGACATTACATGTGTGTTTCCATTAAGCCTGAATAGTGTACATCTAAAGCTGTCAGTTGACGCAGGCTCTTGGGAAGGCGTTTGAGGGCCTGCCTTCATTTGACCCAATGGAGAACTTTAGAAATCTTGTGACCAGTTATTTCTTAGGATTTTACTTAGAGTCATTCCCTGCCCAGCTCAGACCCGGTGATTATTCAGCACGGGGGTTCTATAGTCGGTGACAAATGGGAGGCCTGAGAAACAAGACAGGGAGCTGCTTTTTAATTGCTCGTTTATTGTCTCTACTGTCTGATTCCACTCTAGAGCCTGTTGCTTTACGAACCGCAGGAATTAATTTTTGTGAAGCCCAAAACTTCAGGAGTTCCATGTATCAGAGAGGTTATTTTTAGAAGAGAAGAAACCGCTCATTGTTAAAATGAGGTAATGGTATGTGTGTGGGGGAGGGAGTTTGGAAGCATTTAGTGCTAATGAATAATTCAATTTGATCTACTGGAGAAATGGAAGGCGATGGCGGGCTGCCCTTCCCTTAATGTAAAAAAGATAATGGCCGTTTCGCTTTAACGGTGTATCTGAGAGGATCTAATACAGCATACTTTTATTTCAGGTCAATTCATCAGCCTTTAAAGGTAGTTTAAGACTGGCTGTCATATTAAAGTGCACTTTTAAACATAAAAGGAGTCTGAGATGAAATTGTGCTCAATTGCTCCTTCACCCCACTCCTACCCAGGTCCCCTCGCAAAAAAACAAAATGTGTGTCTTAATTGATCATTAAAGATGTGAAAGAAGCCAGAGGTTGGGAATCCTGATGACAAGAAGGATGACTTGAGGGACCCCAGTAGTTTGGGTAACCAAGCCGGCCTTATTAGTGCTGTCGTGTTGACCAGCTCCACCAGTGTGGGCTTTCAGAAGCTAAGCTGCTTCTCATAGCTGAGATTTTGCACAGAAAAGTCTACACCCCTGGATTCAGGCATACATTAATAAAAGGGCTAACACGTCATGGAAAGGCAGTGGGTATGAATGTGTGTGTTAGGGTGTGATTATGACATATGAGTTCTTTTTTTTTTTTAAATGATTTTTTTTTTTAGAGAGGAAGAAGAGAGAGGGAAAAGGAGGGCGGGAGGGAGAGAGGGGGAGAGGATGAGAGGGAGAAAGATTTGTTGTTCAACTCATTTATACATTAATTGGTTGATTCTTATATGTGCCCTGACTGGGGATCGAACACGCAACCTTGGCATATCAGGACAATGCTCTAACCAACTGAGCTACCCGGCCTGGGCAACATTGTAGTTGTTATTACATCATTGATATAAGACGGTTTTATACCCTAGGCTTCTCTTCTTTGGTTTGTGAGGCTGTTCATCTGTTGCATTTAAGTGATAGCTCCTCCTAGATTAAAAACAGTAATGAAAGTCTCAGCCAAATCTCTGAGAAGTGACCAGAATGATTGGTTGCCAATGCCAAGTTCCCTCTCTTTCCTCTCCCCACCCTGCAGCTGTGAAGGGGGGCATCATGGGAGGCCCTGGAGAAAGAGTGCTCTTAAGTGGTGGATGGCAGGACAGCTTGGGATTTATGTATAGTTTTTCTTTTTTACTGCAGAAATGGCAAAGTCATATTCTCACACTTTAAACCACAGGGTACATGTAGGCATTGGGGAGGAACCTTCATGGTACAATAACATTTATTTGTCGGATATCTGACATCCTTTGCGAGGTTTCCTGAATAAGGACATTCTCTGTCTTGGTTATCGTTTTTTTTCCTTCAGGCAACTTGGAACACGCCCTCTGCTGGTAGGAGTGTAAAGTGCTGGGGAATGCCATGAGTCGGGACTGTTATTTTGCTGGGGGCTGAGTTGGGGGATTGTTTTGCAGCAGCCTATTCATCATAGCACAGTCCAGCCACAGTCAAAGAGAAAGGCCGTGGGTCCGATTCAGGGGGTCAGTGCCAGCAGTGAGGTGTGAGGAGCCTGGCACAGCTGCGGGCATGGACCATGGGTCAGAGCCCAGCAGCATCGACAGCAGGACCAGGACCAGGGAGCAGGGGGTGGGCACACAGTGAGCAGCTTTGGATGAAGACTGAGAACAAGGCGAAGGCTGAGTTGAACAACCATTTATCACGTGCCTACTGTGTGCCAGTCACACAAAAATAAAGAGAAATAATGCAGAGCTCTAGAACTACTGGGGCAAAGAATGTCAGACTCTCTTTGTGGTACCAGCTTTGTGGTGACTACACTAGACCCAGCAGTTTGAAGACACTGGGCTATTCTGGTGCAGTTTTATAGAGAAAGAAGGGATGTAAAAACATGGTCATGCAATCCTCCTACTCTTTCCTTTTTCTTAAATGAAAGGAAAATCCAAGGAAAAAATAGCCATGGAAACGGAGTCCCATATGCTTCTCTTGTGATGTTAAACATGTTTCCTTTCATTTTTAGAAAACATCATGGACATTCCTTTATAACTGCCATATGGGCACCGGGCAAGGTTCCCTGAGTGTTAGAGATACTGAGTTTAAGTTTCTTACAAATCTGGCTTTATCATTTTCCCAAAGACTCTCTGCACTAATCAATCATATTATGTTGGTGACAGGCCCTGATCACGTTACAGGGAATGATCCCTTCATTGCTTCTTTGCTGTTACAGCCTTGGGACCCCTCATTTGCTGATGGGAAAGTTGTAACCCTGAAAACAATATGCTTCCGGTTTGTTAGTGCTAAGAACGGTGGGTGGTGGTTGGAGTAATGCCTGTGAGGAAGGTAGGCATGAGATTGGATGTGGAATTCGGATTTCTAAGGATTCTGGATTTCCAGTTGTAGCGCAAATACTTTACTGTTTTAGGGAAAAAAAGCTGGGCCTCAATGGCAAACTACACATTGTCTATAGCACACCCTTCTGGTAGTCATCTCATTCTGAGTTTATGCCAGCTATTGTACAATTCTTTAGGTTGCAGGTAAATGATAGCAATGAGAAACAATTTGTGTCTACAGACAAGCAAATCCTGTCCCTACCATAGAGCAGTGGCTCTCAACCTTCCTAATGCTGCGACCCGTTAATACAGTTCCTCCTGATGTGGTGACCCCCAACCATAAAATTATTTTCGTTGCTACTTCATAACTGTAATTTTGCTTCTGTTATGAATCGTAATGTAAATATCTGATATGCAGGATGTATTTTCATTGTTACAAATTGAACATAATTAAAGCATAGTGATTAATCACAAAAACAATATGTAATTATATATGTGTTTTCCAATGGTCATAGGCGACCTCTGTGAAAGGGTCGTTCGACCCCCAAAGGAGTTTCGACCCACAGGTTGAGAACCGCTGCTGCAGAGGGTCCATTGACTCCCCTGATCCTCTGAAGGTAGTTTTGTCTCCATTGCACACTCACTTCAGCATTCTTTTAACCCATATAAATTGGTTTTGTTTTGGACTTCTCCTTTGACCACTTACAACATCTGCCAGGTTCCCTCATTGTGAGTTAAAAAAAAAAAATCATTAAAATAATTAACCCGTGCTGTTTTTATATCTATATGAGCCATGATTTTACTGGTTTTTGAAAATTACCTTTCAGTGCTGTATCATTATCATCCTTGATGCCGTTGTGAGTACTATTGATGCTCCTGCTATTGTTTGGACCATGAGTGAAGTTTTGGGGACAATATTAGTGCCTAATGCCCAGGTTGCCCTAGCTTAGGAAGAGTAATATAATGCTCCAGAAAAGCATCATTTCAGGTAACTTGCATTCTCATGCTTCACCTGACAACGCAAAGAGGAAACTCCAAGCCTACACCAACTTTTGTCCCCTACCCTTCCCAACCTACAGCGTAACCTGGCATAGCTTCCTCTGTGGGAATCCTCCCCAGAACATAAGAACAATACAACGTAATGAATGGATCCCATTCATTTTTCTGCCCACCAAGGCACGTGTGTGACTCCAAGATCTTGTTAATCCTCACCCAAGGATATTTTTTCCATTGGTTTTTAAATAGAGTGGAAAGGAGGGAGGGAGAACTGCCCCTCTACCCATCTCCACCCCCCCACAGGCTCCCAGACCAGGGCCAGGAATCTAACCTGCAACCCAGGTACGTGCCCTTGACCAAGAATCAAACCTGATGTGAGACACTGGTGTGCGGGTGATGGTCTACCCACGCTGAGCCACACCGGCCAGGGCTGATTTCACTTTGTAACTCCTAATATCCACCCTCCCACATGTATTGTATCATCCTTCCTGTGATAATTAATAATCATTCTATTGTATCTCCATTTAATTTCATGAGGTAGACTGGTAGGTTCACTTTGCTTTCTGTGCACAAAGGGTGGAGAGGAGGCACATCACATCTTGGGGCCTGCCTCTAGGGTATCTGTCAGCTCTTAGCCAGGTTGCTGTCACTGAGCTATTGCATCTTCATCTCACCCTTGTCCTCAAAAATAGTCAGCACCATATCTGATTGTGATATCCTGACTTGTTCAACCATCACCAGCATTTTCATATTCAGGGAATGTTAAATAGCATATTTGCCAGGAACATTTAAATTGAATCTGAACTATTGCTTTTACTTCAGGGCAAAAACAGCTCAGTCGGCATATAGTTCTGTCCAACATAGTTTTAATCAACTGCTAAAATCAAAACCACCACTTAAATGGGTAGCATTTTTAAGAAAAATAGTTTCAGAATCTTTTCCCAAAGTGTCTTCTAGCTTAAATATGGCTAAATTACTATAATTGTATCTCTGTAATCTTTATTGGCTATTTATATGATATAATCCTATTTTTATCCCCTGATGACTTACAATAACATACTGATAAACAGATACTTGATTTTATTATTTTTCCTCTAATGCCTATTTTTTAAGACATTCAGCATGTTTCCTAAGGATTTTTGTCTTGCTATGGCCATAAAAAACTGACTTCAAAAAAATCAGTTCTCTAGGTAGGAGAATTTCAGTATCACATAGGTTCTCTGAAATTCCTTGGGAGTAGGTTTCATTAGAGTTCTAATAGGGTTATATGAATAGCAAATTGGGTTTATTGTTTTTATCAGGATTATGAATTAAAATATTTTTGTTTCTAATTTTCTCTTTTATATATATTATTTCTCCCTTTTCATATCACATTCATGGGTGATAAAATTTATCAGTACTTTGTTGAATTTTAACTTCCTAAAGAGTACTTTTTTCTCATATACACATTTGAATAAAGTGCCGCTAGTTTTAGCTATGAACATTGGGACGTGATACCATGCTGAATTGGTACTTATATTTGTTTCAGAATGAATAAAAATATTTTCTATTTTTTAGCTTTAAGGACATTTTTAATGCACTTCTCTAGTTGCCAAAGATTTTAATTCAAAATTCAGCCCTCGTCACTTGCTTTACATCTTTGATAGTCAAACCTTTATTTATTTGAACCTCGAATTTCTAACCTTGAAAAGGAAATGGTAAATAGTAACAGGGATGCTTTGAGGCTTAACCTGTGAGCGTAGTAATCAAAATGACCAGTGGACCTCCATGTAAAGGTGGTATCACCAACCAAAGCAAGTGAGCGAGCAGTCTACTGCCAGAGCCCATGCTTGGAGGCCTTCCAAGAAAAGACGGGTGGGAAGAGGGTTCAGCCCCACTGGGAAACTGGGGTGCACAGAACCTTGGCTCAGGATGTAGTATTGAGAGCTGACATGAAAGGCCTGTAAGGAATTAACCATTATAGGCTTGACAGGAAAGTATAGCATAAGGGCCTGCAATGCACATCATTAGAAACCTCTGTAGTTTTCTCAACTTGGAAGAAGTTATGGTAAATGTTTATTTTTCACTCCATTGTAATCCATTTCTACTATGTCTAAAATTGGCCTCTATTTTCCTGGCTTGAGCCCATACAGATGACCACTCCAGTTCCTCGTTATCATGACTAGGAAGGAAGTCTGAGCCCCATGAGTGTTAAGAAGCATAGACGGAAGTAGAAGGAAGCCAGGGGCTCCTTTGTCAATGCCTGTGCTTTTGAGCCCATGCAGACTCTTGTTCTTCAT
Source organism: Myotis myotis (assembly GCF_014108235.1). Lineage (NCBI taxonomy): Eukaryota > Metazoa > Chordata > Mammalia > Chiroptera > Vespertilionidae > Myotis > Myotis myotis. Next base: position 12,929,813 of record NW_023416319.1, read on the forward strand.
GGTTGTACCAAGAAGCAAATGACTAACAAGCTTCCAACAGCCTGTGCATTGTGATCCTGTGTGGATTGCTCAGTCCTTACCTTTTTATTTCCTGTACTCTCCTCACTCTGAAGTTATTGAGATAGTATTCACGCTGTCACATACGACATTTAATTGCATAAAAAATATTTCATCTCTTTCAGATCTGTCACTGGTGCAAGTGGAGATAAAAAGGCCCAAAAGAGTAATTTACTTTTATCATCAGAATCAGATTCCAAATGTAGAAATTAATGAGACGTTTGCATAGATTTGAGATGAAACTGCAGAGGAAAATGCAAAAATGACTTTATGCAACCTCAACTTCATGCTTTCTTTTCCTGTTCTCCTGTCTTTCTCTCTTTCTCTTTGTCTGTTTTCTTTCTCCCCATGTATTCTTTTCCCCTTATCCCTTCTAGTGTTTTCTGTAACATATGAGGGACTTCAAATCCAGCTCTGCCCCTAGGGTGATGATTTTTTCATCAAAGACAGATAATTATTAGTGATGTGCAAGGATGAAAATCATGGATTCACCTTTCTCTGGATCTGTTGACTTTGTTTCAAAAGGTATAACTACTTTTGTCAGTGACGCTGGCAGGCATACGTTGAGAACTCACACAGAGAAGATCTGTTTGGAGAAAATCAATTTTCAAGTTGGAATTACCCACTCCAATTAAGATCTGTGCCCTTTCAAACCTTTCAGCTCAACTCACCAGTTAAATCCAGCTGGATGCATGTTCTCATTGTTTCAGGTTTGGGTTTCATATATTTGAGGAGCGAAAAGGCCAGGATGAGTGTGTCATCTCCCCATCCAGCCTGTCAAGTGAGAATTATTGAGCCATTTGACTTCTGCAAGCAGGAACCAGGAGAGCTAAAATAACACTCTGGCTTCTAGAACACATGCTGAGTCGGCATTGGTTTGGGTGGAAAGCTCTCTTATATCCCAAGGGCCTTACATGTCGAATATAAAATGTAAGTCAAAGGCAATGGGACATAAAGTTCTGTGCTGTGGCTCGTGTTTGACAAATGGCTGAACATAAGCATAAGGCAGATTAGTTGGGCTCATGGAATGCTGAACAGGTGAAGAGGTGACAGCTTTTTTTCGGCATGATGGAGAATAACTGAGCTCAGTGATCAGTGGCTGTGGATGAGACTCTATTTAAGAAAGCTTATTTTGTTAACACTTCTAACTATGAAAAGCATAAATTAAAAGGTCATTATTCACTTTGCAAAAGGGTAATTCACCTCCATTAAGAGAAGTGTCTAAGAATATCTTTAAATTATATGTTCTTTTAATGGACTTATAATTATTTTTGTGTTTTAATTGGTTGTATTTGTTTGCCTATTTTATGTTAGCATCTGATTTACTTACAGTCTTTAAAATGTAGGCATATTGTATTAACTGTATGTGTGCATGAAAAATGAATAAGATAGAGGTAGAAATGGCAAATGAAGGCTTAGGCTCTCTCCAGTCTCCTTAAATTTTACTACTCTTCATTGCAATCATTTGGTCCCTATTTGCCTGTGTGCTTTGTACTGTCATACACCATGACATCAGTAGCAACATTCATTCTGAAGAAAGAGCAGTGGGAAATTTGAAGTATCCTTCCAGAGCTGTGTAGTGTGTGAAGGATTTGAGTTTTCAGAGTAGGATAAAAGCTTGCTTGACAAGGTAAGATGTGTTAGGTTTGAAGGGACCTACAGAGACTATCGTCTCTACTTGCTTCTGAGCAGATACTGTTAGAAAGGAAGCTACAGCCCTAACTGGTTTGGCTCAGTGGATAGAGCGTCGGCCTATAGACTAAAAGGTCCCAGGCTTGATTCTGGTCAAGGGCATGTACCTTGATTGCAGGCACATAGCCAGTTGGGAGTGTGCAGAAGGCAGCTGATCGATGTTTCTCTCTCATCGATGTTTCTAACTGTCTATCCCTCTCCCTTCCTCTCTGTAAAAAATCAATGAAATATATTTTTTAAAAAGGAAGCTACTTACTATTTCAGAGGCATCTTCATGGCAAGAGAATTTTTAACAAAGTGACCCTTTTTGTGTCTATTCAATACATGACACTTACTATTAACAGCAACATGGATGAAGCTGAATTAAGGAAGTAGGTGCACATAAAGAGAAGCTGTGCTTTAGGAAGGATTGTATCAATGAAGGTGTACCCAGGACCAATTGCTTCAAATTGGAAGTTCATGTGATAAGGGAGAGAGAACAGTGATGGGGGATCTTGGGAAAAGGCTCTGCTGGGAAACTGAATTATGAGCTTTAAGTTATCAGCAATGTCCTGCTGAACGGGGACAAGGAATAGACCAGGCTTGAAGATGGATGGTAGAGAGGAGGAGTGCAAGAGCGTTTGCTCCCCATACATCCAGGTTACTGCTCACTATTAGTGAACTTGACAGAAGGAGGGTACTGCCAAGGGAGATGGAGAGCCCGAAGGGGAGTTTCAGGGAAGACACTGGCGGTATTCTAACATCATTTCAATTAGAGGAAAGAGCCCCTCCTAGGGACATTTGATCCTTGTCTCATCAGTACAAGATCGTGTTTTATAGAACCGTCTCCTCCACTTTGCTCCGTATACTATAGTTTTACTTGAAGGGACTTCTGGCTGTTTCCCCTGGGAAGTTATTACAAAGTCTAAAGATATTTCTGTGCTCAATTGTTTTTAAAAAGGCTCATTTCAAGACCTGAATTTATTTATTGTAGGGCATTGCAAGTGTTTAAACTGCTATATGGGTGTTAAATATTAATGCGTTTTTCCTACTCTGCTGATTCCCAGGCATCATACAAGTGCATGATTCTGGAAAAGCAGGCAAAAGATGCCTAGGAGCTGCCCTACTTTACTCTTAAAAGGCTGCCCTCTTGCAGAGAAGTCTAAAAAAATTAAAGTGATTAGCCACTTTTCAACAGTGGCTCCCTAGAAATGGGTTTCTCTCTAGCAGTAGACAGAGATTTTCCTGGATACTGAGAAGTCCAGCTGAGGGATTCGCATAATTCTCAACCCTCTAGCTCCAAGCTATACTAAGCAGCCTTACCTTAGCCAATGGAAAGCAGAGATAACATATTTTTCATCCACCATCCTCCTTGTCATCTGAGATATGGGTAATGACCGCCCTCTGGTACCTCTCTGAAAAAAAAAAAAAATTAAACCATCAGATTTTTAGATCTTGGGAGTATGTAGATGGATCCCTTTCTTTTTTTAAAAAAAGATGGTGTGTGGTTTTTGTTTGTTTGTTTGTTTGTTTTTCCTAGTCTGTTTGGCTCAGTGGAGAGTGTCGGCCTGCGGACTGAAGGGTCCCTGGTTCAATTCCTGGTCAGTGCACCTGCCAGGGTTGTGGGCTTGATCCCCAGTGCAGGGCGTGCAGAAAGCAGCCAATCAGTAATTCTCTCTCATCATTGATATTTCTCTCTCTCTCTCCCTCTCCCTTCCTTTCTGAAATGAAAATACATATTAAAATGTTTTTATTTATTTCAGAGAGAGGAAAAGAGAGGGAGAGAGAGATTGAAACATCAGTGATGAAGAGAATCATTGATTGGCTGCCTCCTGCGCGTCTCATACTGGGGATTGAGCCCACAATATGGGCATGTGTCCTGACTGGGAATAGAACCGTGACTTCCTGGTTCATATGCCGATGCTGAACCACTGAACCACATCAGCCGGGCTAGTTGAATCCTTTTCCCCTATGTTCATGTGTGTATGGCGAGACCCTTGTTTTGTAGGATAAAGGTGTCTTACAATGTTAACATGTGTGAGAGAGGTCCACCCTACTTTTCCCATTACTTCTTTTGATGACTTAATTGTACATGATACAGGACACTCACTGGGCATGGAAAGAAATGGCAGATTGATAGCTTCTCATATTCTTCTGTAATATGGCGAGAGAAAAGGAGGATGAGTCTGGTGAAATGGCCTCACTCTAAAGGTGTCAGTATATTTCCATTTTTATCTCTTTGTTGAAGTTGGCCCTGAAGGAATCAACCTTGAAAAAAATCAGGAAAAAATTAAAAGCATTATAGAATATAGGTAGGCAAAGTGATTTTTGTACTAATAATCACCTTTCAAAGATTGTTTAAAATAGAGTTTAAGTCCTAGCCCAAGCATGTCAAACTTAAATCACGGGCCGAATAGATGAGGCATGTGGCCCACAGGCCACGAGTTTGACATGCTTGCCCTAGATTATTTGGCTCAGTGGACAGAGTGTTGGCCTAAGGACCAAAGAGTCCAGGGTTCAGTTCCAGTCAAGGGCACCTACCTTGGTTGCAGGCTGCTCCCTTGCCTGGGCCCTGGTCAAGGCATGTGCAGGAGGCAACCAATCAATGTGTTTTTCTCACATCGAAGTTTCCCTCTGTCTTTACCTCTCTCTTCCACTCTCTCTAAAAATCAATGAAAAAATATTGTCTGGTGAGGATTAACAACAACAAAAAAAATACAGTTGAAAAAGTACACAGCATGTATGAAAGGCAGCTTTTCATTTTGTTGTTTTTAAGAATAAGCTCTGGGTGTTAGAGGACTAGCTGGTATGGGACTAGCCCTTCTATAGATAATAATTATAAACTTAGAAGGGGCAAAAATACTACTTGAAGACATTGGAGAGGGATCAAAACAGGCAGAGACTGAGGGGATTTAACTCATGAGCGAAAGGAACTGCTCTGGGTGAGATGGATGTTTATGCAGGTTTTCCCCTGGGGCACCCTCCCATCCCTATGCACAGGGTGGTGGACCTCTGGGAGGCTGCTATGTTTAAGCTGTGAGTGGGTGGAAACTGGAGTGTCCAGAGAAGCTAGTGGTTTTGGAGGTATCTCAGGAATGAAGAAGCCACAGAGTGGGAGGGTCAAAATCTGTAGCAAATACTTGCTCACCCCCAAATTCTGAGGAGCCAGCAGACAGAAACAGCTTTGAAACTAAAAGGGCTCGAGCAGGGTTTTAGCTGCCTCTTACTGCAAGGAGAACAGAGTTTAGAGTTTGAATTCTGCCCAAAACAAGAAAAGCGTAGTGGCCGACTGACTTGGCTCAATGGTTGAGTGTTGACCTAGGAACCAAGGAGGTCATGGTTCCTGGTCAGGTCATATGCCCTGGTTGTGGGCTTGATCCCCAGTATAGGGCATGCAGGAGGCAACCTATCAATGATTCTCTCTCATCATTGATGTTTCCCTCCCTCCCTCCCTCTCCTTTTCTTTCTGAAATCAATAAAAAAAATTTTTTTTAAAAGAAAGGCTTAGTAAATACCTTGAGCCTTCCATTGAAACATAGAAGAATAGAGTATGTACTAGAACTAAGGAATTTTCCCTAAGTGAAAATCCAAACTGTCACCCAGATAAAGTGTAAAGCTAAAGTTCCATGAGGTCTAGGTTGGTAACACAATTTTTAACAGCCTATTAAGAGAAAAAATCTAAATGAGAAGCTAACATAATCCCATTCTCTGCAACATACCTGCAATGGTCAATGAGCAATAAAGGATTACTAGTAATACAAGGAAAGAGAAAAATATTTTTCACTCAGAAGGGGAAAACAAACCCACAAAAAATTTCTTGAAGACATTGGAGAGGGATCAACAACAGGCAAAAACCAAAGGGGATTTAACTCACCTGTGGTCAAGGGAAAAAGTTTTCAAGAGAGACCAGCCTGAGAATGGCCTAGATGTTAGCATTGATAATAAAGACTATAAGGTATTGGTTACAAATGTGTTAAAGGAAAAGGTGGTTATATTGAGAGACTAGATGGGGATCCCATAAAAGAAATGGGACCTATCAAAGAAAGTGAAATGGAAATTCTAGAAGTGAAAAAATACTCTATGAAATCAAAATATTTATTAGATGAGGAGACTGGGCAGAGTAATAAACTTGAAGATAGGTCAATAAAAATTACCCAATCTGAGGAATACAGAGAAAAATATCTCTCCCTTCATAACATAAAATAACATAAAGTAGCTATGTAGTGACTTGTGAGAAAATCTCAAGCAATTTAAAATCTGTGTACATAGAGAATCAGAAAGAGGAGAGAGAGAGAGACATGGGGTAAAAACAAATCTATCCATTTATCTATTTTCAACATTCTGAAATATTATTTTAAAATTTTAAATATCTAAGAAACTCAGCATACCCCAAGTAGAATAGATGCAAAGAAAACCACACTTTGCATATTATAGTCAAGCTGCTAAAAAACAACATTGTGCTTCAAAATTCATTTTAGAAAAGGCTGTGGTCTCATATGTAGTTGATTCTGAAACACACACACACACACACACACACACACACACACACACACCTAAATTGTTACATCCCAATCAGCAGTAGAATCCAAAGGTATAGAAGGAACATGCTAGATCTATGAACAAACAGACCAGGGTTTGAATTCTTCTCTGATGCTTAATGACTGAGCCCTTGGAGAAAGGGGCGCTCTGTGCCACATTTCATCGTCTGTAAGATTTCCAGTAACCATAGGTACCCCATGGGGCTGTTGTGAAGGCTGAATGAGATAAGGGTACATGCACAGACTTAATGTAATGCCACATAGGAGGCATTATGCTCACTTCCTTCCTCCTTTCCTTTCTTCTTTCCGGGCATTTAGTGCGCCTTTGAATATAAATGATTCTGGTGATTCTGTGATAGAAGACATGAGGTATGTTTTATGAGAGAGAAAAATCCACTTTCTAATTCGAAGTCAAAGGCCCCTGGTAATTTTAACTTGATTTTTAAATGAGTTCATATATTGTTTCCACTTGCAAGGATTTGGAGGACATGCCTGGGAAACATAGAACTCTGAAAACGTGCTCATCTGTGTTTTTAAGCAACTTAATAATAGTTCATGTTTGCTAACGTTTTCATGGTATTTGTGTGTCCGTGAGGTTTCAGGATGAAAGCATCTTTGAAATGTGTTGATAAGTGTGTGCTCAGAGAGAGAAAATTCACTGCCATGCCTCGTAGTACCACATGAATGGTGGTGAGAAGGGTAATTCATGCAATTAAGGATGGTGAGCATTATTTCACTTCTGAAAAATTAAATTGGTTTTGCTATGCCAAAGGCTTTTCAGGGCAACTTGAGAAATACTTGAGACACTGGTTAGGCCATTTACGTGGTAGTAAATAAGCATGTATCACTGGAAATATTTCTAAATTGATCAACTGATAACTCTCCCCTATTAATTATCTTTCTATCCTCTTGAAATCTCACCATTTGATTATAAAAATAATGCTTCCATGAGACTCTTTTTCCCACTGAAAGAAGTTTTATGATTCTCTTTTATAACTGATTAAAATGTATCAGCCTGTTTAAGTATGTCATCCCTTATTAACATATGAACACACTCCAGTTCCTCTGTTAGACTAAGTGCTTGGTAATTTCCATTAACCCAGAAATTGGTGAAAGTCATTTGCTCTTACATTTAAAATTTCTTAACTTTCCTTTTAAAAAATAAGTGTTGTCATCTTATTAATTATCACTCTACTTATGCATACCAAGTTCAATGTGACCTTAACAGATTGGACAACCAGAATTACGCCCCTGGTTCCCCTGCGGGAAAATGCCTCCCGATTTCTGTTGCGTGATTAGGCTTCTGTTTTGCTCTTGCTGTTCTGTACCGAGTTCTTTGATTTGAAATTTTGTGGTCAAATCCGACACCAAGAGGGTGATGCGCTCTCTGAATTTTAATGAATGTTTACCAGCGATTACTATTCATAAGAATGGCTATGAATGTGGGCACAATCTGGTTTCAAAGACCATGGCGTGTGTTGCTTATGGGAACTCTAGTAGTGACAAAAGGCAGATAAAAATCTTGGGAAGCAGGAATTACTTTTTACTTGAATGACATCACAGAAAAAAACAGTGCTGGTTGTGGTGGGGTCCCCATCCTCTCCTGAAAGAGGAGAACCACGCTGTCTTTGTTCTTAGACTTCTATACATTGGATTATCCACTGTCCATAACTTAGAAAATAATATAAGAAAATAATATCACAGTTGCCAAGATGAATGTTTGAAAGTTAGCGCTAGTTTGAATGTCCTTTTTGAGCAGCTTTGGTATTTCATTAATGAGATGGCCAGTTAAAATACCCCTGTGCCAGGAAGTTAGGGAAACATGATATAAGACAAATATCATAAGGTCTCTGCGATCAAAGAGCTTTCAGAACTAATGAAATGTTCTTTATTTGGTTACTTCCTATCCTTTAAAAAAATAACACCAGGGAGAACAACATATGAATGGGTGAATTTTACCCAAACTCTGATAATATTTAAATAATATTAAATGCATGCCTAGTAAGCTGGGATCAGCCAGCCAGAGCTTGGTCTTTTCTAGGATGATTAATTGTCCTGGGTGCAGCTTTCACCAGTGATTCTGATCCCTTTAAGGAACTGAGAGCAAAATCAAACCCATAAAGAAAGAGAAGGTGCCCTGACTGCTGTTACTCAGTGGCTAGGGCACAGGCCCATGCACCAAAAGGTTGTGGGTTCGATTCCTGGTCCAGGGCATGTACCTAGGTTGCAGGTTTGATCCCTGGTCTGGTTAGGGCTCCTGTGGTAGGCAACTGATCGATGCCTCTCTCTCACGTCAATGTTTCTCTCTCTCTCTCTCAACCTTCCCCCTCCTTCCCTTACACTCTCTCTCTCTCTCTCTCAAAAAAAAAAAAAAAAAAATCAATGGAAAAAATATCCTGGGGTGAGGATTAACCAAATAAATAAATAAATAAATAAATAAATAAATAAATAAATAAAAGGAAAGAAAGAAAAGGCAACAGATAGCAGAGAGTTTGTCTTACCAATTGATTGCTTGCAAAGATATTTTTTCTTAACTGTTGAGTTCAGATAAATTTCTGGAAATGATAATAATTTGATGAAAGAGAAGTTTTCCCCCACTATCCCCCTAAAGTCTAGTTTGCTCATCTTTGAAACTGGACACAGTCCTCTGTTACATTTCCTCATTTCACGGGCTAACATAGCACTGTGAAATTATAACCTTAGATGTCTTAGCTAATGCACAGTATGTTGAAGAAGCACGATCCTTACTTTGGCAGGCAGAGCCTAATTTTGTTAGCAAGCCTTTTATATCAATATTTAGTTCTAGTTATATACCTTCTAGAGGCCCAAGGCACGAAATTCGTGCAGTGGTGAGGTGGTGTCTCTCAGCCCAGCCTGCACCCTCTCACAGTCCAGGACCCCTTGGGGGATGTCCGTCTGCCAGCTCAGGCCTGATTCCCCTGAGGGAATCCCCTAAGCTCAGGCCTGATTCCCCTCAGGGAATCCCCTAAGCTCAGGCCTGATTCCCCTAAGCTGGCAGTCAGACATCTCTCTCAAGGTCTGGGCCTCTTGCAGTCTCAGACCCCTTGCTCCTTACTGCCCTCCTGCAGTAAAGGCTGGAGAGGCTCCTGGCTGGCGAGCACAGCATTGGTGGTGGGAGCCTCTCCAGCCTCTGAGGCAGTGCTAAGGAGCAGCAAGGCCAGCTTCTGGCTGAGCAGCACTCCCCCTGTAGGAGCACACTGACCACCAGGGGGCAGCTCCTGTGTTGAGCGTCTGCCCCCTGGTGGTCAGTGCGCATCATAGAGACCAGTCATTCCACAGTTTGGTCAATTTGCATATTAGGGTTTTATTTTATAGGATATCCCCCCAAACATATGTATGCATATTAATATGCTATGTTTTTATATATTAATGTTCATGAATATATTAATATTATTCTTATAAGTCAGCACAGTGAGAATTATAGGCATTAAGTCATGGTTGGGCCTAAGATTGTATTTCCCTTGATCAGATTTCAGTGATGGCCTTTCTTGGGTTTAAAGACTGCAATTCAGTCTCTTATAGATAATCTAATCCAAGACTATGTTGTAACTCTCTTAATTATTCCTGATCACTTCCAGGTACCAAAATCTTTACATAAATAATTGCCATGTTTTGGTTAATATATTGGAGTCTGATTTATGGTGACCTGGGATTTGGAAAAATGGTGGAAACCAATGAGTTTGAATGGGTCTTGCCTTCAGAATATTGAGTGCTTATCACATTTTCTGAGCTTTTCACAAGAGTTCCATGAGAGATGCAAAACTAATGGACATAGAAGAATCAAGTAGTTGGGAGTGAATTTACAGGAGAGAAGGTGACAGGAAGAACAACCAGCCAGCCAGTCAGTCTTGTAATGCCTCCTGGTACTGTGATGAGGGGCCCTGTCCTATTTGTCTTCTCTTTGGATAACATTATTTCTCTGAGCACTGCCATTTTTATATGCCTGAGTCTAAAGTTGGAGACAGGGAAATAATTCTCAAAGGTGAAAAATCATTTATTCTTTTGAATCCTCTGAGATTAGAAAGCACCCAAAAGAAGCGGTTACGTTGTCTGTCTCTATCCTCTATTTTGAAAAAAAAAAAAAAAATAAAAAGCACATTGGTAGAATGAGAAAGACCACCTGCCTTTCTATAACCAGAGTTCATTACCCAGAGTTAGATAAATGAGCTTCAGAAGGTTGCCCCAGAATGCTGTAGGGAGTCACCGTTTATTAGAAGTGGTGTGTGTAGCGTCCATAGCTGCCTTCAAGTACTCAAAGAAGTTTATAACCTCCTAAAAACCCAGGTACAAGCTCAGCAATCACAGTTTCCTGGATTTCAGATTTAACTCTTCTCCCAAATAAAGCATGTGGACAGATTCCTGGCAGAGCACAATTGTAGCAAACGCATTCTTACAAACATGTTGAAATCCCTTTAGTTTCCAGTATTTGGTGCATTCCAGGAACATTTGCCTCCTGTTTTATTTATTTATTTATTTTTTGGTGGAGGGAGTCAGGGGAATGGTCCTAAGCCTCCAGTATACTGACAACACAAACACGTTTTTCAGATCACTGGGATCCTTGAAAATAGACTTTTCAAAAATCTTTCTTCTCTGAACTGTGGTCTTTTGATTGGTTCAAATCCCTTGGAGCTTGTGAAGAAACTACAGTGTTCCACTCTGTGTCCTCCCTCCCCGTCCCCCATAAATAAATGAAACCTTTAGTTCGAAGTTCAGGGAATCACACTTCAATAAAATAAATTACATCTCTTAAGGGAATGAGTGTTGACGAAGAATGAAGAATTTACCCATTAACAGTTGTAATTCTCCATCTTGAATTATTGACAGCATATGACATTATAACCTTGCAAATTGCAATCTATAAACAGGTTAGAAAATAAAACCTATGCATTACAATTGGTCTCACTCAGCATTCAGCTTTTTGCAAAAAGCTGTTTTCCCACAGGCTGCAGAACAGAGGGAACGCATGTCACAGGAGAACCGGATGCCATTCAGACAGAGCTCAGCAAGGCTACTCCCAGGCAGAAGTGATGGATGGTGAGTGGCAGCAAACTCTTCCACCAGAGTGAACGTATTAGAAGTTTGCTTGTCATTGATTTACAGTCACCAAGTAGAAAAAACTAATTAGCCGAAGTTGGCTGACGTAGCACTTTTCCTCATCCACTTTTGAAACAGAAGTGAAATAAGCCAGTCAGAGAAAGACAAGTCCCATATGACTTCACTTATATGTGGACTTTAATGAACAAACCGAACTACCGAGCAAAATAGAGATAGAAACATCAACAGTGAGAGAGAATTGTTGATGGGCTGCCTCCTGCACGCCCCACTCTGAGGATCCAGCCTGCCACCTGGGCATATGCCCTGACCAGGAATCAAACCCTGACCTCCTGGTTCATAGGTCGATGCTCAAACACTAAGCCTCGCCAGCCGGGCTAAACTTCTGAATTTTAAATGCGGGCAACTGATCCACTTTGTTTTTAAACATGTTGAGAGCCAATATTGTGTTAGACAAACAAAATATGATTTGGGAACCCTGTGGTTTGACAGTCATCTGCTTACTGATCAGATTTAAACACAACCCACCCTGCTACATTTTAAAAAAAGACAAGTTTGGATTAAACTATCTCTCAGTTGCCCCAGCACCCAAATTCTCTATAATTCTTTGATTCTCTCAAGTTTCTGGCTCCCATGTGAGCATCTTTTCAAATTGCTTCCTTTCAAACTTTTTTTAGGAGAATTTCCCCCAGATATTTAAAATCCTGTTATGTTGACTCTTCCTCTATTATCCTAGTCGTCTTTTCAAAATATTGAAATATTATATTTGATTCTTCTTCATTTTTCCCTACAGTATCTAATACACCCTCTTTTTAATCCTGTAATTATTTTCATATATATATATATATATATATATATATATATATATATATATATCTCCCTACCTCACTGGTATAAACCTCCACAATTGTACAACAGCACATTTAAATAGACTCTTAAATGTCTTCTTAACTTTCAGCCACTTATTGCTCTAATGCAGGAGTTGGCCAACTACAACCTGAGGGCCAAATACGGCCTATCCCTGTTTCTGTAATTACAGGTGTCATAGAACACAGCTCACCCATATATAGCTATAGTGTCTGTGGCAGCTCTCATGATACAGCTGTGGAACTGGGTAGTTCTGACACACATTGTATGGTCTACAAGCCTAAAATATTTACTCTCTTGTCCTTTAGGAATAAGTTGGATGATACCGTTTTTTACATCGCTGTGAGATTTCACGTTGCATTTCCAATATTGTATGATCAGCTCTGAGCTCAGAAACCTTTAACTGCTCACCACAAACACTACTTCTAGAGATTGCTCAGCCTGGCATCCGGTACCATCCACAAATGACTCTTGTCTATTTTTCCAGCTATGCATGCTTAATGTCATTGTGATCTCCGACAAGGGTGGTTTACATGATGAACCACAAACACACCATGCTCACCCTAAATCTGAACTTCTGATAATGTGCTAGCACCAATCTGCAGTAGATTTGCAGCCCATCATTCTCTGGAGTTTGATGTTTAATAGACATTTATGATTCTAATAAAGCTACTTATTGAGACTCGGCTACGTATCAAGGATGGCAGTAGGCTTGCACATATGATTTCATTTGTCCCATATGGACTTATATTGTTAAACATGCTTTTCTATTCATTGACCATATACTGGAGTTTCTTTCACGTCCAGCTTGAAAAAAATACATAAAAATAATGCCACAATTCGATCACAGTCTAATGGAAAATATAGGTAAAAAAGTAATAAAAATGATGTGCTTAGAAACAAAATTCTAAAGAAGCAAAGATGAAGCAAGAAACTCTGCCCAGAGAAGTTAGGATGGCTTCATGGAAGAGATGACAGTTGAGCTGGGTAGTAGAAATTGAAAGAGCCCCAGGGGCCTGAAAATTCATGGCGGTTCAAAGAATAGCAAGGAGCTCAGGATTGGAATATTGCAAGAAGTGGCAACAATTACAACTAGAAAGGAGAAGCATGCTATAGAGCAGCAGTTGCCAACCGGTGGTCAGCGGATCACTGGTGGTCCGTGAGGTCCGAAAGGTTAGTGACCGCTGGTTTAAGGAAACCTTTGGAGCAGTGGTTGCCAACCGGTGGTCCGTGAACCACTGGTGGTCCGTGAGGTCCGAAAGGTTGGCGACCACTGCTATAGAGAATGAACCTTGGGTGTCTTATTGAAGAACAGGGAGTTAATCCTATCAAGGAGAGGGAAACCTGAGTGTTTCTAAACAAGTGAGTGACAATTAGATTCTACCTTGATTGTGAATTCCTGGATGGCAGGAATTGCATCGTGTGTGTGTTTGTCTCCCACGGGTCTGCCAGCTCTGCCTTGAACGTAGTGAACATTCAATAGAGAGTTGTTCATTGATTAATTTCTTCCTGAGGGTGAAACATTTCGGGCTGGCCGGAAGCCAGCAACATTTGAGTTTTCTCTGAGCTTGATAAAATGCTGACACCAAGATAGTTTTTTTTTTTAAGGCAGCAAATATCATGAAGGTGATGAGAAGCATCAAATTCATGACATTTCTCGGTGCCCGTCACCTTCACTCTTGTCGCCAGAAGTGTTTTCAGCTTTCAGCAATTTTTGGCAAAGTTGAAACTATGTAGGAGAGGCTGGAAGTTCATTCTTTCTTAAACCACTTACGATAGAGTTGGCAAGTACTGGTTCTCTATACTCTTTACGGATGCCCTGCTTTTATTTAGTAGTTTTAAGCCAGAGGGAAATGGGATAATTCAGGAACCTTTGATGCAGGTGATAGAATAGGAAGATTTTTTCTTCCTCCAGATGTTGGACACCAAGCACTCAGCCTGCCGTGTGTAAGTGACAGGAATGACCAGCCTGCTCTCATTGTCACCAGTTTCATGGAGCAATGCAGGGCTGCAGGCCTCACAGCTTAGAGTGCCAGACGTCAGGCTAGGTCTGAGGTATTGACTTTTAAGAAAGAAGGAAAGACGCTTTGAAATTTGTAACCTGAGATAGTGTAGTCCTGTGGGAACTGCTTTGTCTCTTTCCCCAGTAAAAACTAGGATTATGGCCCTAGCTGATTTGGCTGTGCAGACAGAGCATTGGCCTGTGGGGTGAAGGGTCCTGGGTTCGATTCTGGCCAAAGGCAATGGCCGGGTTTCCCACTTGATCCCCAGTAGGGGGCGAGCAGGAGGCAGCCGATCAATGATTCTCTCTCATCATTGATGTTTCAATCTCTCTCTCCTTCTCCTTTCCTCTCTGAAATCAATTAAAAAAAAAACCCAAAACTTAAAAAACAACAATTATGATTATGATTTCATTCTGAGAACTTCACCAAACAGTGCCATAGCAGAGTAACACATCCGATTGGACTGTAAGGAGAGGACCAGGGTCTTTCCGCCTTTTGACCTGAAACACTTTCCCTTGCTGTGGTTCTGATGCACATGGATTGGTAGATAGCAAGGCTGGGAGAGAAGAGCCTCAGCAGCCTTGCCTGCAGACAGAAGCTGGTGGGGTTTCTGGCCTCTAGGGCCAGTTTATCCAGGAGGCAGCGTGTGTAGGGCCCTCAAAGGTCATCCTGCCTCTCCTGGTTCCCTTTTATTTTAAATATATTTTTATTGATTTCAGAGAGGAAGGGAAAGGGTGAGAGAGAGAGAGAGACATCAAGGATGAGAGAGAATCACTGATCGGCTGCCTCCTACATGCCCCACACTGGGGATTGAGCCCTCAACTTGGGTATATGCCCTGACTGGGAATCAAACCGTGATCTCCTGGTTCATAGGTCAATGCTCAACCACTGAGCCACGCTGGCTGGGCTGCTGGTTCCCGTTTAAACCTCTTCTCCTGTCTCCCATAGCTTATTACCTTCTCCACCCTCACTGCGTTTTGCCACATCAGCATACCCTCTCCACCCAAAGTCACATGGGCTTCATTCTTGCATTCATTTGTTCCCACAAAGGTATCTGCGGTGAATGTTCTTCCCCTTTCTCTAGCCCCTGGACTAAATAAACTGAGGTCGGTGTGAAATCTTTCCAGATTCCTCTTTCCCTACCAGTCACATGCTCATAGCACTTTGCATGCACTATTGTCTTAATACTTGTCACATTGTAGAAAGTGGTGTGAAGCCCCCAGGATAGTGATCAACTCCCGGGATCATTGTTTTGTTTCAGTTGGTATATCCCAAACACTGGGGCTCTCTGTTTGGCCCATAGTCACTGTAAGAATATAATAATAAAAATAACTATGACCTAATAATAAGTTGTACTATGCTAGATAAAATCTGATGCATCAGCACAAGTAGTTGCTCATTTAAACCTTGTGAGTGCAGGGGAGGGTCTCAAGACTGAATCTCACTCAAACCTAGCCTCCTCCAGTTCCAATGGAAACCCCATTATGCAAGGACATCACCTTTATCTTCAGTCTGCCTGCCTCCCTTGCCAGGCACTGCCATTCAATAATTCTGCGGAGTGGTATCTTTTCCTGGAGACAGAGTGCTAAACAATGATTTATTGCTTGAGTACACATTGCTTTCATGGAAGTGATTTGTTTAAAACAACAGTACAGCTCTAAATAAATTATTCATTCCATGCTAATTCTTCACTTTTATGTGCTTTAGTAAGCGTCAAAATAAGCAGCCTGTGGGCATTTTATTTTTACCACATTAATCTTGGACAGTTTAAAGAGAGGGGGAAAAGGAGGAACTCTAAAGAAGAGGTTCCGTTTCCAGGAAAACAGATTTCTTTTTTCCCCTACTGCCGCCTGCAGCATCCCTGGAGAGAGTTCCGGCTTCCCCTCCCCCCAGCCGCTCCCTTTTACTTACCGAAGCCCCCTGCGTGGGCCCAGGGACCCCCCACACACCCCTGTTCAACATTGGGAATGTGTGGCTCCTTTTCTCTGCAGAGAGAGAGACTCCTGATGGCCAGTTCCTGTCACAGCGCCAGCAATTCAGTTCTTTCTCGGGAGATTTGCATTTCCTTGGGCAGGCAGGGTGCTGGGTTTCTAAATTTCACTGGTGTCTGGATTTAGGATTTAAAGGATTAAAAAGTGAGAGAAGCAGCAGTGCCACACGCATCCATTTTCTAACTGATTTCCCACGTGGAATAGTGATAGCATTCTTTTTTCCAGCATGTTTATCCTTCCTTAACCAGAGCCCTACTTCCTGTTTTGAGGTAGGGGCATTTGAGTGACTTTCAGTGTATGAGTCCTTCATTAGCAGAAGAGCAGATAGATGGTCTTGTAGATTCTTGGGATGTTTCTCTCCTCTGTTCTAAACTTGACCCCTCCATGCTGTACACCTGCTGGTGGGCAAGGAGAGGTGTGATTCTCTGGCCCAGAATCCATGGTGGTCTCAGCGAGAAAGCAGGAAACATGACCTGTCAGACCAGGATGGTGGAAGAGCTAACTCAGCCCATCCTCAAGGCCCCAACTGGAGCTCAGAAACCAAGAAGTTCTATGCTTAACTATGTGTGACCTGCATCCTGCCCAGCCCACCTCCTTAGCGAGAGTAACAGGGACCCTCTCACCAGGATTCTGAAGTGAATTAAATGGCGTGCTGTGTGGAAAGCATCTGGCTGGTTGTAAGAGCTTCAAGAGGCCCTATTTACGTGCAGCCGGGCCTTGCTCCGTATTCCCACAGCATTTCTTTCTAAAGCGTCCCCTTCTCACCTGTCAGCTCAGTGCTGTTCTTCCCAGCTACAATGTGTAGCGAGGTGTCTGTTTTCTCTTTTTGCATCCTGGATAGCACTCAGAAAAAAATAATATACTGTGGTCAGTTAAATAGATGAAAGATAGACAGATAGATAGATAGAGAGAGAGAGAGAGATAAAGAACAGATGGGCAGACAGAGCCTAGCATCCAGCTAATAGAAAGTGAGAAGTTTAAGTTTTGAAATTCTTTGAAGTTCTTATCTTTCCCTCTCCATAATGGCCATGCAGCGTTAAGTACCTCAGCTCTGGGTTCAGTTTATTTGGGGTAAAACAGCAGCTTTTCTACTTAAGCACTAGCTGATCTTGGGCAAATTCCTTAAACTGTCCAATCTGCCATCTGGAAAATGATGAAAAATAAAAAAATAAAGAGGAGGAGGGAGGAAGGAAGAAGTGAAGGATTGAAGAAAATAAGCATTCGCTTTATAGGATTGAAAATATATATATATATATATATATATATATATATATATATATATATATATAAACTAGAGGCCCGGTGCACAAAAATTTGTGCACTCGGGGAGGGGGGGTGTCCCTCTCGCAGTCTGGGACCCCTCAGGAGATAACGACCTGCTGGCTTAGGCCTGCTCCCGGGTGGCAGAGGGCAGGCCCAATCCCTAGGTGCAGCCCCTGGTCGGGCTCAGAGCAGGGCCGATTGGGGAGTTAGGACACTGCCCCCTGTCATGCACAGAGCAGGGCAGATTGGGAGATTGCGATGCCACCCTCAGTCACGCTCAGGGTAGGGCCGATTGGGGGGTTGGGGCACCGCCCCCTGTCACACTCAAGGCAGGGTCAATGGGGAGGTTATGGCTCTACCCCATCACACACAGAGCAGGGCCCGTGGGGCGGGGCGGTTGGGGCACCGCCCTCTATCACCCACAGAGCAGGGCCGATCAGGGGGTTGGGGCGCCGCCACTCTCACACTCAGGACAGGGCCGATGGGAAGGTTATGGCTCTACCCCGTCAAACAAAGAGCAGGGCCCGTGGGGGGGGGGGGGGTCGGGGCACCGCACCCTGACACACACAGAGCAGGGTCGATCAGGGGTTTGGGCGCCGCACCCTGTCACACACAGAGCTGCAGGGCGATCAGGGGGTTGGGGAGCTCCCCCCTATCAGGCACAGAGCAGGGCTGATCAGGGGGTTGGGACGCCTTCCCCTGTCACGAACAGAGCAGGGTGGATAGGGAGGTTGTGGCCCCGCCCCCTGTCACACACAGAGCCGCAGGGCGATCAGGGGGTTTGGGCACTGCCCCCTGGCACGCTGATCCCAGTGCCGGGAGGCCTCTCAGCTCCAGTGATCCCGGTGTTGGGAGGCATATTACCCTTTTACTATATTGGATAGAGGCCTGCTGCATGGGTGGGGGCTGGCTGGTTTGCCCTGAAGGGTGTCCTGGATCAGGGTGGGGGTCCCCACTGGGGTGCCTGGCCAGCCTGGGTGAGGGGCTGAGGGCTGTTTTCAGGCTGGTGGGTGACTGAAGCTCCCAACTGCTCCTTTTTTTCTTTTTTTTTCTTTTTTATTCTGGGCCAGCTTTAGCTCTGGCTCCAGCTCTGAGGCCTCTGCTGCTGAAAGCAGGTATCTGGTTTGTTTGGGTTCTATAATCGAAACACTGTTTCAACTCCAGCTCTGAGATCCCGGCTCACTGAAAGCAGGTTTCTGGGGTTTTGTTTAGCTTCTATATTTGTAACAATGTTTCAAACTGCAAGCTCAGAGGCTGGCAAGGCAGGCGGGGAACATTGGTTTCCTCCGTCACGGAAGCAAGCAAGCCTCATGTTAGCTTCAAGCTGCCTGGCTGCCGGCTGCCATCTTGGCTGGCAGTTAATTTGCATATCGTCCTGATTAGCCAATGGGAAGGTTAGCGTAGGTATGGCTAATTACCATGTTTCTCTTTTATTAGATAGGATTGTTATGCAAAAATGCTTAGCCACGTGGCAGAATTTTTAAAAGTGGTCAATTAAGTAAATTGGTGATAATAATCCAGTTAGAAAAGGGCATTCTAATTTTATCTATTCCATATAATAGGGAAATGAAAAAAAATCAAACAAATTTGCTAAGGTCATATAAGGAATGAAAATGGGTTCTGTACCAGTTCCAGGACTCTCAACTTTGAGCTTTAGGCCTTGCCTCTGACTCTATTTGGGTTTGCCCTCACTGTAGAGTGGAAGTGATTTTGAAGGTCTCATAAGAAATGGGTGAAAGACCTGGAATTCAGACTGATTTCAGATCTGTACCCTGATGCACTTGCATTTGCCCAGGGCCGTCCATTTCTAGAAACTCACAGAAGGGGCAGTGGGTCTCTGCAGTGTCCTGGCCAACCTTCAGGTGCCTCACACGTCTGTGCATGAAAGCAAGCACCTTTGAATGAAAGGACAGAGAAATCAATCAACCTTTGCATTGGGTTATAGACATGTTTTACATCTACTCAGCCCTCCCCAAGGAGAGATAGCATTGGATTTTCTGTACCAGTTAATCCTTTCATTAGCCTAAACTTTCAGGAGGAAATTGTTTGGAAGATCATTCCTAAAACTGGAACTTGATGACATGACAAGGTTCTTGTGTTGAACATACTCAGACTGTTGTGATCCCACTATTCTCTAGAGGCGTTCTGCCATAATTGCTCATGTAACGGAACATGTTATTTATGCCTAGCAAAGTGCAAATCCAATATCACCATACTGAGTCAGACCATCAGCAGATATTGACATTCTCTAGGTCAGCAGGAGCACATTATGTCTAAGTTGACGTGGTTGTGAGAGTAACGGGGGCATTGATATGACGTTGATTTGAATATGAGTACAGGAGCCATATCATACTTGACCTTGTAGGTCACATTATGAAATTTAAATTTTATCTTAAGATCAATAGGAGGCCACGGAAGTGTTTTAAGAGCAGAGAAAATGACATGATTGCTATTTAGTAAAAGATTATAGGGGTAGCAGTGTAGAGGGTCAGTTTAGGGGAAGTAACAGGAGATGCTGACCTTTGTCAGAGGCATTGCATTCTTCTAGGTGAGAGTTGGTGTGAGCCAGAACAGGGTGAGGTTAGAGGGGAGGGGTATGTAGGACTTAGTGACTGATTAGATTTGGGGAGAAAAAAGAGGATAGTTGCAAGGAAGACTCAGTGGTCTAGCTTTAGGGATATAAATAGCATTCACTAAGCCTGGGAACACTGAAGATTGAGTAGTCGAGGTAATCATCATTGAATGGTATTTTAATGGCAAGAGACCTACATTCACGTAATATAAGCAACCACAGAGAAGACTGAAGCCCAAAGAGATGCATTGGCTTCCTCAGGGTCTTGGTGTGTTAGCAGCGGAGCCCAGGCTCAAGTTCATATCTTCTGACTCATAGCCCACGTCTGCTGAAATGGATCCCTCCCCTTAAGAGGTTTAATAAACAAAATAAACTGATGAACAAAATAGATCCAGAGACATAGAAGCATGGAACAGACTGTTGAATCTCAGAGGGAAGGAGGGGGTGGATAGAGATCAACTAAAGAATTTATATGCATATATGCATTACCCATGGACACAGGCAATAGGATGGTGAAGGGCAGGGGCAGGGGCAGGGGGCTGGGGTGGGCTAGAAGGGGTCATTGGGGGGAAAGGTACATATGTAATACTTTCAACAATAAATATTTGAAAAAAAAGATTTGATGAGCTTTTAAAGTGGACTCCCACTTGAAGGTGGAGTTACATCGAAGCTAATGAAGCTTAAGATTCAGAGCCTTTTGCCCAGCTGGCCTGGCCCAGTGGTTGAGCGTAGAACTATGAACCAGAAAGTCCTGGTTCGAGTCCCAGTCAGGGCACATGACTGGATTGCAGACTTGATCCCCAGTGGGGCTGTGCAGGAGGCAGCCGATCAATGATTCTCTATCATTATTGAGGTTTCTATCTCTCCCTCTCTCTTCCTCTCTGAAATCAATAAAAATATTTTTAAATAAAAAAAGGTTCAGGCCAAAACCGGTTTGGCTCAGTGGGTAGAGTGTCGGCCTGTGGACTGAAAGGTCCCAGGTTCGATTCCGGTCAAGGGCATGTACCTTGGTTGCGGGCACATCCCCAGTAGGAGGGGTGTAGGAGGCAGCTGATCGATGTTGCTCTCTCATCGATGTTTCTAACTCTCTATCTCTCTCCCTTCCTCTCTGTAAAAAATCAGTAAAATATATTTAAAAAAAAAAAAGGTTCAGAGCCTTTATAGGCATGAGCTTCTGTGACTTCTGGGAGTTTGGGGAAGGTATAGTTTGTTCCTGGCAGAGAGAGGAAGCCAGGTTGCGATCAGAAAACATTCCTATGTCTTCATTCCTGCCAATCTGCCTGGAGATATCTCAGAAGAAACATATACCTGCATTTCTGGCACTGGCAATGTATTGTGATCTATTTTCCCAGTCTAATAAATATTCACTTTGAAGCCTCATTTTTTGCATAATTTTTCTTAAAGAGAAGCCCCCAAATTGTATGACTCTCAGTCTCTCTAAACCTGGATCTATGTCTGATCCTACTGGTGCAGGCCTCAGTCTGCCTCTTCCAAATCCCCATCACAGAACTGGCCCCATCCAGTGCTCCCTCCTGCACATGGGAACTCCTGCTTCATGCACTAAAATGGCATATGGTGTGCTAAGGTGATTCTTTACTATCTGAAGCTTCTTATTCAAGAACTGATTCTACTAAAAGTATAACCTACATATACCTTGTGTCAAACGAGGTGGTTGGAGTTAAATGGTCTTTCAAGAACTTTTCAGTTTTGCTTTAAGTTTCTTTTAAAAGAGTGGTCAAATGTTAAGTTTTTTTTTTGTTTGTTTGTTTTTAAAGCCACGCACCAACCTTCTAGATGCCATTGTAAAGGATTAGAATTGGAATCATGTAGAAGCATTTTGGTTCTGTGATTAAATGACAAGGGATATATAAGAATCACTTAACTGTGATAGTTTTTTTTTTTTTCCCTCTGACAGAAACCATTATTAATTAACTAGAAGCCTGGTGAATGGATTTGTGCACTGGTGGGGTCCCTTGGCCTGGCCTGCGGGGATTGGGCCGAAACCTGAGGGGTCCTGTATTGCGAGAGGGCACACGCCATGCTAAGAGACCCCACCGGTGCACAATAGAGGCCGAGGAGGGACCGCGGGAGGGCTCAAGGGTGTGTCCAGCCTTTCTCGCCCAGTCCTGAGTGGCCAGACCCCAGCAGCAAGCTAACCTACTGGTCGGAGCATCTGCCCCCTGGTGGTCAGTGCACGTCATAGTGACCGGTCAAACGGTTGGAGGGACAATTAGCATATTAGGATTTTATATATAGATATGATTTACTTGGGATTTCAAATAAATTTCACTTTCAACTCAACTTTTTTTAAGCTTTGAATTTTCTTTCAGGCAAATTGTGTTCCATCAAACCTTAGCACTTAGACAAAGGGAAACAAAAGATTCACTAAGAGAGGAGTCAATTATTGTTTATTTCTTTTCTTTTTTAACACCCTTCGTACTGCTCAGGAGTTTTCTCGTGTTTCGCGCACCATCTGTTAAGGACCGCTCACGAGTGTTCTCATTTTTCACGCCCATGGAAAAAGGAGCGAATCTAGATACTTATGTAAATTTTGTTTGGTCCCTCTTCATAGAGGAAAATGTTTTACGGAGTACCATACGTTAAAAAAGTACTAGGAACTTTAATTGTTTTTGTAAATAAAAATGTTATAATTATTGAAAAACAACACCTAAAGTGCATTATGATGATTTAAATAACATGCAGTTTGCCAAAAAAGTGCGGTCCCTGGCATATGTCTTCGAGATTTCTATGCGGTACGCAATGTGTTAAGAGAATAAGATGTTTCTCTTCCTCCCTGGCCTACTTTAAGACTTCCTCAGAGAAAAGGAAAATCTTTGAACTTAGCACCTGACTATCTCTGGTGTTTTATTCTTGTTGCTTTTGTTAGTTGCACTGTATGGTAAATGAGAAGAGAAAATGAAAAAAGAAATTGTATATGAAAGCTCACATTCTTTTTATTTTCTATTCCAGTGCCTTACGGAGGTTCAAGTTCTGACACGTGGCTCACCATACTATGCGTATCTTTCTTTATTAGCTTCCTCTAAGTATGGTGTGTTAACCTTGAAAAATAATGTCTTAAAAATTGAGTTAACCTCTTCAGATCCATGAATAAAACCAAGATGAAGAAGTAGGAAAGGGAAAGTCTTGGTTCATTTATTTGCATTTCAGTTTATTATAAGGAAGCATATGAGCAGAAGGGCCCCCCATCCTTAGCAGGCAGTTTGCTGCTTAATGATGTGTTCACTTTGTGTGCGGGTTCTCACATAGGAAGAATCTTAATGTTCAGATAATGTCTGTAATTCATACAGATAGTCATTTTGGAGCTTCGGCATCTCCCTTTCTTTGACCAGTGCATCAAGGAAGTTGAAAGGGAATCTCTCCCTTCCTCACATCCTGTCTCTCTCTCCTACCAACCTCAGGTTGTACCCCCGGTACTTAAGCATATAGCAGCTTCCCTCTGTTTGTTCTCTAGATTTCCAGAGAGGGAGGATAATGCAAGAAATACTTTCTTATTGTTTTGTGACTCTGAACTAACAGTTCTCTGCATCCTCTGTGATTCTAAATGCCAGGTGTCCTAATTTGAATAGGGACTGATCTGAAGCAAGAAGGTTGGGTGCTATTTCCAGCCCCTTCTAAGCACTGTGAAGGGGAATAAAGGGAACATGGTGGATAACTGTTTAAATAAATATCTGAGAAATAATGGACTAGCACAGATATTCTACTTGGTTTACTTGAATTGGAGCTCTCTTTCCAAACAACCCTTTGGGTCTCCTGCTTCTGTCCCCCACTTCCTAGCCTCAGTTGCTTTCCTGTCTTAAAGCTTTGGCTATAAGTCTCCAGGTCTGTTTAACCTTCCATTTTACTATCCCTGCACAGATAAGTCTTGTCTATGCATTTTCCTCATATTTTATACAATCACTAGAGGCCCAATGCACGAATTTTGTGCACTTGGAGGTGGGGGCCCTCAGCCTGGCCTGCGCCCTCTCGCAGTCCAGGAGCTCCTGGGAGTCCATGGGGAGTGGGCCTAAGCCAGCAGTTGGACACCCTTAGAGGCTCTCCTGCCACCACCGTTGTGCTCACCAGCTGTGAGCCCGGCTTCTGGCTGAGCGGTGCTCCCCCTGTGGGAGCGCATTGACCACCAGGGGGCAGCTCTGTCCTCTGGTGGTGAGTGTTCATTATAGCAACTGGTCGTTCCGCCATTTGGTCAATTTGCATATTAGCCTTTTATTATGTAGGATTTTATCGTGATGCTCTTTTAGAATTATATTGGTGCTGATATCTGGCTCTTTTCTAGAAAAAACACACACACACAACAACAACATTTAATTTAATCTACCTACTTCCCGTGGTGTGAGGCAGAAGCTTAAAATAGAGTATAATTTAGGGCAGAGTAATTTACATAGAAGCAGAAGGCTATGAACTGGTCAACATTACTCAGTAAGTATGGATATATGTTTGGACCATTATCTTCTTTTTCATCATTCAAAAAAGGAGAGGAGGAAAAAGAAGAAAGATACATAGGAATGCATTGTCCTTAGTTGCTTGGTTTGGCATTGCGAAATTAATATAATTTTTTTTAGTTGATAGTGTCCCTCCCTTTGGGGAAGAGGAAAGCAAGTTCTACTTTCAAGATTTGCATGAAAAAGCAACCTAGGTCTTGTGGATTTGATGAACTTGGGTTTGTTTGCTAAGTACAATGACCTGGCTCCAGGATTAGAGTATACTAGTAATTGCCTTTTATTACAAGCATTTCCTTTCTTGTTACTAACAGGAAAGGACTTGACTTTCAGCAAACAGAGGGGAAGAGATAGAGTGGGAGCTGAGTTTTTTCGCGTGGGAGCTCCTGGGACAGTGCTCCTGAGGTTGGGTGCTGGTCTTGCTGCTCGTAGCCTTGCACCTCAGCAGCAAATGACCTCTACAGGGAAACAGATTCATAAGGAAGACCCAGCAAATTTTACTAAAAAATGTTCCGCTTTCCACACAGGCTCTTCCCTGTGCTACAATTTGCTCTGTGCCCAGCTTTGATTAGGTTATCTGTATGCCTCTGTTTCTATCTGCTTCATCACTGCTGGCTGCCTGGTCTTTTAAGTTCTCTACGGAGGCACAGTGGCTGTTTAACTCATACCATCTAAGTGTCTTGCAGAGGATTTTACATAAATAAACATGACATTAAATTATGTGTGGGCTCCTACAAAAGGAGGAGGGAGGAGGTCTTTGGGGGTTAAGGACTTTCCAGCAGCAAAAATCTAACTGCTTTCTGGCTGGCTCCACCACCCCCCCCCACCTCCCCCCCCCACCCCCCAGTTCGTCCCATTCTTTTTACTGGTTTTCTATTTCAACTTCTGTTTGCATTTCCTGGATTTTTGGTCTTATGACTTCAAGTGCATGTGTGTGGTTGTGTGTGTACATGCCATCATACCAACCTTTCATCTCCCCTCTGGGATTTATTAATCCACTTTAGTAATTATTGATTCCGCTTCCCTTTGATGACTCAAATGGAGCGCTATTATACATTCACTTAAATCTTCCGAAAATGATGCCACTGTGAACCCTTCTGTGGAAATCAAGAATCCTTGATCTGGGGACAGCCCCATTCTATAGTGAATTAAGTGGAAGGATTGAGTCCTAAAAAAGGATTTCACCAAAGTTCAAAAATTTTAAACATAAATGAAGAAATGACAGATCTAATGGCATTGACATGAGGTCAGTAATGAGCTAAGAATGAAGTTTGTCTATTATAAGGAAAAAATATTCCAGGACTGTCTGGAAGAAGGCAGAGGGAGAGAGAAGGAGACTGTCGTCAGCTCCGCAGGTGATGGATGACAGGTGTCCAGTACTTCAGAATTGAACAGGAAGTGTGGATCCTCAGGGGTTCTGCCTAGTCTCTAGTTACAGGTGGACACAGGCATTATAGGTCGGAGATAATGAAGCACCATGATTGAGAGTCTGTATATAATGTAAGTTAAACTTGTCCACCACTCACAGACTGAGTAATTTAAGTTCGTCTCAGTGGGACTCAATTTTCTCATTAGAAAAAAAATGTTCATTACTTGAAATATCTTTAATAATGAAATTTGTCTGGCACACAGAGTAGGCATCCAATAAATATGGTTAATAATAGCAACTCCTTGCATTTGCTTAGTCATTTAACATTTACTCAGAGTTCTTCCACTTCTTATTCGGTTTCTTTTCCACAGTTCTAGAACACTAAGGGGAGAGTTAGATGATCTCTTTTATTTATCTTTTAACATAAGAGAAATTTGTTCACTATTTGACTTATTCAAGGTCTCACCATTGCAGACACTACTCATGGCTACCCAATAGCCACTCCCAAGTTGTTGTTGGCAGAGCCCCCCTCTTGCCATAGAAAATACCAAGTGGAAATACCAGTGCCTTCTTTTCCCAGCTTTCATTGCAACTGCGGGGTGGGCATGTGGCTGATTCCTGGTCATTGAGACCACAGCATCCGCTGGAGGGCTGTTGGAAAAGAGGTTTCTTTTCTCATTTAAAAGCAAACAAAACAAAAGCAGGTCTACTCTAGAGGCTCTTGTTTCCTTTGCTGGGTGGAGCTATGTCTGCTTGTGCTGCAGAGAAGTGTTATGACCACCTTGCAAACAGGACACGCAGCACCAATGTTGACTCTGTGGTGTGGGTCTGGATGACATCGCTTGGCTAAACTCGCCTGGAACTATGTAAACCCCGGGCCTCCTGCTATAAAACAGAATACGTCTCTTAAATTGTGTATTACTTTTCCTGTTCTGTTTCTTGCTGCACAAGGCATTCTAGCAGATATGGTGGCTAAACCACAACTCAAAACCTGGTCTCCTGATTCCAAAGACTTTATTCTTCTCTACAGAGCACCCTGCCATCCTAATATTAAGGACCTCCGCCAGAGAGCCAGATATCTCTCTAGTCTCATATTCTGTGTGTCCCCACTCTTCGTCTAAACCCAGGCAGGCATGTCCAACTCGTGGCCGGCGGGCTGCTTGTCTCCTGACAGCCGCGAGTCTGACATGCTTGGGACTCTAAGGTGTAGCTAAACCTGAGGACTTGCTTTCTTCTGACTGCTCCAGGAGCTTTCACAGTATGCATGTCTATTCTCATGCTTCCTTCCTTTAGAGTGCCATCTCTGTAGCCCAGACAGTGTGGCTCATTCCTTGACCATCAACCCATGAACTGAGAGGTCACAGTTCCGGGCACATGCCTGGGTTGTAGGCTCTATCCCCAGTAGGGGGTGTGCAGGCAATCAATGATTCTCTGTCATCATTGAAGTTTCTGTCTTTCTGTCCTTCTCACTTGCTCTCTCTGAAATTAATAAAAATGCATTTAAAAAAAATAATACCATCTCTCTCTACTCTCATCTCCACCAGAATCACACACGTCCTCTGGGACTTGTAGTCAAAGCGTCCTTTCTAAGAACTCATTCCTGATGATACTGTTCTTCCTTCCTCTCGAGGAGATACAAAAACTTTTTCTCTTGCTGCATACCTTCCCCCCTCATTTTGTAACCATCTGTGTGCACGCGTGCCTCTTCATTTTAACCGTGAGCTTCCAGGGACTGGTGCCGAGTCTCATGCTCCCTTTGTGTCCTCGCAGCACATATTTTTTATTCCTGCCTCTTAAGAAGGCTTAATGCATGTTTATTGAATTAAATGTGCAGAATTTTAGAGCTGAAAAATCTTTCTTCTGAACAAAGCTCTCATTTTCTGGGAATTATAGAAGCTTCTTAATCTTGGATTCATGACCCCCCTAGGATTCAGGAGATCAGTAATATCATTAAAGTTATACTCATTGTTTTATGTGCATAGCATATATTTGATCGGATTGTTAAAGAATATGCGGCTTCTCTAGTGAATGAGAACCTCCGTTTAAGTCGGAAAGTTGAATAAATGCTTACTGCACTATAGACACAATATGGAACAAGAATATTTTTTGGAAAACCACTGTGTGGGTTTGCTTCTTTTCCCTAAAACTGGAGTGCAAAGAAAACAATAAAAAACAAACCATGCCCCCTTATATTTTACCCAACTCTTCAATTCCCCTGAGAGATCGTCCCAGGTCTCTTCCGGCCCCTTATAATTCTCCCTCCCCGTATTCACTTCCATGCACATCTGCAAACATGTCCACCATAACGAACTCTGGAAGCAGAGAGGCTGACATTGGAGACTGGGGGATGAGGACACCCCAGGGCCTGCTGGAAGTGGTGGGGGAAGGATGGAGGTGGCCAGCTTCAGCCCCTGTTCCAGCCTGCTGGCATTTTCTGCCAGACTGTGGCCCACCCAGGGAGCGGAATTATGAAGGATAGCCTGGGTGAGCTATGGTGCCCCCATGTGTGACGATGACAGAAAATCCTGCCAAGCCACCACTGAATCACTAGTGTCTGAGAGTAATACAAAAGAACGTGTCTTGTTTTATAGACTAAGCCTCCTTATACTCTCTTCATTATTTGGGGTTTGGAAATACAGACAGTCAGGAATGAAAGAGACTCTGGGATCCTGTCCCCAAAGCCTGCATTGCCAAGAGGCCCAAGGTCACTCTTTTGTTTCCCCTGCGATTAGATTCCACTTCCTCAATTGGATGCAGAGAGGGAACAGAAATGACTGCAAATCATTAACAATTGAAAAATGAGAAGATGTGGCCTACTTTTCCAAGATTTCCCTTCAATGGAGGTGAGATGAGGTGAAGGGCAGTGGCCAGGCCAAGTGTCCTGGAGGAACTCAGATCTCCTTCAATGTCCAGTAGTTCTCCTAGAGTTACCCCAAATCCATAGCTTAGAAGAATAGTCAGCTTGCTAGTCAAGTCCTCCTCCATGAAAGATTCCCATTAACCCTCTGTTTCCAACCATATAGCTACTCCTAAGCAAAATAATTAGGAGAGAATATTCATAGGGGGATATGTGCATTCCTTCTTAGGGGATGAAGGGAATTGGAAATACATTTACTCCCCCTCAACCCTCCATAGGCCCCCCTCCTCTGAGGTGCATCCTTTTAAGTTCTCAAAGGAAAGAGTCAAGACACTGCTTTTTCCTTGAGAAAATAAAGGGAGAATTCCGATGCTGATACTTTTGAAGTGTGGAATCAATTTTGGTTCTTTACAGTCTACTGATTAATGCAGATGTTTTCAGAAGTATACTGTGTAGAATCAGGTTACCGGAAAGGTGTTTTAGGGGTTTCCTTAAATGTATGGATTTTTTTTCTAAATTATAGTCTTACTAGAATCCCAGTGCACAAAATACATGCATTTGGGGGGTGGTTCCCTCACCTCAGCCTGGCCTGAGCCCTCTCACAGTCCAGGAGCCTTTGGGGGATGTCTGATTGACAGCTTAGGTCCACTCCTTAGTGCTGCTGTGGAGGCGGGAGAGGCTCCGGCCACAGCCGCTGCACTCGCCAGTGGTGAGCCTGGCTTCTGGCTGAGCAGTGCTCCCCCTGTGGGAGCGCACTGACCACCAGGGAGCAGCTCCTGCATTGATCATGTGCCCCCTGGTGGTCAGTGAACATCATAACGAGCAGTTGAGAGGCCTTAGCATATCATTAGCATATTACTCTTTGATTGGTTGAACAGATGTCCAGACACACTTAGCATATTAAGCTTTTATTATATAGGATGTTCATTAAAATAAAGCCCTACTGTTGCATTCAAAGCTGTCACATACTTTGCAGAATGGGGAGTGCAGGGTAGGACCTTGGTCTGCTGCCCTGTTAATTCATTCTAGTGCATCGCTGAAAATAAGGCCTGCCTGCCATTCGATACCAGAGAACGTATTTTACTGGCGTTTGCTGTTTTATACTAGAACACTCTTATTAGTCTTCTACATACTGGTGTCTTTGTGAATGCTTTTTTCTGGCACAGAGCACAGAAAAAAGTTTGGGGTAGGAGAGGATTGGCATTTCCCTTTTCACTCTCCCCCTACCCCCAGGGTTCTCTGTGATGGTCTTTTTTTTCTTTGAGAACTTTATTAAGGAATAATTGACAAATATAATGATATATATTTAAAGTGTACAATGTGATGATTTGCTATACATATACATTGTGGGATGATAGTCATGTTCAAGATATTAACACATCTATCACCTCATATCATTAACTCTGTTTTTTATTTTTTTGAGGGAGAAATAAAGACAGAAAGAAAGAGACACATAGATTTGTTTTTCCACTTACACATTCATAGGTTGATCTTGTATATACCCTGAGTAGGCATCAAACCTGCAGCATTGGCACATGGAGACAGTGCTCTAACCAACTGAGCTACCCAGCCAGGGCTCTGAGGATTTGTTTGTTTTTTAGCTGAAAATGTTTAAGATCTACTCTCAGTACCTTTCAAATATACAGTATTGTATTATTAACTGTAGCCACCATGCTGAACATTAGCTCCTCAGAACGTATCCTTTTTTTTTTTTTTAATATATTTTATTGATCTTTTACAGAGAAGAAGGGAGAGGGATAGAGAGCCAGAAACATCGATGAGAGAGATTGATCAGCTGCCTCCTGCACGCCCCCCAGTGGGGATGTGCCTGCAATCAAGGTACATGCCCTTGACCGGAATAGAACCTGGGACCCCTGAGTCCACAGGCCGACGCTCTATCCACTGAGCCAAACCAGTTCGGCCGTATTCTTTTTATAACTGAAAGTTTGCATCCTTTGGCCTACATCTCCCCATTTATCCTTCCGCCAGCCCCTAGCAGCCGCCATTCTGTTCTGTTTCTACAAAATCATTTTTGTTTGTTATTTGTCTTTTGTTAAGATTCCACATTTAAGGGGAACTGTACAGTATTTGTCTTCATCTGGTTTATTTCACTTAGAAATAAGCTTTACCTATCTTGTTGCTAATGGCAGGATTTCCTTCCTTTTATGTCTGAATAATATTCCATTGTGTCTGAAATGTAATGAGCACTTTCTTGATGTGATGGTTCATTCACACCTATGTACAGAGGTGACAGGGGAGAGGCTGGCATTGGTAATGATTCAGTAGGAACTTTAGAAGACCTGGGGAAGACGGATAATAGTGTGGTGAGCACAGGTGGTAAAAATTGGACTCAGCGCTGGGGAGGATGCCCAGGCTCACTCCCTTGAAGACCCTCACTGGTCCCTGTACAGAGCCTGGCACTGTTTCCGGCTCCCTCCCCCTCTTTCAGGAATGGGTGCCTTGCATAGCAGCTCTGTGGATGCTCATGTTTCATATAAATATGGACAAAGGGAAGTTTTCCCCCGGAGGCTTCGTAAGCAATGAATATGGAGCCACCGCAAAAGAACAGCTCAGATGGCCTGTGGTGACAGCGGCTCCTAGACTTCCTGGGGGTTACCTGGAGAAGTAATTGTGAAAGATCCTAGAAATACCTGGGCACTGAGGTCTGGTACCATGTAGGTAGAAATTTTCAAGCCATAGATATTTGGATTATAGCTATTTAAAATATCCTATGAACTAGAGAAGAACCCCCCAAAAGCTGTGACCATATAGCTCGCCATTTATTGTTTTGAATCAGGGAAATTTTGGTACTAAATAGTGTAAACAAGATATAGAGAAATGAGATGCTGGTGGAGATTCCATTTTGTGTGAATGTGTTTAACTAAACAGCCTTGCTCTCACTGATTAGGTTTATAATCCTATGCGTTTGGACTTGGATACATTGAACTAACTCTGTACTACATGAAACTTGTTGCTGAATGAATAAAAATAAATGACCATTTATATATTATTTTCGTACATAAAACATTTTACCTGCTTAAAAAGTTTTGTTGATTTTTTTTTAAGCTTGAAAAGTACACAAAACATGGTGGACAGTAGGACCAGAATAAGCAGGCAATTGCATTCCCCCCATTTTCTCATCTAATGGTGGTGGTTTGGGTAGTGCTACTTCTGTCCAATAGTATTACTGATAAACCAGAACAGAAAAGCAAGCAAACAACAGCAAAGCAGAACTCATATAATGGCACATCACTGTCGAGGAGTAATGCACTAAATAACACACATGGACAGTAAAGGGACAAAAGAGGGGGGCAGAGATTTCAAGGAATCGACTGAAAACATAAGGAAAAGTTAGAAGTTCTCCCTTCTTTCGTACTGTAATCATTCTGAAAACAAAGAGATCAGTTTGACTCAAGCCTATAAGCTTTGAAATACCATGAAGGACACCTCTCTTGTGCAGTATTGATGAACTGCCAGCGTATCTCACTGGCATTTTTGTTTTACTAGCCCAGTAAGAAGAGTCACTGGTACCTCACGCCCGCCTGCCTGTGAATTGTTTCACTGATGGCTGTTCATGTGGGTGGGGTGCCTCACACCATTGCATGCTGGGTTAAAGGGTTCCTTCTCTGGGGTTCCTCTGAATTCCCTTGTCAGATGGATGGGAGACCCAGCCTGTGACCAGCTGAACATCATTATTTTGTTCGCTGCCGTATTGTATCAAGAGAGCAACTACCTGGAGATGCTTTATGCCCTCACTGCTCCCATTTCCTCCGCAGGGGATTTATAGGCCTATTCGAGGTGGAGCAGCAACATCGCTCTGTGTCTTCAAACAAACAGCCACCCCACTGCCACTGATCAGTGTTCCTGGGATGGCGGTGATTGAAATTTAGCACTTAGAGCGATTTAATTGGCACCCAGATCTGTTAAACATATGCCCCAACCGTAGGCATGCCATCTGATGTGCCCACAGGGTGCCTAGCACCTCACACATGCTCACATTTTGCTAAAGAAGCAAGTTTTGAACAGCTCCTTGAAGGAAGCCTGTGTGGTGGTGTAGGAGAGGGGAGGCCCTAGAGCCCAGGTCCCCAGATCCTCAGCATTCCCTTGAACTTGGAACAAACCTAAGTCCTGGAGTTCCAGTTTGCTTGTTGAGAAAGACGCCTTCAAAATCTCTCCCTGATGCTTAAGTAGATCAAGGCCAGTGCTAGCGGAGTGCGGCCTGGAAGGGTTCAGCACTCCTGGCAGCGTGCTGCCTTGAAAATCAAGGTTAGAATGTTCCCTTCTCACTGAGGCTAGAACTGATCCCTTGGCCTGCAGACAAAATCCTGGAAATCGGTGTCACCATTTTTCTCCTGAGTTGAAAACAGCAGTTACTGGGCCAGATGTTCTAGGTTATGTTTATCAGGCGAGGAATATGAACCTCAACAGAAAACAGAGCAGCCCCCTTTGGTTCTTTTCCTTATGGAAGAAGAAGGGGTGAGGATATCAGTGCTTAGGAACACACTGCTCTGTTCAGTCTCCCCAAGCTCCCTGGTGCTCATGGACTTCCCATCACCAGGTGGACCCTGGTCATTGCTGCAGGTGCCCAAACAGGCAGCCACGCTGAGCATGAGTTTCAGTGGGGCTGAGGAGAGGCATACCAGCTCTCTAACAACTTTGTGGTTTTTTAAAAAAAATTATTTTTTTTTATTTCAGGGAGAGGGATAGAGAGATAGAAACATCAATGATGAGAGAGAATCATAGATCGGCTGCCTCCTACACTTCCCATACTGTGGATTGAGCCCACAGCCCAGGCATGTGTCCTGAAAGGGAGTCATACAGTGACCTCCTGGTTCATAGATTGATGTTCAACCACTGAGCCACACCAGCCTGGGTTCATTCCTGTCCTAACTGGGCCACAGACTCCCAGGCCTCATCTGCATTTGTATTTTCCTCTGGCTTTAGGCTACATGCCAGGCTCCCAATAAATGGGTAGTGAGTGTTTGTTGAATTCTGAAAGAATGAACTGAAATCTTTGGGTTTCTCTGAGGGAGCAATAGGTTAGAATCAGAGGAAGATTCACCATGACGTTAATGAAGCTTGCATTTCAGTGCACCTCATTGGACAGGTCCTTTCCAGGACCTGCCCTCAAGTTTGGAATCATAATCTTATATCCTATTTCTTCTGGAGGGCTCCCCAAATTCCATAGGCTTCAGGACCCTGTAAAACACAGACTGGAGCCTGTTAAAATGCTGTGGCTTAGCCCCTGGGTCTTCTGCCATCCAGTGGCTTTCCCAATATTGGGAGATGAGAAGAAACTGATAGAGCCAGGCCTGCCGAGAAGAAAGGGAAGGAATTAACATTTAAGAACCTCATGCTAAACCAGGATAACTTGCATTTCTTACCTAATTGAACTCCTCACAGCAACCCTTTCTAGGGGATAGTATAGTGAGCTTCCGAGAAGCTAAGTAACCTGTCCGTGTGGTACAGCTTCTAGGACCTTCCACTCTCCAAACCGTCAGCTCAGTGGCTACCTTGCAGGATGCATATTTCAGAGCTTTGCAAGTCTTCCCAGAAGGTGTTAAGCCCACCAGGGTAAGAAAGGTCTAGACCAGGGGTCCTCAAACTTTTTAAACAGGGGGCCAGTTCACTGTCCCTCAGACCGTTGGAGAGCCGGACTATAGTTTAAAAAAAAACTATGAACAAATTCTTATGCACACTGCACATATCTTATTTGGAAGTAAAATTAAACAAAACGGGAACATATACAATATTTGTATTTGCATGTGGCCCCAGACCGTAGTTTGAGGACCCCTGGTCTAGACGTTCAGGTAACTTGCTGTGGGAGTGGAAGGGAGAAAGTTGGGGAAGGGATCAGGCTTGAGCAGTTTCATGGAAGGCACTGGCAAACCCTTCCCCATTCAGCATAAGGGAATGCAGTAACAATTCATTCAATTATGTTAAGCGCCCATTAAAGGAATCCTAAGCCCTCCCTTGGGCCATTTCCCTTCCGTGAGATTGTAATTGTTTGAGACTAACCATGATGTCTTCTTTTGCCTTCAGGTGATTCTCATTTTGACAAAGCTCTACGACTATAACCTGGGGAGCATCACTGAGAGCTCGCTTTGGAGGTAAGTAGATAAATGGAGCTAATGATTGCTGTGTTATTTAATCATGTCCCCCGCTGCTCTCCCCCACCCCCTTTTTCCCAGGTGCGAAGGTGAGAAGATCTCTGGTTATTTTACCCTTCCTTCCTCTGCTCTCAGTTCCCCTAGGCCAGTGACGGGGAACCTCTGACACGCATGTCAGAGGTGACACGCGAACTCATTTTTTTGGTTGATTTTTCTTTGTTAAATGGCATTTAAATATATAAAATAAATATCAAAAATATAAGTCTTTTTTTTTTACTATGGTTGCAAATATCAAAAAATTTCTATTTGTGACACGGCACCAGAGTTAAGTTAGGGTTTTTCAAAATGTTCGCCATCACTGCCCTAGGCCATGATTGGGGTTTATCTGCAGGCAGGCCAGATCCTTACTTCTTTATACAATCCTCCCTTTGGTCACAGTCAGATCTTTGTGCTAAACTGTTCATTAGGTTGTCCTTATGAGTTTTGGTCCCCACAGTTCTCACTGATCTGTGATCTTAATGGAGCAGTCTGTATCATGGGCCCATCCTTGAACCAATCTCTGAAGGCCAGTAGAGCACTGCCTCTGATTGGCCAGTCCTGGGTCACATGATAGTCTCGGAACCTGGGAGATGATAAAAACTACCCCAGAGATAATATGCGGTGACCACTGGCTTGGGGTCAAGCTCTGAGTCTGTTCTAGATGCTGGAGGGGCAAGTCCGTAAGGGAGACTCCAGCCCCTAGCTAGGGATTCTTGGCTTCATGCAGGAAAGAATTTAAGACAGGGGTGGGCAAACTTTTTGACTCGAGGGCCACAATGGGTTCTTAAACTGGACCGGAGGGCCGGAACAAAAGCATGGATGGAGTGTTTGTGTGAACTAATATAAATTCAAAGTAAACATCATTACATAAAAGGGTACGGTCTTTTCTTTTTTTTTTTTTTAGTTTTATTTGATGGGGCAGAGGCCATGTGCTCAGAAAAGTGCCTTCTTCCCGAGCCCAGGCCCCTGCTGGCCACGCCCAGGATTTAACAAGACCCGACTTGCGCCTGGCCAATCGGCAGGGCCCACAGCCGGTTCCCCTCCCCTCACTATTCTCACGGGTGGCACTCGGTTTCCGGTCGCTGCGGCGACTGGAGGCCCGGGTCGGGTTAGCTAACTCAATAAAGGACCTTCTGCTTTTGCATCGGACTGACTCCCTGGCATGGTTTCTTGGGGATCTTGAATTCTGGGCAGAACATATTCATTTCAAGTGGGCTGGATCCGGCCTGTGGGCCATAGTTTGCCCACGGCTGATTTAAGACTTGAGCCAGACAAGAGGTTCAAGCAGAAGCAAGTATATTGAGCAGAGAGGATAAGCAGGAAAAGCCACTCCATAGATAGAGTGAGGGACTCTCCTCACAAGAGAAGGAAGAGAGACCCCAACTCTCTCTAGAGATTGAGCTTATATCTGTTTGTAGTTCCTGTGGAAAATTACTGGTATGAGGAAATAGGGCATGGGAACGTTGGGGTTAAGCTTTTAATATTTTCCACAAAATATACAAGCTATATTTTGTGATCTGCTTTCCCTTTAGAGTATGGGTAAACCATAGGTATGGGTAAGGTGCTATTAATCAATCTTTGCTGGAAGTTTCTTTGTTCTAGAGGTGCCTTGCCATCTGCTTGCATCTCGGGTCAGCCCAGTTCCATGTCAGGCAGCAGGTAACAGGCCAATGACTTAACTTTGTTTGATTTCAGTTAATTTACATAGTTCTCATGTGCTCTCCTATATTATTCTGATCTGTCGGTGCCCTTATCATAACAATGGTTAACTTCTGATATCACTTTTGATCACCCATCCCCAAAACACACACACACACACATACACACATGCACACATGTGCGCACACACACACTAAATGGGAGTGGTTATACTAAGAAAAGAAGGGAATGGTCTTTGTTAATATAAGAAACATTCAAACATGTGAAGAATTTTTTTGTGAGAGTTTATTTGAACTGGGAAGCAGAATCTCAAAGAACTGAGATAATGCTCTCAAGAGAATGGCAGATTTTTACCTGGTTTTATACCTTACAATCAAAGGAGGAGAAGTAAGTGGGTTCCATTGGTGATAGATTAGGGAGGCAGGAGAAAGCAAAGCTGGGAAACCTCTGAGATTAGATAAAAAATGAAATAATAGAAACATGCTTTTTTATATATAGGTGGGTACAGAATAGTTAACAGCCAGCAATTAACATGATGACAATAACAATGAGGGAATTTATGGTCTTCACTCTGGTGCATTGGTTGAGCCCTGAGGGTTCTGGAAAATGGGAAGTTCCCCCGAAATTCCAAACATCTGTTGTCTTACATGCAAAAAGACAATAGGCTCTGTTAAGGTCAAAGTTAATCTTTGTCAGGGAAGATACTGCTGTAGGGCATGACTACCCATTATAAACTGCTTTTAGTTAAAGTTTTAATTTCAGACCATCCTTTGTGGTTATTTTAGGTCTCTGAGTTTGGGAGGCCTCCATGCAGGCCTTCCCTGAGCTTGTCAGGTTAGCATGTGGCCCCTTTTTGTCCACATCTTTGAGCAGATAAAACTAGTGGGTGTTCACTGTTTAAGATCAATGGGCATTCTATCACCTGTCAGTTCCTATGACTGGGAAGATTGGTTACCAGCTCTCAATCTCAGAGCTAGGGTCCAGAGGGAAAGACGCCCCCCCCCCCCCCACGACGCCCCCCCCCCCACCTCCCCCCATCTGTGTCAGGTTCCATCCCTGGTCTAGTCCACAGTGACTGGGGAGGGAAGGTTGATTTACAGCAGTGGTTCTCAACCTTCTGGCTCTTTAAATACAGTTCCTCATGTTGTGACCCAACCATAAAATTATTTTCGCTGCTACTTCATAACTGTAATGTTGCTACTGTTATGAATCATAATGTAAATATCTGATATGCAGGATAGTCTCAGGCGACCCCTGTGAAAGGGTCGTTCGACCGCCAAAGGGGTGGCGACCCACAGGTTGAGAACCACTGATTTACAGGGTAGCGATTTCATTGCAGAGCCTGTATCTGTTGGGGAATGTAGTTGTTATACAAGAGGAGGATCATGGATTGGATAGATACCCCAAAGAATCTACCATACCCTGCCAGGGGATTGTTCATGAAATTTCATTTTTACCTGATATCTGTTTTCCAGTTGGCTTGACAGTATATACAGGCAGCCCCAAGCCAATTGTTCTGCACCTCAGGAGGACTCTAGTAGACCAAGGAAAATGCTAGATTCTGTTCTTTTGCTTGTTGTCAGGCATTGAACTCCTCCTCCAACTAAGGAGGTCAATTATGCAGAGTTTATATCACAAGGACATTTGTAACTGAATTAAAATGTGGGAAGTTTGGTAGAGCCTCAAAAAGTAGAGTTATTGACAGCATTAAGGGCCTGACACCTGCTGTATTGTTTAAATTCAGTCCCCGTTCATCAGAATCATGGCGACTCTGAGTAAGCTTACGCTTCGTTGATAGATTTCTCTAATGTATTTAAATATATGAAAGTAAAAGCCGGCTTTTATACTGCAGTGCACCTGCCACATAAAGTGTAGCCGGCATATTAGAAAATTAAAAGGTGTGCAGTTCTGTCTCCATGGGACAGGCTTTTAGCAGCTATAACTCTTCACCTGAGCAGTGGGAAGGGCATGCCGGAGGGACGTGAGGAACAGTTTGTCCTAGACAATGGAAGCTCATGTTCAAGGGCTCCTTTCTCTCTCAGGGCACATTGTTACCCATGCCCCAGTCAGGGAAGAATGTACTTTTCTGATTTTACGGGAGGACTATATAAAAATAACGTGATATTTCAGTAATATTAGGCCTCTCTTCTGAGGGAGCAACCCCAGAGGTTAAGATTGGGTGAGTGTGGCAAGAATGACCCAATGACTTTTCAATCTTAGAATCAATTTCACTAAAGGATACACACACACACACACACACACACATATTTATATGATATACATACACCCATATGTACATACACACATAATGTACCCACGTGTTTTTATTTTCTAACATCTATTAGGACTACTTATTATAATGCTTTGATAGATGAGCACAAGCCTCAATGAAAATATAGTTTAGAAAAGCAAAAAGGGAAGAAGGAATAATATTTAGAATAGACCTTGCATTTTCAGGCAGCTCAGGATGCCCATCTCTGGTCTTTGGGGAACCTCTTTGGGGGGTGCTCATACAGAGGAGACGTGGGACAGGCCTAGATGGGTCAAGGGTGGGAATTGAGCCTAGATCTCCTCATGGTTCTACTAGTAGCCATCTAGTGCAGCCTTCCTTGAAGGACTGCAGACTGTTAGTACTGACTCATTTTCTCCCACACCAGCTTGTACTTTCTTCTCAGAATACCTGCCTAGGCCCACAATCAGGGAGCTTGGTAGAGGCACATGGCAGCCCAGCACTGAGTGCAGGACTTAACACATAGATGATGCTCACTAAGTATCTGTTTTTGAACAGACCAGTGAACACTACAATTCTATCTCTTCTGCATGGTCACTGATATATATTTCTGTCTCTTATTCATTTATTCAACATAGAATAATTGTTGAACTCCTTTAGTCTTATGGTTCTGTCCAGGAGAGGGAACATGGGCGGGTACATCGATAACAGAATATAGGCTTTGTCCTCCAGGTGTTCATTGTTTAGGGCCAAGGTCTGTGGACATTTAAAGCAGTTAAAGCGAGAGAGGTCTGTGAACTTGCTCATAACCTGCCATGTGTCATTGTATGGGAAAGGTACTTAAGCAGCCACCCAGAACTGCCAGATCCCAGAAGGAGATAAATCTAATATAAAAACTAAAAACTGTCACACAACCATACATGTTGTAACAAAGATGTAAGTGTTGCTTCTTTACTTTGCTCATGTGTATATTTTCTCAACTAGACTTTAAGCCCTTAAACACAGCACTTTGCTGGTTTAAGGATAATAGCAACAGAACCGCTAATAATGACAACAGTGATAGAAACTAGCTTTTATTGAATAATCACCATGTCTCAGGCATGATGCTGCACGCTAGATATGCATCCTCTTAATTTACTTTTACAGTGTATTCAGTGTCACACAGTTAGTAAATAATAGCCCACACAGTTACAAGGATGCTATTTAATAAACTTTAATCATTTCACTGGTTATCGGTCATCTGGAGTCCTATCTGCATTATGGTTGATCATTCTATACCTAAGCAAGTAAGCAAATAAAATGTTAAACTTTTTTAAAATTGATGTTAGAAAGAAACATTGATGGGTTGTTGCACTTATTTATGCATTGATTGATTGATTCTTGTATGTGCCCTGAATGGGACCTACAATCTTGGTGTATAGGGAGGATGCTCTAACCAACTAAGCTACCTGGACAGGACCGAACAAATAAAATTTTAATCTTATATGTATCTGTTTTTCAAAGAACTATGACATTCTGAGCTCTATTCTTGAAAAATATCGGGCCACTGGGAAATGGCTTCTTGTTCAACAAACAGGCACATGTACTTTTCAATTGAGCCCTTATTCTTCACAACTTTGACCAGCTGAATCGTCAACAGGGGGCAAGTGGCAAATGCCTCTGGGGTGTTAGAGTAGGAGAGAGACCAAGAGGTGGCTGACCTTGTGGTGAAGTCCTAGGTCTTTTGACCTCACTGGGTCAATGAGCCCTGGATGGCAGAGTGAGAGGCCGCTGTACTGAATGAATGAGCTTTCACTCCCTGTTGGACTTGTTATTGATCACCCCTTAATCCTGGAGCATGTTGTTGATTTGGTTTTGTGTTGTGCTGTGGTTCACTCGGGGGAGTCAACCTGAGAAGGAAGGAGTATGAGCCAACATGGAACAATGAACTACCCCTCAGAGTCTTCACCTTACAGTGGATTAAGCTTTGAGATTTGGTAGAGCTGGTGATTTAACCAGATTGAAGCAAGATCAGCTTCAGGGCTGAGATAAATAAAACATCAAAATCTGGATACAGTATTTCTGAAATATATTCATCCTTTTCCCGTCTGGTGCCAGGGTAATCAGCGAGGTGCTGACGGAGGCTTAGCTGGTGAAAAGGCCCTAGGCAATTCTGGAAGGACCAAAGCGTGCTGTCATAGCTGTCTTAAAGGGGCGCATAACCACCAGCGCCTCCCTGTGACAGAGCCTGCCTGATACAGCTGAGTTCTTTTCCATTTCAGTGGTGTCTTATTTTCAGATCCACATGAAACACACACAATCTCCTGAACAGATCTCCAACATTATGCACTAGTCAGACAGCAGTTCTTGCTCTCCGTGGGACAAAGGAACATACAGTTCAAGTAGAGAGAGCTGATTAGGTTGTCTCTCTGATTCAGCACTGGGAGCCAGACCTGTGTCCTTATCCAGGAGTCACTTTGTCCCATTCTGGGTGTGACCCACAGCGATTATTGAGACGTGTCCCAGTGGAGTGTTTGTGGAGAGAATGGCATGGCTTTGGCCAGTGTTCTCTGGAGAGTACCCAGGCTTCAGACTGACAGAAGCTGACCTGAAGTCGGTGACCTTGTCAGCCCCGTGGTGGTTCCTATTAGCTAGTGTTCTATTTTCCCTTCCTATTCTTCATCCAGGGAAAAGCAAAGGGCAGCTCGGGAAAGATTGTTAATCCTGCCCTAACGGAAGTTTTGCTACAAAACCCAGGTGCCGTCACCTGTGAAAACAAGGATCTAGAACAGAAATACCCACCCTGAAAAAGAAAGAGAATAAAGCTAGAGTAGGGTCAATTCCCTGCAGGAGAATTGTTCGTGTTACACAGCCTGTTATTCATCCGGTGCTTCCGGATGTTTTGTGCAGCCTCAGTGGCCCCCGGAGACCCACATCCCCAGCAGGATGAGGAGGTGCTTTGGATCTGGTCCTGTGGATTCTGTCAAGCATTATAACACTCTCTCCCATCTCCATAACTGTGTCACACGGAGTGCCTTGTGGTTCCTGGAATTACACATTTACTTTATTAAACCTTATTGCTATTTTTGAAAAGTAAAATAGAATGTATGCCTATTTTAATGAGCCAATGAAGAGACAACAACAACAACAGAAAGTGAATAGAGTCTTAATTCTCACTCAGGTCTGGCTTCCCCAAGATGTGTGATGCTTAGAGTTTTGGGTGAGTCTATTCATATCCTTATGACCCGACTCGAAAATGCCAACAGATATATACTTATATCAGGGTCACATTTGTGTGTGAGAAAATAGGAGTAACTATTCATAGGACTCTGACGACCTGCTTATTTCACTTAATGAGTCACGGGTGCCTGTCCAGAGGAATACATTAAAAAAATGGGTCAGGTCTATGAGCATCAAATAGTGTGGATGTTGTGTACTGAACTAAACGATTGCACACTTAATTAACTTATGCAGCGCTTCAGGTGTCCTCAGGGCTTTTTTATCCTCATAACAACCCTAGAGACCGGGCAGTACCAGTAGCCCAGGTTTACATATCAGAGAAATGAGGCTTAGAAAAAGTAAGGAAATGTGCCCCATGGTCACACAGCGGTAAGTTGGCAGAGCTGCTTCCCAGACGTGTTCTCTTAATGCCGGTGCTACACTGCCTCTCCATTCCCTGTTAAATGAATCTTTAGCTCATTTTCCACAATATTTGCTATTACTTAGAGTGTTTCAATAAACATATTTGTAAGCAGGTTCTTGCGTTTCGGTAATTTCCTCTCTGTGGAGTACTCTAGAGTGCCAAAGGTGATACTGCTGTAGCAACATACATGCATTTATAATGTTGGTAGGTACCGGCGATTACTTCCTAAGAAGGTTGGAGCAGTTCACCTACCCATGAGCAATGACAGATTGTACATCTCCCAATGACTTAACCAGCACTGGGTATTTTCAATACTTAAAATTTTACTAGTTTTTGGGTGGAAATGGTGGCCTGATCTGTGTGTTTTAAGGGGGTATTTCCCTGACTATTCGTGATACTGAGCATATGTTCATTGGTGTGTGGCAAGGTTGACCTCCTTCCCTACACCGCAAGCAAAGGTAGTGGTTCCTTCCTCAGCGATCCTGTAGTGTGTTATGTAACTTTGTCCTACAGTGCTTATCAGATAGATATTTGGTTGCGTCTGCGCTGTATTCTAGGCACCTTTAGGTGCTGAGAGCCTGGCATATTGAGGAAACCGCACAAGATTGCCGTACAATTTTGTGTGCGCTGAGCACTTGGAGATGATTTTGGAAGAATAGAAATGGCTAGTTTTACATAGAAATGCATAGTCTTCTGTACTGTGTGTTCCCAGAGGAAGTAATACCTCATAGAAAGATTTGGGGCAAAGGAAACACTTGATGAAGGTGAATTGTAGGGCGAATGACCTTAGTCTCATGTTGAGAATTCACTTGGGAAAAAGCAAAACTGCTGAGCATGAGGACAGTGGCTATTGAGATAAGAAGTAGGAGATGGAAGGGAGCTGACTTTGTAGGCATGAAGACTGTAGAATGGAACATGGGGGCGGCGGTCATTCCAATTGATCTTACAAAGTAAACATGAACAGGGCAAATTGGAGGAGTGGGAAGGTGAGAGGAAGAGACCTATCTCAATGGCTTCCTGCCTTTGTCTTGGAGAGCAGAGTTGACAGTGAGGTGTTGAATGCACACCTCTGCTCTACTGACATGGTCTGCTGAGCACCTGCAACTAGTGAGTGAGAAAAGGGTATGGAGACAACTCTCTTTTTATTTTTAATCTTCTTACAGAGTTTTTACTTTTATTATTTTGTTTTTTAAAACTTATCTTTATTGTTGAAAGTATTACAGATGTCTCCCCTTTATCCACACTGACCCACTCCACACCCCCACCATTGTCCCCTTCCCAGCCTTCACTGCACTATTGTCTGTAAGACAACTCTTCAATGGAAGAAGCTGTAAAGGGAAATAAATGGAGAAACATGACGTTGCATAGCAGCGATCATAGACCAAAGGGACTTTCTTTAAGTGAGGACAACCCTGACCATGGTTTGTAGGGTGAGAAATCAGTGGGAAGAGGGCAAAAATGTAGGAAAACAGGGGGCGATAAAGCTGGTAGAGAATCAGTTGGCAGAGAGGATATGAATTTGAAAATTGCACAGGGGAATTACCCAGCCATGGTAGATCAGGGTGGAGAGAGGGCTGGGCAGAGGGGGAGCATCCCTCTCACCAGACAGGGAGGCCAGAGGGGGCTCTCACATAGAGCAACTTTTCTGAGAAACCCAGAGCTAAGGGAGCTCCTGCCATTGGGGTGTACGGTCAATGGCGAATGGACTTCAGAAGAGGCTTGGCAAACTGGGAGTGCTGCTGAATGGACATGGAGAGGGACTATTGG
This sequence comes from Myotis myotis, assembly GCF_014108235.1. NCBI lineage: Eukaryota > Metazoa > Chordata > Mammalia > Chiroptera > Vespertilionidae > Myotis > Myotis myotis. The sequence goes on from NW_023416319.1 coordinate 12,973,958, forward strand.
CTCAGGGACACCCAAGTGCTGTGCAGGCAATGCTTGGGTCCCAGTGGGAGGGTTGTGCTTGAGAAATAATCAAGAAGGAGGCTGGCTATGGAGTTTGAGAGAAACACTGAGAAAGCAGAAGCAGGCAAAAGGATTGAGTGGGTTGGAATGGTGGATGATGGGGTCTGGGCTAAAACAAGAAAAAAGTGAAACTGGGGTTTGGGGTCGGGCAAATAGTGACATAGCAGGGCCCTCCATTGGATCATGTTTTACAGCCTAAGAAACACTTAATAATAGGATGCAGAGAAGTGTGACTTTTCACATGAACCTTAGAACATATGTAGCCCCGCCAGGGGACTCTGGGAAAGGGAACTGGCCATGGCAGGTGGTGTTAATCAGAAGAGCGTTTTATTAAAGCTTCTGGTTAGAAACCCACTGAGCTCCATAGGAGCAGGCACTGCTGTGTTTCTGCATGTGTTGGGGGCACCTGGATCTGCTAGCAGGCCCCCCACTTTCAGAGATACATGTGACAGCTCACCTCTGTACCTTCAGGAACACTAAGCAGCCTTCTCTCTTCTGGTTACGGTAGATTTTCTCCAGGCAGCTCCTCACCCAAGACCTAAGACCTGCATATTAACTACATCCCACAGTTATCCAGGGTAGGGGCGGGGGTGGGGGTGGGGTGGGGAGGGCACCCCACATATCATATTGGTGTGATGTTAATTTCCTTCCTGGTCACCGTTTTTTTAAAAAATAGTATTTTATTTTTTTCTAAATACAATTTGCTCTGGAGCCCCTGCTCAAAATGTGCTCCATTTATATTTAAACATCTTTTTTTTTTTTTTTTAGTTTAATTTTGTGGACATTTAATTGTCTTTGGCTTCTCCAATTCCTCTTCTATTGGGTATTCATATTTCTTGGCTTTGACCACCCCACTTACTAGAATTCTCAATAAAAAAGACCATTATATGCTCCGAGGGACGTTGAACCACATGTGCTCTTGAAAGGCTGTTCCATCAGCAGGTCAGCACTGGGGCTTGGGCGTTGGACTTCCTGGGTGTGAATCTAGGCTCTGTCCACGTACTCTGAGATGGTGGGGAGGTTCTTTTAGTTCTCTGCTTCATTTCCTCATCAGAAAAACCGGCTGTAATAGTATTTATCTTTTGGGATTATGGTGACACTTGAGTTGAATATGCATTGGTAATACAAAACAACCACTTTGGATCTTGTATTTTTCTAGTCTTTGCTTGAAACACATTTTCCCTTTATTTGCTTTACCTAATAAATAATGATAGACATTAATTTTGATGATTTCCTAATGTGCAAAGCACTCCTCTAAGCACTTTATACGTATCAACTAAATCAATCCTCACAATAACCCTGTGAGTTTGATACCATCTTTATACCCATTTCATAGGTGAGGAAACTTGTACACACGGTCACAAGAATGCTGAGCAGTAGAGAAGAGATGGGAATCCAGGCAGTCTGTCTCCAGAGCCCAGGCTTTGGAACCCCCATAGACCATCTCCTGTGTGATCCCTGTCCTGACCACTCTCTTCCACACAGAATATATTACCACTCATGTGCTGTTACTTTTGCCATCTTCTCCTTTTCAAATGTATCATTTTGAATTGTAAGCACTTTCTGTATATTTATTACCCTTCCTGGGACTATTTTTAAAGGTTGCTTGTTATCTTATTCACCGTTGCATCCTCAGGAGCAAGTTCAATTATTTGTCCATATGTGTTCCCTGAAAAGGAGCACCAAGACACATATATTGGGGAAAGAAGATTTTTAAAAAATTCCCTGTGTCATCTGTGGACTTAACTAATTGATGCGAAGCTTGTTCTTTGCTATAGCTCACAGGCCATCCCAGGTTAACAGAAGCTAGTGTACTCAGATGTTAGGTGTTGTTCTCATTTATTATCATTGCCCATCAAGGAGGTGACAAATATCAATTTGATTTCAGCATGTCGAGCAACACGTTGTGCTGCATGTCTGCAATGGGGGTCCCGTGAGTGTTGGAAACTGATGTGATGGTAAAGTGGGGATGAGTCAATTTCTGTTAGTGTCCCTTCGTTTGTTTTCCTTCTGTTCACATTAGAGTGTTGTTTAAAAACTATTGTCATGTCGTGCCCGTTTGAATCAGTCCTGAGCACGGCACACTGTGCTGTCACCAGGCAGGGGGATATGTTATAATGGCAGACCAGGCTCAGCTGTGAGCAGTGACCAGGGAGTCATGCATGTCACCAAAGCTGGCATCCAGGGAGGGGGCTGTGCCCTTTGTATCACAGGACAAGGGGAATACAAGTAGCATTAGTAGAGAATTTTAGAAAACCCTGTTCCTTCTTTCAGGTGAGGTTTCCGAGACACTGTTCATCCATGAATCAAGCCAGGGCACATTCAGCTCTGTTCTCCGCTTTCCAAAGGGAAATGGTGTGCCGAAGAGTTATTCCTCAGCACAGCTTTCTTTCTTTCTCCTGCTGGGATGTATTAGCAAGGTCATCACCTTTGCTTTATTGGTTTCAAACAATCTGTGATTGTGGAGGATTATGACTTCTTAGCTAAGCTTGCAGAAGCCAGAAGCCGGGGAGGCAATCAATTCATGAAAGGCACAGGACTTATTTTTCTTTTAAAAAATGTATATATTTTTTTTCTGCCAGCATTTCTGGGAACTAAGACTTAAAAAAGCATTTGAAAAGAATTGATCTTTGAATGTCCTGCTTCATCACGCCTTTCAAATAAGAACACTGAGTCGGGCCAGTGTGAACTTAGCTTTGACTATTTGAGTTTGAAAGAAATAAGATGACTTCACAAAAGTCTGTCTTTTCCCATCCACAACTCTGACCCACCTTCATTGAGAAATGTGTACTCATTGCAGTGTGCCAAACACGTACCTTTTGATGCTATTGGGGGCTTGGATTAGCCATGCCTACAGGTTGATAAATAAGTACCCTTTGTGGAGGGGCAAGAAGATTTTTTGGTCTGAAAACCCTTAGTACTTGATTACTATTTACTGGGATATCAGGTTTTGTTGGTTTTTTGTTTGTTTTTCTTACATTGCCATCATTTCCCAACTTTCTGGGTCACCCTTTCTCCATTTGCTCTTGTCATTCTCGTTGTTGAGAATTTATCACTTTTCACCTCTAAGGAGTATGAACCAGGAGGTCACGGTTTGAATCCCGGTTGGTTGGGGCATATGCCCAGGTTGTGAACTCATTCCCCAGTGTGGGGGATGCAGGAGGCAGCCAATCAATGATTCTCTCTCTTCATTGATATATTTTTTGATATGATTAATATCTTTTATTCTTTTTTTATTAAATATATTTTTTATTAAGATATTACATGTGTCCTTATCCCCACGTTACCCCCTACCCCCCCCCCCCGCTCATGCCCTCACCCCCCCCCCCCCGTTGTCCGTGTCCATTGGTTAGGCCTATATGCTTGCATATAAGTCCTTTGGTTGATCTTTCCCCCTTACCCCCACCCTCCCCTACCTTCCCTCCAAGGCCCGACAGTCCAATCAATGCCTCTCTGTCTCTGGATCAGTCCTTGTTCATCAGTTTATGTTGTTCATTATATTCCACAAATGAGTGAGATCATGTGGTATTTATCCGCTCTCCAGTTCCATCCATGCTGTGGCAAATGGTAAGAGTTCCTTTTTCTTCTTCCTCTTCTTAAAGAATACCTTTCAGCATTTCATATAATGCTGGTTTGGTGGTGATGAACTCCTTTAGCTTTTTCTTATCTGTGAAGCTCTTTATCTGACCTTCTATTCTGAATGATAGCTTTGCTGGATAAAGTAATCTTGGTTGTAGGTTCTTGCTATTCATCACTTTGAATATTTCTTGCCACTCTCTTCTCGCCTGCATGGTTTCTGTTGAGAAATCAGCTGACAGTCGTATGGGTACTCCCTTGTAGGTAACTGACTGTCTTTCTCTTGCTGCTTTTAAGATTCTCTCTTTGTCTTTTGTTCTTGGCATTTTAATTATGATGTGTCTTGGTGTGGTCCTCTTTGGGTTCCTTTTGTTTGGGGTTCTCTGCGCTTCCTGGACTTGTAAGTCTATTTCTTTGACCAGGTAGGGGAAGTTTTCTGTCATTATTTCTTCAAATAGGTTTTCAAAATCTTGCCCTCTCTCTTCTTCTGGTACTCCTATAATTCTGATGTTGGTACGCTTGAAGTTGTCCCAGAGTCTTCTTATACTGTCTTCATATTTTTGGAATCTTTTTTCTTTTTTCTTTTTCGGTTGGGTATTTTTTGTTTCTTGTATTTCATATCTTTGACTTGATTCTTGGGATCCTCTTGTCTGCTGTTGGATCTCTGTATATTATTCTTTTTTTTTTTTTTAAATATATTTTATTGATTTTTGACAGAGAGGAAGGGAGAGAGATAGAGAGTCAGAAACATCGATGAGAGAGAAACATCGATCAGCCGCCTCCTGCACATCCCCCACAGGGGATGTGCCCGCAACCCAGGTACATGCCCTTGACCGGAATCGAACCTGGGACCTTTCAGTCCGCAGGCCGACGCTCTATCCACTGAGCCAAACCGGTTTTGGCTCTGTATATTATTCTTTATTTCAGTCAGTGTATGCTTAATTTCTAGTTGGTCTTTTTTCATATCCTCCAGGGTCTCACTAAATTTATTGGCGGTTTCCATAAAATTCTTGAAAACCCTTATAAACGTGGTTTTGAACTCTATATCCAGTCGTTTGCTTTCCTCCATTTCTGTCATTTGTGACCTGTTTCTTTGTCTCCGCATTTTTTATGCTTCCATGTTGGTAGAGTGGTTTTGTGTGCTAGGTGTCCTGTAGGGCCCAGTGGCTCAGCCTCCCCAGTTACCTGAGGTGGACACTCTTGGTGCACCCCCTTGTGGGCTTTGTGCACAGTCTTGTTGTAGTTATGCCTTGATTGTTGTAGGATCTCTGGGAGGAATTGACCTCCAGGCCAATTGGCAGTGAGAATCAGCTGTGTCTGCAGTGGGAGAACTTCTGTGCTGAAGACACCCTTCTGGAGCAAGACTTGCTTCAGTGAGGCTTTGGTGCTCACTGAGTCTGCCCCTGAGTGTGTCCCTTATGGATCTGAGGAGTTGTAATCCAGATGGCCCCCCTCTGACAACTGGGTACACTGGCTCTTGGATCTAAGATGGTGCTAATTTAGCCTCAGCCTGAGGTTACCCGGCAGGAGCTACGAAGAGAACTGCAGATTCCCCTTCCTTTTTTTGGAGTTTGGAGGTGCCCTGATGAGGCCCAGCTGTGTAGCAATGCAAGCTGCTGTGGGGCCTCGGGCCTTCTCTTGGAAGTTCTGGGTCTGTCTGGCCCAGCTGCAGTTTGTTAGGTAATTTTCAGGTTGCAAAGGGCCGGGGAATTCATATGCAAAAGCCTCTGCCACAGCCTGAGTGGGGCGGGGTCTCAGGGAATCAAAGGGTGGAGCAAGCGGCTATGGCGGATCCTCAGCCCTGCCCTAAGGGGCCACACGTCTCAGTGTCCCGATAATTGCTGCAAGCGCCTCTGAGAGAAAGCCGCCCTCAAGTTCAGAGTTCTGCCTGCTGCCAGACAGTCCAGTTTCTCCCGTATGAGTCCTGGGTCCCCAGAGACTTCCCAGAACCAGACTTCAGAGCAGTCAGGAGCTTGTGACTCCCTCCCGATTCAAAAAGACAGCTGTGTCCTCAGGTGCCAACCCCTTTCCGCGTGCGCGAGCCTCTGTACCTCTGTACTTTACTTCCGGAGCTCCTCTGGCTCTCAGTGTGCTTTTCTTTCCTTCTAGTTGTAGAATTTCCACTCCGCCAGCCTTCCTGTAGTTCTGGATGATGTCCGTTTTGTCTTTTCGTTGTATTTTTGAAGTTGTTGTGGGAGGCAGCAATTTCCTGGTATTTACCTATGTCGCCATCTTAGTTTCCTCTTCATTGATATTTTTATCTCTCTATTTCTCTCCTTTCCTCTCTGAAATCAATAAAAATGAAAAAAAAAATGAGTGTCAGAATTTAAACTCCACTCCTCCTTCTACATTGCATGGGAAAGTTCCCCTTTCTGGGTTACAGAAAGCAATCCCAATAACTGTCTCTTAAAAATTTAACAAACAAATGTTATAACATTGAGACTATCCTTTTTCCCGGCTCCAGTGAGTCCCAGCCTGTAATAGCTTTGGCAGTTAGACTTTTGCTGACACCAAGTGCTTCTAATGTCTGCTGCACTCTTGATGGAAGTCTGGCCTTGGAGTTCCCCTTCTTGGCAACCCTGCAGAAGTCAGAGGCCGATGCTCCCATGCTGAGATGACATATGAATCTGTGCACTCTGCCTGTACCCACTTTTTACATTTGGGTCAGTTTTTTAGTATCTGTAAAACTATAAGACTCTTGCCTGGCCAATGTGGCTCAGTGGTTGAGCACCGACCTATGAACCAGGAGGTCATGGTTTGATTCCCCTTTAGGGCATATGCCCAGGTTGCAGGGTTGATCCCCAGGAGGGAGCATGCAGGAGGCAGCCAATCAATATTCTCTCTCCTCATTGATGTTTCTGTCTCTCCTTCTCCCTTCCTTTCTAAAATCAATAAAAATATATTTTTTAAAAATCCAAAAACTGTAAGACTCTTGCTCAAAAGGACCATGCTTACTTATTCATTGGGCAGTCAAAGCACATGGTAAAATTGCTCCTTCAATCACCAGGAAACATGTAGGATGAGGAAGGTGAGCAATGAAGTCAGCTATTATCAGTGCTCCAGGCAGCAAGGAACAGCTGAGGTGGCTGCTTGCATGCAGCCCTGATTAGCTCAAGTTCACTAGCCACTATGACATCCTAAGCTACATCGAATTGCCACCTTTGCTCTTTGGTCTGAATTTATTCGTGTTCCTCATCTTCCCCAGGTATAACTCTACAGGATATATTTAGACTGAAATTTAGGGCCAGTTCTCTCAGTCCAAAGACCCATTGTAGCAGGGCAAAGATCAAGGTGCAGTTATAATGGCAAACATCAAGATGATGGGTGTGTGGTGTGTCAAGCCCTTGAAATAGGCCTTTTAGAAAGAGAGAGCAGACCAAGATTGTGGATTTTGGGTCCTCTTCCCTCCACTTCCTAGACCTGTTTTCTTCATTGATATGACACTTTCGACCACTCAGTAGTCCCCAGTACTCACCCATTGGAAATAACACTGGCCTTATTTTTCTTGTGGATTCTTTATCTTTATGGAATAAATATTGTTGAGTTGGTTACTTAATCTATTCAAAGCTTAGTTAATGTTATTCTCTTTGATCCCATTTTCTTCATCTGGTAAATTGGACCAATAATACTTTAGCATTTCAGATTCAAGGGATAACACATATGCTAATTTAATATTAGATTGAGGGTCCATTGTATTAACCAAGGGCAGAAACTAAAAAAAACAAGGTGGTCCCCAAGAACCACTAGTGTTTTGTCAGGGTAGGGAAGTGCTCTGCCATATCTGAGAAGTCTACTATTTTGATTTTCCACAATGCTATTGTAGCTGAGGCTTTCATTATATTCAAGAACAATTTTTTCAGTTAATATTTCCTATTAAGGCAGTGGTTCTCAACCTTCCTAATGCCGCGGCCCTTTAATACAGTTCCTCATGTTGTGGTGACCCCCAACTTCATTGTTACAAATTGAACATAATTAAAGCATAATGATTAATCACGAAAACAATATATAATTATATATGTGTTTTCCGATGGTCTTAGGCGACCTCTGGTGAAAGGGTCCTTCGACCACCAAAGGGGTCGCGACCCACAGGTTGAGAACCACTGTATTAAGGGAATAGAGATATAATTCTCCTCTGGGGGTAAGGAGAAACTTATAATCATCAAGGCCACATTTGATCTGTGGAATAAATCAGAGCTCAGTGGATCCTTGAACAATATCTTCGTTTTCAACTTTCCAGTATCCATGAAAACCTAATTGCCCATAAGTACATCTCATATAGATTTATGTTCAGGAGAAATGTATGTGAAGCCTCAGATACATAATGGGTTTCATTAACTTTAAGTTTCCTCTATTCATAGCATTTTCCATACATTCTTTCTTTCTTGATGCCTGAAAGGGGCTGGTATTGATCCACCAAAGACGTCCTGGGGGTAAGAGAAAGACTGCTCTTAGGTCGGCTAACAAAAATCTAAGCTCCTGTCTTGTACTTGAATGTCTCTTCACCACATTTCATCTCAGTTTTGTGCTGTTTGCTGGGTGTAGGATCCGAGCAAGCGGGTTAGTAACAATCCTGTAGTTGTGCCTAAGAAAATCATGCACCTAGTATTCACAAGAAAGGTATCACTTATAACTCAAGTAGAAACAGGAAGGAAAAGACTCAGGGACGTCCTTATGGGTCCTTATGTCACAACTGATGGCTTGGGGCCAAGTTGAAAGTTAGAAACAAAGGGGAACTGAGATGTTCACCTGTTAATCAGCATTTAAGAATACTTAGCTTCCTGCACTGTTCTGCAAAGATCACTTTTGCATATTTTCAGGAGGTACTAAAGAATAGTCAGCATTCAAATGTGCCCTAATCAGAGGGTGATAGGGGGTTTGTATTCAAAAGAATGAAGCTTACAGGCTGCCAGTCCTTAAAATTTAATTCTGAAATTTCTAAGTACTTTCTAGAAATGTTAGAAATTCTAAATGAAAATGGAATGGTTCATCAACTTGAGTTTTCCTCAAACTCTTGCAAATATGATTAAAATATTACATCCACTGGAGAGATCGTTGCTGTGTTGAGTTTTATGCAAAGTGAGCAGTATGTCCTGTGCACGCCTGAGAGTTCGTGTGAGCCCCTCTTGTTGCAGTCTGAGCACTGACGCTAATTGTGGGATCTTAGACAAACTGTTTTAATTCATAGAATCGTGGGCTCCTCATTTATAAGAAGACAAGTGTGTACTAGAGGAGCTCTGATTTTCAACCTCACTTTTACATTCCATATTTCTAAGAAAGTTGCCCCTAATATTTGCCTTGCTTGAAGCAGATGTCCTCATACATTTTAGAATTGTAATAGGAAAACATTAGTACCCCTGTTCCTTCTAGGATGTTTTTTCTTCAAATGTACACATCAAGACTCTTGAGTAGATGATTAGAGGTGGACAGAGGCAGGTAACACACTGTGGTTTTGCAGGTTAGGAAGCCTGGTTTTCACGGCCACTGACACAGAGAACCCATGCCCAAGGTTGAAATAATAGAAACTGAAGAATTACATTGACTAAGTTAACTTCTGTCTTTGAACCTTGATTTCCATCTCATATATTGGGGATAATAATAATTCCAGGTTACTATAAAGAATAAATAAAAAAAATTTAAGAACTTGTCTGGCACATTTTAAATTATAAGTGATAGAAACTTAACTGAAACTCAGGCCTTCTGGTTGCAAAGGGAAAAACAGTTGCTATTGTTTACTGAAAAGCCTCTGTGAGCCTCAGTTTCCTCATCTGTAAAATGGTATTCCAAAAATTCTTTCTTAAGGTTGCTACAACTGTCTGATAACCAGATATCAAGATGGTCCATGTGCTCTGTTGGTTGTAAAGTGCCCTGCGGGTGTTAGATATCTTTAGTTGGGAGTGGAATCAGGAAGAACTTGACCTTTGTACTTTCCCCTACCAGGGCAGGGGACATGCCTGATGGAGCCATCCAGTCATTGTAGCTCACCGGATATAGGACTCCTTGAAAGTGTTTAGTTTGCAAATGTTTGCCTTGTAGCATGGGAGCTGAGAACAGTGCCTGCCACATCGAGAATTCTCAATACCTATCTCTTTAATTAAATAGTGAATTAATAAGTCACTGATTTTATTTTAGTTTATGTTCTATTGATCATATGCCTGGCAGTATACTAAGTATATGTTATACCCGGGGCTCTTAATCCTGGGCACATTAGAATCTCCTGGGGAGCTTTTAAAAATATTATACACTGGCCCCACTGAAAACTGATTGAATCAGAATCTCTGTGACTGAGCCCAGACATAGGTAATTTAAAAGCTACCCAAGTGACTTTAATGTGCGAGGGACATAGAATCAATGAACTCTTGATCCATTGTTTTCCTTGACCGGGCTGCTTGCTAATGTTGCCAGTTACTTCTGAGTGTCTAGCTTTCAGGGAGCATGCTCTCCCATCTTGCCATTTGTCATAGCTCAAGTCTTCTACGTTGTCCAGGATGCAAAGTCATCATCCACATTAGCCGTGTAATCTCTTCTGCATCCGGTCCTGAAGAAACACAGTCATGATGTCCATGTAAATCATAAACTTAGACCCCTTTGTCACGTGAAAGAAGACATGTTAATCAGGATGGAGCAAGTTGACAGAGATGTTGCAAATTGCTGAGGCCTGGGTCTCAGACTGATTTCAGAATCACAACTATTGGTAATTGCTCTATGACAATGTGAAGTGAGGAGGCAGTGCCGGCAAGGTGGTGTGAATTGGAGGCTAATTCCTATTTGTTTGGGTTGTAACTCTGTTGGCAAAAACAAGTTAAAAATTGCCACCTTGAAGGTGCTTCTGATTATAAGGAGGGAAGACCAGATGGGCTTACTTTGCATGTTGGTTGAGGATGTCTTCAGAATAAAACCTGTCTGGATTCTTTGGAATTGTTGCCCTTTTTTTTTTTTTAAGATGGTTAACATTTTTGTTCTTTAGTTCCTGAGTCCCATGAAAGTGTGATTTTGTGCAAGGAGCAAACATCAAACGGTAGACAGGCATGCACATGTGTGGTGCAGGCTAAAAGGAAAGATCACTATCACTCTAAGGCAGCGGTTTTCAACCTGTGGGTCGCGACCCCTTTGGGGGTCGAATGACCCTTTCACAGGGGTCGCCTAAGACCATCGGAAAACACATATAATTACATATTGTTTTTGTGATTAATCACTATGCTTTAATTATGTTCAATTTGTAACAATGAAAATACATCCTGCATATCAGATATTTACATTACGATTCATAACAGTAGCAAAATTACAGTTATGAAGTAGCAACGAAAATAATTTTATGATTGGAGGTCACCACAACGTGAGGAACTGTATTAAAGGGTCGCGGCATTAGGAAGGTTGAGAACCACTGCTCTAAGGTGACAACATGTACCTTTGTTTTGTTACCCAGTGACCCAGTGACACTGTGAAATAACAACTCAAGGTCCCAGTAATAACACAGGTGACAGGAGGCTGTGAGATGCTTCAAGGAAGGGTGATTAGATGCCAAATGAATGGTATCCAGGGAGCTATCAGCAGCCAAATGTGAAGTTATTTTCACTCAAGGCAGTGATTTCTACTCTGTTTTGGGGTGTCTCCAGGTATTTAAAAAATGTCATACAATTCTCCAAAATAATAATGTAATTGTAGAGCATATGAATACCATAGTATGTGTTGAGCATGGAGGTGGTAAAATTCACATCATGTCACTGCTCCAGAATGAGGGATCATCGGGTAGACAGCTGATCTGCTTGATGCATCATTCCCCATAAGGACACCCCCAGAGCACAATTGTCAGTGTCCCCAAGCCTTCTGGGACCATGCATGTCTGTGATATTCCTGCTGCTCTGGGAGAATCTGATCCCCCCACCCCCCACCCCCCATCCCGCCCCGGACATTTTTCCTATCTCACTGGCAAATGCCCCCGGATTTGTGGTGCATTTATCTCCCACCACCCCTGTTTCTCTTTTTGTTCTTCCCTTTGATTCCAGAAGTGTTTTTAAAATAATGGATAGTAGTTAATAAACAGCCTGGCAGGCAGGATACAATGAACAGTGGTGTGCTCATTGTGATAGACTGTGCTGTCTGCAGACAATTTACCAGGGCAGAGTGCTGGCATACACAGCCCCACAAGAAGGAATTATCCCTGATCTTAAACCAAAATCATTCTCAAACGTCTCCATTATTCATAAGGCGTGAGCCATGCAAACTGCAGGAGGCTGTCCTGTGATGATGCCTCTGAGCTGGTGGGTCTCCGGTTCAGAAGTCAGAAACAAGCAAACATCTGTATTTGCGCATTTGGGGAAATTGCCAACTTTCAGAGAAAGAACTTCACATTGGAGTCCAGCAGGAGAAGACGGAGTTTTCTGCTCTTCTTACCGAGTCTTTCCCCTGCCCCCTTCCATGCTCTCCCCGATGAGCTCTGGGACCCTGCTCTTGCAGTTGCTTTTAGCTCCATCATGTTGAATGTATTTCATTATTTTCCTGTCTTGCCTCCGCTGTCAACCCTTTGATGGTAGGACAAGGTTTCTTTGTATGTCCCTCACCCACTGAAGTGCCTGGTACATTAGGTAGGCTCATTAAAATTAATTGAATGAATGACTGAGTGACCAAGTGAATACAGATCCAAAAGAATATTTCTGGGATTCTCTAGGTAGGATCTAAGTCAGACCTCCTCCCAAATGTTATTGAACCCTCAGGGTCTGCCAGGAGAGGAAGGGCAGGACAAGGATTTCCACCTATAATTTGTGAAGATCCTAAGGTCACAATATCTGCATTCATATGCCTCATAGGTGGTCACCACAGTTCAGCTCTAGGAAATTCTGATGGCAAAGCTCCTTTGAAATCGGCTCAGGTTACCCTGTCTTTGGAAGGCAGATTCCCTACAGAATGCCCTTGGTTACTACAGCCTTTGAGCAGGTGTGGTTTGTGGAGAAGGTCGTTGGAGGCTTCCTAGACTTTTGACAGCAATTTCACTTAGGAACCTTACCTAACAGTGTGATTTAAACAACTAACACCCACAAAGTCAAGAACCACATGATTCCACTCATATGTGGGATAAAAACTGAAAGCAACAAATGAACAAGCAAGATACACAAAACTCAGACACAGAACAGCCTGGTGGCTACCAGAGGGAAGGAGGGTGTGGGGTAGTGAAGGGTAAAGAGGATCAAATAGATGGTAACAGAAGGAAACTAGACCTTGGGTGCAATATACACATCATGTATCATAGAATTGTATACTGAAACCTATATAATTTTATTAACCAATGTCACCCCAGTAAATTTAACTTTAACACACACACACACACCTGACTCCTAAGTGCCACTATGTCTTCCCAGATTCTATTAATAAGAAACAAAACAGCCCTGGCCGGGTGAGTTGGTTGGTAGGAGTGTCGTCCAGTACATCATAAAGATCGTGGGTTAGATTCCAGGTCAGTGCACATACAGGAGGCAACTGATCGATGTTTCTCACATTTATGTTTCTGATGCTCTCAAAAGAAAAAAAAAGTAAGAAAGGAAAACAAACATATCCTTGGGCGAGGATTAAAAAGCGAAAAGCATGAAAGAAGATGTAGCTGATTCAAGCACGTGAGACACAGACACAGACAGTGCTCTCCTGCGTGGGTGTCATGCCTGTGAGCTGCTGTTTTCTTTAATACAAGGACAGTCATTTATAATGAGATGCACTAATGCACACTTAATGCAGAAACCTACACATGCCAGCTTCTGCATATTCCCAGTGGCAGAATGAGGCAAGGCCAGCAGAGGGTTCTGCAAACAATTTGTATTCAGATATACGGCAGCCCTGCCTCTTGCTTTGCAGAGTAAGCCCATGACTTTTGACTCACAGCAGAATGACTCTGCTAGGAGTGACCTTTCCTGGCATTTTTCTAGCCAATAGGTCTTAACCCTTTAATTAATTCATTTGCTTAAGCAAAAGGGGGCCTTCCCATCCCTTTTCTCTGAGCCATCCTCAAAATTATTAGTTTGGGAATTTTAATGACTGTGCATCATTTATTTCATTACTTTTCATTTTAGATGTATAATGTATAGTGAAAAGCAGATGGAAAAAGGATGAACAGTTGAGATTTTAGAAATCTTTTCTTCTGGAAAAATTCATTCTTTTCTGGTCTTCCATATAATCCCCTTTCAAGTCCCTGGTATAAGGTAAGCCATCCTGGAACATGAAGAGCTCTGATTTCTCACCTGTAAGGTCTGCACCTTTCCTGTGGATGTTTTAATGTGTCTAGTCATCAGCATACATACTTTAATAGCATTCTTTAGTTGCATGTAAATGCAAGTAAAAAAATACTCTTCTCTTTTCCTATAAAATTACATGTATATGCAATCATTCTCACTGAGAAAAAGATGTTACAGATATAGAAAGTTTCTTTGCTAAAGAAAAAAAGTAAGAAAAGGTAGACATGAGGGGTGGGTAGGAGCAAACTGTGAACTAGCCTCTGTGTGTTTGGGGCAGCCTTCCTTTTCCTGCCTCTTTTTTGCCTCTGCCCTGGAGATTGGACTGCCTTTCTACATAGACATTTTTGGAAGAATGGTTATGGTTGATCTAATATCTTACTACTACTAGATGATTTACTGATTCTCTTTCTTCAGGGTGAATTGTTAGATTTGACAGTCTATTTGTGTATCCTGTCTTCTTTCCTAATGTCTTGTTATATTAATTTTAATCATACGAGATTGTAATTTTCGGCCATTTTTGAACTACAAAATGGTTCAATCTAATAATAATAATAATAGAGAGTGATACTCATTTAAACTTTATCATTTGTTCAGCATGTCACACAGACCATCTCATTTAATTGTCACAGTATCCACTCCAGTAATTACCTTTTTTAATCCCCACTTTTCAGCTGAAACACTTGAGGCTCAGAAAGGTAAAGTGACTGTTATATTAAAAGGCTGATAAGGAGGAAGCCAGTATTAAAAAGTGTGCTCTCTTTGGTTTCGGAGCTTTCAGTTCAGGGGACACATATTATTTTGAAAATAGCTATTTTTTGTATGAGTTTTCTGTTTTTGATAATATAATTCTTTTTTTATTGTCTAAAGTTTTACACGTGTCTCCTTTTTCCGGATTGATGTCTCCCCCACCTCCAGCCATTCCCACCCTGGGCAAGCCCCCACGGCCCCAGTGTCTGTGTCCATTGGCAAAAATAGCTATTCTTAATTGCTATTGAATTGATCTTACTTTAGTATTTTTTATCTTAAAAGTACTAAAACCCCTGATTAAAATTTACATTGATTTTACTCTCTCATTACTACAATGAACGCCTTGATGGACTTCACTCTTAGTTTACTTATAACTGTATGTTTTAGCTGAGTATAAATAAATTTGCTGTCTCCTGATCTCCTGTGTTATCCAAAGATGGGCAGTATCTAATATGAGCCTCCAGATTTGCCAAAAAGGAAGTTATCTTTTTTAAAAAGTCACCTTTCACTTTCAAAGTGTTTTATTTTAGAATCTATTTAATGACAGAACCCTGATAGTGTGTTCATATAAAACATTTGGTTTGTGCCCAGATTTCCAGGAACCCAGCTATTGTAGAGACCCTGCTACACTTGTAACTCCTTTTCATCAAGAAAAGCTTAACAAAAACATTGCGTTCACTTCTCCCTGGAACCTACTGTCCCTTGGACTCTAGTGTTACCCCCTCAGATACAGGACAGTGGTTTTCTATGGTGTTGTTTTGCTGGGAAGGAACAATTTTTACCATAAAAACACAGAAATAGACTCACAGCAATTATTTGTGAAAAGCTGCATGAACAATTTTCAGGTTATCTAGACATAAAAGGAGAAACTGGTTGTCTAGCCTGAAACATTCTTATTTCTTTCAAGCAATTGTCAAATAGAGGCAACTGTGTGAGGGGGGAAGTTCTGTTCAGGATTGGAGCAACTCAGGCTATTACCCTGGGGTCTCAATGGGAGTTTGAGGCTATCCAGAGGGGCTGTCAATTAGCATCTGTATTTCAAGTCAATTTCATGCTAAGCAGGGAGCCAGTGTAATTTGGGTGTGAAGTTGCTGCTGTAGGGACAGCCAGTTGAGTGTGGTGGTGGGCCCACCCAGGAGTTCCAAGGCAGAGTGTGCACAGTCTAGTCTACCTTATGGAAAGCTAATCATGCAGAGGGGGCAGCATGACCTGGCTGGCTGCAAGGATCGCTGGGGAAATCTCAAGCTCCTTGCTGCAGAGGAAGAGGGGATAGGGGCAGGGACCTTTGTGCTACTCAACAGAAAACCTATAGAAGACAAGATCCAGAATCTTGAAGCTTTGCCTGCTTCCAAAGAGCACTACTGCCAGAGTCTTGATATTTTTAACTTGTGAGGACTCAGTGACTACAGATGGATATATTTTAGTGCATACGGGGTGGGGCAAAAGTAGGAAAACAGTTGTTCATATGGAAAATAATATAATAATAAATAATAATACCAAAATAAACTCTGTGTACTTAAAACGGTACATCTACTTTTGCCCCACCCTTTTGCTGTATAATATATAATATAGGTTCAAAGAGTTAAAGTATAGCCCTAACCGGTTTGGCTCAGTGGATAGAGCGTCGGCCTGCGGACTGAAGGGTCCCAAGTTCGATTCTGGTCAAGGGCATGTACCTTGGTTGCCGGGAGCCGGTCCATCCTTGCTGTCTCAAAGGACCTGGCATATATGGCATACTGTTCTTAAAATGTTTGCTCACCTTCTTGGCACTATGTGTTTTAACCAAGGTCTCCTCTCTGAGAAAGGTTGTTTCCCCAGGTAGGGATTTTCCCCTGAAGTTAGGGAGGGAATAAAACCCCTCAACTAAGTGCCAGGTGGGTAATTAATCACTTTAACTATGAACAATCATGCTTAAGCTACATAATCTTTACTCCCTGGAATGGAGATAAGAAACGCCCTAACCTTTGTAATAGAGATTGATAGGATTGAATCAACTGGTATAAATACAGATGTAACAAGACAGCAAGACACAGAACTTAGAAGACAGAACCAAGAGGCAGAGAACCTAGACACACAACCTACACAGAACCTAGAGACAGAACCTACACAGAACCTAGAGACAGAAGAACTTCGCTGGAGAGAACATGGCAAAAGATCCTGGACAGAAACTGGCCACAGAACCTAGAGACAGAACCTAGCGAGAGAACCTGGCTGAAGAACCTAGAGACAGAACCTGGCTACAGAACCTGGATAGAACATGGCAAGAGAACCTGACTAGAACCTGGTGACTGAACCTGGCTGGAGAACCTAGTGAGGGAACATGGCTACAGAACCTGGCTGGAGAACCTAGCAAGAGAACATGGACACAGAACCTGGCTGGAGATCCTAACCAGAACTTCGCTGGAGATCCTGACCAGAACCTGGCTAGAGATCCTGGCTAGGCTGCTGATCAACTGAACGCTGTCTCCGTGTCGTTCCTTCTTCGCCGACTCCATCCACACCTTTGGGGACCCCTGGACCTGCTGGGGTTGGACCCCAGCACTTGGTTGCGGGCACATCCCCAGTGGGAGATGTGCAGGAGGCGGCTGATCGATGTTTCTACTCTCTATCCCTCTCCCTTCCTCTCTGTAAAAAATCAATAAGATATATTTTTAAAAAAAGAGTTAAAATTTAATGTTAGTAATTTTTGAAGTAGCTATATTTTAGAAAGTATGCAGGCATTTCTGTAGTATAAAGGTATGTCCTGAATGAGCAAAATAATTACTTTGCATAGATCAGAATATCTGATGTTTGTTGAAAGCAGAATAAAGACTTACAAAGCCCTGGATACTTACAAAAATTACACAAGGAATGCATTTTGGTGACTGTTCTTGTAGAGAAAACAATTCGCATTACAATCAGGTTACCTTAATTGAGCAGGGGTTCCTACTCATCTGCCGCTCAGTAATGTCAGCAGGGTCATGAACATCTGCAGAGATAGAGAGGATGATGGGGGCAACTCTTTCAACAAAATCCTTCCATGCCACCTAATCCTCTTGTTCTTATACTTCCCTTTATTTTTCTTTTGTTTGCCTTTTGCATACATTTCAAAATAGCTTCTGAATATATGCCTATATTTATGTAGCTGTAATATAGTGAAATTTCTATAGTTTTTATAATTTTAACAAATATTGGAACTTTTATTGTTGATTTGTTTTGCTTTTGCTTTTTTTTTTACCAGAATGGGTAGTTTTATCATATCCATTTCACTAAAATGTTCCTTTCAATCATTGAGCAATTTATCATACACCCCTGTCATCATACATTTCTCACTAGAACAAGGTGTTTAAAATGAAAAAGTAAATGATCATTTGAAGAGTCCTTTCAAAAGAGTGAGAAGACAAAACACTGACTGAGAGAAAATATTTGCAAAAGACATATGTAATAGAGGATTGCGATCCAAAATAAAAAGCACACTTAAAACCCAACAGTAAGGAAATAACTCACTTAAAAACAAACAAACAAAATAAACAAAAAAACGCAGGCAAAAGGCATGAACAAATACCTCACCAAAGAAGATAATGCAGGTGGAAAATAAGAATATGAAATGATGTTCAACATCATATAAGGAAAATGCAAATTAAAACAATAGTCTTACACTATACACTTTTTAGAATTTCTAAAATCCAAAACACTGGCAAAACAAAATGCTAGGGAGAATATGGAGTAATTGGAACTATCATTTATTGCTGTTGGGAATGCAAAATGGTACAGCCATTGGAAGACAGTTTGGCAGATTCTTACAAAGCTAAACATGATCTTACCTTATGACCCAGCAGTCTTACTCCTTGGTATTTACTCAAATAACTTGAAAACAAAACATGTCCATACAAAAAAATCTGCATATGATGTTTATAGTGTCTTCATTTATAATTGCAAAAGTGTGTATTTAACCAAAGTGTCCTTTAGTGAGTGAATAGGTACATAAACTGGTAAATCCAGACAATGAAATATTATTTGGCACTGATATGAGGTATCAAGCCATGAAAAGACAGGGAAGAACCTCTAATACATATTACTAAATGAAATAAGCCAATCTGAAAAGGCTGCATGATTCCAACTATATGACATGTGGGAAAAGGTAAAACGTGAAGATTAAAAAGGAATCAATGGCTGCCAGGGTTTGGGGTGAGGGAATAACGAATACGTAGAACGAAACAGAATACTGGGGAGGAGAGGAGTGGTATTTAGGGCAGTGAAACTATACTGTAAGATACTCTAATACAGGATACATGACATTGTATGTATATTTGTCAAAACCTACAGGATGTACAACACCAAGAATGAGCCCTAATGTAAACTATGGACTCTGAGTGATGGTTGATGGGCCAGCATAGGCGCATCCATTATAACAAGTTTACACCGGTGCAAATGTTGGTAGTGGGGAAGACTGTGTGTGCTTGGAGACAGGGGGAATATGGGAACTCTATAATTTCCACTTAGTTTTGCTATGAATCCAAAACTGCTCTAAGAAATAAAGCCTCTAAAAAAGAACACACAAAAAAGTCTTTGAACAATTCTACGTTTTATGATCTCTGTCCTTTGACTTTCTGATCAGCAGTTTTACCTGTATGTATTGTTTGTTTACCCTTATAAGTCCCTCAAAGGGGAACAGGGGACTTGTCCAGGTAACCTAGCCTGCTGCAGTCTTCCTGTTGAGCTGAAGTTTAGGTAGTCTCACCGCCCACCATGTCCCTTGCAAGGCAACCCTATAATCTCTTACTCTGTTGAGGTTCTTCATTCGTGCTCAGTGGTGGCTGTATGTTGAGCACGTGACATGTGGAAAATGCTCCAAGGAAATCAAAATTTGTCCTTGGCTCAAAATTAAAGAGCCCAAAATAACTTATCCCTTTCACTCTTTCTTAAGCTCTCCTGCTCACCACCTGAGGAGACCTGTCTATTCAGTAAGGTTGTCCATTTACAAGTGGCATTTTCAGATTCTTGACCTTTTTATGTATTTCATGGTGGTTTTAACTTGTAGGACTTCCAAAGTTCAGCAGATCAGAGGGGATTTCTCAACTCTGTAGACGATACAACACATAAGAAGGCAATTTCTTAGATTTCCCTTGAGGGAGTAAGGTGCCTGAATTGTATGAGGTAGGACTCTTGAGAGACTATAGATTTCCTGGAAACCTAGCCAACAGGGGAAAGAAATAAGCATTGTTCAGACTGCATTTGTAATGGGCAGGGGAGGGATGCCAGCCTGCTTACCTGGTTTGGTCTTCCTGGCACCAGACCCTTTATGTTAATACTCACAGAGGGCTTATAGTTTCTTACAGTTTCTCCTGAGTCTGTATAGTTTCTACTGAGGTACCAGTGCTACAGATGTTTTGATTCTCAGGTCAAGTGTGAGATGGAGCCTCTCCTTCCTCCTCAGCCCACGCCTCCAGTGTACTGATTTGCAAAGCAGATGATTTCTGTAACCTGTCAGGATGCTGACAGCCTTCAATCAAACAGAAGAGTCAGATAGAGGATATACAAAGAGGTCAGGAGGATGAGAGAATTTTGTAGGTTGGCATCCTTACAAAGAGATCGAAGACAAAGTTACACTCAATCTTACCTTCCTTATTTCAGGAGATGGGTCACGTTGGTTGAGCCTGGTAAGGACCTGGGAGGCGGAGGCATTCAATAGGATTGCATGTGAGGAGCTGGGTGAAAGAGGGTTTCTTGAGAATGAGTTGTCAGAGTGCTGGACTATTTCCTGTTCATAGGGTGAAGGAATGGGCTTCAGGACAGTTTCACCTGTACCCCCCAAATTTTGTAATCAAACACTGACATCTGAGACCGAGATGCAGTGTTTTGTGGAGTGGGGTCTGACCTCTGCCTAGGAAATCTAGAGGGAGAGGCAGGAGTTGACCACTGCAGGATGCTGGGTCAGAGAGGGTGCTGTGCTTTGGTGCATTGGGGCTGGAGAAGCCGGAGTGTTTGGTGAGGAGTAAGCAGAAAAGAATGTCACTGGGTTCCTCTCAGGTCTTCAGGAGGCCAAACGTGAAAAGGGTTGGAGTTGGGTTGCCAGGTGACTATCATCTGGGGGAAGGGTCTCTCTCTAGTTGGTACTTGGACTAGAGATGCAACCATTCAGGTCATGAACACGAGGGAGGGAGCTCAGCCAGGGGCTCTAAAGACTTCACCAAAGAAAAGCATCTCTTTCACCATCTGCCAGACCCAGCGTCTCTGCTGGAAAACAACCAGCCATTAGAATGGCCCTTTCCCCTTCCCCCTTTTCCCTGTCCTGCTCTCCTGAAGAGAGTAGATTAGACTTAGAGAGCAGCAACCCACAGCCCTTTCCTGCCTAAAAGGGGGAGGAGGGTTCAGGGTAGGAAGGTAGGAAAGAGGGAAGGAGAAGGGGGATGATAGAATACAGTCAAATACAGCTTTTTTTATCTCTGTCTTCCACTGGACATTTTATGTATGGAATTAAGATAGTACATGTGTTTTAAAGTGACTTTGAAATAAACAAAAAGTCCCTGGTCAAGTGGTTCAGTTGGTTGGAGTGCCATCCCTCAGACCAATGGTCGCCAACCTTTCAGACCTCACGGACCACCAGCTGCGACCACTGCCTTAGACCAAAAGTTTATGGGTTCAATCCCCTGTCGGGGCACATACTGTAGGCAACTGGTTAATCTCTCTCTCTCTCCCTCTCTCTCTAAAAACAATAAATAAATAAAATGAACAAAAAGCCCAGGGACCTCCCACAGATTTGATCTAGGAGTAGGGCAAGATTCCTCCAAAAGGCTAATATTTAAGGGAAGATAGAAACAAACGTGTTTAAAGTCACTAGTCAGGTTTGTTAGGCACCTGGTTACAGATACAGGTGGGAATGTGGATGTGGGTCCTGCATCCCTTGTGGGGATGGGGGCTCAGCCCTGCAGCTCTTGCTCTGTGCCTGCTTCTCTTTGCCCTGGTCCCTGTGTTCTGGCTGACTGTGGTGACGGGGTACCAGTGATGTGAGTGGAAGACTCATTTTGGGGGGGGGGGGATTTAATATTATAGCCTCTGAAGAAGGTGGAGGATTTGTCACCCACTCCCTTAAACCTATCTGAAACCATAAACAGTCTATGGGAGGAAACCTATGACCATCGTAAATGGGATTATACACGAAGCTTAATACACGAAACCAATCACATCCATGGTGAAACTGGAGCCCTGTTTAGGATGACTATATGATTTAGCTTTCAGATTGGGACTCCTTGGAGAGGGGGCACTGAGAATAATCATGTTGAGATAACAGGAATGCTCTGGGGTTGTCCTGAGCAAACCAGGACAGAGATGAGCATTCTACTCACATTCTGCTGCTTCTATTCGGTAGAATTATTTTATTTTATTTTATTTGCTGGAAGCAAGAGATAGAATCATCCCCTGCTTTTGTGCAGCTTCATGCCATTCACTGTGCAACACTATTACACATCCCCTGAACGAAGTGGCTCTGGGAATTTACTGTTTATTCACTTCATGCTTCATGGCACTGTGGCTCACACACTCGCTTATCAGAAGCCAGCCAAGCACTTGAACCGAGGTATCTGATTAGGAAGCAGTGTATTTCCCCGGGATCCTCACGGGCTC
Organism: Myotis myotis; assembly: GCF_014108235.1. NCBI lineage: Eukaryota > Metazoa > Chordata > Mammalia > Chiroptera > Vespertilionidae > Myotis > Myotis myotis. The sequence goes on from NW_023416319.1 coordinate 12,996,160, forward strand.
CTGGTTAGAGGTCCCAGCACATACTCTTCCCCAGGGCAGACTACATTCAGGAGTGAGAGAGAGAAAAAATGACCTCTACTCTTAGCACAGGGGATGGGGAGTCCCAATTAGGTTTGCTCCTTGTAAGAGCTGGTGGGGCCAGGGTGGGAAGTATATAAGATTTAAAAGCAAGAGACCTGGATTTAAGTCCATCACTCCTGCACTTTGTAAGATTTATCAAATATTTAACTCCCCTGAGTGAAGAGGACATTGCTATCAGACTGTGTTTAAGAGGTCGGTATTACAGAGAACATTAACATTCATTCTAGGTTATACAGTGTCCAAGGCAGTCATTATGAAAGCCCCTGTTCTTTTTTTAACACTAATTTTCAATCAGTTTCAGGTATACAACATAGTGATTAGATATTTATATACCTTTTTTTTTTAAATTAAATATTTATTGTTCAGATTATTACATTTGTTCCTCTTTTTTTTCCCCCCCATAACTCCCCTCCTCCCAGCTCCCGCCCCACCCTCCGCCCTCACTCCCCACCTACTGTCCTCATCCATAGGTGCACGATTTTTATCCAGTCTCTTCCCGCATCTCCCACATCCCTTTCCCCCCCAAGAATAGTCAGTCCATTCCCTTTCTATGTCCCTGATTCTATTATGATCACCAGATTATTTATTCACTTGATTCTTAGATTCACTTGTTGATAGATGCATATTTGTTGTTCATAATTTGTATCTTTACCTTTTTTTTTTCTTCTTCCTCTTCTCAAAGGATACCTTTCAGCATTTCATATAATACTGGTTTGGTGGTGATGAACTCCTTTAGCTTTTCCTTATCTGTGAAGCTCTTTATCTGACCTTCCGTTCTGAATGATAGCTTTGCTGGATAAAGTAATCTTGGTTGTAGGTTCTTGGTGTTCATCACTTTGAATATTTCTTGCCATTCCCTTCTGGCCTGCAAAGTTTCTGTTGAGAAATCAGCTGACAGTCGTATGGGTATTCCCTTGTAGGTAACTGGGTTTCTTTCTCTTGCTGCTTTTAAGATTCTCTCTTTGTCTTTTGCTCTTGGCATTTTAATTATGATGTGTCTTGGTGTGGTCCTCTTTGGATTCCTTTTGTTTGGGGTTCTCTGCACTTCCTGGACCTGTAGGTCTATTTCTTTCACCAGGTGGGGGAAGTTTTCTGTCATTATTTCTTTAAATAGGTTTTCAATATCTTGCTCTCTCTCATCCTCTGGCACCCCTATAATTCTGATGTTGGTGCGCTTGAAGCTGTCCCAGAGGCTCCTTACACTATCTTCATATTTTCGGATTCTTTTTTCATTTTGCTTTTCCAGTTGGGTGTTTTTTGCTTCTTCGCATTTCGAATCTTTGACTTGATTCTTGCGCACCTCTGGTCTGCTGTTGGGTGTCTGTATAATATTCTTTATTTCAGTCAGTGTATGCTTAATTTCTAGTTGGTTCTTTATCACAACATCGAGGGTCTCATTAGATTTCTTGAGGATCTCACTACATTTATCGGCGGTCTCACCAGTCTTTTCGAGGGCCTTACTAAGTTTATCGGCAGCTTCTAGACAGTTCTTAAGAGACCTTAAAAGTGTGGTTCTGAACTCAATATCCTCCATTGACAGTTGTCCTGTTTCTTTGTCTCCGCATTTTTTATGCTTTCTTGGTGCACCCCCTAGTGGTCTTTGTCCGCAGTCTTGTTGCCTTTAAGCCTTGATTGATGTCGGCAATACCGGGGTGATTTGACCTCCAGGCAAACTGGCTATGAGAGTCTGCTGTGTCTGTAGTGGGAGGGCTTCTGTGCTGGATCTCTAGGGCGGTGCTAATCTAGCGTTTGCCTGAGGCTATCCGGCAAATGGTTCTGTGCAGGGCTTGGGCGGGGCGGGTCCCCGGGGATCTGAGTATTTCACTTCAGCACTGCGCCTCCTCTGAGTCTGGGTATGATATTCTCTTTCCTCCTAGTTGTAGAATTTCCACTCAGCCAGCCTTCCCGTGGTTCTGGGTGATGTCCGTTCTGTCCTTTAGTTAGATCTCTGAAGTGGTTGTTTGAGGCAGCAATCTCCGGCGTTAACCTATGCCGCCATCTTGGTTTCTCCTATATACCTTAATGTTGTAATATACCCCACGGATCACAGAAGGATGCCTCAAGAAGTCGAATTAAAGAGTCACATTTATTGCAATCTAGGACTACGAGGGAGCCATGCACTCCAAATCTCGCAGTGCCCTCCCCAGGCCCACCACCAGATTTATATAGGCAAAGATATCTCTCTCTCTCTCTCTCTCTCTCTCTCTCTCTCTCTCTCTCTCTCTCCCTCCCCCTCCCCCTCCCCCTCCCTCCCTTCCTCCCCCCCATTGTTGGTGAGACAATGTGTGGGTGAGAGCACAGTCAATGGAAGAGTCCAACCAAATATGTGTTATTAGGAAGCCACCTTGCTCAGGTGCTGTTGTGTTTGGCAGAAGGCCCTGCGATAAAACAGGTGCAGATTCTCCCCCCACAGGAGGATGGAGTGGGCAGGAAGGAAAAAAAAAAGAAAAAGTCACAGTGATGAGAACTTAATTGGTGAGTTCAGGGAATAGTAAACAAGATATGAATTCATCTAGTGTTCCAAAGATGTTCCAAATGAGCTGCAGCTATTGAGAAAACAATTGCTGAGGAAGAAGTTAGCACAGGCTCCCAGCCAATTTGGCTTCTGTTTCTAACACTTGAAGTGAGCACCGCTCACAGGAGCTGTCAGGTATTTTAAAATATTTGTTCACTTCCTTGACTGCAGTGGAACAACCCCTGGGAGAGTTTGAGGGTCTCTAGGACACAGAGATTGCCGAGTCAGTTTGCAATTCATTGATCAACACTGATTGGATTCAGCACTTAAGGCTGTGTTGTTAGTGGGGAACTGAGGGTGGGTTTGCCCAGGGATATATTTGCCAATGTCTGAAGACATTTTTTGATTATTTTGACTGAGAGTGGGGTGCTGCTGGCATCTAGTGGGTGGATGCCAGGGAGGCTGCTGAACATCACCAGTACCCAGGGCAGCTCCACACAACAAATTAGTGTACCAGGAAGTAAATAGTGTCAGAATTGACAACCTCTGGCCTCACCTAACTGCAGATATAGCACCATGGAGAACACAAAACAACAAGAAATATGACCTCTGCCCTCGAGAGATTTAGGGCTATAGCTCAGAGACCAGTCCAAAACACCCATTCATTAGTTGAAATAATTCCACATCCAGCAATATTTCCTGAGCACTTACTATGTGCCAGGGACACTGCAAGGTTTTAGTACACTTGATAGCTGTGGTGCTACCTGTCCACAGAGGCTTAGCATTTCTTGAGGAGGACACATGCTAAAAAGGAAAACACAAAATTCACAGCATGATGGTCTAGGTCCTATTTGGAAGGGAAAGCCAGTGCTGCCCCAACAGGGGAGAACAGGAAGGCTGTCTTTGGTTGGCTGGTCAGGGGGGAACTGTAAGCTGAAAAAAGTTGGCCAGGTGAGAAGTGAAGGGAGACCAAGGCAAGCAGAGGGAGCCATGTGGCTCCAGGCTCGGAGGCAGGGGAAAGTGTGTGGTTTGCATAATTGGGTGGGTAGGAAGTGTATATAGGTAGGGGGTAGTCCAGCCAATAAACCTAGTAAGAATGCAGAGAAAGGAAAAAGAAACAGATAAGGCTCACAGGGAAAATTGAGGGGAAGAAATCAAGACTGGGGTGGGGGGGGAGGTGACATGGGAATGCACAGGCTACAGTTCAGAGAGAGAAATAAGCACAGCTGGCTTCCTGGGTTAAAGCAGAACCTGAGAGAAAGAAATGTCAGTGTTCACCAAATAAATGGGGCCCTTTCTTTGGGGACACCATATGTAGTGATGGGGGAAAAAGTGAACATTTTGGAAAAGTAGACGCTTCTTAGTAAAGGGATGGGTACAGGCAACTTTGCGTGGAAGAAATGAAATCTCTAGCAGGGAAAATCATAAGATTAAAAGCAAGGACTTGGACCTGGATGACTGATGGTGTGATGGGGAAAAGTAAAACCTATTGCTGTTGGCAACTGTCTGCTTCCTTCCCTTAGTAAATATGTTGGAGTGTGTTAGTACCAGACCCTGGGAACATATGGGAGAGCAAAATAAAAAATGATTTTTGCTCACATGAAGTTCAGGACAGACTCCACTAAAATTAAAAATAAAAAGGTGTTCACAATTAAATACTGAGCTGTATGGATATTTGTACTTATAAAAATGTATGATTAGAGCCTGGCCGGACGTGAGCATCAACCTATGAACCAGGAGATCACGGTTCAATTCTCAGTCAGGTCACATGCCCAGGTTGCGGGTTCGATCCCCAGTGTGGGGTGTGCAGGAGGCAGCTGACCAATGATTCTCTTTCATCATTGATGTTTCTCTCTCTCTCCCTCTCCCTTCCTCTCTGAAATCAATAAAAATGTATTTTAAAATGTGTGATTAGAGAATTCAAGCTAGACAAGAGGGGCAGGAAGGATTTTTTTGAGAAAGGAATGAAGAAGAGGTATGTAGAAGTTGACCTGGGAAGTGGGGTGGGTTGGGGAGGGAGGGTGTGGGGCTTCCAGCAGAGTTATTGGCCTGTGGAGGGAAGAGTCATGACAAGGAGAACTGGGATCTCCTAGAGGACTGGAATGGGGAAGGGTGTGAAATGGTGGGGAGAGCAGGAGGGAAGGGAGAACGGATGGGAGTGGAGTCCCGTGCGGAGGGAGAGAAATGGACAAACATGCATTTCTAAAGGTCCAAGATGAAATGCTGCCAAATCATGTAGGAAAGTACTGCAGAAAATCAGGAGAAAGACTGCAAGGTCATATTGGGGTGAAATGCATTGGTTTGTTCCTATTTAAGAAATGCTCAAGGGGTAAAAGATAAGGCTTGGGGATCAATCAGATAAAGAAGATGGGGGTGTCAAGGGTGGAGGCTAGGTGCCTGGAGTGCCTAATAGGATAGATAATGGAACCATTCCCTGAGAGAGGAAACTGGCAGGGGACCCATTTGGGAGGAGATTACAAGTTCAGTCTTAGAAAGGATGATTTGGAGCTATGTTTGAGTTATCCAGAAGGAGTTTCCAACTGCGGGTCTGGGCCGCAGATAAGCAGCCACTGGGCTCCTGCTTGATTAAAAGCTGACACTTTCCTCTGTAGAGACTGGCTCCTTGCCCCTGTCATAGTCCCATCTCCTCATAGTTCCATCTCCATTTATCTGCAGGATTGGAAATGGTGCAGCCCACCCCTGCCAGCGCACAGCACCACTAATCTGAAAACTAAGCAAAGAGCCAAGAGAGTTTAAATCCAAGATCAGGGATGAGCATGAGTTGAGGGTAGAAGGAAAGTGAAGGGTCAGGCATCAGGTCAGTCCAAAGAGAGGCACACTTCCATCCCATGTAACTTGCAGAGAGAGAATTGGGTCTCACCTTAGCCAGTCACATAAGCCTAGAAGTAGCTGATTAATGCTCTGCTGGCTAAGGAGCTAATAGGATGATAGGATTGTATTTTAGAAAGAGATCCTCAAAGTTGTCTAGATCAACCCATGCCGCTTACAGTTGTCGATGAAATTGAGGTCTGGAGAGGATACGGGTCATATCCACATTTACTCTACTTATTAATGATGGTGTGGCTGCCATTGGCCCCCATCTATCTCACTGACCTACTTGGTCTATCCCCCAGAATTTTGACTGTGAAGAGAGTGACATACAGTATTATCTCACTGCTCTGCACTGTGAGTATAAATGTTGATCGCACAGCCCTAGGCCCTTAGGGGAAAGTGTCCTGTGGCTTTTTGTTAGAACACACTTAAAGTCACCCCACAAAAGTCCAGGAGAGTTCATATAATGACATGAACCTTAAAATGTAGCAGGTTGTTACAGTTTCTGGAATTTTTAGCTATCGCTGTTCCAACAGGAGAAAGGGGGGGAAACAGTATTAATAGCAAGTTAATAACTTTGATTTTAAAACCCAGCAACTTCCTCCTTCCCCCAGCAAATGTTGTACATTCTGGGAGTTTATGGTTTGCTTGAGGGAGCGAGCTCCATCAAAGGTGTTTTAATCGGCTTTGAGTTATTTTCTGAGTGCTTATTGACATGACTGAGGACAGTGATTTGAAGCCAATCACAGAGCTGGGGGAGATGGGGGCTCACTGTGGTCTTCCCTCTGACTGGGTGTACCTGTTGGTTGTCTTGGTTTGAGGGAACTTAAGAGCAAAGCAGGGATGAGATCTGATTGCCTTTTCTCCATCAGTGGCAGGTGACTCTTGTTTTGCCTTTTGTCACCTAAAAGAATGTGGTCTGGACACAGGGCACTTCTTAGGGTTCTGTCCCCCAAGTGCTCAGTTTCAGTAGCCCCCCACAGAGTGGAAATGGATGGCCTGGTCTGGGGGTTCATCCCTCCCTGCCTTTAACACTTACAGAAAAACTTACTTTTCTGTGTTAAGTCATGAACTCGGATCAGACCAGCTCTCCATCTACCTGTATGCCTCAAAGCCCCACTGAAAAGCAAACCAGGCAGTTGAAGCGGTGGTTGGCTTGGGTTTCCATTTGTTCAGGCCACAATAGCTGCCTCACCACCCACAGCATCCAGCAGGGTGCGCTCCTCTCTCCTTAACAGACAGAATTAAGTTGCATTTCATCCTGTGGCCATTCTCTGAATCCCCAGTGGCCAGCATTTCTGAGAAGGCTGTGGACCTGGGCTTTGGAGATGTAAACACCATCACATTTACATGAAAATCCATGAAGTCCCTTCCTGGGTCTTTCCTTATAAGACTTTTAGGTGAAGAATCAGCATATTTCAGTTCCAGCAGCATTTCTCTTGCCTCTAAATCCATCCACAGTGTTCAAAAGTTTGTTTATTAAAGCCTGGAGGCCTTGGGTTCCAGCACTGAATAATGAACATTCTAGTGCCCACCACTTTAAACACTTTCTAAATGTGTGTTCCCTTCTGTGCAAAAGGCAAGTTTATGGAAAGGAGACCTTCTGTTTCTCAGTCTGAAGAGAATGACGTAGAGGAGAGGACACTTTGGAGCAGGAGCCATTTGGAGGGAGAAGATCATACATTCAGTTTCAGAGAAGTTGATTTTGAGGTGTATTTGGGACATCCAAGAGGAGCTATCTTGACTGGCCAAAGAAAGATACTGTAGCAATGTGGTCCCTGCATTTTTTTCTTTGTAAGGCCCAATGGCACTGCCATTGTAATAGAGGCTCACCATCTTTCTGTCTATTGTATTGACATAAGAAATGTCCAAACCTGTAAGAATTGTGATGAGTTTATTTGACAACTGATGACAACTATCGGGAAGCAAAATCTCAACAGATTGAGAAGATGCTCTAGAAAATGGCAGCGTTACCACTTATTTTATATGTCAGACTCAAAGGGAAGATGCAAGGGTGTTACATAAAATCCATTGGTGATAGATTAGGGAGCAGGACAAAGGAAAGAGGGGAAATCTCTGAAGATGGATAAAAAGGAATACAAATAGACACTTCTGTTACATTGGTGGGTGTAGAATAGCTAACAATTAACATTTCAGTATATAGAGATGGTACGTGGGGAACAAGGTATAGTGAGGGGTTTTGTAGTCTCTGTGCTGTGATTGTGCCCTGAGGGGTCTGGAGTAAAGGGGTTACTCTGACATTCCAAAAGTATATAATTGTAGATGCAAAAAGGCAATAGACAGGCTCAATTATGGTAAAGGTTGACCTTTCTCAAAGAAGATACCCACCCAGGACTGCCTACCATCCATGGCTCACCTTTATTTAGGAAGTTTTCATTTCAATGTGGTTATTTTATGTCTCTGAGTTTGTAAGGCCTGCCATGCAGGCCCCCCCTGAGCTTGTTAGGTTTTGTATGCGGCCCCTCTTCGTCCTCAATTGCAGGTTTTTAGGAAGCTTTAAAAAAATTAGCAATGCCAGTCCTACACCTGGCCACCTGGGGAAGCGTCTGGGTGCTTATATTCTAAAGCTCCAATAGTTCAGTCATTCTCACACAACCAGGATTCCACTGTCAACAGGATTGTGCAGTCTCTACTCAATGTACTTGCATCCAGAGCAGTGGCCCTAAAGTTCTGTGGATTTAGATGCTCTGGGAAGCCCGTACATTGCAGATTTTCTGGCCCCCAGAGACTGATTCCTATAGATTTGGGGGTGAAGACCAGATATCTGCAATTTAGCAAAATCTTCCTGTGCAAGAAATGAAAAGATCATCTCGTGAGAAAAGGTGGTGTGGGCAGACTGTCAGGGGTTGTTGCTATCATGTTTTTCTTGTTTCATTTCATTTCTGACTTGGTTATTCTGCCTTATGGGATTTAGCCAACTGAAGCTTATTAATTAGATTTTACTCCTACTTCTCTCCATGCTCAGTAGGTGCAGCTTTACCATCTGGCCACGGTTAACCTAGAGCAGTGATTCCCAAGCAGTGTTCGTATTGGAGAAGCTTTTAATATAAACTGATGCCTGAGCCCCTACTCCCACCAAGAGATCCTAATTAAATTTTTTGGGATGGGGTCCAGGTCAGTATTTATAAACATTTCCCTGTGTGACTGTCATGTGCAACCAGGATTGGGAACCACTGGCCTAGAGAAACATGAACAGCCGCAGGAGTCCTGGGATTGGCAGAGACATACCAGGGGTTGTGCTGTGGCCGCAGGTTCTGACAGTGATGAGTGGGGTCAGGTCTTCTGTCTCTGGGGACCTCACTGCTCAATACTGAGTTCAGGATCCTGTCTTCCTGAGGCTGATGGCATAAAGATAATCTGCAGAGAAAATAGAACTGAGGCTGTGTGACTGGGGAAAAAAAAAAGTCAAGAGAAATAATAAAAGGGCATTTGCGGGTTTCCTTCACTTTCCTGGACTCTGTGGGAGATGTTGACAATCTGTGATGCTCCAGTAGGGAACCCCGGTGTCCCCCTGGCTGGGGGTGCACGCCCTGCTGGAGTCCTGAGTGACTCATCCACCAGGGAGCTAAGGGATGAAGGAAGCTCTTTTCTCTTTGAAAAGCCAGCTTCTTGGTTGTGGAGGCTAAATCTATACATCTCATCATTAGCAGCAGATAGTTCTTGGACATTTACTGAAAATCAACACCATCCACTTGTGCAGTGCTTTACAGTTTAGAAAACACGTTCATGCATATTTTCTCCCTGGGCTTTTACAAGAGACCTGTGAACTGGACCAGATGAAGTAAATGGGATCTAGAGTTTAAATGCCTTATCCAAGGGCAAACCTCACGAATGTATTGGCCAAAGACAGGAGGGGGGTTGGGAGGCTTGGTGAAAAGGGAAAGGGATGAAGAAGTACCAGTTGGTAGCGACAAAGTAGTCATGGGGATGCAAAGTACAGCATAGGGAATACAGTCAATAATATTGTAATAACTATGTAGAGTGCCAGGTGGGTACTGGAATTACCAGACAAACACTTTGTAAATTATATAATTGTCTAACCTGAAATTATATAATTATAAATAACTTTGTAAATTATATCATTGTCTATACTGTACACCTGAAACCAATATAAAATCATACCAAATGTCAGCTGTAATTAAAAAAGAAAAAAAGAGTGTATTAACCAATACTCTGGGACAATAATTCAAGTCTTCTGATTCTGCTTTAAATGCAGGTAATTTTCATAGTTGAAATATAAATGGACATATTTACAAAGTTAGGTTTTACCACGTATTTTGTGCACATTAAGTGATGATTAACAGCACATCTGCCCTGTGAAGTCATGGTTATTACCTTAGATCAAGTGACATGAATAACAGCACGTGGGGTGGTCCAGGGCCCAGGTGGAACCTGGGGAGGTGGCACACAGATGACCAAAACTGGGGTATTACCATCATAGTATGTGCATAGATGCTCGATAGATAATGATCACTGGCTAGGTTGAGTGGAGAAAACCTGCGCTGAATCAAAACAACTTCCTAGAGCTTCATGTGTCTTTCACGGGAGACACTTGCATCAATGACTGTCACTGGTAATAATAAATCCACACACTGTACACTTCTTGCAGCAGCAGATGGGGGAGAGGGATGGGATGAGGACTTGTGTGTGACCTTCTGCCTCCAGGGAGCACTTACAGAGAGTTTCCTCTGTGCCAGGCACCCGGTGAACACCTTGCCTGTGTCATCTCATGAGGCCCCACGAGTCAGCATTGCACTTAGCCACATTTTATGTATAAAAAAACCAGAGGCGCAGAATTGTGATGTAGCTTATCCCAAATGTTACCCTAGTAGAAGATCAGCCTCCTGATCTCCAGAGCCCAGTTTTCAATCACTGCCCTCCGCTTCGGCCATAGAAAAGAATTTCTGCACATGCGAAGCGGGGCCGAATACATCCAAGTTCAGATATAGGGGCCACAGAGAGCAGAGTTGTTCCAGTAATGCATGTAGACAAGTGGTTTTGCTTCGCTAAAAAGGAATGGCATGGATGGGGGAGAAAAAAAATGCCAAGAAGGACTGAAAATTGCTAGAGAACTTGAAAGTCATTTTCCTGCTGTGCCGTATAGCATGGATTCCTCCCCACTGTGCCGAGCTCTGGAGGCCTCATTCTTCCTCCCAACCAGCCACCGCATCAAAGAAATCCCTGCAGATGTATTGTACACCATGATCCCAGCACCCTAAGATAATGTGTGTGTGTGTGTTGCTTCTTTATTTCTGTATGTATAGACACAAATAGAAAGCTAGTTTAATCATAATACGTTTGATCTGTATACTTTACTGTTTTTCTGATATCAGTGTGAACTAATCATAATTCCATATCAGTAAATGGCAATGTACATCACTGGTTTGATATGTGACAATATTTATTTAATGTTTTCAGTGCCCCCAGTATTGGACATTAGGTCCTTTCCGATGTGTTACTGTTGTATGTCATACTGGGATATAGTCCTCTGATCTAGTAATTCCTAATGAGGAATCTTGCAAAAGTTCACACAAACTATAGTGAATTGTCCTCTCACTAGTTGCACTGAATATACTCCTACTGGCAAAGTTATTCAAGCGCTGCTTTCATACACACTTGGCAGAAGTGGGTATCATCTTTCTTTTTCAGGCTGTGTCCATCTGCTGGCTTGGAAAGGAGGCATGGTGAAATAGCATCTCTGGGTCCGTATGACCTTTTCATCTGGAGGCTGATTCTTTTATATTATGGCAAATTGATCATTTGGCACAAGCCTTAATTGTACACTCAGCTCCTTCCCCAGGGTATTACAACTGAACATTCCACACTCTAATGACTAGAGATGCTTGCAGAACAAGTATGGATTTAAACTAGTCTCACCTGTTATTACAACTTAACTAGAGGCCCGGTGCATGAATTCACGCATGGGTGGGGTCCAGCTGGCACACCCCAATAGCTGATCAGCCAGTTCCAGGCCTGCTTGGGGGAGGGGATGTGGGAGTTTGGCCAGCCGGCCCCATCACAGATCAGGGTGGGGGCGCTGTTCTGGGGGAGGGGCCGCAGGCAGTTGTCAGGCCAGCCCCACCCCCTGGTCGAACTCCCAGTCAAACTCCCAGTTGAACTCCTGGTTGAGGGGATAATTTGCATATTAGCCTTTATTATATAGGATAACTGTTGAACCTAAATACTTCCCCAGACGAGAGAAAAGTGTTGGTATGAGATAAATGAGATTGGGGTTATAAGAGGATACAAACTGACTTAGTTATAACTTCAGAAATAGTACAGAGTTCTCAATAGATTGTAGGAGAGACTGGCAATAAATTGTGAGATTGCTTTAAAGCATCCTAAAGCTTCCTAAGGTTAAACTTCAGTGTTTCCATGGTTAATAGTAGAGTTGGCCAACATTTACTATAATTCACTTTTGTGACACACACAAAAATACATGAACGCACATGTACACATGTACCCGTGGTAGTATTTAAATTATTGCCCAAATAGCCTTACACTAGAGCCTTTTGGAGGTAAAAGGAGTGGCAGGGACGAAGGACTAATAGTTTAATTTTTAATAATCTTTCCCCATAATTCTGGTTATTTTTTCAAGTCCTTTATTATATTTTGATAATATCTGTTTTCTTAGAAATGTATATATTTCATCTAGATTTTTAAAATATACTAACATCAAGTTAAATAGAGAAATTTATATATTATTTAAACACGATATGCTTATATTTTCCTTCTCCAACTTATTTATTTATTTTCCTTTATTATATTCACCAGATTCATGTAAATGCTTACTATTAATATACTAAATTTGCTTCCCTAGGAAGCAGCATCTGGATTTATTAAGCAATTTTAATGCTTTTCTTCTCTCTTAAGTCATCCTTTTTTGCCTTTATTTGTATTAATTTCTTTCTCCTGATTTTGTAAGGATTGTGGTTACTTGTAGCTTCTTAAATTTAATTTTTGCCTTTTTACTTTCATTTTAACTATTGAATTATTAAAATATTTGAGTTCAACACATTTATTTTATCTGTTTGGTGGAGTTGTAATAGACTCCTTGTTTTGATAGTGTTTATACTTTCATTACTTTCTAATTAGTCTGTAATTATAGTTTGTATTTTTTCTTTCACTCAATACTTCTTTTTAGAGATTATTTCTGATTTTAGTATAATGTCACTTTTATCTAAAATTGCTTAATAATCTATGTTTACTTCTTTTATTTTTTATTTTTAATACGTTAAGCGCCCAGCCTGTTTTGTCTTCCGGAAGGAAAGTATAGTGTCAATCACCGGTGACTGACAGGGCGTGTAATGTGTTAAATATATTTTTATTGATTTCAGAGAGGAAGGGAGAGGGGGAGAGATAGAAACATCAATGATGAGAGGGAATCATTGATCAGCTGCTTCCTGCACACACCTTACTGGGGATCGAGCCCACAACCCAGGCATGTGCCCTTGACCGGAATTGAACCCAGGACCCTTCATTTCGCAGGTCAATGCTCTATCCACTGAGCAAACCAGTGAGGGCTATGTTTACTTCTTGCAGTTAGCAAATTATGTGGCTCACCACAGCAGAGTCATGGCTCCCAACTTTGCCCCTACTTCTAGACCAGATGTCTAAATATAAGTTGGCCAACAGGGGTCTATCCCTTGGCACCATCTGTGGAATAACTAGGTAGGATTTTTCCAAACTTGGCATAATTTAGCTGTAATCTTACTTTATCACCTCTATTGCTGAACATCTTTCTATGGTTTCCTGGGTTTGTCCAAGAGACAGGAGGGGGCCTCTGGATGCCATTAAAACCCTGAAGTTCTGTCAAAAACAGCTGCTGGTCTATTTGACGGCTGGTGTAAGCATCCAGGGCACTTGTCTTCCATCTAGCCCAGGGGTGTGATTTTTTTGTCTCTTTGATCCTCAGATGCATTCTTTTCTGTGGCACTTTGTGCTTTTCTTTTTTCTGGGCCTGAGGCATTGACATATGGCTCTCCTCTTTTCCATTAGATGGGAAGCTCCTAGAAGACCATTCTGGGTTCTTATATATTTTGATAAAGCCCTGAGCATATACCATGCACATGAGTACTAAAGGAAGTTTTGTTTTGTTTTTCAAATACATGTTGAGATCAAGTTTAAATTTGAAACTTGATGTAAATCTGTGTGATTTGCAGATATCATGTCTGCCTAGGAGAGTGGTGGGAATAGGCAGAGCTCTGTCTTTACTATATAGACAATTTCCTTGGTGTTGACATGGAAAATGTTCCAGGGAGAAATTTAAAGGAGCTGGATGATATCCATGATTCCAGTAGCAAACAGGTGAACTTAGGCAATGTCAACTAACTTCTCTCTGCTTCATCTGGAAGCAAGAAGAATCCATGTTTTCCTTGAACTAAGAGTCCTGATTTCTTTTTGTCTCCCTCAGGACTGGGAGAAGAAGGATGGTTTTTATGTTATTACATGGCAAACAACGGCAATGATGCAAACCCATTACTTGCCTCAGAGAGACAATAGTAAACAGGCACAAACCAAAAACTAAGTCAACAATCTAGTCCTATGCATACAACCATGGACATCATTAATGAAATTTGCAAATATCTGCAGTCAGGTCCAGAAAACAAAACCAAGCCAATGAGGAAGGGAAACCTTTACCCAGGCTAATGAGCTGTCTCATAGTAAGTAGGATTTGATTTCTTTGTCCCGCTGAGAATGTTGTTATTGATGTAATTTAAAGGTAATTAAAAATACATTTGGTTTAGTTGTTGCTTTCCTTTTGAAATCTTCACTCTTTCTTGTCTCTGAGAAAGCCCTGCTGAGTCAGTTTGAGCTTCCAAAATAAACAAAGTTCATTAATTTACAAAATTTTAGAGAAAATGAAGAAACAGTGATGTGGTAAATCAACACAGGGCCAACACAAAACAGGAGTGTCTTGGATTGCATTTTTTTTTAAAGGTTGTTCTGCTGGAAATCTTGGAGATGACAAGAAGCAACTGGCACGCACAGTCAACCTCATTTATCTCAATTCAGAAAGTAGTTCATTACCAGATGCATAGCCTTGGCTTTGCTGCTTTTTATGCTTGTCAATTGCCACCCTAATTGAAAATGGAGAAACAAATGCCTTCATAGGGTCCATGAGCCTTAGAATTAGCATATATCCATTAACCACCACAGACTCTCCAATGGTGGGTGTTATGACTGAAAACATTAAAATGGAATGTGCAAGGAGGCATGCACCATCTAGATTTGGAGGATGCATCAGACAAAGGAAATACTACATACAATATTTTGTTTATTTCACCGGCTGGTGTTTATTCTTGATTCAATGCCTGGTATCCTGTTATGTAGGAATAACCACCCATAGATTCACTTCCCAGGCATAGTCAATACATATTTTAAAATCATTTCACCTGAATGTAAAAATTATGTGTTTGTTGCAGAAAGTTTGGAAACAAGTCACCCGTAATCCCATTATCAATTATAATAAGTCTTAATCACTTGAAGCATTTTTTCCTGTCTTCTTTTCTGGGTTTATGAACATTAAAAATTGTAACTTTGTATCTTATATAAAAATACAGAGTATCCAACTTTTAAAGTTTATGTATTATTTTCCATGCCATTTGTAGCTTTCAAAAGCTAAAATTTTAACATTTAAGTATTTTAAAATGTAGTTGAATAACTTTTTTTCTCATGGTTGGCATTTAGGTGATTTCTTTTAATTGGCTTAATAAAAATATTGTGGTGATTTTCCTTAAATAATTTTGTTATATGTACATATATGTAGGTGTGAATTATATTATTAAGGCAAATCTATAGTTTAACGATTATTTTAAAAATCACTGGATCAGATTGTAAGGTCTATATTAAGTAAGCTTTCTATTATAAAATTTCAAATTTATTTTTAGGAAGAGGGGAAGGGGAGAGGATGAGAGAGAGAGAGGTAGAAAGAGAGAAACATTGATTGTCTCTAGTATGTGCCCTAACCAGGAATCAAACCCACAACCTAGGTATGTGCCCTGATAGGGATTTAAACCTGCAAACTTCTTGGTGTATGAGACAATGCTTCAACCAACTGGGCCACCCAGCTGAGGCTCAAATTAATTTTTAAATATTTTTTACCAAATTAAACTCCCACTGACAATATACCAAATCCCTATTTTTCTAAAGTTACACAAGATTTATACATTATTTCAAATTAATCTTTGTTAATTTTGTAATATAATAGTGAAAATCTCATTTTTCAAAGTTGAATGCTATGATTGCTTAAGAAGTTGAGCGTTTTAATGTGTTCTTCTTGTCTCTCATGTTGTAGATAAATTTGTCTCTTGCATATCATTCTAACTTGTCTGATTTTCATTTAAAAAAACTATATATATGTATTTTTGCTTCGTACATTATGTTGGTCTATTTTTTAGTTCTTGTTAATGAATCCCTCAGATCTTGGGTGACCATCATGATGGTGATACTGTTTCCAAGACTCTGGAGTGATCTCTGGCCATAATGTGTTCTTAGGGATGGCATTTAGCTTGCATCTTTACTGAGTTGCCAAGCTCACCTATGTTAGGTGCTGGGCTATAAACCTTGTCCAGAGGGCAGTCTTTTGGATGAACGACACCATTAACAACTGGCATGTGAACGTTTTAATTAAAGATGAGAAAAGGACCAGTGGAAGATCAAAGCTGGTAGAGAAAAACCCCATACAGCCCTCCTTGTGGCCTATTGTTCTTCAGTTACACAGCCTCAACTTAATGGAAGTTTAACCTTTCTGTGCCTCAGTTTCTTCATATGGTAATATTCCTGATTCATAGAGTGATATAACTGTTTTTAAATTTAAAATAATATTGTGTACTGTCTTAGTTGAGTTCCCCAGAAAACGACTCTGAGAGTAGGATTCTGGAGCAAGTTATTTATTCATGAGATGATCCCTGGAAACAACATTTAGAGGGTGGGGAAGTGAGGCAGGCATAGGAAGCCAGCCAATAAAGGGCACATTTTCCAGCCAGTCAATACTGTGGGTGATTGGAGCTTAATCTCAGTGGGAAAGTCGGGGAGTGTAGAACTTACACTCCTTTCTTATCCGATATTAAGGTTGATAGAATTTGATTATTTATTCCCCAACTCCTATCTGTCATTGATTGAGGGAGGACTGCTGCAGGGGATAATTCTCTGGCATCTCCTGCATCTGCAGTCACTGGAGGAGAAGAGGAGGCCCTGCAACTAGAGAAAAGCCACAGGCAGTTGGAAGTAGAGCGAAGTACATTATAGTGGTGAGGCCAAGGAGACCTGGGGGAAGGACTGACAGCTCAGCTACTATTCCAACACTAGAGACACTAAATGTCCCCGGACAGACATATCTGAACATGGCTATGACTGTCATGCCTTACCTCAAAGAAGCAATATGACTTCTGATTTCAGTTCTGCTCAACAGACATTGTTCTCAAACACTGTGAAAGCCACTGGGGATATATTGACTAAAACATGGTTTCTGAACTCAAGTCACTCACAATCTTGTTACAAACAGAGGAATAAGTCAACAAACAGTGTGATAAATGCACAGTTTCAGATTCAAAAACTAAGTGCAATGGAAACTCGTAAGAGAGACAACCATGAGAACTCAGGATGGGAAGCCACAATTTGGGTGTGTGTGTGGGAGTGCGCATTCCAATAGAAGGGACCTTATAAGGTATGAGTAGGAAGGAAGCGACATCCCAAGGAGAAAAATCTATGCACTATAGTGAACAAAAGCATGTGCTAGTGAAATAAAAAGGGGTATTGAAAAATACTTCCATGTACCTAGCAGGGACGGTTTATTTGGTCAGGTGGTAATTGTTGAGTCTAGAGAGCCATGCTGGTGTCAGGTGATAGAGGACATTGTGAAGGACCTCGTGAAAGCCTTGGGACTTTACATAGAGAGCTCTTGGAATGTGCTGTTAGGAAGATACTTTGTGGTATCCTGGAAGCAAGGACACCAATTCAGGAACAACTATAGAAATGCTAGCAAAAAGGTAGTACTCCCTGGTGGCAGAATGGATTTAAGTAATAGTAAAGAGGTAGAATCCTAAGGATGTGAGGTGGACCATGGGGGTTGGGGAGCTAGAGGAGTGAGATCGAATAGCCTTGGATGATTTTTAGGATTATAGACTAGGCAATTGACTGCATGGCTATGCCACTCGTGGTGTGGCTACTGTAAAGAGAGATTGACCATGTAGGGGCAGGAGGGCTGGATGATGTAATAGGGCAGGGTGTTGTTTACTTAACTTTCTTTGGAATCTGCCATCCCTTCCCTTCTTCTTTCCCCATTAGTGCCTAGTTGAATTCTCAGTCCCAATAGAGCATATTTCACTTTTCTTCCCAAACCCTATTGTTAAGTCCCTAGGGCTCAGTGGGGGCTGCCACTTGGGTTCATGTGTAGACCGAAAGGAAGGACAAACGGGTTGGTTTTTAACTACTACAGGGGAGAAAAGCAAAAGACAAACAAAAAATCATGATTTGGTGCTGGTTTCTCATCCCAGCAGTACCATTACCTACTAGTAAAACATTGGGTTGTGTCCTTCTCCTCAGGAAAGATTGTTTTGAGAAATGAATGACATGGGAGTAAAAATCTGCTGGGTAAACACTTAAGAAACATATAAATAGAAAAATAACTAATTTACAAAGTAAGGGAAAGAAAGGAAGAAAAGCCAGCACTAATCTCATAAGAAAAGTCAAGACCATTCAGTAGGTCCCTTAAGCATGAACTGGGGACAGAGTCCAAATACTTGTCTTTTAAGGTTTATGGGAAAAGGTAACCATAAAGATAAAGGCAGAAGTCAATGGCTTAGAACAGAGGAGGAAACCATCAGAGTGATAAATAAAACCAGGAGCCCTTTCCTTGGGAAAAAAAGTAAGGAAGAATAAAAAAAGAGAGAGAGAGCAAGAAGCGAGAGCGAGAGCGAGAGCGAGAGCGAGAGCGAGAGAGAGAGAGAGAGAGAGAGAGGAAGAGAAAGAAAGAAAAGGAGAATGATGTAATCAGGCTAGCAGCCTCAGTCTTTCACTCTCCCACAAGGCTGGTTCTGGCTGTGTCAGCCATACCGCCTACATCTCCTCAGCAGTGTAACCTAGATCTGCACTCTGAGAACCAACTTCTGGCACCCCACGCAAAAATGTCCTCTGATCCCTGCATTTTTGTGGCCATTTGTTAGACCCTGGGATTGTGGCTCCCTGTACCATGTAGATTTGGGAATGGTTGTTCTTTAATGAATAAACAGAGGACAAAGATTATGGATATGGCTGGTTAAATACTGCCTAATCTATCTATAAAACTCCTGCATAGAAAGCCCAACAGAAGGACAGAAATCCTGCTGAAGATGTTGGCTGTCAGACATCTAATTAGGTGGGAGGATCATTAGCAGGCTCAGTGCTGTAGGTATATTTATTTTAATAAATGATGTTTGGGACATCATTGGGGAGAGTAGCAGTTGATCAGCACGAATTTAAAGAAATATGAAGAGCAAATGACAAGGCTGGAAGTAGAAACATGGAGACATTTAAAAATCTTTTTATAAAAGAACCACGAGGGTGAGAGGTGTTCATAATGTGCTAGGAGCTTGTTGAAATGTTGGCCACGGCATGGTTTTTTTGAAGTTATTTGTGCAAATAAACATTGTCAGGCAGTGTTTTCTATTTGCAAGCATCAGGGACTAGATGCAGCTAATTTAATTTCCGGGAGGTTTACTTGCAGAACTGGTGCTTATGTAATCAGTTGGGGTGAAGTCCCAACTTAGGAATGGGTGGTGGCCAACCCCGAACAAGAACAAGAGAAAAAGGGACTTCAGTAACCATCAGGCCAGGATGCTGATAGCAAATGTCCAACCCCCCGATGTGTTTTTCCATGCTTATGTTCTCACTTAAAGTTCAAAATCCTGGGTTAGTGGGCCCCACTGGCTAAGCTTTGGTTATAGGATCATTCTGTGACCCTAAAAGTAAAGGGAAGAGGATTCCCACCCCTTAGAATTCCACAGTGAGAAGTAGACGCTTGTTTTTTGACTATTCCACCACTGACCCTTATCAGTGGTGGAGAGGGAATTCCCTAGAAGGAATTTGGATGTTGGAAGGGAAGGAAGAATACATTTTGAGTCACAAACATACAGACATGCAGACAGGCAAGTTTTCGTTGTGGAAGCAATATGGAGGTGGTAGAAAAGTCTAACCACAAAAATTGCTTTTTTATAGTGGGATCGTCAAATACTAATATTTCAGACCAAGGTTGAATTGATGGAAAAGGTACATCCCTGGCTCTTCTTCCAGAATTTGGGATCCTTCGTAATATCAATCATGTCAGAAAAATAACAAGTCACTTTTTGTTTTACCTGTTTAAAAGCTTTGTTTTCCTGGTATTCCATGCATCGAAAACTCGGTATAATTTTGAAAGTCTTGAGCAATTACTTTTCCTGGTCTGACATCTGGCTCCCTCAATTCCTGTTCTTCCTTCATAGGCTACGCAGGTTTATTCCACACAGTCTTTGTCATCCCACTTCGGAGGTCCCCAGCATTGCTGCTGTCAGTCTTGGGGTTATTTTTTGTAAGCTCATTCTTCTAAGGACCTGGCCTGAGATCACCAGGTCTCATTTAATAAAGATGGTCTCTGCAGCCTACATAATTGCTTTAAATTGCTCTCTGCCTGGATTGGAACTAGTGACTTAAAAGTTTTCCTATGTGGGGCATGTAACAGACTAGACCCGTGGTTGGCAAACTGTGGCTCTTTGGCCCCTTGAGTGTGGTTCTTCCTAAGCCTTAGGAGTACCCTAATTAAGTTAATAACAATGTACCTACCTATATGGTTTAAGTTTAAAAAATTTGGCTCTCAAAAGAAATTTCAATCGTTGTACTGTTGATATTTGGCTCTGTTGACTAATGAGTTTGCCGACCACTGGACTAGACCAAGTTCTTCCCTCACCTTTACCTCAAACACCTTCCTGTTGTCTACACCACACACACACACACACACACACACACACACACACACACTCCACATGCTGACAGGTTTCCCCAATTTGCTTTTCATTGAGCTATATTAACTAGAAAGAAAACATGTCACATGATCAAACGTTATTAGATAAAAATGAATTTGCCACCTGCTTTTTCACTCCCACCCCTCCGGAAAATAAACGGAATTGAATTTGCTAAGAGATCCCAGACTTGTGTTTTGTTTTCTTCCTTTAAGGAGCTCCATATGTCAGGGAGAGAGCCACAGCTGTAGTAAGTAGTTGCAAGTCCATCTCTGTTATTAATAAAGAACTTCTATGAAAACAAAAAGCTTCATTTTCTAAGACAAACTTCCTGTTTACTTGCAAACTCATGTTTGATAGCAGAACTGATGATGTATTCAGCCTCATGCCGCTGGCCTGAAAAGCTGGGCACGTAATTATCTATTTTTGAAGACCATGAAGTATTGAATAAAAATGTTTATTTTGGCATCTGAGCTGAATTCTTCCTTTACTCTTCTTCTCCTATTTCTTTTTATTCACATTTTTTCCTGTGAATCTTCTAGAAATAATAAAAAACAACAACAACAACACACAAAGGAGATTATTTTTCCTGGACCTTTAAAATTATCTATTGTAATTTTCTACTTATTTTAAACTAGACTAGACAAAGCATGTGGTAATTTTTTAATTTTAAGGCTGTTTATGTCTGTTCACAACTTTTTGTGTGTAAGAGTATATTGCATTAATTTCATTCATTCATTTCATGCATTCCCTAAATAAGTAATGATACAGTATTTGCCAGGCATTGTGCTGGTGAAGATAATACATTAATGATCAGAAATACCCATAGCCCTTAACCTTATGGTGCTTTTAGACAAATAGGGAAGGAAAAAATAAATGAATAACTTTATGATGAATGTATCATTATAAATTCTGAGCTAAGATAAATATTTTATATCAAAAGAAGTTTTTCTCAATTATTTTGTGGACTTCATTCACTTGTTAAAGTATTTATGAATGTGACCAGCTTTGGTATCTGATGACAAAAACTTTGTCCTTTGAGCCCGGCTCTAGAAAAATAATAACTCAATCCTTGGGTGAGAGTAGGGGACAGTAGATAAAATTTTCAAATGGGTCTTTCTCCCCCTGTGATTTATTGAGGGGGTTTTAGAAACTATAAAAAAGACCAAACTTTTTTTCATTTGAAACATGGAATTCTGTAGATAATATATGAGGTTTAATTTATGTAAATCCCTTTAGTACACACTATGAACTGTAGAAGAGTACGAACAATACTTATTTATATATTTACATCTTGTCTGAAAGAGACTTCTTGGAATGGATGAGCGAGTAAATGAACGGATGAATCCTGGGCCTTTGAATAGGTCCCAACATATGTGCCTCAAGTTTAAAGGCTTTGAACTGTAAGAATACTTTGATAAATACTCGCACGGAATAGTGAAACGTGTTAGGTGTTCTATAGAGCATAAGAATGACAGAGTCACTGAGATTTCCCAACTGACACTCTGCTCTGATTGAGGGCATTGTCTAGGGACTACTTGAAATGGGTAAACAGCCACATCTGTTTAAAATAAGTCAAATTCTAGAGAATTTAGAAGAAAAGTTTATTTTTGAATCAGAGGAATAGAATGCAGTTACAATCCTATTTGAAAGTTGTTTAATTCTAGGGTCACCAAGGAGTGTTGGTGACCTGTTGATAGGTAGACCAGTCAATTTGACTATTGGGAAAATCTTGGTCTGTTCCATTTAATTTCACATCTGCAGATTAACCTGAAAGCAAATTAATATAGGGTATAAAATGCCTGGAGACTTGGCTCACAGATATGGAGAAGGCTTTGTGTCATGCATAGTCAGGGTCACATGTATATGTAGTCTGGCATAGAATGGTAGGCTTGGGATTATGGCACTGTTGAAGCTTACCAAATTGAGAAAGCTATAGTGGAAAGAATGGTCTATCCCCTACCCAGAAGGAAATGAAAGAACTATATAATCCTTGAAGTGAGTTATGCATGGGAGTAGATTGTCAAATTAAGTTAGAGGTCTTTAAATTCTCCTTGATGTATTTTAAAAAGAATGGATGGATGAATTGGTTCAGTTGAATCTTAAATTAAACTGAAAGTCTGTAATGTTGATTCTTGTTTGGTCTGTTTCAATTTGTTATCTATAATAATAAAAGCATAATATGCTAATTAGACTGGATGTCCTTCCGGAGGAAGCAGGGGCTGCAAGGGAAGCCCGGGTCCCGGGTGCCAGATGGAAGCTGGTGCTGGCAGCCAGGGGAAGGAAGGCCACTCTTGCATGAATTTCGTGCATCGGGTCTCTAGTCTTGTATAATTGTCAAAGGGGAAATCACTGCATTCAATTTAAAGAAGATCTGAATGAACACTTCCAATTACTTTAGTGTATGACATGGGTCAAGGGAACTCTAGAGTCAAATCTGTCCACTCATTCGTGTATTTGGTATCTACTTTACATAGGCATTGTCATTCATTCTGCTCACTCTATCTACTATACACTACCATACTTATCTCTCATCCAAAAATACTTTTTCTTTAAATTTCTAAGGGGCCGCTGTCTAATAGCACACTTTACCAGGTGCACTATAAAAACAGCTTCCTACTCCCTCCAGACCCATCATCAGTTTGATTAATTAATTTAATCAAACACTCCAGTGTGACAGTTTGTCTTAATTAGCTAATAATATTCTATTTCTCAGCATACTCTTGGGACCTAGATATTTTTGTTGTGTAAAATAACACAGTTGCCATGTTGCCTTTCTGTTCTTGAAGGCCTGGGGGCTACCCGAGTTCAGAAGATGTGCTCTGCTGAAAGGGAGTCAGAGAAGAAAACAGATCATGAATAATAGTAAAGGAATAATCCTTGAAACTGGAACACATGTTGAGTGCTGACTTTGTTGCTGGAACAAGCATGGTTACTATGATGACAAGGTGGCATCAGTGCTCTGAACTCTGCTCCATATGACAACTTACTCAAATCCTATTGAAATATGTATCCAAGATTTTCCTTTCAGCATAGTTGTACAGAAAAAATAATTTGTGTCATCACAAATGGTGCCAGTAAGTGGCTTCTATGGGGGGTGGGGAGGCTGTTACAGTGTCACATGGGGCCAGTAACTATGTTCTCCCACCAAAAATCATGAGTGTGTTTTGTTAATTTCAAAGTTTGTGGTGAGCTGCAATGGAGCCAAGTGCCCTGTGTTTCTGTTGAGCATTCTCCCCTAGTAGTACTCTAATTATTTCACTGTCTTGTGTTCCTTTGTATTCTCTCAGATGTCATTTAGAAAAGTTTGCCATCACTAATGCCTCTCAGGGCTGATCTTACATACTCATCACCAGTGATCACATTTTAATTACATGGGCCTTTGTTTGGCTTTCTCCTTTCCTATGAGGCTGCACTGAGGAAACCTTCCCCTTTCTGGGTCTAATCAGATTGTCAGATCAATTAGGTAATCGGCAGTAGGTTTATCACATTCCCTAATCAGGAGTGTAGCCATTTTATTAAAGGAAAACAGTCCTCAGATGGTTTAGAGATAAGAAAAAGGTTCAATCTGTGTACATAGAGGGGAATAGAAAGTCAACCTGAAATGTCAGAATTCTGAATGAGAGAGGGAGGAGGGTGAGAGAGAAATGGACCCAAGGTCTTCAGAGTCAGACTCCTTCCAAGAATAATGCTGTGTGCATCAGAATCACCTGGACTGATTCCTTAAAAATTCAGATTGCTTCTCCCCACACCAGTCAACTCAGTAGATATGTGATAGAGCTCAGAAATCTGTGTTTTTACGAACACTCAGGTTATTCATCCCAGACACTGGTCCTTGATACAATGCACTTTGAGAAACATCGGTGTAAAATAATGACGATAACAGGCTTTCCTAATACCACCTTAGCCTAGGGCACTGCTTCTTATGCTTTACTGTGTGCACCACTTACCTGGGGGTCTACATATGTCATTATCTATGTGTGTGGTGTGAAGCTGTGCTCCTAACAAGCTCACAGGTGATGGTGCCACTGCTGTTGGCAGTGGAATGCTCTTGGGGTGGCGAGGCCCTGGATTCTTGGTTCTCCAATGCTTTGCCCACAGGAAAGTTGGCAGGGGCAGTGGTCAGATTGCCCACTAGAGCTACTAGAAGTCATAAGGCAAGAGGTCTGGCTTTTGGACAATGTCTGGCTGCCTGGAGAACCAGAGAATGGGGATGAGTCCCAAGATGCCTCAGCCAACTGTCTCAGTAACACTTGACTCTTTCCATCATTCTCTGAAGCTATAGAAGAATTATGTCTATTTTATGAATACATAACACAAGACAGGCATTCTGTTCTTTTTAATCAACCACCCATTGAAAGGAAGAGTTTATTGGAATGACCTTTATGTTTTGTGAATAATTTTTCTCCAGCAAGTCTTATGCTATATAGGCCTCTCCCTAAAAACAACACCTAGCAATTTGAAATGCTTTCACATTTTACAGATTATTTCACATCTGTGGTTAATGAATTTCTTGAATATGAGTTTTGTTCTATCCCTCCAGTGTCCGACATGCTTGTGGTGAGCACTAGGACTTGGGTTCTTCTATAAAATCGTAAGAACTTACAGCCTAATTAAGGAAATAAAACACGGCTTCATATCATGTATGATTGCCTGTATTTTTCTTTTTGTATGCAAATAGGATATTCAATCCAGTGGAGATTAGGTTATTTTTATCTGATAGGGCCACTGAAGTGACACTTCAATTAGACATGGGATAGGAACTTCTGAGGCCAACAAAGCAAAATAGTGCTACCCTCATTTTATGTCATGTAACCAAGGCTCATTGATTTAGCAAGAGTAAAAGTAGGATTGAAAACTTGCATTCAAGGAATACTTATTGGTTATCTACCATTTCCTAACACCACATCCTTGGTAAACAAGGCGGTCTTTTTTTAAAAAAAATCTTTATTGTCGAAAGTATTACAGGTGTCCTCCTATTCCACATTAACCCCTTCTAGGCCTCCTGCCCCCCTCCCAGTCCTTTGCCACATTATTGTCTTTGTCCATAGGTTATGTAAGTAAGCATATAAGTTCTTTAGTTAATCTTTTCCCACCCAACCAGGGCAAGAGGTCTGGCTTTTGGACAATGTTTCCTACCCACCCCACATTCCCTCTGAGATTCAACAGTCTTGATGACTTCCCCTATACTGCTCATGGCTTCATCTTTTGACTTTCTTTCAATGCTTTTTCTAGCATTTAAAAAAGAAGAAGAAAAGAAAAGGCTCTTATCTCTTTAATGAGTAGGATAGCCTCAAATACTTTATAATTTTGAGCAGGCCTTGGTCACCCGGAACTTACTCAAGAGGCTATAAAGTTAGAAAACTGGAGGCTTTATCTCTTTATTAGAGCCCTAACATTTTATTATTTTCATTCAGTCTATAAAATATATAATGCTCTAGCTTTTGAAGAATGGAAAAGGGTTTATGTTCTGTGTTTTTTTGCCTAAGAATTCAAAGAACATTCTCAGATTCTCTTTACCATATAGAATCTTCCATGACACCATGGAAGGCAGAGGAAAACCAGACCTGTCCCCATTTATAGTTGCTAAAACCAAGGTCCAAAAGGTTGGGGATTTGCTTCATGTCACCCAGTAAGTTAGTGACAGAGGAAAAAGTAGAAAACTAGCCTGGTGAGCACACAATTTTGTGACTTTTCCTACATAGCTACTTCATCTTCAAATATAGTGTATCTGTATGGGCAAGAAAGAAAACAAAAATACAGGGTATTCAGTAAATTGCCCACACTTTAGGAAACAATGCATTTGTAATGAAAATTATAGTCATTTAAACATTAGAGACTGTAGCTTATAAAAGTAAATCTCTGAAATGCTCAACACTAGATTTCTTATTTAAGGTTATTCTGTGTCACTTGTCAAGTTTTTTGTAAGCTAATTATTTGTCCTACTAATGACAGTTACCACTTTTGAGAAGCCTACTATGTGCCATGCACTTTCTATCTCCTTTTTTATTGGGAGTTTACATTTAAGTTTGGTGTTTTAACTCTGTGCCACAGTAATAACATTTTTCATTTTCCAATAACCCTTTAATCCAAGGTTATTGAATGTCAACTGCAATTTTGCTATCTTAATCTCTATTCTTTTTAACCGAAAATACTGTAAGGAAGATTGTATGAATTATTGCTGAGATCAAATGGTGATGCTATTTCAAAATAGTATAAATTAACACATTTTTAAAAATAATTTTTTGTTGAAAGTATTACATATGTTCTCCTTTCCCCCCATTGCCCTCTCAATTAACACATTTTTAAATTTTATTTTACCTTATTAACTTTTATATAGGTGTAACAACTTACTAATTGTACTGGATTTGTTGAAATATTGTAAGCATGAGCAATTATTAGTTGATATTAATATTAATTATCATTCATTAATCTTCTCTTATGTAACTGATATGTGTCCATTGGTACTTCATTAGTGTTTGTGAATCTGTTTTAACTGATATTTCAGAAGACTTTGACTCTTTAGTCTACAAAGATTGCTATCACATGGGCACCATGATTTTTTTTCAAGCTTTGTCCTTGATGATGATTACATGTTAATTTCCATGGTTCAGGTGCTTTTGTTTCCCCTGAGAGATGCATTTGCTTTAGTGAGGGCTTAAAGCCTCCCCCAGGTCCTTCCTCAACAATAGATGTTCAGATGCTTGTGGCAGTGACATGACTGTAATTATCCAGTAAGATCATGTTTTGTTTTTTTCAAAGAAAGTCAGGGGCCTCTCCTCTGTTCCTGGTCTTCTCTTTCTGAATGTTCTCTGTTTAGTGGCTGGCAGAGTCCTGGATACATGATAGCTTCATAAATAACTGCTGGTTATTGAGTCCAGCTACTCCAGTCTTAGCTTTGCTCAGTTATTTGTATTGTCTAATAAAGTTGAGCTTCCATATCACACTTTGAGAGAGTAGGTACTTACCACTTAATCCTGTCTGTAACTCTTGGACATTAGAGGTTCAAGATTCTGGAAAGGCAATGAATCTGCTACATCATCCTTCTGTATGCTTGAAAGTCAGTATATTTAGTTTACTTCTAATAAATGATACCTGCAGCGCAGCTCCTCAAGATCTTTAATAACATCCATCTTTCTCTCATGACCAGCCTGGTAATGTTGAGTTTCAACGAGCTGCACAGATCGATAGTAATCACAGGGTGCTTGGAAAAGACTGCTTCCTCTGTAATCCTGGGAAAGCTTAATTAGGGTTGTCACTCAACTCAAGATGAGGTGTGTGTGTAATATTTGAAATTAAGGATTTCAACAAAAGCAAAAACACAACACACCAGGTCTTCCTAGTTATTAGAAAATAGGCATGTACTGCATGGCTCAGTGGTTGAGCATTGACCTATAAACCAGGAGGTCATGGTTTGATTCTCAGTCAAGGCATATGCAGGCCTGATCCCCAGTGTAGGGTATGCAGGAGGCACCCAATCAGTGATTCTCATCATTGACATTTCTCTCTCTCTCTCCCTCTCCCTTCCTCACTGAAATCAATAAAAATATATTTTAAAAAAGATAGGCATGTAAATGAAGCAATGGGCACCCCATCCCAGCTTTCCTTCTCCTGAAGGTGTTCTTTACTCCCTCTCACCCCTCCCCTGCCCCCCGTGGTTCTCAGAGATAGTGGAACAATGAATGCATTCTTTTTTTTGTAAGATCCGCCAAATCTCAGTCCTTCACTGCTCACGCCAAGGGAAAAAATCATCTGTAGATATTTGGCCATGAGTCCTTTTCTTCAAAGTAAATGATGAGCGATTTACTAATTGTGGGCCAACAAGCAGAGAAACCAGAGCATCCAATCTTGTTTGATCTGAGACTGACCTGTGGAAATTGTAGAATAATTCTTTTATTTTCTCTTTTGTCCAAACTCTCTCTTCAAATATTTTAAATCATCTTTTTAGTATAATAATTCATGTAGAAAATGAGAAAACATAGAGATGAAAAAGAAAAAACAAAACAAAACACAGCAGCACCCATAATGAGATCACTATAGCACTGCCTGTCTATATTGACTATTTAAATCCTTTCTGTTCCATGAACCTTTTTCCAGAAATCCAAAACAACATGGCCTTTCACCTCTCCAAAACACATTCTGTCTTCAGCACAACATGGGCACCATGATGTTTTTCAAGCTTTGTCCTTGATGATGATTACATGTTAATTTCCATGGTTCAGGTGCTTTTGTTTCCCCTGAGAGATGCATTTGCTTTAGTGAGGGCTTAAAGCCTCCCCCAGGTCCTTCCTCAACAATAGATGTTCAGATGCTTGTGGCAGTGACATGACTGTAATTATCCAGTAAGATCATGTTTTCTTTTTTTCATTACCATTTTAGCTTTTCAGTAAGGACAAAAATTTTAACTCTTGAATAGATACATATTCAGGTCTTTTCTTTTTTTAAAAAAATTTTGTTTTATTGCTTAAAGTATTACAAAGAGTATTACATATGTCTCCTTGTTTTCCCCCTTTGACATTCCCCCGGCCTCCCCTACCCACCAGTGTCTTGTGTCCATTGGTTATGTTTATATGCATGCATACAAGTCCTTCCATTGATCTCAGGTCTTTTCTTAAAAAATGTCTTGTGTTTCTGTTGTTTTGGGTGGGTTTCCTAATTGACACCCACTGGTGATATTTGGCATTGACAGTCTTTGTGCTCCAGACAAGTGGAGGGAAATTTAATTTGTCTGGTATGGGCTTTAACTGACAAATGTTAGAGATTGACCTTTTCAACAGAAATTTACTTGGAAGTCCTAAGTGAAGCTCTGCTTTAAGCTAAATTTGTCACCAAGACATGATTAAATTCTCTTAAATGTAGATCAATTGCACATATTATTAATGGGAATTGAAATCTCCCTAAATGGTGTCATAAATTTAAAAGAGAAAGAGAAAAAAAAGAATGTGAAGGTTAAGGTGCCTCATTCTCTAAGTGGATCTTATCTCAGAATCTCAGAACTCTGTTTGAGGGAAAGAAAGTGTTCATTCCACAGCAGGCTGTGGCTGCATTATTCAGAATCTACAAAGGCATAGAATGTTATTGTTTTTCATATTGCTGGATTCCAAAAGCCCCACATCCCATAAGACATGGTGGAATGCCATAAGTGTGGTTTAGAATGAGAGAAAGAAAGAAGGAAGGAGAGAGGAAGAAAAGGATCAAGGGAGAGTAGAATACGTTTTGACAACTTTCCTAGCACACAGAATTAAAAAGAAGGAAACAGTGTTATAGAGATGTGACCTGAGAAATAACTGATGTTCTCAGCAGAAAAAATAATAATTGATTGGCTCAGAGCTCTAGCTATGGGTGTATTATCAAGTTTGAGCATGACTTTCTATCTTGATTAGAGATGCCAACATATAAAAACTGAACAAACCAGACACTGTGGTGAAGGGTCAGCTTACCTGTTCAAGGTCAGAAACAGCATTATTTTCTTATTTTGTTTACCCTGGTGAGTCAGAAAAGTGTAAGTCAAAGAAATGAGGAGAGAGCAACAGAGATACAACCTGGACCTTCAGTTAACAGATTTGCTAATTCTTTTTTTTATGACTGTTACATTAGCTCCTATGTCTCCCATTCAATCTTTGAACAAGGCATAGGATCTATAAGGTGAAAAAGAAAGGAAACACTTTCAAAGCAGGAAAATGTGAAGGTATTATTCACATTTCCGATAATACATTCTAAACTTATGAATCTCACCCCTCATTCAGAAGTACTCTTGTGGCTCATAACATGCTTATGCAGATAAGACACATCACTCTGGTCTGTGGCAAGTGGCTCTTCTAAAATCAAATCAAATTGAAAGACATATGCTTGCTCTGAAATTTCAATGATTTTCTACAAATGGCAAGGAGAGCAGACTGAGTGGATATCTCCCACGCATGACTGGGACACCTTATGCCAAACCCCTCTGGGTCTTTCAACAATTATTTCTACATATCACCTGGCTTTGGTGGACAGAGTGATATAACTTTTAATGTATAAGTGGTGATAGTTGTTCCGTTTAATCAGAATGGAACTTGAGTCTATGCCGGTTTTGCTGGCTTTTTTGTTTATTCATTTTGGGGATAATTTAGCACAGAGCTTCAAATCTAGCCCCAGGCTATATCTCCAGACAATGTACTTGTTTTTTGCCCTATTCTTATTAAAAGTCTTTAGGAAAGTCCTCTATCTGGAGAACTTCAGCTTTTCTTTTTTTCTCCCATGCCCTGCCCTAGATCATGTGTGTGTGTGTGTGTGTGTGTGTGTGTGTGCGCGCGCGCGCGTGCGCGCACGCTTAAGTAATCTCAGGATAAGAAGGTAAGGCCAGCAACTAGGAATTCTGGTCTAGAGAATCTAGAATCTAGAACAGAGCTATAGTCAAAATCTGCCTACCACCTGTTTTGATAAATGAAGTTTTATTGGAACGCAGCCAGGCCCATCTGTTTACATATTGTCTATGCTTTCCTTCTACAGTGGCAGAATTAAATAATTGCATGACAGACGTGAATATTTAGCATCTGGCCATTTATAGAAAAGTTTCTCAAAGCCTGCTCAAGATCATATTACCAACAGTATGAATGCCCAGGATCAGGTTGGTAGAACCAGGTGAATTGCATGTAATTCTGCAGGAATCTTGGTGAAGATGAGGATGATGCATAGACAACCCAAGAGCAGCCACAGTAGATCCAGAGGCAGGGAATTTAGGTATTTACTAGTCTCCATTGGGCATCTGAAAGAGAGAGTAACTCAGATTTCACTTTAGGTGAGCTTGCCCTCAGAGGTGCCAGTGGGAAATGGACCAATTCATATTCATTCAGTGTTCAAGGTATTTACAGGGCCTGTGGCATACAATCAAACATGGTAAATACATGTTGCCTGAACAAATACAAGACTACTAAAGGACGATTGCCACCATAATTATTGCCAGTCTTCTGACGATTGATAGGATACCAGTAAGAAGTTTATTCCAAAGATAGTGAATTAGGATGGCAGCAAATTTTCAGCTTCTCGTCTCTTGCTGTTAAGGTCATTGGTCTTTAACCACCTTAATGTCTCATTTTCATTTTTTCCTCTTCTCTGTAAGTACATGTTGTAGATCGATAATAGGCTTGAGTTTTATTAAGTGGAATTTGAAGAAGGCATTCCTGATATAAATGATGTTACTGGAACAAATGACTAAGAGATGTTAATGAATTTCCTTTTCTGGCCTTTAAAATATAATGGGATACAAGCTCATCTCTCTGGAAAGGTTAAAGACCAGGGGCGGGATTAGTCAACTTAGAATATATTTGTCACCCTTGGAACTTTTGTTTCGAATCATGGAGCACACAGAAGAATAGATATTTCTTAAACAAGCCAAAATCATAGTAGTTATTTTAATTCTCACTACAACTCTAAGTGTTAGGTGCTATTGTTCTCATTTTGCAGAAAAAGACACTAAAACTTCGAGAAGATGCAGAAATTACTTATAGCCACCTTGTGAATGAACCAGACAGGATCTGAATGACGTCTAGATGTCTCCAAAGTCAAGGTCTTCCCACTGGACCATTGTAGCCTTTCTGTTGGAAAGTCATTGTTCTTTTTTGTCCTCTTTAAAGAGAGTCACTGTGCTATTGAAAGGAGGATAATGCTTGGTTCTTAGGGTAGCACCTGATTCTGCATACTCGTACAGAGCGGAATTCTATTTTTGTTCTACGCTCTTTTTCCTAACACACACACAAAAGTAACAGACCATTTTCTTTCTTCTACTCATTTGTTAGCCTACTCCTTGTTCATCCTATACGGTTTCAGACACTCTAAACCTTTTCTCAAAATGGATTGTTCTAAATCCGGGGCGTTGTAGATTCCTGAGCACTTCCAGGACCTGTTAGATTAGAAGCTCTGACGAAGAGACCCAGGAATCTGAACTTATAACAAGCTTTCTTCCTCTCTACAACCCCCACCCCATCATAAATGTCAGGGAAACTTTCCTATAGAGAGCTGGCCCTTTGATGTAGTTTGATGACCTAAGATTTAGGAACTCTTCAACTTAGAAATGTTTTCCAAATTATGTTTTTAGATTTTTTCATTTTTTTAAACATAAAGAGATATTTTCTAGTACTTTAGTCCCAAAGCTACTCTAGTTAATACTTTTTTAACTACAATGTGGCTGAAGTGTGAGACACTTTAGGGAAATTTTCCAGCTTGAAAATATTGGTTGGTTCTATCTGGATCTTTATTTTTTTTTTTTTTAATATATTTTATTGATTTTTTACAGAGAGGAAGGGAGAGAGACAGAGAGTCAGAAACATCGATGAGAGAGAAACACCGATCAGCCGCCTCCTGCACATCTCCCACTGGGGATGTGCCCGCAACCCAGGCACATGCCCTTGACCGGAATCGAACCCGGGACCCTTCAGTCCGCAGGCCGACGCTCCATCCACTGAGCCAAACCGGCCTCGGCAAGGATCTTTAAACGGAGCCTTGTCTGTTCTTGGCCTGCTCATAAAGGTTTAACAAGTTGCCAAAAACAAATCCCCCAGGTCACACACAAGCTGATCATTTATTCCAGGGGGACATGGATTGGTAGGGAGTGAGGGTTGGAAATAACTGCAGTACTCAGTTCCCTCCTGGGTGGTATGTTTGGGAGACGGTATAAGATAGAGGTTTCAGATACAGACTTTGGGCTCAGATAGACTGGCCTTTGCCACCAAGTTCTGCCCTTTATCAGTTGTGTGAGTGTGGACAAGTTCCTTCCATTCTAGGAGCCTTGTTTTCACCATCTGTAAAATAGGGACGGGTATCTACTAGTATAAGAATCCCTTGCCAGGTGCTGTAGAATAATCCTCTGCTTTTTTTCAGGCATGTCCTCTCCCATGGCTTTTCTTCTCTGCACCCTGGCAGCAGAGTGGGGTTCTGTATACTTCAGTGGACTCATCTTTAGGGGGAGGTGTGTGTTGAATCTGCACAATGAGATTGGGTTCCCAGATGGACTGTACTCTTCCCGAATCTGCAAATGACCACCAGGTCATTCTCCAGAATACAGTGGGGCCTTGACTTACGAGTTTAATTCGTTCTGAGACCGAGCTCGTTAAGGAGCTTGTTAACTCAAATTACTCTGTCAACTCAATGCAAAAAATCGGCCAAGAGACAGCTGGTATCTCAAAAAACTCGTTAGTCAAGGCCCCACTGTACTACCAACAGGTCCTGGAATTTTGTCACGCTGACTACACATCTTTATTTTATTTTTCACTGGTCACCAAACGTTGCCTGTGTTTTTTGCTGAGGGCTGTGCCCATTTTTTGAACCAAGTTCTCCCTTTTCAAAAACACATTGATGCTTGAATTTTCTCTTAAAGCCCATTAAGCAGCCTGAGATTTGTTCCCTGAATTTTAAGGACGATTGGTTATTATTCATAATTTGTATAAAAACCCAGCTGTGGCAAAAAGAAAAGGTCTGCCTCAAGATTTTCAGAAATAGTTTAAGCAAACAGGGTTGAGATGCTTTTGGAGATATGAAACTAGCAATTGAGTCTCATTAGCCACAGTATTATCAGAAACATTTGGTAAATGCCTGATTACTTAAGGCCGTATGCTAGGCACTATACCAAGGAGACTGTACAGGGCTGATCTCTGTCCCCCAGAGTTTGTTCTAGAAAAATTTCATGGCATGCATAGGCCACATCTTTGGGTACCAGGATGGAAAGACTGATTCAGTTGGTATTCAAGGGTTTGGGGAGATCCCACTTCATTTTGAGAGATTTAGGCTCATGCACCTTGGTGTAGAAACATCTGGGCATTCTGTCTTTTCTCTGCCACCCCTCTGTGCAGCTCCCACACACAGTTCACACTACCTACTATCTTCCTTCCGGGCAGCAGACAGAGGGTGCATCGCCTAGAGCCACCACACTGGCATTTATCTCTAGGGACGTGCTTTAAGGTCACTTCCTGTAAAAATCCATCTGCAAATCCTGTGCTTAACCTAAAGTTTGATGTCAGGGGGACAAAATATTGATTCTCATTTTGAATCATGATTGTTGCTATGAATAGCAAGTTGTCTAACCTGGTAGATCCCGGGGATGCCAAGTGATGGATGAGCTTCTGTTAATTAAAATAAAATGTCCATAACTCCCAAACTATAGTTCAAGTGGAAGTAAACGATAACAATAAAGCACAGCTAATACACAGCTGAATTATTTATGTTGATTATAAAAACCACATCCTCAATCTCAAAGTAGCCACACTCCTTACAGTGTATCAGTAACCATGGTGTCTTAGGAATTGCCCTGTCCTAAGGGAACGGGAGGATCAGGCATGGAATCAAGGTTATGCTAAGAAGTATAAACTGGTAGTTACAAAATAGTCCCGGGGATGTAAAGTACAGCATAGGGAATATAGCCAGTAATATTGTAATAACTATGCATGGGGCCAGGTGGGCACTGGAAATATCAGGGGGATCCCTTTGTAAAGTATATTATGGTCTAATCACTGCACTATACACCTGAAACTAATACAAAATAATAGTGAATGTAAACTGTAAATGAAATATAAAATAAAGTAAATAGAGGGACAGTTAAGGGAAGATTATGCTAAAGAAGGGCCTACATTGAAGAAATTACTCTAAATTAAAAGTAGAAATTTTGTAAATAGAAATCATTATGTTGTTAATAGAAATAATTCTAGATTACTATGCTTTAGTGCAAACGATAATGCCATGGCTACCTCCAAGTATTCCTCCCTAACCAACCTCGCCCAGGAGTGAATGACTCCTGACCCACGCCCCTCGTCCAAGCCAAACTTATCACCCAACGCTCTCACTGCTTTTTCCACTTCTGCCATGCTCTAGTGCAGCGGTTCTCAACCTGTGGGCCGCGACCCCTTTGGCGGTTGAATGACCCTTTCACAGGGGTCGCCTAAGACCATCCTGCATATCAGATATTTACATTATGACTCATTAACAGTAGCAACATTACATTTATGAAGTAGCAACGAAAAAATTGTATGGTTGGGTCACAACATGAGGAACTGTATTTAAAGGGCCAGAAGGTTGAGAACCACTGCTCTAGTGTATCCCCCACTCAGCAGCCAAAGTTATCTTTAAAAAGATTGTCAGTTTTTGACATACCTTTGATCAAATCCCTCCCATGCCTTTTCACCTTTGATCAAATCCCTCCCATGTCTTTTCCATCTCACAGGTGAGAAAATCCAAGCTTCTTACCCTGTATGCGGGAGGAAGCCTATGTGATCTGGCCCCTGCCTGTTTCTCTCTATTCATCACCCTCCAAGCTGTAAGCACAGGCCTTTCTGTGGCTCCTCAAATCTACCTTAAAGGCCTTTTTACTTGTACTTTCCTCTGCTTCTGATGCACACCCACCCCCTCCTCAGCCTATGTCATTGGCTCAGGGAGACCTTGTAAGGCCGTTTCATCTAAAGTAGCCACCACAGTGTCACTTTTTACAACAATACTTTCTTTTGTTTTCATCTGAAAATATCAAATGGTCTTATGGGTGGGATTGATTGTCTTTCATGATAAAATACAGGCTGTAGTAGATAGCTAAACCTTCACTGATCCGATTCATTCCCCTCACTTAGGAGAAGAAACCTACCCAATCTCAGAATGAAGGTATTTATAAATGGTAAGAGAAAAAAACTGTTTTAGGCATAATGTTGACTATGATTCTGGGGTCCAGACAGAGGTTTCTGTGATTATGCAGATCTCAGACACAGTGAGCTCATTGTGTATTAGTAAATATTTATAAAGCACTCTATATTGACAGAATGTTTCACAATCAGATTGATTAATGATTCCTCCCAGCAACCTTGTAAGGTCAATCAGCATTATTAAAGAACAGCTCAGAGAGGTTGGGCAACTTGCCCAAGGTCACTCAGCAGGTCATTGACAAAGCCTGCATTGGCACCTTCAGAGCCCATTACTGGGACAAGCCTTGGTGTTGACTTCTCTTGAAAGGATGACCCCCTAATCACTTTTCTTGTAAGGTAGGCATATAAACACTGAATGTTCTGGAGGGAGAGAAGTGTGGAGGCCTTGAGTTGAAGGAGTTCGTGTTGCAATTAGAAACTGGAGCCAGCTATTGAAAATTGAAAGTGCTGCTTAACGGAAGTGAATTGGAGGACGTGTTATTTTTGAGAGAATGAGAGAAATGGAGTTTGAAAAATAAGATTGTAAAATGCAGGAAGTATGTAGAAAATAAATTTGAGTGCTGTGGGGGAATAAGTTCTAGGGCAAAAATTCTTTACAAAAATTTTAGTACAAATATGGGTCATGGTATCAGAGAAAAGTTTTATTTAGAAATAAGTTGAGTTTTCCAAAACAATATGCTACCAACTCACCTCCATTAAGCAGGGTTTTCTGATGCTTTGGGACGATGAAATTTGATTTTCAAATATGTATTATTACAATCCTTGAAGCCCAGTATACATATTACCCAGGCTCAGTGTTACCAACATGTCCTGCTAAGGCCCCTCTAGGAATATATATCAAGGAAAGCAATCTCAGTTTTAAGAAATCTTGCTGCATCCCACTTGGCATTCATATTTTTTCCTGTGTTTTTTCTTCCTCTAGGGTTTATTATAAGTAGTTCTAAGTCAGTGATCTATCAAGTCCCAGATAATTTCGGGCCTTTGGATCTTCAATTTAGATTCCCCAATTCTATTCATTGGAAGCAAATTTTCTTGAACTAACCATCAACCTCAGTAATAGCTGCTTACACTGACAAATACTTAATACATGCCAAGAACATTTTTTGGGAGCGTCTCATGTAACCCTTCCAGCAATCCCATGAGACCATTACCATTGTGATCCCCATTTTACCGGCTGGGAAACTAAGCTCCCAGGTGTAAACCCAGAACCTTCGCTCTACAAAAACCTTAGTGAGATCTTCCCCTTCTCAGGATCTTCCAAAGACTTAACAGCGCAGGCAGACTCCATGTACTTTCGGCGCTGTTATGTTGGTGAGCGACCAACTTCGATAAACAAGTTCCTCTTTGGTTATAGTCTTTGATCCCCACATACTCCCCTCCTTGCCATAAGCCTGGCACCCTGAGCTTGGGCCTGAAGTCGTGTCCTTGTACTTGCTGTCTCCTCTGCTTGTGGCACTTTATCTGGACATAGGCACTTCCCACTTGTATCATTCAGATTTACTGTCAAATTCCATATCCAAGAGGCCTTCTCTGACTACACTGTATAAAGTGGCCCATGCCATTTTCACTGTAGGCCCTCCTCACTCTTTCCTTTTGCTTCGTGGTGCTTACCATCACTTGAAGAACTGTATGTTAATGTGTTTGCAACCTGCCTCTTTCCACTAGAATTTGAGCTTCACAAGAACAGCAATTTTGTATTCTTTTTCTCCTTTCTGTGCTTTATTGCCAGTGCCCAGAACAAGGCCTGAAACATGGGAAGGGCAGCAGAAATAATTGTGGAATGAATGAACATCACACTGTTTTGCTGCACTGTATTTCTAACAATTAAATTAGGTTAATGGACACTACATATTATGACTGGTTTTGAAGAATCAGTCTTGGATGTTTGGAGAACATTTTGTAGCACCCATTATCAAATATTCAGATACCACTGATGCTACAGAAAGATGAAAGCCAGGAAGGAGCTGAGTGTTTTAGTTTATCCTGTGTTCATTGTGAAGCACTTAAGAATTCAGAGAAGGGACTAGGATCCAATTGTGAATGGGAATACTAGTGTTTCCTGGATTACTTCGCTTTTTAAATAAAATTGGAAAAGCTGAAGGTACTGGGATCTGGTGGTTCTCCTGGGTACTTGTGGACAAATGTTATGTGGTCTGGAGTAATAGTGTGAGGTAGAACTCCATCCCCAGTCAGCTGTACCGCCCAGATTTTACGAAACAGGTAATGTTCCCTTTGAGTAGGTTGGATATCACTGCATGCAGACTGGAGAGGATAAGGATTAATTGATGACTAATGTATCACTCTATTCCAGGAGGGATGCTGGGATACATCTCTGTAAGCATTATATGTATTTATTTAATTAATATCCTCTTTGCCTGACAATCATCCCTAGTCCTCACCCCATTCCCAAATGTGACCATAATTTTCAGTTTGGTTGATGTAATTCTAAGGTGCAGTTGTATGCTGTTTCTAACACATCTAAGCTCTAGTTTTGGGTTTTGTTTTGTTTTTGTGTTGGAGGAGAAGGAACTTTTTCATATATAGTATTGCATTCCTTTCTTAGAATATTGATGACAAGATGGCTAGGCTTTATTAAATTTCTTTGATAAGATGACGGTCCCTTTCATATTTGATAACTTGTAATTTTGAGAAATGTCATTGCACAGGAATCAGAAAACCTGGGTTCTCTTTTCCCTTGGGCACCAACTAATGCGTGACTCGCTCACTCTGAGTTTGAGCCTCTTCATCCGAAGATTCACGTGGTTGGACTTACTCTGTTCTGTGAAACTGCACTCTATTGATCCCAAGAGGTCGTGTGAAAGTGTTAAAGAGTTACTAAAGGGGGGAGCAAGGATGCAGGAGGGGAGAGTTGGGGTGGAGGACAGGTGTTTCAATGAGGATAAATCCATATCTGTTTAATATATAATTAGACTAGGGCTTAAATCCTCCCACTGCTTTTTTTTTCTTTTAATCGAACCAAGGTGAAATCATCTAAGACCTTATTGAAGCTCTATCATTCTAGAAATTTTAGCTTTTTTCAAAGTAATAGGTAGGGACTAAAATTCTTTTAAAAGCTGCAAGTTACGGGTCTTGTATCACAGGAATGTACACATGAAACCTATCTGATCCTATTAGCCAGTGCCACCCAATAAATTAAAAAATAACTAAATAAAAGGCTGATATTTTAAAATGATATAATGATGCACAATAATGGATGCACCGTGTTTTCTAACCAGGCTCAATCATTTCACCCTTAAAAAGTTAAGTAGAGCCCTAACTGGTTTGGCTCAGTGGATGGAGCATCAGCCTGTGGACTCAAGGTCCCAGGTTCAATTCCGGTCAGGGGCGTGTACCTTGGTTGTGGGCACATCCCCAGTAGGAGGTGTGCAGGAGGCAGCTGATCATTGTTTCTCGCTCATCGATGTTTCTAACTCTCTATCCCTCACCCTTCCTCTCTGTAAAAAATTAATAAAATACATTTTAAAAAAAGTTAAGGTGAAAACAGAGAGGATGTAACAGACAGTATGTACCTCCATCCTGACCCCGGGTGTCTCCTGCAATGTTACCATGAGATTTATCTCTAAGGCCAACATCTCAGAGATCTGTTGTAGGCCTGTCAATGTAGAATTTTGCTGCTATGGGAATTATTGAATGTTCCAGTCATGCCTGGAGATCAGCTGGTCCAGTCCTCTCCCATTACATACGAGGAAGCAATTGTCTCATTTCCCAGTAAACTGAAGGCAGCAAATGCTCACTTATGTACCATCACGAGAAACTCAGGCTCCCACCATCTCTGGGATAAAACACAGCAAGGTGACATGACACTCCGAAAACAACTTTTATATTTTAGGATAATTGGATCATCTTAATACCAGGGAACCAAGTAAAGCCCACAGGCACCACTAAATATTTAGTTGATTATGCTTCCGGGAATACATTTTGTATAATGTTCATTTGTATGTTCTGATGGAAGGGCTAGGAGGACCGAGTAACATTGGCTTCATCTGATAAACGTTTTACTTATGTTTGCTTATTCCCCAGCAAGGCATTCCCAGTGCTCCTTTAGCCAACCCAAGTGCCATGTGAGAGGAGAAGCAGCACAGGACAATGAGCAGTCCCAGCTCAAATTCATTTTCTGACAAGGATTCTAAAGCGAGGAAGATGTATACATATGCCGTTTCAGCTGGGGGCCTGGAACTTGGGAGAAACAACATACAGAATTCTTGAATGAATGAGCTTCATAGAGACTACACATTGTGCCTGGTTTTAAAGAACTAATATTGGCTTATTAGATGTTTGGCTAGTGATTCTTTTTCAAAAAGAAAATGGACTTTAGGATGATACCTGGAAGATGTTATGCACAGTGGTGGTTCCTTGTTTGGGAGTCAGGTGATCTAAGTTCTGGGAGCTCCACTGGAAATTTTCATTTCTTTCCAGACAAATGATTCTATCTTTCTACAAAGAGCACAACACATAAATGGCTGAGCTGTCTTGTCTCTGCATTAAGCATGCTGGCTTCAAAAATCAACTGCCTGGGTTTGAATCCAGGTTCTAGTATGATGGTTGTGTGGCATTGGGCAAGTTGGTCATCCTCCTTAAGTCTCCATCTCTACATCTGTAACGTGGGTCATATCAGTACTTATAGGGTATTATGATAATTAAATGAGACAATCCTTGTAAAGCTCTTGTTAGCGCAGAGTAAGGTATGTTTTGAGCATTTGGTAGATGGTCACTGTTATTATTTATAAAACCATTTGACACAGTTGGTTATGAGTGTACGGTAATGCAGTCTATTCATGGGTGACCTCAGCATGAAGATGGAAGTGCTGGATCAGAAATGTCTGGGGCTCTTCACCCATCTAAATGATAAATGCATATTGTGTGTTCCATCGCTATGTTTATATGTAATATTTTAAGAAATTGATGCATAGTACATTTTACAAAAACATTAGTATGAGTTCTTTCTAAGTAAGAACCTGATTTCTCTTGCATTTGTGTCATGATTAACCATCTGACACAAAAACTCAGCAGG
This sequence comes from Myotis myotis, assembly GCF_014108235.1. NCBI lineage: Eukaryota > Metazoa > Chordata > Mammalia > Chiroptera > Vespertilionidae > Myotis > Myotis myotis. Next base: position 13,037,209 of record NW_023416319.1, read on the forward strand.
GAGCCCTGAATTTTGTTTTGTTTTGTTTTGTTTTGCTTCCTCACCCTCTAAAAAGAAACGAAAAGACCAAATGTGGAATTTCTCAAATTATACCTTCTGATAATAGAGGAGAACACTTCAGAGCAGTGTGTTCAAGCAGTAACATTGTTGGAGCACTTTTTGGATAATAGCAAAAGCTACAATGGTGGAGAGAGGGATAGAAGAGTGGGCGGAAGTGCATCTTGCTCTATAGTAGATGGCCAGCAGGTAGGGAACATCAGGTCCCTATGAGGGTAATACCTGGCAGAGAATAAATAGCCTGTGGGAGAGGTTCAGGTGTGCTGCATGGCCTATAAAGGAATCATTTCACTTCGCAGAGTGATGTGAGAAAGCTCAGTGGAGGAAGGGATATGTACATCCAGCCTTGAAGTAGACAAATGGATTTTGCTGGGCAGAAAGAAGGGTGAAAGGAGCTCATCCTGCCTTTAGAGAGCAGAGTCTATTAGCACAGGAAACTCTGAACATCCGCAGTTTCAGTGGAAAGGGGTCTGGGGTGTCGTAGAAGAAAGAAGAAAGAAGAAAGACTACTGGCGATGGCATTGTCAGGCATCCCGAGAAGGTGCCTGTGGAGTAGGATTGCTAAAGATGGGAAGGAGTATGTGCCCTGGCCCCCAGCACCCGTGTGTCTGTTTAGTAGAGGGTATTGCACCGCAAAGGCACAGAAGCATGAGCGAGGATGCATCTGTGAGAGAGAACAAGCAGTAGTTTTCCCTGTGCTGCTGTGCACAGGTTAAGTCCCAGACACCGCAGAGATGGTCAGGGCCTGCCAAGTATGGAACTTAAACTGAAGTGGAAGGTTCAAATGAGAGACACTGGAGGCAGACAGTCCTGCGCGCACGCCCGTGTGTATGTGTAGTTAGGAGAATTCTCTTCCTATACCTGTTCCTGAAAAAGCTGGACAGAAGACCTCTAATTTGCTTTCCTTTTCTTTTTAAAAAAATTTATTTTTATTGAGAGAGAGAGAGAGAGAGAGAGAGAGAGAGAGAGAGAGAGAGAGAGAAACATCAATAATGAGAGAGAATCATTGATCGGCTGCCTCCTGCACACCTTCTACTAGGGATTGAGCCTGAAACCTGGGCATGTGCCCTTGACTGGAATCGAAAGCAGGACCCTCTAGTCCACAGGCTGACACTCTATCCACTGAGCCAAACCAGCTAGGGCTTTGCCTTCCCTTTCTTAAGCAAAATAGTCAGAAATCCAGTTATCAGTGCCAACCAGTTTGGGTTACCTTTATACTCAACAATGAACTGGAAGGTATTTCAGAGGTAAAGGTTAACCCCTATCTTTATTGTTACCATTATTTTAGATCTCCAATTTTATCTACAGCAGAAATATATGGCATGTATGTGACAACGTGCTGTATACTATATCACCTTCTTTTCTGTGGAGCAGTATGCATCCAGTCACAAGCAAATAACATTCAGTTTCTTACCTCAACTGCCCCGTGTGACTGGAAACATTAACACCAAAGAAGGACAATGGCCCAGAAAGCCCAGGAAGATAAGAGAGAACTTTCACAACCTGTGAACATGTAGGTACCCACCCATGTCTTACACTGAAAAATAAAATTCTAAATTCTGTGACATATGGCAGAGTGGTCATTCCTTTGCATCCCATTGACACGGCCTGCCTCCTAACCCCACAGTTTAACTCCTCTCCCTCTTAATTCTGCAAGTTAACCTGAAAAGTTCAGGGAATCCAAGAAGCAGAGGGAAGCTTATTCAACTCGGCTGCACCATAATGTCTCATCAGCACGTTTAAATTCTATGGTTAGGCTGCCGGGCGAAGGAATTTCAGGGCAGAATCCTTCGAAAGCAGGAGACAATTGCCTTCAGCTCCCCGCCATCATTTGATGTAGATTGCTTATTATATTCTCAAGATATTATGAAAAATGCATTTGGAGATCTTTGCTTGACAGTGGGCAGACTACCGGAATCTGGTGACTGTATTTAAAATGTACAGAGGTTTGCTACAGAACGGGCATAGATTATTAGTTGGGCTGACAGGTTAAAAAAATCTGCCAGTGAATGATAATGAAGTTATTTAAATGTCGACTCACACACATTTTCTGAGCCCTAAATTACTCCCACGGCTTTAACCTGGTGCATCCTATGTTATCCAAGAGTAGAGTCTGTGATGCAGCCCGTGTGCCTTTGGCTTTGGAAGCTATTTTTGTGCTGCCAAATGCACTAGTGCAATGAAAGGGGCTGTTCTTCATGATTTTAGGAAAGAAGCAAAACACACACGCCACAGCTGCGATTTAGAGGCGAACGCTGCTCTGCAGGACATCTCCTTGGTGCTGATTTGAGTAAAGCCCTGGCGCTTCCTGTCTCAGAGTTTCCCCTGTCGCTTGTTTTGTGACCTTGGCCATGTGGCTTGATGTGTCTGGGGTAGAATGTTTTCTCTTTCTGGGGTCTGAAGGTGGAGAAGGAGGAGCTCAGGGCATTTGGGTACTTTCTAGAACCTTTTGAAGAAGTAGCCTTGGTCATCCTTGGTTCAAATAATGTGCCCATTACTCATCATGCATTCATTTACCCTCCATGTGCAGAGGGCATCTGCTATGTGTCCACACTGTCCTGGAGAATGGAGATTTGGGAGGAGAAGGTGAACAAAGATAGTCACTGCCTTTGGAGTCAATGACTGGGTCAGGACATGGATGTCAGGCAGAGGTTTCTTGATGGAAAGGTACAGGAGTGTGGAACATGCCCACTCATCCCACTTCAGCCCACATAGCTGATTGTGTCTGCTAAGAGCAGGGAGTAGTAGTCCTTTGCCAGGCTGCGTGAGCTTCTTACTGACTTAGTAGAAATCCAATTGGCCATGCAAGAACAGCAAGCATCTGTCAAGTCAGGATTTACTCAGAACCACACTGTGAGCATCCGGGGTACTCTTCTGAGAGCTAGGAAGCCAGCAGTGAACAGAACGGACATCTTTCCTGCTCCCATGGAGCTTATATCTGGTGGGTGAAGATAGATAACAAAAAACAAGTTGATCTATGAGACGGGGTAAATAGCATGAAGAGAAATGGAAGAGGCTAAGGGGGATCCGGGTGCTGGGGGGAGAAGAGGGGTTACTGTGTCATACAGCATGACTGTTGTCCAGAAAGAAGTGAGAGGCCATCTGTCGAGGTATCTGGGGAAAGAGCTTTCGAAGTATACGGAATAGCAAGACTAGGATGAGCAGAGGTAGGGGTCAGGCAGAAAAAAAGAGAAGGATTAACGATTATTATCCTTCAGACCTTCAGGGAAAAAAGTAAATGTGGAAATAGCAGATCTGGAGTTTGTTTGTTGAGGGAACCAGGGGGCTGAATGGTTACTCAGTTAGACAGGCCCTGCATGGGATTCTGTTTGATGCCAAGTGCTCTGCATCCGCGGTATCTTGGTAACCTGCATGAGACATCGTGAGATCATTAAGAGGTGGGCCCACTCACGTGGCCTATATCTCCAGCCTTTCCAGAAGCCAGGGTGGCCCAGATACATGACACGCTTCCGTTTCCTCTTGGATCGCTGGGTGAGTTTCTGCTTATACTTTTCTTAAAGTTGATTCTTCCTCTGCCCTTTTACTGGATGTGAAGAAAACCCCGGTTTTGATCTACACCATGTCGGAATTTGAACAGTCTCAGTCCATATTTCTTTGACTAAGAAATGCAGGACTAGATTTTGTAAATATATTCTCTTCACCTCTTGTAGCCTTTGAGAGTGGCAGCGTCCCATGGGGTTTAGTGGGGCAAGTTCCAAGTTTGTGGCCTTTGGGAGGCTGGATGCACTTCTGGATCCTCCATATCTGTAACATGTGGTTAATATCAGTGTTCATTTCATAGGACTCTGCACATGAAGTGCTTAGATCATGTTCAATTGTGTTATCTGTTAGGTTTGTGAAGCATAATTGTTTATTAAGCAGTGGGATCCTGGCACATTTATTATAGAAGCAGTGTAAATCTTTAACTTGTAAATTTCAGTTCTTATCCTTACTCACCAATCCAAGTCCCACATGAAACTAATGCATGCCTTTTAAAATATGACAGTATGGCCCAGCCATTGTGGTACCATTGGTTGAGCATCGCCCCATGCACCAAGAGTCACCAGTTCGATTCCCTGTCAGGGCACATGTCCAAGGTTGTGGGTTCAGTCCCCAGAAGGGAGTGTGCAGGAAGCAGCCCATAGATGTCTCTCTCTCTCTTTCTCTCTCTCTCTAATCAATTAAAACATATTAAAAACAAATAAAATAAGATATCATACTCTAAATTCGGCTTCATTGAAAAATGGTAATAGCTTCACGAATAGCTTTCTGTTCTCAGAAAACTAAATCTCAGTCATTTTCAGAGGTTGAGATTTACCTTGAGGATTTTAATGGATTTTAGTAAGTGTTAGGCAAAGAATACAAAAAAACCCCCAAACAAACAAGAAAAAAACAAAAAATGTGATAACATGAATAACAGAAGCTATAATTTATAGATAGTTTCTTATATGCCAGCCATTGTGCTGGGCACTTTTTATGGCCTAATTTAGTTTACAGACAATTTTTTTGCTGATTTATTATCTCATTTGATGGTATAAGGTTATAGTAGAGGGAATCCAATCCCACCTTTTACTTCTGCTGCTCTTTGTGGAAACTAGTCACATCCTGTATTGATCCCTTCAAGCATGATGGGACACTGCTATCTGGAAGTGATCATAAGTTCTTGGAAGACAGGTGCCATGCCTTTACCGTGGTTCCTCCACCCCTTGAAGCAACTCATTTTAGCTCTGTGCATATGGTAAATGGATAAAGACACACGCTTTCAAATGTTCTAAAAGTCACTATTTAGGATATGTTTGTAAAGAGGGTAAAGTAGGAATTAAAGCTCAAAAGCAAACACACTCCAGCTTTGATTTAATGCCTTACATATGTATTTTCCTGGAGTGCTTATTTTTTAAGCTTTTAGCTTTTTCTACTACGGCATAGCATAGGTGCTGACAGGAGTTCTGTTTTTCATCTGTAGATAAGTCAGCCTGTAAACAAAACCTGAAAAAAATTTTGTTTGTTTTGGAATGTTTTAAAAAATGGTACAGATTGAGACATCAAGGCTACTTATATTGCATCTTAAATATATTTGTGTCTTTGTATGATGCATAATTTTTAAATATTGTTTTCTTGGGTTTTGTTGGTGGTGGTGGTGTTTTGCCTTTACAACAATAGTAACATTATGGTTCGCATAGGCTGGCCTTTATGTTTGCAAATTTGGTTTTAAATATTTTTATGGTTCCCCTTTTCTTGTAAAGCCAAGATCCACAATCTTTCTTTTCCTTTTTTTAAACTGATATTGTGTCCCCCAAAGTATGTTGTTCAGAACACTGATCTCATTACATACACCTCAAGAATGGACTTATAATCAAATATATTTGGAAAATGCTATATGACATATGCACTTAAGAGTTTCACTGTATTTATTAGAATAATTAAAACTTACAAGTTCTGAAGTAAAGGAACATTAAATTTTGTTTAATCAACAATTTCCTAACTTTTAAAAAAAATCTTGGATAATACTGCTCTGTCCCCATCCCTAGGAATGATACTTAAACTTATTAACAGCCAGTACATTGGCTCACCAGGCAGCCTGCTGCTCAACTGTCTGTCTCTCCTCTGCTCTTTCAGAGCCCACATCCCTAGGAGACGCAGTTCCCACAGTTAACCATGGAAAGATAACTGGAAGCATCTGTTGGCTGTGAATGGGGTTTGCACATGGCCACTAGGAATTGCCTTCCAGGGTGCAGTGCCTCCCCAAGGGCACTGTCGCCTTCACTGGGATTGGCTAAAGAATTGACCAGTGAGAACATGGGCTCCACTTAGTGTTGGAGCAAGTTCCTTGAGGACCTCTGTGTTGCCAGCCCACCGTCTTTTGATTGCTTGACTGTAAAGAGATCTAGGAGGCCTCCAGGGGATAAACCATGTGGTGAGGTTGGCACGAGTGCTACCCAGAAAACTTGGTGTTGCAAATATTTGCCAGCTGGTTTGCAAATGTTGGAATGGTTTCATTTCTGTACCATTATGCCAATGTATCCCAACTGATTGTTAGTTTTATCCATGACACATGTCAACTGTCTAATTCTAGTTCTATGCTATAACCTTGAGCAACTGCTAGTCTATGCCATTTTGGGTTTATGAAAATGCATACTTTTTTTTTCCTCCCTGTCTATTAATAATTACAGTAGAATAATGTTTAAACATGTAGCTTTGCTGGAATTGAGAATTCACACATTTTACTTTACTTTTTGAGGTTTGAAAAATCAAGGGGCAAGAGACAGCACAAAAAGTCATGGCAGATACCTCAGAGGATTTAGATTGGTGATCCTATAAAATAAAAGGCTAATATGCAAATAGACCAAATGGCAGAACAACCGAACAACCAAACAACCGGTTGCTATGATGTGCACTGACCACCAGGGGGCGCGTTTGGAACATGGCGGGCATTGGCAGCAAGTGGGAGAGCATGGAACATGGAGGGTGTCAGCCGTGGTGGGATGGTGGAGCAGGTGAGCGGGAGCACCGGACAAAGGCAGGGTGCCAGTTGCTGTGATGGGGCGAGCCTCTAGTGGTTACTGAAAATTCTTTGCTCCCGTGCACCATGGTCCTGCCTGGCACTTGCACCTGCTGCTGGTGCTGGCCCCGCTCACACCCGCTGCTGGCACCCAACACCGGCCCCGATCACTCGGCACAGTCAGCAGGTGCATGTGGCAGCTGCCGGCTCCAATTGCCCCTCAGGGCTCCTCCACCTCCCCCTGCTCCTGAGGGGCCATCAGGGCTGGCAGCTGCCTCTTGCACCCGCTGCCAGCAACAGCCCTGCTTGGACCCACTGCTGGCGCCAGAGCCACTGCTGGCAGCGCCCAGCTCCATTCCCGATTACTCGCCCACTGATGGTGCCGGCCCCAATCCTGCGAGCAGGGCCAGCACAGTCAGTGCGTGGGAGTGGTGGTGGTGGGAGCAGAGGTGGTGGGAGCGGGAGTGGGGCTGCGCAAAGACGGACTGGGGGCCATAGCAGGAGGGGCCAGGCGGGGGTGCAGAGGATGGGCCGAAACCTGCCCCTGTGCCCACTGCAGCCTTGCAGCCCACAGTTCCTTTCAAGGTGCACGAATTTGTGCACTGGGCCCCTAGTGTTATAATAAGAGGGAAGCATCCAATAACTTAGTGTAAGCTCTCTGAAAAAAAATAAGTTGCTAATGTAAATCTGAACTAGTTCCTTCATTATCATCTTATCACATTGGGATTTCAGTTAAATACACACACCCACAAACTCATGCAAATGAGGATGATTTTATATAAAATTCTTATTGGATAATCTTTATTTGTCCTTGTAGAATATTTTTTTAATCTAAAAATATTCATTGAATAGCTCAGGGGTCAAATTGACAGAAATTATAAGAACTAATCATCACCTCTCTCTGGGCTGGTCCCCACTTCTATAGCCTCCTTTCCTTTTACCCCCTCTAGGAAAAGTGAACCATTTTCTCCTTTCCAACCTAGTTCTAATGATTTCCCTCTATCAATAGCAAAATTTACTAATGTAACAGTATTTGCACATTTCATTCTCCTCACATCACCACCCTTGATGTAGATTTTGAATCTATTTGTTTGTTCTTAAATTTGTAAGTATTGTTCAGAATAATGAATAGTAAAAACTATCCAAGAAAAGGAGCCAGAGAAAGGCTAGTAAAATTTTTGAGACAAATATGTCTTTATAAGAAGAGAAAGATCTCTTCTCACTTACCTTTCAAACTTTTCTCATGTATCCCGGTAAGGCCAGGGTAAGAATGGAAAAACAAACAAATAAACAAATGCTGAGATTGCACTAAGTTAGAAAATAAGGCTCAGAGATTTCTTGGAGATAGGAGGAAATTTCACATCAGCATGAGTTTGGGAAGAATATGATCCAGAGGTAAAATCTATGAAAGAGTTTTGGATTTTCTTCAAATGGTCCTGAGGAAAGCAGGTTATATCCTCAGGTTATACAAAGTGCCTTCTAGTTTATAGTGCTCTTACCAGTTCTCTTTTTAAAAGTTCTACCCATTTTCCATTTTCAAGTTCCATAGGTCTTCCAAAAATCTTTGCATAATATCCCAATCCCAATCTTTGGTGATTTGAAATATCATCTAAATTCTATGAAGAATTACTATTTGTAACATATACAAATATATTACATATTGTATTACAATATATAATTGCAAGAATACAATATTATCTATAATATTTATAGGTAATATATATATCCATATAAATATATATATATATATATATATATATATATATGTTTATTTATTTTTTTTTTAGGGTGAAAATACCCTGGATCCTCAACCAGAATAAATTCTTATTTCCTTAATTCCAGAATCACATGTTACACAGCTTTCATGCTGATGTGCCTGGTCTGGAGTAGGCACTTAATTCATGGTGATGAGATTATTAGCACAAACTTCTGTTTAGCCTTTCTGACCTGTAGGAATTTGTAACTTTTATCAGTATTAGAAATGAATTAAGGTGATTACATTTTTATATTTTTCTAATTAAGCCAACTTTATTTTCTAAGCCTTGTTAATTCTTATCTGTATCATTGCACTTAACAAATCATAAGTTTATATGTGTCTGCCTCTCATGTAAAGCTGTTGGATTCTTGAGAGTAGGAGCAATGTATTGTGTCCTGGTACATTTTTAGGAGCTCTATAAACATATATAAATGAATGAATGAATGAATGGTATCAGGACTCTCCTATATGTATAAAGTAGGCTGAAAGGAACTTTTATTTATACTTGTTTACTTTAAATAAAAAAAAAATAAAGCTGTGGCATAGTATTGGTAACACAGCACTGAGGGTCAGAATCCCTAGATTCAAATTCTAGCTGACCACCTATCAGCTATTTTCTTTGAATAGGTCACTTAAGTTCATTCAACCAATTTCTTCAAATACAGATAATATTCTCTGCTGCACATAGTGGTAATAATGGTCTAATACAATTACAATTCTGAAATATATAGTAGCTTTTCCTAGAGAAGGTGATTAAGGCCTATTTATTCAGTCTGAATCAATAAGTTGTTGACCAATGGCTGGATAAAGATGAAAGAATCTCCACAGAGATAGGGTCAGTGCCACGAAGCAATGTCCTCTCACCTCCAGGTTGCTTAACCCTGGAAAAGGCCACTGAGTGAGATGGTGAAATTTCACACTTTAAGACATTTTCTTGCTCCTCAATAACAGGAAATGACCGAATGACCTCTGAAAGGACTGACCCACCATATATTCTATGACTCATGGAAGAAGACACAACTTGCAGATAAATCAGGAGAACCTTCTTTTCCATTGTGCCAAAGATTAAAAGCATAAGTTTGGAAATGTCAAATCTAAATAAAAAATCTTTTTATTCTTTGGTCAATACAAGGGAAATGCTCATCTCTTAAGCTTTTCAAATTAACCACATCCTTTATGCAATGTGCATGCAGCAAGGGTTAAGGAGCAGTAGAGAGATGGAGTTTTAATTTTTACCAATTCAATTTAAATGCAAATTTTAATCATCACATGATGCCACTGTGTACATAATTAAGCATCATTATATACTGCATGAATCACTTAGCAACTTCCCTAGAGCCATTCTACTATGGAAAACATACATTATACTGACAAGCAGCCAAATGACATATCCTTCTGTCCTCATTAATGCTCCTTTTGAATTATAGGTCAACCGATTATGGGACAACCTATGAGAAGCTGAATGATAAAGTTGGGTTGAAAACAATTTTAAGTTATCTCTACGTGTGTCCTACCAACAAGCGTAAGGTAAGAAATGTATATTCAGCATGCTACTTAGTCATGATATGATTTCTGTTTTGCTTGGCTAACCTCTTTAGCCACCTAAAAATCCATTACAGTTAAGCTTTAAGAGATGTATAGATGAGCTGATGAACGTTAAGGTGGTAAAATGCCTGACATTATAATTTTCAGATCAGCAGCTGTGACTGTAAGGAGGGCAAGGTGTAGGTATATCATTACCATTTTCAAAAGACAACTACAGGCAATGAGTCTTATTAGATGGAGGCTGCTGACTCTCTCATAAGACCTCTGACCAATCAGCGATGAGAATCAGAATGAGCCTTGACAAAAAGATGGGATTTTCATCTGATGTCCCCCGTTTTCCATGGACATGGAGTAAATAAATGAACTAGAATAGAAGTGAGTACATTGTTACTATAGCAGGTTGGAAGTTTTATTTCTAAAGTTTATGCAACCTGCATGCAAATGCCAGGATGGAGTTACTGCTGGAATGAACCCGGTAGATCATCATATAGCACACCCTAATTTTTCAGGTGAGAAAACTAAGGTTTAAAGAAGAGAAGTGGTTTGCTCCCATGGCAGAGTTATGGGCACAGTTGGGACTAGAATTCAGGTCTCTTGGTTGACAGTCATAGTACAATATACTGCTCCTATTACTCTTCCAAGAGAGATATTTTCTTAGCAAGAAAATGTTTGCTTTTAAATAAGAAAATTTCAGATATATCAGTAGTGACTGTTAATGGCCTTGGGCAGGGTCTTCATTTTGTTACCCAGACTGTGGAAGGTAGATGAGAACAACTCTAAACAGTTATCTTCAACACTGGCTGCACATTCAAAGCACTAAGCGGTCCCCAAATGCCCACGCCCCGGTCCCATCCTATTGCTCTGTATTAGGGCTCAGGTACCTTGAGCAAACTCCCCAGATGCTTCTGGTTTGTGTCTAGGATGAAGAACCACTTAAGCAAAGTATAATGTTCCCTGTGGCTCTAAACATGTCAAGTTCTTCAATAGGAGCAGCAGAACTTGCCAGGTGTCCATAGACTCTGGTCCGATGGCTAGAGTAAAAACCCAGCTAAGCCAATTAGCAAGTGTGCAACTATGGTGATCTTCTTACTCTCTCCAAGCACAGTGTCATCAAATGTAAAATAGAGGATAATTATAGGACATACCTCAGGAGGAGAATTGTGAATATTATATGAAATAAGTCATTTCCAGTGTTGAGCACAGACTAGTTAAGCTTAATCAATGTTTTCTCTTCCCTTTGTTCTTCTTTTCTCACCTTCTTTTTCCTCCTCCTTCATATAATTATTGGAGGTCACAGTAGTGATTATCCTCTATAAATAGCAGTGTTCATTAGAACTTTCTACAGTGATAGGAATGTTTCTCTAAGTTGTCCAGTACTGTAAACAGGAACCACTTGGGGTCTTGAGTATTTTGAAATATGGCTAGTGTGACCGAGGAACTGGGTTTTACGTTTTATGTAATATTAATTCATTTAAAGGCAATTACCCACATGTGGCTGATGGCCACAGTATTACACAGCACAGTTTAATAATGTCATCTTCAATATTGAGAGATAGACCCTGAACATTCCTATCCCCCCTTACTGGCTGATTATTGGTCCATCATCAATAATTAGATATAAACAATTTTGATCTGCTGTATATACAACTAAATTGAGGAGCTGAACTTATATTCTCTAAAAAATATTTTTATTGATTTCAGAGAGGAAGGAGAGGGAGAGAAAGAAATACCAATGATGAGAGAGAATTGACTGCCTCCTGCATGCCTCACACTGGGGATCCAGCCCACAATCCTGGCATGTGCCCTGACCGGTAATTGAACCATGACCTCCTAGTTCATAAGTCAACACTCAACCATTGAGCTACACTGGCTGGGCTATCCTTTATTTTTATGATGAGCTTTAGTTATTTTGCTTAGCTTTGAATCAATTCTTGTAGACCCTATTGATTTTTCCTCTAGTTCACATTTTTAATAAATTTTGTTTAGCAATCAACAAAATGTAAGCACCATAGGCTGCAAAGAGAAATAAACCAGCATTCCACCCTCAGAGGTCCTGTATTTTCGTAATGAATGGAACATGACATTTTTGCATTGAAAGTTTCCTCGAGAATATTTCCACTTGCAGGTGACTGTGGGTGAGTCATTTACATTTCCCCTTTGTAAACTGATCTAGGCAAAACAAAGACATTTACTAGACGAGGTCTGAGAATTGTTCTAATCTAATGATGTCCATTAGAAGAAAATATGATTTAAAATTACAAGATTTTGCCCAGCCAGTGTGACTCAGTGGGTGAGCATTGACCCATTAACCAGGAGTTCCTGGTTCAATTCCTGGTCAGGGCACATGCCCAGGATGCCGGCTGGATCCCCGTGCAGGAGTCAGCCAATCAATGATTCTCTGTCATCATTGATGTTTCTGTCTCTCCCTTCCTTTCTGAAATCAATAAAAATATATTTTAAAATATATAAGATGTCAAATATCATAAGTAAGCATAGTCTTTTCATTAGCATCAGAATAGGTGATGACCTAGAGTTTCCAAGATTGTTTGCAGGAGCAGGACTTGAAGATTGAAACTCTGAAGTCCTGAGGTAAGTAGTTCCTGAGACTGAAAGGAAAGCTTAGACAGCATACAGCAAGGTGCCCTGCCATGGAGTCCACTCATGTCAGTACCCCGGTCTCACTCCCCCTGCACCTGAATCTAGAGCAGTGATGGTGAACCTATGACACGCGTGTCAGAGGTGACACACGAACTCATTTTTTTGGTTGATTTTTCTTTGTTAAATGGCATTTAAATATATAAAATAAATATCAAAAATATAAGTCTTTGTTTTACTATGGTTGCAAATATCAAAAAATTTCTATATGTGACACGGCACCAGAGTTAAGTTAGGGTTTTTCAAAATGCTGACACGCCGAGCTCAAAAGGTTCGCCATCACTAATCTAGAGCTATCTGGAGGACTTTAGAGAGGGTGTTTGGCCACGGGCGTTTTGCTGAAAGCAAGACTTGGCCAACCCTAAGTCCAGAGAAAGAGAAGGGGTTGCCCATGACTATGAGACAATGGTTTCCCCTGGGACAGCTCCATTCCAGAAGCAGAGCCAGGCCTGAGCTGTTTAAGTCACCATATTTATGGGAGAACCTAAGAGAAGGGACCTTTGCCTCTCTTCCTCTACAGATAACCGAGGCCTTCAGGGTCACTTTCCGTGATGTTGATAGATTTAAGAAATATTGGAGGACCATGGAGATCTTTCCAGTGGTTCAGAAACTGATAAAGTTGACATAGCAATATATTTGTGTACAGTTTTTCTACTTATGAAGTGAATTCATCACCATGAAATATGTATTCCTTCCCCCAAAGGGACATACTTGGACCAGAGATAGTACCTGCACAACATTTTAAAGTGTGAATATATTTCCCCAATCAGTGAAGCTTTAGATTTAAAAAGAGGGGGGAGGAGAAAGAGGAAAAGATCAAGCTGTATTAATTATGCAGGACAAAGGCGCTTAAGTTCCTTCCAATTCCCACAGGACTTCTGTGCCCTCCAGTGAAGAGGCGGGCTCCTGTAAAGGGTTGTGTTAGTTCTTTGAGTTCCCTAGGGAGCTCCGAAACCAGGGAACATCTTTTGTACCAGATAGTTCTATTTGCTTTTCATATCTGTGGGAGCAACTGGAATAAAACTGACATCGGGGTCGCTGCCTTGCAGTCCCAGAAACCTGTTTTGCCTTCCTGTTCTCGTTGCTATTTGTAGCTGCTCCTGAGGACCGGTGGGGTTCTTCAATCACCCATCTCAGGCAGCAGGCCTGCCCTGGCTTTGCAGGCAGTTTGTTAGGGGCGTTCCTGGGATCAGAGTCCAGAACAAAGCAGGCCCTTATTTACAGTTTAAATTGATGATCGTCCACTGGCTGTTTCGCTGCAAGCCTGCTGTAAATTACAGCAGCTTTCCCTGGATGGGTCAGTTACCGTGAAAACTGTAATCTCGTCATAGGTCAGGATAGGAAATCTTGATTCAGAGACATAGAAAGGCTGCTGCCAGGTATTATCCTAGCAGTATATTTGTGTAGAGTTTTTCTACTGGTGAAGTGAATTCATCACCGTGAAATACATATTTTTCCCCCCAAAGGGACATACTTGGACCAGAGAAAGTCCCTGCACAACATTTTAAAGTGTGAATATATTTTCCCAATCAATGAGAATTTATATTTAAAAAAATAAAAAGGGAGGGAGGGAGGGCCCAGCCTGCATGGCTCAGTGGTTGAGCATCAGCCCGGAGGTCACGGTTCAATTCCTGGTCATCATCAGGGCACATGCCCAGGTTGCAGCTCAGTCCCTGGTGGGGGGCATGCAGGAGGCAGCCGATCAATGATTCTCATCATTGATATTTCTGTTTCTCTCTCCCTCTCCCTTCCTCTCTGAAATCAATAAAATATGTTTTAAAAAAAAAACGAGGGGAAGGGGGTTTGGGGAAGAAAGAGGAAAAGAAAAGGAAAAAGATCAAGCTCTATTCATTATGCAGGACAAAGACACTTACGTTCCTTCCAATTCCCCCCAGCATTATCTTATACTGCCTTCCAGAAGGAACCCTGCGCCTGACCTCTGATGTACAAGATAGGCTCAAAGGAGCAGGGATGGGGTGGATCCTAGTGGCAGAGGATAGACAGGCTTAGCTGTCTGTCCTGTATCTCCAAAGGAGAGCATTCTACCCCCCCTCCCCCCGACTTCATGGTAAATCCCAATGCTTGTTGGTGTCAGCAGTGGTTTGTTGGGTACATACATATAATCCTCTATGAGAAAAGATGATTTAACCGATGCCCGAAATAAACAGCTGGGTTGCAGAGGGTAAATGAGAAGAACAATTCAAATGTAGCAAAGAAAGAAAAAATCAATGTGGAAAGCTCAGCCTCCTTTTTAAATTCTCCTGAGTTTATTGGTATTCTGCCTAAAAAGAAAACTTTCTTTATCCTCTGTGTGTATCTATCAGCAATACTTTCCCATTAGCCCCAACCAATTTAGCTGTTCTCCCTTCATGAGATGTTAACATCTTCAAGGATTAAAGAATACACAATCCCAAGTAGAATTCATTGGAAGACAAAAGAAACAAAAAGTGTTTTTCTTTAAATGTGTGCAGCAGTCAGTCATTCTGTTGTTAAATCCTTGTACTCTCTGCACCCTATGTTCCCAGCAAAGAAAAAATCCAGAGCGTATTTGTTCTTTATATGTCCTGTGCCCCCTTCACATTCCTATTCCTTCCGCTTTCTGTGTTATTGCCAGTTAATGAATGTAATTCTGCTGAGAGAGCCTCTCAAGACTTTCATCCTATAAATAGGACCCTGACTCCCCAGAACACATCGATCATTCTTTGGGGTCTCTTGGTACATGCCAACATTAAACACTTTTCTCCAGATGTTTGGGTTTTCATTACTATACCATATGGGGCACTTTCTAAATAAGCATTTAATTATTGACTCCTTGCCTTCTCTTTCCATGCTGGACTTCCTTAATTCCCCTTATCATTTGCTTGGGTGGTCTGCATCATGTATGTGCCTGCTGGGGACAGGGAAGAAGTGGTTGATAGAGTCTGCCAGTGTCTCTTAGGGAAAATTATGGAGTCACTGAGACAGTTTCTGCCTTTTTACTTCACAGGTATGGAAACCAAGTCAGGGAAGTTGAGTGACTTGCCTGTGTGAGGCTCCATGTAGCTGCTGAATGAAAAACTAAGAGCATTAGACCTTTAAAGCAAACCTCACATGCCAGCTGTTCTATAAAATCTAATCAATTCCACTAGTGAGATTTTCTCACTCTTATCTCTAAGACATTTGCTTTTCTATTCTAGCACTTTTCTCTCACTTCTGATTATAGTCGTTTTTGACTATATCTGACCTCTGCCCTTTGGAATGCAAAGTCCGAGATGGGGTAAAGTGCCTTGATCAGTTTTGCAGCCCCTAACATGCCAAGCATGGGTGTTGGTATAGAATGGGTGTCTAGCTTATGGCTGAGGATTTGAATTGAACTGCGGCTGGATTTTGGATTCCTAGGCTGGATCTTGAAAAGGAAAGTACATTGTGAAATCAGCTTTGACGCATTTATTTTCTCTAATTATAAAATTCTTTCAAGAGAATAAACAAAGATAGTAAAAAAAAAATCCCTATAGGTTTCAGTCATGTCTAGGCCAGAAGGTATAGTTTTATCTTTTCTAGCCAAAAAGAACATGATAAATATTTAAAATGCCGAGACTTTGCAGAGCACTCACCCGACATTATCTGGTGAAGCCACGGGGAGTCAGCGTATTGTATAATACATCAAAGGGGGTGCCTGACATTTCCCGCAGGGACATTCAAAACTTGCTCATTCCACCCCAACTCTTTTATCTGCGTCTTTGTACACAAGATCATGCCTTTGCCTCTAATCTTTTAAAAGGAATGTACGTTTCATTCATAAAGAAGTGTGATGCATAGACTCAGAAATAGTGGACATGGCATTTTCCAGACTCCAGTGCAGGTGACTTTGCTAGTGAACACATGCTTATGACCCCCTACACTTAACCAGGGCAGAGGTGGCCGCAGGAAGGGACCCTGCCTAGGTACAGCTGAGTGTTTCTACTGTTCCAGTCCACTAGGCGTTGCTCCATTCTCCAGCATCCCAAAAGAAATGGAAACCCAAGAAGGAATGCCACATCTCTGTTTTTCTCTGGGTGATTTTCCAATAGTCATGCAAGCCCCTCGGTTTCTAACAAGTTATAGAATAGTAAGTACAAAGTGTTCTCTTCGAAATAGAGGCAGAGTGCCAAGGGCTATGGCCACTAGTGAGCTCCCTCTTTGCCCTAACGTGGCCCTGGGGAGCTCCCTGGAACTCCTAGGCTCCACAGAACACAGTTGGGAGAAGAAAAAGAACCCACACTGATCCTAGGTCATCCCTCCTCTATATACTGAACAACACTCGAAACAGCCATGTACCTTGTACTATTTTATAGAACCAAAGCACCTATGATAACATTCATAAATTAAAAAGCTAATAAAGCCACAGTCTTTTCATTTCAGCACAGCATGTTACATATGGAGTACCTCTTTTGAATCATATTTGTGTCTAACGCTACTGTTTAAAAAACAACAAAAAAAGCAGCTCATAATATGCCTGGTTTCTCAGAACCGATCACCTTAACTAGGAGTTTACTGTTTTATTTCATGTATCATTAACTAGTACTAAGTACGTTTTTGTTGGAAAGAAGCTTCTTGCATAATAGTACATATTTGTTATCCCTCATTTGTAAGATGTTGTGTCTAGTACGTTCCATATAATATGCATCTAGTACTTTATTGTTAATCATGAATTTCTCATCTAAAAATTATCTTTGTATGATGATCAAGTTTATATGATGTTGATGTTATAATGCAGAGTTTACTATTTTTATTAAAAAATGCAGGCAGTGGCTAGATAAATAGGTAGAAAGATGATAGATAGATCCACACATCAACGTTTTATACATTTAGATAATGCCTTCTTGTTGGCTTCATGAAGTTATTTCTTTACCAAAACGGAGAAGATAAATAAAACTTTGTCTTTTGGTCTTATTCCTTTTTAACAAGTGAAGGTCATAGGATAGAGATAGCCTGTATGGGTCTCCAGATTGTTATGAAGTAAGACTTACCTGGACATTGCGTATTTCTTACACCACTGACTGGGTCTCATAGGCAGGTTGCTCTGTGGCCACGTGAGCAGAAGTTCTCAGCAAGGAATGGAAGCCTGCAAACGGGCTGATCATTCTTCAAATGTGCATAATAGACTATCTACTTAACCTTCTCTGTTGAGCAGACTTATAAATTCAGTTATATCTCTACCTACATATTTATGTATGTTTGCCTCATCATCTGTCTTTGCTGGAAACGGCATTCTCTGAAGCCTGGCTGGCCTAATGTTAACTGTCCATCCATTACCCTTTTGTGAAGGTCAAATGCATTATTTCAGGTTGATTCCAAGTTACGCTCTGCTGCGGAAAAATGGTCAGAGGTCTTTTCAACATTCTGGTCTATTTTCTTCCAGCATGCTCCCTGTGGTTTCTCAGAGGTTTCCATCATCTGGTGTTTGACATACTGTATCTAGAACATTTGTTTCTAGTGGATAGCCCATGCTGCTCTCATGATGGATGGAGATGAATGCCAGCAGCGCCCGGAAATTTGCCATATTTACTAGGATGGGGACATCTCACTGCAATAGATCAGATCTGCCCAAGCTTTCTCTTGGTGCTGTCATGGAAAACAAAGTTAATATTGATGAATCTTTAATAAAACTACTTTTTTTTTTTCTTCCTTGGAGAAATTAAGAGAGTACCACCAGCCTCAGGGGCTAAATTGTTTCCATGTAAACATTCCTTTTTCTGACCTGATCTTTCTCTTGACCAAATCTTTTGATGGTTTTTGTCCCCCTGTTCCTCTAGACATCTACCTCCCATTTGATTGGGTCCCTGACTCTAACACCCGTTTCATCCCATGACCCTCCAAGTCAATGACTTAAAATAACTTTTGCAAAACAAAATACTATAGCTTGTTGGCAATAGGATAGGCTTAGATATTTGTAGGTAAAAAGGCCTGCAGTAGAGGATGTGCAATTTGATGAATGAAAGAGCGATCCCTTCTTCCTTGGCTGCTTGGGGCTGTGTGTGTTTGGGGACTAGAATACCAAATATTGTCATGATTGACAGCATCTGCCACCAGGAAATGAGCATGCCTATAGAGGAGAAAATGACCATGAGGGGGAATCCAAAAAAATAAAGAATGGGGAAAAGAAAACACCCTGAATTCTCAGCCTCTTACAGAGAAGAGAGGTATAGGAGGAAAGGCACAGTTGTTAAGCCAAGGGGGGGAAGATGGCAGAGATTGGTACAGAGCATTGAAAGTAACAAAATAGTAACGAGAGAAACCTAATACGAGGAGCATGATGAAGACACTGGTAGAAGAAAAAGAAATAATGAAATCATAAATATTTTCAGCAGGAGATTTAGAATCTCCTGAGATTTCTCAGAGAGAGAGGAGGGCCAGTTTCCCAGGAACTTATTAAGACTTTCTGAGGGAGTACAGTTTGCCCTTATCTCTCTGTTCTTCCTGAGTGCTTTCAAAGGGGTAAAGGATGTTGATGGCTGTAGCTGAAAGTGGTTTTGCCAGGAAGGAAAGCACAATTATGACTCAAGTATGGGGGAGTGGCAGGCCTAGATCTGGGCTCCTTAGCTCTCCAAGGGCAGACTCAAGTGTCATTGTCTGCAGTTACTGAACTTGTGCCTTTCAATGCTCTCTCTCCCCACTCCTCTGTAGAATGGCCTCTTCTATTTATGTGTAGTATCTGCATATGTTAGGTGTACCAACTCAACACCTATTTGCAGTCACTGTGGAGCTACACTTTAAAAATATTTTTATTGTTTTCAGAGAGGAAGGGAGAGGGAGAGAGCGATAGAAACATTAGTGATGAGAGCGAATCATTGATTAGCTTCCTCCTGCACGCCCCCCACTGGGGATTGAGCCCACAACCCAGGCATGTGCCCTGACCTGGAATCCAGCCTTGACCTCCTGCTTCATAGGTTAAGACTCAACCACTGAGCAACACCGGCTGGGCAGCACTTTGTCATTGAAGATGGTCATTGTGAATTTTTGCCGGGTAGAGTCACTAGCTGTGGTGTCATGGTTAATAGAGTGAATCCTAGAGCCGTCTCCCTGACTTTAAATTCCAGCTAAGCCACAAACCAGCTGTGTGCCTTTAAACAAGGTTTTCTTTCTAGATTAGTTTGTTATTAACCTCTCCATGATAGTTTCCTCATCTATAAAATATAATGATTGCATCAATATCAAAAGGTAGCTATGAGAGGACTCAAAACAAGCCAAGAACAGTGCCTGACTCTTAGCAAGCATTCAAAAATGTTAGTCTCATTATCATTGGTATTATCTCTTTCAAATTATATGGTCGTGCCTTATGCTGTTGTTTGTCAACTCAACCAAAATTATTAAATGTGTATATTGTGGCACATCTTGGTTGAGAACCAGGAAGTGGGATGGAAATATAAGGCATTGTCTTTGCTTTTAAGGATGTGCAGTCTGGGAGAGGAGATGAATGTGTAAACAGCCAACTACAGGACAGAACTTATGTATCATAATAGCTGTGTACACAGAACTCTATCTTTGGGGACTCAAGGAAGGCCTTAAAGAGAAGCAGGTATTTGTCAACTTGAGAAGGAGAAACAAATGAAAACTATTTTTCAGTGTATGTGTTGTGAGAAACCACTGTTCACAGACTGCAGTGCATAACATAGCTGTGATTGATTTGCAAATATTAAATGGATAATCATGTGTTTTGACTCTTAAGACATGCTAATTTCCATTCCTATCTGACGTAACTGACTAATTAGACCCCAAAATATTTCAGTCTCCATGATCCAGTTATACTATAACTCTAACGTAATAGCACAATTTCTTTTTAATTGTTATAAACTTTCTTTCTGTGTTGCCTATAAAATCAATAAATGGGCAGTGGTAACATTCTTAATATTAAGTTAATAAAACTAAAATTTACCTTATGGATTTGCAATATTCATCATTTATCTTAAACAACTTTTGGTCAGTTAGAATTATCAGTAAGATTGGGGTGAATTTTCCAGACTCAACTGATACATATTTCATGGAACACACTGTCTGTGCCGAGTTCTTTGTGAGCACATTGGTGAATATTTTAAAAAAGCATGACCCCTGCATTGCCCTTATGTAGTCTCCCATCCCAGTGCAGGGATGCAATTAAAGAATAGTGTAAGACAGAAGAGACCGGCTGATCTTGGGTCAATAAGGCATGACCATACCATCTGAAACAGATAATTATGATAGCAATGAGACTCACATTTTCCAATGCGTGGTATGAGTCAGGCACTGTTTTTGGCCTGTTTTGACTCCTCTCATAAACTGCCTTTTGATATTGACACAGCATCATCAGATGACAAGGGTTTAGAGAGGACTGTAGCCTGGAATATTCAGGAAAGCAGCACGAGAGGTCTTCAGTTGCCCAATGAAATAGACTGGTATGGCATTCACAACAGAAAAATATGATTTAGTGAACCAATATTTATTGAGTGCTAGGCAGTAGATACAATCATGCATAAAAAAGGGTCCTGTCTGCAAAGACAGGCAGATGAAGGGAGAGGTGTGTAGGTAGAAATGAGCATAGGGTTCACACTGGCACAGGTACTGTGCCTTTCATTTCTTGAACTATCAATAATTGAGTAATATATATTTCATGTCCTACTTGTTGGCATCCTAAAAGTGCTCCTTTGACAGATCGTTTATTCTAAATCTTGATTTAGAAAACATAGTGTCCCCAAAATGTATACACATACTTTGAATATTTATAAAGGCATTGCTTATTAAAATATATTTCATTTTCAAAATTGACCTATAAGCGTGTATGTATTTTTTTGGGGGGGAGCACCCTGTATGGTCTCATTAAACATCCTATATAATAAAAGGGTAATATGCAAATCGACTGAATGGCAGAATGACCATTTGCTATGATGTGCACTGACCACCAGTGGGAAGACACTCAATGCAGGAGCTGCCCCGTGGTGGTCAGTGCACTCCCACAGGGGGAGTGCCGCTCAGCCTGAAGCAGGGCCCATGGCTGGCAAGCGCAGTGATGGTGGCGGGAGCCTCTCCTGCCTCTGCAGCAGCACTAAGGATGTCTGACTGATGGCTTAGGCCTGCTCCTCTGAGGGCTCCCGGACTGCTAAAGGGTGCAGGCCAGGCTGAGGGGATCCCACCCTCCCAGTGCACAAATGTCATGCACCGGGCCTCTAGTGTTGAATACTTAGGAGAGTGCCCAGATCAGGGAAGTAAGTAGCTATCAGGGATCATGGGGAAGTGAAGTGAGAAGCTTGGAGTGAAACATGGCAATATAAGAAGCAGTCAGACGTTTGGGGGATCAGGATGGGAGGGGGATAGCGGCTCATCTTTTTTCCCCAACCACTTTCTGAAAGTGGCCCAGATTCTGTTGAAAGATAGAATAGCTACAACTTATTAAATGCTGATGCTTTCTCTTTCAACAAACCCAAATTTTACTGGGTTGATTGTAGCTTTAGGAGCAAAACCACCCTTCTGGCTTGACTCAAAGAATTACAGCGGTTAAATTCCAGAGCATGTCCAGTAAGAGCCGATTGGTGCTAGGAAAAAGATGTTGGATCTTAGGAAGGCCCTTGTCTGATATTGGAACGTCTACTTTCTTTTGAATGTACACTATGTGGTGTGTTTGTGCGTGTCCACCCCTTATGTTTTATTAATGCATTATTTAACCAGCAGATTTACATATTTTCTTGACTAGCTAATGTTGTCTTTGTTTCTTAGGCCCAAGACCTCTGTGCTTCCATTTGGAAATACATCACTGACATTTACAAACTCCCTTGGAGGACTCAGTTAATTACCACCATAGACACCCATGTTCCAAGAGAGCTGACCTTCACCCCTAGGCACCAATTAAAATCTATTGCTTTTTACTCCTGCAGTGCTTGCTGTAATTCTGGCTCAAAGCCCAGTCTAACTGGTGGGCTGCATTCCTCTTTGTCCTAAGCTGCTTATTTTTCCTTTTCAAACAAGAAGAGAGTGCAAATGGAAATGCATGCTTTCTGTAGAAGAAAAAGGAGCAGACAACCAGAGTTAACAACAGTTTTTAGTTAGATCACCTTTTGTATCAACACAAAATAAGGACCCGACATACATAAATAAAAGAATTACACAAAATTTGGGACATTGTCTGCAGTTTTATCCCAGATTCACCTATCAGGAAAGCACTCCAGTCATAACATGATGGGAATTTGTTGTTAACTGCAGGCCATTCTGTCCTATGCATAGCTGGCCTGCTCCTCAGCAAGCTGATAGAGAGACCAAGGTCCCAAACAGTGGGAGTCAGGCACCCAGCCCTCCACATTCAAATTACATAAATTACTAGTACAGTGCTAGAATGGTAGCTTTTTAGGTAAATATGAGTTTCTTTTTCCTTTCTATTTTTCCTTTTAAATATATTTATTGATGAGAGAGAGAGAGAGAGAGAGAAAGGAGATTGGATTATTGAATTGTTGTTCTACCCATCTATGTATCTGTTGGGTGACTCCTGTATGTTTCCTGACCAGGGATTGAACTTGCAACCCTGGTGTATTGAGACAATGCTCCAGTCAACTGAGCAACCCGGCCAGGGCACTAGAGTCTCTCTTTATAATGGAATTTGAGATCAGGGCTTTTAGAGCTGGAAGTAGTTGGTCTGTGATCACAGATGTTCATCATAAAATGATCACTCTTTTTGGCAGAGCAGTATTCTTAAAATGTGCTAATGGAGGGAAACAAACGTGGCAGTATTCAGAGGTGTATCATCTCCTTTGCAGCTCTTTCTACTCTTTACTTCTGTTTCCCCCATCCTCTGTTGAGCGGGGGTATGATAATGCTGACATTTGAATACTGACCCTGTAATTTTAATAGCAATGACCGTAGTGTAAACACAATGACCCAGGAATAAGGCTGCTGTACTCAGAATGAGAGGAGAAGTCCCGATTTGCTAAAAGGAAATGGAGCTTGAAATTTGCCTTTCTTTCCCTGTTTAGTTTACAATTTCAGTTCTAAGCAAGTTAAAGTTTGATGGAAAGCACGGTCCTCTTTTAGAAAGCCTCTTCCTCTCTCCCCCTCCCCCTGCACTGTTCTTCCTCCCACACTCCCCCTGCACATAACCTGGCTGAGAGAATACGGCTCATTCTTTGGTCTGCAGAGAAAAGGGTTTTTGCAGTTATATTATCCTCCCCCCTTTCCCCCTCTTTCCTATTTGAAATTTTATAGACTTCTGAAGGTAATACTTGTAGGAGGACTTCAAATTTCCCAAGAGCCACAACATTCGCATTTGCCACCCACCAGTCTTGGTTCAGCCTGGGAATGTAATGCAGAGAGTGGGAAGTCATCTGGCTCCCAGGAGATCCATGTCAGCATTCCATTACCCAGCAGCCAGTGCAAACTGGCTAAGCTCATATGATGAAGCCCAGAAGATTATCAAACCCAAGCCATTTGGCTCCATTTATCATAAATACCAAGTTTCACCTATGTTTCATTATGTTCCTCCCGTATAAACCCAACTCAGGGGAATAACAAAGAAATAAATATGTGGGAGAGAGTGGTGGTGAAATTGAATATTACCTGTCTACAACTACTTAGTTTGTTTCCTCTTTCATTTTCTTTTCTTATTTTCTCCTTCACTCCCTCGCTTCTTCCCTCCCTCCATCCTTCCTTCTTTATTTTCTTTATTTCTTCTTGCTCTCCCTCACAAAGCTCACTTATATGAAAGGAGTACCAAGATCACCTTATTATATATTTAAAATGGAATATAGTCTCAAAATGTTTACAGAAGTGTGTACCTGTGTGTTTGCATGTCTGAGTGTAATTATCTTTATAAAAATGCTGTGAGGTGGGTAGGAGAGGTTATGGTATTTGATACCTGAGAACTAATTAGCGATTAAGTAGTCTTTAACTAGAACCCAAGACTTTGCATTCTGGCTATGTTTCTTCTATCATAGTTTACCATTTTCCAAACATTGCTCCCGTGTCCTTGTCTGGGCGGGTTACTTTTTACTAGTGTTCGTGAGGCCAAGGACTGATTTCTCTGTAGACCTTTAATAAAGCTCATGTTTTAAATATGAATTACATAATCTCCGATAAAATGCAAAGCACAGAGAAACTGTGGAGGCAAACCGTATGTCACATTTTTAGTCAGCTTGTACAAAACCATTCAGCCTCCTGCTTATCATTTCATGATAACAGCCTTGGCAGCTTCGCAGGATAAGCCTGATGCTCTTACAAATCTGAAAAGAATTCCACAGAGAGGGTCCGAAGGAAACCTCATTTTAACCCCAGTCCTGGCTCCCAGTGAGAACTCAACAAACACTTGCTAATGAATGAATGAATGAGTGAATGAATGAATAACAGAAAGTTTGAGAATATTTTACTTCCTCAATATTTCAAGATTAGAGTTGCCAACAATAATCAGGACAGATTTTCTAAGGCAGGAGGATGGATAAAATGACCCTCATCGTACTTTTCAACTCTGCTATGTCATTCCTGTAACTGGCATTATCCCTTGTCCTGACTCTGAGCTCTCCTGGTGGCCTGGTAGGCTGCCTCTATTTACTCACAATATGTATTCGTATACTCTGGCTTGTTATTATCCAAGATAGGCAGTGCATATAAGAAATACATCTAGCTTGCTTATCACACCTGTGGTCAGTGACATGAGCAGGACAGCTTGGCCATTGTAGATCCCATTATCCTGATGATGCTCCTTGGAGGAATCACAACTGAGCAGTGGTTCTTCATGTCCATACTGGGCAGGTCGTCTTCTTCCCCTGGCCTAGCTTTATTTATGGGCTCTGACTATATCTGTGACTCTGTCATGCCTTCTACTCTGTAGCAACCACCGGGAAATTTCTAGGCACCTCCTCTTTCTGTACGGGTTACTACTCCCTTGCAGTTTCTCAGGAGGCAGATCCTCTTCTCTGTGGCATCAGTGGCCAAAAAACTAAAAATAAAATTAAAAAATAAAGGAAATTGCATTTATCCTTTAAGATTGGACATGTGGGCCCTAGTGAATAACTCCTTCCCTTCCTTGTTTATTTTTTTCTGCCCCAAATGCATAAAGGAAACTGCTAAAACTATTAGAGGGAGATATGTAAAGAGAAGCGCTAGAAAGGAAATTGTATAAACTAGATCTAATCAGAACTAGTAATCTCTTTGAGCTAAGCAGAGCTTGAAGTATTCCAGACTCACACTTTTCAAAAAAGAAATAGAACAGTAATGCTTTCTGCTTCTCAAGTCAGTGATTCTAATAAACATGGAAGCTGTAAGATATGCATATGTGAAATGTACTGAGAATAGTCCCACGTGTGATGATAGTTGATGCAGAAACCAAACTAAACAAAACTCTGAAACCAGCAGTCTGAGTATATTAACCCCATTGTAATGTTGAGGAAACTCAGGCTCAGAGAGGGTGGTCCAGGTCGTGTAGGCGGTAACCACACAAGGACCTGAACACAGGGGGATTTCCCCACGCTTCTTGGTTAACAGTCACCATCCTTATGCATTAACTAAAGAGTATAATCTCTCCAGGGCCACAGTTGTTTCCCCTAAGGGTACATGAGAGAGAATAGCGTCCACTCACTGAAGTGAGCAGTAACGGTATTTCTGTCTGTTAGCCTTTATGGAAGAGTGCCATGGCTCGAATGTTTTGATATTTTTGGATTTCCCTCTGAAAGATATGTGCACCTGCCTTTCAGAGATCAGTGGAATGAAGTGGCCAAATTAGTGCTGAGGTTCCTAAACTTCATGGCTAGCGTAGCTCAGTGGTTGAGCATTGACCTATGAACCAGGAGGTCACGGTTTGATTCCTGGTCAGGGCACAGTGCCCAGGTTGTAGGCTCAATCCCCAGTGTGGGGCGTGCAGGAGGCAGCCAATCAATAATTCTCTGTCATCATTGATGTTTCTCTCTCTCCCTCTCCCTCTCCCTTCCTTTCTGAAATCAATAATAAATTATTTTTTTAAAGATTCATCTAAAGAGCTTGTTGGCATGTAAATTCTGAGGGTCTGTTTCTCAGAAATGCTGGCTCAGAAGCCCTGAGGATCTATATTTTGACAAGCAGATACCGCCTCTCCACCTCCCCATACTTCTGAGGCATATAGACTTAGGACTGCACTTTATTGAAGGGGGGGGGGGGGAGTAGGGGCTGTACTCACAGTAGGTATTGGTTTTCTTTTTTTTTTCTTTTTTTTAAATTAAATCTTTATTGTTGAAAGTATTACATATGGCCCCTTCTAGCCCATCTCTACCCCCACCCCAGGCCTTCACCACCCTATTGTCTGTGTCCACAGGTTATGCATATATGCATACAAGTTCTTTTGGTTGCTCTCTTTCCATCCATCTTCCCCCCAATGAACTTCTTGGTTTCATTTTTCTTTATAAAAATAAAATAAGTCAATCTTTTGGTGTTGGTGACACAAGTATAAAATATTGTTGTGTTTGGAACCAGCTGCCCCCTACTGGACAACAGGAACTTTGATAGAAATTTCTCCATTTGTCTCTTGGACTAACATTAAAACAGGGTTCATTATTCCTCTCACAGAAAGACAACTGTATGATCTGTTGGACTGTTGGGTGGGATAAAGGTCAAGGGCACATAGATGTACTCAGGTTATCTTTGGGGTTTGAGGTTTGAGGACATGGGTTAGCCACTGCCTTGAAGAGTGAATCAGGGAAGCTCAGGGTGCAGGCAGCATGCCCCCCCTTCTGCTCTTCTACCCAGGAATCAAATACATGGGGATTGAGATAAATAAGTCCCAGTTACTTCATGGCGAAGAGGTGCTTACTAACAATTTAACTTTGCAGAGTGGTGGGAGGCTTCCAAAGATCTTTGTTAAGCTCAGGGAGGGGGTGCTTCTTGAAATACAAACTTTTTGTTGAGAGTTCCACTCCATTATTCCAGGGTTCTAACTTCATTTCTTTTCACAGCAAGTGCCTCTGTCTTGGTATGAAACGCGGGCAGCCCACACAAGCTTATTCGATACAAAGTGCTATTCAAAGACTCTATGAGAGAGAAACTTGGGACAAATGCAGACATTTTTTGAAGAACAGATTTGGGGATAAATTCTAACATGTGCCATTGTCTGCAAGATGAATGAAGCGGGGGTATCATTGTTTTGAGTTTAGGCCAATTAAAGGATAGTTTTAGGAAGGCATGAATAGGTGAGCTCTGGCCTTATCACTGAACTTGAACCCTTCTCCACCTCTCAAAAGAAAGAAAGATGCCTCTTTTCTTTCACCCGTAAACATTAGATGAGGGAAATAAAAAACAAAGCAAGAAAGGACTCCCGTTTGAAAAGAGAAAATCATGGATGCACAGAGAGGGTTCTCTCACTTTCGATGAGGAGGTGCCATGTCAGCCTACCAAACAGATTCTGGAGGTTTTGATCAGAGTGAAGGGGAGTTTGTAAAGGCTGGGGATCAAAGGGAAGAGTAAATGGTTTGGACACTGTCCGGTGTGCCTTTTCTAGGCCCTTCCTTTGTACTCAGCAGCTCAGCCTTCCTCTGCCCCAGCATTGCCAAAGCCTGGCTGTCACTCGTCTCCATTCTGCAGTTTGGCAGTCGCGCCTTTCAAGGGTCTGCAGTGACAAGTGGCATTGAACAGGGCCAGCAGGGGGATCCCCGCAGGAGAGGGGCCCTTCCTGGGAGACCAGCAGGTCGGACCCTGCTGCCTTCTCCAAAGGGCATCCTGGCTGCAGGGCATCTCAGCCAAGAGAAGAATGAATTTCTCCAACCCCAGCACCTTCTGTCCCTGTGCCAACCTAAGGTCAAGTTTCATTTCCGATATCCAGGAACTTGGAGGAGATTTTTAATCTGGGAGGCTTTAAAAAAAATAAAAATGGTATACTTACATAGCCCCTCCTCTCCCACCAAAAGAGACAAAGAACAGGAAGGAAGAAAGGAAGGAAAGAAGGAAGGAAGGAAGGAAGGAAGGAAGGAAGGAAGGAAGGAAGGAAGGAAGGAAGGAAGAAATTAGGGAAGAAAGAAGGGAAATAAGAAGGGGAGAAAACATGCCTTGGCTAGAAAGAAATGTGCAAAGACTGAATCAGTGTCTGATTACTTGGCTCAAAGCCCATATCTTGTTTTCTTTACAACTGGCAGTTAAAGGGACAACTGCTTTGAAACCCTTTCTGTTTTATTTTGAGCATGTTTAATATTCTTTTTATTTCCTTTTCCTATCCTGGTTTAGCTCTAAAATTTTGTAGGGAAACAAAAAGAAGCAGCGTGACTACTCTAGGTGGCAGTGGGATGGAGCAGATGAATCGGGATATAGTAATTCCATCCTGCCTACATGTAGGTGATGCAAAACATGGTTGAGGGTGGCTCCTAGAGGCAGCCAGTGTCCACCCCAATCTCAGCCTCCGTGATGTGGGTGTGTGTGCTTGAGGTTGTACTCCTAGTGCGAAGGGATGATGACAGGGATGAGTGGGTGGTGAACATTAAATGAAATGACACACAAAGCATGTGGCCAATACCTTTGAGTACTGACTATGTACTAGGTACCGATTTCCTCCCAAGGTTCAAGGTTTGCTTGTCCTTTGTGAACTCAGAATCCATAGGACATTTCATTCTTGAATGCCTTTTATAGGAAAAAAAAAACTCAAAGTCCAATGGCAAAGAAGGAGGGATTTTTTTCCCAACCCTCTCCCCCCCACCATGAAGGTAGTCTATACCTGCTGTTTCAGGGCAGGGGGCCTGGCTAAGGGACCCATCTTGGAGAAATGGAAGCCCAGAGGGATATGAACCATTTATTCTGAGTCAGGAGGTTGTTTCATTTCAGAGGGGTGGGCAAACTTTTTGACTCGAGGGCCACAATGGGTTCTTAAACTGGACCGAAGGGCCGGAACAAAAGCATGGATGGAGTGTTTGTGTGAACTAATATAACTTCAAAGTAAACATCATTACATAAAAGGGTACGGTCTTCTTTTTTTTTAGTTTTATTCATTTCAAACGGGCCGGATCCGGCCCGCGGGCCGTAGTTTGCCCACGGCTGAGTTAGACTCTTAAACATCTGGGAAGTGGGGAAAGTACTCATCCTCCTGCCTCTAGAAGAGCAAAATGCAATCATATATGAACAGATATGTTAATACTTGAAAAATAAGTTTCAGATGTACAAGATCAATGTGGTTTTTTTGGTAGTTATTTCTGAGACAACTTTTTGGAAAAATGTCACCATGGGGAGAGAATGTATGCTTTATATGGAGGACACATTAGTTGAGATATGGAGAAACAAGTATATGGGGGAAGGGGAGAGTAGGAAGAATATGCCTGAAACCTTGCAGTTACATATATATGCTTGGTTTTTGCAAAATGTGCAAAGTGCGACCTTTAGAACAGAGAAATTTCAGAAGAAGCAAAGATCCCTAACTGGGATGAAGGCAACAGAGTCTTCTGATTTAATTACCATCCCATTTAGCAAAAGTCATCAAGACATCATTCATTACTTTGCCTTAAATATACTCTTTCCTGAGTACATGCAAAGCCGCAGAGTCTTGGCCGTCACTATTTCTTCATCTCTGAGGAGAGATAATTACAGGTATCTTGTTAGCTCATAGCATGGGGGTGGAGACTAGGAAATCACATGACAAAGAGGTGCATATTTATTGAGCTGAACTCAATATTTTAATGCAGCATTTCGGGGAGGAAGCTGGCAGACGGTGTGATTCATCCCTACAGGACAGGACTTTGAAGGACCCTGTGGAAGAAAAAAGTTTTAAGCTGGACTTGGAAAAGGGGAAAGACTTACCAGTACAGAATGCTTTGACATGGCAAGCGAATGGGGGAATCACAGCAGATGACAAAGGAGGCTCACAGTGCATAGTCCCCAAATGACTGAGCTCCAAAAGTGGTTGGAGCTCAGCAGCTGGTATATAATTGGCAGAGGAGCCCAAGAAGACAGCATGCGAAGAGGCTTTGGTTTCAAACTGCCTGGTGAAATGCAATTACTTGGAATGGAGTCTGGCCAGGGCAGTTGCTGTTAATATCACTACTCTTGCAGAAAGTTTCCAGGGAGCCTTGATGACTCTGAGTGGTCAGGACCTCTGTTTTAATTCCCAGTGAAAAGCCTGCGAAACCACAGCCAGAAATTGACAGCAGCCAAGAGAATTCACTATTCTTGCTTAGATCTGCAAACTCAACATCTGAGCCCGAAGAGGAGGGGCGGGCAAGAGGGCCTTCAGGCTCCTGAGGGAGAGATGTAAACCAGAGTCCCAGTGCTTAGCCAGTGGGACAGTTTATTATGCCATGTCTTCAGTGCCATTTACACAGTTTACATTTTCAGAAGGGGCAGCTTCCCCTTTGTGTTAGTATTTGGTCGCTATCCAGACACGAACATGAGGAGACATTTTTTTTATAGCCAGCCCTGCTTTGTAACTGACGGAATCCCTTGCTCCTTGCCTTCTTTCCTTTCTTCTTTCTCCAAAGCAGATCGTCATGTTAGCAGAAAACCTTTTGATAGTGTTGTTGACCTACATTACGAAACAAGCCCAGCCGCTGCAGAAGTAATCTAAAGCAAGGTGAGGAGAGAAAAGGAAAAGGAGTTGGGTTCCCCTGAGTTAATCTCATTGTGCTGAATTTCCAAGAGAAGTAGGATGGTAAACATATGTGCTTTTCTCCAGTGCCTTTATCGATATTCCGTTCAGGGCTATGGAAATTAAAATACGGTGTCTCAGCTCCACTTATAGCGTGATAGTAAGTGAGGGGGACAGGATGTTGAAAAGAGCCAAGCAATTATGCTTTTGTCATGGGTAGTAGAGAAGATGGAGTTTTCTTCTTTCCTTAAAAGGCTTCCTCTCCCATCAAATGGGCTCTAGTCCCACAGGACTTTGCTCGCTGTATAATTTGTAGTTTCTGTATTGTTCTGAATACCCAAGTGTGGAGGTTGCTTCAAGAAGCACTATTTTCTTTAGATTATTGTGAAACGTGAAATACATATCACTTTTTCTGTGTGTGTGTGTGTGTCCATCCAGAGAAAATACACACACCAAAAAAAACTAATGAATGCCATCCCCAGATGCCTTGTGAGCATATAAATTAGGTCCTTATTGGGAATTCTGAATGACAAGCCAGTCAACAGGCAGGCCCAGTGGCCTTGGGCAACTTCTCTAATCTTCCTGGCAGGTGGGAATAAAACACTTAGCATCATAGGATTATGTTTTTAAATGAGTTCAATGGATAATAACTTTCTGATCTCATATTAATGCTATGGGGATCCTTTCTACTTAATATTTTCTAGCTCTTTGATGTCTACTGCAATCTGCTCTCTTTACTTGACCTTTACTTTGTCCAACTAAGTCAAAATCTGCAGCTGCTGGCTTTCTGTGTGGGAGCCCTGAAGGTAATAGATTTCAAGCCTTACAAGACTGAGGCACATACTTCATCAAGGACTAAGTTAATCCTTTCAAATCTCTGTGGGTAGTTCTACGCCATCTTTATCAGGCTTTCTGATACTCATTTGATAATATCATTTAATCTAATCAATTGGTTTGTTATCTCCAAATGTCTTTTTAGTCTGATTTGCCACTATTATGTCCATTAGCAAGTGATTATAGGTAATGAACTCAAATGCTGCATATTGAAATAAAACACCTTTTCAAGTCCTTTGGAAAGCCTGGGGAGTCATCCATCTCCCCTGCTCAGAGAGGCTTAAAAGGTTATGACAATTGGACCCTGAGGTTGATACAAATGGTTTTGAAATTTAATTTTTCATATTTATAGTTTGCACATAATCTTAGGGCATCAATGAAAGGTCATTCTAGAAATATTGAATGGCTAGGAGCTGGTTTGCAAAAGTAAATATAGGTGCATACCCTTTTCTTTTTCACGTGTATCCCATAATGAATTATCTATCTTTAGAAACAATGAGATTTTTTCTCAGAATCTCAGATTTAATTCTCTGTGTGTGGGGTGGTGGTGGTAGTAGTGTCTTTATTATGATATGTTCATTAAGAGATGCACATATTTTAATTTTTCTTGTGGGTGGACCCTGCTAAGAGATTTCAGTGCTCTATTTAAGTGGAGTTTCTAGATAACTGAAGCTTATCTTTAGAAGCTCATAGAACCTTTCTTTCCTTTAATTTACTTAAAAAGTATTCAAAATTACATTATAATCCCAAGTTCCTTATTAAACAGAGTATTCTGTATTTGTTATTTCCTTCATTAAATGAACTTTAAATATGTTACTATTCTTTGTAATAATTGTAGTATATGAGTGATAAGTATTTTCTTTATTGATTGAATAACAGTTTTGTACAAAATATTGTTGGTGTAGCTAAGCTGCTTTTCTGTCTTTTGTTTGCCATATGGGAGAATGTGTCCTTGGATAAATACTTTCTTATAGCTACACTAGAGGCCTGGTGCAGGAATTTGTGCACAGGTGGGGCCCTCAGCCTGGCCAGTGATTGGGTCCATGGGGGCCGATTGGGCTGGCTGACTGGGGGGAAGGTCTATGGCAGGCGGGCGTGGGTGGGGAGGGACCTCGGGAGCTTGGCGGGCCTCAGGAGGTTGGCTGTGGGAGTGCAATGATCACCAGGTGGCAGTCCTGCATTTAGCATCTTCCCCCTGATGGTCAGTGCACATAATAGCTACTGGCCGGTCATCCTTTGCTTAGGCATATATATATATGCCTTTATATATATATAAAAACCTTAATATATAGATAAAGGGTTTTATGCTCTTAAAAAGGACTTTTCAAATCTGAAATGTTAAAGAAATGAAAGTTTTATAAAGACTTAATTTGAAACAATTACATTTTGATTAGCCTCTTATGAAAGTGAAGGAATTCTGTGGACCTCTTAACTAGTAGCTCCCCTGCTAACCTGTGCATCTCTCTAACAAGGATCACATTCTTTTTAAATGCCTTCAATTTTCCGTGCTTGGCTTTCCATTCCCATCTCAAAACCACTTTCAGATGATGGTATTTGCTTATCCTTGATGCATCATCAATGGAATTCTAACTTTATTCAACCAAACTTCTAGGTTGCTGCTTTACCTGAGTGACATTTATACTTGAAGTTCCATATAGGATCTTCAGGGTAGAGTTACCCAGCATACCTGAAGCAGGGAAGAAATGGGTACCTTCTGACTGAAAAATAAACAAACAAACAAAAAAACAACGGAAAACAAGGAACTATCCTTCCACACCTACTTCCATCCTCCCTTCCACTTCTACAACGGATGACAGAACCCACAGAGATAGTCCGTGGATCAGTGGCATTCCTAGGTTGGGTAAGAGCCGTCTCTTGAAGATAGAACATGGCCCATAGTCACCCCATGTCCCTCCACTAGTGGCCTCAATGACTTAACTCGGTTCTTTCTCTGGGGTGGAAATGCTAATGATAGTCTTGAAAAGGCAATAGAAACTATATTTGAAGAAGGGAGACAGAGACAAATCCTACCACAGGATTTTCAATTGCTTTCAAGCCCCTCAATTCTATTTGTCGAGCTTTTATGGTCCTGAGCCAAGTTCCCGTCCCTGTCATGAACAAGGCCATACTCTTTATGATTCGGCCAACACTTACTAAACATCTACACTATGTGAGGCACTAGTCTAAGTAAGCAATATGATGGGCAGGATACATCTTCTCCATAGTCTGTGATCTAGTGAACAATGCATATTACATAGTGAATACTTAATTTCTAATGGTTATGCCTCACAGAAGGCAGGAAAAGCCCTCAGCGGAGCACTTGACCCAGATTTAAGGAAGGCAGAGGGTTAGGGAAGGCTTTCCAAGGGAAGCGATGTCTCAGAGGAATTAAGGAAATAAAGAAGAATTAGTTTCTCTTTGTGTGGAGGATAAGAAAGTATGTCTGTTGAACAAACTGCACTGAGAAAGCATTCATAGGCATCAGGCAATTCCTTAGAGTTAGAATTGTGGATGAGGGAAAGAGAGTTATATGAGGCTGAAGGAGGAGGCAGGAGGCAGACCATAAAAGGTTTTGTTTACCATAATGAGTTTAACTGTCATGCTGAAAGGGAGAGACATGCATTGGAAATTTTAGTTAGAAAAATGGACTTGATCAGACATTTCTTTTGGAGAGTCAGAGAGAGGCAGGAGTGGAGGCAGTGTCAGGAGTTAGGAGCCTGGGGGCAGCAACCACTGAAATAGAAGATGCATTCCTATCCCCCAGGAACTGACTGAGAGAAATTAATGAGCAAACGTAACCCACTACCTGGCAGTAGCATCAGCTCTATATTATCCACCAAGGATGAGACAGGAGGAAGGACCTGTAGTGCACTTGAACCAGGGAGCGGATCAAAGAGTTTAAGTCCAAACTTACGGAGATCTGAAAACTTGAGATTTGGGAAGACCAGGAATAAAAATTATCATGATGTGTTATAAATATGTGGTCCTGATATAAAAGGCCAAGGGGCAGGTGGATATCTGCCTCTTGAAGAGTTTCAAGAACTCTCCCATTCATACCTTTCCCTTTGTAGATTCTGAGATGAAAATCCCTTTTCCCACTGGGCGGTAGACCTCATATCTAAAGTTTACTCAGAGATATCTGAGGGAGGACTTTGCTTGGGTGATCTAAAAACAAAGCCCTCTGAAGATGAGAAAAATTCCTTGCTCTGTAATTTCAGAGGATCTCAGGGGCATCTGTAGATGCTTTGCTTTCCCAGAGCAAAGCTAATGTAGGATTTCCAGGTATGTATGCAGCCAGCATACCTTTCTTCATCTCTTGTCCAGGATGACATCCAAGAACATACAATCTGAATCCATGATATCACTGACCTAGGAGTTTGTCCTTCTTGAGCATTGTTCCCAGCTGTCCAAATTCCAAAGTATCATCCTTCATTGCCTCCCTGAAGCAACATT
The DNA here is from genome assembly GCF_014108235.1 of Myotis myotis. NCBI lineage: Eukaryota > Metazoa > Chordata > Mammalia > Chiroptera > Vespertilionidae > Myotis > Myotis myotis. The sequence goes on from NW_023416319.1 coordinate 13,072,501, forward strand.
TCACTATACCAGCGGTTCTCAACCTGTGGGTCGCGACCCCTTTGGGGGTGAAACAACCCTTTCACAGGGCTCGCCTAAAACCATCGGAAAACACATATATAATTACATATTGTTTTTGTGATTAATCACTATGCTTTAATTATGTTTAATTTGTAACAATGAAATTGGGAGTCACCACAACATGAGGAACTGTATTAAAGGGCCGCGGCATTAGGAAGGTTGAGAACCACTGCACTATACCGTTTCTCCCCAGAGAATGAGATTAATTATTGCTATGCACCCAGTTCTTAATTATGTTTCTAAACTGCAACTGATAAGGAAACTTGCCGAAATAGTCCCCAGGCACACTGTCTTCTTTTTTGAATAAAAAGAGATTTTTTTTTTGATGGAGCAATTATGACAAGTACTTTTTCATTGTCTTTCCCATCAGTTTGTTTGCATTAGCTGTGCCTTGCCCAACTGACTTTGTCTTCCTGATGAAATGCCAGGCTTCTAAATGCCCACCTTCTTTGATGCTATCCCCACATATTGGCCCCATCTCCTCCTCAAATTTAACCTGTATGATAGGCTGACTGTTAAATGGTTGCATGTCAGTTTCACTCACAGGAATCATCTGTACAGTAGAGACTCGGAGATTTTGGTATGAAAAATGTCCCTGTAGAAATCAACTGTAATGGGAAACTTTCTCCAGCAATTCTTTGCCAAGGAGCCTAGATTGGGAGCTGAGGGGAAGATAATCTATCTCACGGAATCCCTTGGCAGTTACGATTCGGACAGATACTACATTCAGAACCTCTTTTATCAGTTTTTTACAAGTTTCAGAGAATGTTCTACTCTCTCTACCTTATTCACATCAATCAATAAACAATAAAGTAGCTGGAGAGAGGCCAAGGTGTGTCATTGAGATAACGAGGCCTAAAGAGCTGATAGATGCTAGAGAAGAGATCCTGAAGTGTTTCCAGTACTCAGACCAGCTTGGATTCTCACCACCATCAGCCACACTGTCAAAGGGACAGAATCTAATCGCTCCAAAGTGCAGAGCATTGTGAGAGGGAGAGGCCCTGCCAGGCATCGAGATTGTGTGTGTTTCTGTTCGTGCGAATGATTATAGCTTCTTATAATACATTTAGTCATAAGTGCAGTTTGGTGCCCCAATATTTCCCAACTATTCAATAATTTCCAAATAATTATGTGCTCCTTTTATAACATAAACTATACATCTTTCTAAAGGCATATTTAATTAGAGGGATGATTGTATTGTCATAAATCTGCTTCTTCAAGAATCCTACCCTCATTCTCAAACCATGCTGTATGCCTTAAACTTATTCAGTAATGGATGTCAATTGTTTCTCAACAAGACTGGAAAAAAAAATCCAAATTCCCCACCAAAATATAATAAAATAAAATGGTCCCTATCTGTAAACAAACAAAACCAGAATTTCCTTGCATTTAAAAAAAAATTCTTTAAAGTCAGTTTTGCTAAGCATCTATTCCATTGTACATGTTTTCCTCCACAGGCAAATCCTCCCTGAAGCCAGGCTTACAGTATCGACCTCACAATTCTTCTGTAACTACCCAGTCTTCAAACATGTCTTCTCTCTACTTCTACACTACTTACAGCCTTTATGGGACTTTGTCTTTACTCTCAAGACATTCACTTTCTATTATAGAAGGAATGCCATGCAAAGGGACTGACATTATAAGGCAGTGGCTAAGACATGTGTACCCCTCATGCGCCTGACCAAGTGATCTGGACTTAGAATGTGTGCTCAATACATGTTTACAAATCCAAGATGAGGCTCTATAGCATAATGGGTAACACATTGCTTCTGCAGCTAAACTGTTTATAATCTGTGTGATCTTGGGCTGATCACTTAATCTCGATGTGCCTCGGTGTATTAATTTGTAAAATAGTCATACTAATAGCAGCTGTGTGATCATGGGGTAGTCACTCAACATCTCTGTTTCTCAGTGTATCCTATATAATAAAGAGCTAATATGCTAATTAGACCGTATAGCCAAACAACTGCCCGGACAACCATCAGGATGACCTTCCAGACTAAGCCGGGGCTGTGAGGGCCGGCCAGGCTGTGAGGGCTGGCCGCGGCTGCTAGGGCTGCTGGGGCTGAGCCCCTTGCACAAATTTTGTGCATCAGGCCTCTAGTTTATTTATAAAGTGATAATACTAATAGTACCCGACTGATAGAATTATAGGGGTACATGAGTTAATATATGTAAAGCCCTTAGAACAGGTCCTAGCATATAGTAAGGGCTATTGAATGCTCACTATTAATATGATATCTTATGAATTAGTAACACATCAAAATTATAGACTATGGTTAATATATAAAGCACAAACCGAGATTTAGTTTAATGACCTCAACAATGTTAGTTGGCGACTTTCTTTCTCCTTCCTTCCCTCTCTTTCCTTTCTTCCCTTTCCCTTTGTCCCTATTCTGCTTCCTTATTTTCCTCTTTCCTTTTCTTTCTTGTCCCAGCTGCTCTCCTTAAAATGATGAACAATGGCACATTTATTATATAGTAACATGTGAATATTAAGTGCTCATCTAAATACCCAATGAGTTAATTTCTAAATAAAAACTCCATATATATATACACACACATATCCCTCTCCCTATCCATTCTACCACCAAGTATTGATAACTTACTAGGTAGAAGGTACTAGAAGAGATGAAAGATTCAGTGTCTGGCATTGACACTACAGTCCAGTAGAGGAGACACAGATAAACAACATCAACACCGAGTCATTTGGGGACAATATTACACCCAGTACCCTTTGAAGGGCAGAGGACAGTGCTGTAGCCCAGCCTGCTGAGGGCATGTGAGACTTCCTGTTTCTTTTCAAGACTGACCTAAAGCCTAGTTACTTGCTGGTCCCTCTGTCTGTGATGTTGGTGATTCATTGGTGACCTACACAAATGGACGAGTAACCCCTTGTATATGGTTTTGTCTACAATTCTAGAAATGTTCTGGAAGACAGACAGTGACCTTTAGCAAGTCTTGTATATATGTTGGCTTTATGTAAGTATTGTGTAGGGAATACTTGTTCATTGTTTTCAGAATGACTCATGGAAGGGAGCATTGACCTAATATAGTGGGTGAGACCTGTGTGTGCATTTAATTCTTCACGAACAGACCACCATTTCTTGCTTGAGTGGCTGGAGCCTTGGCTTAGGGTAAAAGTGTTAGAGGACACCGCTCACTGTAGGTGGGTTACAGATGAGGCATTTGCGATGCTGCATCCAATCGGAAGCTTTGCCTGAGTTGCAGCAAATAGGACAGGTAGACAGTTCTGAATCCCTGTGACAGGCCCTGCTCCATCCCTTTAGCCCAATGCTATGTGTGCGGATGTGATGCAGTCATTTCGCCTACCGATCTTTGCCTGAATCTAAGAATCCAAGGCTTCTTTGCTGGAAACAGAAGAATAAAATGACACAAGACAATTCCCCTTTTAGGACCCTTAAGAAATGGAACCTCATATTTCAAAGAAATATTTTTTGTTTCAGATAGCTTTACTTTTTAGTCCAATCTGTACCTACTGTGCCTTTTTCTTCAAATACATATATTTGGAGGATTGTGTGCTTGTCTTTACTTTCTACACCCCAGTGCTACTCTAGTGACGAACCATTCCCTGGGTGGCCTGACAGAGGCCCAGCCTGCAGAAGCCATCAACTGGGAGCGTCTGGCTTCATGGACTGGAATGTGGTAAAAGCAAATTGGCCATCTGTCTGGGGCTGGTGGAGACACATAATAGAGATGATCTTGGATAATATTCAGATTGATGTTTTACCCCAAGGGTGGCTGGAGGGGTTTTGTTTTGCATGTTTTTCCGCAGACCCGCTTTAAAAATTCATGGTTGCACCTGGCTGTTTGTTTCTATCTTTTGTTTCTCATCTATTCTGGCACAGCCCAAAGACTCCTCAGCAAGAGACTAAATTGGAAAAGGGTTGTATTCAGAGCTTAGAAGAAAATGCATGCCGCTTTCATGAAAATCGCCTAAGTATAGGTGCTGTGAATGGAAAGCATGGGGTGTTTTTCAGGTCAAGATTCCCAAGAGTTAGCAGCATCGTGCGGTTTACTTTTCAATGAGTCTCAGAGCACAGCATCCTTTAGCCAAGTGATGTATTTGAAAAATGGAAGTGTGGGTGGGATTCTATTGCCTCTGAATCCCAAAATGCTCAGAGGTGTGTGAAGAGCTACATGCAGACAGAAGGAACCAGAGCAAAATGGCACTGTTTTTCCCAGTCGATAATCTTACTGAATCTTACAGTAAAGATGATAGATCAGTGAGAAAAACGGTTGTTATTTGATCAGAAAAGGCACTATCTCTTCTATGTAAGATATAATCTTGGTTCCAAGTGAAACTCTGGTTTAGCTGTAGATGAGTCCATTTAAATTTTGTTAGGATCCAGGGAACTTAGTTTCAGATGAATTCATCAGTAAAAGTGTCAGTTTCCCAAGCTTCTCTCTCTCTCTCTCTCTCTCTCTCTCTCTCTCTCTCTCTCTCTCTCTCTCTCTCTCTCTCTCTCTCTCTCCCTCTCCTCTCCCTCTCCCTCTCCCTCTCCCTCTCCCTCTCCCTCTCCCTCTCCCTCTCCCTCTCCCTCTCCCTCTCCCTCTCCCTCTCCCTCTCCCTCTCCCTCTCCCTCTCCTCTCTCCCGTTCTCTCTTCCTCCCTCTCCCTCTCTCTGTCTTTCTCTTTCCCTCTCTTCCCTTTTCTCCAAGAAAAATGAAGAAAGAGATTTAGCCTCAAGGCTGAGCTTTAATAAACAAAGTGACCTTTACACTTTAGCTCAGAGAAGGAAATACAATCTTACCAGTCTCATATCATTGGCCACTGAGCCTTGGTGGGATGGGGTGCACAGCGATAATGCAGTACTAGAAGAATTTACCTTCAGGGATGAGACAAATTCTATAAAAGGACTGTTGAAAAATGTGGTTTGCCAAGACGATTTACATCTTCTTGAAAATGTGCCACCTTAGATTTAGAAGCATGTTGACGTTTCCACAATTTAAAGCTTCCATTTAGCACAAACGTTCTTTCTGCTGTCCTTGTTATCATAGGTTTACCTTGATTTCAGAAAATATGAACTGCCAACATGTGAATTAAGAAATACTTCACTTGACAAAAGGAAGCAGCACTGCCTTCTTTTAAATAGGTTCCTTGTACATTCTGCTGAATTAGGGTAACACTTAAGACTCAAATGCCAGAATTGAGTGCCAAGATGAATTAAAGATGAAGTGTGAGGTTTGGGGGAAAGATAATATCATTTATAGGTACCTAGGATTTGATTCACTAACATTTGACCTGCCTGTAATCTCACTAGAATGTACCTTTTACCCACCCTCCCCCCCAAAAAATTATATAATATTTGAACTGCAAGAGTCACTAGAAATTACCTTTTAGTTCCAACTCAACATGTTAAAATGTTGAAATTCAGACTCAGAGAGGTTATGTGACTTCCCCAAGGTCCCCAAATTGGACAGTGGCAGACATGGACCCCATTCCCACTCTACTGCACACTGGCTTCCCCCTGTGCTCCTCAAGCAGTTCACCCACCGCCTGGGAACAGTCACATTTAGAATACTGGACCTCTTTCTCAGCCTCTAGTCGTGGCACATTTTTTAGCTTGATCATGTTGGGTAACTTGAGTACGTGTAACAAACATCTTGTTTTTCATAAACGCCAAAGATAACAGAAAAAAAGGGGTTCAGAAGAGATGCTGACTTGGTCACCTCGCCAAACATGAAGGGTCAATCAGAGACAGCATTCTTTCCGCCCACGAGGCCAGTGTCAGCGGCACCTGATCTGTCCCTGCTGTTCCCATTCTTACTATTTTTGTACCTGGTTCTCACATAGAAATTTGAAAGTAATGAGCTTGAGCTAAGGCCACAAAAAGTCGAAAGCCAGTTCTGTTCATTTGCTAAAGTCTCTGAGAAGCATATTCTGAAGCAAAAAGAGGGAGATGCGTGTGTTACAAGAATGAACTAACAAATGTTACATGCCTCCTAGGAGCCAGCAATGTAGATAGTCAGTTGATAGTTCCCAAACTATATTCCTCAGAGCCCTAGTTCTTCTGAAGTTCCAAGAACAAACCAGATTTTGTCTTTGAATTCATGGCAAATGTTATTACACATGTTATGCTATCCACTTGCAGCAGAACTTGGGTGCCAAAGTCAGCCTATGGACCATGGGGTTTTAACCAATGCACGTCACTGTGCTTTTGGCCAAGGAAAAAAGTCTCTCATTAAAATGATTCTTTTTCGCCTGATGGTTTCCTTCGTGGCAGCTCCACATTCTGTGGCTTGAGGAATTTGTTGAACATTGAAAAAGGCACATATGCTCATTTACATTGGCAAGTGTTGAAGTGGGGAGACATATGTTTTCTTTGTTCTCCCCTCCTGTTGGATCCTTGAAGAGTGTTGATTGTCAGACTCCGCTGTGATTTCCCAAGTTGTGTGCTTCTGAAAAATCTTTTCCAGAATCTCCAGTACTTACAGATTTGTCTGGAAATAACTCTGAAGTATGATTGGGATCCCAGTGGATTGGAAGTCTTCAGCTAACACTTCACTGCCCAGCTTCGGGATATGTTATTAGGTCTAAGATTAAAGTGTTCTTGGCACACTTGTCTTAGCTGAACCACAACAGTAATGTCTTCAGAAGCTCCCAGCACCATGTTCTCGTCTCTTTAATCCACATTCTGTATTACCTCCAAAGTGATCACTGAAGGGAGCTATAGTCTTTCTATTTTCTACTTTAAAATCATGACTCTGTAAGTATAGCTCAGAATAAATAGATTCTCTTGCTACTTCTCTGACACCCCCTGTGCATGACGAGTGAAATTCTTTCAACTTGGCTGTAGACTGGATTACTTGCCGTCTGCCACCCTAATGAACTTGCTGTTATCTGAACATGCTGTGTATGTTCACACTTCTCTGTCCGTGCCTATGTTAACTCCACCACCATGAAAACCCTCCCTGCCCCTGTCAACACCTCGACATCCTTCAAAACCCACTTAAGTGTCCGATGTTCTATGTTGTTTTCCCTCATTCCAACAACAGGAATGTCATTCTCACAATACTTTGTGTCAGGACCTATACACGTGTACTTTTCCCACTGAATTTTCTCTTTTGTCTCGGGGCAGACTGTAGAAGAATTCGCAGGGTAGTAGGGCATTCAGTGCCTTATTCATAATTTAATCTTCAGTCTTAAGCACAGTAGCTATCCCTTAGTGCCTAAAACTACTTACATATATTCGAGGGGAAAAAGTAGAAATGGTTGAATGGTAAGCCTCTGGCCAATCCACAGAGAGTGAACAATTGCTTTAAAAAAAAAACCACAAAAACTTTTTATTTCCCAAATCTTGTTTTTCTATTGTTCTCAGAATAACTAAAAAAAGGATTCTGAAAAATGTTAATTTTGAAGATATTTCTATAATTTTATTGAAATACCCTATAGATAAGAGAGATTATAAGACTGCATTTAGTAAAATTGTATCAAAGAGAGAAAATTCCACTCAGTTACATTTTCTCTTTAAAAAATTTAAACATGTTGTTCAATAACCACTCCAGGCCTTGCTTCACTGGTTAAAAGACCTGGATTATTATGTTGTCAAATGTTTAAAATGCAGATCTGGGAACAGGTTCCTGGGCGTGAGACATAGAAATGCCAAAAACATTCTTGAATTACCATGCAGAAATCATCAGGCCCCTCCTTGTCTAATGTTACTCCCTTGAGGTTTCTTCAGTGCCCAGTTGGAATGTCCTAATTCACATCTGTAAGTGCTGTGTAATTCTTAAATGAAACGTCATGTATGTATGCCATCTTCTTGACGAGTAGTTTAACAAATTTGAGTTTCCTTGTGCAGTGGGCTATTTTTTAACAGCTTACAATTTATGATAAATGGGTGATATGAAAGTTCTGTCTATGAATTGATAACAGTCAAAAATGGAGAAAAATGTTTTTTTTCTGCAGTTTCTTTATTCAGGGAACACAGTTATTGAAGTTTTATAAAGTTTAAAGTTTCTGATTTCTTTACTGTCATTGAGCTTGAAATACTCACCTGGGATCACCTATGTGTATGTGTAGATAGTATGTACAGAATGATACTTTATTTCTTTTTTTAGATGGAGATATAAAATATACTTACGCAGAATATTCTAAATAGAATATGATGTAGGAATGGCAATTTATAAAAATCAGTGAGTAAAAGAGAAACAATGATAATTTAAAATGAAGGAAAAGTATGAACAAGCAATCTACCAAGTAAGGCTATTTAAATGACTAAACACAAATGACAAAAGGAAGCAAGGGACGAAGGAAAGCGAACTTCACTCTTATTAGTAATGTGTATTGACACAAAATAAAATGTACCTTATTCCCCGGTCAGCTTAGAAAATGTTGTAAGAATTAAAGCGGGGTTGGGGGGAGGGGTGGAGAAAAAGTCTTAGTGTTGGTAATGGGTAAGTTCCTGGTAATATGTTTCAAAAGGAGTTATACATTTATATGCTTTGACCCATAAATTCTACTTTGAGGAGATTACTTGGAGAAACAATAATTGATGTACAGAAATTTTAATCTACATTAGGTCATAAGATTATATTAGTGAAATTTGGAAACCTTCTAATAAGAGATTAATTACATAGTGGTTTAGCCATATAATCAAAGTCAATGTATCCAATAAGAAATGATAACACAGAATAATATTTAATAGCCTGGAAAATGTTTGCAGTACAGTTTTAAACTGGGGAAAGCAGGCTAAAAGTATCATGTGGTAGTCTCTCTCTCTCTCTCTCTCTCTCTCTCTCTCTCTCTCTCTCTCTCTCTCTGTTTCTCTCTATCTCTCTATATATACACACAAAATTATGTATATATGTGTACCCATATATACATAGAAACAAAGATTGAGAAAGTAAACTTCAAAACGTTAGTGATAATGATCTCGGTGTAGTGTTATTTGAGTGATTTTTCTCTTATTTTTTGTAACTACTTTCTGGAGGACATTTTCTACATTTTCCTGTAATGAATACATGTTAACTCCTACTCGTACTTGAGAAAAAAAATACTACTTTTTATCACAAATGGGATGAATAATTTAAAAGAAACAAAGTTATTGTAGCATTGGCACAGACATTCCAACAACTAGACACCTGCCAAGTAGCTTAAAAACCTGCACCCCAAGAGCACTCTGTGGCTTCATCCTTTTATTCCAAACTGAAGGAGTCAAGTTCAGTACCAGCTGTTTGTGAATTGAGGAGACACCAGGTTCGAGGGGGTCCCCGTTGGCAAGACTAAGCTGTGGCCTGACGCAAAGTATGGCCTTCGGAGACCAAGGTCGTGGCCGACGGGGGCTCTAAAGAAGAACCTGCCGGTATTATAGGCTGGTCCTCACAAGGAAAAGTCTAAAATTTCTCAGACTGGGAAGCCACTCAGTGTTTTCCTGGTGCGACTTCATTTGGTGATCGAGATATGTTTTTAGAAAATAATATATTTGTGTTAGGCTAGGTTTACTTTGGAAATGTCTTAATTTAATAAAATATGTCAGAAGACATTTTTTAGATTGAAATGTGGGAGAAAGGATTCAATTATATTAATAGGAGCCTCTCTGACAGTGGAAAGGGATGGGGTGAGGAGATAAGAATGATTAGAAGTATGGAAACTATTTAATTTTCAGGAGAGAGCTCAGCATATTTCAGTATTTCCAGAAAGCATTGCTATCCTTAAAATGGATTAATTGAGAGATATTCTCATGACCCTTAGTTTCAGGGAAAGCTACCTGATTCTGATATAGCCTGTTAAGGAAGGTGCCAGTCTGTCCATCAGTTTGAGGATTTCTTTGTCATTAAATATGGTCAGTATTTTTAAAAAATTGGTTCAATTACCTGGAAAATTCACTGTTGGGAGATATTCTGTAATGGTACAAGATTCAGAAATCTTCCTCTCACTAAGACGAGTATATAATTTATCATAAGCCATACAGATGTGCATCAGTAATGATATTTATGATGGTGCAGAAGGAGTAAACTAGGACTTCCCAGGACAAATCATGACACATGTTCACCCTGCCTGTGATCCATTCCAAGAAAACCAAAATGTCTGTGAACAGTCTCTCATAGGGTCAAAGTAGCTTCTAAATCAAGATCAGCCAACTTTGGAAGTGGTAGGGTCTTTGTAAGCGATAGCATCTTTGTGGGCATGTTGAACCCATCATGAATATGCATCTGGGTTTTAAAATGCCTCTGTATGGTCACAAGTTAGAATGACCATTTTATAACTGGTTTGCACAGTATCCCCTTGATTAAGAATCATTTTTGATTGGTGAGGATGCTAACTTCTGAGCAACTGTGATTAGATACACAAAAGATATTAATCCTAATACATTAAAGATCATGTAATTTGCAAATGTTCTATGATGGCAGATTTTTTGTTTTGAAGGTTTTTTTGAGAACCCTTATATTCCTTTGGAATCAGGGTGCTTAGAAATACCACTAAACTCAAGAGATACAATTTTGTGGTTATTTTCTTAAAGTGTGGATTCCCTGTTGGTAGTAACTTGGGGCAGTTGAGTGTTTTATAGGGTTGGCATAGTAGCAGGATGCATATAGAATAAGAAACACAAGCCGAAACTGGTTTGGCTCAGTGGATAGAGCGTCGGCCTGCTGACTGAAAGGTCCCAGGTTCGATTCCGGTCAAGGGCATGTGGCTGGGTTGCAGGCACATCCCCAGTAGGAGATGTGCAGGAGGCGGCTGATCGATGTTTCTCTCTCATCGATGTTTCTAACTCTCTATCTCTCTCCCTTCCTCTCTGTAAAAAATCAATAAAATATATTTAAAAAAAAAAAGAAACACAAAATAAAAATGTTGAATGGTTTTACACAGGCCTGCGCATGATAAAAATCAAACTTGCTGTGTATTTCTGGGATATATTTCTCATTCATCCGTTCATCCTCAGACCCAAATGACTTGTTGTTTTTGTTGGTCCAAGACTATAGAAAAATCAATCAGTTTATGTTACGATCCATGAGAACAATAAGTATTCTGTTTTGAATTGCTAGGTTATGTTGAAATAGATATTGGTGCTTTTGTTGTGAACATAAAGGGACAAAGAACATTTTGCTCTTAAGAAATCCATTTTTAATGATGTCATATCCTAATTTACATGATGGGATTATAATGCCTAGATATGGACTTTCCTATTAAAGAGTTAGTTAAGTACATTTTAATAGACATTTACCAGATCTGTCCTTCTATAATTTAACCTGGGTAATTGATGTATCCTGAAAATCCACAGGCTGGCCTTCCTTGACCTTGGGTCTCTTAATATTTCTCAGACTGACTAATAACATAATTCATTTGGTCTTCAATAGACATTCATCTTGAATTGATGCCAGATTAGGAATTTACAGCTTTCAAACATATAACAGAACCACTTCATGGCCAAAACCCAATGAAAAACCTGATAACCTCAAGTTATCTTTATCTCAGATATGATTATGAGAAGACCTTGTTATTCATACTGCAGATAAACTAATTTTCTCATTTCTCCCTTCTTTTAATTATAAGTGACAAATTGTATAGGAACTTGTGATCATAGAGCCCTATGGTGGCTGCCATCATACTTGCCATCCGTGTGTGTGTGTGTGTGTGTGTGTGTGTGTCCCTTCAGAGATGGAGTTATTTTTCTCCTCCCTTTCTTTCAGTCTAACCTAAAAGTGGTGACTTATTTCACCAATAGAAATGCTGCAAAATGGATACCCTGGGATTTCTGGGGACAGGTCATAGGAAGCCTGACAGTTTTCACTTGAGCCCCTTTGACATGCTTCTCTCGGAACACTCACACTGTAGCAAGCCCGCCACCCATCAAGAAATCCAGCTACTATGAAACTGCAATGCGAAGTTCAAGCCACAAGGAGAGAGAGCCTGCAGGATGGAATGCCCCGTAGAGAGAAAGAGAGAAGCTAAGGCCAAATGCCTGCGTGAAGAAGCCATCGTAGAGGTGGAAACTCCAGCTCCAGCCACCACGGTGATGCCATAGGGACCTGGAACTGCCCATCCAGCTGAGCTTTTCCCAAATTTCTGACCCACAGAACCATGAGGAAAAATCACAGATTGTCTTAAGCCACTATTGTGAAGTAGTGTGTCACATAGCTATTCATTAGTGCAACAGAGGTCCTTTCCTCCTCTATAAAATGTGCCAATTCGGCTGCTTCTGTAGCATGCATTCTGAGCTGCAATTAGCTAAGGTATAGAACTGCCTAGAAAATAAAATCATGAAAAAAACATCTTAAAATGCTACATTTCTATCTCCTGTTCTGACTGAGGGAAAAGGAGAGAGGAAAGGCAGCTGCTAATGTAATTACACTCAGGGGCATGTCTATTAAGCATATTCCCCCTTTTCTGCCTCTCTAAAACAACTTGAGATGATCAATGTCTATCATTAAATACTTGAAGAATGAAGGAAAAATTTGCATGAAATAGATCTTGCTAACAGGAGGCACTTCTTCCTAATGGATCCACTCCATCCCTGTCTTCCTAAGAGCTCTGCAGCGGAGGGGCCCAGGCCATTCTCGATTTTCGCTTTACTCACCTGCCCATTCTGTTTGAGAGAAACCTCTGGTATCTCCATGGTCTTCTCAGGGGAACTAATAGGCAAATATATTAGCAAGGTCTCATGTGGCTGAGGCTTTGATAATCCTCCCCCGTACACCCTGCCCGTATTTGCTTGTTCACCATGAAGCACTAATATAAGTAAAGCTAAAATATACTTGTCAGGGTGATGATTCAAGTGCAGCAAGGAATGAAGAATGTGAGTACGTTCTGTTCACTAATTTTTAGAAGGAACTCATTCCTGCGGGCCCTTTTCATTTTCCTGACTTTCAACTTGACATTTATTCAGACTCTCCAATCAAATGCACAACTTAAATATTTTACCAAAAATGCTGTGTCCCTCACCTAAATTGAGGTTAAAATGTACTGAAAGTTTCCCTTTCTTGCTCTTTCTTTCTCCCCACCTCTTCTCCTTTTATCATTTCTAGAATAAAGAGATTTCTTATCATGAAATGAACATCATTTCTCATAAAGTTTCCCATCAGCAAAGAAGATGAATGCCCATTTCTCACCATATCTCAGCTCCTTCTGATAGCAGCTAACATTTTAAAATAATGTAGCCTCTTGGCATTTATAGGTTTTTTGGGGATTTAGGAGAGAATTTAGTTTGGGACTTGTAATGACCACAAAAGTGTGTTCTGATTGAGTTTGAACAGAGGCCACAGAATAATGCTGGGATATTTAACATGGCTCAAATATTCTCAAGGTATTTGATCAGTCTCCATAGCAACTGCAATAATAAAAACGTCTCTCAAATTTGTACATCATTCTTTTCCTCTAAAATGCCATTTTTAAAAACAAGATGATACCATGCTAAGCATTAATGAATATTTTGTGTTTTCTACTATCCCCTTAATATGATGATGGCTACTTCTCCAGCAAAATGAGCTAATATTTTGCTACTAATTAAACCAAGGATCAGTTTATTAGGAGAAGGGTTATATTTCTTTTGTTCTGATTGGTTTTAATATAAAATTCCCTGAGAAGTAGCTTATAGGGAAATGTTTGTTTCCCTCCCTATACTATCATTAAGTCAGAGCTTTTTGCCAAGTTCTCACCCATCCTATGATAAAGCACAGGAAAACAGTTTTGTTTTGTTTTATTATTAGTTAAGGTATTACAAATGTGTCCTCATCCCCCCCCCCATTAACCCCAACCTCCCCCCCCCCGCCCTATAGGGAAATGTTTGTTTCCCTCCCTATACTATCATTAAGTCAGAGCTTTTTGCCAAGTCCTCACCCATCCTATGATAAAGCACAGGAAAACAGTTTTGTTTTGTTTTATTATTAGTTAAGGTATTACAAATGTGTCCTCATCCCCCCCCCCATTAACCCCCAACCTCCCCCCCCCCCGCCCTATAGGGAAATGTTTGTTTCCCTCCCTATACTATCATTAAGTCAGAGCTTTTTGCCAAGTTCTCACCCATCCTATGATAAAGCACAGGAAAACAGTTTTGTTTTGTTTTATTATTAGTTAAGGTATTACAAATGTGTCCTCATCCCCCCCCCCATTAACCCCCAACCCCCCCCCCCCGCCCTATAGGGAAATGTTTGTTTCCCTCCCTATACTATCATTAAGTCAGAGCTTTTTGCCAAGTCCTCACCCATCCTATGATAAAGCACAGGAAAATAGTTTTTTTTTTTTATTATTAGTTAAGGTATTACAAATGTGTCCTCATCCCCCCCCCATTAACCCCAACCCCCCCCCCCCCCCGCCCTATAGGGAAATGTTTGTTTCCCTCCCTATACTATCATTAAGTCAGAGCTTTTTGCAAGTCCTCACCCATCCTATGATAAAGCACAGGAAACAGTTTTGTTTTGTTTTATTATTAGTTAAGGTATTACAAATGTGTCCTCATCCCCCCCCCATTAACCCCCAACCCCCCCCCCCGCCCTATAGGGAAATGTTTGTTTCCCTCCCTATACTATCATTAAGTCAGAGCTTTTTGCCAAGTTCTCACCCATCCTATGATAAAGCACAGGAAAATAGTTTTTTTTTTTTTTATTATTAGTTAAGGTATTACAAATGTGTCCTCATCCCCCCCCCCATTAACCCCCAACCTCCCCCCCCGCCCCTATAGGGAAATGTTTGTTTCCCTCCCTATACTATCATTAAGTCAGAGCTTTTTGCCAAGTCCTCACCCATCCTATGATAAAGCACAGGAAAACAGTTTTGTTTTGTTTTATTATTAGTTAAGGTATTACAAATGTGTCCTCATCCCCCCCCCATTAACCCCAACCCCCCCCCCCCGCCCTATAGGGAAATGTTTGTTTCCCTCCCTATACTATCATTAAGTCAGAGCTTTTTGCCAAGTCCTCACCCATCCTATGATAAAGCACAGGAAAACAGTTTTGTTTTGTTTTATTATTAGTTAAGGTATTACAAATGTGTCCTCATCCCCCCCCCCATTAACCCCCAACCCCCCCCCCCGCCCTATAGGGAAATGTTTGTTTCCCTCCCTATACTATCATTAAGTCAGAGCTTTTTGCCAAGTCCTCACCCATCCTATGATAAAGCACAGGAAAACAGTTTTGTTTTGTTTTATTATTAGTTAAGGTATTACAAATGTGTCCTCATCCCCCCCCCCATTAACCCCCAACCCCCCCCCGCCCTATAGGGAAATGTTTGTTTCCCTCCCTATACTATCATTAAGTCAGAGCTTTTTGCCAAGTCCTCACCCATCCTATGATAAAGCACAGGAAAACAGTTTTGTTTTGTTTTATTATTAGTTAAGGTATTACAAATGTGTCCTCATCCCCCCCCCCATTAACCCCCCAACCTCCCCCCCCCCCGCCCTATAGGGAAATGTTTGTTTCCCTCCCTATACTATCATTAAGTCAGAGCTTTTTGCCAAGTCCTCACCCATCCTATGATAAAGCACAGGAAAACAGTTTTGTTTTGTTTTATTATTAGTTAAGGTATTACAAATGTGTCCTCATCCCCCCCCCCATTAACCCCCAACCTCCCCCCCCGCCCTATAGGGAAATGTTTGTTTCCCTCCCTATACTATCATTAAGTCAGAGCTTTTTGCCAAGTCCTCACCCATCCTATGATAAAGCACAGGAAAACAGTTTTGTTTTGTTTTATTATTAGTTAAGGTATTACAAATGTGTCCTCATCCCCCCCCCCATTAACCCCCAACCCCCCCCCCCCGCCCTATAGGGAAATGTTTGTTTCCCTCCCTATACTATCATTAAGTCAGAGCTTTTTGCCAAGTCCTCACCCATCCTATGATAAAGCACAGGAAAATAGTTTTTTTTTTTTTATTATTATTTAATGTATTACAAATGTGTCCTCATCCCCCCCCCCAATAACCCCCCACCCCCCCCCCCCGCCCTATAGGGAAATGTTTGTTTCCCTCCCTATACTATCATTAAGTCAGAGCTTTTTGCCAAGTCCTCACCCATCCTATGATAAAGCACAGGAAAACAGTTTTGTTTTGTTTTATTATTAGTTAAGGTATTACAAATGTGTCCTCATCCCCCCCCATTAACCCCCAACCCCCCCCCCCCCGCCCTATAGGGAAATGTTTGTTTCCCTCCCTATACTATCATTAAGTCAGAGCTTTTTGCCAAGTCCTCACCCATCCTATGATAAAGCACAGGAAAACAGTTTTGTTTTGTTTTATTATTAGTTAAGGTATTACAAATGTGTCCTCATCCCCCCCCCCATTAACCCCCAACCTCCCCCCCCGCCCTATAGGGAAATGTTTGTTTCCCTCCCTATACTATCATTAAGTCAGAGCTTTTTGCCAAGTCCTCACCCATCCTATGATAAAGCACAGGAAAACAGTTTTGTTTTGTTTTATTATTAGTTAAGGTATTACAAATGTGTCCTCATCCCCCCCCCCATTAACCCCCAACCCCCCCCCCCCCGCCCTATAGGGAAATGTTTGTTTCCCTCCCTATACTATCATTAAGTCAGAGCTTTTTGCCAAGTCCTCACCCATCCTATGATAAAGCACAGGAAAATAGTTTTTTTTTATTTATTATTAGTTAAGGTATTACAAATGTGTCCTCATCCCCCCCCCATTAACCCCCAACCCCCCCCCCCCCGCCCTATAGGGAAATGTTTGTTTCCCTCCCTATACTATCATTAAGTCAGAGCTTTTTGCCAAGTCCTCACCCATCCTATGATAAAGCACAGGAAAACAGTTTTTTGGAGGGGCAATGGTAGAAGGATAAGAAAAAGGAGGCTAAGGCTATTGTGAAAATCTGATTGTGAAACAGGGCTGAGTATTTTGGTACCATAAATTTATATTTAAAGCAAAAAAATCTTTATTTATTCAAGAATATTCTTAGCAATTATCTTGTTATAGAGAGTCTCCTTTGTGTAGCTCCTAGCTTCCATTGCAATTCCGCCCCCCCCCCGCCCCCCCCCCCGCCCCTTCTCCCAGCTAGGCAATATTTTATGGGATACTTATAAGGTTTCTCTCTCTCTCTCTCTCTCAACTATCACCTTTTAGCAGAACATATAGTGCTAAATATGCCATCCTTTGTGAAGTCATAATAATAACATTTGCTCAAAATTCAGCATCACTTTCACACAGATGATCTGATCTTTACACAGACTTATGCAACGATCTGTGTAAAGAGATCTTTACACATGGATGACTTTACCACTGACCAACTGCATGGCCTTGAGAAAATGACCTCACTTCCCCAACTGTCAAATGGACATCTGAACTGTGTTTTAACAATTTTAATGAAGTGACATATTGTAAAGGTTTAGTGGTGTGCCTGGCACCCAACAGATGCTCAATATAGTAGCATTACCCTCGATAAGAAAATGGTGGCTCATGAGAAGTTAAGTGAGCTATGAGCTCTCCAGAGTGGCAGAGATGACACTCAAATCTGTCTTTGAAGTCAAGCCCCATGGCATTTTCTGTGATTATAGTATCTATTTATGGTTTGTTTTTCCTTCTTCTTCTAATGGTATGAATAACTGTCACTAAACACACTCTCTCTTTTCTGAGGAAGTGCACACAACTATGGCAACATTGGCTGGGATCAGGTTTAGGATTTGGTCAGGGCACTCCTTATGGAAGACAGGTCTGTGGTTCATGGGCTTCGTGGGTAGCCCTTCAGATCAACTCATCCAAACACATGGGCCTGTATTTCCTTGTGGGAGGTCAATGCCATCCACAGTCATGGAAGCAGAGTCTTGCAGTGAAGCGGTGTTTTTTTTCCTTTAAGATTGACGCAGGAAAGGGTTGTGTTCAGTAATCCCAAGAGAAAGGAGAAGAAATCTTACATAAACTTTTTTTCTTGAATTGACTTCCAAGGAGTGTAACCCATATGTGGTCATTCCTGGTGAACCTTACTCTTCTCCTGTGTACTCTATATAGTTGGTCAAAAGGGGTATTGAATAAATTACCATAAAATGTTACATAATAATTAATAAGTAGGGTCTTCTGACAAGGCTAGTAAGAGACATGAAGAACTGAAATATTATTATACACTTCTTGAAAACTAATTTTCCCCCTAAGAAATAAAAAGTCATTAGGCTCTCATTTAAAAAAAGTTTTTAAAATAAACTCACAGAATAAACTATTAAGAATACAATGCCAAGTTTTCCTAGCAATTTCACTGAATTAATGTTCAGGTCACACAGGTAGATGGTCTATTGACCAAACACTTTTTGGTCTTTTAGTATCAAATGAGCCTACTTTGTGTTAATGACCATGTATGGTGCAGAAGGTGAGCTTCACTGAGTTTGGGGGGTTGGGAGTAGCATTTAGAATGAGTGATTGCACACTGGGTCCATCTTTCTACAGATTGTTTTTTCTTGGTGTTCACTTAAACATTTTCCATTTACTCACTTTCCTCTCCTTTTCTCACTATTGTTTGTATTTCAGTGATTTCCTTTACATGGGCCATTCTGAGATCCTGTGTAACTTCTCCCACTACTGCCTGCCCAACGGTTGTCAACAAATAAGCATGATGCATTGCTTTTTTAAAAAAATATATTTTATTGATTTTTTACAGAGAGGAAGGGAGAGGGATAGAGAGTTAGAAACATCTATGAGAGAGAAACATCGATCAGCTGCCTCCTGCACACCCCCTACCGGGGATGTGCCCGCAACCAAGGTACATGCCCTTGCCCGGAATCGAACCTGGGACCCTTCAGTCCACAGGCCCACGCTTTATCCGCTGAGCCAAACCAGTTAGGGCAGCATGCATTGCTTTCACTTTCAATTCATCTGGGAAAGATAAACATTCAGCTCACATTGGGAATAGGTAGTTTATCACCCACAGTGGTCTGCAAACTATTCAATTGCTCTGATTACACTTTGCTTAATTTGTTTTTAATACTGCAGCCAGAGGCCTGCAAATAACCTGTTGTACTGTTCCTAGGTAGAATTTTGTTTGGCTAAAGTGGGTAGATAACTGGAGTGCCCAATTAGTGCTATTGTGATTTTTCATTATCATCATTATGAGAAGTATTTATTATGCACCTGTGACATGGTCATCTGAATTGGATTTAAGCCTTGAGCAAATCAAGAGACATAGCGTCAGTACATTATCTCCTCTTGATTCCAATCCACAGATGATAAGGAGTAAACAAATGAGAGGGGAAAAAAATGAACAAAACTTAAAATAAATATTCTTTGCTTTAGGACTGAAGAAATGGTGAGATAAAGTATATGCTTATAGATATTGAAGCTGGTCTTTATTAACTCCACCCTATCTAAATTATGGAATTCCAAAAACAACACACCTAGGAAAAGAGTCTGAAAAACTAAATAATAGTGACATTTCTGGAGGAGCAATGTCCCTTGTAGACAACCTAGCAGGATCAAAAAGTTCCTATCCAACCTTTTTGTAGAGTTACATTATGTAGCCATATGTTGAATCTGGAGCAAGTCAAAGAGAGTGAAGATGCATTTAATTTTTGATGACACTAACATGTCCGAACGACTAATACTCAAAAAAAAAGTGAGAAGTGACATAGTTGAAATCTCTAGATTGCAGTTCATGTTCATTTGTCAACTCTTAAAAGCAAATAAAGTTTTTTCCTTCTCCAGAAGTGGATGATGAATGATAGCTTGGAGTTGGGTGGTGGGAGCCTGTGTAGCCATTATTGACGTTCTATAGAAAACAATTCATCTGCAGATGCAGTCAACACAGCATCTGCACGCCCTGCAAGGCATAAGTAAACTGGCTCTAATACCCGTGGGCTGATCTGAACAGAATAATTACTTTCCTGTTAGAGACACACTTCCCCTTGTTTTTAACCTCCTTGCCTCCAAGTAGAACAGCAGGGGTTTACTTAGGACAACGCAGACTCCCAGGGTCTCAGGAATGAAGAGGATTCACCTATTCACTCCTTCACTTGTTCATTCACTTACAAAGATGTATAGACTTCTACTAGAGCCCATGTCAGACAAATAATGGCCCCTCTTTTTAGAGAGCTCACTTCAGGAATTGTGCAGAGTTTGGGTTCATGCCTTTTATAAAGTCCTCCAAAATTCCTGTCACTCAGATCATATTCCAGAATGCAGAGGATTAAACACAACAAAGCACCATTTACTTAAAGTCGCACAAGGAGCCAGAGGAGGAGAGAGCCAGTATGAACCAGCAGGCAGTGATTATTGGACATGTTTAAGGAGTGTAACCTACACATTTTTGAGGAGTGTTCATGAATTTGAGGTTGCCATTTTGATATTTCACAGTATAATACCTTCTGGGATAGAACATATTTGTTTATAAATGACATCATTCCTGTCTAAAAATGGGATCACACGTATTATTCATGTTGTTTCTTTTTTTCAAATAGGTTAAACATTTTCTATGTATATTTTGCTTAAAAACTTTATTTACTTATTAAATTACTTATTTTGAGTAACCTACAAAATGACAGAACAAACCTCAACCCACTGGAAATAAAACTATTAAAATGTTTAAAGACTGAAATAATAAGATTTCACTTATTTAGTTAACAATGATTTATTAAATACTTTCTATGGTTCAACCACTGCGCTGGTTGTAAACTAATGAAGTTGACGGTTTTGATTAAGTAACACATGGTTTATAGTGGTGTATATTATTATGTGTGTATGCATTTGTGTGCTTTTCATTCAGTTGGATTTGAATATAGGCAATAATATGAAATTAAAATATTAAGTTAAAAATCAGAATAAAAAAATCTATGATAGGGTATGTAGATGTGGATAAAGTAGAAAGAAGCATCAACCTTGTTTAAACTGTTGAAGGAATAGGGTCATGAGCAGTTGATTTTTCTTTTATTTTCAATTCATCTACTGGAGGTCTTACAGAGTTGTTTGTGCAATAAAAAAGGCTAAGTAGAAATAGATCCCAGTTGACCTGTTTGTTTTGAGTGGATTTGAGCAGAGGTTTGAAAGAACAACACCTGGAAAGTCTGCGTAATACAGGCACTTATAAATCTTATAGGGGGTATTTCCTAGCATCTTCCATCATTTCTAAAATGTCAAATTCCAAAACAGGGTTTTAGGTGAGGGCCATTTAGAGAAGGTGAGATTTTAGTCTACATGTTTTTAGTACCCAGAAAAAGCTGCCACGGAAGCCAGGAGTTTCATTTACTCGCTCTTAAGTAGTCATGTGTTTGAGAGATATTTGCATTATTCTACCTCTGCCCTCCCTTATTTAATAGCACCTGGATGCAGAATTATCTTATACAGTCTCATGACTTGGAGCATAAATAACTGTCAAAGATATTTTAAATAAATGATAAATAAAAATCAGCTTGATTTGGGGATACTCTGGAGGCCCAGTTTTTTATTTTATTATTTTATTTTTATTTTTTGTTAATCCTCACCTGAGGCTATTTTTTCCATTGATTTTTGGAGAGAGTGGAAGAGAGAGGCAAAGACAGAGAGAAACATCGATGTGAGAGAAACACATCAATTGGTTGCCTCCTGCAGGAGCCCCATCCAGAGTCCATGCCTGGGAGGACCCTGCAACCAAGGTATGTGCCCTTGACCCGAATCCAACAAGGGACCCTTTGGTCCTCAGGCCCACACTCTATCCACTGAACCAAACCAGCTAGGGCCCAGTTTTTTTATTTTGCTGAAGTGGTCTGCCAGGAGAAGCAGTGGTGGGGTCTGCACTCGTGGGAAGAGAGGAAAACATATTCTGTTTAACAGGGAAATAGGATATCAGAGAAGGGGGGGAAATCACCTTGCTGAGACAATAGAGGCCCTATAAAATGGAGCCGCTTCATATTATTATGGAAATTACTTTGGGCAGTAGTGCAGAAATCATGCTATATATTATTGTTAATTGTGGTTGGAGACACAAAGCAATGTGATCATTTGATGACTTATTTGTTGAGTGGAAAACACATGTTTGTGCTAGTAAATATGAAATTGCCTGGAAATATTCTTGTGAATTTAGGTGCCATATGAACATCCCTGTTTAATGCATGCAAGAGATTTTAATGAAGCCATGTATGTGAGTTGGTACTTAACACTTAGATGATGGCTCCATGCCAGCCATCCAATGCGGGAACCCTATCTTCATGGTAAACTCGAGACAAGAAAACGATAACTCTGCCAGAATGTATGGTGGGGGACAGTGGCTTGACCCAAACATGGATTGAGAGGTATTTAGTCTCCAACTTTGTGTGTGCTTTCCATCTTGTCCGTACGCACCGGCAGCCACAGTGTTACACTGCCTGCCCCACATCCCTCTTCTCCTTTTCCAGAAGGGAGGTTGAGTGTGATTCCATGCACCAAAAGGTTGCCAGTTCAATTCCTGGCAGGGCACATGCACGGGTTGTGGGCTCGATCCCCAACAGGGAGCATGTAGAAGGTAGCCAGTCCCTGTTTTGAGATGTTTTGCTCTCGCTCTCTGAAAATCAATTTTAAAAATTAAAAAAGAAAAAGGAAAAAGAAGGGAGGTTGAAAGAACAGCAAGGAGCTTTCAATTCTCCCCACCTGACATAAACACGGTGCAGGCCGAGTGTGTCTGGTGTGCAATCCTCATGTGACATTTGCAGTGACATTGCAGGACATCACTTTTGAAGATACTAACTATCCCCCAATTTTTTTTCTTTTAAATATGTTTTTATTGATTTCAGAAAGGAAGGGAGAGGAAAAGAGAGATAGAAACATCAATGATAAGAGAGAATCATTGATCCCCTGCATGACCACCCCACCCCCCACTGGGGATCAAGCCCACAACTTGGGCATGTGCCCCTGACTGGAATCGAACCATGACCCTTCAGTCCACAGGCCAATGGTCTATCCACTGATCCAAACCAGCTAGGGCACTATCCCAAGGTTTTAATATGACTGCCTCCAAATGCTTGAGAAATCTCAGTGTGTTTGCCTGGCACTCTACTCTTCTATGACATGGCTCCGTTTTATTTTTCCTTTCTCTCTTGCTCTTCCTATCCTAGAACTGCTGCCTTCTCAGCTGGTAATCTTTAAAAACCCTGGGCTACAGTGATTTCTCTTCATACAGCCACACATTAAGCACATCTTTCATGCTTCTCCGAACCAAACTCAGAGAGTGTCAATTAATACGTTGATGGGGAGGAAGTCAGCGGGTAGCATTAAGGCCACCTGTCCGGAGGCATTAGATGTGCACTTTGACTGAGTGAAAGGAACCTGCAGAGAGTGGGGAATGAGGTACTTCATCACGCATTCCTAGAGGTATAGCATGAGAGAATAAAAAAAATCAGTGTTCGGGCAGCTTCTCCATCGTGTTCCTTTTGTGGATTGTTCATTACTGCTCTGACCAAGATGAACCACCCAAGCGAGAGTGCAAAGCAGCTGACACTATTAAGTTTCCAACAGTCAGAGCATAGTCTCTTGTAGACAGGAAGACGACTGATGGGGAGATCCAGCTACTCTTCTCAGGGACCTCCATTCATATGTGCTCACACTGTGCCTGGCATGTTTCTAGGTCCATGTGACTACTCTGTAAACTCTTCCCATTCATTCATTCATTTGACACACATTTACTGAGTTTCCTATATAATAAAAGGCTAATATGCAAATTGACTGAATGGCGGAACGACCAGTTGCTATGATGCACACGTACCACCAGGGGGCAGACGCTCATCACAGGAGCTGCCGCCTGGTGGTCAGGGCGCTCCCACAGGGAGAGCGCCGCTCAGCCAGAAGTTGGGTTCATGGCTGGAGAGCGCATTGGCGGTGGTGGGAGCCTCTCCTGCTTCTGAGGCAGCGCTAAGGACCCTTTGGGGGATGTCTGCTGAGGGGTCCCAGACTGCAAGAGGGGTCCCCCCACCCAGTGCATGAATGTCATGCACCAAGCCTCTAGTATAATATAATCTAGGTCTTACTGTAGCTGCTGGGAACACACTTATGGGGGAGAAAAATAGAGAAATATCAACTACTTCTATTCTCATGAAATTGAAGTTCTAGTAGAGGGTATGTGGACAGTAATCAAAATAAATTAAGTAAATTATATAATAGGATAAAGTGGCCTTTGTACAATTCACAGAGAAGGCTGTAGAAAACTCAGCTTTTGACACAAGACTAACAAAAAAAATCAGGCTAAACGTAGGATGGCATGGGATATTGTTGACATGAACAAGAGGCCTGTGCAAGCAAGAAAATCCTGTGAACTCCATCTCTTTCCATGTCTTTCCACCTCTCCAACAACAGGTGTTACAAGTCTTGCTCTTTAATCCCCCCCCCCCCAAATTAAAGTAAACAAGGCAAAGTAGGTCAGGGGAACAGTGGGAAATAGTTCAGATGAAGGAAATAACTTTGGGGAAAAGAGAACATCCAGTAGCCATATCGAAGCGAAGAAAATGCAGTCTTCTGTTTCCTCTCTCTTCCTTCCAACTTGTGCTGCCTCCTTCATTCCGTAGTGAATCTCATTTGATGTCATTGGGTCAAGGTAGGAGAGCCACCCTGACAGAGTCGCCAGGTGATCCTTGCCTGCCCCTTTTCCCTTCCTTGTCAAAATTTTAGCTCATTGTTACGTTTTGGAAATCCGTAGATTTAACTTCCTGTTATTATCTTTCCCCAACAATTCTTTGCTGCAGATTATGTTACTCACGGACCCGGAGATTGAGAGCAGTTTACTGATCAGCTCAGATGAAGGAGCGACCTATCAAAAGTATCGGCTGAGCTTCTACATCCAGAGCTTGCTCTTCCACCCCAAGCAGGAGGACTGGATTCTGGCGTACAGCCAAGACCAGAAGGTGAGCACGGAACCTTGTTTGAGACAACAGTGCACAGTTCTCCTGGGAGAAGCCCCTAGTGGGTCATCTGCACACTTCTTCCCCATGACCCGTTTTGTTCTGTGCAGTCGCCTGAACCGGCTGCCTAGGGGATGAGAGGCAGCAGAGCGGGTCTCAGGTCACGGGCTTGAGCTTGTAAACATCTGACCCAGCACACAAGGGAAAAGCTAGACACTAAGGAACTCAATGTGGAGAAGCAGTTTTTGTTTGTTTATTTGTTTGTTTGTTTTAAATGTATTTTTATTGATTTCAGAGAGGAAGGGAGAGGAAGAGAGAGAGAAAGAGAAACATCAATGATGAGCAAATCATTGATTGGCTGCCTCCTGCATACCCCCTACTGGGGATTGAGCTCGAAACCTGGGCATGTGCCTTTGTCTAGAATTGAACCTGGAACCCTTCAGTCCACAGGCCAACATTCTATCCACTGGGCCAAACCAGCTAGGGCAAGAAACAGTTTTTAATGTAAATGTTTCAGGCCATTAGGAGCCCCAGACTGTCATGGAATTTGAGAATGAGTTATGTGTGTATCAAGAGGTGATCATTTTTCTAGATAAAGACCCAGGATAGGTTTTTTAAGACCCTTAAAAGGAAGGATGACCCCTCTACCCCCCACCCCCCACCAAAGCCTAAGAACACTAAGAACTTTCTAAAATGGTGAGAGGAATAATAATAATATCCACATAATATCCACAGAGAACATCATTCAGAAACAGGTTATCTCAAGACTTTTCGTCTCTTGGTGGTTGGATTGAAGGAGAGTTCCACTTTTTAAAGAAAGCATTGCATGAGGTTTTGCTATTTGATATCTCTCTCTCTCTCTCTCTCTCTCTCTCTCTCTCTCTCTCTCTCTCTCTCTCTCTCTCTCTCTCTGATGTATTCCATACTATGGAATACATACTATAAAATATATCATGTACCCTATACTACAGATACACTATAAAATACATATAGCCCCTGCTTTTCAGGACCTTACATTCCCGGTAGAATATAAGGCTACCAACATAAAATGCAGTTAAAATAAAATAAAAAGAAACAACATACCAGTATACATTGGCAAATGGGAGAGAGACTCTAGCCATAGAAGCCAAAAAGGAACATAGGGAGATATTGGAATATTGTCTGTGAAATGCATGGCTTAGTGAAGTCATTCTTAGAATTCTCCTTAGAGGGCTCATGTGTTAGAAATTATACATATCGGGCTTCTGCGAGTGAGGGGGATGCCCTCGGGTTTTATCTGGAGAGGGTGGTGATGCGTGGGATTCTTCCTGAAGGGGCAGAAGGCTGGAAGCACCTTTCCCAGGTCTCTACTGACAGAGTATTTTGTAGGAAGCAAATTAAAATTCTCGGTATTGCAGTTTTATTCATGCTGCCCTTCCTGCCAAATGGAATGCACATTAAGTCTAAAAATAGAAAAGATTTACAATTAGGAGTCGTTTCCTTTTGAGCAGCCTGGCTGCCCTTTCAGCAGAATGTACAGTTTCGTTCCCAGAGTCAGGCCACAGTCCATCTGGTCCCGGGTGGCGCAGTGGCCACGGGCGAGGCTGAGAAGCTCCAGACACAGAATATTAGTCATTTAATCTGCTGCGTTATTGCGTTTTATCTGACAGTTGGTTAATTTTCCATTCGATGCTAGAGGCACAGCAAAGGCCAGATTTACCTGGCCAAGGGAACCCTGTGCATCCTTGCGATCCTGTGGAGGAGATGCCCCAGGATGTAACCCTTCAGGTCCCATTACTTTAAGCAGTTCCTCCTGGATCGCGGTGGTAGAGTGGGTAGCGCTGGAAGAGGTAGGACCTCTGAGCTTTGGCCCCAGCTCAGCCACTTATAGTGAGCGCTGTTAGTGTTGGCTTCCTTTGCTGTAAAATGTGTTCATACAGATGATTATAATTGCAGGGGCACTTCCAAAAAGATTGGGGAAAAAACATGAATATTAAAGTCCACATCCATTTGAGGTGTTCTGTATCTGTAGTGTTGCTATAAAGTCACTCTAGAAGGAGCATAATCCATCTGGGGAGAGAAGATTAAATACACATGAGTTCACCAATAGTCTAAGAGAGGCCAAAAGAGCATGCCCTCACCCACATTTAATAGGTGCCCAATCAAGATAGCTGGATGGATTATATGAAACGGGCAGCCCAAAGTGCAGGAGTGATGATCTCATGAAATTATTTTACCTAGACATTCATGAATATGTCATATTTCTTCGGGGCGGCGGGGGGGGGGGGCGGCGGGGCGTTGCACATTTACACAAGAGGAATGTCACAGACACTAATACAAAGTTAGAAAACCCCTGTTTACAGGATTGTGAATTTGACTATTTGGCTGAAACTGAAATTTGGTTCAGTTCATTATACACTTCCAGAACACAAGCTTGATTATTTTTTATTGTATTGGCTATTTGGTTGTTAGGCAAAGTAATTTTTGTTCTTCTCATTAGGCATCTTTTGAAAATGTTGGTCAGTGGAATGATGGGTTCAGAGCTACAGATTACAAAAGTTAATCTGGTAGAAATAGCATAGTGAATTGTGGTAATACATGGTCAAAAGCCAGAAGTCCAGTTAGGATGATAGCATAGCTATTACGGACTGGACCAAAAAGTATCTTGTGACCATACACCAAATAAATTCTGTCATTTAGGAGCTGGAAGAAACATTAACAATCTTTGCGCTGTAGAAGCTAACCAATCTTCCCACAGAGAAAACCCACACTTTGCTACCACATGTTAAAGTTCAGTAAATGACAGAAGGCCTTACGTAGTACTTGGTAGGAGTCTCATGTTTAAGGGTGCTATTTTGAGATGGGCAGATTCCTGTTTCTCCAGGAGAGAATGAAGGTGAAATCATGCTGGAAGAAAGAGGGGTAACCTGCCGGTGCAAGGAGGGGTTGGAGAAGAACTTCACATCTCAGGGCTTGAGTCACAGAATGAGGAGTGGGGCTGTAGCCATCAGAGGAACCATTAGCTAATGGGGTTGGCTGGAAGTCAAGTGGAGAGGGTCTGTGGCCACTCAGGTGGGTCAGTGATATGGAAATAATAGCTGGCGATTACCCATGAATCAGGGAGCTTTTAACAGTAATGAGATGCGGCTCTGAGCACCAAGGAGGGCCCCATGCTGGTGTTGGCAGACCAATGACCATGTTTGCCCGGGAAAAGGAACATTTATTCTTTCACGGACTGCTCATCAGTTTTTTCTGTGACAGCTGCTATTGCTGCTGCCACAAAACTCCCAGCTCTGAGCTGAGCCTCAGTGCTAGTTGTCTCTGCTGGATGCTGTTTTACACCCACGTAAGGTGGACAGGATTTTCAGACAAAAGGTACTGTCTTTTTGAAAGTATCCTGTGTAGGTGGCAGCTCCTTCAGAACTCACCCCCGAGCAGAATCCTCCTCTCTTCTTTCCTCGTGTGCCCCTCGAGTCCTTGCAGGCATACACTCTCACTTTTGGATACATCCCACCTTTGTTTCCCCCTTACTTCCCTGTCAATGCCTTTCTTCCCTTCCATGATTGAGACCTGCAAGGCCCTGAGGACGAGCACAGAGCATGGATCGCTGGCTCCCAGGATGGAGCCCATGTGGGCTGCGCTGTCCTGCTCCATTTGCATTTCATCTTGAAGGCCTGAACCCTGGGGGAGGCTTTTTGATGTGAGCATTTTAAGACACTCCAAGACTTTGTTGAGCAGGTTGTCCGTTCTGGCCCAGGATACAGTTCTGCTGGCCATCAGTTCCATAGGAAGCCCGGGGTTTTTTTGTTTGTTTGTTTTTCTTGTGTGTGTATTTTTTTTTTTTTTTAAGATTTGATCAGGGAGAAATGTGTATGATCAAATGCCCTCAAAATGCATAAAATATGGCTGTAGTCTTTTCTCTTAGAGAGAGACATCTCTCTGTGGTAGTCAGGGTCTGGGAGGTGGCCAAGAAGTAAAAATTTTCTTGAATTGGCATGTGGCTCTCCAGGCCCCACAGGGATGACTGGGAGGAAAGGTTCAGAGCCTTTTTCCATTTGAGGTTCCAAGAAAAGTAGCTGGGGTCCTGGTGGGTTGCTGAGTTGGTTAGAGCATCGTCCTGATATGCCAAGATTGCAGGGTCATTCCCCAAGCAGGGCACATACAAGAAGCAAGCAATCAATGAATAAATAATTGGAACTACAAATCTATCTCTATCTCTATCTCTATCTCTATCTCTATCTCTATCTCTATCTCTATCTCTATCTCTATCTCTATCTCTATCTCTATCTATCTCTCTTTCCCTCTCCCCCCTAAAATTTATAAATAAATAGATTAACTAATTAAGTAAAATTAAAGCAGTAGCCTGACCAAATGGGAAGCCCGATTGAGGACTTAGTATTAGAAATAGGAGCTGAGTTCCTTGACCTCTGAAGGGTCTGTGTGAGGAGGTACCTTTGGAAAGCCCTGGAATCTCAAGCAAATCAACGTGACAGGCATTATAGACATTTTATACCCAATGGGAAGAGGGAGAGTGATCATGGAAGGTCCTACCTCTTATACTTCTTCCAAAGAAAAAGTGAACCACTTATATAGGAGTGCCAAAATCTTGCTTTCCTTTACTTATTTCTGTACTTTTTTTATCTTTGCATTTAAGCTGTAGAGAGACCAAACATCCTGCTCATTTTTTATTATTATTATTATTATTATTATTATTATTATTATTATTATTATTTTGGTTTCTTTGCATTAGGAAATGGAGTGGGAGGACGGAGATAGAGTTCTTCACCTCATTGCCAGTCCCCCCCCCGCCCCATCTTCTTGCCTCAATACAGAAAACCACCCAAGGCAGGCTTAGCAGCAGGCTGAGTCTGCCAGATTACATCTTTATTTTAATTTGGCAATAAAGTAGTGTACAAACTGTGCTATAAAACACTGCCTCCAACAGCATCTCTCAGTCTGTCTTAAACACCTCACTAAACATGATGTGTTGGGAAACATTTGAAATGAGAGAAAACAAAGAGCAGATGTGACTGAGAGAAAAAATGAATAGGAGAAAAGTCCAAGGATGTATGCATACTTCAGCTTTGCCGGCCATGCTGGCGCACGGGCTCCTGGCTGCTCTGTTAGGGTTGGTTGTACTGGAGGAGTGATTTGCAAAGGAAGGGAGTGGGGTGGTCCTGCAATGTTGTGAAACCGACATGGGCACTCTCAGGACTCGGGCAGGTGGGGAGCTTGGGAGGAGAGGCCCAGTGACCTGCTGGTCCAGGCTGGCAAGTCCCCTTGGGAGGCCCTGCAGCGGGACCTGTGCCTCTGACCAGAAGCAGGAAGGAGCACTTTTCTCTGGCCCGTGCAGCGTGCCGCTTCTCCCCAGGCTGACAGATGTGGCGGTCCATCTAGGCCATGACTTCAGTTCCTACATAGACAAACAAGAAATCCCACTGGACAGAGTGGCTGGGTCTGGGCTGTGGGAAGTAGAGGCAGGTGTTCATTTAGAGGAGAGGGGTGTGGTGAGCTCCAAGCTGTTGTTCTTGCCACTGAGGACGGCTCTTCCAATGTCATTGGTCCTTCAGATTTTTTTTTTTTTTTTTTTTTTGAGAAAAGTGATCCTGTTTTGTTTGAAATGTGGTACTCTTTTATTTTTCAGTGTTTACAAAATTTAAAACAGAAATGGTACTGGACAAGGAAAGCTCATCTGCCACCTTGTATTAGTCCCCAAATCTCTTTTTTCTTTTCCTTCTGTCTTTCCCATTGTCTTTATTTTTCTCCTGCTCATGGGTTGCTCTGTCTCCTTTATTTCAGGAGATGTGAAATCATTTTGTGGTTAAAAAAATCCATCCAAATGAGCTATCAGTTCTGTGGAGGGAGTACAAAACTCTTAAGACAGTTTGGTGGGCCACACTTCATTCTGGGCAGTTCTGAAAAATTCACAAGTTTATATTCTCACTTCTTTTGGAGCTCTGGGAGTCAGCAGTAATACCACCCGCGCACCTGCATGATCCCTGATCTCCTGTATGTTCCAAAGAAACAGGTTATGAAAGAAATAAATCTTTAAATTGAATGTGGGCCTCACCTTCAATATTTTGGTATATATGGCTAAGATGCACATAAAACCAGAACATGGTTTTAAAGGGGGAAGCATGTTTTGATTTGGAGATTCTTGGCACCCATAATTGAAACACAATATTAACAGTCATCATTCTTTTTTTTAAAAATCTGTTTTATTTATTTTAGAGAGAGAGGAAGGAAGAGGGATAAAAACATCAGTGAGAGAGAAACATTGATTGACTGCCTCCTGCACACGCCTGCTGGGGATAGAGCCAGCAATCTGGGCACGTGTGCAGACCAGGAATCAAAACAGTGAACAGGAATTGAACCAGTGACCTCTTGGTTCATGGGTGAATACTCAACCACTGAGCCACACTGGTCAGGCTTAATCTTTCTTCTTCTGCCTGGATCCTAAGAGAAGGGTATTGCTTATCATGGCTTTTTGGAATGCTGGGCATTGCCTGGGAGGTAATGACTACTTGATAAGGGAATAGATGCCAATATTTTCCATAGTCAGTCAATCTGGTTTCTCACCACTGATTGACAAAATGGCAAACTAGGTTAGAGCATCAGCTCTCTACTCTCTCAGGCCCTACTAATGGCCCTGTGACCCTCGGCAGTCACTTAATTTTATACTTTCTCCAACTGGAAAGTGGAAGTAATAATAATAGCACCTGCCTCTCCCAGGACTATTTGAGGATGCCGAAATAACATACATAAAACACCACTGAGCCTGGAACGTAGCAGGCATACTACCCAGTGTATTATTCAAAGACCTGAGAGATAACCAACCTGGTACGGCATTGCTGGATTTAGACACAAGGCTTCCTTCACAGTAGTTCAGTGTCTTTTTAGCACCTGAAGTTAGAGGCACTTTAGTCAACGTGCAATGCCTTCTTAGTCACTAAAAGGTACCACGAAACCAGAAAGAATGGAGCAGGGGAGATATGCAGTGCTCAGGAAATATCAATGATTATAATAACAGTAAACCATTAAATATTACAGTATCTGTCTTCACAGTAACTTCATTGGTTTTTGAAGACACCTAGCAGCCCTTTAATGTCAAAGGGCTAATTGAAATAAAAGATAAGTGGCTCCTTGAAATTCACACCCCCTGGGGATATTCAAATGATTCCTGCACAAGCACAAACACTTAGGAAACTGATATCTGCCTAATGCCATCACGTTTTCCCAAGGCCCTGCATTAAGTAAAAAGGCACTCAGTTATTTATAAGGAATACGTTGAGCATTCTTTACCATGCCGGGTGGCAGGATTTCCATGTGCTTGAAATTTCCCAATGTCAGAGCTGATTTCTAATCTTATGCATATATACATAATTTAAGTATCCAAATACAAAACTGGCGATTAGAGTGGAAATCAGGGAGCTTGCTAAATGTCAACCCCAATGCTTGTTTATAAAACAAATTTTCGAGCTGAAATGCCATCATATGCAAACAAGGAAGGCTTGTGTTCACCTTAGAATCCTTGTTTAACCAGTTTGTGTCATTATTTTTCAGTTGCTACCTTGGACAGTTGGATCCACCTATTCCTAATGGTTTGAGAGAATGGGCTGCAAGAACAAGGACTAATGGACATTTGAAAAGGACTAATTGGTATTCAGGCTTGGACAGGCACAATGAAGTTATTTAGTAGCTATTGAAGCTCTAAAATAGATTTACATTTTTGCCTGTGCATCTTTTAGCCAACTCTCTCGATCCGGTCTACCCACCACCATTTGTCTGAATAGATTAAGACGCCTCCTTAATCCAGGTACTAGTGGGGAAGTTTGAAGGACATTTGGCCTCAGAACATGGATCTCTTTCTTAAATGAGTTCAAGGGATGCCCAGAAAAATGCCTATCTCTAAGGCTGGCCCTTTAGAAATCTAGCAATGCTCAGGGTTTCTTGCCACGAGTAGTCACAACCAAGGATGTTGCCAAGGAGGGAAGTGGTTTTGGGAGAAGAAAGAATAGGCACATTTTGTGAATTTATGTCTCTATTGTTTCTGTCTCCAGTCAATCAATGTTTCTCTGCTATATATATATATATATATATATATATATATATATATATATATATGTGTGTTTATTGATTTCAGAGATAGGAATGGAGAGGGAGAGAGAGACAGAAACATCAATGATAAGAAAGAATCATGGACTGGTTGCCTCCTGCATGCCCTTCACTGGGGATCAAGCCCACAACCCAGGCATGTGCCCTGACTGGGAATTGAATCTCGACCTCCTGGTTCATAGGTTGATGCTCAACCACTGAGCCACACAGGCTGGGCTTTTTTCACCTTTTTTAAAAATTAAAAATGTTATCTTGCCAACCTTCTACCTTCATTATAATAGGATATTGGAAGTGTGGATTACACATGGCACACTCAGTGTTCTAAGAGACACAGCGCCCCAGCCAGGATCTCAAAGCTGCCAAGAGGAAGAGAAACCCGATGTCAGGTGCCTTCCTGTCCAACCTAGCATGTGGTGCCCATTCTAAGAGCTGAGTTTCACAGCAGAGGGAGGGCTGTGGTGTGATGATCATGGTCAAGGCAGGAGAAGAAGGGACAGGGAGGGACCTGTGGCCAGAGGAAATGGCCCTGGCTGGCTGCCTGGCATCCATCAGCCCCTTGTGATTCATCAGACCAGCTTCTGACACCTTGGGAGATACAGCACTGTGACCCTTGTGCATGCCTCCAACCTCCTCCCGGCTTTAGTCCCAGGGCTCTGCATGTACTTCTCCCCCTGCTCAGGCCAAGTGAAGGGGCTTTCAGAAGTGACCTTCTCTTCTCCACATCTGGTCAGATTTATTTTTACAGTTTAATTTTGTTTGTTTATTTTTGTTTGTTTATTTTTTAAATAGTGATCCATTTTATTCTTCTCATATCCAGGGGCCCTGGCTAATTCAAACACTCATCTCTTCCCTGCCTGGTTGTAGTCACCTTCTAACTGATTTGTCGCTCTGTTCCACTCTGAGCTTTGCTGCTCTCTTAATTTGCTCAGACTGACCTGTTCACCCTGGAACAGTGTTCTTCTACATCTTAATATTGAGAAATTGCGGGTGGGGCGGGGGGAGGTATTGTTTCTTTTAGAGAGAGAGGGGAAGGGAGAGGGAGAGACAGAAACATAGATGAAAGAGAAAACATCATTGATTGGCTGCTTCCTGCATGCCCCCTACTGGAGATTGAGCCCACAATCGGGTATGTGCTCAGGCTGGGAATCAAACCAGCGACCTCCTGGTGCATGGGACAACGCTCAACCAACTGAGCCACACTGGCTGGGCCATATTGAGAAATTTTAACTCTACTCCTAGGCCCACCTAGAAAGCTTTGGCAGATTCCCAAATTTTCCTCTCCAACATCCTCCACCATAGCACTCTGAACCAAATACTGCACATCACTAGGTCTGTGATACATCCTGACAAGCTAGTTTTTTCTTTGAGGAACTTATATCTGGTGGGGATAGGGGTTTTGGTCTGGAATGGTTACCATGATTTTCTCTCTATCCATCCCTGTACCCACCCACCAATGAAAAGGCTCATGTCAGCATTTAGTGAAGTTTCATGAAATTATTTCAGGAACCAGAGAATGCAGCTTCCCCTCGGAGTGATTTGTGGCCCTCTCTTTCCCTCTGTGGAGGCCGGGGGAGGAAAGAGCTTGATATTTGCCATGCCTCAGGCCTGGCATTAGGAATTCATCTGAAGTCCTGAAGGTACCATCTCTTTCTTGCTAAAAAGAAAGCAGTAACTTTCAGTGAGAAGTGGAGAATCATGAGCTGGATGAGAGCTCTGTACCCAGACCATCCCCAGGGCAGCGTTAAGATGAGGCAAATAAAATAGAACTGGCAGGGGTTTCTGTCAGCCTTTTCAAGAAGTGCAATTTGCAGGCCTCCTGCCTCTAAAATGTGAAGGGCAGAGAAGCAAAGAGGAAGGAGCAGGAAACCTTAAAAAGAGCCGACAGCAGGAAGTGTTCCACCGAGGTGGATGGGGAGCGTCTTGAGGAGCCTGTGGAGGAGACCCAGCGACCTGCCTCCTGCCTGGGGAAGGCGCCAATCCCATCAACCAAAGGCGTTGCCATTCTTCCCTCCTATGCAGTTGTGTCCTTGGACCAATTTTCTAGCTGCAAAAGAAAGTGTCTAATGAGTTCCTAACAGTCTGAAAGGAGGGGCTGTATTGATGCAGCTTAGGGACATTGAGAAGACGTTCCAGCCGGAAGATTGTGACAATGGAAGGCTTTCGTATCAACATAAGGAAGTTGAATTTCTCTTCAAAGAAAGATGCTAAGAGGATGAAAAAGCCAAGTTGGAAACTATCGGACCCCCTTCTCTCACCCCATCTGAATCTGCTGTAGGTTAGAAATCCCAAGCATAGCCGATGAGTCTTACCCTTTCCCAGCCCACAAGCTATGCTGTGTGTCCCCTGTGGCATCCCTCTGTTCGCTCCCTTGGGGCCTGTGGCCCTCATCCAACTTGCAGCTCTACAGGCCTCCTGAGTGTGGCCCCTGAGATGACTGAACAGTTGATTAAAAGCTTAAAACTAACCTTGCCCTGGCCAGGTGACTAAGTTAATTGGAGCATAGTCCTATACACCAGATGCTTGTGGTTCAATCCCAGTTGTGAGTGTGTCTGGGAGGCAATTGATATTTCGTTGTCACATTGATGATGTCTCTCTCCCTCCCCCCCTTACTCTCTCTAAAAAAAAAAAAAAAAAAAAAAATCAATAAACATATCCTGGGGAGAATATTAGAAAAAACACACACAAAAACTAACCTTTGCAATAGCATCCTCTGCAATCAACTGTATTTTGTATCTACACTCTTACAGCAGACAAAGGCAGGTGGCAAGAAAACAAGCCAATGTGAGAAATGTCAAAAAAAGGAAAACCCTCATTAGGAGAGGAGCGTAGCAGGGAGGGGAAGAGCTGACCGCCCCAGACCAGCATGAGGACAGAATGGAGGGTCAGGCCCTGAGGCTGCTGGTGGATCCTGGGCAGAGCGGAGCCTCCGGTGTGAGCTTATGAGTTCTATGTCCTAAGGCAAGGAAGGACCTCAGATAGCTTGGAATGATTTTAGGGAGGAAGGATTTTCTGCCTTGGTTCCTTCTTCCCTCCCTTTATACTGTTTCTGCTCCTTCAGTCTTTTCCTCAATATTTTGTACCAGGGTTATTAGCAAAACAAAACAAAACGCCACCCCCTTCACGAATCACATTCTGCTGGTCATGACCAAAGGTTCGTAGGTGAACATTGCTCTCCTAAAACGGTTCAGATGCCCTGTTGTCCTCTCTGAGGTCCTCTGCAGGCTCAGCATTGCTGGAGAATGCCGTGGCTGCTGCTGTTGATGCAACAGACATTGATGGTAGTCCTGATGGTAGTTCTCAGTTCTGTGTCCTGACAGTCCTCAGAGCTGTGGAGGCCAAGACATACAGGGAGGGATGGAAATCTTATCTAGGTGCTGATGACTCCATGAATTTTGTTGTTGTTGTTAATCCTCACCCCAGGATATTTTCCCGTTGATTTTTAGAGAGAGTGGAAGGGAGGAGAGAAACATCAATGTGAGAGAGACAAATAATTGGTTGTATCCCACACAAGCCCCGTCTTGTGCCAGGGATTGAGCCCGAACCAAGGTACATGACCTTTGACCAGAATCAAACCCAGGACCCTTCAGTCTGCGGGCTGATGCTCTATCCACGGAGCCAAAAGAGCTAGGGTGACTCCATTAATTTTATTGAAGGACATTGAGTCGTTCTAACCAAAGCCTTCTACTACTGCCCAGAGAGTCATTGGTAAAAGTCTTTGATTTCATTCCCTTCTCTGTGGAGAACTTTGCTGTCAGACTCTGCAGGTTTAATTAACACATTAACTTTTGAATGGCTTGAGCCTTTTTTTTTTCCTTTTCTTGGTAGAACACCAGGCTGGACTATTAACTTCTCAGGGGGCAAATCTGTGAAGTGGTATGTGGAGGACACAGAGCAGCTTTGTGTAGGGGATGAATGAATATACAAGAGCTGCTTGCTGCAAATCCTTGGGAGTTTCAAAAATGCTGATATTTATAGTTTTGTTTGTTGACTTGTGTAAGTATAGCCCTCTAACTATGAATCCATGGAAGCAAGTCTGGGTACTTTACTTGGTAGAATCATCACTAAGAGATTTGCATGGTGCTCAATTGATACTTTTCCCCCATGATCATCTACTATGTACTAGGTAGGCACTGAGCAGGTAAACAGGGATGGGATTCCTGACATAAAAAAGTTTTGTGACCTCCCATCAAAGACGTGGGTGCGGTCTCAGATAGTTTAGGGTGATTTTTATATAGGAAGGAATTTCTGCCATGCATTCATAGAAGACTCTTGAAAGGCTACTAAGAAAATTAAATAGAAACATGTGCCATATAGTTTTATAACATTTGTTACTATACCATAGTTCTTTGGACATGAGGCCACTATGGATTTCAGTGTGTAGGAGAGGCTTCACGGAGAAGGTGACCTTGATCTGGGCCTAAACAGACCACTGGCAGTCACTAAGGTAGGCACATGCGGAAGCCACCCCTGCCAGAGTGGGTAGCCTGAATGGAGGCGTGGCAGGGGGAGTATGCTCAGGTGTGGATGGAAAGGAGACAAGGCAGAGGGTATCTTGTGAGAGAAGAACCCGAAAAGGATGTCACTGAGCTGCCTAAGAGAAGCTTGGCTTATTGGGTTACTCGGTATATCCACTGCTTGAGGGGCCTCTGGATGCTCACAAATAACACAGCAGCCCCTTGAAGAAGATAAAAACAAATTTTATGGGACATACCTGACTGGTCCCTGGGTTTGAATCCAAGCCTGGGGGATCCATTTAAAAAGACATCGAAGGGAAAGAAATGCACACATACAGATGCTGGCATCCGGCAGTTCCTCATGGGAATGAATTCTGTGTGGGAGCATGGATAGCAATCACTTGGAGTAGCCATCTGATTTCTCAGAGTTTATATATGACCTTCAGCATATATGTGAATCAGCCTTCACACGGAATTATTATTTTAAATCACCCTGATGCTGTGACACTGGCATAAATCTTTGTATATAAATATTAATATATATGTTTATATATAGACAGAGGCATACACAATGGTGTGCACTACGTTCTCTTTAAACTCATGCAAAGCAGTTCTGGGTTTTAAAAAAGGTAAGAGTGAGGGGAGAGGGAGCAGCAGAAGTCCCAGATAAGGTGCTTGCTGTTGACCTAGCAGTCTGCATGTTAAAGTGCAAGGTGTTCAGGACTTGCTGGGATTACAGCACAGGACCTGGGTCCTCTGGCTGCTTGGGTTTGAATTAAGAGTGAACGGTGCCCTCCTCTGTTATCTCTATGAGGGGAGCTGTGTCTGCTTCTCTCCTTCACACTCTTAAAATGAATCAGGCATGAAATGTACCCAGGAAAACTTTCTTCCCCAGACATAATGGGGCAGAAAAGAATAATAAGACTTGAAAGAAAGAAGCCACAGATGCTCCTTGGCTGGGTGCCCAAATGCTGTGTAGTTGGAGCCAATCGAACTGCTTGCTTTAGTAGCCAGATATCTCCGCTTTTTTTGGCTGTAGGATGTGTTTTGATCCAATGGACACAATGGTGTAGGAAGCTTTTTCAAGGGTCAGTGCTTACTCACTAGAGCTGCCTTGTTCCTTGGACATGCCGGGCGCATCTGCAGCCCTAGTGAGTCACTTGGTGAGTCATTTGACTCTTTGTTGAGTGCTGGGGCTGGGGCAGGAGGACAAGGCTGGGCTAGCAGGGTCCTTGGTACAGTGACTCACTATTCATTCACTCTGGGATTTGGCAAATGCAATGGTGGGAGTTTGGAGTTTGTGAGTGGGTTACAGACCAGGCATATAGCAGAAAGACGATGTTCCGAATGATATTTTTCAAGACAGTAGCCAAAAGACCAATGGAAACCAGGATGCCTACAGCATTAGGAATCTCTGGGCTACCATCAGAGGATACTTGCAGAGGCACAAAAGGGCTCCATGGTGCTGCAAAGAATATCGGAGAGGAACAGGGGTGTCATGTGAGCAAGGAACAACAGGAGGTAGGAGAAGAAAGACATTAGGAGGGATGGAACAGTGGAGGGTTAGACCCTGTCTCCTGAGCAGTGTTTCTATGCAGTTGCCCTTGGAGAGTGCTTACACAGTGGCGCACATGGACTTGAACCATTACCAGCTATATAACCATCTGTAAAATGGTCAAAATAACTTCATATATCACAGGGATGGGGTATGGACTAAATGAAATAGTACGCGAGAAGCATTTGGATGACTAAGTAAGAACTTAGTCAAAAGTTCTTCTGGTTACTCTTAGGAAGACTAACATTGGTCTCTCTTGTCTGCAGGATATGTTCTGGTCTCCCTAACTTACCATTCAAAGCCTTTTCCAAGTTGCCCTCAACATTTTCATCCAAACATATCTGGATAAGCCAGGCTTATTCATACCTTGTCCCTTCATATCTCACCTCTCTGTCCTATGTTGCTCCCTTTGTGAGTAATGCTTGTCCTATAGTTGTCAGTTTGAATGCAGTCATTCCTTCTGACCCCAAGGGAATCTCCACAAGGTCTGAAAAGCGTCCCCGATTGGCTGCTGAGCCTCCTTCCTCGGCATCCTTTTATCACCAGCTGCCTCATGCATCTCTCATTATTGAAGTCAGAGTCAGGTTGCATCATATGCTCTTTGAGAGCCAGGACTAGACTTTGCACTTCTGTGTATCCCACACAGGCAGTGATCTGCATATGCCGGGTCAAGTGGTTCAGGCGACTTTTTCTCCAGGCAGAATGGGGTGTGAATCCCAGTCCATTCTACTATTTAGAGGGCATGTTATTTCCAGCAGATCACTTAATCCTCCTGAGCCTCAGTTTCCTCTCCTGTAAAATGGGGATATTAATACCTGCCTTGCAGAATGTATGGGGGGAGTAGAGGTGATATGTGGAGCATTCACCTGGTCTGTGGCAGGTACTCACTAAATGGTAGGTGCTCTTATTACTGTTACTGTTACTGTTACTCTTCTGATGAACTGATGTTTGTGTATTCAGTGGTGCTAAGTCATTTCTTTTCTCTGCAGTTATACAGCTCTGCTGAGTTTGGGAGAAGGTGGCAGCTTATCCAGGAAGGGGTTGTACCCAACAGGTTCTACTGGTGAGTCTCGCTTTATTTTGGACCGTATTAAGATGTCACCTAGTAAACAAGCACTGGATTCTTTTTCTCACCCGGAGCTCTCACATGAGGTCTGTTCTGGTTGGGATACGCCCACAGCCCCCTCAGGCAGGACCTGGCACTGGTGTAGCAAACATGTTAAGGGCATATTAGAGATGTATCACAGATTACTTAAAAACCCCAGAAAGATGACTGAGATCAGTGAGCAGCAGGGGCTTTGGAACTCGTGTTTGGATGAGATTTGTGAGATAGACACTTAACATTTTAATAGTGACATTTATTACTGAGACCATTATGCATGCGTTTTTTTACATGTTCAAATAAAGCTTTTCATTGTAAATAAGTAGGTCTTGTTTAGTCTAAAAGCGGATCTTCCTCCCACTCCTGATTCCAAGGTTTCTAGACCTTCTCCTTATCATATGGGAAGCAACCAATATTCTTAATTACTTACTTACCCTTCCAGAATGTTCCATGAATTACCAAATATATTCTTAGCTCAAGCTGCTTTCACAAAAAGACGTCGACTGGGGAGCTTAAACAACACATTGATCTCTCAGAGTTCTAAAGGCTGGGAAGTTCAAGATCAAAGTGCCGACCTATTTTCTTCCTGGTGAAGGCTGGAATGTTTCAGAGAATATGGCAGGATACTGCAGAGAGTGCCTTGGTTCTGTGTCCTCACAGGATGGAAAAAAAGAGAGGGAGCGCTGTGGTCTCCCTTCCTCTCTTTATAAAAGCACTAATTCCATCAAGAGATTTCACACTCATGACCTCATCTAAACCTATTTACCACCGCCCCCCCCCCCCCAAAAAAAA
Source organism: Myotis myotis (assembly GCF_014108235.1). Taxonomy (NCBI): domain Eukaryota; kingdom Metazoa; phylum Chordata; class Mammalia; order Chiroptera; family Vespertilionidae; genus Myotis; species Myotis myotis. Next base: position 13,113,281 of record NW_023416319.1, read on the forward strand.
AGACCTCATCTCCTGGTACTACCACTTAGGGGATTAGGGCTTCTACATATGAATTTGAGGGGGGCAAAAACATTTAGCCCATAAATTTGCATTGATATAAATGTTAGCTTACACACCCTGTTCTGTGCCTTTTTTCTTTGTTTGTGTGAGGGGATGCAGTTAACAATACATGTCATCATTTTTTTTTTAATAGTTAAGTATCATTTTCCTCTAAGGATATAGATTGGAGGTAATGTCTAGGCTTATTTAATGAACATAAATAGACTGTGTATATTGGTGGATAAGTGCAAGGGGAAAGAGATATATGTGTGTGAGAGAGAGAAGATAAGGGGAAGGGAGGAGAGAGACAGACAGCAAATGAGAAAGAGGCAGAGAAAGTAACATATGTATTGTTAAACCACCTGAGCCCATCTTCCTGATTAAACTAGAGATGGCTTCCCTCCATGGCCATGGTGACTACAGGTGACAAGAAGAGGAATAGCACAAGCTCCTTCAGCTTTTGTGTTACTATGACCTAGAAACGCAAAGTAACAACAAAGTATGCAACATTCTAGTGTAATTTGACATTACAGGACAAACCCTTGGGAGTTTACATCCTAACCTTGGGCATCACACTTGATGTGGGGCCTTAAATGTAACCCTGCCATAAGATGCGGCTCCTTACCCGGATATATCTAATCTGCCCATGGAAAAGCCACTGAGGCTGTTTCAGACGTTTGCTGCTATAAGCAGGGCTAGAAAGCACTAGCCCAGAGCAGCTTGTCAGGATGCCTTGTTACGTCATTCATAATCACAGGGGCAATGACCTTTCCGGAGCCAAGGAGCTTCCTGCGAATAGGACAGTGACAGGTGTCTCCCTTCATGCCTCCTGAAATCACACTGCCTCCCATCAGCCTCTGGACTCGCATGCACTTCGAGGAGGAATGCATTTTTCTGTTTCTCATTTTCAAACACGGCCCCAAAACCCCCGTGGGAGTTGAAAGCCAGAGACGCGCATTAGAGAAATCTCTTAAAATGCTTGTGGAACTGCCTGAAAAAGTGAAAGACAAGCCATTTACAAATAAACTGGTCAAAGATAACACATAGAGACTTCTATGTGGAATATCTTTTTTTTCCCATCATAAAAATACAGTTATAGCCCAGCCGGCATGGCTCTAACTGTGGTTCATCATCGACCTATGAACCAGGAAGTCATGGTTCGATTCCTGGTCAGGGCAGATGCCAGGGTTGCGGGCTCAATCCCCAGTGTGGGGTGTGCAGGAGGCAGCCGATCAATGATTATCTCTCACCATTGATGTATCTATCTCTCTCTCCCTCTCCCTTCCTCTCTGAAATCAATAAAAATATATTTAAGAAAGGCATTTTTAACCGAAGGAGGTTTTTGTGCCTAGCAGCCATTCCCCTCTTCTTGCTCAGGAGTGGCGGGAGAGTTGTTTTGGAGTCCACATGGGCCTCTCCCTTCTCCAGGAACTCAGCCCTAGCGATCCCCGAGTCTCCCTCCTCTGATCCTCGCTTCTCTTTGTCTCTTGCTCTTTGTGTCCCTTATTCCTGAGTCACTGCACCTCCGTGTGTTTTGCCTGGAAATTATAAAGTCCTTTTGGGAAAGAGTGTCCATGGCTTTTTGTTTGTTTAGTTTCTCTTTCACTTGGTGTTATATGTGCACAGAATGGCCTTGGAAAATAAGTGAAGGCCTACCTGACTGTGGTCCTACTTTAACCTAGAAATGGAGTTGGTGCTTTGCCAATGAGAAGGTGTGAGGGACAAACCTTTCCCCAGGTCCCCCTTCCAAAGTACTGAGAATATCTCCACGTGAACCCAGCACTAGAAGGCAGAAAGTTACAATTCATAGAGCGTTGAATGGAAGTGTATTCCTACCCAGAGGGACAAAGAAAAGCATTGACTAAAAAATTGGACAAGGCAAAAGGACAGAGATGAGAATATTTCCCATGTAGGTGGCACATGGCACACAATATTCCATGGCTCACTGAAGGTCTTGTTCCCACACAGCATCATGAGGTGAATGGGCCCCATCATTGCTTCAACGGGTGCTAATTGCAATCCATTCTTTTCTATTCTTTGAATGAGGGTCTTCTATCTGAAAGTCTGGTTATCTATGGAAGCCCTTGTAACCAAATGTCATAACGGGACCATCTTTATAAAAACTTTACACATGGTTGTGTAAGAATTCTAATCCATCTGTCTGCTAAGTAAAATAAACAGCACCCCTCTCTCTGCCTTGGGAAACAGAAAGGTACATCTTCCCCATTCAAGCCCTAACAGTGTGATCAGCTTTATGCAAAGCTATTTAATCTTCATAACAATTTTATGAAGTAAGCTTTGCATTATCATCATTAAGAGATGGGGAACCTGTGGCATGAAGAGGTTAAGTAATTTAGCCAAGGTTACACAGCCAGACAGCGACACAGCCAGGGTTCAAATACAGCTTGTCTATCTCCAGTACCTATGCCCTACCAATTCAATGCGCTCTGTAGCCTCTGCCTGTTGGCCTTCTCTTCTGGCCTGGGGCAGTGAGCCCTAGAAATCAGGCCCATTCAGGCAGATGAGTAGAGAAAACCCAAGGCTCTTTTGACCACCATGCCTGCATGTGTATCTCTCCGGCTGGTCTTGGCAAATGGACCCTGGGGGTTCTTTAAGTGCAGTTGTTTTTGTCCAGAGAGGGCATGAGACCTGGTGAATTGCACAGTGCATAAGACTATTAATGAAAATCCCTTGGTCTCTGTCCACGTGGTCTGTATTTTCTAACTCTGTTCAACTTTCTGGACTGGCAGACGAGGTGTCAATTAAAGCAATATATGTTAGACCTACTGCTGGAAACCAATTAATTCAAATTACATAGGAACTTTGGGGATGTCTGGGATTATTCAGAAGGTGTAATGCAAAGAAGCTCCTTTAATAATTTCAGCTTGGAGCCTGGTTGTGGGGGTGTGGAAGGGACTCAAGGAAACTTTCTAGTGCTAAATTGAGTTGTCACCCTGAGTAGTAACATAGCATTTCCCATAGAGAAAAATGAAGATCAATGGACATATTTTCCTCATCAATGAGTACATTTGAGATATATCTTTATTTTGGGTGGCATTACTATTTCCTGAAAGTAGTCATTGGCAATTATAAAATAATTATAGAATATAAAAGCTTATTCTTATACTATCTCAGTGGTTGCTGTTAGTACTACCGTAGCTAACATAAATGTAAGTATTCCTCTAAGAAGTACAAATTGCTTCCAAAACCAAGTTACATATGTAGGGTATATTATAAAATACAATATCACCCCTTCAGAAATCAGTTATGTTGGGAGGCAGTACAGACCGGAGATTAGGGGGCTCAGAGATAGGAAGTGTGAGTTCCAGCTTTGCCATTTGCTAAGTAACGTATCACGGGTAGTTCCTTAATCTCTGTGTGCCTCAGTTTTGTTCTCTGTGAAGTGGGGACAATACCTACTTTATTAAACTAGATGTTTCTTGTAAATTGGTTATATGCTTGGCACCTAAGAATTGTCTTGAGTGCCCACTGACTCATAGTAATAATATTATTAAGAGTGGCTGACTTTCTACATCTATCAGTTTTATTGGCTGCCTTCTCAAGTTGGCTTTCCCTAATTTGTGGCAATGAGGGACATCATCAGCTTTGACTCCCCATCAACCCAGTCTGCCTCTTCCCCTCTATGTCCAAGGATTGAATCTGAGTGGCCTGGCTTGGATCAGGGTTATATAAGGCGATGCATTACTTGTTTAGATCAGACATATATCTACTCTAGGAACTAAAATAGGAGATGGGATTGAGACCCAGTCAAACTTCATGGTTCAAAGATGAGGGTCCATGATTTAGATGACTCCTAAAAAGGAAAAAATCGATTTGGTTAACATAAAATGGGAGGATAGATTCTCATTGGGATCTAAGATGGGAGGACTGATTGTCCCCAAGATAAAATTTCATAGTAGGTATTCATATTTGTTAAGCAAATACAATGGTTCAGGCACTTGATAACCCATACTACTTAATTCTCAAAATAAGATTGTGAGGTAGGGATTCTTACCCTCATTTTGATAAAATTACATAATTTATCCAACATAATACATAATATGCAATACAGTCAAGTTTTGGAACTTGGTCTGTCTGGGTTCATGGCTCTTGTTTTCAGTAGCCAAGATCAGCCCCAAATTCAAGACCTATTTCCCACCCACATCCTCCAGTAATACCTGTTAGTATAACAGTTCAGTAGTTAAGGACCTCAAGTGTTGAATTTGACGTTGAAGAGGAACGTGGTATTGTAGCATCAGCAGTACTCAAATGCTGTGAATAAGCCCTAACCAAAAGCCAAATTTGCTATTAGAACTTGATGAATGTGGTTTGTTGGGATCTAATTCAAGTTTAGGTCAGTGCAACAGAAGACAGTTTCAATTATAACCCACTCAGCAATCTATCATCTATGCAAAAGACAAGGCAATCTTAGGGCTGCTTCGCTTAATTAAAAGTAGGTTCAGACTTACCTTATTGATTATGTTTCTCTGACATATAGGGAGCTGACTGGAAACAGGGGGAGATGTCTGGTGATTACATATTTTCTGTGACTAATTCACACATGGAAAACTAAGAGTTGGCTCAACAATGAACCTCTGTTATTCTAGAACACCAGCCTTGTTCCAGCGATGTCCCTCAGAGGACATATGACAGTGGTATTACATAGCAGAGAGATAACTCCATCCTTAATACGTTTGAACATGTGTACACACCCTCATTCTTCCTCATGGCCCAGTGCCATTTATGCGAATGGATTTCCATGCCACGTCTTTGGCAACAAGTCACACTTGCTAATTGTTTGTGTGCCAAGCTGTGTGCCAACCTCTTTGCACATATATTTTTAAGCACTCCTCAAATCAATAATGAGAAATAATTTACTGATCAAAACTCATTCTCAAGATGTGATAGAAAAATGCAACCTATTTTTAGCAAAAAATAAATAAACAGGAGATATTGGCTTATGAGTCTGGGAAGTCAGAAGGTCTTATCTAGGCTGTACTAGATGTAGAGGCTCATTAAAGTCATCGGGTCTTCATCTCTCCCCACCGCTCAGCTCTACTGTCCGCTGTGTTAGCTTCACTCTCAGCCAGACTCTCACCTCCTGGTGGCCTCTGCACCTTACATCTTCCCAGATTCACTCCAATGGAAAAGAAAACACCATTTTCTTGTTGCTCCAGGAAAACTCCTGGGAATAAAACTTATGGGCCTTGATTAGGTAACAAGCTCACATTTAGACCAGGGGGTACAATCAATTCCAATTAACCACATGGATAGAAAGTAAGGAATGGTGAAACCCCAGAAAAGGCTGGGGAACTTTTACAAAAGAAGGGAGAATGTTCATGGGAAGCTATCAACAAGAAGTGTCCATTAGTGGGAAGTGTTGTCATTTTGTTTTTAGGATGAGAAATAATTAAGATAGATATAGAAACAAAATCCCAGAGAGGTCACATAATTTTGCCTAATGTTATATGTTATTAAGTAATGGTGATGGAATGTATATTAATCATCATACTAGTGTCTTCCTCATAGACTTGTCAGGATTAAAGTGAGAATTCAGGTTACATTGTAAACATGTGTAATACATGATGAATAAATATTAACTATTAAAAGTGAAATAGAGAAGAGTTAGGTATTCATGAGTTTCTGAAATGTGGCAGCCTCATTTTTTTATTCAACTTAATAATTTATTTTCAATGAGAATTTCTAATGTGTACAAATCTATTTTTCTTTGTTGCCCCAGAATCAGGAATAATGGATAGAAAATCAGCTTACTGTTCTATTTTATACCTTCTCAGTTATTTGCAAACTTTTGTTACCCAGTTCATTTAATTTGTATCCATTGAGTAATTTTTAGAGCTAACTCTTGGCCATGAAGATAAAGGGAACTTGCTCTTGAGGGCCTTGTAGCTTGAGGTGGAACTTCCAGGGAGCCCCTACAGAAGTATATGGGAAGGATCTTGCCCCTGCATAGCCACCCCTCTGTGAGTTTGCAGCCAAGATCTGGGGTCAAGCTGGCCATGGAATTGGGAAGGGAAGAACAAGGACAAGTTCATAACTACCATTACTTCTGCACTACCTCTCACCACCTTTAACCAAAATGACCTTTAGAGTCTGCTGTTTCTCTCCGATCTACTAAATCCCACACACATTTCCTTCTGGCCCCTCCTAACCTGCAACCATGCAAAGACTCTGGGGAATATAGTTGTAGGTCAGCCAAGTTGATCCAGCATGGAACATCACAGTCTAGCCCTTGAAAACTTGGCACCTGTGCACATCTTTTTCAACCACATATAACTTTCAAATGAAAACAAAAACAAAATTATGCTTGTACCTTGCCTGATAGGATTTTCTCTATACAACTTAAAACGTGACACATCTTCCTCCCAAAATGAGAACAAATTGAAAATGCCACATTATCTATGTTTGGATGACATTTCTCTTCTAACTGAGTCATACTTCTGCCTTCTGTACAAGGGTGGGCAAAGTAGGCTTAGAGTTGTGAGTATACAAAACAGAGTTTATTCTTGTCTTATTATTTATTAATCATTGTAATATTTATTTGTATTACTTGTCATTTTCCAAACAAACAATTATAAACATATCTTTGCCCCCCACCCCATATTCTATAACCAAAATACTGAAATGTAAGGTCAACCACTACTAACACATCTTTGTTGAAACACAGAAGAAGAGTGGGAGAGATGAAAAGGAAGGGAAATGATGTACACACACACAAATATATATGCATATCTAATCTAATAAAAGAGAAACATGCAAATTGACTGTACCTTCCCTATACCCACAAGCCATGCCCACAAGCCAATCAGGAGTGAGTATGCAAATTAATCCAACTAAGATGGCGGCGGCCATGAAGTTGGAGTGATCAGGAGGCTTGGGTTGCCCCCAGCAATGGAGGAAGTCATGCTTCCCGCCTGCCCTGCCGGCCCTGAGCTCCGCTCAAGGCTACAAAGTTTCAATTATAGAAGATAAATAAATTCCAGATACCTGCTTCCAGCCTGCCTGCGGGCATGGCCAGCCTGAAAATGACCATCAGCCCCTCACTCAGGCTGGCCAGGAACCCCAGTAGGGCCCCCCACCCTGAAGGGGCTGTGGCAAGCCTGCAAACAGCCCTTAGCCCCTCACCCACGCTGGCCAAACCCCCATGGGGTGAGGGTCCCCGCTGGGAGGCTTGGCTAGCCTGCAAACAGCCATCAGCCCCTCACCCAGGCTGGCCAGGCACCCCAGTGGGGACCCCCATCCTGAAGGGGCTGTGGCCAGCCTGAAAATAGCCCTCAGCCTCTCACCCAGGCTGGCCAGACACCCCAGTGGGACCCCCACCCTGACCCAGGACACCCTTCAGGGCAGACCAGCCGGCCGCCACTCATGCACCAGGCCTCTATCCTATATAATAAAAGGGTAATATGCAAATTGACCCTAACAGCAGAACAACTGGGAATGACTGGTCACTATGACACACACTGACCACCAGGGGGCAGATGCTCAATGCAGGAGCTGCCCCTTGGTGGTCAGTATGCTCCCACAGGGGGAGCTCTGCTCAACCACAAGCCAGGCTGATGGCTGCCAGCAGAGCGGTGGTGGCGGGAGCCTCTCCTGCCACTTCAGCAGCACTAAGGATGTCCGACTGCAGCTTAGGCCTGTTCCCCACTGGCAAGTGGACATCCCCCGAGGACTCCCAAGCTGCCAGAGGGATGTCTGACTGACAGCTTAGGCCTTTTCCCCCCGGGGAGCGGGCCTAAGACAGCAAGTAGACATCCCCCGAGGGGTCCCAGACTGCGAGAGGGCACAGGCTGGGCTAAGGGACCGCCCCGCTCCCCTGAGTACATAAATTTTTGTGCACCAGGCCTCTAATTAATCTATAATGTGGTGGGAAGTCTCTAGGGAATGTTTCCTAAGGAAAAGGATTTGCCCTTTGATGGGCCAAAGATAAGAATAAATTGACCAAAGAGCTAAGATAGGTAAGTTCCTAGAACAGTGGCTGGCACAGACCATATATCATGAACTTTATAAGTTTTCATTGAATGAAGGTGCACCCTTTTATTATGTATCTCAAAAATTTTCTGACAAACTTTATCATTTCAATGATTGTAAGATAACTACTGATTTAAAAGATGTTAAAATGAAAAAAAAGTTAGCATTTTGGAATTGATGGGATAGGTGCACAATAAATATTTGTGGGATGAGTGAAAAATGAAGAATGGATATTGAGGGTGAGGCAACCAAAGATATTTATTTTTCAAATCAAAGGTTGGGTTAGAGAGGATTGTCTTAGTAGATGACTAATAAGATGTGGGGCCGTAAATTCTAGACAGGAGCGTAGAGAAGACCCAGAAGACTGGCTCATTTGACTGGGCAGGAATGAAAGGCAGAGCAGGTTGAGAAAGATCCAAAAAACAACTATCAGATGAGTGAATCCATGTAGAGGACTGGCCCTGATGTGTTTGTGCATCAGAATCTCAGGATTCTCACAGAACATAGAAACCATTGCATCAGACCTCCTACGACTTGCAGGACTCCCTTCTACCAAATTCTAGTTAAATGGCTGAAAACAGCCTTCTGGGTGAACTGAAACTTTTCTATCTGTCCATCAGGATTTATATTTCTATAAAGAGAGTAACCGAGGAAATGGACCTGTCCCACTGTTTTTTATGGTTGGCTCTGGCACTTAAAACAGCAACACCTCAAACACAGCAATTCCATCACGTAAAGAAAGCTGTCAGGGTTTTCACAGGCATGGCGAGATGTGCCCTGGGATAGGGGACAGAACCTGCTGCGGCATTTATGAGATTTATGGTAAAGGGATTTGCATGAAGGCTGAAGTTTAAGGCAAATAAATCCCAGAGGACAAATATTACCCATAATTGAATTACAAAGTCATTATCATGTGCTGAACAGAGCAACTTTATGACTCTATTGTGACAAGAGGAAACTTGTTAGAATATTTATGTGCCTGGAATCCCTTCTGCATCACCAACCCAGAGAACACACCATTTCTTCCATGTGTCTCTCATGAGCAGTTAGCCTTCCTGAGTAACTCAATAGCCAAGAGGTAGAATCCAAAATAGATATAGCACAGAGCCACATCAGCACAAACCCCACACTTGACCTCACATTCAACAGTTCCTGTACCCACCATATTTATATTGTCAGCCTATGTCAGGCTCTTCCCATAATAACCAGGGCAGACCTAGAATAAATAAAAACTCTGGATGTCCATATTGTTTTCTACTTCTGAATAAAAGGAGAGTAAGAACATTTCAGCAATGAGCCATTTTTCCAATCATCATTTTAAAAAAGAATATAACTTTATTTTTGTGATCGCAGAAGTCTGTGAATCATGAACTAATGACAGCCTGAAATGCTACAGTAGTTTATCTGCTTTACATGATGAAATTACATCATCAGTCCATCACAGTGATCTGATTTAGTAAAAACAGATCACTTGAGTATTTATAGTAGCTTTGCTATAAATAAGTATATTCTTACAAGATTTGGCATAGTTTTTTTCCCTTAACTTTTTATTTTGAAATAATTTTAGAATTACAGAAGAATTGCAAAGATAAGACAGTTTCCACATCTCTTCACTCAACTTTCTCTAATATTAACACCTCATATAATCACAATCAGAAAATAGCATTAGCATATTATGCCATCTAAAATGGAAATCTTGCTTGGGTTTCCATATGTTTTCTACTAATGTCCTATTTTCCAATCCAAGATTCAACCCAGAATCCTACATTGCATTTATTTATCATATTTCTGCAATCTCACATATCCTCAAATCTGTGGCAGTTCCTCAGTATTTCCTTACCTTTGATGAACTGAATAATTTTAGAGATCACTAATCAGTTATTTTTTTAATTACCATTTAGATTCAATTTTATTTTGTATTAGTTTCAGGTGTAGAGCATAGTGGTTAGACAATCATATACTTTACAAAGTGTTCTCCCAATATTTCCAGTACCACCCGACACCATTCACAGTGGTTATAAAATTATTGACTAGTGAGTTGTTTTGTAGAATGTCCCTCAGATTGGGTTAGGCTAGTATTTTTTTCATAATTACAGGGTTGCAGATTGTCAGGAAGTATATCACAGAAATGATGTACGCTTCTTATGACATCGTATCAAGAAGTACAAGCATCAGCATATCTCATTATTGATGATGTTCACCTTGACCACTTGCCTAAGTGGTACCTGCCAGGTTTCTCCACTGCAGTTACTGTTTTCTTTGTTTCATGCTCTTATTTTTTCGAAGTTCATACTCAAGTGAAAGAGAATTAAGCTCCAAATCCTGGCAGGAGGAGTATCAAAAATTGTGTGATCATATGTTAAGATTGCCACAATAATTAGTAAATATTTTGGGAGATACTTTAATGATATGAACTTTACCCACTAATTTTAGTGTTTATCAGTCGATTTTGCTTTTAGCAATTATTACTGTGGCATTCTCATGGGCATTTTCTATTTTGATTACTTCTTATATATTGGAACTAGTTGCAGCTCCAACTGCCTCAGCCCTCACAACCCCGGCTTTGTCTGGAAGGTCATCTGGATGGTCACTCTGCTGTTTGGTCTAATTAGCATATTAGCTCTTTATTATATAGGATTCTTCTCTGAGGAATAATTGCCCCCTCTTGGATGCTTACTAATACCATTGTGTAGTTTCTCAACCAATAAGGTGACTGGAAAAGATGGTGAATAAGCCCAATACTGGATTATGTTTTGTTTCTTTTTTGTCTCAGGTATCTCTCCGCCCTTGATTGGAGCTGGTAGCTAGATAATTCCTGGTAGATATTACTGTGTCATTAAGATGTCAGCTGTTAAATAAGGGCAAAACCTCTCTGCCTAATAAAGTTCTTTTGAAAGGAATATTTTAGGGTCTGACCTGGAATGAAGATCTCAGAAGTAAATGCATTTTCCCAGTGATGCATTCCCTTTATTGGTCTCAGAGGTGGGGATTCCCCCCAGTGGTTCTGCATCCTCCCCTCTTTGTTTAGTTGGACATCTCACCGCATCTTCACCATAAGGAGGGTGATGTACAGGTTCTCTCTCTCTCTCTCTCTCTCTCTCTCTCTCTCTCACACACACACACACACACACACACACACTAACTCTTCTCCCTTTCCCTGCCTCTCTGTCCTAGCCAAGGAAATATGCAAGACTTGCTGCTCCCTCAAAACAAAACAAACCTATTGAGGGGTGCTGACCTCCGTTGTTTCACAGTGATTTTAATTCCCTGAACAAAGAATCCAGGTTTCTAACTGACCTATTTTCAAATATATGAAAAATATGGTACAGAAAATGGGTAACTATCCTAAACAAATAAGCATTCTTATAAATGAAAACCTTGAATGATACCATCTCTGTAGACGCAAAATATGGATAGGCAGTTTATAAAAGAATAAAGTGGCAATTAAATAAAAATATTTAACCTCACATGTAGAAAATAAAAATTGGAGCAAAAATGGCATGGCTTTTATTAGTCTATCAAATGGATTAAATTTTTGAGAAGGTAATGCTTAGCCTTGGTGAGAACTTGGGAAATGGACAGCTTTATGCTGTTCCTAGGAGTGTAATTTGTATAAACTTTCCAGGAGACAGTTGGACAATATATCAGGAGTCTTAAACAAATATCTGTTCTCTTCAAGCCAGTGAAATTCCCTTTTTTAATAATTCTTCCAATTGAAAAACTGAGAGTTCAGTGATACATGCTAATATTTACCTACAAAGATAATTAGCACAGTGTCATGTATAGACAATGCCAATACCCCATGGTCAGAATGTGACTTAACTATATTATAGAATATTGTGCAGCTGGAAAAACAGTGATGTCCATAGTACATTTTGTTGTGTTATATTATTAGTATGATGCAAAAATTATTTTTTAGAAAAGGAATGCCTACACAGAGAAAAAGTACTAAAGGATCAACAACAAAACATTAAAGGTGGTTATTTCTAGATGGAAGGATTGTGTGAATGTTGTTGTTGTTTTTCTTTTTAGACTTCAGCACACTTTCCATTATGTTTGACATATTGCTTCTAGTTTTAGAGTTTTAAAAAACAGTGTGGGCCCAGCCAGCGTGGCTCAGTGGTTGAGTGCCAACCTATGAACTAGGTGGTCATAGTTCGGTTCCCAGTCAGGACACATGCCCAGGTTGCAGGCTTGATCCCCAGTGGGGGGCATGCAGGAGGCAGCCAATTAATGATTTGCTCTCATCATTGATATTTCTATCTCTCTCTCTCCCTTCCCCTCTGAAATCAATAAATAAAAATAAAAATAAAAAGTGTGATTTATATCAATTATGCCAATTATATTAATAAAGCAATCAAGCATATTTCCCAATGAGGTGGATTGGTGGACAACAACCAACAGAAAGGCACTGAGACCACTGGAGAATAGCCACAGAAAATGGAATCTCTTCTCTCCTTCTCTTCTTCCTCCTTCTTCTCCTCCTCCTCCTCCTCTCCCCTTTGTCATCCTCATCATGTCTCCAACTCTTCCATCTACTTCTCTTTTTCTTCTATATTTTCTTCCTCATTTTCTCTTTCACTCTTTCCTCCACCTGCCCTGTCCTCTCTCCTCCCCTGTTTACCCACCTTTATAAACCCCCCTCTTCTCCCACCTCTCCTCTTTCCATCATTCCGATAGGTTTTCAACTCTAACTTTAGGAATTTACACCCATAGTACAATATTAATTTCTTTTAAAAAGGTAAATTAAGTCTGGACGGTGTTGCTCAGTGGTTGAGCATTGACCCCTGAACCAGGAGGTCACAGTTTGATTCCCTGCCAGGGCACATATCTGAGTTTTGAGCCTGATCCCCAGTGTGGGGTGTGCAAGATCAATGATTATCTCTCATCATTGATGTTTCTATTTCTCTCTCCCTCCCCCTTCTCTGAAATCAATAAAAAAATATTTTTAAAAAAGATACATTAAAAGGTGTATTTGTCATCATCACATTGGTTTTCTTGGTCAAGCAGTCAAGAGTTCAAAGGCAAACTGGCATAGCCTTCAGAGTATTTTCACAGGATCTCATCTCGGTGTTTGCCCATTGCAAATCCCTTCAAACCTGGACTCAGAACTCCACAGGTGCTTTGTAAATAAGCAAAGTACCAAGGAGACTAGCTCCTTTTGACAGCCCAGGAATTTTTGTCTCTGCTGTGAAGATGGATTTAATTTCCAACTTCAAGCTTAGAAGCCCTGATATTTTCAGGTATAAACTAAACTTAATATTCAGCCTGTTTCCAATCACAAGGACACGGAACTCTCTAATGTTCCTACCTGTACTACCCTAATTGCCAACACACCTCTTAGTCTGTTCTGGCTGCTGTAAGAAAGTACCCAGGCTGGATGGCTTTTTTTTTTAAATTTAAAATCTATTGTTTATTTATTTGAGAGATAGAGAGAGGGGAATAGAGCGATAGAAACATCAATGAAGAGAGAATTCATTGATCCGCTGCCTCCTGCACACCCCACACTGGGGACCGAGCCTGCATCCTAGGCATGTGTCCTGACCAGGAATCGAACTGTGACTTTCTGGTTCATAGGTTGACACTCAGCCACTGAGCCATGTTGGCTGGGCTGGATGGTATTTGAAGGACAGAAATTTATCTGTCACCGTTCTGGAAGCTGGGAGTCTGAGATCGGGGTGCCAGGGGGTTCCGATGAAGGCCTTTTCTGGGTTTCAGTCAGCTGTTCTCTCCTTTTGTCCTCTCCTGGTAGAAGGGGTGAGGGATCACTCTGGTCTCTCTTATAAGAGCACTAATCCCATTCATCAGGGTTTTACCCTCATAACCTAATCACCTCCCAAAGGCCCCCACCTCCTAATACCATTACCTTGGAGTTAGATTTCAACATCTGAATTTTGGAGAGACACAAACATTCACACCATGGCAACACATAATCCTTGCAGGAAGTCAGCATAACTGAAGTTGCCCCATTTATTTATCCGATATTTATTAGTGTGAGACAAACACATTGATTTCTGAGTCAACACGATTTCCCTGAGATACAAAGAGGTCAAAAGAAAAGGGGTTCTTGGCTTTTGAGTTTTCCCATGAGAAGGATCACTGGAGTGAGTCAGGAACCTGGATTGTGCTTCCGTCCTTGACCCTGTGTGAGCGGCGTGACCTTGAACAAGGCATTTGCTCTCCTGAGGATTTGGTTTCCTTAATTGTGACGTGAGGGCTTAGGGCTGGTTAATCTCCAGCAAACTTTTCACCTCTAAAGGACCCTTAACTCATACCGTTCACCAATACTCTCCACAAATCTTATTAAGTTTTATTGTCATCATTCTGTTTTACAGGTGATACATAGAGCTGTAGAGAAGTTAGAAAGCGTAGGTTCCAATCTGATTGTATCATTATTAATTGTATGCCCTTGAGCAGGTAAATTGCTTTCAGAGATAATGCTGCTTTTCTTTTATCTCACCATTATTTTTTCCCCTGAATTTGTGTCACGTGTGAATTTCCTAGGAACACAATATCCTTATCGAAGCTGTTGACTATTGCTGAACAGGTCATCAACAAGGGCACAGCCTCACAGGGCCTATATTATAACTGCTGTACTTAAAATATGTACACCAGCCACAGATCAGCACCATATGAAAAACACAATATATTTTTTAATGTAGTTATTTATATTTATACACACTATCTTCTCTATTGAAATATAAGCCACACGAGGGGTGGGACCTTGCTCTGTTTTATTCACTGCTAAACCCTCAGCACCTAGAAAAGTCACTGGCACATTGTCAGCGTTCAGGCAATACTATGCACTCATTAACAAATTCCACTGAGGTTTTACTGTCTTCCTGGCTGCTGTTCAGTGTCAAGGCTACCCCAGGCATCTTCAGTCTAGAGCAGGGGTGGGCAAACTTTTTGACTCGAGGGCCACTATGGGTTCTTAAACTGGACCGGAGGGCCGGAACAAAAGCATGGATGGAGTGTTTGTGTGAACCAATATAAATTCAAAGTAAACATCATTACATAAAAGGGTATGGTCTTTTTTTTTTTTAGTTTTATTCATTTCAAACGGGCCGGATCCTGCCAGCGGGCCGTAGTTTGCCCACGGCTGGTCTAGAGCAATTGTCTCCAAGGCAAGTTACCTGCAATAACACCCTAGGATAGCCGTGGGCAAACAACGGCCGGTTGGCCGGATCCGGCCCCTTTGAAATGAATAAAACTAAAAAAAAAAAAGACCATACCCTTTTATGTAATGATGTTTACTTTGAATTTATATTAATTCACACAAACACTCCATCCATGCTTTTGTTCCGGCCCTTCGGTCCAGTTTAAGAACCCATTGTGGCCCTCGAGTCAAAAAGTTTGCCCACCCCTGCCCTAGGAGATGTACAAGATGATTCATTGAAATGCGGGAAGAAAATTTTACAATTTCTAATTTATTTGCTTCTGTTTTAGTTTTTATTTTGTGTATATTTTCTAAAGTTAATATGTACATACTCTAGTATATTTCTACAGCTTACAACGCACATCCTATATTGGGCATCTGCTAATTTTTTCCCTTGCTTGATATGTTCAAACAAACAAAAAAAAAAAATGGAGAGTGTCATTCTTGGAATTCTTTTATGGAATTTAATTTCTCTGGGTCAGATAGTTTCAACATCCAAATGCTCAGGTTTCCATTAATTTACGCTCATATTTGCTCTACCCTCTATTCTGCAGTTCGTTGTCCTTAACAGAAATGGAAAGAAAGGGGTAGTGGAAAGGTTCTCTTCGCTCCTTGTCCCTGTTAATATGGCCCCTCTGGTCCCAAACAAGACCACCACACCTTCTTCCTCTCTGTCTGAATTGAAGATGAACAGGAACACGTACCTGGTGTCCTTAGCATTGTCTTTCACTGCCACACTCTTCAACTGCTTAGCTTTCCTAGCAGTCTTAGTAAGATGGTGTCAGGGTTGTAAGTATTCTGAGATTTGAGAAAATTCCAGATCTTCTCTTCACATAAATTTTACTCTTCTATTTTTCCTGTTGTGATTTGCACACATTGATTGCATCTCCTCTTGAACTTTGTTTCCCAGCCTGAAGAAATATTCTTGTTTTTATTAACAATGCAGATTTACTAATATTGAGAATAATCCATAACTACATCTTCCCATCTTCCTTGTAAAAGGTTTTTAAATTGCTGATGAAGATAATGATCTTTTTGACTATCACCCCCAATTCTAAAGTTTCCCAGAGGTGGCTACCATTAGGAATTTAGAATGTGTATCTCCAGTAACTCTTTTTCCATGGGTATGCTTTTTTTTTTTTTTTTGCTTTCGGTTAATCAATAGACAGTATTTAGATAAATTGAGTATTTTCATTTAATAGATTGCAAGAAGTAGTTAGAGATCTATCTCATTAATTTTATGTTCTGGCATGGCACAGTCTCCAAGATAAATTGACTAAAATTAACAAGTTGCTAAAAATACATGGGGTATGATATCACTGAAGTTTAAAAAGATAATAAGAAACCTTATTTAAAAATATTGTGAGTTACTCTTTCCCTCCACCCCAAACTCTTTCTTCATTTTAAATGTGTTTCTCTGCATCTTATCCACACTATTATTTCCAAACGAGGGGTCAGGAGGATGATCTTGTCATCCTCCCTGGTGTCTTTCTAGATCCCCTCATCTGTATTCAGGGGAAAAAAACACACTCCCAAAACAGACAAACAAGGGGAGGAGCCAGATAATTGGGAAATAAGAAGAAAGCAGGAAATGCAGACAAGGGAGAGTAGGGAAGGGGAGGGGAGCATGGACACAGAATGGTTTGTCTTGACCAATTTAGACCTGGTCATTTGATGTCTGCTGAGGCATGTTTCCTGTTTCTAAGCATGGCTCTTCAAACTCTCAACTTTATTTCTATCAAACACTTTGTCAGGCAAATAGCCTTATCTCCCACAATCTTCCTAAGCATTATATATTCCTTCATTCTGGGTCAGACACCCCATTCCTGGTTTCCTCTCTACTTATACTCCTCTCTACTCTCGACTCTCCTCTCTTCCATCTACCATATCGACCATCTCTACCTCTCTTCTCACTCCTGATACTCCACTAAGCCCACCTCGACCTTCCTCCCGTTACTCTTCTACCCCGTTCCATCTTTATTTCTTTCTTTCTTTCTCTTCTTTCGTTCTTTCTTTCTTTCTTCTTTCTTTCTTTCTTTCTTTCTTTCTTCTTTCTTCTTCCCTCCCTCCTCCCTCCCTCCCTCCCTCCCTCCCTCCCTCCCCTCCTCCTCTTTTTTCTTTTTTCTTTTTTTTTTTTCTTTCTTTCTTTCTTTCTTTCTTTCTTTCTTTCTTCTTTCTCATATAATTAACAGTGAGGCTTCTGGTTCTAGGAGTAAGGATGACAAAATACAGAATCGGTTGAGTTCAATGTTGTTGGCCATGCTGATTGTCAGTAACTACCATGTGCAATAAAAAAAATAAGCATCTTGCCGAAACTGGTTTGGCTCAGTGGATAGAGCGTCGGCTTGCGGACTGAAAGGTCCCAGGTTCGATTCTGGTCAAGGGCATGTACCTGGGTTGCGGGCACATCCCCAGTAGGAGATGTGCAGGAGGCAGCTGATTGATGTTTCTCTCTCATCGATGTTTCTAACTCTCTATCTCTCTCACTTCCTCTCTAAAAAATCAATAAAATATATTTTTTTAAAAAATAAGCATCTTTTTACTTGTCTGTCTATAATAATTTCCTTTCTTTCTGGGTAACCAGTGTGACAGTATGGAGATCAGATGAAAGAAAGCATGCTTCTTGGGCTTAAGGTCAAGGTTAAAATTACACCTTCAGATTGTGTTGTATTTTTTTCCAACCCATTTCCCTTAGATGGGCAGAGAGGAGACCTCAGGCTAAGCTGCTTTGCTCAAGAATAAAAGTTGCCGAGTTCGCCTGGACTCTCCTGATGATATCTGTCTTGAGAGCCTAACTGAAGTGGCGAGTGAAGGGGAAACGCTTCATTACAGAAGAGGAAGTCAGGGTGTCCAGTCGCTAATACCTGTGGGCACTTTGTTTCTTCCCTCTGTAGCAGACAGCACCCCTTGCCTCAAGGGGCTTTGTTTATGGAGAGACCCGTGGGACCAGGAGTGCTCCATCTACAACAAGACAGAGGAAGACAGGTGTCTCCACCTCCCCCGCTTTGTCCCTCTGCAGATTCCTCCTCACTCCTTCTATGGCATTTACTGCAGATCTCAACCCCAATAAACAGGTGCTGTCCCATCACCATGTTTATTTTTAATGCTTGCTCTGCCATTATCTCATAGGGTATTTTTGGCTCTGCAGCATTTATTGAGCACTACAGTAAACTGGTATAAACTCGGACAAAATGCCAGGAGAATGATAAGCCAGTGACATTTCTGACTCTCTCTGTAGAACATGTTGACAAAGGCTGCATTTGGCGATTGTATTTCAGAAAGCTAACATTGTGTTGCTCACATCACAGTGGACTGGACCAGGGAGGGGATGTTTTGTTTGCATTCTTGACATTGGTAATTCTCAGATTTTATTCATAAATGGCTCCTACATGTGATGCCAGCTGAAGATACTGTGAGTATAGATACAGGAGGCTGGCTTTGTCTTGTTTTCATCAACAGAGCTGGATCTGGGATGGCCTGAGGGCCTTCCCCTTACACTTTGCTTTGACAGGTAGGACTACACATAGATAGATGGGGACACGGTTCTTTTCAGTTGTTTATAAACTTGAGCACTTAACTTTCTTCAATGGCCTTTTGCATCAAATACAAAACCTTAAACGTGGTGCACACAAGGCCCCTGCCTAGCCTTTTATTGTATCTTCTACTACTCTCCTC
The DNA here is from genome assembly GCF_014108235.1 of Myotis myotis. Taxonomy (NCBI): domain Eukaryota; kingdom Metazoa; phylum Chordata; class Mammalia; order Chiroptera; family Vespertilionidae; genus Myotis; species Myotis myotis. The sequence continues at coordinate 13,132,143 of NW_023416319.1, forward strand.
TGAAAACATTAGATTCACGCTATTGACTTACTAGCGGATGCCTATCTGGATCATCCTTTCTCTGACCTAGGACCTTTTTACCTTCTATGCTCTTCCACCCCCTCTCTATTGCATCTCCTTTAAGATTCAGTCCATTTACTCTAAAGATTTCCTGTTCCTTCCTTCTCCCCCAGGTCTCTCTCTGCAAGTGAAAGGACAGCAATCCTGTGTCTTCAAGAGCACCTTGTATATTAGAACCCCATCTCATTGGGTTATTGTCTCTTCCATAGTTCGGAGGCTTCTATGGGCAGAGCATCTGTAGCTCTTGTTCTTATCACATAATAGGGCATTGAGATGTTTCACTGAGTGCATAAGTGTTTTTATTCATTCGTGTACCTCATCTCTGAGCTGTTGACTCTTTTTTTTTTGGTCTATTGATTTATGATGATTAATCATTTCTCCTAATAGGGTACCCGTGATCTCTCAAGAAGCTTTTATTACCAGCATTAATTTTAATTTTGAGATGAGTATTAATATTCTCCATCTGTCTCCTGAATAAGAAAGGGAAAGAAGAGAAGAAAGAAATCGGATGCATTTCTGAGCCCTTGCTATGTGCCAGGAATCTGCTAAGTGCTTTAAGATATATATTCTAGGAAAACGTATTTTAGCCTCATTTTATACATGAAAAAACATCAAAGTACAGAGATGTTAAGTGACTTGCCAAATATCACACACACACAGATAAAGTGATAAATGCGGATATGGCTGGTTGTGCACATCTTCTGTATCCAAAAACATTCAGTAAACATGTATTGGGTATCTATACATGGCATGCTTGGTGCCTACATGGAAATTCAGAAAGGTTTGAGCTTGTCTGTGAATAAGAGGGATAGACAAATGAGTCACCAGTTGAAACCCGGCCTCATTTATGCCAGCAAATGTACGCCTATGGTTCTGGAAGTGTCAAAAGTGAACCAGCTTAGCTTAAGTGGCACCCCTGCTAGGAAGCCTGTTTTCAACTTCACGTGTCTGCAGCTGAGCCATAACTGTAAGTGTTAACAAGGTAGAAGGAGGTCAGAAGGCTTTCTAGACACAGATGCAAGTACACGCAAAGACCTGCAGACTTCCCTTCTGTGAAATTCAGTTCAATAAGGAAATTCTCTCAAATAGACCTAAAGGCAATATGAAGATATAAAGATACAGCCGCCCTGTTGCCTTTTCATATCATGAAAGGACCACGTTTTTCCTCTCATATTTATGGAGAGATTCTTTCTGACCAAAGGGAAAGAAGAGAAGGACCTTTCCATAAAGGACCAACCAGATGGATCAGATATATAGGAAATATGGACCCGTGTAAAAGTGTTACCTATGTATTTATCGAGGAAACTTTTTTTTTTCTCTATGCTCTGGTAAGCACAGACAGTTTACTGATAAAAAATGAGCAGCTGCCTTTCTGGAGCCCAGAGAAATCAGAGAAGCATTTATGTAAAGAGGTCCAGCCAACCATGATGAAGCATGACTGGGACATGTGCACAGGGCAGGCTAGAAGCATCAAGCAAAGGTGCCCCACACTCTGTACTTATTACTAGTTAGACATACTTTAAGCCATTCTTTTTTTTTTTTTTTTATCCTCACCCAAGGATATTTTTCCATTGATTTTTAGAGAGAGTGGGAAGGATGGGGAGGTGACACAGAGAGAGAAACATCGATGTGAGAGAGAGACACATCGATTGGTTGCCTCCTGCATGCACCTACAACCAAGGCACATGCCCTTGACCAGAATTGAAGCTGGGACCCTTCAGTCCACAGGCTGATGCTCTAGCCCATTAAACTAAACCGGCTAGGGCTTGATGCCATTCTTGACATCTCACTCTGAAAATAAGATGAAGAGAACATTTTGGATTAAATTTTATGTTTATGCTGTTTTTCTTTGGTTTATCATCATTTTTAGCATTATTTGGGTAAAATTGGCAAATAGAATCATTTTTTTAAATTTTTTTAAAATATGTTTTATTGATTTTTTACAGAGAGGAAGGGAGAGAGATAGAGAGTTAGAAACATCGATGAGAGAGAAACATCGATCAGCTGCCTCTTGCACATCTCCTACTGGGGATGTGCCCGCAACCCAGGTACATGCCCTTGACCAGAATCGAACCTGGGACCTTTCAGTCCGCAAGCCGACACTCTATCCACTGAGTCAAACCGGTTTCGGCTAGAATTATATTTAAAGTGTATAATGTGTACACTGTGAAAGGATACTTTGAGTTATTACATCCATCACCTCACATGTTTAACTTTTTTGTGTGTGAGTGTGAATCCATAATTTCTACTCTCTTAGCAAACTACAACTATAAACACAGTATTAGCAACTGTAGTCACCATGTTATTATACATTAGATCCTCAGACCTTATTCATTTCAAAATGGAAAGCTTGTGCCCTTTTACTTACCATTCTCTCCCCATTTCCCCTTTCCCCAGCCCCTAGCAACTATCTATCTATCTATCTATCTATCTATCTATCTATCTATCTATCATCATCATCATCAAGTATAATATGTGGTCTTAAAATGCACAGAAAACCACCAAACTGCAGTTCCAATCAACATTTATAAATGGGCTAGAGAATGATACGTTGTTCAGTGTACCCGTGAGCTTCTGTAAGGTGCCTGGTCAATGCCAGGACCGTTAAAACCAGCACCTCCGCAGACATTTAGCATGGCTTGGTGTCCGCTTTTGAGAATTCACTAGTGCTACACATAAAAGCAGCAATAATTCTTTATAACCTCGAGGTACTCCTAGACTGCAAGAACATGGGTGAGAGCACATTAGCAAATAAAAATAGTTGGAAACTCGGTGGTTTTGGCTTGAAAGTTTTATTTTGTTGTTGCACTTGTTTTATTACGGATGGACAAGTATTCAAGCGGGGTACAGGAGCCGGTTAGGCCCAGCAGACGCTGGGGAAACGAAGGCCTCTGTGCTGTCCCCGCCTCATTTCCTTAATTAAGAGGGACAGCCCCTTGAAACAACAGCTGCTGCCCTTACACACATCAAAAGATCTTCAGAAGCTACTACTTTTATTGATTTGGGGCCATGAGCACGTGAAACGATGCAACTGGGTGCAGAGTCATCATTTTGCCTCCCATGGACACTAAGCATAAGCCAAGCAGATAGGTTCACTTGCTAGTTTCAATATCATGTTTCAGGGATGCCAGTCTTCTAGGAATAACTGGTGCTACTCATTTCAAGGAAGGAACTTTGAGCACGCAACATGGGAGGTGAACAACTACCCAGTTGTAATTTGCAAAACCAGTTAACTATTGGGTTTTCTAGTTTGAGGCCTGTCAGGGAGCTTGTTTGCTTTTTAATGCTGGTGACCATGGCCTTGTCAGAAGAGGTCAGCTCTGGATCCAGTCAATGCTTCAGTATGGAAGTGGAGGGCCACTGTGCCTGGACAAGCAGTTCCAGCAAAACTTAACTGAAATGGGGGTGAAGGTGTCACTGTCTGCCTGTATTCAGATTCCAGTGATGAAATTCACATAAGCATGTGCCCTTATCTCTTTGGGGTAAATGATAAACCCTTATTAGGGCATTTCTGCTTTCTGGAAGAAGAAAGCAGGACTTAATGTTTTGAGCATAGACTAAATTTCAAGTCATCTATCAATCAGAAAACTTACTGACAGTGATAATAGGGCCTTCAGGAGACTTATTTTATTTTAAGATGAAGAGAGACTAAGCCACCTAGGTTTCAGAGTCTTTGAGCTGTGAAAAATGGGTTCAAGTAAGAAGAGTTATGGGAATGCCCTTAGGATAATGATTAATTTACTTATTTTGAAGAGCTCACAAACCATTACACAATCTCCCTCCCTCCCTCTCTTCTCTCCTTCTTCCCTTCCTTTGTCCCTTCATTCATTTATTTCTTCCTTCTTTCCTTCAACATTTAACAAGTATAGCTCAAGCCTACATATAGAAAAAAATCTCCACTAGCTCTCAGTTGGGGCTGGGGGTGGGTTGGGGTATGCAAGTTGGAGAAGGGGCTGTTTTGATCTTGGGGAGGACACAAAAATGATGATAACGAACTCTTACAGGATTTATATCAAAATATTTGTTGGTAGGGGGAGAATGATTTTCCTGGTGTAACTGGGAAATAGTCAATGGAGGAAGTGACTTTCAGTTGTGTCTTCAAATTAGAATCAAAGAAAATTAGGTGAAACTGGAGAAGAGCATTTCAAGTTGAAGACAGAAACTTCCCGGGGCTTACAGAGGGCTGAGAAGCTAGCGGGCACTTTTGGGGGATTGACAATCTTTCAGTGTGCCTGGAGATGGGGCAGTGCCCGGAGATGGGGCAGCAGAAGTGAGATGGGACCCATCAGGTAGGGCCCCACTGCGTCCTGACTCTGAGGAGTATTTTTTAAAATCTTTATTGTTGAAAGTATTATATATATATTCCTTTTTTTCTGCCATCGAATCCTTACATCCTGTCCCCTTTCCCCCCAGGCCTCCACCACCTATTGTCTGTGTCCATGGGTAACATCGGTATGTTCTCGCATGGATGTGATGGCCAGGCTGCACTACCTCAGGGCAGACAGAGGTGCAGTTTTGAGGCATGTGACTATTTCCATGTAGAAATGAAACAAATTAAATGAAAGTTCTGCAGATCCTGATGAGAGCAAATTATAGACGGTCCCACATTTAATTCATCTTCCTGTATAGAAGTCTGAGAGAGAGTATGATCACCCGTATTACTTATGTAACAAAATAATTGTTTTCGATTTAATATGGCTCGCTGCAAGATTACACTACATAATATGCATCTCTGAGGCATTTTAAATAGGCCCTTGTTTTATTTACACATATAGTTTCGGGCACATACCATAGTGATACATCTGTATTTGTCCCTGACATTGGTCCAACAGTAAAGAGAATGGTTATTCTTTTGCTATACTGCATTCACATTGGTTGGGTCATGTGTTTTGTTTTCATAATTCATAGGGTAGCAGTAGGTAGTTCTGCAAATTTCAAATGAGAGAATTAATTAGATTACTTTGCTATGCAATCAGTGTTCAAGTCAGGCAGCTAGAACCACCTGCCTGGCATTGCCTGATAAGTCTTGAAAGTTTAATACACTGTCAGGGAGATGGTTGCTGGAGACCACATGCCATGTGTAGGACTTATTGAAAAGCCTGGGCTAATAACACACAGTATCTCTGCCCGAGTCAAACCTGGACTCCACTGAAGAAAGGTTTCATTATTGTTTTTATGTGAAGTGGAAATTTTGCTGTCAGACTTTACAAGTAAACAGGGTAGATGTGCCCCAAGGATGGTGGTTTTAGAATCCTGTGGACATCAGTAGTCCGCAGGCTCAGCTGAGCTTCTCTAAGGCACGTGTGAAGTTGCTAAGGTTGATGTTCCTTTTCATGTTCCTTCACTTTTTAGGTCTGTGATGGGCTCAAACAAGGAACCAGATCTTGTGCATCTCGAGGCCAGAACTGTGGATGGTCGTAAGTAAATCAAGTTTTCCAAGGTGTTCACAGTGATACTAGTTTGATCAATCCACCACGAACCAAGTCTGTGTTCAGGATAATCGTTGGCAATAATCCAACTCATTTGGACATGAGGACTTTTCCAGCTTTTAGTAATTCAGAATTGTCTTAATCATTTTTGACAACTCTCATTCAATCAGGCTCTTTTGCTTTCCTAGTAATGTGAAAAGTCAAAATTCCTTATTTCTACCATGTTTTATTGTTGTGATTGCTGCTGCGTTGTTTTGATTGGTTTTTCCTGTTTCCTTATTTTATTGGATGTCATTCGAGCAATGCCTCCCTTTCTTGTTCGGAGACACACAAAGCATTTAGAGGGCACAGGGGAGAGAAGAATCATCCTGTGTGTCCTATGATAAGCAGCAGGAGGGCAAAGTCTGCACCTTAGGCGTTCAGAGCAGCCCTAGCTAGGCCATCCACAGTGAAGGACTCCACATGATGTGAAGATCATGGCTTTAGGTACATGACCGAGAGGAAAGTAAGGTGCAAATCTAGAATTTAAACCCTTGTCGAAAAATCAAGTCTGCTCACTAATTGTGTGACCTTGAAAAATCTACTTAGACCCTTTACGCCTCAGCTTCTTCACTATAAATTAAATAAGTTAACAAAAATGTGTCCTATAGTAGCTAACATTTACAGAGCATTTACCCTGGACCAAGAATTATGGTAAACACTTTATCTCCTTTAGCACAAGGAATCCTCACAATTTGTGGGTTGTTGTTCCTGTTTTGCAGATGAGGAAATCAAGTCATAGAAAGTTTAACAAACATATTTAAACAACAGCAATATACCTTTTCTTCTTCTTCTCTGGTCCCGAGGTTCTCCTGAAGGTCTGAGAGTTGACGGGGTACCACTAGGTCTAAGATTGGGCACTAAAGGTGAAAAGGACGAAGGGAAAAGGAACATGCATAGAAGAAAGGGACGAGGAAAGAAAAGACAGGGGGAGAAAGAGGCCCCAAACGTAGAGGAGAGAAAGAGAATGGACTGTCTACAGTTACCACCAAGCAATGAGGCTGTTAGAGGTTGTCCAACACGGAGCAAGAGAATGGTAATTTAGTTATGGAGACATTTCCTATCTCAAAAGTATCCCTCAAAATTCAAAAGCATCACTGTCACTGGCGCCTGCACCTGTCTACTTGTCCTCAGCTCTTTGAACACAAAGACAGCAGCGATGCCTGCATTTTACCAGCTGACAACTCAAAAGTCACCGGTCATCCCTGCAGCCCAGACTCTTCAGAAATCGCATGTGCTCTGCAACTCTGCACACACCATGAGATTCTGCATCTCTAGAGGTTTTGCTTCCCTTTCGGAGAATGAATATATGCTTTGCAGAATCAATGGGAGGATAGGTCAGGGACCAGCACCTTCCTCCTTTTTAAATTTAGGCAGGGTAGTGGTATATTATGGCATCTGCCCCACCCTGTGCCTGGCACAGAATGAGTGGAGACACCTCCATTGCCCTGCAGCTGATTATTTTATCTTGGATCCCAAGGGTCATTTCTTACTACCCAATAGCCTGAGCAGCCTTTTCCTAAGGTAAAAGCAATCCTGTCATCTGTTTCGAGCTTTGATTGACTTCCCACTGCTCTGGCGATAAAGAGCCAAGTTCTCACCTTGACCTTTAGCTGCAGCATAAGCTGGTCCCTGGCCATTTCCTCAGCTGCATCTCACTCTAACCCTGTCCTCACTCCTTGCCTACAAACCCTTGAATTTGCTTTCAAGTCTTGGACCACCGGGTTTCTAGGTCTTAGTTTAAAGCCCAGATGCCGCTGTTTCCTCTGCCTGGAATGCCCTCCCCGCTTCCCTGATGAATTCAGTGTAATTAATCGCTATAAGTGTTTCAGATCTCAAATTAAGCATCCATTTCTATTTTTTTTTAACTTTTCACTTTGAAATAAATTTAGACTCACATAAAAGTTGTAAAGAATAGTCACGTTCCCCTGGACTTTTCAACCAGCTTCCCCTAAAGATAGCATCCAGTAAATCCAGAGAACTATAACAAAATCCTGGAAAGTATCATTTCCCAGGGGAAGTCTTTCTTGAACTCCCAATCCAAACCAGTTTCTCAATTTGTTTGCTTTCATCCAACTCTAATATTTTTCCTTATTGTGCTCATCTCAGTTTTTAAAAAAATATATTTTATTGATATTTTACAGAGAGGAAAGGGAGAGGGATAAAGAGTTAGAAACATTGATGAGAGAGAAACATCGATCAGCTGCCTCCTGCACACTCCCTACTGGTTATGTGCCCGCAACCAAGGTACATGCCCTTGACCGAATCGAACCTGGGACCCTTGAGTCCGCAGGCCGATGCTCTATCCACTGAGCCAAACCGGTTAGGGCTCATCTCAGTTTTTAATTGCACATTCCATTTCCATGATTATTGGAGCTTAATAAATATTTATTCAATGAATGAATGCATAGTTGACCACGTGTCAGGGTAACCAGCTGGCTACCTAACCTCACTTACAGATCCCACCTAAGGACTTTGTTAGAATGTAAATTCTGATGTAGGAGGGGCCCAACAGTCTGCATTCCTAACAAGCTCCCTGGTGAAGCTGATGATGCTGGTAGTGGAACATGCTTAGGGTCAGAAAGTCCCATAATACAAACTAATGAAAGAGCTTCAGGGTCTGTCTCCCATGACTACACCCTTGTTTACAAAGCTCTGGATGGAATCCTAGATTGCTTTCCTTTCTGAACTTTTGGGGACGTGGCTACTTTCTGGCTTGTGGCATTTAATGCCCATAACCCCATATCCTGAAAACGACAAGGCCATCACTTTTCCTGATCTGCGCTTTTTTCCCCACCCATCGTTATTCCTGTGTTCCCTGCAGGCATGGAGGTTGATAATGTCAAACTGTCATCTCAGGCTCAGCTTGCACGAGGCATGAAATATATCAGTTCTAATTTTATTTATTTTATTTTACTTTTTTTGCAAAGGCAGCATCTTCAGAAACTATTCAAGAGTGAAAATTCAATAAAGGGATTTAATTTGAAAAGTTATCCCTGTCAAAACAAAGCAGGAAAAAAAATTACCTACCGATTGAAGAAAAGGATCTAAGCCTGACCTGACCGAATGTAAAAAATGAGATTTTCTCGGTTTCATGTCCTCCCTCCTCCCCCCTCCCCCGTCCCTCCCTTCTCTCTCTTTTTCCTTGGTATCTTTCTCCAACACAGTAACCCTGGCACCAAGTAAAAGAAACAGAGAGGAGGAGGAGGAGGAGGAGGAAGGAAAGAGCTCAGCTCAGCAAGGTGTTAGCAAATGTAGCTGAGAGTCATTTGCTCCAAGAATTCCAATATCTATATGTTTTCTCTTTCCCATTCCCTGACTGAAACCCATCTTGATTCTCTATTTCTTCATTATTATTTAGTATATAATGTAAGTATATGGAACTCATTGTTTATATTCTAGGTTATGGGTCTTGTAGGAATGTGCAAAAATAATATAATACTTTTTAATTTGAATATTGTTGTTGTGTTTGTTTGCTTTCTCTGATTGTAATGGGTTTAGGGATTTTGTAGCCTAGGCACTGAGACATGTGACACAGGAAAAATTTGTTCACTTGCTTATTTGGCTCATCCCCATGGGATGGGTTGCAAATGCTTATCTGGGTTTGTTACTCAAAGGTTCGTGTTAGTCTCATTTCACATCTCCCTAAATGACATTTTAATTACTATCTGTTTCATTGGAAGTCTCTGTATGTGAGGGAGGTGAGCTCTGGGAAGCATTGGCTTACAAGGGTCTATGGCTGACATAGATGTGTCATGCCCATTGTGCTGTGAGACCTGGATGTGTTGTAGTTTACAGTCATGTCAAGGATGTTATTCTTTCTTGTATCACCTCTGTCTTGGGAGACAAGCTGAAGTACAACCTCAATTACAGTCAATCACAGGAGGTATTATTGGAAACTTTTGAACATATTTCTTGAATATGGCATTTGTTATTGGTCCCCACGTTCAACTGAGAACACATTGGCAGGTCCTCATCCAGGAAACAAACATGTTAATGTTTACAAATCACACGTGTGTGTTTGTGTGTATATGTGTGAGTGTGTGAATGTGTATACACCCACCCATGCCTTGTATGCACACCGTACATTAAACCTGCTACCCACACACTATAAGCATAGATTACTTTTATACCAACAAGGGTAGCAAGGACAAAAAAAGGATAAGCAGTACTCAAGTGTATCCAGGGCTGATGTAGATCAATGCATGTGTGCACACACATACATCACACACTCACAGATGATCATGTTGAAAAACTCTTACTCCAGTGCAGTGCTAGTGGATACAATCGCAAGTTAAAACTCTTTTCATATCAGCACATACAAATTTAGCCCCTTCATGAGAAATCACTACATAGATTCCTCCTTATACAGTTTACTATAATTTAGTAAGTCGCTATCCTATTAATAGACACATACATGTTTGGCTATTTCAAACAGTGCCGACACACATACACCCGTGAACATGCAAACTTACATAAGGAGCAAGCACTGCTGAGAGAGAAGTTACCAGCATCCTGGACTTGAGGATATATATATATATATATATATATATATATATATACATATATATATATATATATATATATGCTGTAGATGTTGTCACATCGCCCTCTGAAATAGTTAAATCAATGTACACTCTCTCAAGATGAGAATGTCTGTGTTTGCAAGCCCTCAGTCACCCAGGACACTATGAACAATTTTTTAAACAGAATCTATCTACTGAGTAGAATGCATGGCATTATCTTTATTGTTTTAAATTGCATTCATTGAATTATGAGTGAGGTTAAGAATTTTTATTTTATTTTTTTCTTGGCTATTTATATCTCCTCTCCAGTGAACCTTCAAGAGATATAAACTCTCTTTCATGGTCTAGGTAAGATGGACACTTTGGCATTTATATAAAAATTGAAAAATATCAACATTACCACCCCCCTACTCCTGCCAAAGTCCCATCACTATCTCGCAAAATGACCCTGTTGAACCCCTCATTTCAGAGCCTTCATTTACCTTGTTTTTCAATCAGTTAATTTATTCATAGCTTCAAGGGAAGAGGTTAGAAGTTTGCATTTCTGCTCAGCCTCAGACTGATAGCTCCCCACCACTTGCCCACACCCAAACAGGCGCCTCTGTCCTCCAATCCTCATGTCAAGCATCAGGACTAGCTATTACGGGGGCACCGGGCACTTTGCTTTTCTCTCTAGCAATGTCATTTTGATCCCGTTGTTCATTCTGCAAAAGTCTCTAGGTCTCAGTTACTCCTGATTTCAACTTGGCCTCTCTGATTTAGTAGCTGAGAGACAAACTTGAACACTAACTAGCAAAGTGTGAAATAAGGTAACACGAGCTTCCACACACAGCAATGGAAAACCTGAGTGGGGACGTGCGACCACAGGCTCAGCTGAGCAGCTCTCACATCCGGTTCTTCGTACCCAGTTTGTGCTGTTTCCCCTGCATCCTGCCTGTCCACCCATCTGTGCAGAGACCTGTGCCCTTTCAGTCCATCCTGAGGATGAGAGGATGGACATGCACAAGAGACAGTTGTCATTCCCCCAGCCTCAACTCCAGGACAGAGGTCTGGGTTTCTGTTGGGTTCTCAGGACCCCCAGTGCACAGCAGCACCAGTTCACATAACGTGTGTGTGGCAACGTCCAAGTGTTTGGGAAATTCCTAATGCTTCCAGCTCTTGCTTTAAAGAAAAAAAAAAGGAGCATCATAAAGATTGGGGTACTTTCTTAGACGTCTCCTCCTTTCCTGCATGTTCTCAGGCAACATTGATGCTAGTCCCATGCCTTGTATTCCTATCATTTGCCTGGGATGCTGCAAGAGGTACTTCTCATCTGCACTACTTACACCAACTCTTGGAAGTAGGCCGTGTTGTTATTTTCCTCATTTTAACTCTGAGGAAAACATGGCCTGCAATGATTAAATGGTTTTGCTGTTGCTTCCGGGCTAGAATTTGAAGCCAGGTCTGGCTCACTCCAGACCTATTATTCATTCATTCAATAAATATTGTTGGACATGTATGCTCTGGTAGGAACTCTTCTAGGCATGAATGATGGATAGTAGGGGCCATTGTAAAGGCCCTGCTCTCATTGAGTTTACCCTTTACTTAGGGGGACAGATCATAAACAAATGGATAATGCCGGGTGGTGATAAGTTCTAAAAAGAAAAACAAAACAGAGGAATCTCTGGTAAGGTGACATTTGATCTTTTAGCCAGTTCCTTATGGAAGTAAGGGAGAGGGCTATGTGTCTGCCTGATGGAAGAGACAGATGGAATAGGACATGTGAAGGATATGGAGTATGGGCCTGCTTGGCATGGTGAGGGATAGCAGGCAAGCCAGGTGACTAGAATAGAGAGAGGGCAGCAAAATGTGTCATATGTCTTTGTCTATTTAAGTGACAGTGTTGTGGAAGGCAGAGATTGTACCTTATTGATCTTTGCCAAACTACTACCACAGTCTAAGTATGATATTCAATGTTAAGGGCACCTGCATGGGAATTGGCATGCCCCTGTCTTCCTTCTCATGTCCTCAATTTCTAACCCTGTGCTTCGTGAAATAATATGATCCCAGAAATTTCTCTGTAGTAGTCGTGGCCTCCTGAATGTCCAAAGGCTAACAATCAAAGGTAAGGTTTAGAAAGTCACACTAGACCAAAATCAAGAGCCTTCCTAGAAGAAACCACTGCTATGAGCTCCTCACACCAAAGGAGACCATTTGGTCTAAGTGAGTAATTTTCACAGAAACGTCTTCTCCTCTGCATAGTCTTTCAGGGGCCAAGGCTAGAGCTTCGCTTTTGAAGATCTCAGTTTCTAACAGGCACATGCCAGAGAGGGCTCTAGAGCCTTGACGGGAATGAGCACAAGCATGTCGACACATGTGTGCCCACATGCATGCACACCTGTGTGTGTTGGGTGGGAACATTTTAATAAGAATGTTCTAAAACAAATAATAGAACCATAGAATGAACAAAAAGAAGATTTATCTGCAGAGTTATGTTCTCCTTAAAGTTAAAAATTAATGGGGTTGTGGAGGGAGCTTCACAGTACTCATGCTTGCCTACACAGTTGATGGTTTTGTTTGAAATTAACCTTTTACAGTATTAAAGCATATGGAAAGGCTTGGTGCTAACTAAAGATTTGTTGACTGAGAGAATCAATAGATAGAGTCGTGGAGATCTGTGAGATATAGTTTCTGCTCTGTCATTTACTAGCATATGGGCTTCTACAAATCTCATCCCTATGTCTGGAGTGCAATTTTTGGTGAAGTTACAAAAGAAAAAGCAAGTGCTCTATTTAGAATAGTTCCTGACCCAGAGTAGAGGTCCTTTGGTTAATCCGGAGGTTAACGCTACTGCAGATGCCATCAGTGGAGGCAGGCTGGGAAGGGAGTGGTCTACCTGAGCTTTAAGAGAAGCTCCGCAGACGAAGGCCCAGGAAGGATATGGATAGGGCAACAGGACCAGAAAAGACAGATCAAACTGGGGGAACTCTGTGAATGAGCATAGGGTCTCAGCCTGGAGTGGACACGCTGTTTAGACATAGCAGAAGGCCTGAAGTCACAGACTTGCCAGCATCAGGGAGCTTTTTCTGGGCAGGAATGGAAGGAAACAGGTTTTAAGGGGTAAAGCATAATAAAGACCTGTCAGGGCATAAAGTAATAGTCTGGTTTTGACATCCTTTTTTTAGTTCTAAAACTCTAATAACCTTCATTATATCGCTTAGTCAGTGACCGCAGAGTCACATAGTTTGTTGGAGATAGAGGTGGGATCTAGAACGTCACTGCAGCAGGAGGGAGGGCACGCAGGACAACACGGTGCAGGCAGGCTGGCCCATGCGCTGGACACCAAGGTCACGTCCAGTTCTGCCCTGGCCACCACCTTACACTGCCTGCCCAGCATAGTTGCTACCTATTTATTATTCAAGGAGGATATTTTTCATGGCTTTTTGAAAAGTTACTTAAGAAAACTTTAACCTAAACCAAGCATTGACTCTGGTAGAAATGTCTGTACAATACTTTACAGTTGGTTCCCTTGAGACTCAGTGAGCAGTCCTGGTAATGGAAGAGGGAGGAGTTCCATAACTACAGGCACCTGTTTAAGCACAGTCCAGCCACGCACTGGACCGAACATACTTAGTACAAGTGTCACAGCCCCTGGAATGATGGCTCTTCTTTATCCCCACTTCACAGATCAGAATTTAAAGAGGCCAAGTGTTAGCTTGGATTTGCCAAGCAAGCAGGCTCTGAGGTTGCAGCTAAACCCTTGCTCCTCTGCTCCAAGCCTGGCCTGTCAAAGGCAGCTTCCTTTAGATCCTCACGCATTTGGGAGGATGGGGATTCCATTATTCCAAACAGCAGCTGTTGCAGAGCGAGAATGCTTGAAAAGAGCCACGCTGTGTCCTAATTACCTACGGCAAGGAAAACATCTGTGTGGGGAAAGTAATGAAATTAATTCTAAAGTCGAGCAGTTGCATACATTAATTGACGTTAATTAATGCCAAATTACACGATACTTCCTATGGAATCACATCATGCACTCCCTGGAATTGAATATGAAAAGAGTTCATCATACTTAATGCTATCACTGCCAGTCCGAGGGGAGGGGAGTGAGAGTGATTGGTCCCTGGTTAGGAAGCGCAGCCAGCTTCTTTCTGTTGCCGTTAGGAGGGGAAAGGGAAGAAACCAGAGCACTTGACCAAGGGCAGGCAGTGTGACACTGAGCCTTGCCCTTGGGCTTGAAATTTCACTCTGAGCAAGAAATGCTCTCCAGACCTCTTCCTGGGGCTTTTGTTGCATCACCCAGTTGTACATTTTGTACAGTCAGCCCAAGGATGGGCTCATTGCAGCAAGCCCCCCATGACCTCCTACCCGACCCAGGTGAGGGGTGCTGACCAGAGGCTTGTATGCAGGTTGTCTGCCTCTCTCACGTTGCTGCCTCTATACTATTGTTGACATTTCATATACATCTTTTATTCATTTTTCCTGTGCAAACATACATCTATAGATATCTATATATACACCTGGCACAAAATCGGGTCCATATGCACATATTTTGGTAACCTACTTTTATGAAACTTTTATTTTGGAATAAATTTAAATAAACAGAAAAGTTCCCAAGACAGTACAGCTTTACCCAGCTTCTCCTAATGTTAACAACTTATACACCCATGGTCTATTTTTTAAAACTAAAAAATGAACAGTGATAAAACATTAGTAATTAGTAACCTCTGTTTATAATGTAAACTATATTAAGCATATCTGTAACACCTTATATACTCTTTAGAAGCAAGATTTTAATAGCAGCTCCTTAAAAGAGCTCTCTCACTTTTTGTTTACTAGATCTGGATTTAAATGTCCCTTTCAACCAGTGGTGAGAAAGTAGGTAGACCTTGAATGGGTATAGACCCAAGAGGATTATGGAAACTTCTGAATCACGTGAAGAAAGGATGAGCCAACAAATCCATTTTGGCTTTTCCAGCAAAGAAGCAGGGAGGAATGGGTATTGGACACCAACAGTACCTGATGCAGAGATACAGCTAGAGTACTCAAATCCAGTTCAACCAGTCCTTTAAAGGTCCTACTATGTGCCAAAGACTGATATAATATTTGTGAAAGCAAAAGAGAAAGCAGGGATTTTATCAATATTAATAACAACTGGCCTTTGTAAAAGTTTGAGTTTCAAAACATTTAGCATATGTTTTATTTATTTTAGTTAATTCTTACAGCCACACTACAAGATAGTTGACATTGGCATCTCCATTATGAATGAAGGTGGCAAGATTCAAGAAGACTAAGTGATTTCCTTTGAACTATGCAGCTAATAAGTGGCCACACCAGACAGAACTTAAGCCCAAGTCTCATAGTCACCAATTTCCATTGTTTCAATGACCCCAAGCTACCTTTGAAAAACAGACGTCAACTAAAAATTGTAAAAGGGTCTGGTGAAGTGTGAAATTGTGAGGCAGAGATTTCGTGTGCTGTGGGGAGGATTGTTCTTGGAAGGGTTAAGTCCCAGAAATTGTCTTCAAGGACAAAGACCTTGAGTTATGCCCTAAAATGGAACTATTATAATGTCTGTAAAAGAGGATAGGAAAGGATCAGTAGAAGGCTCTTCTTTAGTTTATCATTGGAAGTGATTTCAGCAGAACTAGATGGATTAAAGGACTTGAGAGCTATCCCCATTTGTCATTTATACATGTGGCAGCCAGATGGAGGAAGGTTGAGGGTAAAGCTTTCCCCCATCAGTCACTGTTCAGATGGAGCACATGTGCTGGCCGCCCCTCGTGACTCTCCTGGCGGAATTCAGGGATACCCAGGTTCCTTCAGTAAACGTCCTGGAACTTTAATTAAAGGAAATTAGTGAACCCTTATATCCAACTGTATATGGTATTGCTACCCCATTTCATGTAAATAAGTATATTTTGATTTATTTGAAAGAAAGGATTTTTGCATATATCACTGATGTGTTAAAATCAAATTCATTAAGCATCAACAAAGTAAAATGACTTTCTTTTTCATTCAAAAAGATACATTCCAATAAAGAGGTATGTTTCAATGAATATTTATTGCCTACTATGTGCCAGTAATGTATTGCAACCCAGGTATGTGCCTTTGACCTGAAATCAAACCCGAGACCTATGGTGCGCAGGCCAACACTCTAACTACTGCAAACACAGGTCAAGGCAGGAGGATCATTTTAAGTAGAGGAAATACAAATGAAAATAAAGTGGTAGGAAGTTTGTCCCACTTTCTGAACATAAAGTAGGACAGATTAGAAGAATCACAGTGGGGAGAAGAAGGGATTAGCATGAGGGGAGGTTGCGTCGGTAGATAGTGGAGGGTTTGAATTTATTCTAAAGTCAAGGAGGCCAAAGGAGTTTGAAATAACCAAGTGACATCTGAATAGTAGAGAGAACAGAATAGTTGTAGTTGAAAGCAAGGATAGCCTCCCTGATACAATATATGTCCAACAAAGGTCACAATTATGAGTTATTATATGTTTTTCATCTGGCTTAGAGACTTAGATGGAAGTTGAGATCTTAATTAATTCATCTACAAGATGAGAACAAAGTTTTTGACTCAGGAATCCCTTCTGTATTCTGTTTCACTTCCAATTAGTAGTAGAAGGAAAACCTTTATCTTGACAGAGAGCCTTCTTATTTATGACAGCAGCACTTCTAGCGTGAGATGATGGATGATTGCATATATAGGTGTGTATTTCCCTGTTTGTTAATCAAAGGTCAAAGTGTAGCAGTGAAGCCTAGTGAGAAAATATACTATGAAAGCACAAGTATTGCTCGGCCAGTGTTGTTCAGCGGTTGAGCATTGACCCTTGAACTGCAAGGTTGCCATTTGATTCTGGTTGAGGCACATGCTGGGTTTGTGGGCTTTGATCCCTTATTGTAGGGGGCTTGTAGGAGGCAACCAATCAATGATTATTTTTCTTTCATTGATGTTTCTATCTCTCTCATCCTCTCCCTTCTTCTCTCTAAAATCAGTAAAATAAAAAGAAAGCTCAAGTATTATTGCCAGTTTTTGAAACTACTTTCATTTGGTTTAAACGGGAAAGAAATGAATTAAGGAGAATTTAGTGTTTAGGATGGCATAGGCACTGGGAGACAACGTAGTGGGTTGATAGCAAGTGAGTAAAATCGTAATGACAGCGATGATAACAATGATTATGACAACAATAATGTGGTTAACAGAGAATGTGAGGTTTATTTAAATACTTGAAGGTAGCAAGGGAAATAGAAAATATACACTCAGACTCTAATTCTCTGTGTGCATATCACCCTCCCCTGTTTTTTTTTTTTTTTTTTCCAGATTCGCAATACCTGACTTGCCGCATGCAGAACTGCACCGAGGCCAACAGAAATAGACCTTTCCCGGGCTACATTGACCCGGACTCCTTGATTGTGCAGGATGATTACGTGTTTGTTCAGGTGGGAAAGATCCACTTCTACTGATTGTCTCAAAGACCTTTTCCTTTTTCTGTCCCTAATGCAGCCCCGCTTGCCTGCTTCCGGAAAAAGAACAAAAAACATTATCTTTTCAACAAAAGGAACATTACCAAGCATCAGATCTCCTCTACTAACAGAATATTAATGAGTTCCTTTGGGCAGTGTGTGGAGGACCTTATCAGCCCAGGTCAGGGGTCAAGGAGGCACAGTGCAGAGTGCTGTTCACCCCTCTCATCTGCATTCTGAGGAGCTCCCAGTAGCCAGCAGCCAGCAGCGGGACTGAGCAGAAATGTCCATCTCTTCCTACCAGGAGAATGGCCAGCCCATCAGCCTCCTCCCCAATATCCAGTTTAAAAATAGGCAGCTAGGAAGAGAAAGCAGTGTGGTGGCTGGAGGTGGTGGGAGCAGAGAAAAGGTGGTAGTAATCAGCCATTATTGTCGTGCCCTGACTGTGATTAGGATGAAGCCAATTTAGATGAGATGTATTCAGACAGGCTTGGCACCTCCTCAGAGAGTGGGAACAGCTTGAGTAGCTGAGGTTTCATGAGTGTTTAGAAGAGACAAGAAGCAAGTATGCTTTACTTCTTATCAGCTTTTAAGGAACATCTTAGGCTTATTTGGACAATGCTGTGAAAAATTCAGTTCTTTCTTTCCATGTTAAAAATGGTAAAGGTATAATTGCTAACTAGTGTGTGTGTGTGTGTGTGTGTGTGTGTGTGTGTGCAGGTATACTCTCTCTATATATACATATATATTTATACCTACACACACAAATACTTATGATTTCACTAAGCTTGATCCACACTATTATATTTTAGAAAGAAACCATAATTTAGAATATTTAAGCCAATGATTTGAGGAAGCAAATAAATGTTCAAAATATCTAACATCAGCCTATGTACTTTAAAAATGTTTCACAAATGATTACACACACACACACACACACACACACACACACACACATTTTCTTTTTCTTCGGGGAAATGAGTAATGAGTACTCTGATAACTTCAGCATCAATTATCAAGTGACATTGAAATGGTTACACACATTGGTTCTCTCTCTAATTTATTTCTCTATCAGGGTTACTTCCTGGGACTTTTTTTTCTGTTTTCTAATAACCATTTATAATATACATACATGAGTTACATATGAGAATCAATTCTGCATTTAGAGTTTTTCTTATTTTTCTACCCATACCACTGTGAACGTGACCCTTCAGCTCATCACTGGGAAGAGTAGGTGATCTGGCAACATATTGATGAATATTTTAGTTATGTTTTTATGTGTCTGGTGAACAGTCACCAAAGCATATGTTGGCATTCTGAGTATGCAAACTCCAGTTGACATTCAAACTCCAGAGGCTTATATGGGTTAAGAGTGGCTATACGAACTCAAAAATAGAGTAGATTAGTGGTTTCCAGGGTCTAGGAAGTAGGGAAACGGGGAGATGTTGGTCAAGGATACAAACTTCCAACTATAAGATGACTAAGTTCTGGGATCTAATATAGAGCGTAGTGACTATACATAATGATACTGTATTAGACACTTGAAAGTTGTTAAGAGCTTAAATGGTATCCATCCATACATACAATAATCTTACTTAAGTGAAGGTGTGGAGGTATTAACTAACCTTATCTGTGGTAATTATTCTGTACAATATATATGTGTCAAATCATCACATTTTACACATTACTTATATATGTCAGTGATTTTCATCCTTTTTAATTCTGCAACACACAAAATATATATTTTTTGTGGACCTAATAAAAATTAGATACAATTATGACTCATTCATAGTGGACAGCTACTGTTGCGTTGGCTGTTGTCATTTTTTAATTTGAAAATCTAAGGGAAAAGAAGTCAGTGCCCCTGACTAAATAGTCAGGTATTGCATATTTTTAAAATGTGGTGGGAATACTGGTTGAAAATTGCTGGTATATGTCAATAATATCTCAATAAAGCTGGGGGGAAAGGAGTGACAACAGTGAGAGAGATTGGCAGTGGCACCCTTAATACTCTGCACTGACTGGTGCTCATGTTGGGGTAGACACCACACCCTACGCGCCCTCCCTCACACTCATGGTGTTCATTGGACTCTGTGTGCTGGACAAACTTGGGGAAGGTTGCTCAGAATCAATTCTCAGAGATAGAGCTCTCTGAACCATCTAACGTGTCAGCCCTGCTGTGTGTTGGACATGCTCACAGCCATCAATGTCACAGCCACACACTGGAATTAGTGCCCAGAGATGTGGGACCTGGACCGCTTCCTTCTGATAGGACTGGGGACCTGTCTGCATGGCCATAGTCTTGGGGCTAGATAGCTGGGCTGCTGATGGACATTGATCCAATATCCCTCGAGGCTTGTATCTTTAAAAGTTCATAATCACTGACAATGTTTCCTGGCTTCTGAGCCACAGTGCAAATTGAAGAATTGTATTTTTGTCCAGTGGGTTCCATCTGGGCCTCTTACCAACTCACAGGCACTGTTTAAGTTGTTTTTGAACTGAAAGCCAATTCCTGACACTTGTCCACGGTAGTCATTCACACTGATGTGTTGGTAGCGACCTCCTTTTGTTTAGTGGCTGTTCTTCCAGGGCCTGTAACTGTTACAGTAGCTCCTCTTACAACTGTGTGTTTCTGGTCCAGTTAACATCTGGAGGACGGCCGCATTACTACGTTTCCTACCGAAGGAATGCGTTTGCCCAGATGAAGCTGCCCAAGTACGCTCTGCCCAAGGTATGACCTGAATTGTTTTTCATTTTAGTGTTTCCTCTGATTCCCATAGTCCTGCCGCCTCCCTCTTTCCCAAGCATCTTTCCATCTCTCATTGTCATGTATTTATTTTCATCTATCATCTCTGTTTCTCAAGTTCATTTGGCGTCACTATTTTTTTTTTTTTTTGGCCAATCTTATCACTCTCCTTTCTCAGCATATTCTCTCTCTCTCTCTCTCTCTCTCTCTCTCTCTCTCTCTCTCTCTCTCTCTCCCTCCCTCCCTCCCTCCTCCCTCCCTCCCTCCCTCCCTCCTCCCTCTCCCTCTCCCTCTCCCTTTCCCTCTCCCTTTCTCTTTCTCCATGTCTCTCTCTCTCATCATATAGGAGCATCTGAATAAATAAATTGATAATTGATTTGCTTTTGCTTTTCAATATTAAATATTTTCAAGCAGTAGGTATTGGTTTTCTAGCAAGACAGAAAATACACTTGGGATACACAGTGTTTCAGTGCAATGGGTATGATATGTTTCCATCTCAATTTTTTTTCTTATTAATTATTGAGAGGCGACACACCTATATGTATCCAACCTTTGCTTTCTCTTTCAATGGGACTTGAGATAGGTTGTCTTTAGAGTTCTGAGTCACAGCTCATTTTTCAGACTGCCCCAAAGACAGATGCCTTTCTAAACAGTGGCTGATAAGAGTTAGAGACCCTCATCTGTGCAAGTCCCTGGCTCTTTCCACACACTCTGAGGCACTGCGTTAATATGGAGCACCACCTAGTGGAGGTCAAGCTGACTTGGGAGCTCAAAGTTTCAGACCTGCGGTCTTGCTGCCATTGTGTGTACTAAAAGTGGCCATAAATTGTTAATGCATTGGACCTTGATTTTAGAGCAACAGAGGTGTGTGGCTATAAGACAGAGACTGTGTAAATATAGTTACAGCTCAACTTTGGAACCTTTGGGTTGAACAAAGTACATAAAGCACTTACTTTTGATGGAGTTTTTATGACTCTAGTATTTTTAATCCATAACTTTGTAGTATGCTTGTCTGACCTAACACCAGTGTGCTGCCCAGGAAATCAGGTGACAGATATAACACAAGGGCATTGCAGAGCTCCTCTTCTAGGAGAGCCAATGGTAGCTAGTTGCTCTGGCTTCTCCAGGAAGAATTCTTCCTTCTGGCCATCACTCTGTCCTTACCCCTAGCACCATGAAAGGTGAGCTGTAAACCTCAGCCCATTAGAGATAATAATACACATTAAATTGCGCTATTAACTGCCAAGAACTATATTCATGTTAGTAGTTATTATGTTCAGCTGCTAAGAGATTCATGACAGTGGTAATTGCCCAGAACCAACTATACGTCTCTACCTGTGTACATTTAAATCCTCCTTGCTCTTGATTTGGCTTAAAATTGTTACCAGAGACAAGAGCTTACAGCTTTGGGGTGTGCCTACATGAGAATTGGGTAAAGTCAGTATGTAAAGGGAAACTGAGTGTACTTTTTAAAAAATATATATATTTTATTGATTTTTCACAGAGAGGAAGGGAGAGGGATAGAGAGTTAGAAACATCGATCAGCTGCCTCCTCCACACACCCAACTGGGGACGTGCCTGCAACTAAGGTACGTGCCCTTGGCCGGAATCGAACCTGGGACCTTTCAGTCCGCAGGCCGACGCTCTATCCACTGAGCCAAACCGGTTAGGGCGGGTGTTCTTAAAATTGCCCTTGCTAATCTCCTAGAAAGGCCCTTGAGGGAGGTGAACATGGTACCTCACTAAGTCCAACAGACCTGATTTTCCTGTCTCTTGAGCATGGAAATCAATTGCTGTTTCTTTGATTGACCAGCAACTAAAGCAGTTGGCTTACAGGATTTAACACCTTTAAAGGGAAGAATTATACTCAATGCAATGAGATACTCTTGTTCAAAATGCATGAGGGAATTGAGATGAAATTAGTAAATAGCAGATTCAAGTCACTCATCTCATGCTCATTGTTAGAAATACATTTTTTGAGTGGAATAAGTCTCAGCCAAACGAAATTCTATTTGAAGCAGCATTGAGGCTAGAGCTTAAGTCTCCAGACTCCCAAACTAGCATACTTTGTATTATGCCTTTCTTTTCTTGGGATAAATGAATGTATTCTATTATTGGAAGATAGTAGTATTCCCCCCCTCCAATTTTGATCAGCTGAGAACATCAAGAAAAATATTCCCATTGACCTGAGGAACCCCAGAAATGGTAGTTTAAAGTCAAAGAAACATCCTTGCACCTACTGGAGAATGTGAGGAAACACACTCCTTGCATTTCTCGTTCAGAGCCGTCACGCAGATCACTGGTGGCAGTTGCCCCCGGTGGCATGGAACCAACCTAGAAGGACAAGTTTGACTTTACACCTGAATCGGCTATCTGTCTCCTCCCCCTGTTCTCCCACATGAGCCTGTCCCATTACTCAGCCTGGCCTGAGCTCTGAGGGTAGAGGGTAATGATTCATTTGAGGGTAGTGATTCATTTAGTTCGTCCCCGTATAGCAAATGAATGTATTCTTTGGTCCAAGTGGGTGTGTACTATTTAAGGCAATGAGATGCCTCATTACAGTCCCATTACCCCTTCAAAGAGCCCGCTTGGTGGAGTGATCCGCAGTGACGGTGCGAATATTTCACGGCCCTCTATCAAAGCCGGGGCTGCTGTGGCTGGAAATGAACAAAGCTTCGTGTCCCCCAAAGCAATTGAGACAAACCAGCACTTTTGTGCTCCAATTATCATCCTCTGCCATTGCGTCAGCTCCTGAAACACCATGGTTACGCAGAGCTGTGTCAAAAACACACACGCACACAGGTTTAATATAATGGTAAAGATGACCAGAGAGGGGGATGGGGGGGTCTAATATCGCTGTCACCATGAAGAGCATGAGTCTCACCAGACAGGGAGAGATAGCGACAGTTTCCTTCCCTTAACTTACTTGGAGCTCATTCTGAGCTACTCAAGTGAGATAAATGAGGCAATACATATGAGAGTGCTCTGAGCATTTCGGAGGACAGATACTCTATAAAAGCAAGGTAATATTATTATTAGTATGGATCTAGTTGTCTGTGTGGTCGAAGATCGATGCAAACTGGGGTCTGGGTTGTGCAAAGGCTGTTCGATTCACAGCAGAAGAACAGAATTCCAGACCTACATCTGCCACTACCCTGCTTTGAAACCTGGCTGGTTTACCGATTTCTCTTTCCCTGTTTTTGTTTGTGTTCTTTCTTACATTTTTTAAAATAAGGAGTTTGGACTCACGACCATATGTTCTCACATGTGATACTCAGAATAAAATGTCCTTAGAGATGATTCGTGAAAATTTAATTCTATGACCAAATACATTAAAAAAAAGAAATAAAATCTATTCTTTGTTCCTTGACCAGAGAGTAACAGTAGCTAGCTGGTATGTTGAAGTCTCTAGGTCTAGGACATCTTGTTAACAAGAAACTTATATACTAGTAATTCAGCATAAATCAAACCATTTTACCAAAGGACCCATTTTTTAATCTATTAAAAATCTAACAATGCTACTTTCCTACGGAACAGACTTTGGGAAAGACTGTAGTAGAAGATCTCAAGGATCACTTCTAGGTCTGTAATTCTGTGGCTCAGGAAAAGCATTCAACATAACATGCTACCTGGGAGAAAGAGCGAAAGAGCATGTTTTCCTGATAGAGGAGGTGGATGTAGGTAAGAAGAAAGAATGAAGATGTCATTTAAATATGTCAAATCTTCCAATTAAAATATTTAAGACCAACTTCATTTAAAAAAAAAATTCAAAGGTTCTGGCCAGTGCGGTTCAGTTGGTTGAGCATCACCCCATGCACTGAAAGGTCACCTGTTCAAATCCCGGTCAGTACATATACCTAGGTTGTGGGTTCGTTCCCTAGTCAGGGTGTGTACACGAGGCAATCAGTCAATGTTTCTCTCTCACATTGATGTTTCTCTCTAGCTCTCTTCCTTTAGCTTCCTCTCCTTGAAGTCAATAAAAACATATATTTCTTAAATTGTTCAGTGTATGTAATTAGATTATATGGAGAGAAAGACACCTCATCTTGGTCCTTATCCAGAGGTGGCCACTTTAATCTGCTATTATTATCTGCTGTGATTATATGACTAGTACTCTGAGTGACAGAAACACGTTATGTGTCTACGTTTTCAGTTCAACATCCAAAAACTAAAGGTTCAAGTGTGTGGCATAGTATAGAGGATGTACTGTAGCCCCTGGAATTATTTAATGAGATTTCTCTTGTGACCCAGACTTCAGAGTTTCACTTTGACTCCAAAGGCACAGGAATGAGTTTTGTAGGGGCCAGGCTATTGCCGATGTACCTTAATTTGAATGGAGAGATGACAGTGTATCCCGCTGACATGGAAGGGAACTTGGATTGGGAGTAGTTATTTGAGGATTCTAAATACCAGCGTATGGCTTCTGGTCTTTATCCTATAGGAAATGGGGAGCCATAGAAGGTTTTGCTCTCCATGGTTGACTGGCCCTGGCATAATTTCCACAGCTAATTCCCTCCATGGAAAGAAACAAAACCCTTGGGTGAACCAATTTTTGTAGAGTATGTTAGTGAGCACCCTAGCGTTGGCTGTGAACAGGAAGGCCACAGTGACCTTGCTTAATCATCAAAGGGGATGTAAAGGTGTGCTTATCTGAAAACCACTGCTAAGTGGAGCAGATGTTCAGTGCTTTGAACTCCCTAGCTGATGTAATTCCCTCCCCCCCACCCCCCCACCCCCCAGGTCCATGGAAGGCCCACGAGAACTCCTGAGGCACAGCGTTCAGTTCATAGTTAAGTTACAGAGCCCAGATTTGGACTCAAACAGTTTATTTCAGAATCCATTTTTTAAAATAATTTTGCTCTATTGTCCTCTTGAACCCAAAACTTTACAGGTGGGGCAGGCTTTTAAGTTGTCCACATTCAAAGACAAAGAATGTCACAGAATATGGCCTCTCTTCTCTACCTTTCTAGACTATTTTCTTCAGGATTGACTTCATCTTCTACCTCAAAAAATATGTCTTCATCAGATCCAGACTTTAGAAAATTCTTACTATTTACAAACTAATAGTAAGAGATGCTTTCCCCCCACTCTAATAGTCCCAGCTTCGTTCCAGATTCATGTGTTATTGATTTTGCATAGGTCATATATTCAACACTGATCAAGTTGCTATCATCAGGGAAATTAGATATTCTGAATGCTGGGCCTACCAACCCACATCTGGTGCTGAGGGTGAAAGAAAACAAGAAACTGGGTTAAGAAGGAATTTGTCTGAGAGGGATGAGGATGTTTTTCAAAGTAGATTGAGATACAATTATCAGAAAAAATATAAATAGACATTGGATAGATACATGCAATGGCTCACTTTTATTCCAAAATTTAGTTTGTGTTGTTGATTAACATTGATTCAATGGGAAGGATTTATTTTGGCCTTCCAACTCTGGGTTAATTCTACAAAAGCTTAACGAAACTCTAGGCGTGAGGAATGCAAAACCCTATAGATAAAGACTTCTTCCTTCTGGACTCATTTGATTTCGCTTTGATCAAGGCTGAAAAAGAGGGAGTCACTTGTTCCTCTATGTCTAAAGCACAGTCAGAGCTGAATTGCTGATTGGTTGAATGATTGGTTGATTGATTGAGAGAACAGAGGCATATATTACAAGGAGAAAATCAGGTTAGAAGGTAGGTAGAATTTTGCTATACTGGAATTTTGACCAAGGAAGATTGACAGATCTCCTAAAGCTTTTCAAGGGTAGAGGAAGGTTCATCTGGGAAAACTTGAGTACTAAGCTACACAAAAGCCAAGAATCTTTTTGTTCTTTGTGCTTATGTATAATTTTGTTGTTTTGCTTTGATTTTTGGTTTTTGAAAGTTATATCAATGTCTACCACCTTGGGCAAACAGCACATGGACAGACATCTCCTAAGGGAGACAGCAAGCCTTGGTCTGTGTCTGCTTTTCTCTGAACATCCACTTCTCTGGAGTTCAGAATAGGGGAAGAAGGAATTGAAATTCCCACCCCAGGGACATCTGCTCACTGCCCCCACATTACTTTTGCCTTCTTTTTATCTTCCAGGACTACCAGGGTATGAAAACATCATCAATTATGCAGTCTCTCTCTCTCTCTCTTTTTTTCTTCTTTTACTTAAGGTTTCCTGCTGAACTAAGTTGTTTAGATTAGCAGCTAAGACCTTGAAAACACATTAACATGAATATTAGTGCTTTGCTTTCTCAGGTGAACATTATTCCTCAAGGTCTTCCAGGGGTTCCTGAACCTTTGGGCAGTGCTTCTCAAATTTTATTGTGCGTATTAATCACCCATGGATCTTATTAAAATGCAGATTTTTGATTCAATAGGTGGAACTCGAAGTTCTGTGTGTCTAACACACTTGCAGGTGATGCCCGTACTGGTCCATGGACCACACTGGAATATGCAGAGCTTGTCAGGTTTCTCTCTGTTCCTCCAGATTTTTATGAAGGAATAAACTCCATATAATCCTTCTGAGCATGAACCATGTTGTAGTTGGCAAATATATCAGAATGACTGATTCTCCAAAGTCATACATATTTGAGAAAGTATTCTTCAATTATCGAATGAGACAAATCATAACTGAGCTACCAAGCATCTCTCTGTCCTATTTTCTCATAACACTGCTGCCTAACCCCATACAAGAGAAAGGAAATACATGAATAACACTTAACTAATTAATTATTACATCACAAATACCTGAAAGGAAAATCTCTACCTTCCCTTATAGTTGCCGAAGTGCCTATTTCGGTATTCCTCATTAGAGTCTACGCTGTTTGGATGCATGTCAGATTTATTTATAAAATTCTTCTTCACTTTCCTGTGTTTTATTTAGGACATGCACGTCATCAGCACAGATGAGAATCAAGTGTTTGCAGCGGTCCAAGAATGGAACCAAAACGACACCTACAACCTCTACATCTCAGACACCAGGGGTGTCTATTTCACCTTGGCCTTGGAGAATGTCCAGAGCAGCAGAGGCCCTGAGGGCAATGTCATGATCGACCTCTATGAGGTATGTCACAAGGCACGTGTGGTCCTGAGCCACTCCAGTGCCTGCACTGGCTGATGAAGGCCCAACTGGCTGTTTCCTTCATCATTTTGATATGAGCAAGTTATGTGGCCTCATTCAATTTGGGAGAGGGAGTGAGTTGCAGAACATTTGTAATGCAACCCACGGAACAGCTCTGGGAAGGATCTTTTGTTCACCAAGTTCACAGGCCAGGAAGCCCCCGAGGACTTGGAGAGCATCAGAGGAAGCGGTAAAGCAATTACAGGGTTTGAACAAGAGCCTGGATGCTGTTGTATGTCAGTGGTCGTATATCACCTCATGAACCAGGAGGTCACATACAACCGATTCCTGGTCAGGGCACATGCCTGGGTTGTGAGCACAATCCCCAGTAGGGGGCATGCAGGAGGCAGTCTATCAATGATTCTCTGTCATCATTGATGTTTCTCTCTCTCTCTCCCTTTCCCTTCCTCTCTGAAATCAATAAAAATACATATATTTAAAAAGAAGGATTTCAACAAGATTCACAGAATATGCGATTTGAAAATAGTCTTGAGAGGCCAGCAGGGTATCAGGATGTAGAGCAGTGGTTCTCAACCTTCCTAATACCGCGACCCTTTAATACAGTTCCTCATGTTGTGGTGACCCCCAATTTCATTGTTACAAATTGAACATAATTAAAGCATAGTGATTAATCACAAAAACAATATGGGATTATATGTGTTTTCCAATGGTCTTAGGCGACCCCTGTGAAAGGGTTGTTCGACCCCCAAAGGGGTTGCGACCCACAGGTTGAGAACCGCTGACGTAGAGCAAAGGGGACAGTGGTCCCTTATCTCTGTCTGAGGAAAATAAGGGAGGAGACACCTTCACATTGCATCAGAAGACACTCCCTTGGACTTGAACACCTTTCCAACTAGATAACCTCCACTGGCTTGACTGCCTGCCTCTCAGAGGAACAGTGAGTGAGATAAGAGTAATAGATCTTTCTTTCCTAAATGACGGATGGAGGGGGACAGAGCAGAGTTCCCCAGGCTTCCTTAAAGGAACTTTGGCCCTTTGTTTCTCAAAATGACCAAGATTGAAAATAAAATGCTATATGTTGGATCAGTTAGCTTTTATGGCAAACACCAATGCTCTAATTGCCATTTAAGGCACAGTTAGGTAGAAAGAAAGCTGCTATTTTGGGATGGATTTGAGCCATTTGTCAGTTTTATCTTATGCTATGAATGATTTATAATGGCTTATAATGACCCATTTAAAAACACATTCAGAATGTGGGACGTTTAATCATATGCCTATATTCTATGTGAAAAATATTCTAAAACCGATTCAAATATGTGCAGTCACAATGATGCTATTGTTTGGCTGAGTGTAAGCTCTGAAGGTCAAGGGGTTTTATAAGGAGAAATTTGTATCAAGATGTCAAGGATATAAACCAATGTCTCTGAAGAAATTCAAATTTATATTTTAATTTTCTGAATGCTATCTATACTCTTTCTCCTCTAGGAGTTCTTAGGGATTTTCTCCTAGTAGTTAAACTTCTCTGTATGTATAAAGGCATGATAACACACTATATGCCCAATTCAGAGCCTGGGGATTTGTCATGGAAATTGTGGTAGATGAGCATTGAGTGTAGTGTGTGTATATCTTTAGAAAAACACTCTGCAAACTTTTTTTTAATATATTCACAGTTTCTTCCACTTCCTTTTCTGCTCATGTCCCAGATAAATATAGTATCATAAATCTCAGCCTCAAACTAAACATGTATTTGGGAAAACATTTACATTTTCTGGTGATTTAGTTTCAAATTACTGTTGGATAAAATTGTGACTTAGAGTATGAATGTTGGAGTCAGGTTTTCTGGGTTTAAATCCTAGCTATACCACAGATATGTATTCTTGACACATATCCAGTAACTTCTGATACTCACTTTCCTTACTGAAAATATGGAGATAAACAGGGTGCCTACTTGACAGGGTTTCTCTGAGGATTAAACAAGTTAATCTTCTTGAAGTACTGTGAACAGTGCCTAAAATACTCAACAAATTATAGATAGCATAATTAGTATTATGTTCCAATAAGTTTAAGCCCCAGTATGATGTCCTATTTTTTTTTTAAATCTGCCCACATTGTTTAAATGTCTAACACATTTCCGCTATTTCAGATCTCTACTTCTCCCATATTGCAATTAGCATGGCCATATGACATTCTTTAACACCAACGAGTTGTCTCCTTATAAACAAGTGTAAATTGCTACATTTCTTTCCTCATTTGTAAATGTCTTATAAACATTTAAACTTTAAGGGTGTTGTGTTGAAATGCCATGTGTTGTCTTGCTTTCATCCAGCACTTGCAATGGAAAGCTCTTGCTCCATGTGTGGTATCTGCTGGTCTGAAGTCAAAGCAGCTTGATTCCCTGATCTTGTCTCTGTCCTGGCTCTCCCTCCTTGTGTCCCCCCCCCCACACACACACACAAAAAGAAACAACAAAAAAAACCACAAAAACATTTTCTGAAGCATCAGTATTTGGGATTGTATTTGATTATGACCAAGGGATGAGTTCTTCCCTTTCTGATTATCCCCTCCCCTCTTCTCAACTCAATGTGGAAAAATTTCTCTGCATAAATTTTGTTTTCTGCAAAAATAGACACCATTTTAATTGGCCCCTTGATGATAGAAGAGATGACAGGTTTGGACAGGAATGACTTTGCAATGTCCTGTTATTTTAAACTATTTGCTCAAGTGGTTTTCTGAATGTAAACATCACTACCACGGGTACAGAATGAGAAGAAGAAACTGGTTGACCTCTGGCCATGGCAACCATTCTTTGGTAATTCCTTGTGTTTCCCCTGTGTCTCTCTCAGCTATCTGTAGAGGATCTGCGGGCTCTTATTAGTGTCACTGTGAGCAGTGGAGTGACTGCATTATGTAAAGGTGCTCAGCTTCCTGGGGCTGGGAAGAAGAGTCTTTCTTTTATTAGCCTGACAGTTCACTGCAACTTGAATTGAAATGGATGTGATCAGAATGGCAGTGCCAGATCTTCTGATTACCTAGCTAGAAGGGATATTGGCTGACACAGAACCTGGCACCAGTGTTCCTTCAATGTGATTGTTCTGGCTAGCAGGAAGCTGAGAACCAACCAGCATGAATCCCCCAGGAGACTTACAGTGAATGATGAGCACTTAGAGATAAATGAAAAGTAAGAAAATCCGTAGCTGATTTTAAAAGAAGCAGAGATGAGCAGCATAGGAGGTGATGGGTGATAGAGAATACTAGTACATGTCTGCTCACCATTGGGGGTAACTGTGGTGACTTTTGGTATGTGTTTTTTGCATGCCTGCCAATTACCTGTGAGTTCTGTATTTGTATGCTCTTTAAGCTAGTTTAGCAGAGGGAAACTATAATGTGTAGGTGTATGACGAGTCTGTGTATCAAGGATACGTATTGTTGATGAGTCTTTGTGGGAAATGCAGAAGGAATTAATCATTCTATTCCCACACACATTGGACCCTTGTGACAAATGTAGTTCTCTCTACACTAGAACATGTGTATGTGACGAGATAGGAGAAGGGGAAATGTTGGGAACAAAGTGTTGTGGGGGTAGATTATGTTTTAGTTATGGAAACACCAGCCATTTCCCTCAGTATGAGTTATTCAATTGAACATGGAATCCATTCAAGAGAATCAATAAAAATGAGCCATTGGCTACACAGCAAGAGTACTAGAAACTGATTTTTTTAAATGAAAGAGCATAATAATAATAATAATAACTAATATTTTGGATGCCATTATGTGCCAAGCACTATGTAAAAAAACATTAGTGAATATTTAATTCAATTCATATATGAGGGACTATAATTCCTCCCATTTCACACATAAGTAAATGCAGGCAGAGAGAGTACAATCATTTCTGCAAGATTACAAAGATAGTAAGTGGTGGATTTAGGATCTGAAGCCTAGAATATGCAAATTCTTACCTATAAACTATTTTGTGTCTCTGGAAACATCAGTGTTTGGGATTGTATTTGATGGTGACCAAGTAAAAGCTGTAAGATAGAAGGACATTGAAGGGCAGGATGACTAGTATTGGACTTAGCAGTAGAAGAAATTAGACTGGAAAAAGAAAATGGTTTGGGGAAAAGCCAACATAAACAGAATGAGCAGATGATTGCTCCAGACCTGCTCACTACCTTCTGAACCAAGACCGGAGCCTGCAGCTGTAGCTAAATTCAGTGTTATAATAATGTGGCCCTCAGTGCTGTCCCATGATGTGTTTGTGTAAAAGCAGCCTAGAAACAAGTGTCTTAAAATCCTGTCATTCACGAAGAGCACAGCATTCCCGTGGTACCATGTGGACGGCTAACAGAAGACAGCATGCCTGATGGTGACCAGAGCAAGAGAGCTGTGACGAGCTATAGTGTCTGCAACGTGTGGTTCCTAGTGTGTTCATCTGGTGTGGATGATGAGAGGGAGTCTGACAGCTTTAGACAAGATCCTTCCTCCTTGGGGAAGGGAATATTAATTAATGATGATGAAGAGCACTTTGGCTTAATGGACAATGACAGTCCACCCAGCCAAGCGGAAAGGTTTGTGTTGGCAGTCAAGCCACCTGGCCAGCAAATTCAGAATGCCCAGAATGTGTGTGCACTTGAGTGAGCCACACTGGGTGCCATGCCAGACACGGTGTGTGTTTTGTTAAGCACACGGGGTCTTCTCCACATTATGAATGTCCTCTCTTTCAAAGAGAAAGCTCCATAGTTATGGGCATGCACTCCCTGTTCCCCATGGCAGTGCAGCCAGGTGTTGGACAGGGGCGGGGGCGGGAGCCTCCTCTGCCCCAGCAGATATGTAAACAAGGGCAAAGAGATGTCTGCTCAGGAGCCTGGAGCCCCAGGTTTGCCCAGGGTGGTGGAGGCCACATTTCTGATGTGTGTGTGTGTAGGGGCGAGGTGAAGGGTGGCCTTTCACCCTGGGCCCAGCCTGCCTTCATGGGGTCACCTAGGGGCCTTGGTCTGCACCAAGCATGTCTAATACCCTGATTTCTTAGGGAAAGACTGCCTCATACAATCCAGCACAGGAGGTGGGAAAGAAAAAGGCTTTCCCATCCAGGACATATTTATTACAGGACATGGAACGTGCCATCTAATTATTGAAGGTGATTGTCTCCCTGGGAGGGGAGTGCTGTCTGATCAAGGCCCCGGGGGAGGAAAGAACATTTAGATTTTTTTTGGCAATGGGTTCTCTGGTGGCAGATCACTCCTGTTCCCGCTGACTATGTCTCTCCTGGATCTTCTCTTCAGAACGGAAACATACCCTAGCCTCAAAGACCAAAGAAATCAAGGTCATGAATATGTTCTTTTTCTTGTCACAGGTTTTGATTCATCTTTTTCATTTTCTTCACATCTTGACCTTTTGGATTTGTAATTTCAGTCAGAGTCAGAGAGGGGGGGGGGAAGTATCTGAGCATCAGAGGCGGAAAAGAGCAAAAGCTTCTGTGCAAGAATCTTCCCAACTTAGCCTCCACATGCAACATATGAAAGATTGGGACCGGAAAGGACCCTATGGTGGTAACTATGAAAAGTAAAAGGGGATAAGTGGGTTCTTCCGTTAAAACACCAAAGAAATCCAAGCCTTGCATATTCTAACTCTCAAAAAAGGTCTCTTGAATGAATATATAATTGTTTAAACACCCTGGGTACTATGACCCCAGTACTTATAAGAATGCATGATAAATAGAAGCTCAAAAATATTTACTGAGCAACTATTGAGTAAATGTACTACTGAATGAATAAAACGCAGCTTCCTGTAAGTGTGATAGCCATAGGTGGTATTTCCCTCTGAATGCTCTGGGTTGAGAGAGAAGTTGGAGGAAATAGTACAGAAGTGTATGGGTTCTAGAGTTAGACAGACTGACTTGGAGTCCAGTTCTAAGGTTCCCTAGGGGATGACTTCAGACAAGTGATTGGCCACATCTGAACGTTGGTTTTCTCCTCTGTAAAATGAGGATAACATTGACTCTGCCACTTAGAATGCATGGGCAGATTAATGCTCATGCTTGCAAAGCCTGTCATGTAATGCCTAACATTTCATAAGTGCTTATTTAATCCGGGGTGCTGTTATTGTGGTTATAGCTTCCAATGCAGAATTCTTATTACCTGTTACATTAAAAACAAAACCAGGACTTGCAGACAAGTCCAAAGAAGCAAACAATAAAAACACACCTCGAATGGGACTTCCATGGAGCAATGCCCTGGCCGCAGGAAGGAGATAAGCAGACCCTCTCCAGCTCTATCCCCTCTTGTCACACACTCCCTGCGCTTTGCCAGGTTTTTATTCCTCAGGATAAACCTGAAGGCCAAGCTGCCAGAGATGAGTTACAAAGCACAGCTCTCAGCTCAAGTGGCCTTTGATAATGCCAAGCAGTTGGGGGCCATAAAGTCACCACTTCCGCTAAGCAAATGAACCAGCTGCTAAATGTATAGAGCCCTGCTCTGACCAAAAGAGGAGGAGCCGCGCAGGAAGGGGAATGGGCAATGAAACTCCCTGGAGAGGCAATATTTCTATCCCCTCTGTACCTATGGTCACCTCCCAGCGTGTGTGATGGGTAAGACAGTGCCATTTCTCATGTATGGGTTTCCCTGAGGAGGGAAGACCAGTGTGACTTTGTAAGAATTCTGATCTGTGAAATTTAATTTTTAAAGAACTGGCAGTTTAGCTGTAGTGAAATATGTAGCAGCCTCCGGAACATATGCAAAACCAATGTGGGTTTCCCTGGTGAGTCACCCTTCCAGAGCTGGTATAGTGAGTGAATAACTAAATGCAATTTGTAATTCACATGCCATTGTTGGGAGGTCAGTGCTCCTGGAGTGCAGGCCTCCCACCCTGTGGAGGATCAAGAAACTGCTCCTGCTGTTGCTGATTGCCCCCAATGAGGCTTGCTGCCCTAAGTAGTAGTTCAAAGCATTCCTACCAGGCACTCATTTCTATGATTTACTTGCTTAACACACTTGTCTTCCAAAAGTGTATGAAGTTGGCCCAACTCTACATTACCCCAGATGCCAGATCAGCAGGTACAAACTAATGAGGTTTGAATGTGTCAAAAGGAAAGGCAAGCCCTGGATCCTCTACTGATTGAAACCCAGCCTCTTTGAACAGACAAATTCAGAGCTGTAGTTGTTGGAAGATCAGCAGAAGTCAGAAAATCCGGGTGTGAGTGAACCCCAGCTCTGTTATCTTAAACAATTGATTTTTGTTTACACCTCAGTTTCCCCATCCATAGAATGGGTATAATAGCTGTGGTGGCAGGTTTGCAGTGAACATCGAAAGTTTTTTATATATAAAGTACTGAGCATACTTCTTGGTGCATGGCAAGGATCAATGCTGTTGTACTTGTCTGCCTAAAACCTTTATAAGATAATATAAAGGGCCTGAGTTAAATGAAATGGGCTCAGATATGCTCGTGAGCTTATTCACTTCATCCCAGTCTGTGCAACAGAAAGCCAGTTAGTCTGTTTGTTTCCTCGTCCTCAAAATATGAGTAATGCTAACTGTATCATGTGCTTAATGTGAGAGTTAAGTGAGGTCACCTGTGCATAGTGTTGGAATGCACAATTTAACATATCTCAGACCCTTTCCTCACTGCCCTCCAGTTTTCCTGGGTTGTCATAATTCCAAGCAGAGTAAAATATGCTTGAATGTGTTTAATAAACACAAAAACACCCAAAGATATAATGCATCCTTCATGATTTGTTAGAGCACAGTTTGGGCAACTTACCAATTGTTACCTCTTTCATAACTTATAGAACAGAGAAGGCATATTTTCAGAGCCAGGTAATTAATAAGGACTGTTTATAGTGGGAACAATAGTATTATGGGCATGGAGGAGGGATTAGCCAACAATTTAGGGGGATTATTACTTCTTTAAATTTAAGAGCAGTTATCTTTTGCTCAGTGTATTTTGGTGGCTTAGTAGAGCAATCTCTTACAGGGAAAAAATAGTAATTGGATCGTTAGCTTTCACTGGCCTCTTTTAATCGCCCACAGCTCTAGAGAGCACCGTGATTTAGATAGTTCTTAAGAGCACGGGCTGTGAAGACATTGAGTTGTGGGTTGAAATCCCAGCCACTTACTAGCCTGTGTACCCAGTCTTTCTTTGGCTGTGTGACCTTGGGCAAGTCACTTAACCTGGATAAGCCTCAGTTTCCCCATGTGTAACATAGAATAGGTGATAATTACCCAAGAGAACTGTTACAAGATTTAAATGAAATAACATATTTAAGACTGTGGGTGCTGAGGGTAACATAAAATAAAATAGCGTCTATTTATTTATCATTTATTGAATAGCAAAACTGAAAGCACCAGAGTTTATCTCTAGGCAATGGCAAGCTACTACCAACCTACCTTAGGGGCCATAAAAATTCTCTATCACAGTTGCATTAGGCCCCCCATACCATAGGGAAGTGATGGCGAACCTTTTGAGCTCGGCGTGTCAGCATTTTGAAAAACCCTAACTTAACTCCGGTGCCGTGTCACATATAGAAATTTTTTGATATTTGCAACCATAGTAAAACAAAGACATATATTTTTGATATTTATTTTATATATTTAAATGTCATTTAACAAAGAAAAATCAACCAAAAAATGAGTTCGTGTGTCACCTCTGACACGCGTGTCATAGGTTCGCCATCACTGCCATAGGGGCTCAGGTCTGTTGCTTTCTGCCTCACTGTCCAGGGAGTCATTATACTTAATCATCACCCCCTCCTTCTACCATCTTCACCCCCTCTTCCCTCCAAGACAAGTGCTCACTGCTGAATTAAACAGTCTGCCTCTGTTCTTTTAAGTAAACAAAGACATCCCTTTTCAAATCGATGTATTTTTCAGCCATGTCCATTTTTCCCAGGTAGCAGGGATAAAGGGGATGTTCTTGGCTAACAAGAAGATTGACAGCCAAGTGAAGACGTTCATCACCTATAACAAAGGCAGAGACTGGCATTTGCTGCAGGCGCCGGACACGGATTTAAGGGGGGACCCTGTGCACTGCTTACTGGTGAGTCTTCATATTGGGGCAGAATGTCCCAGTCAGTGGGGGCTGGACATAGGTGTTAACAAACAGAGGGAGGTGATTCCAGGGTTCCTTGCTTAGTTGCAGAACCAAAGGGGACAGGGACAGGCACGAAGGCAGCATGTAGAAGAGTCACTGGACTGCCTTTTGAGATGGAACAGAGAGATCAGAGAAAAGCAGAAAGTTTCTTACTCACTTCCAAGGATGTTCAGTTGTGCCCCGAATTCTGATGAGGAGCTCACATTGTAGTTTAAGGGAGAACCTGATAGCTTCCACTGTGGTGGGGAGATACACCTTTAATTCCCTACGAATAACTTGTTACAGATCAAATGACACATACATTCTTGTGTAGAATAGATGAACTGAATGCAAAATTTTGTAGTCGTATTTTCTAGAGGAGATGCTTATTCATATTTTCAGAGGAGTTTATGCCTCAAATAAGGGTAAGAACTACTGATGTGAATTTTAATTGGAACTCTTTATGATATGTTCCATTCATTTGTGCTGCATTATATAAAGTTGGTAGTGGCAAACAATGGTCTGTGAGGCAAATATGGCCCACCACTTGTATTTTAAAATAAATTTTTATTCTTATTCATGTATATATTGCCTGTGTGCTACAGTGGCTGAGTTGAGTAGTCATAGCAGGACTTTATGGTCCACCACGCCTAATATATTTATTATTTTAAAAATACTTAAAGAATGTTTGCTGACCCCCACTTTGAAGTATGGCTCCCTCTTAATTATCTAACATTTGGGGAATAAATAGATCAGCATGAACTTATTTGTAATTTGATTATATGTTGGGGTCTGAGAGAGGGATCAAAAATGGGTGTTGCCTCCACAGCGTGTGAGGTCTGCTTGAAAGGGACTAGACTAATAAATGAAAGATTATAGGGTTACATTTCACTCCCCTCAGTGATGCTGGTGCCTGCCCCATACTTCACCCAGGAATGGATACTGAGTGAATGAAGAAGGAGGGGAAGAAGAGATTATTTTCAAAACAAAGTATAATCAAATGCTAACGTCTTTAAAACAATCTAGAAGTTGTATTTATATTCACACACAAAAAAAAGGAGACTAGTATGTTAAGCTGGAGAAAAGACCTCTTAGTTTTAGTAAGAGCTTGGAGAGAGAGAGAGGGAGAGGGAGAGAGAGAGAAAGAAATTATGAATCAGTATTCACAGTCATCATACAATTCTGACTTTAGCGATATCCACACTCAGCTTGCTTTTTGTGTCCCATGAAGTCGGAACAGTCACTTTGCAGATTCATCTCCTGTGTCTGTAGGCAGGTCGCCTCCTACTCAAGAACATGCCAGCAGCCATAGGGTGACCTTGTTAGTTGCAGAGGATATCACGGTTGTCACTGTGCGTCAGGAAAGCGGGCTGCAATTCAGCCTCCCACTCAGCTTCTATCCTTATAACTGGCAACTTACGGAGGGAGTGGGGAGCCAGTTGTTACAGAGAGTGCACAAAGCCAGTGACAGAGTAAGTAAATGGGGCAGTTATTACTGCATACCTTCTCTATGCGAGGCATAATTCAGCAGCATTTTGAAAACCAGGGCCACCTTCCTAGTTTAACTATGGCAAGTTGGAGCACCCTGATATTTTGCCCAAGGCGCATGGCCTGCACCATTGCCTTAATGTGGTCCTCTCTCCTTTCGTGCATGTTGGAGATGAAATGTCCATGAGAGAATTAGCCATGTCATATGAAGAGACTTCCCTGGGTCCTCTGGTGTCATAAATGAACCATTAGAAATGCCTCTTCCACAAAGCACTTGGCAAGGTGTTCCCTGCTCCACCCCATCCCAGTGTTAGAAAGTCCTTTTGCTCTGCCCCCAAAATATAAATGCTGAGACCATCCTCAGAGAATCCATCATGATTTCTACTCCCTCTACAGTGACAGGCTCCTAACTGCTCCTCCTGTCTCTACTTGGCAGTCTCCTGTGTGAGTGTGTGTGTGTGTTTAATCCAACTTTATTGCGTTAAAACATACATACATAAAAAGTACCTTTCTAAGAGAGTACTTTGATGAATCTTGACTAATTGTATACCCATGTAACCATTACCACATCAAGATAGAACATTTTAATCACCTCCTCAAATTCATTTGTTCCACTTTGCAATCACTATCCACACCTCTGACCCTAGACAGCCACTAACCTCTTTCTTTTATGGTAGGGTTTTCTTTCCTACATTTTTATGTAAGTGGGATCAACTTGAGCTTGAAACATTCAGGTCATGTCTCTCTTTTACTTAAACCTTCTATGACTAAGTTAGGTCAAATGAAATGCAAATACTTTCCCTTAGCAAGTATTCCCTCCAACGTGTCCCATATGGTCAGGCCTCTGGCTACTTCTCCTGCCTGGTCCTAGGCCTCTCTCCCTTTCCTTCCTTACACAGAAAACATGGTGGGGAGGAACTTACCTGTTACCCTACCATTAACTTACCGTGCTCATTCATGTCTCAGACTGTTAATTTATCATTGTTTTTCTCAAAATGCCCTTTTCCTAGTCTGGCCTTTCTCTTTTTTCCTTATTTTTTAAAATATATTTTTATTGCCCCCCGGTTTGGCTCAGTGGATAGAGCGTTGGCCTGTGGACTCAGGGGTCCCGGGTTCGATTCTGGTCAAGGGCATGTACCTTGGTTGCGGGCACATCCCCAGTAGGGGGTGTGCAGGAGGCAGCTGATCGATGTTTCTCTCTCATCGATGTTTCTGGCTCTCTGTCCCTCTCCCCTCCTCTCTGTAAAAAATTCAATAAAATATATTTAAAATATATATATATATATATATATATATATATATATATATATATATATATTTAATGATTTCAGAGAGGAAGGTAGAAAGAGAAACAGAAACATCAATGTTGAGAGAGAATCATCGATCCACTGCCTCTTGCATGCCCCCCACTGGGAATTAAGCCCGCAACCCGGGCATGTGCCCTTGACCAGACTAGAACCCAGGACCCCTCAGTTCGCAGGCTGACGCTCTATCCACTGAGCCAAACTGGCTAGGGCCTGGCTTTTTCTTAAAATTCAGATCCTTGATTGACTACCTTTGTTCAGAGAGTACACTTAAACTTTTTCTCAAGTTGTATTTGTCCCAGCTCCTTTTCATGCGTGAGCCTTCTCACTCTTTGAAATCAGCACGTGTAATTCCCCTGTTCCCCTGCTAACATGTGAGCTACCCAAGCTGAGGAACTGTTGCTCTCTTTTTGGCCAAGAATCAGCTCAAGAACCAGACCTGCCGTAATGCAGGTGCTCAGTGCAGGTGTTGTGGCAGGCGTTGTGTTTGTTTGAAGCAGAGGCCCCATTGACTGTGTTGTTGAGGTTTACGATTGAACTTTAGTGGATGCCCTCCCTTCCACTGAGAGTCACAGGAAAGGACTTATAATGCCACCTTCTGAAGCTCCTGGGCTCACCTTGACCCCAGAGGTGACAAAATCAGGCTCATTAAGACAGACAGAGTAAAGATGAACTAGTAGGATGGGGATGGACAGTGCCCAGGAGTCTTTTGGCCTCCCTCCCTCATTAACCTTGTTGTTTAATGTTTTTTTAACCTGAGTTTTATAAAACAGGCAGCAGGGCGAGGAGGGGAAATAACAAAGGGGGTGGGGAGGACAGACCAAAATCATTTTATAAAAACCCGGCAAAGGCACAAAATTGGAAAGAAAATCTTTGAGCTACGGGAGACCCGGACTGTTAGAAATCTTTTTTCGGCTTGGGAGCTGCTGGAGATAAGAAGTGATTTTGAATTGTGAGTACTTGGAAAGTGACAGTGTCACCAAAAGCACAGCCTAGTGATTAGAAGAGAGATTTTCCAGGGCTGTTAGAAATGTGGAGCAAGTTCAGAATTACAGCCCCAAAAGGAATGTTCCTGCTAAAATGTACTCTTTAGAAATAAGACATCCAGGGTAATTTATGGCTGTATTTTTAGGACTTTCAGACTGATTGCCTGGAGGGCTCAGCTGGGATTTCTCTCCTCTGAAGACTGGGTAGCACAATTAGATGGGGTATTACAGGTCACGGTCTACCTGCCTCCAAAGCCTCAAGATTTGGCTCCTGGGAGGCAAGATGTGAGTCGAGCCTGTGACAAATCCTCGAGTCCCCAGGGGAAGCGTAGTGTTTCATGGAGAGAGACTATGATTTCTCTATGGATTCAGTTGGCTGCTTTCGGTTGCAGCTAAGGAGCCAGCTACCCTAGAGATTCTCGATTCTGCTTTCCACTCCTTTGCACACTTGACTGTGTGTGTTGTGTGGGTTGGAGTGGGGCTGAATGCCCCATACCCAGCCAGTTGGTCCAGGGGCCTTGCTCTTCTTTGCCATTGACCCTCTTCTTTACTGAAGATCTAATAGATTCCCAGCTCCAGCTCAAAGTCAGAAACAATAAGTGTGTGTGTGTGTGGGGGGGGGGTGGATTTAGAGGCTATAATTTGGGAATTTATTTGCTGCCTTATTATTTATGAAACCTCGGATCTGGGTTTTCAGGACAATCCTTGGATTAGGATCCCAGGGATAATGGTACCATGAAGATGAGACCTAAAGGTTATTGATACAGAGGTTTCAGGGAAAGAGGAAGTGGAATGAGAAGTTGGTTGATCCTCAAGTAATCTAACCATTTTTTGAGTTGATTTATTGCATGGTGGGGAAATATGTTCTATCATTTAGTAATTCTGCATTGGCCATTCACAGTGCTTGGAAGACAGATCAGTTAAATGCAACAGATATTTACTGAATGCTTGCAATGGCCAAAGGAGTTTTATTTGCTAAAATAAGACATAAAAGAATAAGATGAAAGAAAGGTAATTGAGACCTAGAAGTCCACCATGGACTTCAGGGTTTGTGCACTCTCTGAAATCGGATATAAAATTCTGTGTGCCCTTTTTCTTGGGAAAGAGTCCTTCATTGGCATCAGGCTCTCAAACTCTGTATCTGACCCTGCAAAGATTACAGATTAAGGATCCAGCTGCTCCTAGAATTGATTGATGATATTCCATGCCCTGTGACTATGCAGAGACATATCAAAGGGCAGCATCCACACATGTATGCTGGTCCCTCCATTCCCTGTAAGTCAGGCGCTAGGTCATGGTCTTTTTAGTGCACCGTTCTATATTGTCCTAATGTGGAAGAATAAGAAAAAGAGAGAAGTCCCTTTGGGACAAGCTGTGTTTTTTGACGCCACTGAATTGGAGATAACTCTGGAGAGATACTCACATATGTGGTACTTGTGTGCTAATGGGGGAAAAGAAGGCAGGAAGGCAGAAAGGAAAGAAGAGAGATGTGGACAGAGTGTCCCCTATCTGGGCAAAAAGTACCGAAGAATCAGAGAACTGTGTTCTGTCCTTCAGGAGTCTGTAGTGGCTCGATAGCCATTATAATAAACCTCTCTACTAAGCTTTAGTGACTTAACTTTGACAAATGTCCAAAACCAGCCAGGTATAAACGTTTAAGTTTAAACATGTGAAGATGAATCACTTACCATTGTTTTTCATCGAACATTGATGTAGACTATCTAACTTCCTTGAAAAAAAATGGGAGAAATAAAATAAAGCCACGAAATATTCTCCTCATACCAGCTGGGGGCAATCCAGTACTACAAATGTGAACACGGAGAAAAAGTGCACCAGGGAGATCATTTCTAATGTTGCCGCTACTGCATGAACTGCTGTCTTTTCTTCTCAAAATAACTTCTCTTGGGCTCTGAAAGCCATACCCACGGGCTGTGCTGATATGGTCATTTGGAAATGCACTCTTTCCTTTGCAATGGCAAGTCCCCATAGCAAAGAAACCGTGGGTCCCGTGGCAACTGAGCTTCACAATCTTCCAGACCGTTGAGTGATGAAGTTTGTGGCAAGTGGCCACTCAAGATTGCAAGCTGGATGCTCCCTTGTCCAGGGATGTTCCACCTTGTTGGGTGGTTCAGAGGTGCTCCATTCAACCCATTTACCTACGCATTTCCCAAGGAGTGATGCGGTTCTAATGCCACGGAGATGCTCATATTACTCTGATGATGTGGTTTACAGATAAGCCTGGGTACTTCTGGCATTGTTCTGAGTAAAAGAGTGGTATCGTTCACTTCCTAACATAAAAGCATTGCTTGTTACTTCAGACTTTCATTTTTGATTCTAGGCTGGGTTTCACAGATGATGCAATGGAGTACTTGACATTTTCTCTTTATTTGCAGAGTGTATCTCTTGGGGGCATAGAACCATATGTGAGGTATGCGAGGTACAGGATGGTGCCTAGTAAAATAAAGCGTTGTAGACCAGAGAAGGGGGATCCTGATAAGCTGCCACTGTCAGCAAAACTTCCATGGAAAAAGAGTCTGACACCTCTGCTTTATCCTGTTTTAGCACCTGAGAGCTGTGCAGTGTGTTCCTGGGACCTTGGCAATTTAACGATACCCATTCTGGTCTTTCTCTTGGATGAAAGGGAGCCAAGTGTTTGGGTCTGATTATTTCTTCTTATAGAGGGGAATCTTCTTTACTCTTTTGGAACATTATAAAGTAAAAATTCCCTTTTTTTGAAAGCTTTACATGAAATTTTCATGTAAAACTGATAATATATTACTATTGTCATTCCTTGAGAGTTTACTCTCTCTGTCGGTGGAAGAAAAAGACCCTATTGTGGTCCACTGTTTTAGTTCACCAGTATTTTGGTTGCTTTTCTTCCTGAGTTTCATTTTTAGTTTGTCATTTTACACTATCTGATATAAATTTAATCAGTGCCTCTCTAGATCTCTGAGTATCTGCTGGTTGCGACTTAGAGAGCAGAATCAAAGTAATAACAGAGATACATTGGTGATTCCAAAAACTCGAGTGGATAAGATTAGAAAGTAATCTTCCTCAGCGATGAAAAGAAGTGTGGATTCAGACACAAATTCTTAGTTTTTGACAACTCAGTATAAGAACTATTCCAAATGAAGCTTGTATAAGATTTATTATCAAAACTGGTGATATATTAATCAGAAAATTTGATCAAGATTTTCACACACAAATAAACAAGTCTCTTAAATTTTCATTTAAATTGCTGTTATTGGTACATCTTGCCTACAAGGATGACTTTTCTATTGAATAATACTGATTCTGATAATACCCTGTTGATTGTCTGTTGGACGTTTAGGATAGTCTCACCCATCATACAGTTTCTTTTGTACAACTGAGACCAAGTTCTCACATGGAGAGTGGCTAAAAGATGCCGGCTGACTTTTTAACAGCTCTCCCAGCCTCACCAAACCTTTTTTCCTGACGTCATGTCCTATTTCTCCTCTTTCGTATGACTATATACTGTATTGTAACTCAAATCTTCTGTGTGTTTTTCTTTGTGGTTTTTCTTTGTGACTGAAATGTCCTTTATTCTGAACATCTTACCTACCTACCCATTCCTAACCTGCCAATCTT
Organism: Myotis myotis; assembly: GCF_014108235.1. NCBI lineage: Eukaryota > Metazoa > Chordata > Mammalia > Chiroptera > Vespertilionidae > Myotis > Myotis myotis. The sequence continues at coordinate 13,175,891 of NW_023416319.1, forward strand.
TGCCCAAGGCACCATTTTCTCCTTGGAGCCTTCCTGATCAAAAGTTGGACATCATTTTGTCACCCTGTAGAATCTCATATTCTATCTGTACTGATCTTATGGTATTAAAATATTTTCTATTTATGTTAATCAATCAAAAGATCTTAAAATCTACACTCCATGATAGTCAAGACCAAATTTGAGTCAATGTAACTCTTTCATAAGCTACACCTAGCCTTTTACAGATAAAGTGCTCAAATGTTTTGGTAAATGCTCAAATGGCAATGAAGGCAGTCAGTTCAATTTAAAATGAAGAGGCCTTCCCTCACCAGCTTGGCAGCTATCTTATGCTTAGTGGACACTAGGTATTTGTGGAATGAAAACAGGTGAATGAAAGGGTACATGAATGGATGCATAGATGGGATGGTTAGATGATTGGATAGATGCTCTGAACATGAGATTGAAATGACTATTTAGATTGTGTGCTTTCATGACACTCATTTTTCCTCTTCTCAGCCTTACTGCTCACTACACCTTCACCTTAAGGTCTCTGAGAATCCCTACACATCAGGGATCATTGCCAGCCGAGAGACAGCTCCCAGCATCATAGTGGCTTCAGGTAAGAAGCTCACCTGGTTTGCTTGCTGCTGTAAATTGTGTTTATTTTAAGAAGCTAGATATCTCTGCTAGGAACTTCATGAGCAAGCTGAAGATATTTTTCGAATTGCACCTAAACTATTGACCCTGAATCAAGTATGCTGAAAAACGCTGCTCAGATATGTTTGCAATCTCAGTCCATCTCAGGCGATGCAGACTGCCCATGTGGCTCATTGTTAGCTTGTACAGAAAGTTCCGTCCACTCATGGCTCTGTGCTCTTTCTAGGTAACATAGGTTCTGAATTGTCAGACAGCGACATCAGCATGTTTGTCTCTTCAGATGCAGGGAACACGTGGAGGCAGGTAAGAAAGCGTGCTGGGTCAAGTTGCTGAAGTCTAACTGACATTAAATTTGCTCAACTCGATTCCATTCTGGGAACTTATTCTCCTACACATAATAACTTATTCAACTACATATAAATCCTAAAGCTTTCCAATGCATTTATTTAGTCTTAAGTCTTTGAGGTTAGTGAATCTTTTTACAATTTGATTTTTTTCTTCCCATTCAATAAAAATGACCCATTTGCAGAGCCTTTATAGAAGAAAGTTTATAAGGGACAGTGAAACCAAATTAGATCTGACTGAATTTTTCCCATAAAAGAAAACCAGAACCCTAAAGTTTATCATATAGGGAACATGGCGCCTAGAAGGTAGATTATATACCTAATGCTAGGTTATCTCCATAAATTCCCCATGCCTTGAAGTCAGAATAGAGAGCAATGCAGTGATATAGAAATAGCAATTACCCAGGTGGTTTTCTGAGATGTTTAAATCTCATGAGCAAAAGACAGAGTAATAACCATCACCGTGCATATGCTAGGGAAAGTAGAAATGGAATCACTTTAAACCAATGTGTTTAGCTTAAATGCTTTCTCTCTTTCTTCTGAATGAAAATTAGATACCCATAGCATATAAAACAGGCATTTAATGAGCTTTCACAATCATAACAAGATATGTGCCTAATGCATGGTTGTTACCCTTCAATAAATATGTTTTAATAACCCACTGACATTTAATTATCATACAATAACTAGCACCGTAAATTGAAATTTAATGCACAGGTAATCACAGAGCAATGAGAACAACTCTGCTTTATATTTTAGTCAGAGATCTCCATGCTATGGTCCAATTGCTATTTCCTAATTCCAGGCCCCTAATAAGTCCTCAGTGGGATTCACGTATTGTGAGAAGGGCAGGGCAAGAAAGAAATTTGCCTAAAAACCTCAGGGCTCTTGATCTTAGAGGCAATGAGCACTGTTAATTTTCCTCTAGAGAATAGTTAGAGAGCCAAGATCCTTTTTTTTTCCCTTCCAAAACCCCAAACAAAGCAAAATAAGTCTCTATTTCTATGGTCCTTGGATAGGATATACCTTCATATGGGCGTAAGAAGTAAATAAAGGAGACTTGACTTGGGGTAGTGATCACACAATACAATACAAATGATCTATTATGGAATTGTACACTTGAAACCTAAATAATTTTATTAACTAGTGTCACCCCAATGAATTTGATAAACATTTTAAAAATTTCAAAAAAGAAGTAAAGGGGAAGAATATTATGTCTATAGTGTAACCACAGACAGAGCTATACTAACAGTGTGACTGTGAGAAGCCAGCATGCATCTTACATAGAGAGGACTTAGAAATTGCTTTCACTCTATTTCCATTTGACTTCACATTGGTTTCTCCACGTTTAGAAAAAGATCCAGTGGCACATGTACCCAAATATGATGATTCCATTTTCATCAGAGCTACTTTATAACTTGGTAGAGACCTATTAATTGAACAAGAACACCTTTTTTCTAGAATACTTGGAAAGTTTGAAAGAACTGTATCTGGAAGGTCATTGTAATGCTGCAAGCTCCAGCTCCATCAATCACTACATACATGCTCGTAGGCAAGTTTCGACATCTCTCTCAACCTTAGTGGCCTCGTATATAAGCATGAGAATGTGAGATTAAAGTATCTCTAAGGTTTCTTCTACCTTAGAATGTTACCCAATGTGAGTTATCCAATATTCTGACGTGATTATCAATGGGAATCAATAGGACATGCCACAAAATAAGATCAGAATATAAACATCAATACATAACTATTCTTTACATTTGTTTTGTGGTGCACCTAAAACAATTCTATGTAACTCCAGGGGTACATGTAGCCCATCTTGTGAAGCATTGTTCATTATTGTGTCTTCCCAAAGATTTGGGGAAACCTTGTTCAATCAGGAGAGGGATTATTTTTTCTCCTCATGTGAAGACGAATTATCTGAACTCTGGATGTGTGTGGACATGGATGTGTGTCCATGTGGATGTGGTTTCCTCTTCCAGATCTTTGAAGAAGAGCACAGTGTCCTGTATCTGGATCAAGGTGGAGTCTTAGTTGCTATGAAGCACACGTCTCTTCCAATTCGACATCTCTGGTAAAGGCACCTGTTGCCCATGAGTCATACTCCTTGCGGTTCCTCACTGTGAAGGCTAGGAGTCGGGCTATCAGACTGTGATCATGTTTGTTGTAAAATGTCAAGGTCTACTAGAACATAATTTACACCTTTGCTCTTTTAAAATAAGATTGTGGCCTGTTGGAGAAGGAAAGGACGTAGGGAGGGAAGGAGGGAGGAAGGGAGGAAGGGAGGGAGGGAGGGAGGGAGGGAGGGAGGGAGGGAGGGAGGGAGGGAGGGAGGGAAGGAAGGGAAGGAGGGAAGAAAGGAGGATGAGCTCTGCCCCTGAGAGAGGAATTACATTGTAGTTTTTAAATGTGACAATACCCTCTCCAGTACCTTATCCTTTTAGCACAATTGTGGGTAGAATGCTGCACCAGGTATAATCTCTGAGTAGCATAACTCCTTTCCCAAATAATGCCTCCTCATTACCAGTATGTGTGTTCTGCACAGAGATCAGGATACTGTTGCTGATTGTACTTCCTTAGTTTCCCGTTTGGGGGTGACATTCTGCAACTCTAGCTGTAGGTCTTCTGCAGATGGATGTGCAAGTCCTAACTTCCAGAGGGGTTTCCCACAGACTCCTTCATGTGTGTTTTTGAAAGTGACTCTCTCCACATGCGAGCTTGTTCCAAGTCAAAAGCCTGATTTTCCCTCCTCTGGTAGCTACTCTGGCGACTGAAGGGAAAGCTGCAGAAATAAGAGAAACAGAGGCTTAGCCTGGTGGAAGGCATCCATAGGGAAGGGCAGAGCAAAAGAAACATCCTGCGTGACCCTCAGAGTTGCAGACTTCTCTCCTCTTGCTATCAAGAGTCTGTCCTTCTGCACCCATTCATTCACTCAGTGAGTCAACCAGGATTTATAACGATGTAAGAGAGATTCTATAAGGCTCTGATCGCTTGGAGAGATTCTGTGAAGCTCTGATCGCTTGGAGGTGGCTGGCTCAAGTCCATCTAAATAGGTCCCCTATGGCCATTGCTCTTCAGAATCACCTGAAAGGTTCACTACTAGACTACCCTGAGGTTTTGGAGAGAGTCACATTGAGATCTAAGATCTAATAAAATATCCAAATTTAAAAACGGATTCTATCAAATACTCATTATTATTCTCATTTCATGCAGCTCTCCCCTTGTTAATGTAATAATACACCCGGTCCCAAATCGCTGGGCTAACTGTATTTCTACCTTCTCATGTAATTAAGGACACTTATTCACGGCTCACTTTGACAATGCCTTAGGCACTTTTCAAATGGATTCTCTCCTGGTTGGTAGTATCTTTCTTTAGAAAGGATTTTTATTTTTCCTTTGGAGATCTGAGGACTGTAATTGATTTTTTTTTCTTCTTCTGTCATTAGGTTGAGTTTTGATGAAGGGAGATCTTGGAGCAAATACAGTTTCACATCTATTCCCCTTTTTGTGGATGGGGTTCTGGGTGAGCCTGGGGAAGAGACTCTAATCATGACGTAAGTGGAACACGTCTTGATATTCATCCAGAAACGGGTTTTTTAGCTGTTTGTTCGCTTTGCTGCTGTTAGGTTTGGAGTTGCCGGCAAAGTCCGAACATGTGATTTCATGATCCCCCCGTAAAGAGGAAAGTAAAGTGCGGGCACCAGTTTCCTGACTTTTACTAATTATGGGGAGTCCCATGCTGAGGGTGGGTGGCAAACTAGCTCTTTTCTTCCCCTCCTGCATGGGCTGAGGGAAATGAGAAGAGATCATTGCAATAGAAAAGAAAGCTATGCATTTAAAACTTTAATAATAAACAAATTCAATATATAGAAAGACATGGGCATATAAGGAATGGTTTCACTTTAAGGCAGAACTCAGAGCTTGAGCAAAACCCCACGCAGGCTTTCCTTTTTCCCTGGCTCTCTACCTAACCCAATTGTGAGGCATATTAGGGAAACCCCGAGAACAATCTGTTCTTGGGAAATTGCATTTGCACTCATTCTTGTCTGGAAAGAGATGATCATTAATTTGTGAAAGACTTGATTAATGACTTGCCTGCCTGTGGGGTTCAAAACATTGGCTTTGAATTTAAAATATGAAACTGTGCCTTTTCCTTTCCCTAGAAAATTGGACATAGGAAACAGAGGGAAGGTTTTAAAGTAGTTGATCCTGTCGGACATGACACTGTAAAAATCAAAGCCATGAGTTGGTAGATTTTCTAAATTTTCTGTCCCCTTTTCTTTTTCTTTTTTTTTTAATGAAGAAAATAAATCAATAAATATTTAATATGCCTAATAGCTACACTTTTGGCTATGGTAAACATAGCTATATTAGCAATTTATTCCATAATTTGTCTTCATTTAATTTTTATATTTGCAAAACAGATAAAAGATGCTGACCAGAAAGGCTGCTTTGTGGTTTTTATCCTTATCTGCGATTAGTGATTCAAACACCTCATTAAATACCTGTGTCTTTTCAGTAAGCAGAGCAGAATGCACAGTGTAGGAAGCAGTTGTAAGCACTTGGCCTTGCCGCCCACTTTCCCTAGTGACTGGTAGGAAATTAAATAGCATGAAAATCATGTACATTAGCAAGACAGCCTAGAAGTGCAATCTCAGACCATGTAGAAAGCAGTATCTGTGATTGTTTTCTCCGTTATTGGTTGGTTGGTGGATTGATTGATTGATTTTTTTTTGTTAACCATTCTCTGGTACGATATATAGAAGTGGTCTTTTATGCTAAACACTCTACGTCCTGATCTACTAGTTCTTCAATGATTTGACATTGGTTTTTACAAATGAACAAAACTCTTTGAGCCTCACGTTACCCATAGGTGAAGTGGGGCCAATAATAGTCACCCCCTTTATAAATGCGTTTTGAGGATTAAGTGGTATGATCAATGCCATGTACTTATTAGCATTTTGCTAAATTCATAGTAGACACTGGGCAAATGCTAGCTGCTGTTATAACTATTGGCATTTTTATTATTGCAATTACCTTTATCTTTATGAATTCTGTAGAGTGTTCGGACACTTCAGCCACCGCTCTGAATGGCAGCTGGTCAAAGTGGACTACAAGTCCATTTTCGATAGAAGGTGTGCCGAGGAGGACTACAGACCTTGGCAGCTGCACAGCCAGGTAGGAGGGAGAGAGCAGAGGGTAGATGCTGAGCGAAAGGCATGGGGAGAATTGGGGGCAAGCTAGTCATTCAAGTATAGGAATTGGGGTTCTCTAAGCCAGAATGCTCCTCTTGTGCTTTCTTACGTGTTTTGTGTTCCACAGCAGTGAACAAACTCTACATTTTATAGCTTGTTGTGAAGTAATTTCTGTTTTTATTGTACTGGGATATAATGAGATAAAATTCAAATGTGTTTGGCTTAGACTTACAACTCAAAATGAAATACCAACTCAGCACGGGCATCTAAACCTAATTTATCTGAGCATGTCATATGGATGCAGGGTGGAGGCAGGGGTGAGCAAAGGGTCTTGAATCTGATCTAGCAAAGCAAACAGAGACATAAAATAACAAGCTTATGCTCTGTGAGCAATGCCAGGAGTGTCCTTCCTCCCCACTCCTGTGACTCCCTGGGACCAGGTACTGATTCTTGCCTCTTCCAGGGTACTCGTGGTACAAGAATGCAGAATTATTAATAGGAACCTTTCCTTCGTCCTGGCTCCTCAGCTATTTAGCTCATATCTCAGTGCTTGTCTGAAAGCCTCTCTCCTTTGAGTTCCCAAGCCAGACGGCATCCAGGGCCCTGAAAGGATGGTCCATTGCAAAACCATCGCCATATTCAGGCAATAACACATCGTTTACCTCCAGCCTAGACTGTGATATATTTACATGTATGTGTGGAGTGGAGCCGGTTAAAGTGAGTTTTGTAAGAGGGACAGGTTGTAGTAGCTGAGACTGACAGAGCTGTGCTCTGGCCCTTTAGACGTGCAGAGGGAGCTGTGTTTGGCAGTGCCGGATGCATCCGCTGACTCGCCCACTCCATTCAGAGATGCAAAAATAAAATTATCACTCATCTACATGGCTGATATTTTCCCCTTTGGGAGGCAGGAGCTTTGTGTGTTCAAAGCTTTTATTTTGTGGAGAAACACTGAATTCAGTTTTCTCGCTTGTCTGATAGATGGATATAAAATTAGTGTAAAAAGCTGCGTGGGCAGAAGCAGCATAAATCGGGGCAAAAGGGATCTTTAGATTTCTTAGGCAATGCTCTACTTTCATATGCTCACGAGTGAGCAAGAACATACATCTTTTCCAATAGGAGGATTGAATGTAATTATCCCAGGTTTGTTGGCAATACACTTATGGGGCTGAGTCTTCATGATCCATGTGCCCCTCACAGCGTTGCGCCTAACACCTTGCCAAGGAGACCTTTGCTGAATGCGCCAGGAGTGAAGGACACTTTTAGACACATCTTCCATGCTTCTTCAGACTGACTTTATTAGTCGCATTCTATTCTGGGGCTGCTGACACTGAAAAGAAGAAGCTGACAGCCCTAGTGGTTTGGCTCAGGGGATAGAGTGTCGGCCCGCAGACTGAAAGGTCCTGGATTCGAGTCCGGTCAAGAACACATACCTTGGTTGCAGGCTCCCTGGCCCCGGTGAGGGTTCATGCAGGAGGCAACCAATTGATGCGTGCCTTTCATATCGATGTTTCTCTCTGTCTCTCCCTCTCCCTTCCACTCTCTCTAAAAATCAATGGAAAACTATCCTCAGGTGAGGATTAACAAAAAAGCAAAACCAAAACAAAACAAAAAAGCCGTCAGCACAGAGCAGACCACCTCAGCCCAGATCGCACTGAGGTTTGAGAACATCTCCCTGGACTGCCCAGTGTGGCACAGGGAAGATCCCAGTGTTGTGCTCAAGTACCTGAGATCCCTGTCTCCTTCCAGGGGGAAGCATGCATCATGGGAGCCAAAAGGATATATAAGAAGCGGAAGTCAGAGCGGAAATGTATGCAAGGAAAGTATGCAGGAGCCATGGAGTCTGAACCCTGTGTCTGCACAGAGGCCGATTTCGACTGGTGAGCTGGTGCCTTTATCCCAAGGAGTCCCTCAGTGTATCAAATCCTAGTTGTTATAACTGTTGGTGTTATTACAGTTAGCTTTATCTTATGAACGCTGTGAACGGGATGCTGAGCAAAAGCCATGGGGTTTATTGGGGGCAAGCTAGTCATTCAAGTGTAGGAACTGGGGTTCTCTAAGCCAGAATGTTCAACCCGTGCTTTTTTATGGGGTTCTTATTGAAAGCTGTGATTTGAAATAATAGTGACCTAGCTAGATAGAGCCTCCTATTGTTATGAAATGACCTTTGAAGACATCATGGTGTACTTGTACATGTGCATATGGAAAAACCAGGCATTTCTGTAGACTTAAAGAGGATTCCAAAGATGGCTGGTAATTATTTTCCTCTGTGTGATAGATCTTGGGACAAAACACCCTGAGTTGCTTCAGATGGCAACAATGGAAACAAGGAGTGTCTTTTCAGAGAGCAAACATATGTGTGCTCAAGATTAAGCTTTCTACACATATGGGGGTGAAAAGATGGCCTTAAAAGGCAGTAAATTTTCTATCCCTGGAAGTTTTCTGTGGTCAGCTGATTCTCGCTTATGTGAGCATAGAAGGCATTTCTCCATTTGATGACATTGCCAGTCTACAGCTCCGTGACCCTAGCACTAAAGGTGCAAGTCTCCCTTTACAGGGAGTAGGTTCATTTAAACTGGAAAAGTCCTGAGAGGATTAGATGTTAAGTAAAAGAGTCCCAGTGTGAATCTCCTGTAACATTTGGGAAGCAGAAATAGGGCTCACGAGGCCAGGAGTTCCCTTGCTTTGGTCTAGGCCAGTGCTTAGCATTCAGGTGAGGTTGAAAAATTATTGAGAATGAGTGGGTGGGAACTCCATTGATTATATCCATTTCCTTGTCTGCTCCTCCCCCACCCCTTATTTTTTTTCCTTTTCTTTGATATTTCTTTCTATGTTTTGACTTTAGAAAATGCAATTGCTAAATATGTAGGTCAGTGTTAAATGACTGAAACTTGTCCTGCTTGAGAACCAAAGTCATTCCTTTAAGAATTTATTTCAAGCTGTGTAGCAATCACTGGTCACATCTCTGATCATCAAAATATCTGAGAGGTATTATGTACACACATATCACAGATCTTAGAAAAAGTAAGTCTGCTCTCATGGGAGACCTCTGGAGATGTCTGAATAAGTAGCACTGGGATGGCCTGGCAAAATTGGCCGCCAGCACTCAGACTGATCACCAAAGGCTGTTCCTCACTTGTGGGTAGACAGGTAAGGCAAGAGCCAATGCTCTATTCTGGGCTCAGCCAGAGGGCAGAAGAGCTTATTACAGTGGAGCTCACAATGAATTCTACAGGGGCCTCCCCAGCCATGACTTGTGTTTTAGTCATTGCAACATGATTCCAATGACAAAAATACTTTATCCCTTTCCTACCTTTCAGGATTGACACCCTGAAATACCTTGACAGGGAAAATGTTCCTGGGAATTTTAAGTCATTCATCCCATCCCTCTTTCTAAAGCCAAAATGCTTCTCCTTCATCCACTGTATTTAAAGGGGATTTGTAAAGGAAGTGAGCATTTCACCTTTGCAATTGAAGTTTAGCCTTATCAAACAGCCATTCTTGTGCAGGGAGCAAATGTATCCTCTCATAAAAACCCCTGGGAAGAAGTGAGGTGAGATGTCCCAGTTCCCTGATTTCTCCTGGAAATATGTCTTCCTTTGGGAATCTTTTTCATGAGGTGCCAAAATAAGCTAGACGTTTGTTGTCACGGTCATTTTTGTTTTTCTCTTTCAAATTTAAGCTAGTCTAGAGTAAAAGAAACGCAGGGGAAGGAAAGCAGTCAGGTTTCTCCCCTCCCCCACCTCTCATACCCCTCAGTCTTGGCCCAATTCTTATATTCATTTGAGATTGGAATCTGCTTCTCTTAGCACAAACTGATATGTATTCTGAGAAGTGGGAAATGAATTGTGAATGAGGCCATTGTGTTGTTTTCTGTCCAAAGGGGATTTTTGTAATGGCATAATTTCTGAAAGTATTTTGGAAAGCTTACCATGACCTTAGGAGTTTCTACCAGTAGCTAGAGCGTTATTGATCCCACTTGACTGTAGCATAATGAAAGGTGGTTGTCATTGAATGTTCCCTGTTGCCTTGGCTCTCCCCTGGACAGTCCCCCGGGTGACCTTGCCTGTCATTCTCCAGCAGTTGTAAACTAATTATCTGAAATGAACACTGGGTGTCCTGTGGGCATCAATTCTGAAGGCTTCCTACCCATGCTGTGTTGAACCAGCACCAAGTCCAGCTGGTATGTTCAGAATTTTAAGTGCCAGCTGCCTGGTGACAGGCCCCTTAAACTGAGCCTCTTCTTCCTTCCCAGCTCCTGTGCGCCAGCATCTCACCTCCATGGGCCAGTTCATATGAGCGCTTGCTGGTCACTGCCTGCAATTTGTATGTGCATGTGGAGGTGCACTTTGTATGTGCCTCTGCTTGGGTTCATTTTCCAGAAGCCGAGGATGTCAGGCCACTCGGAGGCCCCTGGGGGCAAGAATGAGAGGAGGCCGAGAGAAAGGGCTTTGACTGTTCCCAACTAGAGAGAAAATTTTTAAATCCTCTTACTTAGCTAGTACTGCCAGTTGGGACCAGGACAAAACTTTTCCTTGGGGAAATTCTCAGGACACTCCTGAAGGACACTTCCTTTCCTGCTGTGACTTTGAAGCATATGGCTTGTGCACAGACAGACCTGGCTTCTCTACTTAGTAGATCCAGATGTCTTGGAAGAGCACCCCAAAGACATCAACATGAATGAGCACCAAGCCACATGTTGCTGTGTTAAACTCTTCAGTGAAACTTTACACCGAGGGTGGAGCTGCCTCCACTGCCTGTTCGCTAGCTATAGCTTCCTCTGGACCAACCACGATCGGTATTGTGTATCCTCCTAATGAAAATTATATCTGCTCTCTCAGCTTCAAGGTATTTACTTAGAATTATTGGGCATTGAGCCCAGTCATTGTGGCTCAGTGGTTGAGCATCGACCCATGCACCAAGAGGTCACCCAGTTTGATTCCTGGTCAAGGACATGCCTGCATTGTGGGCTCGATTCCCAGTATGGGACATGCAGGAGGCAGCCCATCAGTGTTTTTCTTTTTTCTCATAGATGTTTCTATCTCCTTTTCATTCTCCCTTCCTCCCTCTCTAAAATCAATTAAATATCAAATATATATATATATATATATATATATATATATATATATATATATAGTTTCTTTAGAAAGAATTATTGGTCATTGAGCCTTCATTTCTACACAGGCATCTCTCTTGCCTCCAAATCAGCATTTCTGAAAATGGCTTCTGTAGGATATCTTCATGGGTAACATGGGTATTCCCTGGGAAAGAAATTCCATTTTTGGAATTTAGTGAATACCTCTTTCTTGACTAAGTGCCTAGAGTTGAAGTTGCCTGTGGACCAACAGGAAATTGTTCTCAGTAATTTTGCCACCTACTGAAAGGCTTCTCTTGGCTCTTTCCCCAACAGTGACTATGGCTATGAGCGACACAGCAATGGTCAGTGCCTGCCAGCGTTTTGGTTCAATCCATCTTCTCTGTCCAAGGATTGCAGCCTGGGACAGAGTTATCTCAACAGTACTGGGTGAGTGTCTGGAGCAGTGACCTTGAGAGGTCCACCTTTGCTGCTTTCAGCATGTGTTAAAGGTACAGAATTACTTCTGATCAAAAACCAGGCCTGTTTCATTACAGCACAATTTATTTGCTTTCGTTGATTTTAGTAAGGAAGCACAGATTTGCATTAATACCACACATTTCATCTGAGAATAAAACCCCAGTTGTAAATAAAGAAGTAAAACAGGTTCGAAGATGATGGTGATAATATGTAAATTGCCTCATTTTTTAATACTTTATTTCAGAACTCCTCAATAAAGACTATTTCAATAAAGATTTTACCCTCCATGCGTCCCTGTGAGGAAGGCCAAGTAACTATTTCATATCTGCATTTCCTGCATTGTAGATGTGGGGATGTGGGACCTAGAGTCAGAGAAGAAGCTCATTGACTTTTCAAGAGTATATTAGCAGAAATGTTTTTTTCCGTGTCCGTTCTTGGCACGTTGAAGGCATGCATTCAGATTCTTATATATCTGGAATCAGATTCTAAAGTTTTGGGTTTGATGTTCTATGTTGTGGAGTTTATCCAGTATTATTTAAGAAATAGAATAAAAGGGAAAATAATCCATGACTTTTCCACAAATGTAACTGATGTTTATAGACTTAAAAATAGTGCATGTGATATATGTGGGTGCTAATTCAATCTGTACAAAGACATATTTTAGCTATTTGGGGAAATTTGAGTATGGACTTGTGATTAGGTGATGTATTAGTCAGGGTTTTCCAGAGATATGTTTTTATATCAGACTAGAGGCCCAGTGCATGAAATTCCTGCACAGGTAGGGTCCCTAGGCCTTGCCAGCAATCAGGGTCTATCTGTGGTGCGACTGGTGGGGCGATCGGGTGCCCCCTCCCACTGGCACCCACCTTGGCTGGCCTGAGGCCTGTAGACTGGAGGCAGCTCCTGCGTTGAGCGTCTGCCCTCTGGTGGTCAGTGCATATCATAGCAACCAGTCGTTCCACAGTTCAGTCAATTTGCATATTAGGCTTTTATTATATAGGATAGCTACCTAGCTAGCTAGCTAAATGGATAGAGAATTTATTTTTATGAGGGATTGGATCACATATTTATGGAGGTGGGCCAGTCCAAATCCCAAGATTTGCAGGGTGCATGGCATGTTGGATAACTGATGTATGCTTGCAGTCCTAGTCTGAAAGCAAGAGAACCAGGAGAGCTGACTGTGTACTTTCTACCTGAAGGCCAGCAGGCTTGAAACTCAGGAAGACCGCTGCTTTCATATGAGTGTGAAGGCAGGAAAAGCACTGATGTTTAGGGGAAGGACACCAGAAAGGAAGAATTCTTTCTTACTTAGGGGAGGGTCAGCTTCTTTGTTCCCTTCAGACCTTCAATAGATTGGATGAGGCCCACCCACATTGGAGAAGGCAGTCTGCTTTATGCAATATACTGATTTACATGTGAATCTCACTCAAAACCACCTTGGCAGAAACACCTAGAATAATGTTTGACCAAATATCTGGGCACCCCGTGGCCTATTCTAGTTGACAAATGAAATTAACCATCACAGGTTATATTTAAATCTGAATATTTATATTTATGATATTATATTAACAAAATATGTTATAGTTATGTATTTAGCTATGATAATTGTATTTTGGTTAGGCCAAAATAAATAAATAAATCTACCTTATCTTTTACAGATACATAATGTGTGAGAGTTTCTATAAATTGTTAAAAAAGGAAAAGATACTGGTAATATTTGAAGATGTTAATACAGACGTGGGTATTTATTATATTATATTCTATCATTTGTGCATATTTTAAAATTTGACATTAAAAAACTAAAAAGAGGGAAAGGGAAGAAGAGAGGAAGAGGAAATGGGAGGGAGGAGAGAGTAAGGTATAGGCATCTCACCAGCAGGCCAGTTCTAATTGACAACTCCTCACTTCTCATGCCAGCTACATACAGGAGTGGGGACTTGCGGGTTTTCTCTTATGCACTTACCTTTAGTTGAAAATTTTATATTTTTATATGTAATTAAAAAAATATTTCCAAAATAATATATACTGCTCTTCAACAGGAAGGGAAAAAACATGGAAGAATACCTCAAATATAATTTTCTCTGATGTCATGGATTCCTAGAACCTTTGAATGAAGGAATAAGTTGTGATTTCTTTGATCCATGACACAAAATCTAAGAAAAATACAAATAACATTTTCTCAGCAATGGGTCAGTGAGATCATCAGCATCTAATACCTTGGGAAACAATTGAAAAGGGCTGATGGAATAGATAAACTTAATGTTATAACTAAGTTTATAACATTAAACACATAACTTAAACTTATATTGCTTGTATGTACCGGCATGTTTAGATCTTGTGAAGGGCATCGGCAACCCCTACAGCTAATTTCAGAATCGATTTCTTTTCACTACTTCAATCAGTCAAGGAAGTTATATTACTCTCTCTCTGGTATTGATGAGAAGAGGCTCAAGTATAGAGGATTCTAAATTGTTCCAGATGCTACTCAGTAGGCAGAATGAACACACACACACACACACACACACACACACACACACACACACACACACACATTTTTAAAGCTACCTCTAAATAGGTTTCACCAATCCTTAGGCAAATCAGTATTTGAAATCCGAATAAATTCTGACTTACCATATGTAAAATGAAATGTCACAGATGCATAAATTATTCAATGGCATTTTTCATCTATTCCCTATAAAATTAAATTTAAAAGTGTGATTCAGTGATCAGTATCCAGGTGCATTAGTTTTCGTCAATGCAGTTATGTTTATTAATCGCAGAATGACAAGCTTTACTTCCAGGGCTCGGCCTTCACTCTCAGAGGTTGGTTCATGTCAGTGGGTTTTACATGAAAGCATCTGATCCTAAAGGATTTTTAAGTTACCACATCTACTGCCTTCATCTATTCCAGGCAAACATTGTGCAAAAAGGCACCATCCTCAGTGAGTAAGCTTGTGTAAAGAGAGCATGTGATAAATACCAGCCATCAGCAGGTCTGATAAATCCCTGCTGTTAAGAGTAAGATGCTCACAGGTGGAGTGACCACCCACAGAGGGCTCAATGGGCCAGTGTGTGTGTGTGTGTGTGTGTGTGTGTGTGTGTGTGTGTGTGTGTGGCTGGGATGGGGGAGGATGTGTGTGTGTGTGAGACAGTAGTTACCTCAGTGGTCAGTGTGTTGTCTAAACACTGCATTTTGCAAGAATTGGCAAGAGGTAAAATGTGGATGAAATTGGAAAGGAATTTTCTGCCTTTCTTACTGTCACTCCAGCCCCTCACCTGAGATGTCACTTGGCTGTGTGTTGATTCATTAGCATCTAAACACAGGTTCAGTATTTAATGCTATAGCCGCTACAGTGCTGTCATTAAGCACTTAGCTTTTCATTGAAAATATTTAATTACAAAAGAAATGTATACACAGGTTCTATGTTTAAAAAGTCCATTTAGATCATCACTCCAATCCTGCCCCCTTTTCCACACAACTGTGATCTGATTGCCATGTGTGTTATCAAACACTTTTCATTTGCCAGTGGATAATTATGCCAAGGAAAAATATATGAAATTAATTGGGGAGGTTGTTTTTATAGGTGATGTCCTACTAGGTATATTGTTTTTCCCCCCACTTTTCATTCAAAAACATATCTTCAACATCTTTTCAAGTTGGATTATATAAGGTTGCCTTTTCTAAGTACATTTAATTCCATGCTATTAAAGCACCTGGAATTCTAAGGCATCCTCTTTTTGGACATTTTGCTCATTTCCTATTTTCTTCTATAAACAATGCTGCAATTAATAGTCTCATACCTTCATAATTGTTAAAAGCATACAGCAATAATTAGTCTCTTTTGGCAATTGGAGGTGTTTCTGCTGATTTGTAAAGCAAATTCCACCCAAGTGCCTGGTTCTTTCTTGGACCTTTGTATCCAGGCTTTGCCAGATATCTGCCCCATATGGGCTAAAATACTAGCTTCCTGCTTGCAAACCTCCTTGGAGTCCCACACAACAGAGATTCATTTGTACTAACTGACATTCTCCTTTAAAATATAAATGCCCATAGATTCTGTAAGGCAAAGCTGAGAGGAAGGGTGAGGAGCATTACGCACATTAACAAGGTGAGGAAGGTCATTTCAGACAAAAGAAACCAAGAGACTACCTGGTGAAAGGGCCACCATGCCTATAGAATTAAGGAGCCTCCATGTACCCCAAGTCGCTACAATGCCAGTTTTAACCCATCTATGGGCATTGCCTGCTCAGTCAGTACAGAATCTGTATTAGTTTTGGGCAGGGATGAAGCACAGGGCATCACAGGTGCAAGGTCTGCCTGAGCATGGACTTTCCATAAATGTTGCTCCCCGGACACCTCACTTTCTCACCCTGTCTCCTACAGCAGAGCACGCCTGTGGTCATGCAGTCAGAGTTTGAATTGAATGGGTCTAGTAAACAATCATTTCTTGTCAGTCAAGCTAAATAAGCAAACCTCCCAACATCACCTATCTTGCAGTTTAGCTGAAAGCATGCAGGTAATCCTTCCTTTTCCTTTCATTCTTTTTTTAAATGCCCCACTTTATAAATAGTTCTGTTCACTTTCACAGTCAGCTTATTACCCTGTATATATAGCAGTGTTCTCAGGTTCACTCACTTCACCGTGATGGAAACATTCTAGCATCGGCTAATATCATGCTCCATAGAAATGCTATCTTGAGGAGATGCCAAAATATTTATCAGCTTCACTGTGCAGAATAATTGTGCAGGTTTTGTTTTAGTTCTTGGCTAGGACTGAGAAGAGATAGTTGGAATAAGAGCTGAAATGGGTGCAGAATGTCCCCCAGGTGGCTGTAGCCACCAGTCCTTAATCCTTGGTCCATGGAAAAGTGTGTGAGCAGAGTCTGGCTGTGTTCTCCACTGTAAGCTCCCTGCCTCTGTTCATTCACCCTTTACCCTCACACCTTCCATTAGCCATTTTGTGGAAGGCAAAGAGGCTGGTGCTGGAGCTTAAGCTTGTTATGGATGGAGAATGGAATATAATGGGGGATGTTTTATTTGGTGAAAAACAGCTATTTTAGCATTAAACAAATGTTATTTTTTAAAATATATTTTTACTTATTTCAGAGAGAAAGAGAGAGAGAGAGAGAGAGAGAGAGAGAGAGAGAGAGAGAGAGAGAGAGAGAAACATCAGTGATGAGAGAGAATCATTTATCTCCTGCCTCCTGCATGCCCCACACTGGGGATCGAGCCCACAACCTGGGCATGTGCCCTGACCTGGAATGGAACTGTGACCTCCTGGTTCCTAAGTTGACGTTCAACAACTGAGCAACACTAGCTGGGCCAAAAAAGGATTTTAGTACAACCTCTGCCATTTACCATTCTTAGCATATGTCTTCCTTTCTTTGAGTTTAGTTTCCTAGTCTATAAAATGTTTCCATTTGCTGTTGGGATAAATATAATACTACAGAAGGGCCAGTGCACGAAATTCATGCACGGGTAGGGTCCCTAGTGGCTGCCAGCTGCCGGCCGGGGACTCACTTCCTTAGCTGCTGGTAAGCCGGGGCCTTACTTCATTCCACGCCACCTCATGGTGGTCAGTGCATGTCATAGCGAGAGATTAAACTTCCTGTTGGTTGAACTCCCAAGGGATCACTTTGCATCTTCGGCTTTTATATAGAGAGATATTATGAACTTATAGCAAAATGCCTAGCAGACAGTAGTCACTTTACAATATGCCGATACCATCACCAATAGTCATCAGCTAAGGGCTCCTCTGCAGTAAAGAAAAAAGGGGGGGATTGTTTTATTGTGTATATATAGTTCAGACATTTATTTACTACTTAATACTGAGATCTAAGATGTGTTTAATCTAAGTATCCCTTGTCTCATCTGTAAAACATGAAACCAGTATTCATTTGTATATTTTCTTACATGAAATAACCCCCAAATCATTTCTTTCTGTTTCTCTATCAGAGTCTGTATGTATCTCAGTCTGCACATACACAAGCACAAGCTCATTCAGTTGTACTCATATGTGGTTATATCTTGTTTCTACTGTGTGGGATCCAGGGAATGGGCTGCAAATTTAAGCTGCTAAATTAACTAGGACATTACTTGTTTCATGCCAACCATAAAAATTTCTGTAAATATAAAGTGGGTGTTGGTCTGGTTTATTCTAAGGAACCAACATAATCTTCTCAAGGGAGAGATTATGGTCTTGCTTTTAAGCTAGAGATATTTCTAGATGTGTTGAAAAAAAAAGGTGAGCATAGACATTTCTGCCTGTGGAGTTTCTTTAGACGAGCTGTGAATTCCTCCTGGACGAATGTAAAATGAAAGCTTTTATTGTTCCTGATGATTAGTTTCTCAATATACAACAGGGATATTTACTCAGGAAGCTTAAAAAATGATTGAAAAATAGCATTAATTTAGTGGGTCCAGAAAAAAACATTTACATACATACATAAATTCTAGCAAAATAGTAATCTTCATACTATCAGTATACATTTGGAATACTTTTAAGTGCTTTCTATAGACATTTTTCTCCCTATATAAGCCATGTAAATACTTAGACTCTGGCTACCCTGCCATTGCAGGCTAATGGAAGGTATGAGGGTAAAGGGTGGAGTTGCTATTTCCAGGGTCTTTGGGTACTGTGGCTTTTACCCAGGTGACCACATTTCTGTGCTTGGTGGGGACTTCATGTTCAGTTTGATCTCCTCAGTGTGTATCATGGACAATAACTGGTCCTCAAAGTGGTGCCTGTGTTTGAAGTCCACAGAAAGGACATCGCTTGCATTATTTACAGACTCGACACTGCAGGGGCTTACAGAGCTGTTTTCTAGCAAAGCATGGTGCAGTCTCCCAGAGAGACTCGGTCATTGTCGCTACCAAGTTGATGCTTCAGAGCGCCTTTCTTAGATGTTGTGTTCATGGATAGTATGGGGTTGGGAAATGAAGAAGGTGAAGTCACTGTATGCGGAGAGCTTGTTTCTCACATAATTCTTCTTGTCCACTTAGTGGTGTTACCAATTCTCAGCCAGGTGGCAAGGCATGGTGGTAAGAGAACACCAGTCTCTGTCCACAGGCCCAGAACTGCTGCTAGTCCCCCATGTGACCTTGGGAACCTCTCTAAACTGTGCCTGCTTTCCCTTTTGTGCAAAATGAGGAGGTTGTGCTGGATGGCCTGAGATCCCCTCCGGCTCTGCCATGTCCATGGCCAATTTGAAATGATTATCAGGATTCCTTGGATTGCAGGTGCTCAAAAGAAGGGAAAAGTTCTTTATATAAATTGGTTGTACAACTAGTTGACTTAGTTAGTGGATTCCATGAGTCATTCTCATGATTCTCAATTTTAAGGCATTTCCTTTAGTATTGCCATATGCCCCATTTCATCAAGTTGGCATTTGAAACAAAGTCACTTTCCATTTATTGTTGAAATGAAATGACATGTACTTCCATCCTGCTTCTTGCAAGAAAAGTTTTCCTCCATCCCTCTAGGACTGCCTTATGACAGTCCCCTAATTCCAAGGTCCACTTAACTTAGTTTAAGGGGAACAACCTGCTTTTAGTCAGCCATGGAGCCCAATTCTTTCTGAATGTTGATGTTCTGTCTCCTGAACAAGATCATTGTTAAATATGAATATACTGGGTCTAAGAAGATTTTAAGTATTATCTCTACACTGTACCCAGAACTAGCCCCCGTTTATCGCCCCAAGGCTTATTCTATTTCTTGTTGCATTAAGTCAAGTGTTATTATAACAATGCAGTTTTCCCTTGAAAACAAAGGCATATAGTACCTATAATCCAAAAAAGTAAACTATTTAAATTCTTCTCATGAGCACAAATGAGGACTCCCCAGCTTCAGGGTCAATAAGACCAGCCTCGGCTACAAGAAGACCTAGAGTTCTAGCTCTGCACTGGTCACTGCATGGAGTAACTACTGTGGAAAAGGGAAGAGACAACTCTACAGAAAGGTGTGACTTCTAAGGTGATTTTTACAGAATGAATTGGAGCTTGACAGGAGGAAAGAGCATTCTAGGCAGAATGAACAGAACAAGCAAAAGAAGGCTTGTAGACATCAGCTTGCCAGAGCTGGGGAAGTGTGTTAGACAGTGGGAGGGCTTAAGCTAGAAAATGACATTGGGCCAGATCGTACACCTCTATTTGCGACCTGAACTGTACCCTTCATGAATAAGCCCACAGTAAGTTTTGAATGATTTTAGGAAAAGAATTGACATGGATACATTTGATCTTGATATAATCTTGGCGATAATAGCGTAGCTTCTATTTGAAGTATAGTTTCCGTTTTTAGGGAATTTGCTGGATAATAACAAGTTAATGTTTAATTATGTAAATACTAATGATTTTTACTAACTTTTGATATTTTAATATTTGTTACGTTCTTACAGTGTGCCAGACTCTATCCTCAGCCCTATTGAATTCATAATCTCACTTAGTCCTCCCAGGAGATGCATGAAAAAATCCTGTAATTTTCCCCTACTTTATATTGGAGAGAGATTGTGTAAATTGGCCGAGTTCATATGGTATGTAAGAGCCTGAATTTTAACTCAAGCAATTTGATCCTACATTTTAACCACCTGGGTAGTGGTTTGTAATCTGTATGCATACTAGAATCATGAAGGGGACTTAAAAACAAAACACACAGATACCCAGAATTCTCAGTTAAATCATAATTCCTGGAGGAGTTCTATTGGCATTCTTTTCTTTTATTTTTTTTTAAAAGTATGTTTTTATTGATTTTAGAGAGAGGAAGGGAGGAGAGAAACAATGTTCTGCTGCCTCCCGTATGCCCCACACTGGGGATTGAGCTGCATCCTAGGCATTTGGGAACCGGTGATCTTTCAGTGCATGGGATGATGCTCAACCAACTGAGCCACACCAGCCAGGGCATCATTCATTTTATTTTAAAAGTTCCTCCCAGTGATCCTAAAGAGCAGACAGGATTTCTATGGGCTGAGCATGACTATATTGTCACCTCAGCATAGACTGAATAGTCATAAACCTCTGTATTCCACCCCAAATCGCAAGATTTAAAAAAGCCTGCTAAATAATAAAATAACAGTTTTATTCTCACAAAGAGAAACTATGGCCTTCATCTTTTTTAAAACTGGCAGAAATAACAAAAGCAGAATCAAAGAAAGTAGAGGTAAAAAGGAAAAGGTGACAGGAGTATCAAGATAAGAAGAGAACAGTTGAATCGGGGTTGTTGAAGTAATAAGACACTATCTACTGATGAGTGGTCGGTAATATCAAAGGCACACTTGCAGAATGTTTCCTTTCCAGTAATTGTACAGACTCCCCTGCCATTAGAGATCGCTTTTCTTCTTGGTAGATTGAAGAGTGCTTTATCCACTAAATGCATCCCAGCAATATTCAGAGCTTAGTCCAACATAATCATAAGTTGCCTTGTTATTGTGGAGGCAGCAGCCCCATTTAATAACATATTAAATGCATTATTCATTTATGTAACTCAGACCCAGGGACAGCTGCGGGTATGAAAATAGGAGCATTCTGTATTGCAAAAAGCAGGTGTGTGCTTACTTGAGTAAATTAACTGTGTATTTATACACAATTTTCTTCTAAATTTCCAGGACAGGTCTGGTCGGGCTAATGCGATTCCATTTTCATCCAGGAAATGAAATAGTTTCAGAATGGTTTTTAATGAGCGTTTAAAAAAATTACCAAGTCTTCTCTGTGGCAGAATCCCAGGGGGAAGGATCCGTGCTTTGGATTTAAGCAGAACTCCTGTTGCTACAGGATTCAGGAAAGCCTGAGGCAATGATGGGGCAGAGCCCAGACAAACAAAAGGAATGTTCCCTAGATGATGATGACAGTGGGGATGGTGAGCCCATGCCTCTATAGCTGCTCGCCAAGACCGTCACAGGTGTGCTTGGATGCTAAGTGATTAAAAATTGTAATCTGCCTTCCATTTTCCTAGTAATGCCTCACCTCACAAACAGGGAGTTACCGGCGCACAGTTAAATTCAGTGGGATGCCATATTCACTATGTGACTTTGACAGTTATTTTTTTGCTACCATTGCTGGTACCAGAATGCCACTATGCTCCAGTATCCAAGGAGAAGAGATCTCGGTGAAGGAGCGGGTTTGTTTTTTTTAATATATTTTATTGATTTTTTTACAGAGAGGAAGGGAGAGGGATAGAGAGTTAGAAACATCAATGAGAGAGAAACATCGATCAGCTGCCTCCTGCACACCCCCCAAATGGGGATGTGCCCACAACCAAGGTACATGCCCTTGTCCGGAATCGAACCTGGGACCCTTGAATCCTCAGGCAGACTCTCCATCCACTGAGCCAAACCGGCTAGGGCAGGAGTGGCGTTTTGAGGCTGCCACTTGTGCTAGGTGTGAACCCTTCAGTTGCTGAATTGTAAGGAGAAGCAGGGATTCCAAAGAGAGGGATCTGCACAGCTGGGTTGGTGGGTGAGGTGCCTGAAGGGCTATTTCAATATTTAAAAATGGAACCACATCCCAGTGTGGATCTCCTGATGACCAGGCTTGCATATGCAGGGCACAAGGATGCTCTCAAGGAGCTTAAAGTTCATAGTCACACACAGGAAGACAGGCCTGCAAGGCATACGTGATTCCCATCAAGTCAATCAGAAGGACTCCTTAAGGAGTTTAGAGGAGGGATGATCTTGCCCCATTTAAAGAATCGGTACAGCACAGCAGTAAAAAGCAGATGTGTTCCAGAGACAAATTGTCCAGGGTCCTGGCTGTGTCATCTTGAGAAAATGAGTTAACTTCTTTGAATCTTAACATCTTTATCCCTATATCAGGAGTAAGAGTACCTTCCTTATTAGGGATATTTTGAAAATGAGTAAGAAAAGTTTTGTTAAGAATTTAGCCCTATGACTAAACTATAATGCAATAAGGACTTTCTAAATCTGAACTTTGTGCTGGCCAGTGTGGCTCAGTTCATTGGGTGTTGTCCCATGCACTGAAAGGTTGCCGGTTTGATTCCCAGGTAGGGCACATGCCCAAGTTGCAGACTCCATCCCCAGTAGGGGATGTGCAGGAGGCAGTTGACCAATGTGCTGCTCTCACATCGATATTTCTCTCTCGAGCTCCCTCCCCCTTCCTCTGTTTCTAAAAATCAATATATTTTTTTAAATGAACTTCTGACGAGCCAGCATGGCTCATTAGTTGAGAGTCGACCTATGAACTAGGAGGTCACAGATCAATTCCCGCTCGGGGCACATGCCCGGATTGCAGGCTGGATCCCCAGTGCGGGGCATGCAGGAGACAGTCAATCAGTGATTCTCTCTCACCATTAATGTTTCTATCTCTATCTCCCTTTCCCATTATCTCCGAAGTCAATACAAATATATATTTTAAAGAAATATGAACTTCTTACATCTTCCTATTTTACTATCACAGTCAGGAAAAGACAGGTGATAAGATGTAACTAAAAGCATGATAGTGATGGAACATACAGGAGGGCACAGAAGCAGAAAGAGCAAAAGAAAATAAATACTTTCAATAGGATTGTAAAGAGAGGTGTAGCTGGAGCAGAATGAGCTGTGGGGGAGACCGTGTCTAGAAAATTAGAATGAAGTTAGCTTGTGGAGGGCTTCTGGCAGAAGCTTATGGCATTTGTGACTTTCCTAAGGACATTTGGAAGACATGAAGGTTGTTAACAGGTCAAATAATAATATTAAATAAAAATAATTGACCGAAACCGGTTTGGCTCAGTGGATGGAGTGTCGGCCTGTGGACTGAAGGGCCCCAGGTTCGATTCCAGTCAAGGGCATGTACCTGGGTTACGGGCATATCCCCAGTGGGAGATGTGCAGGAGGCAGCTGATCGATGATTCTCTCTCATCAATGTTTCTAACTCTCTATCTCTCTCCCTTCCCCTCTGTAAAAAATCAGTAAAATATATTTTTTAAAAATAATTGGTAACATTATTATTATTAAATGGAAATAACATTTCACCAGCACTTGCTAATTGCCAGGGTGGTTTTAAGTACTCTGTGTACATTAATCCATTTAACCCATACGACTACCTTATAAGGTAAGTTAAAGATTAATAATTGACCTTGTACGTGACACATAGTGATCATAGCACTTTCTCACACAGTATTTAATTTGACTTTCTCAACCATGGACTTAGGTAGTCAATTCTGAGACTCGGAACCTGAGGAAAGGACTTTGGCTAGCTCTGAAGGGGTTGGAAAACAATAGCCTGTGAGCCAAATCCAGCACACTGCCAGTTTTTGTAAATAAAGGTGTTGTTGTTGTTTTTTTAACCCAGCTGCATTCATTCCATGTTCAGTTTCATGCTACAACCAAAGAGTTGAATGCTTGTCACAAAGATCATATAGCCCACAAAGCTAAAGCATTTACTATCTGGCCCTTCATACCTGGTCTTGAGGAGTGGAAGATCTTGGGCTTTGCTTCCAGTTTGAGCTCTACCACTAGTTGTAGACACTAATCTTGGGTAATCAAATACAGGGTGTCCCCCCAAAATGGATACACACTTTGAATAATTATTCATTGCAATGGGTTACATCTGAAAAGAAAAAAAGCATCAATTGAGCTATCAAAAAATGTATGTGTATACATTTTTGGAAGGGCATCCTATATATGAGTACATAAAATGGTTACTGTGGACCACCGCACAAAAAAGATGATGAATAGGTAACACTGAACCTGCAAAGCCTTAAAGGTTAATCATCCTGAAACCACAGATTTAATTTATTATGACTCTGATCAATTGTATGGAGTAAACTTATAGGGTAATTTATTATTTTATTAAAGCGAAAATAAGAAGAAATAAGCAAAAGTGTAGGAAGGATTGACTCAATCTGCAGAGTGAAGTCTCCTTAATATGAAGTTTCAATGATTTAGCCAGTATAACCCCACATGAAATATTGAATAGAAATGATCAAATTTAGCCAACTTTCTGAACTATGCCATTACTATATCATGCTCTGTAAGATCTAATGTTAAACCATGTCATCAATAACTATCTATTCTTTCTCTGAATGGCAAATTCCCTTGTGATATATATTACTCATTCTAACCCTTAATTATATAACCTTTGGAGTATCTCCTAGATTATCCATATATCTCTTCAACTAGATTATAAACTTAGTGAGGGCAAGGACCATGTCTTCTACTGCTATGCATTTCCCGCAGCGCCGAAGTGAAATGATTTATTGACTGACTAAATGAATGAAAGAAGCATATGAAAGTGCTAGTAATAGGTCCAATATGCTGCTATGATGATCCATCTTCCTGTTGGGTGCTTTATAATCCTCAAAGCAACATGAAATGTAGTTATTGATAGCCCTCAGAGCTAGGCAGCAGGTTCCGTTTAAAATATTGGGAGTGTGATCTGAATTATAATGAGCTGGATTACAACTTGAGCTCTTCTCCATGTAGGTATAGGAAGGTGGTTTCCAATAACTGCACGGATGGCGTGAGAGAACAGTACACAGCCAAACCACAGAAATGTCCAGGGAAGGCCCCACGGGGGCTCCGGATCGTCACGGCGGACGGAAAGTTGACAGCAGAGCAAGGGCACAATGTTACTCTCATGGTGCAATTGGAAGAGGTAGGACCAATTCCCCTCTCCCCTCTGCCTTCCAGAGCCAGTGATTTTTCCCCAAGAAATCATGGCTTAGTTTATATACATCTTTTGGGGCTTTATTTACATATTTTTAATGATATTATTTAAATTTTTATTGTATTCTGCTTTTGGTTATTGTTTCTGTGGTTATCATTTCATCTTCTCTGAGACAATTTTTCAATGATTTTCATTGCAGTATTTCCCTCAAGAACTTTGCCAGTTCATACACCACACTGTGTAAGAGGTCAGATTTCAGATTCCCCGTGGAAGTCCAAACAGAAAGTGTTGGCTCAACTGCTCTTATGGACTCACAGGGATGGGATGATCACAGTTGGTTTCGGGGCCAACCAAGGCAGCTGGGACTGACAAGGTCACCTTCCAGCAGGAAGGGAAGCACAGAGAAGCCGCATGATATTCTGTGTTTTTTCCCCATCCTTGGGTTATTGGACAATATCTAAGTGATACGGGCAAAATAGCAAGTAGTCTCTAAGGATTAGAAAGGCAAGCTCAGGTTTCTGTTTTATTCCTAAGAACACAGTAGAACCAGATCTGAAACAAGAACTCACTCCTGGTCAGCTCTAGCCTTGTACAAATGGAGTGCACCTCCTGGGGCAGAGGCCAGGCTCTTATCTGTACAGCTTTGCTTTCCTTGTAAGATTATCGGGCACCCCAAACTTGGCTGAGTGAAGTGGGAACAGATTGGGGAATCTGCTTCTAAGATATGTAAATGCATGCCTTCTGGGCACAAGAAAGGAAAAAAGAAGTAAGGTCATTCCAGTTGAGTGGGTACAGCTGCAACAGCAGGGAAGAAATCTGCTGCCTTTGCTGTCAGACTTGGCCCCTTGATGCTCTTGTCAACTGGTGCAGAATACCAAGCCCAGAGGCCTGCGCCCACATCAGGAGGCCCTGGGGACCTCATGTCTGACCATAGCGTTCTGTGCTAATGATTCACCAGCTCCTCTTGCAGAAACAACTTCAGTTTCTCTATTGATCTCTGGATTATTTTGTTAATTTATCTTTATTGTTGAATTGTTGAAAGTATTACAGATGTCCCCCTGTTTCCAATTGACCCCCTCCACCTGGCTCCTACCGCCTTCCCAGACGTCACCTCACTATTGTCTGTGTCCTCGGGTTATGCATATAGGGATATAAATTATTTGGTTAATCTCTTCCCAGCCCCTGCCCCTCCACTTTTCTCTCTGAGACTCCACAGTCTTTCCCTTGCTTCCATGTCTCTGGATCTATTTTGTTCATCAGTTTTGGCTTTTTTTGTTTTCATTAGATTCCATCTCTGGATTATATACGTAAGCATGGACGATGCATGTGATAATTTGTGCAGAATAAAGAGAAGCAGGATGTTCATGAGTAGCTGGATAGCGCTGAAATAATGGCACCAGGACAACTCAGATAGGCCACACTTAGCACTGACAGTGGTCTGGCTTGTGCATGCTTTCACTGATTGTCACATTTAGATCTCACAGCAGCCCTATATGAGTAGAGATTATCATCATTGTCATTTTATAGATGGCCAGCTGAGGCACAGAAAGGAAAAGTAACTTACCTAATACCACAAATCCAGGCTCCATGGTATCTTGCCTGTCCATGGTGTTTCTATGGTGGAAAGAACCATTTTCTGGGAAAGAACTTTATGTGGTTGGTAAGGCTCCCTAGAAACGCTTGGCTGCGGACAGGGAGTGACAGAGATCAAGGAATAGAAAGAAGAGGTAAAACGATTTGTGTCCTAGCCAGGCTGGTCTATGGCTGCTCCTATATTCTGTCACACTAGTCCATATCTAAACCAAGATTTCCCCCTCATTGTCTGAAAAGGTTCGTGCGTGAGATCAGTTTGTTAAAAACTATTTAAGCCAAGAGAGAAGTCAAATCCTCTCTTGGGTTTCCCCCTCTGTGCAAGACCATGCCGTCATTGAATGGCTACTGTTTGATCTATTTTAAAAATATCAGAGAGCACAGGATATGAAGGCAGCACTCAAGGAGTTTACCATCCAAACTTAATGATGCTATAATATTTTTAAAATTTAATCTAGAACAAAAAGAAACAAAAATCCTTGATATATGTCACTGGCAATACATGGAGTTTCCATGTCCTCAAAATTTCTAAGAGTCAGTTTCTCATTTGAATTTGATGCTCCTCAGTTTATTTTGAATATAATGTCTTATACATGCCCCCTTACCTCACGCCTATTCTTCCTAACAGTAGGGAGATATGCCATGCTTCTGATGCCCTAAGGCAGAAGGTTCTCCAGTGCCAGAGGGACCAGGAGGTCTCTGCCACCTTCTGCTATGACACTACAGTGTGATTAATGCAGAAGTGGGCAGAAGACTCACCTCTCCACGTCGGTATATTTTGTCACTTTGGCACCAATGATTGTGCCTGTGTCTCATGGTTTCTCTTTCTCCTATAAGGCTGTGTCTGTCCATAGGGCTAGGCTGGGCTAGAGGCTGATGCCACCCTCCTTTGCCCCCAGTGACTTGCATACAAACCCCTCCATGTAGGTTCCATCTCGTGTGCATGCCAACCAAAGCATTAGAGACCTGAGGAGTCACCTGCCCCACCAAATAGTAAGCCTTGTGTGTGTGTTTATTTGTGCTTTATCAAATATTTCATTAAGTTTTGATTTCAAACCATGTACTTTTCATTCATGAGTATACATATATAGTTCAGTTGGTGGAAACCATGTTTTGGGTTAACTAAGACCTCTGCTATAACAAGTTTTAAGTAAAAAAAAAAACTCACCACATGACATAGAACATAAATATTTTGTGTCCATTTAAAACAAAATGAAAAACTAATTTACTACATTATATTGTAATAATATTTACCCACCCAATAAATTATAAATAATTACTAAGGTAGGGGTCATGCCATTCCTGGTTGCAGCTCTAGCATCTCTGCTCACTGTGCCCCAGAGATTGTTAGGAACTCAATGTGTCTGGGTTTGGGTAGGCTTCCAGAGTGGTCACAAAGCCCAGCCTTTGAATATAATTTGCTTATAATTTGAATAACATCCAAAAGCTATTAAAGTCTTGGTCTGAAACCTAAATCCCCTCCTTTATTTTTTACTAGCTTATGTCCTAATTCTAACAAGACTATCAATGAAAACCTTGCTAAAACCAGAATCAAGAAGAAAACTTCTTATTGACCAGAGATAATCAAAGACTAAGCACAGAGATGCTAGCTTGTATCTCCATGTACAAAAAGATGTACCCAAGTCAGAATTTTTCAGATTTTCACATGTGCCGGAAGCAGAACCCCTTCCTGCAAATAGCATGTGAGGCCACCCGCCACATCTAAGTGACAAAAGTGACTCCATAACCAACGTCTTCAAATCCCACAACATGGCTCACCTGGTGGATTACTCCAAGAACCACATAACTATTGAAGTTGATAAAAAGGTGCCTTGTCAGGAACCCCATCCCTGCTGCTTTTACGCTTCCCTCCAATATATTCTAATGAGAGAACCTTCATTAGAAGTCATAGGGTAAGGAGCCAGCCTTGATTCCATTCAAGACTCAAGAGGAAAACACACACACGCGCGCACACACACCACCACCACCACCACCACCACCACCACCACCACCACCAATACCTATGCATTCACACATCATTGGTTCTTTAAGGAAAAAGAACAGTTGATCAAGGGACCAACCTAGAGGGGAGAGGAGGAGTCCATAAAACTCTGTCAAAGAAGCTGCTTTCCAATTACACCTGAATTTCGGGAAGCTGATCAAAAGTGTTTTCTGAGACTCAAGCATTCGGCGAGGAGTGGCATCACTCTGTCTGGAGACTTGCTGAAGATGGATGTCCTCTGGACCACTAATGAGCACTTAATGAGCCTATAGACGTTCAAGGCAATCACTCCGGCTTCCCAGAGAAACCCAATGCAAGGCCCTGAAGGCACAGGATGGATGGTGAAGGGCCTAATTATTCTTAAGAACTCAGTGAAACCGATTTGGAATGCATTCGTTTGAGAGGACTGCTAGGCAGAAGTAGTCTCTGCATGTTAGGGAAGATAATTAAATACATTTTAAACAGCCATAAGAATAAAGAGATGCAATTCGCTGCATAATTTAAGACTTTTAAATTAAATCTGAGGCGAGAGACCAAAATGAAGACTTTGATCTGTATCTCATTGTTTTAATACTTTCATTTACATACAAAGCCTGAAACTTAATAAGGCGAATTCATGAGTATTGCTTCTGTGAGATTTAACTTCAAGGCGTGAGGTTGTGTCCTCGTTTGATGGATTGCAGTGATCGGTAGCTCCACATCCATTGACAGATGTATGACAGCATGGGAGTGACCATAACGTAATAACGCTTCATAAATATTGCAGGGCGCTGCCAGCCCTCCGATGGTAGGGAAGATGACTCCCGCCGAAATTTTCTGTGAGACGCTCTTTGGTTGAAATCCTGAAAGACTGTGACCTACTTTTTCATCTGAAGAAGAATTGGGGCTGTTAGCGATAGCACAAAGAGGTCGCAGGCAATGTGATGTCTAGGCAGGTGTGAGTGTCTCAGCCAGCCCAGATCTGAGCGAGAAACCTCACTTCTTTTCTCCTTCCACACAAAGGAGCAAGAGCTGATTTCAATGAGCCATGGGGATTCAGAGACTTTCTCATGTATTATTCCTTACTCCAGCTTTATTCTCTTTGACTCTAGAAAGGTAATTGAGCCCTTCGTTTCTTCTTTCTTGTTGCTGCCATTTAAAAAGGAAGGACGGAAATGAGACGGGCAATATAGGTTGTCTTTAGTCAGAGGCCTAGTGTCAGAAGTTCAGGTTGGATTGATTCGAACTCTTTCTAAGATTCCACTTCCCTCTCCCCTTGATACTGGTCCACAGCCATTGGTGCGTTGCTATTCTCTAGGGTTTCAGGGACTAGATGTTTGCAAAGAACTTCAGTCTGCCTTGACAAGCAAAGAGAAAACCTGTCTCATTACTGGGACTTTTAGTTCAGTGACAGCATAAAATAAAACAGTACAGTGATCCCAGTGTTACTGTGGTGGTGGTGATGGTACATTCGCATTGGCTAATATGGTATCCACTAATCTGTTAATGTAATCTCTGGGTGATAAGATTATGGGTGATTTGAATTTTTACCCCTCATTTTATTTATTGTTTACAGTTTCTCAGTGAGACACCATGCTTTTTCTCTTTATTTTTATTTTCTAATAAGACTACCATATTTCTATTATATATTTTACTGCCAAAAAAATTCATTACATAGGTATATTCCTAAAGAAATTTTCCTTCTGCTCTTTTGTTTACGGTGTAAATTTTGTTCTATTACACAATTTGCTCTATTACATACCATACTGTTTTACTTTTAGACTGATTTTTTTTACAGTCATTCAAAAGCATTTGTAAGAGTTAAGTTATTTGGCAGTGCCGTAGTTTTCCTGCCAAAGCCTGCTGAGGTGATTCTAAAGCTACCATGCAAAGGTATCGGTATAGCAATGTCGTTTATCACCTGAAAACTGTGTCCAAAACACAAGTGGCCAAGGTCCTGACCTCGCTACACCACGACGTCTAGATGGAGTGCAGAGGCTTTGGATCATAGTCATTTATCTGCTTACACAAGCCAAGTGTTCCTCCTGCCGTATGGCAAGCATTCTGTTCCATTCTAAGCCAGGCACCAAGTGCAGAAGACACAAAAAGGAACTTATGAAGCTTGCTGTGCATTCAAACACAGGGTGCTATGGCTTATTTGCAAGTGAAGATTTAAATTATTTTGATGTTCCAATGGGAAGTTCTTGATATGGAGAGCTAGGCAAGTCCCAAGGATCAGAGTCCTCAAAGAAGAGCCCAGCCATCTGCATTTCATCAGAGAAAAGGTGACATATCATGTATCCAATCAAATGATTGGGTGGGTCCTTAGTCTGGTCTCCCTGGCGTTGTCACACCTGAGGTCTCTGGTGAGATCATAAAACCTATGCACTGCCCTCCTCACCTTTGTGAATGTTCTCCCTCCAGGTCAGGGCATCCAAATTCTGGGCACTTGGAGAGACACCTGTGCTATAAAGCCATCTCTGAATAGGGAAGAGGAGGCGCTGACTCTGTATTCCGCAATGATAAGATATCTAGATATCTTGATACTGTTTTCCAGGGCTCGGTTTTAAAAAGGAAAAGAAGCTCATAGGGCATGATTTGAACCAGACATCCAAGAAAGACTCCCTCCCAGTGGATTTAGTGAGGCAGCCCCAGCTTTCCGCAAGAGTAGTGCCTTCTGGAAGGGATACCAAAGAGGACCAGAATGAGAACATGCGTGTTCAACTTCCTTTTATCATAGACTGATGTGCCTGTACCAGAAGGGCTCAGTTTACTGTTATAAAATAGCAGGTCCAGGACAGATACAGTATTTGATTCCTGTCTAGACTTATCTCACTCTCTGTTGAACATATGCCAACCGGGATCTTTGCAGGCACGCCTTACGCTTCCATGGTCATCTGTAGAACCTGGCATCTTACACTGAGCTCCTCTTGCATCATTACTTAATGAAGAATTTGATGCATGTTGGCATTCCTCTAAACGTCTAAAGGGTTTCA
The DNA here is from genome assembly GCF_014108235.1 of Myotis myotis. Taxonomy (NCBI): domain Eukaryota; kingdom Metazoa; phylum Chordata; class Mammalia; order Chiroptera; family Vespertilionidae; genus Myotis; species Myotis myotis. The sequence goes on from NW_023416319.1 coordinate 13,207,780, forward strand.
GTTACTGCAGCTTACAAAAGCTGTTTGGTTTCACATGTGAGTGTCTCCATTCTTCAGCACCCACCTGGGAAGGAGCACAATACAATAGTTGAGAGTCTTCTGTGAACAAGTAGTAGGCATGGTGAATTTGGAGTTAAGAACAGCTTGATTCAACCTCATCTTGTGATGCTATGCAAATTTTAGCCGTCTTTTAAGTCTGTCTCTTTTAGGGTTGAAGATTAAATGAGATATTATATATATATATATATATATATATATATATATATATATATATATATATATATAGCAGTTATTATTTCTGTCTGAGGGTTTCAAGAAATGTTCTCTCTTCTCCCTAATGACCATCAGGAGATGTTGTAGAACAATCTTCCTTGCACACTTTATGAAATAAGTCACATGGCAGAGTTTGGATTGAATAGCACAAGTTAGATAGCACTTCTCTCCATATGCTCATGTCCACAGGCTGGTGGGATGTTTTGTTTGACAGCCAGGATACATCGTACCTTAGTTGTCTCCTTTCCTGCTTCTGGTCAAGACCTTGTTAACCTGATTCTACACCTACTAACCTCAGTCTACCCCTACTAACCTCAGTCTACATCTACTAACCTCAGTCTACTCCTACCTTAAGAAGGGTTGCTCAAGCCAGTGGTGGGCTACTTTCATTTCATGCTCCTTCCTCCTCCCACAACCTAAATATCTTTAGCCTTGAGAATGACTGAAATATCTGATTTTTGTTTCTGTCATTCAATGCTCTTAATGATATTTTGAATCTTACTTGTGTTCTAAAGAGCATTGGAATAACAACCAAAATCCAATATCAAAGTTGGCTGTATCTTGTCATCAATCTAACCTATATCTGTGTTACCTTCCAATTAGTTCTCATATACTTAACCAAGATTTGCATGTTTACAGTGATAGTAGAGACCAAATAGTGTGTGTGTTGTTGTTTTTACTGTTTCTTGTGCTATGCAATACTCTACCCCCTATTAAATCTGGTGAAATCTTTTCTTTCCCTCAGTTGTTCCCCCTCTCTCTTAACCCTGCTGCTCTCCCTGCCCCTCACCTCACTTCACCCTCAGCCAGAGTTAACAGGCTGGGTTATATCTGCTGGCACCTTCCCCTGCACAAACACACAGGCTTATAGTACTTACAATGGTGCACAAAAATAGGTTTTACTATAGTCACTCCTCTACAGTGTACTTATTTCCGCATAAACTTTAAGGATGCCAGAGTCAGGCCCACGCTGAGGTTCTGCAGGGACCAGGCTCTGACATATGAGCCCAGTGTCTACCTGCCCCAGGTCCCTAATACAATTGGGAGCGTCTGGGAGTCTCATTCCGGTCTGAAGCTGTCCCTGTTGAGTCACTGCCTCGTTTGTTTTCCCATTTTTCTCTGAGCCATGTTACAGGAACTGATAGGTTCACACACCTTTCCTTCCTCAGGCTAATCTTGGCTTCGTTGAGGCCATTTGATGTATTTGTTTTTCTATCACAGAGTCAGTGTTGTCCTTGGAGAATCTCCATATGGGTTTCCTTTGGCTTTTGTGCCTTTCTCTGGCATTTCTTTTGAGCTGGTATTCTCAGTTCTGTATCTATATTAGGGCATGTGACTGAATGGTGTTCAGGCTTAAGAATTGTATATGATAGTTTAGGTATTTGCCAGCCTAGGTTCTGTTTCAGGAATGATGACTTGTGAATTATTAGCTTAAAGCTACTCAGTTATACACAAGATTTTCCCAGCTGCTCATTCTGAAACCTGTTGTTTCCCATGTTCTCTATCTCCTCTATGGCTTGAACATGATAACTGCTTCACCGGGGGGGGGGGGGGGGGCATAAGAATGGTGTATGGAGGGAGCGTTTGAGATCTTGCTTCCTGGCAATTGTCAGCAGCTTGGCTCAGTTAAACTCATAAAATTTCTCAAAAAAAGAAGAAGAATGTTGTGTAGACCTCCTGACAGCCCGTCCTTCTACTTGTAAACAGAAGTGTTGTCAGGGGGGAAACAGGTAGCGCCAGGAATAGAGACTAACAAGAAAAGAAGAAAGGGATGCCCTGCCTTTGCCATCACCTTCCGCTCCCTCTGAAAGGATCTCAAGTACCATTCAATCAAAGAAGCTCAACATGGGCTGAGCTGCATGGGTAGCGTTAAACCACAGATCATCCTAAACCCTTTCTTTCTCTCTAGCTGAGGGGCTTTAGGCATCTTACTTAGCCTGTCTGTGACCCAGTTCTTCTGGAATATCAAATAGGAATGGCACCTGTCCTCGCTGTCTCCCAGGATTCCTAACAGCCAAATGAGGTAATACGTAAGAAGGCACTTTGGTGAACAAACATTAGAGATGCACCATATTCAAATTTTCTTCAGCAAAAAAGAACCCTCTGTGGGCCCTGTATTAGCTACTGAGGATACGGTCATGAAGGACACACCTCGGCCCTTAGAAGTTTACACGAATTGCCCTCATCTTTTTTTTTTTAATATATTTTATTAATTTTTCACAGAGAGGAAGGGAGAGAGATAGAAAGTTAGAAACATCGATGAGAGAGAAACATCGATCAGCTGCCTCCCGCACATCTCCCACTGGGGATGTGCCCACAACCTGGGTACATGCCCTTGACCGGAACCGAACCCGGGACCTTTCAGTCCGCAGGCCGACGCTCTATCCACTGAGCCAAACCGGTTTTGGCAGAACTGCCCTCATCTTACCTAGCAGCTCGTTTTCCTAGACCAGTGAGCATGGATCCTGGAACTTCTGTTTGTGCTTATGTACCAGTCACCAACAATGGGTTCAGATCTTCCTGCCTGACTTCATTAAAGCACCCTTAGCACTGGGCATCCAAAAATATCCTGGGAAAACTTTAGCATCCCACCAAAATAAAATAAGGACAGTGTCAGCTTGTCCTGGAGTATATGTTCATCTTCAGAATTCCATCCCACAAAAAACTAATGTTGAAGAATCTGAACCGAAGGGCCCCAACCCTTGGTGCATCCAAGCATCAGTTATAGACCTTCTCAGACCACAGCAGGGCCTGGCATCTTCCCCAGAGGTCCTGACCCAGGAGGTGGGTCTGGGATGGTAGCTGGACATCAACGTTTTTCCTTTAATTTTTGTAAGAGAGGCTGATATCAAAAGTTGAGATTCCCTGATTTCAAAACTAATAAACCATGGGAGTTAATTTTGCCAGGAAGGTGCATATAATTTCCTGTTGCAACTCATATTTCAGTGCACCATCATCTGCCCTGAGCTCCCTTAATTGGATTCCCAGAAATTGCCTCTTTCTAATTTAGCCTCTGTATTGTAGCCAGAGTGATATTTTTGAATTAAAAAATATCATGCCATTATCCCCCAAGACCCTGCTTAAAACACTTGAATGGCTTCCCAGCTCTTAGGAAAAAGATCAAAATCAGAAACTTGACCCACAAGTCCTAACATGTTACTTTCTCCCCTCCAGTCTCATTTCATAACATGGTCCTATTGTGTCTGTATCTCCAGCCTCCTCCAACGATGCCACCCACTCCTGCCATGGGGCCCGTGCGTGTCCGTTTCCTCTGTCCTCATTGCCTGGACGCCTTGCCTCCATCACATTCACTCACGTCCTTTGTTTGATTCATATATTCCTTTGCTTTAAGCTTCCTCAGTTCAAATATCACTTCTTCTAGGAAAGAAGCCTTTCTCTCCATTCTTAATCAGATCAGGTCTTCAGTATGCCACCTCTCACTATTGTATAGGTTTATAACGTCAGGCCCTCTCCTTCATATGACCCCCTACAATGTCTTTATGTTTACTTTTGAGATTATTTATTTAAAGGCCATTTGTCTCACTAGTAGTCTGTATGCTCATGAAACCCCGGACCATATTTGTTTGGTTTGTTTGGTCATAGCTATTGTTCTCATGTAGGGCAAGACACAAGATAAACACTCAATAAATATGTGTCAGTTGTGTGGTTAGATGGATGGTTGTTTGGATAGTTGGATGGTTAGTTGGTTGGGTGGGTGGGTGGGTGGGTGAGTGGATGGATGGATGGGCAGACAGTCATTTAAAGCCAGGCCAGCTTGCCTAATCAAATGGTGACATAAGACTTTGGCACCATTTCTTAATCTCAAAAACTTTAGCCCTGCCCTAACTGGTTTGGCACAGTGGATTGAGCATCGGTCTGCGGACTGAAGGGTCCCAGGTTTGATTCCGGTCAGGGGCATGTACCTTGGTTGTGGGCACATCTCCGGTGGGGGGTGTGCAGGAGGCAGCTGATCAATGTTTCTCTCTGATGTTTCTAACTCTCTACCTCTCTCCCTTCTTCTCTGTAAAAAAATCAATAAAATATATATATATATATATATGAAAAAACATCTTAGGCCTGTTTCTTAATCTCTGAAAGGAGTTGGCATCCCTGCCTCAGATGATAATTACAGCCCAAGGAATTCAGAAGCTGATGTCAGGTGAGCCCAGAGTCCTGGAGTTAAAATGGTATTGGGCTTACCGAGCCCTTAAGAGCCCCTGAAGGCAAAGGCATGTGATCCATGGAACAACACTTGAGTGGGCAAAGCGACAACAGCAGGGATGAATCTGCTTCCGTCAACTGTCAGACTAGACCCCTTGAGGCTCTTGCATCCTAGTGTGGAGTACCAAGCCCAGAGGCCTGTGCCCACATCAGGAGGCCCAGATCTCACAAATGCTGATGCCCCGAAGTCTACTCTGTCCCCACAAAGAATCATCTCTCTCTCTCCCTCTCTCCTTCCTCCCCTCCATGTCTTCACTCCCTCCCATCCTCCCTCCCTTCCTCCCCTCTCTCTCAGAAACTGTATTGCTTGTTTTATTGCATGGGTAACCCTAACTATCCCTGCTATCTCCCTGTCCCAAATAATATGAGTAGATTTAAAGGTGGGCTCTTCTAGGGTTGGTTGGCAGCGACTCTGTTGAAAATTCAGAAAACATGGGAGTGAAAACTGACCAGAAAAAAGAATGAGAAATTGATCAGTCCACGTTGGTTGTCCAAATGAAGGACAAGTCAGCAAGAATGGTTGACATTTATATTCATTAGTGATGGGAATCCAAGTCATTGAACAATGTCTAGGCTTGTAGATATTTGTTCTGCAGTTGTGAATGGAGTTTCTTTCCCACCCTAGGGAAGAATACTTGCCCATGTCCTTACTGAGAGCTGTGGTGTGCCCCCCTCACAATGCCTGGCCTGGCATAGATCAGAAGAGCAGGTCCCATAGATTCATAGGATTTGAACTGCTTTTCCTTTCGCTGTGAATTAATCTTTTAAATGTCAGCATTTTCAACTTGGCCTTTTCAAAATATGATACCATATGAACCTCACTTAATCGAAAATACATTTCTGGTTCAAAGGGTCTCTCTTCCCCCTGAAAATGGGAAAAGCTAACAAAACAAACAAATAAAAGTGTATTAAAGTATAGACCTTATGTTTTCCTGCCCACCTGCAGAAAATTTAGCACCCTGTGATTGTAAATAAGCATTAAAAGGGGCATTGCAGGTCTTCTACAGTTGCATTGTTTTTATAGTCATTTGTTTCAGTATATAATTTTACACATCACTAATTACTCCCATTTCTATTATAAAAGTGGGTTGAGTTAAGACAGGAAGGTATTATGCCCATCTCATAGACCAAAGGAGGTAGAATGACAGGGAATCATCTCTCTTGTGAAAGCCATGCTAGGATTGAAGCCTGGAGGAGCTGTCAGTTCTTTAGCCACAGATAATGAATGAAATGCAACCCAGGAGATGGGTTCAAATCTCAAGACTGGTGCTAACTAGAGTTGTTAACTTTGAGCAAGTGATTAAACCTTTCTTGACTAAAGTTTCTTCATCTGTAAGCTAGCTGAACAAAGCCTGCTTTTCTCTCCAGACTAAGATTCCGTGAAGAATGAGATCATTTTGATAGTAAACAATGCTGAAGTATAAAAGAATTAACCATCATTACCTTAAATAATAATAGATCTGCACTATCCGGTTTGGCTCAGTGGTCAAATTGTTGGCCCTTGGACCAAAGGGTTTTGGGTTGGATTCCCAATCAATGGCATGTGTCTTGGTTGCAGGCTCTATCCCTGGCCCTTGTTGGGACCTCATTCAGGAGGCAACCAATTGGTGTGTCTCTCTCACATCGATGTGTGTGTGTGTGTGTGTGTGTATGTGTTCTCTCTCTCTCTCTCTCTCTCTCTCTCTCTCTCTCTCTCTCCCCCTCCCTCCCTCCCTCCCTCCCTTCTTCCACTCTCTCTAAACATCAATGGGAAAAATAGCCTCAGGTGAATAATAATAATAATAATAATAATAATAATAATAATAAGGCTGAGCCTAATGTCATATCAGGTGTAAGGCAAGATGTCTCCTATCCTTTTTCCAGCATGGTCAGGGAACCAGAAATAAAGCAGGGGACTCAGGGATCCAAGCACATGGGAAGTGTTCTGTGGCAGTGTCAGGTAGGCGGCATATTTAAAACTGTACACACCTTTTTTATTCACATGGATGGTAAGCCTATAGGCCAGTGATGGCGAACCTTTTGAGCTCGGCGTGTCAGCATTTTGAAAAACCCTAACTTAACTCTGGTGCCATGTCACATATAGAAATTTTTTGATATTTGCAACCATAGTAAAACAAAGACTTATATTTTTGATATTTATTTTATATATTTACATGCCATTTAACAAAGAAAAATCAACCAAAAAAATGAGTTCGTGTGTCACCTCTGACACGCGTGTCATAGGTTCGCCATCACTGCTATAGGCAAAGCCTTCAGAGGAATTCGTTATCAAATTGGAGTTGATGATCGGACACTTAAGTTTTCAAACCTGGAAACTTTTGGTAGAGTCAGTGCCCTTCAGATTTGGAAAACATCCATCTTAGTAAATGCCTGAAGCCACAGTTGCTAAACGAAATGAGCATCTCTGTTCACTTGTTTATTGGTGGTTTTTTTTGTTTTGTTTTTTGTTTGTTTGTTTGTTTGTTTGGTCTCATTAGCCTAGTTAAGCCACTAGGCTATTGCAGATTGTCAAAGGGATTCTATCACCCACAGACATATCCGCCCAGCTCCTGGAGGGAGCCAGAGTTGCCATTGTTCCTGAGCCAGCAACCAGGACAAGCCCCAGCCCCCGAGCTAAGCACCCTCGTACAGACTCCATTTCTTCTGATGTTGGGCTGTTTTTTAGGGCGACGTTCAGAGGACATTCATCCAAGTGGACTTCGGTGATGGCATCGCAGTGTCGTATGTCAACCTCAGCTCCATGGAAGACGGGATCAAACACGTTTATCACAATGTGGGAATTTTCCGAGTGACCGTGCGGGTGGACAACAGTCTCGGGTCTGACAGCGCCGTCCTGTACTTACATGTAACTTGTATGTTATTACTGTTGTTGATTTATGACATCATTTAAATATTGTGCCCTTTTAAAATATGATCTAAAATTTCATATCTAGAGGAAGCTTACTAGTTAGTTACATTGTAGCAGGAGGGGAAAGGAGAATAAGAGAGCCAAGTGGGGAGGAGGTAAGAAGGAAATCAGGGAGTGGAATCTGAATAATCTTGGACTCCGCTTTGCTTCAGATTTTTTCATTGCCCTTACTGGGCCTCATTGAGGTACCTGAGCACCCGAAATACAATCCCTATGTCTGGGGGTTTGGCCTGAGCAACTTGCTAAGCTATTTGATTGAATATGGTTTTTTTTTTTTTTTTTTTTTTTTTTTTTTTTTTTTTTTTTTTTTTTTTTTTGTCAGAAATGTTTGAAAACACATGCATGGCTCAATCTAATGCATTGATAATTAGCATCAGTAAAGGAATTTCTCCCCATTTGATTATTCTTCTCCTACATTATATCTCACTATTAATAGTCTCTTAGAGTTTTGCTCTCTTTTAAATATGTTTTTATTTTGTGGTTTTCATCACACTTATCCCCCTTATTCCCTTGTCCACCTCCACCCCCCCCCCCCCCCCAATTGCCACACTGCTGTCCATGAGTTCTCTCTCTCTCTTTTATTTAATATTTTGCTCCTTTTTAAAAAGTGTGTTCCCTGGTCTGGGGATGATTTGTTGTTAGGGAGAAGGTGGTATAGAGGGAAAGAGTGTAAACAATTATAAGGGAAGTACACTAGGAAACAGCTCCAAGAAAGGTTAATGCTTTTGCCCATTGCGGGATCTAAGGGTGCGCTAAGTCTGATGACTCCATGACAGCTCCTCAGTAGTGTTGAGTAATAACGGTGCCATGAATGCCTTTGATAGTAGGTTTGTCAATGTCCCTGCAGAGGTAAAGGACTTGTTTAAGTTCCTAGAGAAAGAGTTTACTTTAAAATGACTGTAGCTCTTTTATATGAATGGCCTTGTTCAAGTGAATTCCAAGTTGTAGGCCAAGAGTATTAAGGCCAGGCAATATCCCATGCCTCTCTCCTGCCCTTTGCCCATTGAACCAAATTGAGTGCAGAATGTACTGACTGAAGTGTTTTTAAGCTGCTGTGGTCCAGGGGAGGACACACTGTTTAGGGTCCCCAGGAGATCGCTGGGCTCCTGAAGAATCCTGGTCTATCAGTGACTCTCCTTCTGTCTCTCTGGAACCTCATGACAGAGGAACTTTGAAGAGACACTCTACCTTCTTTCGGTTTAAACAAAGTTTTGCAAGGTTCCCAGGTTGCCAACTCCACCTCCCTCTTTTCATTTAAAAATGTTTAATTCTTAGTGTGCGCCAGGCTTTGTGCTAGACAGGCTCTTTATGTGTGCAAGCTCAGTCCTCAAAGCAACCCTGTGAAGCAGGCACTATTGGAAACTCTACTTTCAAAGGACAGTGGGATCCCAAGAGTTTAAATAATCTATTTGAATTTGTAGACCTACCATGCCACAGAGCCAGATTTCAGACTCGGGCCTACCCGCCTCAAATCCCAGCTCTTGATCGTGAAGGTTATTGTCACTACCAACAGCAGCTCGGGGTTAGAGGAACTAAGTCTCCATCAGCCTTTCTCCCTCTTCCACGTGTTTGCAGATTGTCCTGAAGGAGCATGCATATTGAAGTTAGGAGCAGTGCATTGCTAGTCAGTGACGTAGGTTCAAGACCCACTTCAGAACTCCCTTCCTGCTGATTGCCATTCCTCAGCTGTCTACTCAGACTTTCTGGAGTTGCCTCTGACCAACAAATAATCTCAAGTGATGATATCATAGGAATGATCATAAAATTTTAAAAAATACAATGCAAGCATTGGTTGTTAAGATAACTTGCAACCAAGTGACCACACATTTGCTGAAGATGCTTGCCTTCCTAGCCACCTATCACTGTCCACAGTTCCGTAAGGGGGGTTTTTGTTAGAGAGCTATTCTCCTTAACAATTACAGTAGCTTTATTCCACATCCCATATATGGATGGAACAGCTACTGTACTCTAACCACGTGTAAATACTGACGTCAAATTCAGCAGTAGCTTTGTGTCTCCTGGTCTCTGTTCCACAGCTCTCCCTCCTGGTTGCCCCGTGGCTTCTTTCTCCCCATAGAAATGGTATAAATGCTCATATCCCTGAGGGGTCCCTCCAGGCCCCAGCCCTCTCCCAGGTTTACTAAATCCAGGCAGGGAAACAGCGCAGAGCTGGCCTCTGCTAAAGACCCAAAGTTGCTGAAGCCACAAGTGCTCAGGGAAATGAGCTTCTGTTCACTTGCATTTTGTTTGGTCTCATTAGCCTAGTTGAGCCACTAAATGATCTGACCTTAACCTTGGTGGAAGGTGATCTGTAATGGAAAGTTTTGTGTTCTGGTTTTAATTTTGTTAGACTCACTGTGGATTAAGAGGCTGGATTAGCATGCCTCATACAATGGAACCCCTTTCTAAACCTGGCCTTGGGGACAAAAATTAACTCTTTCATACTAACTGTATTAAAGAGGATTTTTTACAACTTTCCTAAATCACAGCCATCCAAAACCCATGTCAGGAGCGTTTTCAGCATGTTCTTGAGCGCCTCTCTCCTGAATGCCACAGGGTGTGTTACTCTTCTCCCCACCTCTCTACCCCGATACCCTGGCAGGCAGCACGGGCCCTTTCAAGTGGAGGAAACATGGATCGGAGAAGTTCTGTGACTTTGACCTCTTTTATGATAATAGGAAATCAGAACAAGACCATCATTGACTCGTATTCCTAAAATCTCAAACTTGAAGGGTATCCTGGCAATTTTCAGTGTCACAGTGCCAGGGTGGGGTAGGGGTTGGCATTTAGAAGAAAAAAAATACAAAAACTGAGCCTGAACTGAGTGGGAGGTGCAGTGGCTGAACTCCTGGCCCAGTCACTCCTTTCCTCTGAGCAGTTTGTTTCTGAAAGGTTCTGTGGAGCCTCATCTGTTGTGCCCTGTCCTCTAGTAAAGCTTGGGTGTCAGTGATCACAGAGGAACATATACACTTGGACTTAGTCGCAGCGGTTCTCAACTTGTGGGTCGCGACCCCTTTGGGGGTCGAACAACCCTTTCACAGGGGTCGCCTAAGACCATCGGAAAACACATATATAATTACATATTGTTTTTGTGATTAACCACTATGCTTTAATTATGTTCAATTTATAACAATGAAATTGGGGGTCACCACAACATGAGGAACTGCATTAAAGGGTTGCGGCATTAGGAAGGGTGAGAACCACTTACTTAGTGGGTTCACAGCAGAAACTCAGCTCTGCTTGCCAGGTCTGCCCTCTGCTCTCTCACCCAGCTCCCTTCCCTCAGCCTGGGGCTCTGCCTCCCTCCACCTGGGGCTCTCCCCCCATTGCCCATCTAGAACACACACACACATACACCCACGTTCCAGATCAGAAAGGTGATTTTATTTTAAATCAGAGGCTTTTCAGTAGGGGTTTGCAAAGGTCATGAGAAACTAAGGGAAAGGATGCTCCTGCTGAAAGGTTGCTAGGCATGGGGGTGGGTGGGCTGGGTAATCTGTTGAAGCCTTAAATGCCTGAACCCCTTGGGGAGAGTATTCATTGTGTTCTGCTTATTTACAATCTAATGAGACCCCTCCCCTGAGGTGCAGCCAGGGTTGCCTTGGATGGGACAGAGAATTTAGAGGACATGCAGGTTTCTGCTCAGAACTCTGCCCTAGCTAAGCCAGTCTTGCAGAGGAAAAAAAAAATCACAGAAAAATGCAAATTTGCAGAATGGCAGGTAAAAGAAATAAAGTGGATTTCCTAGTCCTTCCCACACCTCTCTCTTCAGCTGGCACCTTACAAAGGTGCCCTGTGCAGGTGCCTCTCTGTCCCCATCTTAGTGATCCTGTGTAGCTTTGCCACTTTTCACAAGATCATAATATTGGCCAGCAAATGCCATACTTGGATTTTGTAAGGTGTGGTTTAATGAGTCACCTGCCTAGAAATTACATGACAAAAATGTAGTGTCCCAGGCCCTACATCCCAGACCCAGTGAATTAGAACTCCCACAAGTGTGGCAGCATAACCTGCTTTGAACATGTTAAGATGATCCTTATGCTTGCTGAAGTTCAAGGAGCAAGGTTTTCATCTTTATACTTTTATGCTTTTGTTTCTTCTGGTGGATTTTGAAACATTTCAGACAAACAGAAATATGATGCATACACAATATTTAATTTGGCAGTTAGAGGAGATCTCCAGAACACACACACATTCCCTCTCTCTCTCTCTCTCTCTCTCTCTCTCTCTCTCTCTCTCTCTACCTCTCTATCTCTCTATCTCTCTATCTCACACACACACACACACACACACACACACACACACACACACACACACGATGTCCAGCCTCAGACGTCAGCTGTTCCATGCAGCACAAGAGGACTAAACAAGAAAAGAGCAGGGAAACCTCATTCACACAATTCTGCAGTCCCCTCTGCCACCCTGCCAGGAAGATTCATATGGAGTGATGCACTGCCACCTGCCGTTCCTTTGTGGCATTGCAGGCACCTCTGTGATGGAGCGGCATCAGCCAGCTTGTTCAGCTCCTGTCTCGGTGCAGCAAGCCCTCTGGGGCCTCCAAGGGCTGGAGGTTCAGTTCTGTCGATCCATTAGGGCAGACTGCACTCTATGTGCAGAAAAGAGATGTTAAAGAGTAGGCTTTGGGGCAGCAGAAAGTAGGTGTAGTATATTAGACACATAAAAAGTAAATGAATACAAGAGGATGTGGGAGTTTGAAAAGATAAATAGCACACATTCATATGAGCATGGAACGTCTAAATATGCAGCAATGAGTTCATGCAAGCACACACATGCACACCTGAGGGTGCACAAGGCCGACATGCTGAGTGTCCTGAATGCCTCTCAGATCTCAGGGGCTTCCAGTCCCCTCCATTTGCACTGCAGCCCATCCTTGCTATTCCTCACACATGGAGGGCAGGCGCTCTCCCCAGAGTCTGTGCACTTGCTCTTTCCTCACCCCAGATCATTACAAATAGACACCTGGTGCCCTCCTGTGTTTTATTCAGGTCACTGCTCAAATGTCATTTCTTCTTCTGAGATAGTTTCCTTGACCAGCCTGCCAAAGACAGCACTCTCTCACTGACCCCATGCCTGCCCCCCTCATTAACACGTAACGTCCATCTAGTACCAGGTGTCCCAGCACCAAGAACAATGCCCAACACGTGGTAGCACTCAAAAACTATTAAAATGAACGAATGACCATAATTTAGTAACAAGATTCAGTTTTGTCACTAACAGGACACACAGACATCATCCCTCCTGTGTGTTCTGACTTTAAAATGTGGTTAAAAGTCCTATATGACAGAGACCAAGAAAATGAACCCCTTTAGAATGAACTAACCGAGCTGGTGTAGTACTTGCATTCCAGCAGATTCATTTAACTCAGATCTGTCTGAGGAGTCAGGACAACTGATGCACAAGAGGGGACCCTGGAACTGAGCCTGCAAATCTGACAGGTGCCATGAGAAAGGTGTAAAAGCTAAGGCCCTGGGGTGGAACACGGCATGGCCTTCCGGAGCAAACGGGACTAGCAGGAGCCATGCAAAGTCTGAGAGCATGTGTCAAGTTCTTTTTCCAGTGCCTGGATCATAGTTAAATCGTCAGTAACTAGTGACTCTTCCTAGCTCTTTTGTTAAAATGGGAGAGTTTTATCGAGCAATTTCAGCTGGCAGAGCATGGGCTCTGAAATCGAGCTGCTTTAATTCACAACCTGGAATCAAGGAAGGTCACCTTTCTCTGTTGGTCTCTAGATGGGGATGATGGCAGTGCCTGCTCCGTGAGGTTGTTGTGAGGATGAAAGGGGAATAAAGAGCCATTAGCAGAATGTGTGGTGCACAGCTGTCCCTCAGTAGTGCTGCCTTTGGTCACCTCATTGAACTATTCTGACTTATGACCAACGACTTTATCGTATGGCTTCCAAGCCAGAAAATCAATTCTATTCTGTATGCTGGTCACAAAGCCTCACCTCAAATTCTGTAAAGAGAGAGAAGCATGGACAAAAGCAGAGACAGGGAATTATATCATTTGTTACCCAGCGAATGTTCAAGTATCTGCTATGTCTTGGAAATTGTCCTAGTCTTATCTTTAAAGGTAAATGCATAGGGCTCCTATCCTCCCAAGTTGGCAGCCTGTGTTCCCTGTCTCACAAATGTTATATCGATATGTGTTATTATTGTTATTATAATTAGGTAATGGGGGTTTTAATTTGAGCAAGTGAATAGCATAATCCACATGACTTTCTAGGAAAATCTCTCTGAGAACAATTTGGAGGGTGAGAAGGTACCTCACCATCACCATGCTTTGTATGCATATGTAATGTAGATACATGCAAGAATGAAGCTACACAAACATACGCATATAGTTCAAGGCCTACAAGGCCGACATGCTACGTGTCCTGAATACCTCTTAGATCTCATTGGCTTCCACTCCTTCCCTCCATCTCTGCATTGCAGCTGTTCGGACTTTCTTACTCTTCCTCCAACATGGAGAGCCACCTCTCCCTCAAGGTCCATGTGCTTGCTCCACCCTCACCCTGGAGCATACATTGTATTCTAGGTGCTGAGACACCTGGCATTGGGTGCCTCTTATGTGTTATTGAGGGAGGCAGGCATTGAACATGTAGGGCAGGCAGCAGGTGGATCAGGTAGGGATAGGTTAGAGGCAGGAAGTCAGTGAGAGAATGGTAATGGTCCAGGTAGAAGTAGGGGGGGATGGTTAGTGCATGAATCAGGGCAGGATTGGGGTAGGTGAGAAGAGCTCTAGTGGAGACATATTTCTGAAACCAAATAAATGGTGGCCTAAATGGATGTGGGAGGTAAGAAATAAGCAATCTAGATTGACTTTCTACTTCTGGGTTGCTCCCCTGGATAAACACTGGTTTTATTCGACAGATGGAGAATATAGAATGGGGGAGAATCATGCGTTTCTCAGAACCCTTTGGCTGCTAATTGAGTCTAGAGTCCAGAAGGTGGTTTTGGAGCCCATAGCATGTGGTTGTCAGTTGAAGGTCAGGGTATGGGTGATATGACTCAGCGGAAGAGCATGTGGAGGGAGAAAAGGCCAGAGACGGTATACCAGGAAACACATGTAAAGGTCAAGCAGAAGAAGAGGCAGTGATTGAGCAGGGGGAAAGGCCTGAGGCACCCCCTTCTTCTGCACCTTGTGGAATAATGGTGAAGGTGATAGATTTCTGTCACTTTCAACCTCAGAGGAAATCACATTTTTCCTGGGAACAGTGACTCAAAGGGAAGGTCAGGGTCCTAGGAAAGGTCCGAGTGGCTCTGTAGGAGGAGGATATTGGTATCTTTGTGGATTTGTTCATCTGATTAAGATTTCTGGTCTAAGGGGCCTCCATGGATAGCATCATCCTTTGTTTAGTTTAGCACATCCTGAGGAGTGAGAACCGGAGAGCTCTCTGCCCACTCAGGCATGCCTTTGTCCTGGGCAAGCTTACCTCAACACCAAACACAGTTTACTCCATGGCTACCTAACCAGGTGTTTTACAGACAAGCCTACACACACACACACACACACACACACACACACACACACACACATTTACACGCACACAGATCTTTAAAATCCAGTAAATAATAAAGAATAATTATCCTCTTTCTCTCACCACGCAACATGGAGTCTATGAGATTTTTCACAATCCAGGTTTATCACCAAGGATATAACCTCTTGGAAAGACTCTCTGTTTCCCTGTGAAACCTCCTATTATGCCTTTTCACCTAAAGACTTCATAAATTATTTGTTAATTTTTAAACTTTTACACATAAAAAACTCAGACATTTTAGGCCTGGAAGAAAGTCGGTAAATGGAAAATGTTGAGATGTAGTTATTCACAATATATCCTTTTCTCCAAGGTAGCAAAAGCTCCAGAGCACTTTTCCCAGGAAAATGACTGCTGTGTTCTGGAGGCATTAGAATGAGTCATGTGTATTCTCTCCAGAGCAGAGAGGTTGCAGCAGAGAAAGCTCTTCCCTCTCCATCTCTCCTCTCTCCTCTTGTGCCTCAGGTCCCCTGGAGCATGTGCACCTGGCCCTGCCCTTTGTCACCACAAAGAACAAAGAGGTCAACGCAACCGCTGTGCTGTGGCCCAGCCAAGTGGGCACCCTCACCTACGTGTGGTGGTACGGGAATAACACGGAGGTGGGTCATGCTGGAAACAACACCCATGGGAGCTGGTGACAGCTCAACTCCAACTGGCTGAAGCAGAAAGGGAATGAGATGGCTTGTGGAACTCAAGAGTCTGGGGGCGCGGGTTCCTAGCCTCGGGGCCAGCAGGCCCTTAGAGCATCAATATGTGTGTTCTCTTTGTCTCTCTGTCTCTGTTTCTCTGCCTGTCTCTGTTTCTTTCTCTCACCATGCCATCCCCTACTTCTTGCCTCTGCCTTCCTCTGTGTAACTGCCCTTCTCTAGTTGGACAATCCTTTGCAGTGACCCTTTGCAGCAGCCCAAGCTTACACCCTCACAGCTCAGCAGAGAAAACAAACTCTTTCTCCAAAGTTCTAACACAAATCCTGGGATGGACTGTGATTGTCCAGGCCTTGGTCACAGCGCTGGGGTGGAAAGAGGTGTGGAAGTCAGCCTCCTGAGAACCACATGAACCAAGACAAGGGAAGGAATGGTTCCCAAAAGGAAAAGAGGTGAATGGATATGGGCCAGGCAAAAGCAACAGATGCCCATTTGCTGGGGCTGACCAGCAGACCCTGAGCTATGGATGAATGATTACTCTGACACAGCATTTGCTGTGAAAGAGAGGGCTAAGGGACTGCCTGGATAAAGGAACCAGGTAGCCTCGATCGCCTGCCTCGTTAGGCTTTTATTGTAACAGCAGTTTGAGATAAAGTTTATCTTTTAGATACAATCGATAGGATAAGTAATCTTGGGAGGGTACATGTGTTTGCAGTGTCCTTTAAGCAAGGACACCCAAGATTAAGCATAAGGATTCCAGTAAACACCCGGGGGTCTGCAAGTGCACAGACTTGTTTGGAAAGGTCAAGGAAAAATTAGGGATGCCACCTTCGGCACTCCCCTAAGTTGGAATTCTGATCAACAGGGCAGGCTGTCTTTAGCACTCTTCCCTTTTCTCAGAATGTCCTCCTTAGTCCAACCAAGTCCCCTGTGCTCCCCAACACCCATTACCACCCAGCTCCCCAGATGGCCTCCTCACCCTGCATCAGACATGCTAACTTCTTTAGTCAGCTTTACCTTTCTGTTTTCCCAAAACATCCCCTGTGATCAAAAGTCAGCAGCCATTTTTAAACCAGTAGAGACCTTCACTTAATTTACTCTGAGTCCTTCATTTGGCAGATGAACAAAAGTGAGGAAGAGGTGGACAGAGTGGCCTGCTCCAATCCCATTCAGCTGCTTCATGCAGGGATCAGATCCAAGGCCTTCTGACGCCTACATGGATTCTTATTCTCCTTATACCTGGCTGTGCGCTCTGTTTCAGTTTTGAACTCACTCCCTTCTCATAAATTAAAATAAGGCCCCAGAGTGTCCGCCAGCATAGGGCACAGGACGGACTGCCCTGCACTGGAAGCCTCATCTTCTTCCAGCAGAGTCCCTGTCTCTTGATGACTTAACTGTTCTGACGCAATGCATTTTATTTTAATGCAAATATTGTTCTACCCCAGAGCTGAACTTTGGCTTTACCTCCAGACAATTTTGCACAGGCCAACGATGAACACTCCCCTCTAGCCCTGCTACAAGCCTGACAGTGGAAGGAATCTCTCATCTCTACAGTTAACATTAATTCAGCTGAAAAGAAGCCCATTTTTTATTACTTCTGAAACTATACATGTAAATTCATCCAAAACTGAGAGGACATGACACACAGTGAGAGAGTAGAAATCTATGTTATTGAAAGCTAGTCTTGGAAGGTGAAAGTCCTAAACGATGTTATTCTCTGTCTCCTATTATTTACCTTTTAGCAGAAAACCACATTTTCAATAGATCATGTTGAGCAACCTTCATATGCTGGCTTTCATTTTCCCTCTGCCATCCAGGGAATTAAATGACTTTTGATTTTAAAATTAATTAAGAAAAGACAGGAAAGAAATGATTGCAGGGAGTGAGTTGAGGGAGGTCATAGGCTAATTATCTTTTCCTTCAGGACCCCGGCATCCAATTGTAGCACAGGCACTGGTCCAAGTCATTGTCTTTATTTATTTATTTGTTTGAGTCCTCAAACCACCATCCAATTAGTACTTTTTTTCCATGGAAGCTGCTTCCATGAAATGCTGATAGGCCTCTCAGAGGAAGCCCAGCCATGCCAGGCCACTCCTGTTAACTACTGTGGTTTTGGTGTTCACGGTTGCTGTATTCCATTGCAATTTATTATGACTAGTATACCCTGGAGATAAACAACTGGCAGTTTGTAGATTTTCAGTGACTGCTGCTTAAATCTGGGTTCCTATGGCCCTCTCTTTTGGTCTGATCTGAATATTTCCTTGAATGAAAGGATCTGCTTAATATGAGTAGATTATCCATAAAGACACATATATCCCATCAACAAGCACAATATATCAATCTTCCCAGCCCTCAGTATGGTGCCAGAAGAGAAGTGTCAAATTCAGAAGACATGGGCAGGGCTACTTGGGGCTATAGCTCTATAGCCCCTTTCTGGTCTGGACTTGAGATGATGGGGAGGTATGGATGGACTCAGATGTCACCAAAAAGAGCCTCCACTGATTTAAGATGCTTGCTGATGGCTGTCTCGTCTGTAACTGAAGAGCTTTGGCTCCACTAGTGTTGCTCAGTGGTTGAGAATCCACCTATGAAACATGAGGTCAAGGTTTGATTCCCTGGTTGTGGCCTTGATCCCCAGTAGAGGGTGTACAGGAGGCAACAGATCAGTCATTCTCTCTCATCATTGATGTTTCTCTCTCTCACCCTCCCTTCGTCTCTGAAATCAATAATATATATAGCTTTGCCCTTACTCCATGCTTTTGTTTATTCTAGCCCTTGATCACCTTGGAAGGCAGCATATCATTCAAGTTTACCTCCGAAGGGATGAACACCATCACAGTGCAGGTCTCAGCTGGGAATGCCATTCTGCAAGACACCAAGACCATCGCAGTGTATGGTGAGTACTCTGTCTTCATTGATTCACCGCTGCCCCCCTGATGAGAGGTTACTCGGTACCAGAGTGCCAGAGGCCATCCGGCTTATGACCTCTAACCAGAGCAGAGAGGACAGTGGTTGAGAAAGAGCTGAGTCAGGTCTGGTCTCCTCTTTTAGGGAAGAGACACCAGCAAAATAGTAGTCACAAGACCCCAGAGGGGTTATTGTTTTGTTTTGTTTTTCTCTCCACGTGTCTCTGGTGCACATAGAGTGTCCTTTCGCTCACTCACCTTAGGTAGGGTGAGCTTCATTATGTGTAAGGCTCTTCCATTCCATTTGGCATCTTGGTGTTGTTTGAATAGCTAAAACCAATTATAAAAGAAAATGGTTAATATTGAGGCTTTCTACAAAAGTCAACGTTAAGGAATCTACCAATATCTAAATACTGTGAAAATATTTTACACAAATCTGTATCATAAAAATGATGCTAGATTAAAAGAGATGGAAGGGTCATAACAGGCAGATGTCATATACTGGATATTGATTTGAACACGTCACTGTAATTTTGTAATCCATTGGGGAAGTTGAATATGGTCAGATTATTAGATGGAATGAAAATGTACTGAACTGGAAAGGTGGAACTATTAATTGAAAATGAGGATTGAAAAAACAGTTTATACAAATTGAGCTCACTTGGGAAATTTTTTTCTGCATAGAAGGATATTCAGATGGATGCACTGTTATTAGTGGATAACAAAAATGTGAACTTTTATTGTTGATATGGAAGTGGTACATATGCAGTATGGAAAATTAAAATTAAAAAAAGAATTTTAAAGAAGATAGGGACAGTAAATGCTGTGCAGAGAGAGAGTGTACAAAAGGGAGGGAGAAAGGAAGGAGAGAGAATAGATGATAGATAGATGGATAGATGGATGCATGGATAGAGATAGATAGATAGATAGATAGATAGATAGATAGATAGATAGATAGATAGACAGACAGACAAACCAGCTGGTGGTTCAGATAATATCAATTGTCCCAGTTCCAGAATTAATTGATTCTGATGCAGGTTCTTTTTCTCATTTCTCATATTGCCAACTTGACCTTCAAATTCAGAGAGTAATTTGTAAGCAACTTGGAACGTGTCTGAGGAGGATATTCCCTGCATAGCTGGGTGTTAGATTTCATAATGTCCCCTCCCTTTTCCCCCAACCCCCCACCCCTGCCAAGAAATTGATAAGCCCAATAGTAAGTGCAAGTAGACCAGGGCTGCAATTTTCCTCACAAGGTCCCATCAGTGAGGCAATGGCCCAGCCAGAGTTCAATCAGGAGGAAAATATGGCTTCTCTTTACTTCTTTACCCATTTCTATGCCCTGGGTTGCATTGAATCCTCATAACAACCCCAGTGTAGGATAGGTGATATTATTGTTATTGCTGGGGAGCTCTCTGCATCCCCATCTGTTGCTGGTGAATGTGGGGTTCTTGCCATGTCACAAGAGAGGAATTTTCTGAGACTCGCACAGGATATTGAGTGGCTTTTAGTTGTGTGAAATTACATCCATGATTTCCCAAGATCCCATTTTCCTTCATCCAGTCAAGGAAGAAGTCCAGCTGTGTCTTTAGCAGCACTAGGATTACAACCATTGCTCAAGGTTCTGTTCCATATTTGCATAGCCCAGGCTAACTTGGACCTCAGCTTGTGTTCCCAGCTGCAGTCTATCAGCCCATTGCCACATGGCTATGAAGGGAACATGGGTAAATGTAAGGAAGCAGGAGCCAAGCCAGAGGAACAAGAGAGCCAAAAGAGAGTGAAGTATTCCATTGTTTGGGGGATTATGTATCCCCCAATTTTCCCAGGCTGTCAGTGGCCCCACCTCCTCTAGCCAATTATTTTTGCTCCCAGGTTAGACCAACAGGCACCTTCCCTATGTCACCCCAACTTTATTGCTCATGCATCCATTCCCCCTTTGTCCACTCCCTTCCCCCAGTGATCTGGAGGGAGTGGACCCATGGTTCTCTGGGGAGGGTAAAGTTGCAGCTTCCTGGTAAAGCTGCCCAGATGGCAATGCTTGACTCCCTTTTGCTTTCTTCCTATTCATAAGAACTAGCTAATTACGATGGTATAAGTATTACTCATTTTTTGCAGAGGGGTAAATAACTTGCCCTGTCTAGTAAGTGGTGGAACTGGGCTTCCAACACAGAACATCCATACCAAGGACTCATGCTTCTGAGATTTCCCGACTGCGCTGGCCCTCATGTCTTTTCCATCTGATGCTCTTTTTCCTCTCTCATCTTCCTGGATGGCACAGGTGTCACTAGGGTCACTGACCCATTCTTCCCACAGATGTCCACTTGGTTAAGAGTATCAAATATTTTCTTACTAGAACAACAGAGAGAACTTTAAATCTATGTATTCTCTAGGCTTACATGGTCCAAGTAGTCATTTTGCAGATAGGAAATTGTGGCCCAGAAATGGGAAATTACTGACTTAACATTATTCTGCTGTTCAGTGACAGATCCAATAATGATGGTAGTGCTAATAATTAACATTGAGGAACCATTACCAGCATCTGTTCTAAGCACTTGATATATATGATCTATTTCATTGAACAGAGTTGAGAAAGACTTATGAGAAATATGCTATAATTATCCTTGTTTTACAAATGAGAAAATATGAGGTAAGTATAGTAAACAGAGTCTAAGACTCTGAATTCAGAGGGAACATTTATAACCACTTTGCTACTTAGTTGTTCCTCTTCCTAAAACTCCTTAAAAGGCATAATTCAAAAGAGAGTCACCAGTGGCGCCGCTGGTGTAGTGGTATCATGCAAGATTCCCAAAAGAGAGGCACCCCTTCAGATGGGTTATCTTCATTGAAAAAGGTGAAGTGGTTTCCCCTCCTCTAACCAAGTCCCTGAACCATCACACTTTTTTAAATTTGTCTTTAGTCAGATGAGTTGTCCAGAGTTGCATATGAATGACTAGAAAATTGTAATGACACTTTTGACATATTAAAGGCAAATTGCAGCACATGGAGTTCGGCAAGATTCAATTCAACCTAAACAAAAGGCAGGGAGATGTTTAAACTCTGGGATGAGCTAGTGGAAAAGTACTAGAGGACTTTGGGGGATTATCAATGTAATTAGGACATCAGTGTTTGCTAATTGGTGCTTAGAAAGTGAGGCTCCTGCCCCGCCCTCAGTGGTAGGGGTCTTATTTTCTTGATGATGACATTGCAAAGGCATGGCTCCCTGGTCCTTGAGAAAGCTATTCATGGCTTATAGAAGATTTATATCTCAAAGGGGCAGAGAAAGTTTGCCAAAGTAAATGCTCTTAGAAAAGAGAGGTCAGGGACCTATAGTCAGGAAGGAACCTGTCTGGAATGCAGTCAAGTTAAGGGAACATTAAGGCCATCGTGGTCACACTGAAGGAGGCATCGTATTTGGGAAGTAGACAGAGGAATGATTATCCACCTAAAGACACCTAATAGACCGGAGGAAAGAAAATCTCCTTTTTATTATTGCCTTTAATGTGCTTCAGGGCACAGGTTTACTCTTTTAATACAACCAAGAATATATGAATATGTAGAATTTCCCTTTCTCTCAGCAGCTACTATATATATATGTATGTATATATATGTATATATATGTATATATGTATGTATATGTGGACGTGTGTGGATGTGGATGTGCATATGTATTATTGATGTGTACCCTTCTCAGTCCTCCCACATGCATCCCCTATTTGTTGAATGAACTTAAGTATAACATTGCTCAGCCATCCCCCTCTACCCCACTCCACTGTTTAACATGCTAAGTAATTTCAGAGGGAGCGTCATCATTTGTGTCCTTTTATTAAGATAAACATCTTCCCTTGTAGATGAAGTTTCTACAGTTTGATAAGAGGTTCTGGGGAAGTGAAAATGACATAAACATATCTTTGAAGTGAAAAGTTAGGACTCAGTGGGTGATTTTCTAGCACTGCCATTGACCAGGCTACTAATTAGTATGCATTTTACTGCTCTCCATCAGAACGGACATGGTGGTATTCACATTGGTAACCTGTGACTCGTAAAATAGTCAAACTCTGAAAATAGACATCTCTGGACTGCCACTAATGCACACCTTACCATGTAGGAGTCATCAAAGCTTGTGTCCCAGGAGTCCTTGCATTGTTAGGAAATGCAAGTGGGTGTTTATGTTTCCTGAATGTGTGCACAGCATTGCCCTTGTTGCTGAACCCCCAAACACAAGGAGCTGCTTAAGTCAAGAAATGTTAGTTAAATAGTAAATGTAGAAATTACAGAGAGCCTGCACTGTAATTCATGCATTTATTTATTCAACAGAAAAATTTAATCATTGAATGACTTATAGATGGGAATTGAAAAGCCATGAACAGGAAACCATTTCATAGAGCCAGGAATACAATACCCCTTTCCTCATTGTGTTTATATTCCAGTGGGAAACAGACAATAAAAACAAAATAATTTAAGCAGCAAGAAATATGAAAAAGACAAGAAGGGTCATATGATGGAGGGTGTTTGAGTTGGTGAAAGGGAGGATACCAAAGTGGCTGGTGGGAGGGGGTTCTCCCAGGAGAGCCTGAAAGGTAAGAAAGTTGAGAATGCTATAGTCTAGGGACCTGGAAGCATGGTGCTAATGTGGGCAGATTGAGGAACCCAGGGAAGGACTGGGGCCTGGAGTGGGGACCCTGCAGGACATGAGGCAGCAGAGAAAGTCACTGTTGGGTTGTGTGGGATGAGGGGCTGTGGTAAAAATCTATTAAATTGTATTCCACATGCCATGCGGAGCCATGTGCCAAATGCTGAGCTGAATTAAGGTTCTGGGCTATGCTCTGAAACCCAGCACCATCCTGTGGCCAAGGCTACACCTTCCATGTGTGGATGCCCACCAGTGACTAAGACAGGAAGTCCAGGGCAGATCCATTCCTGGGGCACAGGGGACCCCTCTGGCTGACTGTGGCTGGAAGACTCTCCCACAGTCTTTCTGAACCTCCCACAGGCTGCAGAGCCTGTCTGTGATCACAGTCAGGGGTGCTCAAGCTCCTGTGGCTCTTTCTCCAACTCTCTCCTCATAAAATTCTCGCTTCTGTCATCCCACCTACTTCCTGGAGGAGTGGGACTAACTCAGGGACCAGAAAGACAACTAAGAAAACCCTTGAACTGAGGAGCTTTAAATTCCATTACATAAAACTTTCATGCAAACGCAAAATAGCAACAGAATGTAATAGAATCAGGGGCATGGAAAGGGAGCAGACTGACAATTCTCGGGGGGAAGGAGTGTGGGGGGTGAGGGAAGAGATTGGACAAAGATCTTACACCTATGGACGAGGCCGTTGGGGGGTCGGTGAGGGCCTGGGGTGTGGTGGGAAGCAGATGGAGGGGAGCTATGGGGGGAAAAAGAGGAACATCTGTAATAATCTGAACCATAAAGATAAAAAATAGCAACAGAATGACTATAATAATAATTATAAGTATGCAATCATGTAATAATAATGAAAGTGTATGCAAAATGCAGTTGTGCCATAAAAAAGAAAATTAAAACAAGATGGGAGAGGGCACTCATTTAGTAAATGCTCTAAGTTTGCATGGAAGATGGGAAACATGGGCATTCTAGGCAAGGGATAGTGTGTGCAAAGGCCCAGGGTCATGAACTTGAGGTGGATTCAGGGTGCTCCAGGTCACTTCATGTCAGGAGTACCGAGTCTGGAACTGGGGGACAATGGACAAAGGCTTTGGAGCTGAGCAGGGACCAGGGCCTAGGGCTTTGTTCTGGAAAAAGAGGAGCGGGGAGATAACAGGGATGGGATATTGAATTTGCCTTCTAGCCGGGTCTTTCCGGTGAGTGTGGAGGAAATGGACCCTTCATTAGGTCTTTGCACACAATGCAAGGTATACAGACTTCTTGAGAGAACTACTTGACTTACAGTGATCACCCTACTCTTGTGTTCCCAGAGGAATTTCGATCTCTTCGCTTGTCCTTTTCTCCAAACCTGGACGACTACAACCCGGACATCCCTGAGTGGAGGAGGGACATCAGCAGAGTCATCAAAAAGTCCCTGGTGGAAGTGAGTGCACATGGTTCTCTCTTGCCCAGGCTGAGAAGGGACTGTCCCTGAAGAGCTTCACGGTGAGGGAATCCTTATGCAAAGAAACGACAGGAGAGACCTGGAGCCCCTGGGAGATCTGTCTGATATCTGCAGAGCTGAGCTCCGTGATTGCAGATGCATCATAGATGCTTCCGGGGGGTGAAGCTGTAAACAAATATGTGGCCATTAACTCTACTTAGAGAAGAGCGTGGGAGTTTGTGACACAGTCATATCGCAGAGTTCATGATGAGCCATTAGTAAGTATAAAATCAGCTTCTGGTTTTACGTGTCTTAATGCTGAGAGACACAGTGTGAATCCAATTAGGAAGAGCAGCCCTGGGTTCCAGCTCCACAGACGGTGAGCATAACGGCACAGTGAGCACTCGGAACATGATGGTTAGTCATCCTTCTATGACCAGGTCTTTTAAAGGCATTTGTTGCCTGCAACAGCCCTGACAGGAAGGTATTATTTGTCCTCATTTTGCAGATTGAGCAACTGAGGTTCAGAGGGGTTAACTTGCCTAATGCCTCAAAGCGAATAAGTGATGAAGGTAGAACGTTGAAGTGAAGGCTCTGAGTCCAATGTCTGGGTTGCTACCTGTGAAACACAGCTCCTGGGGTTGCTGGGAAAATAACCAGGTGATGCGATGTGTCCCTCTCCAAGCAAATGTCACTGGCATTTCGAGAAGACACCTTCTTTTAGACACACTGCCCTGTGCGTACTCCACTTTCATGAATGATCAGAGGAGGGATGTCTGCGTATGGAGCTGCTTGGAATTATTGCACACACCCAGAAAATCAGAGCTGAGAGACTTTTTCCTAGGGTATATTCTTAGCCCCAAAGGAAAGTCAATGTAGGTGTACCTTTTTGTACATTCTCTCCTGCACCCAATACGTGATAGAGATATTGGCTAAAGGCAGATAACCTTGTTCAGAAAAGTGATCTTGCATCCACCCTTTTAGCAAACAGCTGGCCTGTCCCATATTCATACTATTATTTTTGTTGATATTTACTTAGCACTTACAATATTCCAAAACTCTTCTCAGTGCCATTGCAATTTTAACACATTTCATCACTAAAAAACTAGCTTAGGATGTGGATAGTATGATTATTCCCATTTTACAGGCAAGGAAACTGAACTTAGAGATATAACTTGTCCAAGGTAACAGTTAAAATTCAGGTTCTGGAGTCAGACCATCAAGGTTTGAGTCTTGATTTCATACTTTCATAACCACTCCACTCTGCTTCCATCCTTTGTCTTATTATATGGAGAAACAGGGGTAAGTGGAATAGTATGCTGTGGAAGGGGTATCTTCAAACACCTCTGGGTACATGCCTTTCTCAACCTTTGTCTTCAGGACTCAGCATCCATGACATTATGGGTGGCTAAACACTATGGCCACCAGAGGGCGCAGCTGCTAGACCACAGGACCCACTGGAATAAGCCCTTCTGCCCTTGTGGCTATTTGGCTCTGGTGTGATAACTGGTTTCTCTCCTCTGCTGTCCAAGAGAGATGACTGGCGCCTGCCCTTCAATGAACTCACTGCCCTCCTCCTTCAGTCTACAGCGTTCTAGGGATCCATGTCCCTATAGATCTCCCAGGCAGCTGTTCAGTGTCCCCACATGATTTATCAACCAGGCATTAGCTCAGCAGTGACCAGTTTTTCAGGCTGATTTCTCTTCATATTTATTGTCTGGGGATCAGATGCCCTGAGCCTCCACCTTTCCACCAGCTGTCTAGTGGCTAGAAATGACTGCTCAAGAATATTTCTAGGCTGACGTATAGCATAATCAGCCCAATGCAGAGTAAACAGGCTCAACATCCCTCAGGACAGGCTGTGATGGATAGAGGCAATTTTGAAAACTCCCTGGTTCCCCAGTCCCAAGAGGCAGCTGACCCAGCCCCTGGTGCCTAGCGCCCCACCCTGCCTTTGGCCATTTTCTTAAGTCCTGAAGTATCACATTGCCAAGTTTACCATAATAAACCCAACAAGAGGTACAACTTGCGGTTAACTTATTTGTACTTTTCTTGTTCATTACATGACAGAATTAAGGCAGGGGGAGGGATAAGAGATCAACCAAAGGACTTGTATACATTCATGTAAGCATAACCAATGGACACAGACAGTAGGGGGGTGAGGGCATGTGCTGGGAGGCAGGAGCAGGTGGGGAGAGGTCAATGGGGGAAAAAGGAGACATATGTGATACTTTCAACAATCACCTTTTTCTCATCAAATGGGGTTTTTCTGTTGACATTTCACCATGGCATCTTTCACCAAAAGTCCTCATTAAGCATTTTTTAGTATGATAAGGATGGTTTAGACAATCTTGAGTTAAAAATCTAGTAGGGGCATAGAACAGTATAATATTGGCTGTGATAGGAACTGCTGTGTGATCATTGTCAGGAAAAGGGAGGTACTAAGCACTGGTGATGAACAGAGGTTTCATGGTCAGACCAAAGTCCCAGACTAATCATCACCACTCACTACCTAGGTGGCCTTGAGCCATTGTTTCCCTTTCCTCCATCTGCCATCTGTCCTGTGACAGAAATAGAGATGCATTGCCCAGATCCCCATTCGGGAAAAGACTGTTGTCTTAACTGCTAGGAGTGCTGTGGTAGAGGCTTCACCTGCCTTGCTCCAGGTCATGTCAGTGCTCACATCCAGTGACTGATGCAGTTAGAGAAGGGCCTGGCTTAACCTCACATACACCTGAAGCACCATCCTCACTCCCTGTAAGGCCACCCGAGGCTGCCATGGGCCTTCATCACAGCTCAACTTCTACCTCTGCTTATTCTTGCTTCTTTCTCTTCACTCCCATAGCTGTTGATCCCAAGAGCACCCTTAATAAACACCCCAAATGCTAAACTCAAGTCAGCTTCCTGAGTACCCCAACCTGTGATATGTCTTTACCAACAAAAAGGGGCATAATGGTAATTGTATCAAAGAGTTGTCATGGAAGGTTGCATTACAAAATATTAAGTTGCTTAGCACAGTGCTAGTCACATGGGAAGGACCCAATAAGTGGGAGGTCTTACAACTTTGAAAAAATTATAAATCAAGGTGGAGTTCAGAAACAAACAAACAAAAAAGTCACCTAATTTGGAAATCTTGAAAAATATATAGAAGCAAGCAGACTTTAAAAGAAAACTCATGAAGGAGAGTGGGGTTTCAGCAGCCAATGTAGAGAAAAGACATTCTCAGGAAGCTGGAACATGCAGAAACATTTTCAGGAAAAGGCTGTAATTCTGAGAAATTGTATATGATTCCATTTGGCTGGAGCATAAGATGACTGTGTGAGTTGTGGTTAATTTCATTTGGAAAGGATGAGGAGGACCATATTGGAGACGACTTTGAATGTATAGTCAATCCAGTTGGTAGTGGGAATTACTGCAACGATTTAGACAGACAAACAGTCTGAGTTGGACTGAAGGAAACTAAATCTGAAAGTAGTAGCCAAGCCCCTGGAAATGGGGAGATTATTGTAAAACTTGAGGGGAGAGAGTATGTAAATGCTGAATTGGGATATTAGCAGCGGGTATTTAAACAGGAGGGAACCAATAGGATCATTGCTGTGGAGGTTGACTTATCAAGATCTCTCAGACTGAATAGATAATACATGGGAAGGGGAGTGTAATGTCAGAGTAAATGGAAGGCTTCAAGCCAGGGTGTCTGGGAAAGGACCACCCTGAGTCATCCACATGTAGAATTGATATTTTACGGCTGAAAATGAGAAGGTCCTTTTTTGACATGTTTGCTGGAAGTCCTAGTAAAACAATGGTGTTCTGACTGACCGAGGAAGAGTATGGCTGGGGTTGGAGCTATTGATTCTAGGACCATCTGGAAAGTAGACTCAGGGGAAACTCTGGGATATAAGCTCAAAACAGAGCAGATGAACTAAGAGGAAGTCCTTGAGTGGTAACGGTAACTTTAACAGGATACAGCATGGCAAAGGGAAGGGCTCAGTGTGCTTCATGAAACTGGCTGGTCCTCAGGTTATTGTGATGTGGAGAAGTCAGCAGGTGCCTGAGGGGTGTGATATGGGAGAGTTATATTAGGTTGAGTCATTCAACCAAATGTGACTGGTCCATTTGAAGGAGTAACTCTAGTGCTACCAGGAAGGAGGAAGTTTGGTTAAAAAGGGTTAAGGCGTGAGGGGCAGATGATAACGTTTACTAAGTGAGGGTCTTCTCCTCACAAGGTCCACTCACCAGAGATGTCCTGTAGGAAGAGGAGCTAACATTTGAGTCCCCAGACATGGCGACAGATGCTTTAGGTGAAACTTACTTAATTCTCAAAACCACCCTTTCATAAGTACTGCCAGTCTCCCCACTTTTTACTTGAGAGAATGGAGGTACAGAGGAGATAAAGTATTTAAGGTTTCACAGGGATGGAGCTGAGATCAAACCTCACACAATCTGACTCTGAGCCAGCACTTGCAGCCCAGTGCTGGTTCTCACATCCTTTCCTACAAGGTGCACCCAGGACCCTGCTTGCACACCTCACCCACACCCCCTTGCGTCTTCTTACCACCGCACCCCCACTCCCTGCTGGATGCTTGGCCCCTTCTCATCATCTTTCCTTCAGGACTTACATGCTCCTCCGTGTTTCCCCCTCAGGCCACTGGGGTTCCGAGCCCCCACATCCTGGTGGCAGTGCTCCCTGGTTTACCCACGGCTGCTGAGCTCTTTGTCCTGCCATATCAGGATCCAACAAGGGAGAACAAAAGGTCAGCAGAGGATCTGGAGCAGGTGAGTCCCCCAGGTGACATTTCAGCTTTCCCCAGAGGCCTGCATCACACTCCTGCTCGTGTCTAACCACCGCACAGCAGCTCTCAGGGATCTGGGCTTGAGAGCGAGAGCACCAACTGTTGGTGGAGCCTTAGACTTTCTGGTCTTCCATTTCTTTTTCATAACCTGTTGATCTAGCTACAGCTTCACAAAAAAAAACAATGCACAAGTGTTTGTTGTACACTCTGGCTCAGTTACTCAGAGTATATCCACACTGGAATGCTCTACAGAGTTTACAGTGAATTAGATAAGTCTATGCATATTGACATGACAAACTGTCCAAGATGTTAAGAAAAAGGCAAGTGGCTGAACAAAATGCAGAATTTGAACCTATTTATATCTTATTTTACTTATTCTCATCACCAGAGTATCATGAGAATTAATTGGCTTCATATGCATGATATCTATATATATAAAAACCCAGCAACCAGAATGGCCAAACAATCAGAATGACCGGAACGACTGGTGGCTATGAAGGGCACTGTGGCAGCCAACCAGCCTGATCTGGGCCCCAATCAGGGACCCCCCCCCCTCTTGCCCCCATCCCCCCAGCAGGCCCTTTCCTCAATCAGCCTCCATCACCCAGATTGGGGGTGGGGCCGGCTGGCCAACAACCCACAGCCCCCCCCCCCCCCCCACCAGCCTGGCCCAATGGGCCCCCATCAGGGCAGGCCAGCTGGACTCCACCCGTGCACAAATTCATGCACCAGATCTCTAGTTGTTTATAAAAGCTACAAATTTTGTACAGATCATGAATCCTCTTTATCACACTATGTTAAGATGTTGACCTAATGTGTGCTGATAACAAATGAGTAATATCAGCTCCAGGAAACCTCCACCTCTGGAATATTAATGTAACTGTGTGTGTGTTTATATCTGTGTGTATCTCTGTGTGTTTCTCTCCTACCTGTCCCCTTTAATTCCTTCCACCCCTCCTTTTAACTTCAAGTCTCTCCAATCTCTGTAGTGGATATTATTATTATGTTGCTGTTATTTTTCTTGTTCTTTTTCTCTGCCCACTGAGTTAAAATGATCAGTCTTCATTACCCTGTTAGAAACTATATGACTTCAGTTTCTTAATTCTTTCTGGCCAATAGATTAAAGATAGGATTTCTCTGGGGCACTAAGTAAATATTAGCTTTTTCCCCTCTAGTACTTGGAGCTTTTCCATTTATTTAGAATGAACCCCTAATCAAGTCCTATGATCAGTAGTCTTCCAAGATGCGTTGAGAATCCCCTACAACAGCCTGACTAACAACACAACCCCAAATTACAGCATGGCCTACCTCCTACACACTCTTCTTTCCCCTGCCACCTTGTCACCTGGCAGAAGGCTCACCTTTGTCATTTTCTCCAGGTGCAAATAATAAACACAGCTGTCATGGAAAGCAAGTCCTGCTGACCCCAACTTCCCAGTGAACTGCAATGGAAGTGGGGGCAGCAGGTAACCCATCAGATTTGCATCTGACCTTGCCCAGAACCACCACTCAGCATCCCATCACATTCTACAAATTATTACCTGCACCTGCAATTTAGTCGGAGGGGAAAAAAATGAATTATTTCTTATTCAGCATTACTAATGAAAACCTACCGGGAAAGGAGATCTGAGGCCTTTAGGTCCTCCTCTTACTGATTATCCATGAAGTCCAGATCATAGTCTTTGCAAGTATGGGATAGTCCAGGTTTAGAACCAGCAAATTCTCTAGCCACAACATCACCTGTGCATCTATATTTCTCATTCTTTCCACTTTTCTCTGAAAGTATAATTCATTCTAGATGTTTTCCTTGGGGGGAACATGTAGAAAGAAGAGGGGTAAGTTCTGTGAAACTTCTTCTGCTTGTGTAAGGATGTATCCTGTTTTGACTGTCTATTTTCTCTGGAATTCTTGTTTCTCTGTCTTGTCTGAGTGCCTCCTACAAAGGCATTGTCAGAAATCTGAGGGATGGTCCCCAGGTAGCCTGAGACCAGGTATTAATAGACCATTAATCAGAGACCTGATGATGGCTGTCGTCTTTGAAGGCTGTGTGACTTAACATTTGGCACATGTATAGGGAGTCCAACTACTTTATTAGAAAGAGCACAGGTTTGGAGAAATGTAAACCAGGTTTCTAGTTTAAGCTGTGATAGTCATTGTGTCTGTTTTATAGATGAAGAAAATAGGACCAGAAAAGTTCAATAATTCAGCCAAAGAAACATCCATCTCAGAGGATGTTTGAGATATCATTAAAGAAATGATATGGCAAGGTACTTGTCCTATCGTGGATGTCCAGTATTGCTAAATGGATGGTGGTTAGTTTTATGGCCATTTAGGAGGAGAAAATATAGAAAATGTAAAAATAACTTAAGACTACTTGATACAGTCAGGGCATGTATTAGAAGAAAGAGGATGGTGGAAGTAAGGGGAAAAAGATTAATAAATGAAATTACACAAGTGAACAAGGTCAGTAGGAAACAGAAAGAGCATGTATGAATGACTATACTGGAGTGAGGAAGACACATCTAAGTCATCATGCAGATTTGTAGCATTAAAGGAAAACAAAGCACCAAGCCAGAGATTGTAACTCTGTTTAAGGAATTTGCCAGTGTTTCAGCCTCATTAAGAGCTCAAACTAAACTAAACATAGCAACCAAGCAAATGCCAACGTAAGCACATGAGATCAGTTTCTTAGTTGGGGAGAATGGTGGTACCCTGGTGAAAAAGGGCAGTAATGGGATCAACATATAAAACGGCCAGGTGTCAAGCACCTGAGAAACATGGGCTGCCCATCAGAAACCTGTAGTTTTCCTCCAAAGAGGGGTCCTTTGACCCTTCTCTCTGACTCAGTGGCTTTAAAATGAAAGAATTCAGGCCCCAAGGTGGAGGTGTGACTTGCCTGAGGTGAAACAACTTTTATAGTTCTGTTTCTGCAACTGACTGTCCAGTCTAGTGCTCTCCTGCCCTGACATCCCATGCTACAGACATGGATTTGGATACCACTGTACTTCTGTGGGCCCAGAGATACCAAGGCTGATGCACTATACTAGGAAATGAATGAGATATGTTTTGCATTTGTGTGTGTTTCTGAATACAATTAACAGCTATCCAATTCAAACGCATTGAAGGGAAAAAGTGAAGTTAAGAGCTTATTTAGTTGAGAAATCTAAGGCTATATAGTTCAGGCATGGGTGAATTCTGGGTCACTCAGAAGTATCAAATTACTCCTCTTTCTTCCCCTCTCCATCTTTTTTCTATCCCTGTTCTTTGCTGCCATGTCGGAAGACTGCCTAATAATGAAGCTAACACTTAGGAAAGCAACAGTGGCCACAGGCACTCCCAGCTGCTGTTGAGTCAGCTGTTAATCCCATCCAATGCCTCCCTGATTGTATCTCGAGAGCCCAGGTTGACAGTTTCCACTGGCCTGACTTGGGTGCAGTGGGCATCTCTTAACTTGCCCAATGGTCAGAGGGATAGATTGTGTCAACTCTGATGGGTTATACCAGGGGTCCTCAAACTATGGCCTGTGGGCCACATGCAAATACAAATATTGTATGTGTTCCCGTTTTGTTTTTTTACTTCAAAATAAGATATGTGCAGTGTGCATAGAAATTTGTTCATAGTTTGTTTTTTTTAAACTATAGTCCGGCCCTCCAACGGTCTGAGGGACAGTGAACTGGCCCCCTGTTTAAAAAGTTTGAGGACCCCTGGGTTATACCCTCCCTGGATCAGGGATGTAGGTGGAAGGGGCTCCTAAATCAAGGACTAAAATAATAAAGGGCATGGTTCTTTAAAGAAAGGCATAATAAGAGAGAAGGAACACTGGGCAGGCCAAAGCAACTGACTCCCTTTGTAGTAAATTATACAGAAATTTTAAATGAATTCAAAGCCAAACCAAACCAAAGGATCCCCTGCCCCCTATTTGAAGGCTGTACTCTGAATCCCAGGTGGAACTTTGGAAGGACTCACCTTATCCCTCCTCTTAATGCCCTGGCCCCTTTCTTGTAAAGATACTGCATAGGACCCCCCCACCCCCCCAGCAGGGGAAGAAGTGGGACCCTGGCCAGATGAACCCTGGAGACTGTAAGGACAACGCCCCAGCAAAGGGCTCCTGCCTTTCCTCCTTTAGCTTCCTCTATCAGCATTCCCCGGGGAGAGGGATGATGGCTTAGACTGAGCTATCTTTTCTGTGAAATAAATTGAAAATCCCCTCACAGTGAGAAGTACTTGACCTTGTTATCAAGTAACGTGGGCCGGGTTAATCAAGTGACCTCTGTCTGGGAGGGTTCCACCCGCCTTGATTTCAGATTTCCAGTGAGTGAGGAGAAGCTGGCTTGCCCTTTGCTGGCCTCATCAGGGACAGCACATTCTGCTACCCCGAGGCCAGCTGCGCAGATATAGAGCAGTCCTTCCCCTCCATGGCTGTGCCTCCTTCTCTCTGAATCATCAGAGGTAAGCAGATTTGTATCTGGCTTCCCCGGAGGGAGGAAAGAGCATCCTGCTCTATGAAGGTTGTTTGGGGTGCTTGGCTGGAGATATAGGGAGCCTACCCTACCGGTTCTTTTGCAGAATCTGTAAAGGGCATGAAAACACTTAAAAGGAAGAAAACGACTATGGGAAAAATGTCAACCACCAACAATGTATTTGGGCCTCAGTTGTTTGTGTTCTCATATACACTTCACCACAGATGCAGAGTCTAAGACTCAGGGAAAGGAAAGGTGTTTCTGAAAATGGGACAGTCTATTGGCAGCACTTTAAGGAAGTAAACATTTACTCTGAAATATAATTCATAAACAGACTATTTTTTATATGCCCACAGAGCCTACTTTGTCTGGATTTATTAATGTGAGGAGTTGAGCCATAGAAATACTCTGGAGTTCACAAAAAAAAGATCATTAAAGTAAGAAACCATAACTAAAAGTAGAATAGGTAAGATTTGGCCCAAAAGTAACATGGCAAAAGGAGACCGAGCTTAGAGCTAGTTCTGAAGAACACGAGAGGAGGAAGTGTGTATGGCCGATCTATTTCTTCCTTATATCACCCAGGAAACTTCTTAGTCACTTTCATCACACTGATTATCTTGGGCGAAGAAAGAATGGAAATAGATGAGCTAGTGTTAACTAGAATTAGTATTTGGCCCCATTGCTTTCCCCACTAATTGTATGAGTTGGGGAAGATCTTCCTCTGTTGAATCTGAAAGAAAGATTCTTCAATTGCTAGTTGAAGGGACCTTAATAATGTAGCAGAATCAAGATTGATTGAGTAGGTCAGCTCCAAGGCCATTCTAGGAAAGTCTCTCCTTAAATATGGCACCAGGATGCTACTTATATTTAATAGGGTTTCCATTCCTTCTATCAACTTCAGAGATAAGCACTAGTATTTTAGCCCAATGTAGCTTTGCCATTGATAAGTCTGCCAAAGCCCCTTTTGAATCTATAATTTCACATTTACCACTTATTTGCATGACATGTTTTATAAATTTATCAACTGCTTTGCTGTCTTTCTACTCTTTTTTCATGTTTCGGTGTTTGACACTACCATTCTAATAATCTGAGTCTGTGCTTGCCCCCAATTTGTTTTATTAAAAACGGTTTAGATGTTGAATGTGTTATTTGTGCAGTAACCATCACCATTATTACCTACATATTTCCAGCTCACTGACTTCTGGATACATGGTAGGGTTGTTCCCATAATTTCCTTTGGTCGGGCAGACCCGTGTGACTAATTCTGGCCAATGACTTGGGAGCAGAAGTGAGATGCGTCACTTCCAAGTTGAAGTATCCAAATGCCATCTGCAAACTCCTTTGCCCTCCTAGGGTGCTATGAATGCAGCACTAAGGGCGCTGCTTCACCAGCCTGTATCCCTGGGTCAGTGGTCAGCAAACTCATTAGTCAACAGAGCCAAATATCATAGTACAACGATTGAAATTTCTTTTGAGAGCCAAATTTTTTAAACTTAAACTGTATAGGTAGGTACATTGTTATTAACTTAATTAGGGTACTCCCAAGGCTTAGGAAGAGCCACACTCAAGGGGCCAAAGAGCCGCATGTGGCTCGAGAGCCGCAGTTTGCCAACCACGGCCCTGGGTGATCACAATGAGCACAGTACCACTGCTGACCTGCAGCTTGAGCAAGAAAGGTACCTTCAGTGCTTCAGGGCCCTGGAGATTTTAACCTAGTGACTTTAGCCTCACCTTGCTTGCTGTCATTGCTACCCTTAAATTTCATACTTGGTGAAGAAGATATGGAGAAGATTGGTGTTTTCCCTTCAGCAGGTCCCTCCCCCTGCATCCTCTTGAAGGTAGCTTTCCAAGTATTTTCTGGAATCCCCACTGTCTTCTGAAGTGGTACTTTGGGTGAAGTGTGAGTTATATGTGAAGCACAGGCATATTCCACCACTTGGCAGATGCCAAGGATAATAAGTTGTTTCTTTGGTCATGATTATTTAGCTGAAGGAAACCAGAAAATGGACTCTGTGGGTCAGCAGCAGAGGGGGTTGAGGGGGGTGACAGAACAAAGGATAAATGAGATTTGCTAAGACAGTACACTCTCACTGGACAGAAAAGAAAAGTAAATTTAACTTGCTTCAGCGGGTCCAATCTCCCAGCAAGCACACATTATTTCACTTGATTCTTTATCATGCAAGGTTTTGTCCTTCTCACCACACTTTTCTATAGATTCCAGTTTATTTTACTCCTTTCATAGCCGAAGACTCTCCCAAACATTGCATGTTATATTAACTGGTAAACAGACTGTGGCCATTCTGAGGATAAAGTTAGGAGTTGCTGATTCCCATAGCTCATGCTGGTCAGCTGACATGGGACTGGAGTTACAAGCTGTGTGCTTCACTGGTGAATAAGAGATGGCAGAGTAATGAATGAAATGTGTCTGTAAAACCTCCTAAGCCTGCCCAGCTCCTCCTCTTTCCAAATATCTTTTGCTCTCTTTCTTCCTCACCTGGTTAAAGGAAAATGTTTCTGCCGAAAATGCCCAGGGACTAAGAGTCAAACAATATTGCAGTCTAGACTCAACTCTTCAAATATTAAAAACTGAGGTATATCCTGTAAGGTCCGTGTTCCTTCCCAAGCAGATACCAGCACTAACACC
Source organism: Myotis myotis (assembly GCF_014108235.1). Taxonomy (NCBI): domain Eukaryota; kingdom Metazoa; phylum Chordata; class Mammalia; order Chiroptera; family Vespertilionidae; genus Myotis; species Myotis myotis. The sequence continues at coordinate 13,244,237 of NW_023416319.1, forward strand.
TGAAAGATTCGGAGTTAGAGAAACAAAACAAAACAATAAAAATATGCAATTGTACCAATATAAATTGTGCAATGCATAGATAATATACTTAAAACACATACCATTGACCCGATGAAAACAATAGAGGACAAACACTTCTGTAAGTGGCATGGAAAACATTTAAAATATTGTCAACAGTTTGACATTCATTTATGTGAGTAGAGAAGTACACGGTTGTAATTGAAATGATTCTTGTATGCAAGGTGAATTTTATTTAGTTTTATCTCCGTGTATAATTTCTTCCCTGCAAACGATGTGTTCTTCATTGCATGTCCTTTGACACAAGTTAAATACATGAAACATACCTTTTGCTGTTGGATGATTTTTTCATAGCCTGCTTAATTTGGTCAATGACACAGATAAAGCCAATGAAGCAATGTTATAAATGAAAACAAATAAAATTCTGGGAAGTTCATCATATTCATAAGGGACTATCTAGAAGTATGACAGTCTGATGAACTTTATTTTCTTGTTTAGTTATTTATATTACTCACTTGAGGAAAAAAACATTCTCAGGGATAAGAAATCTATATCACTCCACCTGGTTGAAAAAGAAAAGCCTTTCTCTGGCAAATACATATTCCCTTTTGTCCACATGACGGACTCCACAACACAGAGCAGTTCCTTAATTACCTCTGATAAGTCTTTCCTATTTGAATTAAAACATTTTACTATAAATATGAGTGTGTACATGTACATATCTACATAACATGATAAACATATTTTATACATACATGATTACTACTATCTACATATTTCATATATATATTTACACATTTCTGTATGTGTACATGTGTTCATTTCATAATCAAAACATTTATGATTGACCTCCACTGAAAATTCAGGGTCAAATCCCTATAAAGACCTTACAAATTGAATGAGAAGAACAAGGTTAAATGGGAACTGGGTGTCACAACAATGTAGAGAACCCGGAGGAAAAGCATTCTTCAGTCTGTGTTAGAAACCCGCTCTTCCTGTAAACCCAGAGCATAATGAAAGATACCCGGTGCCCAGGGAAAAGAACAGCCTAATATAGAGAACAAAGCTGTTTTCGATATAATTGTATGATGATCTTGTTTTTATGCATGGTTTGCCAAATGGAAACATTAGAGAGGCTGAGCTTGCACGGATCCCAGGTGCTCAGCCACAGGTAACTGACAGTCCTCCAGCAAAGAAGTTCATCCGCAGGGCAGTCCTCTCTGTGACCAAGCAGAGGTTTCCAAAAGGGACTTCAAAACAGAACCACCTGACCCTGCTTAACTGCTGAAAGAATCAAATGCATCATTTTTGTGACTCAGTGGATTAAATTAAATTCTATAAATATAAAAGGAAACACATGTAATAATTTAGCAGAATCATGGTCAGGGAGCATCTAATTAGACTTAAAAGTAACATAAATAAATACTAAATTGATGATTAGGATATTAAAAATAAGGCAAGGTGACCAAATCATAATAGGAGTGAGCCCAGGCTAGTGTGGCTCAGTTGGTTGGAATGTCCTCCCATGCACCAAAGGGTTGTGGGTACCATTCCTGGTCAGGGCACATATCCAGGTTTCAGGTTCAATCACCAGTCAGGGTGCATGCAGGAGGCAAATGATCCATGTTTCTCTCTTTCTCTCTCACATCCATCTCTCTCTCTCTCTCTCTCTCTCTCTCTCTCTCTCTCTCTCTCTCTCTCTCCTTGCTAGCTCTTCCTCTCCCCCTCTCAGGAATGAAAGCACATCCTTGGGTTCGGATTTAAATAAAAATTATATATATAAAAGCCTAATCTACTACCAACCAATTGGCTAGTTGCTATGACACGCACTGACCACCAGGGGGCAGACTCTCAACGCACAGGCATGGAAACATGGAACAGACTGATGAATCTCAGGGGGGAGAGAGAAGTGGGGAGGGCTGGAAGAGATTAACCAAAGATCTTACATGCATACTGGGGTTCCTTGGCCTGGCCTGCTGGGATAGGGCCGAAATCAGCTCTCCAACATCCCCGTAGGGGTCCCGGATTGTGAGAGGGCACAGGCCAGGCCTAGGGACCCCACTGGTGCACGAACCCATGCACGGGGCCTCTAGTAATAATAATAATAGGAGTGTGTTGATAACTTTTCATAATTTGCTCAAAAATATAAGCAAAACAAAGCAAATTGAGCTGGGTTTTCTACTTTAAACTGAACAGTTTTACTTTGACTTTAAAACCTTACCTTATACTCTTACTGTCTAAATCAGCCATGGGCAAACTACAGCCCGTGGGCCGCATCCGGCCCGTTTGAAATGAATAAAACTAAAAAAAAAAGACCGTACCCTTTTATGTAATGACTAGAGGCCCGGTGCACAAAAATTTGTGCACTTGGGGGGAGGGGGGTCCCTCAGTCCGGCCTGTGCCCTCTCGCAGTCTGGGACCCCTCGGGAGATAACAACCTGCTGGCTTAGGCCTGCTCCCAGGTGGCAGAGGGCAGGCCCAATCCCTAGGTGCAGCCCCTGGTCGGGCTCAGAGCAGGGCCGATTGGGGAGTTGGGGCGCCGCCCCGTCATGCACAGAGCAGGGCGGATCGGGAGGTTGTGATGCCACCCTCAGTCACCCTCAGGGTAGGGCCAATTGGGAGGTTGGGGCACCGTCCCCTGTCACACTCAAGGCAGGGTCGATGGGGAGGTTGTGGCGCCACCCCCCGTCACACACAGAGCAGGGCCGATCAGGGGGTTGGGGCGCCGCCACTCTCACACTCAGGGCAGGGCCGATGGGGAGGTTATGGCTCTACCCCGTCACACACAGAACAGGGCCCGTGGGGGGGGGGGTTGGGGAGCTCCCCCCTATCAGGCACAGAGCAGGGCTGCTCAGGGGGTTGGGGCCCCGCCCCCTGTCACACACAGAGCCGCAGGGCGATCAGGGGGTTTGGGTGCTGCCCCCTGTCACGCTGATCCCGGTGCCAGGAGGCATATTACCCTTTTACTATATAGGGTAGAGGCCTGGTGCATGGGTGGGGCCGGCTGGTTTGCCCTGAAGGGTGTCCTGGATCAGGGTGGGGGTCCCCACTGGGGTGCCTGGCCAGTCTGGGTGAGGGGCTGAGGGCTGTTTTCAGGCTGGGAGTGACTGAAGTTCCCAACCGCTCCTTTTTTTCTTTTCTTTTTTTTTTTTTATTCTGGGCCAGCTTTACCTTGAGGCTTGGCTCCAGCTCTTAGGCCTCCGCGCAGCTGAAAGTAGGTTTCTGGCCTTTGCTTACAATGTTGCGAATCTGCTGGCTGAAGTCCGGCGGTATTTGTTACAATGTTTCTTAAACTGTCCGCTCAGAGGCCTGCAGCCGCAGGCGGGGAACGTTGGTTTCCTCCAACGATCCTCAGTCACTGAGGCAAGCAAGCCTCATGTTAGTTTCAAGCTGCCTGGCTACTGGCCGCCATCTTGGCTGACAGTTAATTTGCATATCTCGCTGATTAACCAATGAAAAGGGTAGCGGTCGTACGCCAATTACCATGTTTCTCTTTTATTAGTGTAGATGTTTACTTTGAATTTATATTAGTTCCCACAAACACTCCATGCTTTTGTTCCAGTCCTCCGGTCCAGTTTAAGAACCCATTGTGGCCCTCGAGTCAAAAAGTTTGCCCACTCTTGCTCTAAATAAAGCTCTTTGCCCCATGTTGGGGGTTAGATATTTTGAGGCCCCGGATTCCTTGCATCTGTCTAGTACACATGTCAGCCCAAGTAGCCAGTCAGCTGATGTCCTACACCTGAAACAAGGGTCAGCCAATTCATTACTTAAGTTGTGGTTGCACTTTGTTTCAACTATATAATGTATTATTTTACAAGAACTACATTTGCCATTCAATAAATATTCATAAAGTAGCTATTCTGTTAAAACCACAAGGCATGGGTTGGGGAAGGGGTGGGCAGCATAGGGAGGAATAAGATGGAATCTAACAGTTAATAAAATACTTGTATATGAATCTCACCACACTGTATAACTTGTACATGTCTGCTTCTTTTAAGCTCTGTGTATGACAGATTTTGAAAACTGGGCATGACTTTTCTAAGCTATCACAGGATAGTTTTTAATTTTAAAAAGTATTTGATGTACTAATTATTTGACCTATTTTGTAGCATTTAGCATGTAAAGTCAGGTCATGCTTAAAAATAATTATTTCTACCCGACTGGTGTGGCTCAGTGGTTGAGTGCTGACCTATGAACCAGGAGGTCACATTCTCTTCCCCATCAAGGCAAATGCCCAGGTTGTGGGCTAGATCTCCAGTGTGGGCATGCAGGAGGCAGCTGATCAATGATCCTCTCTCATCATTGATGTTTCTCTCTCTCTCTCTCTCTCTCTCTCTCTCTCTCTCTCTCTCTCTCTCTCTCTCTCTCTCTCCCTTCCTCTCTGAAATCAATAAAAATATATTTTAAAAAATAATTATTACTACTTCTTCATATTCTGGAATAAAGCATCCTATTAAAACTTATTTATGTAATTCACAAGCATACTATTGGGAATGCCTTGGTAAATGCAATACATATTTCTCAGCACATGTGTTTATAGTCAGTGTGACAGTTTTGGTGGCACCCACTATGACGCTGCTTCTTTCAGATATCGGAGCTACTGATCCACAAGCTCAACCAGAACTCGGTGCACTTTGAGCTGAAACCCGGGATCCAAGTCCTCGTCCACGCAGCACACTTAACAGCAGGTCAGTTTGCATGTCCCCTGTCTTTCCTAGTGGCTCTAGTAAAGGGGATTCTCAATCCTTTTATCATAGCAAAACTATATGGTGTCGCTCCTTATCAGAAAGGCAACAGAATAAAGTGCATTTTCTTAGTCCTGGCGAAAACCAATAATGATTCACCTAAATACATACTCCTCAAATAACAGCAAGTTTCATCTGAACAGAAACCTTAAAAATAAAGTTAATTCTACAAATAACATTTTTTCCCGGTCTTTCTGCAAAACCTTATTTTCAAATTATTCATGTTACAAATATTTTTTTAAAGTTTTGAGATACAGTAGTCAGTGGAAATACCTGGGGCTTAGCAATTGTACAGGGCTGTAGCCAGGAATTGAATCACAAGTTGGTCATGATCTTACAAATTAACTAATGTTAATTTGAGAGTTTCTGTCTCTTCACCTATAGAAGGTAGGAGACATAAACCCTCTTCCTAAGGCTAAATAGAAGTCTCAATGATAATGCAGGTAATCCCATGTAAATAGAAATAGCTATCATTGGTTGTATCAATACTAAATTAAATTAATATTTATTGAGTACTTATTTTTGCAAATTACTTTGCTGGTACAGTAGGAAATGATCTTTGTCCCCAAAATACATATGATCTGGTTGTGATGGGGCAAAGTTTGCTGTAGCAGTGGTGGTGGTGCTCTCGAGTGGGGGGAATGGGCAGTGGTGGGGTATCTCAGTGAGTAACGTGCCTACATGCTCAGGTAGGGAGGCAAAAGGGCATTCTTAGGCACTTAGAGTTTTCAATCTTGCAGCCAGACCAATGGTTTTCATCTTGGCCCCATCACTGACTCACTATGTAGAACTTGAGAAGAGACTTCATTTCTCTGGGCCTTAGAGATGCCAGTAGCACCTATGTCAGTGGGATTGTGTGAGGATTGTGTTAATTTAAGTAATGCACTTAGAGTAATGTCTGGCAGATAGTAAACTATTGTGTGTGTTTTTCTTTTTACTCCTTATATTATTAACAGAGATGTATAGGAAATGTAAATCAGAAATAAATTATACCCAGTCAAATGATACAGGAAAGGATCTTGGAGAAGGTGGATGGATGGTTAGGATTAAATGCCAGAGATATTCTAAGCACCAAAGCACCAAGGAAGGAACATGGAATAAGTAGGGACAAAGAGCAAGAGTTTCCAAATTTAGTCTCTGGTTTCCTGGAGACTATGGAGGTGTGCCTAGGTCTATAGGAAGGCCAAGAAGGTTGGCCTCTTTTCTCTTAATATTGTATCTTTTCCTTTTATTATGATTTCATAATTTTTTGTTAAAAAATAATCCCTCTGCCTTAAAGGAATGAATATTTAAAAGTCACTATGCCTGCCCATCTGGTGTGGCTCAATGGTTGAGCGTTGAACTATGAACCAGGAGGTCACAGCTTGATTCCCAGTCAGGGATGGATTGATTTCTAGTCAGGGCACAGGCCCAGGTTATGTGCAGGAGGCAGTCAATCCATGACTCTCTCTCTCATCATTGATGTTTCTTTCTCTCTCTCTCTCTCCCTCTCCCTCTCCCTCTGCCTTCCTCTCTGAAATCAATAAAAACAAATTTTAAGTCAATCTTCCTAAGCATGGGATATGGAGGTAGAGTGTGGAACTCCGCCAGGCTTGGCAGTGTGTACTTCCTTTGCTGGGCTTTGGAAAGGCTTTGAGCAGAGGTATGGCTGATTCTGAGAGTCACTTGAGGAAGATGACTCATAAGAGGAAGGAGGACTGAGTCAAGTTGATTTGTTATTCTACAGCTTGCTATCCTAATGCATCCATTGAACAGACATTTATTGAGTGCCTGCCTGCTCTGAGCCAAGCAGTGTTCTCTGAATGGCATAGTCTCTGCCTTCATGAAGCTTCCATCACAAGGGAAAGCTGGGCAGGAAGCAAATTAACAAATGTCATGTTATGAATTATATTGCTGATGAAAATGCCCTGAAGAAATAAAGTGTAAGAAATCAGAAGTATTAAGTAGCCCCTACTAGAGCAACCCCTTAGCTAAAGGTCTGCCTACTTATCTCAGGGCATTTGATGATCTAAATTGGCCGTTTCCTACCAAGAAAGTTGACCTTTGGCCTTTGGTGAATAGTGGTGACTGACACATGACTGTTACACATAGCTAGTTAAAGCGAATGAACAATGTCCAGAAACATCATGCTAATAGCCATGCCACTGACAACTTTTGTCAAATCAGTAGAAAGTAACTACTTGAAATAGTTTTAAATGGGTTTGCTGCACTGACCTGTGTGTCTCAGTGGTTAGAGCGTTAGCCTGCAGACCAAAGATCATGGTTTTGATTCCTGGTGAGGAGCACATACCTGGGTTGAGGGTTCGGTCCTTAGCCCCAGTAGGGGCACATGTGGGTAACCAATCTATGTGTCTCTCTCACATCAATGTTTTTCTCTCTTTCTCTTCCTTTCCCTCCCTCCTTTCTATTGTCTCTAAAAATCAATGGAAAAAATATCCTTGGGTTAGGATTAACCAAAAAACAAAAGGTTATTTGTTTATTTAATTTAAATGATGGTCCAATCTGTTTAGGGGGAAGACTGAACCTCACCTACTTCATCACCTGGGAGGCAAAATTTGCTTTACAGCATGCTCACCTTCTAAATAAGCACTGTCTTCAGGCAGTATATTTTGCTTTCAGCTGGGTGCCTTGATTTCTTAGGAAACACTCCCCTGTTATTTACCAGGGGCCTCTGTTAGAAAGGGGAGCATCACAGATCAGAGTAGAGACCTAACCTACTTTCCCAGTCTATCATTCTAGAGGCCACTAACATTTCATTCGTTTCTTCTCCCAAACCTCTCATCTATCAGTTATGTTATGTGCCTGGTTTTTATTGACCTCATTGTCATATCACATTCCAAAGATGGTCAGATGGTCAGATCATGTTGCTGAATTTGAAATCTTATCTCAAATGTTTCTTAAGGATACTTTCCTATAATGACATCTGGTATAGAGCTGGGATCAAGCTGAAAAATAAGAATAAAAAAGTAGGCATTTAATTGAAACTGGTTTGCCAGTGGCTGGCCAGAGAAAGGGATACAGCAAAGTCATCCATGAATCCATTTGGGAGAAAAAGCCCATTCCCCATAGCAATGACAGGTTTATTATGATTGGTTTAAGCTCCAGGTGGCAAGGAATAATGCAAAATTTGGAAGATCTGGAAAATTTCCCTAATTAATGTTCATAGTTTATTCCGTATGGGGAATTTGGAGAGCAGGACTCAGATCTCTGGGAAGAAGGACCGGCCAAAGGGAGGGATATTTCTGGGAGCTCAGGTAAGCACACTGAGATTTGAATGAGAGCGCCCTGCAGTTCACATATGTATGATGTGAGGTTGCCAAAGAATAAGATAATAACAATACAGTTCAAGGCAGAAGCCCAATCTTAAATGGGGCCAATTTGGATAGAGTGAGAAAACTATTTGATTTCCAACCATTGTGGCTGTTCGAGGGTCTTCCCTGTTAGATTTGATAGTAGGACCTTTTGGCGTTGTAATTCCCAACCCAATCAACTGGCTTATTGAGCTCCCTGTTATAACTGGCTCAAGGGCTGGAGTAGATGTAGACTTGTATTGGAATAACTAGCTCTAGTTAGAAGAGTAAAGGAAAAGAATGGGAAGGGCTGACTCAGTAACTTGGTCTTGGAAACTTCTGTTATGTTGAGTTTAGCCATGCTTGTCATAATAGTGTTAGAACTGGTGGTATCCACAGGTACCAACTCACTCAGCCAGACTTCTATATACTAAAGACAATGTTTTGTGTTAAGATTAGTATTTCAGTAATTGTGATAGAGAAGTAAAATATATGTGGGCCAAGTTGTCTGTTGGAGATTATTACTAAGTTAGCTGCAACTGTATGATTTTTTAAAAACTATTTGAACAGGATGGTAGAGTATATCTACTGAGACAGTGGAGGAAGTTCCTTTTGCACATAGAAGCTTGCAAAAGTTCCTTTTGCACATAGAAGTCAGTGCATTGAGACACTTGCCACAATTTCTTTTATTAAGTTAAAATGAACACATTCCTATTTATGGGTATGAAGAAACCTGGGGAAAAGAAAAAACAAGGAGGAAGAGTATTTGATGCAGATCTTTCACCTCAGCTATCTTTCCCTTCTTCTTTTCCTCCTGCAGCAGGCGGAAGAAAATACAATTTTTTTTTTTCCAAAAAAGGAAAAAGGGCCACTGTTTGCAACATTTCATGTCTCATAAGCAGGATTGCTAATACCTTCCCAGGGACCATTATAGCACACTGCTGCATTCCATTAATTGCTCAGCAGATGTTCAGCAGCCTTCTTTTAAAAATGTTTGAGCCAGAATATGTTGCTGGTGAAAGAGGCAATGCATAATTTGGTTTGTCTCCAAGGAAAAAGAACTGTCTCCTTTCAGGAATTTACTATCCTTATTTTGTGTCTCAAATTCAGCTCCCTGTTAAGTTTTATGGGAACACAAGGTAAGCATTTCCAGATACCTGGGTGTCATTAGAGATTGGATTGAGTTCGTTTCCCACTCCCGCTCTCATGGTCTATCGGGGAATTCATTAACTTTGATACCTAAGCTGAGCTAAACTTTGTTTTAGCAGTCCTTGTTTATTCTCAGCCTTTCCCCTGCTTCTCCATTTCTGTGCAATTACTCTTGAGACCATACCACTTCTGACAGATATGTTTCTGAAATTCTCTTTGCAGAAAGGAGAGATGTGAAAATGTGTGAGAACGGGGAGGGAATGAGAAGGTGTTGTCGGGAAGTTTGAGGGAGGGCCATGGCCAGGGTGGCTCTCTTTGGCTTTTATATCCTGATGGTAGCTGGCATGGATGTTTAGCAGAAAAAGGCTAGGATGTTACAAAACAACCCAGGGAGTTGGAAAAGGGAGTAGACATCTATCAAGCTGGATGTTGGATTGGACACACTGGTGTTTGACTGAAGTGTACCTTTCCTCATTCTATTCCAAACTGGACTATTTCTCCCCCTTCTACATCTGTCTATACCTCCTAAGTCTATTTTTATTTTAAGGCTCAACTCAGTGCCAACATGTGCATGAATCTTTTCTAGAGACCTTTCCCTGGATTTCATCTATCCCTTGTCTGAGCTCACAGACAAGGGATAAATGAAAATCTTTATTAAAATTTTTAAAATCTTTATTGTTGCCATCATCATCATCACTCTTATTTAATTTCTTAAGGACACAGTTTAGCATAACTTAATATTGTCTCCACCGTGGTACCCAACAGAGAACTTGCAGCATATCAGGTGCTCAATAAGTACTGCTTTATAAATAATTAGATGTATCATCAGTTTCTAAGTTGAAGAGATATATTCAAAATCTTGTTCCCCCACTTACCTGCAGATTCAGTTTGTTTAATTTTGAACCTGTTCTATGAGATGGTGCGTCTTACCAAGTAATTGATAAATGAATAGCCTAGCATTCATTTATCTCATAAGCATCCAGAGAAAACCCATCTCTGTGTTTTTCTTGTGTCAGAATATGTAATTCATTACATATTATAATCATTGATATGCACATTGTGGGAAGGGGAAGGTTGAAGGACAATGAGAGTTCTGTATTCTAGAAGAAGAGGTTCCGGAGACAACAGGAGGAGGGCAGGCTTGAGGAGCTGTTCCTGAAAGAGACTAAAGCAGGTGTAATTTAAGGGCCATTATTTTCCTGCTCTGGCCCCTGGGGGGAATGTTTCCAATATCAGAGAGCACCCTCACTTCATGAAAGAGCTCAAGTCACACACCTTAGGGCGCACTATAATCACTTTATCAGACAAGCTGGTCATTTGTGACATCTCCCTTGAGTTCTTTCTCCTCCATGCTTTTACCCTGCCTTCTATTTTTTCACTTATTTATGTGATTTTGTACTTATTTATATTCTTTTTTTAAGAGCTATGATGTCATCTTAGAGAGAGGGTTTTGTTTGTTTGTTTGTTTGTTTCCAGCAAGACTCACAGGAAGGCTCTGAAACTGCTGCAGAACATTTCACCTCTGTAGGTCCTTATGGAAAAAGAAACGTGGCCCGTTACAAAAATATCCCTAAAATGCCAATAATCTTCTCATGGCCTCTAATAACTTGGACTTTACTCGAGGATAAGTTCCAGTTTAGATTTATTCTCTTGTTTATCACATGATTCTGTGCCTCACTTTGTCATTGTTCCTTTAAAACGATGGTTCATCCAGGGATATGAAATGAATTAGAACCCTCACTCACTCCACACTGGCTAGACATGAGGCACAAATACTAATCGCATGAAGCTTTACTCATTCTAAATCAAGAGGATGAAAAATATTCCATATAGAAGGTTCAGTACAAACCAGTGATGGCGAACCTATGACACGCGAACTCATTTTTTGGTTGATTTTCCTTGTTAAATGGCATTTAAATATATAAAATAAACATCAAAAATGTAAGTCTTTGTTTTATTATGGTTGCAAATATCAAAAAATTTTTATATGTGACACGGCACCAGAGTTAAGTTAGGGTTTTTCAAAATGCTGACTCGCCAAGCTCAAAAGGTTCGCCATCACTGGTCTAGACGAACCTTCATGTTGAATAGGAGCTCACCAAAGGAAGGAAAACGAAGCACACCCAGTTGGAACGCTGTGTTGAGCAGAAGCACAGCAAGGTGATATCATATGGTTTATGTGTTGAGTGAGGCATAGTTGGACATGGTCTGGAGCACCTAGATACGTGCTCTCAAATATTCCCATTGGGTATATTTCCTGAAGGTAAAATTATGAGTCGGGGAAAGAGAAAGGGATGAAATTCAGGGAAGACAAATATGCCTTATATATTATTAACTTTGTTTATCATCCATGCATGCTAGTGAGAAACCTTTTGTTAATGAAGCTTTGAGATAATAAAATATGATAAACATGGAAAAGGGAAGAAGGGGCAGATGAAGGGATTTAAAAAATAGGTTTGGGCAACAATCCATAATCCTTTCTCTTTTTAAATAAATTATTTACATATTTACAAGAAGTTTTCAACCCAAGTGGCAACAGGTGGTAATTTATTTGATGGGGGCGGGGGGGTGGTTTAGGGGAAGGGGAGAAGAAACTTAAAACCTTGTTGATTCTTCCCTGGTAGAATAGATGAGATTCTTCATGAGAATAGACGTTAAAGAATGGGCTAGCATATTATTTGAGAACATAAAACCTAACTAGAGTGATTCATACTAAATTACAAACAACAGCACTTCCAAGGTCATTTGCATTTCACAGGATTTATTTGTTGGGCAAATAATCTGAAACTTGGGGAGCAGGACCTCTACATAGAGGGACTAGAAGAGATGGAGCCCACAGGTTCCCTCAGTACATGTGGGATAAATGAAACCCTGTTTGTGGTTGGGGAGACTCTTTCTAACTCCATGTAGATCCCTGCTATAAAGACGCTGTTCCTGCGCCTAACTCTGCATCACTGCTACCCAGGAAGATTCACAAAAGCAGAGATTTCTCAGGCCTCACCGCGCACACACCCTGAATCAGAATCCCAGGGAGTGATATCTGGAAATCTGCAATTTTAACAAGTTCCCAGAATGATGCCCATGCAGGCCACCCTGCCCTTCACCAATCTCAACAACCACTCTCACAGAACATTCCAGGGACAGAAACTCATCTGCATAACAAGGAAAGGGGCCCATCTATCTCCAGCAATAAATCTGATTTATAACTCAGAGCATCCAGTAAAGCAAAGGCATGCTTTAAAAAAAAAGGGGGAGGGGGGGTGCTGCTGTGATATTAAGAGTAGGAGGAAATTCGTCATCAACATTAAAATCTAATTTCTCGGCATATCTGGTGCCAACCTAATTGGCAGCCTGGGTAGACGACAGTGGGAGTAAGGGGAGAGAAATGAAGCATGTCTCTGGATCTGAGATAGACCACATCCATAATCTAGATGAATGGCAAAGGCCAGCCAAACGCTGTGGCCATGAAGCAGTTGACAAATGATTTGAGCCGCACTAGAATCTTAGTGGCAGATGTGCTTGGAGAGCCACGAGTTTTATGCAAGTTAAACAAATGATGTTTTCTAGATGCCATTAATGTGCTAGTATGAGCAGAAAACGATCCATCCGCATCTCACTATATTTCTGCATGTCTTGGAGAATGAGGGTGCTCATCAACCCTTAGCTTTTCAGTGGGGTCACTGCCCTTCTGGGGTTTCTGAGACATATGCTTTTAAAAAGAAAAAAAGTTAATATTTCTCAAGGGAAGAGCCTCAAATCCCAGGTTGATTTTTTTAAAAAATAATAATACAAAGTAACTGCACCCACCCCCTCCCATCTGTCTAGCAGTTGTGTTGTGTAAGCCATTCTGTTCTAGGAAAACTGCCCTTTGTCAAGGGTATGTGTGGGTTTTTCATAAAACTGTTATCTCGGCCTCCATCATTGCTGCTGACTGGTTTAATTTCTTTTTCAGGTGTAATAAAAAAGATAGTATCGCAGAGATATTAGAGAATTAATATTTCCAGGCTGCCGTTTCTGTCACTGGCTATGTTATGAGTAAATGTGGGAGGGGCTAAGGAAGTCAGAATTCCAGCCTAGGTCAGGGTACATTGTGAATCCCATGTGAGAGTTTCACACGGAAGAAGACCCCTGCCACTTAAGGTAGAATTAACATTGGTCAAGAAGCTTTAGAAAATACAATATAATCTACGCTGCCGCGTGGTTATAGATGCAGATGCCAGATTGTGGAGCTCTGAACTGTAAAGTGAAACAAATTGTTGCAGTAACATTTTCCATTTAGGGATGCAATTAGTACTAGTGAAATTCTTCCACAGCCAATAAATTGATCTGTCTCTTTAGTCTCTGGTTTTCTTATTATTTACACAGTTGTCATTTACAAGTCTTTTGTGACTAAAGTCATGCTAATTGTACTTTTCACAAAACTAAATACAGTTTTTTTTCCCCCTGTATAAATAATTAGGCTTTTTCACAGACACATAGACCCAGTGGCTTCTGCCAGTTATTGAGCTGTTGTGATGTTATAAGTAATAACAGATGTGAAGATATCTAAACATATCCCTATCCCCAGTGTAATTAAATGAATGTGATATTTTCATAAATGTGCCAGGGACCCGCAATGAGGTTGCTCCTTAGCTTCTAACAGAGTCTGTCTTCACCATTTCCTGATTCTCTGGCCTCATTAAAGGGCCTGAAATGAGGACAGAGTCACTGGCCTGAATTGGCCAAGCTTGAGGATGTATCTAGAAACTCTTGGGCAGAGGTAGTCAAGGGGGAGGGAGTGATCAGATGACAACTCATAGGCAGTACACAAACATCAAGATAGAATAAATGGTAGTTAGATGATACTGTTTCCCAAGGGGAGGGCAAGGCAGATAGTCAAGAAAAACTGGCAGTGAAAAAGAGAAGGCAGGAAAATACATATAAAATATAGAGAAGATTCCAGAACCTAGGAAAAGCTACCTCTTAAACACCAAGTTCCTTAAACCTAGAGTGGCCAGAACTGTTGGATTATATCTGTTGTCTCTGCATAAGCTTTATTAGCACTCCCTTTCATTTTCAAAGTGTTCTGGTTTAGAAGTGAACATTTATGGTCATCATACTTAGACCCTGCTACCCTACCAGTGGGGACAGAAGTCCAGAACAAGATAAAGAATTGGATAAAGTAGAACCCAAAGGTGAGAATTGCTCATTGGATATTTAACTAGTAGAAAGAGAAGAGTTTTGAGGAAAGAAGATATGCATGACCTATTGCTATGTAATCAAACACCTAGGTATTCAGTGGCTTAACAATAAGTATGTGTTACTGCTTATGAGATTGTGAATCAGCTGGGTGGTTCTGGTCTGTGTTTATTGTGTGTCTACAATCAGCTACGGATTGTTGGGTAGAGAGCTCTATTGACCTTGGCTGGGCTGCCCCACATATATTGGGGGTCAGTTAGGTGTAAGCTGCACTAGAATGGCCTCAGTTGGAATAATTAAACTCCCCTCCACGTTAAGGACGTGTTCTCTTATCCTTCAGCAGGCTTCTCCAGGCTTGTTCACACATGGCAGTGATAGGATTCTGGGAGGGGCAGAGAAAGAGAAAGTACTCAAGGCCTGGAAGCTCACAATTGGCATACCATCACTTCCATTTCATTCCACTCCCAAATCACATCATAATGTTAGCTCCGATTCAAGGGGTGAGGAAATAGATGTCACCTCTTGGTGGGATAAGCTTCAAACTCAAATTGTACAAGGCATGGACACAGATAGAAGTAGAGAATTGACCCAGCAATGCAATTTATCCATAGCCAGCTTGGTCCACTGTTAGCAATAAAGACATGTATTTTTGTGTTTTGTTTTGCTTTGTTTTCTTTTAGTGACCCAGAAAATATAAAGTTCAGGCACACACTAAGACAAAGACTAAATGTTTTATGAGTAGCAGTAGGTGGGGCCTTCTATGTGGTACTCTCAAACATAGATGCATATGTAGCTTGTTACATATTCTGGGACCTACTCTCAGAAACTGATGTATGTTTTCTCAAGTGAACCCTTGGAAATGGTTTTTTACAAGTTCTCCACGTGATTCTATTCAGGCAGTCTGTTAACTATACTTTGAGAAATTATTTACTTAGGAAGTAGGATTCTTCCTTGACTTTAAATCCTAGAAAACAAAGGCATCCTTCTCTTCCTCTCTGTTCAGCATGGTGATAAGCTTGGTCTTTGTGGTACCCATGGTTGTTATTAGTTGGCCAAGTGACCTCAAAATCTGGTGACTAGATGTTCTTAGAGACTCATCCATAGTTGAGAATTAGCAGCAGAGCTTCATGAGTCATTAGAGCTTCCTTGGGAATTCCCACTCAATCTGGCCTCCAAGATCTTGGCTTCAATTCAGTAGGGCATAGCCATCCTTAAGACTTCCCAACTGGGTTGGATTTGAACCAGAGAAAAGGCCTATTGGCCAAGTGAGGGTGCTCTGTACATGTAAACCTTTCTGTACTCTAGATAATCTTTCTCTATATGCTCATACCACCTCAATTTATAAAAAAAGTATTTCAGACCACATGGATTTTATGATATTCAAGGCATGTCACTAGAAGCCTAGCTTGGCTCTCTTTGGAGGAAAGAGAAAAAAAAAAAGAAAATCAAGCTGTGGTGAACTTGCTTTTGCAACCTTTTGATAGAACCAACTTCTGGATTAGGGATGTAATAACAGTTCAAAGTGTCAAGGTCATAGTGCAGATAGACGCTCTCTAAGGAAGTCTCTTGGATAGAATGAGAGTGAATACAGACAGCAACAAGGGTTTTCTGCACGGCTTTCCTAGTCACGGTGTGGACTTTAAAACTTGGAAATAACCATACAAAGAGCCAAGGCTGCAGCAAAGGGGAAAGTGGTGCTCAGGAGGAGGCATTTCCTAACGTGTTGTGTGGCACATGGGTCTGTGGTCTAATGAGTGTGTGAAACTCTGAAGTTAAATTAGTTTTGTTCATGCACGATTGCTGTGAACTTTCAACATAATACACTCTTGAGCATCATGCATCTCCAAGATGGGGAATTCCCATCTAACACTTCTAAAAAGTATTTGACCACAGAACTCTTTTGTCATCTTTCAGGGCTGGTTTTCTATAGAATACGCTTTCAGCTATATGGTAGCAATGACATGATGATATTAAAAACTAGAGGCCCAGTGCACAAAATCGTGCATGGGTAGGGTCCCTATGCCTGGCCAGCTCTCAGGACTGATCAGGTTCCCTGCCTCACCACCTCCCTGCCTCCCTGCCTCCTCTTTCCCTCACCACCCGCATGCCGCCACTGCATGGTTCCCCCTGACTCCTCGCCTCCTCACCTCCACTGCTGGTCACCCTTCATGTTTGCGCCACCTCCTGGTATCAGCGCACATCATAACAAGCGATCAAACTTCCGGTCTCCCAGTCAAACTCCCGAGGAGACACTTTGCATATTAGCCTTTTATATATATATATATAGATATTGGGCATGCCTGGCCGATGTGGCTCAGTGGTTGAGCTTCAACCTATGAACCAGGAGGTCACGGTTCGATTCCTGGTCAGGGCACATGCCTGGGTTGTGGGGCTCAATCCCCAGTGTGGAGCATGCAAGAGGCAGCCCCATCAATGATTCTCTTTCATCACTGATGTTTCTATCTCTCTCTCTTTCCTTTCTTCTCTGAAATCAATAAAAATATATTAAAAAATATATATTGGGCATGTACCAGACACTATGCCAGTGATGGCGAACCTATGACACGTGTGTCAGAGGTGACACGCGAACTCATTTTTTTGGTTGATTTTTCTTTGTTAAATGCATTTAAATATATAAAATAAATATCAAAATATAAATCTTTGTTGTACTATGGTTGCAAATATCAAAAAATTTCTATGTGACACAGCACCAGAGTTAAGTTAGGTTTTTCAAAATGCTGACACGCTAAGCTCAAAAGGTTCACCATCACTGCGACAATGCTAAGGCTTCGAAGATATTATCTTACTTTATTCTCACAACTTTCTAATATAAACATGTTTTATCTCCATTATGTAGATGAGGGAACTTAGATTCAGTTTAAGCCACTTAGCCATAAGTGGAAGAGAATCTGACTCCACAAAAGGGACCATATCTATCAATTAATTCACCCTAAATGTGGAATTTTGTCTTTGCTCTCACACATGCAATCTATGACCATTTATTTAGCTCTCGCTATATACCAAGACTCTTGTTATTACTGTAAGCATGGCTATTATTATAATCAATCTAGGTGTTCATGCACAGAAGGTGAAACTTCGGTGCATTTCTGAGGTCCTCATGGGATTTTAGAACTGTGTTTGCCAGCGCCCACACTGAGAAACGCTCGGTGACTTGCAGTGCTGTCCTGTCCTTGTTGCTCTGTGCATGAATAATGGCAGATAAGCTGCTCAGCACTTTCCTCTCTGCTTCCACCTTGTTTATGCTGCAATTGGAGAGGGATTAAGTTTTGCTAATTCCACACAACAAGCTAAAGCCCATTTATCACAATTTTCCATTCCTCAGCAAAACATACAAACGCACCTAAGTGTTGGGCAAACTAAGACATGCAGCTGCTGTTGTATGGAGCAATGATGGCCTGTTTATATGCGGGCGCAGCTCAGCAAGAAGAATATAGAGGGCAATGGTATCGGTCTCCCTCCCGCCTCTGCCTGCTGCGTCTGCTTGCCCACTGGCCTGCCTCTGTGAAGTGCGGAATGGGTGGGAGAGGGAGAGGAGTGGGTTATAGAACATGGGACACAGAAGCTCATTTCCCAAAATAATGTGCTAATTACTAAACAGTATTAATGCCGCTTGCTTAGGAATGTGGATTTGAGTGGGAGTGGTTTAGAATTGTAAGAGTTAAGCTAGAGATGGGGGAAGGGAAGGAGAATAGGGTCCCTGTGTGTGTGTGTGTGTGTGTGTGTGTGTGTGTGTGTGTGTGTGTTGGCTTTCTGTCTTAGAGAGGCTAGCCAAAGTAATTTCTTCTCTTCAGCTTTTCATTTATTTCAAATGCCAAACCCTTAAAGCAGCCTTAAGATTCTTCCTAGTTATAGCACAACACTGATATCCTGCTTATTCTAAAAGAGCTGTCAGCTAGGAATTAGAAGTTTAGCAAATAACCTGCCTCTAACCATCCTAACCATCTTCGTCCTTTCTGGGTCTCCATTTGTTCCCAAAGCAAAGGTTTGCATTAGAAGATTGCCTTTAAAATATCTTCCTATTCTTATTTCCTTAATCGTGATAATGTGGAGAGAGCAAGAGACCTTATCTTTTAGAGTTGTATATGAATTTGTAAGGTACCTGAGATTTGCTTCAAAATAATCCAGTGGTTGGGGGTTGTGGGGAGTGGATGAAGGTAGAAAGGAAATGATAATACTGTTGATTTATGGTCATGGAAACAGGTAGTGGATCCATGAGACTTCATTTGTCTAGGCACACATAATATGCATATATACACATATATACAGATATGTGTGTATACATGTCATCCAAGTTTCAAAGTGTGATTTTAAAACTTAATATTTTAACTTGTGCCATTTGTTCATTTACTTCTTGTGCTATTGTTTTTGCCTTAATTCTCTGTCTGAAAACTATCTTTTAAAATTTCTTCTATCCCTCACTGAAATGCAAGCCCAGGGTTGAGTATATATGAAGTGGTGGGGAGGGGCGTCCCTTAGCCCGGCCTGTGCCCTCTCGCAGTCTGGGAGCCCTTGGGGGATGTTCAACTGATGGCTAAGCTAGCAGGCAGTCGGACATCCTTAGCACTGACCTGGAGAGAGGAGAGGCTCCTACCACCACTGCTGCACTCACCAGCTGTGAGCCCAGCTCAGGGCTTCTGGCTGAGCGGCACTCCCCCTGTGGGAGTGCACTGACCACCAGGGGGCAGCTCCTGCATTAAGCATCTGCCGCCTCGTGGTCAGTGCATGTCATAGCAACTGGTCATTCCACCATTCAGTCTATTTGCATATTAGCCTTTTACTATACAGGATGACCAGACAGCCTAGAGCAGCCTCGAGCCTTGTCAGAGATCATCTGTATTACTGTCACCTGCTCTTGAATTTTAGTGACCAAAACTTTGCACTCTTGGCCCTCAATGGAGAAAAGCCAGAGAAAGTGGTGCTTAAAGGTCACCCACATTTCTGAGTATCAGGCTTTGCTTCAATTGATGGATATTAAAAGGTCAGCACTGAGACTTCTAAGGGGTACATGTTGCTTGTCTTTTACGCTTGAGCTATGCTATTTTTGCAAAATGTCAGTTTTCAAGAGGGCGAAATTTAATTGGAAACAAAGTTTTAAAGTACAACAGGTTTGATCCTGAGATGGAAGAGGTTTGGGAGCGGAGAGAGATGTTCCCTGGACCTGCAATCTCCTGGAGGGAGAATCCTCTACGGCAGCAAAGGCATAGAGGAGGTGAATTCCACTCACCTAGAAGGCCGCTGCTCCCCAGCACAAGCTGTCAGGGCTTCCAGAGGTTGTAGAAACCACACCCATCGCACACCCCTCCCCCAGCCCTTGAGATATATTCACTAAGCTACCAGTTTTCTGTGTGTAAAAAACATTAGCGTGTTCTGTGACTACTTTTCAGCTCTTCCTTTCACATGACAATGACTGGGATAGCAGTGAGAAAAAATGGATAATTCATGTACATATTCCCTTGGTAGATTTTCTGATTATCTGCATTGCTAAGAAGGAAATGCTTTCATTCAGTTTATAGGAAAATTGGCTAAGTATATTATTACAAATATTGATTAGAAAAAAATAGCGGCAGCAGTAGTGGTAAAAGCTAATATTTATAGAAGATTCATATGTGCCCAGCACTGTTATCAGTGCTTTGCATGCCTTAACTCATTAGATCCTGACCAAAGCCCCATGAGATATGCACTGCTGTTCTCATCTCAGCCCATGAGGCACATTAAGTTGAAATGACTTGCCCAGGACTCCACACCTTGCTCGTGGTGGAGCTGGCCTTGAATCCAAGTAATCTGGCTTCCCTGTCCCTCTGCGGCAGGCCGGCTGGAGCATTCTGAAGGCTGGGACAGGCTCTGACACACCCACGTGTCAGCTGTGTGACGTGCATCTTGTATGCAGGTGCCACGAGGTTTTCTGGGACTCCCCCTGCCTCTAGGTGAGCGCCGTGAGCCCCCCACAGCGTCCTGCCTGCCCACGTCCCTGCTCATGCCCATGCCTTGCTTCCCCCAGCCCCACTGATCGACCTCACCCCGACCCACAGTGGATCTGCCATGCTGATGCTGCTCTCCGTGGTGTTCGTGGGGCTGGCCGTGTTCGTCATCTACAAGTTTAAAAGGTACGTGTGCCTCCGTCCTTGGCTCCCCGCCCCCTTCCTTCTCTGGAACAGGTTCAGAAGCACGTGTCGCACGTGATGTCCGTCTCCCGCGCATGGCAGTGATGGTTTCTGTTAATGTTTTAGGAAAATCCCCGGGATTAATGTTTATGCCCAGATGCAAAATGAGAAAGAACGGGAGATGGTCAGTCGAGTCAGTCCCACTGAAAGCAGGCCCCATATCTCTCAGACTGAACTGAGGAGGCCTGGCTTGCTGATAGATGAGAAGGTGGAGTCCCAGCTCATAGGTAAATGATTCCCAGTAGCTGTCAGCCCTTCAGCCTGAGTAGTCAGCGGCTGACTCTCTCTCTAACCCCTTTCTGGCTTGACATAACCACTGTTTTCTGTGCTAACATCCCTCAGAGAAGCAGCTAAGAGACCTCCTTCCTTGCTTCCTCCCCTTAGAGGGAAAAAGCCTCCCTGCTCCTGTCTAGTTGTCCCCCTCCCCCTCGTGGCTTTGTTCCTCTCTTTGCAAAACCCCTTGCTAAAACGTTGGGCTATAAGTTTTCTTGGGCAAAGAGCAAAACATTGGCTCTGACAAGACTCGGGAAGGGCTGGCTCCAGAGGCTGGCCCTGGTGGCTTGGAGGGCCGGGCAGGGTGTGAGGGACGGGGTACGTGACGACCAGAACAAGATATGGCAGCCTCACCTTGAGACTGCTTTAAGGAGGGCATCCTGCCCTAGAGGAGTGACAGCCCGATCACCCTGCAGTTTTTAAAAAAATCTAGCAGTCATCTAAAAATCGTCCCCAGAAAACACAGAACCTGTGAATTTTAAGGACAAGAGGCACCAAGTTTTTAGAACAGCCCAGGAGTGGGCTTTCCTGAGAGAGCTACTGGAGGGTTAGATGGGCATCTCTCTTTCTCCTTTCTTCCACCCCCAACCAGAAGTGTTAAAATGGACTTTGTCATATATCAATAGAGCCTGTGACGTAAGCATGCAAATCCAACAGCTAGGAATAGAGTCTCCAGGGTGACTGCGAGACCCTCTTATTTATGGCAGAGAAAATTTCCCAAGAAGTTAGACAAATGCGTGAGGCCACCATTGTGACCCATTTCTCTTCTTGTTTCCTCCTGTCTGTTGGCAACAGGAGTTGAAGCCGTAACTGTTCCCACCTAGACCCTGCAATGCTGACTCCGATGGATAAATTACTATGTAACCATTCATGCTTCACTCTAATGTGATGATGCCAAGCCACCTAGCAGGCCCTGATAAGATTGTCACTTGGGGGAAAAATGAGTACTTAAATGAAAACATCGCCCTGTCTTTAAACCGATAGCGGACAGCCCCGTGGCTGTGTTAAGGGGAAATTTAAATGCAATGACTGGCTGGTGCTGGAGGTAATAGCCACTGCAGCCACGAGGGTGTCCGGTTTTCACAGCGCGCTCTCTTTTATCTGGGGAGACAGGGCGATAAATGCGTAATTGCTTTGGGTTGGAAAGAAAAAGGCTTTTCTGTCTGCAAGCCCAGAGAGGTGTTCACCCTGTGCATTCACTGCTGGAGCTTCCAGGTTGCCTCTCGGTGGGTCATTTGCTTTTCAATCCCATTTCCACGGGGTCCGAAGCACAGCCGCTGTTTTCCTTTATCCAAGTAGCCCTCCCTCCCTCGCCAGGACATTGCAAAGTCTCTGGCACCTTTCTGTTTCCAGTGTCATTAAATGAGTAAGTTTTACACGTTTTCTCTTAGGAGAGTAGCTTTACCCTCCCCTCCCTCCCCTTCTGCTCAACCTGGTGACTCATCTCTCCGATTGCAAAGAGCAAGACACGCCACTCCACCTTCAACGCCAAAGCGGGGATCTGCTGGGGCACACTTTGCAATTTAAGGAAAACCCGCAGAGGCTCCAGGCGACCTGCTTGCCACCCATCAGGAAAGAATTTCGCTCTTGTCAAGTGCATCACCCTTCATGACCACTAACTCTGTGTTTTCTTTCTTTCCTCTGTTGTTCTGTTTCCTATTTTGCCAGGAAGTATTTCCATAGTTGCTGAGAATCAAAGCACAAACGAAATCCCTACCTATGTAAATGTTTGAATGGAGGACGCCAGTAAAAACAAACAAAAACAAACAAACCAAACAAATAAAGTAAAAACAATCAAAATCCAAACAAACAAACACTCACTGCATCGGGACTTTTTAATTCTCCAGACACAGACGACAAGGGTTGTTAGCTTTAAGCCTGTGCATGTGGACGGTACCTTGAGAACACGCTTGGAGGGGCAGTGGACAGGTGCTCTTTTCATGGAAAAACACTCCCCTCCCCCTCTCTTCTTCTCTCTCTTTTTCTGATCCGTCGTGTTTGTAGAAAATTCCTAACATATACAGGCCAAGGAAATCTGCATGCATTTTTGGAACTCTTCTTGGCTCTAGATTTCACAGCTATTTCAGCTCTACCGGCTGATGGGTGGGTTAGCCACCCCAGCCCCTTTTCACAAGACACCAGGACATGCACAGAAGATCGAAACCCTGAGCTATTTCTCTGTTCCATCTTCCTTATTGCCATGTCCACTTCCAAGTTATCTGTGTTGGCCAGCAGTGGCCACAGGCTGCTTTTTGCATCCTGTGTGGCCATGAGGATGAAGCTCTGAGTTGAAGTTCCCTGTATGCAGGCAGAGTAGGGAAGGACAGCAGGCAAGGGCAAGCATGTCAGAAGTGGACCTGTGTTTCCTGTTCAGCCTTTCCGGTTATGACTGCTTCCCTTATAGCTTTCTTTACTCCTCCTCCAATTTATAGGGAAAACAGAATCTTAGTTACCCATGGACCTGCCTTCTCATTTGTATGCTGTCCCTGTGGTCATGATCTGTAGATGTCTTTATATCTGTCCCTTCCAGTCCCCAAGTTACCCTTCACCTGTTCCTGCCTTTTCTTCCCAAACATGTTGCTAGATTCTGGACCTTAACCCTGACATTCCCTAAATAATGGTCTAGCCTCTGCCACCCCTACCTCCACCACCCACAAGTTCCTCGTCACTGTCAATTTTGGACACTCCCAAGCATGCCAACTTCCGTACTCACTGACCAACTGCATCCTGCCTTGCAGGGTTCAGCTTCATGCACCCTTTGTCTCCTCCTCTTCCAAATACCCTTGTCCTTTCCCACCTGGACACATACCATGTGTGTGAAAGAGTTGGTATGTCTGCAAAGCAGTTCAAATCTGGCCATGTGCATTGGCAAAGAAAGCATTCCAATGAATGGTGGTATCCTCACACCCTCACAAAACTCTCGTGCAGGCAGGTTTTAGAAGATTCTTGTGAGAAATGTTTTGAACATGTTACTGTATGGCAGGGCAATTTCCTTCTGTGATGGTTGCTGTACCAGTATTTCTTGTCTCCCAGTAGAGTAAAAATATTTGTAAAATAAAACCATTTTCAGCAGAAGAAGCAGGTTAATGGGTTCAATGTTCAAGGTCTGAAAATATATAGAGGTCTTGTCTTACATAAGGATGAGATTTGGATTGTATAGGATGATCCCAGCCGTTTCACTTGCGTGCTCCCAGATCTCTGAGTATCATAGGATTGGCAAAGGCAACATTAATAGCATAAAGGGGAGGGGTTAGCCCACTAACTTAAGTGATTGGCTCAAAGCATGAAGAAATTCCAGTTTTCCCCGGGCAATCAGGAGAGAAGGCCCCGAGAAAGAAGGAAACGAGAGTATGTCCAGCAGAAGCCCTTGGAATATTCTGGATTGGGCAAAGCCCACTCTAAAATTCAGGAGAAAACAGTTTTGAAAAAACTACTCAGAGCGCGGCCTCCTTCTTGATCAACAACAGGGTATAACAGGGCTCTGGGTGTCCGAAAGATCCTGAGGACCCCGGCCCTTCGGTAGCCCAGGCAGAGGAAGACTAGCAAAGCTGACGTTAGAAGTTAATCAAGCAGAAATTTTTATGGTTGAAGATGCCCTCTATGGATTTGGGAAATGGATTGTGCCTGAGGCGGCCATCTATTTGTAGAAATCAATTGCTCCCTGACCTGCCAGGCTTCCTATCCCATAGGAAACATCCTCATTGATCCTCTTCAGTTAGACCCTCCCAAATTTAATCTGGAAGACCAAGTGTTTGGGAACCAAAAGAGGCCCAGGGAGTCCTCAGAGTTGCAGTTCTGTTCATTTTAATTGGAAAATGATGAAAAAGGGACCAACACTCAAACTAGCACAGTGCCTTGCCTAGAGTATCTATAACGATGGTTATTTGTTGAAGGAATAAATGAATGATGGATGACATGAGAAGACATAGGGAAGAATGGGCTTGTAAGTCCTAACGAAGAGCAGAGGTGGACATGAGATGCTTGGCATTCTGGGAAGTGACCAGAGATGGCCAGCTCTAGATGCAGCCTCTCCTACCTGTAGGAGATTCAAGAGGCAAGGTACTGCTCAGTAGGAATCTCATTGTTCTTAAGATCTAGCTCCGTGTTTCTCAAAGTGTGGTACTGGACTAGCAGTATCAGCATCACCTTGGAACTGTTAGAATGACAGTTTAGGGTCCCCACCCCATCTCTACTGAATCAGAAACTCCAGGGATGGAGCCAATCATCTGTGTTTACAAGCCCCTCAGGCAATTGAGAAATACACTGAAGTTTGAGAACCACTGTTCTAGGCCATTCCAGCTCAGTCCCCGAAGAGAACTTAGTAATAGCAGTCTATAGTTGGGAAGGACCCAAGTGCCTACCTACTCGCTAACAGCAGGTGCAAACACAAGGCAGAGTGTGGTGGGCTTGAGGCCAGAAGAGTGGGTGGGGAAGGATAGATGTAGGGGGTAAGATTCAGGGCAAGATAAAAATCTGACATCGCAATGTTTTCCAAATCTCAGAAGGCAAGCTGTGCATGCTCTACCCTGAACTACCCAGCCCACATTTTCTCCCTTGCCTTATTCCTAATTGGGTTCCCTGTCCAAAATGCAAAGGTTTGCTTTGCTTTTTTTTCTTCAGAAGTTCAAAACAGCAACTTTGAGCGCAATGGGGTGCTTGGCAGCTGTTCTGTGTTTTTCCAGGATTCCAACTGAGCATTGAAATCCCTCATTTGCCAACTTATTTTTATAGGAAGCCAATTTAAAAAAGAAATAAAGTTTTCTTATAGTATTGGAACTACTTCTAATTTTCAAATGACTTTTTTGATGTATTTTTTTGTTAAATACTATGTAGTGTAATGTATAATTGCTCTTGTTTATTGCTTTTACAATCATATTTATTAAACAGATAATGTCTCTAAAGTCTTGGTTTCAGGGTGTTTATTTTATCCCAAACCTTAATATTCAGCCTTGATATAGAATTGATCTACCTCCTTGTTTCTCAAAGTATGGTACTGGACCACACCTGAAGGATTTCGTAAAGGCTAATTTTATGAGATTATAATAAAGGTCACAGGTTGGAAGGGTGATTGATTGATTGATTGATTTTTCTATTGTTTTGTTTTTTGCTAACAAAGTAGAATATATTCTACCACCTGAATTCTGTCTACATTTCAGTTGACTATATAATGTTTCCTGCTTTATTCTATTTAAAAATCACTCCAAACTGGTTACTTTGAAATACGTAACATGCTCATTAGAAGTGATTATTATGGAACAAACCCATTCAAATTTGTTCATAAGCTTGGAGTTACTGAAGGACCAAACCTGCTTGAAATGAACTTGGGGAATGGTAAAGGCTCCCATGGTAGTGTGAAATTGCCTTTGAACCTGGAATTAAGAGAGCGGCGTTCTCCTTCTGGCTGTGCCAGCTGTGTGACTTTGAGCAAAGTTCTTCAACATTCAAAAACTTTAGTGTCCTCATGCATCTCATTTGAAGGACCAAGACACCCAGCTTTGATATTCGGAGTGGGCGAGTCATTCCTGAGAGTCTCAAATAGCTGATTTAAACTTGGTGGATTGGCCTCGTGGCTTGCCTAACACCTCTCTTCTTGGGCAATGTTTTGCCTTTATATTTGATTGAAATACGTGTGTAGGCATATAACATCCTCCTTAGCCTTCCCAAAGAGTCATGAGGCTCAGCATGCAGGATTCCTGTTGTTGTCAGGTGGCCTTTAACCTTTCCTTCCCACAGGTTAAATCTGCTTTCTGAACCTTCCTTCTCTTCCAGGCCAGACCCTAGGCTGCTCTTCCCTACCAGGAGCAGTTTGTCTCCTGTGTCCCTGAGGGTCCAGGCAGTCAAGCAAAATCCTTACTAGAGATTTCAAACAGAGGGGATTTGATACAGGGAGTTTTTTGCTTGAGTAACTGAATAGCCAAGATGCAAAAAGGGGGAAAGGGAGATGACCCCAAGTTTAGCATCAATAGGAAGCCTTTACCTTCCCTGGGCTGGAAGGACACAAGGATTCCCAGAGGCCAGGACCCAGGACCACCAGGTGAAGGAAGGATGTGTCTCGCAGTTGTTGGAGCCATGGAGGAGACACGGAGGACTACAGGACGATAGTCAGCTATGCTTCCCAAGCTCTGGACTCCATCTCCAGTGGATGCTTCCCACTGAGCACTCCTAGCCACCAGCCGGGGGCAGGGGAGCCTGGGAAATGTCGTTCCCTGAAATACAAAGCAGAGCAGGGAGCAGTGGGGAGTGGACTTGAGAGAACACAGGCAGGTAACTGGCACAGCACCTTCAAGTTCAGTCCACATGAAAGCCAACAAATCTGTCCCAACCCAAAGGCACTTTATAAACAGTAGGTGCTGTTTCTCTGTGACATTCTGTCATATAGTCCCCTTTAAACAGCATGGATTTAAGACTTGGTGTTGTGTTTCTGTGCACCACGTTCTGCCTTTCTCGCCAGGTTCCGTGCTCATCTAGGGGAAGATCTTGATTTACTTTTCATCTCACTCCTTTAGCCTTTAGCACTGGGCATTGCCATTAGAGGGCACTAGATAAATGTTTGCTGACAAAACCCAGTATTTTCAGTTGCAGGTATTGGGAGCAAGTCCATTTTATTTAGCAGCGAGCTCCAAGGGGTCATCTTGGGTCTGACTCCCAGGTGTTTGTCAAGAACACATGCTTACCTTCCCTCTCTGTTATCCCTCCAACTGCTGAAGTCAGGAAGCTATTCTTAGATATTAATTTAAGTAAAACAATTGCAGTTTAGAAAAAGAAAAAAAAAACTGGCTAGAAAGCAATGTGAAAACCAGACTGTTTGGTTTCTGAATTATTATGTAATCTGTTTATCTATTTCTTAGGACTTAATAATATTTTGAAAATGCTTGTTAGGCTAATGCTTCCTAGTGAGGGAACCCCAAATAATTCCAGTTGGACACATACAAGGAAAAAGCTATTAAAGTTTTCATTTTCAACACATGAAAAGTAATCTTTGGTTTTCAGAATACAGATATTTATTAATCCATATGTGGTTCAGAGTTTTTCAGGAGCATGTAGTCTGATAGGAACAATGAACAGATAAACATTGTTTAATGTAACATATACAATGCTGTCATAATATAGGGTCATTTTAAGACATTGATAGGGAAAAATAAAACATAGGAGAGAGCAGAGTGACCGGGGATGGGGATGGGAGAGGGGGTGTTGGTCCCTGGCTTCTCTGAGATCTGAAAGCTAAAAAGAAACCAGCCATTTGAAGACACATACATTGTACCAACTTTTTCAAAGTCAGTTGTGGAACCTCAACCAGAAAACAAAACAACTTTGAATCTCAACAACATTTAGAGATGCTTCTGAGATTAAGGACCAAATAGCTTCCACAGGAATTTCCCCAGGGAATCATATATTTATAGTCAATTCTATTACATAACATACATGTTCCTAAAACTCACCACATTATGCCAAAGAGCACAGTAAAAACCAGAGGGCTTAGGAAAAACTGGGACCAGGACACAAGACAGAAACTCTCTCTTGTGTCTGTTCAACGAGTCAGTGTCACATTAAAGATACGAGCCTGTCTTAGTCTACTATTATATACACAGTGCCAGAGACTGGGTGGCTTACAACTAACAAATTTGTTTCTTATAGCTCTGGAGGCTTAGAAATTCAAGGTCAAGGTGCAGACAGATTCAGGAGACTTGTTCTCTGGTTCTGAGATGGTGCCTTCTTTCTGGGTCCTCACATGGTGGGAAGGGCAAGGGATCTCAATGGGGTCTATTTCATACAGTTTTATAAAGGCACTAATCCCATTCACGGCAGCTCTGCCCTCCATGACCTAATCACCTCCCAAAGACCCCACCTTGTAATACCTTCATGCTGCGTGTTAGATTTTCAATATATGGATTTTGTGGGGGACACAAACATTTTCCGTAGACCATAGCAAAACCTAATAAAAATGATATCATGGTTTCATTCATGTTAAATGGTAAAGAAATACACAAATAAAACACCTCCCTTGAAAAATACCCAAGGCTCGCTGCTTGTGAAGGTGGGCAATGGAGTGCTCACAGCTTGTGGTTACTGTTAAGAGGTGAAATCTGAAAGTTGTACCACTGAATGGATGGTATGGCTGAAAACACACAAGGCAAATGGAGGTAGCTGGCAGATGTATGAGGGGTGTGTTTGTTCTATGTATTTTTTTTTCTTTTTACCTTGTTTGAAACTAGCCCACAGACTACAAGCACTGTGAGGCCAGCTTCCTTATTACTTTTCCTCCTTTACGACCATGTTATATGTATTTTTATATGGCTGAATTCAGCTGAATACAGCTGGGTGTAGTTTTCTGTGTTCACCTAGTATTTCTCATTGGCAAAACCACACAAACACTCATCTCTATGGTTAGTAGGTGGTGGGTCAAGACTCCAAAACCAGACAGGCCTCAGGCCTGGGCAGCTTAGAAAAACAACTGGATCGATTCCAAATCAAAGTTGTCTCATGAGCTGGATTAGCTAAGAGAAAAATGCAATGAGGACTGTTTTCCAAATCCTTCAGTGCGATGCATTGCAGATGGCTCCTAACAAGAGACCGGCCATCCTGGGTGACATGCCTGGCCAAGTTACAAAACCCAGAAAAGACTCAATTTGTCCTTCTCACTTTGCAGAAGTTTTTTCCTGTTTGGGGTTGAATTGATGTTTCTGGGGATTTATGAAATCAGATTTCTGGGCATCCATGAAGGAGGGTAGGCATAAGTTGGCAAAATGGATTTCTCTCACACACATGCACTTTTTTTTTTTTTTTAGGTGAATTGCTAGATTAGTATGAACAAGGAAAATAATCATTAACATGAGAAGCGATTTTTCCTATCGAAATAAGCTGAAAATACTCCCAGGAAATCCAGAACAGATAACTATTGATTTTTAAGAAATATATCAGATAAACAATTCAGAAAGTTATTTGTTCTGCCTTGTATATATTCCAAATTTATAGATTATTTCCAAATATGCCATAAATAGTATTTCTTCTTTTTTCATATGCAATGTATTGTGAGGGTATTGGGACTATGGGACAGAATATGATGAAGGTTTTGATATAAGTAGGGGCCAATGAGCTATCAAAGGAGAGAAAACAAGTTGGTGAAGTGTGGTACATTTCCTGTGTCATAAAGAATAAATGATTTTAAACATGCAAATACTTTAAGGTAGGAATATTCATTTAATAATGCAGAAACCTTGTTCCGGGAAGTTTAAGACTCCATATCCATGGTCAAATAGTTCATCAAGTACTAAGTCAGAATTTCTACCCAGGATTCCTAATGGACACGCGTGCTCCTGTCTCAATTCTACCACCCTCCCCTCCACTGCTACAGGTAAGCCACACATTGGTGATGGTTCAAAACAAGTAAAGTGCATGTTCACATGTTTTTCTGCTCTAATACGGTGGTGGGAAAGTGTTTACACAAGGAAAAGAGATATCATTCTTTGAAAGCACCAACCAAATCCCATCTCAGCCCTTACTACTGAGTTATACACATAAAGACTTATATTCCTTTTGACCTTACTTGAGGTGGTACGAGGGAAGATAAGCCATCTAAGCCCTTCTGGAGGAAAGAACTGGCAATTGCTACTAACTTCAGTAAACAAGTGGTTACGGAGAAAGTGTTTTTCAAATAAGGAGACTAAGTAGTCTGAGACCCAGCCGCTCCTATAAACCCAAGTGCTGCACGTAAACCACAGACACAGGCACGGCCTAGCCCATTAGAGACTGGATTCCTTACTGCAGTTCTCAGGCCTCTGCCCGAGGTTTCCTTTCAGTGGCCTGATTGCAGAGCAAGACCTTCCTTCCCCACTTTGTCCCATGGAGTGAAAGTGTTTTTGCAGTAACTCCAAATGAAGCTCTGTGCCTCTGATGTATATAGGCACATGTGACCAAGAGTTGTTTTTATTTTATAACGGGTGACAGTCCATAGTAGTATTGAAAATAGGAAAAATCTGCTTGGTTTGACATGTCCTGCTCCGTCATGATGCATCATGGGACTTTATTTAAATGGGAAGAAAGAAGAAATCAAGATTGGAAAGGATGGGTGAGGCAGGACTGACTCAGGTAAGTGGTTGCTTCTTGAATTTTGTGAGGTGTCCAAAAAGACATAACAACATTTAGATTATGTGAGACAAAATCCCAAATGTGGAACTTGTTACCTGAAGATTCCAAGCAGCGATTAAACCGGAAGTCAGGCTGGTGGCCATAATCCAGGTGGTACCAGGGTATCCGCAATCATCGGCATCAGTCTATTAGGAATAGGACTCTACTGAGGCCCCAGGGGTTGGGAAGTGGACAAGGTCTGACCCTGCAGGACAGGGAATGGTAGATATAAGTCAGGGCATCAACTTCAACTTCAGTGTAGGTGCCCTGTCAGGGGTTTGGAGTCTAAGCAAAAAGCTGAGATGAAGGCAGATAGCTAGGTGTGAGCTGTGTGTTGGAGACAAAAGAGTATCTGGGATTAAGTAAAATACAGCAGCCAGAGTGAGTCCCAGGTACACTGGACCCACAGCTGAAAGTGTCCCAGCCTCTCTAGGCTGAAGACCTGAGCTGGTGACTCCTAACAGACTCTTCTATCCTGGTAGCATTGGTGCTGGGACCAGGTGGATTCTACTTCATCCAAACTCGGGATGGATTGGTGATTTCTGAGCTTCTTGACGGCCTCTCAGAAAGTGACACAATAAAAAGCCAAATAAATCAGAGCAGTTGCCCATATGTTACTTTCAAATAGATTTTGTCTGCACTTTCTCCCCTCTCCCCACAAGTTCTCCACTCTATTCCTCTTTCTTTGTTATCAGAACTGATCTGGGTCCCAGCTCAGTGGTGTTAGGGGATAACTCTAAAGCGGCCACCAACTCACCTTGAACTCTTTTTCAGGGAAAACTTTTTCGTGAACAAGCAGATTTGTGGACTCTGTGTATATGCAGATACACAGAGTATAATGTATGGTATGCAGTTTCTAGGAACAAACAAAGACAACGCCAGGATGGATTAGTAAGCATCTTACAGGGACCCACTCTGCATAACTGCAGAGACCTTACAAATGCATCTGCCATCCATCCACATGTGGGAAGCAGAAAGTAATAGCCTGTGTCCAAGTTTTCAGAGCCCAGGGGACAACTGTATTAAGAATCAAGTCTGCCAGTACTGATTTTCTAGAATCATAGACTCAAAATGCTAGAGTGGGGAGGGAAATTAGAAATCATTCCCTAAATATTTCTTGACTACTGACTGGGTGTTGTGTATCATGCTGTGGACTTGCCAATCACCTCATTTGACTGAGATCAGCTGTTTTCTCATGGACACATAGCAAGTTAGTAGCAAAGACTCGTGTATCCAGATTAAACTCTCTTTCCTAAACCCTTTTGTTGATCTCTATTCTTTCCTCTGTGATACCTTCTTCTGTCTTCATCTACTAGTACGCAGAACACAGCCAAGATTCTTGGGGGGAAAAAGAAAGAAAGAAAAGGATCCAGGGGAAGTAAGTAAAGAGGCACAAAACCCAGGATTGGAGGGTGTGCAATGGCCCTCAATCCGTTTGCTCACCAAACTCAATCCGAATAACTATTGCATTACAAGACCGAACCCAAGGTGTGTAACTTAAAGAAGCAGTCTAGGCATCACTAGTAATTAAAAAAAAAATGTCTAACCTTTACTGGCATTTTTCAAGGAATATCATTGGGATGTGATTCATAACTAGTAAAAGTTTTCAAGAGCACTTTTTACATGTACCAATTATTCTGCTGTTCACGGTTGCTTAGGGGTCTGTCACAGCCAACTCTGACCCATAACTTTTCCTTTAATCTCCACTCCTGCAAGCACCTCCCAGGCTTCTTTCTTGTGAAAATCAATGTAGACTGCTGCTTTAATCCAATCTCTGGACAGATCTTTACCCATTCACTGGATTCTGTTTTCCAAAAGATCTCTTTTAGACTGGTGGATCAGAGGGAGGTGGGAGAACACGTACATTTTAATAAATCTTGTTTGAGAATTACATGTATTCATGAATCCCATAGGAATTCATAGGAGAAAGTAGATTCAATAGTTTAACAACATGAGACAAAGAGGAACTAAACAGTAATATGACATGTGGAGTCTGGAGAATAGTAAAGCTATTTGAAAAAGAGGACCTGGGCAAAGAATGATTTCAGATTTAGATAACTTGCATACAAGAGGCATACTTAACAGCTGTGGTGAGCAGTACTTGCCGACAGTATAAGACATAGACAAAAATATAAAATCTCAGGCATTCAGGGCTCTGCAGTGCAAGAACAATATCCTAAATACATCATTAGTTCTGGGAGGTGTCTCTGTGAACAAAGGGATGTCATCATAATGGTGATCCTATGTCAGAAACATGCATTTGAATTATGTTCAGAGTCTCTTTTTTGGAGGTTGGGTGGCTAGTATAGTATATTTTAGGGGAATCCATTGACAATTATTTAAAACTGGTTTGCCATTTAAAGTAATATGGTTCAGCCATTTTAAATGCAAATAAGAAAACCTCACTTATGTAAAACTCCTAATGCCTCAATGGGTTGTGAACCCTCTATACTCAAA
This sequence comes from Myotis myotis, assembly GCF_014108235.1. Classification (NCBI taxonomy): domain Eukaryota; kingdom Metazoa; phylum Chordata; class Mammalia; order Chiroptera; family Vespertilionidae; genus Myotis; species Myotis myotis. The sequence continues at coordinate 13,277,654 of NW_023416319.1, forward strand.
TTATTCTAAAGAATCCAACCAACCTGGAGGTTTGATTTGTAGAGTGTCTCTGTGTAAGGACTCATGCTCCTTATTTTTTCAGTTTAGGCTTAACCCATTTCTCACCAGAGGCCAGCTACTTACAAATTGTCTCAGTAATGCTATGTGGATCACTAATATCAGAGGCCGAGTTCACACATTACTAATGGATTATCCTGCCCCTAAGATCATTTTCTGGTACCAGTGGGACTTTTGGGGTTCAATCTGGATCGGTGTCCTTGATCTTCTTACTGATTGTGTGTCCAAGTGTTTATTTATTGTTTTTCTCTCCTGTCCTTTCTTTTCCTTTTTTTTTCTTTTTCTCCTTAAAGCCAATTGTATAAAATGAATATACAGCAACTTCAAATGTCTAATGTATGGTTTAAAAATATAACCCATGAACAATATTTAGTGCAGAGTTCTGTATGTAGTGAGAATTCAACACATACTGGCCAGGAATTCTAATAGTAGTGAGCAGTACCAGTAGCAAACGACAGCATAAATGTTCCTGTTTCTGGTTATTTAAGTTAATAGGCGATAAGCATGGCTTCAATGAAGTAGCATCTTGTCTTACACATGGGTCTCCAGAGAAACAACCAACAGGACATGTACATAGATTTCGGATTGGCTCATGTGATTACAAGGGCTGGCAAGTTCGAAATCCACAAGACAAGCAAGCTGGTCATTCTGAAGAGTTTTTGTTATATTCTTGACAGGGCACAATGCCTTCCTCCTCTACAGAAGTCAGTCTTTTTTCTTAAATGCTTTCAATTTATTAGATAAGGCCCACACCCATTAGGGAGGGTAATTTACTTTATTCAAAGTCCACTCATTTAAATGTTAATCACATCTGAAAAATACCTTCAGATCAACAGAGGTCAAAAAGTCTACCCTCCCTGCAGCAGCTGCTGGTACACGAGTGCTGGGCTACTGGGTTTATTTTTCCCCACTAAAATAAAAAGAGTCTGTGTTGGACCAGACAACCGGGCACCATAGTCCAATTGACACATAAAATTATTTAACCATCACATGCCATCAGCATAAGTCCCTGGAATATGCACTGGTCGGCAATTGGGTAACTGTTTGCCCCATTTGAATCCATTAAGAAGAAATCTTAGTGTCCTTGGCCATGTCACCAGTTTTGCTGAGCCTCAATTTTCTTCTGTAGATGATATTGTCTTTATGATCTCTCAAGCCTCTTTCTAATTCATTTCCTAGCCCTGCCAAGGCAACTAATAAATTTATGAGCTTTGTTCATAGCAACATAAATGTATATTAAGTTGCAGGAAAGTTGATAGGTGATCATTGTGTAAGAAATGTCACACAAATATGTGATAGTCCTGAAGAACAAATATAGCTTCTTTTTCTTTTTCAGATACAAATTAGTAGTCTGGTACTTGAGGAGGTTACGAGTCATTGCCCACTCTAAGAGCATATCGGATAGTCTGGCTTATGCCTGACTACTGTGTTCTCAGGGGGGATTTGAGCAAAGGGAGGCCCTAATTCATTCATATGAATAAATTAAGTTGTTTTAAATCAGGGGTGGGAATATCTGGCCCAAGGGCCTTATAAGGCCCATGAAATCAATTGGTCTGGCCCTGCCAAGTCAACCAATAAATTTATGAACTTTGTTCATAGCAACATAAATTTATATTAAGTGAATTATATAAATATCCAAATGGCCCTGACTGGTTTGACTCAGTGGATAGAGCATTGGCCTGCGGACTGAAGGGTCCCTGGTTCAATTCCGATGAAGGGCATGTACCATGGTTGCGGCACATCCCCAGTAGGAGGTGTGCAGGAGGCAGTTGATGGATGTTTCTCCTTGATGTTTTTAACTCTCTATCCCTCTCCCTTCCTCTCTGTAAAAAAAATCAATAAAATATATTTTATAAATAAATAAATATCCAAGTGGCCCTGGGCAGAAAAAAAAAAAGGTTCCCCACCCTTGGAAATGGACAGTGTGCATCAGGACTTAAGTTGTCCCCACCATGAACTGAAAGAAAAACATTCAAATTTTTCTCATTTATAAATTACCTATGATCATCAGATATGGTAGATGGGACTGTTCTTGTGATGACATCATAGGCAAAAATAAGAACGTCTATGGATAATCTGAGGAAAGATGGAGAGAGTGTGTTTGCCTCTGGAAAGGTTGAATTTGTGATATTAGTAGGCCCACCATATGAAAACGCTAGCGGAGGGGGGAACTGAACTGTGAGTCTCAGATATGGTCAGAATCTGCACTGAACAGTAATATAAACCAGGCAATGAATGAATTGGCCAAGGGAGAAAGGGTGAAAAAGGCTCAGTTCAGACTCAAGAGAAACAGTTACGTTGAAGGGAAAGAGGGAAGAAACTGACCTATTGTAACTGACCAAGGAAAGAGTCTGGAATTACTTGAGGCCCAAGAGATAACAGTATTGCCAGAGGACAGGGAAGATGGGATCAGTTTACGTTGCCAAATGCTGGGAGATCAGGAAGGACATGGACAGTTCCTGCAGGACTTGGAGATAGTGCCATCTGTGGCATCTAAGGGAGGCTTGCAAGCGGGATGAAAAGTGAGGCAAAGAGCGCATGGCACGGAGCTGAGTAGTGAGTGGCAAACTTCAGTGGTGCCCTGGAAAAGGTTCAGCAGCGGGCTCTCACATGCTGTGTGCGCTGGTTGTACATCACTGCAAGAACTGGAAGATGAATGAATGGCATATGCAAGGCCGTCTTTTGAACTTGATTGTGCTCTGTAAATGTGGGAAGGCATAGCAGCCCCTTAGAAAGCCACCAGCCATCCTCATAGTATCCGGAGGACAGAGGAATTATTTTTTAGCTCCACTCTCTGTGCCCCTTTCTAGTTACATGGGCGCCTGCAGTCCCCGTGGCACCTGGCGTCACTTCCCTTTCGTTTCTCTCTTCCTTTTCTATCACTCTTCCCCTAGGGCTGAGTTGGCCTCACAGAAGCCATATTTTTCCAGTCTGAATCTTTTGTCTAAAGTACTCAACTTCTTTCTGGATGAAGTACCTAAAAAATAAGCAAACTTCTTGCTGTCTGGTATCTGTCATCTCTCATAGATTTTTGATTGTCATGCTTCAAGCCTTCTCCCACACCAGGGATAAAAACAGTGAGGAAGCCTTAGCCAATTTAGCTCAGTGGATAGAGCATCAGCCTGCAGACTAACGGGTCCCAGGTTTGATTCCGGTCAAGGGCACTTACCTAGATTGCAGGCTCCTCTTTAGCCGGCGCCCTGGTTGGGGCTCATGCAGAAGGCAACCCACTGATGCGTTTCTCTCACATTGATATTTCTCTCTGTCTTTCCCTCTCTCTTCCATTCTCTCTAAAAAGTAGTGGAAAAATATCCTCAGGTGAGGATTAGAAAAACAAAAAACAGGCAAAACAAGCAAACAAACAAAATAAAACAGCCAGGAATAAAGGGACAAAGGAGGGAGGAGAATCATGACCTTTCACATTTACAAAATGTAAAATGAGACTTCATAATAGAGACTGGGTGCCCACTACCTCCCTCTGCCAAAATGCTCATATTTCTCACCCTCCTTGTGATTTTGTCAGCAATCCTTGGTGGTGAGCCACCACCTCTTCACAAAGAAATCTCAACAAAGACACGCCAAAGACAAGGGCTCTCTTCTAACCTGTGAGTGTCTCTTCTGTGCCAGGCGATAATGTGCTTCCTGGAGAATTTTGAAGAAACTCTTTGCCAACATTTATTCATGATGTATGTTCTTCCAAGCCGAAAATTACCAGGCTTGAGAACTGTGTGATTTCAAAGCAAATTGATCAAGACCACAACTGTTAATAAAATGCATGACTACAGTCTGTATATTAACTAGGATCTCGGAGGAAATACACTTGGGAATCCCACACCGGCATTTTGCACGTGAGCTTGGAATCCTCACTTTCTTTAAATGAAACTTTATTGTGACTATTAACCTGCAGAGATTTTAATTATCCTTTCAGTGCTTGAAGGTTCATCGTGGAGAGGTGCCGGAAAAGTCCCCTTGCTAATTAAAGCCAACGGAATATTTCCTCTACCTGAAGATGCAGAAGTGTTTCTTGTTTGTCAAACCCCTTTCAGCCAAATAACCACTTAGCTAATCTCAAATTGAATATCTTATTTAAGATTTTGAATTATCTTTCCTCCCCAGGGAGCTGCTGTTGCATATTGTCATAGCATCATCCAGGGAAATATTTCTTTCCCTTTTAACTGAAGGAAAAGGAAATTAAAAAAAAAAAACAACATGTTTCTTTATTTCACTGAGTAGATTGAAATCTGGGGAAATGAACAAGCTGACATTTTAAAGCAAAGGAGCATTAGTAGAAGGTTGAAATAGCTTCCATTACTGCATACAAATCTTAGTCCTGAGCTCACCAAAAGGAAAGGAGTTGGATCATTTTATATTTAGATGAACCTGACCCTTTCTGAGAATTTTAAATAATGCTTCTAATAATTGAAACTCTAAAACACCAAATAATAACCTGGAGACCACAGGTTAAAGGAAGGGGCAGGATGACCTGGATGTCAGCATATTATGTGAGAGCAAAGAGAATCAGATCTGGCTCTATCACTTGCTAGCATTATGAATTTCAATAAATCCACTTAGGTGCTTTGAACTTTAGTTCAAATGACATCTGAAACATGTCTGAAATAGTGCCTGCCTTTCTATCCGTAAGGCCTATTTTAATTGAGATCATATCAATAAAAGCATATTGCAAAATGAACTCATGTGAATTCTCTGCCCAGATGGAACGGCTGATTATTACACTCAGATTAAAGCCCAATGTGCCTTCAGTGGCTTATGACCTGACTCTGCAATGCCACTCTGACCTCAGCTCCTGATCCTTTGCCCTGTGCTCTTGCTGCTTGCTCCAGCCACACTGATCCCTTCCCTGTTTCTTACAGAAATACACTCCCACACTAGTCCTCTCAGCACTCACTGGTACATATTCCTTGAATATGCTCCCCCAGTTTTCTATGAGACTTGTTCTTTCACTTCAATCTCAATAGGGTCTTCTAAAATTTCAACAGTTCTCTATTGGTAACATTTTCTGTCCCCCTTGTTAAAAGACACTTTATATTTAAAAAATCCTTATGTCTCATATGAACCTCTATGATGATTAAATGTATGTGTTAATATGGTGGGTGTTTTTTGAGGAAATTTACATTTGGTTAACTTTGAGTCAGCAGATTGCACTTCCTAATGTGGGTGGGCCTCATCTAATCAGTAGAAGGCCTGAATAGAATAAAAAGAGCTAGAGAGAATACTCCAGCAGACTGTGTTTAGATTTAAAAAATCATATAGGACCCAGAGCTGGTTTGGCTCAGTGGATAGGGCGTCGTCCTGAGGGCTGAAGGGTCCCAGGTTCAATTCCAGTCAAGGGCACATGCCCAGGTTGTGGACTCCATCCCCAGTGGGGGACATGGTGGAGGCAGCTGATCAATGATTCTCACTCATCATTGATGTTTCTATCTCTCTCTCTCCCTCTCCCTTTCTCTCTGAAATCAATAAGAACATATTTAAAAAAATAATGTAGGAGTTCAGGAAAATCCTAGGAAGGAACATAGAATCTGAAGCAAATTAAATTAATCTCAGGTAAATTATCATCTTTTTACTAATGAGAAAGTAGGTGGTGTGAGAGAGGAAATGATAATTGTTGTTTCCCTAAAAAGTCATGAGCCCTGCACATGTGAACACCTTTGGTCAGCACAGCCACCCTCTCAGGTGGCCTGTATTGCATCCTCATTGACAGATCTGGAGCTTGAGGCTCAAGGAAGCTCATTCAATCCCCAGGGCTGCCTGTTGAATAGCTTCAGAGCTACTGATTTTGAAGTAGCTAATGCCTGTGTCCCTAACGCCTCTCTTCCAAGTTGATGTTTCTCATATTAGGATATGAGATGTATTTTTATTGACTTGGAAGCAATGGGGTTTTTTGCATATCACATAAAAAGGTGGCCCATTTTAAAGTTAAATGTGACTATTGCTACCCTACACTAAGCTTTTCTAGAAAAACCTTACATTATTTTGGCACCCGTTTTTCCTTATGGTTTCTCTGCAGTAAAATAGGAAAAGGAACAATGGAGAAATGGAAATGCAGGCACTGGCATTGAAAATAAGTAGTGGGACAGCAGAGATAAAAAAAAAATCAGGTTTGAGGGCAAATGAGAAAAATCAGTGATGCGGTAGGATCAATTCTGGAGAGGGCAAAGCTAGATTCTTCTGTGGTAGTTGGAGGATGAGTCCGAGGCAGAGGTCCACTTCAATAAATTATTCATCGGTGCCTGAGCGGAGCCAGGTAAAGTTCCGGAATGGCACAGGCTCTTCCCTGGTCTGCGGGCAGCCGTGGTGCTGGTACTGACACGGGAGCTCTCCTGCCTGGATGGGCTGCTCATGTTCCTCCCTGTCCCGCTGGTTTCTGATACTCAAACAAAAGGAAAAGAATCCGCTAGCCTCTAATGAATAGCATTTTGTTACCTGAGAATGAGAAATATGTATTCAGTTTTCATCAATAGTGACTTTTACCATTCTTTTAAGGTCTCAGCAGAGAAAATAAATATGGCATGAACCATATTTAAACATGAGATGGTATCCCACAGTCTGTGCGTCAGCATTGAGCTTCTGAGCAGTGAGGGAAGATATATGCAGACGTTACCCACAGAGACGCAGCCCTTGCCCGTTTATTTTCAGAGCTGCCTTGTTTTTCTCTCCATCCTGTGAGGGAGAGAAGGGAGAAACACTTGGGAGGAGATCAGAGAATGTTTTTGGTTTTTGTTTTGCTTTATTTGTCTTTTATTGAGTAGGGTTTTCCTCCCCGATGGAAGGAGCCGTGGCTCATCCTTCCATTCCTCTGCAATGTACAGGTGTTTGACAACCTAGCCAGCACTGTTTTAGATGTTTTACGTGTCCTGGATTACTTGATCCTCAAAATAACCCAATGAGGTTGATTCTATGATGAATTCAGTTTACACATGAGAAAACAAAGTCACAGAGAGGAGATACACTTTACTCGAAATTACACAGCTATTAAGTGGTAATTCAAATCCAGCGGCTTGCAATTTAACACACACACACACACACACACACACACACACACACACACACACACACACACTTATTGATTTCAGAGAGAAGGGAGAGAGAGAGAGAGAGAGAGAGAGAGAGAGAGAGAGAGAGAGAGAGAGAGAGAGAGAGAAACATCAATGATGAGAGAGAATCATTGATTGTCTGCCTCCTGCACACCCCCTACAGGGAATCGAGCCCACAACCCAGACATGTGCCCTTGATCAGAATCAGTACCCAGGCTGACATTCTATCCACTGAGCCAAACCGGCTAGGGCTGCAATTTAACACTCTTAATCACATCACCAGACTAGAGTAGAACCAAACAACCGCCACCCCCACCCCACCACAGTGATCTTGCTTGGCTCATTACCTAAGACAACTTCCATGCCTTTTTTTTATGCATTTGTTTATTTATGAGAAAAACCAATTGGAGTCAGTAGATAAACTCAAGTTATGTCTGGAGCAATCTATCTGCTCATGCCCACTTTGGACTTTATCAATTAGGCACCACCTACTTACTCCCTGAGACATAAGAAAGCAACGAATGGTAATCTTAAAAATTCAAAGCATTTAAGTAAACCACCCAGAGCATTTTTAAGAGTAAATACTGAACTTGGTATGCAGTACTTATGCCAGGATTGCTCGAATCTTTGACATGGAAGGCAATGCTTAGGTCATGTGATAGAAGGTCTGGAATGTGGGAAGTGAGCTTATTGGCAAAGAGAGGGTGCTAGGATACAGAGACGTCTAATACAAAGATGTATTTGAAGGGTGAGTTTGTTTTGTTACAAAAGAAGCTCAAGGCATCTCTCTAAAAACACCCTCAGAGTTTCACTTGTGAGAAAGAAAGCAAACAAAACAAAAGCCAAGGAAACAAATAAAACTCCCAGACACTACCACTAGTCTGTACTCACTTAGAACCTTGGCCTCCCAAATTCAGAAATGATGCAATTGACTGGGGGATGATTGAGGGAGAAAGAGCTCAATTATCATTTATTTATTGAATACCTCTTATATTTCAGGGACGTGCTATGCATTATGATAAATCATAAAGGAGTTCAAGTCCTTCTGAGGGCCCCCTGGGAACTTCCAAACCATGTGGGACATGAGATATAGACTTATGGAATAAGGAGAAAGATCTATGGAATTATTTATCTTGGTATTGTATTATGTTCAGATCACCTATGTGATAAATGACAGAATGCCACCCCAAACTGACTTAAACACAAGGAGAATTTTAACTGCTGGACTTGCTTAGAATGACCAAATCCATGGGTTCAAAATGTGTTACCTGGAAATTACCTGTCTCTGGATTTTACTTCACTCTGTGAATCTAGAGTGACCTTATTTTCTTTCAGCTTGGTCAGTCCAGCCAAAGAAGGACATCTTTCTTAGTAATTCCAGAAAGTTTGAGTCTAATAAGCCTAGGTTGGGTTATGTGTCAATTTTTTAATCCAAGTCTGTGGCCAGTAGACATTTTCTAATTGACAAGGAGCAGGTTGGTTTTCTAGCCTAGGTTGAAGTGAGTCAGCATTCTCCAAATGGAATGAAATTGAGAGTTCCCCAAATGAAAATCATGTACTCTAGCGAGATGAGGGAGCCATGGACACTGCATGGGCATAACAGCAGAATCCTCTCATGGGATTACAAAACTACAAAACCATGGTGTGTAGCATCATGTGGCCCTACTCAGTGACATCCAGGCTCATCACAGTAACATTATCTTCACAAGGTAGGCTCGCTATGCAGATAACATGGAAGCTTTCTTGGGCCTGTGTCTGGTATACAGCTTTTCCCAGAGCCAGTTGGATGACTTCCAGCCCAAGACATTAACTTTTTAATTTACACTGGCTCTCAGTCAGCTTCCAAGTTTAAGTCAAGGTGTTGATTTTAATCCAAAGTAAAAACCTCCAAATCCCTGGCCACTGTAGCAGCAACAGCAGAGTTCGCATTTTTACTTTTGCAGACTTAGCTGCTTCAGACTGATGGTTAAATTACAGCCTCATTTTTGGAGCCACAACCATGGTGACTCCTTCCTTTTTCCATCTCCTATTCCACAGACCTCTAAACCAAGGTTTAATATGACATAGTCATTGATGAGAAGATCTAACATTGAAGCCAACAAAATGAAAATATCGTCACCAGCTCTGGAAGAGACCTTCATTTTTGCTTCCTGATTCAACTGCCTTTACTGCATGTATCCATTGCCATTTTAAAAAATTGGTAAAAAGTCATAATATTTACCATCTCAACTATTTTTAAGTATATATGGAGAGGGCAAATATCCAGAAACCCAACCCAATATTGAAGGAGAAAAACAAAATTGAAGGACTCATGCCACCTGACTTCAAGACTTAGTTGAGTTACATTTATCAGGCCAGTGTGATATTTGTGAAATATAGACAAATAGATCAATAGAACAGGATAGAGAGCTAAAGACTCATAAATATCGTCAATTGATCTTTGCCAGAGGAACAAAGAATAAAATGGAGCTAATAGTCTTTTTATAAATGGTTCTGAAATAAGTGGACATTCACATGCAAAACCATAAATAGAGACACAAACCATACACCCTTTACAAAAATGAACTCACGCCTAGCCTTCGTGGCTGACTGGTTGAGCATCGACATACAAACTAGGCGGTCATGGTTCAACTCCAGGTCGGGGCACATGCCTGGGTTGCTGGCTCAGTTCCTGGTGGGGGGTGTGCAGGAGGCAGCCAATCAATGATTTTCTCTCATAATCAATGTTGGTATCTCTCTCTTCATCTCTAAAATCAATTAAAAATTTTAAAAAGACAAACAAAAATGAACTCGTAATAAATCGTAGACCTAAGTACAAAACAGAATACTATAAAAATCCTAGAAGATATTATAAGAGAAAACCCAGATGACTTCATCTCAGTATGCCAATGACTTTTTAGATACAACACCCAAGGCATGACCAATGGACTTCATCAATATTAAACACTTCTCTATGAAGGACAGTGTAAGAGAATGAGAATAAAAGCCACAGAATGATGAAAAATATTGCAAAATACAGGTCCTATAAGGAACTGCTATCCAAAATATGCGAAGAATGCTTAAAACTCAACAATAAGAAAACAACCCAATTAGAAAAAAAATGGCTCAACTGTCTTAAGAGATACTTCCCCAAAGAAGATACAGAGATGACAAGCATATAAACAGATGGGCCACATCATATGTCATCAGGGAACTGCAAATAAAAACAATCAATTACCACAACACACCTATTAAAGTGGCCAAAATCTGTTACACTGGCAACATCAAATGCTAGAGCGGATGTGGAGCAACAGGAACTCTCATCCATTGCTGATGGGAATGCAAAAGTGGTACAGCCACAAAGGGAGACAATTTGGCCGTTTCCTATAGAATTAAACATATTCTTACCATATGATTGAGCGATCACACTTCTTGTTATTTACCTAACAGTGTTGAAAATGTAGATGTATATAGCAGCTTGATGCATCATTGCTAAAACCAGGAAGCAACCAAGATGTTATTCAGTACATGAATGAACAAATAGATGGTGGTATATCCAGACAAAGACATTTTATTTAGTGATTAAAAAAAATGAGCTCTCAAACCATGAAAGACATGACAGAACCTTAAATCCATCCCTTACTTTGTGAAAGGAGCCAATCTGAAAAGGCTACATACTGTATGATTGCAAGCATATGACATTATGGAAAAGCCAAAACTATGGAGACAGTAAAAAGGTCAGTGGTTGCCAGGGGTTGGGGTGGGGAAAGACAAATAGCTGAAGCACAGAGGATTTCTAGGGTAATGAAAATACTCTGTATGATACCACAATGATATTTTACATATGTGAAAACTCATAGAATGTATAATACCAAGACTGAACTGTAATGTAAACTATGGACTTTTGATAATTATGTATTATTCTGGTGGGAGATGTTGATAATGGGAGGCTATGCATGTGTAGGGCCAGGAGGTATGTTGGAAATCTTTGTATCTGCTTCTCAATTTTGCTGTAAAGCTAAAAGCTGTCCTAAAAATTTCTTTATTTTAAAAAATCCAGAAATGACAGAGATAATAGAACTAGCTCAGACGGATGTGAAAATAGATTTTATAGATCTGAAAAAAACTTTCAAAGCATAACACAAGAAAAAGGAAACATATAAAAGAACCAATGGTACATCTAGAAATAAAAAATCAGGCCTCTATGTCTTTTAGGAATACAGGTTCCCCTGGTGCCTGATCTTCAAGCATAAGGGCCAACCAGGGGTCCTCAAACTTTTTAAACAGGGGGCCAGTTCAGACCGTTGGAGGGCCGGACTACAGTTTTAAAAAAAAAGCTATGAACAAATTCCTATGCACACTGCCCATATCTTATTTTGAATTAAAAAAACAAAACGGGAACAAATGCAATATTTGTATTTGCATGTGGCCCGCAGGCCGTAGTTTGAGGCCCCCTGGATCCTTTCTGCTGTGTTTAACTCTGAGAAAGGTCTGTGCCACCATGAAAAATCTTAGTGATGACTTTTCAAATTAATTAAATGAATTCGGTGTGGTTTAGAGAGTTCTTCACAACCCAATTTTTGTCCAAGAGTTGTTGACAGTACTATTGATAAAAAAAAAAAAAGTCTCTCTCTTTTCCCCAACGGGAAAAGGACTCCTGTTCTCTCAACAGTCTAAAACCATGCACTAATAACTGCCCTGGTTTGGTATATTTTCTTTCCAATCAGGAAGCATTTTCTTTTGGGTTAACTAGTGTACTTTTGTTGTCTCATATATTAAAGCTGTTGCCCAGCTGTATTTTAAGTTCCAGGAGGCCCCTTATAAGCTTGACTTCTGTCACATATCCCAATGTTCTGTTCAGTCTTAGATGTACAATAGACAAATACATTCTCATCCAGAACTTGGCTTTTTTTTTTTTTGTATTAGTACAATGACCTTGAATGTCACAGAGAGTGAGTCTTCTAGACCAGTTGCTCAGGATGGGGTATACAATTTACTGATGATAAATACACAACTTCCAATGCTATACAGATCATTTAAAAGAAAAAAGAAAAAAACCCTTTTAAGTCTTCTGCATTTATTGTAGTGTGCATTATAAAATACAAAAGCAGATGATAAATCCTATAATTTCAGGGATGATATTTTGAAAGACAAGGCTTAAGGTAGCTATTGAGCTAAAAATAGAGAGGTGAGCTAACATTTTAATTCATACACGGAGAAGATGAAATGTGGCAAAAATCATAAAGGTTATGTGGAAATATTTGCTTTTTTGTGGGTAGTGGGGTAACTATGTTGAGACACACAGTGGAATGATTTATAACCTAAACTTAAGCACTCTGAATTTTAGTGTTATATTACATAGTCAACTTTTGCACCTTCCTTCCTCACACTCTGCCAAAGCATAATCAAAACGCTCCTCTGTAGACACACACACACACACACACACACACACACACACACACACAGTGGTAGACATTCCAGCTGGCCAGTGTGTAGTGATCAAAATGACTTACTTGTGAACCTGATGGACTCTAGGAGTGAAGCCCAGCTCATTGAGCTGATCCCCTGACCTCTCACAGGTACCTCACTCTGTGGTGTATCCAAAAGAGGCCCCAGCAAATAGGTTTCAGGGTGTTTTCTGTGATTTATGAGCTTACAAACTAGGTCATGAGGAGGAAATAAGTGCCATTTATCAGCTCTCCAGAGTCAATGGCATAGAATTGGAGTAAGAGCTGACTCCTAGGCCTAATAATGGAATAGTTCCCACCTCCCCAGAAGAAGTAGGGCCAAAACAGGGACTTCATTACATTTCTCACCAAATTCTACTTTTGCCAAGTGATTCTTCAGTTTCAGTTGGAAATTTTTAAAAAAGGACATGTCAAAATTAATGTTGAGAATTGATTTATGAATAAAAAATTGTGCCAAATTAGCACTCCAGATTTAATTTTATGTGTAGCATGCTGCCAAGCAACTTGGAACATTTGCAGGTTGTTGGGAAATCATTACAAACAGCAAACAGCTTCCTCACCACCTCCTCTTCTCTCCTCTCCCTCACAGGCACTGTCTCCTCTGGGAGAGACATGGATTCTGGGTCTCTGTGTGTATTGGAGGGTTGGAGGAGGGTGATAGATATTGAGGGGACCTTGATGACTATAGGAAAATTTTAGATTATTTCCAACCTGCATTTCCTATGAAGGACTTTCAGGTCCCAGCTTTTAAACAATAGGAACTACTTCAATTCAGATCTCTGTACTTGAATCCACATTGTTTGGGTCCGAAAAGATTTAAAAAATCAGCCTGTATTCATAATCTGCTCTGTCCAAGAACCTGTAAGAACAACATTGTACAATGTTTCTCTCTGTTAAAAAAAATCTGTTTTTAACTTTTACAAAAATCAAGAAATAAGTTAACTTTTGCTTTTTGTTTATGTTGAGCACAACTGTGAAATAGGCTGTGATTTGTGTCACATGGCACCCGACCTACATTTTCTGACTCACTATCACATGACTCCTTGATAATATAAAATCTTAACTGAATGATATAAACTTGACTATTAAATTGGGTCTTTTATTTACAGTAAGTCTTGTACTGTACAGTCAAAGAGAGAGATTAAATGCCTTTCATAGCTGAAACTAGAGATAATATCACCATGTACAATTCAAGTGCTTTATTCTTTCTTTAGGTGGTTTTGATGTATTTTAATTAATTTTTTTAATCCTGTAACCTAATTTACTCTTCATAGATGAGGAATCTTCTGCCAGAGAGTCAAATATTTTGTTAAGATAATGCTGATATTAGTGACAGAACTAAGCGGAACTACAGGCCTTCTAGCTCGTTCCTGGTCAAACTAGGGAGTGTATATCGTTGCTACTAATTTTCTTCAGTTTACATAATTGGGAGGCTTTTATTTTAAGGAAAAATAAAAATTTCATTTATCTTCAAAATTGTCACTTTCATTTCTTACAAGCTATATGTACACCAGGTATTTCTGTCTTCTTATATTGTGTGTGTGTGTGTGTGTGTGTGTGTGTGTGTGTGTGTGCGCGCATTGGGACCATGTCTTGGGTCTCTGTGTGTATTGAAATGTGGGGGGAGAACGATAGATATTGAGGAGACCTTAACCATCTTAATTTTTCTCACAGTCTCTGCACACACCATGACCCTGTGCAAGGGATTCCCTGCTTTGTGTATTTCATGAACTAAGTGTACATATGCCACTGAAGCAGAGAGGTAGCCTGTTGGTAGTTAATCACATTAGAATTAAGAGGTAAACAGACCTGGCTTGTTATTTATCACTTGTAATATTTATAGCAAGTTGCTTCAACTTTGTAATTTTTAGTCTTTTTATTTTTTGCTCCTTTTAAAATGAAGTTACTAATAGAACTTAATCTAATAAGAGTCTCTGAGAATTGAATGGAAATGGACTAATCTATGTGAAGCACTTAGCACCATTTGTGGCATTAATAGGTTTCTGATTAATTGTAGCTATTGTTATCTAACTCTTCTCACCTTTGATAAAATAAGAGTCAAAAGGTCTTGCAATGCCATAGGTGGTTACTGACAAGTTTAAATCTGTAATGTTTCCATTCTAAAACCCCCTCCTTTAAAAACATCCTTTGAACTCAGCAAGATGTTAATTTACAAGGAGGTACACTGTGTTCCTGGGAAACACAGCCTTGAGTTTTCTGGAGTGGGGGAGTGATGACTTAATGGTTTCCTTTATTAATGCAGGGGAGATGGTTTTTGTGACTTTTGTCCTTTTCATCTTGGTAGCTCAGCTTTGTGGGGATGGTAGGCTGTGATGGTGATTTTGATGATAACCAACCAACGTCTCTCTGGTAGCTCTGAGTGTCTATTTTGTGTTCAAATCAGTGAGCAGAAGGCTTCAGTGCTCTTCAGAATGACATATACATTGCCAGTAATTACCTTCCTAAAATGGAAAAGGAATTAAAATAAAAGCCTGAACGTAGAAGGGGGTGGCAGGTTTTTGGAGAAGTGTATGGGCAATTTGAAGCATGAATAATTAATTTTGTCTTGAGATTAAGTTCAGTCTGTGTTTATGATCTGTTGGGGGGGAAAAAAAAAGAACCTCTAATGGGTTCTAAATAAATTCAGTATCAATTTAAACTATTAGAGGAAGTTAAATCAAAATAATTAGGATATTAAAATACTTTGTGCATTTCCAATCACTGCCTTATTGAAGCCCTGGATCTTTTCCAAGGAGCAATAATAGCATGAATATATTAGGGTGTTTGCTTCCCTTAGAATGTAACTGTTTGCTCCTGTAAAGATGATTGAGAACTTGTAGGAGACAGAACATCAGATTGATGTGTTGACATATTTAAGGGAGTGGGTGCTATATAAATGACAAATTATTTTGTACATATAGATTAAAAATAGCATAGTGACAGCTTACTGTTTAAAATAGTTGAACTTGAAAATTCTTTATTCATAGTTGTTGCTAATTCACACTATAGTAAGGCAAACATTCTATATGTGACATTTTCAATTACTATAGAATGGGTCAGTAATATCTGAATAAGATTAAGGTGCATTCCAATATAACCCATGGCTTGGTCATTTGTGTATTTTGCTTAAAACTATCACGTCTCTTGTAATTTAAATGGAAATCAAGAGAGTCTTCTTTTATATCTTAGTTATTACAGTCTTACCTCCCTCCCCCCAACCCCTTTTATGTCTATGTGGAGCATAGCAAGCATGGAAATTAGAACACATATAAAGGATTTTGAGATATATTCTGACCCTTTTCTGAAGCAACAGCTCATTTGCTTGTAAATAATTTCAGTGCCTGCCACAGTGGAATGCCTATCGACACTCAAGAGCTCATGAACTCTCTGGATTTAATTATTTTGGTGGCTTGGAGGAACTGGTCTCTAGGTGATTTCCCTGCAATATTTCAGTGTTGTGGGGGTTTTTGTTTCTTTTCTCCTAAGCATTATCCAGCTCATCTACATTTAATATTGTCCCTTGAAAAATATTATTAATTAATCCAGCAAAAATAATTTGATAACTGGATTTCAGAGCTGCCAGACAAATATTATGACAATGTATAACCTGTTTTCGTATTTTTTTCAGAGAGGAGATAGAATTTCAATGCATCCTAAGTAATGTATTCTGAAACTGAAGCATTGCATTGCATTGAATACTTTGCTTCTTGGAGAATTAGGGAAGATAGTCAGGATTTGCAAAAATGGATCCTCTCTCTCAAACAGATATCCTAAAGTTTAATTCCTAGTACTATTACAAATAACCCAGCAAAAACAGTAGTTTGAGCTCCAAGGAGTTTAATGAAACTATAAACAAAAATTAACAAGCAATTACAAATTATTCTTAGTGAAATTATAAAAATGTTTGTTATGTGTCTTAATGAAAATGAATAATGGCTACTTCATTCACTATTTATACAAGTATAGTGAGTTTTCCTTTGCTTGAAATACCCAGTTTGTAATGGTAATGGAAATGCGTTGTTTCTCTGCCTCATTAGAAGGGGATTGTTATGCATTCAAAGTTTTTATATTTTCTAAAATAAGGCTGAGATTCAGCAATTGGAAAATTATCTTTAAAGGCTTTTGTCTCACTTCAGAGGATTCGATTGGAGGAGGCTCTAGTACAGATGAGGGGAAGATTTCTTTTTCTGAGTTAATTTCCATAATATTTGAACAGAGAAACTGGTCTGCCTTTGTCCCAGGACTCTGCTTACTCATTTCTGTCACTTTCTTCCTTAAGGTTCTGCCTGTGTATTCCTCTTCCATACAACAAAGCTAAAATCTTCCTTATTCAGCCTGGCCATCTTAGCTCAGCGACTGTATGTCGAACCAGAAGTCACAGTTCCATTCCCCATTAGGGCACATGCCCCGGTTGCAGGCTCAATTCCCAGTATGGGGAGTGGAGGAGACAACCTATCGATGATTGGATGATTGTCTCTCATTGATGTTTCTATCTCTCCCTCTCCCTTCCTCTCTCTGAAATAATAAAAATATTTCATCCTTTTTCAATTTTCCTCAGGGTGTGAAGATGCCAGAATGGTTGACAAAGAAAAGATAGGTCAATATGGTCGGAAAGTATTGGGTTTTCTTGCTGATTCTACCACAACTTGGGCAAGTGACTGTATTTCATTACATCTCCATTTCTGCACTTGAACAATAAGTAAATGAATAATACCTGTTTTGCAAGTCTCTGATAAGCAGTAAAGATAATTTATGTAAAGTGTCTATTACAGTGCCTGGTAAATTATGTGTACTCAGTAAATGCTCTCTGCCTTAGAGACAGGCAAGATCACAGGTGTTGCAGTAGTAACATTGACATCCAAACCCGGTCATTTTGCCAAGATGATCATCAGCGATGTGTTCACAAATTATAGTTGTTTTCTCTTTTTAAAAATTTCCTATTCATTTAAATCCTACCTGGGCCAGCTAGATAGCTTGGGTGTATGTCTCAGAAAAGTGTGATGTAAGACATGTCACATTGAGGTTTCTGGTCAGAGAGTCACCAAACAGCTCTGGTATCTAGAACACCAGGGAACACAGGCCCTGTCTAAACAGAACAGATACTACTTACTTCCAGCCAGTTTTCCCCATTAGTAAATAAGGGCTTCAGGGTTAACCAAGCCTTCATTTTTTTTCCCTAAGGAAATCCAGCAATCTGGATTTAATGCAGAATGTTCTCCTTTAAATGTGGACAACAGTGTTAGGTTGAACAGACCATGATTCCAGGGCAGATCCAGCCTCTTAATGCCCATTTGAAATGTCTTACCTATATAATGGACAGCAATACAGTTAAGGGTTTTTTAGCATATACCATATGCTAAGTGAGCACACTTTTAAGTACTTAACATATATTAATATATTTAAATATCCAAATGACCCTGTAAGATAGGTAATCATTAATATTATTATCATATCCATTTTTCAGATGGAAAAAAACAAACAAGGAAAATAGAAGTTAAGTAACTTGCCCAAGATCTCTGTTGCTTAGCAACAGAAAAGAAATTTGAACCTAGGTAATCTGTCTGCCAAGTTCTTGCATTTGACCCTGGGGTTGACAGACTCAAGTAAAGAATTCCTCCTAATTATAGAAACCATTTATTCAATGTGGTCTTAAAGGACAAAATTGTATAGAACTTAAATTTTATTTTAGATATACATCAACGTTGATTGAATATGTTCAAAATTCAGAGCACTGCATAAGGAGCAGTGATGAGGATAGGTATATAAGTTGGTAAGGGAGGAAATGCATGACTGGCTGTTTCATAGGGTATAGAGAGTTTTCAAAGGAAATTTCTAAAGGTTTTTGTTATTAGAAGAGGGAATTTGATTAGCAGTTAATAGAAGGCTTGGCAGATATGTTGCCTTTTACTTATATTTGAAAAATAGGTTATATCTCAGTGGACATAGGTGAAAGAACTAGGGGTCAGTGAAAGCAAATATTTTTGTAGCTGAAATAAACTACATTTTACGAAATACAATGAAGGGCCAGTTACTCTATATTAGGATGTGTGGAAGAATAGAAGAAGAAGAATGTGGAAAGAAATATGAGGGCTAAGATGCGCCTATTAAACTATCCTGTTTTCTCCCTGTAGTAATTAATTAAGAGTCCATTCCCTAATTGTCACACATACACACTAACAGCACCAAACTTACATGAAGTTTCTAGAAGGACCCAAATATCTCAAACAATTCAGCAGGGTGAGTTTTTGAAATGAGTTACTATAAGTGTCCCCCCACCCTGCCCCAACAGAATTGTGAACAAAGACAGAGCCATAAAGAATCTACTTTCCTTGCTTTGTTTATAAAATCAAAATCATAGGAGACAGCTATTTCAGAATGAGACTTTAGAAAGGGAAGGGGATTACGAATGGCCATGGATGTGAGCTGAGAGTTTCTGGACCACTATCTATGCTGAATTACAATTCTCACGCCACTGCAAGAGCAACACAAGCTCGCAGTAATCTATTGCTAACACAATCCTGTTAGATGGTCACAGTTATTTCAAAATGTCATCAGTGTTCGCTTCTACAATAAAATGTCCATGCTTTCTGATTACCACTAAGTAGGTAGAGGTGGTTCTTTTCCATTTTCTTATTTGAAAGAATATTTATGAGTTTAAAAAATATAAATGCAATTTCCAGTCGAACTAATGTGAAGCTATTCCAGTCCAACACACGATACTTAACAGAAATAAGCTAAGGCTGTGAGGCAAGGTTAGCCATACTTTTTGGCTCTTAAATCTCCTTGTTAAAACATCTCTTCAAAAGAACATGTTTTATGTATATAGAGTGCTCACTACAGCACGGCATAGGAAAGTGCTCTGTGCATTTGCTATCCTCATGGTATTACTTGTTATTATTTCGATCAGTAGCAGCAGATTTCCCAGGCTACATTGCAAAAATCATACCTTCCTGGTCATTAATCCCTCCTAAGGTGGTGCTGGATTCATGAAGTCTGACAAGGCAGAATTTGGACAATATTCTGTGCAAGGCCAATGAATTTTGTACTAATCACTGGGAATCCATTTATTTGCTGCAAAAGACTTTAATTTTCTGTGTTAAACCACAACAGTAAAAATTGTCAACCCAAATTTTCTCCATCAAATATAAAACACAAATTACCTTTTTAAAGCACATGTTCTTATTCTTTCTTATTTTCTTTCTTACTATATCAATTTCTCTAGTGGGTGAGAAAGTGGTTCAGAGAGTCCTGTCTTTGAAGTTATTTTAATCTTTATTCTATCTAGTTCTTTCCTGGACTCATTTAATCTGCTTGATTTTTTAAATTATGATTATATCTTCCACATCTTAATGCATGACATCCTTCCAAAGAATTGTTAATTAAAATCTGATTTTTTACATTTGAATGCTGGCTTTTTAATGATGAAATCGGCCATAGTTATAAATATCTATCTTGCCAAACCTCAGAATTATTGGCACTGAAGTAAAGTCAAGAAATTAGAGGATAATATTAACATTGAAGTTAGCTCTTCCCTTTTCATTTAGATGATGTGAAATTCACACATCTATAGTTATATATATTTAAATAAAAGCATCTCCTTTAGCTTCTCTCAGTATTTTACACTGTCATTAGAACTCTCTTTTGAAAGGTACCCAGGGGAGACCACATCTAATTTAAACTTCGTGGCAGGAAAGACATCAGGAAACTTCAGATTCATTATTTAGCTTGATTATCTGAAAAGACTGAGGAAAAGTCCCTGAGGTATTGGGCTCTGATCTTCCCAAGGTGCCCAATAGCGATAGCCTTCCCTCATTTTTTAAAATGAATTATAAGGTAAAATTTTATCGAAAAGACAAATCATTTATGAAGAGTTGGAACACTGTGCTAGCTCATAAGTTAAAGCTTTGCATCAGCAAAAGCAATAACCTCTAAATTTTGTTGACACTAACCATGTAAGAGTGTGCACCCTGCGACAAGAGTGAATGTGTCTAGGGTTCAGTGCTGATCTGTGTCCATTCTGTACAGCTCAAAGCAAAGACTGAGGGGTAGATGAAGAAGGTCCACAGAATATGAGTTCCACTGAAGCGTACTGTGTTGGAAGGGAAAATAGACATAATCATGGTATTGTGGAAAGAGGGCAGATTTGCTCAAGGATACGGGATTAGAATATGGCAAAGCCATGATTCAAATCCAGGTCTGTTGGGGGCCAAATTTATATAATGTACCTCAGCCTCCATTTCATTTTCTGTAAAATGAGAATAATAAAGCCTACAGCAATAGGCCTGATCCAAAGTTTAGATAAGATGTTACCCAGCATTTATTGAATGCTGCCAGTTTACTGTTTTCATTTAATACCAAGTGTGCCCTGGGGACCAGAACTGAAAATTAGCCAGTGTTCTTCAATGATTGAATCAAACCCATTGCCACTAGGAGGAAGCATGAAATGAAGCCCATTGTTCACAAGCAGATAGCCTTCAGTTTCTTTCCCGGAGGCCGGTGCTTCAGACTCATTCTCATGTCTTCCTTGGAGATAATTAAATGGGAAATCTAAGCTTGGGGCCCTTGCACTGAACTTGTGCTTTGGGAGGACTAACATTCAACATCACAGGATAGTGTTGGTAAGTATAGTTTTACGTCTTCCAGCATAAAATGAGAAAAGACTTAACCAGGTTTATGTACTCCCTCTTATTTCCACAACAGACTTCATTTCAAACACGTTGGCTAAATCTGAGAGTTTTCTATCCAATATTTTATGAAGGGTTACACTGGCTAACCTCTTCAAATCTCATATTAAGAAATCCTCAGTCTTTGCAAAGTGAGTAAATCCTCCATATTATTTTGCTTATTTGTTCGCATTTTAGCTTTAATAAAAAATGAATTATTTTATTATGGCTTTCTACATAATTTATCAGATTCATAGTTAGTAAAAAAAAATACATGGTTTTAGGACCACCAATGCATAATATTTTTTATTTTCAACCTTACCTATTTCTCATCTCTTTATGTGGGGTCCACAGTAAGCACTGTATTTATTCATAACAATGTATATATTTTATAAATATTTATTAACTTAACATATATTAGTATTAATCAGTGTGCATCCAGAAATCTGCAAAGTAAGAGTAAAAACAATAAAGAAATAATTTGTCCTTTTTATTGCCCTCTAAGTTCTTAGAGATGATTCAGAAAAACATGACTAACAGGTAAAACCCTTCCTTTTATGATGTTGTGAAATGAATTATGTCTTGTATATCACCGTGCCCAGCTCAGTTGTGTTATACTGTCATGCTTCAATTTTCTGAGAAAATAACAAAACTCCAGTGGTAGTATATTCAAAACCACAGAAATGGGGTTGAGTGGAAGAGGCTTAATGTATGCATCATTCTGGTACTGCTGTTTGTTTCACTCTGCTGATGACATGAGATTGTATAATAAAGGTCAGTCTTACTCATTGTGTTGACTTTTATTTTTTTTTTGAGAAGGTAGACTGCTATACTTATGTATTAAAGGACTTCAAGGAAAAAGAAAGTAAGCCAGGAGCCATTAGCGCTCAATTAAGAGAACAAATGCATGTGAGGCTGTCTAGATATTTTGTTGGCCTTGTGACTCCATGTTTCTAGGGATGCTATTGCCAAGATTTGTCAATATACACATGACAGGAAAAATTGACTGCTAAGTATTAGGAGAAATGGCTTATTTAAGGAATGAATCATAAGTCATAAGAAAACTGTAATATGGTAATGTGAACATATGAAATTAATGAGACTATTCCAGTGAAAAGTAGAGTAAAAGTAATAGAATTCTAGTGTAGTTATTGTTGGCTGTGTTCAGCTACAAGAACTCCACTTTCTTCTAATTCTTCCTGATTTTGACATGGTCACAAGTGAATGATCTTTGCTATAACCTGTGCCTTTTGTATTTTTCCCCCTACTATCTATAAATCAGGGGTGGGAGGGAGTTATAAAAATGCAGTTCAATCCAAATAGTTATCAGGAGGAATCCTATATTTGCTTATGAGTTCATGTTTATTTGCATTTGTATTGTTTTTGTTTCTCCTCTGTACCATAGTCTTCTGCTGGGGCCATCAAAAAGTTGTTGATATGCTGTGTCATCTTCTTCTTTGTCTGGTCCATATATTTGTTCACACTAACATCCATATGTCTCATTCTCCAAC
Organism: Myotis myotis; assembly: GCF_014108235.1. Lineage (NCBI taxonomy): Eukaryota > Metazoa > Chordata > Mammalia > Chiroptera > Vespertilionidae > Myotis > Myotis myotis. Next base: position 13,300,384 of record NW_023416319.1, read on the forward strand.
ACTTAAGACCTAGAGAGATCATATTTCACTCCCTTGCTTTTGATTTATTCTATTACCCATGTTATGAAGTAGAACTACCTCATTTCCTCAATGCTTTCAAAAGTTTAGCAAGACAGTCCTTTTACTTTTACTGATTTTTTTAAAAAAATTCTAACTAATCTACTCAACTATCAGATATAAATTCATGAAGACTGGATTATAAAGCTGTCAGTGATCAACAATCTTCTCTACTTAAGACCACTCTTTCTGTTCAGCATTATCCCATTGTTCTTAGTTGACTTTGGTGCTCCTCAACTCTCCTTTCTCATGAGGTAATTATTTCTCAAAAGGCTACTAGATTAATTATATATAGAGGCTCCTGGAGGACCTGCCTCAACCATCTTCCTCTCTGTAAAAAATCAATAAAATATATTTTTTTTAAAAAAAGAAAACTGAGAATGAGGTTGAAGGCATAACTTCTTAGATGCTATAACTAGCCCTCGATGACCCACAGTGTATGTCTGATTTATTATGCAAATAAAGAGGCAGAATAATGTATTCTGTTTAATCATGCAGAATTTCTTTTTGTTTGATGGAGTGTCCCAGCACACAAATGAATATTCTATGAATCCAAAATCTACTTGAGAATAGAATTTTTTTATATGGGGTTGTAAGATCAAGGCGCCAGAGCTGTGATTTACAGAAACCACTCGGTCAATTTTAGAAAACAGTTTGTCTTTAAACAACTGAATTTTATAATGAGAAAATTACTCAAAGCTTTTAGCTACTCAGGTTATTTAAGTGAAATATGAATTCATCCATTATGAGCTATAAAACCCATTGATTACTTGACTTGATTACTTAAACCTTGCAGTCTGAGAATCTTGTGGGACTGATATATCCGCCCTTCACCCAGAATGTATTATTGAGGAATGATTTTATGATACTGCAGCATTTCATATAGGCTCTGTTCTCTCAACAAACAGAGATAATTCACATAGGTGAACAATACTATATTTAGAGGCTAGCAGTGTTTCTTGGCAACTGTTAACCATTCCCACACCAATTGCAAAACTCACATCTCTAGTCTAAAACCTGACCTCAGTGGAGAAACATGAATAATTTTATTTCTAGCACTTTTTTTCAGAGTACAGATACCTTTCAGCAAAATTATCTTTTTTTGATAAGGGCTAATACACATGTCAGAGAAGAGTACTTGGGAAGATGAAGATACATGTATCACTGCTAGGAATAGGTTGATGTGGGCTGTTTGGAGCAGTGAAAACAAATATTGAAAATTTTCTTTATTCTTTTATGCTAACCTTTAGGGTAGTTATTATTATCCTTATTTTATAGATGAGAAATATTCAGAGAAGTAAAGTAACATTTCAAAGTCATTTGACTGAGAAATAGTAGAATTAGGATTTCAAAATGGATTTTCCTTCCTTTGAGTACTCTTTGTGAGGAAACATCAATGATTTCAGAACTTGATTTTTAAAAACTATGAGTATCATTGTAGAAGTTTTACATATATATATAGAAATGCAATATATATATGAAAAGAACCACCATGAGTATAAAATTTGTACTAATATATTGTTAACATGCCAATATACTATGGGCCTATATAATGGACAGTTATCTTCTAGTTCATTTAAAAAATCATAGCACTATTTATGATGAAGTTAGTTAAGATTGCAATGTTCCTTGAAGTGTTCCTAAAACCCAGACTTCTTCCAGATTTCATGCTATCTACAAACCATGGGAGATTGATCATTTCTTTCAAGAAGAATATTTTGAGGCTTATTTTTTGAACAAACAAAACAAAACATCCAAGATATAATTTGCGCTTCAATTGACAGATTTTAAAGTTGCGTGAGTTGTAATGTCTGAAGGGAGCCAAGGCCAAGATTAACTCATGTTTTTAAAATAATGATGACCATCTGCCATCCAGTATGTTTAATGTAGAACCAATCTCTGAAAAATGCTCCTCATTACTGAAATAACAATAATGCGAAGTGTTGGGCAAATTATGTTCATTTCCTTGCTACATCTTTGATGCCTCAGGGCCATGGCTCAACTAACTGTTCAATAGATTTGAAAACAATTCTGACTATTGACCACATCCAGTCTTGTCTCTATGCTTCATATTTTGGGGGTAATTCTTCCTTAAGACAGCTGAATGGAGACATAATTTTAGCTTTTAGAAGTTCATCTATTTCTACTACACTATTCCGACTTGATGTTATTTTTTCCCTGTTTTTATCATTAGTTGCCATAAGGATGAATGAGCTTCTTTGTTCTATCTGATGGGTAGGTTTCTGGTTCAGTGACTTGGGGAAGAAAAAATATCAGATTTCATAAAAATCCCATAAATGTCCTTGTTTAAAATGATCCCAAGAAGAATAGGAATGAAAAACTTATCCCATGATGATGGTTGCCCAAATGGCTCTTGCTTGCCCACTTTTTTCTCTGAGCATAGCCCTCTTCCCATAGTACCACATGTGACATCCTTGGGCAGCACCAGATACTGGGAAAGAAAAGCATAAATGGATCTTGTATAGGATCCAATGGTTGTAGCACGTAATAAGAAGTCAATAACTTTGATTTAGAGAGTGAAAGTGACAGCCCCAATCTATTCACTCTCTATATAGGTATTCTCATACCAACAGTTTGTGACTCCTTATGCTTAGCTAACCATGCTTTGTGACATTTGTTAAAGAAATTACAACAACGTTTGGGGTAATTCTAGGTGTTGTTAAAACAGAAAAATTTGGTGGAGCTATGATGGAAGAATGGAGAGAGGGAGGAATAAATTGCAGTGGATTATTTAACAGACATATGAACACAATAAGGAAGGGATAGCCAGAAACTCTCAAAGGGATTTGAAACAAATAACTATTTCAGTGACCTCACAGGGTTATTATAAAGAGTCCATGCTTTGAATTATATGAAGAGTAATAAATGTGCCAAATAGTATGGTGAGGGTTTGAAGTTGCTGGTTAATCACATGCATTTCCCTCCAAATTCTAAATCAATGGGGCTAGCTTTAGTTCTGCCTATTTTGATTTAAGAACATAGCAGGAAAGTGAACTTAGAATGGGTTTCCCAATAGAATCTCTCTCCTCTCCAAGTATAAGATTCATGTGGGGAGATTACATCTGCAGAGCACATACCTACCTAGCTGGCAACATGGAATAATGTAGCCAACCCACACCTTACTATGCACAGAAAGGCCAAGATTCCAAGATTCATGGGGCACATTTAGCCTTTAACATATTTGTCCTGCCTAAGAGAGAAATAAGGACCAATGGCTGTAGCATTTGAGCGTTCTCACCAGTCAGATAAATTGTTTCCCCTCCACAGGGAGAAGCTGTTAAGAGAGGGAAGAAGGGGAGACCCTTTATACCTGTTACTTCTGAGCAATAGAAGTTCTCATGTATAGGTTTGCAGGAATTAGGGGGAAAGAAATGGTTTCTATCATTATTTTCCCCATTATCATTGCAGCCTCCTTCCTCTTTTCGGTGACTCAAGATTCAACACTTTATGAGGATCTTCTGTGCAAAGGCTTGGTAACCCGGAGAACTGCAGGCATTTTCAGTCAGTAGAGGAGCCATGGTGGGAGCTTATAGCATAAGTCCTCTCTGGCTACTATAACCTATTCTAATTACACCAGCCAGTAAACTTTAGAGACTGGTTGTTCCCTTCTCTGCATGTCTTTCCTAGTCCTCTACCTCCCTAAGAATCCCCAAACCCTGTGCGAAGAATTCCCTAACCCTGTGCAAAAGTATTTTATATCTTTTATAAGCTGTATGAGTATAAAACCTTTAGAGAAATCTTCTTCACAGATTGAGGTCTCTGGCTCTATCCTCATAATTGACAAAGACACCACATAAAGGACACAGGGCTACGGAATTTAATCTTTGTAGTACTGTTTAAGTAGTGTCTCTCTCTCTCTCTCTCTCTCTCTCTCTCTCTCTCTCTCTCTCTCTCTCTCTCTCTCACACACACACACACACACACACACACACACACACACACACAGCCAAAGACTGCATGATTTACAAACCTTTCTACATAAATGTGGATTGGAGGTGTGTGTGTGTGGGGGGGGGAGCATTCAAAAATCATTATTTATTATGGATCCACATGACAACAGCAGCTACAATTATAAACCCATTAAGAAATAATTGACAACACAAGTGCACTGACATTGTGTTCCACTTGATTCAATTGTGTTTAATAGACTGGCATTCCATATTTTTTCACAGTGAGGTTTCTAATCAAGGCATGCATAATCTTCTACTTAACTGTCTTTGCTATCCTCCAGAATAAAATGCAGTTTGTTTTAGGGAAATTCAGTAGGGGTTAGAACCAACCAGGCATATTTCAAAATTTGGAATTGTGACTTCTCATATTTTCTAACGTATCCAGTGGCTTTGCTTGTCATTTGTAAAAGCACTCTTTAGCCAGTGATTCTTTTTTTTTATTTGAAATATAACTTTTATTGATTTTAGAGAGAGGAAGGGAGAGAGATAGAAATATCTATTGGCTGTCTCTTGCATGCCCACTACTGGGGATTGAGCCAGAAACTAGGGCATGTGCTCTGACCTGGAATTGAACCGTAACTTCCTAGTTCATGGGCTGATGCTCAACCACCGGGCCATACTGCCAGGGTTCTTGTTCTGGCATTAAGAAGGGTTCAGCAATCTGGAAAAGGGGCTGTGCGTAACTTCATATAAAGAGAGAGTCCAGAGATGAAGCATAATTTTGAAAGGCGTTTGGGGGTCAGAGGAACTTAGCTAAAAGGAACTAAGATCTCCTCGTCTCAGGACCCCATGCTTTTTATTAACACAAATTGTCCTGAGGCGAGGCAGAGATATACACTCAAAGGGTCAGGTTTCGTATACACAGTCCATTGTCAGAATGGGGAGAATTTGCCTACAGCTGTTTAGGTGTTTGGCCAGTAGGAGGCAATAACATGTAGATTAAGATACCCTGAGCTGTCTGGCAGCAAATAATGATCCCTTTTCAGGTTTGGTGAAATGCCCTCAGCCATTCCCAACAGGTGACAACATATGTGACTCAGCCCTTGTTGAGTCCCCAAGTTCCACCAACCTTTTGATGAAACTCTTGCAATTATGACATGCTGGAATTGGCTTCCGGCACCATACCAGCCGGCTAGCCAGTGATACTTAAGCCTGACTGCACATTAGAATTACCTGAGAGGCTTTTAACAATCACAAATGCCCACGTTTCTATTCCAGAGCAATGTAATCAGAATCTCTAGAGCTGGGCCCCAAGAAAGGTGATTCTAATCACCAGAATTGAGGATCACTAACATAGACTAAAGGTCAGCCATTTGTTTCCCGTGGAAAGAGGCAGTTGAGAAATATTTTAGGTTGTGCCGCCACTACTCAACTCTGTCACAACTGTGCTGCACTGCCAGGGAAGCAGCCATAAACAATAGGTAAGTGAATGGGTACAGCTGCTTCCCAGGAACACTTTATAACTGTGACATTGTGATTTATAATCAGAAATATATATTTGGTCTTCCCTTTCTGGCACAGAGCTCCTAAAACCCTTGACATGTCCAAAGTGTTGAAAATATAAAGTGTCTTTTGTTAATGAGGGGACTTTGGAACACACCTAAGGATGGGGGTTGGTTGCCAGGAGAACTATTCCTGGGACTAGATGGTTGGAACTTTTAGTTTCACTCTAGGGGCCAATGATTGAATCAAGCATGCCTATGAAATGGAGCCTTCATAAACGGGGTTTGGAGAACTTCCAGGTTGGTGAACCTGTGGCGAGTGGGGGAGAGTGGTGCGCTCATGGGGGTTCGGAAGCTCATTGGCCTTTCTCCATACCTTGCCCTGTGCATCCCTTCCATCTGGCTGTTTCTGAATTATCATTTTATAATAAACCAGCGATCTAGGAAGTAACATGTTTTTCTGAGTTCTGAGCTGCTCTAGCAAACTCATGGAACCTGAAGAGGGGGGTCATTAGAACCTCCAATCTGTAGTTAGTTGGCCAGAGGCACAGGTAACAACTTGTGCTTGGAACTCACCCCTGAAGTGTATGTGTATTGGGAGGAAGTCTTGTGGTACTGTGCACTTTGTGAAATCTTTGGAAGCCTACAGGTAAATAGTGTCAGAGCTGAGTTAAATTCTAGGGCATGCAGCTGATGTCACAGAAAATTGCTTGGTGTGGGATTCCTCCCCCAACCACACACACACACACACACACACACACACACACACACACACACACACAGATACATTGTAAATGGGTTCCAGAACCCTTTCAATAACCTAAAGCAGCAAGCCATATTTGGTGTGGCATTAAGCAGTTGTTCTCAACCTTCCTAATGCCGCGACCCTTTAATACAGTTCCTCATGTTGTGGTGACCCCCAACCATAAAATTATTTTTGTTGCTACTTCATAATTGTAATTTTGCTACTGTTATGAATCGTAATGTAAATATCTGATATGCTATATGTGTTTTCCGATGGTTGCGGCCCACAGGTTGAGAACCGCTGCTAAGGATTTGGATATTTGGATTAGCTACCTACCCATTAATTCTGATTTTAGCCTCAGAATGCAGCAACTAATTTAATAAATGAGCACCCGCCACTATGTGTTGGCAGCCAGCAAAATATACTAAAGAAAGCACTAGTTTTATAGTAAAAATAAATCTGGGTTCAAAACCTCGCTTGCACTGCCTTTACATGCTGTGTAGAAATACAGGAATGTCACTTACTACAGCTTCTTCACTTCTAAAATGGAAATAACAATTCTTAAGTCAAAGGGCTCTGGTGCTGCCTGATTTCTCATGAAAATGCGGTAATTTCTTTAGCTAATAATACCTCACATGTATTGAGTATTTTCCCTACAGCAGGCATGATTATCTCATTTCATATTCGTCATGTTATTTCATTCTCTCTGAAAAAGATAAAAATGGCACAGCCTTACCTTCAATGAATTGTCACCACAATGCAGGGAAAAATATATTCACACACTGCTACATTTCAAGAGGGAATGTGATTAAGCTGTAAATGCTAAAAGATTTGCAACAGTCTAGTAGGTATTGAGGATGGAGAGATCACATATCGTGGGTTAATTAACATTTTCAGAAAAATGCCTGGTAGCTAAAGGCTGGGTATAATTTTCTGTTGCAGATCTGGGAGATAGAGAAAGAAGAGTATCAGAGAAAATAGGTGTGGGTGTGGAAAAACACGGGATGTGTTTAGGGATGGAGGCCTGGAGTACGGAGTTGTACTAGCAGAGTAGAAGGTGATAATGCAGGAACCTTAGCTTAGAGTCAAAATATGGAGCCCTCTGATTTCCAGGTTATGCGCTTGAACTTATTAATCAACAGAAAAATATTTAAGGTTTTTAAGGGTGAGTGCTATGCTTTGAGTGGTGATTTAGAAAGATTTATCTAAGTATTATTCTTTATTATACTTATTACATAGAGTTGCAATGATTAAATGACGTGCACTGGTAAAACTCTTATAGCCGTGGGCAAACTACGGCCCGCGGGCCGGATCCGGCCTGTTTGAAATGAATAAAACTATTGAAAAAAAAGACCGTACCTTTTTATGTAATGATGTTTACTTTGAATTTATATTAGTTCACACAAACACTCCATCCATGCTTTTGTTCGGGCCCTCTGGTTCAGTTTAAGAACCCATTGTGGCCCTCGAGTCAAAAAGTTTGCCCACCCCTGTCTTAGGACATTGTCTGGCAAAGAGTAAGTACCTTGTAATTGTTGGGAATTATTGTTCCATAAACAATATAGAATCATTATCCAGCCTTTTTCTTATTTTTTATTTTTTCACTTGTCTAGTTTAACATTGCTTTAGAAGAAATTATTGATGTATGTGCATCTACTATTCTTTACTGATTTTAAGGAAACAATGCCCAAACTTGGAAATAAGGCAAAGAAGATGGTGACAAACTTGTCAATGTCATGCTGGTGCATTAATAAGCCTGTCCACAGGTTACTGAACTTAGACCTAATGCCTTTGCTGTGGAGCCAGAGAAGGCTTTGAGCAAAGCAGAACCTGAGTGCATAGAAGTACAGCAGTGGAACATCCAATGAATTCAAAAAGGAGAGAGGAAACAGTTCAAGTAAGCTTTCTAGCTAAGAAGTTAGGAGAATCTTAATGCTCCTTATGGCAGCAGCCTTGTAAAGGAGACCATGGATTCAAGATAAGTGTAATGACATTAAGAAGTAGAGGATGGCCCTAGCTGGTTTGGCTCAGTGGATAGAGTATTGGCCCATGGACTGAAGGGTCCCTGGTTCAATTCTGGTCAAGGGCATGTACCTCAGTTGAAGGCTTGAGTATGTGGGAAGCAAGCAATCAATGTGTGTGTGTCTCTCTCTGTATCTCCTCATTCCTTCCACTCTGTCTAAAAATCAATGAAAAAAATTCTCCTGTAAGGATTAACAAGGAGGAGGAGGAGGAGGAGGAGGAGGAGGAGGAGGAGGAGGAGGAGGAGGAGGAGGAGGGGGAAGGGGAGAAGGAGGGAAAGAAATAAGGAAGAAGTCTAGATCAGTGTTTTCTAAAAAGCAGAGTCATTAACAAAACCAGGAAGGTCTCAGGAAAGAGTTGATTTGTCCTGAAATTATGGTTGATTTGTGGTGGATTCTAATTGACTATGTTCAATTGGAGGTATTCAGAGCAGAACTGTCTTGCAGGCAGGTGGAAATTGGGGGAAAATCAAAATCAAATAGAAACCCTGGGATTCCATAAATAGGGTAACTGAAACCATGAGCAAGTTTCCATTCAGAGATCCCCTACTGCCCCTTCCTTTCCTGATGGCTCAAGATTTGGAGAGGGTAAGGCCATGACATAGGATATGCCTGAATGTGCAAGAAGGTTCTGCTTTGCTAATTCTCTCCAGCAAATCACTATTCTAACTATATGCCTAGGGAGGGTGTTTTCCAACCTGTCTTCATTTAAGGAAGAGTATTACTTACTGCCCCTTTGAACTTATTTGTGTTTCATAGTGAGCTAGTTAATTTTTCCTGTTTTCTCATTTCATGGTTGATACACTTGCAATACTTTTTTTACTCAAGGAGAACAAACACCCAAAAAATCTGAAGAAGTCAAAACAATCAATCATGAAATATTAAGGCTGGAACATGTGTGAACGTCAACACAGCTCTCTGCACTTTTTCCTATGGGATTATGGACTTATCGGTGACTGTCTAACACTTAGCGTTCGCTGAAGGTCTCCTAAGAGACAGTGTGGATGAGAGCAGGCCAAAGGACTTGGGAACAGCGTTGAAGGTAATTGATTATCAGGAAAAGTTTCAGAGATGAGTATTTGCACAACTTTTCAGTGTGTGATGTAGACCAGATCACAGTAGACAAGATTAAAAAGAGATAGGAGAGCTAGGAAGCTCTGAAAGTGGACCCTAAGATTGTGACTATTAAAAAAGATACCTGAAAGATACTGCAGCAGTAGCATTGATAATGTTTAACAACATTTTAGATAAGAGGAAGGCATTGTAGGAAGCAAGAATCGAAGGCTGCCACATATTTTTAAACCTGGGTGGCTGAAGAATGGTGAACAAGTAAACATGTCAGGAAAGCTGGCAGGAGAAGATGAAAATTTGTTCTTTGTTCCTGGGAAAGGAGGCCTTTGACCATGAATGTTAGAACCTGGTAAGTACATGTAGAGAGAGGGGTGATGGTTATGAAGGGAAGGTTAGGGAAAGCGGGAAGGCTTGGGGGGATCTTTGTGTTGGATTTGAACAGAAGAAGGATGTCTTTCTTTTGCTGACACAATAACTATCTAAGCCACCAATGGGCTCCATGCTCTCATATAGGAAGGAAGTTTCCTGGGTCCACCTTCTAGGAAGTGTCCTTACAAGAGACAGAGCGTCTGTGGTGAGCCATTGCCCGAATGGAAACAACACATACATACCAGAGGTCACTGCCTCAAGATCACCTGAGGCGTGTGTACCTGCAAGGAGTGGGAAGCTCTTAGAAAACTGTAGGCCCTTTATTCAAAGCATGTAGCTTCTTCTAATATTGTCTGAGTACTTCTTTTATGCAATTTTTGTTTTGATTTTTATTTTTAGACAATTCAAGACTCCCAAAAAAATGCTTGCCTTCCCCCCCTCCCCCCCCAAAAAAACAAATGTCTGCTAATATCACTGCAATAGTTCAAGAAAAGTCAGGCTTTGCGCTCCTCTCAAAATATCAGTAAGGGCCAACCTTCTGCATGCTACCTTGCTGTTTCATTGAAAAATTGATTGGTTTGTTTGGGGAAAGGCTGCCCCTTTTTATTGTTGTTGTTATTCCTTTAAGCTTTGTCCTATACCTACAAGGAGTCTAGCAAATGGTACCACTTCTGACAATAGTTTGTGGTTACATTAATTGTTGGATGGTACTACTTATTATGACCTCTATATTTTGGGTGACTGAGGTAAATTATCCATTGTTCTATGGCTACAATCCGCACCTCCTCAAAAAATGAACAGCCTATACCAAAACAAAGCAAAAACCCACAAAAAAGCAGCTAAACTCATGAATTCCTATATGATCAGTTTTTTATTTTATTTTATTTTTATTGATATCAGAGAGGAAGGGAGAGGGGGAGAGATATAGAAACATTAATGATGAGGGAGAATCACTGATTGGCTGCCTCCTGCACACCCTCCCCCCACCACCACCACTGGAGATCGAGCCCGCAACCCAGGCATGTGTCCTTGACAGGAATCAAACCAGGGACCCTTCAGTCCACAGGCTGACACTCTACTCACTGAGCCAAACTGGCTAGGGCCCTATATGACCAGTTTTACACAACTAATTAGTCATCACTTGTTGTAATACATTCAATTGGTATTGTTACGTAAAATTTTTAGTTTGTAATTTACTTTGTAGCCCTTATTTATAATGAGCACTTTTATGAATTGTGCTAATAAAGCTAATATGATGTGATTATTATTTTTTTTAGTTATACTCAATTTGACTTTATTCTCTAGCTCTTTTGAAAAATCATCGTTTAAGTGAATAATGTCAGAATTCTTATCCTCATAATTTACTACAACCAAGGTCTGTATCTTTACCCCTTTTTAAAAGCAGCAGTTGATGTGGTTATTTTTAAAATAACCCATTAGTTAATTGAACTAATCAGATGGTGTTGCTAGCTAAAGGCACTTTTCTACTTCCCAAGGAGGATTTATCATCAGGCCAAAGAAAACCATTCCATTTTATAGTAACAAATACCTTCTATTATCTTCTCCACTCATTTTTTTACCTGTATTATGAATTTCTGGAAGGTTTCCCAATTTAGTAACAATCTCCAGCTCTACTAAAACTCAAAACATGTAAATCTTTACTTCTATGTGCCTTTGCCTTTTTCCCTTATTTATGATGAGACAAATAGACAAATAGCCTCCCGAAGAGGGAGATTAAGGAAAACCCATCTCTATTTGTTGCATCCAGCGACTCCACAACCAGTCACCTTGTCACCAGTAATTATTATGTGGCAGCTCTCATTTCGGAAGGTACCAGGGAATGGAATCACACCGATCCATCTCTCACACCGTCAGCATGTCAATGAAAATGAGTGAAATTGCAGGGGGGAAACATCCTGTGTCTAAAACAAAACAAACAAAGCACACAGGGTCCCTGAGAGGGTTTTTATCAGCACAAACAGTATCAGTTTGGCTCACAGAATTAGGAATAAAGAGCTTCTTGTTCTTGGTCGGTGTGTCATAACAGCCGAATATACTGCCGCATGCCAGGTGGTGCTGGTGACAGCACTTTAAAAATATAGGTTCTCTCTTAGACTGAAAAACCCTATTTTCACTTGAGACTTATGCTATCTTCATATATTTTGCCTCTTCATGGAGATTAACATGCTCACCTACTCCTCCTAACACTAAGCATTCCTTACTCTTATGTGAATCTGGCCCAACTCAAAGGGGCTTAAGCAAAGGGAATTTCTTGCACACCACCCTTCTCAAAAAGTCACTCAAATAGTTCATGAAAAGCCCACTACTGGAGTTTGCCTATATATATATATATATATATATATATATATATATATATATATATATATATATATATCCTATATAATAAAAGGGTAATATGCAAACTGACCCTAACAGCAGAAAGACTGGGAATGACTGGTCACTATGACACACACTGACTACCAGGGGCAGACGCTCAATGTAGGAGCTGCCCTCTGGTGGTTTGTGCACTCCCACAGGGGGAGCTCTGCTCAGCCACAAGCCAGGTTGACGGCTGCCAGTACAGCAGTGGTGGTAGGAGCCTCTCCTGCCTCCTCAACAGTGCTAAGGATGTCCCACTGCAGCTTAGTCCTGCTCCCTGCTGGAAAGTGGACATCCCCCGAGGGCTCCTGGGCTGCCAGAGTGATGTCTGACTACCAGCTTAGGCCCAATTCCCCAGGGAGCGGACCTAAACCAGCAGCGGATCATCCCCCAAGGGGTCCCAGATTGCGAGAGGGCACAGGCCAGGCTGAGGGACCCCCCCGAGTGCACAGATTTTTGTGCACCAGGCCTCTAGTATATATATATATTGATTGATTTCAAACAGGAAGGGAGAGGGAGGGATAGTAACACCAACAACGAGAGAGAATCATTGATTTGCTACCTCCTGCATGCAATGTAATCAAGTTTGCAACCCAGACATATGCCCTGACTGGGAATTGAACCATGACCTCCTGGTTCATAGGTCAATGCTCAACCACTGAGCCATACTGGCTGGGCTGGGCTGGAGTTTGCCTTATAGACAGCTACATTCAGAACCTCAAATAATGGCAATAGAGTTTATTAGTCTAATTTCCTCTATATGTCAGATCTTTCCTCTTGGGCTTTGTTCTTGGGCTGTATTCTATGATGGTGCATGCAACCGCAGGTATTTATCTCATAACCAGTCATCCTCACACCTGCATTTCATTGGCTTGAGCCCCAGGCCCATCTCTGAAACAGTTGCTCCAACTGGATTGCCTGGTGTGCATCTAGTTGACCAGTCCCAGGCCATTTGTCAAAACTTGAGATGAAAGTAAAAGAGAGATGGTTTCCCATTGGAAAACCAGAGTGCTCTTATTGGTATATGGGTGAATAGATGCCAAACACACAGAAGCAAATGTCAACAATCTATGAGCCTTTGAAATGCTTTAAACAGTGGCTTCTCTTGACTTTCTTTGTGAAGAAAGCCCCTTTCAGTCCTTGAGCAGAGCAAATCCCTCACTGTGAGACATGTTCATAGCACTCAGATGGGTTCGGGCCATCGCCTTTATTACACTGTCACATTACTATTTCCTAAGACATCTTTCTCTCCCATGGAACTGGGAGATCCAGGATGACAGAAAAAATAGTACCTTTCTTTTCCTCTTGTACAGACTCAGACAGTGCTCCCATAGTAGAGTCTAAATGCATGTTTTTGGCAAATGACTTAATAGTTGGTTTTCATATAGTTAGACCATGGGACTTTGGTTGTCATTTTATTTTCTTGTAATGAGTTCAGGTTTTTCTTCTCCTGAGAAGACTGGGCTGATGGTTTTTACTTCTGTATATTTGCAACCAGTAAATCACTAAGAAAAACCTTACATCATCTCCTCCATAAAGTCTTTCTTATAGATTATTGCCTATTTATTAAGTTTTTCAATTAATAATAGCATTCTTGCTATTTCAGCACCATTTTATGTGTGTTTATATTATGTGCAATTAACTGCATTGAAATACCATAGTATACCTCATGTCCTTCTCTAACTTTTGGAGTCATTATATTAATGCTTTGATAACATATGGTACATTGAAAAGTAAAAAACACTAAATATGTGTTAGTGACATAAACTAAAATACCATTAGTGAAAACTAAAATACCAGTATTCAAAGGTGCATATAGGTGACATCTCTTCATTTCCTAATTTTCTACCACAGTTATGATATCTGTATGTAGTTAGAAAACTATAAGGTTTTAAAAAAAATCCAAGGGGATAATTTCGTTTTATATTATTCATGTTTACTCTAATATTATAATTTTGACATTATCAGTTATTCTGGGGCGTGTGTGTGTGTGTGTGTGTGTGTGATGTGATTATATAAGATTTCTAAAGATAAACTACCAAACAACTTCTGGTCATAGGTATTTCAAATTCTGAATTATTGGCATTTCAATATTTTGTTTGGTTAATCCTCACCTGGGAATATGTTTTCCTTTTTTTTATTTTGGAGAGAGAGTAGAAGGTAAAAAGAGAGTGTGGGGGGAGTGAGGAGAGAGAGAGAGAGAGAGAGAGAGAGAAACATCAAAGCATCCATGTGTGAGAGACACATTGATTGGTTGCCCCCCACACATGCCCAGACTGGTCCAGGGATCAAATCTACAACCAAGGTATGTGCCCTTGAAAGGGAATCAAACCCAGGACTCTTTGGTGCGAGGATGAGGGGGAGAGTGGAGGGTGGGCACAACACTCTAACCACTTAGCAACACTGTCCCAGGGGTAGTGTTTCATGTTAATAATAATTTTTTGCTCTTGGATTTACTATTGTATTAATTCCCATTCAAAATTCAGTAGGTAACAATCTCTTTGCCTATAACTCTTCAAAGTTAAGGAATAGCCTTTAAATAATACAGTGATTATCTTAAAATATTATGTCATAACACAATGGAGAAATAAAAGACCTAAAAATTAGATGACATTTTCCTAAACTCTGGGTTAAATATTAGACAAATAAAGGATCAACATTTGGTAAACACATATCTAATAAGACTCTTAATGAAATGCCCTTTAAAATTCAATTTTGATCAAAGGGAGATCTACATGCTATAGAATAATACATGTGTAGGTAAAATAAATTTATTTTATTTTACTCAGTCTTACTATTCTACTCAGACATGCTATTTATAGTCTTGATTGACTAAATTAAAGAATAGGAGAATCAAATGGTCATGTCTAAATTCTTCTGGGTAAATATGCAGTTGAGAATCCCAGAGCTTTGTGATAGTTAATATAAGAGAGACAGTTTATACAGCACAAAGTTAATGGACTGTGCTCAAACTAGCTGTTTTGACTATATGAATGTCTCTAAAGGGCTTATAACATCATTGGAAAACTGTACTGGTTGTCTCTCAATTGTCTGGTTCTGAGCAGAACACTATAACTATTATCAGAGACCAAAAATATGTAGAAGAAATTGATAGAGAATTTGTCATGTGAAATGATAATGGTGGGCTCAAGAGACTATGATGGCCATGTTGGGTTCAGTGGACAACTGACTCTTGAGTTGGGTCAAAGGCATCTGTAAGAGTTTACCAGTGGGAAAGGGTGGGATGGAGGGCATGCAAGGGGAGCTGTATGATTTCTAATAGAATATCTGATGTTGAAAGCTCTGAATTGTGCTCTACCTATTGGCATGAAGTTGAACAGCTATATTTATAATAGTAAATAAAGTAAAATTAAAATGATTTTACATTGGTTGAGTTTTGGAGAATGTCTATTTAACCTAACAAATTTTGTTTTATTTTAACAAGTTAAAGTCTCTTTGTTTCACTAAAATTTATCAATGAATCCAATGTCTTAAAATATTTTGAAACATCTTAAATTTATGATGATAAAAATCATAAATCATCATTAAACTGTTCTTAGCTTTTATATGCTACAGCAACTAAAAATGCTTTTAAATTATTTAGCAGTTATCTCGAGTTATTTAAATATACTTTTAAATATAAGGGTCAGCATTTAAGAATACAGATGGGCACTTTTTACTGTAAATATAATATTTCGCTCATTTCTGATTCTGATATATATTTTAATGGGCAGATCTTGAGACACATTACCAGCATAAGCTTTGTACTAAGATTATAAAACTTGGTTCAGCTGGCATCTGTAGACTCTAAGGCCAAAGAGAGATTAGGTAATAGTATAAATCTTTCTTTGTTCTTAATCATTTTCTTAGTGAAGTTAAAGAAATATAGGAGTGTTTAGTAATGAAAAAGTTGTACTTTAAATGAATTGTTCTTTATGAATGACACTGCTTTCAATGTTGTAACTTATTATTTTTTTAAAGGAATGTTGGAATCAAGGCTTAAAGTGCTGTTTTGCGTACTAATGAGCTATGACCTTTTTGACATGTATTAGAACCATGTTTTCCCTACTCTTAATGCTTCCTTCCATGTGGCTGGGTATCAGTTAGTACAATATGTCTCACTTCTCTTTGCCTCTTTACTGAAAGGCGCGCCGCCCGCCTCTCTGGGCGGTGCGGGAGGAGGAGTCCGGCCGCTGGACTCTGGAACTCCTCCGTGCCCGCCATAGGGACTGGCCTCCCCGGAGCGGGTCTGAGTGTCCGGACTGGCTGTGCGGCAGGCGGCGGGCCGAGGGGTGGGGCCAAGCGGTGACCAACTGGGGAGGTCCTGGGAGCGGAAGGCCTCGCCGCCTGGCTCTTTCTTCCCTTCCCCTGTGGTCAGCTCCCCGCTTGCCCGCACTGGGGCCAGGGGTCCATGCGGCCCTCGGGGCCGGTCAGAGGGGCCGGGGCCTGCATGGGCCGGCCGCCGGGCCCCATGAGGCACGGCCTGGCCATGCTGCTGGCGGCCTCAGGCATCGACTTCCCGGCCCACAGCGGGAGCCTGGCGCGGGCCGCCACCCGGCCACTGCCCCCCGGACCGGACCCATGCGGCAGCAGCGGCGGCGGAGCAGGGCATGTGCCCCAGCCCGAGGAGACAGAGGAGAAGGCGATCCCCGGCGCCCCCGGGGATGAGACGGAGGACGTGGACTTCCTGTCTGGGCTGGAACTAGTCGATCTGCTGGACCCCTGGCGATCGGACTGGCCCCTGGAGCCCGGGCGAGGACTGCGCCCTCCATCTTGCCTTGGGCCCTCCATTTTTGGACAGAGCCATGTGCTTCTTCCCGGAAGAAGCCTCTGCTAGCCACACCCAGGATTTCTCTGGACTAACCAATAATAATCAAGGGAAGTGCACGCCATCACTATGACCACATCCTGTGTAATGACGGGGCCCACAGTCCCCTCTCCTGCCCTTACTCCACCCTCGTATAAAACCCCCTGTCCCATCAGGCCTCGCTCTCTTGGCCACTGGGCTTGCCGTTGTGTCGGTGAGTCTGGTGAATGGGGAGCGCAAGCTAGCTTGGATTAAAAAGGACTCTTTGCTTTTGCATCGGACTGGCTGGCTCCCTGGGGGTCTTGGGAACCTTGAAATCTGGGCACAACATTTACTCTATCTCCAGGAGGTGAAGAGACATTCTAACTGGTAAGGCTAAAAATAAATAAATAAATAAATAAATAAATAAAATACTAGGTATGCTTTTCCCAGCCCCTCTTGTCCATCAAGGTAATATCCCATGAGAATCCAGCTTTTTTGTCTGCTCTCCTTACCATATTTCCAATGGGGGCCATCCTCTGACTGGGGGTGAGCGGGGGGGGGGGGGGGGGGGGGGGGGGGATACCTTGCCCAGGGCTACCTGCTACTGAGTGAACAGCTCTTTTGTTCTGATGGTCATTTCAGGAGGACCATTGGCCCACAGACAGATTCAGCTACGTGCCCACAGAGTGGGATCAGATTTATGAGAAATACAAATACCTATTGTCTCTATATGATTGATTTACTCGCTGATCACAACTTTTAATTGATTCAGAATTTTGGCAGAAGCAGGGGAGCTTTTTATTTGCTCTCCTCAAACGCCTCCAATAGGATTGACTAAAAGGATCTGTCTTATTTTATAGTCCCAGAGGCAGACCACAAAGCCAAGGTTATGGAGGAAAGTGAGGAAGGTAAATGAGGAAAGTGAGAAAGGAAAGGAGATGAATAAGAACCCTAATACTTTTGGTAACACTAGGGAGCAATTTGAAGATGGCATACTCCAGACTAAAAGGGCTGAAAATCGTGATTTCCTAACAAGAAGTTGAAGCCAGAAAACTGAGATGAATCAGAACTCTTCATTGTTCCTGGGAGTGGAAGGAACTATTTCATGGGAGTGGAAGGAGCTATTTCCAAAGAGGACAATATGAGAGGACTCTTAAAGAAGGGTGGTTTTGCAGCTTTGCTCCCTAAATATAGAGAGGCTTATTTGAAGGAGCTATGGCCACTTGTACAGAAAGTGTTGAATGAACAAGATTGGAACTCTTAACAAACTGTTATATTATGGTTCAGGGAAAACACAGTTTAAGCCATTTGACCTTTTAGTGCCTAGAAAGAATTCAAGCACAAAAATGGGAATCAACTCAAGAAACCTAACAAAAAACTAAGAAAGAGTACACACTGTTCCCATCACCACAACCAGAAAGTCAGATTAATAAAAAATAAAATAAAAAAAAAGGCTAGTAGTGAATACTTTCTGAAGGAAAGCCACACAAAAATGACAGAAAATGAAAGCAATAAGGGCTAAGTAAGTGGAAGCTCTAGATAACAGACAAGGGGGGAAGAACAAAGATTTTATTCCACCTAAAGAAAAATGAGTTGTGAAACCTGCGAAAGCGTCTGCTAAACTGAAATTGATGTGGCTGCCATCAAGAAAAAGATGAAGAAAGCAAAGATTAAGAAACTGGAGCTTTTACAGCTGAAGAAGTTAAGCTTAAAATAGAAGCAGATCAAAAGAAAAAGAAGGAAAAATGGAATAAGCACTAAACAACCCTGAACTAGAATTTATAAAGTATTTCCTTTTGTAAAAGATTTTGAGGCATTAGTGTTTTTATGTACAAGAAGTAATACCCTGTTTTTTTCTGAGTTTGTTTTGTTCTTTATAACAGTGTTTATCTATGCAGCTGTTCTTTAGAAATATAAATTACTAGAGGCCTGGTGCATGAATTCGTGCATGGTTGGGGTCCCTCAGGGTGGCCTGCGGAGATCGGACACCAGCTTGCACCCCCAGCCTCGCAGCCCTACAGCCCGACCTGGCACCCTGCCTTGGCCTGGTGCTTCCCCCTCACCTGCTCCACCATCTCATCCTGCCTGCAGGTCGGTTGGGGCCAGGCCCCCCCCACCTGTCTCCCTCAGCACCTGGGAGCTGGGCAGCGGCCCCAGCCACCACTGCTGCCACTGGTCACCATCAGCGGGTGATCAGGACCCCACTCGCACCCGCCTTGACCTGGCGCCACCCGCTCGCCTGCTCCATATCCCACTGGGGTCCTGCTCTCCTCAGGGCCCATCAGGGTCGGCAGCACCTCCACTGCTGCTCTCTGCCAGTGCCGCGTCGCTGACACCTGCCATGTTTTGTGCCACCCCCTGTTGGTCAGCGCATGTCATAGCGAGTGGTCAAACTCCAGGTGGAACTCCTGGTGGAAAGACTGCCCAAGGGGACAGTTTGCATATTAGGCTTTTATTATATTGGATTATGTTAAAAATAAGAGCATGTTATTAAGCCAGTTCCTGTGATGGCCATCTGGAGTTTCATCCAGCGTGGATCCCTGGAAACAGTATAGAACATTGCTGCAGAGTCATCCCCCCAGAGGTGAAGAACTTGGACAGCTTATGCACTGACTTCCATCAGTCATGATTTGGGAGCTTTTACTGTAGGCACCAATTCTCTGACACTTTGGGCCTGTAGTGCACATGGAAGAGAGACTCTGGAGCCACAGAAAGCAAAGATATTTGTGGGCTGGCAGTTGAAATTTTAGCCCATATGCACTGAAATTAAAGAGGGCAAGGTGATGTGTGTGGGGCCCAACAGCGTCTGGGCTAGAGCTGGACATGAAGGCTTTATTAGGGAAAGTTGTGTAGTGGGCATTGAATACCTTTGGTGTAACAGAATCTCAATAGTTTTGACACTGAGATTCCCTAAAAGTCATCTGCTTATGTGACAGACACTCTTACATTGATTGCTATACCATGTCTAAGCTTTAAAGAACCAATGTACACAATTTGGAGAACTGTTTGTGAAGTCTAGTGGCTATCCTTATTGAGCTAACATTGAATGCTCGCCAAGGGTCAGTTACACTATCAGTGACCTTTCCTATATATTTTTGCATTCAAAATTCAAAATTCTCTTGTGTATTATATCTGCAAGCCAGTGTGAAATCAGATTTTTTTTTTTTTTTAGTTTATCCATTCAGTTTATTGTCAATATTTTTTTTAAATTAAATCTTTATTGTTCAGATTATTACATTTGTTCCTCATTTTTTTTTCCCCCCATAACTCCCCTCCTCCCAGCTCCCGCCCCACCCTCTGCCCTCACTCCCCACCCACTGTCCTCTTCCATAGGTGCACGATTTTTGTCCAGTCTCTTTCCACATCTCCCACACCCCTTTCCCCCGCAAGAATAGTCAGTCCATTCCCTTTCTATGTCCCTGATTCTATTATGATCACCAGATTATTTATTCACTTGATTCTTAGATTCACTTGTTGATAGGTGCATATTTGTTCTTCATAATTTGTATCTTTACCTTTTTTTTTCTTCTTCCTCTTCTTAAAGGATACCTTTCAGCATTTCATATAATACTGGTTTGGTGGTGATGAACTCCTTTAGCTTTTCCTTATCTGTGAAGCTCTTTATCTGACCTTCCGTTCTGAATGATAGCTTTGCTGGATAAAGTAATCTTGGTTGTAGGTTCTTGGTATTCATCACTTTGAATATTTCTTGCCATTCCCTTCTGGCCTGCAAAGTTTCTGTTGAGAAATCAGCTGACAGTCGTATGGGTATTCCCTTGTAGGTAACTGGGTTTCTTTCTCTTGCTGCTTTTAAGATTCTCTCCTTGTCTTTTGCTCTTGGCATTTTAATTATGATGTGTCTTGGTGTGGTCCTCGTTGGATTCCTTTTGTTTGGGGTTCTCTGCGCTTCCTGGACCTGTAGGTCTATTTCTTTCACCAGGTGGGGGAAGTTTTCTGTCATTATTTCTTTAAATAGGTTTTCAATATCTTGCTCTCTCTCATCCTCTGGCACCCCTATAATTCTGATGTTGGTGCGCTTGAAGCTGTCCCAGAGGCTCCTTACACTATCTTCATATTTTCGGATTCTTTTTTCATTTTGCTTTTCCAGTTGGGTGTTTTTTGCTTCTTCGCATTTCGAATCTTTGACTTGATTCTTGCGCTCCTCTGGTCTGCTGTTGGGTGTCTGTATAATATTCTTTATTTCAGTCAGTGTATGCTTAATTTCTAGTTGTTTCTTTATCACAACATCGAGGGTCTCATTAGATTTCTTGAGGATCTCACTACATTTATCGGCGGTCTCACCAGTCTTTTCGAGGGCCTTACTAAGTTTATCGGCAGCTTCTAGACAGTTCTTAAGAGACCTTAAAAGTGTGGTTCTGAACTCAATATCCTCCATTGACAGTTTTGTCCTGTTTCTTTGTCTCCGCATTTTTTATGCTTTCTTGGTGCACCCCCTAGTGGTCTTTGTCCGCAGTCTTGTTGCCTTTAAGCCTTGATTGATGTCGGCAATACCGGGGTGATTTGACCTCCAGGCTAACTGGCTATGAGAGTCTGCTGTGTCTGTAGTGGGAGGGCTTCTGTGCTGGATCTCTAGGGCGGTGCTAATCTAGCGTTTGCCTGAGGCTATCCGGCAAATGGCGCTGCGCAGGGCTTGGGCGGGGCGGTCCCCGGGGATCTACAGGGCGGGCGGAACAAGCAGCTATGGCGACTCTCAGTTCCTTCCCCAGGGGCTCTGCCTCTCAGAGCCCCAGCAATGGTTGCAAACCTCGGAGAGAAAGCTGCCTTCGAGTTCCGACCGCAGCCAGACAGTCCCGTTTCTCCCGTTTGAGTCTCGGTCCCCAGAGACTCGCCCGGATCTGGAGCTCAGAGTCTGAAACTCCCTCCCGATTGAAAACAATAACCGCGCCCTCCGCCGCCAGCCCGCTCCGCGCGCGCACTCCGCACCTGAGTATTTCACTTCAGAACCACGGGAAGGCTGGCTGAGTGGAAATTCTACAACTAGGAGGAAAGAGAATATCATACCCAGACTCAGAGGAGGCGCAGTGCTGAAGTGAAATCAGATTTTGAAGTCAAGCAGAATTAGATTTAGATTCTATCTATGCTATTGAATAGCTACTGTCTCTGGTCAAATTATTATTTTATTTTATTTTTAAAAATATTTTATTGATTTTTTACAGAGAGGAAGGGAGAGAGATAGAGAGTTAGAAACATTGATGAGAGAGAAACATCGATCAGCTGCCTCCTGCACATCTCCTACTGGGGATGTGCCCGCAACCAAGGTACATGCCCTTGACTGGAATCGAACCTGGGACCCTTCAGTCCGCAAGCCAACGCTCTATCCACTGAGCCAAACCGGTTTCAGCTGGTCAAATTATTTTAATGTCTTTGACCTTTAGGTTACCAACTTACATGATATAGATAATATTAAACACCCAACAGATCTGACAATTAAATGAAGTAATGTACATACAACACAAGCAAGGAGTCTGGCATATAGCAGACATGGAATATTACACAAGTAGACATTTAAAGATCATACAGGCAGTAAGTGTTGGAAAATTAAATCCAGATGCCTAACACTAAATGAAGTAGTCCTTCCATTGCACCAGTCATCAGTGGGAATCTGTGCCCCTGCTTTTTTTTTGTTAGCTGCCATTGTATTGGTGACTGTAACTGTGGTCTCTGAAGAATGAAGTAGAGACTTCCCGTTGAGATCTATTATAATCCGATTTATGTTTCATAGGCTTAAATTGCTAATTAAGTGATTTCAACACAAACATCATATTTGAATCTGAACTTTGTTTGAAGTGCTTTTTCACTGTAAGTATTTTGCAGTGGAGCTGGCAAATATTTAACCCTATCAATGACACTTGAATTTTATTAAAATGGTAAGCTAGAAATTTGGGTTTGAATCCTTTTCTATCATTTCTCAGCCACATTTGTATCTCAGTATCTATATTTATAAGTTGGGTCTTTATCTAGAGAAAAATGTGAAGCCATTGAGGGTTTTAGGTGGGGGCGGGCAGGATGAGATCTGCATTTTAGGAAGCACATCCTGGTTGTTGGAGGAAAACAGATTGTAAGGAGCAAAGGTGAAGATGGTGGGACTAGTGAGGAGGCTGCTGATGTCATGGAGCGAGAGTCTGTGAGTTGGACTAGGGCAGCCCCCTTTGCCCTTGGCCTTTTGCTTTTGCCCTTGGTCTGTCTGGAGCTGTGTCTCATCTACATGGAGACTTGTGGAACCAAGCAATCATTCAGCTAGTGTTCCTTTCAGGGCACTCACTGAATCCCAACCCATTTTCTCTGAAGAATCTATCTTGTGTGTGCGTGTGTATGCGTATATGTGTGCACTTACACATATGTGCATATCCTTGTTTTCTTGAAATTGCCACTGAAGTTTTACCAATTTCAGGAGCTTCCCTGAATCCTAGAGCTTGAAGCTGCTGGTGCCAGGGTCCTGCTTCAAGATGTGACCTGTGGGTAAGTGACATGGGGATGCCTACTCATGGCCTCTGCCTTCAGGACCACTTACATGGAGGCTCTGATGGGGAGATGTGGCACCTGATGTAGGTGTGATCTGTATCAGTGGCTCTGCTGTCCCACACACCCACCTGGGCCAGGGGCCTTTCCTCCTTCCAGGAGGGTGGAAAGATGTGGTCTATAATTTGCCATGTTTTACTTTCCTGGTTTGGCAACAACTGCCTTTATGTTTGCCTTCTCCAACCCAAGGGAGAGATGGGTGTCAGGGCTGTTGAATCTGAGACACTCCCATCACCCCCACCCTCAAGGACAGGATGAAGGGCACCAGTAGAGCATTTCTGTGTTTGAGGCAGGAAATGGGTTTTGATGAGAAAGAGAAAATAACAAGGACTAGAAATAGGGCATCCCCTTTTCCCAGACTTACTTGCCAAAATATTTGCTGTGGGAATGATAAAGAAATAGAGCCTTGACCTGATTCCTTGCATGGCAAAAATTTATTCTAAATAATTAAATGAGAGCTATGTATACCCAAACCTGTCCAATGAGAAATAGAAGGTGAATAAGGAGATGGTGACACATAATCTTACATCAATTGCAATATCGCTATGCCCATCAGGCCAAGTTATTCAACCTGTTTAATTGTGAAACAAGTGTCTATACATAAGGAGACTTTTGTTTCTCACCTTCAAGGTTGAACTCTGTTAGTGTATCCTGTCCAACCTGAATCTTAACTCCAATTTTGGGTGGTCTCCATTGACACATGCTAATCATGAGCCATGGCTGGGAATCTCCTCCATGGACTATTTGGGGAACTTCATAATGGTCACAGGATGCTCAAAGACAGTGCTAGTTGGCAAGCTGCTACACCTATGGAACTTAGAGGACCTCTAAGGGCAGTTGTCTAATCCAGAAGCCAGCCTAACAACATCTTATCTTCAAACCCTTTGTACAGTTGCATGAAATGAATTTATTGCAATGTGTATGTGAATCACAGATGATGCTTTGAGAGTTCGAAGGAACATTTTAACTGATCTGAAGAAAGAATACTCCAGAGGTGGAACTCTGATGGGGGAAGGCTCTCTTGGCACTTATGGAGTTAACAGAACTTTGGTTCAGTGTTATGAGGTCAGTCTGTACTTAAGTCTAGTAGTCAGACCACCAGACATTAGAGAGAAATAGACCTCTGTAGCCAGAGCTTGAAGCAAATTCTATATTGTTTTGGTCATTGTCTTGTCTGAATTCATGCTGCCTCCTAAAGCAGTGCTTCAAAAGCATCTTCTGTGTGGGATCTTGCACACCTAAATAAGTAGGTGGGAAGGCATCAAGAAGTTCATAGAAGTGCCCTAGCCAGTTTTGCTCAGTGGATAGAGAATCAGCCTGCGGACTGAAGGGTCCCAGGTTTGATTCTGGTCAAGGGCACATGCCTGGGTTGCGGGCTTCATCCCCAGTGGGGGGGGAGGGGGGGGTGCAGGAGGCAGCGGATCAATGATTCTCTCTCATCATTGATGTTTCCATCTCTCTCTACCTCTTCCTTCCTCTCTGAAATCAATAAAGAATTAAAAAAAAAAAGTTCTTAAGAGCAACAAGAGGAGGCTAAGACCTCTAAACTCAAGCTTGATCATCTGCTAGCTCTTTTGGGGTCTGACTTTGTTCTTAAATGGTGGTGCATTTATGTTGATTCACAATTAAAATACATCATATTGAATAGGCCAGGTCATTGTTTTAATATTCTCTTGTGCTCTAAAACCTCTTCCTGAGTAATACCATCTTCTTTTATCTATTGTTTCACGTAAGGCCAGTTTCTTGTGGGAATCAAAAGAATCAATTATAAAATGACCCAAATGAAATCATGGATTTATATGCACTAATGTCAGGATTTGGCCTAATGGGTGCATCTGTAATGCAGATGGTAACTCTATGGGAGGGACCTTCACCTGAAACCATCTGTCAAGCCTCCGTGGGAAGAACATTACTGCAGCTGTGGAGTTTCTGGCTTTTTATGCCTTTATATCTACTAGTGTGGCTTAAATGATAGGTATTTGAGCCTTGATAAGCTAAAGGGTAGTCATTTATAATTATTTAACCAACATCACGTGGTAAACTCAAGAATAGCCCCGTATCCACAAAGTAACCAACACCATGTGGAAATGTTATGTTCAAAAAGAAAAAAACAACACACTTCTATTTCGCTGAACTAGCTTCTCTGTAAGGGTCAGGTCTGTTTACATCATCACTGGCTAGCCTTTCGGGCCATAATTCTCTTGCACAAAATCTCAGGGCAGAGCATTTAATCCCTGAACGTGTTCTTTTGTGGATTTAATGAAATGATCAAGAATAGGAAGTGTTTTGGATGCATTCCAAGCAGTTTCAATAAAAGGCAAGCAGGAAGTATTTATGATACAGTGATATTAACATGATTACTTTTGAATGGCTATAATCAACAGAGACACAGTAAAATCTGTGGTAATTTGGAGGAAAAAAAATGTGTTTTACCTCTTGTGTTTCTATCACTTTTCCAACATGTTTGTCATGGAGCTGAGGTACCAACTAGAGACCCATGCTTTCCAGAGTCAGCTGGTTTGGGAAAATCATTCAGCCAGGATTAGTATAACCAGATAACGAATAACCTTTACCTCAGAGTGCAGAAGAATCCAGGATCCAAATTATACCCTGTGTTTTTGTGTGTTTTTTTTTTATTTGTTTGTTTCAAAGTGTGGTGGTAACTTGGTTGCAAAGTCTTTTAAAAAAATATATATTTTTATTGATTTTAGAGAAAGAGGAAGGGAGAGAGTGAAAGAGAAACATTGATGTGAGAGAGAGAAACATTGATTGGCTGCCTCTTATATGCACCCTGACTGGGGACTGAACCCGCAACCTGAACATGTGCCCTGGCTGGGAATCAAACCAGCAACAGGATGATGCCCAACCAAACTAAGCTACATTGGTCTGAGCTTGGTTGCAAATTCTTAACACATTTTCTTCAGAATGATAGTTCCTATATCAGGTCAGGACCCAATCTGATTTAACTTATAGTACAACAATGCATATAATAGGGGTTTGGAGGTAAGTCTTTGATTCAATGAATGAATGCAAGGAAAGAAGAGGGAGTAAGCAGAGAGGATGAGGTGAAAGTTAAGAAGAAAGAAGATGGAAAGCAGGTAAGAAAAAGCACTCAAAGGGAGAGGTTATAAAAAGAAGAGAGTGTAGTAATTTTTGCTTCATTCCAGAGCAGATGGATGACCCTAAATTGAATAAGGTTTATATTGGAAGCAACCTTTCTTTCTATAGCTCTCCTATCTTCTGCTTATCACCCAGGCTTTTCATGTCCCTAAACCTCCAACTGTCATGCTTCACCCTTGACTACCATAATACTCTTCGGGCCATAAGATACTTTATGCCCCAGTAGTTTATACCCCATATGTTCCATCTTCTGGTCTTGTCTATTTGTAAAAAAAAAGAAAAAGAAAGTAAACTGAACTATTTTACCCAAAATTCAGAGCTACTGATAGAATGAGAACATGCCCAAAGGCACTTCTGTTTTCAAAACTATTTTTATTTAATTCAAAGTGTATTTAATCAATGGAATTTCAGATGGTTTGGGTATAAGTGAGAAAATTCTGGTAGTGTGGAGGAAGATATTTTAAGGCTTGGAGACCTGGACAGACCTCCTCTCAGGAGACTGTTCACAAGCTCCCTGTCCTTGCCATTCACTACTTCACCCGAATAATCTCTGAAAATTCCGAGGTTTTGCAAGAGGATCTCTATGTTATTTCTAAAATTTTCTTTTTCTGTCTCTTACTGGACTATTCGTACTGTTGAAGTTGGGACAGTGTTAAGTCATCTGTGTACTGCTTTACCCTTCTCCCCTCCATCTTCTAGACTTAACCTGACAACAGTGTTCAATACCCAATAATCTTCAAATGTGTAATGCAGCTTTTCTCTGCTTTCCTTCTAAGGGTCAATGTATTCAAAATATTTTTATATTGCGTTCAATTATTATTGTTTTAATCTTTTTAAAATTGATTTCAGTGAGGAAGGGAGAGGGAGAGCGAGAGGGAAACATCAATGATGAGAGAGAATCATTAATCAACTGCTTCCTGCACACACCCCATTGGGGATTGAGCCTACAACCTGGGCATGTGCCCTGGCCAGGAATCGAACCATGACCTCCTGGTTCATAGGTTGAAGCTCAACCACAGAGCCACATGTGGCTGGCAGGGCAAGAACCCAATATTTTTCTTTCCTTCTCTTAAAAATAGAAAGTCATGGTTGTCGCATTTATCTATGATTTTAAAAGGGAGGCTTCCAATGAAAATATATGAAAACATAGGGCTCTGCTTTTATATAGCCTGGGCCATTTCCCCCAATGTAGCATTAGGTCACTTGAATTCCACTCACAAATTGAAACCAACTTTGTCTTCTCTTCAAAATAAATGGAACTTTATGAAGAGGTCTCTTCTAAACTATCAAAGGCATCAAGTTTTCAAAGAACTGATAGTCACTCTCACTCTACATTTACTATAGGGATGGAAAGAGAGCATTCCAGTCATTGCAAAGATCTGCGTCCTGAAATGATACTGAAGGGATTCAATAAAGATGGTGATAAAAAGACCATGACACTGAAACTCAGAGGGGTTTTGATTATTTCAGCATGTGGGCTCATAGGCACCAAATTCAGCAAGATGATCATTAGCATAATGTAAAGATACCAGAATTAAGGAACCAGGGCACTGAGAAGAGAAAGTGAAATGATTCTTCACTTAGGGAAGACAGATGTGGGTAGAAGAGGAAAGAAAGCAGAGAATATCCCTGTCAATCAGACACTGTATCTCTTAGAATTGCCCCCCATCCTTAATAGGGAATGCCTCTAAGGCAGGAGTGTTATAAATGCCAAGATAGTTCATAGCTCATTCCCTGGGTGTCAGGATATGTTCTTTCCTTATACAACTCAGACACCTTAGGGAAAATGGAACTTTTTTCAAAAGGAAAAAATAAGTTCCATATGTAAGTGAAGCAATAACGATGCCAGGTTGTCCGAATTTTAAAATGTGTGTGGAAGGATGGAAGACTTTTTCTTCACAATAACTGAAATCTGGGTGACATCGCTGGGTGCTAATTGCCTCTTCAGAGTTAAAGAAGGGGCTTGTTAAAATGGATTTAGTTGGATTTAAAACACAATCCAAGAGCAGGTAAATGCAAGTGATGGGCTCTATAAAGGAGGTGCTGTTAAGAGAAGCAGATTGTTGTTCATGGTGGGGCTCCATAAAGTAGGCATGAAGAGATGATGATCAATTACAAGCCCCAAACAATTGAGTCATGTCCTGGGAGAAAAATGAGAATTTCTAAGGTAGCTTTGAGATCTTAATAAGGAATTTGTACTTATTTCAAGCCGAATATGACTACTTTTCTTTAAAAACATATTGACGTTATGTGGTTCTTTGAATATTCTTATCAAGATTTCTCCTTACTAATTGTTTTCCAGAATAAACTAAGTATGAAAAACATTAAAGGTATGTGGTTCTTTGACTA
Organism: Myotis myotis; assembly: GCF_014108235.1. Classification (NCBI taxonomy): domain Eukaryota; kingdom Metazoa; phylum Chordata; class Mammalia; order Chiroptera; family Vespertilionidae; genus Myotis; species Myotis myotis. The sequence goes on from NW_023416319.1 coordinate 13,329,237, forward strand.
TTCTTACCAAGTTTTCTCTTTACTGATAAATTTCCAGTGATGGTCAAGGGGGTGAGGATAAGATCTTCATATTCTTGTCATTTTCAAGGATTATCACACTGTAATGCACTTTATATCAAAGAAGGGAATGTGATAAATGGTATTTACGTTGTTCCTAGGGTGATTATGGATCATTATGCAGTGGGCCCATCAGGTCTTCATAGGGGTTATCTCAGCATGCAATATGTTCGGAACGATGCTGAAAAATCTACAATAGCCTCCTGTAAGGCCTGGCAGTAGAGACTAGAAAATGAAATCAAGAGAAAGCTCTATTTTTTTTTTTATCATCAACGTATCTCACTCTTTATGTTCTTTCTTTTCTTATTCTGGAGGATGAGGCACTTGGGAAAATTCATTCCATCATGTGTATGCAGTTCTTGCACCAGAATGAATGTGCAAGGCAGACTTCTGGCAGCTTCCTCTGCGATGCACTAAAAAGATGGTCAGAATGTCCCCAAAGATTTCACAGGCTGGATAAAACATATAGGGCAGTAATCTGGAGCTCAGTTTGCCTTGCAGGTTTGCATCTTTTTGTCTTGTGAGTGGTATGGTCTTGTAAGACCCAGGGTGGAATCATCATTCTCTCTAGCTTTTACCATGTGGTTGGAGTTAGCATGCTCCCCTCTTTCCCTCCCTTTTCCCCTCCATCCACCATCAGATAATATTAAAAACAACTCTATATCAAATAATCTGGAATTTGAGATAGTACATTATTTTGTATTCTTTTGTTGTAGGTGATTGAAATGAACAATGTTGAACTTTACTGGAGCCCAGAGATCCTGGAAAACATTGAAGCTTATCAAATCCTCCAGTGCCTTTGTGTTCTGGGAAACAGCTTACTAGAAAGAACCACCCTTCCCCACCTGTCTTAGACTCATGGCTGCCCTTCATGTCTTTGGACAAGAGACAAATGACAAGGCCAGATACAGACCGTCCAAATTGCTGGATTTTTCCCCTCCAAATTGAATGGCCAAAATACTTGTCCACACTGATCAAATGAAACAAAATGCTCCTTAAGCAAACTTTGTTAAGTTTCTTTCCTTCCCTCAGGACCCTGAACTTTGATCCATCCCTCAGCCTGAGCCTGCAAAGGTCTCCCTTAACAGCCCTTTGAAAATAGGTTGGTCTCAGGGAAAATTTTTGCCTGATCTGCTCTCCATCAAGCTACCCCTCCCTACTCCCCAACATCTCTACATCAATTTTTAAAAGTGTGCTTACTCTTCTTTACACAACAACATTCTTTTGTCTAATATTTCTTTATACTCATCCAAGGATAATTTTTCCATTGATTTTTAGGGAATGAAAGAGGGGGAGGAGGAGGAGAGAAAGAAACATCGATGTGAGGGGGCCAGAGATTGAACCTACAACTGAAACTTGACCATGACCCTTCAGTTGGCAAGCTGACTCTAACCGTTGAGCAAACTGACTAGTGCTCCTTGTCTAATCTTTGAGAACACTTGCATATCTCAACTCATCTCTCCCTCAATAGTCTCTTCTCTACCTCCCCCTCCCTTGTAGTAATCCTTCTGAAAAGTCTCTCCTTGGTAAGCACATTTTTTTTTTTTTGGATCTGACAGAAACAATGCAGGTAAAGTCAAAAGAAGATATGGAGCAGCTCAAGGACATAAAGTAGTTTACTGAATATAGGGGTCTTGGAAAGGACAGAGTCTAGACAGAGGTGACTCATCAGCCCTATACAGTTCTTGCCCTTGGATTTTTCCTCTCAAGAGTCAAATTGCAGGGCTTGAGAGTCTGACTCAAGTCACCAAAGGGCACGCAGGCACCCTGACTGGAAGTCCCACCAATGCTCTATACAGTAGAGGAAAGGTGATTTCTCAAGATAAAGCTGGGATCATGCTGCAAAAAGGAAAGGGGATAATGTAGGGCAGGTAAAGACAGTAGGGTTTACTATAGGTATGATATTTACCTAGAAGGCTCAGCAGATTTAGATTTTAGACAAAAAAAATAAAATATATGAGGGAATTACAGAATTGGGTATCTAACACGTGGCTCTATGCCGAGTATTCCCGTGGCTAATTTGCAAAGTAGCCACTTGGTGTCACTTTAATATGTACATTTTTATTCTCTGTCAAACAGAAATGAAATAGTAACCATTATAGTTATATAACATAATTCTGTCTGTATAACTTAGCATATTTTTGGAGCTCAGCCCGAGATGCAGTATCAGAGGAAGGCATCACTATGCAGCCGACCCTGCACCCCATGTGTAATCCATGTGTAATCCACATAAAATAGATACAAAGTTCGCTAAGATTTTTTCTTCTGACAATCTCCAGCTTTATAAGCAACTGTGCAGAACTATTTACCACTGGTCTTACTATTCTATCATTTATTTTGGCAATGTACAGGCATGTGCTAAATTATGGCAGTTTTCAACCATAAAGTCCTATATACTTTCAACCATAATTTCTAGAATCTCCCCAAACATAAAGATGTTTATAGAGTTTCAGTCTTGTGGAAGCCATGAATATGCTGGGCAGGCAGCCATTCATTAAGTCTCTCTCTCTCTTTCTTTTTCTATAGTAGCCACAGGACTATATAAAATATATTAGTCAACTTAAGTCAATATGAGCATGAGACCTTGATTTATTGCTGAGAGCATTAAGCCCATGTGATTCTCTCCTCTGGTTTAAGGAGAGGCACTCATTTTCATGAACACACTAACGTAATTATATTGCCAATGCCTCTGGTGTCACAGATCTATTTTTTTATTTTTATTTTTTGGTGTCAACAGATCTTGTGAAACCATGCATGGCTCAGTCACCTGTAATTGCTGTGGGATAAAAAAAACAGCTAGAAATCTTCAAGAAACTTGCTCAGCCTAAATTCTCATGTCCTGGTTCTTCTCAATAGCAGGAACTACAATGCCGCCGCCTTTTGCAATGTCAGAGGCATATCTATGAATAATAATGAAGTCAAGAAGACAGTGTTACCTTGCAGCTAAAGGAGAGTGTTGGAGAGCTTTTCCTGTAGAATGTAATGGAAGGCAGCAGTGGTACTCTTTGTCATACAAGCTTCCTTGCTGCTTTGCATTCTCTCAGCAACGCAGCACCACTGTCCAACGACCGAACAAATAGCATTAGATTATCACCAATAACTTGTTACAAGGAATGAAGGATTCCTTTAATTCCCTCAACAGCACAGGTGTGCTCTCTATCAGCAGGAGTTTCCAGAACAGTGTCAGTTCCCCTGACAGAACAAGCGCCGATTGACAGGAAATGTCACAGACGGTCTTCTCAAGGCGCTAGGAAAGCTTTTATGTATCATTATTCTCCTTTAAATACCATACAGCTAAAGCTGACACTCGGGTTTGTAATGAGATCAGCACCACTGATGTTTTCTGTATAGTAAGACAGGGAACACATTCTGAAAATTCCCAGAGACGAGGACCCATCATTTTTAATGAGGAACAGCAGTCACTGGTACTGGGTGGGTACCCACTTTTTTCAGCCTTCAGCTTGACGCTGTGTGGGAGTCTTGCAATAATTAAATGAGGCAGAGTTGTCCTCTAGGAATCTGTGACCTCTCTGGGGAGGTAAAACGAAGATGCTGAAAGTAATTTGCCTAAACGAACTGAATGCTAAATTGAACATAGGCAAGTGTGTGGGGATGGATGGTAAAGGGAATTCGTGTTTTGAAAGATTAGGAAGGGAAACCTGGAGGAATGAAGTATATGCTCAAGGAGAGGGGAACCCATTCCCTCCCCTGACCACCTACCACACTGAAGGTCATGTGCTAAACACTCTGTTTATAGTGGAGGGGGGAGGGACGGGGGACCATGAAGATTACGGAGGGCAGCTGGTGAAAGGTTTACCTCCTATAATAGAATTAAACTAGCACATCTACACACATACGGGGTGTATGGTGTGTGGATGTACCTTCCCTTCACAGTGGTCTGGCCATGTGACTTCCTTTGGAAATAAGTTGTCAGTGGATGTGATGGGAACAGAAGCTTGAAAGGTGCTGTGTAGGTAGAATTTCACTTGTGTCTTTTTTTAAAAATTATATTTATGGCTCAGTTGCTTGGACTGTCATCCATCCATCAAAAGGTTGTGTGTTTGATTCCCAGTCAGGGCGGGTATGAGAAGAGTCTGGGATATCTCTCTCATACATCGATGTCTCTCTAAATCAATAAACATGCCCTCAGGTGAAGGTTAACATTTAAAAAAATATGTTTATTGGGGTAATGTTGGTTAATAACATACAATTTTCTGATCTGCCTAGTACTTTTCCACCTGCCCAGACCTGAGAAGAAACATGCATCACTCAGATCCCAGCCCAACAGCGGACTAGACCCAGTCCAGCCGGATCCTGTTGTTTTGAACCTACTGTGCAGCAGAGCTCGGGCTAGACCTGCTCACTAGTCCTCACCCTGGAGACCAAGAGCAGGAGAGAAAAATGCCTCTTGTTATAAGCCCCTGAGATATTGGCTTTTTTTTTCTGCCTAGCAAAATCTGACTTATAAAGAAATTAAGATTGCCCTCATAGATTTTAATGTAGAGGGGAAATCATGGTTTGTGTTTAAAACACTCTATTATTCAGTAAACAGGGTGAGTGTTTTGAAAGAAGTATAAAGTATCCTGGGGAGGTGGGGCCCCTGAGCAGGTGAGAGGCCTGGGGTTTACAAGGACTTTATGGAAGTGACAGTGATATACATGCCCTGAAGGAAGGGAAGGATTTGAGCAGATTGGGGAGCGGCAAGGGAAGGAAGGAGAGTAGGTACCTGTGGTGCAGGCACCTGACAGGGTTTTCAAATGTATAAAGCAAGTGTCTGACATTAAGCTCTTGATTGCCCAGAAATGCGTTTCAAAGACAGCTGTCCGGAATAAACACATCGCCAGCCACATGTGTGAATACAGAGCCTGGCCACTCAACCCTGAAGTTTCCTTTGTTTTAGAGACGTCTGGCTGGTTTAGACATCTGACTGCCAGGCAGCTTGTTTTTCCTTTCCTGCTCCTATGTTTTAAATTCACCAGTAACCATGAAGCCCCAGCACTCTCTTCCTCTCTCTACCACAGCCTCACTCTGTGGACTCAGGCCTGCCGTGTACCCTCCAGGACTTGTGAGTAACATACCTTGTCTCTTTGTCTTTTCAAAGTTCCCTAAAGGCTGTTGCTGAGGCTTGTTATTCAGTCATAATCAGAACCACAGGGACTGGTCCAGCCACAGCATGGGCTCTGGAAGGGGAAGTGACTGTGGGGTCTCTCCCGGAGCCCAGGTGAGTGTCCCCAGACATTCTAGCCTGTAGTGTCCATAGCACAAAACTATATCCCTGTTTACCGAGTGGGATACACTGGGGAAGGAAAGCAGTGTACGTATAAATGGGGTAGAGCATTTGGTTTCTGTTGATGCCATAACACATTAGCACACATCGAGTAGCTTAACACAGTACCCTTTTATCATCTCATGCTTATGTGGGTCAGAAGTCTGGGCACATGCAGCCTCACTTAGCTAGGCACTCTGCTTGGAGTCTCACAAGGCCAATAGCAAGGCATTGGCATGGCAGGTATGTAATCCTTCCTAGAGGGCTCTGGGTATGTATCCACTTTGAGACACTCAAGTCTTTGGCCAGCTTCAATTCCTTGCGGCAGGACTGAGGTCTCCACTTCTGTACTGTTTGTTGCCTGGGGCTGATCTTTGCTCTTAGTGGCTGCTTGTGTTCCTCCCACACTTTCCACGTGGCCTCCCCCCAGCCATGGGTGGAGTCTGTCTCATGATTTTTGACCTCTCCTTGTTCCTTTTCTACCATACCTTTTCCTTCCCCTTCTGCTTTTAAGGGCTCATGTGATTGATTACACAGCCCTCACTTGGATAATCAAGGATAATCTCCCTATTTTAAAACCAGCTGATTAGAAATTTTAATTTTTACCTGCAAAGTCTTTTCACAGTAGTCCCTACATTAGTATGTGGTTGAATAACCAGGGGACAGAAATCTGGGGTGGGTTGTGGGAGATGTCTTTAGAATTCTACCTACGACATGTGGTACATAAAAAAAAAAGGAGTTCTATTTGAATAAAATGAACGTAACAGGTAAGGGAGTATATAGAGAGAAACCTGGACAGATTAGGGCTTAAAATTAAAAAGTTTCTTATGCTAGGACAAAGGTTATGAAGAGCAAGGTAAGATTCTTGTGCACAGCAGTCATGAAACCAGAGTTATATATTAGAATTCCCTAACTTTAGGAGAAGTTTCAGGAAACAGAAATTCCAATTTATAGGTTATTGCTATTGTACAGGGTCATTTTAACAAGATTTAACTATTTTTAGTAGTAAATATAGCAAGAGGGACAGATATTTAAGCCTACCAGCTTCAGATCTGAAAGACTTTGGCCCATGAGAGATTAGAATGAAAATGAAGGGAGGAAGGGTCAGAGAATTAACAGGAACAGGGAATAAGAGGCACAAGAAGAAGATGAAGATTCAGTGGGATGGCTCTGCCCAGCAGGCCTTTGGAAATACGGTAATCTGGGCTAGTGACACTGATTTGGCTACTATCTGCAAAGAGATAAATGCCAGTGTTTGGGGCCATCTAAGACCAGTGAGAGAGATTTGGGAGGAAATACAAAGAGACAAAAATGAGTGGTTAAGAACAAAACTTTGAAGAATGTTTACATCTTGTAAATAGGAATAAGAACAGTGGTTAGTGAAGGAAACAGTAATGAAAGTCATGGAAAAGATATGGGGAAATATCGGTGCCAAAAAATGTGCAGAGGGGAGAATTTTACAAAGGAAGTGCTCAACAGTGATGTAAACTGAAGACAGATAAGCTTAGTCATATCTTTGGCCAGCATTAGAAGTTGACCAAATTCTGATTTGCTGTAACAGATAGAAAAAAGATCTGAACTAAGAGCATTGATATCAACATTATAGAAAACACACGTGGTTGTGCTTTTATCTGTGCCCTTCTTTTGCAAAAAAACTCTTAAATATTGCTTACTGCGAATTATTTTCCTGCAGATAACTCTGCAGAAAATGCTAAGGAAACAGAAATTACATATTTATTTTCCTTGGAATTTTAGGGACAGAGGTTCCCCTGAATATCAATGTTTTTCAATTACAGTTAATATTCAATATCATATTAGTTTCAGGTGTACAGCAGAGTCTTAGACATTTATATAACTTACAAGTGATCCCCCCAATAAGTCTAGTATCCACCTGGCACCATACATAGTTATTACAATATTATTGACTATATTTCCTAAGATGTACTTTACCTTCCTGTGGGTGTTTCGCTGGCAATAAGAACACCTTAATCCTGTCCCAGTTTTTACCTATCCACCCAACCCCCCACCCATCGGGCAACCATCAGTTTGTTCTCTGTACCTATAAGTTTGTTTCTGTTTTGTTTGTAAATTTATCTTGTTTTTAGATTCTACATATAAGTAAAAGCAGATGGTATTTGTTTTTCTTTGTCTGATTTCTTTCACTTAGCATAATACCCTCCAGGTCCATCCATGTTGTCACAAATGGTAAGATTTCATTCTTTTTATGGCTGAGTAATATGTACCACATCTTCTTTACCCAATTGTCTATTGTCTATTGATGGACACTTAGGTTGCCTCCATATTTGGCTATTGTAAGTAATGCTGTAATGAACATAGGAATGCATATCTCTTTTTGAATCAGTGTTTTGCCTTTCTTTGGGTAAATACCCCAAAGTAGAATTGCTGAGTCATATGGTAGTTCTATTTTTAATTTCTTGAGAAAACTTTATACTCTGTCTGTAGTGGGTGCACCAATTTGCAACCTAACCAGCAGTGCACAAGGGTTTCCCTTTCTCCACATCCTTGTCAACACTTGTTTGTTGGTTTATTAATGATAGCCATTCTAACAGATGTGAGATGATGTCTCATTATGCTTTTAATTTTCATTTCTCTGATTTTTAGTGACATTGAGCATCTTTTCATATGTCTATTACCCATCTCTATATCCTCTTTGGAGACATGCCTATTTAGGTCCTTTGCCCATTTAAAAAAAAGTGAATTGTTTGTTTGTTTTTTGGTATTAAGTTGTATGAGTACCTTACATATTTTGGATATTAACTGCTTGTTAGATGTATAATTGGTGAGTATTTTCCTCCTTTCAGTGGATTGCTTGTTTTGGTTTGTTGATGGTTTCCTTTGCTGTGCAAAAACTCTTCAGTTTGATGCACTCCCATTTTTTTCCCTTTTGTTTCCCCTGTTCAAGGAGACATCCATTAGTAAGAGCGATGTCAAAGAGTTTACTGACTATGCTTCCTCCATATTCTTTTATTTTTGGAATCTCCCTCAGATCCCTTCTGAACAAAACTTCAATTCTTGAATGCTATAATTCTGAGAAATTCTGGTATGAAGGAAGGAAGAGATGTTTGGCAGAAATAGTAGGCTAAACATGAATTTAATAGCACTTTAATGTTAGTAAGCAAAGGATTTACCAAAATTATGATGAAATAAAGTTAAGTTCATTCAAATAATTATGAAATAAAATAAATATTCAACATAAATTTAAGATATCTTAAGCTAAGATTATAATTTTAAAAACTGATGCAATATCAGTTTTACCCGTTGATAGAATAGCCAGAAAATTCATTTGACTCTACAATTATATTAAATTTTCAGAGAAATATATCTATTGGCAATAAATCCATCTATTGGTAAAGATCTGGAATATGGAGGTAATAGCACGTTTTTTAGGCTCACAATGATGATGACAAATACTCACTATTTTGTCTTTCTTGGATATTTAAAAATTCACTAGCTACTATTTGCATTTGGGATGGCCTCTGAGTGAATTTTAATTCAAGAACACACATTGAAAAGCCTAGATATATATCATCCATATACATAACACTGGTAAATTTTTACAAATTATTCCTGGTGATTTTAGACAACATACTGCCTTCATTTTTCCTGCTTATACCTAGGTTATGTTCAATTTCTCATGGTTCCAGTCCACCTCAAAATGCCTCAAACACAGCTGTTCCAACATAATTTTGGCTCATTGGGTTTCTGTCAAAACCCAGAACTACAAATACTGCTCTGAAGATAGGAGGCGAGGGAAAGCTTCAAGAGTGAAAATGATTTTAAAGCTCAAAATAGCTCACATTGACTTTGGCACAGAAAGGTGTTTATTTTATTTTATTTTTAACTTAAGTATATTTAGTATCTTTTGTAAATTAAATAGAGTTTGCAGCTTTTATTAAAAATCTTATCATTATCAAGGTTAATTTTTCATTATTCTTGTACCATGAAGGAGATGGGGAGAGAGGGTACCCATTATTGATAGGGAGAGGCTGTTCACACAGCCATATCAGCATTTAGTCTTTAAAACCAGGCTGCCAGGATTGAATTCCTGCTCTACTGCTATTGGTCGTATGATCTTGGTCAAGCTGCTCAACCCCCGTGCACCTTGGAGCAAAATGAGACTGGTGATAATGACACTTCCTGGAGTTATTGTAAGGATTAAAAACAGTCCCTGACAATAATATCAGCTCAATGTCATTAAAAGGCTCTTTGAACTTAGTTTATTACTTAGTAGTCCCATTGCTTGGTATACTCAGCTAGTTCATACTTTTACTTCTTTTATTTTGATGATGTGTGTGTGTGTGTGTGTGTGTGTGTGTGTGTGTGTGTGTGTGTTTTAGTAGGTAACATCCCCTTCTTCAGAACTACTCAGATCATCAACACGGGTCTTAGCAATCTGGATGACATTTCAGTCTGAAGTGGATGGAGTCCCTAAACCCGCTCTGGAGAGCTTTCCAGCATTCTGTATTGGGAGATAAATACACCTCTTGGAGAGAGTGAGAGGAGACACCTTGCTGAGGCAAACGTTCTTCAAATAGTTGTGAAGTCTCTGCAGATGGAGCCAAGATGTTCTTATGATCTTATGATGGGTTTTAATCTTCCATCGGGGTTATTTTTATTTCTCAAGATATTTTCCATTCCTGAAAGATTACTCATTTTACTTTGGACATAGAGCTAGAGAGGCTGTGACAGCTCCTAATTCTTGTAGTTTCTCTGGATATGAAAGTCCTTTCAGATAATAGTACTGACCTGGAGTAAGTACTAAGTGATTTGTTAACAGGATAAAACCAGTCCATCACCAGAGACAGGGCAGCCCCCTGGGGGCCTCTGATTGCTCACACTCCCGCTTTATGACAGTATCATTCATCCAGGGAATAGATTTGATTATTTTAGAACCCTTTGAAGATAGACAATTTGTAGGGTGTTTGTGAGATGGAAACATGGATACTTTGGCCAACACAAGGTCAGATTTCTTATTTGGAGGTGTTACTATTTGAACAAATGCTCTTAAATCTTTGTTGTTTTGTTCTTTTCTATTGAGGGTTAGAATACATTTACACTTACAGAAAATATAACTGCAATCACCTTCAAGAAAAATACTTTTATGCAGCTATTTAGAAAGCGAGGTATTAGCTGAAATTAATTACCTTGTTTTTCACAAATTCCACATCTTCAATTATAACCCTGTGTTTTTTTTTTTGTTTTGTTTTTTTTTTATTTCAAAAAGACTGAATAAAATGGCCGTGGAAGAATTTCTCCATCAGAGCCCTCATGGCATGTAATTAAAGAATGAAGATTTTTAGAGAAGGCTTTGTGCTGAATTAGAGGTAGGCTTTGTACACAAAAAGTGAAGAAGTGTGACAAGATGGAAATCACGTAGATAAAGTGACTAAAGAAACTGCTCTTATTTTAAATTATAACATTATGCCTTGGGGAGGGGTTGGAAAGTTGTAAGGCTTATTTATGTTATTGATTCTCTTGTAAGCCGCACAGCAATTATTCCCAGATTTTAGTGTTCATAAGAATAACTCCTGATGCCTATTACAGTGACAGGTTTCTTCGTCCTGCCTGAGAACTAAATGAGGAATCTTAATCTTATGTATCATGAAGGTTGAGGGTAGCTGGCATTAAGCATCCCTCCTGTGTTCCCCATTTTTCCTTGTCAACAAATTTCCTTTGCGAAGTCTGTAATGGGAGTCCTCACTCTCCATTTCTGTCTTCCTTGGTCACCTCCAGCTTTTGACAAATATGGTATAATTGTATATATTTAAAGTGTAACAACAGGGTGGTTTAATATATGTGTACATTGTGAAATGATTCCCACAGTCAGGTTGGTTAGTGCATTCATTATCTCACACAGTTACCGTGTGTGTGTGTGTGTGTGTGTGTGTAGGATGGGAATGCTTAAGATTTACTCTCTTAGAACATTTCAAGGATATACTACAGTATTATTAACCATAGTCGCTCTGCTATACATTGGATCCCCAGAACTTATTCATGCTGTAGCTGAAGGTTCCCAGCATCACTGTAGTTTACCTATTTCTCAGCTTCCCATAACCACCATTTAACTCTCTATTTCTATGAGTCTGACTTTATTTTTTTAAAGATGCCACAGACAAGTGAGATCACATAGTACTTGTTACTCTCTGTGGCTTATGTCACTCAGCATAATGTCTTCCTGGTTCATCCATGTTGTTGCAAATGGCAGATCTTTTCATGTTTAGGATTTTAGACTTTGTCCTGAAAACAAAGGGAAGAATGGCAAGAGGCTTTCTGTTAGACACATCCATGTCAGAGATGGCACACAACTGCCAAATAGAAGTATCAGGTGGTAGAAGTTTTTGTCCATCAAATAAGTTTGCCATTGAAGGGACAAGGCTCCTATCCAATCGACAAGGGAGACGGAAGAGAAAAAATACAGGGATTATGTGTGTGTAGAGCGGGGAGTGGGAAGGAATAATAAAAAGAGCAAGAAAGAGGGGAAGAGATAGAGAAAAAATAAGTAGAAAATTTAAAGAAGGGATAGCCAAGTATTATGATTTAGTCCCAGATTCTCTATACTAGCAATTTTCAACCCTTTTCATCTCATGGCACACTGAACTAATTGCTAAAATTCAGTGGCACACCAAAAAACATATTTCTTGTTGATCTGACAAAAATAGTTATAATTTTGATTCATTCGCTCTAAACAGCTATTGTTATGAGAGAGACACATCGATTAGTTGTCTCCCACTTGAGTCCTGACCAGGGCTGGGCATCCAGCCTGCAACCAAGGTACGTGCCCTTTGACAGGAATTAAACCAGGGACCCTTCCACCAACTGAGACTCTCTATCCACTGATCCAACCTGGCGAGGACTATTGTCATTTTTTAAATTTGACGATCTAAGGGTAAAGAGGTCAGTGCCCCTAACTAAATAGTTGGGTATTGCATGCTGTAGAAATTGCTGCAAAATGGTTGAAAATCCCTCTTCTAATGAGTTGTTAAGTTCTGTCAGGGCATCCATTTTCATGCTATTAGGCTGGAAAGAGCTTAGAGGATGGATATCTATGTGTTCCTGTGATTCTCCACTAACGGGAGGTTTCCTGGCCTCAAGCTTTACACACTGTCTCCTATGAAGAGCTTTGATCCCATTCCATGCATGGGTAAAAGTTTTCTGTTTAAAGGGGGGGAATCCCAGAAGAGGAATGCACGCTTTGGAGCTAATAGTTTATAAAGTTAATTTTTGTCCTCACAACTAGAATGTCTCTCTCTCTCATACACACACACCACTCACACAAAATGCAGATTTCCTTAAGCCTTGTTTTGTTGCTATTAGGCAACCACTTAGCAAAATCAGAACCTGTATGGATAGTTTGAAAGTGTTTAAATTATGCACTGGATAAGTTCTATTTCTTTTTCTTGTGTTAAATTGGAGCAGAACAATTAGAGTCTTGAAGGGCAATCCTTTGCCAGGTGGCTAATTCAGGCCTTCTCATCTTGATCCTTTGCACACTTCCTTGATTTATGGATTTATTCACGGAGCCAGGCTGCGTCAATCTATGTCCCACTTAATTTCTGCAGACTGTTGCTGGGAAACCTGCTTTATTTTCTTCTGCTGTACCTGCACCAACAAGAAACCACCTCTAATTGGTGATTTGTGGGACAGCAACTAGCCTCGAGCTCATTAGTGGCTGAGCTGGTGATTCGGAGGACATCCATTGGAAATGAGCTGAGAAAGTTGCCCTTCGTTGAAAACTTTCTCTCAAGGAACAATCTAACATCATACCACGTCAAAACAAGCAGACAGCGAGGAAAATACTTGGTTTTTCTCAAATTTCTGTGTTGTGTGCAATTAAATATACTCTTGCAGTAGGCATGTATGTGCCCATGACATCTGTTTCACCTTGGTAGGTAAACCTCTCTCCTTAGCAAGACTCCATACTCCAACAGCACAAGACCTGTTGTCTTGGTTTCTTTTTTCATTATTCTACCAGAAGCCCAGTGCACGAAATTCATGCATGGGTAGGGTCCCTAGGCCTGGCCGGTGATCAGGGCCATTTGGGGCCTTCTGGCTGCCAGCTGGGGCCTCCCTTCATTTCACGCCATCCTCTGGTGGTCAGCACATGTCATTGAGCGATTGAACTCCCAGTCTCCCGATTAAACTCCCAAAGGGACTTTGCATATTAGCCTTGTGTATATATAGATAGATAGTTTTTAGTTGGTTAATTATATTTTCTGGTCTGTACATTTCATGGCAATAGGAAACCCATTTAGTGTAAAAACATCTATCATTTGTTGTTGGTAAAGCACACAAGAGGTTAGTTACCTTGGAACCAGAGGAAAGCAGAATGGGTTTGGCTGTTCCCTTCAGTTGCTTTTGGAAATAGATGTTGTGACAAGATAACTACTAGGTTTTATTTTCTCAAGGTCCTACAACTCAGATAATCTGAACTGTTTCCCAGAGAAGTCTATGTCCTTAACTGTCAACTTGAAGATGAAACTCTACTTCCTCAAAGGCAGCTTCAGGCTGGCTTAGTTCACTGCTCCTTTCTCATGTAGATTTTCCTGCACTTATTCATACATGCAAGTTTGTTTTCAACCAATATTTATTGAATATTTATCAAGGTCCAGGTGCTGGTTGAGTAGCTGGAGGTAAAAATATGAATGACAATGCGAAATCTGAGATGAAGGATCTTTGGTTTAGAAAACAAACAAGTAAATAAATGATTTTACTACAGTGTCTCAGTAGTAAATACAGATGGTTCTGGGAACATGGAGGAAAGGCATCTAATTGAGACTGCGGTGGAGTGAAGTGTACGGGGAAATTTCCAGGGAAAATGGATATCTAAATTGAATCTTGAAAGATAAGTGGATGTTGGTTAGGAAAAGAGTTATTCAGATTTCCTATTTTGAGGCTTAGGATGACCTCTTCTTACTACTTAAGGGAAACTAGTGAGATAAAAATCCAGAGGGGAAAAATTGTAAAAGAAAAATTCTATGTATAGAAAACATTTAACGTAGAGTATTTGGCAGAGGAGAATCTGTAATGAGACCCCGGGTAGAAAGGGAAGACAACGGAAACATTTCTGACTTTTAATTTCCCTTTGGGCATAAGGCTCACCTTTTAGTGGCCAGAAGAATCATTTGGAATGCTTTTTAAAAATAATGATTTCTTGGTTCTGTTTTCCATAATTCTGATTTCCTGGGTCTGGAGGGAGGTCCAGGAATATAAATTTGTAAGAAGTCACCCAGGTATGTACAGAGTTTCCCTCACCTTAGGTTTGTTTATTTTTTTGTTTTGTTTTTTTTTAATACTTACCCCAGGATATGTTTCCATTGATGAGAGAGAGAGAGAGAGAGAGAGAGAGAGAGAGAGAGAGAGAGAGAGATGCACCTGGACCAGGGATGGAACCCACAACCTGGGTACGTGCCATGATGGGGAATCGAACCAGTGACCCTTTGGTGCAGCAGACAGTGCTTCCAACCAACTGAGCCACACTGGCTAGGGCTCCCTCACCCTAGTTTTATTCCCATCATCCTACCCAGGTACCTCTGTACTTCTACTAGCACAGCCACAGGAATCTGGAAATTTCAAAAAGAATTATTTTCATTACTGAGCAGCAATAGAAAGGACATAAGAGAGTCATACAATTAGTTAAGCTTATGCAGCACAAGGTGCTGCTGCTACTGTAAGCACATTCTAGGCTTCAGGCTTAAAACAGCTTTACGAGGCCATTCTTGGGTTGCTTTCCCTCCAAGCATATTTCTCTGTGACATTGCTCACAGCTCAGTTCCTGCACCAGAAGTCTGTCAGTTGTTCATTTTGCCTGTAATTCATATGAGCATAAACATTCACTTTCAACTTTACTGCCTTCCTGGAGCCCTTCAACTCTGTTTGGGTTTTCTACTCAAAGGAACATCCTCATTTTAGCTGATTGTAAATAATGTATTAATATCTCAGATCAGCTGACACTCTATTCACTCCACACACTTTGGGTCCTTTGTTGACTCCTTCCTAAGGATACTGGCACAGGTTAGAAATACCTTTGCATTGAAATAATAATCCTCATGACAAAGCACTTGTACATACCCCATCCCTGGCACATGTAATGTGCTCAATTGATATTTGTTGGAGAACAAACAAAGATATACAGTAATGGTGAGTCATTTAGAGGAACCTGTGTTTCAGGATACTGATATCATGAAGACAAATGTTATATCTTATTCTGGATCTTCCATATGACATCAGGAAAGGTGACTTTGTCAAGGCTCTATATCATGAACTCATTGCAATAAGTAATCCTTATATCTACCTATCTCAAGTTGTTAACTTCTTGTGATCTTTTCAGAGATGGTTGATTAACTAGGAATTATTAGACAATGGTCACAAGGCTACTTTCTCTGAGAAATTAGAACTGTCAAAGTAAAATTATGATATAGGTGTTTTGAAGACATATTCATTAGAAAACTATTTTAGAAGTGCTCTGCTATGAGGTTTAGGGATAGAAGAATAAAATATTGTTCACTAAGAGCACCAAATTCACATAATATAACAATAATCACACTTGATTTTTATTAAAAAGAGCCTGTGTTTCAACTGCTACATAGAAACTAGTAGATCTTTAAACTAAGTCTCAGCCACTACATGGACACTTCTATTTTCCAACATGAGTGGGTCTGGAGAAGTATTTCAGAGATGTCAGGAGATCTGAATTAGAAATGCAGTTATTCAGTGAAAGTCTGTGCTGAAAGATTATGCTGAAAAGCCCACAGCTGACCAACCAGACTCAGAAACCAGGGCAGGGAGATTTACAATTTCATTTTGGGTTCAGAATATTTAAGACACACCTCCTTTTCTCTTTCAGAACGTAGATCTCTGATCTGTACAACACTACAGGGACCATGCGCTGCCTGGTCTCTCTTACTTTCCCTTTTTGATGTCTCTGAGGCTATATTCTAATGAAGAATCCCATGGGCGCATTCTCCTGAGAAGGCTGCTCAATTAGGAGGGTATGCTAACCTTTGAAAAAAGAAAGATGAAAGGTCGATGAGCCAACATAGGAATTAACATTGAAAAATCACTTCTGTACCAGCTCACAACACTGTTAGCAACAACAGTAATTATTTTTATTTCAAAAAACCATTAGTCTCAGTGTGGGAGTAGAAAGTCAAACAGGAGAATAAGCTTCCTTTGTTTGATTGCCATATTGGAGGCAATTCTCTTTCAGCCTAATCATCAGCCGGAGGCTTATAGAAATAATCTCTGAAAACTCGTAAGCAAAGTCACAAATACATGAATTCTGTTCAAATGGAATAAAGTACAGGAGAAAGCAAACCTAATCCCAAGTACTTAGCTATTGCAAAATTATTTTTTCTGCCTCCATAGACACATGGAAAACATATTTAAAAATGGAATTGTAAAAGCTGACTAAAAATCCATGTTACCAACTTCCAGTTATAAGAGAAACAAGTACTAGGAATGTAATGTACAACATGATGGTGAAAGTTATCACTGCTGCGTGATATATAAGATATAGTAATCCTAAGAGTTCTCATCTCAAGGAGAACTTTTTATAAGATTATAGGTATTAACTAAACCTATTGTGGTAAAGATTTTGATATATATATATATGGCATGCTGTGCACCTTAAAATTATACAGTGATGTGTGGCAATTATTTCTCAATAAAACTGGAAAAATCGATTGCACATATTTTTATCATTACAAAAATTTTAATGTATTCTCAAAAATGATTTAAACTTATCTACTGAGGATATTTTTGTGTAGAAAATGGTGTTGGGTTTATACCTACACATTTAGTTACTCCCTAGTCAAATAATCAATCTCATGGCTTTAATACCAAGTGTAGCTACTGGCTCCCAAGTTATCTTGAGTCTGGACCTACCCCTTGAACATCAAATTCATATATTTAACTTCCTTGACATCTTCACTGGGGTGATTATTGGTACCTCAAACTTACTGTCTAAAACTGAACTCCTTTTTTTTTCTCACCATCCATGTCCCTGCCAATCAATGATTTCTAAATATTACCTCTATTGCTACACTAAGCCACCATTTTTTCTTATCTGGAATATTGCAGTTCATTTAATTCCAAGTGTTGACTCTAGCATTCTGTTTTCCATAGAGCAGTGAGAAGAGATGTAACATTTTTAGAACATGATATTCTTCTGCTCAAAAGCATCTAATGATTTCCCATATCACTCTAGGTAAAAATCAAACCTCTTACATGGTTCCTCCCTGCCCCTGGCACTTCTGTATCACCTGCTAGTTCTCTGTTCATCTCCCTCCACTCCAAGCTCCCCCTTCCTCCCCACAGAAATCTTTAGTTGGTCTTTACTTTGCTCGGTATGCTCTTCACCACAAATACCTGCATCACTCATTGTTCATTTTATTTAACTGTGTTTATCTTTCACTTTATTAGAGTGGCCTTCCAAACCTTCCAGAATAACACACTCATTCTCCTTACTCTGTCTTCGCATCTTTTCTTCTTGGTATTTCTCATGGCCAATCACAGACACGTTCAAAGTAGTAATTACTTGTGGGTTCCATATTTGTGAATTCTCTTACTTGCTAAAATTTATTTGTAACTCCCCAAATCAATAATTGCGTCACTTTCATGGCCAATCACAGCTATGTTCAAAGTGATGAAAATGTGAGCAGCAGGCTGAGGTATATAAGGCCACACTCTGCCTTATGCCAGCTCTTACACTATAAACACATGTCCTCTTTTAGCACCACATCTTTCTCATCTTTATGCATTTTGTTGGTGACGTCATGGTTTAAAATACTGGATCTCATGTTCCTAAGTGGGTCTTGTGTTCCTAAATGCAAGAGGTGATGTACCTTACTGAGAGAATGCATGTGTTAGATAAACTTCATTTAGGCATGAGTTACAGTGTTGTTGGCTATGAGATCAATGTTAATGAGTCAACAATATAGATTAAATGAAGTGTATTTAAACAGAAACACACAAAATGAGGTTATATATTGATTACTTGATGAGACTGTTGTGACCACAGTCTTGCTTGTATCTAATCACTATTTCCCTTAGGAGCAGTGTGCAGTATTCAGTGTTTCTGATGACTTCATAGAACATAACTCTTACAAATAATGAGAATTAATTGTATTTTGTCTTTCTATTTATCACCCACCAATAAAATATAAACTTATGGCAGTAAGAATTTCATGTTTATACCTGTACATCCAATGCTTAGAACAGTACCTGACACATAATAGGTGCTCAATAAATATTTAATGATATAATAAATGGAGAAAAGAAAGATAAATCTTTTGTGAGAGATATACAATATATTAATATTTGAGAAATGCAATAAGCTAGTAATGGAACCAAGAAAAGACATAAGTTGTAATGGCCTCTGAAGGCCATGATCAGAGTGATGAGGTCGAGAGTAATTGTTAGGCAGGGCTGGTGTCATTTGATCTGAGACCTAAAGGAGAAGGACAGTCAGCCCTGAGAATCAGGGAGGAAAGAGTAAAGAATAAAAAGTGAAGGCACACAGTAAAAGGGGTGCTTTCTGGGCCTGAACACAATGAGGACAGTGTGACTAATGGGGAGACTGGTGAAGATCAGGTGGAAGAGGCAGAAGGATGCTAGACCAGGAAAGCATTTTATATTTTACACTAGAGGCCCAGTGCATGACATTCATGCACTGGAGGGGGGAGTGTCCCTTAGCCCGACCTGCGCCCTCTCACAGTCCTGGCTGTGGGATCTAAGCTGGGAAGCAGGCCTAAGCAGGTAGAGGGACATCCCCCAAGGGGTCCTTAGTGCTGCCGCAGAGGTGGGAGAGGCTCCCGCCACCACCACTGTGCTTGCCAGCCATGAGCCTGGCTTCTGGCTGAGTGGCACTTCCCCTGTGGGAGCGCACTGACCATAGGGGGAAGCTCCTGTGTTGAGTGTCTGTCCCCTGGTGGTCAGTGCACATCATAGTGACTGGTTGTTCTGCCTTTGGTAGATTTGCATATTAGGGTTTTATTATATAGGATATTCTGAAATCTAAGAGTCCATTAAAATATTGAAGCAATGTGAATGTATAAACCTGATACCAACTCCAAAGAAAAGAGACATTAAAAGGAGGCTGATTAGTCAATTAATTGGCCCAATTTTTAGTTGCCATATATTCTGCAATTGCCAAATAGCTGTTCAGACATAGTGCCTTATCGGATTCAAGTACCTGTACATTAGGGGCTGCTAGATTGATCTCTTACCAAAGCACCTGAAAAACTCCTATGGAAATTTTTGGTGGATAGCACAGAGCTTTGACCAAAGACCCTCCTCTTTCATTGTGAGGGTTTGGAAGAAGATATAAATAGACAAACTGAGGAGGAAGGGAACATCTGTCAAATGAACCTTGGTGATTTGCTAAGCAGAGAGTGGCCAGTGTTGTGATCAGAATGAGTCGATTTTATTAGGGGTAATATATTTTTAAAGTCTTGGATAGTGCTTAGCACTTAGAATATACTAAGTATAATACATTCTCAGAATGAATCTTATGGCCAAGCAGTTTTAAGTGTATATCTAAGATTAACAAAAAAACTTTGTCTCCATAATATATTTCTCTAAATGTCCATAATTTTTAGAAGGTTATTTAGGAATACGTAAGTGTGAATGTTTGTTTGGTTAACTGGCTCTTGTTTCTCTGGATAAAATCTCTAGGCCAGAAAGAACATCAGACATTGCACTGCTCATTTCATTGCTGCTAGGACAGTCACCCCTTTAGGAATGTCCAATAAGTTTAACTCATAGGAAGATCTCTGATTTCCAGGGGCAGCTTGGATCCCTGAACTGAGCAGGATTCTGATGCAGAATCTGACTCAAAGAGCACTGTGAGCAGCTCCGAATGTCTACTCTAGCATGCATGTAACGTGCCAAAATTTGGCCATGCCTAACGGAAACTGTCCTGGAAAAATAGTCTCTGTCGGAGGTGATGTACTGACACTAGCATAGGATCGCTATCAGACAGAACTGACTTCAAATCCTCATCACATGATCTCTAACTTCATGTGCTTTAAAAAGTATATCAGCCTCACTATCTCTACGCAGTGGGGTAACAATATGTATCTTCCATGAAGATCAAATAAGATAATGGATGTAAGTGCATGGCATGTGGTTGGAACTTGCTAATCCTTACTCTTTAAATTCACATTTCCCACTATCTCTGGGGAAGACCTTTACTTCAAGGGCTTAATTGCCATTACAGCTTGATTCTTCCTTCATGGACCATTCTTAGAATTTGAATCTTACACCAGCTATCATCTTCCTCCATGAATTAATATTTCATCCTTCCCAAGTTCTCCTTACTTGTTTATTTGATGTCTTTATTATTGCTCACCTATCACTAGTGTCGAAGTCAGGAGACATTTGTCTTCAAGACCTGCCCTCCACTTGGTGTCAGTTCTGCCCCTTCCCTTCACTCACCTAAAAGTTCTCCTATGAAAGGGCCCTCAGTTCTCATCAAAACAGAAATCTGATACATATAAAATATCAGAAACTTAATTCTTTATCCCTTCCAGAGACATCTGCACTTTAAAATGAATTTGCTCTGAGATAAAAATTGTTATAAGAAAGACATGTGTTGAATATAAATACTTTAGGAAAGGTATCATAAATACTATAAATCTGGGCAAGATCATGGCGGATTTTCTATTCCACCATTCAGCACACTTTAATTGAATATTTTCTGTGTACCAGGTCTGGACCAAATACTCGGTAGCTTCTAGATAGGAGACT
The DNA here is from genome assembly GCF_014108235.1 of Myotis myotis. NCBI lineage: Eukaryota > Metazoa > Chordata > Mammalia > Chiroptera > Vespertilionidae > Myotis > Myotis myotis. The sequence continues at coordinate 13,350,328 of NW_023416319.1, forward strand.
GCGTTCTTTATAATTACTAAGAGATGGAGAGTGGACAAGACATGGATTCTGATCAGTATCTGGCCAGTGGTTAGCACAGAATTGCAATGATAAGTATTATGGAAGTACTAAGACCTAGAAGAGCACCTGTATGAAAGGATCAGAGAAGTCTTCACGGGTGAAGGCACATTTGAAATTTGCCTTAATGAATAGAGAGATATAGGCAACCAGGGATTAAACTAGAAAGGATATATATATATATATATATATATAGGCCCGGTGCACAAAAATTTGTGCACTCGGGGGGGAGGGGGGTCCTTCGGCCCGTCCTGTGCCCTCTCACAGTCTGGGACCCCTCAGGAGATAATGACCTGCTGGCTTAGGCCTGCTTCCGGGTGGCAGAGGGCAGGCCCAATCCCTAGGTACAGCCCCTGGTCGGGCTCAGAACAGGGCTGATTGGGGAGTTGGGGTGCTGCCCCCTGTCATGCACAGAGCAGGGCGGATTGGGAGGTCGTGATGCCACCCTCAGTCACGCTCAGGGTAGAGCCGATTGGGGGGTTGGGGCACCGCCCCCTGTCACACTCAAGGCAGGGTCGATGGGGAGGTTGCGGCACCACCCCCTGTCATGCACAGAGCAGGGCCAATCAGGGGGTTGGGGCGCTGCCCCCTGTCACTCACAGAGCAGGGCCCATCAGGGGGTTGAGGAGCCCCCCCCCCCGTCACTCACAGTAGGGCCAATAGGGGGATTGGGGCACCGGCCCCTGTCACACACAGAGCAGGGCGGATCAGGGGGTTGGGGCGCTGCACCCTGTCACACTCAGGGCAGGGCTAATGGGGAGGTTATGGCTCTACCCTATCACACACAGAGCAGGGCCCGTGGGGGGGGGGGGTTGGGGCACCGCACCCTGTCACACACAGAGCAGGGCCGATCAGGGGGTTGGGGCACTGTACCCTGTCACACACAGAGTCGCAGGGTGATCAGGGGGTTGGGGAGCTCCCCCCTATCAGGCACAGAGCAGGGCTGATCAGGGGGTTGGAGCGCCTTCCCCTGTCACGAACAGAGCAGGGCCGATAGGGAGGTTGTGGCCCCGCCCCCTGTCACACACAGAGCCGCAGGGCGATCAGGGGGTTTGGGCGCTGTCCCCTGTCATGCTGATCCCAGTGCTGGGAGGCCTCGCGGCTCCGCTGATCCCGGTGATGGGAGACATATTACCCTTTTACTATATAGGATAGAGGCCTAGTGCACGGGTGGGGGTCAGCTGGTTTGCCCTGAAGGGTGTCCTGTATCAGGGTGAGGGTCCCGTTTGGGTGCCTGGCCAGCCTGGGTGAGGGGCTGATGGCTGTTTGCAGCTGGTCACACACCCTTCAGGGTGGGGGTCCCCACTGGGGTGCCTGGCCAGTCTGGGCGAGGGGCTGAGGGCCGTTTTCAGGCTGGCGGGTGACTGAAGCTCCCAACCGCTCCTTTTTTTCTTTTTTTTTAATTCTGGGCCAGCTTTAGCTCTGAGGCTTGGCTCCAGCTCTGAGGCCTCGGCTGCTGAAAGCAGGTATCTGGTTTGTTTGGGTTCTATAATCGAAACACTGTTTCAACTCCAGCTCAGATCCCGGCTGGCTGAAAGCAGGTTTCTGGAGTTTGATTAGATTCTATATTTGTAACAATGTTTCAAACTGCAAGCTCAGAGGCCGGCAGCGGCAGGCAGGGAACGTTGGAGTCCTCCGTCACTGAAGCAAGCAAGCATCATGTTCACTTCAAGCTGCCTGGCTGCCGGCCGCCATCTTGGCTGGCAGTTAATTTGCATATCGCCTTGATTAGCCAATGGGTAGGGTAGCGGAGGTATGGCTAATTAGCATGTTTCTCTTTTATTAGATGGTATATATATATATATATATATATATATATATATATATATATATATTAATGACTTATGGAAATGTACCAAATATGTTCAGGTGTGGCTGGATTTAGAGTATGTATATGTATGGGAAAGGCTTGGGCCATATTACAGAAGGCTTTGAATGTTATGCAGTGGTATTTGTGATTGATTAAATATAACAAAGAATCATTAATCAATTTTGAATAAGAAAGACTTGAGTTGGGAAAGAATACACTAGGCCAGCCGTGGGCAAACTACGGCCTGCGGGCCGGATCCGGCCTGTTTGAAACGAATAAAACAAAACAAAAAAAAGACCATACCCTTTTATGTAATGATGTTTACTTTGAATTTATATTAGTTCACACAAACACTCCATCCATGCTTTTGTTCCGGCCCTCCGGTCCAGTTTAAGAACCCATTGTGGCCCTCGAGTCAAAAAGTTTGCCCACCCCTGCACTAGGCACATCCCTTACTAGTATTAGAAGTATGGAAGGCCTGAGTGAAAATATTGAGGATTGGAATATAAAGGACATAGTAAATGTGAGGTATATTGTAACGGGAGACTATGTAAGAGTTTGTGAATTATATTCACTTGCAGAAATACTTTAGATCTATACTTGCATGTTTGAGTAAGTCCTGGAGTGTACATGGACATTTGACTTGGATATGAGACATCCCCACATTAGAAATGCATTACTATTACCAAATAGGAAAACAACCAAACTTGTTGACATTTAAGATTTTCAATGTGGTTGAATTGAGAATAAAAAAACATCTGTTTCCCCTATCTGAAATATTACATCAAATTTATGTTACAGAGAAGGAGTGAAAAAAGCCATCAGTCATCCATGTAAAATATGCACGTCAAAAGAGTGTGCATTTGGTGCCATTTTATCACATCTTCTCTCCACATTTTCAGGTCAAGTGCAGTGATTTATCAGCTCGTGCGAAATTGCCAATTCTCAGATAATGTACACCCCCAACACAGATCATTTGAAAGGATTTATCTTTCATAGAACACTACATGCAGTGACATTGTTTTTCTTCTTTGACTTTGCTTGAGGAGGAGACATTAAACACACAAAACTATTGATTTTCTTGTTTCACAAACCCTTCCAAAGCTCATCACTTGACCTTATCCAACCAAGGGCAATGGTTTTACATTTGTCAGTTATCAAGAACAGTCTCAGGACGTTTTACTTGGGCAGGCTATTTGTTTTCTCTGGACAGTTTTGCATGATCAGGACTTAAGTTTGGACAGAAGGCAGAAACAAAACCATGAGAAACTGAGTTTCAGATATCTAGAACCTATTAGCTGTAGATTTCTGCAAGATTTTGCAATTCCTCTTATTTTATCATTTGAACCAATCCCCAATATTACCTCTATATTTTTATTTTTTTAACTGTCAGGATACAAACATGCTAATATATACAAATAATAAAAAAGTACATACAATTCAAAGGTAACTTGAGTTAACATTTTGTGTAGTTTTCCAGAAAGTTGACATGCATATATGAATGTATGTTACCTTGGTTCTTTTAATCTGTATGAAATACTTTATTTTATTTTGAAATAAATATAAAATACAATTCATTTTTGTTATTTTGTAGTTTTATGAATTTTTAGCATGTACTTTTGTGTAAGTATCACCACAGCAATGGAAAAGAACAATCTTTTTTTTTATTTTTTTATTTTATTGATTTTTTTACAGAGAGGAAGGGAAAGAGATAGAGAGTCAGAAACATCGATGAGAGAGAAACATCGATCAGCTGCCTCCTGCACACCTCCCACCGGGGATGTGCCCGCAACCCAGGTACATGCCCTTGACCGGAATCGAACCTGGGACCCTTCAGTCCGCAGGCCGACGCTCTATCCACTGAGCCAAACCGGTTTCGGCGGAAAAGAACAATCTTATCAACCCAAATAACTCCCTCATGCTATGCCTGCCTAGTAACATCCTAGATCTTACCCCTAATTGCCAGTAACCATTGATTAATCATTACTATAGTTTTGTCTTTTCAAGAAAAGCATCTAAGTAAAATCATAGATAAATGTAACATTTTGGCACTGCTTTCACTGAACATAATGTCTGTGAGATTTACACAAGTTGTTGCATGTATTACCAGTTAATTCCTTTTTATTCCTGAGTAGTATTTGATAATATGGTATACCACAGTTTGTTTATCCATTCACCAACTGAAGGCAATTTATTTCCAGTTTCATATGATTATTAATAGACTAGAGGACCAGCACACGAAATTCGTGCACAGGTAGGGTCCCTAGTGGTTGCTGGCTGCTAGCCGAGGTGCCTCCCTTCCCCTGGCTGCCTGATGCGACTGCTACAGGCCCCACCCCCAGTCGAACTCCCAGTCAAGGGAACAATTTGCATATTAGGCTTTTATTTTATAGGATTTGCTATAAATGTTTTTGCAAAGGTATTTGTGTGGACTTAACTTTTCATTTTTGTGGTTAAATACTATTACTTTGGTAGTCATATGTAAGTGTGTGTTTAACTCTATAAGAAACTGGCAAACTATTTTTCTAAGGGGCTGATTCCTACCAACAATCTATGAGAACTCCAGTTTATTCTTATACATTCTCTCAGTGCTTGGTCTTGTCAGTATTTTTTCAGCCATTTTAATAGAATTGTAATGATATTACTGACATTTTAGTGTTCATTTCCTTAATAGCAGATTGTACTGATCATTCTTCCTATTTGCCATCTTTTTAATGAAATGTTTGTCTTTTGCTCATTTTTTAAATTGAATTTAGTGTTTCTTTTGTTGAGCAATTTGAAAATATGCATCGCAATAGTGTGTCATTTGATTCTCTTAGCAGTGTCTTTGTGCAGACCAAAAGTTTTAAATTCTGTTGAAGTGCAGTTTATCAATATTTAGCTTAATGCTTTTGGAGTCATGCCTAAATACTTTTTGCCTAACCCACAGGTGGCAAAGATTTTCTTCTAGATTTTGTTCTGAAGGTTTTATAGTTTTACTTTTAATATTGATGCATTTTATTTTGTATAAGATATATACTTTAGGTTAATATTCATTTTCTTTGCCAATTATCTCAATACTATCCATTGAAAGGATTATCCTTTTCTATTGAATTACCTTTGCAACTTTGTAAAAAAATCAAAGGTGCATATTTTTGTAGGTCTACTTCTGGACTATATATTCTTTCCCATGGATATATGTCTATCCCTTAACTAATACCACCTATCTTGATTAAAGTGGCTGTATATAGTAGTATTAAAATCAGTGGATTAAAATCCTCCCACTTTGGTTTATTTTATATTCTATTTTAGTTTAATATGTTTTCTTAGATTCCTCACCCATAGTGAGAAGAGGAAGAGTTTGCTCAGAGGAAGTGCCTTGACTTTGAAGCTAGCTTGATGATTTCACCGGCCATGGTGCTCCAGATGAACTGAGGCAAATCAAGGGCACCACTTAGAAGGGATTGATGTACCATATTTGTTTTTTAAATACATGTTTTATTGATTTCACAGAGGAAGGGAGAGGGAGAGAGAGATAAAAACATCAGTGATGAGAGAATCATGAGCATCTGCCTCCTGCACACCTCCCACTGGGGATTGAATCCGCAATCCGGGCATATATGCCTTGGCTGGGAATCTAACCGTGACCTCCTGGTTCATAGATTGACACTCAACCACTGAGCCATACCAGCTGGGCTTCCATGTTTTAGAGACCTAGAAAAATAGTTTTGGGTGAGTTTCTTTATTACTTTGCAGTAAAACACAGTGACATCCTGGGAATAGGATGTCTTCCCTACAAACAAGAGGGACAGGAATATGCTGGGATGCTCACAGTAGGGAGATGTTCTCTAAACACAGACCTCACACTGTGTGCTACCAGCCCATATGTGTATTTCTGAAAATTTCATCACTCTTACTGTATAGTGCAAATATAGGAATTATATTTCACACCAAGAAATTGTTTTACACAAAACTATTATTTTCACTCTAGGATTTTAATGTAACATAATACTTTCAAAAATAGCTGTTGATTAAAAACTTTCAAAATAAGCGAGCAGGGTCTGAATGACCTGCCATCTAAGGTGTTAATGGATTTTGTTGAAAAACTTACTGAACCACTGTTGATGGTTATTTATGAAAATTTACTGAGAACTGGGAAATGACAGAATTAAACATCAACGTTCTATCAATTTTCCAGGATAGATTGAACTGCTATCATGGTAATTATGGTTCAGTGAATGTAACGTAAATCCTTCAATAATGATACGACTATTAAAAAGAGGAACCTGTAAAATCCTCTCAAAGGTAACACAATCATGAGCAATAGATAGAATTGGTTTATAAAAAATTATGACAGATGGAATTTAATAGCTTTTTGATAGGATTACCAAATTAATAGACTATGGAAAGGAAGTGATTGTAATATGTTTTTATTTTATTATATGCAACAGTGTCTTCTAAAATTTGCATCAATTCAAATTTTCTGGAAAATGAGTAGTGCCTGGTGGGTTGAAAACTACTTAAGGTCTCAAACAGTGAAAAATCAACAGCAGAGTGTCTAATTTGGGGAAGAGGAGGCTATTGTGACCTATTTGGGTTTAAAGTGAAGCTGAATTTGAATAACTCATTTGAGACCTCAAAGAGATAATTTTGTTACCAGAAACTTTATCGGTTTATAAAAATGAAAAAAAAATTAATGCATGCCAATGAGACTAGCAAACTGGCCATTTTCCCCTTACTTTTTTTAAAAAAAAATAAAAAGAAGTCAGAAGGCAATAGAATCTGGAAGCAAAGTGATCTAAAAATAAGATAAAGAATTTGAACCTCAGCTTTAATTTTACTGTGGATGCTGTCTTGTCTTTGAGAGGCTTTCTGATATTTTGGGCTCTTTTTTCACTTTTTAAAAGAGATATTTTCAAAGATATTTCCTTGTATTAGGATATGTTTGATTCATAATAGAGGTTCCCAGGGAATATTTAATCCAATGAGAGGGAAGAGGGTTTTAAGTTGGAAAGAATATGAATTATTTTGGTATGAGTTAGAAGTTCAGATAGCAGAGAAGGAAAAATATAGAGCTGAGAATTGCAACTGAGAAATAATTGTGTCACAGGTATTCAATGAAAGATAATATAGCATTAAACCTGGGATTCACCAAGATTTTAAAAGACAATGTACAATTATAAGATAAATTAACAATCAAAATACAAAATTTTACATATAGCATGTGCTTAACTATGGAAACGGTAGGCAGAAAAAAGTAGAGGTATCTTAAAATTGTAATCATTATTATTATTGTGTCACAATTATTAGTTTTGAAAATATATTTTTATTGATTTTAGAGAGGAAGGGAGAAGGATGGAGAGATAGAAACATCAATGATGAGAGAGAATCACTAATTGGCTGCCTCCTGCACACCCCCTACTGGGGATCAAGCCTACAACCTGGGCATGTGCCCTGAACGGGAATTGAACCGTGACCTCACAGGTTGACACTCAACTGCTGAGCCAAGCAGGCCTGGCTATTGTGTCACAATTATGAATGATCTTTATTTGCTTTATAATGCTGATTAAAATTGTTTTCTACACTAAACATGCAATACCACATTAATCGACCTTCTGAAAAACTGTAATTTTTATATGTACCAATAAAGTTACCTTGGGACAGGACATAAAATTGAGGGAGTTAAGAGCAAACAATTTATAAATATTTATTTTGTGTTAAAATGTGAAAAGAATTATGTACATTATTTTCTTTAATCTTTAAAACTATCTTTGCAGATAGATATCAACTCTAATTGTCCCTTTGCAACATGACTTTGGGGTTTGGATAACACATTGATGTCAAATGAATAGGTTAGAGGCACATTAGAAAAAAGGAGCATGACTAAAGAGCTTGGATATTGTTTTATTATGAGACAGAATTTGTAGAGAGGTCGGTTAGGCATAAATGTAGTAAAAAAGAAATAAAGTAAGGGCATACTGTGACAATTATTTAAAGAGCAGAGAGCAGGTAAAATTTCAGACTAATTGCTGAATTTTCTTCAGATAATGGAGCATTAAAAAAATTCACCAGGTAGTTATATTTGAATCTACTGAGAAGCCTATGTTTGAAAACAAATATTTGGTATTTTAATATGTAATATTATTACTTGTCAGCAAAGCTGTTAGTTTGTACTAGCAAGAGAACCTGAACAAATCCTAAGAACAGGTGTGGAAATACAGAAGTCAGAGTAATTTCCATGGGGAAACTGGTTAAAAATTGGGAGACAACCCTGGATAATGGATCAAGGCCATGAGTGCTAAATCAATTAGGAGGTAAACTGATATGGACCATTATAGCTCATGGATCAGACTGACTTCACCTAAGCCTATTTATCAGGATTAAGGAGAGTCAACCAAAATTATATGACCCTGGTTGGAATGCAATACCATATTAAATCCCCTATAAAATGTTTTTGCAAAAAAAATTAAAAATTTAAATCTGCTTCTACATTTAACATTTAGTTCCAAGCAATAGAGGGGACAGAGGAAATTGTAGATGTAAATCAGAAACTCCACAAATAACAAAGACCAAAAAATCCAGTTTTACATATTCCTTGCAAAGAAAGAAAATGCAGGAAGTCAATTAAGAGGGAAAATGTCAATTACTGGTAAGAATGTGCAGCAACAGGCTCTCCTGTGCATCGCTGGTAGAATTCAAAGTGTTACCATATTCAGTTTGGAAGACAGTTGTCAGTTTCTTACAAAGCTTAATAAAGTCTTATTAAATGATGCCGTGAATGTGTTCCTAGGTATTTACCCAACTGATTTCAAAATGTATGTGCACACATAAGCCTGCATGCAATGTGAATAACAGCTTTTTCCATAATCACCCCAAACTGAAAGCAATCCAGACATCCTTCAGTGGGTGAATGCATAAACAAACTGTGATACGTCCATACAATGGGGTATTGTTCAGTCATAAAAATTAAGTAATCTAGCAAGTCATGAAATGACATGGATGAACATTAGGCGCACATTTCTAAATAAAGAAGGTAGTCTGAAAAGGTTATAAACCACATGATTCTAATTATTTGACATCCTGGAAAAGGCAAACTGTGGAAACAGGAAAAGAACTAGTGGTTGTCAGGAATTTGGAAGGACAAGGAAGGGGTGAATAGGTGAAATACAGAGGACTTTTTAGGGTGGATAAACTACTCCATATGATGGCATATGCGGGTATATGACAGTAAGCATTTGTCAAAACTCATTGAACTTTATATCACAGCAAATGAACCTTAATGTATACAAAGTTAAAAATCATTTAGGAAGTGGGGGTAATTCCATGATGAAATGCAAAATGTGACAAACGATCTAACTCTAGTACAAATATATGAAACTACTCACTGCAGGGGGTGAGGGAAAAGTTGCTAACATAAGTAAATTGGGAAATGGGTTGAGTTGGGAAAACAAAGCAAAAACTGTACACAGGTTCTATATGCCAGCTGATAAAGGTGTTTTCCATATGGGTACAGGATAACCAATATGATACTACAATACATGTACACTGGAATTTAACATTCAAATAAATAGATGGTGATGATCTACTCCAGGTTTCTTACTGTCAGAGTGGGAGTTTACTAGTATAGATAAGTGAGGAAGTGGCTAGAATAATTCATGTGTTACTGAATTAGTATTGAAGATATCAGTATAAACTTGTGTTTAGTTTAATACAGATATAGATGGTTACATAGAAATTGGTAGATATGTGTATGTACATGGGTTAATATAGGCATGTGTGTGTGTTTGCTCTGTCACCTGAGAAGCATAAAAGAAATGTTGCCCCATGTAACAACCAGCACACCTAGTAGCCAGATCTTAGAACCAGGATGCATAAAGAAATGGCTGATTCTAGAACGACAGGAGAAATATGTAAGATGAGGCTGGAGCATCTTGTAGTGCCAGAAAGTGCATAAAAGCAATAACTTGCCCAGCCATTGTGGCTCAGTGGTTGAGCATCAACTTATGAACCAAGAGGTCACGGTTCGATTCCTGGTCAGGGCACATGCCCGGGTTGTGGGCTCCATCCCCAATGGGGGGTGTGCAGGAGGCAGCCAATCAGTGATTCTCTCTCATCATTGATGTTTCTATCTCTCTATCCCTCTCCCTTCCTCTCTGAAATCAATAAAAATATATATTTTTAAAAACAACAACAGAATACAATGATGCGGGTGTGTCAAAGGGACATAGAAGTCTACTGAGAGAGCTCTCAAAGCCTATCTGGAACATTTTCAGCAAGAAAATGAATAAAGTAGTATGGAATTACAAATACAAACAACATATCTTGGATTATAGCCCAAAGCATAAAAATTCGTGAGTCCCTACTGATATAAATAAATAATTAAACAAATACATAAATGGAGAAGTGAAAAATAGGCCATGCTAAAGATTTCCAAATACAGGGTGTCCCCCCCAAAATGTAGACACACTTCTTTTTCAGTTGATAGTTCAACTAAAAAAAAATCGTTGTTGTTGAAAGTATTATATATGTTCCCTTTCCCCCCACCCATTGACACTTTCTGGCCTGCCCCCTGTCCCAGGCCTTCACCACCTTATTGTCTATGTCCATGGGTTATGCATATTTGCATACAAGTTCTTTAGTTGATCTCTTCTCACCCTTCCATATACACCTGCCTTCCCTCTGAGGTTTGACAGTCTGTTCCATGCCTCTATGTCTCTGGACCTATTTTGTTCATCAGTTTACTTATTTTTTCATTAGATTCCACATATGAGTGAGGTCATGTGATACTCTGTCTTTCTCTGACTGGCTTATTTCGCTTCACTCCAAGTTCATCCATACTGTCTCAAAGGGTAAGCGATCCTTCTTTTTTACTGCTGCATAGTATTCCATGATGTAAATGTACCACAATTTTGAAAATGAAATGTATTTTAATAAATACTGCCCTTACAATTATTCAAAGTATGTGTATACATTTTGCAGGGGAGGGGGGAGGGACACCCTATACTTATGTAGATGCTTTGCCCTTAGAAGGTGGAGCATAATTACCGCTCCTTCAGTGTGGTTGCAGGTACGGATTCCTTCCAGAGTGCAGTATGGAAAACGGGGAGGAGAGCCTGACACATCCTGCCTCCGCTATGGAAAACGGGGAGGAGAGCCTGACACATCCTGCCTCTGCTATGGAAAATGGGGAGGAGAACCTGAACAGCCCTGTGTGGCTTGGTTGGTTGGGCATCTTCCTGGGCACCCAAAGGTTGCCAGAAACTAGGGGTGACATATATGGAAACTTTTGTATTTTGTATTATTTTCTCAATTTTTTTGTACATGTAACACTCAAAACGTAAAGTTTCTTAAAAATAATTTTTAGAAGGGAGGAAAAATGGCGGCGGTATAAACGGACGTGTCCTGTGCCTTGTCCTGGAGCAGATAAGGGTGAGCAGCTGAAACGGGTAACATGCAGCCCGAATAGGCAGAGGATTTTCAGCTAAGAGACTGTCTGCAGCTAGGAAAGACCGAGAACCCCCAGGAAAAAAAGGACGGTTGGAGACTGCGGCTGAAGCCTCTTGTGGTGCGCCAGCTCAGCAGCGGAGACTGCGCCATCTTGGGTGGTTGTTGCCGGCATCCAGAGACCAGCTACTAACCTGGAAACAAGGGATCTCAAGCAGCGTCACTGCCTGAACTCAGACGAGCACTGCTTCTTCTCACGGAAAGGTTGGACATCCCCTAAAGCAGAGAGAGAACTACATAACCAAACACCTTGAGAAGAGAAATCATGGTGAAACAAAGAACCAACCCAAATATGAAAGAAAAACAGGCATCATCAGAAAAGGAAGTAAACGAAATGGAGGCAATGGAGGCAAGCAACCTGTCAGAGAAAGAATTCAGAGTAATGGCCATAAGGTGGATGAAAAAAATGGAAGACCAATTCAACAATATGTGTAGGAACCAAGAGGAAATGAAGAAGAACCAAGAGGAAATGAAGAGAAACCAAGAAGAAATGAAAAACGACATCACTGCCATAAAGAACTCAATAGAAAGCATCAACAGTAGACTAGAAGAAGCAGAGGACCGCATCAGCGAGCTAGAAGACAAGGTAGAAAAAAATACCCAAACAGAACAGCTTCTAGAAAAAAAAAATTAAAAAGCAGAAGAGCCTAAGAGAACTCTGGGACAATGCTAAACGAAACAACATCCGAATAATAGGGGTGCCAGAAGGAGAGGAAACTGAGCAAGGAATAGAAAACCTGTTTGAAAAAATAGTAACAGAAAATTTCCCTGATATAGGGAGGAAAAAACTCACACAAATCCAAGAAGCTCACAGAGTCCCAAACAAAATGAACCCAAAAAGACCGACACCAAGGCACATAATAATTAAATTGGCAAACACCAACGACAAAGCAAGAATCTTAAAAGCAGCCAGAGAGAGACAGAAAGTTACCTACAAAGGATCCCCCATCAGACTAGAGACCGATTTCTCAACAGAAACACATCAGGCAAGAAGGGAATGGAATGAAATATACAAAGTCATGCAAAGGAAGGGTCTGAATCCAAGAATACTATACCCAGCGAGGCTATCAATCAAAATTGAGGGTCAAATCAGGAGCTTCACAGACAAAAACGGTCTACGGGAGTTTATTACAACCAAACCAGCAATGCAAGAAATGCTACAGGGTCTGCTGTAAATAGAAAAAAACAGGAAACAAAGAAGGAACACAGCGGTAAAGAACAAAAATGGCGACTAACAAGTTTCTATCAATAATAACTTTAAATGTAAATGGATTAAATTCCCCAGTCAAAAGGCATAGGGTAAATGAGTGGATAAGAAAACATGACCCATATATCTGCTGACTACAGGAAACCCACCTCACAAAAAAAGACACACACAGACTGATGGTGAAGGGATGGAAAAAGGTTTTTCAGGCCAATGGAAGTGAAAAAAAAGCCGGGGTAGCAATACTTATATCTGACAAATTAGATTTCAAAGTGAAGGACATAAAAAGAGATCAAGAAGGCCACTTCATAATACTAAAGGGAGCAGTCCAACAAGAAGAAATAACTCTGGTAAATATATATGCACCCAATATAGGAGCACCCAAATACGTAAGAAATCTTCTGGAGAAGATCAAGGGAGAGATTGACAGCAATAGCAATATAGTAGGGGATCTTAACACCCCATTATCTCCACTGGACAAATCCTCTAAACAGAAACTCAGCAAAGAAACATCAATCCTAAATGACTCACTAGATCAGATGGAATTAATTGACATCTTCAGAACATTTCACCCCAAAGTCACAGAATATACATTCTCCTCGGGTGCACATCTGTCATCTTCAAAGATAGACCATATATTGGGTCACAAAGTCTCTTCAAATTCAAGAAAATTGAAATCATATCAAGTATCTTCTCAGACCACAAAGGCATAAAACTGGAAATCAACTACAACAAAAACAATCCAAAAAAATCAAACACATGGAGACTAAATAGCATGCTATTAAACAACGACTGGGTCACCAGTGAGATCAAAGAAGAAATAAAAAACATCATGGCAACAAATGACAATGAAAACACAACAATCCAAAACCTATGGGACACAGCAAAAGCAGTCTTGAGAGGGAAGTTCATAGCTCTACAAGCCTACTGCAAGAAACAAGAAACAATGAGAATAAATGACCTAACTCTACAACTCGAAGAATTAGAAAGAGAGCAACAAAAAAAGCCCACTGTAAGCAGAAGGAAGGAAATAACAAAGATCAGAGCAGAGATAAACGACATAGAGACCAAAAAAACAATACAAAAGATCAACAAAACCAAGAGCTGGTTCTTTGAAAGGATAAACAAGATTGATACACCTCTAGCCAGGCTCACCAAGAAACAAAGAGAGAGGACCCAAATAAACAAAATCAGAAATGAAAGAGGAGAAATAACAACAGACCCCATAGAAATACAAAGGATTGTTAGAAAATACTATGAACAACTCTACTCCAACACACTAGACAACCTGGAGGAAATGGACATATTCCTAGATAAATACAACCTTCCAAAACTTAACCAGGAAGAATCTAAAAATCTCAATAGGCCAATAACTATGGAGGAAATCGAAGCAGTAATCAAAAAGCTTCCAGCAAACAAAAGCCCGGGGCCAGATGGCTTCACAGGGGAGTTTTACCAAACATTCAAGGAAGACCTAAAACCTATCCTCCTCAGACTATGTCAAAAGATCCAAGAGGAAGGAGCACTTCCCAGCTCATTCTATGAAGCCAATCTCACCCTAATCCCAAAACCAGATAAAGACAATACAATGAAAGAGAATTACAGGCCAATATCCCTCATGAACATAGATGCCAAAATCCTCAACAAAATCCTAGCAAATCGGATCCAGCAGTACATCAAAAAGATCATACACCATGACCAAGTAGGATTTATCCCAGGGATGCAAGGATGGTACAATATCCGCAAATCAATAAATGTGATACATCACATAAACAAATTGAGAGAGAAAAACCACATAGTCATATCAATTGATGCAGAAAAAGCATTTGACAAAATCCAACACCCTTTCTTGATAAAAACTCTCAGCAAGATAGGAATTGAGGGATCATACCTCAACATAATAAAAGCCATATATGACAAACCCACAGCCAACATCATAATCAATGGGCAAAAACTAAAACCATTCCCCCTAAAAACAGGAACAAGACAGGGATGCCCCCTCTCACCACTCCTGTTCAACATAGTACTGGAAGTACTAGCCATTGCGATCAGACACGAAGAAGAAATAAAAGGCATCCAGATTGGAAAAGAAGAAGTAAAACTGTCCTTATTTGCAGATGACATCATACTGTACATACAGAACCCTAAAGACTCCATCAAAAAATTATTAGACTTAATAAATGAATTCGGCAATGTAGCAGGATACAAAATTAATGCTAAGAAATCCATGGCATTTCTTTACACCAATAGTGAACTTACAGAAAGTGAAACTACAGAAGCAATCCCATTTACCATTGCACCAAAAAAATTAAAATACCTAGGAATAAACTTAACTAAGGAGGTAAAAGACTTATATGCTGAAAACTACAGGACACTGAAAAAAGAGATAGAGGAAGACATAAACAGATGGAAGAATATACCGTGTTCATGGATTGGTAGAATCAACATCATCAAAATGTCCATACTACCCAAAGCAATTTATAGATTCAATGCAATCCCCATTAAATTACCAACAGCATATTTCACAGATCTAGAACGAACGTTCCAAAAATTCATCTGGAATAAAAAAAGACCCCGAATAGCTGCAGCAATCCTGAGAAAGAACAAAGTAGGTGGGATCTCAATACCAGATATCAAACTGTATTACAAAGCCACTGTTCTTAAAACAGCTTGGTACTGGCACAAGAACAGACATATAGATCAATGGAATAGAATAGAGACCCCAGAAATCAACCCAAACCACTATGCCCAATTAATATTCGACAAAGGAGGCAAGAGCATACAATGGAGTCAAGACAGTCTTTTCAATAAATGGTGTTGGGAAAATTGGACAGATACATGCAAAAGGATGAAACTAGATCACCAACTCACACCATACACAAAAATAAACTCAAAATGTATAAAAGACTTAAACGTAAGACGGGAAACCATAAAAATACTAGAGGAATCCACAGGCAGCGAAATCGCAAACATATGCCGAAGAAATTTCTTCTCTGATAATGCTCCTAGGGCAATGGAAACTAAAGAGAAAATAAACAAATGGGACTACATCAAAATAAAAAGCTTTTGCACAGCAAAGGAAACCATCAACAAAACAACAAGAAGACCCACTACATGGGAGAACATATTTGCCAATGATACCACCGATAAGGGTTTAATTTCCAACATTTACAGGGATCTCATGAAACTTAACAAAAGGAAGATAAACAATCCAATAAAAAAATGGGCAATGGACCTAGATAGACACTTTTCGAAAGAGGACATACAGAAGGCCGAAAGACATATGAAAACCTGCTCAAAGTCACTAATTATACGAGAGATGCAAATCAAAACGACAATGCGTTATCATCTCACACCTGTCAGAATGGCTATCATCAACAAATCAACAAACAACAAGTGTTGGAGAGGATGTGGAGAAAAAGGAACCCTTCTGCACTGCTGGTGGGAATGCAGACTGGTGCAGCCACTGTGGAGAACAGTATGGAGCTACCTCAGAAGACTAAAAATGGAACTCCCATTTGACCCAGTGATCCCACTACTAGGAATATATCCCAAGAAACCAGAAACGCCAATCAGAAAGGATATATGCACCCCTATGTTCATAGCAGCACAATTCACCATAGCTAAGATTTGGAAACAGCCTAAGTGCCCATCAGCAGATGAGTGGATTAGAAAACTGTGGTACATATACACAATGGAATACTATGCTGCGGTAAAAAAAAAAGGAACTCTTGCCTTTTGCAACAGCATGGATGGAACTGGAGAGCATTATGCTAAGTGAAATAAGCCAGTCAGAGAAAGATAAATACCACATGATCTCACTCATTTGTGGGTTATAGAGAACAACATAGACTGATGAAAAGGGACAGACTCAAAGACTGAGAAACAGCAATCAGGCTATCAATCCCCAGAAGGAAAGTAGGGGAGGGCGGGGGTAAGGGGAAGTGATCAACCGAAGGACTTGTATACATGTATATAAGCCATACCAATGGACATGGACAACAGGGGGATGGGAGCATGAGTGTGTGTGGGGGGGAGGTTGGGGGTTAATGGTGGGGGATGAGGACACATTTGTAATACCTTAACTAATAAAAAAAAAAAAAGATTAACTTAAAAAAAATAATAATTTTTAAAATGTAAAGACAGTCTAAGGTATTCATACTAAATCTGTGGTACCTCTCTAGGTAGTGATTTAAAGAAACCAACTTTTACAAAACAAATAAAAACAGGAAATTTCAATAGTGGCTAAATATTTGATGAGATTTCAGAGTTTTGTTGAATTGTTTTAGGTATGATAATGGCATTATGATTTTGCTGTGGACAAAAGGTCCCAATTTAGAGTTGTGTGCAGAGGTATTCACAGAGGAAATGACATCACAACCCAGTTTGGAAGGAGAAGGGGGAAGTAGGAAGTTTGCTTCAAGCAAGATTGGCTGTGTGTTAATAATTTATTAAAAGTAGGTCTGGGTATTGGGAGTTCATCACACTATTCTTTCTACTTCTGTGTATGATTCAAGTGTTTTAGAATTTTAAAAAAGGTATTTTTTAAGATTCAGAAAATATATGTGCAAGAAAATGAAAGAATGGGGAAAACTTGAAAAGCCAGGGAGTGTGGTGCAAATATATTTTTAGTTTTATTCCTAACTCTATCCAATGGTGAGGGTGTTTATGTCCTAAATGGTTTTAGATGTTTAGAAAGAAATATATGGCTCACACTTAGGATGATTTCTGAGGGCAAAGGAAAGGTTAGTCTCTGGAAAATGTTTGATTTGACTAGTTTTGAACCATTTCATCGAAAGCATTTTTGTCTCAAACTCATCCATAGCACAACCAACCAATTCATAATCCATTAACTAGGTTTATGGAAACAGATGAAAGAGCAGGTTTTGTTCTATCAATGAGCCTTAAGTTATTTGTTTAAAAACAGACTTTAGTCCTTTTTGTTTTTTTAAACTTTCTCATTCTTATTTACCTTGTGCTTAAATATCTTTAAGTATATATCTGCCTTTATATAGAATAAAAATATTTTCTCTGAAAATTTCCACTGTGATAAACAATCATACTACATGCAATTTTTGAAAACTATTAGTTACTGCTGCTGAAACATAAGGTACATCTACAGAAGACCCTTATGTCATAACAATAGTTTGGTTTTAATTTGGTAATGGTGTGGCTTCTGTAGGGGAATGTGTAATGACCAATTATGACAAGTTGGTGTTTGCATTTTAATTTCTCATTTTTGTACTTGTAATGCTTTTCAGAATGTTAGCAAGAATATGGCCACAGTGAAAGAAAAGGCTGAATTTTTGGCAAAATCAAATAATCATGATGTCAGCCAGATGATTTCAAATGTATTCTAACAGCTCACTTGAAAAAGATATTTTATTACCGAATTATAGGCAGAAGGTAAAGCTTATTTATTGAAAAGTGTCCGACTAAATCTACTAATGTATAAACACATTGTTTATGCTATGTAATTCTGTAATATTAAGGATCTCATTCTCTCCCTCCCTCCTCCTTTACCTGTTTCTTTCTGTCTCCATCTTTCTGTCTGTATTTATCTCTGTAAAATATTTACTACTAGAGTGGGAAGCAATTTTTCTCAAGGTCAAAGTTAATTAGTAGTGAAAATAAACTGAAATCCAAGGCATCTTTCCACTAAATCTTAATGTGTCTATTGAGCTTTGACTATCTTTATTTCACTCTCATAGCATGAAGCCATTAGAGAACAAGCAGCATACCGAAATTTCTTTTTCACTTCATATTAAATCTGTTTGTTTTCTCATGTCTATGCATATGTATGTGTTTATATTTACTTTGCAAAAATGAAACAGAAGAGGCACACGGAAAATGCTAGTAAATAGACTCAACCTGGACACCGACTAAATATCAACTTTTCTCACACTGAGTCTACAGATATTCATTTCACTTTTGGCTAATATCTTCCTTGTTAATCGATGACAAAAATGTGCCTATTTGTGGTGAGAGTTGTTGTTGTCCACCTTTAGAAACATGAAAACATCTTCACAAATCTGTTATCTAATACCATGATCTGCTGCCTCTAGGATAAAATGCTAAATACAGCTAATTCATTTCTCCCCTGGTCTCCATGTTTGGTATTATCTAATACCATTCCTTAGCATAAACCATGTTTACTCTTTCTCAAATGTCATCACTTTTTATTCTTGTTTATGTGAGTTCAATGAATACCTCCATACATAATCACCTTTTCTATCATTAGTTCTAATCCTAGCCAGTCCTTATGGGTACCCCTTATGATAGAATTTTCTGCCTTGACAAGCTCGTGTGACATTTTTTTCAGAATACCTCCAGCAATATTCAATTCTAATAAATATGAGGCTCTCCAGACTGCTGGGAATAGGTGGACAAGAACCAAGTACTATGTATCTTTGTATGTGTTACCCCAAAGTAGATATGATATAATGCAAGTCCAGTAAACAATAGATTTTCCAAGACACAGCATTGAATCCTGAACCCCAAATGGTTGGTGGTTAACAAGAAGCAAAGAAGCAAGATCATCAGCCTAGAGCGGTGGTTGCTAAAAGCCTATGAATCATTGGACAGCCAAAAGGGTTGCATCGTAATCACTTTGGGGGCTTAAAAACTTACTCAGAGCACCAGCCCAGCGGGTTTGATTCTGATTTGTGGAGGTGTCTTCAGAATTCGCAAATGTAGCCCAAGAGAGTTAACACCAAGGAAGGCATTTGTGTTCATATAAAATTGAAAATTTCTAGCTTTAGGCAGAGGATTTCCACGTGAGCTGCACACTGCAATCACCTGGGATGCTTTCAAATCAAGCTCATGCCAGGGCCTCATCTCTAGAGATGCTGGTATAATTAGTCTAGATGAGGCCCTGGTAGTAGCATTTTTAAATGCTCCCCTGGTAATTCTGATGCACAGCCAGGAGTAAGAACCACTGAATAGACATCCTTTTAAAGTTCAACCCATCCAAACCACTTGAAAAGTATGACTCTGGCATATAATTTAAGCCATTTTTAATGCTTTTCCTTATCTTATCGCACTCTGCCTCCCACCCAAAACAAACCAGGATATACTTTCTCCTTTTCTGAGCAACATTTTCCCCAGCTTAGGTTTTTGTTTTTATTTTTTATTGTTGAAAGTATTACATATGTCCCCCTTTCTCCCCATTAACCTCTTCTAGCCCACCCCCACCCCAGCCCCAGGCCTTCACCACTCTATTGTCTATCTCCATGGGTTACACATATATGCACACAAATTCTTTGGTTGATCTCTTCCCACTCACCTACCCTCCCTCACCTTATCTATGAGATTCAAAACACATGCTTCTATGTCTTTGTATATATTTTTTTCATCAGTTTATTCCATACCACCCTGAACATGACTAATTTCATCTTCCCCACTTAGTCTTTAAGAATTTATATTTGATGAAAACGGCTAGTGGAATGAGTTTCCCCTGAATGCAGCCTACAGGGAGGTGGGAGGGGGTGGGGTTGGGGTGTTATAGCACGATTCGACTATGCTATTTATCTTCATAATGAGGAAAAGAGCTGAAAAATTCTTTTAAAAATGCTTTATATACCAAGATAACTAACGACATGTGCTTAAATGGTAGCAGGGACTAATTGTTCGCTCATGTCTCAAATAGGTTAGCAGAGAAGATAGTTTCAAGAATTAAAAAGAAAAACAAATACAAATCAGATTGCCTGTTTCCTGGCAACCCAAACTGTTTTGTCCCCTCAATTCAAGACTGTCTTTTTTTTTTTTTTAACTGAACACTTGATGCTCTCTTTCCTAAAAATTTATCACTTTTTCCATAATTGAGATTTGGCTTTGGAAATGTCTCCATGCTAGGTCAAAAGCAGTAACAAATTATTGTTTTTGAATCACTCTGTTATTAATTTGAGACCTGATTCTGAGGCATAATTTCTTCTTTTAAATTAAAGAGAACAAAACACGTATCTATTTTTTTTAAAGCAAGCCATGCACATAGGGGGATTCCAGATACATATAGGTGATTGGTATTGGTCTGCTCACCCCTAGGATATACCAGGTATATGTGTTGCAGCTTCAGATAATTGCAGTTGAAAAGACAAAGTGGGAGATATTCTGTTTTGGTCTTTTATTAATTGGGTCCACAAGGCACCAAGGACTGAGCCTCCTAGTTTTAGAAGCAAAAGAAAGTAATGCCCAGAATACAAAGGCATAAGGATATGCACAACCTCCTTTTGGGAGACTACAGTGCAATTTGTGGTTGCTGTCTTTTAAACTGGCCTCTATGTAGGGCTTGCATGTGCATTTCTACTGCAGGGGCTTTTGATGCAAGGGCCATGGATATAACCCAGAGGATGTTTGTGAGTTTTGGCATGCCAGCGTCAGCTACTGGTTGTTATGACAGTGATAACCCTGAAGGAAGAAATACCCAATGTTTATTGCAGCATAAATGAGTCCCAGAGAATGTCTGCTTTATTTCGAGGATAGGCTTTTAAATGTTAGGCCTTAGGAATGATTTTTTAGTTGGACATAGCCAAAGGACAGAGGGTCACACCTAACCATCCCTACTTTCGGGTATACACACACACACACACACACACACACTGTGTGATCCCCTCCCTTTGAGTATGGGAAGGACCCGTAGCTTCTTTCAAACTAGTAGAATATGACAAAGTCATGGGATGGCAGTCCCCTCAATTAGTTTATGTTATATGGCAAAGATGGTGGGATATTATTCCAATTCCACATTATGTCATGGGAGACTCCATCTTAGCAGCTTGACACTCTCTCTGTGGGTTTCATCAAGTGTGTGGTCCTGTTGAAGAAGTCCAGGTAGCAAGAAGGCAGCCCATCTGACTTGTTGACAGTAGCCCTGTGAGACCCAAAGCAGAGGACTGAACTAAGCCATATCCAGAATTCTGACCTATAGCATATGTGGGGGGAAATGTGCTTTGTTTGAAGCCACTAAATTTGTGATAATTTATTATGCAGCAAAAGATTAATATATGAAATATAATATAATTAATGTAATATAAATAATATGATATAATTATAAGAGATCTCCTTGGGTCTTTTAAATTAGGATAAGTAAATTATCCTAGATGAATTTTCTTACCTAAACCATGTGATTAAAAATGGCAATTTAGCCCTACCAGTTTGGCTCAGAGGATTGAGCATTAGCCTGAGGACCTAAGGGTCCCAAGTTCAATTCCGGTCAACGGCACATGCCCGGATGGGGGACTCGGTCCCCAGTGGGGAGCGTGGAGGAGGCAGTTGATCAATGATTCTCTCTCATTGATGTTTCTATCTTTCCCTCTTCTTCACCCTTCCTCTCTGAAATCAATTAAAAAAACATATTAAAAAATGGCAATTTGTATCTGCAAAACACCATAATCTTCTAAGTTGGCAATGGGCTTTATTATTTTAGATAACTTTCACTCATTCCTACCAGACACCAAATTTGGGGAAAAATAGACTTCAATGTTCTTAACTCTGTTCTCACTATAACACAGTGGCATTTTGTCATTCATTTTATGCTTTTTGTTCTCATAAATTTTCATCACAGGGAAGAGAGAATAATTTTCATTTCTCATCAATGAAAGTATTGTTTCCCATTCTGCATTTCCAAAGGGTCATGTTTGAAAAGTAACAAAGGACTTCATTACAAAAGCTGGGCTTCTGGGGCTTGGTAATTTATTCACCTTGTTATCCTCTGTTCAGTTGTTATAGTTCAAGGCAGGTGTCTCAATCTTTAAAGCAGGACAATCGTGTATTTCCAATCAGAGGCTAGAAAGAAGTTTGCAGCCCATGTAATATAGAATTTAATTAGGCATGTTGATTTGTAAAGAAGATCTGCATTTTTTCACATATGCTTGCCCAATTGTCAGAAAGATATTACTTCATTGCTTTCTCTGTTCAGTCATATCTTTCTGTTTGTTTTGCCTACCTTAAAAATGCAACTTAATTAATTTTTTTTATATAAAAACTAGGATACTGCTATTTTTATTTTCTATACTCACCTGTAGCATAATTGCAGAAAAGTTAATAAAACATTTAAAAACATCAGATGATACCAAGACAGAAAAAATGTAATTATAGAAATGATTCTAGCTGAACCAACCTCTAGGTTTATTTTTACTAAATACATAGGGGTAGTTATATCCTCTAGCAGGGCTACTTTTTTTATGTATAAAACTAGGGTCCCTAGTGGCTGCCAGCTGCCAGCCGCAGCCTCCCTCCCTTCCCATGACAGGCCCTGCCTTCTGGTCAAACTCCCAGACAACTCCTGGTTGAGGAGACAATTTGCATACTACGCTTTTATTTTATAGGATAACTAATGTTGATATTTAGATATACTTCTAGCAGTTGGCCATTACTTTTAGTTGTAGAATAAATCTGTGTTTCAAAAATAACGATACATTAAAAAATGAAAAAAAAAATGAACAGCGCTACACATTACTAGCATGCACACACACACACACACACACACACACAAACACACACATATATGGATGTGTGAGATGATTGGTGTGTGGATATCTATCTACCCACCTAACTACCTATCTATGAACCCTCCCCATTTAATTCCATTGATCCATATATTTATCCTATGCCAATACTACAGCTATATGGATTACTGTAGCTTTGTAGTAACTTTTGAAATTAGGAAGGGCACGTCCTACAAATTAGTGTTTTTCAAGTTTTGGCTCTTCTGGGTCCATTGCATTTTTAAATGAATTTTAGAGTCAGCTAGTCATTCTCTGATAAAGAAAAAACAAATAAAAGGCATTTGGGATTTGGATAATCAGGTTGAGTTTTGCCATTTTAACAACATTAAATCTTCTGATTCATGAAGACAGAATATCTTTCCATTCACTCAAGGCTTCATTACTTTCTTTCAACAACTTTCTTCATTACTTTTTTTTTTCTTTTTAGTTTTCAGCCTTGCAATTCTCATCTCTTACAGGAATAAATTGATAAATTTATTAAGTATTTTATTATTTCTGATGCTGTTTTAGATAAAATTACTTTCTTCATTTTTAGATTGTTTACTCCCAGTGTTTAGAAATACAGTGTAGTTTTATATATGCATCTTTTGTCCTTCAACTTGCTAAACTTATTTAGTTTTTTTGCTGGACTCCTTAAGATTTTCTACATGAGAGTTCATGTCATTTGCAAATAGAGATAATTTTTTTCTTTCCAAAATGAATGTCTTTCTTTTTGTTTCTAATTTCCTGACCTGCAGCACAATATTGAATAGATGTAGTGAGAATGGACATCCATCCCTTTCATATTTAAAGGATGTGATGCTTGATATAGATTCCTTGGTTGACAGTCTTATGTTTTTCCTGTTTGACTATATCACTTGGTCTCTGTGATTTCTGACATTAAATCATCTGTTTATCTTATTGCCAAGCCCTTGTACTTGAGGAGATGACTCTCTCTTGCTACTTTAAAGATTCTTTGTCCTTGAAAATTTGATTGTTGTATGTTTAGGTGTATTTATCTTTCAATTTTCCTACTTGGAGTTTGTTGAACTTCTTTGATATGTATATTAATGGTATGCATCAAGTATGGTATATCTTAGCCATTATTTCTTCAAGTGTTTTTCTCATTCTTTTTTTCTCTACGGTCTAGGATTCCTCCAGAATGGATATGTATTGTTTTACTTGATGGTATCTTACAGGTCTCTAAACATCTGTTCATTTTTCTCATTCTTTTCTCTTTCTGTTGTTTGTTTGTTTGTTTTTTAGACTGGATAATCTCAATTGGCCTGTGTTTATTTTGCAGACTCTTATTTGTGCATGTTAAAAATATGATACTGAGGCCCCTCTAGTAATGATGTGTGTGTTTTTTTAATTTCAGGTGGTACATTTTTAAAATCTATAGTTTGTGTTTGATTATTTTAAAATAATTTCCATCTACTTTTTAAAATCCTCTGTTTGATTAAATGTAATTTCAATGTTTTCTTTTATTTCTTTAGGCATGGTTTTCTTTAGGGATTTCAATTTGTTTGATATACCTGATTTAAAGTGTTTGTCTAGGCCCTGCCCAGTGTGACTCAGTTGGCTGAGAGTCAACCCATTCACAAAAGGTCACTGGTTCAATGTCAGGTTGGGGCACATGACTGATTTGTGGGTTGCAAGCTCTATCCCAATTAGGGGGCATGCAGGAGTCAATATATTAATGTTTTTATCTCTCCCCTCTCCCTCCTCTCTCTCTTTGAAATTAATAAAAACATGTTTTAAAAAATACATAAAGTCTTTGTCTAGAACAATCCAATCTCTGGGCTTCCTCAGGTTCAGTTTCTATTGCTTGCTTTATTTCTCTCTCTATGGGGCATGTTTTCTTATTCCTTTGCAGGACTTTAATATCTTGTTGAAAATTTGACATTTTAAATAATACAATGTGACAACTCTAGAAATAAGAGTCTTCCCATTTGTTATTTGTGGTTGTCATTAATTGCTTAGTAAATTTTCTGAATTAATTATGTAAAGTTTGTACTCTCTCTCGTATATGGCCATGAAAGTCTCTGTTAGTTAGCTTAACAATCAGGTGATTTTCTTTCATGCCTAGAACCAATAATTCTGCCTGTGTCTGTTGAGGGCTCCATGTGAGCGTTTGGTGTTTCCAACACTCAGCCGGGCAATTTAGAACTCTCCAGTAACCTCTAATTCAGCCTTGGGCAAACTACGGCCCGCGGGCCAAATCTGGCCCGTTTGAAATGAATAAAACTATTGAAAAAAAAGACAGTACCCTTTTATGTAATGATGTTTACTTTGAATTTATATTAGTTCACACAAACACTCCATCCATGCTTTTGTTCCGGCCCTCCGGTCCAGTTTAAGAACACATTGTGGCCTTTGAGTCAAAAAGTTTGCCCACCCCTGCAATTTCTGCTTCCAACACAGGCTCAAGTTTGATCAGGAGTATGAGGTTAGGACTGTCTCAGGTCTTTCCTGAGCATATGCACTGCGCTACACATGTGCATAGCTTTCTACTTTCACAGATAGTTTGGAGCTTTTCAAATCCATTTATGGACACCTCATTTCACAGTTTTTCCTATGAAGCTTTTGGTGTTGCCCTGTTATACGGCACTTCAGGCTGCCTCAATGTTTAACAATTGCCTCTGGTTTTCAGTAAGCACCTCAGTGAGAAGGCTTTTTGAACCAGATGTGCTGAGTCAGGTTAAATAAAGCAGCCTTGCACATGTGGTCTGTTAGGGAGCCACCAGGCAGGTCAGATAATGAGATTTCCCTGGGAATTGGGCCCTACAGGAGCTCTAACCACATTCTGCTTCCATCCGTTTTTTTTTTTTTTTTACTGTGACTGTGGACTGTCAGTTTTCAAGGATGATGCAGATGTGAGGAGGGAAACTGGGGGCAAGTGGAAGTTCAAATGCTGTAGCTCTTGGAGTTCTTCCAGAGAGTCGGCGGTTTTTCTCAAATAAGCATTCCCCAGCTTGCTGCAAACCTTTGATTAATTTCAAGAGTTACAAAATGTTTTGATTCCATCTTTGATGCTGTTCTTGTTGCTTTTATGAAGGAAATGATTTGGTTTGAATGTGGCTCTGACTCCATCATATTTTTCTGCATCATTGAATGAAGTACTTTTATATAAGCTTTCACAAACTTAATGTGACTTTTCCACAAATTATATTAAATTATTATAGTATATTTTAGAGATGATAAAATGAGAGAGTGAAATAGAGAAACGGAGAGGTGTGTAAATGCATATTAGCTTTCACTAAATTCTTGAACGACATTTGCACGCTCTTTATTTTCGGTTCATAGCAATATTGAAACTTCCCTGGGCTGTCTATGTCTCATTGTTGGGCTAAATGATCACTAAGAAAGAAGAAACTGCTTACCCAAGAGATTTGAATGGAAAAATGGAACCTAACTTGCCATCCTTTTATTTATATACTAAGGAAGATAAAGTGCTAACTACAAAGTCCATCTCATCTCAGGGAGCATCATGGTGCAACTGCCTCTACTCCTAAAGCAGGTGCCTTCCACTTCCTCCTGTGGCCCATCTCCCTTATTCATTTGTTAACTGCTTATTTAAAAACTAGAGGTTTGATGCACGAAATTCATGTAAGGGGCTTGGCCCTCGCAGCCCCGGCTTCATCTGGAAGGTTGTTCGGCTGTCCCGTCTAATTAACATATTATGCTTTTATTATTAAGGTTATTATAGATTAACCAACCAAATAGCAACACTGTTTCTCATATAGAATACTTTTACAAATAATTGTTGGCTAAAACTGGTTTGTCTCAGTGGATAGAGCGTCGGCCTGCGGACTGAAGGGTCCCAGGTTCCATTCCGGTCAAGGGCATGTACCTTGGTTGCAGGCACATCTCCAGTAGGGGGTGTGCAGGAGGCAGCTGATGGATGTTTCTCTCTCATCGATGTTTCTAACTTTCTATCCCTCTCCCTTCCTCTCTGTAAAAAATCAATAAAATATATTTTAAAAAAATGAAAAGAAATAATTGTTGTTGCAGTTAAGTGTTTTTAAATTTTTTTAAATATACATGTAAAAACTGATGGGTAGAAGAAATAGAACAATATATGAAAGGGGAAAAATTTAAACTAACTTAGATTCCACCACCAAGAGGTAATCACTTCTAAATTTTTGCTATATGTTTCTAGACTTTCCAATGTACATACATATGTAGACCTATTAGGTACATTAACATTTATATAGAATGTACTTGTTGAAATATATTACATTATATCTTATTTATTACTATTTTTCACTTAAAGTATATTCTCTATATGAGATGTACACTTGAATTTTAATGCTTACTTATTATTAACTTTTGGTGTACAGGACGATGCACCAACCAGCTGAGCCACCCAGCCAGGTTTTACTCAAAACTCATTGATTTAAATATTACTTTCATCCAAATATACTAACTATATCACAGAAACATCCAGAATACTGTTTGGCCACATATCTGAGCACCAGGCCCCAGTGAAGTTGACACATAACATTAACCTTCCTTAAACAAAGCTTTTTACAAATATTGCTCTCATGATTAACATTTAAATTTTTAATCTGTGTGTAATTTACTGAGGTGGATAATGTGAGGTTTAATATAATTTTATATTTTTAAGTGGTTAGACCAGTGGTCGGCAAACTGTGGCTTGCGAGCCACACATGCAGCTCTTTGGCCCCTTGAGTGTGGCTCTTCCACAAAATACCGACTTCTGCACATGGGCCACGAAGTTGCAATCGCACTGTACATGCGCGCCCGCACGTGGTATTTTGTGGATGAGCCACACTCAAGGGGCAAAGAGCCTCATGTGGCTCACGAGCCGCAGTTTGCCAACCACTGGGTTAGACAATTTCTCTAGGATCATGTGGTAAACAGAATAAATACCACCCCAAAGTGTCTATGCACGAATCTCCTGACTGTGTGAATATGTTACCTTACATGCCAAAAGGGATGTTGCAGATATGATTAAGGATCTTAACTTAATCCTGGATTATTTAGATGGAACCAATATCATCACAAAATTCCTGACAAAAGGGAGACAAGGGGGTCAGAGTCAGATAAGGTAGTATGATGACAGACGCAGAAATTGGAGTCACCCATTCGAATGATGAAAGAAAGGGCCATGAGCCAAGGACTATGGGAACCTTCTAGAAGCTAGAAAAGACAAGGAAATGGATCCCTAGAGCCTCGGAAGGCACACTGCCCTTGTAGATACTTTGATTTTAGCCTAATGAGGCTGATTGTGTAATTCTGACCTAGAAAACTGTAAGATAGTAAATTAGTGTTCTTTTAAGCCACTGAATATATGGTAATTTGTTACAAAGGAAGCAAGAAACTAATACATATCATTTACTGAATAATTCATCTTTTTACTCACTGATTTGATATTTGACATTTATCTAGGTTCTCCTAGGTATAATATTTCACAAAGGACAAACTGGTGTATTTTAATCTTAAATTATGTTTTTTGTGCTTTCTATCCCAGAAGCGTAACTATCAGGTCTCTCCCCAACCCCCACCAAAGAGAAAAAATAGGCATTTTACTTCTTTAAAAAAAGGGTCTGTTTCTTTAGCAAGACAACCAGAGGGACTTTTAAAAAGAACAAGCACAACCAGGCCAGCATGGCTCAGTGGTTGAGTGTTAACCTATGAACACTCATAGGTTACGGTTCAATGCGTGGGTTGTGTGCTCGATCCCCAATGTGGAGTGTGCAGGAGGAAGCTGGTAAAATTGATTCTCTCTCATTCTCACATCATTGATGTTTCAGTCTCTTTCTTCCTCTCCCTTTCTCTCTCTGAAATCAATAAAAAATATTATATATATATATATATATATATATGTATATATATATATATATATAAAGAACAAGCACAGACTCTCAGATTCCCCTGTTTCTCCTCTCTAGTGAAAATGATCCCTTTATTTATGATAGCCAGGCAAAGTCCTGCTACTAAACACTAGAATAATATGCCACAAAGGCCATTCAGAAAAGTGAACCATTTTCATCCCAGGAGGGATTAAAAGGAAGGAGGAGAGAATAAAGAAGAAGGAAGAGATATGCTTGTATCCTTGTATATCTTTCTAGGTAGGGTGGAGGGAAAACGAATAGCACAGGTGCTTTGTCTTGCACTCTGGGAGAAACTCTTCTGGGCACTATACCCCCTCAATAATATGAGACTCAAGTAGAGCAAAGCAAGGACAGAGGACACATAGTGAGAAGAGAATAAATGTTTTTAATAAATGAATTGATGCTTAGAGAGAGAGGAAGGAAGAGGGAAAGGAAGAGAGTGAGAGAGAAATATCAATGTGAGATTGATACAACAATTGGCATGCCCTGTACTAGGGATTGAGCCTGCAATTGAGACATGTGCCCTGTCCAAGTGCTACCACCTGACATATTATCTATGTGTTTCATTATCTTTTGTCTCTTTCATTTGAATATGAAAAGAACAATGCCTGGAGCATGACGGGGACTCCATACACATTAGATTATTCTAATGAATTAATCAGACACAGTGAAAAGAACTGTAGTAGAGTAGTGGGAATATGTCTATGCTTCAATATTAAAGAATGAAGTGCAGTCATTTGGGATAACTTTGTATTTGAACTAAATTTTTTCCAGTTAACTTAAAATAAGGGCCACATCTGTGCAATTCCAACTGTGGCCTTGAACTCAATATTTAGGCATTAATCTTCTATTAAACACAAAGGAAAGATCAAATTATAAAATTCTACTTTAACCTCAGAAGTTTTGGTAAAATTTAGATATAAGGTGAAGAGAAAAGAGTTATGTTGCTTTTATAGAGCAGATATGCTTATTCTATCTCATTATCATGAAAAATTTTCCATATATTTCCATCTCTAAAGAGTACTGTAAGACTGATTATATTCTCTCACTTTGTACTTCCTTTGCCTCCAGTAGTATAATTAAGCATTACATATAATTGATTAGGGATATTAAAGTACATTGTTTTTCTCAAGAATATCACATAGGTCTGTGTGATATATCTGATCCCATTTCACTAACCCCCATCCCCCAAAATGCTGACATCCCACAGTTTGTGATTATTTATATATATTGGGAAATTGATAATGAGCTTTTTTTAATTTAAATTTTTAATATATTTTATTGATTTTTTTACAGAGAGGAAGGGAGAGAGATAGAGAGTTAGAAACATCGATGGGAGAGAAACATAGATCAGCCGCCTCCTGCACATCTCCCACTGGGGATGTGCCCGCAACCCAGGTACATGCCCTTGACGGGAATCGAACCTGGGACCCCTCAGTCCGCAGGCCGACGCTCTATCCACTGAGCCAAACCGGTTTCGGCGATAATGACCTTTTTTTTCAATGTATTCATGCTGTAAGTCATATAAGTAAATGGTACTATGAGGAACAATGCTACCTAAAATAAATGATTCCTCCTGAGTCCTCAGAATTCCATTTCATTGACTGGACTCAGAGGATCTTCAAATATTTAATTTCTGAAAATTACTTCTCAACTGTATTTGAATCTAATGGTGATATACTTATAAATAATAAACTTTAGGAGAAATGCTACATATGACATTAAGGCAAAGTTACTTAATCCCTTTCTACCTTGAAAATCATTCTAAACATCATAGTTTCTGACAACCAGATCAGATTGCCTATCTGGGCAATGTGCAATGGGAGGCTAAGCATGGCCTGTAGCTCATGCTAGAAAGCATGGGTGCAGGGGTGGGAAGAGTCCTGGTCTAAGAATGAGGGAACCAAGTGATCCATTCCAATTTGATCCATAACTGTGGGCTTCAGGTTCTTCAGGCACATAACAGTGGGGTTGGATGAATGACATCAAGGGACCATTTGGGACACCAGCTTATCACAAGAATGATTAAATAACCAAAGAGTTGTCCTTCTGACTAACCTATATTTTTGAAGAATTGTGTTGTTTGTATTAACTAACTTTCATTTGAAGAGGGAGTGATGAGGACTAAGAAGGAACTCAACCAATTTGGGGTTACTATCCTATCCTTAGTAAGAGTAAGAAAGTGTGATGTGGCAATTTGTCTAAGTGGACACAGTAGAAAAAAACGTTCTGGTTGTATCATCTATGACCTGTAAAGTCCACCTAAAATCCTTTCCTTTTGGGGTACCTTTTCTAGATTCAGAAAAGATAAAAACACACATAGAGAAACATGTCTGTTATTCTATTGTTACATCACATAATTATCCATGATCAAATTGTAGATTGCAGAAGGAATGATCATTTCCACTGGTCTCTAAGAACCATCATTTCCCTTCATTTGACTTTGGTAGGAATTAGGAAGGGGCACAGCAACACAGCAACATATTTTCATTTCAGGCATTTCACTCTGAAAATTGATAATCATGGTGAGTAAACAAAGTTGCCTATGAGAATCTACCTATCTTGCAAGGGGCTTCAAATAAACTAGCAGAGTGGGTTAGCATTATGGACTTTTCTATCTAATAATTTGTAATAACTTTTCATGCAATTGCTAATAGTTCAAAGGTTCCTTTGGTGTATCTGAAAAAATATTTGCATGTATTCAAAGCTTTAAACAACTAAATCCCAGCCTTTGAAATATACTCCCCAATTTAAAAAATCTACTTGAGATAGCATTTTAAAATTATTTGCTAATATTTCCTCTTATTTATTTTATTGAAATAACTAGAGGCCCAGTGCACAAAAATTTGTGCACTCGGGGGGAAGGGGGGTCCCTCTGCCCGGCCTGTTCCCTCTCACAGTCTGGGACCCCTCAGGAGATAATGCCCTGCTGGCTTAGGCCTGCTCCTGGGTGGGAGAGGGCAGGCCCAATCCCTAGGTGCAGCCCCTGGTCGTGCTCAGAGCAGGGCCGATTGGGGAGTTGGGGCACTGCCCCCTGTCATGCACAGAGCAGAGCGGATCGGGAGGTTGTGATGCCACCCCCAGTCACACTCAGGGTAGGGCCGATTGGGGGGTTGGGGCACCGCCCCCTGTCACACTCAAGGCAGGGTCGATGGGGAGGTTGCGGCACCACCCCGTCACGCACAGAGCAGGGCCAATCCAGGGGTTGGGGTGCTGCCCCCTGTCACACACAGAGCAGGGCCCATCAGGGGGGTTGGGGCTCCTTACCCTGTCACGCACGGAGCAGGGTCGATCAGGGGTTGGGGAGCTCCCCCCTGACATGCACAGAGCAGGGCCCATCAGGGGGTTGAGGAGCTCCCCCCTGTTACTCACAGAGTAGGGCCGATAGGGGAGTTGGGGCACCGCCCCCTGTCACACACAGAGCAGGGCGGATCAGGGGGTTGGGACGCCGCCACTGTCACACTCAGGGCAGGGCCGATGGGGAGGTTATGGCTCTACCCCATCACACACAGAGCAGGGCCCGTGGTGGGGGGTGGTGAGTTGTGGCGCCGCACCCTGTCACACACAGAGCAGGGCCGATCAGGGGGTTGGGGCGCCACAGCCTGTCACACACAGAGCCACAGGGCAATCAGAGGTTGGGGAGCTCCCCGGTATCAGGCACAGAGCAGGGCTGATCAGGAGGTTGTGGCCCCACCCCCTGTCATACACAGAGCCACAGGGCGATCAGGGGGTTTAGGCACTGCCCCCTGTCACGCTGATCCTGGTGCTGGGAGGCATATTACCCTTTTACTATATAGGATAGAGGCCTGGTGCATGAGTGGGGCTGGCTGGTTTGCCCTGAAGGGTCCTGGATCAGGGTGGGGGTTCCCAGGTGCCTGGCCAGCCTCGCTGAGGGGATGATGGCTGTTTGCAGCTGGTCACACACCATTCAGGGTGGGGGTCCCCACTGGGGTGCTTGGCCAGCCTGGGTGAGGGGATGATGGCTGTTTGCAGCTGGTCACACACCCTTCAGGGTGGGGGTCCCCACTGGGGTGCCTGGCCAGTCTGGGTGAGGGGCTGAGGGCTGTTTTCAGGCTGGCGGGTGACGGAAGCTCCCAACTGCTCCTTTTTTTCTTTTTCTTTTTTATTCTGGGCCAGCTTTAGCTCTGAGGCTCCAGCTCTTAGGCCTCCTCTGCTGAAAGTAGGTATCTGGTTTGTTTCGGTTTGAAACAATGTATAACTCCAGCTCTGACTCCAGCTCTGAGATCCCAGCTCGCTGAAAGCTGGTTTCTGGGTTTTTTTTTTAGCTTCTATGTTTGTTACAATGTTCAAACTGCAGGCTCAGAGGCCTGCAAGGCAGACAGGGAACATTGGAATCCTCCGTCACTGAAGCAAGCAAGCCTCATATTAGTTTCAAGCTGCCTGGCTGCCAGCCGCCATCTTGGCTGTCAGTTAATTTGCATATCTCCCTGATTAGCCAATGGAAAGGGTAGCGGTCGTACACCAATTACCATGTTTCTCTTTTATTAGTGTAGATAACATATGAACAGACTACTTGTTCTTTTTCCATCAAGTGCCTAGTTTTGAGTTTAAATGAAAAGTTTGGGTATTGAATAACTCATCATATTGTAACAATGAATAATGGACCCTGTAAGATCAGGTCCTTGCTGTTCTTATTCTTGCAAAGAGCAGATTCCTCAAGTTCTATTGCATTACATTCAACTATATTTCTGGGACTAGGATGATAAAATGAAAAAATAATAATCATTGACTGATGAATTTTTTATGGGTGCTTTGTTCCACTTTCTTTTAGATGGTTAGCATCTACTCTGTTAAAAGCATTGGATTTCTATTTGTAATATATTAGATTTATATTTAACACAAATGAGCATTGGCGACTATCAGTAAGCTCCTGCATACTAACCCTTATGCCATATTTTGCCTACAATTTATTTCTTCTCTGAAATGTTTAAACATTTTTCTGAACTCCAGATGATTCAGAACATGACTTTCTTGAGCCATAAAAGTCTTGGCCTAGTACATAACGTAACCTAGAAATCCAAGAGAACCAGGAACGTCCCCCAGTGTTCCATAACTAATTCCCAGAAAGAGTTTTTCCAGTTATCCAGAATGTAATTTGATCAAAGGGAATTCAGTAAAGATTAGTGTATGTGTATACAATATTGATTCAGAACAAGGACAGATGATATATCTGTGTATGAAAGTCAGTTTTACAAAGGCACACCTAATTCTAATACTGACTTTAAAATGCCCTCTGAGAATCCCTTGAAACTAGAAATATATGAACTCAACCCCCAAGTACATGAGGTTTATCTAGTTGTTCTGCAGAAATTTTGCCTGCAAGTTAATAATTATGCTGAAAAAATAGTATTTCAGAAGAAAGCTCTGCAAATCTGTAGAGAAGATAAGTCATCAAAAGACAGGTATGGGACAGGAACTAAGTATGAATAAGCATTATGCATTTTCCTCTTCATATGCATTTTAAAATGATGAACTATTGTCTGAGAAAAGAAGTTCTGTATCCTGGCAACTTAAAGATGGCCAAATATCTTAAGAAGGGGCAGAGCAGGGCATTGGTAGAAATGAATAATTTTTCTAGGTCTACATTGACATCCATGCCTGGATCACACTCAATGTAAAGAACATTTAACTAGACTGGAAGTCTTATTATAAAAACACGGGTCATTAGGAACTAGGGTCCATCTGAAAGGTCTCATTTTAACTTAATCACTTCTTCAAAGACCCTATTTCCAAATACAGTCACATTCTGAGGTCCTGTGTCAGAAAACCTGACTTAACCACATAACCTGAAGCAAATGAAATTCTCTTGCCCTGAGACTTGAAATTATTCTTCATAAAACTTTTAAAAGTCTTTACTTTTCATAGCAGTTTTATGTACAAAGAAAAATTAAGAGGGATGTACAGAGATTACCATATACAAGTGCTCTTATACATACATAGCCTTTCCCATTATCAACATCTTCCATCAAACTGGTATATTTGTTACAATTGATGAACCTGCATTGACACATTATCATGAGCCAAATACACATGGTTCACTCTTGATGTACATTCTGTGGGTATGGACAAATGTATAATGACATGTAGCCATCATTATAGTATCATACAGAGTAATTTTTAAATATATTTTTATTGATTTCAGAGAAGAAGGGAGAGGGAGAGAGAGATAGAAACATTAATGATAAAAGAATTATTAATTAAGAGATCCTCTGTATGCCACACACTGGGGATCGAGCCCACAACCGGGGCATGTGCCCTGATAGGGAATTGAACTGTGACCCCCTGTCCCATAGGTTGATGCTCAACCACTGAGCCACACTGGCTGGGCTCATACAGAGTATTTTCACTGCCTCAAAATTTCTCTGTGCTCTTTCTAATCATTCTTCCCTCACTTTCCTAATCTCTGGCAATATTGATCTTTTTACTGTCTCCAAAGATTTGCCTTTTCCAGAATGTCATTTAGTTGGAATCATACAGCATGTATCACTTTCATATTGTCTTCTTTCACTTAAAAATATGCATATAAGGTTCTTCCATGTCTTTTCATGGTTTGATAGATCATTCATGTACCACTATTTTTCCATCCACCTACTGAAGGACATCTTGGTTTCTTCAAGTTTGGACATGTATAGATCTAAACATCAGTGTGCAGGGTTTTGTGTGGGCGTAAGTTATCTCCTTTGGGTAAATATCAAGGAATATAATTGCTGGGTGAGATGGTGAGAGTATATTTACTTTTGTGAGAAACTTCCAAACTGTCTCCCAAAGTGGCTGTACCATTTTGCATCCCCATCAGCAATGAACAAGAGTTTCTGTTGCTCCAAATTCTCACCAGCGCTTGGTATTGTCAGTGTTGCATATTTTGGCTATTCTGATAGGGATCTCATTGTTATTTATATGATGTGGACCATCTGTTCATATGCTTATTTGTCATCTGGATATCTTTGGCAAGGTGTCTGTTAAGCTCTTTGGTCTGTTTTTGTTTGTTTTTTTATTGTTGAGTTTTGAGAGTTTTCTGTATATTGTGGACAATAATTCTTTATTAGATGGTCTTTTACAAATATTTTTTTTCCTGTTCTGTGCCTTATGTTCTCATTCTCTTGACATTGCCTTTTGCAGAGCAGAAGTTTTTCATTTTAATGAAATCCAACTTGTCAATTATTTCTTTCATGGACTGTGCCTTTGGTGTATCTGAAAAGGCATCACCTAAGGTCATCTATTTTTTTCTCTTATGTTATCTCCTAGGAATTTTATAAGTTTGCTTTTTACATTTAGGTCTGTGGTTTTGGGGAGAAAGAACAGAGAGATTAAGGGTATTGGAGTGTATAGAAAAAATAGAAGATATAAGCAATAGAAAGAATTAGAGAAAGAGAAGGAATAAAGAAGAATAATGAAGGTGATAAAATAAATGTATGTGTATGTAAGAATTGTCTTAAAATTAATGCTATCACAGGCTGATGGGATTTTAAGCCATTTTTCATTGATTTGCTATACTTTACTCTTCTATTGCTATTTTAAAATGAGCAAGCAATGTTTACATAAACAGGAAAACATAATAAATCTGAATTTAATGGACTGGAAAGAGTTTTAGGGGAAAATTTTATGGTTAAAAATCTAAAAATGTTCAAGTCCAAGTTAAAACAAAAACCTTGTACCTGAAAAGGCTGTGAAGAATTTCCAAAGGTGACCAGCTTGGAGACAAAAATTCATGTGATTTTTTTTTCTATTGCTGTTTGAACCATAGCCTACCTTGAAGGATATTTATTCTGGAAAGTAACTTGGGGAAGAATATAACCACAAAAGCACTTTTACCTAAAGCTTTCTATTTTGGATATGTGCATTATCTGTCCAAAGCACATCCCTGTATTAAGTACAGGATGCCCTCACTATTTTTCTTCCTCTGAGTAATAAAGTTATTAGAAGCCACAGTACAGAATATGCATAATGCCTGGTGAAATGGTGAACTGTGAGTAAAAGAAGAATCATAATTTGTTAATTTTCCTAAAATGCATTTAAAAATTCTTTCACATTAATCTCTGTGATTCATAAAGAAGGGAGGCAGTCTGGCAAAGTTAAATGATTGAAAATGATGCCGGTGGCCTTCTGCAAAATCTGATTACTGCTTCGATGATTGATTGCTTGCCATTAGCACAGAGCGGGGGAGAAATACCTAGACAGTGAACCAAGTAGATCAAGCAAAATCTTTCTCGCTTTCAGTGAACACTTATACGTGACTCAAAAGTGTTTTAACCAAGATTTTATTTTCTGTAAATATATGTTGCCTTCGCATGCAAAGTATTCATTTCAGTGTCTTTTCCCTGAACTGCACTTTAATCTTGTCTTCAGGAAAGTCTAGCTTGCCCTGCTACCTTCCCCAGGCTTCGAGGCTAGTGTGATTTACTTAAGTGACGGTACACCACTCTATTTGTATTCCCGTTGTTGTTTGGCAGCTTCTAAGGAATGCATGTTGTTGTTGCTGAGGAGATGTGAACATTGGAAAAATATGGCAGTGAGCGAGTAGAGTTAGGAATATGCCTTTGCTTGGGAACGTCTTTGTAGTTGCTAAATGCCCCATGTCAATTGGACATATAGGGCAAGCTGTTGAAGCGCATTAGGTTGAGCATTAGTGCATTGATCATACATTCATACCTCTCTGTAACATCATGGACCAGAAAAGACAATTAACGGTATACCACAGCTACAAATCAGTTCTTCCAAAGGGATGTAAACACAGAAAAACTGTCATAGTAGGATTTACCTTCCATTGACACATGATACAGGACCTATAGTGTCAAATTTCCAATAATCTTTCAGATGAGTTATGGAGAAAATATTTACATATCATCCTTGCAAGTGTATAAGATATTTAGTACTGTTTATAAGTCCTGAGAGATCGATCATGTCTTCATTACATTTACTGTGTGCCAACATCATAACTGACTAAATTTCATCATTATGAGCAGGTGTTATGTATGCTAGCATTGTAGGATCCATATTTACAGAGAACCTGCAGTGTGTAAGACTGAGCATTTTGAAGGTGGGGGCCATGTCTTATTGCTTATCTTGAGAGTTTAATAAAATGCCTAGTACAAAGTAGCTGCATTTCCTGCAAACAGGTGTTGTTTTTTTAATGAATGAATGTATTAAGCTATATAATACTTCAATGTCAGTTCCCCTTAAGTCCTCAGCATATTTCTTGAAAATAGGTGTTTTTATAGACCTTGTTTTAAAGAAATTGAGACCTAGAGAGAATAACTAATTTTCCATGAATCCACACCTCCTTAGCATCTTAGAGTGTTGTTTTTTAGGTGAATTAAAGCTTGAAAACATAGATAGTCACTGAAAAATGTTTCGAGTGAAGTGTCCAGAAAAACGTTATTCTAGGAATTCACTCTAGAAATAGGTCGATGAACCTCTTTGACCTTCAGGATGCTCTCTATAGTTTTCTTTCAAGTTATTTAAATTATTTTGTATTAGTTTCCTGTTGCTGGTCTAACAAATTACCTTCTATATACTGTATATAAAAGCCCAAGCAACCATTTGAC
This sequence comes from Myotis myotis, assembly GCF_014108235.1. Lineage (NCBI taxonomy): Eukaryota > Metazoa > Chordata > Mammalia > Chiroptera > Vespertilionidae > Myotis > Myotis myotis. The sequence continues at coordinate 13,388,790 of NW_023416319.1, forward strand.
TGATCGACCAGTTGCTGTGATGCGCACTTACCATCAGGGAGCAGAAGCTTAATGCAGGAGCTGCCCCCTGATGGTCAGTGTGCTCCCACAGTGAACCTCCCATGACAGCCAACCTCCCCAGTCCCTCCCCACAACTGGCAGGCCCCATCTGCAGGCCCTGTCCAGCAGCCAGCAGGCCCCCAGGACCCGGCAGGTAGCCAGCAGGCCTTGCCTGGCCTGGTCCCGATCAGGACTGGGCGAGACTACCCCAGTAGGTCCTGATCACCAGCCAGGCCTAGAGACCAAATTTCATGCACTGGCCCTCTAGTAGGGTTAAAACCACAAGCATCTATTATCTCAAAATTCTTAAGGTCAGAAGAACAAATGTTTCACTAGGTTGAAAGTGTGTTGTCCAGACTGTGTTTCTCCTGGAGACTCCATAAGAGAATCTGCTGCCTTGTGTTTTCCAGCTTCCAGAGGCCACCCACACCCTTTGGGACCTTCCTTCCATCCTCAAAAACAGCAACAGCTAGTTGAGTCTTGCTCACTGCATCACGTTGACTGTAGCTTTCATAATCTCATCTTTTTCTCTGACTCTTCCTCCCTGTTTTACTTAGAAGGACTCTTTTTTTCCCTATTTATTGAATTTATTAGGCTGACACTGGTTAACAAAACTGTACAAGTTTCAGGTGCACCACTCCATAGCACATTATTTGTACACTGTATTGTGTGCTTACCACCTCAAGCCAAATCTCCTTCCATCACCATTTATCCTCCATACCCTTCTCTACTTCCCCTTACCCCTGGCAAGGCAATCACCACACAGGCAATCACCATGTCCACGAGTTTCCTTTCTTTTTTTATTTTTTCCTCAATCCTTCCATACCCCCGCCCCACCCTCAAACCCCCACCCCCATCAGCTGTCATCCTGCCCTCTATCTATGAGTCTGTCTCTATTTTGCTTGTTAGTTTATTTTTTCCCCATTAGAAAGACTTTTGTAATTGTATTGAGCCAACTTATGTAACCCAAAAATAATCTCCTATCTCAAGATCTTTGGCTTACTCACAACTGAAAAGTCTCTTACTAACAGGTTCTGGGGATTAAAAAATGAACATTTTTGGAGAAAATTATTCTACCTACTAATGGACTCCATAGAGAATACAAAGAAGTTGAAAAATGTCTTAGAGGCTTTGACATTACTCAAGAGGTAAATCAATCAGTAATGTTAATCCAAATCAATAATATATTGAAATTATTTAGTGAGAAACAGTTTGAGTAAAAGCTATTGCTAATTTACTGAGTTTAATTTCATCTGTGTTTGGGATTCTGGATTATAAGTAAAGATGTAAAGTACTAATGTAGATTCACATTGTCATAGAGCTGAGAAATCACTGTGGAAGGATAGTTGCATGTGTTTGATTTCATACACAAAATCGTTCACATTTCTAAAAGTGATAGGAAATGGGACTCTATTTCCTTTTCTTTTGAAGGAGACACTCAGAGCTATGTGCAAATTTGCGGTTAGATTTTTATTGCAACTCAGACCATCTTGATTTCGTATAAAATTCTTTGGGCTATATTAAAACTAGACTGCAGTAATACCCATTTAGTCATCTTGCAGGTAACATCTTAGTCTCCTGAATCAAACTGTTGATCTAAGTCAGGTGTTGTTGTCCTCAACATGGCTTTCATTATATTATTTACCTATTCAAATTCTTCATTCCTTGTCTGTTATGCACAGGCTGACTCAGACTTGCAATCAAATTCTCCTAGGCTGTTCTCAGATTAATGTTTAAACTTTCCGTACTCCCTTAAGGGAGCTTTTGTTTTTATTTTGTTTAAATTTTATTCTAGAAAAGCATAAATGGATCGCTGCACATGCCCTGGAGCAAAAGGCATGCTGGGAAGATCTCTGGAAGTCTTTCCCCAGCTTCCATCAGAATCCCTCAGTGTCTGCTTAATGCATTGGGTTTCATTCCAGGTTATTCTTAAGGAAAATTTCCATAGGGCTACTGAGGTAGCTAATATTAATGGCCATTCTCACCTGGCCTGCATATCTCAGTGGTTGAGCATCGCCCTATGAACCAGGAGGTCATGGTTGGATTCCTGGTCAGGGCATATGCCCGATTATAGGTTCGATCCCCAATGTTGGGTGCGTAGGAGGCAGATAATCAATGAGTCTCTCTCATCATTGATGTTTTTTATCTCTCTATCCCTCTCCCTTCCTCTCTGAAATTATATATATTTAATATTAATGGCCATTCTTTATGAATGGTTTATTTAACCCTTAATGATGAGCAAACATATCACAAATTCTGGCTTCTTATATTTTACTTCTGTTCTTTCCCCTAGATTATTATTCCGTCTCCAGATCCTCCATCCTCAAGGGCTAACTAAAGTATCATCTTACGTGCAAGGCTGTCCCCATCACTTCAGTGCAGAGAAGTCTCTGCCTCTGGAACATTAAGCATGGCACTTAATCATACACGTATTCCCTGCTTTTTGTTATAACTCCAGTGTTGTGTATACAGCATGGTATGTTGTGTTTATACTGAATATGGTACATAATGGAAGGAAAATAGGAAAGAAAGATGAGCAGAAGGAAGAAAGGAATTTTATATTGCATGCATTATGTTAAGGTGTCACTAAACTTCCTCTTTTTTGGCTTAATGTTTCATATGTATATAAAAACCTACCCAACTAGTTTAAAGAAAAGAGAGCCGACAGCAGGTTTAATTAACATTGATCAGATCCTCTATGAGTGTATTATATGAATATCCTCTTTAATTTAATCTTCCTAGTAATCCTGTGAAGTTTCACCAAAGTGGAAAATGGAGTTGGTGGAGTTTGGTAGCATCCTCCATGTTACATCGCACTAGCAAGGTTAGAATTCAAATCCCAGAGTTGGTGTATTATGTACACACATTTTCCCAGGATCTCTTGAAGCAAGTCACCACTTTCTAAATTTCACTGAGAATCTGGCAGGATGCAAATGCCCATTTCATATTTTATGAATAAATAAACAAAATATTGAATGCCTTATTAAAGAACGCTGACATTAATGCCTTTGAATAAACTACTGTTTCTACAAGTCTGCTACCACCAGCATCCCCACAGCCATAGCTGTTGAGTCCAGACATTAGAGCCATCTTGCTTTCATTTCAGTTCTAACTCTGCCATATATCAGCTGTATATTCACAGCCAATTTACATAATCTTCTGTACCTCACTCTTTTCACTTGTAATGAGAGAAAAATAATTACACTCATATCGTCATGAAGTTGTTGGGAAGATTCAATGCATTTAGCCCAGTTCCTAGACCATCATAACAACTAACATTTATTGAGAGCTGACTACTACCACCAATTCCACCAATATTTACTGGGTTGTTAATAAATGCCAGACATTGTGCTCACATTCTCACTATAAACCTTCTAACAGACCCATAAACTAGGTGCTCTTACTGTTCCCTTTAGAGATGAGCAACCTGAAGCTTAGAATAGAAATTGCTTGCCCAAGGTTACTCAACTAGTAAATAAAAGAACTGGCCCCACACCCGGCCTATCAGACTCTCATGATCTAAATTACTAAGTCTTTGTTGAGAATATGGGCCTCAATTTGGTCTGCTCTTGCCAGGCTTTTTGTGTTTTCTCCTCTGTGGATAGCACCTCTCCCAATACGTATGATTCATTATAGTCATTATTGTCCAAATTTATTGTTTATGGCTGTACTCAGTGAGTGTCCCTATGATGCCTTCATATTGTCAGATCTGAGGTTCTACCAAATTAGAGATGCATTTGAATGTTGTTTTGATTATACTTGAATCTCATTCTTTTGGATTGTAACACACACACACACACACACAGTCTTTCTTTTCTGGGTTCCCTGGAAAAAAATAATCTATTATCAAAATGGGATGGCATCAGTCAGTGGCAGCACCATGGGCTTCTCTAAGTATCCTCATGCCCTCATGGCTCAGGGAATATCCTCATCTAAAATAGTGCTCCCAGGAGAGTCTCATTTAATTTTCCCTCGTAAAAGCTGCTGCACACCATAAACAATGTTAGAGGCTCTTTGCCAAGTATGTTAATCTACTGTCCGGAAAATGCTCCAGCCAAATGGGCCAATCTACTCTGGGACACCTCCTCAGGAAACACCCTGTGATATGGTTTTGAAGCAAAATATCTCCCGAAGAGGTTAATATTGAGTAAATATTTTTATTGCCAAGTTTGTGTTAAGGAAATAGAAACTCTACATTGATTTTAATATCAGATACCACAAAAGCACAAATGATTTACTAGAGATTAGCTAAATTCACTTAGGGAAAAATACACTGCAGCTAAGCAAAAGTCACAGAATTTCCAAAATTCTTATAGACTCCTAGTGGACTGAAGAAAAAAAAAGAAATATAGCTAATGTTGGAATAAAAATTCTCTTTACCTGATACATCTTTTAGAGCTTTTCCATGAGTCTGTCTGGTCTTTTGTTCATTCTTGAAAAGATGGCATACTGGAAGGAAGGAAGCCTGGTAATGAAGACACTGTGGACCCTTACGCATTCCTCAAGGCATCCACACTGACATCAAAGAACATGTTTCAATGAATAATAGATCTCCGTGGCCATGATAATTATTTTGTCCTTCTCCCACCCCCATGTTTCTTCCATCCAAGGTGCCAGGGTTAACCATAATATTTAATTGTAGTGCAACTTATAAAGCACCTAGATTTATATAAGTTTGGTTAAAGCAACTATTTTTTTTTTTCAGATACATTGCTATCTTGGTTTATCTTCTCTGACCACAAGGATCATGTCTAAAACAGCCAGGAAGTGTGTATGTCAATTCCATTGAGTTATTTATCATTAACATTGCCTTGGAGGGATCTTAGATTTAGAGGTACATGAAAAGATTAATTGAGACTGAATGAATCTACACTAATGAATAAGTATATGCACTGTGCTATATCATTTATATTCACATGATTAAACATGGCAAGTCTGAATGTTATACAGAGGGATACTACATGTTTATTCCTCTAAATTAAGTAGCTGGTGAAATCTCTCAGCTGGGGATAGCTGAGCTAAGAGTCTCTATTTTCAAAGAACCTGAATTTCTACTTAATTTTCTTCATGTCCTATGAGTAAGCACATGGAAGTCCACACTGAGCTTTTACTTCCTCATGTCATCCTATGATTTTCAGAAGATTCTTGCCATTGCTCATATTCTTACTCAAATATCTCCTTAAACCATTGGAATCCCTTTGTTTACAAATTACAAACACCCACTCAAAATACTTAGACCAAGAACAGATCTTAGTGTAAGGATATGGGACTTTCTTCTGGACCCTAGCTTAGAGTGCAGAATCAAACGCATGGAGGTCTGAAACCCAGGACTGTGGGACTCTCAAGAGTCAAAACAACTTTTTAAAAATTTCTCCCTTCCTAGGCACACAGTTTCATCACTGCTTTTGTTTAGCATTTTCTCCTTTGTTCTTCAGCTCTTGGGTTTGCAGATCAAGCTCAAAAGGCCAGCAGAGATGTATTAGCAACAGTTAATGGTGACTCAAATAACCAAGATAAACTGGGTTGACCACCCTGCATGAGATATATATCTATCTTTCTCTGCCTAAATCAGCAATGACCATGGAGAAAAGACCATTAGGGCAAACAGGTTGCAGAAGCCCAACACGCCAACCGTGTTCACATTTCAGCACCTGTCTTGGTCAGTTCTACTGCTATAACAAAATACCAAAGACTTGGTAACTCAAACAATAATTATTTCTTACAGTTATGAAGCCTGTAAATTCCAGGATCAAGGTGATAGTAGATGTGGTATCTGGTGAGGGCCTGCTTCCTGGTTTGCACACAGCTGACTTCCTGTTATACCCTCACATGGTAGAAAGAGAGTTAGCTAGCTTTCTGACCTCTTGCTATAAAGCCACTAATTCCATTCATGAGAACCCCACCCTCATGACCTAATTGTCTTACAAAGGTGGCACCTCCAAATACTGTCACACTGTTGGATAGGGCTTTGACATGAGAATTTGAGAAAGACACAAATACTCAGATTATAGTTGGTTTTTTGCACCGGGTGTTGTGGAATAATCTTCCCTTTAATTCATGCTTGACTATTTTTCTTGTCATTCAGATTCAACATTATTAGTGCCTTCTGAAAAATGCCTCCTTTGACCATCTAGTCCCCTTTTTAAAAATCTTCACCTGAGGATATTTTTTCCATTGATCTGTACAAAGAGAATGGAAGGGATGGGAAAAGGGGAGAGAGAAACATCAATGTGAGAGAGACATATTCACATGGACTGGTTGCCTCCTGACTGTACGTGAATGGGACCAAGGATAAAACCTGCAACTGAGTTACATGCCTTTGACCAGGAGTTGAACCCATGAACCCAGGACCCTTCTGTCTACCGGCTGACACTCTAACCACTGAGAAAAACTGGCCAGTGCCATCTAGTCTCTTTTTAACATGTTTCCTATTGTCATTACCTGCAGAGCACTTATCTTTGGAGACTGAAATGGTATTATTTTATGTTATATGCTCAATAAATACTTGTTGCTGGTTTTTTTTTTTTGTTTTTTTGTTTTTGTTTTTGTTTTTGTTGTGTTTTTTTTGCACAACACCATGGACATTTTATAGGGCATGGATTAGTTTACTTTGTTTTTTTAAAGTAATAAAGAGTGACAACTAATTTGATCTGAATTACAGTAATTAAAACAATATAGAAGGGAAACTGAAACTAAAGCAAGGAGAAAACTGAACCTAAATTGAATATTTTCAGAAGCAGCATGTAACTAACCACAGTGGAATAAATGTCTACAGTGGGGGGAGACCCTGTAATGATTATAGTTCTTATGATTCTATTTCTACATCTTATTGAAAAGAAAAAGTTTATACTGGAATGTTATCTTTATTTTTTACTTTTCGTGAACTTTTCAAGCTCGGTGGTGTATTCTTCCTGGGAAGCATGAAACCAGACTGTCCCTACTAGTAGCCCAGGAAGGTGGACTTTGGGAATTCTAGTCACACTGCTGAATGATTTGGGAAGGTCTACAGGCCACTTATTGGGGAACCTCAGACTGTGAGCTATGGTATCCAAAAAATTGTTCTTAATTGTCCACAATGTGCTCATGAATATTTCCTTCAGGAATTAAAAAAAAGGTATGAGATGGGATAATTAGATCATTTCCATATCTGTAGATTTAAATATCAACCAGCTAGTCACTTTCCACCTGTAACAGAGACATGTATTGTTTATCTTGCCCAGAAGCTGTTCAGTCTTTTTCTAATAACATTTCAGCTTTCCCTGGGGTGGGGGTGGGGGCTCCCTGTTATCCCACCCTCGGATAACAGGTGTTCGGTGGAGTAGGCTATGTTGTGAGCTCGAGAGTGGGTATGTTTCTTAGCCTGACCCATCAGAATATCACACACCCTTGGATGTAGTGATTGGTTCAGTGACAGGCAGATTATCAGCGTTAATAAAACGAAGTGAGATGACTATTAGAATTGCTAAGAGAAAAGCACTCTTTTCTGTTTTTCTCTCCTCTATTAGGACAGAATGGAGGCCTGGATCCGATATGCTGTATGGCTACCCCAAAGCGAGTGAGAGTGCAGCTGGACTGGTCCAGTGGACACAGAGAGATCTGGGCATTGTAGCCAGCTGACCCCATTTCTGGTCTTCTTCATGTGGGAACTAGTGAGTTTTCAGTTTGAATCATCTTTTTTGGTATCTGGTATTGATACTGCTTCTCCTGAAATATTCAACTGAGGGTTCTTTTTTTCTGTGCCCTGATATTTTTATTGTCCTCCTTTCCCTTATAAATTGGACTCAAGGAAAACATTCAATATCCTGTCATTTTGAGGACACAATATACGTTAACTGGTACTGATTTCAAAGTTGAGTTTCCGGTTGCCTTTGTGGTAGTGTGGCCATGTCATGCTATGTTTTTGAGGGCACTGAGCATTGAGAAAATACTAACTAACTATGGTTACATTATAGAGAATTATCTTTTTTACTACTTTGTGAATATCATAGCATTTGGTTTTGGAGGGAGTAACAAAGAGGTTTAAACACCAGGTCTTAGATGAATGGATAAAGAAGATGTATATATATAATAGAATATGAATTAGCCATAAAAATATAGAATCTTGCCATTTTTGATAACCTAAGATGGATCTTGAGGATATTATGCTAAGTGAAATAAATCAGATGGGAAAAGCTAAAAACCATATGCTCTCAATCACATGTAGAATCTAAAACAAAAATGTACAAACAAACCAACAAAACAAATAAATATAAACTCATAGATAGTGAAAACAGAACAGTGGTTACCAAAGGGGAAGGGACTTAGGGGCAGTGTGAATTGGATGAAGGCTTTCAAAAACATGGTAATGGAAGAAAACTAGACTGTTGGTGGTGAGCATGTAATAGAATATGCAGATGTCAAGTCATAATGTTGTATATCTGTAATTTACATAATGTTATTAACCAACTAGAGGCCCAGTGCACAGATTCATGCACATTGAAAGGAAATTAATTAGAAGAAATATTTTAGAAGCCAGAGAAGGACCTCGGGAGGGATCCAGGGCATGTTCGGCCCATCTCACCCAGTCCCTATAGTCCGGACCTCAGCAGCAAGCTAACCTACCAGTCGGAGCTCTGGTGGTCAGTGCGCATCATAGTGACTGGTCTAATGAACACTTGTACACTTAGCATATTAGGCTTTTACTATATAGGATGTTGCCTCAATAAACTTAATTAAAAACAAAACAAAAAACAAACCAGGCCTTGTTATCCCAAACTTTCATTTCTATTTGGGAAGCTAAGATTGGTTATGTGAAGCAGTAGACTGGGAGAAACAGCTTTTGTGGTTGTTAGAATGAGACGTACTTACTAGTCAATGTGATGGCTAGAAAAGGGATAGATGAATAGGGTATAGGGTGTGCAGAGAAGGATTACTTAGAAGACTGGAGACATGAATTACATTTTAAAAGTTAAGTAGACTGTGTGTGGTTGGGAAAGATTCAAGAGCCTTTTTTGGTGAAGAGCAAATAGCAAGACTTTGGTGTCTTTGGAGAACAAGGAAGCCATTGTGATAGATGCTCAGGATGTCCCTTAATAATGGGTTGTTCTTATAAAGTGCCAAGTTAGTCCTCTGAACAACCTGGTTAGTCAAATCTCAGTGCAAACTGCATCAGAAGGACTTGCTTCCAGGATATGGTCCAGAGAATTGAGTTGTTTTGCAGTTGTGTAATTTACCCAGCCTGTAGGTGGCAGAGTGATGAGTAGACTGTACCACGTGTCTCACTGCAGAGCCTGTGCTTTTGAAGGTTGCACTGGCAATGTGACTTCAGTTCATAACCTCCAACACCAGTCTGAAGAGTCTGCTGAGAATTCTCTGGAAGGGTCTTTAAGAAATTTTCCAGTTGCCCATATAATGAGGTTTTTAAGTTGAATTAGAATTTTAGTGCTATTTGAAATAACATAAGCAATAAGATATCTTCATTTGGGTCCATGATGCTACTCTAATAAGGGAATACATCTTTTAAGTTGGAAGAAGGCTTTCTTTGCTTCATTTCACCCCATTTTCCCTGGGACACCTCCTGTCCCAATCCCTGGATCTGTTTCCTCTCTTGTGTCCACAGGTAAGAGTAAAATGATACTCAGAATGGGAGGGTTAAAGCCTGTTTTGCCTTAGGTGTATTTAAAGTCTATTTGTAAATTTTCTAACAGCTGCAGAGTAGCTTTTTAACGTGTCTAGTGATTGAAATTATTCCTTAATGCAAGTCTTGTCATACATCATTAAGATTGTCCTCCTACCTCTAGGCTGATTTTGGACTGAATAAATGGAATTTGTTTATACCTATCAGAAATGCAACATTAGGTTTGTTGAGTCCAGAGTGACTGCTACATTCAGATGTTCAAAGTTTTACCAGCTTTTGAGTTGTTTTGCAGAATTTGTCCTTGTCCTGATTATGGGGGTGTGGAATGCCAGTCTCTTGTTATTTATTACTAGAGGCCCAGTGCATGAAATTCGTGCACGGTAGGGTCCCTAGTGGCTGCGGGCCAGGAAACTCCCTTCGTTCCATGCCACCCCCTGATGGTCAGTGCACATCATAGCAAGCGATCAAACTCCCAGTCAGTCAAACTCCTGAGGGGACACTTTGCATATTAGGCTTTTATATATAGAGATAGGAAATAATCCTTTCCCCTGAGATCTATGTCTCTGCCTCTCACCATTAAATTTAGAAATGGAGAATGGCCCACAGTGCTGCCCTGTGTTGGCACCAGTGCTTTGGCCATTAAAACTCTTCCAGTCCTGCTTCAACTTTTCTGATATTTCCATTATCCATCGCTTCTGTAACAACATCACTTTGGTTCTTTTGCATGCACAGTGGTAACAGGGAATCAGTAAGCTGAAAACAGTGTTTGTTTCATTTTTATTAGGAAAACTTGTTACATAAGCTCTTATCAGTATAAACTTACAGAATTAGGCAGAGGCAGAATCCAGGGATATAGCACCCATGTCATTAGCCAGAAGCAGGCGTCAAAATTCAGGCACACCTGAGATATTTCTGGCTAGGTTCCAGACTACCGCAATGAAGCAAGTTATAACCTTTTTGCCTGGTGGAGGGTCTTGTTTGCGTTCTGTATAAAACACAACATCTGTGAGTCACAGTAATGTGCAGCACAATAAAACGAGGTGTGCCTGTACTCATTTGAAGAAGTCTAGATCTGGACAGAAGAGCAGAGCAAGGTGATGACCATAACAGAGAAGTAGGACCCAAGCCAAGGAAACGTCAGACTGAAGAGGAAGAGTCATGCAGGGCCATGCAGAAGCCAGAGAGCCGATGTGGGTGAACAGCCAGCACGCATTGGATGTCTCATCAACAGCAAAGCAACAGCACTGAGCTGGAACTCTGCTGGGCTGGGCCCTGGTGCTGCTGGATTTTATTTTTACTACTTATTTTCATCCGTTCTGCATTCAAGCTTCTCCTTCCACAGATTCTGTAAGACCCCAGGTGATTTCTACCACCTTGATTGAAAACTGATGCACGGTGCTTTGCATATATTATCTCTAATCCTCATAAGAACCCTCAAGGTAAGTATTTTTACTTCACTTTCACTGATGAGGAGTTTATAACTCAGAGTGACTTAGTAAATCTATCCAGGGTTATACAGAGATGGTGTGGCTGAGCCAGAATTCATAGCCAGCTGTGTGTAAAACTAAAGCTGGTTTGCTTTGCTCTGAACTCACTCACCCACTTTCCTTTTATCTATTGGAAGCCCAAGTCAGAATTTCACCTCTCTAGTTGAAATCATGTTGTGCCCAGATTTCAAGATTCCCAAGGGCCCATCAGGGAGCCAGCGAGTCCGATGCAAAAGCAAAGAGTCCTACATTTCAAGCTAGCTTGAGCTCCCCGTCCACCACACTCACCGACACAATGGCAAGCCAAGTGGCTGAGAGAGAAAACTCTGTGTGGAGAGAGGTTTTATAGGGGGTTGGGGTAAGGGGAGGAGAAAGGACTGTGGGCCCTGCCGATTGGCCAGGCGCAAGTCGGTGTCTTGTTACACAGGATGTGGTCATATCTATGGCGACTTCCCCTGATTGTCATTGGTTAGTTTAAAGAAGTCCTGGGTGTGGCTAGCAGAGGCTTGGCTTCCAGGGAGAAGCCTTGCTGAGCACATGGCCACAGTAAGATGGAGGGCATAGCCCTTACTCTGGGGCGAGATGGAGGGCGTAGCCCTTAACCTGGGGCAAGGTGGAGGGCGTAGTCCTTGCCCTTTTAATCAAACTATACATGGGTGGATGACAAAGAGAAAAAAGAAAATATAGAATTAAAGTAGTTTAATTGTCTTTTCAGATGAGCTCAGAGAACTCCCCACCATCACCTTAACGTTGCCAAAACCATTACTAAAAATCTGACCTCGGGAGTCCTAGGCCAGATCTTAGACCCTTTAGATCACACCACAGAGTGTTGGGGCTACGAGAATTTGAAGTCTTTGCCATTTACATTCTCTACACAATCTTCCCTGATAGTCTGTACTCTTTGAATCCATTCATGCATTCACTTAGTGACCACTCTGACCTTATTAAGGTTCAGAATAGGTTCCATTCAAATGAATATCTCTGTAGGAATGATTTCACATTGGAGAGGTCATAGGTGAGTGCTTGTGTCAAAACTGATCCATCATACTTGATCAGGCAGCATGTGATTACATTTTTGGTTGTTGTTGATGCTAGGTAACTCTAAGTTCCTTTAGCCTCAAGGGATTGGTTGAAGCTTGAGTTCAGCCATAGAAAATTTTGTCAGTCTAGTAGCAATGAAGTACTACTGTGAAAGAGGTGATCAAATGATTTCTGAAATTGAGAAAACAACCCCAGCTTTAGTCATTTGCATTGACTTGAAATGAAGCCTACAGATTTTGTGGACCTTATTTCTAATAGTTTCAGGCTGGTCAAGGGTCAGATGGATCAGCGCAGATGTGGGGCTACATCACTGTTGAGGGAGCCCTTATCAAAGGCTCTGGCAATTTAATGGCCCCTGAGTTGGGGAGTGGGGGGGAGGTGGTGAGGGGGTAGAGCTAAGAGGGAAAAGGTGTTGGCTATTGAGTGGGGACAGTGACTTCAAGGTTTCACTGTCCTCCAAGAGGTTTTACAGAGGCACCTGAAGATGACCTCTGCCCAAGACCTCAGATTAAGAGATGTAGGAATGAAGGTTCCAGGGCTAGGAATACACATGTGTAAGAGAAAGACTGCCAAAGGGGCCTGAATCATTGCCTGCAGTTCCCTTTAGAGATTGTGATGCACTGGCTGTGCCCTAGGTCTAGTGTGGGGAGAGCTGTTTCCCTCCATGAGGCCTGTCAGGTGAAGCCTTTTTCACTGCCTACTGTCAGGCCTGAAAACTCACACATAGATTTTTACCTAGGAGCCAGATTCCTCAGATGCCACAAAAGAGGCAAAAGAACAAAATAGTGCAATTTGACCCTTATGCAAATAATTGAGAGGAAACATTACCACACTTAGAATGACAGGTAGAGAGAAAGAGCAAGATGGGAGGAGCAAATCCTCCAACATTCTCTTATTTCTGCCATTTCCCCCAGCCCCATTGTCTAAATCCAGTGGGAAGGCAGAGAGTGAGGAAGCTGGGGGTGATGCAGTTCTTAGTGGTCAGCCTCACATAGCACAAATCAGAGAATGGCAGGGAGTGGGGAGGTGAAAAAGCATAATTAGCACTCAGTGCTTTGGAAGAATACCAGTGCTTGGGCTGTAACTTTAGATTCTGATATTATTGGTTAAAGGCTTAAACATTTGTGTGTATTTCTTAAAGTTTTAAAATAAAATCTAACCTGCACAAAAAGTTCACAAATTATAAGAGTAAGGCTCAAGGAATGATCACAAAATGAACACACCATGTCACCATCATGCAGGCCAAGAGACAAACATCATCAGCATTCTGGGATCCTTTCCCCACTACCCCTTTCCACCTCCTCTCAAAGGCAACCACCAAGCATCCTGATTTCTGGCACAGCAGAGTAGTTTACTTGTTGTTGTTGTGTTGTTTTTTTTTTTTTTAAATTTATAAACCTAGAATCATACAGTCTCAGCAGTTCTCAACCTGTGGGTTGCAAACCATGAAAATACATCCTGCATATCAGATATTTACATTACGATTCATAACAGTAGCAAAATTACAGTTATGAAGTAGCAACGAAAATAATTTTATGGTTGGGGGTCACCACAACATGAGGAACTGTATTAAAGGGTCGCGGCATCAGGAAGGTTGAGAACCACTGGTTTATGTCCTGTTGTGTCATTCCATTACAGCAAATAGAATCCATTTTATCTAGGTGTCTGAAAGAACACCTAGATAAAGGTCTATTCAAGATCTGACAGAACAGAACTTGGAGCAGTACTGTCATGTGACCCACCTGTGGTGCCAAAACTGACCAATAGAGGGCGTTCATCTGGACTCTTTCAAGGGAAGAGCCACTTTATGTTTGGGATCTTAACTAAAACAGAGTTCCCATTTTGTAATTTCCCACCAGTTAGCTACTTGTCTAAAGGCATTGCGTAGACAACTCCAGACAGAACTGATGTTGTTTCTTATTCCTTCAAGTCAAATATAGTAGACCCTCTATCAGGGATTCAAAGAATTCTATGCCCATGTTTCTAAGATAAAATGGATTAGAATGATGGATTGGTATGGTGCCTGAGGGACAGCTCATTCTATCAGGCACTATGGATGCATATGAGAGGAGCAGTACTGAGGGTGGAGGCACTATGCATGCTTAGAAGGACCTTACTTGCAGAGGAGAGGCATCGTTTCTTCATTGCTGGGTCAGAGGTTCCTAGGAATTTTCTGTTTAGTGGTGAGGACAAGTCGTTTCAGTGATTTTAAGACAATGTGTGGGGTTAATGATTATGAACAATGCTAGCATATTGAATGACATAACATATGTGATTTTTGAGGGAAACAAAAGGTGCTGCATAAATGCAGAACTGGGATAGCAACTTCAAGACATATACAGTCTATATTTAAACCTTAACAGATTCTAGAATCCACTGGTATATTAAAAATGTGGCAAAGGACACGGAAGGTCTATTATAAGGAAATATGGTTCATTAGCACACACACTGTATGTGGAGAATGAAATTATAGTGTATAATTCAATAAAGTCTTATTTAATTTCAGGTGACGGACAGTAATTTCAAGTTTAAAATCCAAATGAGACTTAGTTGATTCTTCTTTTTTTACCAAGTCAGTGTTGTGTAACGAGGGCCATAATGCCCCGCTCAAGTGGTGAAAATCCAGTTAGTCCCTTTTTGCAGATAGAAAATGTATTTAGAAGGTAGCTTGACGAGAATGGAATGTGACAGGGACTTCTCTGCGGAGACTCTCATATTTTTTAAGAGAGGAATATTTATGAAATAAGATCTGCTCTGTCTACAGAATTCTGCATCAGGACCAGCCTGGAATTGGTATCAAGATCGGATGAACAGGGGCAATTCCTTCCGGGTAGAGGTTCTTATGTGGCAAAACACCACCAGCCCTTTTGCAAGAGGAGCTTCATAAGCTATCTTGTTTTAATTACACATAAGGTCATGCTGATGAAGTGAAATCCCAACTGATGCTCTCTCTGACTAGAAAACTAATTCAGCTAATATTTTCACTGAAAAATGTGGATCTGGAGATCCTTGCTTTGAATTATGCCATTGCTATAAATATCTTTTAAAGCAAGTTTTTTTTTAAAAAAAATCAGATTTGTTAAAATTCTATAGCGCTGTGATTTTATATTATAACACAAAACTTACCTTTTCTGACTTTAAAACTGCATTGAGGTTTACGTATCTTGGCAAAAACCCTGAGTATTGTGTATAGGCATAGCAGGTTCGGAGTTTCCTGTAGCTAATGTGACCTTCTTCACTCTCTTACTATGGAAAACATTTCAGCATTGACAAAAAGAAAATATCTCTAAAGACTGAAGTGGTCCTCAGGGGCTCTTGAAGGCAGGTGTGCTCTCACAAATCTCCCTCGGACATTCTGTCAATGTCCTTGCCTGCCAACTGGGTCACTCATATTGAGGACTGGGAAGGGAAGGTTTAAAGAGATTTACAAGCTTTTTAAGAAACTAGTTAAATCTATCAATTCAAGAACTGTCTCAAATACACACCATTCGAGTGACAGTCGTGACTTTTAATTAGCAGTTCCCCCTGTCAGAGAAAGAAGAGGGGCTGAGGTCTCCCATGTTTAATATATTAGGATGTGACAGTTTCCAACATTCTGAAGATGCTCGCTCTAGGCAGTATGATTGTGAGTAGGAGAGTGTGATATTTATAGAGAAATTTTTCTAAGGTACCTATTTTCAGTTTATTGCAAATCTATAGTTGTACTTTCACTGATCTACAGTGAAGTGACAATGTTGTCACTTTTTCTTAATATTATTATTAATTATTTCATGTTGTTCCTTATTATTTTTTTCACTATTTTGGGTTTTAATATTATTATTTCTTTTATGGCATATCATGATAGTCCTTAGTAGGGGTGTTTATTATTGCTATTTTTTGTTTACTAATGCCTTTACTTAAAACTTTTTAAAAGCAGATGATTTTGTTGGATGCCACTCAAATTAAAAAAAAAAAAAAAGGTCTGTTCTACAAATGGCAAAAGGCTAAAATTGGTTGGTACAGGATGTTACTCTAGGACGTAATCAGAAATATAAATGTGATTGGAGAATTCTCTATCTTTCTACTCTGTAAACTGTAATATCCAAGTACGTTGTAGGACAAAAGGTTAATGAAGAGAACTTCTATGTCTTATTCTCAATTGACAACCTAGGTAGAGTACCATTCTTCTGTAGGTCAATGTTCCCTTAAGGGAAGGGTCTCCAGGAATACCTCCTTTCATTGCACACTTATGCTCATTCTCACTTAGACTACACGAAGAGGAGTTGCTATGAATTGCTCTGCTATTTGCTGTACTGTGATTATTGTGCATAGACATAGCTGGTTCTGAGTTCCATGTGGCCTGAGATCCAGCCCAGGTGTGGATATGACCTTCATTCAATTGTCTCTTTCCTCCTGTGGTTATCTATTCAAGTGTTTAGCTGGAGTACAGCCATGTTTGAAATTCATGTTTCAGTTCAATGGGGGAAGGGAAACCTCTTATTTGGGATTTGAGTTAGACTTGGATTTGGGTATCATAATACATTGCTCTTCTACTTTATGATATCACTATTTCTTGATTATATAGCTTACTTGAGAAAATTGGCAGTAGAGATGCATTCTGTGATAGGGCTTGGGTATTTCTAGATTTTCTAGCTATGATTCCACCTAATAGAAATTCAGGTACAATTAAGAATAATACCTAAGGATCATGGGAAGTGTCAACTCAGCTCTTTTGTTCTAAGCAGAGATTTCTATAAAACTCAGAAGTTTCTGAGATTATGAATGCCTGGTTTTGTATTGAATTTCCCTTAGTAAATCCTTTTCTTACTCCATTAATCTGATTATCTCTTCTTCTACTAGATCCCTGCTTAACTAATAGATTTAATTCTCATAGGATATATTATGCTTCGTTGCAAAATTCTATTGGAGATTTATGTCTCCTAAAAGACAGTAAATCCTTAGGTGTGAGAATGGAGTTTCATTTTTCTTCATATCTTTAGCACCTGTCACTGTGCCTGACATGTGGTAAATATTCACTGAAATTTGTTGAATGAGGACAAGAAGAAATAAATGAGTGATTAATTAATTTCATCAACTTTGATACTCATGCAATTATAATAAATATTTAATTATATCAGCACAGATAATCAGTGTTGTTCTTAACATTCAATTTCTTGCAGTCCCAGTTCTATGGGCTAGTCATAGGACCTTTCTTTTCCAACCCTTGTGAGTGCACATATTGAGTTTCCCTTGATGGGCATAGCCACGAAAATGTCAGTCATTTCCTTTGAATAAGGCTATCACCAATACTCTCTCTTGTCCTTATGAAAATTTTTGGTTTTGCCATTTCAGTGTGACAGATAAGGACTCAAAATAATTTACAGCCTTGTCTGATCTAACTGACTTTGGTAGTAACAGCATGATCTTATGCAAATGCATAGGTTTATTGACATTAACCCAGAATTGTATAGTGTATTATTATTTCTACTGGATGCCCGGTGCACAAAATTCGTGCAAGAGTAGGCCCTCGCAGCCCCAGTTTTGTCAGAATGGTCATCCTGATGGTCATTCTGCTGTTCAGTCTAATTAGCGTATTAGCTCTTTATTATATAGGATAATAAGGATTGCTGACAGGAAAGTTTTCTTTGTGTGCATTCTCTAGCACATCTATTTATATTCTAAAGCAGGGGTGGGCAACTTTTGACTCCAGGGCCACAATGGGTTCTTAAACTGGACCGAAGGGCCGGAACAAAAGCATGGATGGAGTGTTTATGTGAACTAATATAAATTTAAAGTAAACATCATTACATAAAAGGGTATGGTCTTTTTTTTCAATAGTTTTATTCATTTCAAATGGGCCAGATCCGTCCGGCTCGCGGGCCGTAGTTTGCCCATGGCTGTTCTAAAGGCATTCTTTATGTTTAGTCAGTTCCATGTGGATCATTTTTCTGAGAACAGAACCTCTGCATACACAGAAATGGATTTTTCTTTTGATGCCTGTAAATAGCTATTTTGTGCTTTTTAAATACTAAAAGTAAGAGGAAGAAATGTAGAACTGGTCACCTACTTGTCATCAACAACTACAGTTTTATTCATGAAGAATAGAAAGGCAGTGGGTGTTTATGATTTTGATAATTTTATTTGTTTTTGCTATATTTGCTCATGCTACAATTAATGAACTTTAAATAATTGCTTGAGACAATCAGTCTTTAATGAATCAGCTCTTATATTTATCATTCTGCAAACCCATAGATTTGCTACCTTCCTGTAAACCCATATGTGAACTATATAAAGTTACCCTCTTGTGCCCTAGTTTCCTTGCCTAAAAAGTAAAGATTTTGACTACAACTTTCTTCAACTCAACATATAATGAATCTATGAATACTTATGTTTTTTCTATAATCCCATCTAGAAAAATCCTGATTTAAAATCCTGGTTCATTTGTGTATTGTATTTACAATATTCTCAGGTTTATATCCCTACAAATCCTATAATGATGGCCCCTAATACCTTCAGCAAATTGATTTTGCTGAAAAAAATATTGATCAAGATAATCTGGGACCAAGTCCTATAGGGAATTGATACATTAGTTGCTACTCTTTGGAAATGGTACTTCAATCAATTATGAATCTATCAAATTTTACTAATATTAAACTCATTTTTATGTTTTACATATAGATATCAAGAAAGGATTTTCAAATACTTTACTGTAATCTAGCTCTACCATATACATTGATGTCTGGATGTCTGACTTAGCCATCTTTCAACTCCGCAAAAAAACAAAACAAAACAGAATGTGATTAGTTTGATATTGCTCATTTTTTAAATTACTCCTGTATTTAACAAGCCCATTTTTGTCTCTTAATACCCACAAACTACTTCATTATAACATCATTCTAGAAGTGTTCCTGGAAATTACATAAATCTTGCCAGTCAGAAGTTTGTAAAATGTGCCTGGTTCATTTTGAGTCTTGCAAAGACGTTAGTCCATCTCCAGTTTCTTTGTACCATTCCCATTCTATCTGGTTTTTCCAAAAACCCACATGTGGCTCAGATAAACTTGCTTATTTCCCTCAGCATCCCAGGATGCAGACTTAAAGCTGAACCTGGAATTGCTTTCCATCTCTTCACATATTGTAGACTTGTAACCATTTACCATAGTTACTTGCACATCATTTTTTTTTCATCAGATAAGGAAAAAAACACACACCAAAAAACAGGAGTTAAATAGTTCAAGTTGACCTTTGTCTACAACCACCATTAATCAACTGATTCTTTCTGGAACTCTCCTTCCCTTAATACTTTCCACAAAGGTTTAGTTTTGCTGACAAAATGATCATCATGGTTTATCATGATATCCTTTGTTAGATCACTCACTCAAGCACATCACAGATCTTATCACACAACCACCTGTATTTCTCTTTTCTACCTTACAATTACATGATCAGGATTATATTTCTTAGAACCTTTATTATCCTCTCAAGGTATCTTCCTTCCAGAGTGAAATACCATGAAATCACTCCTATGACCTGGATTTTTGAAAAATGTGCCTATGTAAAAATCCATGCTAGTCATTTGACAGCCAGTCTTCACATCCTTATATACTGGAGCTTAATAAGTAAAATTGTTCATTTGATTCACAATTAATTGTCATTTCCGAGCCCATTCACAATTCTCCCACTTTTATTTCACCAACCAATACTCCTTTTTAGGCTGGAGTCACAGTTTCCCTACATTAAAGTTCTTCAACTTCAGTTTTTTTTCAAATTGGGGCTGGATGATTCTTTGTTATGGGATGACGCCCTTTGCATTGTTGTAGAGTGTTTAGCAGCATCCCTGGTTTCTATCCCCATGAGGCCAGTCCTGCTTCCCCCAGTTATGATAATGTCTCCAGACATTGGCAAATGTCCTGTTAGTAGTTAAATTACCCTAGTTGAGAACCACTGGCCTAGCAGCTTCCTTTTCTCACTTGGAGATAGAATTTGCAGTCATGATCTTCTCATTGTCTTTACAATTTCCTAAGCAAGTCTTCTAACACCTCCACCCACCACCTTGAGCATAATCTACAGTAGTAAGTAGTTTATCATCCCCTTTCTCCTTCTGGTCAAGCAGCTGTAATAAAATACATTTTTTCTCTAATTTTTGTATTGTTTAGATGCCTTTTATTTTTATTAAACCTATGCCTTCAGGTGAATGGGTTTTGTAGCAAATGTATATACTTCTAAATACAGAGCTACTCTACACCCTTTCAGGGCATAATTGGGATTTTAAATTGTAATGAAGTAGTATTTGCCTTTTAAAAATGTGTTTTATCGAAGTGCTCTATACTGAAAAATACTAACAAATAAGCTTATAAGTGAAGGTGAACTGAATGGTGAATACATTGCTATAAAAGTCTGAATAACATATACACAGTCTTTCGTATGATAGGAACAAGATGAATAAAGAAGGTAGAACTTCGACTGGATCTTGAAGGAAATGTAGGATCAAATGGAGAGTTCAAGAGAGTGGGATGGTCACAAGTGGTAAAATGTGAGCAAAATTATAAAATTCCAGAAAAGTATAGTAGGGGAAGGTGTGTATAGTTTATCGGTTCAGCTGGAAGAAAAGTTTCAGGGGAGGGGAAATGATGAATACTTTATTGGGTTGTGTATTAGCTTTCTTTAGCTGCTATACCAAATTAACATAAGCTTAGAAGTGCCACAAAATTATGATTTTACAATTCTGTAGGTTACAAGTCCTCATGGGACTAAAATCAAGCCATTTGTTGATGTGCCTGCATTTTTCCTAGGGGACCTAGGGAAGACTCTGTCTCCTTGACTTTTTCCAGTTTGTAGAGGTCAGTTTCATTGTTTGGTTTGTGATTCCCTCCCTTTGTTTTCAAATCCAACCACAATAATTGAAGTCATTATGTTGCCATCTCCTGGTTCTCTCTTTCCAGGAAAGGTACTCTGGTTTTAAGGACCCCTGTGGTTAATTGGATGCACCTAAATAATCAAGAAAAATCTCTCTAGCCCAGGGTTCTTCATCACATTTACAAAGTCTCTTTTGCCATATTAAGTAAAATATTTAGATGTTCTAGATTAATGAGGGCACTTTGGGGGAAGGGTATTATTTTATTCATCACAGATAAATTGGCTAAAGGCAGAGAGCCTTGAAAAAGTATTCTTAATTATTTCTTAAGTCTGTAGAGAAGAAGGATTCATCAAACAGGATTAAGTTTCATAAAGAAACACAGATCAGCATCACACACAATAAAGTATAAATTCATCACTTAAGTAAGCTTCAAGGTTATTTCTATTTGTCCTTTAGTTCCAAAACTTCTGTGTCATTTATTGGACCCCTCAGCACCCTGGGACTGGCATCTGACACCTATACTACCAGTTACAATGCAACCAAATCCCACAAGAGCCAACTTACGTAATGGAAGTTTTCCCATCCTCCTTGTTTATGTGCTGGGAATCAAGGTGAAAGGCAAATCAGCCAGGGCTAGGATACTCAGGGCAGGCCTGAAACAAACTTCTTAGCTCTAAGTCATAAGGAACATGTTAACCATGGAGAGAGCAGGAGATCAGATGAAACATTCCTCCATAAAAAGGATGATGACTGACCCAAGGTTAAGGCAATGAAATGGGTTGCCTTAGACTGCTTGGGCTTCTATAACAGAATAACACAAACTGGGCTGCTTATGAAGCCGTGCGCATTTACTTCTCACTGTTCTGAAGACTGTAGGAGTCCAAATCAAGGAGCCAGCAGATCTGATGTCTGGTGAGAGCTCACTTCCTAGTACATAGACAGCCTTCCTTAATGCTGTGTCCTTCTATGGAGGAAGGGGTGAGGGAGTTCTCCAGAGTTCTGTATAAATGAACTAATTTAATCCCTTTCATAAGGGCTCCACCCTTATGATCAAAGCACTTCCCATAGGCCTTAATTCCAAATAACATCACATTGGGGATTACGTTTCAACATATGAATTTTGGGGGGGCGGGCACAAACATTAATAGTCTATAGCATGGGTAAAAACAAAACAAAACAAAAAACCTAGAGCAATCACAACACACTATGAGTTTAAAATTGAGGCAAAGTCTGCCTTAGCCAGATATCCTCTCATATTCTCCTTGCAGAAAGAGCAGGTAATTTACTTTTCTAAATCAAGCCAAGCTATGGCTCAAGTCTCATGATTAGCATTTCTCCCTTAGACCTGTAAGACCTGGAACTCTGCTGATAGGAGAATCCTAGAATATTGGCTACAGAGTACACTTAATGATAAGCAGTTTCCAAACCTGCATTAGAGTCCCCTGGAGGGAAATTTTTCAATATGTATTTTCAGACCAGCCTAACCTGAAATATCAGAAGCTCCAAGGGGAGAGATCAGGGAATCTGTATGTTTAAATAAGATCCCCCAACATTGTATTTAAAGACAGTCTGTCACATATACGTGGGCTGACTATGGAAATGGCGGACATGTATCCTCATTTCACAGAAGTACATCAGGGTCTAAAGGAGTTATGATATTTTCCCCAAAGTCATATTTAATGCATTCCAAGTCCTCAGCCTAAATATCTGCAATGCAGTCACTGGGCTGTCACAGTTGGAGTCCAGGAAGGCCAACCACACCTATCTTCTGGCTAATAAAAGTTTTCATGCACAGCCCGGCTGGCATGGATCGGTGGTTGAGTGTTGACCTATGAACCAGAAGGTCACGGTTCAATTCCTGGTCAGGGAACATGGCCAGGTTGTGGGCTCGATCCCCAGTGTGGGGCTTGCAGAAGGCAGCCGATCAATGATTCTCTCTTATCATTGATGTTTCTATCTCTCTCTCCCTTCCTCTCTGAAATCAATAAAATTATATTAAAAAGAAAACCTTTTTGTGCACAAAGTTTCTCCTTTGCCCCAACAGTTTTGGGATTGGGATTACAAATAGAAAAACCAAAAATGCCACACTCAAAGAGTTGATGTTACATGCCCGTGTAGATTTCACTTGCTCCAAAGCATATATGGACAATGGCCTGGCTCCACCATGAGGAATGTAAAAGCACCTGACCTCAAAACCCTGGCCTCTGGTTTCCCCTGCCTCTTTTTCTAAGTTGTTCTTTTGTGCCCGAAAAGTATCCAGGTCTTTCTTTGGATATAATAAAGAAATGCAATACATTCTCCAAAATCATTCTGGAGAATGAGGAATTGATTAGTAGAAAATATTTGCAAACAATATGTTTGATAAGGGATTGATAGTCAAAATATATAAGGAACTCATATAACTCAATAGAAAAAATACAAATAACCTCATTAAAAAATGGATGAAGGACTTAAAACAGACATTTCTCCACAGAAGACATAGAAATGGCCAACAGGTATATGAAAAGATGCTTAACATCACTAATCAACAAAGAAATGCAAATCAAAGCCACAGTGAGATATCTTACACCTGTTAGGATAGGTTTTATTAATAAAACAGAAGATGCAAAGGGTTGGTGAAGATGTGGAGAAAAGGGAACACTGGCATATTGTTCATGAGAAAACAAAAATGTTGGTTCCTCAAAACATTAAAAATAAATCTAACATGATCAGTTTCAGGGTTTGCATTTAGTATTTTTAATCCACCTTTATTTCTGTATATTCTGTAGAGAATGCACTTTTATTTTTTTCTCAAATTAATAAATGTTCTAAAAAACTTTACAAGTACCTTATACAAACTATAAAAACCTCCCTTCCTGTACATTTAAAAATACCATTTTTAAACTGCTAAATTTCTCTCTGGGAAATTTTATTAATCTTTCATTAACCTGTTTAACACTAGTATTACTATTTTTTAATATTTGAAAGCACAATAAACATTTATAACTTGTATTTCAAAGCAGCCCTGTTTAGCTTAAATATTTAGTTTTCCATATGAATTTTGATAAATACGCTATTTCATAGGCCACATCAATTTATCTTTAAAATTTGTTCCTATTTATTTTATAAAGGTGATTAATAAATGATACTTTCCTAATGTGAGTGTATACATTTTCATTTAATTTATTTTTTTAATTCTCACCTGATGATATGCTTTTAAAAAATTGATTTTAGAGGGAGAGGAAGGAAGGGGGGGAGGAAGAGAGAAACATGGATGTGAAGGAGAAACAATGATTGGCTGCCTCCCATATGTGCTCCTACCTATTGGGATCGAGCTCTCAACCTAGGGATGTGCCCAGACCAAGAATTCAACCCACAACCTTTGGGAGTACTGGAGGATGCTCCAAAACCAATTGAATCACCCAGCCAGGACTGTTGTTGTTTTTATGTTGCAGAATGATTCATACACTCCCTCCTATGTTTCCCACTGATTATTCACTATTGTTTGCATAGAGGTTTATGTGGTCCTTTAATTTGCACAAACTCAAGTTTTAATATTTTCATTGATTTCCCTTAATGTCCAGACTTGTGGTGTTGGAGATAAAAGGAAAGGCAGTGTGAGTTTTACCATCTGCTCAGTCATCTAGAGGCGCCGGTGGTTAAAGAGGAGAGGGAGCGGTAGGTATGAGCACTCACATCAAGACATCACACATGGGCTTGGTGAACTCCATATACCTGGTGCTCGTCCTTTGCCTATTGTGTGACTCTGTCTTGTCTCTCTTGCCATAAATTCTAGACAAGATTTCTGCTTGGTAAGGATACATCCAGACACTGATGGCTTTTGCTTGATGTAGCTTCAATACCCCCCATATCTGTGCTGCAGCTGCTTTTCAACAATGTTCCATAAGCAGTCACACTACATGGGCTTCTACCTGTGTGCCCCTGTCTCATCCATGATCACCCTTCCTCGTTGCCTCTTCCTTCTAAATTTGTGTGTATTGGTGGGTTTTGTCTGATTCTTTTCTATATATTTGACCAGCTCTAGACCACTTTCCAGAAAACCTACGTGTGAATGCACTCTTCATATCTCCCTTTGATCTGTTCCAAGAGGAAAATTTCAATTTATTCTAAGTTGATTGCATGAAATATGGTCATATAAAGGCCTATGCTAAAGGTTGCATCTAATCTTTACTTTCTTAGAGGACATCTTTTCGATTTCTTTTTCTTTTCTCATATATTAAATAAATAAACAACCTGTGACTTCAACATTTTATCCTTATACTTCCACAAGCACACAGCATTCAGCATACTTCACTTACTTGGCAAATGTGTTTGCTTACTTCTTGCTCTTCATCTAGCTGTGCAGTGGGTGCTGTAACATATTATCATGACCATCATCACTACCACCACAGTTACTACATATGGGAAGTAAGCGAGTGTTTCTCAACATTTTATTCACTATCATTCCCCTCTAAGAGGCATTTTTAGACATTTTCCTACTTAGAAAGTCCGCAGTATGATGTTTTAATATAAGAGATATACCATATATCTGATTATACATTCTGAAATTCTGGGGAGCCAAAACCCATTGTGATTTCTACATTTATTTCACCCCTCAAGAACTAATTTTTACCCCCTTGGTCACAAGATTGCCCATGTTGAGAAAATGGTATATTTTTTGTTCCAGGCAATTCATTATGTATTTTATATTTAAATATATGTGTTTAATTGATTATTTCTGGATATATGGCTGACCATTTCTCTGCTGATGAATTAACATAAAACTCTTTCTTCTTATACAACTCAGCTTATACATTTTGTGTTCTACACGCCTAGACATCCGGTACTCTTGTCCTTTGGGCTCTTCTCATGCTTGATTTCCCCTGTCAGCTCTTTCACCACACACACTTCTGCAGAGCCCAAACCATGAGAAATGAGTAGTGTCAGAATACTAAAGGACTGACACTGCATTATACCATGTGACAAGAGCAGCATCTGCCATTGTAATGAGATCGTCAAATGTTAATCACTTTTCATTTTTCTTATTGGATGACACAGGCTCAAAGAAATATTGAAGCTACCTATCTCTTTTGAGGGAGGGGTGGGGATAGGGCTCCTGTCTGTCCTAATGCATTCTATGATTTTATTTTTTTACAAAGCAGTGTTCCTTATATACATCCTAAATATGTGGTTTGGAAATTGTTTTAAAAATATAATCACAAAGTCATATTTGCAATACGTGATCCTATTCTCAGTGACCACTGTTGATTAGAACATAAATGGCTGGCATTCATTCATAGGTTGGTTAATTAAATTACCTATTAAGAATTTAGGTAATTTAATAAAATAAATTTTATTATTTATAAAATAGATATTAAATAAAAATAGATATTAAAGTCAGGCAGTAGTGAAGGAGAAGAAGCAGGGATAGAGGAAGAAGAAGGGGGAAAAGGAGTAGAAAGACTTGCTATCACTATTATTTTGTAGGCAAAAAAATGGTGTGACAAAATAAGTGGAAAGAACATAATCTCACAATAAAAAATACTTTAAAATCAACATGCTCGATATACTTTAAAAACTCACTACATTGTTTATTATTTGTTAAAATATATTTTTATTGATTTTAGAGAGTACGGGAGAGGGAGAGGGAAAGATAGAAACATAAAGATGAGAGAGAATCACTGATCGGCTGCCTCCTGCACGCCCCACACTGTGGGAGTGAGCCCGCTACCCAGGCGTGCACCCTGATCAGGAACCGAACCGTGACCTCCTGGTTCATAGGTTGGTACTCACCACCTGAGCCCAGCCGGCCAGGCTGCATTGTGTATTCTTTATTTCACAGTGATCTCTTTATAAAATCAACCCTAACAAGAGTGAGCTCTTCCTAACCTTTGGTCCAAGATCAACAAGTCTTGATAGACTCTCACATATTTCACAACCTGAGATACAGATCATTGTAAGATCAAGTCTTTTGCTCTTGCTTTGACTTGACATAGATGAACTTACTCCAGGAACCAGTGATGGTTTTATACAGATGAATCTTATCGATTGGCAATTACATATGCCTTTGTAATAAACAATAGTCATATTAAGGATCCATAGATGCCATTTAGTTGATTGACATGATTTTTCAAAACATGGAGCTCTTGAGGGAAATTACTGCCATTTTAAAATTTATTAGTTAAAACACCTGCTGGGCAAACTGAACTGGCAGTTCAGTCAGTGCTGATGAGACTAACATGGAAAGTTCAAACTCATTTTCTTTATCTTCTTGATTATCACTGTATTCTATGTGTGACCCAGCAATATCTGAGAAGATGCTTCTGGGTTAAAGGATGGGTTCTAGTTCAAAGAGGATGAATAAGGATGTGTGTAGCATTATCCACACACTTATTCGGCCTTCTATCAAATGTATTTTTTGCTACTAAGGTTTCAGGCTTGCCTCTGCATACACTAAGCGAAACTCATGCCCATTTAAGATGTACACCTCCCAGGAGACTTCAGCTATAATAACTTGCAAAAAGTCCAATTTATGCAAATTCAAGTTCCTGTTAATGTTAAGTGAATTCTTGCCCAGATTTTCTCTCTTTTTCAGGGTCAAACATGGTGGAAGTTGAGATTTGGTCGAACTGCTTTAAAAATTTAATCAAGTGTTACCTCAGCAGGCAACAGATGGAGGAAAAGCCATTTGATATTAGATCACTAGCAGTGCGCCCAGCACATGATATGAGGCACAGATGTTTATCTGCAATGGCCAAAAAGTTGGAAAATGAAAACTTGGAAGAAAGCAATTGAGTTTCCAAACCTCTCCAATGCCATATTGTAAACAGGCAGGACAGCCTCTAAGGGGTGGCATTAATACCTGATTCTCTTACCATCTTCTCATATTAGGGGATGCACAATCGTGCTTGTGCTCAGCACTGAAACCTCAATTCAGAGATGTCTTTATATTTTATGGTATCTCCGAACAATATTTCCAATTAATGTGCTTCTGTGAAAATTCCTTTTCTTTGCTTTTTCCCCAGTGTCTCTTTTGAGTTTTACATTCAACATTTTGTTTTCTCTCTCATGCCTTATAAGATAAAAATTCAAACTGATTGCCACACATCTTTTCACTCCCTTTACAAACTGTATAATTTAAAACATTTAAGTGTCTCAGGTTTCTAAGTCACAATTACCCTGAAGAGTTGTGAGTTGAGTTTTTATCATGTATTTACTTTTATTGATGAGGTAGCATTTTATATTCTAACTTCTCTAGAAACTGTTTCTCGCTAGCAGATGGAAAATGTTGGTGTAGGTTGTCCCTTGACACCATGGGCGTGAATAAAATTAACTGCTCAAAGCGGGATTCTTCTTTTCTATATGTAAGCAGGTTCACCTCTCAAATTGCAGGGCCTGGTGACAAAGGGCAAATGGAGGATCCTCCCTGGAATGCACACCTGTCCGATTCACTGGCCTGTTTCTGGTGTGTATTGCAGAGATCAGGGCATGGGATGGACACCTTGGATCAGGAGTCCCAGGTCTGCCCTAACTGGCTTGGCTCGGTGAATAGAGCATCGTCCTGCAGACTGAGGGGTCCCAGGTTCGATTCCAGTCAAGGGCATGTACCTTGGTTGTGGGCTCATCCCCAGTAGGGGGTGTGCAGGAGGCAGCTGATCGATGTAGAGGTATGTGGGCTCCATTTGGGCTTATTTCTTTGATCCCACAGTTCTCTCGTCCTATATGGAGGGATACAGCTCAAAGACTGCTGTAGCAGCGACTTACAGCACAAGGCTCAGGACAACAGTCCAGTTGCCTAACTCTAAGGTTGTTATTGTGTGTAAATATTATCCCTTTGTAAACACAAGGAAAAGGAAAAGGAATTATGATAATTTGTACTTGGACAAAGGCAAGGGCCTAGTTTATACTTATGGATCAATATCAAACTAGCCCTATAATCTTATTTAAATGATTTTCATTTGGGGGGCATGCCCTCAGGTGACCCCCCAATGACCTCTTGTGTATAATCCCCTCTTCTTGAGTCTGGATGGGATTACTTCTAACTAATAGAACATTGAAGAGGTGATTGGATGTCTCTGGTTATGCTACATGGTAAAGATGATGGAAGGCTTTCGTAAGACTCAGACTTGGAAGGCTGAAAAGAGACTCTACTTCTAGTCTTGAAGAAGCAAGCTGCTATGTTGTGAATTGCCTATGTAGAGGGTTAGGAGGGCCTCAGTCCTAGAACCACAAGAAATTATGTCTTGCCAATAACTGCAAGAGCTTGGAAGATGGCCTATAGTTCCAAAAAATAAAAGATCACAGACTGGCGGCTGTCACCTTGTTTTCAGCCTTGTAAGATCCTGAGCAGAGAAACCCACTTACACTGAAGCCAGACTCGTAAAACTGTGTGAAAATAAATGTATATTGTTTGAAGCTACGAGGTTGGTGATAACTTATTACATGGCATAAGAACATTACTGCATCAGTTCTTTGGAGTTCGGACGTTTAGTCTTTATTGCCATTCGTGTACTTAGGATTTCCCACAGCATTTATGGTCTGGTAATCACTCTATTCTTGTACATAGACCCTTGTGTTGCATCCTTTGGGAATGCCAAAGTCCCTGTATTGTTTCAGCAGTTTTTAATTATTTAATTTACCATTACTGAACAAAGATGATCATGTTCAAAGACACTCAGATTTTTGAAGACCTTGCTGATGACTTGTTCCCCTATCCTTTCCTTCCTAATCTAGTCTTTAAGTACCTAATCTTTTCCCTGACATCTCCCTCGTTTCTTACTTTGACCCTTGACACTGGCAGAAATATTTATCTTCCTCCTTTGATACACTGACCACTTTCTTTGATCTCCTTTTAAGGTTTTCTTTTTTACTTAATCCTTTACTTAGCAATCTCAGTAATTATATATGAGACCTTCCTTTCTTAATTAAATTGTATTCTCCCAGGGTGGTAAGAAGGGCAGAAGCAGAGATAAAAATCATTTATGTCTTTATAGTCTGTCCTTAAATTCAGCAGTGCCTTGTTCTATGCCTTTGATAAAGTGGGCTCTCCTTAATTAGTGTGTGTGTGTGTGTGTGTGTGTGTGTGTGTGTGTGTGTGTAAATGGAAGATATGTTGAACTGCATAGCTTTTAGCCCACTCATTTCTCAAAAATAAAATTAACTCTTTAAAAAAAAATCTAGCAAAATGGATCAATGATTCATGTCTCATTAAGGCTCAAGTGATCCTTTCTCTCCTAAAACTGACAGCAGTTGGGGGGTTTGATTCAGCAAATCCTCATGTGCTTTGGAATTTGGATGCCATTAGAAATAGTAGCTTTAGAGGGCAGCCTAAGTGAACGATTAGCTTTGATCTATAATATGCCTATGACAACTACTTACAGGTGCTATTCAAAGGATAGCTAAAGGCTAAACTCAACAGGGAAAGTCTAATAAGTTGCTTGTATTTCTGCTCCAGTTATTTCCTTGGCTGGCAAGAACCAAATGGAGCCTCCCGTGGGTTCTTGTCATTCTTGGTTGAAGTCCTGAATGTTGGCAGACTATCCCCACAGGCAAGGTAAAAGACAGAATTGAGGCAGTGATCAGGGTAATTCAGGCAGTATGTGTGCTAATAAAGAAAAAAAAAAGGTGCTTGGGGCTTGGTTGACTCAGCACGGAATGAATGTTCTGGATAAATGGCCTTCACACTGCTTTTCTTGCATGGCTAGGGGCAGTCTGAAAGCTCTTTCCCATCCATATCCCTGAAAATAAAGCATATGTCTCTTTATGAAAAGTGTCTCTCAACCCACTTACAGAGAGATTGTAATCCTTACCTGTAACTGCAACATATGCCATTAAAATCCGGCATGCACTTTACATAATACTGACAATCTAAAATTTGAACAATTACACAAGGTATGCTTTAAGGACCCAAATGCCACAGTAGGAAAAAATTAGCAGAGATGTTGTATGTAGAGAAAATAATGTTACAATTGATTTGGCTTGTAGTGTTTTTTTAATTCTTTATTGTTGAAAGTATTACATATTTCCCTCTTTTCGACCCACTGACCCTTTCAATACTCCCCCTCCCCAGGCCCCAGGCCTTCAACACCCTATTGTATGTGTCCATGGGTTATGCTTATATGCGTACAAGTTCTTTGGTTGATCTCTTCCCACTCACCCATATTTTAAGACCCTTTTTCCTTTGGGTTAAGTGCTAACCATTAATGCTTTGGGGGGAAAGTGTGACTTTTGCTCTAGTTCTCTGTAGAGAAGTAGGAGGAGTGACTGACTCTAGATACCACTTTCTCCTTTTAACCAGCAGATGTGTTTACTCTTTGTGATATAGACTGCAACATCCTCCCTGGAGTTAATGGAACTAGTTCAACCATGATTTTTATGAAGTTCCTTAGAGTTAAAGGGGATAACTGAAAAGACCCATCTAATATCCTCATTTGATATTAACACATATTTACTTAAGTCTGACCATCAAAACAACATGCAATGGCAGAGCCCGTGGTGTTCACTTACAGAGCCAGCAAATGAAAAACTTCCTAGCTGAACTGTAGAATGTAGGAGGGAGGGAGACGTCACCTGAGATGTGGTTATAATCAGCATTTATTAATTCTAACAGCATTCTGGAAGATTAATTCCATGTAGAGACCTGCATGAAGTAACAATGGAGAAATCATGCAGACCCATCTCAGAGTCGCTGTGATTTTTTTTCCCTTCTCTCTGATTTTGAATGTAATTGATGATTTCATTTGAGGCCAGGACAAAGGATATTTAGTAACCTTTTAGTTTTTCAATTTCTTTTTAATTCAGCAATTGATTTCCTTTTGTTATCTAACTTCCATTAGGTTTGATTCCTACATTTACTTTTCAGGCCATTTCTCTGATTGCTTAAAAATTATTTTGCTACTTCATTGCAATTCAAAAAATTCAAAAGAATATAAATAACTTAACAATACCCACCCTCTGACTCCACCAATTCTGTATTTTGCAAGCTACAGAAGAGAGACAAATGAGCCCCACTTGCCGAAGATGAAATTTATACTAAAAACCTTTATTCCTTCCAGAAGCTTAATGCCATTACTTTCATTGCAAACATAGAGAATGAAAACTCAAAAACTCGAAAGTACTTTTACTTATTCTCAAAGTTTCTACTTCTGTCACTTTTCCTCCAAATACAAACACACACATCCAATTTAACGCCAGTGATTATAAATGGGTTATGGTTTAATTCTAAAAGTACAAAGATCACTCAATGAGTTAAAGAGGGCAGAGCATACAGTTTGAATTAGGAGGTGGGAGGTAAAGGTTCTTGTGTTAGAACATTAGTATTAATTGATTGATGGGTCAATTGTTTGACTGATTCTTCTTTGAACATATTTATTGAATATCTATGTCTCAAACATGGTAACAAGCACTAACGATAGATAACTATGGCACAATATTAGATGTGGCCAGTCCCTGGCTTCACCAACTTCTGGTCTAATTAATCAAATGACATTCATCAAACAATAATATACTTTTAATTGAGTACATAATTAAGATCTGAGATAAATTCTATGAAGGAAAGAAACATCACTCTTCAACATAGTATTTACAAAAAAACTGGGCTTTCCTGAAAAAGGGATAAATAAATAAGGAAGAAAGTGATGAAGAAATATGGCTTGCTTCCAGAGCAGTATGTGCAAAGGGTTGTATGATAAGCTAACAGTGGCTGAGATAAGAATATAGGGAGAGCCCTGACTGGTTTGGCTCAGTGGATAGAGCATTGGCCTGCGGACTCAAGGGTCCTGGGTTTGATTCCGATCGGGGGCATGTACCTTGGTTGTGGGCACATCCCAATTGGGGGGTGTGCAGGAGGCGGCTGATCGATGTTTCTCTCTCATGATGTTTCTGGCTCTCTCTCCTTCTCCCTTCCTCTCTGTGAAAAATCAATAAAATATATATTTTTTTTTTAAAAAAAAAGAATATGGGGAGAGTATTGGGAAGAGGAGAACTAGATTATGTTGCTTTGCAGGCCATGTTAAGGATTTTGACTTCACTTTATGTGCATTGGAAAGCTTTTGGAGGATTTTAAGTCTGCATTGCCATAATTAGATCTAAGCTTTGATAGGAAAACTTTGAGATGAAAACTCCAACAGGTATTACAGAATCTACTTTGGAGCTCTTGGCCACTTATTAACTAGAGGCAACACTTTCTTCCATACCTGGTGATGTAGTATGAAATGTGTGTCAAAATTGAATTGTGCACTCAGTATAAGAAAAGTTCTAAGAGAACTACAATGAATTATAAAAAGTCCCCAATTTTTCTTTAGATACAGTCTTTATCAACATATGTTTAGAATTTTGTATAATATTTTCCTTTCTTCTTTATTTCAAATAATAATAGCATATGACAGAGACTAAATATTTATGTAACAATTTCTAGCTTTGTATTAAATTGATAAACATAATAGTTGTTATCAGTGATATCAGCATAATTTTAACCTTTTCATAAGAAGTACAAAATCAAATGGATTAATCATATTATCATATTAGCAGAAATGATTATAGCAAATGGACTCTTAGAAAAGCCTAATGATCCCTTTTTCCTGGTATCTGTGCTGTAGTGTGGTACCCTACTGCTGAGTTTGGACAACACCTGTGATTTTCTTCCAACTATAGCATATGGCTGAAGTGACTGAATGTACATGATTATTCATATGATTAAGTTACATGAGCTCGTAGTGCTTCTGTTGATGGAGCCTCCCTGTATTTCACTAGCTTTTAGGAAGTTAGTGGTCATGTTGGGGAACCCCACATTGCAAGGAACTGTGGGTGACCTCAACCAGCTGACTGTGACCTCCAGATAAGAGTCAATAGGAAACTGAAACTTTCAGTTTTATAATTGCAAGAGGCTGAGTTTCACCCACAATATGAGTGGACTTGGAAAACAGAAACTTCTCCAGTTGAGCTTCAGATGAGACTGCAACCCACACAAATTAACTTTCATTACATCCTTGCGAGACTCTAAGAAGAGGATCCAGTTTAACCATGCTTAGATTTTTAACCCACATACTGTAGGCTATTGAATGTGTGTTATCTCAAGCTTCTAAATTTGTGATAATATTGTTATGTAGCAATAGATAATTAGTACACTGATGATGCCAAAACTTTACTGTATATGGCAGCAAGTCTCACCACTCAACAGAAAAATGTTATTGGTCAGTATATGCATGGAAGACTGAATTCAACCTGGGAAACTTGATTTAGGGGCATCAATGCATTTCTCAAAAAGAGTTTGTTCTCAAAAAGTCAATTGTATGAATATAGAATAATAGTTGCTTGTTAAATTGGGTAAATCACAACTTCTTTGGTGGTTAGTTTTCTCATCTCTAGAAAGATAATATTTGCTCTTTTACATGAGGGATTATTGTAATACTAGAAGCCCGATGCACAAAATTCGTGCAAGAGTAGACCTTCCTTCCCCTGGCTGCTAGCACAGGCTTCCCTCTGGCACGCAGGATCTGGGTTTCCCTCTGGCTACTGGCAGGCACCTGGTACCCGGGCTTCCCTCACAGCCCCGGCTTCCTCTGGAAGGTCATCTGGGAGGATATCCAGAAGGACATCCAGTCTAATTAGCATATTGTGCTTTTATTATTATAGATTAAATTGAGATAATGTTAATTAAATAATTATTAGGTTTGTATTTGTATACTTTCATATACAATACATGGAAGTCAATGATAATTGTAAAACGCTATCTCTTTAAGTGAAGGATTAGCATAGTTTTAATAAGTTATCTCCTACTCTCTGAGACCTACCATTAATTATATATCCAACTTGGACAGATTCTTCACTTAGAGTTCTTGATTTTCTATCCTTGTTTGATTTAATAAGAGCTTGGCTGTTAATATGTTTAGTAGCACTCACAGGGTAGCCATTCACCTTAGCAGGGGCAGGTGTATTATTCCAGGTCTCAGTGACAAGAGTTTATGTGGTTCACTTACCTGCTTACTCTTAAATGGCATTTTCAGGTGCAGTGCTATTTGAAATTCTCTTTGGTAAAAATCCAGTGCTTTCCATTTGTTCATGCATTGCCATTAATATTTGCCTTCACATTTACAAGCTTGTCACAAAAAAATGCATTTATTTTCAATTTTTTACCATTTGTGTAAATGCTGTTGTCACTGAAGGGTAAAGATATAGACAGAATTCAAATGCGTAATATCACAAATGTTTTTAAACCTCTTTTATTAATGCAGTTCACAGCACAATTAACATAAATAATGTTGTTTTTAGTCCACTGGTTCCCAAAAGCATTAAGATGCAAAAGTAGATAATGCAGAGAAATATGGTTAGAAAGCAAATGTCAGCAACTGGGTGCAAAATGTAGTGCAGCTGCTTCTGTAAAGTTAATAATAACCATTTTAAAAAGCAGATCTGAATTATGAGAGACCTTTTTGTTGTGTGTTTTCCATACGACTGATTTTTCAGTTCATAAAGTATCCTTACTCTCTGGATGAACCATCTGTGATATCTCCATTTTAGCTGATTTGTGTATGTGTGTGTATGTCAATGGCAACCCATATGGGGAAGGAATAAGCATCACAGACAAAAGTTCAACTTGATGGGTATCATCATTTCAATTGGAGATCACTTTACTTACATTAAGATGTGTCCCCTAAAACTGTGGTCCTCAGAAAATCAGTTCTTTTAGGTTTTGCATTCATTGAATACACTGTATCATCTATGTAGCTATTCAGCAGCAAAAATGAACATAATCACAAAATCACTGGGTTAAACATCTTAACTACATAGGTAAGACTTAGCTGCCCCAATGTAAGTAGGAATTAATCACAAAGGAAATATGGATTTATTTAATGAAAATATCTTATTTCCTTAAAGCAGAAAAGGTTTAATAAAACAACACAATTCAGATAGTTACTGAGAAGTCATACAAAGGAAAATGTAACCTTGGGTAACATTTATTGGATACTTACTTTGTGCCAGTCAGGGAACATTCCTGGATTGTGGGATCAATCCCCAGTGTGGGGTGTGCAGGAAGCATTCAATCAATGATTCTCCCCCATCGATGTTTCTATCTATCTCTCCCTCTCCGTACCCTCTGAAATCAATAAAAACATATTAAAAATATATTTTTTAAAAGATGACCTTAGTGCTTTACCTTATTCTATATTCATACATTTCCATACATTAATCATTCTAACTTACAATATATAATTTGAGGATTAATCTGACTCAAGTTATGTTTTGAAATTTTGAAACATTTCTGAATATTTTGGATATTTTAATTGATGACAATAAAAGTACTGAAGATCAATAAAGCACAAAGATTACACATGCACAACTTATGGCCTTGAATGAAATGGATTTTATTTGGGATAGCACATGAGCTATATGAAAATTAAGAAAATACACTATATAAAATAGAGTCAAATCCTTTTGATTTGGTCCAAAACTAGCCAAAAAAATCTTAAAATCATACCTCTGGTTCTGCCTCACGTGCTTTTCAGCTTCAGAATTTCTCTCTGACAGTAACACTGAAAGATGGGCTATACAACGTCTTCGCTTTCCTTTTAGTAAGCATCCATTAAGTTCCTCCTTTCAACTTTTAAAACTCCTTGACTCTCAACTCAAAGATTAAGTTTATATGATGAACACAGTCATAATAAGCCAGTGTGGCCTTGTCAACTTTGAATTTACCTGAATTCTCTTGGCATCAATTTATATTTTAATTAGCATCACCTCTTGGAATAATATATTTTATAGACTTATTCTTTGCTCTTTCTAACAAGTCTTACTTTGAGTAGAGCACACTTTCACTCTTTACTCTTCAATTTTAAGAAGAACTTTCAGCATACTAGCCAGGCAAATAACTAAGAGTAGTCAAACTAGAGCAGAAGTGTAGGAAGTTTAAGGGATTTGTGGACTGATCAAAGAAAACAATATGAACACTATATGAACACTAGGTGGCAGGAGCACACACAAGGTTTTGTGTGTGTGTGTGTGTGTGTGTGTGTGTGTGTGTGTGTGTGTGTGTGTGTGTAGTTGTTTTAGTGACCCTGTTAGAGGTTTGCATCTGGAGAAACCCCTCATAGCATAAGATCATTAATTTCTGTAAAGAAATTACAGGATGAGGGGTACACCATCCAGATACCAAGTTCCATGGACCCTGACTTTAAATGGCTAAAACTCTGCTGATTTGGGTTACACTATTTAAAACAACTGGATGTGTAAAAAATTGACTTTGGTGCCAGCAGGCTTTTAAGCCATTGGGTCTCAGAGCACTGTGAAGAAATAAACAACCTATGGGCCGTTAAACTTAAAATTAAAGGCCAAAGTGAGAGGCACAGAGTTTATTTGAGATCCAAAAGAATACTATTTCAGAAACACTGATTCAGGAAGAAACCCAAATAGCATCCTGGTTAGGAGGTGAAAGCAAGGTGTTTATGAGAAAGGGAAGGGGAATACTTACAAGCATACAGGGAAGGAATTCCTATAGGTGTAGATAAGCTAACTTAAAAGTGCTAATTCTAAAGGACACCTTTAATTTTCAGTCATGCAGACATAATGTCTGCTTTCCTGTCATCTCAACAAACAATTGTTTGGAACACAATGCTGCTGTATGCTGAGGCCAAATGCTATTTTGTCCAATTTTAACATTCCAAAGGTTTGAAGAGTGAGACATGCGAGGTAGTTTATTTTGACCCCATTTTAAAGTGGCTCTATTACATGAGGAATTAGATCTCGGTTCTTGAGTCCAGCTAAGAATGAATTCAGAACCCAGAACTCTTGCCAAAGAAATTTATTTAGAAAGTCACAGAGGTAGAAGAGGTGAGTCAGCTGGGTTGCATGGACTCAGGAAAACAAGGGTCAGAGGCAAAAAAGGGCCCTTGGAACTTAGGAGAAAGAATGCAAAGATAATGTGCCTGAGGGAAGGGTCAGGGGAAGGCATGGGAGAGGGAGGGAGGGAAGGAGGGAAGGAGGGTAGGAGGGAAGGAGGGAAGTAGGGAAGGAGGGAAGGAGGGAAGGTGGGAAGGAGAGAGGGGGAGAGAGAGAGAGAGAGAGAGAGAGAGAGAGAGAGAGAGAGAGAGAGAGAGAGAGAGAAATCCTGCAGAAAGACTGAGCATGTACATGCACAGAGTCCCCTTCAGCTTAAGGGGTTTTATCTGTATCCTAAAGGTGGGGATTTTAAGGGAGGTCTCAGGGGAGAGTCTCAATAGAATGTTCACCAGCCTTCCAGGTGTGCCCTTTCAGAGTCCTGGTCTTTACTATCTGTATGCACTAGCGTAGGGGGTCATTAGTTGTTGCATCTGGTCCTGATGTTAGTCACGGCCTCACTTTGTCCAGTTTCCAAAGGATGCATCTTGGAAAGAAGGGGTTATTGTTAATAAAAGCATGAACTAGCGTATTGATTTTTCATCTCAGGAGTGCAACGTTTTTGTAGATTACATGCTCTGCTGTTCTCCTTGATGATTTTTGAACAGAGCTAATTTTAGATATCTTTGATTGTCTATTTATCTGCAAGAAGATAAGTGATAAAATACATAGTTTTCCCTTTCTATTACATTCTTTTGGTTGCAAGGGACTGAAGATTTCTTATTTTACTTAAAGAATCCATTATTATTTGGAAAGCTACACATGTACAATAACCCAGGGCACATCTTGAGATAGGCATTGTTAATTCATACAAATTCCCTTGAAAAGTATTCACATTTCTGAGAAGGAAGAGGAATGAAACATGTGAAATGTGTGGTACATTCCTGTGAGTGTTCCATTACTTAAGCATATGCCCAGGAGTGAGCATTAGCTAGAAGATGGAAATTCTGTTTCCTTGGTTATTCTTTTTCATAGCAAAACATCATATAAAACCCTGGAGGATTATAATGTTTTAAGAAGCCTATTTTTTCACACAAAAGCAAGACAGTCAATTCATCTGGTACTCAAGACCTGTGGCTCAATTTAAGGTCTAAAACTTTGTCACCCTCTTTATTTTAAGTTTCATATTCCCATATTATTGTATATATTTTTAAAATTTTTTATATATTTTAGAGAAAGCAAGGAAGGGAGGGAGAGAGAGAGAGGGGAACATCAATTTGTTGTTTTTAATATGTTTTTATTGATTTGTAGAGAGAGAGGGAGGAAGAGGAATAGAGAGATAGAAACACCAATGAGAGAGGAATCAAGCCAACAACCCAGCATGTGCCCTGACCAATTACCTCTTGATTCCTGGGTCCACACTCAACCACTGGCCATGTGGGCCAGGCTGTTGTTCTTATTTATGCATTCATTGGTTGTTTCCCATGTGTGCCCTAACCAGAAATCAAACCTGTAACCTTGACATATCGGGATGATGCTCTTACCAACTGAGCAGCCTGGCCAGGGCCAAAAACTCTCTGACTTACTTCTTGTCAATCAAGTGGTAGGACAATACACCTTCCCTTTGAGTCTGTTGACTCTCAAGGCTCCGTCATAAAAGATGTTGTAGCTTCTGCCTTGGTGTCTGAAGTGCTTGCACTTCTATCCTGAGCCTCTGGGTAGAAGTCTGCCCACACTGAGGTCCACATGCTAGGAGGAAGCCCAGCCACACAGTAGTCTTGTTTGCACTGGGGAGCCGGGCATGTGAATGAAAGAGACCTCGGCCTATCCCATCCGTCTTCCGGTTCTCTAGTCATTGCAGCCATCTAGCCTCCCCGGAATTGATCCCAGACATGTGGAGCCAAGAT
The DNA here is from genome assembly GCF_014108235.1 of Myotis myotis. Lineage (NCBI taxonomy): Eukaryota > Metazoa > Chordata > Mammalia > Chiroptera > Vespertilionidae > Myotis > Myotis myotis. The sequence goes on from NW_023416319.1 coordinate 13,428,503, forward strand.
AAGCTATCCCCATAAATAATAAAATATAAAATGAATAAGAAAGTCGTTACCGTTTTAAGCCACTAACCTTGGGGGTAGTTTATTTAGCAGCAGCAATGAAAACTCTTCCATCATCTGCAAACGGAAAGCAATAGTAATAAATGTGATCCAACTGTGTTGGGAAGGCCAAATGAAACAATAAATAAAATTTCTAATCTTTAATAAGCAATACATTATAGCTATTAATATTAAGTTCCAAAAAATGGTTCTTTAATTCTAATTTTTTTTACTGTGTCTGTATCCTGTATTCTTTTCACCCCTTTTCAGCAGCACAAACACCCCCCGGCCTCACTGCCAAATAGAAACTATGGATTTAAAAATACCAAGCCCAGGCATTTAATAAAGCAGATGGTTAGTAATACTTATGTACCCTCTTCAAGAAAGTAAAATCCAGATGAAAAGTTAATAGTAGTTATTTGTTTAGTTACCCATTTATTCCAATAAGCATTTATCAATTGCCATATACATCAGGGTCTCCGAAAATGCCCTTATTAATGAGCCCTGGGAAAAATGTCTGCTTCGTCTTTGTCCCAGCAAAATAGTCCAGTTCCTGATTAGGCAACACTGCCCTTTCCAGCAAGGAGTTTGCGACCTAACTTGCATCATCTCAGATCAGACAGACACTTGCATACATGGTGAGGCAATAATGACCAAATCTCAGCAACTTCTCACATTGAGGAGTTAGATTCCAAGATTTTCCTCCCAGTTTGTCCTGCTCTTTTGCCTTGTCAGTAGCTAAACAGTTGTAGAATTCACCCGGCAGAGACTGTGTGAACAGTGAGAGATTTAAATGTGGGGGAATTGAAGTGACATTTTTTTTTTATCCGAAGCAATTCCATTCAAAGCCACATCACTGGAGAAGGGCCTGGTCGCTGAGGAGAACAACTGTGCATTGAGACCACTCGGTGCAGACAATTTGTCCTGCACTTAGGCCTGCAAACAAGCACTCTGCTACACAGTGTTTTGCTTCAGGATCATCATTCAACTCGCTATTTGTTCTCTTGGAAGACAGTCACCTCGGCTTTGTTAAATTAGGCAGTAATTCTTCGATTATGTGGTGTCATCCTAATGGTGATGATCTTCTGCAGAACTCTTAACAGATTATAGTGGGAAGGCAGTGAGAGCCAAGATGTCCTGAGGCCCCAGGGAAGGTTGAATTCAGCAACCATTTGTTGGCCACGAGGCCCCTACCCTCTTTCTACAGACATTTGCAGAGATAGAAGAGAATGCTGGATTGGGGGCAGGATGGTGGTTTGTGGTCCATGGCGTTCCAAGCATTGGTATAGGCACTCCGTGCACATTTCCTCATGTAATCCTCATGAAAACCCTTCAAGGGGAGTGTTTCTTTTACATTATGCAGAAAGGGAGAGTGAGGCTTGAGTTAAGTAACCTGCTTAATGTCAAACAATTTGGGACCTTTAACTGTGTGAGGATGGAGCTATCTCTTGGGGGACACCCACAAATCAAATGGTAGATTTCTCTTTAAACACTTCATACTTATTTTATTTTATATTTCATGTGTTCAGTGTTTTATTGAATATAGTCATTTTGCAGAGGAGGTCTCTCTGTATATTTTAAAAGGAGGCATGCTCAATCAGAAAATTTCAAAAGCCATAGCTAAGAGTAAAATGAACACCTTTAATCCTACTGTTTAGAAACACATATTGTTAAGATTCTGAAGGATTATGATTCCTTACAATCATTTTTTACCCTTTAAAAGTGTTTTCCAATTACAGTTGAGGTACATTATTATATTTGTTTCATGTGTACAACATAGTTATTAGATGTTTATATATCTTACAACCCCGATAAGTCTAGTACCCACCTGGCACCATAAATAATTATTACAATGTATTGACTACATTCTCAGTGCTGTACTTTACATCCTTGTAAAGGAGAAACAATGCAACAGTCATTTCTAAGTACATTCTTAAAAGGCCAGTCAATTCTTAAGTTTTGCATTCTGAGTTTTCTTAAGTCTTGAGTTTTGTCTCCCAATATTCCTTAGCAATTCAGACATATTGGAAATGTGGCAGATAGGTGAGGTTATATTAGCTCCCTGAATAGGGTATACTTCTGGGTATTAGAAATTTATAAAGATACATCTATTTGTTTCTGTTCTATCAGTGATTAACATGTTCACTAAACAAGGGTAAGTGACACAACATAACACTGTTTCCTCTGCCCCAAATAGGAAATGTCTTCCACTCCATATGATAAAATATTCAAGGTGCCTGGTTTGTGCCACGCTGGTAGACCTTGGCTCTTTCAGGTGGTGAGAGCAGTGATTGACTAAGGGACAGTGTTAGTTTTGAGGAAAGAAGACCATCAGGATGCTTGGGAAGCTACCTCAGTAACTCACTACAGTGGGGCCTTGACTTAAGAGTTTAATTCATTCCGAGACCAAGCTCGTTAAAGAGCTCGTTAACTCAAATTACTCTGTCAACTCAATGCAAAAAATCGGCCCAGAGACAGCTGGTATCTCAAAAAACTCTAGTCGGGACACTCGCAAGTCAAGGCCCCACTGTAGTGATTTGTTAGGGAGAAAGAGCAATCTCCTAGAGATCCCTGTAGCCCCAAAGCAGTTCTAACAATGTTTCATCCTCAACCCTCAGCTTGTCTTTGCCTCTGTGCTACCTAAACTGCTCCTATAGCCACTGCTAACACCAGTTGATTACTAGTTTCCGTGCCCTGCATGTTGTGTGCAGCTATATAACCTTGCCTTCAGATATCCTAAGACCTTCTGATGGGGTTGGGTTAAATATTCAAAAAGCAATGCTGAATGCCCCTTTAGGCTGAGTTCTTACCCCAGGAGAGCTCACAGCAAATGTCCTGTCTAAGGATGACTTCCTTGGACTCAGGATTTGGATTAGAATTAGTAGGTGACTGTATCATTGTATGACAAAGCACAAAACATTAACCCTTTAGGTCAAGGGAGCTCTTCAGCTGCTTCATTGTAATGGAATCATACAACTACAGTGGGGCCTGACTTACAAGTTTAATTCGTTCTGAGACCGAGCTAGGTAAGGAGCTTGTTAACTCAAATTACTCTGTCAACTCAATGCAAAAAATCGGCCGAGAGACAGGTGGTATCTCAAAAAACTCGTTAGTCGGGACACTCGTAAGTCAAGGTCCCACTGTAGTAGGTACATGGAAACTTCTGTTTAGGGTAAAGATGGAAACATTGCAGTTCCTATTACTGGTAGTACTAGTGTTATTACAGTAGGGATTATATCAATCACCTTCCCTTGTATTAAACCCTTTATAGAAATAAAACTTCCTGATGTGCATTTTTGTCACTCTATAAAATAGTGTTCTTTGTTCAACATCCAAGTTGAGATTTACGGCTGGCTTTATACATGTAAATAAGGAAGCTAGGGCTTTATGAACTACCCTGGTGGTTTACTCCAAGTAACCTTTCTTATTTTTAGGAGAGCAGAAGGCAGGAATGGCTTAAACTGCATTCAAAGATAAAATATTAATTGGGACAAATAGTCTCGGGGCTTTTATTTTGATGTTTATTCACTCCAGCTTAGCACAAAAAAATCCTTCTTTCTGAAAAGAATATGAAAAATTGGTTTTCGTGTTTTGTTTTTAAATCTCTTGAAAGCTTCTATTTCTTTGGATGTCAAATGCACCTAATTAGAATAAGTTGATGTGTGAATCTTATCCTTTCTTAAGACAAAAGGGGAAAAGTCTTATTTATATAAGATTTAGAGTTTCAAATTTATAGCACCTTTAAAAATAAATCATCCTATATCTTAATTAAACTAGGAAGTTTGTTTATAGAATGACAGATGGAATTGAGGGTTCTTTTTTTCTTTTAATGCAACTATCCGTGTTGATATAATGAAAACTATCTTTGAATAAGAGTTATAATAACTTAATATTGGTTCAAAATGTGCCATGATTCCTGTGATATTAGACAAATTCTTTTAAGATTTCCCATTTTAATTTTAAGTTTTCTTATCTGGAAAATAAGGTATTTATAATATGATATCTATTACCTCCCAAGAGTTTTGGGAACACATAGTATTTTACATGTATTATATATAAAGTATTATATATCTTTAATTTCTCACTCCTCTTACCATTAAAAACTGCTATCAGAAACCATTAAACCTTATCGAATCCACTTAGATTGCTAATCCAGGATATTTAAATTATACCTGCCCTACATGGCTAAGTGGTGGAGCATCAACCTACAAACCAGCAGGTCATGGTTCGATCCCAGGTCAGGGCACATGCCCAGGTTGCGGGCTTGATCCCCAGTGTGAGGTATGAAGGAGGCAACCAATTGATGTTTGTCTTTCATCATTGATGTTTTTGTCTCTCTTTCCTTTTCCCTTTCTCTCTTAAATCAATGAAATATACTTAAAAATAATATTTAACTTACAATTATATATATTCAGATATTCACATGGATTTGGGGATACATTCTGTCTCAGATACAGCTTAGTTTCTTTCTAGAACTTTCAAGTTTCTTTCCAGTGGGCCTTCTCTAAATACTGGGCCTCTTAACTTAATTTATAAATGAAGATACTCTTTAGTCTACTAAACCAAGAAATAATACTCTCCCCTACAACTCCTATCCCTGGTTCATTTATCACTTCTCTACCCGTACTCCACACTTGCCCCCATATCAACACAGCTCACCAACATACAGAAGCATTTGTAGCATCATTAAGTGCTTTCACAGTGCAAAGTTTTAAGCATTTTGCAAATTTTATTCAGAAGGAAAAAATCAGAAACTTTAGCAAGTGCTGTCATCCCTAAGGGTGAACACGACAGCTGTTTTAACATCTGGGAAGTCATGTCTCTCGTCAGCTCAGCAAAAGAACCATAGACTGCTGAACATATCAGAAAGAAAGTGTACATGAGCAAACTGTCTTAGAACTTCTACAAGACAAATTGACCTAACAGCTTTGCTCCTCTGAAGAGTTTATAACCATAAGCTGTCAGCAGGTTGAATCTGAGACCTGGGAATGTTTCCAGCTTTTCATTATTCTGACGTCCCTGCTAAGATTTCCAATTAGTAATGGTTTAAGGAGATGAAAACTCCTACTTGATAATTAGTAGTGGTCTAAAAGAAAGAGTTACCCAAACATTCAAATATTATAAAAACTGATTGAAATACTACATGGGCATGGGAGGGACAAAGTTTCTTCGAAGGTTTAATAGAATAATTTATGGGCTAAGAAGCAATACTATACAGAGTTTACTATTAACAAGAGCAATATGAATGGTTTGGCCTCAATTCTATAGCTGGACCACATGTTTTTTCAACAATGTCTAAATATACCTTCTAGGATATCATTCATTCATTCATTCAAGCATTTATGCCTTACACATATTTATTAAGAACCCATTATATCAGTTATTGGCTTTATGTCAACCCTATGTCAGGTATTGAAATATACATTACCTCTCCTGCCCTCATGGAATCTATTGGGGAATAAGTATTAATCAATGTATTCCAGTAAAAGATAACAGCATGTGCAAACGCCCTTAAGCAAAAAGAACATGATGACTTGAAAGAAAGAATAGTGGTATTGAACTTGACGGGCAAAATCAAACCAAGATGTTGCAGGCTGCATTAAGTTTAGGTTTTATTCTAAACTTAGAATCTTTGAAAACTTTAAACAGGAGACAGAAAGAGATATGATTAGATTTTTATTTATCACAGATCCTCTGGCAAGTGAATAGAGATTTGGACGGGAGGTTGTGGGACAAGATGGGAAATTGACTTCAGGGATGTAATTTAGGAAGTTACTGCCTTAGTCAGGAAAGGAGAAGATGATGACAGCATGACCAGGTGTGAGGACAGAGAGGAGTAAACACATTTTAAAGACAGGTGGTAGAATGAATGGAATTTCGCTATTCATTTGGGTTATTGTGCATACAATTAAATTTCTCAAATCTGGAATAATTTTAAAGCAATACTTTTACTGAGGGTTACTAGAAATGGCTAGAAAGCATTATTATTTTCTTTGATACCTGCTTTCATATATATGAAATTTCACTTAATTGTATCTGGTGCTTTCTGAATAAAAGCTGATGGTTTTCATAAGATGATAAAATTTTGTCTTTAAAACATTTAATATGAACTATGTCATATTCTTTGCATAGTAGAGGTTGGGAAACTATAGTCATGGGTCAAATTCAGCTCATGATCTGTTTTTGTAAATAATTTTTTAAAAATACATTTTTATTGATTTTTTACAGAGAGGAAGGAGAGGGACAGAGAGTTAGAAACATTGATGAGAGAGAAACATTGATCAACTGCCTCCTGCACACCCCCCAATTGGGATGTGCCCGCAACCAAGGTACATGCCCACGACTGGAATCGAACCTGGGACCCCTCAGTCCACAGGCTGACGCTCTATCCACTAAGCCAAACCAGTTAGGGCTGCAAATAAAATTTTATTAGAACATAGATATGCGCCTTTACAACTTGTCTATGGCTGCTTTTGAACTTGTATAATAGTAATATTGAGTAGTTATGATGGGGATTGTATGAACCACAAAGTCTAAAATGTTTACTATCTGGCCCTTTACAGAAATTGTTTGTCAATTTCTGCTCTATTAGTACATGAACTGATTTTACAATATTTGTTAACTCCGTTGATTAAAACCCTCTTAACTGGCTATTTAACAACATAGAAAATGAATCACATTCTGAATTGTGAATTTTATTAATGTTCATCAAAATCCTCATTATGTTCAAGAATTTAAAAAGATATGCGTACCACTGAGAAATAGTTATTACAAAGGAAAGAAGAATTACATTGGCCAGATTATTTTTTTAAATGCAATTCCCTTCAAAGATCTCAAGAAATAGAGCATTTGTATAGAATTTGATGTTACTTTTGGATGTCAAATTCTATAAAGAGTTCCTTCTATCCCACACAACAATTTCAAAGACTGTCTTAAAAGTGGCAAATTGAAGTGTTAAAATAGATCAATTAAGTCAAATGAATGTGTAAGGGTGTTCTTGTGGAGTGGTGAGTACGGTTACATAAATGCACTAGCTTCTTTTTCCCAAACCCACCTCGCTGAGATTGAACTATATATTTTTCCTGTAAATTGATAGTAGCTAAAGTTTTTCTGAGTCTATCTAGATATCATATAGAAGAGAGAGAGAGAGAGAGAGAGAGAGAGAGAGAGAGAGAGAGAGAGAGAGAGAGAGAGAAGCTTTAAAAGTTTTCCCTAAAGGCCTCTTGTCTTGATTGCTTGTTATAAAACCATTAGCTAATGTCAAATCAATTTCACTGGATTTCTACAAAAATAAAGTTTAGATTTGAATTAACTTTTGATCAAATGGTACTCACAAAGCATGAAATGATCTCAGTGCTGAGAATCACCAATCGAAATTATACCCTTGTCAAAATTTTCCTAATTAGTCATTACTCATGGCAACTGATTCATTATTTTCCTGCACAACTGGAGCTTTCTGCATTTAGAAAGGATGATGCGTCTGCTCACTAATTGTTACTGGTAACTGGCCCTAAGAAGATTCCTCTTTCAGCTCTGAAATTCCTGGTGGAAGATGTTAAGCATACCCTTGACCATGACAGCAGTGGCAGGCACATTCCCATTGCTAGGAAGTGTCATAACAGCATCATTAGTGATATATCATTAGACACTAACATGTATCCTATTACTATATCCTATATATCAATGGCTCCATTAATAATTTAAAAAAGCATCTTCATAAAGGAGAGAGGGACTGAGTGTTTACTACAATTGTGTCTTCTTTGGTGTCCTCCTTCAGTATCCGTGGTGACCTAATAAAAAACTTTTTTTCACATTATGAAACTGAAAATATATATACTTGCAAAAGGAATAGGTGAAACAAGACCAAAATATTGATTTAAAATAATGAATGCAAAAGGTAAAGAATTAGATTTTGCTAATTCTACAGGTAAAAATTATATACTTTGCATATATTCTTCAAAGGAGGCAGGAAAGATTCCTTCCTCAAACTTGAGTTAATTCCTTCCTGTTGCATCAGATCTTAGTATTATTTGTTTTCATTGAAATTAATAAGAGATTATTTCATAGTGTATCAGAAATCTTATTAAACACAAGGGTAGTCTTCATGTTTCCATTCTTTTCTTTAATAATTGAACACCTAGTATAAGCCAGCCCTGAATATGCAAAAGTTAATTCAGGTCCAGTCTCTGGTATTAATTAATAACAATTAACCACGTGAAGAAAGTAGAGAGAGAGCAGATCAGGCGGAGGGAATGTGCTAAAGGTTGGTGTGAGAAACAGAGCACAGAGCATATTATTTGTGCCTTGAATAATATCCATATTCTTAATAGGGGCCCAAAAAGTTCTGTGTCATTGAGCCCCTCCCTCATTACTAACTGATATTGTTCTTTTTCTGTATCCATTAAACCAATTTCCACCTTATGACCTTTGCATTTACAGGTCCCTAAGCCTGGAAAGATATTTTTTCAGGCTCTTAGGAAGACAATCATCTTCTTAAAATTTAGATGGCTGCTTAAATATCGCTTCCTTCCTGAGTCCTAACCCCGCCCCTGGACTAACTCCCACTTCATTATTCTGTTATCATACCATCTTCATTTATTTCATCACTGTCTATATGCCAATTTTATTTGGTTATTAGTTCATTTGCTTATTATATTTCTCCTCTGCTAGACTTTAAATGCCGTGAAGACAGAGTATGTCTCTCTGATTCATAATTGTGCTTGCAGGGCCTACTACAATGCCTTGGTCATGCAAGAAGCATAATAAATACCTGGGAAATGCATATTTTAAAAATCTACTGAATAAAATCCTTTTATAATGCCAGAACATCAAAAGTCAAATCACATGGAAAATGAAGACCTTATTCATAAAGTCTTCAAAGTTTATCTTGAGAGCAATAGGCAGTCATGCATGGCTTTAAGGTGGGGAGTTTAACTATTAAGTTTCATGGGTCTTCCTTCCTTTTCTTCTTCAACTTGCTATTTTTTTTTGTAATCCGATAGCAGCTGCCTCTTGTTGAAGTCCTCCATGGATTTCTAACCAAGAGCATACTGCCTCTGTTATGACAGTTTTCTATTGCTATAGGTATTTCTTTTCCGTAGATGTATTATCAGGAGATTCTGAACAACCAGAAAGTAAAGGTCATTTTATTCTTTGTGTTTTACGTAGTGTCTGGTATAGAGTAGGTGCTCAATAAATATTCACAAAATGATGACTGAACATAATTAAGAGAGTTTGGATAAATTACCCTACAGGAGTGAGTGGGTAGGAAGACTACAAATGTTGGCTAAGTTGCCTTAAGATTTTGGAACCTTTGGTACTGGAATGATATAGTTTAACCCTTTGTATACCACTTTCTTGGTGAAGGTTACCTCAAGAAACAAGTTCATTGCTGAGGAAGTCAAGACTTTGTAGTAAAGAAAAAATATCACCTCATTAGCTGCATACACAAATAGTGTATATAATAAAAACCAAAGCTCCATTTCTTTATAATTTCTGTGCCAGTCATTCTGCACCAACTCTCATCAACATGTGCTGAAATTTCTAAGATCTTTAGGTGAGACAGGGATGGTTCACACTACTCCACTGCTAGTATTGTAGCCTGTCATTTCTTATCTTTGTATTAAAGAGGACAAAGGCCTCTTTATTGCCATAGGCATCTGTGACTTAGTCTACCTGTAAGCTACAATAGCATAACCAGAAGTGGATCTGACTTATTGACTCATGGATCTGACTTATTGACTCATGAAGATGGTCTTATAAAGCAAAGATTGAGAACTGGTAGGGTATTTGGCTAGCTCATAAGTTTTTATCATATAGTCTGAATGTAGCACAAAGACAAGCTTCATTATTAATGGTTATAGTACATATATACATATGCATAAAACCTTAGCCAAAGAAAACCATTTGAATATAGGGTCAATCTTTTTTTAAAATATATTTTATTGATTTTTTACAGAGCGGAAGGGAGAGGGATAGAGAGATAGAAACATTGATGAGAGAGAAACATCAATCAGCTGCCTCCTGCACTCACCCCATTGGATATGTGCCCGCAACCAAGGTGCATGCCCTTGACCGGAATCGAACCTGGGATCCTTGAGTCCGTAGGCTGACGCTCTATCCACTGAGCCAAACCAGTTAGGGCTAGGGTCAATCTTAAATACCACAGGAAACACATTAGAAACTAGATATTTCAGTCCTCACCCTCTGATTAAAATTAAAAAATCCCACTGAACTATTTATTTTCAATTCTTTATTTAAATAAGAAGCCATCAGAAGATTTCCATAAATCTTTTTAGAAGAAGTTCTTCCAATGAGCTATTCTGTTCAGTAATCCAAAGAGGAATGAGATTTTTAAAAATAATGCTCCCTCAGTCATAAGGCATAATCGTTTGAGTGAGTCTGATTTTATTTCCGTTTTTGTTTTATAGACTGCATTTACAACATTCAGCCCCAGGGTAATTAGAATCATGCTCATTAAAAACCATTTCAGCATGACTTTTTAGGGCAAATTATACCCACTTTCATTACTGAAACTGAACACTATGTTTCCTCCTTTAAATTGGTTTTAGGGGGAAAAAACATGTTTCTATGGTGAGTTTTGTGCCATAATTTGCAAAATGTTGGCATTTTCGGACTGAGAAACTATTATCCCTTGTCCTTGATTATGTTAAAGTCATCTTTGTATAACTATCCTCACTCAGATCCATGTTGCTTAGAATGGCGAAATAAGTTACATTTTATCTAAAGATTTTAAGTCATTAAAACCCCCTTTCCCTTTGATAAACATACAATTTTTGGATTTAGAAATGAACAATAATCAACTAAATTTAAAAGATATATTGAATGCCCCTGGGCACAAAGCATCAGACTTGGGCATGTGGGTGATGCATAGATAAAAGAAAGGTAATTTCTGCCATCCAGCAGGTTAGGAGCAGGTGGGAAAATATCAAAGACATAACTAATTCTAAAAGAGGCCTGCCCTGATCAGTTCTTTACTAGAGGTTCAAAAATGCATCTGCATATTGGAATATGAGTCAGCAAGCATAATGCTACTTACATGAACGTGAGGCACTGGTTGCACAAAGGATTTTTAAAAGTAAAATCGTATTTCCCCTTTGTCAAAAATTTCTGAAGAAAAGTAGAAACAGTTTTCATGGAAAATAGGATCTCATTTCCTGTATTTGGGTACCAACTGGGTGAAATACCTGTCTTTACATCTGGGCATCATGATAAGTTTCTGGCACCAAAATGATAGAATGCATCATATATCCATCGGGTTCAGTGGCCATGGGAGCTTGACAAACTTCCTGACACACTCTCTTTCCCTTAAGAGGGTGGGGAGCATATACAGGGATGGGCAAAAGTAGGTTTACAGTTGTTCCTATGGAAAAATAATACAATAATAAATAAATAATAATAATACAAGAATAAACTGTGTTTTGAGTACTCACAGCTGTAAACCTACTTTTGCCCGCCCCATACCATAGAACCTCAGATGACACGCTGGGGGATTTGAGGGTCCAGAGAATTTTTTTCTTGACCTTTATAACTTTATCACTCATGTGACTGTGCAATGACAAGAAAAATACATAAAAGATGCCTATTTGTCTGAATTGTTTTTTGATCAGGGGTAAATATGTGGCATATTTTTCTCTCACTCATAATTGACTGATTTTGAAGTTTGCAGATTGCAGCTCTGGTTAGAAAACTCAGCAATGTTACCAAAAGCTAAAATGTACTATGAAATGTTTAAAGGACCATCATCTTAATATAATGATTTGAAGCAATCTTCCTTTTCAGTAAGTTGTTTTTCTTTATGGTAATACTCCTGCAAAAGGAAAAATGCCTGTGTTTATCCCAAGTAAAAAATCAAGATTTGGTTAAGAAAAAGCAATTTTGTTAGCCAAGCCCTGAAATAAATGATCCAGCGGAAAGATGAAACATCATCCATAATCTCTATAGCAACCAAGAATTCATCAGTAACACTCATGGATAATGAGATATAGAGATTTTGAGCTACTTTGGAGGTCTTACTGGTGATAACCACATCACGTTGTCATCATGAGAATCTAAAAATCTTTTTTTCTTGCACTATACCAAGCATAGGGTACTGGTCATCTATCCAAAAAAAAAAGTTTCTATTTATCCCAACCTAATTGGCTTACCCAGATGTTAAACCAATATTCTTGGGATTGAACAGGCTTTACAGAGCAATAAAAAATATTTTCAAGAGTAGCAAATTCCCTACCGAATATTTGGAACCCTACTGAAGTAGGAGTATGACAAGAATAAAAATAACTAAAATGTAAACATTTACTCCATGACAGGCAATTTAGTGTATGCTTTATACATATTAACATCTAATATATACAACTGTCTGATGAGGTATTATACATCTATTCTACTGATGAATGAAGAACTGGGGTGGTTTATAAGTTGCTCAAAATCTTACAGCTAATATGTGGCAAATCCAGGATTCAAACAAATCCAGGACTCAGTGCTCATGCTCTTAACCGCCATGATATACTGCTTATAAAGGAACTTTATAAGTCCCTGCTTCTCAATGCAAAACAATTAACTGGATTCTTTAAATGGTTTCTTCTGTGGTTTACTTAAAATACACATTCTACATTTCTTTTTCCTAGCAAATCTGTTTGTTGAGTTTTTTGCTTAAGGATGGATTGCCTTTGTTAAAGAAAAAAAACATTTTTGACACTTGTTAAAACAGTAAGAAAGATTTGGTTAAAACTACTGCAATAGGGGAGAAAGATCAGGTTCAACTTCAAATACAGCAAAGAAGCTGAGAATTAATAGAGGAGGAGCAGGGCGAGAGGGTGAGTGGATGAAAACTACAAAGAGGAGACAGCAAAGGTAGGAGGTTCTAATAGGATTCTTACTAAAAGTAGGCCAAGGGCTTAAACTTCAAAGGTTGGGCATGAGGAACTCGATCAGATATTATGGGTGATAAAATATCAGGCCTGGGTCTCAGTGTCTTCATGTGTAAAATGGCTCTACCATTTATAAAGACGTCACAGGAATTGAAATGTGGTATTCCAAGTGAGAATTGAAATAATGGATACAAATAATTTAGAAGAATACCTCACCTAGTAAGCATTCCATAAACCTTAGCCATCAGCAGCACCCTCATCATGAGCTGGAAGCGATAGAGCAGTGCTGTGTGGAAAGTGCTCTCAGATGGTTGTCCATCTGCAAAACTGTTTCTAGTCCATGATGAGATAAATACTAAAACGGCGAATAACATTGAAATATTTTATAGCAATTTTACAGAGTAATGTTATACTGAATCTATAATAAAAAGGGACTATGTCTTGTATGCTTTTAGTTTTTGTTTCATTTTTCTAATCTGTACTTACTGTATTTCATAAAAAAAAAGATCCATCTTTGGTAGATTTGAAATGGGGGGAGAAAAGGAACATTTTTTTTTTTTTTACTATAAAAGTTTTGAGAAATGCTGGTCTAGACTAGAGACAGAAATTAGGGACTGTTTGCATACTATTTTTCTAAATGCAGGAGAATGCAGGAGCCTGTTTTTATAAACCATACTATCACAGCTGAAATCTACCTTTTTCGTCCATTACAGGTTCCTCTTCTCTCTTTCTGGCGTTTGTTTCATCTTTATGCAGGGTGTTTATATCTACCTAAGGTAGACTGTGAGCAGTGCTCCTTGATTTTTTTTTCCCCTTAAGTAATTAATTACTCTATTTATTTATTTAGTTATTTAGTTAGTCCAAAACTTAAGCGGAGTTTGTTGTGCACCTGTGTGATCATAGTTATGGTATTGGTAATCATGGAGAATTTGGTGAGGTGGGCCTGAGTTTCCTTTACTGTTGACCTGGCTCATACTGTGCATTTTGTAAACTTAGACAAACTTGGCCGAGAGCATTTGTAGCAGAGAAATGAGAGCTTTCCGTTTCTTAAGCTGCTGAGTGAACAGAATTGAGAAATGACTTAAATTCTACCTATAAAATCGTTGAACATGAAATTCTGAGTCAATCCACTGCTATTTCTTCTCTAAAGCAGGAACACTGAATTTGCCCATTTCCTCCCTTTACTTAATCAACGGGTAGTTGTGGCATCCTGAATACACAACCTGAATAACTTGTTCATGGGTATAAGTAATCAGAATTGCATATTGATTAAATTTCAATTATAGTACAATGAGATTTTTAGAAATCTAAGGGGAAGATACTCTAAATTATACCAATTAAGTGTTTTATTGAACTTTATTGAATTTAAAAAGTCTGCCCTGCTTCCTTTCTCCTGAGTGATTGATGTTCCTTGTAATTTAGAAGGGAAACAAAGGGACTATGCTTTTTCTATGTGCAATAAACTATAATTTTACTTGTATTAAGTTATCCTCTTTCAAGAAAGGCTTTTTTTCCCCTTTCCACTATGAGCTTTCAGGTTTTCCTATGTCTTTATATTTTGTGTTTTCTTAACAGATTTTTTTTCTGACATAAACTTAAAATTACCTTTTAATTTCAGATTCATAATTACCCTCATAGTCCCCTCCTCACAGGACTGCAGTTTCCTATGGAAAACAGTAGAGGGATATATTTAGCAGAAAAATGCACAATCATTGATCAATTCAGTGTCACCTTAGGCATTCAACGAAGTTTCCATGTTTGACTGTCTTTTTATATCAGAGGGAAATAGGCTGGTCCTACTGATTTCACTGGTGAAGATCACATGAGAAATAGTCAGTTTGGACATGCATTGAAGGTATTCAAAATGCAGAATATTAGTATTACTCATCAAAGAGACTCGGAGGAGCCCCTTCCTTCCTTCCTTCCTTCCTTCTTTCCTTCCTCCCTCCCTCCCTCCCTCCCTTCCTCCCTTCCTTCCTTCCTTCCTTCCTTCCTTCCTTCCTTCCTTCCTTCCTTCCTTCCTTCCTTCCTTCCTTCCTTCCTTCCTTCCTTCCTCCTTCCTTCCTTCCTTCCTTCCTTCCTTCCTTCCTTCCTTCCTTCCTTCCTCCCTCCCTCCCTCCCTCCCTCCCTCCCTCCCTCCCTCCTTCCTTCCTTCCTTCCTTCCTTCCTTCCTTCCTTCCTTCCTTCCTTCCTTCCTTCTTTCCTTCCTCCCTCCCTCCCTCCCTCCCTTCCTTCCTTCCTTCCTTCCTTCCTTCCTTCCTTCCTTCCTTCCTTCCTGTAAGAAATATATAAACCATGCTGAGAAAACAATGCAAATTTTGATGACCTTGTGACCTGTAAGCAATACGTTAACACTGAGTACTTTTCAATGATCAGGTCTGTGCCTTCATTACACTTTTTAACCTGGAAACATTTGCCATCATTTGTTTTAATCTTTGTCCCTAAGGCAGTAATCTGGGATATTTTTCAAAATTAACCCCCCGCCCCACTCCTACTTTCACATATGGGGAAGCCAGGGGAATATATTTTATATTTTATTTACTATAAAATTCCGCTTACCTACGTAGAAAATTCCACTTAGGGATCTACATTTAATGAACATTTACTTATATTTGCCTGGGAGTACTTGTGGTTCAACTGGGGGTAAGAATATTACTACAGAGAGCCACTTATGTGAGGGGTGGAATGGAGACATCCAGAGTAGGAAATAGAATCCTGTGGCTGTTTCTTTGAAATGCAAATGATTGTAACACACTTCGTTCATTGATGCATCCGGTGTGTGCTGAATCAGGTCCCAGGTCCTAGGGAATATAGCAGTGACAGAACCCCATGCCCTCCCAGCGCTCATGTTCTAGTGGGAAAAATATATATATATTGATACAAGATGGTGTTGAATGCAATGTAGAAAAAATAATCAAGCCAAGTAGAGGATACAGAATGTGGGAATAGGGCAGTGGAGGGAGGGTTGCAATCTATAATCAGGTGGTTAGAAAAGGGTCGAGTTTGAGCATGAGGAGCTGAAGGATAGGAAGACAGAGTGGAACGTCTCTGAAGTATTCCTGGTAAAGGTGACAGTGACAGTGAATGGTCAAAGGTGGGTGTGTCTGGTCTCTCCTAGAAATGGCCAGGAGACCAGTGTGCTGGTGCACAGGAAGTGAGAGGGAGAATAAAGGGAGAAAGGAAGTGGGTAGAAGGAAAGCAAATTGTGCAGGGTATTGTAGGCAAAGGTTTGCAGGAGGTTGATTTGGGAAGGATGGCTTCTCTCAAGTAATAAAACCAGAAAGGAGGTGAGGAAAGTTGGATTTAGCCAGGGGAAAAGTTGAACCGTGATGTAATTACAACAGAATCTCAGAAAATCACATGAGGAGCTCTAGAGCTATGTTGGCACTCCCAGGCGTTGTTTCACACGAATCAAGGGGGACTAGACCTTTGCCCACCTGCATTCACTAGTCATTGGATGAGAGCTGCCTCTGGGAGGGGATTTCCTCCGTGGGTGCAACTCCTTCCTTTGGCCAAGAGCACTGCTAAAAAGAGACTCAGTTATAGGTTAAGAGCAGCTCACACTCCTGGCAGCTGGGATGGAAGAGGGAGTGTCCTTCTGTTGCAGAAGATAGACATCTGAGTGACAACTCAGCATTTACCTTAGGGAGATATTGGGATTTTTTTGAGCAAAGTGTTGAAATTATCTTACTGTCCCATCATCTTCATTCTGGATCTGTGTTAATATAAAGGGTTTCAAAAATGGAAATAGGAGGGTCCCTTAGAGGTTCTTTCAATAATCAAGGCAAGAGAGATGATTGTTTGATGAACATACCAGTTATAGAAGATATAAGAAATGATAAGAGCCTGGATATATTTTATTTTTTATTATTTAAAAATATTTATGTTTTTATTGATTTCAGAGAGGGAGGGAGAGGGAGAGAGAGATAGAAACATCAATGACGAGAGAGAATCATTGATAAGCTGCCTCCTGCACACCCCTTACTGGTGATTGAGCCAGCAACCCCAGACATGTGCCCTTGATCAGAATCGAACCTGGGACCCTTCAGTCCACAGGCCGATGCTCTATCCACTGAGCAAAACCGGCTAGGGTGCGCGTGGACATATTTTAATGTAGAGCCAGTAAGATTTGAAGATAGACTAAGTGAACGAAGTGTCATGAGTGACTCCAAGGTGCATAAAGCAAAAGATGGAGTTAGCATTTTCTGAAAATGCAAGGACTACAGCAAGAGCATACTCCAGATAAAAAAGTCCAGGAACCCTATTTGCTTCATTTAGAGAAAAACATTCAAATGCAGATGTAAAGAAGACAGCCCCAGATGTGAGTTCAAAAACTAGGTCAGGGCTGATCATATTCATATTTATTTGCAGCAAATGAGGCTTTTTGCTGTTAAGCTGAGAAAGGTAAAGACTTTATTTGGCTACTCTATGATTTAAAATCCTTCAAAGACTCCCCATTAAATAGCTCAAGTTCAAAGAGTATATCTTAGAAAATTTTAATAACTTTGAGCCAACTATTTAAGGAATTTTAGTGAGTAATTTCAAATAGAAGAAAAGGTAATATTACTAACCCTTGTATCTACCACCTAATTTTAAAACATGCTAGGTTTTTCTATTTTAAATTTAACTTTCACTTTTGCTCTTAATCTTGATCTCTCTTTACAGCTACCATTGGTTCTGCTTTTGTTTGTTTTTTTCCAGTATTGCTTTCTTTCTTACTCCAAAGGTAACAATTATTGAGATTTGTTGCTTATCATTCTCATAAATATTTTATCATTAATCAGTAATATATATGCAACTGAAAACAAAATGTATATATGCAAACACTTAAATATACATTATATGATATATAGAGTATAGCAATATACTCTCTATATTGTTACATTTTATATGAGTAGTGTCACAGTGTTTTTCAATCTGTAGCTTTCTTCATGTACCTAACTTTGCTTTTTTGAGATTTATCTAGGCCAATAGGTAGTGATATAGGTATGGATACTCTAGGTCATTTGAATTGTTGCTTATAGTAATCCATTGTATGACTTTATCACAATTCATTTATTCATTCTTTTATGATAGATATTTGTGTTGTTTCTAATTTTTCGCTATTATAAATATTATGTGAAAGATATGATTTAATATGTCTCCCTAATTATTCCTTGGGGCTTTTCAGAAGTGCATAACTAAGAGACGAACTGCTTGGTAGAAGAAAGATCTATATCTTCCACTCTATGCAGTATTGCCAGAATACTTTTTAATAATAATTCTCCCAATCTACACTCCCTCCAATAAGGTATGAGAATTTCATTTCCTCCGTATTTTTGCTGACACTTGGCATTTTCAGCCTTGAAGAGAAATGAAAGACTATGGTCATGGTGTAATATATTATTAGTTATATTTTCTTTTTCAGACTTATAGTGAAATTGAGCACTTATTTGTTTTTCATTGGCTACTTGTTTTTCTGGGAATTATTTATTCATATACCTTGTCTCTTTATTTTCTCTCTTATTGATTTATAAGATGTGAGGAAGAACAAGAGATTTGTATATTCTGAACACAAAACTGTCAGTCTTGTGCATTGCCAAGTTGTTTTTTTAACATTTTTCCATTCTCCTATTTATTTATTATATAACAGTTTTACCTTTACCTAATCATTTTTAATGCATTAATGTTTACTCCTATAATTTATACTTTTTCTGCCTTTCTAATTCAGTCACCATTCTGGTCATTAAGTATGTTCCTATATTTTCTTTTCAATTATTTTTACAGTTTTCTTTTACATTTAAATGTTTAACATGTTTGGGAATTATTTTTATGTACTATTTAAATTACAAATTCGCTTGCATTTTTTATACCCTTACCCTTTTGCTACACTCCCTTTTCTATGAAATATGTGAAGGATAATAAAAGTTGTTGACTTAAAAAATTAAATAATAGGATAAAGATTCATTTGAACAACTAATCATTTCAGCATTAATTATTAAATAGTGCCACCTCTAAATAACAAATAAATAATTTAATATTACTTATTAAATAATATAAAGTTTTAATATATTCATAAGTAACCTAGTCTGGTTACTGGTTGTTTTGTCTATCTTTGTG
The DNA here is from genome assembly GCF_014108235.1 of Myotis myotis. Lineage (NCBI taxonomy): Eukaryota > Metazoa > Chordata > Mammalia > Chiroptera > Vespertilionidae > Myotis > Myotis myotis. The sequence goes on from NW_023416319.1 coordinate 13,447,528, forward strand.
CTAACACCATCCTGTTTTAATTACAATGATATTATAAATTTTGATATATAGTGAATTACTATTTCTCCCTCACCCTTATTCATCAGAATTGTCTTTTTATCCTTGTTCTAGAGAGCAAACCAGATAGATAGATAGATAGATAGATAGATAGATAGATAGATAGATAAACTTACCAAATTTCAAAAAATACCCTGTTTTGATTTTAATACAATTTACAGTGGTTTAACACGATTATGCAATTAGGACAAGCACCAGTAACTGATTCTTTGCAATTTTCTCTACAAAAGCTTGTGCACTTTTTGTTAGGTTCATTTTTGGATACCTTATTTTTATTGCTTTTGGCATTAATGTGTGTTTTTTTTTTTTAATTAGAAGCTATAACCATGCCCTTGGCAGCAGTCAATTAAAAAACACACTTCCAAAAATCTTTGTTACATTATAATTAGACTAGGGGCCCAGTGCACAAATTCATGCACCTTGAAAGGAACTGTGTGAGGTGGGCATAGGGGTAGGTCTCGGCCCATTCTCCGCACCCCAACCTGGCCCCTCCCACCACACCCCCCAGTCCCCTGTCTTCCAGCAGCCCTGCTCCCACCACCACTCCCACGCTCTGACGGCTGCGCCAGCCCTGCTTGCACCTGCTGAAGGCACAGAACGTTTGGGGCCAGCACCATCAGCGGGTGTGAGCAGCAGCTGCTGCCCCAATTGTCCCTCAGGAGCAGGGGGAGGTGGAGAAGCCCTCAGGGACAATTAGGGCTGGCAGGCGTCACTTGCACCACTGACAGCACCAAGTGATCAGGACCAGCGCCTGGTGCCAGCAGCCGGTACAAGCAGTGGGTACAGCAGGTGCGAACAGGGCCAGCGGGGCCAGCACCAGCAGCTGGTGCGAGTGCCTCACACTGGGTGGGACCACGGCACACAGGAGCAAAGAATTTTCAGTATCCACCAGAGGGTCACCCCGATGACAGCGGCTGGCACCCATCCTTGGTCTGGTGCCCCTGCTCACCTGCTCTTCCATCCCACGGCGGCTGACACCTGCCATGTTCTGCGCGCTCCCCCTGGTGGTCAGTGCACATCATAGCGACTGGTTGTTTGGCTGTTCCGCTGTTTGGTCTATTTGCATATTAGGATTTTATATATATAGATGTTTATGAGTCTGTACTTTAGTAGATTATAGACTCTATGGGCACCATAGATGTTGAATGTCTTCAATGCATGTCGGATGATTGGAGGAATGACTGAATGACTGCATTTCAATTACTCTTGCTGTATATTGTTAAGAAGTCCTTTGTGGTCCATTTCTTTTTGCTGTTACCTAATCAATCAAATGAGATTGGTGAAAAATTAAAGCTCTCAGGATCTGTGGTGGGCTATAGATTCCTTTGTCTCTGCAGCGTGGACTTACCTGGCTGAACTAAAGAATAGTATATGGTCCTTCTCCACCACACTTAGGATTTACTGCTTGCGCCTGATTGAGGTCTCCAGTTCTGTGGCATTAATAGTAACTGCTGCCTTGATGGATTTCTTATGCTGACTTATACTTTCCTGAGATGAAAATGCTTAAAGGAGGCTCTACTGCCAATCAAGGACAAGCTGTGAAACGGAAATGATCAGAATTTGGACATGCAAACACTAAATCTTTAGCTGTTCCTCCAAATCTTTCCCACAAGTGGATTGCTTCCAGATTTATTCTGCACTGGCTCTGTTGCAAGTAAGCTCTGGGGAGGTCTGTCTACCTGTCAGGTAGAGCATTTTGACTCATGAATTCTCCTCCTAGGGCAAGGATAACATTAACAAATAGAAGAAAAACACAAAAGTGGAGAGAGATTTGAATTTGCAATTTAAATAGAATTGCAGGAACAGGCATTGATTTATTCTGAATGTCCTTTCAAGGTTGGACAAAGACCTTCTCAAATTCGAGGACTTTTGATTTTTATGACACCTTCGCATTATGAATAAAATATTCTTTGGCGTACTAGTGGTAATGTACTAAGTTTCTAAAGAGGCTACTTACTAAGATCTTACAGCACTTTTTAGAAAAAATCCTTCTGTTTTCCTCTTGATGTTCCCTATCTCAGGAAAGTAGTTGCCACCCACGTTTATAGTGATGTTTGTTCTGAGTTTGTTTTTTTTTTTCACTTATCCTGTCTCTGATTATTTTGATTTGTATATTTCTCATTTTATTCTTCCATTTCACTGCAAGGGATAATTAAAAGTGCTCCAATGCAGGTAAGGAAAGGCAGCAATAGTATATAAATTTCCTCCCCCAAAGTGAATATTTCATTTTTTCAACAACATGAAAAATGGAAATATTAAAGTACTTGCAGTGTTTTGAGCCTGAAGCAAAGGATGTCTCCATTTTCTTTAAATACTCTAATATACTTACTATAGAACACAAAACTGTGGGTAATGTAAATCATTGTCAGCAACCAATACATAACCTACTCTCTGCACCATAATCAAAATTACAGGTAACACTGAACACATCCATTTCAGAAATTACCTACATTGTCTCACTCAGTAGTCACAACTATTTTTAGATAGATATTATTATCATCATCAACTTATAGATGAGAAAACGAAAACATTAAAAAGCCAAATTTTCTTGTTAAGATTGCATAGCTAGAAATAGGTAATTTGGGCATCAAACGGGTGCTCTTCTGGCTTTCAATGACTACACTACATTTTTCTTTCTCACTAAATTATTGATAAGACTATGTAGCAAAGGAACAAAAAATGACTATATAGAGGACATCATGGTGACATAAAATATTATACAAATAATGGTGACAACATATTATATAAATAATACTTTTTTTCTATGAAATAATTAGAACAATTTGGACTCGTGTGTGTGTGTGTGTGTGTGTGTGTGTGTGTGTGTGTGTGTGTGTTGCAGAACCCGAGATTCAGTTACAAATTGAGCTCAACATAAAATTCATTTTGTGTGATTATGGCCAGATTAGGATATTCCATTGAAAGAGTCCTAAAACCCATTGAAAAATGATCTTTTGTGGGCTCATTATGTTTCTTGTCAGATTTTAAAAAAAAGCAATCCTTCTTTCCATATCCAGGGCTGTTAGAGATATTCCTTACAAATGATGTTTATTCTGGTGACAAAGGAGTATGGTTCTATTCTTGATCCACTAAAGGCAAAATCTTCACGGTGTCTGAAATTCAGAATTTAATGTCTTCCTGTTTGTCTCTTTTATGTTTACTCTTTATAAAGCTTTTAATGGTTGCTATTTACAAAACTTCTATTTGCCAGGCTAGCTGGATTGTGAATTGAGCTAGATGCTGGCATCACTCTTGCTTCTCCGAGGGCTTAAAATAAAGGACGCAGCCAAAAGAAGCCACGTAAGGAAGGATCTGTGTGTCTGCAGTGCAGGAAACATCTGCTCAGATCTCCTTCTGTCTGTCTCTGCCCTCCCTCTCCCTGAGGTAATTGTTTGCTTTAGGCAAGAAAGGTATTTTTGGCAGAGAAACTTGATTTAATGAAAGGGTTTAACACAAATCTTCCCTTTGGTAGGATTAGCTGCACTTGTAACATGGGCCTGAAATACCTGCGCTATTTGTAGAAGGGCCCAGACAATGGGAGGGAAAGTCAATTTTTCAGCTGAGTATCTGAAAAGGACACCTCCAGTTATAATTCATGCTTAGAAGCATTTCTAAGACAACAAGTGATTGTAGCAAGTGTTTTAAGGCAGGAATCAGTTGTTAACTTCAGTTACAACCTTCCTCACTGGGACATTGAGAACTCAAAGCCGTCTTTCTCTACTTGATTGGCTTCAGTTCCTTTGCTAAGTGCCATTTCTCAGAAATGAACATGATCATCACATCCAGTGTTCAGTACTAAAGAGAAAGAATGAATACTGGAGGTATATGTATAGACTACTTTTTGGTTAGAACATCTATAAGTTACTAGTACCTTAATGGGAGTTCTTAATTTCTGAAGCCAAATTAAAGTTGGGGGACCAGCCTGTCTTTTTACATCAATTCACAGTGTTGTTTAATATTTCTCAGATTAGACCAAATTCTCCTTTAGTAACTTCATTTGTCCAAGGACCTATTCTTTTTCTTTCTTTTTCTTTTATTAATACTCACCCAAGGATTGATTTCCAGAAAGTGGAAGGAACAAGGAGAGACAGAGGGAGAGAAACATCGATGTGAGGGAGACACATTGACTAGTTGTCTCCTGCAACCAGGGTTGGGAATTGAGCCTTAAAACTGAGGTATCCGGACCGAAATTGACCTGGGGCCCTTCAGTCCCTGGGCCACTGCTCTATCTACTAAGCCAAACTGGCTAAGGTGCAAGGACCTATTCTTGATGTAAAAATTTTTTATTTATTAGGAACATTTTATAAAGAATCACCATTCCATATTTAGTGCCCTATTTTATTAAGTATATGATTTAAAATAAAGTGTAAAATTTTGTAAAGCCTTAGTAAAGTAAAAAGTAAAATTATTGTCTTTTGAAAAATTGCTTGTCAGATTTTAAAAAATGAGAATGGAAATTGATTTACACATTTCCAGAGATTAAAAAACTACATGCAATAAAGGAATGTGAAGATTTCTCCAATTGTTCCTTTCAATATCTCACTCCAAAAATTCTTGCTTGATTGGAAATTATTTGTGTAAGTGCTGTTTCTGTAACTATAATTGATTACCCCCTCCTAATTCCTCTTTTATTTCTTGTGGTTGAGCTATAATGATGTGGCCTCAGGACCTTGGGTCTGGGGCATCGTGTCCTTCTAGGGCCCTTTGAATTGAGAAAGGAAGGGAGAGAAGATCATAGCTTGCCTTTTTCTCTTTTCCAAGTCTTTGGGTGAGAAGAAGTTTTCATGACTACCAAGGTCTGTTCTTTTTCTTTTCACTTTGAATATATATATATATATATTCAAATATCTATATCTATATCTATATATCTATATACCTATATATTTATATACCTATATACCTATATACCTATATATCTATATATCTATATATCTATATATCTATATATCTATATAGTCAGAGAGGAAGGGAGAAGGAGAGAGAGAGAGAAACATCAATGATGAGAGAGGATCATTGATCAGCTGCCTCCAGCACACCCACTACTGGGGATTGAGTCCACAACCAGGCACGTGCCCTTGACTGGAATTGAACCTGGGACCCTTTAGTCTGCAGGCCTATCCACTGAGCCAAACCAGCTAGGCTACTTTGAGTTCTTGACCTTCTTTGCCTAGTCAGTCTTTAATTACTAATTCAATAGAATTTCTGTGAGCATCGATTGGTAACTGGCTTTGCCATCTAATATCCCTTCTTCTGCAAGAGCTTTCTGATATTTACTTTGGCTTTTTCCCTTTGTGTACTCATAAATCTCATTTTATTTTCTTATAGAATATTTAACATGCTCAAAACTCATGAATACATTACTCAGTTGGCAAAAACAGTAAGAAAATCTTAGAAATTTAGGTGGCATTTGTTTTATGAAGACTCTTTTTTCACTTTCAAAAACATTATTAGTTATTTAATCTTTGCAGCATTTGCAGTGTTGAAATGTTAAAAAAAATACTTTTTCATGTACTGTAAACAATTCTTTAAGAGACCAGTAAAATTGTAAATATACATCTACATATATATTTACATATATATAATACACACACATACTGTGAGATAAATATATACATTTGTGTTATGACCCATAGTAATTTTTAATGTGCTTATCATGAAAATAATAAATCAAATGATTTTTTACTGTTATTGTCATTGAGCATTAAAGTGTTCTATTATTTAAATTTTGTGGACTGTTTAGGTAATCAGCAAGTATGCATTTGTAATTATTCTACAAAAGGGTTATTAAATTTGAAAGAAGAGGCCAGTTTGACAAGCATCATAAAGTCTAATTCAGCCTCATTACCGAGACTGTTAAATCGCAAGTAGAGAATATTTAAATACCTATTTTTTATCTAATTGCTAAAGAAGTCTGATAAATGTAAGTTACTGCCATACTAAAAAAAATAAGATAAATTGAGAAGTAATAGAATGATTGATTTATCTCCTCTAGGGAAAAATAATAAAACATAAATGTGTCAAACCCAGTTATAGAGAATTGATGTTTTATGTAACTCCTTTTGAAGTAGAAATTAAATTTCCTTAAAAGGTTATATTAAGAAGGAGATGGGATGGAACCATGAACCAACACACCACTACTCTAATAAATCTGGGGGAAATTACATTTTGAAAACTTTTCTGAAGTATGGTGTTAAATTGATTTATTCAGTCCTAAGCCGTAATTATGGAGTGTGCTTATCTAGAAACCTTCTGCTTCTATTGATCCTCATGTCTTCTGATGAAAAGCTCATAATTCATTGCATTCTTGAAGTTTAGAATTGTTAGAATTATTTATGATCCATGATCCTAGGTGCTGGTAACTAAGGCAATTGGCATGATAATTTTACACTGCAGCACACTGGCTGTTTCCCTGAGCAAAATGAGTCACTGATGGATCCAGGCAGCATATCACAGAAAATGCTAGTTTCTTTGGGGAATTTATCACTTTTGGAAACAAACAAATCTGTAAGGGTGTTACTTTTATGATCTACATTTCCTCTGAAGTACTTTATTAGTTAGGGAGATAGCCCTCATCATATTTGTTTACTTAAAAAATTTATAAAATGCCACTGTCGTCAGGAAAGAGAGCTCCAAAGGTTTCTGTCCCTTCATATCTTGAAAAATTATAATGAATATGTCATGGCAATGGTATAGCATTTACCTGGTCAAACTCACTTTTTCAGTGGCCATAACCTGTGCCTTACATCCGGATTACCTGTTGTTCATTTTAGAATTAATATTTTCTTCGCAATTACCTCCACACCTGTTTTTCCTTTACTACTTCTGTTGATGGCACCCAAGGCTGTCCAGTTGTCTAGCTCTAAACCAGGGCATCTTGTTTGATGTGGTCCGGCCTCTCATTTCTTCCTTTCAGTTAATCACAAGGTCTTGTCAAGTCTGACTCCACATCTGTCTTCCATCTGTTCTTTCCTTTCTACTCTCATGGTCACCTTCACTTTCAGGACTTACTCCTTCTCATCTGGACAATAGCAGTCTTTTCCTAAATGACCTCTCTGCTTCCAGTCTTTTCCTTAAACAGTCCTCTTGCTGCAAAGTTGATCTTCCTGAAGCATGACTCTGACGATGTCATTCTCTAGCTCAAACACTATAATGGCTCCCCTTGGACTCCTAAATTAAATTCAAAGTTTTCACCTGACCATCATAATTCTGGGTAATTTGAACATACCAACTTAACTTTTGACCCTTTCCTACTACTATTCCATTAATTGAACTCCATTGTTTTGCCAACCAGACTAGGATTTTCCAGTTTTGGGGGTTTCATTTATTATTATTATTATTATTATTATTATTATTATTATTATTATTTTAATGTTGTGCTTTGGACATACCCTTAAGTATAATATCACAATATAAAATTTAATATAAATATAAAAATATATATAAATGCTATCTACTATATTTATGTGATAATTATTTCACACAAAAAAGATTGGTTTAACTTAAAAAATAGAATGATTACAAATCTGAAATAAATAATTGTTTTAAAATGAACCAACTTGTCTTCCTTCATAAAACATTCATAATTATGTACTTATTTTTTTATTTTAAAATTAAAGTTATTGGGGTGACATTGGTTAATAACACTATATAGATTTCAAGTGTGCAATTGGATAACACATCACCTGTATATTGCATTGTATATTGACCTCCCAAACAAAGTCAACTCTCCTTCAACACCATATATTTGACCCCCTTTACCCTTTGCTACCTTCCCACCCCCTCCCTCTGGTAGCCACCTTACCATTGTCTGCATCTATGAGTTTTTCTTTGTCTTTCTTGTTTATTCAGTTGTTGTTTACAGCTTTATATTCCACACATGAGTGAAATCATATAGTTCCTGACTTTTCTGTCTGACTTATTTCACTTGTGATATTTCAAGATCCATCCAAGTTGTCGCAAATGGTAATATTTTATCATTTTTATGGCTGAGTAGTATTCCATTGTATTTATGTACCACATTTCCTTTGTCTAATCAGCTATCAAAGGACACTTAGGTTGTTTTCATGTCTTGATCACTGTGAATAATGCTCCAAATGACATAAGGATACATATATCTTTACAAATAAATGTTATCATAATTTTCAAGTATATATCAAGATGAGGGACTGCTGGGTAATATAGTGCCTATTCTTAATTTTTGAGGAACCTCCACATTGTTTTTGATAGTGGCTGTTCCAGTTTACATTCCCATCAGCAGTGCATGGGGATTCTTTTTCCTCCACAACTTCTCCAACACTTGTTATTACTTGTCTTGCTGATCATAACCATCCTAACAGATCTACATTTCCTCTGGAGCACTTTATCAGTTAAGGAGATAGCCCTCAGCATATTTGTTTACTTAAAAAATTTATAAAATGCCACAGTCCTCAGGAAAGAGGACTCCATAGGAATCTCATTATAGTTTTTATTTACATTTCCCAAATAGCTAGTAAAATTGAGCATCTTTTATTTTCCTCATTTTTCTACAACTTGTAAAGGACTCTCATAACAGTATAAAAACCACAGAACCAATTTATTCCCAAAATATCATCTCTACCTTGGGTGATAGTCTTCTATATCAGCAATTTTCAAGCTTTTTGATCTCATGGCACACATAAACTAATTACTACAATTCTGGGGCACACGAAAAAAAAATTCATATTTTCTTGCCGAACTAACCAAAAAAGTGGGGATAATTTTGATTCATCACATTGGATGGGTATTATTATGTTGGCTATTGTCATTTATTTAATTTGACAATATAAGGGAAAAGAGGTCGGTGCCTCTGACAAAATAATCAGGTATTGCTTGTTTTAAAAATTCTGTGGCACCCCTGTGTGCCTGCTGTGGCACACTCATTGAAATCATTTGCTTTATATGTTAGGAGTTTTCTGAGGGTAAAGACTACATCTTTCTTCTTTGCATTGCCAAAGACAGGTGTGTGAGAACCTAGATAACTTCCTAGGCTGGCTCATCCTAGGTATAAAGTTACTGAATGAAATGACTACATATCATACTTAAGGGTGTTTTACTATGACTCTATGGTCATTTAGTGTTAAATAAATATGGGTCAAAATGTGAACTTTTTCCCAGACTATGAATGAGAGCAAAGACTCAGGGAATAAAAAATCCCTCTTCCAAGTGTCTATTACTCGCCATCTACTTGATTATTTTGAGAATCAAGTCATTTTATACTATTCAGATGGTGATTCATAGTTATCCCATTTTATCAGAGAATTAAAATGCATGTATTCACAATGGAAAATAATATTTGAAAATGGTTTTGCCCCTGAAAATCAGAATTATGGTAGTTAACTTTTACTGTAAAGTCAGATAGTAAATATTTCAGGCTTTCTGGATCATATATTCTTTATTATAACTACTTATTTTGGCTGTTGTAGGGTAAAACCAGCCATGAAAAATACATAAATTAATGAGAATAGCTGCTTTCCAATAAGACTTTATTTAGGTACACTGAAGTTTGAATTTTACATAATTTTTACATATTGGAAAACATCCTTCCTTTGAATGATTTTCAACCATTCAAAAACATAAAAACCATTCTTAGTTTATGGATCATACAAAAGTAGTCAGCAGGCCAGATTTGGCCCATGGGTCATAATTTGTCAGGGCCAGATACCTAAATACATTGATGTAAAGAAAACAGGCTTAAATAACAATTATGTCTCAGTATAATCAATTTAAATGAGGATATGATCCTTATTCTTAGACACAAGGGTTCTAATTGGAGCTTTCTGTATCTGAAGCTATTTCTGAAACAGTTATTAGATGTAAGAACTCCATTCTTGAATCAACTATTTACAGGGCATTGTTGGTGAGGAGCAGTTGATTTTCTCCTCGTGAATCAGTCCTTTGCTATCTGATTTGTTTTGTTTTTTATGGACTGGGGGATAAGTTAGTTTGGAGATTTGTGAAGACTAACTTTGGGCTGTAGGAGAAGACATTTTTTAAAATTATTCTTTGGATTTGTTTGATCCTGTGTTGTACATTCAAAGACTCTCAAGTAGTTTGATAGTCTGTCTCCAAAAGGAATATACTCTATCTAGATTTTAAATATTCACCTTAGGCAGAAGGAACCTGGACAGAGAAAATTGTGTTATGTTTTCTCAGAAAAAAAGTTGGCAGCATTTTCCTCTCTAGTTGAAGCTTTTCACACTTCTTTTAATGATACATTTTCACACAGCATCTTGTCTTCTGATATGCCCTTCTCTTGACAATGTTTTCCTTGGGGTGCTCTGTTCCATCTTTGGAGAGCGGATCTAATTCAGCCTTGAAATATTAATTGGAGTCTCTGGTGAAGGGATAAATTCTAATGCCTTAAGGATATCTGTAAAATACATGCACAAAGGGTGAACCTCATTACTTTCCTGCAGGGTTCAGCTCTCACAGCTTCCAGATTCTTAGACGTGAAAGGAATCATTCTCTTTGGTTTTAGATAATGGCTAAGGTTGATTCTCTATTATTAAATGTTTAAATCCTCAAGCTTTTAAAAAATGTTTGTGAGCTACTTTATATTGTAGAGCACACATACAGTATTCAATAAAACAAGCAGTAGGTTGAACAAGTATATGAAATCACCTTATTCATATTTTCTAAACTACCCTTTTTTATGATAGTTTTCCTTCCATCACAAGCCTTCTTGAAATCTCTTTTTTTGTGTCTCTAATCTCCTGTATTTGGAACAGCCATCTTGGATTTCTATCTCTTTCAGAATAATTCAACTTTTTAAAGTACTCCCTTAACATGATACAGAAAGGAAAAGATTCAAATATAACAAAATTCAGGAATATCCCTTGGCCCGCGTGTTCTAGTTCCTAATATTAATCCTATATTTAAGTAGAATTTTACTCTTTTGAAGGTATACTTTAAAACCTATTTTAGGAGGTAGGTGGTGTGGAAAACAAACATTTATTGAGAACCCGATATGAGCCAGTCATTTTGCAGGCTCTGAATAATACAAAAATAAAAGGGAGGAGGGCTCTGCTTTTAAACAATGTATAATCCAGTGATCAGAGAGAACAAGACAATAAATGTGCTCTGGACTAAACTGATGGAGTCTGAATGCAAGTTCAAACAGTTACTAGTTTTGTAATCTTTTTTTTATTCTTATTGAATGTATTGGGGTGACACTGGTTAACAAAATTATATAGGTCTCAGATGCACAATTCCCACAACACATCATCTGTACACTTACCTTCTCAATGCCTCAACTTTCTCATCTGTAAACTGATGTAAACAACGCAACTATTACAGCATGCTTTGAGGAACAATAAGATGATAGAGGAAATCTACTCATTACACAGCTCAAAGAATAAGTCCTGAAAGATGAATCTTTTCCTTTCCATTATAATTTTAATTACCATGGTTGTTAGGAAAGAGCAGGTAACAATAGAAGCATCCAACCTAGTTTGCAGCTTGGGGGTATAAAGTATCTTGGAAAACTTTTTGGAAGAGGGGATGCCTAGGTTGGCTACTAATTTATAGGGCCTCAAACAAATTACTTAATCAAATTCTTCATATGAATGGGTTAGTGAGTCCCTGGTCATATACTGTACTGGGCAATACTGATTTTCCTTTTCCTTTCCATTCTCACAACAATTTATAGGTATGGCCCATATTTGTAAAGGTGTGCCCACCTTTTTGGCTAGATGCTAAAATTGCTTTCCTTCAGCTTCCTGTATAGATGTTTAGAATGCAGTCTTGAAATGGAAATGTCAAAATAAATTAGAAATGAAACTTTTTAAAAAAACAATAGTCTTCAGAGAAAGATAAATATCACATGATCTCACTCATTTGTGGAATATAATGAACAACATAAACTGATGAACAAAAAACAGATCCAGAGACAGAGAAGCATTGATCAGACTGTCAAACCTCAGAGGGAAGGTAGGGGAAGGTGGGGGTAAGGGGGAGAGATCAACCAAAGGACTTGTATGCATGCATATAAGCCTAACTAATGGACACAGACAACAGGGGGATGAGGGCACGAGAGGGGGGTTGGAGGGGTAATGGGGGAATAAGGACACATATGTAATACTTAATCAATAAAGAAATTAAAAACACAAAAAAAAACAAAAATAGTCTTTTCAAGTTTGAATACTCTTCAGAAATTCTGAGATCTCGTGAAGATTAATAGCTTAGGGAGGTGAGGTGTTGTTTCTGATAACAGACACAAGACAAGTTATATCAGGTCTTGATAACTATCAGTGTGCAGGTTAACCAAAAGAACATTCTGGAAATCAGTTGTTCACTATGCATTTTCCCATGAGGACACAGCTCTAGACAAGGCACAAGTTTCCCAGATGTCCTTGGATGGCCGAGGTCCGCTGTGTAATTGAGCATCTTTGATTCCTCTTTCATAATGGCAAATGTTATTTTTCTAGTGAAAATGACAGAAGGATACGTCCCACTGGGACAGGTGAGATGAGTTGAAATGAAACCTATAATTCATATGATTATAGTCACTGCAATGAAAGAATCTGAGTTGTCAGGAAACCTAATAATAGGCAAGACCATGGGGGCAAAATAGCAATCAGATATTAGTCAAACAGTTCCTACATTGGTGGAGAAAAATCTGTGTTTCTTTTATTTCTGCTCAGAGCCATGCAGAGAAGCTAATGTTTCTACTCAAGCTGCAATGATCACTCGCCACCCCACTCAGATATATATTTACATAGATATGCTTCTGACTTCTAAAGGTTGATTGTGGTAATAATCCTGACAAGTTCCTTTTATTCTGTTTTGTTATGACTCAAATATGTTTTTTTGAACTTGATTAGTAATCACTTTGCTATTCTCACCTTTGTCCTGAACACCATAAGATAATTTTCTTTTTGGACATCGGTAACCTATCTGTAAAACAACACAAGTGGCCAAGATCCCTTTTAAATTAATACCCTTGATTTCTTCTGTATTCTCAACACAGCATTGGAAACTAGTTTCAGTTTTATACTAGAAGTCACCTGGTACCAAAAAATAAAACAAAACAGAACAAAAAATAAACATTAATTTATATCCTAAATTTAAGAATTTTTTCTTCTTTTCTTTAAATCCTCATCTGGATTAAAATCAAGTTTTTCATGATTTTTAGAGAGAGTGGAAGAGAGAGGGAAAGACAGAGAGAAACATCAATGTGACAGAGAGTAACATTGATTGGTAGCCTCCTGCACACACATGTACAGGGTCTGGGTCAGGGAGGAGCCTGCAACTGGGGTACGTGCCCTTGACCGGAATCAAACCTGGGACCCTTCGGTCTGGTTCACAGGCTGACGCTTTATCCACTGAGAAAAACCAGACAGAGCTAAGAAATTTTTTTTTTCTATAAGAGAACAGTCAATGCAAGGACATATGTAGGCTCTCAAAATAATAACTGTTAGGAACTTATTTATTTGTGAGGCAATGGGACATAATTTTGGAGAACTAATTATAAATGATTCATTTTTAGATTAAAAATAAAAAAATATCTTATTTTCACTACAAACACTTTGTGTAAAAAATAAAAGTGTAATGAGTAAAATTCCACAAATTTAGAATTTTAGATTTGCTTGGAAAAGCTCCCAGAAATTTAGATAAAGTGTTTGTTATTATTTTAGCTCATAGGTCATCTTTTAAAGTTTGATTTAAAAAAATTTACTTATTAGCTATGCCATTTATGGTTATTCTGTTAATTTTTTTCTTCCTTAATTTTTATGAAAAATACATTGTTCACTGTCAATTTCTCTGTTGCTTCTTTCTTCTGATTTCAATTGCAATTTTGGCCCTTCCCCAAATGAATTCTCTTTTTCCAAAACTTATCACAAATGAAATTTTTTCAAAATGTATTGTCTTTGTTGTACAACTTCAATAAAGCATTTATGTTGTTCTTACCTCCTGGAATTTTAAGAAAAGTCAAACCAGAAATAATAAAAATTGTGATCATCAGTTTTTCTTACATAAAGTTTTCCCTCATATAATCATTCATTACTGTCTCTAATACAAATAGTTATCTTAAAATCAATTAAAATATATTTAGGCTCCAAGAGCAGTTTAAATTCAGTACTAGGTAATAAATTATTGAGCTGCAGGAATGAATTAGATCATTGTCTAGATGGACAATGTTACATTTGTTATCATATGTTCCATAAAAATATTTGGGGAAGTATTGCTATATTTATTTTACAAAACAAACAAACAAACAAAAAACAATAAGATAATCTAAGTTTGAAAACTGTTCTTGGGGTAAAGTCATTAGTTACTTGGTAATGGTTGAAATAGTAGAAATATATAAGCCAAATGTAGGTGACTCCCCAAAAAATTAGCTGTCCATCAACATTTTTTATCCCGACAAGCCCAAGTATATCAATGAAGCGAGTAAGGAATCCTTATATTCCAAAGCAACACATTTACAGTGACTATAAATCACTCTTTAGCAGTCTAAGAATTACCTTTGGTTCTTCTCTCTTATCAGTGGTGATTCATTTATGGGAGAGAATAAAACAACCTCAACCAATTAACTAAAAAAATCACAAAAAGACCGAAGCTTATGTGATGCCCTGAATGTATTTGTAATGTAATGATAAGGCCCAAAGGCTATATCTTCACAAGACAAACTTTTGTACTTTCTTGAGATGTGTACACTTATCACCACATTACTAATCTGCAAGGACACATTCTCTTTTCCTGCTCTTTATCTTCTAGTAGGATTATTTCACCCATCTGGTTGATATGGATGCTAGGAAGAACTCTACTTTCCTCCAGGTTATGATATAATCGTCCACTAGGTCCTAGGAAAATACTATAACTTGCCATTCCCCCCAGCTATACAGATCTTGTTAAATTTTATTTTCTGGAATTTGTCAACTGAACACCATTGTTGTCTTTTTTATTCAGACCTAAAATTCTATTTTTAATGTTTGATTGTTTGTTTTCTAAAACTTTCTCCTTTAATTTCTCCAGAAACAAGTGGAATGACTGCTATACTTGAGACTATATAGATTCAAAGAGTTTTGGAAAATACGTTGGATATTTTATTGCTGGGGTTAAGATGAAAAGACAGTACAGGAAGCACTTTGAGACTTCTAAAGAAAGTACTTACAAAGTTGTTTCTAGACAAGCCATGTTTGAGGATATGATTGACTTGATTATGCCCTGGAATGATGGGAGACACCCCCAATGCCTATCCTGTAGAT
The DNA here is from genome assembly GCF_014108235.1 of Myotis myotis. Classification (NCBI taxonomy): domain Eukaryota; kingdom Metazoa; phylum Chordata; class Mammalia; order Chiroptera; family Vespertilionidae; genus Myotis; species Myotis myotis. The sequence goes on from NW_023416319.1 coordinate 13,462,812, forward strand.
GAGCTACCTCATTTGTCATCTTTACTCAAAAAGAGTTAAATGTGGGTTAAATGGTTATAACAATGTGTATCTGTTTTGGGTCTGGCTTTGCTAAGAGCAGAGGTGTGTAGCCATGTGAATTAAGTAAACCTTGAAATAATTCTTCTTGGGCAACTAGCATAAAGATTTGGAATGGGCCTCTTTGCAAAGTTTGAGTAGTGTCTGTAAGTGTTTAATTAAGGTTCTTTAAATTTTCTGTAAACACTCACTCTAAAATTATAGACATCTATGAAACAAAAAACATCCTAAAAATGAGATTGTTTATCTCAGAGAATTCATCTAATTCTTCACTTCTTCTAGGTCTTACTTTCCAACTGCCTGTTCTTTGCCTCCTAGCATATCATCCGTTAACCTCATTTTCTCAACCTCATGAGTTGCTTCCGACATTGATCTTGACTTGGATGATTGTTTACTCAAATCCAGATCTTTCCTAATGAGGAACCTCCACATTATATAAAAATTGGGAGCAGGCGTTTGTAACCTCATTACATTTACTGACCAAGGAATGTGTTGTCCCTGAATCAGTTAAATTACAAAATTATATAACACACCATGGGAAGATTAGGCAAATGCTCAGAGTCTCAAGTGCATATCGTCAATAAATTATTTTAATATATTGTCGTGGAAAGTGGCCCCACAAAACTGCAGGCAACTTCAAATTTAGCTAAATAAAAATAGAAGCTCAGCTGCTGATTCAGATTAGAGGATATTGGCTAATGTAAAGACCAGGATCATCAAATGTCTGTGTGAAGTCCTTTTTGTGAGGAGAATAATTTTTAACAAGAGGGAATAACTCCCTCAAATTCTTCTTAACTGAAAGAAAAATATTACCCAAATTGTAAGGGAGACAATTGTATTAGAAGCATGCTATCAAAAAATGAGATAAAGAGAAAATCAATATTTTATTTTCTATAAACAGAAGTACTTAGAATTTAGAAGAATTTGATCTTAGAAGCATAAATATGATGTTTTAGATAAGTAGGACTCAGAGAATTTATGCAACCTATGTGAATTCTTATATTTAAAGTAATATGCCCCTCAGAAGTAGCATATTATTTTAAATATAAGAATTCATGTAGGGGAGAAACTAAGACGGCGGCATAGGTAAACACCGGGAAATTGCCGCCTCTCACAACAATTGAAAATTACCGCAAAGGACAGAGCAAACATCATCCAGAACAACAGGAAGGCTGGCTGAGTGTAAATTCTACAACTAGAAGGAAAGAAAAGCACGCTGAGAGCCAGAGGCGCTGCGGAGGTGAAGTGCAGAGGTACAAGTGCAGAGGTACGGCGGCTCGTGCGTTCCAGGAAAGGGGGTGGCACCTGAGGACGTGGCTGTCTTTTTGAATCACAAGCTCCCGACTGCTCTGAACTCCGGTTCCGGGAAGTCTCTGGGGACCCAGGACTCATACGGGGAGAAGCTGGTCTGTCGGGCAGCGGGCGAACTTGAAGGCGGCTTTCCCTCAGAGGTGCTTGCAGCAATTAGCGGGTCACTGAGACCCGCGATTCCGGGCGGAGAATCAGCCATAGCTCCTTGATCCGCCCTTTGATTCCCTGAGACCCCGCCCCACCCAGGCTGCGGCAGAGGCTTTTGCATGTGAATGTACCTAACTGCAGCCAAGCCAGGCAGACCCAGAACTTCCAAGAGAAGGCCCAAGGCCCCGCAGTGGCTTGCATTGCTTCACAGCTGAGCCTCTTCGTGGCTCCTGCTGTGTGGCCTCAGGCAGAGGCTGAATTAGCACCTCCTTAGATCCAGGAACCACTGTACCCAGTGGTCAGAGGGGGACCATCCAGATTGCAACTCCTCAGATCCATAAGGGACACACTCAGGGAGAAGACTCAGTGAGCACCAAAGCCCCACTGAAGCAAGTCTTGCCCCAGAGGGGTGGCTCCAGCACAGAAGTTCTCCCACTTTAGACACAGCTGATTCTCATAGCCAATTGGCCTGGAGTTCGATTCCTCCCAGTGATCCTACAACAACCAAGGCACCAAGAGTGCACCAAGAGTGTCCACCCCAGGTAACTGGGGAGGCTGAGCTACTGGGCCCTACAGGACACCTGGCACACAGGGCCACTCTATCAACACAGGGAAGCTGCCAAAATGCGGAGACAAAGAAACAGGTCACAAATGGCAGAAATGGAGGAAAGCAAACGACTGGATATAGAGTTCAAGGCCACGTTTATAAGGTTTTTCAAGAATTTTATGGAAACCGCCAATAAATTTAATGAATCCCTCAATAAGTATAGTGAGACCATGGAGGACATAAAAAAGGACCAAGTAGAAATTAAGCATACACTGACTGAAATAAAGAATAATTTACAGAGATCCAACAGCAGACAAGAGGATCCCAAGAATCAAGTCAAAGATTTGAAATACAAAGAAACAAAAAATACCCAACCGAAAAAGAAAAAGGAAAAGAGATTCCAAAAATATGAAGATAGTGTAAGGAACCTCTGGGACAACTTCAAGCGTACCAACATTAGAATTATAGGGGTACCAGAAGGAGAGAGAGGGCAAGATATTGAAAACCTTTTTGAAGAAATAATGACAGAAAACTTCCCCTACCTGGTGAAAGAAATGGACTTACAAGTCCAGAAAGCGCAGAGAACCCCAAACAAAAGGAATCCAAAGAGGACCATACCAAGACACATCATAATTAAAATGCCAAGAGCAAAAGATAAAGAGAGAATCTTAAAAGCAGCAAGAGAAAGACAGTCAGTTACCTACAAGGGAGTACCCATACGACTGTCAGCTGATTTCTCAACAGAAACCATGCAGGCCAGAAGGGAGTGGCAAGAAATATTCAAAGTGATGAATAGCAAGAACCTGCAACCAAGATTACTTTATCCAGCAAAGCTATCATTCAGAATAGAAGGTCAGATAAAGAGCTTCACGGATAAGAAAAAGCTAAAGGAGTTCATCACCACCAAACCAGCATTATATGAAATGCTGAAAGGTATTCTTTAAGAAGAGGAAGAAGAAAAAGGAACTCTTACCATTTGCCACAGCATGGATGGAACTGGAGAGTGGATAAATACCACAGGATCTCACTCATTTGTGGAATATAATGAACAACATAAACTGATGAACAAGGACTGATCCAGAGACGGAGAGGCATTGATTGGACTGTCGGGCCTTGGAGAGAAGGTAGGGGAGGGTGGGGGTAAGGGGGAAAGATCAACCAAAGGACTTATATGCAAGCATATAGGCCTAACCAATGGACATGGACAACGGGGGGGTGAGGGCATGAGCGGGGGGGGCGGGGGGTAGAGGGTAACGTGGGGACAAGGACATATATGTAATATCTTAATCAATAAAAAATATATTAAAAAAAGAATTCATGTATGTTGCATAAAATAATAGACTGATATTTATTTTTTAATAATTCTTTGTTGTTTAAAGTATTACATATCTCTCCTTTTTCCTCCATTGACCTCTCCCCAGCCACTCCCACCCCCCAGAACATGCACTCTCCCCCTAGTGTCTGTGTCCATTGGTTATGATTATTTACTTGTACTCAGATTATTAATTAATTAATAAATAATTTTAATAACTGATATTTAGAAATTAGCATCAGAATTTGAAATCAGGTCTATAAAACTCTAAAAGCGACTTTGCACTTCATCATATATTTCTGAGAAAAAAAATGAATGGAGAATCTGTCAGAATTTTCCAGATTTCTGGAATGAAAAAAAAAACAAAAACAAACATTTCTTGAAAAGGACAGTACAGCAAGTCAATTCCAAAAATAATTTAAAAAATCAATTTTCATTGAGCCCACTAAAGGGCTGCCAAAAATAACAATGTACTTAATAGAGAAGGAAGGCAGAATGGCAAAGTGGCGAAGTATGTTTGGGATCGTCTGAACAGGTTGAATGACATTAAATGCGTAAACTATTTTACCAGAATTAAAGTGCAGTGAGATTTGTCTTTCTGTGAAATCAAATGTTCTCAATTAGTATCCTTTCACATTATTTAATTTCATGCTATTAAAATTAATAATAATGATGACAATAAATACTTTGGCCCTCTGTGAACTAAGGTGGAGAGGAAGATATAAATCAGTCGGGAATGATATGAGATCATTGGATTTGGGGCACCTGAGAAGTCTGCAGTGTACCCTAGGAACAGATGGTAATAATAAAATCAGTCTTCGGAATTGGCTGCATATAATTTGAGATCGGATGTCATTACTGTTCTGAGGGCAATAGTAAAGGTATTTTGGAAGTTTTGCATATTAGACTTAAAAGTCAGGGCTGCAATTTCTACTTCATTGTTCCACCTCACCAACGTTGATGGGTGATCTAAATAAAACTGGTTGGTTTTGCCCTCACCATAGAAATGGCCTGGTCTCGGCACAGCAATACAAGCAAATGGCCAGGCAACAATTCCAAAAGGTTTGAAAATACCATGTACATCTTCACTGAAGATTTTCTTCAGGGGCATCAAAGGGAAATTATATGACATAGGACAGAGTAAAATGTCCTGAAAATCCCCTCTAATGCTCTAATATCCCCAAAGTAATGTCCATTGAGAAACAGCTGCCTTGGAAGATACAACTCTACCTAATGTCCCCCATGTTCACACAGACTCCACTCCTCACACTTGTTAGGGGTGGCAGTTCCCCTAATACTTTCCACATTGCATGAGCATAGCACCAGTTTATTACGGGTGAGTCTTGGAAAGGTATTTCTCATTGCATTTCTTTTTAAATCTCATGATTGTATACTCACTATAATATTTTGTTGTTGTTGTTGTTATTGTTAATCCTCACCTGAGGATATTTTTCCATTGATTTTTAGAGAGGGGAAGGGATGGAGAGAGACACACAGAGATAAACATAGATGTGAGAGAGACACATCTATTGTTGCCTCCTGCATGCACCTCTACCAAGGTACATGCCCTTGACCAGAATCAAACCCAGGACTTTTCAGTCCACGGGCCAATGCTCAATCCACTGAGCCAAACTGGCCAGGGCTACAGTTTCTTTCTAATGGGAATAGACAACCTAACCACACAGTAGTTCTCTTATTTTTTGTGATTTGATGCCCTCATTCCCCACCTTGCTCAACATCATAACATTTCAGACCATTAACCTAATCCCTTGAGGTAGTTGTATATGACAATAAACTCTAACACTACAACACATGCAATCGAGGTCTCTTAATAATGTCCTTGCAAGGAGAAATTCACTTAATGACTGTGTGGGAGTCAAACTTTTAATCAGATGGCCATCTTGAGCAATTAAAATTGAAGGTTGTATCTACTAGTAAGAGTGTGAAAAAAAGATGCAGTTTTAAATCTCTATGTTGGAACTGAAGCTGTGGTACATTGGAACATGGGGACATTTACACAAAAGCAATACACAGTATGCAGTCCCATTTTCTTAGCAAGATGCCAAATTGCATGTGATGCTCTCCTGTCTTTCCCCCGCCCCCAGTTGACCCAATAGTGCCTAGGATTTTAAGGAAAGGTATTAAAAATAATTATGAGGTTATGCCATTACTATTGCTGCATTGATTCTTACAGATGTAGGGCACATAGCAGTACTACAAACTTAGTTCACATTCATCTTCTCTTTCTCTTTTCTCCAAAATTGTTTGCTTTAGCTTTGGCACAGGCATAGTCTTCTGTGAGTTAATGGAAAGAAGAGAAGCTGTAAATCCACAAGATATGGAGCTAAAGAGGATCTTTGAGAGCCTCCCAAGCCCTTCAAATAAAAGATGAGAGAGCTAAATTGGGGTAAGTGAAATGGCTTACCCAATGTCAACGAGGGGGCAGAGACTTGATCTTTACCTCTCAGGCATATCACGGACATCAAGCATATGCCTGGTATATAATATGCTCTTTGTAAATGTTAACTTCTCAAAGAACATTTCAGATGGGTGAATCTGTTCAGGGCATAGGGGGTACCCATGCTCAGAATTCCTAATTGCTTGTATTTTTCCTAGACCAGATCATTATTATCAAAGTTGCCTTTGACTTGTGATCCTCTTTCAATCCTCCCTGTTAATGAAGGGAATGGTCATGAGAATAAGATAAATGGCAGTAGAAGGTCAAACAGTTTACAATTATGGGACTGAATGATCTAATAAGAAGGATGCACAAGGGAAGGAAAACTACCCAAGAAAAATGACCAGAAACTATTTGAGATTCAAAGGCTTGCTAGACTAGAAACTAGGCTGAGAGATTAAAAAAATGGAAAAACTGTAGTACAGCAAAAAGAAATGGAGACATTGTCACTTCAGCAGTATATTCCAGTGAGACTTCAGATGTGTTGTAAACATGCCTGTGAGCTGCACTTAAGCTTCAGAGGCAAGTGGCTAAGGCAAGGCCTTTGAAATCAGAGCATAAGTGAAATGTAAAGTATCAGATAACTAAATGTCTAATATTCAAAATCAGACTATAAAATGTATGTGCATTCATTGCTTTATTTTTATGACTGTTTTTATTACACAGTCAAAATGTATTCAGTTTTTATGTTAGTACACTGGAAATACAGGAACATATTGAAAAGAACCTCTAGAAATTTTTCCTTCTACATGAAACTACTGCTAACAAATACATTTATTAAATCTAAATTTTTCCTTTGCGTATACTTATATATTTTTACTTTTGAAAAATAAAATGATAAAATACAAAATTATTTTTTACCCTCTCTTTTTAAGGGCCCTTTCTCTTTGTTCTTGAATTTCACTAATATGTGAACTTCTTGTTTTGATAATAGTCAATTTGTATGGGAATATTAATATAGCAGTTCACCCAATGAACCAAGACACAACTTCATAAAAAATATACTTTGAGTGTAAACACGTATGTGTGTGTGTAGCTGCTTTATGTTTTTATTTTCTATTAAGCATTTCTAATGAGGTAGATATTAAATGGCTTTGCAAGTTCAACATTTGAAATAGAGAGGTTAGGATTCAGGGTGCAATGAGATTTTAAAATTAAGTATTTCCTCTCCCCTATCCCCCAATCATCTATAATGTGAAAAATTTGGAGCTGAATGCAGTAGAATTTTTGTGACAATGTAAGACTCCTTATTCCTAAACTGCTCAGTGACTTGGTAACAAAGCAACTTTCAAGTAAGAAAGTGAATTTACTAATAAGTGATAACAGACTTTCAATCAGGGGATCATTGAAGCAGGGGGAGTGTCTGGGTGAGTCTTTCCACATCTTTGGAGCAAAAGAGAAAAAATGAACACCTACTATATACTAGTATAGGAGACCATGTCAGATGTTTTAGCGACGGGCTGTCCAATATGATAACTACTAGGCACATAAACCTATCTACACTACTAAAAGAGAAACATGCAAATTGGTGTCACTCTGCTATGCCCACCAGTCAATCAGGATTAGTATGCAAATTAATCCAACAAAGATGGTGGTTAATTTGCATATGCAGGTGCTGAGTGAAGTCTGAAGAAGACTGAAGACTGAAGTCAACTGAAGACTGAAGAGGCTTGACTTCTCCACTGCAGTCAGAGTGGAGAAGCCTCCAGGCTTGACTTCTCCACTCTGGCCAGAGCGAAGGCCTGGTTCCTGGGTGCCAGAAGAAAACTGGTTCCATCAGCCAGGGGAAAGAAGGCCTATTGCATGAATCTCTTTGTGCAATGGGCCTCTAGTTTATATATGATTTTTTTTAAAATACTAGTAAATAAAATTAAAGCTAAGTTACACCAGTAATTTTTCAAGTGGCTCTTAAGCTACCTATGTCTAATGGTCACATGTAGGAGAGTCCAGATTTAAAACATCTACTCATTACAGAAAATTCTACTGGACAGAAACTTCTCTCTTAGAGAACACTAAACTCCTATCTTTTATCATACAACTGGAGAAAGAAGACACGATTACTTAAAGTTAAATAACAGTTGAAGTGCTATCACAGGCCATGCATATTTGATTGCCAAAGGGATGAGATTGATGCTTTTGCTCTAAGTTTACCTAAAGTGGTATCTGTAATCAGAAGTTCAGATATCATGGACAATCCAGCACTTGAAGAGGGCATCAAAGAAAATTTAGATTTGGAATAGTAGAGAGTAAGGTGAAGTTTTGACACTTCAGACCCAAGGATATAAAGGGGAGACTCACACTAAATATAAAGGAAGTATACTTGTCATTTTCTTGTTGTCCGCACATGCTTATATTATGAATATCTTTGTTCAATCCACAATGTCTTTCTTTCTTTCTTCTCTATTATTTTATTCTTTATTGATTAAAGTATTACATATGTCTCCCCCCCCCCCCCCGACCTCTCCCTGGCCACTCCTACCCCTCAGCACATGTTCTCACCACCTTAGTGTCTATGTCCCTTGGTTATGCTTATATACATGCATACAAGTCCTTTGATTGATCTTTTAACCCCTCTCACACTCCCTTGCCTTCCCTCTGAGTTTTGACAGTCTGTTTGATGCTTCTCTGTCTCTGAATCTATTTTTGTTAGTTTATGTTGTTCATCATATTCCACAAATGAGTGAGATCATGTGATATTTATCTTTCTTTGACTGGCTTATTTTGCTTAGTACAATGCTCTTCATGGTCCATCTATGCTGTTGTGGAAGGTAAGAGTTCCTTATTTTTTCCAGCAGCATAGTATTCCATTGTGTAGATATACAACAGGTTTTTTTAATTTTCCCATCTGCTGATGGGCACTTAGGCTGTTTCCAAATCTTAGCTATTATAAATTGTGCTGCTATGAACATAGGGGTGCATATATCCTTTCTGACTGGTGTTTCTGGTTGCTTGGGATATAGTCCTAGAAATGGGATTACTGGGTTAAATGGGAGTTCCATTTTTAACTTTTTGAGGAAACTCCATACTGTTTTCCACAGTGGCTACATTCCCAGTCTGCATTCCCACCAGCAGTACATGAGGGTTCCTTTTTCTCCAAATCTTTGCCAGCACTTGTTGTTTGTTGATGATAGCCATTCTGACAGGTGTGAGATGATACTTCATTGTCATTTTGATTTGCAACTCAGATGATTAGTGACTTTGAGCATATTTTCATATGTCTCTTGGCCTTCTGTATGTCCTCTTTCTAAAAGTGTATATTTAGGTCCTTTGCCAATTTTTTTTATTGGATTGTTTATCTTCCTTTTGTTAAGTTGTATGAGTTCCTTATAAGTTTTAGAGATTAAACCCTTATCGGAGATAGCATTGGCAAATATGTTCTCCCATGCAGTGGGCTCTCTTGTTGTTTTGTTGATGGTTTCTTTTGCTGTGCAGAAGCTTTTTATTTTGATGTAGTCCCATTTGTTTATTTTGTCCTTAGTTTCCATTGTCCTAGGAACTGAATTGGTAAAGATATTGCTACAACATATGTCTGATATTTTGCTGCTTGTGAATTCCTCTAAGATTTTTATGGTTTCCCATATTATGTTTAAGTATTTTATCCATTTTGAGGTTATTTTTGTGTTTGGTGTAAATTGGTGTTTTAGTTTCATTTTTTTGCATGTATCTGTCCAATTTTCCCAACACCATTTATTGAAGAGAATGTCTTGACTTCATTGTATGCTCTTGTCTCCTTTGTCAAATATTAATTGAGCATAATGGCTTGGGTCAACGCAATGACTTTCTATAAATGTTTGATCCATGTAGATATTTTGTGAGGATTAGTAAAATTAGTTAACTTTTCTGTAAGTTGTCCTAACTGTACAAACGTAAATGCATGGAGTTGTAAAACACTGAAAATACAAATTTTAAGGTGCTTTGATTGAACTCAGACTTTTAAAGTCATCTCTTCTATCAGGACTTCCTTTATTGCATACAATAATAACCACAAAAGCAAACGCAGGAGCCTTGCAAATATGAGTAAAGCTCACTTTTTAATTCTTCAATAAAAATAAATACAAATAAATTAATTCTAGTATTTTTACTCTTCATTCAAGTGAACTATCTTGTGCAAATCAGGTTAAGGATAAAATTAGAGCCATTATCCCAATTCATAGCTCAGGTAAACATTAGCTGCAGTAAAATGGCACATGGCATCTAAACCACGGTAAAATTTAATTACTTTTTATTGATAGCAAGGAAATGTGATGTTGAATTGGTTTTCCTAACTGATCAGAGAAGCAAATGGAACATAGCATGAAATTATTGCATGGGAAACCCTTCTTTCAAGAGAACTAATCTCTGTAATTGAAACATATCACAATATTTGATTTGCGTTTGCCCTACAACCAAATGTTTCAATTAAACTCATTTGTATTAGTGCAGCTGAGATCATTTCCAACGCTTTGTCTAAATTACTGCAAGCTTCAGCATGGAATCTTAAACTCAGACTTCAGAGGACGCAGGCTGGGCTTTGGGCAGCCTTGGACCAAATGTAACAGGCATCCCTCATTCCCATACGGGATTACTCATTAGTCACTATAAGCATTTTCGTCTTATACTTGAAACAAACATTCTTCCACAGACAACTAATCAGCATCCACAGCCAGCAAACAAAATTCCAAAGCAGTTTTTCTGTTTAAAGTGGCGTCGGGTTTCACACAGGGAAATGGAAGATGAAAATACTCTTTCCACTTGTATTTTGCATCTATTTCAAATAGTATTGAAATGTATATGCGGAAATGAAGTTGAAGTTCAGCTTTCCCTTTGGGAACCCTTATCAGTGCTTGTCCTAAAGTCATAATGAGGACTAAATTCTGATGTAGTTGTGTGATTATTCTGAGATCTGGAATTTTATCTATTAACATTATTTAAAATGTAATCACCTTGTGTATTGTAGAACACAGAGGATCTTAAATTGCATCTAAACTGTGAGGAAATAGTCCACCTCCCACAAATAGTTCTAATTTGGGAAAGTAGTTAATCAATGGCATGAAAAGACCTTTAATGGAATGTGGTGCCCGGGCTATTGACCACTACTCATTGTCTTCTGGTGCCATGAAGCCACTTTTAGAATTCAGAGAAGGTAAAAACGTAATCTATGTCTCCCTAGGTGACAATTTAGGCTGAGGGATAAGAAGTGGTTTGGCTCAAGGTCACACAGCATTTTGGGACAGAGCCAATACTAGAATCATGATCTTAGGGACTTCAATATTGTTCTTTATCAATATATCTCAAAGCCAGTTCGCATACCAAAATTTGGAATTAGCATCTATATAGTTACTCTGGTATCTGACTTTTTTCTCACTACCTTCCAATTTAATGCAAATAAATATAAAACATCTTGATCATGAAATATTTTTGCCTTTAACATACTAACGGTTAAAAATGTCTGAAATATGTATATGCACAATCTCCAAATTATCATAGCCTTTCTGAGATCAGGGACTGATAGTGCATGTCTATCCTCAATGTAGGCACCCAGCCAATACTCTCCATTTCATAAAGACTGAAATATCCACCACTCTTCCCTTCACCCCTCCCTGCCTATAAGAAAATGTGAAAAAATTTCCGTGCTTCACATAGAATATCTGAGTGGTGGAGCGTAAGCCTACTTTTGAAAGGAAGCTTTTGAAATTGTTTCTCTCTCTTTTGCTTTTTTTCTCTCCCCATCCCTGCTGTGAAACATCAGGAAGGATTCTGGCGCTTTTGCACATATTGGTTCCCTGAGAGGGGACAGGGTTCCAGGACCTAACCCTCCTGGGCAGTGCCACAACCCTTGTCGAGCAAGGATTGGTCTTGTCTTGGAAGAGTATAAGGCAGTGATGGCGAACCTTTTGAGCTCGGCGTGTCAGCATTTTGAAAAACCCTAACTTAACTCTGGTACCGTGTCACATATAGAAATTTTTTGATATTTGCAACCATAGTAAAACAAATACTTTATTTTTGATATTTATTTTATATATTTAAATGTCATTTAACAAAGAAAAATCAACCAAAAAAATGAGTTCGCGTGTCACCTCTGACACGCGTGTCATAGGTTCGCCATCACTGGTATAAGGGTTCCTTGTCTGAGCCAGAACCTTTTGTCTTTAGTAAGTAATGGTCCTGTGGGACAGCAGTCCTTAGGTGTTTAGAACTAGTTACCTAATTGGCAATAATCTGGTGAAAAAGGTAAGAAATTAAGCAGAAAAAAAATAAAATAAAAAACACCCTTATTGTCAGACAACAGTGTGGGGGGAATATCAGAGGGAAGTGGGGTTGGGAGGCGGTAGGATAAGATAAAGGAGGGATAAATGGTGAGGGAAGGTAACTTGACTTAGGGTGGTGAACACACAATATTCTATATAGATGATATATTATAGAATTCTACACCTGAATCCTATCTAACTTTATTACTCAAGGTCACCCCAATAAATTCAATAAAAAATACCCTTGCCCAATATCCATCTGCCTGGTGAACACTTACTCCTTCTAAGAAACTTTCCTTGTGGCTCACAAGCTGAAATGTTCTTCCTCATCCCGCATTGGACAGCCTCTAGATTGGTATTCATCATACCACATTTCATGTTTTGTTTACAACGTGGCTATAAATTTTTCCAGAGTTCACGTTCAGGTCTCATCTGTGCCTCATTATACCTGCGCTCATTCAAGAAATTCTTATTGAGCTCAATTTATTAAAACTAAGTTGGGCAGGTAAGGAATGGGATAGGAGATTTCCAAACAATGAGGCTAGAATTTTCAGAGGCAGATATGTACAAAAATGCCAATATTGGGCAGTGTGTGGGAACTGCAAATTGTTTTGTGTATTTGGGTCACTGGGTAGGGAAGGAAAATATCTCAGTGTAATTTTAATTTAGAAACAAGTATTCTGTGGATTATCTACTCTTCTAGAAAGTATATATTAAACGGTAAAGACAGGCTAAAGGATTCATTCATGTGTTTCCTTTATGGGTAACACTTGGGTAGCTACCCTGCAGCAGGCTTTGTGCAAAGCAGTGCCGTATACTATGGTGTGAGGGTGGCTTCAACACTGGTCTTCACTCTTGCACTTCTGAGCATTCCAATTAGAGACTCCAAGGAGAAAGGTCTCAATTCGGACAGGGGAAGGAGACTAACTTTTAATGAGTATCTATTCTTTTCACGCCTCATTTTACAGAAAGGAAACCAAGGATAAGGCACAGGGGATATCGGTGGCAAAACCAATATGACTCAGAATGCATCCAACATGACCTTAGACCTAGACGGCTCAGTTAACGTCATTGAAAAACAATAGCAGAAGAAGCTTTGCTCCGACTAGAAAACACTCAAACACTCGCTAACTACCACCTGGGTATGCAAATGCCCAGTCTCCAGCATTGTGGGATTTTAGTGAATGCCAGGAAGAAATCAAAGAATCAAAGATTTTTTAAAAAGTGAATTCATCCACACAGACTTCAAACACAGTGAACTTGAAATGATCCCTCGCCTGTCCCCAGTAGAGGGATTCATGCTTTAGGTTCTGTACTTTCCTGGAGCTATTCTAGACCAATAGGTGTAGAATTTGAGAAGTTTGGGGAGGTGGTTTTCTGTAAGGAGGTCAGCATTCTAGGAGATATTTTCTGGCTCACTGCCCTGGGCAATTTTCTGGGACTTTAATGAGGAAGGGGGATTAAGTTAAAACAATTTCAAGGAGCCTCAGAAATTACATAAGAGATTGCTAGATCTCTGCGGGCCGATACTATGTGAAGTACAACAATAGAACAAGTCCAAGGACTTTTCTGAGCACTAGCCCTGTGAGGCACCAGCCTGGGCTTTGGAAGAATCTTGCTTACTTCTTGGTAGTAGTTTATTTTAAGTGTTAATTTTTTTTCTTAGAAGGTGCATTGCCAATCACAGTTAATCCTGCATGTTATGGTTTCCCATTTCACTCTTCTGTAGGGATTTGGAGAGTAGGAAAGGTCATATACACCTGCCTGAGGCAAGACCAGGCAAGGTGGATTTTGATTCTCTCCCATAAGGAGCTTGTAAGAGAATTTTGTAGGGCAAAGAAAAAAGAAGCGTCTAATTTATGTTATATATTGATACATATACTTTATACAATAATATAAGAAAGAAAACTTATAAAAGAATATAGATTTATAAAAATTATACATATGAGAAACAGATTTAGAATATTTGTTATAGAGAGGTTTTTTTTTTAAATACTTTTTAATTAAGATGCCTAGAATCTGGAGTTATGGAAAATACTAATAGTGCAATCTGCTGTGATAGATAATTCTAAAACAATGTAGCCCCAGCAAAGGGCTATGATAGGGAGGTAATGCTATAATTTTTTATTTTAAATATTTTTAATTGATTTTTAGAGAGGAAAGGAGAGAGAGAGAGAAATATCAATGTGAGAGCACAATATCAATTGGCTGTCTCCTGCACGCCTCTCCCAGGAATTGAACTGGCAACCTGGGCATGTCCCCTGACCTAGAATTGAACTGGCAACCTCTTGGTGACTGGACAGTGCCCAACCAACTGAGCCACACTGGCCAGGGCATGGAAAAGTGCTTTTAAATGAAGCAGTTGTATTGCTTAGACAGAGAGGCTGTTTTGCATTCTTTAAGAATGCATCAGCCATCATTACCCAGGTAATAAACAACTCTATCCAGTAGCCAGTCTTGTGAACTCATCTCCTCACTACTAAGGGCAGAAGCAACTTTCTGGATAGGAGGGAAAGTACATCTAAGACAGATGGTTTTCTTTGTAGTTGGAGTTCATGCCTCAATAGGCCCATGACACATTGATGCATGGGGGCATGCTCTGACTTGTGTTCAATGGTAATTGTAACATAAAAATTGGAACGTGTTAAGAGTCACATGGTGCCTAGTGCAGCAAGCAGTTGTTTTGCTGATACGTAGATTTCCTGGGTCATACTACATACTTTATCATTCAAAAGGCTGCCCCATGTATGGGGCCATCTTGTGAACTGAAGTAGTCACATCTGAGATACCCATAACTGATCATCACAGTGTCCCCTAATCTGTCAAACTAAAAGCACTTAGCACAGCATTATTGTGTTTTTTGTGTGTATTTTTGTTTTCCTAACTTTATTTCACTGTCCCTCCAACTGCTCTGCTCCAGCCACCTTGGTTTCTCCTCACTCCTGGAACAAACCTGGAGTCTCGGGGTCTTTTACATCTGACATTCTTTCTACCAACAGCATCTATCCTCCAGATTTTTCGCATCAGACTGACTCCTTTTCAATACTCAAATTTGAGCTCGTATACCACCTCTTCAGAAGGATTTTTCACGATTAATTATATTCAGCCTCCTCTCTGCCCCCCACACCAGCACTCTCAATCACACTTCCCAGGTTCATTATTTGTAACATTTGCCACTATTTGAAATTTCTAATTTTTAATTTTTCTCCATCTTCACCTTCTAGAGTTTAAGCTTTATTAAAATAGAGACCTTTTAAAATCTTATTTATGGTCATATCCCCAGAAGTCAAACAGTGCCTAGCATATAATAGACGATCAATGTTTGAATGGTTATGTGTCTGATGAAATAAACTATAGCCCTGGCTGGTTTGAATCTCGGTCAAGGGCATTTACCTTGGTTGCAGGCTCAAACCCCAGCCCCAGTCAGGTGCATGCAGGAGACAACCAATCAATCAGTCTCTCTTACATCTCTCTCTCTCTCTCCCCCCGCCCACCCCCTCATCCACCCTCTCTTTAAAAAAAAAAAAAAAATCCTCAGATGAGGCTAAAAATAAATAAACAAGTAATTTAAAGAAATAACCTATAACATCATTGCCACAAATAGCCTACATTCTGCCACCTACTCTGTCTTGGAATATTTAGTGCCATCACATAAGCACTATGCGTTCTCTCTGGGCTCATTCTTTATTCTATATCCCTTTGATATGATAATTGAACACATCCAGGTTTGGGAAAGAGAAACTTAGCAGGGTGTAGTCATGAAAGCAACATTATTCTTTCTCATCTTTCCCCGCAAAACTTGCCTTATGGATCCTTTTCCCCAGTACCTGGATTAATTTCAGGTACTCGGCCTTCCCAGTCATTCTGAGACAATGAAAAGAACTTCATCCCTGTCCAGTGATTAATGATGTGACATAACTCTAACATCGTTCAAAGTTAAATCTTCTTCCCTCCCATGGTCCACCCTGTACATAGTTAACCTACAGAGTTGAGTTGGACTTTGAGTAGAACGGAAGTTCTCAGTCAAAGCTGAACCTCACATTTACCACCCTGTCCATGTGGAGCCTTTATCTTTTTAATATACTTGTAGTAATTAGACATTTTAAAGCCCAAAGTGTTCTAAGACATAATTACAAGAAAACTCCCCTATGTTTTCTTGTAAGGTTATTTTGAATATGATCTCTCTTTTTATTCTCTCTTCATAGCTTCACTTACAACTTTTAAAAAAGTATATACATTCGCAGCTCTGCTAGCTTATTACTACCTCTTACTCTCACATTTAAAACTGATGCCAGGAAAGGAGAATATCTAGGAAGATTCTCATGAGTTTTCCCTTCAGCAGGGTCACCTATTTTTCTGCAATGTAACAGCTCTGGAACACAAAGGCATTTGAAATAGGCATCCTTGATACAAATTGCAGATTACTTTCTCACTACTCCTGGCTGTGTACTCCCAAATCAATAGAAATTCATGAGATCTGAAAATTAAATCTTGCAGTACATTTTTTTTTTCACTCTGACTTTATTGATAAGGTTATAATCCTTCTGCACCATTTTAGCAAGTGCAGGTTGGAAAGTATTAACATTGACATTTGAAAATGAATGTGTTTGGTAGGAGAGGCAGAGGAGATATAAGAACCCCAACAGCCCAATTCCCTAGGTCCTCTTTAAATTTCATAGACTGCACCAAGCACATCAGAGACATTTTGTTGAAAAGACCCATTAATGCACAGGTTGTTACTGCTGCATTTTCCCCATGCAAGGAAACAGACTCATCAAAAAAGAGAAAAAGTAAACACATTGTTTTCCAGTTAAGAAACTGCTGATCTAGATCATCAAAACTCAGAGCTCTTCTACAAAATCCAAGGCAGTTCTGTAGCTACAATGGTCACAGCCTCATTTTAGAAAGGCCAACACAGGGTGCTTTATTAAAGAGAAATTAATTCCAAATTTATAGAGAACCTTAAGGGTTTCCACATGTTCTTGTTGGCTATAATATACCAGAGCTCTTCTCCTTGGTAAACCAATCATCCATGCAATGCCATAGGGATTATGTTTCCTTCCTTCAACCAGCCTCAAGGAGAGCATATCATTGGAATTGTCCTTCTTTCTCTTGTAAATTGTTTGTATATAAGCAATCATTCTTGATATCTTTGTTTAGCTTAGTCACTATAGAGATCTAAAATGTCCTGTTTCTAGCCTTGGATAGATTTTCTCCCCATATCTCCTAATTTGATTCCATTCCACATGTTTTCTCAGTTCCTCAAAACCCAGTCTCCTAATCTATCCATAGGCCAGTACCACGCTGTCTTGATTACTGTAGTTTTGTTGTAAGTTTTAAAATTGAGAAGTATGAGTCCTACAAATTTATTTTTCTTTATAATATTAAAAAATATTTTGGAATCCATTATTTCTATATGAATTTCAGGGTTATCCTGTCCATATCTGAAAAAAAAGTTTTTATTTTTCAGTTACAGTTTATATTCATTATTATTTTGTACTCGAGGTCAAGTGCACCCTCTCGCAATCTGAGACCACTGGCTCCTAACCACTCTGCCTGCCTGCCTGATTGCCCCTATCCACTTGCCTGCCTGCCTGATCACCCCTAACCACTCGCCTGCCTTGCCTGATTGTCCCTAACCACCTCTGCCTCGGCCCCGCTGCCGTGACTTCTTCTGGAAGGATATCTGGAATGATGTCTGGAAGGTCATTCGGCTGTCAGGTCTAATTATCATATTACCCTTTTATTATTAGAGATTAGTTTCAGGTGTACTACATAGTGGTTAGGCAATCATATATTTTCAAAGGGGTCCCCTGTTATTTCAAGTACCCTTCTGGCACCATACATAGTTATTACAATACTGTTGACAATATTCCCTACCTGTACTATACTTGATAACCCCATGACTATTTTGTAACTACCAATTTGTATTTCTTAATCCCTTCACCTTTTTCACCTAGCCAGGGGTGGGCAAACTTTTTGACTCGAGGGCCACAATGGGTTCTTAAATTGGACCGGAGGGCCAGAACAAAAGCATGAATGGATCGTTTGTGTGAACTAATATAAATTCAAAGTAAACATCATTACATAAAAGGGTACGGTCTTTTTTTTTTTTTAGTTTTATTCATTTCAAATGGGCCAGATCCGGCCCGATGGCCTTAGTTTGTCCACGGCTGATCCTAGCCCCTCAACCCTCACCCTCTGGCAACCATATTTGATTCTCTGTATCTATGAATCTATTTCTATTTTGTTTGTCTGATTATTTTGTTCTTTAGATTCTACATATAAGTAAAATCATATGGTATTTGTCTTTTTCTCTGTGAATTATTTCACTTAACATAATACTCTCTAGGTCCATCCATGCTATCACAAATGCTAATATTTCATTCTTTTTTGTGGCCAACTAATATTGCATTGCATATATGTACCACACATTTTTTTTCCACACAACTATTGATGAACACGTGAGTTACTTCCGTATCTTGACTATTGTAAATAATGCTGCAATGAACATAGGGATGTATATGTTTTTTTGAAGTGTTTCGGGTTTCTTTGGATATAGTCCCAGAAGTAGAATTGTTGGACCATAGGGCAGTTCAGTTCCATTTAAAAAATGTTAAGGAATTTCCATTCTGTTTTTCACAGTGGCTGCACCAATCGGCATTCCTACCCCTACCAATAATGCACAAAGGCTTCTTTTCTCCACATTCTTGCCAACACTTGTTGACTTATTGATCATAGCCATTTTGACAGGTGTGAGGTGATATCTTATTGTGGTTTTAATTTGCATTTCTCTATCAGTGACTTTGAGCATCTTTTCATATATTTGTTGGCCCTCTATGTCTTCTTTGGAGACATCTCTATTCAGATCCTCTGCCCATTTTTTAATTGCACCATTTGTTTTTGGTGCTGAGTTGTCTGAGTTCTCTATAAATTTTGGATATTAACCCCTAATCAGATGTATCATTAGTGAATATCTTCTCCCATTTGGTAGGTTGTCTTTTCAGTTTTGTTAATGGTTTCTTTTGATGTGCAATGAAAAAAATTTTAAGCAATTAAGATTTTGATAGGCATTGCCTTGAATTGTAAATAATTTGGGGGAGTATTAGCATCTTAGCAATATTAAGTCTTCTAATGTGTGAACATGGAATCATTGAATTCATTTAAGACTTGTTTAATTTCCTTCAACAATATTTGTAGTTAGCAATGTATAAATCCTGTAATTTTAAATTGAATTTATATCTAAGTATTTTATGTTTTGATGCTATTTTAAACAAAATTAAGTATAAAATTTCCTAATGTTATTTATTTTCATATTTTTCATTGCTAGTGCATGGAAACCATTGGAATATATATATATATTAGCATTTGTGATATATATATATATATATATATATATATATATATAATTTATACGCATACATATTGGGGTGAGCAAAAGTATGTTTATAGTTGTGATTGCATGAAACATGGTTTATTCTTGTATTATTTAATGATTGTATTATTTACCAAACAAAAAACTATAAATCAACTTTTGCCCCACCATCTATATATTATCTCTCTCTTTACACACATACACACACTATATATGTAAATATACACACACACTAGGATATAGTATATGGATATGTGGTATATGTGTATATATCCTATTATATATATGTATTATATATATATATCTTATATATATATATCCTAATATATATATATATATAGTGTGTGTGTGTGTGTGTGAGAGAGAGAGAGGGAGAGTTTCTGCTTATGGCTATTAATCAAGTCTGCTATATGCATATTGGCTAAAACAAGAGACTAGATTCAAGAGACTGAAAGGCAAATTCACACTGAAAATTCAGGGATGCAGAAAATAAAAGAATTGGTGGAAGGAGGTAAGAGCCCATGAAAGGGAAATGACAATGTGATGTCTCTCTAACCACATAGGGTTTTATGCAGCTTTGCAGATATTTCCAGGGTTTTGCTTAGGCAAGGCACAAAGGTAGGACCCATGAATGGCACAAAGCTAACAGAAAGAGCTGGTTAATAGAAAAGAGCTTTGTGGATAGGCAGAAAGGAGGATTGAACAATGAACCATTGAACTAACAGCATGATGAGACCTCATGACTTGGTATTCAGAGTCAATATAAAGGGAAAGCTGTGAAGGGCAGAGAAATTTAAATAGATCAAGTATTCCTATAAGTTGGCAGAGGAAGAGTTTGGGCTAAAAATTTTGCTGCAATACAAAAGATCAAAGAGCATTCTTTTTCTTGGATCTCTTACTTTGTGGTCTAAGATTAGTCCTCATAGTTGAATTTTCCATTGTTGTTCATCTAATTTACAACCAGGATCACACCAGAGTGTTAGGCCAGGAGAAAGGCTCCTTTGATATGGCAGGTATTAAAACACTGGAATTTTCTATCCTTTTCCTTATTTGTGGGGGTTCCTTTTCTACAGTCTCCCTGCCCTTGCAAATGCTCACAGTTTTAGAGCTTTGTTATGACCAGCAGATAGATAAGCCAGTGATTTCACTGAATCCCTGATGAATTACACTTTGGGGAGAACATTATGGGGCCAGTTGGCTGGGGCTGGTTACAGCTTGCTTAACGAACTCTTTAGTATCATATTCTACCTATTTTATCCTTTAACAATTGTATTTGCTGGTTTATTCCCTTGTTCTCTTTCCTTCCTCCTCCAGCCCATTCTAAATTTTAATACTCTCCCTCTCTCCCCTTCCTCCGCCCCTCTCTCCTTCCCCCTATCTTCCTCTCTTTCTTGGTTTCTCTACTCTCGTTTTTTAATGGCACAGGTAGATTTGGGAATGAAAGAATGTTATTAGATCTAACATAAAAAAATTAGCCTTCATATTACGTAGTAAAGACATTTGGATATTAATAGCATTCCTTTATTTTCAGTATAAAAAGTTAATTAACAGACATTTAAGTCACTTCCAAATTTTTACCATTATCGATTGAATAATGCCATAATTTCTTTCTTCCTTCTTTCCTTGTATTCTTTCTTTTCCTCTATCTATCTATTATCTATCTATCTATCTATCTATCTATCTATCTATGAATGTATATCACTGATTATTTACTAGGTAAGAAAATAGTTAAAATATTTATTGAATAAATATTGCTAAATTCCTCACCAGTAATGAAAATGTGTTTTCAATGAGTATAGGCACTCTTTAAGACTGAAACGTCTTTTAAGGCTTAAAGGAACAATATTGGAAAAATTCTCCTATTAAGATCTCCTGTGAGGCATGGCCTGGGCACCGAGTAGATTGTCCTGAAACTCATGGGCTCACCTTAGCGAGACACAATTGGAATTTACAGGACGGAAACATGAGGGGGAAAGAATACACCCATATACAAATAAACAATTTCAAAATACAAAAATTATGAAAACAACACTAGCTGATTTAACAAAAACTGGGAGAAATACACAGGGTGTGAGTAAGCAGTTTCAGATGAGGGACAGTCCTATTGTTTTCCAGTGAAAAGTCTCCCCTGGAATTTCTGGGGCAATGGACCTTAAACACCCACATGTTTAATAGTCACCTGGGCCTGGGGGTCTGGGAGGGAGGGTCACTGGTGGCCTGAATTGGGGTCCAAATGATTCAGGTGGAGACATTAATGTAGAGGTATGCATTGCAAATATACCAATATGTATTGAGGAATCCCTGTAACCCTCAATAAACACAACAGAGTCTTAAATATATGCATGCAGGCCTTTTCCCTGTCACTGATGGTTTGGGCGTGGCCAGGTGAATCAATTACTTAAGTCTTTCCTCCTAAAGAAATTATCCCTGTAGACAGCTGCCTACCCTACCTACTTTTACTTATTTTAAATTTTATTGGTATTGAATTTATTGGGATAACATTGGTTAATAAAATCATAGAGATTTCAAGTGTAAAAGCTAATAAAACATCATTTGCATACTGCATCATGCATTCACCACCCACAGTCAAGTCTCTTTCTGTCCCCATTTATCCCCCCTGTGCCCACTTTAATCTCTCCCACCCCCTTTCCCTCTGGCTGTCACCATACTGTTCATGTCTGTGCATCGTATGTATATTTTCTTAATCCCTTCACCTTTTTTCACCCAGTCCTTCAACCCCTCTCCCCTCCAACAGCTATCAGATTGCTTCACTTACATGTGGAATTATCCTCAAAATAAATTAACAAACAAAATGGAAACAGCAGCATAGCTGCAAAGAACAGACTGAGAGCTACCTACTTTAAACCTCACCTTAGTCAGGTGTGGTGTGAGTCTGAAAGCTCAGTTTCTATTCCTCAGTTTGCATGATTTTCCCCCCTTTCTCCTCACTCTCTCTCTCTTCTGTACCCTCGACAAGGGCCCTCCTTTGCAGGACACTCTGCAGTCCAGCAGATAAAGCTGGATTTTCTGAGCTGAAAGCTGCCTCCCTTTTATGGGAAACGTTCTGAGACATTGTACACAGACAAGAAGCATTAGCATCTGATCTGCTTTAGCCGGCAGCCGCAGGAGCGGTGCTTTATGGTGGAAAGCCAGTCCCTGGTGGACGCGCGGAGATAGGGAGCTTCGCCCTGCTCGGCTGGTTCCAGGATCAGCTTCGTTTCCTTCCGTGTTGTCCGTGACAAACGCCTCCCCAAAGCCAGGGCGCATCCCTTTACGGATGCCCAGCCCCCGTCCTCAGGATTTCCATGAGCAGGAACCTGTGAGCAGTCTTCTCAAAGAAACACTGTTGCAATAGATAGAACTAGCCATGGAGTCTTCGGAAGAACCAAATCATCTGTGTAATATGATGCAGATTTGCCCTTTTCTTGTTTCCCGGTTATGTGGCGGGTTAAAAAGGAAGATCGAAAATGCCTTTCCTGCTTGCCTGCTAGTGGAGAGAGAGGAGTCTGACGCTAAAGTCCAGGCTGCTAGAGAAACACAGAGTCCCTGTGGTCACTCAGACTCAGAGAGGGGCTGAGATGCAGCCACATCTTTGCCAAACGAAAAGGCTAGATTTATTCTTGTCCAAGCTTTGTTCCCAGGCAGGGAATGAAGTGTGCTGTGCACAGTAGCCCCTTTCCTCTTGAAAACTAAAATGCAGAGTCACCGACATTTGTGTCTGCAAAAGCTCTGTTAAGAATGGCCCCACGATTGGCACACTCTGCCTGCCTTTTGCCTGCCCTGTTGTCTTGGGCATCCCCTCTCACAGCACCACACCTGCCTCCTTGGCCCCAGTCCCAATAGAATCTGATGGCCAGTGTTCTTTAAAAAAGCTGAAACACTGGCACTAGCAAATGATTATCAACAACTGAGAAAAGCATTAACAGAAAACACAAACAGAACTGAAGCAACTTTTTAAAGGACATCTTCTGATCCTGCCATCAGCATCTTTTGTGGTTAAGAGAAAAAGATTCAGACTTCCATTTTCGGAGTCTCCTGATATATTATCAAATGAGAAACATTTTTTTTTGGCAAAATTAAGTTTTGAAAAATATTCCATTTACTACATTGACACTTTTCATTGTCCATTTAACAAAATTTCCAGCTACACAATTGACATGTTTATATATTTACAATGTCTGTATGTGCATCTTCTTCTGAAAATAAGACCAGAAGTCTAAATCTGAGCAGGACTGTCGTGACAGTGAGGCTGGGACCAGGTCCCCTTGTCATCCACCACACTGTGTCTGCTACCAAATGGCTGATACCAAGTCTCAGCTGTCGTCCTGGACCCCGTCTTTCTTGGCTTCTCAGAGATTTCCATGAGGGACTTGGCATCCAATTTCACACCAGAGTGGAGGACGTTCCCCACATCAGCACCCAAGCAGAAAGGATATCGGGTTCCAATATGCCAGGCCCCCAAAGCTCTGTCTTGCAGGCTGCGGGACCCAGGAGTGATGTCTGTCTTCATAAAAGACCCACTTTATCCCCCCTGCTCCTCCCCATACACATAGGTCAATCACAGGACTAGGAAGAAATCCCCATGCACTTGGGAGCCCTAACAACTACCTGCATAGCCAGCAGAGGGAGTCGGTCCCTCACCAGTCATATCTACCTGCAGTATTCCCCTGCAATGTACTGCAGGGCTCCCAACAGGTAGGTTTTATAGACATTACTCCTGGTTATAGGTGGGCTGACAGCCCGTCTTCTAATTTGCTACCTGAAAATTCACCGCATCTCAACACTGGTACAGAAATATCCTCTTCCAGTTTTGTATACTTCCCTGAATTATCAATACAGCAGAATGCCAAACTAGGATTTTTTTTTTTTAAAGAGCTCTCTTTTCCTAAAAATGGCAGTGATTTCAATGCAGTGTCAGACTCAGCCTCCCAAGTTACCCAAAATTCATGAGCAGCCATCAAAAAGGGTTTGTTTCATGTAAAAATAGTTAAGCCTTTGTTTTTCAAAACTCTAACAAGGACACAGCAAACACCAAGTGGACACGTGGCCACCAGCTCCCTCCTTGTCACTGAGCGCTATTAGTATGCAGAAGGGTTGGGGGGCTTTGCTGTTACATCTTATCTTGTTCATGCTTCCCTGGGTAGCCTGCTGCTGCCAACATGACCAGTTGAGTAATTTTTAGGTGGAATCAAAAGGCAAGTTTGCTCAGAATTTCAGGCTGACCCTTCTACCCCCATCATTGTCACAAAGAGAGGGGTCCAAGTTTTAGCTATTGTTATTTAACTTCAAGGTGGATGAGGTAGAAGTAAAATCGATCGCATGACCTAATCCTATAATGATTAGATTTTAGATTAGCTCACAATCGGTAGATCTCAGAAGCCCAAATTCCACTTGGCATGTCTTTTAGCTGAATGGGCACTTGATTTAATTTCTTTCTTCTTTTATTTTTAATTTTTGGGGCTACCCTCCCTATGGGAATCAGGGATGCTTTGAAATGAGCATTACCAACCTTCTTACTGGATGAGGTGAGAAGGGGACCTGCAATCCTATGACTGAAGTGGGCTGTGCCTTTCTGTGCCGGTAGGGGGGCAGTGATACCCTCAGTTGGGTACACTGTGTCATCCTAAATTGGGTTGGGTTGTGCTGACCTGTGCTGGGAGTAAGCCATGCAATGCTGTGCTGGAATGACCTGTGCCAGCCTTTTCCGGAGAAGAATGTCCCCTTTTACAAGGCAATTGTGAAATACAGGAATGCCATGCTCTTGGGTTAAATGACATCTTATAGCTACTGTTGTGTCTAGGTAAGTGAAGGTGATAGAGGTTTGATTCCAAGATGGAAATGAGTAGGTTGATGATTGAGGATTAAGAATTATTATGTTACCATTTATTGCCCAATGAATCCCCGTTTTGTTTGCAAGATAATTATTTTTCAGTGACAAGGATGTTTTTGTGTGTGTGTGTGTTTTTTTTACCCCCATAGCCTTCTCAGAATTCATCATGGGGTTATCAGAGATCAGTTCATAGTCATCATTCTTCCAACAAATACTTGTTGGACATTTATAACATACAACACATTATACTAGGGGAAGT
This sequence comes from Myotis myotis, assembly GCF_014108235.1. Taxonomy (NCBI): domain Eukaryota; kingdom Metazoa; phylum Chordata; class Mammalia; order Chiroptera; family Vespertilionidae; genus Myotis; species Myotis myotis. The sequence continues at coordinate 13,488,335 of NW_023416319.1, forward strand.
GGAGACACAAATAAAAATACAGCATGATCTGACTTTTAAAGGAACTTTTTAAGTTCCAGTAGGATTTTATTTGAATCTAATATGAGGTTGCAATTAAACATCCAAAGATCACGCTGAAATCTTGACTTTGCCACCTGTTGTCTGAACAAGTTTCTTAACATATTTAAGCACCCATGATTTTTTTTTAATTATAAAAAAGGGATGATAATATTGTCAACAGCATAAAATAGGTTTTGTGGGATAACTATATGGCATAATATTTGTAAAGAACTGAATATATAAAAAGTGTTGCAAAGGGTGGCTATTATTACTAATAATCCCAACATTATAAGCACAAACATATGCATATACAGAGTATTTGTTCTTTTCTCTTTAGTTTTTAAAAATTGCATGTATCTTGAATCATGAATGTAAAACAATAAGAGTTTCTTGAGGATAGAGATGCAGTCTTCATTGCATTTAGATCTTTAAACATTTTACTTTTATAATGTTTAAATGCTTGTTGATTTTACTCAGTGATTAATGGATTAAATGTTCCAATAAACTTGAGTAACATTTCCAAAGAAGCTAAAGACTAAGAACTCAAAGATAGTGGGTGAGTAACTTCAGTGCCTTTGGAACCTAAAATAGTATTAGCAGTGTCCACTTATTTGCTACGCAAGCTGAGGCAAGCACCTAAACATCTTTAAACACCAATTTTCTCAACTGTAAAATGAGATTCATATTTTTAAATGTTGTTTTGAAGACTAAATATAACTACATGTATGAAAATGTTAACATTGTACAGAACATATAGCAAGCACACGACACTTGGTTATTCTAACTATGGAACTGAGCATGAGCCATCAAAGTGCTGAGGAATAAGCCTCATACCCACAATCATGACTTGCAGCAAAGGTGTTCTCAGCGTTGGCTCAATGGAGGAGAACTTGAGGTGGAGTTGGGCAAATTGGCCCACAGGAATGGAAGATGACCTATGATAGAAATTCTTTTCCTTTTCTCCTGAAGTTTTTAAGAATAATGTGAATACCATTATATCTGGATCTATGTATATATGCATCTGTTCATCATTTATTTTGCACTGGGTTCCTTACTAAGCCCTTTGCAAGGTTACATCAATTGAACCTTCTGGCCACCTTGAGTTAGATACTATCATTATCCTCATTTTACAGAGGCTCAATAGAATTGAGAATCTGCTCAAAGTTTCTCTAATGAAGTGCTCTGATTAGGACTTGAACCCAGGTTTAACTGACCCTGTCCTTCTAACCATTTCTCTATTCTCTCTGCCCCAGAACATCAGCAGCAATCCTGATTACCCTGATGATTACCCTGATTTTTGTTCTCAGGGTTCAGACCTCTTAAATCTATACTGTGTACATTTTATAAAATTCAGATAAAGTATAGCCAAGTTAAAAAGTAGACATTTCTGGGTTTCTGTATAGACATGTAAGCATTTTAGTTTAAAAAAGAGACTTAAGAGGTCATAATAACAAATTTGAACCTGCAGTCTCTTAGCTCTATGAATCATGTTTGATGGATGATGCGCTAGTAAGGGAGTATCAAGGCAGTTTGTTATTCAGTATTTTGAAGAACCAACATAGAGCTAACTGTTTCTGCTCCCTCTCAAGGCCTGCTTTTACCAAATACCCTTTGCCTGAATTGGAAAGATTTTTTTTTTATGGACATGAGTAAGGAACATTAAAAAACAAATAAAAGCAAAACATGCTCATATCACTAAAATAAGTTTTTGTAGAAAACAGTCTCAAATGCCATTGTATGTGTGCATTTCTCAAGAGCAATTAATTATACTGCGTACAGATGACTGAAGATTTGTGGAATTATCACGAATATTGCACGCAGACAGCCGAAAAGCACAAAAAAATGAGCCTAGTTTTTAAAATAGCTTTTGTAAAATCTATCTTGTAATACTGCTGCCAAGTGATTTTATATATTAGTATTCACAGCACAGACTTTCAAGGAGTAATTATGTTTTATGTTTTTTGCCCTCCTTCACAAGGTAAAGTATGAATGGGAAAGCAGAAAGGGAGTCTGCATTTGTCCTGTGAGAAAGAGGCTCACAGTTGTTCTTAAGTGTGTCAGAATATCAGCTTATATTGTGTTATTTAATAAATAAGCATATTAATATTTATCGGAAATTGTGTGCAAATGTTTGGCCACATGTAATCAGAGGGTCTTAGTATCATCAATATATGAAGAGATCTGAACTTAAGGATAAGTTTAAAGCAATTTTACTTTCAGCATTTGGCTTAACCATGTTCTGTGGAATCTTTCTTTGAATATTTTGAACATGTCCCATGGGTTTCCTGTCATGTTTGGTTATGGAAAATTCCAGTTGCATTTAATCCAAGTAAAAATGTAATGACTTTTCAAATTAAAGCCCTTCTCTTTTCTTGGCTCAGGGACTTGTTTTGAGGACAAGACTGGTCAGTCTTTTACTCATCCTCCACCTTAAATTTTGAGTTTTCATTCTAGTACTAAATGGTTTTCATTTGGTTCCGTGTTACATGTATTTATGGAAAACTTTTGGGGGGTTGGTTAAAGAGACACAAGCATTAATCAGACCAGTTTTTTACCCTCAATGGAGTACCTGTACGATGCAAAAGAAATACATGAAAACAATTCCATTATAATACCATGTGATATGAGCACCATTGAATGGATCAATAAACATAAAGCAATAATGGACATAGAAGTCAGTTATCCCTAGAGTGGATTTCAGGGAACAAGTTCATAGGAAAGAGGTTGAGCTGTGTTTTGAAAGTGACTCTGAAAGTAAGGTAGAGAAAAGGCACTCTGGGAAGTAGTGATAATGTACATACAGGCCAAAGGATAGAAATAGTCTGATTTTTTCAGAGAATGACAAGTAGATATCATGTACAATAAATGATGGCCAAATATATTAGGGTATAAACTGAAAATAGTTATTGGTATTTGGGGCCCAGGCTTTAACAAGAATATTTCCTTGCCAGGGTTCCTCTTTGCAATAGAGTGAACACACAGCGGAATCCCATGTCTTATAGTATCTAGTATGAGAACTTTAGGAAATTAAGAAAGAAAGACACATAGCATAGGAATTCTTAAAGGAGACTTGAAAATTTATTGAGGTGATTATATTATTCATTCATTCATGTTTGCATTATTTATTGTTGCTAACTATTTGTACAATTCATGTTGGGGACTTAAAAGTTAATGGCAGAGTCACTCCTATCAAAAAAAAAAACAATTCAGACATGTTGAGGATTTTAAAATGTGGGAAGTTCCTTAAAGACAGGGTAGAATGTGTGGATATCAGAATATGGGATTATTACCAACTAAGAAGTCAAGTTTGTAGCTTCCTTTATGCTTTAGTAAATGGCATGCAACTGAAGCCTTGAAAAGTAGATTCAATATAATGTTGATAGGTTAGGTGTCAACATGAGAAACATCCAAATCTGTGGGGGATCTTTATAAGCGTTTATTTGAGCCAAACTGATGACATATGCCGGGGAGCAAGATCCCAAATGCTCCCAGGAATAACAGTTTTTCAGCTTCTTTTATACATTTAAAATTAAGAGGGGACATAAGGAAGATGGGAGAAAATATATTGGGGTTTGGATCACAGGATAGTTAATAAGATTATATGCTTTCTTGAGGGTTAATACCCCCTTCTAGGGGTATTACTTCTTGTATTTCAAACGTGTATTAACCTAGATGCACAAGAACAATGGACAGGACTGACTTACTAGTAAAGCTTTCACTGAATAAGTTGTATGCCTGGAGTGTGACTTCCCACCATAACCTGCCCAGTTAGGAATTTATGATCATACCATCCTGTGAAGTTACTTTCCATTGAACCCTCCTTTTTTTTCATCCACATTGGGCAGGGGAGGAGCTTAAGCAAAAGTATAGAGGTCAGAAAATTCAGGCATACAGTGAGAAAGCTGGCCTATGCAGTTGAGTTGGGGAAATAAAATTGGAAGTATGCTGTGAGTGAAGAATAGATGGCCTTGAATGTCAGGCAGCACATTTTCATTGGTAATCAGTGGAGAATCATTGCTTTTTTTAAATTTAAAAATTATGTGAACAGAACATATGTCAAGAAACTTACTGTGGCAACAATGTGCTGGGCAAATTGAAGAGGGAGGAGCACAGAAAGCAGTTAGAAGGTGACTGCAAGAGCTCTGGAAAGAAATTAAGAGGGTAACAGAGAACTGCGTAGGCAGAATAGAAAGAATTGGAAAGTATTACGTGGTGGGAGGTGGTGGTGGTAAAAATGAGATTGAGAGAAATCAGAGGAAGGACTGGCTGTGAATTAAGGAGAAGGTGAGAGCTGCCTACATTTAAGTTGTATCCTGTACCCACCTTTAAGAGTTGGTAGAGCTGTGGAACTAGATACACCATAGATAGATTAGGTATATGTGTTGGCAATTACAAGAATAAACTCCATGCAATAACATGGCGACCGGTTGGTCCCATGGAGGGTGCATTATTTGGAAAAATCAAGAATTCTAAAAGGTAAGACCTCAAGTAACCTACGTCTGCACAGGTGTGCTCCAGGTTTGAACAGTGCGAGCGGAATTAGACACTAAGTTTCTGGCATTGACACACTGCATGTGGTATGTTTTGTGAGAAGTTTGACAATAAGGAGTTTTGCTTTTCCAAAAAATGTTAACTCTTCTAACAAAAAAAACATTGATCCCCAATTAGTTATTTTAATGACAGAGAATGCTCTCTCTTTAGAGGGAGGAAAGAGCTACTGTCCTTCCCACTCGTTAGGGTGAACCATAATAAAATTACTGTCATGGAGATAAAAAATGGTCAGCTATCACAATGGTTGAATATCTGCATACACCGTAAGGGTGGTATAATGGAAGCAACATTGAGTAAACCACAGAGAGAACCTGCATTTCTAATTCTCCCATTAGTTGGATATATGATCACTATCAGTCAGTTTAATTTCAGTACTTGGAACAAGCAGGGAAGCATAGAATGATAGAGCCAGGAGATACTTATAAAAGAGGCTTATTTTAGCAGAACAGGCAGTCATTATTAATAGTAGTATTGTCACTCATTCAATAGTTACAATAGGGGGCTGTGGGTTTTAGCGGTAAAATATAATAGATTCTGAGTTCAAATTGCCTTGGTTTGGATCCTGGCCCCATCACTCACTATGCCAGTGAATTGGGCAGTTAACCCCTCTGCCTCACAGTTCCCTCCCTGGCAAAATGAGCATAATAACAGTACCACCTTATTGGATTGTTGTGACAATAAAAACAGTTAACATATATAAAGCTTATAGAATAACATATACTGCCTAATAAGCACTATATACATAATTGCTATTTTTATCACCAATATAAGGCCGTTCTTTGCTAGAAGATTCTTGCTGCCTTCACTTTTCTTTCAGCCCTAATGGACTAGTGCTGAGCTGTCAGTGGTCAACTTTGAAACCATGTACAGATCCCTGGGGTTGGGTATCAATAGTGACAGTAGCTAATTGTGGTGCTTGAACATGGGGAATCTTAGCTGAAATGAATCAATGGGATCAAGGGATGGGATAAAGGCCCATGCGGAGAGGTTTAAAATGGAAAATAACAAGGACTAAATTACACTTTAAAACTTTCAATGGAGTCATCAGCCGGTAGAGAACGAAGTGTTTTATTACAGAAAAGTAACCAAGCAACTACTGTGCAGAAAGGCAGCCATGTTTCAGGAATCACTGGTGTTGTTGAAAGCACTTAGGTAGCATTAAGCCCAATTAGGGATGGGGTATGGGATATATACTCCAGACACTTTAGCCAAGGGGAAGTGAAAAGAAGCTATTGAAATCCGAGGCTACGTGAGTAAGGGGAGAAGTGAGCTTCAAGGTCAACTGCTAGTAATGAAGAAATTAAATTTTGCTTCTCAATCCCTTGACTTTTAGCTGTTGCTTGCCCTTTCTCTCTGCCCTCAGCTCACAGAGTAACTTCCAGCTCTCCCAGCCACAAATGCTCTCCAGATTTCTGCAGAATAGAAATTGCTCATGATTCTTGGTGCACAGCAGACAATAGAGACAAGGCTAAATATAGGTTTTCTCTCCACACACAAAAAGTTTGTGCACAAAGCTTTGGGTAAGGATCTTACAAATATGAACAACGAGTTTTAGTGTAAATTTTGAAATCAGCATTTACTTACTCAAATAACTTTTCCTTTGGGTTTCAGCCTCTGGTTGTAGCATCAAGGTCAACAATCAATAAACTCATTAGGACTTACAGGCATCTTTGATTAATATTCCTTGTCTAATTCCCTGAGAAATGTACTATATCTTCTAGCTTAATGAAGACAAGGCTGAGTTATTTAGGTGTTTGTTAGTGAGGCTTATTTGCATATAATTAACTAGATTCTCAAGCAGTAAAAACTTTGTACCAATGGATGTACTTTCCATCAAGTTCTATATGATTAACCAAATGCTTTTGTTCCACTAGAAACTTTGTGATTGAAAGGGCTTATTCTTCTATCAATTAAAGTAGGACATGCCCTTTAAAAATTGATTGGACTCTTTATTTAGAGCAATTTTCATATTTCTTCTTTTTAAATTAATAAGCTTTTTAAAGAGTAGTTTTAGATTCACAGCAAAATTGAAGGGAAAGTATGGAATTGCTACGTACTGTCTTTTCCCACACAAGCACAACCTCTCTGCTATCAACATCCCACATCAGAGTGGTACATTTGTTATAAATGAGGAAGCTTTATCGATGAGTTATTATCACCCAAAGGCAATAGTTTTCGTTAGAGTTCACTTTGGGGGTTTGTTGTATATTCTATAGGTTTGCACAAATGTAAAATGACATGCATCCACCGTGGTAGTATCAACCAGATTAGTTTCACTACCTTAACATCCTCTTTCCTCTGCCTGTTTATGCCTCTCTCACTTTCCCAATTCCTCACTACTGAGCTGTTTATTGTGTCCATAATTTTACCTTTTCCAGAATATAACATAGTTGGAATCATACAGTATGTACCCTCTTCAGATTGGCTTCTTCCACGTAATAATATGCATTTAAAATCCCCCATGACTTTGTATGGTTTGATAACTCATTTATTTTTATTACAAAATAATATTTCATTGTCTGGATACACCACTGTTTATTTATCCATTCACCTACTAAAGGAAAATTTGGTGGTTTCCAAGTTTGGGCAGAAATGACTAAAACTGTTACCAACATCCATGTGCAGGTTTTTGTATAAACATAAGTTTTCAATTCATTTAGGTAAAGGCCAAGGAGTAATTGCTGGATCATACCGTAAGAACATGTTTAGTTTTGGAAGAAATGACCAAACTGTCTTCCAAAGGGCTGTATCCTGTTGCATTTCCAGCCTCAGTGAGAGCTTCTGTTGCTCTACATCCTTATCGGCATTTGAGATTGTCAGTGTTTCAGACTTTGGCCATTCTCATAGGTGTATCATTGTTACAGATTAATATCACAGCGCTCTGGGATTAAATGAAAGACCATAGTATTCACTAAAAGAGGGATGAATATTTATTTCACTGACAAACATGTCACATAGCGATTTTTATCTAATATCACATGTAATTGAAAGAATTGACTAAGTTTTATAAAAATTAACAAAAGCCTTTCATAAAGTCTTAATAAATTGAAAAGTGTTTCTTAACATTTGTCAGCTCTTAGATTCTTTTGAGAATATGCATGATAAAAGCTGTAATCCCTCTCCTGAGGAAAAAATGAATATAAGCAGATACACTAAAATTTTTCATTCACTTTTCACGAGTACTTTGTAGGCCTGGACTCCAGGTTGAGAACTCCTACAATCCTATGTAATAAAAGCCTTATATGCAAATCAACTGAATGGTGGAACGCCCAGTCACTATGACGCACACTGACCACCAGGGGGCAGACACTTAATGCAGGTGCTGCCCCCTGGCGGTCAGTGTGCTCCCACAGTAGGAGCACCGCTCATCTGGGTCAGCCGAGCGGTGCTCCCACAGCAGGTCGATCCCTGCAGGCCCTACCCCCACCAGTGCATGAATCTCGTGCACAGGGCCTCTAGTGTAGATATAAAACAGATGATGGCACACATTGCACCAGGGGTAGGGAACATCTGGCCCACGGGCCAAATAAGGCCCGCAAAATCATTTGGTCTGGCCCTGCCAAGACATTAGGAGTGAGTTAATTAAATATTTGATTAAATATAGCAGGTGAGTTTTTAAGTTGATATAAATATCCAAATGGCCCTTGGCAGAAAAACAGGTTCCCACCCATGCATTACACATTGTAAAATGAAATTATTACATCTGATTTCTACCTCCTTTCTCCTCTTCCTCTTTGTTGTAAGAGAGATGTTGGTGTCTAAATAGGGTGTGTTATTTTCCTTAATACAAACAGGTGATAAAAATTACTAACCAAAAGGTTATACAGTGAAATATTTTTCTTTCTCAGAGTTTACAACTATTACCAGTTTCTTTTGTATCTGTCAAGAGATATACTATACATACATATGCATGTCTCATATATACTACACACATATCATATACACAATATACATGCACACATACATATTTGCTAAAAATAAAATAAATGCTTGCAGATATTGCAAACTGTTGTTCTATGCCCTCCTTTTCTCTCCCTATAGCAGCATATCACTGGCATATTCAATGATTGTTAATATTACAGAGTATTTTATTTATGTACCATGATTTATTTGCCCCATCTCTTGTTGATATTCTTTTAGGTGGTTTGTGATCTTTTGCTACTAAAAACCAATGAAGCAATAAACATCCTTGCACATATGTCTTTGTGCCCATGGGGGAGACTCTATTTTAAGCATAATGAAAGAGCTGGGGCTGCCATCAATGACTGGCATTTGTTCGCAGACTAGCCACATTCAGCACAGCATGTTCAGCCGTCAGAATGCTATGGGGAAATTAATTCATTATATTCATGCCACCTCAGGGTAGCAATCATCCTTTCTATTCTTGCTTCTCCGTCCCTCATTGTGGCTTGATTCGGTAAGGGAACAGAAATGAGGCTGAACCTTAATTATATTTCATCATCTGGTTTGCCTGAATTATAGAACAGAAAGGCTTTCCAGGCTCTGTTCCACTGTGACCGCGGTCCTGCCCAGAGCGCTTGTCCAGTGTGCTCCTGTGCACTGACTATTGTCTGCGGTGGTAGTTGGCAATGCCTCACACTGGGAGTCTGGCGTAGTGGGGGTGGAGTCTTGCCTCTCTGGATTTCTGGTACATGGATTTTTTTATTGTGAAAAAAGAAAATGGAGAAATTACAAGAGCACAAAGGCATAACTATGGAGTTTCTCAGTTTGATTGAGTTGAGGTGCTGTAGTAATAGGCCAACAAATGACTGCATGCTAAGAGAGTTCTCCTGTTCATGAAGAAGGCACACATTCCTGATGCTTTCACGCTTAAACCACAAGTTATCTCGATATTAGTGCCCCTTTGTTTTCAGATAGGCTCTCCTGACAATTTTGCACGTGGCAGGTAAAATGTGGTTTTTGTTTGAATTGAAATCAATTACTTTCTTCTGGATCTCCTGACTTACTGCTCTCAGTGGTACCCTATGTCTAGCTTCCTAAACTCACACATTGGCCCTGGTTTTCTTCTGAAGCTTGATCAGCTGTTTAATGTGCCCCCACTGGGGCCTCCACACTGCAGACTATTCAGAAAATTTCTGATTTGAGGTACTCCTAGACGTGTCTCCAAATCCAACCGGCCTGTCTTCTTCAGATTCTTGTACCAACTTTTGCATTGTTATGTGTATTCACAGCTGATTGGTGGTATCTGCACAGAAGACAGATCTGGGACACGAGAAGCAGAATGCAGAGCTCACACAGGTTGCTGCAGTCAGAGTAGAACATGAGTCAGTAAGGCAGACACAGAATGGAGTTATGACAAGCAGGGAGCCGGCATGCAGTTAGATGACTTACAGCAAAGAAGACCCCAAATCAAACTCAGGCAAAGTGGGAGAGCTAAGAGCCAGGCAAATTGACACAGACCCAGAGAGCCATAGATGTATGTGGAAGGGGGATGAGTTATGTCTGATATGAAAGGAAAGAGGGAGTGTCTCTATTTCTAGGGAGGCATACATGTTGTTGAAAATAATGAAGAAGGATGCTTGAGGTCGAGGGAAGATGGCGGCGGTATAGGCAGACGCGTCCCAGGTCGTGTCCCTGAGCAAATGGAGTGAGCAGCTGAAACTAGTAACATCCACCCCGAATTGGCGAAATTCCTCAGCTGGCGAGACGGTTTGCAGCCGGGAAGAGCAGAACTCCCCTGGAAAGGTAAAAAAACCAGGGATTTGGGCAGGAAAGTTCGCCAGACCTCTGAGCCCAGAGAGTCGGAGGGAGACCGCGTGGCAGACAGCCGCGTCCCTTGGGACAGGCACAGCCCCTGACGGGGGAAAGGAGAACCGCGGGATTCCTGGCGCTGCCGGGGGAATTGAGAGCTCGGTCTGTGATCACAGAGGACTGAGCCTAAAGGGGGCAGCCTGAAGAGCTGACCAGACCATGCAGTCCCGGTAAGAGAAGAAGCTTACAGAAACCAAGCCTTCCCCGTTTCCGCGGCCGGCGTTTGTTTGTTTGTTTTCACTGAACCCTGTTCATGGGACATTTCGGATACAGACACTCACCTGTGCTGAAGAGAGGGAGAGTGTGCGGAGGAGTGGAATCTGGGGAGAGACTGAGGAGAGAAGGGGGGCGGGGAGAGGTGGCAGCGAATTGAGTGCTGAGACACCCCTGAGCCCAGGGCTGAGGCAGCCATTCTCTCTGGAGAGTGAGACTCCTCCCCCCAGCTCCCAGGCAAGGAGCACAGCCACACCCAGATTCCACCCTGTAGGAGATCAAGGATTAAAATAACCTGATCAGTCCCTGGGAGTTAACAGGGTCTGGCCTATAGAGGGATTTTCAATCCCAGCAACAACACAGCACTGGTAACTCTTACGCAGCCAGCTCTGGGCAGTAAACTTCCACTGGACAGAGAGGCCCTATAGCCTCAGAGGCCAACCCCAGAACACTGCCACCCAGAGGCTGACCCACAAACTGACTCTTTGCTAAACACAAAATAAGGCAGTCTGGGAAACAAATGCGGCTTGCTTTAAAATAAGGACTGTGGTTTACAGCACAGAGGAACAGTGTATCGCAGGGAAACTCAACACTCTCCTGAATACCTGGCAGGTCTAAAGCGAGCCACACTGAAGAATAGAAGAACCGAAGGACCTTCACTACTGCAATATTTTTTTTTTCTTTTTTCACCTTTTAACTAAGAAACCAATTTTTTTTTCTTTTTTTTTCTTTTCTTCTGCTTTTTTTTTTCTTTTTTTTTTCTTCTTTTTTCCATCACCTGATTTTACCCTTTTAATTACTACCTTCTTATTTTTAACCAGTATTATTACTGCTACCATTTTACCATTTTTTTTTAAAGTGCCATTTTATTTTCTCTTTATTTTATTTTGGGATTAGTGTTCTCCATTCTATTTTCATCGTTATATTATTGGTTGTTTCTAGTTTGCATTCATCTCCAGGGAGCTGTTGCTGGAATTTGTTGGGATTAATGGCTGTTCTATAGGAGTATTCTCCTCATATAAAAAAGTCTCTTCCCCTCTTCCACTTCCTTCTCTCTTTTCGCTCTTTTTTTTTTTCTTTTCTTTTCTTTTCTCGCTTTTATTTTCCCCCCTCCTTTTTCCCAATTTCATTTTTGCACTCCTTTTTTTGGTCCCTAATTTTCTTTTCTTTTTTCTCTTTTCTCTTTTTCTCTTCCTTCTTCCTTATCCCCTAATTCTCTTAATTCAGGTGGTCACCTTTATTTGGGGTTATTCATATCGTGAATATATTTGTGTATAGTGCCTGGTACGTGGTGCCTTGTTGTGTTGTATTTTGTGCCTTTAAATCAACGCAGCAGATCCAAGCAACAGCAACCTCCTGAGCACCACACCCTCTGCTGAGGAACAGCAGCTGTACGTGAAACCTTGCCCCACCAGCCAGAAGAGCCACCACAGCTGTGAACAGCACCCACCAGAGGAGCTGCTGCCAACTGAAGAGCAGCTGCTACCGCAACCACCCGAAGAGAAACCACAGACCAAGGAGTCACTGCCACCAAGGGAGCAGCCACTGAACGACTCAACGTCTAGATATGTCAGCGAGATCAAACATGGGTAGACAAAGAAACCCCCAAAGAAAAGAGAAGGAGGACTCTCCAGAAAAGCAGCTAAGTAATACAGAGGCATGCAACATGACAGAAAAAAAATTCAGAATAAGGGTCCTAGAGTGCATAAACCGGATGGAGGAAAAAATCGACAACCTCTGCAAGAAGCTAGAAGAAACAGATGAAAAAATCAACAACTTAAGTAAGACCCAAGAAGAAATGAAGAGTGATATAGCTGCAATGAAAAACTCCATTGAAAGTATCAACAGTAGATTAGGAGAAGCGGAGGACCGAATTAGTGATTTAGAAGACAAGGAAGCAAAACACACCCAAAACGTACTGCAATTGGAGAAAAAAATGAAAAGACAGGAGGAGAGCCTAAGGGAGCTTTGGGACAACATGAAACGAAACAACATACGAATAATAGGGGTACCAGATCAACAGAAGGATGAAAAAGGATTAGAAAACCTATTAGAAGAAATAATATCAGAAAACTTCCCTGAGGTGGGGAAGAAAAAAGTCACACAAGCCCAGAGAGTCCCAAACAAGTTGAACCCAAAAAGACCCACACCAAGACACATCATAATTACCATGGCAAATGTTCAGGACAAAGAGAGAATCTTACAGGCTGCAAGAGAGAGACGGAAAGTTACATACAAGGGATCTCCCATTAGATTGTCAAATGATTTCTCAACAGAAACACATCAGGCCAGAAAAGAATGGACGGAAATTTACAAAGTGATGCAAAGCAAAGGACTAAATCCAAGAATACTCTATCCAGCAAGGCTATCATTCAAACTTGAAGGGGAAATAAGAAGCTTCACAGACAAAAAAAGGCTAAGGGAGTTTATCACCACCAAGCCAGCAATGCAAGGAATGCTAAAGGGACTGGTATAAAAATAAGACATAAAAAGCTCAGAAAGAAAACAGCCACACAAAAACAGAAATGCCTACAAACAATTACCTTTCAATAATAACTTTAAACGTAAACAGACTAAATGCTCCAAACAAAAGACATCGAGTGGCTGAATGGATAAAAAAACATGACCCATACATCTGCTGTCTACAAGAAACCCACCTCATTAGAAGGGACTCACACAGACTGAAAGTGAAAGGATGGAAAAATATCTTTCAGGCAAATGGAAAGGAAAAGAAAGCTGGGGTAGCAATACTTATATCGGACAAAATAGACCTCAAAGTGAAGGCCATAACAAGAGATAAGGAAGGCCACTTCATAATACTAAAGGGATCAATACAACAAGAAGATATAACCCTGGTAAACATATATGCACCCAATGCAGGAGCACCCAAATTCATAAAAAAACTCCTGGAAGATATCAAAGGAGAGATCGACAACAATACAATCATAGTAGGGGACTTTAATACACCACTAACAGCACTGGATAAGTCCTATAGACAAACAATCAGCAAAGATACAGCAATCCTAAATGACTCACTAGATCAGATGGACTTAATAGACATCTTCAGAACACTTCACCCCAAAGCCAGGGAATATACGTTCTTCTCAAGTGCTCATGGGACATATTCAAAAATAGACCATATATTGGGTCACAAGCAAAGTATCCCCAAATTCAAGAAAATTGAAATCATAAAAAGCGTCTTCGCAGACCACGATGGCATAATATTAGAAATAAACTACAATAAAAACAACCCAAAATACTCAAACACCTGGAAGCTGAATAGCATGCTATTAAATATTGATTGGGTTACCAATGAAATCAAAGAAGAAATTCGAAACATCCTGGAAACTAATGACAATGAAAACACAACAATCCAAAACCTATGGGACACAATGAAAGCAGTCCTGAGAGGGAAGTTTATAGCTCTACAGGCCTATCTCAAAAAACAAGAAAAAATGGTAGTAAATCATCTAACTCTACAACTCAAAGAATTAGAAAGAGAGCAACAAGAAAACCCCAGAGTGAGCAGAAGGAAGGAGATAATAAAGATTAGAGCAGAAATAAATGACATAGAGACCAAAAAAACAATACAGAAAATCAATGAAACCAAGAGCTGGTTCTTTGAAAGGATAAACAAGATTGACAAACCTCTAGCCAGACTCACCAAGAAGCAAAGAGAGAGGACCCAAATAAACAAAATCAGAAACGATAGAGGTGAAATAACAACAGACCCCACAGAAATACAAATGATTGTTAAAAAATACTATGGACAGCTCTACTCCAACAAACTAGACAACCTGGAGGAAATGGACAAATTCCTAGAAAAATACAACATTCCAAAACTCAATCAGGAAGAATCTAAAAATCTCAACAGGCCAATAACTCTGGAAGAAATTGAAGCAGTCATCAAAAAGCTTCCAGCAAACAAAAGCCCAGGACCAGATGGCTTCACAGGGGAGTTTTACCAAACATTCAAGGAAGAACTAAAACCTATCCTCCTCAGACTACTACAAAAAATTCAAGAGGAAGGAACACTTCCAAGCTCATTCTATGAAGCCAGCATCACCCTAATACCAAAACCAGGTAAAGACAACACAATGAAAGAGAATTACAGACCAATATCCCTCATGAACATAGATGCCAAAATCCTCAACAAAATCTTAGCAAATCGGATCCAGCAGTACATCAGAAAGATCATACACCATGACCAAGTAGGATTTATCCCAGGGATGCAAGGATGGTACAATATCCGCAAATCAATAAACGTGATACATCACATAAACAAATTGAAAGAAAAAAACCACATGGTCATATCAATTGATGCAGAAAAAGCATTCGACAAAATTCAACACCCATTTTTGATAAAAGCTCTCAGCAAGGTGGGAGTAGAAGGATCATACCTCAACATAATAAAAGCCATATATGACAGGCCCACAGCTAACATCATACTCAATGGACAAAAACTAACACCATTTCCCCTAAGAACAGGAACAAGACAGGGATGCCCCCTCTCACCACTCCTGTTCAACATAGTACTGGAAGTGTTAGCCATTGCAATTCGGCAAGAAGAAGAAATAAAAGGCATCCAAATTGGAAAAGAGGAAGTAAAACTGTCCTTATTTGCAGACGACATGATATTATACATACAAAACCCTAGAGACTCCATCAAAAAGCTACTGGACTTAATACATGAATTTGGCAATGTAGCAGGATACAAAATTAACCCCAAGAAATCTGAGGCATTTCTATACACCAATAGTGAACTTTCAGAAAGAGAGATTATAAAAACAATCCCGTTTACCATCGCACCAAAAAAATTAAGCTACCTAGGAATAAACTTAACTAAAGAGGTAAAAGACCTCTACTCAGAAAACTACAGGACGTTGAAAAAAGATATAGAGGAAGACATAAACAGATGGAAGAACATACCGTGTTCATGGATTGGTAGAATCAACATCATTAAAATGTCCATACTACCCAAAGCAATCTATAAATTCAATGCACTTCCCATTAAAATACCAACGGCATACTTCAGAGATCTGGAACGAACTCTCCAAAAATTCATCTGGAATAAAAAAAGACCCCGAATAGCTGCAGCAATCCTGAAAAAGACCAAAGTAGGTGGGATCTCAATACCAGATATCAAGATGTATTACAAAGCCACTGTTCTCAAAACTGCCTGGTACTGGCACAAGAATAGGCATATAGATCAATGGAATAGAATAGAGAGCCCAGAAATCGGCCCGAACCAATATGCTCAATTAATATTTGACAAAGGAGGCAAGAACATACAATGGAGCCAAGATAGTCTCTTCAATAAATGGTGTTGGGAAAATTGGACAGATATATGCAATAAAATGAAACTAGACCACCAACTTACACCATACACAAAAATAAACTCAAAATGGATAAAGGACTTAAATGTACGACAGGAAACCATAAAAATTCTAGAAGAATCCAAAGGCAACAAAATCTCAGACATATGCCGAAGCAATTTCTTCACTGATACAGCTCCTAGGGCACTTGAAACGAAAGAGAAAATGAACAAATGGGACTACATCAAAATAAAAAGCTTCTGCACAGCAAAAGAAACCATCAACAAAACAACGAGAAAACCCACTGTGTGGGAAAACATATTTGCCAATGTCATATCTGATAAGGGCCTAATCTCCAAAATTTATAGGGAACTCATACAACTTAACAAAAGGAAGATAAACAATCCAATCAAAAAATGGGCAAAGGACCTAAATAGACACCTTTCAAAGGAGGACATTCAGAAAGCCAAGAGACATATGAAAACATGCTCAAAGTCACTAATCATCCGAGAGATGCAAATCAAAACAACAATGAGGTACCATCTCACACCTGTCAGACTGGCTATCATCAACAAATCAACAAACGACAAGTGCTGGAGAGGATGTGGAGAAAAAGGAACACTTGTGCACTGCTGGTGGGAATGCAGACTGGTGCAGCCACTATGGAAGACAGTATGGAGTTTCCTTAAAAAACTGAAAATGGAACTCCCATTTGACCCTGTGATCCCACTTCTAGGAATATATCCCAAGAAACCAGAAACACCAATCAGAAAGGATATATGCACCCCTATGTTCATAGCAGCACAATTCACCATAGCTAAGATCTGGAAGCAGCCTAAGTGCCCATCAGTAGATGAATGGATTAGAAAACTGTGGTACATCTACACGATGGAATACTATGCTGCTCTAAAAAGGAAGGAACTCTTACCATTTGCAACGTCATGGATGGAACTGGAGAGCATTATGCTAAGTGAAATAAGCCAGTCAATGAAGGAAAAATACCACATGATCTCACTCATTCATGAATAATAGAGACCATTATAAACTTTTGAACAATAATAGATACAGAGGCAGAGCTGCCTCAAACAGATTGTCAAACTGCAGCGGGAAGGCCGGGGAGGGTTGCGGGGCAGAAGGTAGGGGGGTAAGAGATCAACTAAAGGACTTGTATGCATGCATATAAGCATAACCAGTGGACATAAGACATTGGGGGGTAGGGGAGGCTAGGGGACTGTCTAGGGCGGGGGGATAAAATGGACACATATGTAATACCCTTTGTAATACTTTAAGCAATAAAAAAAAAAAAAAAAAAAAATAATAATGAAGAAGGATGCTTTTATTGAGAGCTCATGCTGGCAGGTTCCATAGCTACATGATACTGGTACCTTTCTTAATCTAGTAAGTTTGTATAGAACATGGTTAACTTCATTGTTTAATAGATTGAAAGTAAAATAAGATGTTGATTAGCATTGGTATCTGTGTAGTTCATCTGAGTATTTTGACAATCTGTATCTAGTCTGGCACTAATTAATGCATGGTTCACAGTGAGTGGGAGTTCAGTGGCTAAATGTTCTCATTGTCACAAACAGTTTCTACTTAGGATGACAAGAAGCAGGTACATGGGTGAATCACTTGTCTGTGGTGATAAACATCATGATGAAATAAAGGGTAAAGATTAAAATAAAGGGAGTTAGCTAGAATAGACAGCACTGCTTCACTGCCATTTCTTCTTCTTCGAGATGCCTGGGAAAAGGCCCAGGGTGGGACATAAACAGATGATGATAAGTGACATACTTTTTGGAATGCCAGCATCACCTGATGGAGAAAGTCTGACCCTCAACCTCAGATTGGCCTCACGCAAAGCCCCAGATTGTCTTCTACACATATGACAGGCCACTCCAACACTTCCCTTTTATGTAGAGTCTTAGGGTTAAAGCAACAAGTGCATTTATCAAATACGAAGATTCGTGCAGGAATAGGCCTTCCTTCCCCGGGCTGCTGGCACCACCTTTCTGCCTTCCCTCTGACCAGGAGCTGCCTTTCAGCCTTTGCTCTGGCCCAGAGCCGCCTTTCCGCCTTCCCATGCTGCCCAGAGGCCTGGAGTGGCTGGGGCGGTGCAAACGCCTGCGTCCTTGCCATGGCGAGGACACAAGCATCCCGCCCTGCCCCCAGCCACTAGGCGCCTGCATATACAAATTAATCCACCATCTTTGTTGGGTTAATTTGCATACTCACTCCGATTGGCTGGTGGGCATTGTGAAGGTATGGTCAATTTGCATCTTTCTCTTTTATTAGTGTAGAAGTCTTTGTTGTGTCAAGGGCTCTCTTCTTTCAGAAATCAAGATACACCAATATTCTAAAAAATCAAGATACACAAATATTGACATACAAATATTGCATTTAAAACAATTATTTTTGATTTGCTTGAAAAGAATGTATAAGCCAAAGGAAATCCAGGTTAGGAATTTTAATATACAACTAAACTTAATATGAGTAGACAAAATAAATAACTCATCAGAAAGATAAAAATGATAATTAATATATATGTGTTGACTAATATTCTTTTACATTTATAATTACTAGTGGGCAGAACTATATGAGAAAAAATAAATGAATAATTATAGTTCAATAATTTAAAAATACCCTTTTCTGAAAATAACAGTTTAGGCAAACGTGAATAAATATGTGGGAGATTTGATAAACACATACTAGACAAAACTTTATAGTGAACCAATGTGGATAATTTTCTCCTTTTTTTCTATTTGTTTATTTCCAATTTTCTTCTGTTCTTAAATAACATATAATAATAAAAGCGTAATATGCTAATTAGACTGGACAGCCGAATGACCTTCCAGAAGTCCTTCCAGATGACCTTCTGGACAACCTTCCAGATGAAGCTGGGCTGTGAGGGCTGAGCCCCTTGCATGAATTTCGTGCATTAGGCCTCTAGTTATATATATATATTAGACTTTAAAAGTAAAAGAATCCTTTTTAACTATTTAGATATCAATAATCATGAAAATCTAGATAAACTTGATATATTTCTGGAAAGATAAAATGCACAAATTGGCATATTATGAGATTAAAATATCAATAACATAATAACAACAGAAATTTTAATTAGTAGTGAAATCTCTTAGTCCATTTACACCAAAAAGCCCAGGTCTGGTTTAAAGGTAAGTTCTGCTAACTTTTTAAGAAACAAGTAATCCCAATCTTTTTTGAGAAGTTATCAAAAGTAGGATAAAATCAAATAAAAAAGAAAGTTCCTAAATTATTTTAATGAAGTTAATTATCATCTTGATTCCTGAACAAATTAAAGGTAGTATAAGAAGATAAATTACAGGCCATGTAATTAAAATATACCTGTAAAAATTCTAAAGTAAATAAATGTAACAGCAGTAAATTGTGTGTTAAAAATAATACATTATGAACCTTGAGTTTACTTTAGAAATATAATCATGGTTTAACATTAGAAAAATACAACTCTAGTTAATAATGAATTATAGAAGAGAGATGCACATAAATATCTTAAATATGCAGAAATATCATAATGCTCTATGTGAGTTTATGATAAAAAAGAGATAATTGTGAATAAAACATCATTTCCTTAACTTTTAAAATGGCAAAATACCAAAGTTGGCAGGTATTGATGTACTGCTGAGACTATTATAAACCCTCCTGCATGACTGGTGGGTGATTAAATTGTCCATTCATTGTGGAGAAGAGACACCCAGTGCCTAGGATAGATGTTTATAACATTTCATTAAAACCAGAATTTTTTAGAGCAACTTTTTTTTTTAAGGGAACAGTCAATAGTTGGGTAACCTAAATGCCCCCTCTCAGAGAAATGATTAAATACAATATGGTATGTGCGTTCATAAAATATGATGCAGAGTCAGAAGCAAAGGGCCAGATTTATTGCAATTAGACTACATCTCACAAACATGTTAATAGGAAAAGGGAGCAAGAATAAGATTTACAGCACCATTTATGCAAATTAAAAACACACATTGAACAAGTCTATATATTTTTCAAAGGTACATATATATCTAAGTAGGTACAGAGAAGGGAAATTGGAAAGATATATATTAAAAACACTAGTGTGAGTACCATTCAGGAGAAGAATAGAAAAACAATGCCTAGAAATAAAAGGCAGGCCCTTCATGGGCGAGTGGGGAGAGTGGGCATGAATAATCTAACTTAATTCTGTGCACCTAAGCTACAGATAAAATTAAAGGAGAAAAGGACAGGGACTATAGGATACATGATTACAAAGTTTGTCATTTTATGGGTTCTTTGCAAGGTTTTCTTACACAGTAAGTTCTCCAGGACATTTTAAATAATTCAAATTATATGCATTTATTCCCCATGAATATATCTGTGATTTTGACCTACCCTGCTCTAAATAGTGGTTACTTGGTAGGGAATCCTAACTCTGTGTTTCCTTAGTTGTAGAAGACAGGATTGAAAAGTCGCCGGTGTCCTTTGTTCAGACAGTAATGGCAGAAGGAATTCCGTGTTTTTGAGACAATCTTTGAGTTGACAGGCTGTCACCTTGAATTTGAACCAATTCTCCAAGGATCACCCTGGGCTGTTTGCCAAGTGGTTAGAGCATCAGCCTGCAGATTGAAGGGTCTGGGGGTTTGATTCCTGGTCAAGGGCACATGCACTTTGGTTTCAGGTTTGATCCACAGCCCAGGGGAGCATGCAGGAGACAAACAATCCATGTGTCTCTGTGTCTCTCTCACATAGAAGTCTCTCTCTCTCTCTCTCTCTCTCTCTCTCTCTCTCTCTCTCTCTCTCTCTCTCTCCCTCTCTCTCTCTCTCCCCCTTGCCCCCCCTTCCACTCTCTCTAAAAAGTTAATGAAAAAAATATACTTCGGTGAGGATTAACAACAATAATAAAAGATCTCCAAGGGTCAGGCTAACAAAGTGAGCTACGTGGTGAATACTCTTTCCTTATGTTGGATTGCTTTGAAGGAGATTGAATGCAGACCCAAACACCTCTTGCTAAACGTACAAATAAGCAAATAAAAATAGAACAAATAATCAACAAACTCAGCAGCTTTTTCAAGAGCGAGTATTATTTCATTTTACTGGTGAAGGAAACTGAGGCGGGGGAATTTTAGTGGCATATTATTCCAAATCACACTCTGAATCAGTTAAAACTCAAAACAGAACTGGAATCCCGCTTTCTGATTCCTAGCCACAAATGCTTCCACTGTGAAGTATACAAGTACATATGGTTCACAGCACAATATCAAAACACATCGATATTTAAAATTCTTCAGATGAGTGATGCCATGGTGTTTGGAGGCTTATGGGAAGATGCAAAATAGCAATTTGTGTTTGACATAGAAACGTTGAAATGACTGAAGTTTTAATTAACCACTAATTTTTTCTTCCCTCCGTGTGTGCAGTACACTTTATCTGTTTGCTGTCTGAAGCTCTGTGTTTGCAAATTAGGAGCTCCCGCTTCATTCCATTTTAATTAAAAATTGTGAGCTTGACATAATCAACTTCCTTCCTTTTTCTGGTTGTTTAATGAACATTAATGAAACAAAATTAAAGTGCTATTTAACATTCAGCTAATTTATTAAAGGGTGAGGTAGGATAACTTTATTTTTAGGGACTGGAGTTGAACTTAAATAATTCAGGGAAATCAACTTTCCCAGTAGCATTGACTAAAACCACAGTAGGGCGTGGGCCCTTCAAACTTAGGTCAGGGAACTGTTGATGTTATTGTTGACACCGAGAAGGCATCTTGAAGTCAGAGAACACATCAGAAGTGTAATCAACAATCACCTCCACTTGGTTAACATCCTGGCATTTCTGATGAGGACACTACCACTTTCTCACTCTAGTCTGCTGTCCACTTCACTTCTGTATTCTCTTTATTTGTGCATGTATTCCCCCATTCTGTTTTGTGTGTGTGTGTGTGTGTGTGTGTGTGTGTGTGTGTGTGCATTTGCTACTTGCGTATGTAGTATCTTCTATATAACTGGTCCTACCTTGTATTTTCTATTCTTCTGAGCATATATTTATTACACTGAGAAGTTAATTTAGGAAAGTCTTTGAGAGGCAAGACAACAGAAGGTTTGGTGGTAAGCATGTCCTGACTTGCTCTTTGTCTGACCTTCCTTAGCTGTGTATGCTTTCACTCCAGCCTCACCACCCTGTGACTCTGAGCAGTTGCTTGCTGAGGCTGCTGCCTACCCTTTTCTTTGTGCCTGGATCCTTTAGTGCCACGGTCACCCTGCTCACTACAGTGGTTTTGTTGTTCCTAATCGGAGCCTGATTTTAACAATTAGATGTATGATGTCTCAAATAAACAAGAGACAATGAAACACAAAGCAGACACCATTGGCAAAGGTGCTATGCAATGAAACAAGACTGAAAATGTGAACATTTCTAATGTGTGAACTATCTAAATACTATATCTTTTTAAATGTATGACTAGAGATTTGTGAATATTTAAGGGAAACACTCTAAAATGGATGCACCACATATTTTGAAGTGAGATGAGAATAGTAATTCTGTTAAATGGTTTGATATTTTGGCTATATAATGCCAATGGCCTAAACAAGTGAAATACATATAAAAACACAAAGTACCTGGTTGTCTTGCATTCTGCATTCTTTGATTTAAAGTAGACAAGGAAACACATATAAAATTTTAAAAAGAATGAGCGCCATAATATTCCTTCTTCATTTAAAAAAATTAAGTTATAAAAATCAGGCTTATTCTTACCCTCTTCTATCTCTAGAGTAAAAAGTGAAGGCCACATGGCTTAGAAAAATGACTTCTCTTTCATAGCACAGTTGCTTTGTTTTTCTATTTTAAAATGAAGAATCCATGCATAGATGGTTCTATCATAAATATTAAGACCTACTTTAATCATATAGTCAAATGGAACAAGTTGGAAGGAAGAAAGAGATAAAGATTAGAAAGAAGGGGGAGAGGGAATGAAAGATAATAAATGTATTTTTAAAGCCATCTAGATTATTGATGACAAAGGCTACCTACCTATCTATCAATATTTCCTCCTCAAACAATACTGAACAAGGAGGGGAAGTATATATGTATTATATTTTATATATAATCTATAATGATGTCAATGCTATACCTCAACATATGAAACATATATCTCATATAAGTAATACCCTCTGCATAATTTCAAAGTGAAAATGTTCAACAGTAAGTTAAGTTAAAAGAAGAAATACCAGACCCCAGCTGCCATCACCCAGCCTCTGTTCCTGCCCTGCACAGAACTTGTGGCAAGCGAAGACAGTGACTGCGAAGGAGATGACAAAGTTAACTTTGAGGCCGAGCTTAATATAGAACCACAACCATTTAGTATAAAAATACTAAAAACTTTCCTGGTGATCAAAACATGAACTACAAAAAGAAATTTTAAAATATGCCTGGTTTTATAAGGGCAGTTTGACACGCACAGTTTCTGAAGGAGGAAAAGTGGAAAGAAAAATTAGCTTTTGGCAATTGGGCAAGAAGAAAGAACCAACAAAGAAAATATAGGGCCAGCAAAATAAAAATTTATAACCTGCAAGCCACAGAATCTAAGGATTTACAACCCCTTCCCCACCACCAAAAACAGACAATAAAATCCACTAAATTATTTAGACGAACAGAATTGAGTGCCTTTAATCTTGAATAAACACTCTAAACAGAATTAAAAATACTCAAAAAAAATACTTGAGGATATGAAGACCACCTGGAATCAGAAATTCAAAAAGTAATAAAAGAAATGGTCAAAAAATAGAGAAAAATGAAAATAGATTTGATTGGACTTAAGAAAGACAGGGAAGAAAATTCACAAAGTCATCTCAGAACTAAAAAATAACAAGGTATCCAAGGGAGAAGAGGATGAAATGAAAATTTAATAAGTGGCTTTAAAGAAAGGCAGAGAATCGACTTATATGAGTGTCATGAATATACTATCAAGATGCACTAAGAAGAGCAAAACATCATTCCTGGGTTTCTTGTATCAAAACTGTACAACCTCATTCTCATCATGAGAAGACATCAAACACAATGGAAGGATATTATTTAGAGAGTGGTCACTGGTAAACGTATCAAGACCATGAATGACAGACTGAGAATTTTCACAGATTGAAGGAGCCCAAAGAGGTCTGATAACTAAATGCTTTGAGGGATCCTGATGAGATCCTAGACCAGAAAAAATGACATTATGGAAAAAAACAAGATTTAATAAAGGTCTGAAGATTATTAGTGAATACTTTTATGAAAATGTTAATTTTCTGGTTTCTATAATTTTTATTATTATTTGATGTTACTATTAGGAGAACCGTGTGAAGAGTATAAAGGAATTCTGTACTACTATGTACAATACAAAATTTTTCTTGTCTAAAGTTATTTCAAACAGAAAAAGCTAATAAAGGGTAAGAATTTCAACAATGATACCCATTATTTAACTCTATGATGTTGTTATGTTCTATAATGACGATTTTCAACCAATGTGCCATGGTTGAAAGATGCAATACCTGATTATTTAGTCAGGGGCACTGATCTCTTTTCCCTTATATTGTCAAATTAAAAAATGACATCAGCCAATACAATAGTAGTCCAGTGTGAATAAATCAAAATTATAGCTATTTTTTGTCAGAGCAGCCAAAAAAAATATATATTTCGTGGTGCACCATATAATTTTAGTAATAGTTTATAAGTGTCATTAGATTAAAAAGGTTAAAAATTTCTATGATATTTTTGTACATAAGTAAAAGAAATATAATATACATACATGCATTATACATGTATATATGTGCATATATGTATGTATATGTAAAATCATATCAAATGAAAGGTTTTTCCTAATGGAACATATTCTTTCAATGTTTTTCCTTTTGTTTTCAAGCTCTAATATTTAAAGTCTTATAGTTATAAATGAAACAGATGTTTACTTATTAATTCAGTCATCAATGCATGTTTAAAATAACATGTTATAATGACATTTGTCATGCATTCCATAAAACAGATTATTTGAATTTTTAAAATCACCTTTGCCATTCCTTTTCTATTATTATTATTACAGTCCCTTTTTGAGACATTTTACATGGTTTTTTTTAGAGTATACCATCTCTGTTTCTCTCTAAATTATTTGAGATCTGGTGCTTTTGATTCTGTCTGTGATGCTGGCACTGAAATTTTTATTGTGAGACATGGTACTAAATTGCGAGAAGTCAGGACAATTTTTTTTCCTAATCCATCTGAATTTAAATAGAAAAGGTTAGCTGAGAGATGGATCTACTTATTATATTGTTTTTAAAGTGTCCTCAATAGCTTTGCTCATTAAAAAATATTCAACACTCATAATTAAAAATAATGATTAATCATCTCTTTTCAATGCACTTGTCTCCTTTCAACTTGATTCTGTCACAGGAACTTTCACTTATCAAAACTAATATTGTTTGAGATCTCTTCAATCTAATATGCATGCCCAGACAGTCCTTGAGTGTAGAAAATGAGAAACCACCTCTTAATCCAGGGTCCATAGTGTGGCATTCTTTTTTTTTTTTCCACTGAGGGTTTAGTAAGGGCGTACACCAGTGATGGCGAACCTATGACACGCGTGTCAGAGGTGACACGCGAACTCATTTTTTTGGTTGATTTTTCTTTGTTAAATGGCATTTAAATATATAAAATAAATATCAAAAATGTAAGTCTTTGTTTTATGGTTGCAAATATCAAAACATTTCTATATGTGACACGGCACCAGAGTTAAATTAGGGTTTTTCAAAATGCTGACACGCTGAGCTCAAAAGGTTTGCCATCACTTGGCATATACTGTTTGTGGCATTCTTTACTTTAGAGGGAAACGCCAAAACTCCAAGAGACTTTTAAACTTTTTGTGTCCAGGATTCAGAACTGTGCACACATTTCCAAAGTGGGGTTGTTACTTGACATCACACCTCTGTATGCGGGACTGGCTAGACGACATAGATCGCAATCATCTCTGCCCCTTCTCCCTCTTCTGTGGTTCTGATGAAAGCAGAATGGCTTCTGGGGAACTTTATAGCAGCAGATAAAAGTCTACCTGTTTTTGTGGAAATGAAATGACGTCTGACAACTCGTCAGAGATAAAAGGAGAAGGTTCCTACTTCCGGAAGTGGCCAGGTCCCGGAGACTCTCCTGCTCTGCAGCAGCTCCAGATAAATCTGTCAGCAGGATTTTATTTTCCTGGTCTCTAGGTCCATACAGCTCTCTTTGCTATTTTTTTTTTCACAGAGCTGCAAATCAATATTTACTTTTGTTGGGGAAATGCATGTGATGGATGTGATTTAGTTCCTAGACTCAAGTATGCAAGAAAACATGGGTGGGGAGGGGAATTCTCTTTCACCCATCATGGCAGGCTTATGAGCCTGGGGGAAAATACAGCCAGTACTAGTCTCCTATCGGTCATGGATGTTGCTGCCAGCCTTGTGCAAGTCCACATGAGTCGTGGAAGGATGTTGGCTCTTGGATTTGATGTCCTGTGCTGGCATTTCATTCTTTACCAAGCCAGGTAGAACTAGGGGCCAGAGCCAGGGAATGGTCTCCCTCAGTTTGCCAAACTTCATCCCCCTGCATGTTGTCCAGAATTGGAAAACATGCTATTCCCAGTGCCTGTGAAACTCAGAGACCTCTCACCTGTCTGTCCAAGGAAAATCTCTCCATTGCTCCTCTCACAACCTGCAAAGGTAGACACTCCCCTCCTCCGCCATAGTACACCAAGAATGTTCTCTGCCCCCCGTATAAGCTTTTAGTAAAGACGAAAGGAAGCATTTCACATTGAAACATTTGCTATACATTTGCAAAATCCCAGAAACAAGGAAATACTAAGATCTGCATAGACTACACGAGGGGAAAAGGGTAGGGAAGAAGGGGAAACACCCTAAATCACACCAACTATAATTTTCAAGGAGGGAGAAAGGGCAGAGCAGATTCCTCCCACTGACCATAGCCCACAGGACAGAGTGTAAGCACAGTGAAACCATCCCGCTGTGGACCCTTAATTATGGATAGCAAATGCTTTGTGGGATTACCTGCCTTGTTTGGGAGAACAGGTGCTATCAAGACAACAAACAGTTGCATTATAAGTTTAAATCACTAAACAGATACTTTGGTATGTAATTTCCAATATAGTTGGTATGCCATCCGTACACAGCTACTGCATTTTGCCTTTATAAGATAAAGATTTTGCCTCTTCCCCATGGGGGATATTTTTTGCACAACCAGTTCCTTCAGTGAGCAGAGCTTTAGCAATGGCTAGATTAAGAGGCGCTATCATCCTGAAATGATTAAAGACTTAAAGGAAGTCATTTGCATCACTCACTGGAAGACAAAGTTAGGGGCTATATATTTTGTCAAAGATCCAGACACAGACATTGATTTTGCGGTGGACCACCGGAGTCCACACTCTGTCCCGGGGAAGCAAAATATAGTGCCATTTTTAAAAAGTTAATTAAACCCACTGATGTATGACCAGTAAAAAAGTGAGCATGTCAGAATGCTGGTGTTGCAAGAAGGCACTCCGAGAGAGCAGACTTCAAGACTGAGAGGGTGTCTTAAAAGCGGTGCCAACCCCTGCCCTCAACTCTTCAGAGAAGCCTAGAAAACAGAATATGACCAGGGAAGAACTACTGAGAAATCTAATGGAATCATGTAATAGATACAACACCAGATAATGAGCCTGGAGATGTGGGTCCTCCCTCCCTCCATGTATGTGTTTTAAAACAGTGACAGAGCACCTGAATTGTAGTAGGCACCATGCCAGCTCTGAGAGACACAGCCCTCAACAAGAAAAATGAGGTCCTTGCTTTCAGTGACTGGATATTCAATAGGTTCTGATTCTACTCACCGCATGCCCTTCATAGCTTATTTTTCTTCTCTGGGCCTCAATTTCCTTATCTGTCAGTGGACTGATAATCTGTGGATCTGTGAGGCTAAGTTTTTCACAACCCTGATAAATAGGCATTGCAAGATGATGTATAGACTTGTACAAAAACAATGCCAAGGTGCTATGATATTTGGACATTATAAGCGTAAGGTCCACCAGGCATTGGCGAATCCTGACTTAGAGCTAGCAATGGAGACAGAGGTTTAATGTGGGGTGGAGTGAATCCTCAAGGGAACAGCTTCATTGGCTCTTTTCAGAAGGAGGGTTTGCCTGGGAAGGGGAAGAGGGTTGAAATGCAGGCGAGCACTAGGCTAGCATGCTGACCCTGTTACTGCACTCAATCCTCACAAAAACTCTGAGGTTGGAGGTTCCTCTGGTTTCCATCGTAGAGATGAGGCTATCAAAATGAATCTAGATGAACATGTGGAAGATTACACACTTAGTGCTTTATGAAGTCCCTTTCTTCATCACGTAGCCTCTCCTAGTGTATGAAGAGCAGAGAAGCAGCAGAGGGGAAAGAGTGGCCCCTGATGGGGGAACTCTTGTGGAACTTTATGGAAGAAGTAGTAGCATTTAGGTTGAGTCAGATTAGAATAAGTGGCAAGGAAAGGCAGGATGGAATATGGTAGGCAAACATTCAATATAAATAAAGAAAAAGTGAAAAAAATCAAAGAGAAGAGAAAGAATAGTAAAGAAAACTAATGCTGGGGTCCAACCCAGCAGGTCCAGGGGTCCCCAAAGGTGTGGACAGAGTCGGCGAGGAAGGAATGACACGGGGACAGCGTTCAGTTGACCAGCAGCCTAGCCAGGATCTCTAGCCAGGATCTCCAGCCAAGTTCTGGTCTGGATCTCCAGCGAAGTTCTGTTCAGGATCTCCAGCCAGGTTCTGTGTCCATGTTCTCTTGCTAGGTTCTCCAGCCAGGTTCTGTCCAGGTTCTCCAGCCAGGTTCAGTCACCAGGTTCTAGTCAGGTTCTCTTGCCAATTGCTGTAGTCAGGTTCAGTCCAGGATCTTTTGCCATGTTCTCTCCAGCGAAGTTCTTCTGTCTCTAAGTTCTGTGTAGGTTCTGTCTTCTGAGTTCTGTCTTCTAAGTTCTGTGTTCTAATTTCTGTGTCTTGCTGTCTTGTTACATCTGTATTTATACCAGTTGATTCAATCCTATCAATCTCTATTCCAAAGGTTAGGGCGTTTCTTATCTCCATTCCAGGGAGTAAAGATTATGTAGCTTAAGCATGATTGTTCGTCGTTAAAGTGATTAATTACCCGCCTGGCACTTAGTTGAGGGGTTTTATTCCCTCCCTAACTTCAGGGGAAAATCCCTACATGGGGAAACAACCTTTCTCAGAGAGGAGACCTTGGTTAAAACACATAGTGCCAAGAAGGTGAGCAAACATATTAAGAACAGTATGCCATATATGCCAGGTCCCTTGAAACAGCAAGGATGGACTGGGTCCCGGCAAACTAAGAGTAGAAATGTAGCTTGGAACAGTTTGTTCGAGGCCTTGAGTGCAGGGCAAGCATTTTCGACTAAGAGCCAAATGCAGACAGTACAGCGTTGAAGGCTTCTGAACAAAGCCACGAGGTGCTCAGAGTTGTACTTTGGAATTTCCTAGAGATTTCTCATTGTCTGAAGCCCTGGGTTGATATCAGCAGAGGCCCTTGAAATTTGGAGGAAGGACATTTTCATTGTGGTTCCTGGCTTATGTTCAAGGTTGGCTTTTCTAGGCTAGTTCTATTGGTTTATTTTTGGCTCCTCCCGGTTGCCCTGACATCAAGATGTGTTAGATCCAGTGTCTTAAGATGCCCTACCTAGTTTCAGGCTTCTCCGTTCCCTGGAGGGAAGCCAGGGCACCAGCTCTGGGTATAAGTAAGCTCTGATAGTCACTGCTTCCCACGTTACTGAATTGTTCTCTGTGTTTCGCTTTGTACGTGTGTGCCCCTGGAGCAGAGTAGCTCAGACGCAGCCTATTAGATGTAAGAAAATACTCTTTAAATATGTTGCATTTTGCCTTTCTCTCTACCCTCAAGCCCATTGCAGACAAGTACAGATTCTCTCTTGACACAGAAAATCCTCTGAGCAAATGGCTCCAAGAGTAGATGGGGCTGCTGTTTTACCCATTCATTTTCACTTTCATCTGAAGGTCTCAGGAAAAATAAAACATGGAAAAATAATAATAGCTTCTCATGTTTGTGTCTTTCTGAAATTATTATGTCTCAGTGATAGACACATGCCAATGGGTGTTGGGTAGCTTTTAAAAGGGGAACAATGTCTTTTATCCCCAAGAGCATGTTCATCAACCCAGAGGAAGCGATACTGCTCTACAATGAGCATGTAATTTCTGCAAATAGTGGAATTGTAACAATCACAACAGGTCACAGAATTGGTTCCTCCCCAAATAACTGGGTAATCTTAACCCTAATATCAGACCCATGGCATCTTCCTCCTGAACCTGAAGCCTGCATTGCTTTTTTTTTTTGCAAGTATTAAAAAATCAATTTATATCTTCTACAAAGTTACTAAATACAGCTCTGTGGATTCACTCAAAACCAAGGAAAAAACATGAAAATGCAGAATAGTGTTTAATCTTCCTCAATTATGTGGCAAATATGAAGGTGCTTCATCATTGTCTTGTGATAGCGAGACACTAGATTTGGTGACTAATTAGATACTAATATATTTTATTGGAAGCCCAAATAAGAGCCAATAATGGTTATCTTTCTATTACACCTTAAAAATAATCATAAGGTAGGATATACTTGAGTATTTCCTTAAGGACTATTCATTAGTAAATTTGGAAATATATATATATATTTAATCCTGAGGATATGCTTTTCATTGATTCTTTAGAGAGAGGTAGAGAGAGACATCGACATGAGAGAGAAACATCGATCAACATCGATCAGCTGCTTCCTGCACCCACCTTGACCAAGGATCCAACTTGCAACCTGGGTATGTGTCCTGACAGAAAATTGAACCCATGATCCTTCAGTGCCTGGGACCAATGGAGCCACATTGGTCAGGGCTGGAGATATGCTTAATCTTATAAACATTTGTAACAAAATATATCCCAAGAACATGGGCTATATAAAATGCTAATTTAATGTTAAATATTATGTCTCAATATTTAAATAAATAATCTGTTATAGTATTGGCCTTGCTTTTACTAGAACATTCTATCTAAAAATGCTGTGTAGGTAAAGACTTTCTGATATTCAAATTGTTTGAATTAATTTTTGTTAGAATATATATCCTAGATTTAATCTAATCATGAACAATTAGTATTTTTAAAATATATTTTAATTGATGTCAGAGAAGAAGTGAGGGGGAGAAAGAGATAGAAACATCAATGATGAGAGAGAATCATTGATCGTCCGCCTCCTGCATGCCCCACACTGGGGATCCAGCCTGCAACTAGGTCATGTGCCCTGACCAGGAATTAAAGCATAGCCTCCTGGTTCATGAGACTCAACCTTCTGGGCTAGAACAATTATTTTTGATCAAAAGTATACTAATGCCTATTATGGGCTCATTATTAGCCTGTAAACCATGCATACTATGTCACTTTGGGGTCAGGGACTATAGATGTAAATTAGGTTGGTATACATCATAAAGTGAAAACAGCTCCTTAACAACCAAATCCCCTTTGACTCTTCTTCCTATAGTTTAAACTCAACCTGGTGTTTAGCATTTCCCTTAAATGAAACTTAAAATATTTCTTCACTAGTGAAATTTGAAATATCATTCATTTGGAGAAACTCAGAATACCGAAAACGAGAGGGTTCCATTCAGAATAGACTACATACGTACAAAGAGAGAATGGTCCTGAGAGAGACTGAACATAGGCAAAGTCCAGTGAAAGTCACTTACTACAAGAATTGCATTAATTCTTCCCCTGCTTATCTGTAAACCCAAATGGCAACTACTCCCAAGGATTTAATACCAAGTCACTTTTATGATGCCCGTAATATGACCCTCCTGGGTTTGCTGGCAGCTAATCTTCATTTTATTCCCTTTGATTATTTAATCATTCATGAAAGTGCTTCTTCCCACTGGCACTCTCCAATTCTATGGAACCTAATAGAAAGATGTATTTTCACAGCATCCAGTGAGAGACTTCATAAATCCTATCCACTCACAAGGCAGCACCTACTTTAAGTTGATCAGGGTGTGTTGCCAGCATTTGCACAACTCCTGATACTTGTTCTTTAGAAGGTCATTTAACTGGAAGTGATTCCATGTGCCTTTTGTTTGCCTTAATCCTAATATTCCCAGACTAGTTTTAAAGTCAGATCTCAGCCAGTGTTCAGATTCTGCCATCAGCCAGCAAATAACCCCTTTGTTGGCAGGAAGCATGAAAATCCAGGCACTATCACTTGCATTAGAGTGTGGGTTTCACATTTCAGTTTCATTATGGACTTGACCATAATTCCCCCAGATTTATTTCAGGCCTCGTTTTGTTCTCTGTAAAAGCAAAACTGATTTCCAAATGCTCTGTTATTGATAAGCACCCACTCCTGTCTCTCAGTTCCTCTCTTTCCTCCCCTTTTCATCTTGCTTTTTCCTCCCGTTCTCTCACCCTTGTCTTTGCAATGACCATAGTTGCCCAAGGTTAGGTATGACACATGCCAAAAACTTCAGCATGCAGTTGTGATGGAGAATGAAAGTTAAACTTCATGGCTGCTGAAATTACTTACTGCTATTCATTATTGATATTTTATAAAAACATGTGGGAAAATTAATAAAATCCATGGTAATAAATAACTTAACCATGTCCTTAACTACCTGCACATTTTCTTCAATACACAGGGAGGTTGTTTACAGTTCCTTCCCTAAAACGTAACACCCAAATCTGGTCACTGTCCCACTTCAAGAATACCAGCAGCAATGGAGAAATCTTTCCTTGGCTGATTTCTCGAGAGGTCATGCTGACCTCTAAACCTGTGTCTGTTTCCTGAGATGCAATCCTAGAATTGTCGAACTTCTTGAAAATTAGATGATGTTGGGTCATGACCTCTTTGGGAGCTTCCCAGGTGAAATCTGAAACAGTGCCCTACCAGCTTCCCGTCCCCCCCTATATGGAGGGCAGGGGGAAACTGGAAAACAATGAAAAAAGGCAGGCCACTCCATGTTAGTAGGTGGCAGGCTTAATGAGGAAGGAAATTTAGAGGCTTATCTTGGGTGGCTGCAAATGAAGTTTTTCTACACACATCTGCAAAGCCTTAAAAGATTACCTAGAGACTCTAACTGGGCTTGGTCAGGTACACAGGAGGAGCTAACGGGGTTCAGTCATGTACACAAGAGCCTTGACTGGGTTTAGTCTTATACGCAGTCCAGATAGTCTATCACCGTGTTACTAAATCAAGGCTGTGTCCTTGAGCAGCTTCTGGAAGTGGGAAAGGCAAGCAGGGTGTACATCCTAAAGACAGCAGGGAATACAGGGGGTTCAGAGCCTCCAATTGTCTAAATCTAGCTGCTCTGGTTCAAACATGTGCTAATGTCTTCTTGATGAACTCCCCTAAAAGATGGAAATGTTGCCTATAGCTGGAAGGAAGAATCCACTGGGGGCCATTAGTCAGAATTACAGAGGGAGGGATGAGAACAGCAGGGGAAATTCCTCTGTGAGGTGCATGTGCAGTAGAAGCCAAGATGGCAGAGGGGGAAGTAAGCCCATGCACAGTAGAAACCAGATGACTCAGCAAAACTTTGGGGCATGTGTAATAGGAGTCAAAATGATGACATAAAGGGGTGGAGTCTAATCTAGGGAAAGAATCAGATTGGATAAGAGTGCAGAACCCTGAAAGGTCCAGGAAAGGTATTGATTGGTTAGGGCAGTGGTTGGCAAACTGCGGCTCTTGAGCCACATGCGGCTCTTTGGCCCCTTCAGTGTGGCTCTTCCTAAGCCTTAGGAGTACCCTAATTAAGTTGATAACAATGTACCTACCTATATAGTTTAAGTTTAAAAAATTTGGCTCTCAAAAGAAATTTCAATCATTGTACTATTGATATTTGGCTCTGTTGACTAATGAGTTTGCCAACCACTGGTAGGGGGAGGGCCAAGTACAAGCATGGGAAAACTTAGGAAGGAGGTTGACTAGTTTGAAAGAAAGCCTGCTCCTTCCAAAAACCAAGAAAATTTTGGAGCATTATCAGGGATGTCCGTGTAGTTGCTACTAGAGCTTGCATTCCCTCTACTACATCCCTGGGGGCATATTATTTTTCCTTCACCTCAATAAGTCTTGCCCCTACATGCGTGCCCTTTGAAATTCCTTTGTTGCGACAGCACAATAACCTATAATGAAGCGCAAAAATAGGGAACTTGACCTACAACTTGAATCCCTCAGGTTAGGAATAGTGTTTATTGGGAGACACATTCAGAGGCAGACACAGGTATGCAGTTGCCCACTGTTCACTGTGCTCTGGGCAGTACATAGTGATCTAGGTAGGACTGAATGTCAGATTCAGAGAGGAGCTGTGGCCCTGTTGGTGGAGCTTTTCATCCTCATGATGAGAATGAGCCTGGTTTGTTATAATGTGGTGAATCCATAGCCTCTGAGCTCTGTTCCTGCACCTCAGGATTCCCCATAGCATAAGTAGGAGCAGGAGTCCATGCATTGGTTGTAGCTATGTGGTCACAATGGTCCTGCCCCTTATTCTTGGAGTTAAGCTTAAGCCCCTTCCCGGTATTACATGGTGTAATGGCTCCAGGGAAATCCACTCCCTCAGAGCTATAATTATGACTGATTAAAGCTCTCAATGGTGGCCTGTTTCCATAGAGCAAATTTCAGTTCTCAAATGGCTCTGCTTTGTAGGAGATTAACTCCCTCTCTGGGCCTCTCTGGGAGGCCACATTGGAGAATCTATCATTCCTGGAGTTAACCTTTATTTCTAATTGAAAGTGTATTTGTCCAAGACTGCATGTCCAATCAATTTGGCAAGTGGGTATTTAAGCCGGTCAGATTCCAGAACTCAAGCATCTAGTTACTACATAATAGTGACATTATGCATGTATGCCTGCATTCATTCAGACCTTGTTTACTGAAGATTTAATTTGTACCAGATCATTTTCTAAGTTCTGGGGAATACAATACTCAACAAGATAGTTGCCATCTTTATTCACAGGGCTTAGAGTTAAAGGATAAGAAACATAAATCTTTATGATTTGAAAGCAATGAAATTATTTTTAGAAGGTCACTCCCACTCTCTCTAGGTTTCTATGGTATGACATGCTATGATGGAATACCAAATAAAATCATAATTCTGTTTAGAATGAAATCCAAACCAGACCACAGCATGCAAGGCTGTCTTTCTGTCTTTCATCATTTGGTATTTCATATCATAGTCACCCTTGCTCTTTATACTCCTTCCACTCTGGTCTTGCTTTAGTTCCTCCAACAAAGTTCCTTCCTCCCTAGAGAAATGCTCTTCTTTTCTACAGTAATGATTCTCCAGACTTTTCTTGCCAACATTCCTGATCTTTTAGGTGTTAGTTTAAATCTGTGTGCCCTGGAAGGCCTTCCATGACCATTAAAGATAAAGCAGATGATCATCCTTACTGTTTTAATCTCTTGGACCCTCATTGTTGCTTATTTTTCATAGCACTAATTACAAGTTGTAGTAATTGTATTTATTCAT
The DNA here is from genome assembly GCF_014108235.1 of Myotis myotis. Taxonomy (NCBI): domain Eukaryota; kingdom Metazoa; phylum Chordata; class Mammalia; order Chiroptera; family Vespertilionidae; genus Myotis; species Myotis myotis. Next base: position 13,523,774 of record NW_023416319.1, read on the forward strand.
TGGTTTGACTTTACTTAGTCTCTCTTAGCAGAAGGAAGCACATTTGTCTTATTTACTATTATATCCCCAGAAATTTGCTCAGTGCCTTGTGTAGAAGAAGTGCTCAATAAATATTTGCTGAATGCATAAATTATAATGCTAATAAGTATGGTAATAACAGCTACCATTTAACCAAGATTTAGTCTGTGCCTTGTGCAGGAGGCAGGACCTCCGTGATCTATGAGGCTTTTACAATGCTGATATTGCTGCTAATGACCCAACAGTGCCTTGCTTGACATTTATAGGGGGGAAAAATGTGACTTTGCAATCCTTAAAACAGAAGAAAAATAAACTGGCATAGGAGTTTTGTGGTTTTTGTCTTTGTACATCCAAGATTCTTTTATTTGGATTGAACCTGAGCTTCATGTCAAACATGAACAGTTAATAAGTATTATTTCTACTTTTTTACTTGCTTATAACAATGTTATAGTTTGTGGTGGGGATTGGTGGGGGAGACTTTAGCATAAAGTACAGAAAAGAAAAATTGCGGGTTAGAATTTCAACATAGGAGCTGCTCAGGAGCTGTGTATGTTGAATGTTGAATGAATGAATGTTTTTCTTCTTTCTGTTTCCTATTTCCCATTCCACTTTCCATCAGCTCTCCACCCATGGCCCCATGGCCTGTCCCCTAGGTCCTACTCTAGGCTTTATGCTTTGAGATATCTTCTTCAATTAATTAAAGGGTTGTTTTTTTTTTTTAAATTGGAGAGAGAGAGAGAGAGAGAGAGAGAGAGAGAGAGAGAGAGAGAGAGAGATTTATTATTCCACTTATTTATGGATTCATTGGTTGATTTTTATATTTCTCTGACCAGGAATTGAATGTGTAAACTTGGTGTATCGGGACAATGCTTTAACCAACTGAGCTGCCTGGCCAGGCAATTGAAGGATCTTAAAAAAAAATAAGATTATTCTCTTCATATGGGACAGATGTATTTCTTTTAGAATTAGACTTCCTATGTTGGAATTTTAGTCAAAAGGACAAATATTGAGGGATACCAGGACCAGTCCAGTGTCTCTCAAATTGAAATCACCAACAATAATCTTTACAGTCAATCTAAGGACTTTACAGGCCTCAGACTATTTTTAAGCTTACAAGGAAGGATTTTTGTTTAAAAAACAAAAATGATAATTTTTAAGAAACTGATCTTATAAGAGAGAAAACATTGACTAATTTTAAAGGACTTTTATTGCACTGAGGCTTCAACGAAAAAAAAATTTCCCCTTCCCGGAAGGTCTGAGAGGGAGATAATGTGGGATTGTGGTAGTCATGCCTCTAGGAAAGGCTCCAGAGCCCAATGACATTGACATTCGGTCTTGAATGGTGCAAACCACTAAACCAACATTGGTGTAATTCACCTGCTGACAGAGCAGGAAGTAATGTGCCAAATACCATTTCTAAACACTAATTTCCCTGCTTTGGGATGCCCCTAATCTAGTATCAAACCCTTCTCTCCCTCCCTCCCTCTGCAGTGCTGCAAACTAAACATGCTATTCTAATGCCAATGTGATGTTACTGGTTATTTTTCATCACAAGTGTTTACATAGTAAACACTCTCCAGCTCTCATGAAGGAAAACTTATCTCTTTTCTTTTTAACTTCATTATCCTGAGCCTAAGCTCAGTTTCAATATCAAACACAGAAAAGAATGATCTGAATCTAATAGAGTAGCGATTGGTCCCGGAGAAGAATTAGCCAGGCGTCCAGGAGCAAACATTGGTTCTCAACCAATATCCTGCCAACAGCTTCTTCCTCCTGTTTTATTAAAAGAGCATGATAACTTGGAATAGTTTTAGAATTTTTTTCCATCAGCACCCAATACATCATGGTAGTACTACTTTGCGAGGAAGATTCTATTAGGTTGTTTTATGCACTTACCCTAGAATATATAGTTATTTTTCCTGACTTGTGCATAATAGAAAAAGACTACTTTAGTTCACAGGATGCTTAGCACACAAATAGCTTACCAGTTCATTGACTAGCCTAATAAAAACCACTCTCTGTAAGTGTAAATGCTACCTTCAGTCCATCTCATTCTGTTCATCCGCATTGCCTATGCATGTAGAAACTTGTCCTTCTGTTACCTTAAATTTGATTAAAGAGAAGCTGCTTATATTTTTTTATACCTAAACATAAAGAGAAAAAGCAGATATCCTAGAGACATCCCTCACCTTTAACAGGAAAGAGTAATAGCAATGACATCTGATCAGTGCAGAAGAGACAATGGACAGCTGGAGAAAGGAGTGTGAATACAAATAAAAAATAAAACCTTTAAAATTTTAGTAAACTGGGAGATGAAATATATTACCATCTCACCCTGGCAATGATTTCTGCTGAGAGGAACAAGGTCTCCATCTCCCCCTCGTCCTCCCTTGCCCCTCCCTGTCCCTCTCCATCTTCTTCTTTTATCCTGAGGAAATAATTCTGTAAGAATGAGGTTGTTTTTTTCCTATTAAATGGAAATTCATTGCAGTTTCATAGTAATACTTTTAAGAAGCCTAATAATCCTATATAATAAAAGCCTAATATGAAAATCGACCAAATGAATGACTGGTTTCTATGATGCACACTGACCACCAGGGGGCAGATGCTCAATGCAGGAACTGCCCCCAGCCCACAGGCCTCATGCCAACCAAGGCAGGTGCCAGCAGGGGCCCCCAGATTGCTCTGCTGGTCGCCCCACAGATGGGCCCTGATCGCTGGCCAGGCCTAGGGACCCTAACCATGCACAAGTTTTATGCACCAGGCCTCTAGTCTATATATATAAAAGCCCAGCGACTGGAATGGCAGAACAACCAGAACGATCAGAATGACCGGTGGCTATTACGTGCATTGCAGCAGCCAACCAGCCTGATCTGGGCCCCGATTGCCACCCCCCCATTGGCTCCCAACACCCCAATCGGGGGAAGGGCCAGCCAACAACCCCCTCGGCCCCTCCCCCTGGCCAGCCTGGCTCCTGATCAACCCCCAACACCCTGATCAGGGGCAGAGTCGGCCAGCCAACTGCCCAAAGCCCCTTCCCCCCACTGGCCCAGCCCGATGGGCCCCCATCAGGGAGAGCTGATGGGACCTCATCCGTGCATGAATTCATGCACCAGGCCTCTAGTAGAATATATTCTAATTGTAGATAGGTAATCCTGGCAGACTTACAGGAACACACCCACAGTGATGTCTTATTTGGCATTTATTTCTCCTGTAGGAACTCTCCCTAAAGTAAGTTGTTGATAACATTTACTCCAACTTTTTAAAATAGCAGTGGTGGAACTACTGTGATCCATGCCATTTACCTTGGGATATGCATTACCAGTTAAGGGGCTTTTTTAATTAATGGAACAGCTACATTTTCTGAATCAGTAACTATTTTAAGAAAGTTTTTTCTTATTTATGCTTAGCCTTTTGAACCATCATTCCAAACACCTAAATATAAGTATATAGCCATCTGTACTCTCTTGATGAGAGAAAGGGTGGGGGAAAAACAACAATGCTGCAACAGTATAGTGGTAAAAAAGGTGAGATGTGCACCAAAGTTTAGACATTTATCCAAAAGATTTTCTTAAAAGATTCTAATTTCTTTTATACTGGAAATCCCATTCAGGTCAGGTTTCTGCTAGTTCAGAGAGGAGCAAAATTCTTAGATGTCAGAAAGCTTCCTTGAAAGCATTTTAAATCTATATTCTGTAGCAGTCAAGATGTCTTTTCTGGTGCAAGTAGCAGGCACCCAACTCATACTGGCTTAAAAAAGAAGAGTTTTTGAGGGATAATATGAGAAATAGGAGAAATAGACTTGGGAAAGGAGAGTGACACACCCTTGCAGCAAGTGTCCATTGAAGAAATCCTAGAAGAACAAAGGGTAGAGCAGCAGACCACACTGGAAGCCCAGAAGCTGAAAGTTCAGGCTCTTAAAGCTAGAGGTCTCTCCAGTCCTGCAGCAGACACTCTTGGTGACTATTAACTCTTGCTCAGAGGCGATTGCTCTTGGGGAGCAGGAGCTCTCACTGAGTGAAAGTGATGTTCTGGTCACCTCACACATTTGACTAGAGACTCTCGAGTTTTGAAACAATTTTCTTTTGAATTCTTTCACATATGCAACATGAAGAAATCATGTGGCTTTTGTTTCTTTTTATTAATGAAATCATTGTTTAAAGAAATAGGTGGGTGAACTCCTTTCACACATCACTATGGAGCCAGCAACTACCTTTCTATGTTGCTCTTCTCATCCCAAATTAGACTTTACAGGGGACAGTCTTCATTTGCTTATAAATAAAATATGAATTGAAGAAGAAGAAGAAGAAGAAGAAGAAGAAGAAGAAGAAGAAGAAGAAGAAGAAGAAGAAGAAGAAGAAGAAGAAGAAGGGGAGGAGGAGGAGGCGGCTTTATTGTCTCATGAAGTTGGGAAAGATCCTGGGGAATGAGAAGAATGATGAAGGTTCTATAGGAATCAGGGTCTAAAGAACTGCCATCCAAGATACCACTCCAGGAAGGACCTCTGTCTCTCTGATCCCATCCATGTTCTATCTCTGCCTTTTCCAACTTCCTCTGTGGGTGTCATTTTCTTTTACTTAGAGAAACATTTCCTTTACATGATGGTATGGATGACCACTGGCAGCTCCAATTTAGCAAGCCCAACAAAAGGAGTTTCTTTGCTGTAGGGTTGATAAGTCAAATCAGGGAATGAACTGGAACTGGGATTGAACTAGATTTGAATGACTATTCCATATTCAACTCACTGTTACCAGGAAGATGGGCTGCTCTGATTCCCCAGACCTGGCTCACCTGCCAATCCAAAGCATCTAGGGTACTTAGAAGTTACCAGAAAAAGAGTGATAGGAAAATGTGTTGGACAAGGGAGAAAGGAAAAAAAGATATGTTACCAGTAGAACCAGATAATTACCCAGTGATTTGATCATTGTTTTGCTTGCCTCCTTCCTTCATATTCTTATTCTTTAATCATCGAAGAAATAAAAGTTTTTAATGTGCTACTTTGTTTTGAAATGATATAAATTTCATGTGTAAAACCATTTTGAGATTTTTTCTGATTAAAACTTCTCATTTAATAATACTTTTGTATATCTTACATCTTGCTGTGAAAAATGTTTAGTCACCGATGCTCCATAAGGCTTTCAAAATGTGCCTTTGCTAAAGGATTCACATTATTTTTCTTCTCAAACAAAAAGTAGGAAGTCAGTGGTAATATATTTCTTAATCAAGTGTTCACAATTCACTAGATTATCTATCTGTAATATTGACATTTTGTTCTATTCTCAGTCAATACAATAAAGCCCATTTCCATTATCACCACAATCAATCTTTAAAAATCGATTGCAATTTTTCAATTTCCACATTAATATCATATTGGTTTATCCCTATCATCCATTTTCCCCAGACCTCTAAGAAATAGTAGGAGGTCCACATGCATTCTTGTTGTCAAGTTTGTTTGTTTTTCAGAGCTCTGGAATTTTTAAGGTGAGCAAGTGGACAAAACTCCTAATAGAATATTTATTATCTCCACCTGTAATTTTATTAGGCCTTCATAAATTTCCTTGTGATAGTAATTAAATATTTTCTTCAACTACGTTGCAAATATAATAATGGCAAGAAACAACTTCCACCTTTTTAATTACCCATGGGTCTTAGGAGAGTGACATGCACATCACTGGCCACTTATTATGGATTGGAATAAAAGTATTGATATTGTACAAGTCCAAGAAGAGATTTAAATTCTACGCTTCTCCAAAAAGCTTGACATTTTGAATACACCTTTCTTTTAGATTTTAGCAGGGTTATGTTTTCAGAGAATATTTGATTGAACATCTTTTTTTCTATTTTTCTTTTTCTATTTGATCTCATAACTTTATGGTATCCCAGGACCTTCTGGAAGAATTATCTCAATGTTGGGGTAGAAGTGAGACACTGAAAAGGGTGATAAAAGTATATGGAAAAAGAAACTAAGTATTGAGCACTAGGTGTTATATTATCTGGGGATGCTAGGTAATGTTTATGGAGCATTTACAATATATAAGACCCTAAGCCACTGGTTCTCAACCTTCCTAATGTCGCGACCATTTAATAGAGTTCCTCATGTTGTGGTGACCCCCAACCATAAAATTATTTTCATTGCTACTTCATAATTATAATTTTGCTACTGTTATGAATCATAATGTAAATATCTGATATGCAGGATGTATTTTCAGGGGTAGTGACCCACAGGTTGAGAACCGCTGTGCCTAGACCAAGAACTTTTGTGCATGATGTGATTTAATCTTTATAGAATGACCATATCATATGTGATAAGTTGAGTCTTGGTGTGGCTAAGCTAGTCATTTTTGGACACAAACTCACTAAAGTAACAGTTTTAAATCAAACACAGGGTTCCTTGATGCCAAAAGTCCCAGTTGTAATCAGTATATATCCGCACCTTCAGGCTTTGTCACAGATCATGATTTAAGAATTGTTAGCACTACATAGGCGTGTTAAGTAGTTAAGGAAATGATAAGACTCAGCCAGTTTCCCACAATGAATGAAGTATAAAACCGGAATTGGAAAGCACATAATGGAACTCCAGCAACATTTATAATAAGAAACACACAAAAGCTGCAGTTGTGTAATTGCATCTTCTGATACAATGAAGTCCCCTAGAAACAATCAGCAGTAATTTTCAATGTACTCAGCTTAAGAGGCCATAAAGGCTAAAGTCTTATCTCCTGGACACTTCCACTTCTGACAAATCAGACACCATTGGAGAAATTGAGTGAGTGAATACTTACCTGAACAGTTTGTTTCTTTTGTATCCTTCATCACTGCTGTTATTTACAAACCGTCTAACCAGGCCTGGTGACTTATTTTCAAATTAGTTATTGATCCACACTCTAGGAAGAACAAGTTTTGTTGTTCTTGTTTGTTTTAATCTCTCACTTGTTCAGGGGTGTCCGCAGGCGGAAAGCTTCAGGGACAAGATGAACAAATATCTTCTTTAAAACCTTTGTCTTGGCTCCAAATCTCCACCTTAAAAGATGACTTCAGAAATTAACCATAAGAGGTGACTCAAGAAAATAGAATAAGTCACTCTTCTCACCCTAATACTCTTTATCATGTCTTTGCAATGACCCAGGTCACTGTCATAGTTTAATATTATGGTTTGAATGGTTGGTCTCAAGCTTGCATCCTCAGCTGGAGGGTAGACTGGAAAAGGAACTACCTCCAAGTCTGCTGGGCTTCATAGAATCCATTTCCTTGGCCTGGGCCTGCTTTCAGCTCCTAGAGGCCCACTGCTCTTCTTTGTCAAATGGCCCTCACCACAGGCCCTCTTGCAACATGCCAACTTGCTTTTCAAGGTCAACGAGGAAGTGCTAGATACTTGAGCAAGGCTGGTACTAATGCTTATACATTCACCTTAACATCTGCCACAGTCCGTGGGTTGGGAGCAAGTTCTAGATCTCACCCCATGCTACGGGAAGGGGGATTTCACAAAGGCCCAAATACCAGAAGGCAGGGGTTGTGGAGATCAACTTAAAGTCTATTTCAGACTTTGCAAAATGGTAGCAAGCTGACTCTGAAAAGGTACAGAAAATAGTTTTAAACACCCAACTCTTTCAGCTCTCCTCATTCACCAGGGTCCTTAGAGGGCCAAGGTCTGGAGTTTTCTGGGAGCAAACTGTAGCTCTGAGGAGTGAATAACCACTTAGCACTTTTTTCCTCCTTGTATCAAAGTATTATTAAAACTAGCTTAATAGTAAAAAATAACACCTTGGGCAGGAAACTGGCTATCTCCTAGTTTCTGGACCTCAGGTCCAGTTTGGAATCATTGATCAGATAGTTTAAGGAAGCAGTATCTCTCTGTCCCCATCTTTTGTCTTTGTTTTATTCTGAGCTTCCTTTCTATTCTTTCTTACTAAAGACCAACTTTTCTTTTTGTATTAAAACACATGTAGAAAAGTGGTTGGAGTGGAAGAGAAGTTTTGAAAAATGGCAGATTGATGCACTAGGAGTCAAAAATGCTACTATGAGTTACACAACCATGGTTTTAATATATAAACCTGAGTGTGCCTGCCTTACACTGTTGTAGATGGACCCGGGGAAAAAAGAAAGACTTTCCTAGAAAGGTGGTCATTTCTACATTATGTAATGCCGATAAAATCTAGCTAGCTAGCTATCATCTATCTCTATTTATCTAGTGAGCTAGCCCTCAGAATATGTAGTTTTCATGTCCATGAGGCTTTACGGCCCTGGAGGACTGGAATCTGAGCATCACACTTTGTACATTAAAATATCCAGTTAATGCTGAACTTAATCTCTTCTGCCGTTCAGCGACCTCAAGTTGGAATTTTATACCTCTACTTAAAGCCTTCCAAAGGCTTCCAATTTGTTCAGAATGAAGACCAGTGTCCACATGATGAGCCCAGTTGTGGTTTACAGAACAAATAGGATTCCTGTTTCTTCCCTGACCTCATCTCCACCTACTTCTCCTCTCACTCACTATGCTTTCCTGCTGGACTTGGAACACATCAGGCCAACTTTGACCTCAAGCCTTTGCTTTTGCTTCGTCCACTCTTGGGAATGGTCTCCCGTTGGATAGCTAAATTGCTCTCCCTTCTCCCCATTTCCAGTCTCCTACCCCAAATAAATAAATAAATAAACATTTGCCTTATTGAGGTATAATTGATAAATAAAATTTATATATACTTAAGATGTATAACATGATGTTTTGATAAACACGTACGTTGTGAAGTAAGAACAGAATCAAGATAATGAACATATTGATCACCACATGATTACAATTTTCTTTTTTAATTTTCTATTTATTTATTTATTGGTGAGTATACTTAAGATTTACTCTTTTAGCAAATTTCAAGTATACAATGCAGTATTGTAAACTATAGTCACATTGCTGTACAGATCTCTAGAATTTATTCATCCTACTCAGCTGGAACTTTATACCCATTGAATAGCAATTCTCCATTTTCCACCCTCTAGCCCAGGGGTGGGCAAACTTTTTGACTCAAGGGCCACAATGGGTTCTTAAACTGGACCGGAGGGCCGGAACAAAAGCATTGATGGAGTGTTTGTGTGAACTAATATAAATTCAAAGTAAACATCATTACATAAAAGGGTATGGTCTTTTTTTTTTTAGTTTTATTCATTTCAGACAGGCCGATCCGGCCACGGGCCATAGTTTGCCCACGGCTGCTCTAGCCCTTGGTAACATCATTCTACTCTCTGTTTTGTTATTATTTTCCATTTTGGATTTCTCATGTGAGTGGAATTATCCTTCTGTGCCTATGTTTTCACACTCAGCATAATATTCTCCAGTTTCATCTATGTTGTCACAAATGGCAGGATTTCCTTCTTTTTTAAGGCTGAATTATATTCTATGCCATGTGTATATCACAATTTTTTTATACATTTACTCATTGATAGATGCTGGGGTCCAACCCCAGCAGGTCCAGGGGTCCCCAAAGGTATGGACTGAGTCGGCGAAGAAGGAATGACACGGAGACAGCGTTCAGTTGATCAGCAGCCTAGCCAGAATCTCTAGCCAAGTTCTGGTCAGGATCTCCAGCGAAGTTCTGGTTAGGATCTCCAGCCAGGTTCTGTGTCCATGTTCTCTTGCTAGGTTCTCCAGCCAGGTTCTCCAGGTTCTCCAGCCAGGTTCTGTAGCCATGTTCCCTTGCTAGGTTCTCCAGCCAGGTTCTGTCCAGGATCTTCAGTCAGGTTCAGTCACCAGGTTCTAGTCAAGTTCTCTTGCCATGTTCTATCCAGGTTCTGTAGCCAGGTTCTGTCTCTAGGTTCTGTGGCCAGTTTCTGTCCAGGATATTTTGCCATGTTCTCTCCAGCGAAGTTCTTCTGTCTCTATGTTCTGTGTCTAGGTTCTGTGTCTAGGTTCTGTGTAGGTTCTGTGTCTAGGTTCTGTGTCTAGGTTCTGTGTAGGTTCTGTCTTCTAAGTTCTGTCTTCTAAGTTCTGTCTTGTTACATCTGTATTTATACCAGTTGATTCCAATCCTATCAATCTCTATTCCAAAGGTTAGGGCGTTTCTTATCTCCATTCCAGGGAGTAAAGATTATGTAGCTTAAGCATGATTGTTCATAGTTAAAGTGATTAATTACTCACCTGGCACTTAGTTAAGAGGTTTTATTCCCTCCCTAACTTCAGGGGAAAATCCCTACCTGGGGAAGCAACCTTTCTCAGAGACCTTGGTTAAAACACATAGTGCCAAGAAGGTGAGCAAACATATTAAGAACAGTATGCCATATATGCCAGGTCCCTTGAAACAGCAAGCATGGACCGGCTCCCGGCAAATTAGTGCCAAGAAGGTGAGCAAACATATTAAGAACAGTATGCCATATATGCCAGGTCCCTTGAAACAGCAAGCATGGACCAGCTCCTGGCAGATAGACAATCCAATTGTTTCCATGTCTTAGCTATTGTGAATAATGCAGTGGAGATGTGAGTGCAGATCTCTCTTGGAGATCCTGATTTCGATACTTTGGCTATATTCCCAAAAGTGGGATTATAGATTTAAAAAAATCACTTTTTGATTTTTTGAGCAATCTCCATACTATTTTCCATAGTGGTTGTACACATTTACATTCCCATCAACAACGGACATGTGTTCCAATTTATCTACAACCTCACCAATATGTACCTATTATTTGTTTGGATAACAGCCATCCTAACAGGTATGAGGTGATATCTTATGGTGGTTTTGATTTTCATTTCCCTGATGATTAATGATGCTGAACACCTTTTCATATCTGCTGACCATTTCTATCTTTTCTTTGGAAAATGTCTATTTAATTCTTTGCCCACTTTAAAATCAGTTTCTTGGTTATTTTGCTATTGAGTTGTAGGAGTTTTTTATATATTTTATATTAAACTCTTATTAGATACTAGAGGCCCGGTGCACAAAAATTTGTGCACTCGGGGAGGAGGCGGGTTCCTCAGCCCGGCCTGTGCCCTCTTGCAGTCTGGGACCCCTCGGGGGATGACCACCTGCTGGCTTAGGCCTGCACCCCGGGGGATTGGGCCTACCTGGCAATAAGACATCCCTCTGGCAGCCTGGCACCCCTCAGGGGATGTCTACTTGCCAGCGGGGAGCAGACCTAAGCTGCAGTTGGACATCCTTAGTGCTGCTGAGGAGGCAGAAGAGGCTTCCACCACCACCGCTGTACTGGCAGCCATCAGCCTGGCTTGTGGCTGAGCAGAGCTCCCCCTGTGGAAGAGCACTGACCACCAGAGGGCAGCTCCTGCATTGAGCGTCTGCCCCCTGGTGGTCAGTGTGTGTCATAGTGACCAGTCATCCCCCGTCTTTCTGCTCTTAGGGTCAGTTTGCATATTACCCTTTTACTATATAGGATAGAGGCCTGGTGCATGGGTGGGGGCTGGCTGGTTTGCCCTGAAGAGTGTCCCGGATCAGGGTGGGGGTCCCGCTTGGGTGCCTGGCCAGCCTGGGTGAGGGGCTGATGGCTGTTTGCAACTGGTCACACCCCCTTGAGGGTGGGGGTCCCCACTGGGGTGCCTGGCCAGCCTGGATGAGGGGCTGATGGCTGTTTTCAGGCTGGCCACACCCCCTTTAGGGTGGGGATCCCCACTGGGGTGCCTGGCCAGTCTGGGTGAGGGGCTGAGGGCCGTTTTCAGGCTGGCCAGCGACTGAAGCTCCCAGCCTCTCCTTTTTTTCTTTTTTTTTAATTCTGGGATTTATTTACCTTCTATAATTGAAAATTTGTTACCGTCACTGGAATTGAGAGCAGGCTCCTGCTCACTCCAGCTCTGAGGCCACGGCCTGCTGAAAGCAGGTATCTGGGGTTTGTTTAGCTTCTATAGTTGAAACTTTGTTGCTTTCAGAGCTCAGAGCCAGGCTGTGGCAGGTGGGGAACCTTGGCTTCCTCTATCACTGGAGCAAGGAAGTCTCCTGCTCGCTTCGGCTGCGTGGCTGCCAGCCACCATCTTGGTTGGGTTAATTTGTATATCATGCTGATTAGCCAATGGGAGGTGTAGCGAAGGTATGGTCAATTACCATGTTTGTCTATTATTAGATAGGATATGGGTTACAAATATTTTCTTCCATTCTGTAGGCTTTTCACTTTGTTGATTTTTTTCTATACAGAACTTTCTAACATTGATGAAGTCTCACTTGTCATTTTTTGTTTTCATTGCCTATGATTTTGGTGTGTTTCTTAATGTTGCTTTCTTATTGGAAACTTGACCGCCATTTTTAAAATTGCAACAGACCCCCTCCCTTCATTTCTGTGGGCATTTTCTACTTTATTTTATTCAAAGCATTCATCATCAATCAGCATACTGTATATACTCTATTTTATGTTTTCACATGTTTTGTATATATTTCCACATTTAAAATGTATTCCCCATGTGGGAAGGCATTTTTATCTGTTTATATGTTATATTTTCAACTACTACAGTTTGACACATAGGAGCCATTCAATATTTGTGTGTGTGTATCTGCATGTGTGTGTACACACATTTTTAAAAAAATTGATTATTTGAGGCCACATACATTTTTCAAAGTATTTTATTTGGATGGAGTGAGGCTTTCAGAAAACTCTTTTGAGCCTTTCTTTTTCAGCAGCGTGTGGCAAGTATATTCCTGGGGGTGTAAAGGATGCCAGATGGAAGTGGAAGCCCTGGGTAAATAAGAAGAGAAGGTGTTTGGGTTGCAGTATTAGGTAATTCTATGGCCTCTGAAATTCCTTGTTTTATACATCATTTTTAATATATACTTTATAACCTAGTTTAGTGAACCTTAGTTTGCTAGTCATTAGGAGTTGTGATTTTTGCATTATTTCTACAGGTTTTTAAGTTTAAACATTAAATAGAATGTTCATATAAGCAGCACATTAAAAAGAATGTTGTCAATGTCAAAACTGTATGCAGTAAAATAAATGCCAATGAAACAGCAGTCTTTTGGTTGTTCAGTTAATGTTATACCTTGTTTTATTAACCCTGGCAGAGTTTCGTAAATTGGATTTATATTTCCTCATTTCTATTGGTTTGATTTTTCATTACTCTCAGTTTGGACAATCAAAAGAAGATGTTTGTTATGTTCCTCTGCTTTGCACTTCTATTCAGGCAGTAGATGGGGGGGGGGGGGGGCAGAATGCCTGTATATACAAATCAGATTAGAGAAGAAACCCCACCCAAGCTTTAATAGCTTTCTACTAACCTCATGTATGACCTTTCTCATTCACCAGAAAGTTTGAGTAAACATTGGTCCTTTGAGTGAGGATGGTGTTATAAAATCAGGTGGGTGACTATCAAGATGCATAGTTTCAGGGAAACCAGTGAGGCCATCATCTGTCATAAATGCATTCACCTCTTCTCAACCTGATTCACTGCATCAGGCTCTGTTCATATGCAACTTCAGAACTTCTTGATCTTACCCAAGACTCCTTCCCGTAGAGGCTGCAGTGAAGCATTTATCCACAATCAGGATGGATTTCAATAACTTCACCTCGGCTCAGCCTGACGGTGCTCTGGCTCATGTGTGTGCCATGTACTTCTGCCTTCCAGCCCAGGGTTTTCTGTATGGAAAACCCTGGTCACATTTGTGAATCCCAGAAATTGTGGGAATTCATGACTGAGGTGCAAATGTTTGATCAATGGGAGATGAAACCCACACGGATAAATTCTTCCTACTATATCCTCCTGGGTGGTCTATCAATGTACAGAGTCAATATGGATTTGGGGGGACAATTGAATGTGATCCATCCACTTCCTGGGGCTCCAGCTTTATAACATTTCCTCACATTGCCTCTTGCTTCCTATCTCAATTTTCTTTTTCTTGATTCTGTTCCTTGGTATAGTACTCTGATAAAACAGTATTAAACCTTTTTACATTACACTTTGTATTGTGCAGGAAGGAGACGAGGACAGTGGAATTGTGGTGACTCTAGAAAGGCAATGAGAATTTAGAGCTAGATGAATGACTCTTTAATCTGATGACAATAAGGATCTCATTGCTAGTGATCATGGGGTGGTCATTATCATTGAGGCTTTCACTTGTCAAAAATAAGAATGAAGTGCAAGTGGAAAGTGAGGCATTGGCTGTGCAGTACCTGAGGGTTGAATTATACAGGTGAAATGATAATTACAAGAAATATGAATTAACTCGGTTCTTGATTGGAAAACTTGAAGCAAAAGTGAGAAGAAATTTAGGGCAGCCAGCTGCTAACTCCAGCACGCTGAAGCCAGAGAGCTGCTGAGGAAACTATTAAGGGGATGAGCACTTGCAAAACCTTAACTTTAAAAAAGAAAACAATAAATATCACATGATCTCACTCATATGTGGGATATAATGAACAACATAAACTAATGAACAAAAATAGATCCCAAAACTAAGAAACACTGAACAGACAGTCTTACCTCAGAGAGAAGGCAGGGGTGGGGGGTTGAGGGAAGGGTAAGAGCTCAACCAAAGGACTTGTATGCATGCATATAACCAATGGTTAGGGACACTGGGGCGGTGGGGGCTTGACCTGGGGGGCGGGAGTGGCGGGGGGGGGGGTCAATCGGGGGAAAAGAAGACATATGTAATAATTTTAACAATGAGAAAGAAAGGAACGCCCAACCGGTTCGGCTCAGTGGATAGAGCGTTGGCCTGTGGTCCCAGGTTTGATTCCGGTCAAGGGCATGTACCTTGGCTGCAGGCAACCCCAGTGGGGGGTGTGCAGGAGGCAGCTGATCTATGTTTCTCTCTCATCGATGTTTCTAATTCTCTATCCCTCTCCCTTCCTCTCTGTAAAAAAAAAAAAATCAATAAAATATTTTAAAAAAAAGAAAGGAAGGAAGGAAGAAAGGAAGGAAGGAAGGAAGGAAGGAAGGAAGGAAGGAAGGAAGGAAGGAAGGAAGGAAGGAAGGAAGGAAGGAAAGGAAGGAAACAATTAAGGGCCCAGATAATCAGGGATAAGTCCTTGTGCCATTTCACCACTTAAGCCATTAAGACCAGTTGCAGAGCTGACCAAGAGTGAGGGAAACCTAGAATGGACAGTGGAGACTGGAAATTGGCATTTTTCAGGCATAAGTAGAGGGACCAAGTGACTGGGGTGTTATATGTGGGTGATGTTTAGAGTCTTTTTTGCTTTTATCCTAAGACTCAATGACTCAAGTGGTCTAAATATTCATTTATTTTCTTAATCTGTCTAGAATCTGCCTGTTTTGTATCCATCCTTTAAGTCCATTTGGATAATATTAATGATCTCCATAAAGGTATGACAACGGCATACTTAAATACCTTACAGAAGTCTGTTCTTTTTGATATATCAGGTGCATAAAAACACAAGAAAAACAAAGTTCTCAAGTGATGCATAAGATGATAATTGGGTGATGATTAACTCTCCAGTTCAAAAATACATGCACTTCACAAGCTGGTGTTTAAGTAAAAGCTTTTCACAAGAAGTTCAAATAAGAAGTTGTTTATTATTTCTGTAGGTTAAAAGGAAACACACACACACACACACACACACACACACACACACACACACTGTAATCAGTAATCAGTGAAGGTGAGCAACCAACTTGATAGAGTAATGAAATGCTGGGCCTGAATAAAGGAGGATTCGGGAAGGAATTTGCTAATATCAGGTATTGCTGCATTGCCATGTTAGACAGTCACTGAGCAAAGAGTAGAGGAAGAAGAGTGAGTTGCTCTTCAGGTGCCAGGCATGAAGTATAGGAGGTCTGACTTGGAGCCTCAGCTCCATGCATGTTTTTTTTGTTGTTGTTTTTGTTTTTAAGAGGAATGAGCTTTAAAGTTAGCCGTGGGGCCTTGGACACATAATTTATCTTTTTAGAATCAAGCTCCCTCAACTATAAAATAAAGGACAATGATTGGTTCCTTTATAACATTATTCAGCGAACACATTTTGAACATCAGGAATAGGCTACATTTGGGGGATGCATTTAAGAACAAGATTATAAACATCCTAGAAGCAGTGAGTGTGACTTTCCAGTTTACTAAAGCAACAGTTCTCCAGCTACACTCTTCTTTGAGCCTATTTCTCTGCCTGAAGGCTGAGAATTAGGATCTGAAGTGAACACTATCTTAGATTAAAATTTGAAGAGACCATTTGATATAAGCCCTTCCTTCAGGCTTACTCTCTAATGATTTTTTTGGTCTCTTTTATTCATGATGATTTTCAGCCTTCACTTGTCACTGGTTTTTATCCTAGGTAAATAATGAAAGTTATTTCTAATGTCTCACCAAAATCTACCTCAATTTAAAGTAACTTCATTTCCTCTGATATAATATTCAAAATAACTGCCTTTATAATTCTTATACGAGACTAGAGGCCCAGTGCATAAAATTCGTGCATGGGGGGGGGGTCCCTCAACCCGGCCTGCACTCTCTCCAATCCAGGACCCCTTGGGGGATGTCTGACTACCAGTTTAGGCCCCATCCCACAGGGACCCATCACCATCCGGGACCGCTGGCTCCTAAACACTCTCCTGCCTGCTTGCCTGATCACCCCTAACCACTTCTGCCTGCCAGTCTGATCGCTCCCTAACTGTTTCCCTGCTGGCTGATTGATGCCTAACTGCTCCTCTGCCAGCCTGATTGCCCCCAACTGCTCTCCCCTGCTGGCCTGATCACCCCTAACAGCCCTCCCCTGCTGGTCCGATTGCCCCCAACTGCCCTCCCCTGCTGGCCTGATCACCCACAACTGGCCATCTTTGTGGAAGCCATCTTGTAGTGGCCATCTTGTGACGACGTCGTGCGAGGACCACCTAGGCTTTTATTAGTATAGATACTGAAGATAGTCATTAAGGCTGGAGGAAAATGTCTCATTAAAATGATATTGCTACCTTAGGGCTGTGATACACTGGTTCAAACATACAAAAGCAATGATGAAGATGTTCTATAAGCTCTGGCTGGTGTGGCTCACTTGGTTGGGCCTAGTCCTGTGCACCAAAAGTTGCCAATTCAATTCCCGGTCAGGGCACATGGCTGGTTTCAGGCTTAATCTCTGGTAGGGGGCATGCATGAGTCAGTATATGTTTTGCCCTCACATCAATGATGTTTCTCTCTCTCCCTCTCCCTTCCAATCTCTCTCTTAAAAAACAACAACCAAAAATATGTGTGCAGGAGTAAGATTGGGGACGTAAGATCTGACTTTGTTTGACAGATGCCGACTTTCCTAGGAACCTTCCAGTGGCTTATGTCAGTAGTTGACTTATTTTGGTATTATCTCAGGGTCTCAACACCAGTAACAAAAGAGAGATTTTTTTACAGTAGGATATGGGGGCATTAGGCCTATGAGGTGAGTGATGGAAAGTGTGAAAAGCATACAAAATTATCTGAGCACCATGATGAAATACTAGCCTTGAGCATTTGCTAGTTCTTTGATTAGCTTCAAATTGCAATTGTTTTGATAATAACACTTTTAAAACAGCTTCCAAGAAAAATGATGAACAATTCATTCCCATTTAAAAACTCTTCCTTGAGATAGCAAAAAGCATTAGAGAAATAACTGCTTCTTTTGCATCTAATCCTGAAAGAAAGGATGGCTCAGTATTTAGACATACTCATCAAAGTAATTACAGCTCTCTTTAAAGATATTCTGAGATGTTCTCTTAGATATTCTGAGCCAGTTATAGGAGGTCCTCTATTTTCTTGGCAATACTACAAAAACAGAGACAAAATTAGTACCAAAGAAATGCAGATCAATTTTATATCTGACAATAATAATAATGATAATAATAATAAATCTACCTCTCATTGGGTGAATGGTAGAAACTCAAATTATATTACATATAAAAACATTTTCTTAACCATTAAATAATGTTGGATTTTATTATTATTTGTATCCATTCACTTGTTTCTTCAATGAGAAAAATGGTTGGTAAAAATTATAATTTTGTTTCTTTATCTGAATTTCGCCACCAGTCACTCCTCTGTGTAAAAACCTTAAGTTTTGTTAAGCCATATTTAGGATCATAAGTTTATAATTTATCCTCACCTGTTTCATTTGGTGGAAGTCATGTCTCTTAATGGTTCCACATTGTTGAATGAGAAATAGAATGTATAGGATTCCCCACATGTCATCCATAAACCAGAAATGCTTATTCTTTTATTAACCCATAGAGCACTGGGGAGTGCGATCACACTCCTGTCTTTCGTCAAAAGTTCCAGGAGCGCTATCGCGCTCCTCCGGCAGTGTCACTATTAGATGCTAGTAGTGTTTTGTTTTTTGTTTTCTACTAGTATTTTATAATACAATCAGCAAACAATAAATGCAAAGATGAAAACAAATGTAGTAAAGGTTTCCTTAAGTTTTTGAATATGTAACTTCATTTACTTGCGATTCATAATTTTTTTCCTAAACTGCTGTAAAATCAGCAAAAATGCCTTGGCAATTTTAGTATAATTCCTAGGATATTGGTTGGCACTTTTTACTCACCAAGAGTCTCAGATGCATTTTCAAATATAGCTACCAATTATCTTGAAGATGCTTTTAGACATTTTTAAAAATCCCCACCTGAGCATATGTTTTTATTGGTGTTTAGAAGGAGAAGACGGGAAAGAGAGAGAGAGAGAAACATTGATCTGTTGCCACCCATAGGAGCCTTGACTGGGAATCAAACCTGCAACCTTCGGGGTACGGGACAACCCTCCAACCAGCTGTGCCTCCTGGCCAGGACCCTTTTGGATGTTTTTATGCTGTGTCAAGAAGAATGTGGAATCATGTACATATTTTTTGAAACTTAAATGAACAAATGCACTTAAAAAGTGTCATAGTAAAAAAATTAGAAATTGAAAACCAGGAGATGTTTATTTTACCTAGTTTTATCCTTTTGCACGTAATGACTATAAATTACATGGTCTGTAATATTCTTTCTACCTTAATATCTAAGGTTTTAGTTGTCTATCAGATCATCTGGTCCATCCATTTCACCATTATTATTATTACTAGAGGCCCGCTGCATGAAATCGTGCACAGGTGGGGTCCCTCTGGGTGGCCTGCAAGGATTGGGCCGAAACCGGCAGTCCAATGCTGACTGCAGCGCCTACCTACTGCTCCCACTCATCCTGGCTCCACTGTGCCTGCGGCGGGCTTGTGCCCAATCAGTCCTGATTGGGAGAGGCTTGTGTTGAGGAGCAGTGCTCGCCAGCCATGCGCCCTGCATCTGGCGCCCTCCCAAGGGGCGTGGCCTGCAGGATGGGGCTGAAACCGGCTCTCCGACATCCCCCAGTGGTCCTGGATTGTGAGAGAGTGCAGGCCAAGCTGAGGGACCCCACTGTTGCATGATAGGGGAGGGGAGGGACGCGGGAGAGCTCCAGGGCATGTCTAGTCCATCTTGCTCAGTCCCAATCCTCTGGACCCCAGCAGCAAGCTAACCTACAGATCAGAGCATCTGACCCCTGGTGGTCAGTGCATGTCATAGCGACTGGTTGACCAGTTGACTGTCTTCCCCCTGGTGGTCAGTGCACATCATAGCGAGCAGTTGAGCAGCCTTAGCATATCATTAGCATATTACACTTTGATTTGTTGTTTGGTTGTTCTGCCCTTTGGTCTATTTGCATATTACCCTTTTATTATATAGGATTATTTTAATCAAGACCATAAAGGATGAAGTTCCCTACTCAAACATATAGAATTTTTGGTGGCAGGTCCAGAAATAGTATCTAAATTTAGTTTTGTGGTAAACTCATTAGGAAATTTTCCTTGTTTCATTCTGACCCATCTCAAAAAGTTAGAGATGACAATATTTATCTCCTAGTTTACCAGGAAGAAACTGGTAAAAATAGATGGTTGGTTCCTAAAAACGGGCTTAGAGTTGATCACAGAACCAAGTAAAATAGGACGAAATGTTAAAGTCAGCTTCAGGCACAGAGCAGTCAGTATATGATGGAGTTATGAGTTCCTAGTGCCGTCTCCTTATAACCCTTCCTCCTTTCGGTTATCCCCTTTCCAGCGAAATGTCTATTTAAATGTTTTATTATTTATCAAGAGCAACTTAATGTGACTTTGCATAGCTCTCTTAGCCTAGAGGCCAGAAGCCCCCAAATTAGATCCCTGTAATGATGCCACAAAGCTGAGCCCATTTAATTCTGTCTGGTTCTATTCATTTGCATAATGAATATTGAGCTCATTTGTAGCTCTAAGAGAACACTCGACTGTATATTAGCTAGTGGAAAAATACAACTCTTTTTTTTATAAACAGGATTTTTTAAGCAGCATTCTCCCAAATAACTTGGGAAAATATTGAAATTGTAAATTGAATTAAAGATACCTTTGTCTGTGTAATTTCAAACATAAACAAAAATTTAGAAATAAAAGGTATACTTTGTTATTTGGTATAATTTAGCGATTAAATAAAATGAATGGAAATGAAGGAAGATGGCCAATGAAACAGGTGTTTCTCATCTGCACTTGTCACTTACTTGGATTTGCACTCTGCTTAAGGTATTAAACAAGCAAGTTATCTGCTCAGTGGTATTGTCACCTTGGAGGCCTGTCTAGGGAAGAATATGCTTTCCAATCTATTACATTGTTGGCGAAAATTATTTCTTTGTGGCGGTAAGGATGTGATGTAGCTCTCAGGTCCTAGCAGCTTCCTGCAGTTCCTAGAAGCTGCCCTCAATTTCTGGCCACAGAGATTTTCCAACGTAGTCACGAACTTCGCCAAGTCAAGAATAAGAGTCTCTAGAGGCACTTCACTGGCAAGATGAAGTCATATGTAGCATATTTTAAGCACAGTGACATCCATGAGCTTTACTGTATTCTTTCGGTTAGAAGCCAGGTCTCACTAACACTCAATAGGATTATACAAAGGCTTGAACACAGGAAGGCAGTGTTATTAGGCAGGGGTAGAGGAGTGGGGGGGCACTTTCAAGTCTGTCTGCAGGTGCATATGCAAAGGTCTATAAGGGAAATTACTGGAACCAGAAACAAAGGAAGTGTCTTTGATACTGGAATACTGTATTTCTTAATATCATTGGTGGCTATAATTAATAAATAATAATACAAGAATATACTCAGTTTTACACGAAACAGTTTATTCTTGTATTTTATTTCTTAGTTATTGCATTCAAAAGTGAGCACAACTGTAAACCTACATTTGCCTGGCCCTGTACATAAATGGAGGTATTTAAGTCGTTTCCAGAATTGGATAAATCCAGTAGGTAAAAATTAAATACAAATTTGAATAATACAATCAAGTATTTCCAAAGAGATTGCATATATGTATATTCTTTCCTTAAGTTGATGGGATATTTACAGAAAAAGTCAATAATATAATTAGCAGCAAATAAAATTCTAAATTTTCAAATACTAAATAGTTTATAGGATAATTATTTGATCATGTACAATAGACTCTATAACAAATAAAACAAAGACTGTAACAAAGAACTCATGTGCATTTGTGCATAACCCATGGATGCAGACGTAGGGTGATGAGGGCAATGAGAGAAAAAAGGGACATATGTAATACTTTCAACAATAAAGATTTATTACAAAAATACACAAATTCAAAATAAAAATAAAAGGAACAAAATTTTACTCTTTAAAAACTAAGAAATAAATATTTCCCAATCAAATTAATGTTAAACCCAGCATTAAAAATTATCTAGAAGTCAATGAATGTAACAAATCATAATAAAACATAAGCTTAAGCTAAAGTTAAACTGAGGGGAATATTTGTAAGCTTAAAATTTTGTTAATTAAAAAAAATGAAATTTGTGTTATAATTGTTACTTGTAAGAAGCTAGTAATATGAAACTAAAAATAAACCAAAAAATGAAAGAAACATTTTAATAAAGACATGAATAGAAATTAATAAAGTGAAAAATTAGAAATATGACATCCAATGAATAGCTTTTCTTCTAAATGCTGGTTGGTTTGATGAAGGAAATAGAAAAATGAAGCAAATGCATACAACAGTGGGCATAAAATATTTTAACCAAATTTATGTGAAATTAGAAAAGAGAAAGTTACAGGATAATTTTGCAAATAACTCTGACAATATTTTTTAATCTATAGGAAAATGGATGATTTTGTAACAAAAGATAAGTATCTCTTTGACTGAGGAACAGTTATGAAATAATAACAGACAAATAATTATATGGAAATTATAGAGTTGTTTAAGTAATTACAAATTAAAAGGGGCCAAACAGTGATGGGTTTAAGAATTATAGGTTCCTTGAGATTACATAAGAATTGAACTTAAAGCTGATTTATAATTTTAATAATTCCATGCCAAAGAAAAGCCTCAACATTTCTCCACAAATTTGAGTAACACAAATTGTCTTACTCAAACCTGAGAAACACAGTACAGAACTATAGACAAAATGTATATATGAATACAGGTGTGAAAATTCTAAATTAAAAAATCATTAAATTAGATGTTAAAAGAATGGGATACCATGAGAAAGTTGAGATTATTCTAGGAATGCCAGCATTGTTCAATGTTAGGTAATCAACCAATATATGAATATTATATTTAAATTAATATAAAAATAATATCTGCAACTCATTAAATAAGGAATATATCAGTAAGTGAAAGGAGAACAAAAATTAATTGTAAATAAAATTCAATGTGAGTGAAATAAAAAGAGTAGGAAACTACCTATACCTGATCCTATTTATTTACCCAAGACTAATGGCAAACATTATCTTAATAAGTGAAATAGTAAAACTGTTCTCATTAATATCTGGATTAGAACAGGGTGACTGCTGTGATCACTACTAATTAACATTGTGGTAGATGTTTTTTTCTAGTAAATATAACTGAAAATAGTCATCATATGAGTAAAAGAAAGTTAACTTAAAATGCAAACATACCTGTGCTTTTAAAATGCTCAAATGAACCTAATATATAGGAGTTAGTAAGTCATTTGATGTTTGATTACAAAATAAATCTGTAAGCCCCAAAAGTTTTCTTTATTCAAACAATATGTCAGGAATAGAAGTAGAAAATAGTAATTTATAATGATGACCAAAAAAGTATAAAATACCTAGAAATGAATTTAATAAGAAATATATAACAGCTACCATAAAGAAATCTATAAAATCTTATAGAACATTAAACAAGATCTTGATTAATGGAGTCATGGACCATTTCACTAGATGGTATGAATTAACAACAAAAAAAGTAACATTTCCTTCCAAATATACATATATACTTTGCTACAGACTTTTAGAAATACATAATTTGATTCAGATAACCAATCAACATTTTTAAGAGAAGGAAATAATAGACCAATTTTCAATTTCACATAAATGGAAAAATTTAAGGAAAAGAACAAATGAAATCCAATAGTGATAAAGCTTTTGTGTCTCCTTCACTTTAGAACATTCTAGAAAGTTTCTTTAATATTAGTGGTATATTATAATAGGGGTAAGAATAATACAAGAGAGAGTTTAGGAACAAATTTTATTTTGTAGAAAAATGTAATAAATATACAAAGGACAACACCTGAATTAGGTAGAACAGAGATTATTTAATAGATCTGTCCAAGTTTAATTTTTTAGAAAAGAAAATTATCTTAATTGTGAATTGTGTTTTCTGTGGGTTCTAGCTCAAGGAATTGTTTCTAAATTAGGAGTACATAAATGTATTTGGTCTTATATATCTCAATCTAAAATGGTTATATAGCAGCAGTGGAAGTTAAGTAAATTGTCACAAGTTATTAGAATTCTCAATATTTAATAACTCCTTTCCTTGCTTTTCTATTCTTGAGTGAATATTTCACTATTGTATCATAAGGAGTAATATTTTTAAAATTCATTTTGTAGATGTTTATACACTTATCTAATTTTATAGCATAAGTGTTTTTTACTGAGTCAAGGAAAAAAAATCTACAAATTTCTGTTATTCAAACATAAATTTTATTTAAATGATAAATAAACAAAATGCTCTGCCAAACAAAACTTACCCTCTAAATGCAAATCCAGAGTATAACTGGTCTCTTAGCAGTTTTGGCTGAATGATATCTGAGGGCGTACCTGAATTTATTTTGCTAGAAATTCTTTAAGAAATGTTTTTAACAGGATATCACTTTATTTCTGACATTTTTACTACCTGGCACTTATTTATTTTGCTAGAAATTCATAAAATTTTTTCATAATTAACAAGATATCATTTCACTCCTGCCATTTTTACTACCTGGCAAGTGTTCCCCAACTTAAATCATACTGACTACATTTTCTACCCAGTCCTTGTTCACATTTTACCTCTTCCTTAATGATTTCCTTAATGCCAGTAATTGGAAATTAAACTTCTTATATCTCATCCAATTCTGACAAGTATATTTGATAATGGTGTACTTGTTTTGGTACTACTCTTAATGCATAAAAGATTTCCAGTGGCAATTCATAAAGGTATGTACAAATTAGCTACCCAATATAATTTTTAATACGGAAAATGTTGGCTATGAAAAGATTGTCTATCATGTTTATACCACATTTTGTTTGGGGAAATTGCAGATACTCTCCAAGTTTCATAACAGAAAGGAGTCACTCTGAGTCAGAAAGTTAAAAAAGAGAAGACAGCCTGTGGGTTCTACGTCTATTTTATAATACTTTAGAGACAAGAGAATGTTGCAATCAAGAGATTTATAAAACATTAGCCCAGCAGCTTTCCTGTGTTAGGTTTTCCAGATGGTACATTGCATATTGTGGGTATCCATACAATACAAAAAAGATTAATCAAATCAGCAAAACATGGAAATGTCTTTTTTAATCATAATTTTAATTCTCTTCTTTCTCCACCTCCAAATATTTGGATAAAATAGTTCCCCACAATGACCCTATTTTTCACTGGAGTATAAATTCTTAGTGTGGACCAGTCACATATTATTTTAGGTTAGACATCTCTAAAATGGTCAACATATGTTAAAAGTTCACCTATGAATTTGTGGTATATATTCAAAATCCCTAATAATTTAAGGCAAACTCAGGTAGAGAATCCAAATGGAAGCATTTACTTACCTAAGGAATATAAAGCTCGAAAGACTTATATCAGCTTATATTGCATAACATAGAACTTGCTCATCCATGCCTCCCACCATCTCCCACCCTTCTCTCCTGTTCATTAGTCCTTATTGAGTGGCTACTTTAAGTTCTATCTCAAACCTAGTCTTCTCCAAAATTTCAAGAATTTTCTACTCCGATAATTTTTTATTCCAGTTTTCCATTTAGTACACATCTAATTACTATAATACATTTACTCTATTATATATGTTCTAACTTGTTAGTGTGTTATTTTGGTATAATTCTCAGTTTAGATTGTGTCTTTCTTAGAATATAAGCTTCTATATCTCAGAAACTTTATTCTTTCAGGATTATATTTACATAGGGTTTAAAGATCATGGAAGAAAAGATGTAATTAATATATGACAGAGTTTGGATAAAATCATTAAGACTGGAATCCTGAATCTTATCTGAGGAGGTGAAATTGAATTTTGATGATTGTGAGGTACTATAACTTTTAGTCCACAGAAAGCATCATGATAATTGGGCTATGCTGTAGAATAGAAATATATGTGAACATATGTGAAAAACAACTTGAGTATTATATTTGAGAGTACACTGAGGCATTAAAGAGAAAATATGCATGTTATGACAATTACACATCATTGAAAATGGTTTGAATTCAAGATAAAAGAGCTAAAATCAGCTCATAAAAGTATTACATGACATTATTTTTAAAGTCAAGACTTATTGAGCACTGAATACACACCAGCATTGAAACTAATCTGTTTACATATAATACTTATGTCTCATTTAATCTTTGCACTATCCTAAGCAATGGGGATTGCTATCCATCTATAATAGTAAAAGGGTAATATGCAAATTGACTGAATGACCCAACAGCAGAATGACCATCCGGATGACCTTCCAGATGACCACGCTATGAATACACTGGCACCAGGCCAACCAAGGTGGGTGTGATGCAATTCGTCCGGGGGTCCCGCCATCATTCCATGATTGCCCCGCAGAGGGTGGCCTGGTGGGTGTGTGGGGCTGGCCAGCACTAGCCCCGCAGAGGGAGGCCCAGGCCAGCTAAGTGATCGCAACCCATGCCTGTTGCCCGCATAGGGAGGTGACCGGTGTGTGTGTGGGGGGGGACGGGCAGCACCACACAGATGGCAAGCAGTGGCAGTGGCAGGGGTGGAGCCAGCTGCTGGCAGCCGGGGGAAGGAATGCCCTGATAGGCCCTGATTGCTGGCCAGGCCTAGGCTGAGGGATACCCTCCCCCCTCCCATGCAGGCATTTTGTGCACCAGGCCTCTAGTGTACTGTAAATGCACAAACTAAGCCTTAGGAAAGTAGAATAGCTAAAAATAACTAGAGAATGGAAGTTTGAATTAACATGCTAAGATGTTGCAAATAACCACAAAGGGAGTGAAGTAGTGAAGTGATTAGATCAAAGGATGATAGTGTCAGACCTAGGTTGTAAGACTGAAATTTTCTGGTTTTCAATCAAAGAGTAGAAATTGTGAGAGGCAAAGAGTTATATAAAATTTGGAGGGGAAATCCTTTTTCCAGGGGATCTTGGTGACCTCTCTCCTACCCAAATGGGTGTCACTGCCTCACAAATATGGTTGTCAGCAACATGAAAAGTAGAATTCTATTATGCATAGTTCAACTCATTATTATAAAAAAGAGAATATCTGGTGTGTTCTCTGCTCAGGTCAGATCTTACTGGTAATAGAGAACCCATTTGTGAGGTAACTTGTTTATTTTCTCTTTAATCCTTAGTATACACTTAAATACAATACTAAAGTCATTTTTTCACATGCATTTATATTCTACAACATAACCCTCTTATGCACTGTGATGTATTTTCTGTGGATTAAATGCTAGTACTTTATAATGATCAAAATTCATGAAATTGATATGCAGGGTCAAACAATTGGGATAGTGAGAGCATTCAAAATCATTTTATGATGGGAAATAAATTTGGGTACTTATTTAAAGAAGAGAAGATTTCTGGGGAGCATTATATGTACCTTCAAATGATTAAGAGGTTGTTACCTGAAAGAGGAAATCAGGTGTTTGGGGATTAATGTAAAATATAACTTTTAAGAGTTCAGCTCAATGTAAGAAGGGCTTTTTTATTAATCATCTTTTAAGTTGGAATGGATTGTCATTCCTATTGGTGAACTTCTGATCACTAGAACTATGTAAAACCTCTCATCAGAGGTATGTGTTATCCTCTTCTAATTTTTCGACTGGATGTGCACAATGCCTTCACATCAGGATTTTCTGTGTTGCAAAGAAGAAGTAAACCAACTCAAATCAGTTCAACTTATAAGGGAACGCATTCGCTTATATAAGTGAGAGTCAGGAGGTAGGAATGCTTCTGGAATGGTCAAGACCCAGAAATCCATGTAAGTCTGTCACCAGGGACACAGTTGCGTTTTTCAATCTGGCTTCACTCAAGTTGGTTTCAAGTTAGCATGGATCTTGAGTAACAGGCATCTTGATTTGCATTTAGATGAGAGAAACCTTAGCTTCAATTAAGTGCACATGTTTGGTCCCATACGTATCCTTGATTGTTCTAATTGTGTAGGTCTGGGTTATAAATCCTTGCTTCAACCATAATCTGTGGAAAACAGACTACGAGTCTACTCATAAACTTGTCACAGGCCCCTCAGCAAGGGTTTTCTTTCTTTAGTGTGCACTACAATTGTTGTATTACTTGTTTAAACACAGATTACTGGGCCCCATTCCCAAGTTTCTGATCCAGAATGTCTGGAGCCCAATAATAACACCGCCCCAGGTGAAGATCGTAGTGCTTGTTGAGGAACCACAGTTTGTGAACCTCTGCTGAGGCAACAACAACAACAATTAAATAAGAATCTCTGATGACAGGAACCCCAGAATCTATATACTTTATCTTCATACAAATCATTGGGATTCTTGTTAAGATGCAGATTCTGATTTGATAGGTCTGGGTGGAGCTTCAGATTCGCTGTTCTCATTCTCTCTCAGCTGATGCTGAGCCCGTGGTGCGTGGACCTCACTTTGAACAACAAGCATCTAGACCAGTGGTTCTCAACCTTGGCTGCATGTTAGAATCACCTGGGAATCTTTTCAAAATCCTGATTTCTGGGCCTCATCCTCCGGAAATTCTCTTTCTTTGTTACTAATGTTGTGGCCCCACTCCATAACAAAGAAACAGAATTTCCGGAGGATGAGGCCCAGAAATCAGGATTTTGAAAAGATTCCCAGGTGATTCTAATGTGCAGCCAAGGTTGAGAACCACTGATAGACTCAAGCCGGATTGCATTTATCTCAGGTGTTTCTAATCCGTACTTAGTTGCGAATCATTGTCTTAAACAAGAGCCAGACATTAAAAGCCAACACAGGAGGAAGAGGAGTGTCTTCTGTGGAGAAAACCTTTGCCGGAAGGTAGGGGATTGAACTGGCTGGTCTTGGAGGTATCTCTTAACTTTGGGTTTTTACAAATTCTCCTGAGCTTCTTTGTGTTCCCCCACACAAAAAAGAACTCAGCTTCAGAGACTTTATAGTTGAGAAATCCACTCAGTTAGAAATATCTGGTCTGTTTTGTCAATTCTGAAAAAAATCTGAAATCAGGAAAATCTTCTATTACCAGGCTCCAGGCTCCAGGCTCCAAGTGATGGTGTATTTGTAAAGGAAGTCTCCAGCATTTTAATCCCCCATGACAACCATAGACGCCTACATAGCTGGTTATCAGAAGAAAAGGTAAGAAAAACTCTCCCTCCTCCCCACTGAAAGAACCGAATTTGGGTTAGCCCATTAGTTACTTTTTGTTCCTAACTTTTCTGCGGTATTTAACGTTGCCAATGTGTTTTGCTTACTAAAAACTGCTGATGTGTCCTGAATGAATATGTTTAGTTTATTGGGCTGTTATCATGATAGAGAATCAATAGGGCAGTTAAGTCCTTGGATGGTGTGGAAAGAGGAAATAGGACAAATTAATATTGTGACTGTTGACAAACTGGGAGCAGACCAGGGAAGAAAGCTACTTTGGGGAAAAGAGAAGTTCTGTGAAGATACCTGGGAAATTCAACTAAGGGCTGAATGTCTCAGGACTTGGCTTTAGCCCACCCTCATATAAACTGATGTGAGCTGCTGATGGAATCTGACATTATCTACAGAAGGAAGTGATTTGACAATTAACTCTTTAGGTATGCATTCTGCTTTTTCCAATATGGAGTGATATTCCTCAATAGTATTTGTGTGGGACTACTTTGGGATAGTCTGAAACCATCAATAAGGGAGAGAAGAGAGTAAGGGAAAAGGAGAAATTTTTCTGTGGATGATTTGGTTGTTGTAGATACCAATTCTTTTTTATTTCAAGCATGATTGGTGGGATTGAGCTAGGTTTGTGAGAGTCGTATTTTAAATTTCAGGTAGCATTTCCCCCTGGCTATCCACTATCTTTCCACAGCATATTTTATAGTTAGGTTCTGGAGGGTAAGCCTCATAAAATTCACAAATTTTATCACCCCACATTAAAGTGACTGGTGTGACGATCTGCATGATTTAAGAGCGTGGCTAATTATCCATCTCTTAACCATTTGCAAGGTCAGTGTATCAGCTGCTCAGAAGGACGGTGCTGGGTGAGGGCTGACAAGAATTTGAGAGGTTTTGTGAAAAGATCAGTGACCATTTGTCATAGGAGGCAAAACAGGCTCTAATGTAAGTAGGGGCCAGAGATATCTACATAAGCATGCCCTTATGTCAGAGTTCAGCAGCAGATGGGAATAACAACCAAAGTAGCAGCAGTAACAACAATTACTAATTGACTTATTAGTCAGGCATTACATACATATTTTTTCATTTAATTTTCAAAACAAGCACATAGGATTTTTATTATTCTCCTTTTTTGTCTGTTTAACAAAGAAGCAGGCTTTGAGTATTTAAGTAGTATACCAGTAGTACAACAGAAGTAAGACTTTTGAACCTAGGACTAGCAGCAGGTCAGTACCTTGGAACCTGTCAGAACCACAACTATCATCCTACAATGCTCTGATGATGTTCTAATGTGACTTTCTAATTGTCTTTCCATAACACTAATATTTCTCCAAGATGTTACTAGATGTTCTGGAATTGAGGTGTGGTTCTGTCTGAAGAAGGGTGGGATACGATTTATAAGAAACCTGGTTTACATAACTTTAAGTGAGTTTACTTTTTGTAAAATTTCTCCAAGAAGAAAATGTAATATGAAACATAATCAATATAATATGAAATATTATCTCTAGTGGAACACAGCTTGGGAAGAGCTGAACTAGGGAAAGAAAACAGACCAAGGGCTTAAAACCTAGCCTGAAGTCTTGCTTAGATGAAAAAATAGATCCACTGCCCCCCACATTGGACAGGCTAATATTCTTCAATCTTAGCATGAATAATGGGACAATCATACTTTTCTTTTAGGTCACAAGTGGATGAAAATTTCCTTAGTATTTTAAATATGGTGTATATTAGATGGTTAATTAAACACATTGGTATTTTATCCGGGAAATTGGTACACATCTTGACTGTCTCTGTAACTTTTCCCAGTTGACTCTTTTTAAGAACATTACTTGAAGCTATAGCTCACCTAAGGAAGTGATTCACAGCACATTTTAAACTTGTTTTTTATAGCCACGTAGATATTTGCATCTACATAAGAAGGCCAGAATAGTCAGACTCATTGGTGAGTGTAATGAATCTAGGCAAAAGAGGAAGGAATGATGTGGATTGTTGGTCTGTAAGAATTGAGCCTCAACTTGGTTCTAACTTCCTGGTTCTAACAAAGCTCAAGTTTAAACGTTCCAGCTCAGCAATCTTGCCTTATCATGTTGTATTGAAATTTGTTGTCAGAGTAAGAACATGGAAGCAAAGAATGGGAGCAACTAGTAATATTAGGGGGAGGGAGAGAAGAAACTGCAGAAGTTCAGAGAAAGTTTGGGGAAAAAACCTGAGTATCCTATATGCTTGTTCTAAAATATTTTTAACTTGTGTATCTGAAGTTCTCATTTGCAATTTACACACACTCCCTCCTCCAAGACTGTATCTATGCAGTTGACACACTTGGATAGGAATTGTAAACATCAAAGATTATTAGTGATTTGTGTTCTTACCCTCTGAATCCAAAATAAGTCACCCAACAAATACATGTAGAATATAAAAAGAAAAGTTTAACATGCATGTGTTTGAAATGACTATGTTATATCGTCAGACCATAAAAAGCCCGTAGCTTACATGGGAGTCTCTTTATTTTGGAGGCTGACCAAACACCCGATTACAGAAACTCTTACATCTTTAGGAACTGAAAGGCTCCATATCTGGCATAAGAAATCTGAAATAAGAAATTCCTTTTGTTAAATAAGGTGCTGGCTCAATTACATTTGTGCAGTCTACAGAATTTATTTGAACCACAAGTGTCTGAACTCATAGAAAAATAAGACTTAGGTTCAAGCAAGTTATTTAGTCAAATCAGAAGAATCCTTGAGGGAATTCCACAATTTCCAAATACGGAAGCTGAGGTGTATTTGAGAGCCATTCATTCTCAGAGGGTTGATGACGCAGCCAGGGCTTGAGGTCCCCACTTACTCTATAGGCAGCCCTTAGTGAGCCTATACTCATGTCATTATATATATATATATATATATATATATATATATATATATATATATATATATCCTCAAGCTACATTGTATTTCCTAACCCAGAGAGCTTCAGAGATAATTTGAAGTCAAAAAAAGAAAGCATCCAATGAATATGCAGAATAAAACAGATTTCAAGTGGGCATGGAAGGAAAAGAATGGCCCGTATTTCTGCTTTAGAAAGTCTTTTGGGAATGAGGCTAAGCACTTAGAGTGAGTTAATATTTACACAGTGTGTAATTAGAGGAATGTGAACTCATATACTTGGGTAAAAATGGTCACCATCTTTTCAGAAGGCAGTTTCTGCTCAGCCATGGGAAGGGAACAAACAAGACCACTGAGAGATATGACTAAATTATTAAAAGCCTGGCCTGCTTATAAGGATTAATTGTGAGTTCTGAATCAATGTTTGTCATGTTAGCTAGTAAAAAATGTATGAAATATCCCCCCCCCCTTTGCAACTTTCCCAGTATAATTAAAAAATATGTAACCTTCCTTCTGCTTATACCTATTTACATTGATTAATTATCTGGGTGCCAACCAAGCTAGAAACAGTCCCTTAGACCCTCAGTGCACTGCATCATTGCATCCTTGCATATACCACAGCTTAATTTATTAATTTATTCATTCATTGAGATAACGTTTATTGAGTACTCAAATGTGACTTACTAGTATACATGTTGTGGGGTATATAGTAATATGAAAAATATAGTCTAGGCCAGTGATGGTGAACCTATGACGCGCGTGTCAGAGGTGACACGCAAACTCATTTTTTGGTTGAGTTTTCTTTGTTAAATGGCATTTAAATATATAAAATAAATATCAAAAATATAAGTCTTTGTTTTACTATGGTTGCAAAGATCAAAAAATTTCTATATGTGACATGGCACCAGAGTTAAGTTAGGGTTTTTCAAAATGCTGACATGCTGAGCTCAAAAGGTTCGCCATCACTGCTCTAGGCCAACCAACAAAATACAGATCCTCCTTGACGTATGAACCCTTCATAAGTAGAAAATAAACCCATTATAAGTAGAAAATATTGTAAGTTGAAAATACATTTAATGAACCTGACCTATTGAACATCATAGTTCTTAGGCTTAGCCTACCTTAAACATACTCAGAACTCTTACCTTGGCTTATAGTAGTGCAAAATCATCTAACAAAAAGCCTATTTTATAATAAAATGTTGAATAGTTCTTTTTTTTTTTTTTAAATATATTTTATTGATTTTTTTACAGAGAGGAAGGGAGAGAGACAGACAGTCAGAAACATCGATGAGAGAGAAACATCGATCAGCTGCCTCCTGCACATCTCCTACTGGGGATGTGCCCGCAACCCAGGTACATGCCCCTGACTGGAATCGAACCCGGGACCCTTCGGTCCGCAGGCCGACGCTCTATCCACCGAGCCAAACCGGTTTCAGCGAATAGTTCTTGTAATTTATTATGGGTATTCCTTGTAAACCATCTTAAAATTGAAAAATTGTAAGTCGAACCACTGTAAGTCAAGGATTATCTATACAAATGTCATTATCATTAAATAGCTACATGGAATACAGCTTACCTTCAACCATGTCATTGTGTGCATATGTGTGAGGTGTGTGTTCAGGCAGGTACACGCTGGCTGTATCTATTGATTCAATAGCAACACAAAAAGCCTAAGTTACTGTCCTCTCCTTAGCATTTTCACACATGTCCTCTATTGAAAGTCTCTCCCACCTGCCAGTGAAGAAGTGACTCACAGGAAAGCAGTGTAAACAAATGGATGTGAGCAGAAATTTGGAGTTTGAATCCTGTCCACCACTTAATAGTTTGGTAGCCTTGGGCAAGTTCCTTAACCTTACTTACATCCTCTTATTAATTAATTAATGGAAATGAAGAAAGTACCTATCCTTTCCCCCCGGATTTGTTAAAAGGATTAATTAATGGAAAAGTAGTTGGGTAGTGCCTGACATAAGTAAATCTTCAACGGTTATTTCTTACATGTGTAATTATATATATTATGTTTCAATGTCTCTTAGATGCATTTTTTTCCTATTTTTAGCATCTCCAAAATTGGGATGTGAATTCAAATCTATAGTGTCTTAAATGCAATGAAAGATAGTTTCATAAAATGCAGACTTATGTAACACACATAACTGCACATATAGCATATTATGTATTTTCATGGACTCTTGAGTAGCCCTTTCAGCTGTCATAATTTCTCTATCTTTTTCTTCCTTCTTGATCCAGTTCAATGTGGCGATCTGATATTCAGGTTCTAGTTATGTAATGATGTGGGCATTGCAGCTGCAAGCTAATTACACTGCTTGTGCTGCTGCTGCTGTTGCCTGTATTGAGGTGTCTAGCAGTCAAGTTCTGGGGCATGCATGTAACTATGGAGAGCAGTAGTTTCTATTGCTACAGGAGTGATTAGTCCTTAACTATGCCAGAAATCACTGTAATTTATACTAACATGAGAATAATCTTTTGGATAAACCTTTGCTCATAATTTATGGCAGCGCTGCTTGGGATTCCTTATACTTTACAGATTTTAATTAATCAGCTTTTCAGGTTTGGTTTGCAGAATGCCCTTTCTAAGGTTCAGGCTTATATCCTAGGGCTATGCTCAGGTTGGAAGGAGAAGCTGAGTGATGAGCAATGTGCAGTCCTCACAAATTTCTCTGTCCTCAGGCAGGTATGGATATCTGATTCGTGTTTGAGGATGAGTTAATTCTTAGGTATCTGTTTAAGTCCCAAGGTGCCTGTAAGGGCTGCGTAAGTGTCACAGCTGAATACTCTGGTTGCGGATGTGCAGTATATAGCGTGGCAGCCCTGGAGTCTGTTTGCACGTGGTTCACTTGGCTTGTCTGTGCTCAGGTATATTTCCTGCCCACCCCCTGGTCCACCCCATGTCACAAGGGACTGGCCTCTGCAAACTGTATTTCACAGGCACCCTTTCCATCTGGCCTCCAGCTGGGTTTGGCCAATGGGAATCACTAATAAGAGCTTGGCAGGAGGGGGAAAAGGAGAATTTGAATTAATTTTCACTCTCTCTCTCTGTGATTTTGGCACTGTTTCCAGCAAAAAAGCCTCCTGCCCTTACTGGGTCTCTCCTCTCCTTTTGCCCATTTGCTACTATTTATGTCCCTTCAAGGTGGCCAATCTCTTGGATTGGAAAAATTTCAGCTTCCTCCGTTTAGCCCCATAACCAAAGGATGAGGGCGATTAGCTGTGCTTCCTAATTTCTGAGCTGCCTACTGTTTGGTATTTCATCTCCTCCCACGTCTTTGTAACTGGTTTTCCATGTTAAAATCCTACTCGTTATTTGAAATGGGAGTTACTTTCTTGACATAATCCCTTGCAAGAGACCTCTCAACCGTGGAGTCATTGGACCTTTCAAACTTTGAGATCTACTCTGATGTGTCTAACACTGGAGAAGAATATGAACTGAGATTTGTAAAATATATCTCATTAATTGACATGGTCAAATGTGAGTAATTCAAGAGATATCAAGAATGATGAAACTG
Organism: Myotis myotis; assembly: GCF_014108235.1. NCBI lineage: Eukaryota > Metazoa > Chordata > Mammalia > Chiroptera > Vespertilionidae > Myotis > Myotis myotis. The sequence continues at coordinate 13,558,909 of NW_023416319.1, forward strand.
GTAGGAAAACTGGTAGGGTGGTGGTGAGGAGTGCTTTATTTATGGCATGCAGGGTGAGGAATAGCATTTCAGAAAATTAGTACATTTAGAGACTAGAGGATTTTGGAGTGTAGGCTACTATGGAAGACAAGCAATGATATTGCAGATTAATCACAATGTCAGAGACAATATCACTTATTTTGATCATTTTATCTGTCAAGTACTAAGGGGTCAATATAAATTCTGTAAGTTAACTTTACAAAACATTGTAAGAGGAAGCATTATTAACCACATGGAATAAAGCAGAAGCTGACAGTGAGAGGTGTAAAGTTATTCTGCTGAGTTCACACCGCTCTCAAGCATGGTGTGAGTTCCATCTGCTCAGCCCACTTTACTTGTCAGCCTTGAACTTGCCAAGCCGGCTCCAGTTTTAGGACATTTTTACATTCTCTTTGACCTCCCTGGCGTGTGCTTTTTAACATTTAGAAAGAGTGTGTCCATGTATTACTATGATTATTCCTTCTAGGAAATCAGCTTCATAAGAGCAAGGACTTTGACTGTCTCTCTGCTGTCACATTCCTGGTGCCTAGAACAGTGCTTGACCCATAGCAGCTACAAGATAACTATTCACTGAATGGAATAAAGGCCTGTAATAGATATTCATTCTCGCCTCCTTTCCCAATCACCTGCGTGTCCGAGACCAGCCTCTCTGCCATGTTCAAGGACATATACCATATGCACATAAAACTCAATGGGTCGGTTCCCAGAAAAAAAAATTATTTTTAGGGCAATTAAGTAGCAGGATTTGGAGCCATCTCACCCAGCCACCGTTGCTGTGTAGGCTGAGGAACGAGCTTCCTACGCTGCCAAACTATTTATAATTTTCCTAGGTAATTAAAGTCATGAAGTTGTCTGGGAACACGTGTTGTGGGGTATATAGTAATATGAAAAATATAGTCTAGGCCAGTGTGTGCTATCCCCCCAGGCCCAATTCCTCCGCTTTAGTTTCTGATTGCAGTTAACAGTTTTATGGAACAAATCACATAGAATAGTGGGAACTCGTGCAGAGCCTCGTGGAAGAACAAGCTACTTGCTATTTCCAAGGGAGAGATGAGTGAGGAAGAGCAAGGAGGCATGAGCCTGCCCTCTCTGTTTTAGGCAAGAACAGTGTACGCATTTTCAACAAACATCCTAATGAGGTTTGGGAAGCTTCAACCTGCGCCACACCCTCCATGTGGACAAGGGAAGCACCTTGTAGTGTTTGAAAGCTATGCACCCAAAAGACACACCCATGGGGGCATAGTCTATTTCAGCAGGGATCAGGGTAGCACAAAAGGCTATGTGTCTCCCTCTGGATATAAAATTCAAACAGGGAAGCAAAGTGTTGTGTTTGCACAAGACCCAGCCTTGGGGGGGAACTCGCCTCTGGGAGGGAGAGCTTGAGCATCAGCGCACCCCTAACAGCCTCTTCCTTGCTGCAAGTTCAGCCCAAGAGGCAGATGCCTGAAGGGAGGCTCTGGGTCCTTCCTGGCTGGAGGCACCAGGCTTCCCAACCCCCAGCTCTCTGATTGCAGAGCCTTTGGTGACAGGCAGGAAGGGAGGGGCATGGACATGTCAGTGGGCAGAGCAGAGATGCTTCTAGCGATGCTTTCATTGCCAGAGTCCAGGGCTTTTTCTTTCTTTTGTCCAGATTTTTTCCCTTTGGTGTCAGTCCAGAGATGGCCTTCCATGTTGAATTATTTCACGCTATCCCAATCTAGATGCAGAGGGGAAGATCATGAGACTCAGAACCCAGGGGAGACCTACTGGGTTGCCCTTTATCTGGTCCCTGCTGGCACGGAACGCAATGGAGGAAAATCCTCTATCCACTTGTGACCTTAGAAATTACACTGGAAGCAAATGTGGCTGTTTTTCCTTCCTGGCTTGTTTCATTAGGATTTCCTTTACAGCTGTAACTTCAAAGGTCACCTTCCATCCGGGCCTGATTCTCAGCCCTTGTGTGTTGGAATGGCCATATTTGTGTGTGTGGTTGTTGTTTTTTTAAAGAAATATTTTTATACTATTTGGTAAATAGCCAGGTTCTGAGCTCCTTAGTTTCCTCAGCTGCCCTGGCCACATTGGCTGCTTCCTGGTACCCGCAGACCTCCCAAGTGCCAAGTGGCATCTGGCCCTGCAGGTGGTCTGTAGACCTCTGTGCCAGCACATGCGGGATGGTAGTTGTGACTGCCCAGTGTCTCTGCTGGAAAATGATAGATTATTAATGTTATTCCTGCTTCTAATCAAAAGAGGGTACCTCCTTTAGTGCCCTACAGGTTCCCATAACTTCTGGAATGCCTTCAATTCCTTAAATGCCCTCTAGCACAGGACCGGAGACCCTGTTAGGCAGCAAAGGTGCACAGCAGAGTGCAGGCTCGGGGGTCAGCTCGAGCTGTGTTTAAATGCTACTTATTAGTGGGTGGGCTTCTGTGGTTGTCCTTTCCACATCTTGCTATCAGGGTTTTTCATCTGGGAATTAGAGGGTAGTAATTTGAATACAAGGAAAGGGAATCAAAGTGACCAATTTATGTTTGAAAAAGAATTATTTGAAAGGATGCAAAGCAAATCTTTACTGTAGTTCACTGAATCCAAGGAAGAATGAGTGACTATTGGGAAAGCAAGATCTGGAGCAGAGCTGGATGTTTCTGAACAGGTATCCGGGCTCCATCTATATTCCCTCTCCCTGGTATGTTATTCTGATTTCTAGGAGAGAGAATCTGGTTGGCTAGTCTGGGTCTCATGCCTGTCTCTGTGTCAAAGGCAGCAAGTTCCTTTTGATCAGCAGCCTCAGAAGAACCTCATGAACAGGGAAGGGCAATTTCCCAAAGAAAAGAAAAAACAACAATCAAACAAGAGGTGTCTACCTCTTTTCTTAGGGGTATCGCGGTGTTTAATATATATATATATATATATATTGCTTAGATTAATATGTAATGCAAACTATCAATAAATAGATGTCAGGTGTGAAATAAATGATGATGATACCATAAATAGGTAAACATAGCATCAGTACTATTACTTGTAGTAGCAGCACATCAGTACTATTACTTGTAGTAGCAGCAACAGCAAGAACGGTTCTATATAGACCATGGTCTTTAACTTTAGATAGACTGGGTGCAAGGTCAGTGGCAAATCTCAGGTTCACTTTCTTCACTGGAGAAAGAGGGATATGATCATTTACTGGGGTTTCTAATTTAATGACATAATGCACATGAAGTCCTCAATTTGGTGTGTGCATATGGCTGTATGTATACATCTATTGATGGGGTGATTCTCTGCATCTAGAAGGGTTCAGGAATCTGGAGGACTGCAAGTACATTAAATAAACTAGACATGAAATATAAATTTGGAATACATGGGGGAGCCAGGGAAGGCTTAGCTTTAGTAACTAAATTCTCCCTGAATCTCCGTGCCCAGGGCTTTTTATTCACACATTTTGGCCTATAGCAAAGCAGATATACATATCAAAGGTAAAGTTTGGTAAACAGTAAGATTATTAGGTTGGGGGAACTGCCTTCAGCTGTTCATCTGTTTGGCCAACAGCAGGAAATAACATGTAGATTTTCAGGTTTGGGGAAATGTCCTCAGCTGTCTGGCAGCAGGCAATATTATGTGTCTTCAGCCCTGCTGCAGCCTCAAGGTTCACCAACCTTTGGATGAACTTCTTGCATTTATGACCTGCTGGAATTAGCCCCCAGCAATCTACATCTATATTTATATATCTATATTTATATACTAGTAACGTTAAAAAATCATAAAATCCATTATTAAATTAGTTTGTGGTTGTCTCTATCTTTAGCCTTTTCTCCCCCATTCCATTTATAAATATACTGTAACAACCACATGCACATAGAGCTGTCAATTCATTCCACACCAAAAATCTGCTGGCAGTCTTTAGGCAAGTATATTACTATGTTTCCTTCATCATTTTTAAGGGTAACATTGTTGTTATTATTATTAATTCACAGCCCCCTGCTGATTATCCAAAGTGGATATTTACAGCTGTACTTTACAAATAAAATCTCGATGGAGAGAAAGGATCCAGCTCATGATATAGACCACTGGGTTGGGTGGCTCATGTCTCTTGGGTGTGCTGTTTTCTGGGGAAGAAAAGCACTTATTGATGTCAATGAGAACACATTTTTTACATTCCCAGTGATTTCCTTTGTAATTATGTCTTTGTCTTCCTCACTGTGGCTCATGTTGGAAAAGCAGCTGGTGCTTCATACAATAGTGAGGTGCTCTCTCTGCTCAGATCTGTTTGCCTTTGAAGGTCATTAAATTAACAGTGGTTTCACTTCAGAAGACACTCATTGTATGTTCCCATCGGTGATGTTTCCAGAATAAAATAGGGAATATTTTCCTTTAACGTTAGATCATCTTGAAGTAAATCTGTGATCAAAGTTACCTATCAGAATTGTGACAGCTTTTTGCTAACAACTACTTTCCATTTAATACAGTTTTGAAAATACAGGTGATTGTTTACCCCTCCTGGCAAACATGGAAGTATTTAAAAGGGTCCCACTTGATAGGTTAAATAAATTTTGGTGCATAGATATAGAGCTATGCAGCCATTATTTAAAGACTATTTAATAACACTGGGAAATATTTTCAATATATAGCTAGGTGCAAAAAATGGAATTCAAACAGTGTATGCAATATACTATCAAATAACATAATCATAAAGATGTTTAAAATTCTCTATTGATATGGTTCTTTATATTCGACAAGAAGCCTATGCTTCTTTACAAACATAAGGAAAATCAACTGCTGCTGTGTTCTTAGAGAGTTTCCCCTGGCCTTTTAATCCAGCCTGTGGACCCCAATAAGGAGTGTCACGGGTCCTACCCATTCCTGAAAGTCTAGAATAGCCCTCATCCCTTTTTATCAAATACACTCTACTGCATGTGATGCCCTAGCACATCACTGTCATCCCCTAACCCAGTGATTCTCAACCTTCTGGCCCTTTAAATACAGTTCCTCATGTTGTGACCCAACCATAAAATTATTTTCGTTGCTACTGCAAAACTGTAACGTTGCTACTGTTATGAATCATCATGTAAGCATCTGATGTGCAGGATGGTCTTAGGTGACCCCTGTGAAAGGGCCATTCGATCGCCAAAGGGGTCGCGACCCACAGGTTGAGAACCGCTGCAACCAGACCTCAACGATAAGGCTCATTTGAACGGTTAAAGCTTGCTACTTCCATAACGAACTCATAGCAATTGTAGCAGCCTCCCCAATTTTTCACCTTATTTTATTATGTGCCACGCTGATAAGCGCTCTCTCTCTCTGGCTCTGTGGAAGATCTAGTGTCTGATCCCGCACGATGTCCTTGATGTTAGCCCAGTGCACATCATACTGTAGCCAAGAGCAAAAACAGACAAAAACTGTACAGTGCTGAAAACGGGCATCAGCCAGGTACTCTGGCTGCAGCATCTGCAGAGATGACTACCACCCACGTGCTTTCCTTCAAGGAGCGATAGATCATGTGATAACAAGAATGCAAATAACTATATATAGGACAGAAGATGTATGTCGAGTTGTCATACCTACAAATAGAGGCGTGGGAGGTTTAAAGGAGGCAGAAATCACATGGTTAAGTGGGTTTCTGGCGGTGATTGATATGGGATTTACCACTCGAGGTGGGACCTGAAGGAGGCCAGATTTGGTAAGTGGATAGGAGGGCACTTCAAGCAAATGAAAAGTAAGAGTGATTGGAAAGAATGCATAATTTCTCAAAATAGAACTATCTTTGGGAGCCAGGTGAAATTGCCTGCGACTGTCTCATGAGGAGCAGTGTGGATGGTGCAGGATATTTAGGTCATAGTCCATTGCAGAGAGCACTTACTGCCTGAGCGGTTGTTCTCAATTTAATAGAAACTAGGAAACCACAAGTGACTTGATATTATTCAACATGTGGAGGTTTGGTGTATGTAGAAGAACATGGCTATGAGGAGACCAATTAGGTAGCTATTGCAATATTTCATTCAAGACAGAAGGAGAGACTTTGAGTAGTGACGCTGGAGAGAGAAAGGAGAGGAAGACTGAGATGGAATCCATGGGCTGAATTCTAGGCATTTGGCAAGATAAATAAAGTTCTTCACAACCTGTTTTTAATGTACATGCTCTGCAGTGGCCTATTTCATGATCCTTCAAATAATTCTGGATAATTCCCTATTATATTACATATGCCGCCTATCCTCAGAATGTTTTACTCTTCCAGCTCCAATGTCCTCCCTCGCATTTGCTGATCCCCACCCACCCCCAGACAGTTTCTCCATCCTAAAGTTCCCCACAATATTCATTTCTCTCTACTATTTGACTCTGCATGCTAATTGAAGTGAATGTACATATGTCTCCCCACTACTAGGCAATGAGTTCTCACTCCCAACTTAACAATATCTACAAGCTTGAAAGGCATCTCTTCTAGGTTTTCTGAGTCATTTCCCCACATAGTAGAGAGCCCAAATTCATTCTATTTAAACATATTTATAGAGCAGTAGCTGTGCTCAGTCCTGTGATGAATGCTGTGCAGTATTTAGAAAAAAATAAAATATATAACCCATATGGTGAGGCATCAAGATTAACACTTGTAAAATGATGAGAGGATGAAAGAGGGCCTTATATAATTAGGGGTTTAATTGTGTGTTGGAGATTTATAGGAGATTTAAAGGGAGAGAGATTGATGAATGCTGAAGAAGTCAAGGGTGACTTTAGGGAAGAGACGGAAAGAAACAAAGCAGAAATGCAGGGCCATTGGAAAGGGGTTTCTAATAAAATCCCCTTCGCTGACTCTTTGCCTTGTGACTTGCACCTATGGGACCTGGCCAGGACAGGCGGAGACATGGACGTACAATGGACCAGGATTAGGGTATCTGGTAGGGTATAAGGGTGGACTTTTCAAAGACAATAACATAGTGCAGCAGTTTTTTAAATAAGACAGATTAGCCCAATACATCTACAGATATTTTTATCTGCAATTATAATAGTGTTCAGCTGACTTATTACTATCCTTTTCATCAGAATCTATAAAATAGTAAACCAGGAAGATATTAATTTCTTTATAATCATTACTAAAATGTCCTTGTATCTAAAACCTCTTTCTTCTAAAGAGGTGAAACTGAGATATTCAAATAAGACAAGTGTAAATAGCTATAGATATAAATAATAACACTTTTATTTGGAAATACTTGGTTTTATATTATTTCTTTGCAATTTATCATTTGAAATTATCATTTGAACTCAAAGGCAGTCCATTGTTTATAGATTATAAAAAGCCAAATTAAACCAGGTATCTGCAGAATTGAGCTGTGTTTCTTTTTGGCATTAAAGGTGCATGCTGTTAACATGATGTATTGAATGAGAGGTTGCCACCAACAAAAACTGATTGCAGTACTCTTATTTTTTTCAAATTACCACATTTTGCTTCAATGAAAAACATGTAATGCTTATGCTGAGTTCTGAAATCCATGTACCTGAGACTTAATAACTATGTGGGATTGAAGGTGGGGCTGAATAACCAAAATGTAGTGGTTGAAGGTAAACTTATTATTGACATATTGAGGTGTATTGATTTTTTTATCTTAGTGTATTTTATGGACACCACCAAAGTGACATCATACACAGACACACACACACACACATACACATTTCCTCTTTTATATAATGCACTATATATATATATATAGTAATGATATTTTAACAGGAACAAATGGTTTTCCTGTAACCTGTAAGTCAATCTGAACTACTTTCTCTCAGATGGTGATCTATGTATATGATCAAAGAAATATTTGGATTGTCAAGGTTAGTATAACAAAAGCAATCAAGAATAGTAAAGATTCACATGTCCTATGTATGAGCTTTGCTTCCCCTACCTCTACTGCCTTTTGTCCACAAGGTGGCACTCTCTAGATATGTCTAAATTCAAGTTTTCTTAATGAAGATGCATCAAAATAGAGATCGCCACCCCCACCCTTTGGAAAGCCTTCATTGTTAAGGCCTTCCCCCAAAGCCAAGTGAATTCCCTAATGCAATTTAGAAAAACAGTGTGGTTAAGTGTGTCACATAAGTCACTGACAGGGTGGCATTGTTTATATTGTAAATTTGTGAAGCCTAATTCTGGATCAATCCATTTAGGTCTGATTTTGTTCCCAGGTATGAATACAAAAGCAGATGGTCCCCACCGAATCTGATTGGTCCTGAAGTTCATGTATTCAGGACAGATTCTCAGGGTGTTCACAGGCACATCTCAGAGAATGGCGTTTGTGAAAAGAGAAGGTGACCACACATCCCAAATTATCCGGGACAAAAAATAAATTTGTCTATTCTGATAACCCCATATAGATATTCATATATTTAGAGTTCACATTCTAAGTTTTGGATTTGAGAGCAGCTTCTTTGAAAGACAGTCTTGATTTTTTTTCCAACCAAAGATGCATGGCCTCTGCCAATAGCATGAAAACACATGCTCAGTCTCTTTCTCTTTTTAAGTTCTGTATTTGCCCTGGGAGATGCCCTACTCATGGGCCAGAGTGTGATTCAAAGACATGGCTCTTAAGAGCAAATCCTCGCTATCAGATTTCACTGCCTCTTTTATAGTTGTCTCTGGAAAGAGATCTGCCCCCTAACCCTTAGATCAAGATGTTTCCTTTGAAATTGAACTCTCAAAAAGCAGAAAGAGCATCCACCAAAAATAGTCCCCTAACTCTGTGTTCTGGTTCCTCCAGTCAGAATTATATAGTCTCTTCTCTTACCACAAAATTACTTTGAAAGAAGCAGGTTTTTAGGAGAGAACACTATAGATTTTCTGCATCCAGCAGCGACAAGGGGGACACTGTTTGGGTAGTGCCTACCAATAAGGATGTTCAAGATCCTCCAACCCCTCCCCCACTCCCTAGGTGTGCAAAAGGAAGCCGACCAGTGCTTTGCTGAAAGTACCACTGTAATTGGTTATCACTGTGACAGGTTAGTGGAATCTCACAGGCAAAGCAATGTAGCAGGCTAGTCATAATCAACCTCTGTAATCTTTACCCTTTGCTTAGGTACAGATAAATCAGCAACAAATCCTGCATTCTATTCATGTGGGTGATATGGCCTGCTTGTGTCTCAAAACATTTTCTTGGCACATGGAGCAGCTGATTAAAATGTCTATAAGGAGAAGCTCCTGTCTGAAATGAACCAAACTTAAAGGCGAGGGAGCCTCTAGGAATTCTCAAAATACACAAGAGTCTGGAATAGGTCATGATTACAAGGGACAAGCAGGAAACACACACACACACACACACACACACACACACACACACACCCCTGATTGTAAAAAAAAAATGAACCAGACAGAAAGGAATCCTGTGAAATTTTCATACAATCAGTGTCCTCCCTGGCATTATTGTGGAAATGACAACTGGGAGGAAGTAGGGGCTGGCAAAATAGAGTAGATGCAATAAAACAGGGAAGAGTTTTGCTCTGGAAAGCATCTTTGATGCATATGGAATGTTGGAATGCATCAATAATCTAGGTAAAAGTACACCTGCTATTTGCAGGCAGTAATGTAAGAGGAGAGTAAACAGAAGGACTTGATTTGATTTCAAATGAGGAGGGAATTTGATAAAACAGACTCTAATGGAGAGGTCAGATTGGAGAACAGGGGTTAACAGAGTAGAAACAAATCAGCATAAAGATTTGGCGATGAGTGGAATAATCAGCCAGACACTAAACATATTGGACACTGGGCTCCTGCTGTGGGTAAAGAGCATGTGCTACGAACCTCAGGAGGAACAGCAGCAGACATGGGTTTTTTTGCCAAGAATCTTATTATCCTATTGGGGAGAAGAGATGTAAGCTATAAAAATGTTAGGTTTGAATACAAATATTAATAAGAAAAGACAACATAACCAAAATGTCACACATAATTCAAGAAGAATTACAGAGATGAATCACACGATGGTATCCGAAGATCTTCACCAACATTAAAGGGGAAAATTAGATAGTTCAAATCCATTTCTGGCCAAATGTTTATCCTATATAACTATTTGAATTCTGATAATGAGAATTGATTTAGCACAGTCTAAAATAAAATAGTATATACATAGGATGACTTTGTTTCAATACCAGTGACTTTTCCAAAATTAAGGCTTCAGTCATTGGTATCAGGGATTTAAAAGCATGACAGCTATATTTGATAGCTCAGAAGAATAAGCTTTATAAGTCCTTTACTTCAAACATGTATTTGATTTTTTTAAAAAAGAGAGAAGGCTGCTAAAATATAAAATCAGTCGCTACATTTAATTGAATTTAGTTTGAGTACCAGTATTTTAAAATTAACTTTTGATCCCAGGGAAAATCTCTCATTAGATTATTCTTTTTTAAATCTTGTAAGTTGTCATTAATTATGTACAATCATTTGTGACATTTAAATATTTAAAGACTATAATTCATGTGATATAGGCTGAAGAAATTTTGTTTTCAGAGAAACAATTTTTCCAAACCCATATTTTAAGGAATTTGTAAATTGCTCAATGAATAATAGTGGTTGTTATTATATTCTCATTCCCATTATTATTACTCCTCTATTTGAGTACCTATATCAGGCACTATATAAACACATAACCTGGACATGACAAATTTGCAGTGACAATAAATAGCTCAAAAGATAGAAAAACTCGAATTCAGAGAGGTACAGAAACTTGTCATCCAGCTAGAAAATGGCTAGGTGACGTTCTCCCCCAAATTTGCCTGATTCCCAAATCACCCTTCTTCCCACCAGGTTATACTTCCTCTCTGGAGAGAATCATGTGAGGAAGCTGTCACGTTCCAGATATGTGTGCGTGCACATGAAGGCTTATGTAAAATGCTTTATTTCTTAAATGTGTGTCGACCCAGCTTTAATATTTGGCAAAAAAAAAAAAAAACGAGATGTAATTTAGAACTGGGATATTTATTTTTCTTTTCTGACCTCAACCTTTACTATCTGTATCCTACTTAAAAAAAAAATAGCCAAAACAACAATAGTAACTAAAAATAACACTTGTTTTGTGGCATGCAATTTGTTGCTATGAACTCTTGGACATCTTTTCCCCCCTTTGTTTTTGATTACTGATATTTTAGTGGCTACGTAGTGTCTGACCCAAAGCAGTTCTTCACTCAATATCCTTGAGAAACTACAGGCTATGAATCTGTATTTATATCTGATGGTTTATACATAACACCAGTTTACCCTCAGATCCCAGAAAGCCCCAATGCACATTGAAACCTTATTTTAAGAAGCATTAATTAAAGTATTAATATGTTAAAGCATTCTGTTATGGACAGTACTTTAAAACTCACTGATACTGAAATTTTTAATATCACGTTAGACAATTATATAATCCAAGATTTATTAGAGCCCTTGGAGATAATATGGTCCAACTCTTTCATCTTATCAAAGAATAAAATAAAACCTTTGAGAAGTTAGGACATCCTTATTTTAAAATTTACTAATATTTGAAACTTACCAAGAAATTCAGAGGATTTACCGTAACATTTATTTCAAGAATAAGAGTGCCTTTATGATGGTGTCTGCTCCTTCCCTACTAGTGAAAGTTCAATAGTAATCAATTTTCAGTACTGTTCTGTCACAACTACTGCTTATTTGTTCTTGAACTTGGTAGATTCCTGGTCAAGGGCGCGCACTTGAGTTGCAGATTCATTACTGAGTCCAGGTCAGGACCCATGCAGAAGGCAGCCAATTGACGTCTCTCTCTCCCATCGATGTTTCTCTCTCTCCCCCCTCTTCCTTCCACCCTCTCAAAATATCAAAAGTGGGAATATCAGAGGATGAGGGTTAAAAAAAATTCCCAAGGCCTCTTCTGATTCCCCTTGGTGTCAGTAGTTTTTGACTCTGTGAGCCATGAGACCTGCCAGATATGCATGGGTAGAGAAGCCGAGAGAAATTCATATATACATATGGCAATGCATGTGTTCCTTTGGGCAAGATATGATGGCCACTGAAACAGCTGTTATCTCTCAGCAGCTGCACATAGGTTAAAGTGAATAGGATTTGTTAGCATAGAATAAAGCAGCTTTATTAGCAGTAGAACCATACCACACACGGACCATTCTTCCATCCATGGGACTGTTCAATTTTGCTCCTCACCGGAGGAAAGAAAGAAATTGATTCCGCAGGAAATACTGTAGTCTACCCTAATACAAGATGCACCCTGTTCTCAGCATTGAAAGCCCTAAAGTAATTTGGAAGGAACTTTGAACTTTGGCCATCCACCATAATTGGTTTGAGAATATACCATTTTGAAACCTGAGTTCCAGCACTAAATAAGTTAATAAATAAGTTTTTTAAAAAAATAGGTGATGGTGCTTAGACCAAGGAGATCCCAAATGGAGTAGGAAATGTCTTACTAAATAATATGATGGCCCTTTCAGATATAAGCAGCGTTGGTCAGAGTCTAGATAGAATTTTTGGAATAAATGTCATTGCACGAAAAGCAGTGAAGTTGGCCAAGAGAAACATTTTTCTTTTTTCCTTAATAAAAGAACATATGGTCCCCATGCCAAGGCATTAATAGGAGAAGAAAATGCACAAATCCAGGAAAAAGAAATAGGTCAGCATTAATTCTAGCCTTGCTTTATAGCGATAAATGTGTTCTTTAAAGTGACTAATTGAATACATAACAAGAAACGATATTCCTGGAAAATAACAAGCAATTGAGAACATATCACTACCTTGCAGAAATCCTACTCCTAGTAACTCATACTGAAACACGGACACAAACAAAGGAGGATTAGCAAACCACCACAATAGCTTAAGGTTTTGTAAAATGGCCGAGCAAACAGTCTTTACTCTGCAAACTTTGGGCACACAGCTACCACTCTGATCACACCTGATTTAGCAGGAAAACACACGTGATGGCTCTGCAACAAGTCGTGAATATCTCAGGGTATGGCAGTCGATTAAGTACATCAAATGGGTAATAGCTTGAATTGGCTGCTGGCAATGTCTTCACTTGATGGTACAAATACGAACATTCTCAAGGCACCACTGAGTTTCTTGCGTTGCATGTTGTCTCCTGATACCCCAAATGTGACTTAGCAGCATGACCACATCTGGGTCAATGAGAAGGGAGAACATTGCAGGGAGAGGCCCCAAGTGCCACAACATAACAGACATGTCATGTGAAAGATCGGGGTAAAGAACACATACAAAGGATGTATCGGTTTATTCTTCACTAGAGGCCCAATGCACAAAATTCATGCAAAGGGTTCAGCCCTCACAGCCCCGGCTTCGTCTGGAAGGTCGTTCGGCTATCCAGTCTAATTAGCATATTACACTTTTATTATAGAATGATCCAGAGGGCACCTTCAGAAACATGTGGAGAAGTGACAAGGCAGTTGATGTCAGCACAACACAATGAAAAACTTCCCACCAGTGAGAACAATCCAAGAGTGGAAGGTGTGATCAAGTCCTTGTTAATTCATGTGGTCAAATCAAAACCCTATCCCCCAGGATGTTATTGAGGATAAAGTTCAGAGTTGAACTAAATAACTAGATAAGGATTTAAAAGCACAGGACCCTGGGAGGAGGGTGCAATTTTATTTCCCAGCTATTGTGCATATTTTTATTTTCTTTGAAATTTTGGAAGTGAGGAAGAATTTTCCAGAGCATCTGGGACACACTTGATATGGGAGACCTGAAAGCAAAAAAAAAAATTTCCCTGAGATTATCAAAATTTCTGAACTGACAGATTTATTGGCTTTGATTAATTTGAAAGTAGATTTGCTCTAATGTGAGAAGTGTATGTGTTTCTTAGCAGTAAGATGGAGGGAGGAGCAAAGGGTCTAAGATGTCAAGGAGAGAAAGTTAACAACTTAGATGACATTATAGAAATGTTGTGGGATTAAATGAGAATGCACATAGTAACGGTATGGCATAAAAGCACTGGTTTTCATCTTTTCATGAAAAAGAAGATATTCTCTTATAAAGTAGGTGGTGGGAGAGTACAAATTCTCAAGTCCTCTAACTTGATAGTAATAAGCTGGAGGACCAAAACTCATCCATCTTAATGTTATAATCCCTTCCTATATGTTCAGGATCTCATAGTGTCTATGAGTATCTGGTTGGTTTTGCCCTATATTAGTAATTAAATTGTAGCTGAGTTTAAAAGAACCTTGGCATGTTCTGTCCAAAGTACAGAAGATGAACCAGGTTATGCTTATGTCCCAGCCAGATACTAGTAGCTAAGGCTCCCAGCAATAAAGGCTAAACTTCTTTCTTCCCTTTTCCTTCCTTCTCCTTTCTTTTCCTTCCTTTTCCTTCCTTTTCCTTCCTTTTCCTTCCTTTTCTTCCCTCCCTCCCTCCCTCCCTCCCTCCCTCCCTCCCTCCCTCCCTCCCTTCCTTCCTTCCTTCCTTCCTTCCTTCCTTCCTTCCTTCCTTTCTTCCTTCCTTCCTCCCCTCTTCCCCTCCCCTCCCCTTCTCTTTCTTTTCTTTTCTTTAACTTTATTGTTAATTACCATTGACATTCAATATGATATTAGCTTTAGGTGAAGGCTAGGTTCCTTTAAATGAAAGTACAGTGAGTTTATTAACTCATGGGGAAAGACCTTTTCAGACAAAACCTTACAGTCTCTGTTACCTCATGGGAATAAGATGGTAGACACCTGGCTATGATGCTCTGGTTCTGCTGGGCATTAATGCATAGGCCCGCTGGGCATGAAACAGTTTAAAAATGTAGTGCATCTGGGACTCCCTGGAAGAGAACAAGAACTTCTCAGACACAAGGTACAGAGGAGTCTTACCCTTAGAAGACTTATGCCCAAAGGGGACCTTGCTTGGGGAAGCTATCTCAAGATCTGGGCCTGTAATGAAGTGGCAGATTGTGGGTTCTTATTGTGCCAGCTACCTTTGGTGCTGGTGAGAGAGTGCTCCTTTAGGGGGAAACATACATGCCTCAGTTTCTTGCTTGATCACTGGGCTCAAAGTGTTAGAGGTCCTAACATGACTCAGCCATTGCACAGTTACTTAGGTGCAAACCAGCCTTGGGACTGCTGTGACCATGTAGGATTTGGCACCAAGCCCGGCATAAGCCAAGAAGCACTCCTTACCCAGCCTGTACTTGTTAATCCCCAAGCAAAGGTATTTTCCCATTCACCATTTTCATTTTTGTTTGTTTTGTTTTAGTTTTTCTCTGGATAATCGGGGCTATTCTTTGCAACAACCAAAGAAGATAACTGTGAATTCAAGGTTACCTTTCAGTCTTAACCTGTACTGTAAATTGATTGGCTCTGATCACTTAAGAGAAAAGGAATCAACTTAAACTCCAGTGATATGCCTTTCTTGTAGGGTGCAATGTTGAAAAAGCCTTTAGTATTGTAAATGTCTGATAAGACAAATATCCCCTCAATCTTTCTTTAAAATAAAACAAAAAAATCTTCAAATGTTCAGGCTTTCTTTCTTTCTTTCTTTCTTTCTTTCTTTCTTTCTTTCTTTCTTTCTTTCTTTCTTTCTTTCTTTCTTTCTAAACCAGAAAATAATTTTTGATCAATGCATACATGATTTGGGGAAAAATCAAAATAGAAATATTTATTTTTCCCATGAGATAGACAGTATATTTTTCCCTTTTTGAGCTTGTTTACTGTTTACTGGTGAGGTTTATTGATTTTGGTTCTACACTTTTTTAAGTACTAGATGAAAACCATTATCAATTCATAAAGCTAATAGTAACTTTATATGTATTTTATCTTCTCACTGTTTGTGATCTCCTAATAGTATGAGTCTTAAAGTTAGTTATTTAACTATAAAAAGTTAATAGTTATAAAGAGTTTACTTGCATTTCCGGAGTCAATCACATTGTTTTGAAGTAATGCCCATGTCTTTGTTTCCATATTTTGCACTTTGTTATTTTCTTGTTCTATTCCTGATCTTAGGGGAAAGCATTCAGGCTTTCATCATTAAATATGATGTTCACTACAGGTTTTCATAGATGTGCTTTATGAGATTTAAAATGTTCCCTTCTAGCCGAACCGGTTTGGCTCAGTGGATAGAGCGTAGGCCTGCAGAATCAGGGGTTCCAGGTTCGATTCCAGTCAAGGGCATGTACCTTGGTTGCGGGCACATCCCCACTGGGGGGTGTGCAGGAGGCAGCTGGTTGATGTGTCTCTCTCATCGATGTTTCTAAATCTCTATCCCTCTCCCTTCTTCTCTGTAAAAAATCAATAGAATATATTAAAAAAAAAAAGAAAATGTTCCCTTCTATTTCTATCTTGCTGAATGTTTTTAAATCATAAAATGGTGTTAGATTTTTTTCAAATACCTTTTATGCATCTGTTGAGATGACCATTTGTTCTTTGTCCTTTATTCTATTAACATGATGTTTTGCATTAATTGATTTTTTGCATATTAAATCAACCAAACTATCCTGGGATAAATCACACTTGATTATGCTGTAAATTCGATTTCGCATATTGCTGGATTTGGTTTGTTAATATTTTCTTGAGCATTTTTGTGTTTATATTCATCAGAGGTATTGGTTCTTTTTTTTTTTTTTCGCTCTGATGTTAATGTCTGGGTTTGGATCAAGATAATACTGGCCTCATAATGCATGTTGGCAACTATGCTTTTTTATTTTTTTCAATTTTATTTTATTTTATTGTAGTACTGCTTGGTAAAAATTACAAATAAGACCATCTGTTCTTAGGCTTTTCTTCATAAAAGTTTTTAAATCTTGAATTAAATCTTTCTATGTTAAAAACCTACTTATATTTTCTATGTCTTCTTGAGTCAGTAGTTTGTATTTTTAGGAATTTGCCCATTTAATCCAATTTATTTAATTGATTGGTATAAAGTTGTTATATTCTTTCTTATTCTTTTTATTTCCGTGAGGTTGGTTACAATGTTCCTTTATTCAT
Source organism: Myotis myotis (assembly GCF_014108235.1). Taxonomy (NCBI): domain Eukaryota; kingdom Metazoa; phylum Chordata; class Mammalia; order Chiroptera; family Vespertilionidae; genus Myotis; species Myotis myotis. The sequence continues at coordinate 13,575,820 of NW_023416319.1, forward strand.
TCCTGACTTTTAGAAATTTGAATATTTTATCCCTTTTTTTCTTGGACAATTGAAAAATGATGTGTGATTAAAAAAATACAAATGTTTGTTTTCTTGATTCTATTTAATATTTCACTTATTGACTCACTTTAAATATTTATTTCCTTATGCTTTGAGTTTAGTTTTCTCTTTTTTTTTCAGTTTCTTTATGTAGTAGTTTTAATACTATCATAGTTAAAGAATATACTTTATATGATTTAATGTGTTTTAATTTTTTTAGACCTGTTGTGTGATCCAGCATATGGTTTATCTTGGAAAATGAAAATAATTTGTATTCTTTTTCTGTTGGGTGGAGTGTTGTGTGGATATCTGCCAGGTCTAGTTGATTTCTTAGTTCCAATCCTCTATATCTTTATTCTTCTATTTAGTGGTATTATTGAAACGGATGCATTGAAGTGTCTAATTATGTTGTTGAATTGCCTGTTTCTTCCTTCAATTCTGTCATATTTTGCTTTATGACTTTTTTGAGCTCTGTTTTTTGGTGCATATTCCTTTATAATTGTTATATATTCAGGCTTGATGAATGATTTTACCATTTTAAAATAGCTTTCTAATGATGTATTTATTTTAGAGCTCTTTTCAGATTGCCCCATGGTTAAGTTCTCTGATACTCATTCTTTTGTGTTGTGCTCACAGACTATTCATTAGCTAGGATCATCTCCTCATGTATTTGGTAATTTTTGATGTGATATTATCCTTGGCAAGAATTGTTTGCTCATGAGACTTTTGTTCACACTGGGTTATAGTGGTTTCTGAGTAATTGGTGGAACATGGAGTTTTATTTTTGCCAGGAGCTTGAAAGCTTGATAAGCTTGGACCCACTTCAACAATTTTTCTCCCTTCCTTGTACATTTGCTACAGCAGTCATGGTTGAAGTGGGAAATGACCGATTTCAAACTTTCCGTATTTTCTGAAGGCCAAATAGGAGGTAAATTCACTATTATTTTTGAGGAGCAATAGAGCTGACAAGCAATTGGACTGACAAGTGAGTGCTCTGATACCATTTGATGGACAGTTTCCCAGTCCCACAGAAATGATTTCAGTGTGCAAACAGTCCTGGTTGTCTCATTTGCTGGTGTCTTCTAACACATCCTGCCTGGAGTAGAGTGAATGTCAATAAGCAATTGTTGATTGGCTGCATGAAGCTGTTAATCTGACCTAAACCAAGGAATTGTTTGTGGTCTCTTTAATGAAAGGCTAAAATTCTATATATTGATTCTCAATCAGAGCCCTAGCCTCTGAGTTCCCTTTCCTAAGGGACACTGGAGATTAACTTTAAATCTTCAGTGAATGTTCAGCGATGGCAAAGATAGCAGTGCTCTGTTAGACCATGACTATTTGTGAAACCCACCATAACACAAACTCTATCTTTGCTGAGTTTTACGATCTTTATAAGAAAACAAGTGCCCTTTACATTAAAAATAATACATATCCCTGTATTTAACTGTTAAGTAGTTAGATTATTATATTTACAAACCCATAAAGAGGAAAGATGAGCTCACATACAGAGGTTGGTTACTTTGCTAATGACCTGAGCAGAAGATAGGAAGACTAGAACCACTAAGATCCACTGTGGGCCACAAACATACCCGATGTTCCTGCCTGTAGAGATCTTGGAACTGGGTAGGAGCAGGCTGTTGATGGAAGGAACAGTTAGCCTTCTTTTAATGTTCTCTCCTTATTTGGCCATAAAGCCACATCTGGGCTTTGATTAATAATTTTCCAAAGAATCGTAAAGATTTTAATGAATATCCCTAATATGTAATTATTTGTGTGGTTTCAATAAGCTGTTCAATGGAAACTGATATGAGGCTGGATCAGATTTTTCAGCTGTTAAGTTAAAATCAAAGTTTCTAGACCCCTGTTATTTTTTAATTCAAAGACCTTCTCCTTCCTAATGTATTTGTTTATCAAGAGTTAGCCCTGTCCTAGCTGGGTGGCTCAGTTCATCAGAACATTGTCTTGTACACCTAAAAGGTTGTGGGTTTGATCCCTGGTCAGGGAGTGTGTAGGAGACAGCCAATAGATATTTCTTTCTCCTCTCTCTCTCTCTCTCTCTCCCTCCCTCCCTCCCTCCCCCTCCCTCCCTCCCTCCACCTCCCTCTGTGCGTGTGTAGGTGTGTGTGTGTCTCCCTTCTCCTTCTCCCTCTAAAATCAATAAGCATATCCTTGAGTGAGAATGATATAAAAATAAAGAGTCAGCCTTCAGGGTTATTTATTTACTTATTTATTTATTTTTAGTTCCAGCGTGATTTAGGGGCTACTTCTAAGACTAATTCACTACACAAGGCATACCTGTAGCATTATATTTACTGTCACTTATTCTGGTAATTAACATGTTAGGTTCTCCTACTAAACTATATAATTCTTGAGAACAAACTCCAAGTCTTATTTTCATATTCCTAGCAGCTGTTATGTACCTGGCACATGTCTTACTCAAAACACATGTGTTAAATGAACACATGATACCCACTCTGACGTCACCTGAAGATTATCAGCAAGCGTCCCTGAGGATCCCAAGGCATGAAAACCCCTTTCCTCCTGAACTCATCCCTTCCCCATACTATGGGAAGCTCTTGCAAGGTCTCTGTCTATGCCCTGGATGGATTCAAATTAATACCGCTAGAATGGTGTTTTAGCGTAGCTAATCGAGTTAGATAACAAAGAAAAACCAGGTTCTCATCTGAAAGCACTCATACTATTTTTTTTAATGCTAAAATAATCTGTTAAAGATAGATATTGGAATGTAAACATTTAATTGACTAGCAGTTTTGCTTTTTTCTTCAAATTTCCCTCCGTGGGGTGGCAGAGAGAAAAGAAAATGCTACATTGGAATTTGTCTCATTAAATAAGTTGATGATGAAGAATCACCCCCTTCCCCCCAAGTGGGACCCAGGGCTAGTGAATCCCTTCTCTGCTGCCTTCTGGGCGGCATGATTAAAAGACTCTAGGGAGATGGGGGTGGGAGCAGGAACAGGGACACAAAGAAGAGGCAGAACCCAAGTATTTCAGTGAATCCAGACTTGAGTCAGGACCATCACTTCTCTGGCTGCCTTGTCTTTATGTACTGAGTAAGTGTCTTCATTTAGAAGATCAATTACAGCCTTCTTCTGAATGTTGAGCCTGAGCCACTCTCCACCCATGATTCTCTCTACTCCTGCACCATCACCACCACCAGACATAGAGGAATCCTATAGAATCACTGGTCTTGAGATTCAGAAGCATCATCACAGGTAGATGAGCTACAGCATCTGCACGTGGGGATCCTTCATGCCCACACCCTTCATGGAAAATGCAGGGTCCTCAAATACTTTGAGTTAGGCACTATTTTAGCTCCATTATAAAGAGGGAGAAGTGAAGTTAAGGAGGATGAAATAACTTACAAGCTTATGCAGATTTTAAGTGGTGTGAATGGTAAACACAGGCAGTCCCACTCCAGGAGCTCCTCTTATTATCTCTACACTATAGAGCTTTTCACTTTTGCTAGGTAAGAACAAATAAACACAACTCAGTGAAAGGACAGGGTCTGACAGTATCTACAGTCTCCATGTGAGCAGCAAGACCTGCTCCAAAGAAGACCCTCTGTCTTCCTGGCTCTCAGAGTCTTTGGCTTTCACCTAAGGAGAGTCCTGGGTGTGAGAGGGCAGGAGCAGCTCTGAACTCTAGGTTGGAAAATTAGAACAGTATCAACAGTAAGATTATCATTTCTGATATGCTAGCAAAACATATCTGCTAATATGATTGAACTAAAAAAGAATTCTGCAGAAGCCTAATTTTAAAACATCAATTTTTCAATGGTCCCTAACATGCATAAAAGGAACCCTTTAATGGTCCCTAACATGTATAAGAGGAATCCTTTATTTGTGGTGTATGAGGATTTTCACATGCTTTCTTTATAATTTGATGTCCTTATTAAATTTAATTTTATTATAAATTGATTTGTTATGTATTTGTTTATTCACTTATTTAACAAATATTATGGAATGCTTTCTATATGTCAGGCAGGTTGGATTAAAGTGATCATATAGGTAAACATGTAGCATTGTACCTGACATGATGAATATGTTTATTAATGAAAACCATTATGTTGATTAAGTATCTACCAGTTCTCCATTTAGGAGTTAAGTTCAAACTAGCCAGTAGTGTGATTTCATCAGATATAGGGTAAAATTGGAATGGACTGTATATGAAAGGCTTTTCTAACTGTGGGTTCTGATGACACAGTTAATAGGGCAGTAACTAGCTACAGGGACATGTGCAGGTTGGCCTGCAGCTGTTTAACTCTAGTCCCTGTATCCATTGTCACATGACCTTCTTCCTTCTTTGTCTGTATATCTCTGTGTCTTCATATAACCTCCAATAAGGACTTAGGGTTCACTCTAATTCAGCACAACATCATGTTAACTAACTAGCATACCAAGACTCTTTGCCCAAATATAATCACATTTACAGAAACTAGGGGTTAGGAATTTAACTTCTCTTTTGAGGGAACATAATTTAACTGACAACGTTACTACATTACCATCCTATTTCCTTTTTAGCCATGGTTCTCTAAGAAGTTAATGTTTGGATTCACTCTCTCTTGACAAAGTTATACTTTGTGTAGGATGCAAAAGAGGCCAAAGCATATTAAATAAATTACTGAGCAGGACAAAAATCTTCCTTTGAGAAAATGTAAGCTTTGTTCATACAAAGAGTTGGACAGCTGCACTACTGGAGAAATAAAGGAAATAAAGAAATTATATATAGTTTTGAGATGGTGAGATTATGTTCCCTAATGTAGTGTATAGTGCTAATCCTATATAATAAAAGCCTAATATGCTAAGTGTCCTGGTTGGCCATTCAACCAATCAAAGTGTAATATGTTAATGATATGCTAAGGCTGCTCAACCACTTGCTATGATGTACATTGACCACCAGGGGGCAGACAGTTGACTGGCTGAGCAGTTGCTATGACGTGCACTGACCATCAGAGGGCAGACACTCCCATGGGTAGGTTAGCTTGCTGCTGGGGACAGGACAGAGCAATACAGGCTGGACATGCCTTGGAGCCCTCCCACGTTCCCTTCCAGGCTAGCCAACCTCCCATATCCCTCCCCAGCCCTGATAGTGCACCAGTGGGGTCCCTCAGCCTAGCCTGCGCCCTCTTGCAATCTGGGACCCCTCGGGGGATGTCAGGGAGCCAGTTTTGGTCTGATCCCGCCAGTCAGGCTGAGGGAATCCATTGGTGCATGAATTTGTGCACCGGGCCTCTAGTATTTAATAATTGTTAAACGAACTGTACTATCCTGTCTACAGAGAGTATCAGCATGATTTGAGAAGCTCTGAGAGTTATTATGCCACCTCATTATTTCATTCATACTTTTTCATTTATTAATAATCTGCCTTGTTCCAACAGAGATTTAATATGATATAAAAATGCAGGCAGGAAGAATAATAAATGTAAACTAAGGGAGACAATGAGAGGATTTCAACAATTACATTTTGGGTATGGCCCCTCCAAAGGAAACATTGCTCTCTTCAGTGAATAAATGTGATATCTTATAAATTAGTTGAAATTTGTGTATTTTAAAAATATATTGGACTGATATAACTGGAAAATGATGTAGCTATATGAATTCAGGTGAAAGAAGTGCTTTAAAGAGAAGTGATGTATTTTTAAAGGATTTAGTGATTTACATTTGCGTAGGCCCTTAATGACTGGCTGCTTGCAAAGGGGGCTGATTTTCAAAATGTGAGGGCAACCTAAGGTAACAGGGTGGTCACCTACCCGGTCTGTACAATGGCCATCCACCTGCTGAATCTACTCTTGCTCCTGTAATTCACAAGTCAAGATCTCAGCTTCTTTGTTGACCAAGAAGCAGAAAGACCAATAGTCTTTTCTCTTCAATGTCAACGTTTGACAAACCTGTTCTAGAATAGTGAAATTCTGTTGATTCAGGATTCTTCTCTTTATTACCTACTTGGTTTAGGAAAAAATAGGAGAGAGCATTAAAATTTATTTTTCCCCAGGTGATTTCTGGGGGGAAAAAACCATTGTTTAAATTTTCTTTATTTAAGCCTTCTGCAAAATGGTGCCTGGAGGGCATTAGCCTGGTCATTGTGCCAGGGCCAGGATTGTCCCAGGCAAACCAGGGCACATAGTTATACCGTGTGTAAGAGTCACCGATTTATGTTTATAGCACCACAACAAAGTATAATGGGGTGGTAGGGTGTACCTGAGAAGTTTATTTCTCTGTTGGCCTGACTTAATTAAGGAAAGGTAGGTTTTTAAAAAAATGATGTCTAAGCACTGGCAATATATTTTTCAGGCAGTCCTCCATCCATATGTTCTCTCTACTGAGGTTCCAGAAGTTTGAGATTATATTTCTTGAAAACTACTTGGATTGGGGCTATTATATATTCACAGTTAAATGCAGTATCTTACTTTTTATTAATTAAATATAATAAAGTACCAATTGACTTTTTAAAGAAAGAAATGTAAGTATACTAATACAACCATATAAAAAGTTGTACTCTGTATCCTCTGAAGTGACCCCATTTGCTTCTACTTTGTAAGCAATTATATATTTTAGCTTATTGGCAGCACATTTTTTGGAGGGTGCTGAACAGACTGTAATGTATGACATTCACGCTTTAAAGCATTACATCATCTTGCTATAATTGTCATTAAAATGTCCCTGGCAACTCGGTCTTCAACTCTGACAGCAGAGCTGCCTGATGGAACACTTGTCCTTAGTTGTCACTGGCTCTCCCTGAAGTGATTCCCTACTATTGGTGACATCATCAAATAATCCATTTCATGTATAATGCTAGGACCTTTTCTAATTCAAAATAATTTCCAAGTTCAATGACTTCACACATTTTCCTTTCTTTCTTTTTTAAGAGTTAGGAAAATTAGTGTGTAGAGGTCATATGAACTCTTAGAAGCAAAGCCTTTCTGGGTGGTTCCCCAAGTAAATATTGAAAGCACATAATTCCTGCATCCCTCTTATTAAACATCATTTTATGAGTTAATTTATGTCCTTAAAATATCCCTTCCCATGTTTCACTAAATGTGTCAACTGCAGGAAAGTTCAGGTGAAGTTTACATTGGGCATTTGATAGTTTCACATAAATTGGACTTATTCACCAGGCTAGATATTGCCTGAAATACTATGGCTTTCAAGATTTAAAATGGACTTGGCTATGATCATTCAAATATGAGTACCCCCCTAAGCTTTTATAATCTGAATATCCTCTAGAACAGAATCTGAAGATTGAAGGTCCATAGATGAATCTGGTCTGCTGCCTGCTTTAAATAAAGTTTTATCAACCACACTTGTTTGTTTGCATTGGCTGTTTTTCACACTATGAAGGCAGAGTTGAATAGTTCTGGCAGAGAATGTTCTGGAGCACAGCCTAAAATAGTTAGTTGGAACCTTTACAGAAAAAGTTTGACAAGTACTGCTCTAAGAACTATAAAACATCACTTCTTATAATCAATATTCTGTTGGTTAAATTCTATTTTTTTAATGGTCTATGAGAAAAGCTTTAGGTTATTTTAGATTCACACTAAGGTTTGTAAAAAGACAGCTTATTCAAGGCCTTCCAGGGCAATCAATGATGTTTTTGTTGTATGGCTGATTCTTCCTATGCCCTTGAATATTCATTTTTCCTGAAAGCTGACAGGTAATTATAAATCGAGATGACATTTTCTACTTACACATGAATGCGTTTCTCCTTTAAATGTAAGAACCTGAAGATACAAATGTGTCTTTGATTTGTGAATTGACACTTTCGAGCCTTTAATAAATTATCTATGAGAAGAATGTGGGAGAAATCAACATCTGTTTTGAAATTACTTTGAATTTTTTTGTGCCTACTCTTGTTCTTAGTGAATATGCTAGCTAAGGCCATAGATTTGCTAGATTTGCTTTCTATCAGAATAGTCATAGAATTCATTTTGTAGTAAATTGGCTAAGTCTCAGGTCATTTTTTGAGAAACCTCTAAACAAATACAATAAGAACCTTGGCACCATTTATAAAGTTGACTTAATTCTGTTAGATGCATTTCAGCACTTGGCCTACTCATGTTCCAAACAAGTAATATCTGAAAATTGTTCTCTTAGTCCATTCCTCCCAATTTTCTCTAAGAACACTGATCAGTATTTTAATGACTTCTGTTATTGTTATTTTATCGGATAGTAGCAATCATGTCATAAATTTCTGTAAATGTCACTTACCATCACAATGATACAATCCTTCATCACACTATGACTACATAATATAATCATATGTTTAAAAATCCCTCATCATTGACTGTACTAGTAAGTTCCATAAATGTAGGCACCAAGAATATGCTCTTTACTATTGTAACCTCAAATTAATTATTTATTCAGCATGTATTAATGAGTGGTTGCTTATCACATAAACTATGCTAATCCTAGGAAAGAACAATATGAAACAATCATGTCAATCATGTCCCAATCCTCCCAGAGTTTAAGTTTAGTTCCCAGGACAGAACTGAGCACATAGAAATTGCTTAGGGATGCTCATCAAAAATGAATTAATGAAGAATATTAATATTTCATACTAAATTAGTAAGAATTGTTAATTTTCCATTATTTCACAGCTATGGAGCTCTAATACCAAAAAGAAAGACTAGAGGCAATAAATAGGATAATAAGAGAAGTAGTAAATGGTTTAACACTCACCCACTACTGGAAAAACAACTAACTAGTTAACTGCAGTGAGTGCTGAAGAAAGGATGGGCATTGATTTTATCTGGATTTTTTAAAGAGTGAAATATGCATTGATTCTAAAGGCGGAGGTCTTTACAGTGGTGAATAAGGGCCCTTGCAATCAGGATCCTCTGGAAGTACGACTCAGAAAGGAGGTGAGATTTGGATAACTAGCTCATGTGGGTACATTAATCATTAATTTGTCTTTGAATGTGGGATTTCAAAGACTCATCTTCTGTCTTTTACTATAATCTTGTGACACTTGACTCTGTACCTCATTCTTGTGTTTATCACCACCTTAATAGAAAGAAAAGGATAAAAATCAGTTCATTCTACATGGTTTAATACACACCTAAAATTAGATATAGGAAGAATGAAACATGTAAATACTAAGGCAGAGGTTTGAAGGTTGCGAAAGATATCCTCTAGTTAGTTTCATATTGTAATACAAATACTCCTTAGATATAATACAAGGCAAGTATTTTCATAGATGAATGTTAAATAGCATCCTTGGGAGAACACTGAACTACAGAACAACAACAACAAAAAAGATATCCCACTAAAAAGATTGCTTACAAAAGCTAATACGTAAGGTTTTCTTTCACCTGTCTCCCAAGGTCAATGGTCATCATATTCATATTTAATTTCAATAGTAATCAGAACTTCTTGAAATTTACAAAAGACCACAAAGTGGTAAACCAATGAACAAGTGTGATTAAGTTTTTACTGTAAAAAGCCAGATCAAGACAAGTAACTAGATTTAAAGGAAATTAAAGCATTAAGAAATCAATATATAGTTATAAGAGCTTCTCAGTGAGTCTACCATTCAAAGAATGAAGCATTTTCTACAACCACTATATCAATATGTGGCAAACAGTATCTTCAGATTTAGGTATAGGTTGCTCTCACTTGAAACTATAGCTGTTCTTTGAAATCATGCTTTAAAGGGATAAATTTTAGTTGTAATATTAACTGTAATTCTCTTGTGTGTTTTTCTTGTATATATTTCAAACTGTTAAAAGTCATTGATAAATATGTGGGTAAAGATGAAAAGAATGACTGTTAGCTGAGTGTAGAAGACACATATATACTTTGGGTTTTAATTAACTTTATTTATGTCAGTGATTTATAAATAGCTGTTCTGTGGAACACTAAGCCTGAGAAGTGACTTAAAATAAAAATGAAATGTTCCATGAGCCAGTGGGCTTCAGAAACACTGCATTTCTGCAATGAGAACTATTAAGGACATACGGATTTAGGGATAGACTTGGGTCTCTTGGGTTGAAAGTCATGTGGATGGGGAACAAATATATTTTAATCACTTCACATGTTTAAGGTTTTTAAATTTTATTTTTATGGACCGGGGTATGGTCATCTAGATTAACTTGAAAAATATGTATTTTGCTGTTTGGGAGTGGAGTGTTCTATAAACATCAATTAGAACCCATTGGTGGATGGTACTGTTCAGTTCTTTTCTATCTTTTCTGATTTTCTGTCTACTAGTTCTATATATAACTGATAAAAAATCCACAGCTATAATTGGGGATTTCCTTTTTCTTTTCTTTACTTTCAGTTCTTTCAGATTTTGCTTTATGTTCTGAAGTTCTCTTTTTATGTTCATATACATTGAGGGTTGTTATGGCATCTTGGTAGATTTACTCTTTTGTCATGAAATGCCCCCAAAATATATTTCTGGTTTTTCTTAGCTCTGAAGTCCTCTTCAATATAACCATTCCAGCTTTCTTCTGGTTAGTGTTTGTCTGGTAAATATTTTTTTCTTCCATTTAATTTTAGCCTAACTATATCATTGCATTTGAGGTGAGTTTCTTATAGCTAACATGCCATTGAATCAATGTTTGTAAACCCATTTTGTCAATCTTTCTCTCTCTCTCCTTGTGTTAGTGTATTTAGATTACTTAGAGGCCATCAGTTCACAAAAAACTCTATGGTTTTGCATTTCTGAGTTCCCCACTCTCCAAAATTTTCCTGGTACTTTCTAGTTCCCTGGGATTCTCCTTTTCTGTTCTTTGGCCAGAAAAGTTTGAGATTTAGGTACTCTACTTGCCATGCAGTTCCCATGACTGTGTCAACATCAGGGGCATGACAGAACAGATAACTAAAGCCCCAGCTTTCAGGGCAGTGGGAGGAGAGAGAAAAACACACAACTAGAATATTCTTGACTCCCTTGGGACCACAGATACACCAACTCCCACCTTTATGTTTGTGTGTTCCTGGGTGGATGTACATTTGTACATTCATTTTGGAGAGTGATATGCAAGACAGTATCCAGCAAACTTGACGAACAACCCTTTAATCTTTTTTTTTTTTATTATATAACCTAAAGACACTCTTTAATGTGCACAAAAGAAGACACAAATGATTTTTAAATTATTTTACATTAGAAAAAATTAAAATTAACCTGGATTTCCATCAACAGGGAAGTGCATGATTTCCTTTCTCACTTCCCTCATGTCTCTAAAGTAGCCTCTTCAAGAAGGTCTTTCTTGTCCATCATATTAAAAAGATTCATCTCCTTCTATTTCTTAATCCTATTTTATTTCTTTAATTGTTCTTATTATTCCCACTGTATTGCACTCTTGGCTTGTTTTCATGTTGGTTTTTTGCATTAGAATTCCATGGGATGTGGATTATTTACTATTTATGTTGCTACCTCACATTACATATTTGTTTGTTAAAATACTTGTTTATTCTTTCTCTCTTGCATTATGATATAAGTTCCATGAAGATTATATTAAAGCCGTCTGAGTCACTGCTATCCTGCCAATATCTGGGAAAGTGTGTGTCACTTAATAAGTGCTCAAAATATTTGTAAAATATATGAATTATGTGAATCAGCAAAATATTTTATAATTGTCTATTCTCTACTTTTTATATTTTATACATGACTTCAGTTAAATGAAGTGGTTTTTTTTTTCTTGATCTGTTTTATTTTTCAAAACTTACTTGAACACATTTTTATTTTTATAAGTAGAATAATAGCTTGACCATTGATATTGTATTTTAAAGCTTAGCAACAACTAACTGCTTAGCAGTCAAGGCCTATATCAGTTATTTCCACTTCTCTGACAACCTGCTTTTCTAAGCCCAACCACTTATTACTTACGAATGAATATTCTGTGTGCACAACAATTGAAAATTGGTAGTTTCCATATTATGCTTTATGCTTACTCCTCTAGCTTCTAATGGTATAGTTGCTATTCTTTTCATCTGTAAAGGCACCTCATGGTAAGGTTTGATGGTAACCAAATTTGGGGATGACTGTTTAGAAAAAGTTACATAGATTCATGTAGTTGCAGATCTATTGAAAGCATTTTATTTGCTAACTAGGGGGCCAGTGCATGAATTTGTGCACCTTGAAAGGTCCCCTTTCTGCCGGCAGCCTCGCTCCCACTGCTGCCACTCCCACCTGCTGATGTCACTGGCCCCCACTCACACCTGCTGATGGTGTGAAGCGATTGGAGCTGGAGCTGTCAGCAGGTGCCAGTGGCAGCTGCTGCCTCAATTGCCCCTCAGAAGCAGGGGGAGGTGGAGAAGCCCTGAGGGGCAATCAGGGCCAGCAGCTGCCGCTCACACCTGCTGATGGCACTGAGCAGTTGGGGCTGGCGCTGGGCACCAGCAGTGGGTGTGAGCAGGGCTGGCATCGGCAACAGGTGTGAGTGCCAGGCGGGACTGCGGCACACAGGAGCAAAGAATTTTCAATAGACACCAGATGCTCACCCCAATGACAGCGACCAGCACCCCACTTTGGTCTGGTGCCCCTCACTCACCTCTACCATCCCACCACACCCAATGCCAGCCATGTTCCGTACTCTGTCGCCTGCTGCCAACGTCTTCCATGTTCCACATGTGCCCCCTGGTGGTCAGTGCACGTCACAGAGACTGGTTGTTTGGTTGTTCAGTTATTCCAGTCTATTTGCATATTAGCCATAGATAGATAGATAGATAGATAGATAGATAGATAGATAGATAGATAGATAGATGTGCATTATGAATCTCTAAGTGGAATCTATAATATACAGTGATTCAACTCATTTGCCCATAGAGCTCATTTTAAATTTTAATGGTTTCCCTCTAAGCATTTCTTCAAGTGAGTATTTCACAATGTGGGCTATTATACCTTGTTGTATTTCATATTTTGTTTGGACAATCTATTTTCACCTTTAAAATCTCCTCGCTGCAATTGATTCATATATTAGATAATATACGATCACTAGATAAATGCATAGGCCATTTCTCTCTGCTAGAAACTTCTATAGAGAGTTCAGTTGTTTGTGAAGTGTGGCCCTTTAAGGATAACCGCCTTTCATGTTTTTAAAACCTCCTGACAATGAAATCCAGTCTGTTGAATTGATACCCACCCCAATTCTCCTCTACTCTTCCAAGTGAGCAGTGAGTTGATAGGCATCTGTGAAGCATTTGTCATCTCTTGTTAATGCTGAATAGCTCACTGTGTGAACTTGTCCTGTGCATGAGTCAAAATCTCTTTGACGGGGAAAAGTTGCCTTCAAGCTCCTGATGAGAATTTAAGAAGAAAAGGAAACCTGAATTTTTTTCTCCACTCTTTCAATGATTGTTGAAGATGACTTTTTAAGAAATATAAAGCCAAAGCTGGTGGTTTTAGAGAAGGACTGGGTTGGAATTCTATTTGGTTTCATGATAACATACATTGACTAATTTGGATTAAGGTTGCATTCTGAATGCAGGCTTCATTTTCTCTCATAGAATTCCAATGTTCTGTCTACTTCAAAATGTATGCAGAGAATGAACCATTGTCACTCCATGTGTTTTACTTTTGACAAGTGTAATCTTTTTAGAAAGGTTTCGGCTGAAATCACTTATGAGCTAGGCAAGCCAATGACATAGTGACAACACTGGATTTAGAAAACTGCTATGTCCCTTTAATATGATTAATTCAGCAGGATAGTGGGCAGGTCTGAAAAAGTTCTAATTTGAGCTTCGCCATTCACATCACTGATTCATTCCCCAATTTTAAAATGTCTTTTTTGTTCTCTCTGCCAATTGACTTCCATTTTTGAATGACTGAGGAATGTTTTCAAATTATACGGCAATGTTATTGTGTTCTTCTTGTGGCTAAAGCATATTATATACTAAGCATTTACTAAGTACCAGTAATAATTCTAAATACTTTGCATACATTGTTTCATTTAATCATCACTGCAGTTCTATACAGTTAATAAAAACAATAACTCTTTTATTATTTTCTACCAATCAAAGTCTTTCATGCCAAGAAAATAAGTTACTTTATCCAAGGAAACAGAAGTAATAAGGGGCAAACCTCAAATTCAAACCCACACAGTAGCTGTTGTTCAGAGGCTGAATGTCATGGCTATGCAGTGCATGGGTGAATTAAAAGGATAGGCACGGAAGTAAAAAGTATCCCAATTCCAGGCTCTATTCTACACTAGTGTTTGACCTTGGGTAAATCGCCCAAGCCTTTTAAGCCTCAGTGTCCTCATCTGTAAGCTCAGGATGAAAAAGGTACACATTGTATAGGATATTTGCAAAGATTAAAGATGTCTGTGCATGTGCACAGCGGAGCAAAGTAAACAATCGGTAATCATTGCTTGTCACTCTGACACCTACCAGGATTATTTTGATTATGTCAGGAAAGTTTTTTTTTTTCCAAATAAACTTGTTGGTTTTCCTCTGGAAAGTTCTCTCAAAGCCTTTCCTATGGAAAATTGTATCAAAGGCTTATCTGGTGGGGAGGGCGGTGAAAGCAGCAATATGGTTAAAATTTAGTGTGTCTAAAGCCACAAATACAATTTCCTGGAAGAACACATTATTTTAAATCACTCGAATTAATCTTTCCTTTTTCAAAAGGGTAACAATTCAATACCAGCACTATAAACTTCATCAACACCGACTATCATATTCAGGATCAATAAAGGCATAAAATAGCATTAAAAAATGTGCGCTCCAATCAGCAGAAGCAACACCCCTGCCTTAATATTCCTAAATTTTAAAATTGTTACAGTGTATCTATTACATGAAAAATGGCCTTCCACTGTAAACCAATTCATTTCCCACATAATTTTTGGCGATCCAGGTACCTTCTTAAGTAAATGAACTGATTCTTCTCATCAATATTCAGATGTAGTGTAATCTAATTAAAAGTTCAACCCAAATTTCTGCCTTTTGCACATCATTCGTTGGTTTCACATGTAAATCTCCCTTGGCAGAATCCAGTAGAGTAAAACACATTAATGTACATTAAGTTCGTTACCCATAATTCTTTACCCTGCAGTACTTTTGTACAGTACCTAAATCTGTCATTTTGTGTCCTCTTTTTTTTTTCCTTATTGATTAAGGTATTACATATGTGTCCTTATCGCCCCCATTGTATCCTCTTTTTGAATTGCCTACCTGCGACCCTCACACTCCAAAGGTCTGTGGCCCTGGTCTAAGTGCATCACTAGGGACCAGGAAAAGGGATTTTGCTTTATAAAGGTAAACAGTCTTGCCTCCACACATTTGAAAGTCTCACTTTAGAGGCTTTCTCAAGTCAAGCTCTACTCTGTTGCTCCAACAAAATAATGTAGGAAAAGAATGAAAAGATAATTTTGAAATTCACCACCTTATCTTATGCACACTATGATGTTCATTTGGACAAAGATTTTTTAAAATATTCCTCTAATAAATTAATTTTGCCCTCCACAATTTTTCTGTTGTGTGCAACATGCTACGATCTTACCATGTATAAACAATTGACCATACAGTTATAAGTAGCTTTCCGTGAATGCCAAGCTAATGCCAATGTCTTCTTTAGATGAATTATCAATGGGATACTTCATCATTACAAGATGGAAAATTTCACATATTATTATATCACTAGAGGCCTGGTGCATGAAATTCATGCATGGGGATGGGGGTTGTCCTCTCAGCCCAGCCTGCACCCTCTCCAATTTGGGACCCCTCAGGGGATGTCTGATGGCCGGTTTAGGCCCGATCCCAGATCGGGCCTAAACCGGCAGTCAGACTTCCCTCTCACAATCTGGGACCGCTGGCTTCTAACTGCTCACCTGCCTGCTGGCCTGGTCACTCCCAACTACCCCCCTGCCATCCTGGTGACCCCCAACTGCCTCCCCTGATGGCCTGGTCACCCCATGCAGCCTGCTGTTCAGTCATTTGTCATCCCTCACTAACCCCTCTGCCAGCCTGGTTGCCCCACACAGCCTGCCATTCAATTGTTTGGTTGTCCCTCACTAACCCCCATGCAGCCTGCTGTTTGGTCGTTACTATTACTGTGACAGCATCCAGGACAATTTTGCATATTTCTTTATTATTAGTATAGATATTGTATGTACTGTTTTACTCTAACACACTGTTCTCTCTTTAGCCACAATATCCACGGTGTGTGTTTTAATTTGCTTCCTGATATTTTTAGTAGGAGGAGGGGGATCTAAACCCCTCTTGCTGATAATGTGAAATGGTTTGAAAAGAGTAGATATCATTTAACTAGTCTCTTCTCTTTCTGTGCTGTCTTCTTTATGTTCCATCCACTATTTAGTTTCCACCCCCAACAAAACTACTCTTTTCATTGGTTAAATCTAATGGTCATTTCTCTGGATTTTCTTCCTTTACCTCTCTGCAATTAGCACAGTTCTCTATGGTCTCTGACATGTTTTCTTTCTCTCTCATCACAAATCTCTTCTGGATTATGGGGGATCACACTCAATTAGTTTTCAGGTATCTATTCCTTTTTAGTCTACTTTCACAGCTGCTCCTTCTGTGCCTGCCTTTTGGATACTAGAAAGTGGAGACGTCTCATATAGGCACACTGTATGTATCTCTAAGTACCTCATTCATTTCCCAATGTTTGTTCTGATGACTCTCAGATTTAAATCAAGTCACGCACTTTACCTTGAGCTCTGGATTTAGACATCAAAGTGGAGATGAAATACTAAGATATACACCTAAGCATCTTAAGTTTAGTATGCCTCCCAACTTTCCACAGATATGTTCCTTTACCCTTCTCCACCTCAGTAATGGCTCACATTCCATACCATTTTCACTTTAAAATACAGGTATTTATTCTTAATTCCTTTCCACATCTTAGAATACATGGAGAGTTAATTTTTACCAGAGTATAAGGTTTCTATAGAATAATATTAGTAGGGCATTGAATGTAATGATTTTTTTTAATCTGGCTCATTTTTTTTTTTTATCTCCTTAGCTTTTTGTCTTGCTTTCTTTATTATCCAACCAAAGAGACTTCTGAACTCTTAATTTTACTACATTTTTATATTGCATGTTTAAGGATGGAACCATGCATATAATATACTGATATTACAATAAGTTTTGTAAAATATAATTGCTAAAAAATAAAGGCAAATTTTCAGACTTAAATGTTTTGACTTAGAACATCTTTCAGTGGGCTCTTTTCATTTTAAGGCCACTACCTCAATGGCTATTTTATTTATGAACAACTGACAACTGACTTCCATAGCATCAGTTCCACTGACAACCCTCACAGGAGAGTAAGGTCAAAGGTAACATGACCAATTCAGTCTGCACATAGAATCAGAGGAAAAACATCTTTGTCACAACAGTATTAGTATTTCATATATTTTTTCAAACTTAGAAACTGATTTACTTGTATGTAAGAAAATAAACAGTGATGCATAGAATGCCAAAATCCTTGTAAATGAAGATATTTTGAGTCAACAAAATTTGTGACTGAAACTAAGTTAGCTAGTATCTAAGTCATTTTTTTTTACTCTACACATAATTTTTAAACTTGGAAAAGAAGTAGAAAGGTTTGAAATGCAGAAACTTCATATAATTGAATCTCTGGGAAGAAAAATTTTTGGCATATCTGGTTTTATATTACTGTATCAAGACATAATTCTGGTAAAGACAACTTCTTTCTGCTTAGAGGTTAACAAGTTTAAAGTGGAAAGCAAGGGGGGGGGCTTTTTGATGAATATCACATGACTCAGGAAGAGAATCTATTCTTAAAACTTCTGAGGACAGGGGTAAATTGTAAGTGCCATTGTAAAACAATTCCCATAAAAGTTCATTGAAATAATTATAGAGAAAAACTATATTTTCTGCAGTAAGTGTATGAGCCTTCCGGAAATGTACATATTTACAGCACCATATTAGCAAAAACGAAGAGAAAAATATCTGATTTTAAGAAAGTCAAGGGGGAAAAATGTGCTTCCTCTCCTCATCCTCCTCCACCTCATCTAACTCAGTCAGAGATCCCTTCTCTTCCTTTGTTCTCCGTACTGAGAAGTAGGGAACATGATAGGGGGAGGAGGAAGGACTCCATTCTCTAGAACTCCATTCTCTAGAAGTACTCTGAATACTTCAGAGGAATGTATAGGTATTTGAAAGAAAATGGCACTATTGGAAACAGATGTACCTATTTTGAATGAAATCAGTTAAACCAGGGATTGATAACTTTTTTTTTTGAAAGAGCCAGATAGAAACTATGTTAGACTGTGCGAGCCATATGGTTTCTGTTCCAACTATGCAACTCTACAATTACAGGGCGAAAGCATCATAGACTTCTCGTGAGCAAATGGGCATGGTCATGCTTCAATAGAACTTTCTGAATGTCCCACGTCCTGTGTGGTTCAGGGTTCGGGATCTGGAGAAGGGGCTGTACGCAAATGAAAGAGACGAGACAAAAAAGAATAATTTGGAAATATTGGGGGCCAGGCAGGCAAGCCCAATGCAAAAGAAAGGACTTCCACTGGTGCCCTGGCCTCGCCAACCTTTTATTCAATGTTGGATACACATCTAGCTCTTAGGCAGGTAATTGCAGTAACAGACAGACTATCTTAAAGGTCAGTAAATATTAGAAAGATTTACTCTGAGACTATTTGATCAGGAAATAGCTTAAGCCCCCATTGTCTGGACTAGACAATCGGTGCATAACTCTGTCCCTTGCGATGGGTTCAAGGTTCATGAGCATTCTGGGATCCTTGTTTACACTTCTCTCATAGTGAAGACAATGGGTGGCTTCCTGCAAACTTGATCAACAAAAATAGGTGGAGGGCCAGATGTGGCCTTCAGCTATTGAAGAATGCTTACTAAGGGAATCTTTGTTAGAAAAAAGGAAAACATATTCAGCACAGAGTTTCCTAGGGTCATGGATTAAGGAGCTGCACTAAGGGAATTCAGGTCATTAAAACAATAGCACATGGAAAATAATATTTTAAATATAGTTATGGTTTTCAGTTTTAAAATATAAGCATTCTTATTAAAATGCATAATACTGTGTTATTTACACCAATTGGGGGAATACTAAGCAGACTTCAAGATGTGAACCCTAATGTTTAGAGCTGCATTTGAAAGGATATGAGACGTGTTTTTCATTGGCTGTTTGCTATTATCTTTTAGGAACTAATTAAGCCATAAAACTGGCATTTTTCCAGTCCATCTTCTGTAAGAATAGTATAAGCTTGTCTCCAAACTTGGTTAGAGCTCTTAGATCATGCCTGAAATCTTAAATCTTGACACATTTATTTATTTAGGTAAGTGCTCAAAGAATAAGCTAGTTGAAATATGGCAAACAATTTCAATTTTTAATAGTTTAATCACATTGTGCATAGAATTGTCACATAGTCAAAAATATCTTTCACTACAAAAATAGCATTATAGCTACTGTAGATTGGGAAGGGGGAGATTTGTAAAGAAATATACAAAGTTAGGATGCAAGTATTAAGCATATAGTAACAAGCATGATATTTTAGAGAATAATGACCACGGCTCTGTTTCAGTGGAATTGAAATTAGAACTTTATACAGGCCATGCACTTGAGTCCTTCTTCAGGAGCTTTGTAGATATTGATTTTTTTAAAAAAAATAGTGATTTATGAGACAACTAAGGAAGAACTGGCATAATTACTACCAGGGAAGAAGGTGCAAATGTAGATTGTAAGCAAGAGAGTGAAGATCAAACCTTCGTAAGACTGTTATATGTTGGATGAAGGATTTATGGAAAGAGTATGGTATTTTTTGGAATCTGAACATTGGGGGATTTGAAAAGTATTTTCCTTACAAATGGACAAAAAAGGCTCTTTGGCTTAAGAATGCACTGGCGTTTTTCACGTCTGCTGGGCTGTAAATAAAAGCATCCAGAAAGCCATAAATCCACTATTAAGAAAAAGCTCCAATGATATACAAAGATACTTTCAAGATATTCTGTGTTTGGTTTTATTTAAAAGTTCTCTTTTTCCACTGTGGAAGCTGGAATATGGGTGGTTCCCTAAGGAAAACATGATCCTAAGTCTGTTAAAACTAACTACTTCTTATTAGGATCTGGAGAAAGTAAGAGAAAGCAAATTTTCAAAAAATCTTTATTGTTGCAAGTATTACATATGTCCCTTTTCCCCACCATTGACCTCTTTTAGGTCCCCTTTCTCCTGCCCCCCCCCCAACCCCATCTCTCCAGACCTTCACCACCCTATTGTGTTCATGGGTTATACATATATGAATACAAGCTCTCTGGTTGATCTCTTCTTTTTTTGTAAGTTAGGGTAGGCAGCTTTTTATGTGTCTCTGGAGTCTATAGAATTACTTTAATTAGTCAGCAAAGCCTAGCTCCAGTCCTCTTGCCAACTGTGTAAAATGTACAGACACAACTTCTGAATTATTCACTGTGGCTTTACAGTATTTAGTTATAACTTTCTTGCTTTCTGCAGCAACCTTAGTGAGGATTTTAAAAAGAACATGTTTATAATACATATGATGATGTGCATAAGGTTTTCTCTCCAGTCCCTGAATTGTAGGGGGTGCATTTTCAGTGACATATAGCATACCATGTAAATGAGCTGTGGAGTAACAAATTAAAAAGCTTTTATAGAAACCTCTAATTCCTATTTAGGGCTCCCCTGGTATTAACTAAACTGGCTACAGCTCAGATAATTACAAGTTCCCCCAATGAATGTGGAGGTGTGCATTGTTGACTAACAACAGATACAGCGAGCCGTGTGATTGATTATTAAGGCAAAGCCATAAAGGGTGTTTGTGATCAATGACGCTCTTGCTGTGCACTGCCCAGCAGAATATAAGAAAGGGCATTTAAAAAATGGTGGCATTTTTCTTCCCTGAAACTGTTCTTCTTGGGTGAGAACTCCTTAACCCTGTCCCTTTTCTTTAGTACATACTAACAATATCATAAATAAAACCCCAGCCGATATGCACACCTAGTCATACAGTAATTTGAGGGTCATGACAAATTATATTGCATTTGTAGTTTTATAATTGATACATGTATTGACACCTGCCTATGGACTATGCTGTTGTCTTGTTAAAACCATGACAAATGGCCCTTGGCATCAAGGGGATCATGATCTAGTATATGATTCTTTCTTTGGTATATGGCACTATTTTCTAAAATGACAAAATGGTATAAATTTGACCTAACACATATTGAGTATCTACTATGTGTCAGCTACTGGTTAGACTCTGGGACTCAAGAATTAATGTCCTGGGCTCTAGATGCTCATGATCTAGTAAAGGCAGAGAAAACTACATAAATAGCACTGCTAGATGACAGACAGGGGTACGCTATCTGATCTCCAACCAAAACATTACTGAAGTAGGAGGAAAGAGGTAAACATTCTGAGTAGAGCCGATGGGAAGACAACTGAGATACGGTGGGATATGAGCAAAGGTAAGACTTAGGTCTGCTATAAAGGGCTTTCCAGGTAAAATAACATTGTTTTATATATATTCAAAAGGATAAAAATGGCAAAAATAGCTTATGAAAGGCTAGAAATCAACCACAATTATTGTTTTGATGCCTGTTTGAAAGAATGATATAGAGCTAAAATTACAAGATAAAAAGGATAATTATTATTTCCAGGATGCTTACAGTCCAGCTGGAGAGTGAGAGCATCTATTTTGCAGCATCAGATTTGTTAAATGCAGTTTGTTGTAATGACAAGAACTTGGATTTTGAAGCACATCAATTGTACCTAATCTTACTTTTTTAAAGATTTTGTGAATATAAAGAACATATTTACAATTGCTTTACAAATTCTATTTTATTTTATTTTTATTTTTTTAAATTAAATCTTTATTGTTCAGATTATTACATTTGTTCCTCTTTTTTTCCCCCCATAACTCCCCTCCTCCCAGTTCCCGCCCCACCCTCCGCCCTCACTCCCCACCCACTGTCCTAATCCATAGGTGCACGATTTTTGTCCAGTCTCTTCCCGCATCTCCCACACCCCTTTCCCCCCCAAGAATAGTCAGTCCATTCCCTTTCTATGTCCCTGATTCTATTATGGTCACCAGATTATTTATTCACTTGATTCTTAGATTCACTTGTTGATAGATGCATATTTGTTGTTCATAATTTGTATCTTTACCTTTTTTTTTCTTCTTCCTCTTCTTAAAGGATACCTTTCAGCATTTCATATAATACTGGTTTGGTGGTGATGAACTCCTTTAGCTTTTCCTTATCTGTGAAGCTCTTTATCTGACCTTCCGTTCTGAATGATAGCTTTTCTGGATAAAGTAATCTTGGTTGTAGGTTCTTGGTATTCATCACTTTGAATATTTCTTGCCATTCCCTTCTGGCCTGCAAAGTTTCTGTTGAGAAATCAGCTGACAGTCGTGTGGGTATTCCCTTGTAGGTAACTGGGTTTCTTTCTCTTGCTGCTTTTAAGATTCTCTCTTTGTCTTTTGCTCTTGGCATTTTAATTATGATGTGTCTTGGTGTGGTCCTCTTTGGATTCCTTTTGTTTGGGGTTCTCTGCGCTTCCTGGACCTGTAGGTCTATTTCTTTCACCAGGTGGGGGAAGTTTTCTGTCATTATTTCTTTAAATAGGTTTTCAATATCTTGCTCTCTCTCATCCTCTGGCACCCCTATAATTCTGATGTTGGTGCGCTTGAAGCTGTCCCAGAGGCTCCTTACACTATCTTCATATTTTCGGATTCTTTTTTCATTTTGCTTTTCCAGTTGGGTGTTTTTTGCTTCTTCGCATTTCGAATCTTTGACTTGATTCTTGCGCTCCTCTGGTCTGCTGTTGGGTGTCTGTATAATATTCTTTATTTCAGTCAGTGTATGCTTAATTTCTAGTTGTTTCTTTATCACAACATCGAGGGTCTCATTAGATTTCTTGAGGATCTCACTACATTTATCGGCGGTCTCACCAGTCTTTTCGAGGGCCTTACTAAGTTTATCGGCAGCTTCTAGACAGTTCTTAAGAGACCTTAAAAGTGTGGTTCTGAACTCAATATCCTCCATTGACAGTTTTGTCCTGTTTCTTTGTCTCCGCATTTTTTATGCTTTCTTGGTGCACCCCCTAGTGGTCTTTGTCCGCAGTCTTGTTGCCTTTAAGCCTTGATTGATGTCGGCAATACCGGGGTGATTTGACCTCCAGGCTAACTGGCTATGAGAGTCGGCTGTGTCTGTAGTGGGAGGGCTTCTGTGCTGGATCTCTAGGGCGGTGCTAATCTAGCGTTTGCCTGAGGCTATCCGGCAAATGGTTCTGTGCAGGGCTTGGGCGGGGCGGGTCCCCGGGGATCTACAGGGCGGGCGGAACAAGCCGTTATGGCGACTCTCAGTTCCTTCCCCAGGGGCTCTGCCTGTCAGAGCCCCAGCAATGGCTGCAAACCTCGGAGAGAAAGCTGCCTTTGAGTTCCGACTGAAGCCAGACAGTCCCGTTTCTCCCGTTTGAGTCTCGGTCCCCAGAGACTCGCCCGGATCTGGAGCTCAGAGTCTGAAACTCCCTCCCGATTGAAAACAACAACCCTGCCCTCCGCCGCCAGCCCACTCCGCGCGCACTCCGCACCTGAGTATTTCACTTCAGCACTGCGCCTCCTCTGAGTCTGGGTATGATATTCTCTTTCCTCCTAGTTGTAGAATTTCCACTCAGCCAGCCTTCCCGTGGTTCTGGGTGATGTCCGTTCTGTCCTTTAGTTAAATCTCTGAAGTGGTTGTTTGAGGCAGCGATCTCCGGCGTTAACCTATGCCGCCATCTTGGTTTCTCCTACAAATTCTAAAATGTTAAAGAAAGAAATGTCAATGATCTGACATAAGAGATGCATAAGTACTAGGTAGTGCATAAAGCCATTTACCACACAGCAACCGACTTCCTAGCAACCGAAAGGGCTGCATTGGACAGAGAAGATAAGACTGGCCTTTTGGACTTGACTAGCAGTGACAAAATGCTATCAGTAATGACACTGCCTCTTTGCAAGGCAAGATGATGCCATTTTTTCATCTACTAGTGCACCTTGTTTTGGCAGCTGACAATCAAGAATTCCAGAGAGCGTGTTCCTATCACTGATTGAGGTTGTGTGTCAATGCAGGAGTCTTTGCCTCTCAGATTGGAAGCCCCAGCCACCTCTGTCTCCATCACAAGGTGGGGGAAGTTAGGATGGGCCTGCAAACACACCAGCAGTGGAAACCATAGCAGCAGTCACAGCACTAATGGCCAAGCATCCCATGCTTTTGTAGATGGCTGGGTAGAAACTCATGTCCTTCTTGACATGAACCACAGTCTTTTGGTGGTGGTTGTAGTGTTCTCTGTGATATGTCCCCATTTAGTGACCCCAGTCTGAGCAGGGGTGACCAATAAACCCTCTGAAATGTGGGATTATAAAAGGAAGGGTGACTCCATCTTGAAGTCAACCTTATTTATGTAAAAGACAAGTTCTTTTTGTGCAGTCCAGGGTTGTATTCCAAATACTAGTAAATCCCTCACCATATATATGTATATATATACACACACACATATATATATTTACATTTTGATTTTACTTTTTTATATGAATCACATTATATAATTTTTGTGCCCTTCAACCCTCACAAAACTCTGAGAAGTCTATGAGCATAGTATTTGATCTCTTGGACTCTTCACATCATTTTCCATGACTCCTCATGTTTCTGATTCTTTAAGTATTTGGATACTTAATGTTACAAATATGGCCTTTCTCAGCTCCCTAGGTTTTCATATCTCTGCCTTTGGACAGATAGACCCCAGGTCGTATCTCACCTTTAAAATCACTAATGATGAAGCCCATTGACATTTACTTTAACTGACCTCTTACTGACAAATCATAGCCTTGGAAAGAGTTGGGGCATGAGAAGTGGACTGTTCTCTATACTTATAGCTCAAATTTATAGTAGGTTCTAACTTCTTGAAAAATTGTTGAGGTACTTCTGCTCATTGTCATCTATTTCTAAACATGAGACCAAATTTATCCAAATTGATCCACTAGTTTCCAAAGAGGATGAATAAAATGCCAATGAGATGGGCACATACAATTCATCTATCCAATCTTTAATAGAAGCCAGGTGACTATTATTCCACACTTCATCCAGATGCCTTTCCTGCGAGTGTAAAACGACTCAGATACTTCTGTAATTGGGAAGTCCAATAAATTCCAGTTAGATGTGTGCACAGCAGAAGGTCTTTAAGACCTAACAAAAGTCTATGTGTGCCTGTTACAAGATTCTGCATTTTCTCATTTTCCGTGATTGTGTATGCATTTTAAATGCTAAGGGATTAAGAAGCTTTAAAAATGATTGTCCAGGGCTGACCTGCAAAGATAAACAAAAAGTGTTAATCTGAGAAAAGGAAGTTTGAATTAGAAATGAGGTAATTAGAAGTGAAGATACGGTGGGACAAATAAGGAGATAAGAAAGGAAGATTTAGTTCCACCAGCAGGCAGAGTCTTAATAAGTTTGCCATACTATCTCATTGATCAACTTGGCGCCCACAGATCATGTGTTCTCAGCAGAAACAATAGAAAGCCTATCAGTACTCTGGTATAAAATAGAAAAGCAAACCAGCACTTTCCTGGATCCAATAAAAAGGGGCCAGTGACCAATGAACCATGACAGTGGAAACCACTTTTTAAAATTAATTAATTAACGGCATGCCTTTTAAATGACCCCAGTGTCTTTCTTATTACTTTCATGGCTCTTTACATCCAAGCTCTTGATAGTTTTTCACAGTTTTCATAATGAGTGTGTCTGCATTGCTTAATTTGCACACAGAGGACTCAGTACTTGCAGCAAAGTGCTAGGGAAGCAATAGCTATTCTGTGATGTGGCTCCTTTTGCATGAGGTCCTAGGTCCTAGGATCATGCTGGGGACTTTAATTTCTTTAGAATGGACATAATATTTTAGCATCTATTCCTTTCGAGTGTTCAATGTGATTATCTTCTCTGGTAGGAACTGGATAGTCTTGGCTTTATCAAGTTAATATCGTGCGTGTTGAAAAGTATATCAAATAAATACCACCACTACTCCATAAACATCTCATTCTCTCTCACCGAAATACTTTTTCTTTTGACTACTTTCTGTGTCACTATTTTGTTCCAAGCTACTCAGAGAGCCTAATAGCAAGCCTTTTTCTCGGTCACAATGGTATAAATTTCATTTTTTATTAATATTTTATTTTCACATACCTTGATAAACAAGTGTTTTTCCAAAAAAAATACTTACATGCCTCTCAAGGGTTTTGTGTGCGTGCTGGAAGTACCAGGGTTCTTTCTTTGTGACTCCCAGACAAATAAAATTCCATGTCAATTTGGATGGATACTTTATTATTCTGTTTTCAGTGACTAGAAATGAGTTACTGAAATGTTGATCCCAAAATAACCATTCAAAAAGCTCTACCCCTCCTGCTTGATTCAATAGTGGTGAAAAGGCCATCCCTGCCAGGGTCTGCCTATTGTGCCCTCCCCCAGGTGACTTGCCTTATAGAGACGGAGTACAGGTGGCACGCTCTGCCTGGTTCCTCACACGTGACAGTAAGACAGCAAGACGGAGACAATACCTGTGAAGTGTCTTTTGAGATTTCTAGCTCAAAAGAAATCTGTAAGTGAAAACCATCCTTATTATTATTATAAATGAAAATATCCAGGATACTGGGGAGGTATTCTAGGATTCAGATCATTTTCCCAAACATGGCCGTGCCCTTTCCTGCCCACCCCCCACAACCAAGGAGAAAAGTCTCCTTTGAACCAGCGAAGTCAGTGTAGGGAGAACTCCTTAAATGTCTGTGCTTTGGATATTAAATGATTGCAGACGTCAATAGATTTCCCCAAGTGGCTGTATATAAATGAACATTTGCTTTGACAGGTGGTTCAATATGCTCCATGCCGCCCAGCTAACATGCAGTGTGGAATGAAATCAGAGAGCAGGCGATTTCTGTGGGCAGGAATGTATAATTGCAATGTATTTACCGAGTGTGTACCTGGGAGCTCCATTAAATTACTATGTAATTAAAAGGCAATTCGTTCTTTACTCGAGCAGCTCCTTTTCTCAGAGTCTGTGGTAAATTCTTTTAACAGTGAAAGGAATTCCAGTAGTTCCTAGAGTAGTTCAGACCACTAATGGATAACCTCAAAGTAAGGAGGTGCAGGTTACTTTTGTTAACCATTCATCAGGTTTCAATTAATTTCCATTTTATTTCATTTTCATTATTTCAGACAAATAAAACTTTGCTCTTTCTGGTGGCCAAACGCTTAGAATTGAATAGCACAGTGAATAGCTTAACATATGGATATAATTGATACAGCCCCGCCTCCATTTGTTCATTTTGATGAACTTGTTTGTGAAAATGTCAGGCTTATAGGATATGCTTCAGAGAGTCCGGCTCACTGGAAAAGCAGAATGGCAAATTGTCAGCTTTGTTCTGTGTTTAAATAAGCAAATGTTACAGAAAGAAATGGTAGATAGTGACAAAAGGGCACTCAGCAGAGGAATCCAGCCATCATTTCCTACTGTTCTGCTCACATTTGGTTACTTTAACTATAAGGCAGGGATGATGATCTTGTTAACTGTGTTTCAAGGTGCTTATGACAAAAGGGCAATGCATTTCAACTGGAAATGCTTAAATAGTCCAAATTTCAAGTCACCCTAGAAAATATTAGTGGAAACAAATGGCTGCAGCAGAAATTTGCAATTCAAATAACTCCATTTTCTCTTTTGTGCTGCAAACTGTTTGCTTCTATTCAGAATAAAAGAACCCCCAAACAAGAAAAAAGCAACCTCATGCTGGGAACACCCATTGCCTAAGTTTGAAATATACTTTAATTGTCATATTAAATCACTACTGTTTTTCATGTAATTTTATCAGTGCTTCTCAGGGTGCAGTTAATGTTTTAAAAACATTTTGCATTTAATCATAATTACCTGGACCTTTCTCCATACTCTTTTGCAATTCTGGTTGTTAAGTTCCTAAAACTAATGAAATGTTTACATATGAGCATTTATTGGGTATTATTTCATTTTGTTTTTTCTTCCCTCTTCCTGAGGCCTTCAGTAAATTGAGTACAGGAGTATAGGAAGGTGAGATTTCCTCCTGGGGACTTCTTTTCTTCAGATAACTTTTAAGATTTGCATTGTTTATTTTCTCACCAAAACATATTGAAAATGTCAGGTACAGATATTGCTGCAATGCACTAAGTCAGCTGAATGGGTGGTGAGTTCAGCCTCCTGAAAGACACACAGAGATGAATGCAAAGATGGAAAAAATGATTGAGGATAATTTTGGAATCCCCCAAAAGAGAACCACAGAGAATTCTGCATGTGAGGTGGGATTATTTCCCAGGCATCTTCCAGGATTCATCCTGTGATGAAAATGGATTTGTCAGGTGCAAAGAAACTTTGGAAGGGAGGAAAATAAGTGCTATGTAGAAGATGGAAATAGAAGAGACAAGTTTTTTGTCTATATCTTTGTAAAGGAAATTGGAAAAGTAAAAATAAAGATAACCGGGTGTTAGAAAACATAGATTGGGCTGAACACAAAATTACTTGATTATTTTTCTTTTTAAATATTTTTTATTGATTTCAGAGAGAGATGTAGGGAGAGGGAGAGATAGAAACACAAATGATGAGAGAGAATCATCCATAGGCTGATGCCTGCACCCTCCCTACTGGGGATATAGTCTGCAACCTGACCAGGAATCAAACCGCAACCTCATGGTTCATGGGTCAATGCTCAACCACTGAGCCACACCGGACGAGCTGATTGCTATTCTAAATGAACAGGTTGTTTGGGAATTATGTGGACCTAGCCTGAGTAAATTATAAAGGAAAGGCATCCTCACTTCCTCCCCAACATAGACACACAGTTGTTGCACATACATGCACAGTCACACAGCTCTGTTGTAACCAGAATATCATTTGTATTCAGAAGAGTGACTTAAAGAGTTTGAGGAATTAACAAATAGTTACATTTTTATTTTCTCTAGGATTAGACTCCAATGAGGACGTAAAAAATAGAATCACTAATGAGTGCCTCATAGGGATTATTTTAGATTTAATTGATGCCTGTATGTATTTTTTTCTCTCCTAGAATTTCCCGTTTCTCTCCCCCACCCCTCCTTTCTACTATTCTCCATTTAGTGCCTCAGAAAAGGGATGAAAGTTAGCAAATCTGTAGAGCTCTCCTGGCTTTGTTTCTGTAAACCAAACCCTTGTGGAGACGCAGAGCTTGCAGAACCTCAGGAAAAGGATGGGGAGAAACAGAGAGTAAATTAATCTTGTCATCTTAGAGGAGAAATAGGTTTCCTTCGCCTTCCAAGCAGATAGAGGGAAGGAAAGAAAATACCTTGGTGAATTGAAGAACAAGGTGCTCTTTCCCTTTCTCACATAAAGGCCTTACAAAGTTTGTCCAGCGATATAAGGTAGATGGCACCAGAGCAAGCCAACCAGGGATTCCGAGGTCACTGGGGAGACAGCAGCACTAGAGATAATCCTATTGTGTAGAGCAGCAGCATAAAACTTGGAGCTTGCACTGATATAGCTGGACAAGGCATCTGTACAGCAGACTAGACTTCGCATTTCTCATTCACCTGGTGGTGGGAAAGCCATAGAAGACAACAGCCATGACCATTGGGGCAGCATATGTGAGGAGCACGGTACATGGTCTGTCTGTTCCTGAAAATGACTGGTACTCTGTGCACTTGCTTGGGAGTGATCCTGAGTGTATCCTTTCTATCATAACGTAGATTGCTGCTAATTAGCATGATGTCATTTATAAAGCATTTAACACAGTGTTCTGTAGAACATGAAGATGATTTAACATCTTGGGGGCTATATTGTGACAGCAATCAGGAGAGTTAACTTAGCTCTTGGTTCTGACAGTGAATGTATATTGCTATATTGTCCATATAAAAGTAAACTGAATTACATCTTCATTATCAGTGGGTTGGAAGAGAACATCTTTGTTAGATAAACAGGGGCATACCAAGTTAGAGAGGCTGTGTTGACTTAGTCCAAGCAATAGTCTTTATCTATAAGAACAGTTATGATCATAAATATCAGTAAAGTTTATAGTAATCATTAGTTATTTAAAAACAATACTTTGATATTTGTAGGAGTTGTATGTATTTTTTAAAAATTAGAAGGGTGGCATTCATCTCTGCAAAAGATTTTGGGCTGCTCTAATTCTTCATATTTCTCTTTCTGTCAAGATGGGGATAGTTTTAAGGGCTTACACTTGCACTTAGTCCTATGTACCATAATAATTATTAATCTATAGGTCATGGACCCGATGTGAGGAGCCTAGCAGCTACTAAGAAAATCAGTTCTAATTATACCTCCACCAATATTGACAATGTATTAAAAATCGGTTGAAGGCACTAGAAACAAAGCAGGAAGAATTTTGAGGAATACGATTTTTTTTTTTTAATATATTTTATTGAATTTTTACAGAGAAGAAGGGAGAGGGATAGAGAGCTAGAAACATCGATGAGAGAGATCGATCAGCTGCCTCCTGCACGCCCCCCAATAGGGATGTGCCCACAACCAAGGTACATGCCCTTGACCGGAATCGAACCCGGGACCCTTCAGTCCGCAGGCCAACGCTCTATCCACTGAGCCAAACCGGTTTGGCAGGAATATGATTCTTACAGGAACAAGTGCACTAAGTAAATGCCACATTCACTTGGCTTTTCCTCTGAGGGCACCCTTGAGGTCCTCTTCCATTCACACAGCATGAAGAACACAGTTCAAGGAGAAAGACACGGTCTCAGTGGACAGAGATGTGGAGCTATGGTTGAAAATGGAAACGGGGGTCGGGGTGTCTTCAAGGAGAGGAAATCCAAAAGGAAGGGGGGATTTTCAACCTGCATGAAAGTTCCTCTTTAATCCTTGGTTGAGTAGTAAATGGCACCTATGCAGGTCATGATATCAAGAAACCAATAGAAGCAGCAACTGGTAGGGTCCAAAGCTAAGTACAGATTTAAATAGGTTCCTGGAGCTGCGGGCACATGGTTCAGTTACAGTCCTGCCAGGTTAGGGTGTGTGTAAACGTTGCAGGTTTTTAGTCAAAGCTCCCAAAGGGATACATACTCTCTAGGAATAAGGGCGAAACTAAATAGACCAGTTCTTACAACGTATAAAAAAAATCACCCTATTTAAGATTAAGTTACTCTGTGGGAAGTCGGATTGCTGAAGTGAATGAAAACATGTAACACTCCAATTAATAATTATAAAATGTGAAAAGAGCTATTTTATAACAAAATACAATACACATTATTTTTTTAAACTTCATTATTAAAAGCATTACAAATGTCTCCTTTTTCCCCATTGACTCCTTCTAGCCTGCCCCAGCCCTTACTCCCTGGCCTTCACTCCCCTCCCCCTGCCCCAGGCCTTCATCACGCTATTATCTGTATCTATGGGTTATGCATATTAGCTCTGGTTAATCTCTTCCCACCCACACACCCTCCCCTGCCTTCCCTTTGAGATTCATCAATCTGTTTCATACATTATTAAAACCCCATTGAATGAATATAGAGCCTGGGCACAGTAGAAAACAGGATTGATTAGTGAATTAATGACCCATCAGTAGGCAAACATTTAAATTGAAGCAGAGAGAGGAATAAAATGGAAGAATAGATTAGTGTAAAGATATGTGTGACATGGTCAAATCAAATATATATCATTGGAGACCCATAGAAAGAGGAGAATGAGGAAAAAGAAACATCTGAAGAGATAATGACTGAGAATTGTCCCAAGTTGATAAAAGAATTTAACCAACACACTCCAGAAGATCGGTGAAAACTAAATAGGAGAAATGCAAAGAAAACCACACTTAGACACCTTTATAATCAAATTGCTGAAAATCAAAGTTAAAGGAAAAAATACTTTAAACCAGCTGGAAAAGAAATAGATACAATAAAACTGATGTCTGACTATTCACCAGAAACTATAGAACCCAGAAAACAATAAAATGGCAATGATTAAAGCACTGAAAGTAAGGAGTATGTGTGTATGGGGGTAGAAGCACTCCTGTCTTGAACTCTAAACCTAGTGAAAATAGTTTTCAAAAGTGAAAGCAAAATAAAGGCTTTTTCAGACAAACAAAAGCTGAGAGAATTTATTACCAGAAGATTACACTACAGGCAAACCCTAAAGAAAGTCTTTTAGGCTGACTAAAAATTATTTCAGGTAGAAGCTTTGAAATACATGAAAGAATGAAGGATTAAAGGGAGTATAAAATGGGATAAATATGAAAGATACTCACTGCATAAACAATAACCATATCCTATGTGATACGTAAAGGAAATTACATGATGGCAAAACACAGGAGGGGTTAAATGGAGTTAAACATTTAAAAGTTTCTGGCATTATTCCACATGTGGTAAATATGCTCAATTTAGGTAGATGCAATAATAAGACAAGCATGCCCATCAGGTCTACCAGAGAACAATCCAAAGCTGCACTAAAAATCTAATAAAAATGCTACTCTACTCTAATTTTTTTCTGGATACTAGGAATACATCATTGAACAAGACCCTACTCAATTGAGGAGAGAAAATAAACAATTTTAAAAAATGAATATATAACATTATATGAGGAGTGTTACAAATAAAAATCAGTTTTAAAAATTGCTACTATTACTTGATCATCTTGTAAATTTAGGCACTTGAGCTAAAAGCACAACAGGCCCCGTTGATTTTTTTTTTTTTCTTATACCAACCCAATGAAAGAGCCATAGCACTTTCATTTTTACATATGAATGAAATATGATTTTTAGAAATGGCTTTACTCACAACTAAAAAGAACCAACTGACATATGCAAGTTTTTAACATGTTTTTTTAAACATCATAGCAAAGTATTTTCTATTTTATTACCAGGTTTTCTTAAATGTTATTTTAAAAAAAATTTTTTTCTGGCTGTCTGGGTGAGTCTTCTCTGATCAACGTTTGTCACAGATTTTTCTTCCGTATTTTTCTTTAAAAAATTAATAAGATCTTTTCTAACCATTTTATTAAGATACTAGAGGCCTGGTGCATGAAATTTGTGCATGGATAGGGTCCCTAGGCCTGGCTGGTGATCAGGGCCAATCGGGGGCCTTCTGGCTGCTGGCTGGGGCCTTCTTTCATTCCATGCCTCCCCCTGGTGGTCAGCGCATGTCATAGCGAGCGATAGAACTACTGGTCTCCCAGTCGAACTCCCACAGGGACACTTTACTTTGTATGTTAGCCTCCCGTACCATACGATTCACACATTTAAGATGTTCAATTCAAAAGTTTTGTGTATATTACATTATTGATGTTTAAAAATTGTGGCCAAATATATTTAACATCAAATTTACCATTTTTACCTTTTGAAAGCACATAATTCTGTGGCATTAATTACATTCACAATGTTGGGTGATCATCACCACTATGGTACATCATGCTAGTGGAATCAGACTGTATTTTTCCTTTTGTGCCTGCTTTATTTCACTTACCAAATTTTTCAAAGTTAACCCATGTTATAATAGGTATCAGTGTTTTATTCCTCTTTAAGGCTGAATAACACCCCATTGCATGGATATATCCTATTTGTTTATTTGGTCATTCACCTATAGACACTTGGGTTGTTTCTAACTTTCAGCTATCATGAATAATGCTGCAGTGAACATTGGTATACTTGTATCTTATTCCCTCCTTTCAATTCCTTTGAGTTCATCTTTCTTTTTGAAAGATACAGAATTTCAGGTTGATCATTTATATGTGTTTTCTTAATGTGATTTAATATCTCATCCCAATTTCCTGCTGGTTTCCATTGTTTCTGATGAGATAACAGCCTTCATATTTATCAATCCTCAAGATGTGATATTTGTCTGGCTACTTTTAATATCTGTCTTTTCTTTCATGAGCTTTATTGAGATATAATTGAAATAAACTAAGTTTAAGGTATGCAATGCAATTATTTTTTTTACTAGCATATATAGTGAAATGATCACCACATAAGGTTAGTTAAAAGGTTAGTTAAAATCCATCTCCTCACATAACTACCACTTGTTATTTTTGCAGTGAGAACATTTGAGATTTACTCTTTTAGCAACTTTCAAGTATACAATGCAGTATTGTTAACTAGAGTCCCCACAGGCTTAAATTTTCTGCATTTCAAGGTGTGTCACCAGGACTCTATGGATAACGTACCTGATGGCATTGTGCTTTCTTCATCTATGATCGGGCAGAACAGTAGCCTCTATGGGTTGATCCATTCAGGCTTTATTACTAAAGCCGCTTTAACTCACACAGTAGTGGACATAATGAAAACCATGCCAGAAGTGGGCTCTCGGCTCAAGGGGCCAAACCAGCTGTGGGTATGAGGTGATGGGACAATGGTTTAATGTTTAAGTAGGACTTGGGAAGCAGATCATATTAGGTAAATGGAGGGACGAATGTAGATTGCTCCATTGTAGTCTATTGTATTGATACAGTCAATATCCACAATGGGTATATGCCACTCGCAGGCCAGGAGTTATTTAATTATAATCTTACATAAACTCTATTTTCCCTTAAATGAGCAAATGCAAAAGAGTTGGAACAAAGTAAAACTGGTACTGTTTTCATTATTATGTGTGGAGCTTTTTTCTGAGTCTTTAAGACTTTTTTGAGCATTTTTTTTTTTTTTGGTGTACAACAAAATTGAGAGGGAGGTACAGTGATTATCCATATACTCTCTACCCCCCCCACATGACTAGACTCCCCATTATTGACATCACTCACCAGAAAGAATGGTGTATATATTCTTTTTACCAAGAATAAACTCATATTGATAAATCATAGCCCAGAGTTTACCTTAGGATTCTTTATGGGTTTGGACAAATCTATAATTAATAACATATATATCACTATAATATCATACAGAGTATTTTTACTGCCTTAAAAATCCTATTTACTCTGCCTCTTTATCTCTTTCACCCCCTGTTCCCCCAGCCACTGATCTTTTCCTTTTTTTGTTTTGTTTAGCTTTATTGAGGTAATTTATACATGAAATTATCAACTGTTTAAAGTGTACAATGTGATGATTTGATAAAGGATTCACCATCCCCATCAAGTTAATTAACAAATCTATCACCTCACATGTTTACCTATTTTATTTTTTAATTTATTGTTGAGAACATTTATTCTCTTAGCAAATTTCAATTATACAATATAGTGTTATCAACTATACTCACTATTTTATACATTAGATCCTCAGACCTTATTTATCTAATAACTGAACGTTTGTACCATTTTACCAACTCTTCCTGTTTTCCCTACCTCCCAAAACTATTTTTCTACTGTTTTTATGAGCTGGGCTTTTAAAAAAAAATTCCACATGTTATACTATGCAGTAATGGTCTGACCTTTTTCACTTAGTGCAATGCCCTCCAGGTTTATCCAAGTTGTTGCAAACAGCAGGATTCCCTTAATTTTTAATGCTGGATAATATTCCTTTGCATATATGTACCACATTTTCTTCATGTCTTTGTCTGCCAATAGACTCTGTTTTTCTCTTTTCTTAAAAAATATATTTTATTGATGTTTTACAGAGAGGAAAGGAGAGGGATAGAGAGTTAGAAACATCAATGTGAGAGAAACATCGATCAGCTGTCTCCTGCACATCTCCCACTGGGGATGTGCCCGCAACCCAGGTACATGCCCTTGACCAGAATCGAACCGGGGACCCTTCAGTCCACAGGCCGACGCTTTATCCACTGAGCCAAACAGGTGAGGGCTGCCAATAGACTCATAGGTTGTCTCCACACCTTTGCTATTGTAAGGAATGCTGCAATAATAATGGAAGTGCAGATATCTCTTTGAGATAATAATTTTGCTCCTTTGGATATATACCTGTATGTGGGATTGCTAGGTCATATGATAGTTTTATTTTAATTTCTTATGGGAACCTACATACTCTTTTCCATAGTGGCTGTAGCACTTTACATTCCCAAAAGCAGTGAACATGAGTTCCCCTTACTTTCCATTCTCCCCATTATTTTCTTGTCTTTTTTTTTTTATCATAGATATCTTAACAGGTATAAAGTAATATCTCATTGTGGTTTTGATTTGACTTTCCCTGATGATTTAGTGACCATTGACCAACTTTACATGTACCTACTGGCCAATTGTATGTCTTCTTTGGCAAAATATATATTCAGGTTCTTTGTCTATTTTTAAATTGGGTTATTGTTCTTTTGCTATTGTGTCGTATGAGTTCTTAGTATATCTTACATATTAACCCATTATTACGTATGTGGTTTGCAAATGTTTCTCCCCTTCAGTAGGTTGTCTTTTTGTTTTTTAGATGTTTTTCTTTGCTGTGCAGAAGCATCTAAGTTTGATGCAGTCCTACTTGTTTAATTTTGCTTTTGTTGGCTTTGTTTTTGGTCTCAAATACAAAAAAGTCACTGTCAAGATCAATATCAAGGGGTTTACTCCCTATATTTTATTTTTTTTAATTTTTTTTATTGCTTAAAGTATTACAAAGGGTATTACATATGTGTCCTTTTTTCCCCCCCACCCTTGACAGTCCCCTAACCTTCCCTATCCCCCAGTGTCTTATGTCCATTGGTTATGCTTATATGCATGCATACAAGTCCTTTGGTTGATCTCTTTCCTATATTTTCTTGAAGGAGTTATCTAGTTTCAGATTTTATATTCAAGTAGTTAATCCATTTTGAGTTGATTTTTGTGTATGGTATGTACTATGGGTCATTTTATTTTTCTGCATGTGGCTGTCAAGTTTTCCCAACATCGTTTATTGAAGGAACTATCCTTTTCCCAGTATATATGCTTGGCTCTTTTTCATAAATTAATTGAATACACTTGCATAAGGCTTATCTCTGGGCTCTCTGCTCTGTTTCATTGACCTATGATCTATGTGTCTATTGTTATACCAATGCCATATTGTTTTGATTACTATTGCACTGTAATATAGTTTGATCAAGAAGTGTGATGCCTCTAGACTTATTCATTATCAATATTGCTTTGGCTATTCAGGGTATGTTGTGGTTTCATGCAAATTTTAGTATTTTTCCCCCCTGAGTTCTGCGAAAAATGCCATTGAAACTTTGATAGGAATTGTATTGAATCTACAGATCTCTTTAGTATGTATATTTTAACAATTTATCTAATTAACACATTTTCCACTTATTTTCACCCTCTCCAATTTTTCTCATCAATGCCTTATAGTTTTTAGTGTATAAATCTTACGTCTCTTTGGTTAAATGTATTCCTAACTATATTATTTTTGATACTAATGTAAACAAAATTTTCTCAACTTTCTTCTTATAGTTATTGATGTTGAATAGAAGCATAAGTGATGTTTGCATATTATTATGCATTTTGCAACTTTATCAAATTTGTGTAGTCCTACACTTTTATAATGGAGTCTTTAATGTTTTTTACATATAATGTCATATCAAAATAGAGGCCATTTTATTTCTTCTTTTCCAATTTTATGTGCATTTTTTTTAAAAAAAAGAGCAAGAGTATATATCCTTTTGTTCCTGATCTTAGAATTAAAACTTTCACCTTTCCGTCAAAGTGTATATGATGTTAGCTCAGAGCTTGTCATAGATGGCATTTGTATGTGGAAGTGTGTCACCTCTATTATTCTCAACTAATTGGCAGTTCTTATCATAAAAGGAAGTTTAATTTTGTAAAATGCTTTTTCTATAAGTATTGAGATGACTGTATAATTTTTATCCCTCACTTTGTTAAAGTGACATATCTCAGTTATTAGTTTTGTGAAAGCTGAACCATCTTTAAAGCTCTAAAATAAATCCCACTTGATCATGTTGTTTCATCATGATAATGTACTGTTGAATTCAATTTATTAATTTTATTTTTCTATATATTCATCAGTAATTGGCATGTCATTTTCTTTTCATGTAGTGTCCTCACTTGTATCACAGTAATGCTGGTCGTAAAAAATGAGTTTTGAAGTTTCCATCCTCTTCAATTTTTTTAGAAGGGTTTGAAAGAAATTGCTATTTGTACTTTAAATATGTGGCAGAATTTACCAGTGAAGCTATTTGGCCCTGGACTTCTTGTTGGAAGCCTTCTGATTACCATTTCAACCCCCTTACTTGTAACTAGTCTATTCAGATTTTCTATTACTTCATTATACCATGTTGGCAAGTTTGTAGATATTTATTCTTTCTTCTGGGTTTACATTTTATTGGCATAAAATGGTTCCTGGTAGCCTCCTATGATCCTTATATTTGTGTGGTATCAGTTGAAATGGTCTCCTCTTTCTTTGTTTCATGGTAAGTATCTAGCTTCATTTTTATTTTTTGCATCTGGATGTCTAGATGTTTTAGTATCATTGGCTGAAGAGACTATCTTTTCTTCTATTATTTGTCTAGTCCTTTAACCAATATCACACTATGCTGACTATTATAGCTTTATAGTAAATCAAATTCAGGTAGAGTCAGCCCTCCAAATTTGTTGTTTTCCTTTTTATTAATAGGTGGTAAGATGTATTGCATCTGGGCTAGGAACTTAAGAAAACTATATTTTGATGATAAAAACAATTTTGTGTTTACTCAACCTGAAGCCCTAGAAAGCCATCTTTAAATGTTTGCCAAGAGCCATGCTAAGTAAAGGTGGTACCTGGCAGTGTACTTACGTGAAACAAAACCACACTTTGTGGGAATTTCTATGCATCCAATCCTGTTGGGACTTGACATTAAGTCTGTTTGTTCCAAAGAGACAAACCTGAGTTCTGCCTGAGATGAAGACTTCTGTTTTATGATGCAGTGAATATTTAGACCATAAGCTTGCCTTATAATAATCTTCCTTTTCTAACATTTGCAAGTCAAATTCATCCTGGCATTTAATCAGATTGTTTAATTAATTTCAGGAATATGCATGTGATATCGCTGATATTTCTTTCTTCACCATCTTCCATGCTTTTGAAAAAAAAATCATTACAACAGAGATTATTTTCTTCTCGATGAAAACAACTTGAGGTTGGAAATGAGGAGAGATTTAAACCAGGTGATGGTAGATAATGTTACTGATCAAGTTTTCCTATTAACCTCTAAGTTTATTAACAATAGATGGATTGAAGCATGAATAGATGAGCAGAATCATCCAAGAAACTAGCATTGCTGTCATGTTGACATTTTTAATTTATATACAGGACTCCACACAGTGACTGGCACATGGAAATTATTAAACATTAGTTCTTTGCCTGATTTTTTTCTCATTGACTCCTCACCATAAAACTAATAAGTATTATCATTATCTTAATTTTTAATATAAAGAAACTGAGGCATCGAGCGTGGAAGCTTGGCCAGTCACGGAGCTGAGACTCAAACTCAGTTTATCTAAAGAACTCATACTGTCTTCATCACTGTGCTCTATTTCCTCATAAGTATTACTCCAAAGTCACATGCTGATTTTATAATAATCAGGAAGGCAGTAATTATAGCTCATAGATGCAAGCAATATTCAGTATTTTCTCTGTCAACAGTAGCATTCTTCTGCTAGTCAAATATGATGTGCATTACAATATTTATTTTATAGTATTAGTTTTCATTTTAAGGCACAGATACTTGTGGTACAATTTAAAATTGTTTTTGTTGTAGTAAGAAATCTGTGTATTCATAGAAGGTGTAAAAATAGTATGAAAATAATATCAAGGCTACATGTGTACTCACCCACAGTTTGCACAGTATTTACAGCATTATGTCTTTCCCCACAGGGATAACCACTATTTTGAGCAGTTTTTATCATTCCCTTACTTGAAAGCACAGTTATAAAATAGAGGCAAGTACCCCCATATGAAATAACTTTTAGTTTTATTTTTAAACTTTATATAAATGGTGGTAGACACTATGTCCTATTGTGACTTCATTTTATCAAGCAAAACACTTGTTACAATTTCTTTGTCTTGATACATGTACTCAGAGTTTGTTCTATCCCAGCGCTGTATCAGGATATACCTCAATTTATTACACATTCTCCATTTGGTGGACATTTGGTTGGTGTTTAGATATTGCTCTTTTTAACAATGAGGCTGCAGACATTTTTCATGTCTTCTGGTGCAATGATGCAAGAGTTTCTCCAAAGTGTAAATCCCTAGGAGTAGAGACAATGATTGGTAAAATATATGAATTCTCAACTTTACAAAATAATAAGAATTTGTATTTTTCCCCATAGTATTTCTCAGACATCTATATTTGTACCATCTCTCTGTTGAGAGGTTATAGTAATTGACTCAACACCTATGGTACATATCTTGGTGTGTGAATAGAGATTCACTCAGGAAATAGAAAAAAAATGGGAGGAGAGGTATTTGAGGGTTTATGCAAAGTAAAAAAAAAACTGAACAAAGCAGAAAATTCTTTAGTGTCAGAGAAAAGAGATCATAAGACTCCAAGAGCATGAAAAGTCTCTTGGGATCTGGGTGATCATTTGGAACTGGGCCCTGGTATGGAGCTCTCACTGGCTTTGTTCTAATAATAAGATTCAAACCAAAAAGGTATCTATATATATAGTTCAACCACTAGTGACATATTTATCCAGTTAGTTTTTATTTTAATTGGCCAAAGGTCTCCTCCTGACAGCCTCCTTTATAAACTAGCTTATAGCTCTTACTACATTTCCATTAAAAGACCAACTATCAGGTATTCTGCTACAACATGATTTTGCTGCCTACAAAATTTCATATTATACTCATTCAATTTTGGTCCCACCTCTTACTTTACATTCTTTCTTGGCACCTTTCTCCACACACCCTTAGCCTCATCATCAGGGCTCTTGTATTGTTTGTTCTGCAACATGGAGTATTGCCTGTGGCTGCCCTCCACCCTGTGAATGTCAGTGCTTCCATTATTATGTCTCCTGGTATTCTGTCAATTAGTGTTTACCTGTGTTATCTTTCCTATCTGCATTTGTACCCCTGGAACTTTGGAGAAAATCTCACCTGTAAGTACTGGTAGAATTTCATGGCACTGGTACCAGTTGGAGGTAAAGCCACTTCACCTTCTTTATATACGTGCAAAATAAGCCTTAGCATCTTTTCCCTACTCTGGGGCCGATGTATCTTTAACTTACTGTTTTATTTTTGAACAATAAGTTAAACATACATCGGATAAAACGTACATCAAAAAAGACTGATCACTAAGGCAAAGTTTTTTCTTTTTTTCCAACTCCCTTTACTTGCATCTGCATAACATTGCCAGAAAGTGGATGCTGGGCTTTTACCTTTCTTAGGTCAACTTCAGGTGAAATCTCTCTGTATACTTTAACTTCTTTATCGAGGGGAAATGAACAACCTAGGTTTGATCCCCCTTTGAAGGAAAACCACGTTACATTTTATTAATGTAGTTTTGATAAAATAGTCACTCAATATGGGGCTGCTCAGTCTTTCTTTAGCTGTGAATAGATAGTACCAACATCCCAAGTTCCCTTTCAGATACATTTGTTCCTCGCTCCATTTTCTTTTTCATTTATTAAAGTGGAGCCTTAGGCCAAAAAAAAACAAAGAATAATATAAACTGCATAGATTAAAAGTTTCTAGGTGAGCTAATGATTATAAAGGCTGAACTCAAATTTTAAGTAGAATAGAAAACTTGCAACTTTTCAACGAGTTATTACACTTAGTTTAAATCCGAGGACAAAGGTCTCTGAATAACTGCACAGGTTTTTAAACTTATTTCTGCTACGTCTAGTTTTGCTTTATTGATCCTATGAAGCTCATACACATTGTTCAGACCAATCCTACCCACTGATGTCTTCAAATGCCTTGTGTTTTACTGTTTAATACTAAAGTCCATTGCATGCACCAGCTGCTGCTTCCCACCATTATCACACATATGTACATACATTCACACAGATTATCTCTCTATTAAAGCACTTTGCCTTTTCATAAGTAATCATT
Source organism: Myotis myotis (assembly GCF_014108235.1). Classification (NCBI taxonomy): domain Eukaryota; kingdom Metazoa; phylum Chordata; class Mammalia; order Chiroptera; family Vespertilionidae; genus Myotis; species Myotis myotis. Next base: position 13,617,719 of record NW_023416319.1, read on the forward strand.
TAGTTCTATTCTTTATCCTCCTACCTAAAGGACCTCTGCCCTTAGCAAGGAAGCATACAAGGATGGCTCTTGGGGTTGGAGGTGCGGGGAAATGTGTATAGAGTGGGAAAGATATTTGAAATGTCACTATTTTCTCTTTGGAGGTGCCACTAGGGTGCTAAACATTTCTTAATAAACCTAATAAAATCTGTAACTCTAGCACGTAAGGAAAAATGTTCTAAATGACACTGATGCTACCTGTTATGTTGGCTATAATGAGCATCAGTTAGCATATTTGAGATTTTGAGTTCTAAGAAACAGGTTATTAAATCCCCAAGTCTCTTTTAAATATGACTTTTTAATTCAACAGTTGCAGATTTAACACAAAGTATAGTGACAAACAATTGTGCCTGATTTTTTTGACACTGGCTATAGTTCCTTTTAGCTGACCAGTAGAAAAATATCAAGTTTTATCCTTTCAGTTCTCTGGAGCAACATTTCTCAAAGTATAGCTATTGATCCCTGGTATTGTAGCATCTAGTGCATTGGTTCTCAACCTGTGGGTCGCGACCCCTTTGGCAGTCTTATGACCCTTTCACAAGTGTTGCCTAACACCATCCTGCATATCAGATATTTACATTACGATTCATAACAGTAGCAACATTACACTTATGAAGTAGCAACGAAAATAATTTTATGGTTGGGTCACAACATGAGGAACTGTATTTAAAGGGCCAGAAGGTTGAGAACCACTGATTCTTGTAATTGCTAAAAACCTGCATTTAATCATTTAATCTGTGTTCCTCACTCATGATTATTTTATGGATTGGCATTGGTAAAGCAGTTATCCAGAGCTAATAAAAAGTTGTACTTGTTTTATTCTGAATGTCAGATGACACTATTAAACCATCTTTAGAATTTGGCGGTGCTCTCAATTCTTCCTTGATTTGCTTGTATAATGTTGACCAGGCACCCTAAGAGGAACCTAGTCCTCAAGGCCTCACTCTATCCCTTGAGCAAGCCAGATACTAAAACTACCCCAGTCTCAGCTGCATAATCTGAAAATGGGGTTAATAGTTGGTCCATCTCTGAGGCCTCTTATCCGCTATAGTAACATGTAGGTAAAGAAAACATGTAGGTAAAAACAAATGTTTAATTCAACTTATTTTTCCTTAAAATCTGTAGTTTTCTCTAAAGTGGAAGGCAAGGCACAAGAAATGTTAAACTATGAGTACTGTTTAATGAAGACTAATTTACACAGCCAATTCTATAAAATAGCCCTGAATGTCTCTATAGTGCCTCCTGTTGCTGAAGATATAGTATGCAATAGTTATGCTAATTGTCCCAGTTAAACGATGATAAAATTTAAATCTGTGGGGAAAATATCTATGCAAATCTGCATGGCTACATATTATCGAACAATATAAGCACAGTTCCATTTATAAATACGGGGTGGAGCAAAAGTAGGTTCACAATTGTTCATATGAATAGCAGATCAAGAATGAACTGTAAACCTACTTTTGCCCCACCCTGTATGCTGTAATTTCAAGAAAAGTAAAAAATATATAACTTAGTAAAATTCAGAAATATTTCATAACAAATATAATTTGATTTTTTCTTAACTGAGAACCAGAAATCATATTTAAAGAATTGGGACCATTTCCTGGATTATTGCTGATTTAGCACTGAAACTGGCATAGTAGATGCTCAATGCACACTGAGCAGGTAAAGGATGCTATATAGTTCTCAATGTGTAAAGAAAGAAATGTAAGAGTGACTGGTCAAGAAAACATACCTGCTTTCTCTTCTTAAATATCTAAAAATATTCATGGTTTCTAAAGTTTAGCTTCATTCCAGGTAACAAATAATATCAACTTAGTTCGAAAAGTTTTGAAAAAAATCTGTATTTGCATCAATGTTAATTCATGTGTCTTTGACTTGTTGTTAAAGGGCTGGACTACTATGTGCAATAGAAGATAATGTATTACTCACCTCCTGATAGAAGCTCCTAAAAGGGAAGCATCTTTTCATCTGTGTCTCAGGAAGAGCAGATCTTGGCTGCGACATGGGTTGTCCACAAGAGATCTGTGGTATGTTGCAAAATGTGTTAGTACTAATAAAGTTTACAAATGCATTTCATTAAAAATAAGATTGCACAGTTTAAAGGTGATCTATTACAACCTTATTCTCACACATTTTATGATAGGCCTTACGTATGAAGGAAATTCTTAAGTGATGCAAGCATTAGACTTATCTTGTGTATAGTTCTGCAGTGAACATGTGAATATTAGGTGGCATAACAAAAATAGTTGCAAATCACTAACCGGTAAATTACATTTGTTTTTGTCTTCTACAAAGGCGGAAGAGCAGTAGTTTAGTGACAAAACCTGGGTAATGTTCTTTTCCTGAGAAATTATACACTGTCCCTAAGAAATATACCAAAATCAAGTAGCTTTTGATATTACTATTTCCTTTTGGGACCCTAACTGACTCTAAATAATTAGAAGGAAACTATTAAAATAATTTTCACAGAATTGGGGGTATGACTAATTAGACCACAACAAATGGTTTAGCACCAAGGGAGTAGTAACAGATGTAAGCTAAAACCATCCCTTGGCCTGTTGGAGGGAGAGGAGGGAGCTACATATTTACCAGGAGTCTTTAGAAAATGTTGAGCCATGAAAAAGATGCAATCCACATAGGATCAATAAATAGTGCAAACACACACAAAAGACTACAATTAGGAGGAAAGGAAATAAATATCCCAATCTTCATTTCCTCCTATCTTCCTGTTCCTGACAGTGCTTCCAGTGGCAAATTCAACCGAAAGAAAGCCTGAGTGACCCAGTAGACAGAGGCACATAGCAGGCAAAGGTCTGAGAAGAAAAGGGATAAGAAACAACAAACACGTTACTCTCTTATATGTGAAGCGAAAATAACATGAGCAAATTCTGATTCTTCCAGGTGACTTTGCCAACTACCAGCTTCTATGTACTCAGTAGAGAGACCTGAGCAGAAACATCATGCTGAGAAAATCTGGAGCTAACATAATACCTACTTCAAACAGATCTGTGACATGCTTTTTATAGTGATGACTCTTGGTAAGTGAAACTTGGATATTCTAACTTTAATCAAGGGAGTCCAGACTAAGCCAGCTTTGTTATTTCTGCTTTAAAATCTGGATGGGCGTGGTGCTTGCCTTTGATGGTGCTAGGAAAGATAGTGAAAGCATCAAATGATATATTACTTTGACAAGTGTGATCCTCTATTTCAATGTGTGTTATGATTTCTGTTCCTAAAAACAAAGGAAGAAAAATTACTAAGCCATTAAAAATCCTTTTGAATATTCATAACAATATGCCCGCGCATGAGTAGTTAGAACATGAAGTTACTACCAGATAAAAGTTACAAATGAATCATTTTTCTTCTTTTAGCCTTCTTCTTTAGTTAGTTTCAAGGGAACCGTTAATCTTCATAATTCCTAAATTATTTTTGCTTTGGAGCCTCTACAGTGCATAGACATGAGAAGCTGTCCACACCAAAATTAGTACTTGAACAAATAAAGTGATTTACTTGTTATAAATTAATCATGGATTAATGAAGGATAAAAGTACAGACGGCTCAGTAAGTGCTTGAGAATTTTTAATCAGAAACGTGCTTGAGAAACACTTTTTAAGAGATGACAGATTTCCTGAATGCGATGAAAGAAGGATATGTTTAAAAACTTAGAATTCTATGGTTTTATGATATAAAGACTTGGCCAAGGGAAGGTACATTTTCCTGACCCTCATTGGTGATATCTGCAAGAGATATTTTAAATAAAATATATGGAAATTTTAAATTATATATTATATATATATTATAAATTATATATTTAAATTATATATTTAATGTAGATGCAAGTAGGAATATCCAGGTATGGGCCAAGACAATGAAGTGGAAAATATTTGGTAGTACTAATCTAACAGTTAAAACACTGGTATACTAATCATTTTACATACCTATATTTAGCATCTAAGGTTTAAAAGGTATTTTTTTGAAAAATTATCAGTGAAATTTTCTCCAAATATGTTATTATTCCTCAATGAACTGTACCCCCTTGACTACAGTAATACCCAGAATATGTGACAGATCATAAACAGAACTATAAAATATTAGATTGAACATTATATATATATACCAGAGGCCCAGAGCACAAAAATTTGTGCACTCGGGGGGAGGTCCCTCAGTCCGGCCTATGACCTCTTGCAGTCTGGGACCCCTCGGAGGATGTCCACCTGCTGGCTTAGGCCCACTCCCTGGGGGATTGGGCCCAAGCTGGCAGTCAGACATCCCTCTGGCAGCCCTCGTGGGATGTCTACTTGCCAGCGGGGAGCAGGCCTAAGCTGCAGTAGGACATCCTTAGTGCTGCTGAGGAGGCGGGAGAGGCTCCCACCACCACCACTGTACTGGCAGATGTCAGCCTGGCTTGTGGCTGAGCAGAGCTCCCCCTGTGGGAGCTCACTGACCACCAGGGAGCAGCTCCTGCATTGAGCGTCTGCCCCCTGGTGGTTAGTGTGTGTCATAGTGACCAGTCAGTCTGCTGTTAGGGTCAGTTTGCATATTACCCTTTTATTATATAGGATAGAGGCCTGGTGCATGGATGGGGGCTGGCTGGTTTGCAGGCTGGTCAAGCCCCCCCACAGTGGGGACCCTCACCCCATGGAGACTATTAAGTGTGTACCCAAAAGCCATCCCTATCTTCTACTTTTTTCTTCCTAACAGAATCCTGGATTGGTTCAAAAGGCACAAGAAGTTTCTAGAGATGACAAAGGCAATGACTCAGTGTGGTATGATAAAGCCAAGATACCTGGATTCTGGTTCCAACTATTTCAGTAACATACTAAAATCAGCCCTCACTCAGCCTATTAATCCATCTGAAATGAGAATGATTAGAAAAGATTAGTAGATTTCAAAGTATATTCTTCAGTTGTGGAGTTCTGCAGAAATATCTAGTGTTCTCCATGGGAATATAATTAAGGGAAAAACTGGAAAAGAGTAATCCACCCTTATAACAGTTGAAAGTGTAATTGCTTTAGATTATTGAGCTTCCGTGAATGCTTCATTTGCTATAAAAAGTGTTTTTAAAAACTCTGGGAAAAAATGCTTTTAGATCTTTTCCATCTATAATATGCTTAATAAGCTGTGTGTAAATATAAATTAGAAGATAATTGAAACTATATTGCTCTCATCAAATATAAAGCCTATCCTATTCTAATTTTATTTGACATGAAAACACCCTAGAAAACAATAGAACTGTATCATACACCATTTGAATATGAGTTCCCACTTGGTTTTAGAAACTTGCTGTTATGAATGGATTCTGAGGTTAGACAACTAAGCCCCTTGCAGCTGCAATATAAGTTTAATTTCCATATGTAGAGGAGAGTTGATAGATAGCCAAAGGAATTGAGTAAATACCACACAGGACAGATTAAAATGGTTAGGATGCCAAAGGAAATATATATATATATATATATATATATATATATATATATATATATATATATAATTCAGTTGAAGTGTAGAAATTAATGCCTTTAACCTTGGAAAATATTACAGAGGTGATGTAAGTCTGAACTGTTCATAAGCGTATGATATACCTATAATAGACAACAAAGGGAAACTGGTATATTTGACATTACTCTAAAAATACATTAATTCAAAGTCCTTGGTATTACTGTCCGCCAAGAAAACCCAAGGATATATAAAAATTCTTATGAATTAAAATATTTTTAAAGCTCTCATTCTGTGCAATTCTCCAAGCCTAGTACAACAAAGCATACAAAGAAATATAAGGTACAGTATTTACATTTATGGATGTTTAAAATCAGGTAAGGAAATTAAAATCTATTTCCATTTCAGCTGTTATATTTTAAGATATTGGCACCACTCAATAAATGTTAGCTCTTACTTGATTTTCATGTCTATCCTATAACAGTGTTAATAGTATTAATAATCTCTTTCACAGAAGAGATTGCTTGGGTTTTTGGAGTAACTTGCCCAATATTACAAAACAAATAAACAGCATCAGAGTAAGGAGATTATTTTTTTTCCCCTTATTGAGCTATTCATGCTCTGAACATATTTCATTGCAATACATGGTAGATGACAAAGTTATTCCAAATCTTTGTTTCCTAAAGCCTCATCCCACCACCACCAGCCAGCAGACAACCTTGCTTGTTTCTAAGAAAGAAATTGAGAGCTTAGATTAAAACTGTTATCTGAATTATTATTATTTTTCTTTCTCTGGATAAGGAGCAAGGAAATATAAGTATAGATGAAATAAGTCCCACCAGATAATCCTATTGGCCCTGTCATTGAGGTCAGTGATTTTGACATTCTGGAAATCTTTCTCTTTCTCTTCCTTATGCCTTCATCTCATCCTCTCATAACTAATTTACACCAGCATTAAAATGTGAACACTGGCTCTATTCTCCCTAAATAAATATAACACAACAGAATCACTCTAACCCTAAGGAAACATTATTTTCCAATCTGGCCACCATTTCCCCTCAATGATCACATTCAATAAAGAAGCACTAATCTTTTTTATCTTTTTATAACTTTTTTACTCCTAAACCTCAGATCATGGGTCTGATCCAGCAATTCATTAAAAATGGTCTTCTAAGAATACCAATGCCATTGAACTTCCAATTAAACAAAAAAATCTAGAATCCTCACTTACCTAGACATTACAAACCTGTTGATAATAACTAATGTTTTCTTTATTATCTTACTTTCTGGAGTAACACAGTGCATTCATCTCATCTCTCCATATTCTTCTTTGTCATGTTCTCCAATGTCAGGGCTCTCCTGGAATCTATCCTTCTCTTCCTTGTCTTCTATGTTATTTCATGCATACCTTTTTTTATTTTACCACAGTTTCTATTATAATGATTTTATATCTTTGGCCCCTACCTCTCTCTTAAGTTATAATTTCTTCATTTCTCATACTTTTTCCCCCTGCTTACAACCTACTCTCTTCCTGAATCTGCAGTATTTCTAGACCTGACTTCTCCTTCCTTCTTGTTCCAACTTTTCAGGAGAGATCTCTATAGAAATACTCCTTGATCATCTCATCTCAAACTTTGCATTACACTAATCACTGCTATTGCTATTGCATTCTATTTTTTATAAATGCTCCATCAGCTAGGAGTGACATGACCAAGATGGCAACATAGGTTGGCCTTGGCTTCACTCCACATCACAAGAAGAATAACCAACAGCACTTCATGGTCAACACATCACAGAGAATTCTAGGAAAGGGGCATGACAGTGAACCACAGAGAGAGACAAAGACAGACTACATCAGAAAGGTAAGCGGGGCCATTATATGAGAACCACATTGCTCTTCCCCCAGGGTTGGTGGGGGCATTTGTAATAGTGTCGACAGTAAATAATATATAAAAGCTCATTGTAAAAAAGATTGAATTTGTAATTACCAGGTGTATGGAGGAGGATTGGATGAAGGTGGTCAAAAGGTACAAGCTTTCAGTTATAGAATAAATAAGTGCTAGGGATGTAATGTACAACATGATAACGGCAGATACGAAAATTATTAAGAGTATATCCTGAGAGTTCTCATCAGAAGGAAAATAATTGTTTTCTTTTATATATGATGGATGTTAACTATTTGTATTGTGGTAATCATTTCATAATATATGTCAAATCATTATTCTGTATACTTTAAACTTATAAATGCTCCACCATACTCATTCTCCCTTTAGCTTAACATACCTATTTGTCTGGTGCACAGCAAGTGATCATTTAAAACAAAACTGTTGAATAAACCAATGTATGTTTACTCCTCTCTTGTTCTTGCACCACCGCTTCTGCATTCAATTAATTTCCAATTGTTTCCAAGACCCTTTACAGCTTTTGAACCTTCTTTCTATTTTCATTGCCAGATGCTCACTGTCTTTACTGTAATAGCTTTCTACCTGATTTCATGGTCTTCGGTCTCTTTACTTTTTATACGCCACTGATAGCTTAATACAACTGCAGCACACCTCTGGCCATGTTTTTCTCTAGGCTCAAAGTTTTTCCTTGATCACCGTGCCATAGACCCCACACCCATATCCATGTTTCTACTTTTATTATTCAATCTAAGATAGATAAAATGAAAAATGAATTATTCCTTTTTTCTATTGGCTTTATATCCAATTTTCAAAATTTTGTTATTTCATCATAAATCCAAACGATCTCTACTTTTTAAAGTCCAGTTAAAATGCTTGAGGAACATACCCTGACCTAGAGAGTCAGAGGCTCCTTTCCCCTCTCTAGTTCAATGGCACATCAGATTCATGACAACACGACCTGTGTTATTGCTTATTCTTCCAATCATAATTTTATCTGTCTTATTTCAGATTCTTTAGTGAGCACCTGCTCTGTGTCAGACAAGACTATGGTTATAATTGGTGAAACAAACCGACTCCGTATATGGCCATGTAAAGTTCACAAGCCAGTGAGAGAGAGACATTGCAAATGTCGGGTTCTGTGATGAATAATTACATGCAAGAACTAGTGAGAAAACTAAAATACATTTGAATTGAGACATGAAGGATGAATAAATACAAGTATTTCTCTAATGGACTTTGAATTTGTGCAGGCAAATAATTTATATGCTTTGTCTTTTCGTTTCCTATAGTTAACAGTTCTGTTTTTTTACATGATCAATAAGAAGTATTGTTAACAAACAAACTAGAAACAGACTCAGAGATACAGAGAACAGACTAATGGTTGGCAGAGGGAAGGGACATTGGGGGACTGGGTTGAAAAGGTGAAGGGATAAAGAACTACAAGTTGGTACTTACAAAATAGTCAATGGAGATGTAAAGTACAGCATAGAGAATATTGTCGCTAATATTGTAATAACTATATATGTTGCCAGGTGGGGGTGCCTTTGAAAGTACCTGGTTGTTTAAGCACTATGCTACAAACCTGGAACTAATACAAAATAGTATGGAGTGCAAACTATAACTGAAAAGTAAAATTTGAAAAATTAACATTTTTAAAAAGAAGTATTTGTTTAACAAAGGCAGCTAGATCTTGCCCCAGCACATGTCCTGTCACTCTAAAGACTGTCATTTTGGATGAGCACTATGAGGGGTGGCCCAGAATGAGAGAATGCCTGGAAGCCCATACAAATGAGAGGTTCAGCCTACTATGGGAACAGCACATGTTTCTAATTAACCTTGGCACATACTTGTAGTTGGTGGGGTTGATGGTGACCCATGCTGTGTTCTAGCAAATTATGTCATTTTAGTGGTTACAACTGAGATAGGATACAATAACGTAGGTGTCACCTTAAATTATCAGCCTCAATGATATTTCTTTTTCAGAATTCTAGAGAGGCTGGTGTTGCAGTGCCTAAGACAAACAACCGAGAGCATGTTCTTGTTAGTGAAATGAAATGTGGTCGCAAAGTAGTACGTTCCTGCTGTTCCCTGCATGCCACAGTCTTGATTTTCACTGATCTCATAGTGGTATTGTTTTCTCTAATGCAAGGCAGTTGATGCAGATATAATCAGTCAAGTTCTTAAATGCTATTAGTTGACATCTGTTGCTTAGCAATGATTCATTCAAGTTATTGTCATCAAAGGCAGAAGACATAGTCACACAAATGTCTAGATCCAAACATAAAAACCCAATCATTTTTTATCTCAAAAGTACACTTGTATCAACTGGCAGAGGCTGCCTGGAGTACAGTTTGGAGAAGGAGGTTGAGTTTGTGCCAGATTTAGCAAAAATGAGGTTCTCCTAGCCTTCAACTTTTTTTTTTCTTAATTAAATCTTTATTGTTCAGATTATTACATTTGTTCCTCTTTTTCCCCCCCATAACTCCCCTCCTCCCAGTTCCCTCCCCACCATCCGCCCTCACTCCCCACCCACTGTCCTCATCCATAGGTGCACGATTTTTGTCCGGTCTCTTCCCGCATCTCCCACACCCCTTTCCCCCCCAAGAATAGTCAGTCCATTCCCTTTCTATGTCCCTGATTCTATTATGATCAACAGTTCATTCTGTTCATCAGATTATTTATTCACTTGATTCTTAGATTCACTTGTTGATAGATGCATGTTTGTTGTTCATAATTTGTATCTTTACCTTTTTCTTCTTCTTCCTCTTCTTAAAGGATACCTTTCAGCATTTCATATAATACTGGTTTGGTGGTGATGAACTCCTTTAGCTTTTCCTTATCTGTGAAGCTTTTTATCTGACCTTCAGTTCTGAATGATAGCTTTGCTGGATAAAGTAATCTTGGTTGTAGGTTCTTGGTATTCATCACTTTGAATATTTCTTGCCATTCCCTTCTGGCCTGCAAAGTTTCTGTTGAGAAATCAGCTGACAGTCGTATGGGTACTCCCTTGTAGGTAACTGAATTTCTTTCTCTTGCTGCTCTTAAGAGTCTCTCTTTGTCTTTTGCTCTTGGCATTTTCATTATGATGTGTCTTGGTGTGGTCCTCTTTGGATTCCTTTTGTTTGGGGTTCTCTGTGCTTCCTGGACTTGTAAGTCTATTTCTTTCACCAGGTGGGGGAAGTTTTCTGTCATTATTTCTTCAAATAGGTTTTCAATATCTTGCTCTCTCTCATCTTCTGGCACCCCTATAATTCTGATGTTGGTACGTTTGAAGCTGTCCCAGAGGCTCCTTACACTATCTTCGTATTTTCGGATTCTTTTTTCATTTTGCTTTTCCGGTTGGGTGTTTTTAGCTTCTTCGCATTTCAAATCTTTGCCTTGATTCTTGCAGTCCTCTGGTCTGCTGTTGGGAATCTGTATAATATTCGTTATTTCAGTCCGTGTATGTTTAATTTCTAGTTGGTTCTTTATCATAACATCGAGGGTCTCATTAGATTTGTTGAGGATCTCATTAAGTTTATCAGCGGCTTCTAGACAGTTCTTGAGAGACCTTAAAACTGTGGTTCTGAACTGAATATCCTCCATTGACAGTTTTGTCCTGTTTCTTTGTCTCCGCATTTTTTTATGCTTTCTTGGTGCACCCCCTAGTGGTCTTTGTGTGCAGTCCTCCTGTAGTTAAGCCTTGATTGTTGTAGTTAATACTAGGGGGATTTGACCTCCAGGCCAGCTGGCTGTGAGAATCAGCTGTGTCTGCAGTGGGAAAACTTCTGTCCTCTAGGGAGGTGCTAATCTAGCGTTTGCCTGAGGCTATCTGGCAAATGGCTCTGTGCAGGGCTTGGGCGGGGCGGGTGGGTCACTCGAGCTCAGGATCAACAGGGTGGGCCGGAGAGAGCAGTTATGGCAGCTCTCAGTTCCGTCCCTAGGGGCTCTGCCTCACAGAGTCCCAGCAACCGCTGCAAACCTCGGAGAGAAAGCTGCCTTCAAGTTCCGACTGAAGCCAGACAGTCCCGCTTCTCCCGTTTGAGTCTGGGTCCCTAGAGACTCGCCCGGATCTGGAGCTCAAAATCTGAGACTCCCTCCCGATTGAAAGCACCAACCGCGCCCTCCGCCGCTAGCCCGCTCCGTGCGCACTCCGTACCTGAGTATTTCACTTCAGCACTGCACCTCCTCTGAGTCTGGGTATGATATTCTCTTTCCTCCTAGTTGTAGAATTTCCACTCAGCCAGCCTTCCTGTGGTTCTGGATGATGTCCGTTCCGTCTTTTAGGTGTGTTTTGATTTGGTTGTTCAAGGCAGCAATCTCCGGCGTTAACCTATGCCGCCATCTTGGTTCTCCTGCCTTCAACTCTTTATTCCCTCATTTTTATTTTACTTTAACCTAGACCCGTGGCCAGCAAACTGTGGCTCACGAGCCACATGTGGCTCTTTGGCCCCTTGAGTGTGGCTCTTCCTAAGACTTAGGAGTACCCTAATTAAGTTAATAACAATGTACCTACCTATATAGTTTAAGTTTAAAAAATTTGGTTCTCAAAAGAAATTTCAATCGTACTATTGATATTTGGCTCTGTTGACTAATGAGTTTGCCGACCACTGGCCTAGACCATCCTTCTCTTCCCTTTTCTTTTTTCCCCATGTATCATTCTAGCTTCACATAATTCCATACTCAACGTAGACCTTGAATAATTCATCACTTCACCTTTTTTTTTCTTTCAATTCCCTTTCCACTTTATCCTCCAATCATTCCTGCTTGCCCCCTCCAACAAAAGGGTATATACTGTCATGCATTTGGCTAACCCCTAACTGCAGTCACCTGTGTATTGCTTATCGAGGGTAAGAGAATTCCCAGGACTCTCACAACAGTTAAATATAAAGTTTACACCAATTATGACAAGAAACATGTATGTTTCTATAATGTATAAAGCACCATTCTGGACTTCTTCTGAAAGGCATATATAAATAAAGTCATATAAGTATTTAATAATAATGACTTCTTGGTGTTCAAAGCAGTTGTCTTATAGTGTTTAACTATTGTGGTACTGATAAGTCAATATGATGTGAACTCAATTAAAACTATAAATGAAGAGAATGTTCCTGGAGTTGGTATAATATTATGTTAACTTTCAAAGAGCCATGGCTGAAGTAGGATTTCCTGAATTGGAAATTTTTCTAGACTATTTGGATCTATATTCTTAAACTATTCTGATTCAGGTTACTCAAGACAAAGTAGTGTGTATTTATAATTAGTTATTCCTTGGATTTATAGTGTGTTGTGATTTTGTCAGACCTTTCCATTTGGTACTATGAGAGATTGTGTGTGTGTGTGCAAGAGAGATATGTTGAGCCAAGAGGAATTTATTTAATCATATGCTATATGTTGTGTTTGTTTTTTATTTTCTTTCAATAATAGAGCTCTTATAATTTTCCAGTAGTTTTCCTCTAGGCATTAGATAATCTAATATGATTCAACTAACTAGAATTTTATGTGATGCTGTACAAATACCCTAGAACTTAAATAACTCAATCTTTTCAAACATCACCATACTTTGTTCTTAAACAAGTCTTGTTTTTATCACTTTTCATTTTATCCATTAATATTATTTTCTATTTTTATAACTTAAAGGTAAATATACATTTTAACTGGCTGTTTGGTGTTTTAAAGTTATATTTTTAAAAGACACGTTCATAGGCAGAATTACTCTAACCTGAGATATAGGAATTAAAGACTTTAGCTTATTTTGGAAAAGATGAGTATTCAGAAGGAGGATAATCTTGATGAGGACCCATGATCAGTTCATATATTAAATCTATATATTAAATCATATAGATCTTTAAAATACCTAAAATAATGAAATGGAGTGTTTTTTTAGAACCCACAGGAATTGGCCAAAGACTGCTCAGGCAACTTAAAAATAACTATTTAGTAAAAACAAAATAAAAGGCACACATTTGATCAGTTCTGTAGTACGAAGAGCTCTGTCCATTATATCCTAATGACATTTTGGTCATAATAATCTTCTCATTTAGGCAGTTGATTTGAATTGCAAGTTCATTGTCAGAACTTTCAAGATCCTGTATTCAGGATATGGGACTGCTTTACTAGTCATTCCTCAATCTGAATTTCTCCAGGTTTCAGGTAGTATAGTATTAAAGCATCTACATTTTAAGTAATACATTTTACCCAATTCCATGAAAGAGTTAGGAAGAATGGCTCCATATAAATACAAAATGTAGATTTTCAGTATAAATGTTCAACAGAAGTACAAATATGTGCTAAAAATGGCTTAGATGTTTATCAATAGTTCCTGCTCAAAGTTAGTCTACTGCCATCATTTTAAAATTAGATTTTATATTCAGACAGCACCACTTATCTACAATACTGAAAATTTCCATCACCTCCATTTTTTTCAGCTTTCTAGTGATTTATTTTTTTATTTCATAAATGAGGAAACTGGGGGAGGTTAATTGGCTTTTCACTGCAATAAAGGGTGAGTCGGTGACAGAGCCAGAAATAGACACCAAGACTTCATCTCATCCCACCTTGATTCACATCATGAGAAAGAGCTTTCTGCTTCTAAATACATTTAATGACATAGTTCCTGGAAGTGTTAATTAGTATAATTTTTAAAACCCACCTGGTTTCTGAGCTAGGTAGAAACTTCCCAAGTTGGGCATGTTTTGATAAAACGTTGGGAACTTTGTGTCAATTTTGTGAGACTTAGGAACTTCCTGGTGGACTTAGGGCAACTTAAAGCAATAAAATTTGCACATAGTTCCCTCCACATATTCTTATTAAGTATGCTCAACACATCTATACAAGGCAAGACCGCATTTATTTCACTGAGAACAAGCGCACATAGAAGAGATAGGTCAAATGGATTGAAAATTGAACAAAGGGGTCAGAATCATGATTGGCCTCATCTGCCTTAATGGCATATTTGATCTATATTTAAGAGATTCTAACAATGACTTTATAGGAATGGTGAACTGACAGATGTCATCAGAGAAGAGTGGCTGCCAAGAATAACAATAATAATACCATAGCCTTTATTAAATGCAAGTATGAGGAAAGGAATAATTTTTTTTCCAACTCTACTAAAACAAACAGAACTGTTTTCATTTGGTGTCATTGTTTTAAAAGAGAGAAATCAATTGGTCATATTTTAAGCTATACCCAGAGTACAGAAGACCTTTAAATGTTATTAAAAATGAAAAATATTGAACTTGGAGAAGAAAATATTCATGATAATGTTAATATTTTATGGGATATTATATGGAAAATGCATTAGGTTCACCCCGTGTGGTAACAAGGGAGAGAACCAAAAAGTGTGGGTAGAAGCTACGATGACACAACATTTAACTCAAAATAAGGAAGATATTTGGAATAGAGATGTGCAAAAAAAATAGAATGGCTCCAGACAGCTCTAGGGGTGGAAAAGCCTACGATCCATTGTTGAGGGGATTTAAGCAGCAGATTAATTGTTGACTTAGTTGGAACTTAAGGTCCTTACAAACACACAGAGAGTCCATTATTCTTATTGACAAGATGTATAGTGAAGTAGTAATTTCTACAGGGAATTCAGGACAAAAAAATGGAGAAACCACCGCTGAGATTGGGAGGACTGAAACGTAAATGGAAGTTAGAGTTTTCATAGATAAAAAGGAACAGGGCAGGCATCCTAAGGACCACCAAGAGAAAAATAGAAAAATATAGGCTGCGCCTATAAGAAATTATCAAAAAAAGAAAACAGCCCTGAGAAAGTTAAATATAGGTGCATATTCAGATTGGTAAGAAAGCAATAAGACTTAAATGCCAAGAATAGTGTTTTAACTTAGGCAGTGGTTCCCAACCTTTTTATGGCCATGCCCCACCTAAGCATCTCTAAAATACCGATGCTCTCTTGTGACATATAATTCTTATTATTCAAAAAGTGAACTCCTATTCACATGGAGAAAGCCTAAAAGGTCATTAACTTGGTCTAAACAAGCTTCCAAAGAACATGGCATCCATGAAAAAGATAAAGAACAAAAGGACAGTTGAAGTGCTAAAGAAGAAATCACTAAGATTGTTTAAAAAAAAGAATATGAAGTGGTACAAAAAAATAGCAAATAAAGTTTCAAATAAATCTGTCACAATATATATTTATATACTGTAATGAGGTCCCTAGAACCATAAGAAATTCACTGTTAACTCATTCTTGAATTGCCCCCCCTCCCCTGCCTTAAAAATCAAATTGCCCTCCTGTGGGGCATGTGCCCCACCTTAAGAACCACTGACTTAGACAAATATGTTGTGAAGGAAAACGTATTCAGATTCATATCCTGGTTAAATAATCTCTATTTTGCAAGTAGTCGAATTCATAAAAGTTGAATGGTTACAAGGGGAAGAGTGGAGGTAGGATAAAGGAGTTTTGTTTAATGGGTGTAGAGTTTCAGGTTTATAATATCAAAGGTTCTGTTTCACAATAATGTATAATTATTCCTTAAAATACCTTCCACACTGTGAATATATTTAACATTATTGAACTGTATTTAAAATTGTTAAGATGGCAAATTTTATATTATGTGACCTTCAGCACAATAAATAAGAAAATATTTACATCCTGTATTTAAGTTCTCTGTAAATTCAGTGTTCCCTTCTGTAACAACATTTTACACTTGTTGGGAGAAATAAGTGAGTTCTACTAAGTGAAATCATGACTCTATTGAATATCCCATGAATAAAAATGCCAAAAATCTTTGCATTGGTTTCCATTTTCTCCATCTTCCTAACCTGTTAAGAATTTTTAAAAATCAGCATAGGGAGTAGGTATATGAAATTACCTTTTGTGTGCATGATGGTGGTAATCTCCACCATGTGTTTTGAAGGCAAAAAAATTGCAGATAATCAGGAGTTCCCTTGGAAATCATTTTAAGTTTGCATAGAGTACTGAATACCATATTTTCTCAGGAAGTATTTACAGTTGTTTTCTTCTCCAACGTTTAACACATTGCTCTTACGTTGTTTAAATACTATTCACAAGAGCTGGCTTGTGTGGAAGAGCCATGATGCACGATAAATATAAACCTGACCTTCAAATGCAGAATATAGAGAACAAGGCAACCGAGATTGAGGCAATGGTGGCTTTCTATCCTCAATGCCATATGTACTCCTAGTCGGTGGTTTTCAAATTCTGGGGAGTGTTTTATAACCTGTTTCTAATTTAGTGGGTGCAAGTGGGGGGCGGCGGTCCTGAGAATTGCATTTCTAACATATCCTAGGTGAATGCTGATGCAGGTCAGCACTCCACAGTGAGCACTCAATACTCCAACTCATACACTCACTGGGTGAAACAGTAGAAAATATCTCACACTATTAAAAATCCCTCTCTCCCATAAAGGAAATTGCATGCATGTTAAATAGCTTTACAAAACCTGATTATACCTAACTCCTAAGCACAAGCATTTTGAAAATTTAAAGGAATACAGTATCCATAAAATGAACACGTTTGATGGAAGCAGTTCCTTGGTCACTTGAGAAGAAATCTACGAATCCCACATTTCAATCCCAGTCAAGGTCAAAAACCACCCTCTTGTTGACTTAACTCACCACTAAAAGACAAGCTCTGGTCACTGTTTATTGGGAAGAGCCTGATGGAAGAGCCCTCAAGAGAACCTCTACTGGGGCTAAAGTTTTAAGGTCATATAATATGCTGAAGATTCTTTTCTAAGATTTTGAATCCCTTCTAATGTCATAATGCAGATGGATTTAAAAGAAACCCACTTCCTTTAATGCCCACGCTATTTAGGCAAATAAAATTAAGACACTGGCCTTGTACTCCTGCAGTAAGCTAGGGGATGAAAGTAAAAGTTGCAGTTCATCTATTTAAGTAAGAGATCAAAAATTAAAACCACATGTGACAAGCCTAATTTATTGGAGCCAATGTACATTTTTTTCCCTGAATGCCATATCCATTTTTCAAACTACTTTATTCAATTTGCTTCTGTAAAATTTAGTTAAAGTTCTTGTTTTAAATTGCTTTTAGTATACATCGCCCCCAAATTGTTTACTCAGTTCTCTTTGATTCAAAGCTTTGCTCTTTTATTTCAGGCCTCTTCATTCCTCTACCCATTCTGAATCTTTTCTCTGAAAGAATCCTCCTTGGGAGGGTTATTATCATGTCTCTCACAACGGTGTGCTTAAGGTTGTATCAAAAGGGTACTTGCATGGTAGGATTAACTACTCTTTTGTAGGATTTGCTGAAATCAAAGTAATGGTTTGCAGTTATAGTTGTATCGTAGTAAATCTAGTCTTAGGAGAAAGAATATTTAAAGTCACTGGTGAAGTAAACTCAATCATACCTTAAATTTAAGAGTAAAGGAATGGGAGACGATTACTGTCTAGATTTGTGGAAAGGTAAATTGTCTTGCATTTCATGTCTGTGCGATAAAACTACAATAAATTGCAATAAATAACTTACTTTCATAAATCTGTGATAGCAAATTACGGAGGGGGAAAGAGAGGGAGAGAGGTCATATCTTCAGGTTTCAGGACGGGTTGTGAACCCCAAATTTATGTATCTTCAAAATTTAAGGACATTAGTGGCTTGAGCAAAACATAGTAAAAGGGTGTATATCTTCACTAAGTTTTACCACTATTATTGTTTTATGAATTACAGTATGTGACATAATTCCCTGTGAGGAGGAGAAGAGCAATACTAAGAACCTTATACCCAAATAATATAGATCAATCCTGTCAACATCAAAAAGCTGTGAGAGGAATTGACTCATGTGATGCATGTTTAATATTACACACACACACACACACACACACACACACACACACACCCCTCAAGCCCTGATTCTACTGAGATGAATGAGATGGAATACAGAATGACTATATCTTGTGTTCTTGTAGATGCCAGCAATAATAAAAAGTAATTTTTGGTCTATCGGAAAATTAAACTCAAGTTTTTGTAAAAGTCTACATAAAAGGTGGCCCTTTGTCTAACCATTTCCATACAGAAACACTGTCACCTGGGACTGAAGGAGGCAGAGTCACTTGTGCAGAGTGCCATGAGGGTGGCAACCGATGAAGCCAAAGGGCAGATCTGCCTGCCAGGCCTTATGGTTGAGTCATATAGGGCTCAACCCGGGAGGCTTATAGGGCAGAGCACTGGGCCAAAGAGGATTATTCTTGAGCCTTCAGATCTAACAGAATTTGCTTTGCCAAGTTTTAGATTTGGGATCTGTCACCCCTACTTTCTTATTTCTCCATGTTGGAGTGGGAATGTCTATCCTATGCCTGTCGCATGTTATATTTCTACTGTTTAAGCCATCCCAGCTAGTCTATGTAATGACAGCCTGAGCAGACTAAGACAGGTAGGCTCCACTACAGTTTCTGCATTCAAGTAGAGTGCTGTGCATTTTTTTGCAAGATTATGTATTTTTCTGTAGTTTAATGATGCTATTTCACTCTAATCAGAAATCAGAGACATATTTCTTAACATTATTAATGCAAAACATTGTTTCAAAAGCGAGTTCAGTATACAATGACTTAAATTGCTGAAAAAATATATCTGTATATACACAAAAAATAAATCTGGAATACGGAGTAGTTGTGTTACACTGGTGAGCTTGTATTTTGTTTTTCTTCTATATGTTCATTACATTTTCTGTGTTTTCTTACATTGATCATGTAATGTTGTGTCATTTGAAAAGTAAATAAAGAATGAGCTGGGGAAAATAAAGAAGTGTTAATAAAAACAATGCTGTCATGTTAGTTCACATTTGTAATATTTTCTCCTTAATTTAAGAGTAACTAAAAGAAAATTAAGAATTTTGTTTTTATTGCTAATTTGTATTCATCCAGTGATCTCATTCACAATGAAAAGTTAATAATTGAATCTAAAGTGCAAATCTGACAGTACCCATTGGATAATAGAAAGTGTTAAAATTGGCCTGAAATATTTATTTTATAATCAGGAAAATATGTGTTTACATAGTAAATAATTGTCCTTTTCAAACCAGTTTATTACAGCAATGTTTGAGTGTTTTTTATTTTCTTCTTAAAAATAACTCCTGTATCCTTGGCACAACTAAAACTGTGGTAACCCTAACAGGTTTGGCTCAGTGGATAGAGCGTCAGCTTATAGACCAAAGGGCCCTGGGTTTGATTCCAGTCAAGGGCAAGTACCTTGGTTGCAGGCTTCTCCCTGGGCCCTGGTTAGAGCTCCTGCAGGAGGCAACCAATCAATGTATTTCTCTCAATTTTTCCCTTTCTTCCACTCTCCCTAAAAAAATCAATGGAAAAATATCTCGGATGGGGATTAACA
Source organism: Myotis myotis (assembly GCF_014108235.1). NCBI lineage: Eukaryota > Metazoa > Chordata > Mammalia > Chiroptera > Vespertilionidae > Myotis > Myotis myotis. The sequence continues at coordinate 13,637,408 of NW_023416319.1, forward strand.
ACAACAAAATGTGGTAAATTAGAATTCTATTTTCTAGATAAATTGTCAATTTTTTCTATCCCTCTATCTCTTTCCATTTTCCCCCATTGTTCCTCCCCTTTTCTTCCTTTCTTTCATCCAGTAGCTACCAATTCTACGCCAAATACTACCAAGGGCTCTGAAGATCTAGAGTTGAATAAACTCTCATCTCCAAGGATGACATCCAAGTTCTTGAGCTAGTACAATGTGTCCTGTTGATGGCTGAGACAGGGGTATGCATAGGCCCTGAGAAAGGATAGTGGATACACTGAGCATTTCTAGAAATTCAGGAGAGCAAAAGCTCATTGCTTCTTACTGGCTTTGAAAAGAAAAGATATTAAAAACACACTAGAGACAGAGAAGCATCAATCAGACCATCAAACCTCAGAGGGAAGGCAGGGGAGGGTGTGAGTAAGGGGGAGAGATCAACCAAAGGACTTGTATGCATGCATATAAGCCTAACCAATGGACACAGACACCAGGGGGGTGGGGTAAGGACACATATGTAATATCTTAATAAAAAAACAAACATTCAAGTAGTTTATCTCCATTCTCTTACAGATTCATATTTAAATTATGATTTTTTCATTTTAAGTTCTCTTTTGGTAGGGAGAGACAAAGAAAAGCTGTTTTATTTCAAGCAATGGTTATTACACATTCATAACTTATGTTTCAGAGCTTTGTCTGTTTACTTTTCAAAGGATGAAAGAACCATTGTAGAAACTGAAAGACTTAATTCCGTCACGATTAGGACAATAGTGGCAGAATCACATTTCTTTTACAGTCCAGATTACCTACATGAAAGCTGAGAAAATCAGTAGCTTTTAGCTGGTAAGAAATCTGTAATATCAAAATGGCTTTGAGTATTAGCATTCGAATCAAGCTCCATTAAAAGAGACATAAAAATAAAGTTTTCCACAGTACTTTTAAACGACTTATGATGAAGCTGATTGATCTCCTACATTAGGCAGAGAAAACTAAAATTCCCCAAGGAAACACTTAACATGAATAAAAAACCAGGGAATATTAATACACCACGTCTGTGGATCCTGCATATTTTATTTCTTTCATAGTTCACATAATGATTATTGAAAACATAGTGCCTTCACACACATTGAAGTAAAACTCCCCTCTGACTTTATTGGGTGAAGTGTGTGAGATGACAAATGCATTTAGCCTTTAAATGAACTCAACTCATCAGAAGTGATGGGTACTTTACAGCTACTGATAGGCAGAAGTTGGGAATTTGGGGAGGTTGGAACAAGTTTGAATATTTTATCAGAAGCTAATGTGATCTATTTGATTCAGCGTTATGGGGGTGAAAGTCTCACAGGAACAGAAATTAGCACATTCAGCAACAGCGTAATAATATAGAAGTTAACATTTGTTGGGCAGATGAATTTTTGGTGTCAAACATAAAAATAGGTTTTTTTTCCTGTAACCTACTATAGAGACCCACGAGGAACCATAAATCTGAAATATTGTGAATTTTGAAAATTGAACGTCAAAGATTAATTACTTCTAAGAGAACAGCAAAGAGCTTTTGCATGATTCACACTGACAGGAAGGAGATTATCCCCTGTAATTTGAAAGGGGGTGGGGGGAAGGATATTTCTTTGTACATAGTCAGGAGAAAAATCCTAAAACAAAGTTATCGCATTTGATATACACATTTTAAAAGATAAATATATTTTGAAAGAAATATAGCTATAGATATAGATAGATAGATAGATGATAGATAGATAGATAGATAGATAGATAGATAGATAGATAGATAGATAGATATGGATAGATACATAGATGAGCCTTTCTAAGATATAGAAAATTCAACCAATACAGGCTTTATTCATAAAATGTGTCCATCCAATAGTTTTTCTTTAATACTACCTTCCACACTGCCAACTATCTCAATATGTAAACCAGATGAAGTCCCACTCAGGAAAATTCCTGGAACATGCATTCATCTCAGCATCTCAGTGCCCCATATATCCCCAGGGACTATGAGTTAGCTGAAACGGGGAAGTGAATAGGCTATGAAATATGAAGTTGAGCTCAATTCCCATCAGGAAAATTTATTCTCCACAGTAACTCCATCCACGATATTGATCATGCTCCAGGTATGAAGAAAAGTTTGACATAATGCCATCAAACTCCATTTCTTAGTTCATCCCCAAATGTTTATTGTGACATACTGATCTGAGCTTTCAGGGATTTCTGAGGATCCTGGAACCAAGTCTGTATTAGCTCATAAGGAATACCGTGTGAGCCACCAGAGAAAGGCGATAGATTCCTGCACCCACAGATAGTGTTAAACAAGCATTTCACTCAGCAAATGCACTGTGTTCTGAAAATTCACTTAACCCAAGTAGAAAGCTAAGTGGGAGAGGGAATTGAGGTAGGAAGGGAAACCAGTCTTGGCTTTGCTATTGCTCAGGAATGAATTTCTAGGGTTTAGGTGGGGAAACGCATGGAAGAAAAATTAGAGCTGAGAAGAAGAAAACTGGTGGAGTGATTAAGAGCTTAGTTTTGGAGGAATGAATTCTGAGCTTTATTGCCTGCTTCTATTCATTTCGTTTGGGCACATCCCATAACCCTTTTAAATTTCAGGATTTTATTTTCTATCTATATACTTGGCATATTTATAGTATCGTTTTTATGATTATTGTGAGTTTTAAAATGAAATAACAATAGTAGTAATACAATTATACTACAGTACTTAATAATTATACATTTACCAGTCCCTGGCAAATACTACGATCTTTAACATTATTTTTCGTTGGATGCTGCTAATTTTTATATCAGCTCTACTTTTCTCTTTGTAATACTGGTTAGATGAGTCTCCCTAAATCTCCAGATCTCTGTTCCTCATCTCAGAAGTGGCAGGGATTGGCCAATTAGTCTCCAAGGCCTCATCTAACTCTTACAATCTATGACTTGGTCTACTTTTACAGACTACATTTCTGAGAGTAGCCAACTAGGAACATATATTCACATGAAATTCCAAAATGTGACACTTTATGTCGGGCTTAGAAATGGAAAAAAAATACCAAGAAAATAATTACAGAGAGAACATTAAGATAGAAAGGGCCCATAAAAATGTCTGCCTATTTTCAAAGTCAGTTTTTATACTTATACATTTCCCAAGGACTGCCCCAAATGCACTTTAGACAGACACTGAATTGGAATCAGAAAGTTGAATGTTTTATGAATTTTTGTCTCTAAGTGACATATGCTTTTCTGCAAAATCAGAAAATAAATTTGTTCAGTGCATGGAGTGGAGTAATACTGATGTAATTGGGTATGGCTGGCAAAATATATTCGGTTTTAGTTGATGACACTGAATAAATCTCCCGTCAGGAATAAATTGAGTATTCATGGAAGTTTCAGTGTACCTATGAACACAGACTAGCACAGAAATCTGAGAGCTTGATTATATTTTCTTATAAGGATTCAAAAGCATTGTGAAAATTGACTCCAATATAGAGGGAACCCAGTATTTACAAGACAACTTCTCTTTTAAGATGAGAAAGGAGCCCATCGGAACTGTGGGCATGCATGACCAAATCTATACTAATAAAAGGATGATATGCTAATTAGAACAGACATCTTCCGGACATCCATCCACCACAGCGGCTGCAAGGGCCTAGGGCAGGGGTGGGCAAACTTTTTGACTCGAGGGCCACAATGGGTTCTTAAACTGGACCGGAGGGCCGGAACAAAAGCATGGATGGAGTGTTTGTGTGAACTAATATAAATTCAAAGTAAACATCATTGCATAAAAGGGTACGGTCTTTTTTTTTTTTAGTTTTATTCATTTTCATTTCAAGCGGGCCGGATCCGGCCCGCGGGCCATAGTTTGCCCACGGCTGGCCTAGGGCCAGCAATGGCACAGGAGAGGTGCCACTGCCATGGGAGAGGAGGCAGCACCACCACAGGAGCTGCGGAAGCAGAAGAGGAAGCTCGGTGGGAGGGGAGGTGGAGGCACCTCCGCCTCCACTCCCAGTCCCAACACCATGCCTGTGCCTCAACCTCCCACCAGTGGTTGGGGGGGGGTGGGCAGTGCTAAGAAGTGAGGGCCTGCTGGCTGGCAGTGGCAGCGGCAGCAGGGTGATAGGGGCAGCACCTTCCCATGATTGGCCCAGTCACCTCCCACAGAGGGAGGCCAAAGAGCAGGCCTAAGCTGTCAGTAGGACATCCCTTGAGGGCTCCCAGACTGTGAAAGGGGGCAGGCCGGGCTGAGGCGCCCCCCCCCCGCCCCAGGGCACGATTTTTCATGCACCTGGCCTCTAGTCCTATATAATATAGAGTAAATATGCTAATTAGGCCGGGCGACAGAACAACCTTCCAGAATGACCTTCTAGAACAACCAGTGGGCAGGGCCACGAGGCAGCCGGGGCCGCAAGGGCCAAGCCCTTTGCATGGATTTTGTGTATCAGGTCTCATTATGTACTATTATGCCACAGAAGTTTACCATTGAGCCTCATTTCCTTTGTTTCTCATATTAAACCTAGTTTGAGAAATTTGTGATTAGAAAGAAAGATACTGCTGCCCAAGAGATGGGAGGAGCTTTAAGGTCTGTAAATCTATCGGCTGCAACTAATAGCACTAACTGGCTAACTGGATCAAGTAGTTGGCATTCTACTTGAAACAAATATCACATTTTTGAATCTTACAAAATGGGCTACAGCTTAGAAAAGAGGTCTAAATACAATCTAAAATGTGAAGGAGATGTCTAGCCTTTCTTTCCCAAATTGACAGAAATCCTAATATATTTGATTAGGTTACATTTATGTATAATAATAAAAGTGTAATATGCTAATTAGACCAGACAGCCAAACGACCTTCCGGACATCATTCCGGACGTTCTTCTGGACAAAGCTGCCATGCGGGGGCCAAGGCAGAGACAATTAGGGGCAATTAGGCAGGCAGGTGAGTGGTTAGGAGTGATCAGGAAGGCAGGTGAGCAATTAGGGGCAATCACGCAGGCGAGCGGTTAGGGGTGATAAGGCAGGCAGGCAGAAGAGCAGTTAGGAGCCAGTGGTCCCAGATTGTGAGAGGGTGCAGGCCGGGCTGAGGGACCTCTGCCTCTCATGCATGAATTTTGTGCACTGGGCCTCTAGTTTTATATATTTCAGCTTTGATCTTTGCTGCTACATCTTAATGAGTTCATGCTTTTATGGTTATATAATGATCTTTCTGTCTCTTGTCACCATTTTTGGCTTAAAGTCTATTTATCTGATATGAGCATAACCATCCCAGCTATCTTTTGGTTTTCATTTATACAGAATATCTTTACTCATCCCTTTACTTTGAATGTATTGTAATAGTTCTCAAAGCAGTTTTGCTTTTTAATTTAGCCTGCTACTCTGTGCCTTTTGATTGGAAAATTTAATCCATCTTTATTTAGTATAATTTTTGACTTGTAAGGATTTGCTAATACCACCTTACAAATGGTTTTCTGGCTGTTTTATGGTTCCCTCCTTCCCCTGTTCTTCTCTTGCAGCTTTCCTTTGTGAATTAGTGATTTACCGTGGTCATATTCTCTGATTCCATTGTCTTTTTCTTTTTCGAATCTACTATGAGTCTTTGCTTTGTGGCTATCATGAAAGCTACTTTTATATAATAGATGTAACATTCTATGTTATGCTGATAAGTTAACTTTGAATGCATACAAAGTTACATCCCCCTTTTACATCCCCCTTTTTGGTTTTAGTGTACCATTTTACATCCCCCTTTTTGGTTTTAGTGTCATAATCCACCTCTTTTTATCTTGTGAATTTGTTTAAAAATTATAGTAGCTATAATTATTTTTGTTATTCCTATCATTTAAGTAACCTTTGTACTATAGTTAATTGTTTAATACACCATCATATTACAGTATTAGAGTTTTCATAATTTGACTCTTTACCTTTAACAGTGTGTTGTATATTTCTTGTTTTCATGTTGCTAATTACATCTTTTCATTGTAGCTTGAACTACTTTCAGCATATCTTGTAATGGCAGGTCTAGTGGTAATTTTTCTCAGCTATTGTTATTCTGAAAGTCGTATTTCCCTTTAGTTTCTGAATGAAAACTTTGCTAGATATAATGTTCTTGGTTAGCATTTTTTGTTTTTCTTTTGGCACTTTAATTATCTCACTCTCTCCTGGCCTGAAAAGATTCTACTGAGAAATCTGCTCAGAGTGTAAGGGGGTTTTCCTTTGAAAGATACAATTTTATTTTCTCTTGTTCCTGGTATTTTTATCTTTGTGTTTGATTTGTTAAAGTTTTATTATAGGAAAAAACTAAGATGGCGGCATAGGTAAACACCGGGAAATTGTCGCCTCACACAACAATTGAAAATTACCGCAAAGGACTGAGCAAACATCATCCAGAACAACAGGAAGGCTGGCTGAGTGTAAATTCTACAACTAGAAGGAAAGAAAAGCACGCTGAGAGCCAGAGGTGCTGCGGAGGTGAACTGCAGAGGTACGGCAGGTCGCGCGCGCGAGGAAAGGGGGTGGCGCCTGAGGATGCGGCTGCCTTTTTGAATCACAAGCTCCCGACTGCTCTGAACTCCGGTTCCGGGAAGTCTCTGGGGACCCAGGACTCATACGGGGAGAGGCTGGTCTGTCCGGCAGCGGGCGAACTTGAGGGCGGCTTTCCCTCAGAGGTGCTTGCAGCCGTTACTGGGACACTGAGACGCGCGACTCCAGGCGGAGAATCGGCCATAGCTGCTTTCTCCGCCCTTTGACTCCCTGAGACCCCGCCCCACCCAGGCTGCGGCAGAGGCTTTTGCATGTGAATGTACCTAACTGCAGCCGAACCAGGCAGACCCGGAACTTCCAAGAGAAGGCCCAAGGCCCCGCAGCGGCTTGCATTGCTTCACAGCTGAGCCTCTTCGTAGCTCCTGCTGTGTGGCCTCAGGCAGAGGCTGAATTAGCACCTCCTTAGATCCAGGAGCCACTGTACCCAGTGGTCAGAGGGGGACCATCCAGATTGCTACTCCTCAGATCCATAAGGGACACACTCAGGGAGCAGACTCAGTGAGCACCAAAGCCCCACTGAAGCAAGTCTTGCCCCAGAAGGGTGTCTTCAGCACAGAAGTTCTCCCACTTTAGACACAGCTGATTCTCACAGCCAATTGGCCTGGAGGTCAATTCCTCCCAGTGATTCTACAACAACGAAGGCACCAAGAGTGCACCAAGAGTGTCCACCCCTGGTAACTGGGGAGGCTGAGCTACTGGGCCCTACAGGACACCTGGCGCGCAGGGCCACTCTATCAACACAGGGAAGCTGCCAAAATGTGGAGACAAAGAAACAGGTCACAAATGGCAGAAATGGAGGAAAGCAAACGATTGGATATAGAGTTCAAGGCCACGTTTATAAGGTTTTTCAAGAATTTTATGGAAACCGCCGATAAATTTAATGAATCCCTCAATAAGTATAGTGAGACCATGGAGGACATGAAAAAGGACCAAGTAGAAATTAAGCATACACTGACTGAAATAAAGAATAATTTACAGAGATACAGCAGCAGACAAGAGGATCCCAAGAATCAAGTCAAAGATTTGAAATACAAAGAAACAAAAAATACCCAACCGAAAAAGAAAAAAGAAAAGCGATTCCAAAAATATGCAGATAGTGTAAGGAACCTCTGGGACAACTTCAAGCGTACCAACATCAGAATTATAGGGGTACCAGAAGGAGAGAGAGGGCAAGATATTGAAAACCTTTTTGAAGAAATAATGACAGAAAACTTCCCCTACCTGGTGAAAGAAATGGACTTACAAGTCCAGGAAGCGCAGAGAACCCCAAACAAAAGGAATCCAAGGAGGACCACACCAAGACACATCATAATTAAAATGCCAAGAGCAAAAGATAAAGAGAGAATCTTAAAAGCAGCAAGAGAAAGACAGTCAGTTACCTACAAGGGAGTACCCATACAACTGTCAGCTGATTTCTCAACAGAAACCATGCAGGCCAGAAGAGACTGGCAAGAAATATTCAAAGTGATGAATAGCAAGAACCTGCAACCTAGATTACTTTATCCAGCAAAGCTATCATTCAGAATAGAAGGTCAGATAAAGAGCTTCACGGATAAGAAAAAGCTAAAGGAGTTCATCACCACCAAACCAGCATTATATGAAATGCTGAAAGGTATTCTTTAAGAAGAGGAAGAAGAAAAAGGAACTCTTACCATTTGCCACAGCATGGATGGAACTGGAGAGCGGATAAATACCACAGGATCTCACTCATTTGTGGAATATAATGAACAACATAAGCTGATGAACAAGGACTGATCCAGAGACGGAGAGGCATTGATTGGACTGTCGGGACTTGGAGGGAAGGTAGGGGAGGATGGGGGTAAGGGGGAAAGATCAACCAAAGGACTTATATGCAAGCATATAGGCCTAATCAATGGACATGGACAACAGGGGGGTGAGGGCATGAGCGGGGGGGGGGGTGGGGGGTAGAGGGTAACGTGGGGACAAGGACACATATGTAATATCTTAATCAATAAAAAATATATTAAAAAAAAAGAGATAGGATTAAGAACAGTAGTGAATAATCTTTTTAATTTTCACATTATAAACTTTTGTGCAGGTTTAAAATTTTATCTTGAGTATCTATGCCTTTTATTAATTTTTAAACTCATTTCCAAATTTCTACTTTGTTAATGTTAAAAATCATTATTCCAATAAATGCATAAATGTGTAAAAAAAAAAAAAAACTCTAATGACTCAGAAAAAAAAAAAGAAAGAAAGAAATTAACTGGAGAAATCTGAATAAATTCTGTAGTTTAGTTAACAGTAAAAAAAAAAAAAAAAAAAAAAAAAAGTTTTATTATAATGTCTTGGAGAAGATCGTTTTGAATAAAAATAATGGTGTTATCTATTAATTTCATTAACTTGGATAATCAAATCTCTTTCTTAGGTTTGGAAAGTTATCAGTGATTATTTCTTTTAATAAGCCTTCTACACTTTTCTTTCTCTCTTCTCCTGTAACTCTCATGATTCATAGTGTTTTATCTTTTTATTTTTAGTAGTGTCCCAAATATCACAAAGTCAATGACAGATTTCATATGTGACTGTAATACCATAAGATTATGATGGAACTGAAAAAAATTTAACTCCTAGTGATGTCATAACTGTCATAATGTCATAGTGTACACAATACTCTTTGTAGTGACACTGTGTAAATAAGCCCACTGTATTTCCAGTTGTATCAAATTATAGCACATACAGTTATAGTAGTAGACTATACAATCTAGGTTTAAGTACATTTTGTGATGTTTGGACAATGACAAAATTGCCTAATGACACATTTCTCAGAAGGAATCCCCATCATTTAGTAGCCCATGACTATATTAAACTATTTTAAGGATCATCCAATAGAAAACACTTTCTGGTGCCTAACTAGGAAGACCTTGCTGAGGTTAACAATTTCCAATTTAAATCACAATTTCCTATAACTCATCCCACAACAGAATCTAATCGCAGTACAAGAGTACCTCAGCACGCTATGGCAACCTGAATAGGGTCCAATTTGGTGAAAGAAAGGTCAGTCGTGTTATCTCGGTGTCCAACATAATCACGAAGAAGTGTATAACTATGTAAGACCTTTGTTGCATTTCTTACTTAAGAAAGAAAGGAAGAAAGAAAGAGGAGGGGGAGGGAAAGAAAGAATGGAATAGAAAGAAAGAAAACCTATTTGAATAGGTTCAAGTGAAGCATCTGGCAAGATGTAAAATAGAAGTTTAAAAGAAGAAATGGATGTATTTTTAATATCAGCTGTTGCATAGATGTGTCTTGACTTGGGTTCTTCTAAAGTGAAGCCTGCCGAAACTGGTTTGGCTCAGTGGATAGAGCGTCAGCCTGCGGACTGAAAGGTCCCAGGTTCGATTCCGGTCAAGGGCATGTACCTGGGTTGTGGGCACATCCCCAGTAGGAGATGTGCAGGAGGCAGCTGATCGATGTTCCTCTCTCATTGATGTTTCTAACTCTCTATCTCTCTCCCTTCCTCTCTGTAAAAAATCAATAAAATATATTTAAAAAAAAATAAAATAAAATAAAGTGAAGCCTGAGGCAAAGTTATGCATGCAAGTATTTTCTTTTCCTCCTTGGTGGTGGGAGGGGGATAGGAGAAGGGTTGATACCATGGACCAGGAGCAAGGGACAGAAGATGTTAACATTGGGAAGATGGAAAGTTATGGAGGTTTGCTATAAATGAATTTCCCTCACTATATCCCTTTGAGATAACAAAAAATCACATAGTAATTTTACCTCATAGAAAATGTGGGAATTTTGGTATACTGAGTGTCCCATAGGGAAAACTTGTGTTTTATTTCTTTGGTGAACAGCACAATTTTTACTCTCTGTCCAACCTAAATTGCAGCCCCTCTTCACTCTTCTAAAAATTTGAACAACTTTAAAGTATATTTATGTTAGTTTTGGAATTTTTCAACCAACAAAAGTTTCCCAATAGCATCTGCATTAATAATATTTCATAGTAAGCATCCTACATATTATTCCATTTGATGCTTTGTGAGTGCATCTTTTGTTGTCAGGAAATTTGGGCTTCAGTTTTTATGAAACACAATAAATTATACATACAACATATTTCATATCCTTACAGCCAGAGAGTAAACCTGTCACTATCTAAATGAAAATAGGCCCTTGATTCATATAATACTTTGCCAAGTAGCCTCCATGAAGTGACTGACCCTCTTGTGACTTAAAAATCCACCTCAACAGTGATTGCTCATCTGTCCATGCATCCTTTTATATGACATTTTGCTTTTGTGTTTGATTTAATTCAAACACAAACCTATGTAGAATGCATTCTGTGCATCAGAAACTACACTTTGCACTGGGGATAAGAGATTAAGAAAATAGTTCCTGAAACTCTCATGGCCTATGAAAAGCTCATAATCTAATGAAAGAATCAGAGGTGCTCAAATTCCTGTCATAGAAGCAAATTTATAATAGAGCTAAATAATAAATTCCAGAAAATCTAACTAACATAAAAATCAAGTTTGCGCAAAGATGAGAAAGAATGGGGTATGTCATACAAGAATAAAAATAGAAGATAACATGAACTGGGCATGAAGACTATGTTAGCGTTGGCCAGATGCACTTGACAGATCAAAGAGGGGATTCAGATTTTTCTGAGATAAAATAGCACAGGCATACACTGGGAGGTCAAATGAGTATGGGGAATGGCTAGAGTATCCACTAAGAATGAATGGGACAAAATGAGTGAGGATGAAAAGGAAGGAATAAACCTAATTATAACAGGAACTGAATTCCATATCAAGAAATTTGGCATTTATGAGATGCCAGAAAATGTTAAAAATAAACCTTACCTGTTAACTGTGCTGCTAACATTAGATTCTTTCCTCATACAACCAAAAGAACCTTTTTTTTTTAAATCACAGCCTTCACACTCCCCAAAACTCAGGAATAAACCATATGATCTCTGGATTTTACTTTTGGTTCCAAGAGAAAATTGTCACTGGGAGAGAAATAGACTTAAATACTAAACTTCCCCATTGGCCAATACCATCTTTGGCATTAGGAAAACGACTAATTGGCCCTGTCCTGTGGAGTAAAATAGCTGCCTTACAGCAGCAAGCACTGCCATCAATCATTTTTTAGACTTATGTCAATAAAAATAAATGGAAGTAAAAATATTCCAGCACTTCCATGTTTATGCCCTGGACCTGACTCCAGTTCTTGTAAACAGATTTGCCCCAGAAGGAGTAGGCATGAGACAAAATGAAGATGGAATTGGTAAGCAAATACATGAGCTCTGCCAAATGATTCTGTTTCCCCTTGAATGTTGTATCTGCGTTAAGTGCACATTGATGAAAAATGAAAAACCTCCATTTAGTGTCAGGTTACCCAGCCATCTACAGTTTCTGATGTATAGCTCCAATTTCCTCACTCTGAGAAAACTTTGCTTTCCTTACAAAGCTCTTTAGAACTCTCCCTTGGGGCTTTGTTGCCTACAATGATGAAAAGATAGGCAAAGAAAGGAAACATCAAATGGAACCAGAATGATGAGAATAAACATAAAGGGAGTTTGCAAAGGCTATTTGTGGCTAAATGAGTACATCATGTGCTATTGTGCATATGTCATGAGATTCTGGTTCAGCCTCGTCCCGGAGATCAATATGCGTTACTAATCAAAATGGCAAGAGAATCACAGTGCTACAATGACCTAAGTGATAGCAAGTGGTTTTTATTGTAGTCTCAACATTGACAGCCACATATGTTCTATCGAAATGCTTCAAAGGTAAGGGCTGGTAGCATGAATAATTCTCAACTGATGTTGGGTGGGTGTTCTTATTCTTATGTTTTCGTGTGCAGGAACTTCCCAAGGGCAACCCAGATGGCCTAGCATTACACTTCTATCTCATTCCCCCACATATAACTACCCATTGTGAGTGAATATGGGGATACTTTTCTCAACTGGGAAGAGCTAACTTCTTATAAAGCAGTGAACACTAAAGATTAGTCTTTTTTCCTCCCCTCTTCCCTGAACCACTGGAGGAGAATGATTTGATTTAGAACCCGCTCTATAGAACTGACATCTTCCCTCAGGTGGGCTGTCCTAGAGCTAGACTCGGGAATGACTGAGGCTAATGATCTGAGTTAGGGACTGAGAAGGCTATAAAATGGGTTTGTCTCTCAGATGTAATCCACATTCCCCAAGCACCATTATCTGTCATAGAGATGATATTTCAACTTTAATTTTCCAGACTCTTCCATATAAGTTCCCATTTAATCTAAACTAATGCAGAATCCAGTGGTTACTCATAGAAAACATAGAATCCTAATAAATACCATTATAATTCAAAAGTAATTGTCTGTACTTCCTAATATTGTGTGCATATGTGTGTGCATGCACATGTTGCAAAACTAAATAAAAAGTCTAAGTTCATAAAAGCCATGGAAATTTAATAAAGGGGAAATGATAATAAATTGGATATGGTAATAACTAGCTGGGGAAATTGAATAACTTAAACTCTGTTCTTGCTTCCTCCTCTCTAGTATTCATTGAGTATAATCTCTTAATTTTAAAAATATTTAGCATTTTGTAATTCCAAAATATTAGTTCTCTTGTTTATTATTTAAATGACTCCCTTTGTTTTCAGGGTCACTAATAACTGACACTTTGATGGTCACATAAATACTGATACTTAGCAAAGGAAAGAATAAGGAAATCATTTATACTACCAATGGATTAAAACTGTATTGAATGCATTTACCCATTTATTTGACATGAGCAGCAAAGCAAGAGCATTCTGTTTTATCAAAATTTGACTGGTGGCAAGCTGACAGAGCAGTTCTGAAACTAGTCATTTAGAGGTTGTGAAAGAATAGGTTATTAATGAACAAAAATCCACTCTTCCCTTCAACCATGAAAGGAAGAGTGTGATTCCCCATCTCAAAGTGTTAAAATAGACCATATGACTGGTTTGGGGCAATCAAATGTACATTAAAATGATAGCTTACAGATTTTAGCTGGGGCCTTAAAACATATCATGTTTCTTTTACCCTTCTCTTTTGCCCTTGCCTTCCCACAATAATAAAAACATGACTTGAATATTTGCCCATTCAAAGATGATGAAGACATATGCATGAGACCTGGACCCAACCCAGAATCTGAGGCCAAGCTAAGCTGAGCCTAGCCTAGATCAGTTGAAACTCCACTGAGTCACACATACTATACTAAGAAACAAATGCCTATCATTTTGTTACTAATATATAGTGGTTGTTTTTCATGCACCATTTAATAGCTAATGACAAATGTTCATGAGAAAAGGAAACCATTACACACTGTTGGTGGGAATGTAAATTGGTAGAGACATTATGAAACATGGTATGGAGGTTCCTAAAAAAATAAAAAATAGAACTAACTACCATATGATCCAGCAATTCCTCTACTGGATATATATCCAAAGGAAATGAAATCATATATGTGTTCCTATGTTCACTAGAGCAGTATTCACAGTGGCCAAGATATGAAAACAACCTATTTGTCCTTTGACAAATGAATGGGTAAAGAAAATATGGTAGTTTATATACAATGGAATGTTAATTAGCCATAAAAGAAGGGAATCCTGCCATTTGTGCCAGCATGTATTAACCTAGAGGACTTCATGCGAAGTAAGTCAGACAAAGGCAAATGCTGTATGGTGTCACATATGTAAAACCTAAAAAAAAGTCAAACTCATAGAAATGGATAATAGAATGGTGGTTCTCAGGGCCTGGGGGTGGAATGGGGACATGCAGGTCAAAGGGTACAAACATTCAATTGTAAGAACAACAAGTTCTAAGGATCTCAGGTAAAGCATAGTAATTGATAATGATAAGGTGTAAAATACTTGAAAGTTTATGTTTTCTCTCTGCTCACTCCAAAAAATAACTATGTGATGCAATGGATGCTTTTTTAATCTTGATCTTGGCATGTCTCAATTATTAGAAATCAGACTAAATAATATGTAATCCTGTCTGCTTCTGTGTAATGTATAACCTAATCATTTTGGTCTTCTACAATTCTGCTAAGATTGTATTCACTTAAGGAGAGAGGAATGTCATGTGTTGAGATCCTGCTAAGTATGAAACCAAGTGCTAGGCTTGTACATAAAATGGTTCGACTCTCACAGCAAATCTCAGACTTGAAAAATGACTGGATTGGGATTGAATCTCAGCTCTGCTTTTAAAGCATATTATCATCATAAAATGCTCCCTCTGCACAAAGTTTTCCTCATCCTTTTATTTCTTCTCTATTCCATTCATACTTAAATGCTGAACTTAACTCTTGTCTATTCTCAAGATCACATTTACAGGATTCCTTATTTTTCCATTTTGTGGAGTAGGAATTGAGTCTTAAGAAGCATAAAATATGATAGGAATTAGAGACACCTTCATAACTGAGTAATAATTACAAGCTTGTTTGAAAGCTTGATCAGAAATGGAGGGAGTTAGCACTGGGAAGCCTCCACCCCTCCTCCCCACAGGGGTGAATTATTAGGTTTGTCTGAACCTACAACTAATAGGAGCTTCTGATACCCTAAGTGCTAACTGGAAACTTACATCCTTGTATCTTATGTCCACAGCAGGTTTTATTGTGTTTACAAGACATGTTCATTCCAAAGATCAGTATTTCCACTGTCAACTCTATTATGTCAAGTGCTGAGACTTCAGGGACTCTATTGGTTCCATGATAATGGCATTAATCATCACCTGTATGCTGGAATCTTATCTGGTGGCAGGTGATAGGTAAGGTTCTTTCTTAACTATATAAGAGTTCAGAGTTTCCCAGTGATGTAAGACACATTATGAAGACTGCCTCCCTACTCCATAGTGCTTGGTAAGTTTTGCCTATAATATATTGTCTAAAAATGCAAGGAAAACATGTTATTGATTATAATGGTCAGGATTCCATCACAACGCTAATGACAATTTCAAATGGGGGTAATTTGAGAAGAGTTTAATAGACTAATTATAAAGTCATAAAGAGATTCTGAGGATGCTAATAAGGGCTAGTGCAGTGTCCTAATGCTGGTATCAACAGTGAAAGATTAGCACCCCTACGCCTGACAGGGCAGGTAAAAGGAGAAAAACCATCTCTGTCTGTTTAGCTGTATCTAAAAGGTTGTTTAACAACCACTGGGCAGAGAAAGAGCTGGGGGATAGATACCCCAAATTTAATTTCCTCTAGCCCTACTCTTTAATTGCCCTCTTTTTTATTCCTCTTTATTAATTAAAGTTTGAGGTCAAAGAAGGACATTGAAGAAGTCCATATAGGCAAACTCTTGGGGCACAGAGCAATATGAAGAAGATGGAAGAATAAATCTGGAGGGACAAATGGAAGAAATCCTTCACATTGATTGGGGGAACTTCTCAGAGGAAAAAAAAAGATTAAGGAAAATTCAGGTGGTAAGTACTTTTCTTTTTATAGGAATGCTAGGTAGAACTGCATTAGACAATAAATCTTTTATGCTGAAAAAGGTAAGATATAAGGTATAGTTATTTAAAATAGGGCAATTTTGCCCTAACCGGTTTGGCTCAGTGGATAGAGTGTTGGCCTGCGGACTCAAGGGTCCCAGGTTCGATTCTGGTCAAGGGCATGTACCTTGGTTGCGGGCACATCCCCAGTAGGGAGTGTGTAGGAGGCAGCTAATCAATGTTTCTCTTTCATCGATGTTTCTAACTCTCTGTCCCTCTCCCTTCCTCTCTGTAAAAAATCACTAAAATATATTTAAAAAAATAAAATGAAATAGGGAAATGTTGGCCACTAGTTTCAGGATAGATTTATAGCTGTGCACTGCTTAATGACAGGGACACTTTTTAAGAAATATGTCATTAGTGATTGTGTCCTTATAGAAACATCATAGGGTGCACTTACACAAATCTAGTGTAGCCTACTACACACCTGGGCTATATGGTATAGCCTCTGGCTCCTAGGCTACAAGCCTATAAGTGTATTACTGTACAAAACAACATGAGATTAAATCAAGCTCAAGAGAAAATAATGCAATCAAGGGAGCAGATAATCAGGAGATGTATGTGGCTGTGCAGGGTAACATGGCATACTGCTCTACAACAAACATTTTTTCTAAGTAGAATGAACTCTGAAATAATGACAAAGGGACAGTTATTTGTTATCATTAAGTATTGTTTAGTGTAAATCACTGTATGTGCCATACTTTTATGTGGCTGGAACAAAGGATTGTTGACACTAGTATCACCACAAACGCGTGAGTAATGCCTTGTGCTATGGCATTATGATGGCTACACTGTCACTAGGTCATACGAATCTTTCAGCTTCATTATAATCTTAAGGGACCACAATTTTACATGTGTTCTGTCATTGACAGAAACATGGTTATGTGATGCATGACTGTATATAGCCACTGATCCGATAAGAGTAGGTAAAATGTGAAGGATTCACACTATGTGACTGCAAAAGAAAAGAGTTGAGCATAGAATTATAACAAGTGGAGTAGAAGGTACAGCTGAGACCCAGATATAATTTCCCAGGTCTTGGTTATGGGAACCCCCTCCTCATGTTAATTATATTTTAAGGAGATACACAACAAGTACATGAAATAAACTAAAATTGGGGAGAAATAACTTGCTACTCAAAACACTGTATAAACCAGCAATATAGGCATCACTTGGAAGTTAGAAATTCAGAATCTTGGGTTCTAACCTAGGAATTATTGAGTCTGAATTTGTATTTGAAGAAATTGTCATAAAATTCGCATGCATAAAGTTTTGAGAAATACTGAAGTAGTTATATCTTCTTGGTGAGCTGGGGGAGGTCACTGTAAAATGGGATCAGACTGCAGTTGCAAGGTCTTGTATCATAAGTCAAAGTGATTTTATTGAGCTTCTGAGCTCAGGAGATTCGAGGGACTAAAGACCTATAATATCACTCACTGACTAGATGAAGTCAAGGTCATTACATCAGGAGTTTATGAATACACTTTGTTCAATTGATCGTCAATAAAACAAGGGAGGAATCTCCAAGACAAGGATATGCTTATGATCATCTCCCTGCTCCCTTGATCTATTATCCTGCATTGTGCTCCACTTAAGAGGGATGAGGCCTCTCCAAAGGAAATAGGGTGGAATGAAAGAATGGCAGCAGAATAGGTGTCATGCATTTATAAATCTATCAGCTATGCCAAATTCCACCTGTCATCAGGACCCACTTTTTAGAAATTGTGACCAGTTGGGAGGTAAGGTAAGAGATAGTTCTTTGATGTCATGATGCCTGCAGAACCATAAGCAACCAGCATGAGAAGGGTTTCTCTCCAGTCCAAAAAGGTATTTTATATATATATTAGAGGCCCGGTGCACGAAATTCATGCAGGGGGGGGGGCATTCCTCAGCCCAGTCTGCACCCTCTCCAATTGGGGACCCCTTGCGGGATGAAGGACTTCTGGGTTGGTCAGTCTTCAGTTGTGATGGGTCATTACAACCCTGGGCTTTTATATACTAGGATTTGACCAAAGCTTTAAAACTATAAAAGTTTCATGATAGCACAGAACTATCCTTTTTTGTTTGTTTGTTTACTGGTGTATCTCCAGAACCTGGAACAAAGTCTGGCACATTCTAGGAGCTTAATAATATCAGTTGAATTTGTTGAAGGATTTAAAATATTTCCAAACAGTCACTGAAAGCTTCAGACCAAATTTTACCACCCCACCACTGGGATAATTAAAGGTGTTAGCATATTAGAATATATAGACACTCAGCTATTGGGAACTTGGTCCACTATTCAGGCCTCTCTTGAATTTGTTGAAAATTCTTGAAATACTGTGACATTCACCATTTTCCTAAAACTTAAGGATTTGAGCTTTAGTTAATATCTTGATTACAAGGATATTATTAATGTCCTCTTCCAAAAAGAGAATAAATAAAAAAGAAAAATATCAAAGTCAGACAGATATTTCACATGAAGTAGAGTGCCGGGGTCCAACCCCAGTGGACCTGGGTCCAGGGGTTCCCCAAAGGCGTAGACGGAGTCGGCGAAGAAGGAAGGACACGGAGACAGCGTTCAGTTGATCAGCAGCCTAGCCAGGATCTCTAGCCAGGATCTCCAGCCACGTTCTGGTCTGGATCTCCAGCGAAGTTCTGGCTAGGATCTACAGCCAGGTTCTGTGTCCATGTTCTCTTGCTAGGTTCTCCAGGTTCTCCAGCCAGGTTCTGTAGCCATGTTCCCTCGCTAGGTTCTCCAGCCAGGTTCTGTCCAGGTTCTCCAGCCAGGTTCAGTCACCAGGTTCTAGTCAGGTTCTCTTGACAATTTCTGTAGTCAGGTTCAGTCCAGGATCTTTTGCCATGTTCTCTCCTGTGAAGTTCTTCTGTCTGTAGGTTCTGTGTAGGTTCTGTCTTCTTAGTTCTGTGTTCTAAACTCTGTATTCTAAGTTCTGACTCTTGCTGTCTTGTTACATCTGTATTTATACCAGTTGATTCAATCCTATCAATCTCTATTACAAAGGTTAGGGCGTTTCTTATCTCCATTCCAGGGAGTAAAGATTATGTAGCTTAAGCATGATTGTTCATAGTTAAAGTGATTAATTACCCGCCTGGCACTTAGTTGAGGGGTTTTATTCCCTCCCTAACTTCAGGGGAAAATCCCTACCTGGGGAAACAACCTTTCTCAGAGACCTTGGTTAAAACACATAGTGCCAAGAAGGTGAGCAAACATATTAAGAACAGTATGCCATATATGCCAGGTCCTTTGAAACAGCAAGGATGGACCGGCTCCTGGCAAGAGAATAAATAAAAAAGAAAAATATCAAAGTCAGACAGATATTTCACATGAAGTAGAGAGAAAGATAAAATCTCAAATAAAAGGGGCTGAAGATTATTACACTAACCATCCAGGTAAGAAAAAATAATCTGCTGGTTTTACTCCAGGACATCTTAAATACTTAAGTGGCAGTGTTCAGCATATGCTTCATATTGGGACAGAAACCACTTGAACAGGAAAACACTAATTTGCACAGAGTGAGATCTTAAAAGTATCTGCTGAATAATTATAAAGAATTAAGAGAAAGCTGGATTGGAGGTAAGGTATATATTTTTTCTAGAATAAGTATAAAAGAGGTACAGCTAGTGCCAAAGCACTGAGGCAAGAAGTCATACCCGGTGATTATCAGAACAATTATACTGTGAGATAGTTATAGAAGCACGGTCCACAGATCAGCAGCATTATCACTTGTTAGAAATGTAAATTATTGGCTCCACCCATAATTTCTGCTGAATCAGAAAGTCTATCAGTAGGTCACAGGAATCTGTGTTTTAACCAACCTTCCAGGTGATTCTGATGCCTGCTAAAGTTTGGGAACCACTAGTCTAGAGCACAAAGGTTTGGGAGATCAGGCCAAATGGGGAGATGGGGACAAATAGAGAGATCTAGGCCATGTTGTTCAGGGACGTGTCTACATCCCAAGAAATCTGGACTTCACTGTAGCTGATGGTGTAGGGTGGTGATCTGAATGTCATTATCTGATGTTGGGCAAACTGTGGTACAGTGGAGACTTAGGTAAATCTTCTAATTATTTTTTTTTATGTTTGAACTAGGGGCCCGGTGCACGAAATTCGTGCACTGGGTGTGTGTGTGTGGGGGGGGGGGCGGGTAGTGTCCCTCAGCCCAGCCTGCCCCCTCTCACATACTGGGAGCCCTCAGGCATTGACCCCCATCACCCTCCAATCGCAGGATCGGCCCCTTGCCCAGGCCTGACACCTCTTGACAGAGGTGTCAGGCCTGGGCAGGGGACCCTCATTTCCCCCCATCACTGGTTCTGCCCCCAGCCCAGGCCTGATGCCTCTGGCTGAGGCGTCCGGCTTGGGCAGCGGGGACCCGCAGAGGCAGCGGCCCCGCGATCATGGGCTCCGCTTTAGGCCCAGGCAAGGGACCCCTAGCTCCTGGGACTGCCAGCTTCGACCGTGCCCAGCTCCCATCGCTGGCTCCACCCCTACTTCCTGCTATCACTGGCCAGGGCGGCAAAGGCACCTGATTCTCCGATCATGGCTGGGGGGCAGGGCAAAGGCGGCCCCAGGGCCGCCTCTGCCCTGCCCCCCACCTCTTAGCTCCCCCCTGGGTTTCTGATCACTGTCAGTGGCAGGGGGCTTCTTCCTGCTTTCCCTTTCGCCTCCCTGCATTGTGCCTACATATGCAAATTAGCCGCCATCTTTGTTGGCAGTTAACTGCCATCTTAGTTGGCAGTTAATTTGCATATAGCCCTGATTAGCCAATGAAAAGGGTAGCGCTGTATGCCAATTACCATTTTTCTCTTTTATTAGTGTAGATGTTTCTATAATTTGGTATTCTTTCTCTAATGAACTGTTCCTTTGTGCATTAACTTTGTTAAGTTTCTGTAAGATTTCAGCTTTGTTATAGATCTTGGCTCTTTTAATTTGAAGTTGATAAAATTTTGTAATACTACTGATAATAATATTCACCTTAGTGAGTTAGAATTTTGGAGAAGTCATTTTTCATTTCTGTCCTTGAAATCACAAAAGAGCATTTGCATTGAGGTATAATCTTACTTGCCCACATTTCTCTATGAGCTACTTCCTTTGTAGTCTGGGTTGACTGACCCTGTATTTTTCTCCAGAAATGTGCAGTTCAATTCACATTTTAGTATACACTAGTCAAAGTCTATACTTTTCAATAATGAATAAAGTGCAATACTGAGGTTCTCTTTACACAGTTCCTGAGGTAGAACAATGAAGAAAAAAAAAATCAATTATCTTTAGAGATCCCTACTAAAGAGGAAACACCTGCTTTTCCAAATCGAGAGTGTTTGAAATAAGTGTGTATTTATTGTCCTATATTTTGGCCGCCATTTTGGGAAGCATTAGGTGACATTTACAACAACTCTGTGAATTATTCTCCCCATCCCCTATCCCCTGAAAGGAATAAAAATATGAGAAAGTTCTTAAAGAAAGAATACTTCAAAGAGAACTATTTTGTTGACTGTGCTCTATGAGGGCTATTTTCTTTTCTCTTATATGTACATATGTATTCATCTGTCTACTTGTTTGGTTATTTGTGCTTTTATATATTTATTTATTTAGTAAAGATAACTGAGGTATATTTTCTGATCTCCTCTTCCTCTTTTCCTCTCTCCTCTTTTCTACTTTGGCATTCAGTCTGACCTCCCAAGGGGGAATATCCACCAGTATGGCTTCACTGACAAACAAGAGAACTGTAATCAGCACTATAAAATATAATTTAAAAATAACAAAATAACATCTCCTTCCGATCCAGAAAGCCTCTCCACAAAGAGGTTTCCAAAAGCAAGAAAAGAACTCTATTATTGAATAAGAATTAGGCCAGATGCTCATTATAGGCAATCCATCAAAGGGATCGCTGCCGGGAGCCGGTCTATCCTTGCTGTTTCAAGGGACCTGGCATATACGGCATACTGTTCTTAATATGTTTGCTCACCTTCTTGGCACTATGTGTTTTAACCAAAGTCACCTCTCTGAGAAAGGTTGTTTCCCCAGGTAGGGATTTTCCCCTGAAGTTAGGGAGGGAATAAGACCCCTTAACTAAGTGTCAGGCGGGTAATTAATCACTTTAACTATGAACAATCATGCTTAAGCTACATAATCTTTACTCCCTGGAATGGAGATAAGAAACACCCTAACCTTTGGAATAGAGATTGATAGGATTGGAATCAACTGGTATAAATACAGATGTAACAAGACAACAGGACACAGAACCTAGACACAGAACCTACACAGAACCTAGAGACAGAAGAACTTCCCTGGAGAGAACATGGCAAAAGATCCTGGACAGAAACTGGACACAGAACCTAGAGACAGAACCTAGCAAGAGAACCTGGCTGAAGAACCTAGAGACAGAACCTGGCTACAGAACCTGGATAGAACATGGCAAGAGAACCTGACTAGAACCTGGTGACTGAACCTGGCTGGAGAACCTGGACAGAACCTGGCTGGAGAACCTAGCGAGGGAACATGGCTACAGAACCTGGCTGGAGAATCTGGAGAACCTGGCTGGAGAACTTAGTGAGAGAACCGAACCAGAACTTGGCTAGAGATCCTAACCAGAACTTGGCTAGAGATCCTGGCTAGGCTGCTGATCAACTGAACGCTGTCTCCGTGTCATTCCTTCTTCGCCGACTCCGTCCACACCTTTGGGGACCCCTGGACCTGCTGGGGTTGGACCCCAGCAGATTGCAAAGATAGGGAAAATCTCACTCTTTTATATAGCTGAGCAGATACAACCCATTTCATACACGTCTTCAAGATAAACAAGAACTAATCCCAGTACAGAGAACTTTACAGTATCATTTGTCACACATAGTTTAATGTAGATCATCCACTTGGTAATTGGGGTAGCCATCTGTGCTAGCTAAATGGCTTACTTCTCATGTGTTTATGACAGGAGGTAGTTTTGCAGCAATTGCCAGCCCCAATATGGGTTGGTTACTGCCCTTCCCTGGAAACCAGGAGGGAGGGGTGCTCTCTTCCTAGATGATTACATTTAAAGTGTATGGCTCCCAGGTTCTCGATAAAGACATTCCTGGGACCTAAAACTGGTGAGAGACTTATTTAGCTTTTAAAAGATTTACATATATTTCAAAGAGAGAAAACATTAGCAATTACATGTTTTTCTAAAGTAAATGCTCTAAGAAGGGGGTGAAGTCTATTCCCTTATCTACAACAGAGAGAACTTAACCTCTTATTTTTAATTTATACTTATTCTTTTATCAGCCAAATACATCACATTAGGAGTCAGAAACTTAAAACTTCATTCCTTGCTTTCTCACTCAGTGGTTGTTACTTAACACTCTATGAACCCCAGTTTCTATCTGTGGGTGATACACAATGTCTAAGATCTTATGTACAACATGTGGTCCTTAGACCAACAGCAGTAGAGATTGTTGGACACACAGAATTTCAGGGTCCCACCCAATTCTCAAACAAAAAACATAGTTTAACACCACCTTTGGTGATTCAATGCACATTTAAATCTAACAAGCAGTAGTCTAAGTCCATGGTTCTCAAAGTGTAGCCCCAAACCAAGAGCATCAGTATCATCAAGGAACTTACTATAAATAGAAAATTGGGACTCTATCTAAGATTTACTAAATCAGAAATCCCAGGTACCATGTCCAATGATTGTGGAGATAAAAATTACAGAGTAAAATTAATGTTTTTAAATTTATAATTCTATTAATTTCAACAAATGCATAGCCTTACAATCATGACCATCATTAAGACATAAAGCATGCCCATTACCCCTGAAAGTTCCTGCATTTTACTATATACTTAGTACTATATACTTAGTCTGCCACTTCCAGCTTTAACATTAGCAATGATTAATCTGTTTTATGTGCTTATAGTCTTGCTTTTCCATATGTCAGATACATGGAACCATAGAGTATATATACCTTTAAATATAACTTCTTTCAGTTAGTCTAATGCATTAGTCCATGTGTATTGTTTAATTACCACATATTTTTAAGTTTTCCAATTACCCTGCTATTGAATTCTAGTTTCATACCATTGTGGTCAGAAAAGATACTTGAAATGATTTCAGTTTTAAATTTGTTATGATTTTTTGTGGCCTAATATATGATCTATTCTGAAAAATGGTCCATATGTACTAGTGAAGAATGTGTATTCTGCTGCTGCAGGATGGAATATCCTGTATATATTTGTTAGGTCCATTTTCCCTATAGTGTTGTTCAGGATTGGTGTTTTCTTATTGATTTTCTGTCGGGATGATCTATCCAATAATGAAAGTGGAGTGTTGAAGTCTCCTACTGTTATCGTATTGCTGTCTATTTTCCCTTTAGTTAAAGAGGAGAAAACACTTACAAACTCATTTTATGAGGTCAGCATTACCCTGATGCAAAGACAGAAAAAAATAGTACAAGAAAATAAAATTACAAGTTAATATCTCTAATGAACACAGATGTAAAATCCTCAACAATATACTATCCAACTGAATTCAACAGCACATTAAAAGGATCATACACCATGATCAAGTGGGATTTATCCCTGGGATGGAAGGATGTTTTAATATACGCAAATTAATAAGTGTGACATGTCACGGTAACAAAATGAAGGATAAGAATATGATTATCTCAAATATGCAGAAACATTTTGAAAATTCAATATCATTTCATGATAAAATCTCTCAACAAATTAGGTATAAAAGAATGTACCTCAACATAATAAAGGTCATATATGAAAAGCTGACAGCTAATATCACACACACACATACACACACACACACACACACACACACAAAGCTGAAAGTTTTTCCTCTAAGATAAGCAACAAGTCAACCACTTTCACCACCTCTCTCCAATGAAGTACTGGAAGTTCTATCCAGAGCAATTAGGAAATAAAACATTATAATCAGAAAAGAAAAAGTTAATTGTCTGTGTTTGCAGATGACAATCTTACCTATAGAAAACCTCAGACTCCACTTAAAACCGATAAATAAGTTCAGTTAAGTTGCAGGGTATAAAATTAATATACAAAAATCAGTTGTGTTTTTATACACAAACAATGAACTATTCAAAAAACAGATATTAAGAAAACAATCCTGTTGAAAATAGCACCAAAAATAAAATACTTAGAAATAAATATAACTAAGAATGTGAAAGATCAGTACAATGATGACTTTAATACACTGATGAAAGAAATTGATGACACAAATAAATGTACAGGGCCCTTGCTCACAGACTGGAAAAATTAATATGGTTAAAATGTTCAAACTACTGAAAGCAATATACATATTTAAGCAATCATGATCAAAATTCCAATGGCATTTTTACAGAAATAGAAAAGAACAACCCTAAAATTAATTTGAATTCACAAAAGACTCCAAATAGTCAAAATAATCTTGAGCAAGACAAAGAAAGCTGTAGGCATCACACTTCCTGATTTAAAATTATGTTGAAAAACTATAGTTATCAAATAGTATGATTCTGGCATAAAACTAGATACATAGATCAATGGAACAGAATAGAGAGCCCAGAAATAAACCAACATATATATATGGTCAACTATTCTTCAAAAAGGGCATTGACAGTATACATGGGGACTGTCACTTCAATAAAAAATATTGTAAAACTTATTGTAAAACAATAAAAAATATTGATATCCAGATGCAAACAAAGTAATATTGAGAAAAAATAAATTAAACACTTAAATATAAGGCTATGAATTGTAAAATTCTTCAAAGTAACCTAAGTAAAAATTTCTTGACAATGGTCTTGGCAACAATTTATTGGCTATGACACCAGAAAAAAAAATAAGTGGGATTATGTCAAACTAAAAAGTTTCTGTATACCAAAAGGAGCAACAATTAAAAGGCAACCTATAAAATGGTACAAAATATTTGTAAGCCATATAGCTGACAAAAGATTAATAACCAAAATATATGAGGAACTCATGCAACTTAAAGAAGTAAGAAGTTACTGCCCTGGCTGGTGTGGCTCAGGTAGTTGGGCATTGTCCACTCAAGAAAAGGTTGCTGGTTTGATTCCCTCTCAAGGCACATGCCTGGGTTGCTGGCTTGATCCTTGGTAGAGGTTGTGCAGGAGGCAGCAGCCAATCCATGTTATGCTTCTCTCTCTCTCTCTCTCTCTCTCTCTTCTCTCTCTTCTCTCTCTCTCTCTCTCTCTCTCTCTCTCTCTTCTCTCTCTCTCTCTCTCTCTCTCTCTCTCTCTCTCTCTCTCTCTCTCTCTGATCAAAAAAATATTTTTTTGTTAAAGAAGTAAGAATTTACTAATGGCAATGTCATAGCACACATTTTTCTTTTATTCAGAAAACGCTTTATTCCATTCTTTTTATTTTTAAGTCCTTTGGAAAGTACACTGAGTGGAACTTTAGAAATATTAAAATCCAAACCATCCTGACCAAACAGATATTTCTCTTTTTATATTGATGGTTGATAGTAAACACCTTCTTTGCAATTTTCTCCTATTTCTACTTTTATAATTCTCCTGAAACAACTGCTCATGAGTATTGGGCATCATTCTCAAATTTTAGTTGGAGGACTGCTGTGCTTCATTGCACTCAGGTCTGCCTGCGAGTGGTTAAGTACAAGAACAGCCACTGCCACCGGCTATTCTCTGGATAGGTCTGAGGTTTTCCAAGTCACACAGGTGAATGCCTTGTTCTTTGTTTGGCAAAAGAAGTCAATCAGGCAGAACAATGCATGTGGAAAAATTAAAAATTACATATGAGAAAAAAGGATCTATACACAACCACAATTCAAGGTCTTCCTGTCAAGGCTGCTGATCTAATCAATCATGGCTTCTCAATTCATAGAGTCTATCTCTTGTGTGGAAGGGTTGAAAGCCAAGATTAATGATGGCAACACAGAGTATAACTTCAGCAGAAGATGGTGACAAGATATCCTTGGAAAATCTTCCCTGTGTTATCCAAAGTTTTCAAACAGACGGGTATAAAAGCAGAAATATTTTGGCACTTAACTTTCTAATTAGGGCATAAATGTTAATATTACATAAATTATCTAGACAGATCATGTCGAGTGTTATTTTCCCATCAGTTCAATGGTTCATTAATTTATATCTAATATGGTTTTATTCTGACAGCACTGCATTGACTATAACAAATGCAATTGACTTTTCCTGGCTACTTTCATAATATTTCACTGCAATTTGCTCTATCTTGTTTGGAGTAAAAATTTAGCTGACATTAAATGGTAAGATAGTCAGAAATAATGACCATGTTAACATACTTATTGCCCCAATTTTGGCTAGCCTGGTTTGTTCAAAGAATTGTGATAGTAATAGGTTAAACTTATTAATATTATTTCCTTTTAGGTAATATAAAGAGAAATATAACCAAAACAAAGTATCTGTTTCCTGTCTGGTATATGCCTCTGCATAGCTTGCTATAATATACAGGCTGTACCCTAAAAATGTATACATACTGTAATAGCTAATTTCTATCACATTTTGAAAATAAAATATATTTTAATAAACACCACCTTAATAATTATTCCAAGTGTGTATATATTATGGGACATACTTTTATACTATCCTGTATACTATCTTTTACACTATTTCTTGTTATCCTGTATAAACATAATAGGAAACAAAGTATTATAGAGAGTTTTAAATAATTTTTTCTGGTATAATTTGCTAATTTTCTGTGGATAAAGGTTCAACTTAACATGCACAGCATAGAAAAAGCCCATGCAAATCTTACCCTGACCTATCTCATTACCCTCAACTAATGTTTTTGGATGAAAATGCTGAATTTATGATTCATCCCAAACATCTGGTGCCCTTACAGAACTCTGTGCCCAGTGTTTGCCACTTCCTCTGCCCCTTCCTTTCTCTAGAATATCCATTCTACTCCTGTCCACCAGTCAGCCTGAATACTCAAATGCTACTTTGAGTATTTCAAATGCTACTTTGTGTTCCTGCCTTTTCTTATAATAGGAAATGTATTCCTCTATTACAGAATCTATCCTACTATATTGTAATTTTCTGTTCATATTTATATTTAATGAAAATATTATTCTATATTTCTGTCCTACTATGTTGACTCTTGCAGGAATGGAATTAAATTATTTTTATGGTCTCAGTGTCCTACGATAGTACTTCTAATCCAATATGGATTCATTGTGTGATAAATGATTAATTTACATATTTGATTCTGGATTGACTGAACTCATAAATAAAAGAATGAATTTGGGTTATTAGTGATTAGTTGATTCTAAGAGGAAGTATGACAGGGTCATCGCAGTTACATTTCTACTTGTGAAAGAAAAGCTTAAAATATATTATCTTTTGGCAGGGATCCTAAATATTGCTTATCTGTAGAGAAATTTTTCTTTTTAATTTAAGGAAACAGGAAAGATAGATATCAAAAACTGTCTACCTTCATCTTCCTTATACAATGCAGAGTGCTTCTATTTTGTAAAGGTCAAGTTTTTATCACAGCATGCATTTAGTGCCAAGGATTTTACTATGTGCTTTAAAACACTTAATTTTTACAACACCTGTGATCAGAATTCTATTAATCTGAAAAAGATTCAATAGTTAACAGGTGTCAGATCCCAGGTGGCCCTTGCCGCTAGTCCTTAAACCCAGCTGTCTCCATTGATAGCCTCATCAGAGTCCCAGAGTTGCTGGCTCATGCTAACAAGACAAAAATACATCAATGTGTAAAACCAGAAATGACAGTCTGCTAATTTTCCATGAGACATGTAAAATGCTGGATCAATCAACAGTACTTTGAGTACAATCAGGATTGTTTCACTGAAGTGTAACTACATAGAAGTCAAAGTCTCAGAAGTGCATTTGGTGATCAGAATCAGATAAAAGGAAAATAGAACTTACAATGTAGGCTGTATAATTAATAATATTGGGTTCTGATGAGCCTGCGCGGCAGCCTAAATGTTAACTTCAGTCTGATAGGACATCTACTTTTAGCCAGTTCGAACATGCATTTAGCACTCGAATACCTCATCACTCACATTTCATTGATGATCTATTCTCCTTCTGATTGACAGTTTTTGTCTTGGTAGGTTCATATCTTCAGTCATATCACCCTCACAGTTTTCTGGCAAGAAGTCTCCTTCAGACAGTCAATTTTGACTATCTCTATTGTAAATAATTACAGTAAAAGTGAGTTGATATTTACTTTAGTTATAAACTATGCCAAGTATTTTTAAATGTAATTTTTACAACAACCTTGAAATAGATACTTTTTTTTAGCTTTGTTTTACAAATTTCGGAAACTGAGTCCTAAAGAATTTAAATAACCTCGTCAAGCACACAAAGCATGATGTCGAGATGGAAAAAACAAACACGCACACACAAAACAAAGAACAAGCTCTGTGTGTCCTCATCGCTTGAGTACTTAACATTTAGATGCTCATGGGTTGATTTTGTTATTCAGCTCTCAGAGGGAAAGTTTATTTTAATTTCTATATTCTTGAGGACATTGCCATCATTGCCACCATGTGCTTCCTACAAATAGCTACTATCTGTCCCTTTTTAGAAATGAGGAGAGTGGTCCCTAGAGAGACAGATGAACTGCTCAAAGTCACACAGCAAGGAAGTGGCTTAACACATTTTGGAATCTAAGCTTTCCTGGCTTCAGCATCTTTCATCCTTTTACTCAGTGATGCTGGTATAAAGTTTGCCTGCCTACTCACATTGACTGGGAAAATGGAAATGTTTTCAGTTCTCAGTTTCAGAGGAGTTTCCTTTCCGCGGCTGAGTTGTATGGGGTTTCACTACTTAGACTCTTAGAAACAGGAAATACGTATTTGACACTGTGTGACCTGGCTTTCTCATTCACCTGAGATACAGACATTTAAAAACTTAAAATCCTTCAGGGGAAAATGATGAGCTGGTGCTTTAAGGCAGTAACCATAGCAGACTGGGAAAAATTCATTTCAAAAAATGTTATAATATATAATATAATACTATTTTGTAGAAATATAACCAGAATTGAAGTAGACTGAAAAGAAATTTTATGCCTTCTCACAAAATTCCACATTCCTCCATAAGGTAATAGATTTATATTAGGTTTTTCTATGCATAGTATAGACATGAATTCAATTGTTTCTGGTGTTCTAAATTATCTACAAACAATATTCCCAAATACTTAAGGTTCACAGATGACCTGATTGGTAAAAACAAACAAACAAAAACAACAACAAAAAACCTAACGTGTCTGCTTGCATCATTTTCACTGAGCTTTCAAAGGATAAAATGATTGGGAAAATAGTTTTTCTTCTTTGAACCCAACTATGATGTGTCAGAGGACTGGGGGAGACATCACTTAGAGACTTAGTTTGCATTGTAGTAATAACAACCGAATATTTAATTAACAAAAACTACACCATCAAACCAGTCATCTAACAGGCATGAATTAAGTTCCAATTATATACCAGAGAAAGTTATCTGTCATCTTCAGAGTATCTCCATAGGCAACTATTATTACTTCCTTTTATAAAAGTGAGGAAATAAATACTGAGCCATAGCAGTTAGTGTATCAGGCACGGTTCTACTAGGAAAACAGACATTGAAATAACGTAACACAAAGAATGGAGCACACGGGTGGCAAAGGGACAGCAAGGGGACAGTGGGCAGCCTAGAGATGGGCAGGTATCAGGAAGCTGTTGTGGCTCCCAGGCTGAAGGGACAGATGAAGGAGGCAGTGTTACACCCAAGCTACTGACTGGAAGACTGAACTACAGAAGGTTTGTCAGAAGCCAAAGTCACTGCTCAAGATGATGTCCGAGGCAGCAAGAGTGGGGAGGCTTTGCTTCTGTTCTGAAGGCGCACAGACCCAACAAAACATGGGCTGACACTTGTCGTTAGTTTTAATGGTGCTCTTTCCATGTTAATCCTTAGTATTACCAAAATACTTACTATCTGATTTTAGGGAAAGGGTTAATTCTCTGGGTCTTTAGTTCCTTTTGTGAAGAACTTTTATGAGGTAGAATTGGCTTATAATTCGCATCTCCTGAAATTGTCAGTGTAGGGTTTTTTCTCTGCATCAATCTACCTCGATGGCCTTAAGAGGACTAATGTTTTATATTTTAATTGAAACCACTTTCCCCATTGCATCAGTTTCTTGCTCATACAGTACCTTGTAATATGGACAGTAGATTGGCAGAAAGTTAAGAAAAAAAATGACAATTACATTTAGAGGTTGAAGGGTTTAAAATGGATCGTTAATCTTAAGAGACTGGCCTATCAATTCAGACAGAGCTACATCCCCAAGAAAAATACCTGTGTCATTGGGATTATATTCACCAAGAAAGAAACCTGTGACATTCTAGCTCATCAAACTGCTTAAGGACCATGAAAACTTTGATAGCTGGACAAACAATCGAAACAGAGTTGCATTCCAGAACAAGCAAGACTTGGACGATGTGCTACAAATTATTTTTAAGAATTCTACTGGACTGTAGCTAACCAACAATTTGGGGAATATCATACATAGATTAGCAGAGTCTAGAGAGGAGAAACAAATCATAGATGGCTTTCTGCCAGCAGTAGTTCAAGTAAAACCTTGAATACTAAGTTGATTTGAATACCATGGAATAAGAAGATTGAGAGAATGGAGACCCATTCTGATCCCATCTTTATTCTGCATCTAAGTTTCTTTACTCAGAGGAGGTGGCCAACAACAACTTCTTGACATCAGAAAAAAAAAAAAACCATGACCAGCAGAGGTGTGCAAACTAGACAAGAAATTGATGTTCAATGTGAGAAGCTAACACATGCTTGGCTGTCATTCTGATCTGAATCCACAAATCCCTTCCTCTGGCAAGCGTACGAGGAAAACCTAACTGTCCCAAAGAGAAAACCAGACTGAGCCCCAGGATATTTTCTCCTTTTGGTGGGTGATAGGGGAAAATGTGGAAATATGGAATTAAGGGACTACCAAATCCTGCCTGCTATCACCCTCTGTCTAGTATCTGGGATGATGCCTATTTGGCTCCATCTCTCAGCTATAACTCTAAACACCTCCAAAGTTTCTGACCACCGACTCTTTCCAGAGCCATATTCCAGTAATACTGAACCCAGATCCCTTCAGTTGGTCAAGTTCAAAGAGTTGAAACAAAATTATTGAACTCATCCCTATGATTAACAGTAAGTTAAAGTTTACTAGATAATTGTCTTCCCAGACTTCTCAAAACATTCATATTTACAGAGGGCCTCTGAAGAACTCTACAATATACTTAGCTCCTCTGTGAAACTTGAAAAAAGCATTTCTGTTTGGAGACCACAGAACTGCCATTTCAGTATCCAGAATAATGTTCAATGCTGATCCCTTCAAATCCTAATTAGGCATGCAGTCAGATGAACAGCATAGCTCCACTCATTATCCAGCCCTTTGAGCCTCAGAAATCTCAGATTGATCACTGGCCAACAAATAAAGCTTTATTCTAATAACAGTCAACTATTATGTTTATACTTCCAAATGAAAATGATACTTCAGCTATCCATCACTTGAAAGCCAAACATGAAGTTCACCCAAAAGCAAAACAGGCAGTTAGGTAGGCAATTGCTTCATTTTCAAAAGTTCTGCATTAAATTCAAATGTTATTCAAGGTTCACTGCCATTCAGGTTAAATTAACATTTAGCCAGAAAATATGCATTCTTTCCTAACCTTTAGAAATAACATTAGATTTAGACTTTACAATGTTGTTTCTTTCTCTCGTACTTGTGTTCCTTATCACTTTATTTAGTGACCAAAAAATTACTTCTCAAACTTGGATAGGAAGTGATGAGCTTGTCTAAGAACAGAAACAGGTAGAGACAAGTCAGTATTGCAGTAGAGCTGCTGAGAGCGTTTTACCTCATTTTCTCTATAATTTTATTTATCCCGACTTTTAAAAATTAATTAAAAGGGAAAAAACACACCACGTTTTTTGTTTATGTTGTTTATTTCTCAAAGTGGGGTTCAAAATTTTCTTAGAGCAAGCAGAAATATCTTATTTTAGTAGACAAAAGAAAAAACACACGCTTTTACCACTCCTATTATCAAATTACTCTTCCCAATCTGTAACCAAGGATAAAATCAGAGCCTACTTCTTCTACTTGAAATGTTAAAATTGGCCAGAATATTTTCTATGCAAAAAGGTGAGACCATAAAATTAATAGTGGAGAAAATTGGCCAACCATTTCTTTCAGAATGAGCATGGAATATAGAGAGGGTCAGGAGTCAGGCCTCATGTGAAGTTCATTCATGGATTATTCATGCACAAGAAGGGGAACACTGTAATTTGATGGCCAAGGAAATTTAAAGGAGAAAGAAGTGTTTGCTCTTTAAGAGTTAGTGATAGGGTAATCGTGTAACTATAAACCTGAGAAAAGGCAGATGTAATGACCAAAAATCATTTTAGTCATGACATATAATTTTAAAGCATGAAGGCATTTGATTTAAGGCATAATTTAGAAGTGGTAGAATAGATTGATTTGAAAGTTCTCCAGAGGGGATAAATCCATGTATCTATAAACCAGTTTCTCTGACCACGTGGATGAACAGAAGGTGGCCGTATTGACACAATACAAGAGAATGGAGGTTAAAGAGATCTGACTTATGATCCCTATTCTGGCATTGACTGTTAGCTCTTGATCAAATCATTTATTTAAAAAGTGGCTACACCTAGTGTCCAGGGCTCAATTGGTTTCTCTTACTATTTTCCAGTAAAAGGAACCAGGGCTGATTCTTGGGGTAGGGAATATACAAGATGAGCTTGAAGGCTCTTGAAGTACCAGAGAGTAAGGAAGTGTTCAAACAAACAAACAAACAAACAAACAAAAACTCAAAATGATGGGGCTATGGCAAAGGGACACAGGCACTAACTGAAAGAGCTCTCAATTGCTGAAGTTGGAACAATCTGAACAACTAAATAGAACAATGTGTAATGTGTTATAAGCACTCACTATAAAGTACATATCTATATGTCTATGCTGATGTAAAAAAACCCGAATTGAATACATTTAAAAATGGGAGACAAGAGAAAAATAATACAGAAGAATTTCAAATAATTTATGTAGATATTCTCCCCACAAGGAGCACAAGTATTCATCTTTTCAGTGCGGGCTACGTCCAGTAATTTGCTTCCAAATAGTACAGTATGGAAGGAAGGAAAGGTGGAAAATGATGTTATAGTGAAAAAACCTGCCAAATACCACCGTAGCCAAGGATCATCAGGGATGTGTCATGTTAAGGGCATGCACTTCTGATATGATGAGATTAGAACAGCACTTAACTTCATGGCTTTTTTCTCCTGAAAGCTAACTGGTAACTCTAGTCTGCCCGTAAGAAAATTATCAGACAAACTGCCGGGGTCCAACCCCAG
Organism: Myotis myotis; assembly: GCF_014108235.1. Taxonomy (NCBI): domain Eukaryota; kingdom Metazoa; phylum Chordata; class Mammalia; order Chiroptera; family Vespertilionidae; genus Myotis; species Myotis myotis. The sequence goes on from NW_023416319.1 coordinate 13,671,801, forward strand.
CAGGTCCAGGGGTTCCCAAAGGTGTGGACGGAGTCGGCGAGGAAGGAATGACACAGGGACAGCATTCAGTTGATCAGCAGCCTAGCCAGGATCTCTAGCCAGGATCTCCAGCCAAGTTCTGGTCTGGATCTCCAGAGAGGTTCTGCTTTGGATCTCCAGCTAGGTTCTGTGTCCATGTTCTCTTGCTAGGATCTCCAGCCAGGTTCTGTAGCCATGTTCCCTTGCTAGATTCTCCAGCCAGGTTCTGTCCAGGTTCTCCAGCCAGGTTCAGTTACCAGGTTCTAGTCAGGTTCTCTTGCCCATTTCTGTAGTCAGGTTCAGTCCAGGATCTTTGCCATGTTCTCTCCAGCGAAGTTCTTCTGTCTCTAGTTCTGTGTAGGTTCTGTCTTCTTAGTTCTGTGTTCTAAGCTCTGTGTTCTAAGTTCTGTGTTCTAAGTTCTGTGTTCTAAGTTCTGTCTCTTGCTGTCTTATTGCATCTGTATTTATACCAGTTGATTCAATCCTATCAATCTCTATTACAAAGGTTAGGGCGTTTCTTATCTTCATTCCAGGGAGTAAAGATTATGTAGCTTAAGCACGATTGTTCGTAGTTAAGAACAGTATGCCATATGTGCCAGGTCCCTTGAAACAGCAAGCATGGACCGGCTCCCGGCAACAAACCCAAGTAGAGGGGCATTCTATAAAATACTTCACCATTGCTCTCAAAACTGTCAAGATCATCAAAATTATGGATAGTTCTAAGAGGCTATCACAGCCCAGAGACAAACAGAACATCCTAAAAGGGATCATGAAACAGAAAATGGTATTATTGGAAAACCAATTAAATTTGAATAAGTTATAGTTTATTTGAATAACAGTTAATCAATATTGGTTTCTTGATTGTAACTAATGTGCCATATTAATGTAAGATGTAATTGAAGGAAAGTGGATGCTGGGTAGTCAGAAACTCTTTGTACTATCCTGGCAACTTTTCTGTATTTTATTCTAAAATTAGAAAATATTTACATATTTAAAAAAAATGGGTACATTAGATGTATTTTAATAAATATGTAACATATATGAGTTTTAAATAACACAAATTCACAATTTTAAAACTATTTTTATTTTTGTATGTAAATGTGTTTTAATTCTAGCAATATTATAATATGTCCTCCTGCTTCAAGAATCTGCCATACTCTAATTTTAATGTTGATGAATCTCAGTATATTAAAACTTAGATTAATTAGAAAGTATTTTATAGGTGCTACCTCAATAAATGCTATAGTAAATATGTATTAGTTCCATTAGATTGTTTTCATAGACGGAAAAATGCTGGATCAATGTGTATGTGCATCCTAATGGCTTTGGGCTAGGTATTGATACATTCTTTTTCTAAACAATTTGTATTAATTCTCAAGATCATCGATACTGAAAATGTGTAGAAATTTCACAAAAAAATTCCAGTGTTGAGTTTTAACTTGTTAAAGAAATATTAGTAAATATAAAGTTTTAATTATGGCTTGAATATTGATATGGCTCTGGGCATGTAACTTTTCTGCCCCTCAGTTCTTTCATGTGTGGTATGAAGATAGTTTCAATAATTACTTAAAAGGGTTGTTGTGAGGATTAAATGAGATAGTATGGACAAGTACTTAGAATTGGGCCTAGTATGTAATATATAATAGCTATAATGGCTATAATGATATTAGTTAAGATAAATGTGAAATTTCCTCTTTTTGTTTCCCAGTTTAATTCTCACCTTCATCCCCAGATGTAACCATAACTTTGGTGCAGATCTCTGTAGACCATGTTTTAGCATCTACACTACATAGGTGAACATGGCACAGGGTAGTAATACCTCATTCTAGGTGTGCACTTACTATCTATATTTTCCCTCATCTAATTTGACTATATCAATGAACCATTAATTCATTTCTATCTTTATATCCTCCTATTCAATTTGGACATGTCTTTGTAGGTTGTACATATTATTTTCTATGTTTAGTGACTATTCTTAAATTGTCATTATCCTTATTTTCCTGTAGTTTGATGATTTTCAATTAAGGAGGTTTTGTAATGTTATATATTAGAATTGGTCAATCTTCATCTTTGGGGTTTTTTTCCACCAAATATTTTTATTTCTCTATTGACTTTGATAAATATACCATCCTCTGTTTTATTAGATTTTATCATTTGATACTTAAAATTAAATTTTTAATCTTTCTGGATATTTTATGGATTTTAGCAACAACTGAAATGTCATATGTTGTGATTTATTTACCATATTTCTATCTGATTACTAATTTTGTTAGTTTGTATTTAAGTAGTTTACCAAATTTCAATGATCTTTACTGATTTCCCAGAACCTAGGTTCCATTTTTACTCAACTACTATGAAATGAAATGAAAGCTTTTGTGATGGTTTTTATTCTGAAATAAAATGTGATTTGCATATGTGCTTTATGATTTGTTTATGCTTGTAGATCTTAAGGATGAAGATGGCACTTGTAACTTTCTGCCAGTTTTTTTTTTTCCTTATAGGAAAGAAATTCATGATCTTAGAGAACTTTTTTTCCAAGTATAGATATGTAAGAATGCATGATACTCATTGAAAGTCTAATTGTTTTCTCATCAAAGGTTGGTTTAGGAAGATAAATACTGGATAAGTAACTTCTAGAATTCTCCTAACCTTTGAAATGGTAATAGAAACAGAAAAAACTATCCCAAATAGTTTTATATCTTGGAAGCCAATCACAACTGTCATGGATAGATTTAGTTAGTAGCTTTACTCAGGATTTTCTCTAGAATCCAATTAAGAAACCCAATCCTATATAATAAAAGTGTAGTATGCAAATTGTCTCCTCGACTGGGTGTTTGTCTGAGAGTTTGACCAGGGGGCAGGGCCAGCTGGGAGAAGGAAGGGAAGCCCCAGAAGTGGCAGGCAACTGAGGGAAGGGAGGGAGTACCCGGCCTACAGCCACTAGGGACCCTACCAGTGCATGAATTTTGTGCACTGGGCCTCTGGTGTAAATATAAAATTAATCCACACTCACTTTCTCCTTTCAGTCTTTAAATGAAGAGAGATATCAAAATTTAGAAATTAGAGAAAAGATTTTAAATATCGTATACTATCTACAAATTTCCTAGTGTCTCCTTACTTTAAATTAGATGCTGCTTACAAAACTTCTTTTATATATATTGAGTATAAGGAAAAGAACAACCCCACACAATATACTTGACACTGTCTCAGAGAGAAATGATCAAGGCAATGTTATAAAAACCTACATAAAGCTACTAGGTAAATTATTTAATAGGCATTAGGATATGTTCTCATTTTCTTTATAGCTCACACCATGCCTACTGTTCATAGCAGACATAGCTTAATTACCAGGGTTAATCTATGGCTTGAATTCTCTGAACACAAGAAAGACTTAAGAATAAGGTTTGGGTCACTTATTAAAACTATTTCACCTTTAACTCTCTGCTTCACAGCCATGCTTAGCTCTCTCTGACAAAGTGTCTGTATAATATATCATTGTGGGCAACACAATCTCTGCCACATGCCAGGAAATCCACTTTATGATAGATTGTTTTTTGTATTATAGATAATGTGGTAGCATAGAAAAGCCATAGATACAATTATTAATTCCTATGTTCTGGGGAAAATGTCAACTGCTATGGTTATATGGATGAATGGAATATGCCCTGTTATTAAAAAAAAGCAGAGTGCAGAAAAAGAGACAAAGTAAAGAAATAGGCATAAGGGAGTGTGATTTGTGGTTGAATACACAGATGTACAAACTAATATGAGCATATATGGAGTCATAACAACTCCTCATGGAAAAAGGCAGTATCTCATTACGAAAGGATCGCCGATATTAAAAGAGAAGTAGACATTTCACTGAGAGAAAAAAAAAAGGACAATAGAGCTTGTAAACCAACTTTTAAAAAGCCTGGAGGTTTGAACATTTCACATAACTTGAGGGTCTCCATTGGTAATTCATATGACTGATGAAGCTGGGATGTCAGTTTGGGAATGTGTTAGGAAGAGCTGTGCATCTAAGTAATGATTAGAAGTATGGTAGCAAGTTATGGAAAGTTTCTGTCTAGAAAGAAGACTTTTTTAAAAATGGTTTTAGAGACATAATATTGAATATAATGTGCAGAGTAGATTACAGAAGTAAAAAATGCCAGGGTAAAAAGGGTACATTGTTTCAGTCATCCAGGCTAGCAAAGATGAAGAAAGAGAAGGAGAAGGAGGAGGAGAGGAGAGGAGGAGGAGGAGGAGAGGAGAGGAGGAGGAGGAGGAGGAGGAGGAGGAGGAGGAGGAGGAGGAGGAGGAGGAGGAAAGAAAGAAAGAAAGAAAGAAAGAAAGAAAGAAAGAAAGAAAGAAAGAAAGAAAGAAAGAAGAGGAGGAGGAGGGGGAAGGAAGAAGAAGAAAGAAGAAGAAAGAAGAAGGAAGAAGAAGGAGGAAGGAAGAAGGAAGAAGAAGCTGCCACCATTTTTAAAGAGAATATCCAGGAAATTAACATGCTGGGCTTAAATTCTGACTTCTTATGAGAAAGGTGGAAAGAGAGGGACCTACTTAAGGCTAGGAATAAAGACATAGAGAAACCAGAGGAGAAGTGGATAAAAGATAGTGCACTTGCAGAAATATTTTATTTGAAATTCTACAGGACTATCTACAGAAATAAATCTATTCCAGGCAAATAGAAATTAGGAGGTGGAACTTGGAGAAGGTTGGGATCTAGAGTCACCAAATTTAGTGTCATTGGTTTACAGGGGCCTAGAGAATAGGGTTCCCCAGGGATAAAGGGAGAGAAAATAACTACATCAAAATGACCCAGATCAGAAAGCACAGGCTTGAGTGCCAGGCTCTGCTATTAACTAGTTCTGTGGACTTGGCCTCATGTTTATATATATACTAGAGGCCTGGAGCATGACATTTGTGCACTGGGGTCGGGAGAGAGGAATTCCATCAGCTCAGCCTACAGGACCATGGGGAGCAGGCCTAAGCTGGCAGTCAGACATCCCCCTAAGGGTCCTTAGTGCTGCTGCAGAGGCAGGAGAGGCTCCTGCCACCGCTGCTGTGCTTGCCAGCCAAGAGCCCAGCTTCTGGCTGAGTGGTGCTCCCCCTGTGGGAGCTCACTGACCACCAGGGAGTAGCTCCTGCATTAAGTGTCTGCCCCCCTGTTGGTCAGGGCATGTCATAGTGACTGGTCATTCTGCCATTCAATTTGCATATTAGGGTTTTATTATATAGGATATTTGCTTCACATTTTTCACAGACAGAGTCAACAATAGTCACCTCTTGACAACTCACTTACTTAAAACATCCAATGAAATGCAAATGTGCTTTGGAAATCCTGAGGGCAGTTTCTATACTTTTGATTATGATATATTTTCAGCAGCAGCTATATATTAAGATGTTTACTATATAGCATTTCAATGAAAAATTGGAAATGGCCTAAATAACTGTAGCTAGGAATCACTTATATAAAAAAAACAGTACATTAATTTACATGAAATTATTATTATGCTGCCAGGAACTTGTATTGCTACAGAGATTGTAAAATCACAGTAATTGTTTACTGTTCCAAGTAAAAAAAGGTACAAACTTGTATATGCAGCATATTCATCACTATCAAAAATATGTGCATAAAAGAAGAAAAGCTAGAAAGAGGATTTCTAAAACCTTAGCAATTTCTTTTGGGAGATGATACTACGGGTGATGTCTTTCCATTTAGTGCTATTATAATTATTATGTGGGTATGGTGGGGGGGAGGGGGCTAGAACTTAAGTATTTCTTTAAAGAATTAATTTACTTGTGAAGCAAAGTAAGCAAGGTTACTTTTAATATGTAGAATCTTATCCAGGAAGATATTTAAAATGATCATAGAGGCCCAACAGTCCCGTATATATCAATTACCGACAGATAATGTAAAGCCCCAAGAAAGGGCATATTCCCTGAGTCACAGATTTGATGGCAGAGCTGAGCTAAGACCCCAAGAATTCTGGATTTTTCTTGCACAAGCAAAGCAGTTCTGGTTAGAAACTTCCAAGTAAGGATCCCTGTTCTGCAGCTGGTTGCTGGGTAGATAGGACCAGAAAAACTGCAAGATGTGCCATGAGGTATGAATAGGGACTTGCTTTCAACTTAAAAGTTGAGAAGCGGGGGAGCAGATCAGATGGAAGAAGCAAGACACACACACATGAAGAAGCTTTTTTTCCAAGATGGCTCCTTCTGTCTGGGTCACCTGACAGAGAGCTACAGGGGCTTCTGTAGTCTTTCTGGTTCTGAAAGGCTCACTCCAACGGGAAGCTCTTCAAAAGATTTGTTGTTAGAAGGCCTGGCGCTGTTATTTAAATTTCTTGTTTTTGTAATGATATTTCTATTGATTTTAGAGAGTGAGGAAGGAAGAGGGAGAGATGGAAACATCCACGACAGGGAAACATGGATTGCCTGCCTCCTGCTGACCGGGAATTGAACTATTGACCTCTTGGTGCCTGGGTCAACACTCAACCACTGAGCGATGCCAGCTGGGCTCTGGTAATTAATTTTCTGTGGGGACTTCGGCAAGTTACTGAAACTGTTTCTGGTGCAGTTTCATTATTTTAAGTTTAAAATGGCACTAACCATAACTACCTTGCTCAGATTTCAAAGATCATGTCTTTAAAGACCTGAACACAACTGAGTATCATGACTGGGTTGGTGGTTCTGATAATAAAGAAGAACAAGAGGAGGAGGAATAAAAGAAAACAACAACGACGATGACGATAAAGATAACAATGCAGGGACGGGGAAGATGAGGACGATGAGTATCAGAATTACAACAATGATGAGGAGAATGAGCAGGATAAAGAGCCTTCTCTCTTAAAAGTTTAAAGCGTTCCCAGAGATAATGCTGTGTTGTGTGTGTGTCAATGGCTCTCCTGTTCCACTTGACTGTGAACTTTGAGTACAGGGTCTTCTCTTCTTAGAGACTCATGCTGTGCTTACTGACAAATGAATGGACTGCAGTAGCTCACCACTGCTTGTACGTATTACAGCAGATAAGAAACCAATCTGTTTTCTGCAAGAGGCCATTTCATGTTTTCCTGCAGGGGGCAGGTGGGGGAAACACTGCATTTAATTTCGCTGGCTGCTTCGGATTTCGTTTTCATGGATTTTTTTTTTTTTTTAATTCTTGAGTGGGAAATGGTTTTCTTTTACATTTCTTTGATGGATTTATTCTGGTGCTCTTTTTAAGTTTTTTTAAACGTGGTTTTTGCTACAGTAGAATTGCCCTCCAGGCATTGTAAGGAGGTTGTCTGATAAGGTCTGGGAATAGCTATCCTGCTGTATCCTGACAAAAACGGACTTTTAGGAAATGTGGTGGCCAGTAGTCAGAGGATTAATCTTGAACATAGCTGAGGTGCTCTTGACAATAGACATGATGTATGTTACCTGAGCCTTGGTGTCAGGAGGGTGATTTTAGAACTTAATTTATGTGGAGGTATAGAATGTCTGACCTCACATGCACAGCTCTGTAAGAAAACAGAAACCATAAAATTGCATCTATAATGATTGCGTAATTTATTAGTATGGCTGTCGCTTCAGAGATATTGGTATTCAATAAAGTGAAATGTACTGGAAGAATTACAATTGTTGTCCTAATGCTGTTATAACATGGATGTGTGAAAAGCAAAAAAGCACCTGGGTTGCAGAATGTCTGCATTATTACCTGTGAGGGACGAGGGTTTACATTGGTATAGCAAGTCCATGCCTGAATAACAGTTCTCACCTTATCTCTAATTCCTGTAAATCATCTTTATTAAAATGTTCATATAATTGTCTTTATCTAGTGATAGCATATGGTACATAATATTTTATATCTTGCTTTTCTTCTCTTAATAATAATTAATTTATTTACATATCAGTAAATATAGATGGAATTCTAATTAGTATTTCTTCCTCTGAGAATAAATACATATACTTTCCAACTTCCTTACTGACAGACTGTTCTTTTTCTTTTTCATGTTTTAATGCCTCTATAATGAGTTCCCCACATTTAACCCCTAGTTCAGGCTAGCCTTACTTCAAGAACAAATGATCTCAAATGTGTATGGATGGCAAATTTCCCACTGATCTCCTGACCTCTGAAATCTTATCTTTCATCCTACCGGTACATGGCTATCAAGCTGATCATATTAGAGTGCCAGGAAAATCAATGACTTCTCCTATGCCTCTAAGTGAAGTGAACACCTTTAGTATAAACTTACTTCTAGTATGAACTCACACAATTAAATAGGGAATAAAGCTAATTAAAAATTGGAAAGAGGAACTAAATAAATTCTTTTTTCCAGAGAAGACATACAAATGGCAAACTAGTGCATGAAAAGGTATTCAACATCAATTGCCATCAATAAATTGCAAATCAAAACTATATTGAGAATGCCTTAAACCTATAGACTGATTTATGTCAAAAAGATGAGAGATAACAAATATTGGTGACGATGTGGGAAAAGGGGACTTTTGTGCACTGATGGTGGAAATATAAACTTATGTGGCCACTATGGAAAACAGTATGAAGGTTCCTCAAATTTTAAAATAAAACCACCATGTGATCTAACAATCCAATTTCTAGATCTATATCTGAAGAAAACAAAACAAAACAAAACAAAAAACACTAACTCAAAAAGATATCAGCACTCCCACTTGAATATCATCATTATTTACAACTAGAGGCCCGGTGCACGAATTCGTGGGGTACCTCTGGGTGGCCTGCAGGGATCGGGCCTGAACCCACAGTCCAACACCGCCTGCAGCTCCTACCTGCCACTCCCTCTTATCCCGGCCCGTGTGTCTGCTGCAGGCTCACGCCCAATCAGTCCTGATTGGGAGAGCCTCGTGCTACCACAGCAGCGCTCGCCAGCCATGAGCCCAGCATCTGGCTTCCTCCCAAGGGGAGTGGCCTGCAGGATCAGGGTGAAACCATCTCTCTGACATCCCCCAAGGAGTCCCAGATTGCAAGAGGGTGCAGGCCAGGCTGAGGGACCCCACCGGTGCACGATTGGGCCAGGAAGGGACCACAGGAGGGCTCCAGGGCATGTCTGGCCCATCTCACTCAGTCCCAATCGGCCAGACCCCAGCAGCAAGCTGACCTACTGGTCGAAGCATCTACCCCCTGGTGGTCAGTGCACGTCATAGCAAGCAGTTGAGCAGCCTTAGCATATCATTAGCATATTACACTTTGATTGGTTGTTTGGTTGCTCTGTCGTTCGGTCTATTTACATATTACCCTTTTATTATATAGGATAGCCAACACATGAAAACAACCTAAGTGTCCATTGATGGATGAATGGATTAAGGTGCTATATATACACAATAGAGTAACTTTCAGCCATAATAAAAAAGAAAATCATGACTTTCTACAACATGGAGGAACTTTGAGGGTATTATGCTATGAGGAGTAAGCCAGACAGAGAAAGACATATAATTTATAATCTCACTATGGAATTAATATTAAAAAGTATTCATAGATACAGAGAAAAAATCGTGATTGCCAGAGGTGGGGGCTGAAGGTATAGCAAAATGGGTGAAGGTAATCAAAAGTTACACACTTCCAGTTAAAAGATAAATAAGTCCTAAAATTTTGAAAAGTATTTAGTGCCATCTGAAATGTAGCAATTTGATATCCCATCACTTCCCCTCATAAAAACTTTCTACATTTTAATCATACTAAACTCTATCCTTATATTTAACAATACTATAATTCTACCCCCAAATTCTTCCCTTTATCTCAAAGACTCTTCAGTCTCTGAAATCTTTACTGTCTTTTAAACTACATTTCAAACCCTTTTAGAACTCTTTCTTCTGCTACTTCACATTTGTACCAATATACCAAGAAATTCTAACTTTCTGGACTATCTAGCAAGCTGTGTGGTACCACAGAATCTCTGTTACTAAGAAACATGAAATTTATAAGGGGAGGACAGCCATACCACATATTAACTATAAAACAACACTCTGAATGTCATAGGTGTTACTCACATCTCCCATCCACTTTGTAGTCCCCCTACCTTGTACTGTGCATGTACTAAACATTATGGTGATAATATATAAATTTTGCTGAATGCTTATTGCATGTACTAGTCATCATACCCAATACTTAAAACCAACATCTCATTTAATCCTCACAAGTACACAAAATTGGTGTTATCATTATTCTTAATTTACAGATAAGAAAATAGCCTGGGAGGATTCAGCTACTCACTCAAGGCCACACAACTCCTGCTTAATAAAGCCAGGACTTGAGTTCAGGTTGTAAGAGTTCTTAAACTTTAGTATATTTATTTTCTTAAAATTTATAAATTGAATCAATAAAAGTCTTTGGAAGAACTAAATTGTTGACCCATGACCCAAGGTTCATGACACTGACAATATATGGAAACTCTATTAAAGTCAAGACAGGGGAAAGTAATATCCTTTAGGGACTATTAACTAATAATAACATGACATTACTTAATTGCTAATTAAGATTATATATATATATATATATATATATATATATATATTTTTTTTTTTTCTTAAAAGCTCAAGTAAATTGACCACAAATTTAATTGAAATGCATTTCCTTCTATTATCAAAGGTCTAGACAAGTTGTCATTTTTTCCCTTGCTGTCCCATTCATTCTAGATCTAAAGATGTATTACTTTTCATTGAAGGATATTGACCACAAATGGATAATTCATCTTTGCTCAAAATAAATTATGTTTCATGCCCTTTTGGAAAAATTAATCATTAGGCCAAATTCTTCCTGTATTCACCCTTTCTAGGGAAACCTTACAATTGTCAAAATGAATGACCACTCTTCATAAAATATTTTCTTTGATATAAATTATAGTAGCTTCCTCATTTATCCCTCTGCCAGTATCACCACCTGTATTTTATGTTTATGGCTGCTATAACAAATTACCTCAAACAAAGTGCTTCAAACAATAAATTTATTTTATTACAGTTTGTTTAGATTAAAAGTTCATCAAGGCTCTCAAGTTCACTGGGCTAAAATCAAGCTTTCAGCAGGGCTGCTGCTTTTCTGGAAATCTCTATAGAGGAAAACTAATTTCCTTCCTTTAGAGCCATATGCATTCTGTGGCTCATGACTCTCTGGCTCCATCTTAAAATTGAGCATCAGTGGGTTGAATTCTTTTCACTGCATCACTCTGATATCCTCTTCTGCCCACCTGGGTAATCCAAGATAATTTCCCCATTTCAAGCTCCATAACATCTGCAAAGTCCCTTTTGTCTTGTATGGTAACACATTCACAGGTTCAGGATATTAGGATGTAGTCATTTGGGGAGAGGGGGAGGACAATGATTCTGCCTATCACACTATCACTCATTCTCATTTATTATATAAACTGTGATGAGAGTAGACTGTCTCAAATGCATACAAAAACATTCATGCCCGTGTGCAAAAATCTACAGTAGCTCATTCTGACATGCATGACATATAAGGTACTTCAAAATTTGGCTTTTGTCTACTTGGTCATTTTCATATTCTTACTAAATCACTATTCTTACTAAACCATTTTTGCTTTCACTTTTATTCCCTTCTACCACTAAACTTCTCATAGGTCGCTTTCTTTACCAAGAATTTCCTCCTCTCTGACCACCTCAAAAATGCCTCCCGTTTTTTGAATTCTCAGCCCATTGTTTACTTTTTCCATAAAATTTTCTGTGATTCTTCCTAGGGAGTATTAGCTGCTATGTCTCCAGGCATCACCATGAGGGCTCAGTACACATGGACTCTAGGAGCACCAATGAATGAGTGGTTTGTCCTGATAGACAGGTTTTAGGGAATGTTGTTGACTGAGTCACAGTTGGCTTGGGCAAGATATCCAAAGACCTATACAGAAGACATAATCGCATGTAATGCCTAATGACTAGCTGTGACTAGAAGAGGAATTCTTACTGACAAATATAACAGTTGATCCAAGCCACATAGAGGAAGGCCATGGTGGGTCATCTACTCCTACTCCTATGCTGATACACTGGTTCAGTATCTAATTAAAGCAGTTCATCTTCCCTTCATAAGACAACTATTGCAGCACTGGGAACAGAATTCAGAATTGAGGTCTGAGTATGTCTATGTGGCATTAGAACCCAAACCACTTGCCCTTTGCTCCACTTTACCTAGGGTCCTGGAATCTTTTCTCTTTGGACTTTTATATACTAAGGGCAGTTGCTTTATATCTTCAATCTCAAAGTTTCCCTTTCTTAAATATCAAAGTGAAAGAGATGGTTAGACTTTATTTTCTGGAAAATAGTCATCTGCCTACCTGCCTATGAACAAATATTATCATTGCTTTCCAACATCCTTATAACATCTAAACCACCACTAATGCTTGTTTCTCGTTAAAAAACACTGATAAAGCTTGAGATTATATTGTGTTTCTCAAATAATCAAGGCAAATTTGCAGTAACAGTCTTGCTACAGTAATAAATAAATAAAAAAAACAACAACATCAAGCTCCATATCTTTTAGGGGCTCTCACTATGACATCATTATTGGCTCATCAACACTTAGAGAACTGTGAGCTTTTTAGGTAATATAAAATGATTTCTTTGTTAGGAATCTTTAGACCCTAGCATGATATCTGAAAGAAAAATGGCTCAAGAAAAAAAAAGAGGTAAAATATAAATGAATCATTTTAAAGAAGGTAATTATGTAACCGACAGAGACTATAATTCTTTAACACTTCTATTGGTAAGGATCTATCCTATGACAGCCTTTAAGTTATAATACATAGCCACCTTGAGTGAGAACTATCCTGATTTGTTTAGTTCCATTACTTGTAGCATATTTGTAGTCTAGCAGACTGTAAATTAAAATAGTATTTCATCCAAGTAGAACAATAGAGGAATGTAGGTGAATTATAATCAAAATTTGTATTAGAAAATAAAATGACCAAAAATAATGAAGATAATTCTGATAAAGAAAAATAATATAGAACACTTTGTCTATTAAATAACGACATGTACAAATTTATAGTTTCAAGACTCCGTGTCATTATAGCAATAACTAGATAGAGCACACATATGTAAAACCTGGACCTATTTTAGAATGTCAACACAGATAAGTGAGGAAGGAATTATCTACTTGATAAAAGATATTAGGCTGAAACCGGTTTGGCTCAGTGGATAGAGCGTCAGCCTGCGGACTGAAAGGTCCCAGGTTTGATTCCGGTCAAGGGCATGTACCTGGGTTGTGGGCATATCCCCAGTGGGAGATGTGCAGGAGGCAGCTGATCAATGTTTCTCTCTCATCGATGTTTCTAACTCTCTCTCTCTCTCCCTTCCTCTCTGTAAAAAATCAATAAAATATATTTTTTTAAAAAAGATATTAGAACAATAGTTTATCCAAATACAAAAAAATGAGTTCCTACCTTACAGCATACATTAAATTATTTTAGCAAACAAAAAACTTAGATATAAAAGGGAAACCATAAAAATTTTAGAACAAAAGGAAAGATAATGTGTCCATATACCTGGAGTAGGGAATGGTTCCTTATTTAAGGTATACATAAGCACACACATGTGTGCGACAAACCAAAAAAAGAAAGAAAGAAGGAAAGATCAATACATTATAACATTAATTTCTGAGAGAGTCCGGCAACCACAGAGTCCATCCTACAGTCTCACTTATGCAGGAAACAAAGCCAGAAACCCTGCTCAGCTGTTCTCAGCCATTTGATCTCCCCACCTCAAGCTCAGAGCTCAGGCAGTGGCCTGCACCAAAATATACCCTGATAGCAAGACCTACCTTCCCAAGATGTTTCCAGCAGACACGTCCAGAAGCCAAGCTTACCTGACTGATGAAGAACTGTCTCTGCCGAAGGAAACCTGGAAAGTATGGAAGAGGAGACTGCTTAATCAAGTGTGCAGATCACCATGTAAGAAATCAGTGTCACTAAATCAGGGTAAACATAAGCTAAGGAAACTTATAAAGCTCTATTAACTGACCATAAAGAAATGGAGATTTGTGAACTGACAGATAAAGAATTCAGAATAACTCTCCTTTTAAAGAATGGTACTGAATTACAGGAACAGGCAGACATCTAAATGAAATTAGGAAAACAATAAATGAGCAAAATAAAAAGTTTGACAAATGAATAAAAGCCATAAAAAAAAAACCACACACACCAGTAATCCTAGCATAGAAAAAAATGATATAATGAATGAACTGAAGAACTCATTAGAAAGCTTCAAAAGCAGACTCCACCATGCAGGAGAAAGCACCAGTGACCTAGAGATTAAAATGTTTAAAATGGACTCAGTCAGAGGAGTAGAATGACAACAACAACAACAAAAGAGTAAAATAAAATGAAGAAAGCCTATAGGACTCAGGACACAATAATAAGAAACAATATTTATGTTATGAGAATACCAGAAAGAGAAAGAAAGGCACAGAAAGTGTATTTAAAACAATAATGGCTAAAAATATCCCAAAATTGGGTATAGCAACAGACATCTAGATGCATGAGGCCAAAATGATCCCAACTTGTTTGAATTCAAATATGGCCACACCAAGACACATTATAATTAAATCATCAAAATTGAAACACAGATCATTTTTAAAGCAGCAAGAGAAAAGGGAAATATCATATACAAAGAACCCCATAATGCAGTTGGTAAGCTTTTCGACAGAAGCATTTCAGGCCAGGAGAAAAGAGAATAACATTTAATTATGGGGGAAAATATTATCAATCAAGAATTCTATACCTGTAATGCTATCCTTCAAAAATGAAGGAGAGATAAACACTTTCCTGAATACACAATAATTGAGAGACTTTGTCACCATTAAACCTATCTCATCCGTCTTCAGTAGCGATCGAATCTGCCACTATAAGAATAAGTTCCTTGCATTTATTCCAGATAATCTCGTTTACTCTCCGCTGTTGTTTATGCAAATCGTATAAGGTTTTCCACGCCCAAGCTTGAAAGTGATTTCCCAGGAGACAGGCCCCGCCCACCGGAGATGACAGTATTTGCAGACGGGGAAGATTCCGGAATCTTCCCTGTCTCCGTCCTGACACCACGGCAGCTGTGCAGTCAGGCGGGGACGTGGGTGCGACATCCCCTGCAGGGTTGCCCTGGATTTACTGGGGGCCCGGGTGCTGCGGGTCCCCCTTCTGAAGTGTAATGCATAAGGGGCACCATGACCGCAGCGAGCGTTTGGGTTTTTTTTTTCTTTTCACTTTGTTGTTCTTTTGCAGTTATTAAACCTGTATGCATGGAATTCAACCTCTGCCACACGTACACCCCTCGATGGGCATTATTACCGTGTCGTGTAAAGGGTCAGTAAAAAAAAATTATTAAAAAAAAGAAGAAGAAAAAGAAAAAAAAAACGCTCTCTCACAAGAAATACTAAAAGGAGTTCTTTAAGTGAAAGTGAAAGAGCACTAACATCATAAAAACGTAAGAAAACGTAAAACTTACTGGCAATAGTATATAAGAAAAGTTAGATTCTTCTAATAGGGCAATTGTGATGCATAATTTGCTTACATTTCACAAAATTGAATTTAAAAATTATATAAGGGGCCAACCTATCAAGAAAATATAACAATTATAAATATTTACACACCTAACATAAAAGTACCCAAATATATAAAGCAAAAACGAATAGAACTAAAAGAAAAAATAAAGAACATTACAGTACTAATTAGGGACTTTAATACCCCATTCTCACAATGCATCGATCATTCAGTGTCAATAAGGAAACAATGGATTTGAACAACATTATAGATAAAATGCACCTAAAGGATACATAGAGAATACTCAGACAAAAGTAGAAAACGCATGTTTTCCAAGCACAGATGAACTATTTCCTAGGATAGACTATATAGTTGGCTACATAACAAGTTCTAGCGAATTCAAAAAGATTGAAATTTTACTCAGTAGCTTCTCCAACTATAATGATTTATAAGAGAAGGAAAACTGAAAAATTCATGAACACAAGGAAATTAGAGACTCTACTGAATAACCAATGAATTAAAGTAGAAAACGGAAATAAAAAGTCTTTAGACAAACAAAACTGAAAACACAATATACCAAAACCTATGAATGCTGCAAAAACAGTTTTAAGAGAAAAGTTTATACCAGCAAATGCCTACGTTAAGGAACAGGGAAGATCTCAAATAACCTAACTCTATTCCTTAAGGCAATAGAAAAAGAAGTACAAACCGAACCCAAATACAGCCTAAACAAGGAAATAATGAATATTAAAAATAAACAAAATAGAGAACAGTAAAATAATAATAAAGATTAACAAAATCAAGATATGGTTCTTTAAAATTAAACAAAATTAACTAATCTTTTGTTAAATAAACAAGGAAAAAAGAGGACCCAAATTCACAAAATTATAAATGAAAAGGAGACATTACAGCTGATAACTCAGAAACACAAAGAATTATAAGAGGCCACAATAAACAACTATAAGCCAAATAACTTGACAATATAGAAGATGTGAGAAAACTTTTAGAAACACAACATAACAAGACCGAATCAGGATGAAAGAGAGAATCTAAACAAATTAATAGTAAGGATATTGAACCAGTAATAAAAAAAAATCTACCATCAAAGAAAATCCCAAGACAAGATGGCTGCACAGGTGTATTTTACCAAACATTTAAAGAAATATTAATGCCAGTTCCTGTGAAAGCCTTCCAAAATATCAAAAAGAAAAAAAGACTTCCAAACCAATTTTACAGGGCAAGCATTACTCTAATACCAAAGCCAAAGAAGAAACTACTAAAAAACAAAGCTACAAAATCACTAATAAATACAGAAGCAAAAAAAGTCAGTAATAGTAGCAAACTAGCTCCAAATTACATGATCAAATGGGGTTGATCACAGGAATGCAAGAATGGTTCAACATACAAATCAATTAATGTGATACATTACATTTATAGAATAAAAGAAAAAACTATGTGATCACCTTGATAAATGCACAAAACCCATTTGACAAAATTCAATATCCATTCATGATAAAAAAAGAACTCATTACAAATCAGGTATAGAAGGGATGTAACATAATAAAGGCCAAATATGACAAAGTAATTCCTACCAAGATACAATGGCATTTTTTACAGTTTATAAAAAATTATAAAATTATATGGAACCTCAAAAGATCCAAAATAGCCAAAGTAATCCTGATACAAATGAACAATTTAGAAGCATCACACTTCCTGATTTCAAGCTATATTATAATGATATAGTAATCAAAATAGTATGAAACAAACATAAAAACAGCCACATAGACCAGTGGAACAGAACTGCAAGCCCCCAAATAAACCCATGCACATACAGTCAACTAATATTTGATAAGGGAGCCTAGAATACTCAAAGGAAAAAAGACAGTCTATTCAATAAATGGTGCTGGGAAAATTGGATATTCACTCTAAAGTACTGAAACTAGACCCATCTTATACCAATCACTAGAATTAACTCCAAATGGATTTTAGACTTAAATGTAAAACCTGAAACTCCAGAGTCCTAGAAGAAAACACATATAAAAGTATTCTTGACATGAGTCTTGGCAATAAATTTGGATATGATACCTAAAGCATCAGGAAAAAAATGAAAAATAAACAAGTAGGACTACATCAATCTAAAAAACTCTGCACAGCAAAAGAAATGATCAAGAAAATGAAAATAACCTACAGAATGGAAAAAATAATATTTGCAAACCATATATCTGATAAGAGGTCAATATCCAAAATATAAAAATCATTTATACAACTCAATAGCAAAAAATAATAATACTAATAATCTAGTTTAAACATGAACAAAGAACCTAGACTTTTTTTTTTCAAAGAAAAAAATACAGATGGCCAACAAGTACATAAAATGATGGTCAGCATCACTAATAACTAGGGAAATGCCAATCAAAAAAAAATGAGATATATCACTTCACTTGACTCCTGTTAGAACAGCTAGCATCAAAAAGACAAGAGATAAAAACTGCTAGTGAGGACAGAAAGAAAACAAACCCTTGGCACTGTATGTGGGACTGTGAACTGGTGCAGCCACCGTGGAAACCATTATGGAGGTTCCTCACAAAATTAAAGATAAAGCTGCTGTAGGTCCAGAAATCTCACCTCTGGCAATATATCCAAAGAAAACAAAAACATTGTGTGACAGTGCTATCTGAGCCCCCATGTTTCAGCAGCATCACATCGAACAGCAAAGTCTGTGAAAAAGCGTGTTCATCAATGATTGAATGCATAATGAAGTTGTAAAGTGTGTATGTAATTTTCATACTCACAGGCACATACAAAATGGGATATTATTCACCCATAGAAAAGGAGGAAATCCTGCCATTTGCAACTACATGGATAGACCTTGAGGGCATTATGCTAAGTGAAATAAGTCAAACAGAGAAAGACAAATACTGTATCATCCTACTTATATGTGAAATCTAAACAAACAAAGATTGGATTTGTAGTTACCAAAGGCAAAGGGTGTGGGGGATAGAATTAAATAAAGTTGGTCAAAAGGTCAAAACTTTTAGTTGTCACATAAATAAGGAGTAGGGGTATATGTACAACAAGATGACTACAGTTAACACTGCTGTATGGTATACATGAAAGTTTTTAAGAGTAAATCATAATGGTTCTCATTATAAGAAACAATTATTTTTTTGTATCTATATTCAATGAAGGATGTTAACAAAAATAATTGTGGTAATCACTTCATGATTATGTTGTATACCTTAAACTTACACAGTGATGAATGACAATATATCTCAATAAAACTAGAAGAAAAAGAATTCTGTACATCAAAAAATAATAAATTGAGTGAAAAAAAGCAAGAAATTGGGAGCACAAATATGTGGAATCCAGAAAACTAATGAATGCCTACAAATCCATTACAAAGGACATCTAATCCAATAGAAAAAAGTAAAATATATATCAGCCATTGTTTCAAAAGTAATGTAAAACAAATAACTTTCGAATCTCAATGACATATAGGAATGAGTGTTTATTTCTTACTCATATGCCTATGGTTTGGCTGGGGCAATGCTGTTCTTTGTGTCTCTTTCTAGGGCCCAAGTTAGAAAGTCATGAACAAGGGCTACCTGTGGATTTTTCTCTTGGCATGGTTGAATGCTGAAGTGCTCCAGCAGTTCACATGAACACATGTAAAAGCATTTCATGTCATTATTCCATACTGTCATTCATGTTGCATGACCAAAATCAAATGACCAAGTTCACAGTCAAGAGGAAGCAAAGCATAGCCCTTCTACCAAAAGACTGTATGCACCTAACAATGATGTAGATATTGAAGAGTATTACAGGGGAGTACTGAAGCAAGGAATTAGCCAACTACATACATGAATAGGAAATTTACAGAATAACAAATCAAATTATGAGTAAAAACACAACACAATGTTGCTCAAAATCATTAGAATTAGAAAAAAAATGAATTTAAAATCAAATGCAGTAATTTATATCTATCAATTTGGCAAAAACAAACAAACAAACAAAAAAAAAACCCACAAAAAAGTTAATTACCAAGTGTTGGCAAAGAAAAAGAACAGTGGAAATTCTTTTTTTATTTTTTTTTTAAATATATTTTATTGATTTTTTACAGAGAGGAAGGGAGAGAGATAGTTAGAAACATCGATGAGAGAGAAACATCGATCAGCTGCCTCCTGCACACCCCCCACTGGGGATGTGCCCGCAACCCAGGTACATGCCCTTGACCGGAATCGAACCTGGGGCCTCTCAGTCCTCAGGCCGACGCTCTATCCACTGAGCCAAACCGGTTTCGGCAATGGAAATTCTTATACATTGCTGGTTTGTATGAAAATTTTCTCAATGTTTGGGAAGAAAATTTGGCATTATCTACTGAAGTTGAGGATACATTCAAGCAAAAAATATAATAAAATGTATATTTGATATTGAATACATATAACAATTATTCAAATAGGGAATAAATACAAAAATCATGTGGGAACTGAAACAAAATCAGGGAAAAACACATGGTAGACAATTTGGTGATGTTTATTTTCATTAATTGTGTGTGGGGATAGGGTTTTATTATTATTAATGCAATTATATGTTGTAAATGTTAATTTCCAAGTAGTATTTAAAATATATTAGGTAATATGAAGTAGCAATCGAGGATGTCTAACTCATTTATCCCTTTAAAGGAACTCTAAAGGTTATTTTTAAAGCATTCTTTGGGGTTTATTTATACTAGTATAATTATAGATCATTCCATGTAAGATCAAATAAAAGCTGGTTGAAAGATAAAGGTACATCTAGTATATTAATAATCAGGAAGTTAGAATTGCCGCTCCTATTAAAAATGATCAAATATCAACTCAGTTCATTATGATTCAAGTGATACATAGCAATTCTTTAATTTCAGGAGTCCAAGTCCCTCCTCTGTGCCCCATCACCATAGCTACCTGTTCCCTTTATGGTCTTTGAGATTGTACTAATGTGCACTTCTGTCATTTCCCGGCAGATCTATCAGGTCCACGGCTGAGTTCCTTCCCGTGTGTGAACTACATGTTCCTGGACCTCAATGCTCCTTAATGGGCTGCAGGACCAGCCATTTCCTAAGAGGGCACCAAGCTCATTAGGGAAGGTGAACTGTTCCTCCTGTGGCATTGATGGCCCAAATTTATGGAGTCTGCTTTGCAGATCACAGATCCATCATCTCATATACACACTATCCTCTCGCCCCGAGTTTTATTATCCTCTAGGGCATTTTGCTGATAGCTTCATTCTTCCAAAGTGTACTTGTCACTTCAGATCTTGATGGTGGAGTGCAAGTTCCAAACCACAGATAATGTGAGATTTATCTGGAGTCCTCTTTTTATTCTTATGCAGTCATCACCATAAATAAACTTTCATGTGGAAAAGAAAACAACGGGGTAGTTTTCATTGCTAAGATGTGTTGGGGAGGAGCTTTAAACAACTTATGTGAGACCTGTTTATAGGTGAACACCGGTTGAACCAGAGACCAAAGGAAACATGTTTCCAAACTCCCCCACCCAACCCCGCAGAGCTTTATTTACCATGGAAAAGAGTTAGTAACACAGGAATGCATCTAGTTTTGCTAGCTCAAAATTTCTTAGTTAAAAGATTCACTATTTTATAAATGAGCTAGATCTGGAATATGTAACACCACATGAAAGCACATTAACAAACACACGCACATATTTTTAAAATGAGAGAGTCACATTGTGAATTTCTAATGTGATGCTGTAGGTTAACTGTTTCCATTGAACCGGCCACTAGATCGTGACATTTGTCTGAAAGACTGCAAGAGGAATGAAGCTAATTCTTTACCCTAAAAACAAAGGTGCTCACCTATCAGGAATGTTCTTTCTCTCCAGGTGACCATTAAGCACACAAGCCCACCTCACCATAACTATGTTGTTTGTGATAAACAGACCACAGCCAAAACATGTCTTCTAATCAGTGGAAGTGACTATCCTTTCCTAAGCACATTCTAGGAAAGTCAACATTTGTTTTTCTCTTAGGATTCAACTGTGCAGTGAAAAAGCTCCTCCCGTGCCCCGTCACCACCATGATGGTCATGGGTCTGATGGTTAGCTTGTATTTTCTGGTTCTGTACACCACAGTGAAATCACAGGGCAGGAGGAGCACTGAACTCTAACATGCCAGAGGTCTGGGCTCAAGCTCTGGCTTATGTTTCAGCCATGAGACTCAGGCAATACACCACACCTCTTTAGGCTTCTGTTCTCTCATCTTCACAAAGAAGTTGTGAAGATTAAATGATGCCTGAAGTGCCTTCCACAATAAACACTTATAATCATCACTAGAGGCCCAGTGCACGACATTCATTCACCGGGGGCAGGGGTTCCCTCAGCCTGGCCTGCGCCCTCTCGCAGTCCAGGACCCCTCTGGGGGTGTTAGTCTGCCACCTGTCACCCAAGGGGTCCTTAGGACCGCCGCGAAGGCCCACCACCTCTGCTGCGCTCACCAGCCATGAGCCGGCTTCTGCTCAGTGGTGCTCCCCCTGTGGGAGCTCCACTTCTCTTTGAGCGTCTACCCCCGGTAGTCAGTGCGCATCATTGCGACTGGTAGTTCTGCAGTTTGGTCTATTTGCATATTAGCCTTTTATTACATAGGATAACTGTGTTCCCAGCTAATGAAAGGTCCTAGTTCTGACCATTGGAAATCTCCCCACTGTCTATAACATCCCTCCACACCTATTTATTAAATAATTACAAATTCATTTTCTGTAAAATATCACTTCCTTTATAGAAGAGTTGGAGCTCCTACCCTGAAAAAAAACATTATCCTCACACATCTACCTTTAAAACAAGTGTGGGATATAACTTAGATTTCTCTAGCAACCTTCTGTCTTTTTTTCCCTGGTATACAGTTCTATGCATGCTGTTCTGTCCATCCTCATACAAAAATTACACCTTTCAGAGCTCAAGTAAACTAATATTTTGCTTTGGTATAGCAAATGGAGCCATGCATTCAACATAAACTATCTTTGGACTTGGATTTTAGAGATTCATCAACCTGCTAAAACCAGATATGAATTTCTCAACATTATTTATTGCTCCAAATAGGCAGATTAAACTCAACATGCCAGGTAACTAAGTTCAAACCAAAGTTTATAGTTTCTGAGTTAAAAAAACATTGTCACCAATAGCTCTATTTCTCTCCTTCCTCAGAGTTCTATGTATTTTCTCTCTGAACAAGTGTAAATTAATAACAAAGAGGGAAGATCCAATTATTTTTATCCACCTCATGGAGGTAGACTTTCCAGCCCATTGTGAGATAAGTTCTAGCAACTTTGAGGGAGGCAGCCACCTACCATTCAGCTACAGCATAATTTAATTTCATTCAGTTGTCTGTGGTGCAGCCAGGAGCCCAGTAATTAGGATGGCAATGTTGGAATGTCAGATTTATGGAAATTAAGAGTATGTAAGCACAGTAGATAATATTTGTTTTTGATCCTTAAGTAAAAGTAATTGGCTTTAATTATTACAGTCAATGTTCTTGTTACTTCAGATAATTATGGGTGGACCCTTCCAGATAAAGGATTTATTATAGTATCTCCAGAGCTCAGCGAAAGCTATGGTTGAGAGAGCAATTTCATTATATGCCCCTAGTTATCAGAGTATGTGCTATTTTTCCTTTTTTCTTAATTGTGTTTAGTTTTAATCTGAAACTTCATGTTTTGTTTTGTTTTGTTTTAAAGCTGGAACTGAAAGTTGAGGATTCTCCTTTCAAGAGCTCCTGAGGAAGAGCAGTGGAAAGGATGGTTAAGTTCCTGTGATTCACTATTGTCAAAGGTATCTTCTCAAGCGCAGAGATTCTACCTTTACATGAAAAACCAGGATCTATGGCTACATTGGCTTATTGGTCCACTGGAATAAAGCAACTCACTAGTAGTGCTAAATCATTTCTTTTCACTCCCTATGTTGTAGTAAGAACATTTGCATTTTTGCTTTAAAAACATGAGGAGAAATATCAAAAGTCCCCTTCTGCAAAATTAACATTCTGATTATAAGATTTAGTTGTTTTCATTTTTAATTGCTGTGAGGCAGACTTATATGACACATGAAGATAATTTGAGGGATAAATACATTTTAAAGTATTTCTTTTAATGTGTATTTTCCTTAAAGTTAACCCAGCTAATTAAACCCATATTCACATAGATATTATTTAAGGTGAAGTTTAAATAGTAATAAATATTAGGCAAGTATAGTACATGTCATACATAGCTATAAGATAGTTTAACAGTGACATCATTTTAAGTAACACTGGTGTAAGGAAATGTAATGGTCACTTTGGTCTATCACAGTGGTTCTCAACCTTCCTAATGCTGCGACCCTTTAATACAGTTCCTCATGTTGTGGTGACCCCCAACCATAAAATTATTTTCATTGCTACTTCATAACTGTCATTTTGCTACTGTTATGAATCATAATGTAAATATCTGATATGCAGGATGTATTTTCCTTGTTACAAGTTGAACATAATAAAGCATAGTGATTAATCACAAAGACAATATGTAATTATATATGTGTTTTCCGATGGTCTTAGGCGACCTCTGTGAAAGGGTCGTTCGACCCCCAAAGGGGTTGCGACCCACAGGTTGAGAACCACTGGACTCTGTCATATTATTTTATAATGAGAAATAGATGCTCCAAAACATTAAATAAATGCTCAAGGTCACAGAGCAAGGGGTGGGTTATGGAATGCATGAATAAGCAGCCAGATTCTCCAAATGCAACAAGAGTCACGCCCAGCAAGAGCAAATGAAGACAAAAGAAGACCTTTGCAACCGCCCGTTCTCCAGGGAACTATTTGATGTGCTTCATCTCCAAAAGGCTTCCTGCCCAACAGTGAACTATCCCTCCTACTAACCAGGGAAGGAATGCCTCGACTTCACTTGTCCATCTTCTACAGCAGCTTTGCTCCTAACCTTTGGATGTATAGCTCTGTTTCTCAATTAATATTTTCCTTTTCTCTTATAGAATATGTGCTTTTGATGATGAATTTGAGCTACTCATATGTAATCTTAAATAAGACAATGCTTCTGTGAAATTCAATGTATTTGTGTTGCAGGGATATCCTTTAAATCCCTCTTATCAAGAAACATTGAATTTTCCTCCATGGTCTAACAGTGTAAGTGGATCCCTGCTCAAGGCCAGAGAGGGCAGTGGAAGCTAGTTTGTGTTACTGGATCTGAGTGGGAGCAAGCCTGGAAACACTTTAATCACACAATAGCACCGCATGTTTTGCACAGATTTAACTCCCCAGACTCTTGTAAAGTTACATAGATCGTCAAGCAAGTTGTTCTCTGGCATGTAGACAAAATCCCTCTGGAGAAGAAGGTTATTGCTTCTAATTAGACCTTACAAATTGGGAGAGACAGAAAATCTGGACTAGCAGACAAATTTAACCTTGGGGATCATGGCCTCGTTCTGTGTTAAGTGCTACATGGGAACCTCCAAAATGAGAACATTGAGAGAGAGAGAGAGAGAGAGAGAGAGAGAGAGAGAGAGAGAGAGAGAGAGAGAATATCATAAATGTAAAGACGTTTTAGAATCCTGCCCTGACTGGTCCACCACAGGCATAGGTCTTTTGGAGCCACCCATGACTGCAGGATTGGCAGTCTTTTCCTGTAGAACAACCTTTCCTAAGTATAAGCAAGGGCATTTCCCTGTTTTTGTCTCTATAAAGAATTTTCAAAACTCCTCTGTAACCCAAGAGGATGGCTGAAGGACAGGAGTTTAAGCCCAAATGACTCACCCACCTTTGTTAGCCCCAAGGTCACAAACATCTATTCAAACAGCCACTTGCTACCCCTGTAACTCTGTTTTCCTTCCTGCAAACTGTCCCTCTGAGCATCCCTGGGGAAAGGAGGGGCAAGGGTCATGAATCATGAAGAAAGGTCCTTCTGTGCTTATGGTATGCCGCACAAACTCGGCAATCTTTTGGTGCACAGGGTGATGCTCAACCAACTAAGGCACTCTGGCCAGGCTCCTTTGTTATAAGTTTTTCTGTGTTGTTGTTGTTTTTAACTCAAAATGAAAGTGGTTTCCTAGACCACTTGATTTGGGGAGTATGTTGAAAGCAGACTTGTCCTGTCTCACAAAGGTGTCAGAGATTGAATAGGCTCAGGTGTTAGCAAAACCATTGCCCTAGTCCTAACATTTGCCATTGTATAGAAACTCCGCAGTACTTTAGGGTGATATATTCAAAGAATATCAGAACAGGAAGAAGCTGTAAGATATCGTCTGTTCTTTAAACCTTTGGTCTATGCATTTCTCATAACTTTGTGTACAGATTGACCAGGATTCAGATTTGACTTTATTTCACATTAACTTGGGGAAAGTACATAGCCTCTCTGAACCCCACTATTTTTGCCTATAAATGGATATAATAACAAATCACTAAAAAGAGTAGTAGCAGAAAAGTTGGGAAACATTTATAATAAGCATGTCCTTAATTTACAGTAAGCATGTCCTCTTTCTGTCCCTCATTATATATGTAAAGGGTCAAGAGACATGGTGAACAAGGTGAGCATCTCATGCCAACTAATGAAGCTAATTAGTAACAGACAGAATTATCAGATTTTCTAGTTCTGAAATAGCATTCTCTTCCTTTCCAACATGATGATTCTCTGGACAAAATTTTGAGCAAAAATTTTTTTAGCATGTCAGAATCCAAATGAACTTCATTCTACACATGTCTGTAGAGCAGTAGGACAAAGGCATCCTTACCTATTACATCTGAATAAGGGATAAGTTCTTCAGAAGTTTTTTTTTTTTTTTTTAAATTATTATTATTTAATACCCCAAATTCGTAAAGAACATATAAAATTAAACATTACTGATTTTTTATGGGCAGAAAATCTGAACAGATATTTCTCTAAAGAGGGCATAGACATGGCCAACAGACATATGAAGAGATATTCAACATCACTAATCGGCAGGTAAACACAAATCAAAATGAGATATTAACTCACAACTGTCAAAAAGGCTACTTTCAAAATGTCAACAAATAATGCATGATGGTAAGAATGTGAAGAAAAATGAACTCTTTTGCACTGTTGATGGGGTTGTAGTTTGGTGCATAAATTAAAGAAAACAGTATGTAGGTTCCTCAAAAATTTTTAAAAAATAAACTGCCATACAACTCAGCAATTCCACTTTTGGGTATTTATCTGAAGAAAGTGAAAACAGTAATTCAGAAAGACATACGTACCCCTATATTCATTACAGCATTATTTACAACAGCTAAAATATGGAAGCAATTTAGGTGTCCATCAACAGATGAATGAAGAAGATGTGATATCTATCTATCTATCTATCTATCTATCTATCTATCTATCTATCTACCTACCTATCTACCTACCTATACATACTCACATATATTTATACAAATACTAGAGGCCCGGTGTACAAAAATTTGTGCACTGGGGGGGAGGGGGTCCCTCAGCCTGGCCTGTGCCCTCTCGCAGTCTGGGACTCCTCAGGGGATGACCACCTGCTGGCTTAGGCCCGCTCCCTAGGGGAACAGGCCTAAGCTGGAAGTCAGACATCCCTCTGGCAGCCTGGGAGCCCTCGGGGGATGTCCACTTGCCAGTGGGGAGCAGGCCTAAGCTGCAGTTGGACATCCTTAGCGCTGCTGAGGAGGCTGGAGAGGCTCCCGCCACCACCACTGTACTGGTAGCCATTAGCCTGGCTTGTGGATGAGCAGAGCTCTCCCTGTGGGAGCGCACTGACCACCAGGGGGCAGCTCCTGCATTGAGCGTCTGCCCCCTAGTGGTGTGTGTCATAGTGACCAGTCATTCCCAGTCGTTCTGCTGTTAGGGTCAATTTTCATATTACCCTTTTATTATATAGGATAGAGGCCTGGTACATGGGTGAGGGCCAGCTGGTTTGCCCTGAAAGGTATCCCGGATCAGGGTAGGGGTCCTGCTTGGGTGCCAGCCAGCCTGGGTGAGTGGCTGATGGCTGTTTGCAGGCTGGCCACAGCCCCTTTAGGATGGGGGTCCCCGCAGGGATGTCTGGCCTGCCTGGGTGAGGGGCTAATGGCTGTTTGCAGGCTGGCCATGGCCTCTAGCCACCCAAGCTCCCAGTGGAGGCTGGCTGGAAGCAGGTATCTGGGATTTATTTATCATCTATAATTGAAACTTTGTTGTCTTGAGCAGAGGCCACACCTGGCCAGGGCAGGTGGGAAGCTTGGCTTCCTCCACCGCCAGGGCAACCAAGCCTCCTGTTTGCTCCAGCTCCATGGCTGCCGGCCGCCATCTTGGTTGGGTTAATTTGCATATAGTCGCTCTGATTGTCTGGTGGGCGTGGCTTGGGGCATAGCGGAGGTGCAGTCAATTTGCATGTTTCTCTTTTATTAGATTAGATAAACACATATATATACATACATATACACACACACATGCATACAATGACATATTTACTCAGTAATTTAAAAATAAAAGAGTAAAATATTGCCATTTCCAACAATGTGGATGGACCAAGGGGATATTAAGCTATTTGAAATGTCAGACAGAGAAAGACAAATACTGTGTAATTTCTGTTACATATGGAATCTAAAAACAAAACTAAAACTAGTGAACAAACAAGACAAACACTCACAGGTACAGAGAACAAACTGATGGTTACCTAGGGTAGGGATAGGGAAAGGATAAAAAAGGTGAAGGGGAATAAGAAGTTAAGTTATGGCAATGTAATATATAGCCCAGAGGATATAATCAATCATATCATAATAACTTTGTATGGCAATGAATGGTTACTAGACTTATCATGGATCATGGTGATCACATTATCTATAATAATAAAAGCATACTATGCTAATTAGACCAGGCGTCCTTCTTTACGACCTTCCGGATGAAGCCTCAGAGGGCTGCCCTGGCAATGGGGGCCGAGCCCCTTGCACAAATTTCGTACATAGGGCCTTTAGTAAGATATATAAATGCCAAATCACTATGTTTTACACCTGGAACTAATAGTGTATTTCAACTATCCTATATAATAAAAGGATAATATGCAAATAGACCAAAGGGCAGAATGACTAGAGTGCCTACAGCCCCTCGCCCCAGCCAGCCCCGTGCCCCAGCGGGCAACCCCACCCAAATTGGACCCCTGCCCCAGCCGGCCTGCCCCCAATGGCCCCCATCAGGTGGGCTGGCTGGACCCACCAGTGCACAAATTTGTGCACTGGGCCTCTAGTACTTTAATAAAAATGAATTTAAATAACTAAATAAAGATAAATAAATAAATGTAACCCCAAGGCAGCCTAATTTTCCTTATCCAACACCTTAAGTTTTAGATAAGATAAGGACACTTCTGTATGCGTGGATCTAGTTTATTCTGGATCAGATACCTTCACTCTAATTTGCAAATTCAGACTAGCAAAGTACAATGGATGCCTGAAATCTATTTTTGTCACAGATTCTTCTTAGAAGTGCCAATCTCAGGCACAAAGGAAGGCTACAAAGATCCCCTTGGAACATGGATAACCAGGGTTAACAGCAACTCAGAGCATCAATCACATTTATTGCCCCCTAGGCGGTGTTTTCATTAATTATGCTGCTGGGTGATCAGCTATATTTATGATACAGCTAGTTGTCATGGCTTTAAAAATATGATGGATTTCTAAATTAATCCCATATTTCTTGTATTAGACTTGAAACATGAGTAGTCATAAGGAGTACAAAGGTATCTGTAATTAGAAAGTCAAATGCCCATGGGTCATGGTGAAAGACTGACCATTATGTCCAGAATGAGTCTGTGTCAATAATGCTAAAGCTCCTTCCCTATGCTTATAGATTCAGTGCTGAAATTTACTCTATCAGTGCACTGGTATTTCTAAGTTCTATGGGAATGTAAACATGGATGCGACACATATTTGACTCCCAGTGTGTTTTGAGTCCACTTACAATTATCATTTGAGAACATAGGGCCTGTAGGAGGAGAAGTAAAAATAAAGTGCTGGGGACTTTTGTAAAAGTGAGAAAGCACTCATTGCTGAGCTTAGGGGAGATGACAAAGACGGCTATGGAATTTGGAGAGAGATGGAGAAAGAAAAAGATGTTGACAAGAGAAAATGGGAAACAATTCATGTTTAGAGAATAGCACAAGCACAGGGATGGAAACACTAGAGAGAGCAATTCGGCAGTGCACAGGAAAATATTAAATTGAAGAGTAGAAGGAGTCAGATCTTGCAAGGTCAAGACAAGTTTTGACTTAATTCTAAAAGCAATGGCAAGCCAAGATGATGTTTTTATAAGGAAAAACTCCCTGTACCTGAGGAAAACAAATGTGCCCACAGCTTCAGTATGACTTGGGATAAGCAAGGATATAAATCAGGTAGCTTACTGCAGGTACACAGGTAGTAAGAAAGAACAGAGCAGGAACAGGACTGGAAGATTTTAAGTCGTGTTCAAAGAAATGATAAAAGAAAGTATCGAGGGGTGGGAGGCTACAATTGCTATTGAAATGAGCCTGCAGTGACTCACCTGATCTGAGCCTCTTTTACATGGATAAACCCATAACCCATGACTTTACCCACCTGCCCACTCCATGCCAGGTACACAGACTTCCATGGAGTCCCTCCAATGTGACAATCACACAGGAGCATCTGGACTTTGCACTGGAGAAGAGGAAGACCTTCCCCCAAACAGCTGCATGGCTCATCCCGTCATCTTTTCTGAGCCTTTGTTCAAATGCCCCTTTTTAATGAGGCTTACCCTAATAGCTTTACGGTCCAGTGGTTCTCAACCTTCTGGCCCTTTAAATACAGTTCCTCATGTTGTGACCCAACCATAAAATTATTTTTGTTGCTACTTCATAACTGTAATGTTGCTACTGTTATGAATTGTAATGTAAATATCTGATATGCAGGATGGTCTTGGGTGACCCCTTGTGAAAGGGTTGTTCGACCGCCAAAGGGGTCGTGACACACAGGTTGAGAACCCGTGCTTTATGCCAAATTGCAATGCACCTCACTCCCTTTCCACCTTATAATCAGCAGTCTCTATCCTGCCTTTCTACTATTATCTATAGCACCTCCCATCTTCTCACATACAAACAATAGAATGCACTTATTTATTTGGTATCATTTACTGCCTGTCTCTGCCTGCTCCCATATAAACTCCACAAAGGCAGGGATCTTCGTCCATTTTATTTACTTATGTGTGCCTAGTCCCAACCGTATTAGTTATTCTTGGATCTTATGGGCCTCATCCTGTTCCTACTGTCTGCATTTCTGTACAGCACAAGGGTCTCTTGGATCATTCATGGCAAGTATAAGTTTGACTTGGTTGGATATACTAGTACAAATAGGATAAGAATGGCTTCTTCCAGCGGATACAGATTCTCTGAAAACATTTTTTTAAGGAGCCACTTTTCTGTAAACTTGGGCTTCTTCCTTCTTCTTGTTGCCTTCTAGACTGTTATAGAGACATTTCTTGTGTTGCCTCATCATTCAGGTTTCACTTTGAAATTTCAATTAGGAAATCTCTTGGAATTTAGTCTTTTGTAATTAATAGCTGTGATTAGAAACTATTCCTCATTTTCATCATATGCCCTTTAAATCAGGCTGAACATATTGGCAAAATTTTGGCAGAAACAAAAGAAGTGATATTTAGTGTGATTTGCAGCTACTGTAAGTAATTTCCATCTTTCTCAAATGTCTTCTCCACAGTGGGAGTACCATTTAACTTGTCATCCCAGAACCCGCTCAGTGCCAGCCCCAAAATACCCTGGGCCAGTCAGAGTTATGGTTGTTTCTATGTCCCCAGACAGGTGAGTTAAGAGATGAGAAGTTGTGAATAACAGCCACTAAATTTTTCTCTTTGTGCTTCCATTGATGTCTTTCCAAGCACTTTTTCTTGGCATGCGCTAAGCCATAGAACCATGCTCTTACTTGGGATATAAATGTAAGTATTGCTAGAAATCTGTATGAGAACATCAGACATGTTGATGATTTTTTGCAAATAAGTATGTGGTGTGCTGAACTTTCTTCTACACAATCTATTTGAAAATTCAATGAAGCCAGAAAATTGACAGTCAATCAACAGGTAGATCCTGAGTACCTTCATGTCCCTGACAGAGTGCTAACACAGGTGGAGTGATTGAAATGTCTCTCCAGTGAGTGCTGCAGAGAAACACGTAAAATGTGAAAAGTCAGAAGGAAACAGGAATAAGGAATCATAGCAAACAATGAAATGGTGGGTATTTTCTATGAGGTTAAAAAGGGACAGATAAAAGCTGTTCTGGATTTTTTAAAGTTAATATTGGCTATATTAGTATTAAAATACATATGAATTATAATCATTTAGAGCAGTGGTTCTCAACCTTCCTAATGCCATGATCCTTTAATACAGTTCCTCATGTTGTGGTGACCCCCAATTTCTTTGTTACAAATTGCACATAATTAAAGCATAGTGATTAATCACAAAAACAATATGTAATTATATGTGTTTTCCGATGGTCTTAGGCGACTCCTGTAAAAGGGTCGTTCGACCCCCAAAGGGTCGCGACCCACAGGTTGAGAACCGCTGATTTAGAGGAACATAGATTTAAAAGTTGCTGTTATAGCACCTCCCAGAAATATTCAGTTTCAAGGCTTGGTGGATTTCATCTCGGTATCTTGTACCTCATGCTCTTCCCCAGCCCTATTGAATGCTTTCAGAAGTAAATGACAACAACAATAAAGTCTTAGTCTGTAAAAGTCTTTGAAGAATGACAGAACTTTGGCATACTGACTGTTCTGACACTCTTCCAAGATCAATTCATGATTACAAGATGCTTCCTTGGGAGATTTTAGAGATAAAAAGACTTTAATGACTACAGAGTTGATATCAAGAAGGTTATCATCATCAATAAGATGTTACTGAGGAGACTGCCCATTCACATATACAGTTGAGCATATGGGATACATGTTGGAAATGTGATCAATAAGAGCATCACTTGCCAAGAGCTTAAGGTACAGTGTAGACCTTTTGGTTCACAGATTGGCAGCATGAGGCCTATGCCTGGGAGCTTATTAGAAACACAGGGCCTGCTTCAGATTCATTAGTAAGAATCTGCTTTTATCAAGATCCCTAAGTAATCCCTTTGCACATACAGTTTGAAAGTACTTTCAAATTCTGGACACGGTAATTCATTGGAGGGAATGCTGGATGAAGCCAAAAAGGTTAAAGAAGCTTAGAAGATCCAGATGCACTAAGGAATTTCAACATGTGTTGTAAAGAGTCAAGCAATAACTTCAGGGTATAGCAAAACCCAAGAAGGATCCTGAGGTGGTCTGGCACCTTGGAGAGAATCAGAAAGATGAGCAAGGGACCAATGGTTTAAATACAAATTCTAGATGACAAAGTTGACATTGAGGATAGTCTATCCACTAATGCTTTGTCCCCTATCATCTAGGAGGAAAGTAATCTAAAAACTATTTCACAGTACTTGGAAATTAACAACCAAAATCATTTGAGATACACTAGCTTATGGCAGGGTTGAAAATGAAAGTTCTTGTCTCATGTTTTGGAAATTATTTATTTTTTAATTTTGTGCCAACTAAGTACTATAAGTTACATCAAAGAGGGAGTTAGTCAAAATATACAAAGCCAGGCCAAAAAAAAAAAAAAAAAGAAAGAAAAGCAAGCTACTAGAATAGTTGAGACTGCAAAACAATGTATTGGTATACAGAAAGAAAATGTTGAAACTCTAGTTACTTATTTTATTATGTTTTATATTTATACTAAAGTCATGGTGCATGAAATTTATGCATGGAGGGGGTGTCCCTCAGGTTCAGCCCAACCTGCACCCTCTCCAATCTGGGATCCCTCTCACAATCCAGGACTGCTGGCTCCCAACTGCTCACCCGCTTGCCTGCCTAATTGCTCCTAACTGCTTCTGCCTGCCAGCCTGATCACCCCCTAACCATTCCCTTGACAGCCTGATCAATGCCTAACTGTTCCCCTACTGGCCTGATTGCCCCTAACTGTCCTCCCCTGCAGGCCTGGTCTCCCCCAACTACCCTCCCCTGCCGGCCCAATTACCCCTAACTGCCCTCCCATGACAGCCCAATTGCCCCCAACTGCCCTCCTCTGCCAGCCCGATTGCCCCCAACTGCCCTCCTCTGCTGGCCTGGTTGCCCCAACTGACCTCCCTTTCAGGCCTGGTCCCTCCCAACTGCCCTCTCCTGCTGGCCTGATTGCCTACAACTGCCCTCCCCTGCTGGCCATCTTGTGTGTTGGAGTGATGGTCAATTTGCATATTACCTCTTTATTATATAGGATTATTATTCTTACTGGATAGTGTAAATAGTATTAGTAAAATTAAATGCATAGTCTATAATAAATGTACATTATTGAGAGGTTCAATAATTCAAAAATACTTTGCTGATAAGGATACACATACCACACAAGTATATATTTACCAATTTAATAACATCTTTTATCTCAGTCTTCCCCCCAAAATTTGCCAATATTTAACTACTTGATTAAGTTTATGGACTAATAATATAATAGATTATTTTTGCATTTATGTATATTTCAGAGAAGGCTGTGTCTTTACGTATGAACAATTGCTTTTTTAAGAGATTCTTTTAGCAATCTTCATGAATAAAGTATGCCAGTAAGCCTTGTTCTTACTGTATCTAGTAAGAACTAAAAATTACCATTTTATTTGATAGAGCAGAACAGAGAAAAACTATAAGCTTCTATGCATATTTTCTTTTGAACATATTTTTTTTCTAAATAAATGTTGCTTAGTTGATGGGTTGTTTGCTTACGTCATTACTTATCTCCCAGGCACAATAAATAGCAGGGGAGTTTAAATCAGTGTTTCTCAAAGTATGTTCCTTCACTTGCCTGTATCAGATTTACCTAGTTTTTTGTTTGTTTGTTTGTTTGTTTGTTTGTTTGTTTTTTTCTGAAGCATTAGCTGGACACAAGACCATCTCTATTTAATCAGGATATGGGTGAAATATAGAAATCTCTATCTAAAAGCACCCTAATTTACTCTAGTGCACATAAAAGTTTAAAAAATCCATATGATTCTAAATCTTTACTTTGATTTAAAGGGCGATTTCCTTTTTGGTGCAAAAGCATAAGCACAAAATTATTGTAATTGTTATTTCCAGAATTTCCATACCTTTCTAATGAAACTATTCTGGAAGGATGTAGCACACCATTCTGATTATTGACAACTTGTTTCGATATCCAGTTAAAGATTGACTGTGGTGTGGGGTAAATATTGACCTCAACATTAGCCTATCATTTACCCATTAACTGTGTTCATCTTCTCTACCTGGGCAGGAGAAATCTAATGTGTCTTTAACTGTAGCCACACTGATTTAACCATTTACCTGAAACACTTTAGAGGAATTGAAAAGCAACAGTATTGATGAGGAGAAGAGTGGAAAAAATTGATTTACTGGTATGTAGCAAGATAAATGGCCAGTATTTTAAAAATCAAATGCACCTGCATTTTAGGAAAACAAGCTTGAATCATAAAACTCAGATGCCGCCCCCTCCCCCAAAACAAAATACACCTACAAGAATAATCTGAATGTAGAAAGTTTGTCTTTATGATAGAAGTATGCAGAACTTTATAGTAGAGGCCAGTGAGCCTTGATGGAATGAGTGAACCTATTTTCAAAGGAAACGGTGTCTGCTCATATTAGCAAATACAAGTTCACTGGGAGGCAGTCCCATAAGGAGAAACTTAAGACAAGGGAAACAATGTCAGTGAGAGACCCTATGGGCCTCCAGCAGAGTCCCCTTGGGAAATGAAAATGACTTTTCATTTCAAGTAAATCTGAGCACAAGAGTAAGAGGCTTAGTGAAAGGAATAATATGATCTAGCCCCTGGGGTTTTGAGCAGGGCAAGAGGAGAAGAAAGAGACAAAGATGGGGCTGGGCAATCTAAAGTCCAAATTCTTCCTTGCACTTCCTCGGGTGAGCCACTGTCTTCAAACAAAACAATCTCTTCTGAACAAAAACATTTCAGAGGGATGTGTTTTGTTTGAGTGAATTTGGGCGAGGGTGGGCATTTTGTTTTGAAAGTTCTCCAACACTATGGCCTTTTCGACATTAAAGTCAGCAAAGCAGCCTAGATTGTCTACAAACTTCCTTTTCAAAAGGTGCTTGTGAAACCTGGGACATCATTCTCTAAAGCAGCGGTTCTCAACCTGTGGGTTGCAACCCCTTTGGGGGTCGAACAACCCTTTCACAGGGGTTGCCTAAAACCATCGGAAAACACATATATAATTACATATTGTTTTTGTGATTAATCACTATGTTTAATTTGTAACTATGAAAATACATCCTGCATATCAGATATTTACATTACGATTTATAACAGTAGCAAAATTACAGTTATGAAGTAGCAAGGAAAAGAATTTTATGGTTGGGGTCACCACAACATGAGGACCTGTATTAAAGGGTCGCAGCATTAGGAAGGCTGAGAACCACTGCTCTAAAGCATAATGAACACCCTTCAGAGATGAAGTTCCTCTCTGCTGTGTGCAGGAATGCCCCAGCCTCCATTCATGACGGTGCGGCTTTTCCTAATGGTTCTTGACAGGCATTTGGGAAATCTGACTTCATCCCTGGGTAAAGCTGCCAGACAAAGATGTCGCTTGCATGTGACACGATAGAAAGGCACTGTGCTTGAGAAAAGCCTAGAGCTGCCATGTCCCCTGGAAGTGTCCCCAGTGGTATCTGGCTACCTTTTTGTGAGCTGCTCCCAAGAGTCGGTTTTTAAGAAGTGCCATTCCTAGCTGTCAAGCCCCAAGGATGCCTAATTTACACATAGGAGGAGTTCTAATAAGACACCATCAGAAAGTCACTAAGGCTGCAAGGTTTTCACATTATCTCAAGACATTTCTATTTGGCTAATAGGAAATAAAGGTGTGGATTAATGCCCTTCACATTCCATTACAAAGCTGAGAGGGAGCAGCCCCATTTTGGCCACCAGGGGCCCTCTTCTCATGTTTGTTCACTGCTGTTCTCTGCTCATCACGTTCAGTGCTTTCCAAGGGAGAGATGAGTTTTGACTTCACAGAAAATGAGTTTAAAGCAGAGGGACCATGTGGCCTCAACACTTTGGATGACTGCCATGGCATGCTACATTTCACCTTTGATTTACAGATCGAGATCACATGGCTTCCTAAAAATGAAAAAAACTTTCGCTCAGTTCCCAAAAGGCTAATGCAAGCAGCTGTTAAAGGAGAAATAAAAAGACAGACGCCGGAAGACCAAATCAGTAGAACTTAGTGAAACTGATTTGCCAATGGCCTCTCAGTCACTCTGAGGAGCCAGCGTGATAAATATGTCTCTTTCAGTTATTATCTGAGCCATGATAAATATATAATTGTTGGGTGTTGCCCTAAGTAGAAAATCCTTTAGAATGGCAGCTGGTGAAATTAATAACAATAATAATAATATCGTCAGCTAACATTGAGTGATTATGAACCAGGCACTGTGTTAAGTATCTCATATATATTATTTCATTAAGTCCTAACAAACTGGTGAAGAAGGAGCTAGTAATAGCCCATTTTAAAGATTAAAGAAAATGAACTTGCCAACTTAAGTCTCCATTACCAGTGCCTGAGAGAGGTGGTATTAGAGAAAAAACAGTCTGATTCTTTAGCCACATCTTTAACTGCAGTTTAAAAAAATAAAGGTGATCAGCAATTAATTCCTTAAGTGAATTCTTACATGGGATGAATATTTCAACCTTTCCCTAAATAAAAGATTTCTCAAACATACCAAGAGACCTCAAAGTGACACTTTGGCAGCCCTTCCTATACAGTGGTCGGAGGTGACACAGAGCTGTCTGTCTCTCAGGAGTCAACCACCCCTAGATAAAGGTTGAGAGCCCACTTAATGACATTAAAATGATCCTCCAAGGTCATAAATCATGGGGAGATGGAAAGTAAGAATGATGTCATTTAGATAGGAACAGGGGGTGGGGCCACAAGGGGTGGGGCCACAGGGGTGGGGCCACAAAGGGGTGGGGCTATAAGGGGAGGAGGCCACCATAAGGAAGTAGAGGCCATGCAGGGGTGGGGCTTTAAGGGGGTGGGGTTATAAGGGGGTGGGGCTATAAGGGGTGGGGCTATAAGGGGGTGGGGCTATAAGGAAGTAGAGGCCATGCAGGGGTGGGCCCATGAGGAAGTAAGGCCCAGGAGAGGGTGGGGTTACACTGCTTTTCCCCTTCAGGTAACACGAAAGCCATAACCTGCATTTTTCTCTTCTTTGGAACAGTTTTAGTTGATGGATTCCAGAGTCGACTTTACCACGTGGGAACTTGCCCTGCTCCTTCTAAAACCTAAATGAATGCTCCTCTTTCCCCTGAGCTCCGTTTTATGTACTCCAAAGGACTGAAGATTTGTGGGCCATCTGCCACCAGGGGAATTTAGCTTCCACCGAGAACCACTTGCTTTATTTCCCGACCCAGAGCCCCTCCTCCTTCTGGCAGCCAGCCAGCCCAGAAAGGCAAAATTGTCACTGACTTCTCAGTTAAAGAGAAAAGCCTGCGAATCAGGCTGGGAGAAGGATGCCATAAAGTTACCAGCTTAATTAAGCCATTACAGTTTTTAGGGTGTTTTAAATACAGGCAATTTGAATGTATAATTGAGCCTCAGCCTATGTTTCCCTTGGTCTGCTCAGAACCCGACTGGGAGCAGAAAACAGCTGGGGTTGCGTCCTGTGACAGTGGGGCCAGTTTCTCAATGTCACTATGGTCTCCCCAGTAAGTGTGTGAAGTGGTTTATTCTCTGGGCTAAGACCAGGAGTGAGGGGTGGGAACCCTTGAAATGCCAGGTACGGAGGCCAACCCCATCAGTAGCACTTTGACTGCCAGCGGGTCCCCAATATTCTCAAGAACAATGTCCCACACATTCTTCTGCAGAGAATGCTACCAAGTGTGCTTGAGAGACATAGTCTCTTTGAAAAAGAGAGTTTAAGCTTCAGCCCTGAGGTTAGAGAGAGGAAACTAAGAGATTCCAACTTTCAATGTTCTTCAAGTTTGACCAGCAGAGGATAAATAAGGTCAATTTA
Source organism: Myotis myotis (assembly GCF_014108235.1). Classification (NCBI taxonomy): domain Eukaryota; kingdom Metazoa; phylum Chordata; class Mammalia; order Chiroptera; family Vespertilionidae; genus Myotis; species Myotis myotis. The sequence goes on from NW_023416319.1 coordinate 13,710,369, forward strand.
AATGTCCCTTTGGGGGAAGTATCCTTGTGGGAGAAGTACAGGAAGCCCGTTGATTGTGTTGTGAACATAACTCAGTACTTCGTGGATTCGGACATTTTACTAGTTAACAGCTGTTTATTCCAACAGGGTATAATATTTCTCATTTTGCAATACATCCTGGGGGTTAATTTTCATCTCAGTTTAACTAATTCCCAATGTCCCCCATATACATATATAAAAAAGTACACACAGACATGGAGATGCTAAAAGAAACTCTGTGGTTCTGTCTTCAGCAATACATATGCTGAAATTGAAACGACAGACAGAAGGAGGCCCAGCTGGCGTGGCTCAGTGGTTGAGCATCGACCTATGAACCAGGAGGTCATGGTTCGATTCCCGGTCAGGGCACATGCCCAGGTTGTGGGCTTAATCCCCTACTGGACATTTAAATTGCCATGCAGGAGGCAGCCAATCAATGATTCTCTCTTATCATTGATGTTTCTATATCTCTCTCCTTCTCTCTTCCTCTCTCTCTAAAACAAAATCAATAAAAACATTTAAAACACACACAACAAAAATAACAAACAAACAGAAGATTAGAAGATTAGCGTGGTCCCTGTGCAAAGATGACGTGCGAATTAGTGAACATAAGACCTGAAACCATAAAACTTCTAGAAGAAAACATAGGTAATAAGCTCCCTGACATCAGTCTTAGTGATGATTTTTTTTTTTATTTGACAACATAAGCAAAAGAAAAAGCAAAAATAAACAAATGAGACTACATCAAACTATAAAGTTTCTGCACAGCAAAGGAAACCAACAAAATAAAAAAGGCAATCTATGGAATGGGAGAAATATTTGCAAGCCATATATCTGAGGAGTTAATAACCAAATATATATGTACATGTTATATGTAATATATATGTTTCCCACAAGTCAATAGCAAATAAGAAAAAACAATCTGATTTTTAAATGGACAGAGAATCTAAACAGACATTTTTCCAAAGATGACACACTGAGAGCCAACATACATGAAAAGGTGCTCAACATCACTAATCATCAAGAAAATGCAAATCAAAACCACAATGAGATATCAACTCACACCATTAGAAAGGCTGTCATAAAAAGACAAGTGATCAACAAGTGTTGGCAAGGATGTGGAGAAAAGGAAGCCCTCGCATAATTCTGGTGGAAATGTAAATTGCTGCAGCCACTATGAAAAACAGTATGGAGGGTTCTCAAAAAAATTAAAAATAGAACTACCATAGAACCAAGCAACTCCACTTTATGCAAAGAAAATTAAAATACCCCTATGTTCATGGAAGCATTATTTACAATATCCAAACTTTGGAAACAACCTAAGTGTTCATCAATCAATGAATAAAGATGCATCTTATATATAAAGTGTCCCAAAAATGTATATGTACACTTTGAATAATTATAAATGCAGTGTTTATTAAAATGCATTTTATTTTCAAAATTGAGCTATCAGCTGTTAAAGTGTGTATTCATTTTTTGGGATACTATACACACACACACACACACACACACACAGTATCCCAATATAAACAAATAATACTATTCAAACATTATATATAAATGTATATGTATGTATGTTTTTAATATACATAAACAATGAAATATTCAGACATTATATACATATACATTTATTACATATATAAAATAATGAAAAACTATTTAGCCATAAAACATAAGAAAATCTGTAACAACATAGATGGACCTTGAGGGCATTAAGCTAAGTGAAATAAGTCAGACAGAGAAATACTAATACCACATGATCTCACTTATATGTAGAATCTTTTTTTAAAAAGGAGAGAAAGAAAGCAGAAAAGAAAGTGTGAACTCACAAATAGTGAGAACAGATGGGTGAGGGGAAGAGGGGCTAGAAAAAATGTATAAAGGGGTCAAAAGGTACAAACTTCTAGTTATAAAATATACGGCACGGCAATGTACTATATAACATGACTATAGTTCATATAACTGTCCTGCATATTTAAAAGTTGCTGAGAGAGTAGATCTCAAAAACTTATCAGAAAAGACATTGTAACTATATGTGGCCACAGATGTGAACTAGATGCATTGTGGGGATCATTTCACAATCGGTACAAGTATGGAATCATGCTGTTGTACACTTGAAGCTAATATAATGTTATATTTCAATTATACCTCAATGAAAACATAAAGGTAAAAAATAAACATTGCTGGGTATGTGCTTATGAGACACAGTCCCGAATCCCATAGCCGCCCTTTCAGCTGCTGGTAACTGTGTCTCCTCCCCTTAAAATGAGCTCAACCTGAGGGAGAGATCGGAACCCAGCAGGCAGAAAAGTGTTGTGGGGTGAGGGAAATAGCCGGTAATAGGTAACAAAGGAAAACGCCAGGTGTCAGTGATTTAAGGACGCCTGAGAGTTCCTTCCAGTTCTAGTAATTCTGCACATCAGCACAATGCTTTAGTGATCACATAGTTTGTGTTGTCAGGTCATCCTAGTAACCCACTAAGTTGGCATTAAGTCATGTCAGTGAAGAAAATCTCAGAGCAAAACTATCTACAGGCGTCCCCCCCAAAATGTATACACACTTTGAGATAATCAAGTCAGTATTAACATACAGTTCATTTTCAAACTGTAAAAGAATCTTCAGGAATGAGTGTGTATACATGTTTGGGGAAATCCTATATTTTTAGTTATAATTACATATACATATATATGAGACAGAAGCAGGGAGGGAGATAGGAAGGGAAGGAGAGATAAGGAGAGGGGAAGAGAGAAGGAGAGAGGTAAAAAGAGAGAGGGAGACAGGGAGAAAGAGAAAAGGGTTATTGAATTCTGATTTGCCTTCTCAAACTATAGCCTCCCAGAAAAGGTTTCTATAAACCCTAGACCAGGGGTCCTCAAACTACGGCCCGCGGGCCACATGCAAATACAAATATTGTATTTGTTCCCGTTTTGTTTTTTTTTTACTTCAAAATAAGATATGTGCAGTGTGCATAGGAATTTGTTCATAGTTTTTTTTAAACTATAGTCCGGCCCTCCAACGGTCTGAGGGACAGTGAACTGGCCCCCTGTTTAAAAAGTTTGAGGACACCTGCCCTAGACCATGTGTCCACCTGCTCTGACTCTTTCCTATTAAATGTTAACTTAATTGAATCCTACTTTATGCAAACTTGGTTTTATGAAAGATTAGATTTACTAAAATGAAATAAAACATACACCACTAAATGCATTTCAAACAGACTCTGGACATTTTCGTTAGAGAATGATTGTCTCTGCTGAGCTTAAAAGCTTGGATTAAAAGAAAACTAAAATGGATGTACGGCGTTGCAAGTAAACATCCCGCATTCTGGCAAGGTAACTACGCTGGTACTGTGCCCTGTGCACTAGAGACAGGGCACCAAGGGGAATGTTCATCCTTGTTCAGGCACGTGAATTCCAAAGAAGCTTTCCCTGAAATATACTGGCATACGGTAGGAAACTATTTGTTTGAGTTTTTTAAAATTAGGCTCTCGTTTCCCCCCCCTTTTTTTGAGATATCCACTTTTATTGTGCACCTCACACACAATAGAATCTCACAAACTCTTTCTGAATCACCCTGATGAAAGAAACACTGAAAAGCGAAATTTAGGTGATAAAATGAAAGGAAAAAAGTGAACATTGAATATGGACAGTCAAATATAAAAGGATAAAGACATTTCTGTAATACCCAGGCCCTCCTTTGCCAGCCCCAGGTTTTATCAACTCACGTTTAGCATCCTCTGATATTTTTCGGCTTCCTTGAACCGCATGGGAGGAGAACCTTGTGGTTGCCTCAGTGCACACAGCCAGCTGTCCAAGCACCTTCAAAGTTGTGTACTGTTCCTTTGAAACAGGGGTGGGGAACCTTTTTTCTGCGAAGGGCCATTTGGATATTCACATCATTTGCAGGCCATACAAAATTATCAACTTAATAGTTAGCCTGTTATATTTGGTCCAACATGTAATTAACTCACCCCTAATGCCTTGGAAGGGCCAATACAGTCCACGGGCTGAATGTCCCCCACCCCTGCATGATCTCACCAATTCCCACAATTCCTGGGACCAAGGTTAGTGGTGGCTCCTTAAGGCATTATAAACATCCCCATGGCTTACAGCTAAATGTTATTGGTTCAATTACCCCGAGCAGTGCTTCTCACACTTTAGCATGTATCAGAATCACCTGGAGGGCTTGGTAAAGCACAGATTGCTAGAGGTCAACCCCAGAAGTTTTGATTAAAAGGTTTAGACTAGGGCCCGAGAATTTCATTTCTAACGAATTCCCAAGTGATGGTGATGCTGATGTTACTAGTGTAGGTTTAGGGATTACACTTTGAACACCTCAGGTCTACAGGGCCAGCTGCCTGTGAGATCAACCGTGCATATTCTAGAGATGTCTGTCTGAAAGTGTTCTCTGTACTTCTGGCCTCAGTGAGGATTTCAGTGGGTGTAAATAAGAGGCAAGAGCTATGAGCAGGAGGTAAGAAAGCCAAGTGCATTCAATTTCTGTTCCATCCATCCTTAAGCTCTAGGGCTGAAAATTACAGGTGTTCTAGGTGCCCCGTGGGTTTTTAGGTTATTAAGCTTTTAAAGGATGAAGGCTGCCAGCTTGCAGTTTGAAGGTGAGTGGCTAAAAACTCCTGAGAATAAAAAAGATATGGCCTTAAGGTGCTTTTCCAGAGCTTTGAATTTATCTGTTATAACCAGGTCATGACTTGAGGGGGAAGAAATCCTGTCTGTTTAAGGAATAAGTTACATTTCCTAACGTTTGGGGAGAAGACCCTGAGATAGGTAGTTCTCTTTAACTCAGCGGTTCTCAACATGTGGGTCGCGACCCCTTTGGGGGTCAAACGACCCTTTCACTGGGGTCGCCTAAGACCATCGGAAAACACTATATAATCACATATTGTTTTTGTAATTAATCACGATGCTTTAATTATGTTCAATTTGTAACAATGAAATTGGGGGTCACCACAACATGAGGAACTGTATTAAAGGGTCGCGGCATTAGGAAAGTTGAGAACCACTGCTTTAACCGCTATAGATTTGTGGATGGCTTCCCTTCACCAGTGTAACCCTTTGAGACTATGTAATTAAGAAAAATGGGATAGTTGAGAAACATCTGCACAAGGAGTCAGGATTGGAATGGATCACACATGTCAGAGAGGAATTGATGTTAGGCATATGCAAACATAGCTTATCAAACTCTTATAAATAGAATGGAGTACATTCCATTATTACTGGGAGAGACAGGTGGGCCCAAGATACAAAAATAGAAGACTGTATAGCTTTGCCTTAAAATGAGTCTCCATGAACCCCAACTTTGATTCACATAGGCACCCTAATCTCTTAGTCACCTCTTCTTACTGCAGCCTATTAGACTCGAATCTAGTCCCTTAACCCAGGTACCTGAGCTGCATTTATGCACTTAACACTTTTGTCATGCTATTCTTCCTTCCTGGTGATGCCAAATCTCTTTAGTGCTTTTACCCTCCTTTACTGGACATCTTCTCTATCCCTTTCCTTGAAAGACAACCTACAGACTTTTTTCTCTCAGAAACAAAACTTTTATTCAGTTGCCTGCTCATTAGGATTAAAATGTGCAAATCTAAATGTAGATGTTAGGAGATACCCTGTGTCCGCTTACATTTGGGATGATCTGGAATCCTGGAAAGACAGTGATGGAGGATGTAAGGGTCACACCAGCTCACCTTCTAACTGTGTGTTCAGGGAGCTGGGATTTGAAAAGGACGTCACATGCTTGGTGGCATTTGAGATCATTTTAAATCTAATTGGGGAGGGGATATGTGCATAAGCAGATAGGCTTATGTGTAAAATAGGGTGGTGGTTTCTAGATGCTGAGAGTGTGGTAATATTTACCTATCTTTTCATCATGGGCTACCCAAATAACCTGTAACTCAATCGAAGTCCAAAACTTCTGTCCCTGCTGCTTGAGGGATTCACATTAGCTATGGGGCCAGTTCTTTCTGTTTTCAGTTTTCACTTTTATTATTATTTAAAACAAATAGATTGGTCTCACTTTCTAACATTGTTCATAGAGTTTTAACTTTCTTGCACACTTTTAGGAATTGAACTAAACTGTAGCCAATGGCAAGCATTTTACAATTTAACCAAATGTCTGTGATGCATTTTCTCGTGCCTCATCTCATTTTATCCTCACAGTAGTCCTGGAGTAGGTAGATAGGAAACTTGGTAGAATCCTATTTTCTTTTCATTAGCAAGATGCAAATAGCGATATTAAAATATTTCTTCTAATTAATTTCCTTTCAATGTGCACAGGACACTAGTATCTTGATAATCAACCACAAAATTATCATCAGTGATTCTTTGTGTTTATTTTGTCAGGAAGAATCTGGGGATAGTCTCCAACCTTAGATCTATACAAATAAAACCATTTCTCTTAACCGCCTAATTTATTACAACAAACTCCTGTGTGAAAAGAGATGCCATTCAATAGGAATAGTTTTCGCAAGTTATGTGCCTTGGACATAACCCTCAGAAATATAGTTCATGGGCTCAATTTCCCTTTTGCCCTCCCAGGGTTTGTTTGCCTTTTTGCTGCTCCTCCTTGCTAAGTTTTTTGTTGCTGTTTGTTTTTTAAACATATTTTGCTTTTGAATCTCTCTGTTAGAAGAGTGTACCTATTTATGTCTCACTTAATTAACTTCTCCCATTATTAACCCCATTATTCCTGCCTCTCTCTATTGTTGGGTGTTGTATCGGTGGAGGGTAATAGGAGCCAGGCAGAAGCTATGCTGAGTGACAGCGTGCGCAGGGTGAGATTCACATACATTGCTCAGTCACTTTCTCTCTTCTGTCCCGTTCTCCTCATGCATTAAAAGTAATAATTTGACTCAAACCTCTGCGTTGTTCACTCCTTTCTGATAACATGAGCTGGACCAGTTCAGTCTCTCTGATTTATTATTGCGTCTCATCCACTTTCTATTGCTTTCAGGCATACTTTTTTCTTTCATTCCCTTAAAAAAAAATACAGTTGCCCACAGTCCTTCTCCATGGTTTCTTGGTTTGACAAATTTATCCGAAAATGTAGAGAATGGCTTAGAAGAGATCATATTAGCCCTGGTATGTTTGTGAGACAAGACCACCAGGTTTATGGGGAATTGTTATGAGATGGTGAGAGGTGAAGCCCCAGAGGGAAGCAGAACAGTGTGTGGGTCCCAAAGGCAGGGAGTGGGGCTGGTCTGTCCGAGTGTAGGGGAAATGGGGGGGGTGGAGGATGTTGTCTTTGGGTTTTAAAAACAGTAATAAAACCAAATAATATCAGTCTACTTATTTTTAAATTAAGAGTTAATTTTTTAGAGCAGTTTTAGGTTGAGAGCTAAATTGAGGGGGTGGTCCTCTCACACTCAAGACATCCCCCATTCTTAGCATCCCCAACCAGAGTGGTACATTCATTACAGTCAATGAAACTACCCTGACACATAATAATCACCAAGAGTCTATGGTTTAGGCCTAGCCAGTTTTTCTCAGTGGGTAGAACATTGGCCTTGGACTGAAGGGTCTCAGGTTGGATTCCAGTCAAGGGCATGTACCTTGGTTACAGGCTCGATCCCTGGCCCCTTTCATGGTGTGTATAGGAAGCAACCAATTGATGTGTCTCTCTCACACAGATGTTTTTCTCTGTCTCTCCCCTTCCTCCCTTCCACTCTCTCTAAAAACCAATGGAAAAATATCCTTGGGTGAGGATTAACAATAACAAGAAAAACAAATAGTCCTTAGTTTATATTATAATTCCCTTTTAGTGTTGTACATTGTACAGTTTTACACTTGTGTTTTTAGTTTAATGACATGTCTAGAGACATGTATCCATCCTTATGGTATCATAGGATGGATATTTTTACTGCCCTAAACACTCTCTGTGTTGTGCCTATTTAATTCCCCCCATACTCCTGTCCTGGCAATAGCTGATCTTTTTACTGTGTCCGTAGTTTAGTGTTTTCCAGCATATTATATAATTGGAATAATGTAGTATGTAGCTTTTTTAGAATGGCTTCTTTCATTTAACAATATAAATTTACGTTCCACCTTGTCTTTTCGTGACTTGATAACTCATTCAGTTTTAGCACTGAAACATATTCCATTGTCAGCCATAGTTTATCCATTCACCTACTGAAGGGCGTCTTGGTTGCTTCCAAGTTTGAGCAATTATGACTAAAGCTGTTATAAATATTCATGTGCAAGTTTTTGTGTGAACATAGTTTTTACCTCCTTTGCTTAAATACCAAGAAGCATGATTGCTGGATTCTATGATAAGAGTATGTTGTTTTGTAAGAAACTGTCAAATTCTCTTCCAAAGTGTAGCATTTTAAATTACCACAGCAATGAAAGAGAGTTCCTTTTACTTCACATCCTTTTGGTAGTATTAATGTTCCAGACACTGGCCGTTCTAATGGGCATGTAGTGGTATCTCTCAATGTACTTTTTTACTATTACTCTGAATCAATAATTCTAAATAATATCTGTGATAAAATACTCCTCCCCATAAAAAAATATTTTATTGGTCTAAGTTCTAAACAATTGTTCCTATTATGCTAGCATTTAAAAATATATAGCATTTTTAGTAAACAATGTGTTCTACATGGAAGATAATCTAACCTAAACACATTAGTTCTGTGTTTTTAATGTTCAGAATTGTTTAATCTTGCTTCAGGCACAGTTCATCTTTAAGCCTTCTGTCACTAAAAATTTCCACACTTCAAAAATAGATTCAAAATAATGATAACAGTGATTATAAAGACTGAGATAGAGAACTTGAGTTACTTTAATTTTGTCATTCTTGGAATTTTTATTTGTATTTAATTTTTTTCTGCTGAAAAAGCATTTAAAAACTGACAGAATCAATTTAAAAGAAAAAGACATACATTATGACTATATCTGAATTGTATTATGAAAACACATTTTTTATGAGTCCAGCAAGATTATCCTGGAGTTTAAGACTTTTCTTAATAATTTGAATGTCTACTGCTTTGTGTGACAGAGACTTTTGAATTTAAAATTAATAAAATGTGTTTGTTAACTATCAAAGAAGACAGGTTTAGATGAACAAATCTGGCTGCATTGTCTGTTAAACAAGAATATGTGAAAAAGATCAACTTTCAATGAGCTCATTTACTAATTTGCAGAAGGTGTAAGAACAGTAAGTGTCACATTATTAATTACTATGTTAACTATGTAAGTATACAATTCACCCTTTTTCTATAGCCATAAACTAATGTACTTAATTAATTATTACTTTTTCTATTTTTTTCTTAATCTTTAGCTGAGGATATAGTTTTATTGAATATATATAGAGAGAAAGGTTCAGGGAGAGAGAGAGAGAGAGAGAGAGAGAGAGAGAGAGAGAGAGAGAGAGAGAGAGACTTTGATCAGTTGACTCCCTTACATGCCTGGATCAGTGATAGACCCCCAACCTTTCAGGGCATGAGATGACTTACCAACTAACTGAGCCACACCTGCCAGGGCTACTTTTTTTATTTTAAATATATTTTTATTTGTTAACTAGCATGATTACATATATAAACATCAATGAAATATATTGTAAGCTTACATTTCCTTCCCACTCCCAGCTCTTATTTCTGACATCTTTTCATTTCATGATTATTTCTAAAAAATGTTGTTGTATGGAAGAAGGGCATGTTTTTAAAAGTATGTGTTTTGGTTTTCAAATATGCTAGGTACACTGTTAAGCAAAGAAGTTAACTTGGTTGCTAAAATGTTGAGCAGGGAAGATATAGATTTCAAAGGATGTCAATGCACACACACACAAAAAAAAAGTTATGAGAACATCTTCACCTAAATTCAGTAAAAAAAAGAAAAAAAAGCAACAGTGAGCTATAGCAGGATCCTTTATTTCTTGTTTGAGATCCACCTTTAAACAAATGATTGTCTCCAGGACCTTGCCTCCCTGATGGTCCATTCCACTTCCTTCCGCAGTGCAAAACTTTTTGGTGATCATGTTTGGATAAGTAACCAGCTTTAGTTTGCTAACCTACAAAACTGTAGGTCCCTAGTTTTTGAGACAATGAAAATCATTTGGTAGGTATAAAGCATTAACTATATAAATGAGTATACTTAAAATTAATGCAGCTCTTGCTTTTGATTAAGACTGAAGGAATTTATTAAAATAAGAAGACACTATGGAATATTTTTTACAACACATTTTTGATGTGTCTATAAGTAAGTAGTGATAATAAGTTGTTTCGATCTAATGGAGAATTGCTCTCTCTATTCCAGCAAGCTGGGCAGGTTCAGCTCACCCCTTCTTCCAGGAACTGGAGGTGCTCTATGTGTGGTGGGTGAGGTGCTGAAGATGTTTGTCCCCTACCTTCAGAGATTACCTGATCTACTTAACACATGCTCCTAATACTTGGCTGGTTTTTAGATGAGCCAATAAATATAAACAAACAGGCTTGTCAGCATCTGTGAGGAAATGGCTGAAAGAATTTGCTAAACCCATAAAACAAGTAAATCTTTGCTTAAGACTTGCACATGCCATTAATTAAACACTTTTATTGTGTGGCTTGTTTAAAAAAAAGAAAAAGAGCCGAAACCGGTTTGGCTCAGTGGATAGAGCGTCGGCCTGCGGACTGAAAGGTCCCAGGTTCGATTCCGGTCAAGGGCATGTACCTGGGTTGCGGGCACATCCCCAGTGGGATATGTGCAGGAGGCAGCTGATCGATGTTTCTCGCTCATCGATGTTTCTAACTCTCTATCTCTCTCCCTTCCTCTCTGTAAAAAATCAGTAAAATATATTTTAAAAAAATAAAAAAGAAAAAAAAGAAAAAGAAAAGAAACATCTTCTATTATGTGAGCAGGTCTATAAATAATAAATCATTATCCAAATTCAGCTCAGCCCGGTTCTCCAGAAAGAATGCCCTTTTTACTTCAGCCCGGTTCTCCAGAAAGAATGCCCTTTTTACTGCCTGGCATTAAGAGAAAAGGGTTTTAGCCCTCCCAGTGTGGTGAAGTGGTTGAGAGTCAACCTATGAACCAGCAGATCAAGGTTGGATTCCCAGTCAGGGCACATGCCTTCAGCTCGATCACCAGTAAGGGATGTGCATGAGGCAGCAGATCAATTATGTTTCTCTCTCTCTCTCTCCCTCTTCCTTCCTTTCTGAAATCAATAAAAAAAATATTTTTTTAAAAAAAGAAAAAAAAAGGTTTTAACACTTTTCTAAAGGGGGAAAGAAACAGGAGGGGTAACATAGGTGTTAAAAAGGATTCTCTAAAAGGCAAATTATTAACACATCTTTTCACAACTAAGACAATGGACCATTTCCTTTCTCCTGTGTTTCAAGTACAGAATTTGACTGAACTTTTATCAGCAAATCTAGACAAACCATTTTATGCACTATCAGTGGTTCTCAACCTTCTGGCCCTTTAAATACAGTTCCTCATGTTGTGACCCAATCATAAAATTATTTTCGTTGCTACTTCATAACTGTAATGTTGCTACTGTTATGAATCTTAATGTTAATATCTGATATACAGGATGGTCTTAGGCGACCCCTGTGAAAGGGTCATTCGACCGCCAAAGGGGTCGCGACACACAGGTTGAGAACCGCTGCACTAGATGATATAGAAGATAATTCATTGAGGACCAAGGTTAAGCTAATAGTTCTTGATTAGGTGCTCTATTACTTATTATCGTCATCAGTGACATTACTTGTCCAAGTCAATTACCTTGCTTAGTAATACTTCTAATAGCCAATAAATATTTATTTTCACTTTGTACTATGCACTGTGCTAAACTTTAAATACTGTGTCTTATTTAGTTCTCATGACAAAACTACAAGTTAGGCAGGACAATTATGATCCTCTAACACTTTATAAGAAAGAGTTGCTTTATAAGACCATGTCAATTAAGATAACATCTAAGAATCTGACTCAGGATTCACAAACAAGCCTATATGATTCCAGAAATATCTATGTTTTGCTGCCATTTATTATACAGTATTCAATAAATACTTTCCCTTTGATTTCCAATGCCCACCCTGGTTACCTAGAACTCCTGCACTGATTTCTTGCTTGACTAAGTTAGTTTATTTCCCTCAATCTTCCCACTCCTCCTAGAACCCAGAACAAGCATCCTTATTTATAACTTGTGTCTTGGAATTCCCCTATAAAATGGTAGTCCTAGACTATCAGATAAATTTATACTCTTTGGTTAATGACTACCAGCTAATTTGACAAGATGGAACTTCTGTAATTGGTCTTCACTAATGTCACTTCACTAATATCACAAAGCTATAGTAATCAAAACAGAATGGCATAAAAAACAGACATGAAGATTAATAACACAAAATAGAAATAAACTTATAATATGATCTTACACAAGGATGCCAGTAACACACAATGGGGAAAGGATAGCCTCTTTACAAAATGATGCTGGGAAAACCAATTATGAACATACAAAAAATGAAATTGAATGCCTATATTATACTATATATAATAATCAACTCAAAATTGATTAAAGATTTAAATGTAAGCCTGAAATCATAAAAGTCCTAGAAGAAAAAAAAAGGGGAAATCTTTATGATATTGGGGTTGACAGTGATTTCATGGATATGAAAAAAGCACAGACAAACAAAAATAAACAATTAAGACTATATCAAATTAAATAGCTTCTAAACCTGCAAACAATACAGCCAACAGCATGAAAAGACAACCCACAGAGTCAGAGAAAATATTTGAAAACCATATATCTGATAAATTAATTTCCAAAATATGTAAGGAATTACTACACTTAAGCAAAAATAACTGATAACACAATTAAACATTTTGAAATAGTCTAAGGACTTGAATAGTAATTTATCCAGAGATGATATACAAATGGTCAACAAGTATATGAAAAAAAAGCTCAATATCACTGATTATCAGGAAAATGAAAATCAGAATAACTAGAAAACACCTCACACAAAAGACAAGAAGTGTTGGCAAGGATGTGAAGAAATTGGAACCCTTGCACACTGCTGGTAGAAATGCAAAATGTTATAGTTGCAATAGAAAACAGTATGAAAGTTCCTCAAAAAACAGAGAGAGCTATCACATCATCTGGCCATCTCAGTTCTGGGTATTCAGCCACAGTAAAGACAATCTGAATCCTGAAGTGATATTAGCACTATATTTACTGCTGTACTATTCACAATAGGCAAGTTTTGGAGACAACACAGTGTCTATCAAGATGAATGTAAAAGGAAAATGTGGTATACAGACACAATGGAATATTATTCAGTCTTAAAAGCAAAGTAAATTCTGTAATATGCAACAACATAGAAGAACCTTGAGGGCAATATGCTAAGTGAAATAGTTCAGGCACAGGAAGACAAATACTGCATGATTCCACTTATATGAGGCATCTCAGTCAAATTTTTAAAAACAAAGAATGGGATGTGGATTGCTGGGAGTTGGGGAAGGGAAAAAAGGAGAGTTACTAATCAATAGGCATAGTATTTGGGTTAAGAAGATGAAAAACCTCTAGAGGTTTACTATACAACACTGTAACTTTTGTAAAAAATAATATATTCATAAAAATTGTGAAGAAGTTATATTTCATATTAAATTGTTCTTACCATAACAAAATAAAAATATCTGGCCTTCTTTAGAATCCAGGCTGTATTGTTATTATTTTAACTTATTTTTGACCATTAGATAGTCTATCTGTCAGCTTGTCTGTCTGTCTCTCTTTCCCAGCCATACATTTTTATGTGTTGAACACCAAATGTTTGTTTGTTTTTTCTTCTCTTCTGGTCCAACATTCCCCTGCTGGTGCTCATTATATTGACTAAGAAGAGGTCACTGCTGAGACATGGGCTAGAACATGAGGTCCCTATTCTGAATTATACCAATCCCCTCAATCATGTGCTCTTGACATTTGGGGACATCCATTTTCTGATACATTTTACCACTGAAGCAGTGAACAGTTTAGTTATTAAATACCGGAAGAGAAAGAGAACATGGGCAACTTATTCTATGAAACAATAAAGCTGTCTGGCTAATGGTCAGTGAGGAGGAGTATCTGTTCATTATAGATTCAATCTCATCCTCCTTTCTACCTGCTCCTACTACCTGCTCATGCACAGTCAGCATTCCTTCTCCTGTTTTTCCCTTGCTCTTAAAATAGGAGTTTTAAAAGCTGCTCAAATTAACCAGGGAAGAAATGTTAATAAATCCATACATCAGAAATGTATTTAACTGATCCCTGCTAATCAACATAACCAGTTTATAAGAACTAATGGATAATTCTTCCAAGAGGAAGAGACAAGTAGTGAAAGTACCTTGCAAATGAACAAGTGTCTTATTATATAGCCAGATGTATAAAACCTTATTTCCTCAAACATATTGAATAGAATAAACCTATGTAAACCTTGTATGTGCCAATATGTATATCTGAAGGAAATGAAATCACTACACACACACACACACACACACACACACACACACTGGAATATTATTAACCAATAAAAAATAAGCAAGGGAATTCTGCCATTTGCAACAACGTGCATTAACCTTGAGGGCACTGTAAGTGAAGTAAGTCAGATGGAGAAAGACAAAGGGTGGGTAAACTCATTTACATGTGGAATCTAGAAACAACAACAACAAAAGAAACAAAAATCAAACTCATGGAAAGATAACAGAAATATATTTGTGGTTACCAGAGGCAAGAGGGTGAGTTGGGGGTAGGTAAGTGGACAAGTGTGAACAAAAGGTCAATTACATCTCAATAAAAATGAAAAAAATAAATGAATGGGGAATTAAATAATTAGAAAAAAGACTTAGCCAATCCTATGGCCAAGATATTCTCTAATCAGAATAAATGCTGGCCAGTACATGATACTGTGATGTGGCTCAGAACACAATCACCAGCCTTTCATTAGGTGTGTCTATAATCTTTCCACTTCAAATTTTTCTATTCCTATTTTGCTCAGATTGGTTAGTTAATCAGTAAGTTTACCAGGACTTATTATCCACTCACTCCTCTTCTCTCCTATGATGTAATCAAGTGGAAAGGCTGTAATTAAATGCTGTGGAAAGAAGAAAGGCAGTTTCACGTGGCTAATGAGGCTCTGGGCCTAGGGCTGAATTCTGAGTGTGCCATTGCATAAGGAGATACCGATGTTTGCCTTAACCAGGCTGAGAGTGTCAGTTGAACTGCAAGTGCTATGGGAAACCTAGGCAGCAACCTGAAGTTCATGGGGAGATTCCATCTGTTGCTGAGTACCTCAACACCCATGCATTCTAGGAAATAAGCATTTATTGGCACACATGGTTGAGATACCAAGGGTGGATTTGAATATTTTCCCTTATAGGTACGCACTTTGGCTCTTTTCTAATAAACTAACAAATTGGCTTCCCTCATTAGGGATTGCAACAATTTCTAATATTATGCAACATTAGGTTTATGTTGTACTCTAAACATACAATATGCAAAATAGCAATACTTTTCCATGAGAAGTGTTAAAGGAAAGCCAGTGAGTTAAACAGATTGCAAAATAAATACAGTTAAACTAATCGGTTTCTGTCTAATTCATTCTGGCCCATTTCCCACAGTTAAAGTCACAGGTGAGACTAAGAACCAGGAGCCATTCTCTTGACCCTGATGGAGAGAGCACTCCAGGAGTGAGTCTTGCTGTGCACGTGAACAGACCTCATCACAGGAGCAGTGCACAGATGGCTACACAACTAAAAAATTAAACATTTCCAACATGCCACAGAGGAGTTGCTCCAAGGGCTTTATGTCATTAAAGGAAGAAATCCTACCAATGAGGAAAGTTAAATATAAGAGCACAGGTTAAATCCCTTACCTTATGGCAAGATTTTTTTCTTTTATTCCAGAGAAGGCTGATTACAGGATGAGAATTGGGTGGCTGTCATACATCCTGGCAAGAGAGAGCAGAAGAAAGCAGATGATTAAAGTGTGAGGAGAAAAAAAAAGTGTCCTCCTTAACTGGCTGTAGAGAAATATGCCAAGTGTTTTGAACATCTGCATAAAGGTTCTTTCAACAAGGTGCGGTGACTTCTGATATGGCTGTCAGGAGTTTGAGACCCAGTTTGGAAACTCCTTTCTCCCCAGTCAGAAGCCAGTGTAAAGATAACTCCCTCACGTCTTGACTGAGCAAATGCCTCTCCTGATGGGCTCTTTTTTTACTTAACTTTACTCAGAATAAGAAAATACATTCTCAGTCCTAAATGACCATGACCTTTTTGAGAACTAAGTCCATGTTTTAACAGTTCTTTTGCAAAAATTAGTTGAATAAAATTAAAAGAAATTCTCTCTCATTAAAAACAAAAACATGAACCTAAGTCAACATGAGTTGGAATATCATAGAAACATAGAATGTAAGCGTGGGAAGGGATCCTGAGAAACTATCTAAGCCACCTCTTCCTCAGAGTAGGAAACCTCTTTACAGTGACTTCCAGGCTACCCATACCTCTCCCTTTCTTTGGTGGCTTTTGTGGAACCCAGAAAGCAAATGACCTCCTATTGATACAATTTTTCATTTTTTTATTTTTTTCCATATTGTTTATTGATTTCAGAGAGGCAAGGAGAGGGAGAGAGTGATAGAAACATCAATGATGAGAGAGAATCACTGATCAGCTGCCTCCTACATGCCCATTACTGGGGATCGAGCCTACAACCCAGGCATATGCCCTTGACCGGAATCAAACCCAGGACCTTTCAGTCCACATGCCAAAGCTCTATCCACTGAGCCAAACCAGCAAGGGCCCATTTTTTACAGTTGTGATAAAATATACATAACAGAAAATTTACCATCTTAACCATTTTAAAGTGTACAACTCAGTGCCATTAAGTACATTCATAATGTTGCATAACCATTAGCACTGTCTAGTTCCAGAAAATTTTAGTCATTCATTTGCAAGCCAGACACTGATGAAGAGAAGACTTCAGGAGTGAGTCTTGCTGCAGTGGTTCTCAGGCATAGAATTCAGAAGGAGGTGGGCAAGTTGTTTTTTATTTTCTTCATGAGCATATTGTGAATATTATAAACCATCAGGGTAGACTGTTTCCTCCCGACCTAGCTGCCTTTGTGATTTAATTTTATTACAGTGGACAGCTTTAATAGGTATGATATTGCTAACTAGAAACATTGAGATTAAAATATTTTCTTGAAGCCTTTAAAACTTGAAGTTTTAAAGAATATCATCTATACAATATCAATATTAAAAAGCTGTGGTATAAATTATAAGTCTTTGCTATATCTATATCTATCATCTATCATCTCTATGTGAATGAATATATAGTAAATTTATTTAGTTAGAGTTTTTATTTATTTTATGTAGTCAACGACGATCCTGTGGAACCTGGCAGGAGTCTCCTGATTAATTACTGAGAATATTTGATGCTTTTGCCCTCTCAGTATCTATTACCCTACTGACATCAACATCTCGATTTTCCTTTAGTAAACTCACTGTCTCTTAATGTAAAGTCATTCCTTAGCTTCAGAAATGGACAAAGACATAGGTTTGGCCAAGGCACCGCATCTTCTTAGCCACAGTGACTATTCTACCAACAGCATGTGGCTCAAAGCCACTCCTCTAATGTTTTCTCAAAAGGACAGGTGCTCTCTTTCCACGGGGTTGCTTAGAAGGTTAGCTAGAAGTCTGGAGCTATTTTGGCCACCTTGCTTGTCTGAGAAGAGAGCCAGACACACAGAAGAGCACAGTGAAGTGGAAGAAAAAGACCACCCTGTGATGATATTGAATGAGAAACTGAACGTAACTTGTAAACCAATTAATCCATTTTTAGTGTAAGATAGCCCAGGTTATTTTAGCTACAAGTAGCAGATACCTAATTCAACTAATATAGTTAAAGCAAAGATAAATGTAAAGAAAAAATAATTTCCAATTAGATTAGAATCTTATAAAATATAAAACATACATGGCATTATCCAATCTCACTTGTAAATAAAGATTTGAAATAACATGTGCTTAATTGGTTTATCCAAAGGCTCATAGTAGCTAATATTATAGTCAAGAAGAGCACTCACTTAGTTGCAGTTTTTCAAAATCTGCAAATGATGATGATGGGTATAGGGTGGATTCTAGCATAGATGCAACCCAAGTTATTGGTCATTATTTTTGACCGTAACTGAAAAACTCAGTAAGGTTATATACCATTTCTAAAAATGTAAAAAGTGTCTCTTAACATAAAAATGTGCTTTTCGCCCTGACCGGTTTGGCTCAGTGGATAGGGCGTCAGCCTGTGGACTCAAGGGTCCCAGGTTCGATTCCGATCAAGGGCATGTGCCTTGGTTGTGGGCACATCCCCAGTGGGGAGTGTGCAGGAGGCAGCTGATCGGTGTTTCTCTCATCGATGTTTCTGACTCTCTATCCCTCTCCCTTCCTCTCTGTAAAAAAAAAAAAAAAAAAAAAAAAAAAAAAAAATTAATAAAATATATATTTTTTAAAAATGTGCTTTTCACAGTTGACTCAGAACTTCCTTAAAAACTAAAAGCATTTTACAGCTCAAACACAGAAAAATAATACAATATGTGTGCAGTAATTCAAACGATAGTGATTAAATTAAGTTACTTGTCAGATCAACATCCCTCTTTTAACCAATGAGCTACCCCCAACTGTCTTGAAATGCCTTTAATTTTAAAGTACAGTATGAGTGAATTATCACACTTCATAGCCAAAGATAATTACATTCATTAAAAAAATAAAAGATACTGTCAAATTGAAGTGTTGGAAAATCTAAAGTGATAAAATCTATTCTTTTCATGACATATGAGATATTCAAAATCTGAATAATAACATGTTATTAAAACTGTTGAGAGGATGATCAATCTAATCTTTCTATACAATTTAGAAATCAATTATAATAAGTATGCTTGGAATTTGCTTAAGTTATTAAGATAATATCTATGTACACTATGAACTTAGAATGGACCTTCCCACCATGAAGTTCTGAATGCTTTTCACTATCTTTATCTTTTTAGGTGTTTTTAAAATCACAGGCAATAGGTAGGTTATATGTCCAAAACCGTTTCTCCCATTTTACAGATTGAAAACAAGTTCCATAAATAAATTTAAAAACAAACTGAAAACTTGGGAATAGCTGCAAAAAACAACAAACAAACAAACAAAAACAACCCAAAAGCCAAACAAATAAACAAACAAGAAACATAAAGATCAAAAGTCAAATACCATTGATGGACAAATAGTTTAGACTCTTATGCTGCATTCGTAAAATAACCCCAAAGATTGTGATTTTTAAAAGGAACAAAGGAATTAATTGACATTTATCATGATAAAATTCAAATGAGAAGCTATTAGAAAAATATTCACATTAACTAGTAGTAAAAAATATCTATTTTTAATTAGTTTAGGGGAAAAAAAACCAAGAGACAAAAATTCATTAGAGTAGTAAGAATTTAAGTAACATATTGGTAGGATAAATTTACTGATTTGCCTTCTGTCTTACAAAAATCTCTCATAATTTCTGTTCTGCTGATGCTATACTGATGCCCTTCCCAACCATGGTGTTATGTCTGAATTATTTCTACATAATTACTTTCTGGCCCTAGCCGGTTTGGCTCAGTAGATAGAGCATCAACCTGCAGACAAAAGGGTCCCAGGTTCTATTCCAGTTAAGGGCATGTACCTTTGTTGCAGGATCGTCCCCTGCCTGGGCTCTAGTCTGAGCTCCTGCAGGAGGCAACCAATTGATGTGTTCCCCTCACATTGATGCTTCTCTCTATCTTTCCCTCTCTCTTCCACTATCCATAAAAATCAATGGAAAAATATCCTTGGGTGAGGATTAACAAAAAGCAAACAAAAGCAAAAAACAATTTCTTTCTGCTACATTAAGTAGAGTGAGTTGGGGAAATGAAACCATATGTGCTAAGTCTGACAACATGCATCTCAATAAAAATATATTTAACTTGATCAAATAATATGTAGTGATATGTAATATATTTTATACAATATAATATAATACTATGCCCACCTGACTGATGGGTGCTCCCAAGCAGACTCCCTAAAAACATCACTGAATATAACCTCCTCTCAAACTGTAGTAAAGGGCGGTACCTCCATGTGTTCTATGGAGAAGAGGCCAAGATTAACGACCTGATTCCAAGTAGTCCTGGGGGATCTGTAACAATCACACTGTTTTATTTGTTTAATTATTTATTGTTTAATGTATTACATATAGTGTTACATATGTCTCCTTTTGTTCCCAACTGGCCATGCCCACCCCTCAGCACAAGCCTTCACCCCCATAGTGTCTGTGTCCATTGGTTATGCTTATATGAATGGACAGAGTCCTTTGGTTGATCTCTTACCCTCCACCCCCCACCATGTGTTTTAAATTCTCTTCCACATTCCCACTGTCTTTGCCCCAACCAACACTAATATCAATAGGGTAAGACAGAATTCCATTCAAGAATGTTTTTAATCCATGAGCATTTCAACTAAAGTGATCTAATGTTCTTCACATCTCACCTATTCTTAAAGCATGTATCTTGGATTATATTCCAACTTGGAAATCTTCATGCTCTTTCTTAGTATTTTATTAATTCATGATTGTAAGATCCTATCTAATATGGCCAAATTACCTAATCCTTACAAAAACACAGCTGTGTAGAAGAAAAAAATGTTGAAATTAGATACTTTAAGATAATGGTCCAATCATAGTTAATTGTCTTGGTATTTACTCTAAGAACACAAATCCTGATGAACTCTTTGGTATTAATATGGATACCACTCACTAGCACTTATATAGAATGTTTGACTTGAACTGAAACATAATTAGCTAGGCCATTAAATTAAAGTGCAGGAACACAAGATAATGAAACATCAGTTTATGTATAAAGGATGTCAGAGTTCTTCATGAAGACAAAAGACTCTCTCATACAACTGCTGTTTAATTTGTCTCCATTACAGATGGAGACAAAATTATCCCAGGTGAGTTTTGAATATAACTTTCAGACCACATGAGCCAGCCTTTAGCTTAGTGACATGCACACAGACATTTCTTTTGCATTTAAGGTTCATGAAATAGCATATTCACTAATTGTATTTCCTTTTGTAAGTTGGATTAAAATAACTTAGGGACTCAATAGGCAAACAGAGAAGGTAAAGAAGAGGAGACATTTATTTACTCACCAAAAAATGCAAAATATAACATATCTCAGGCCTGTGGCTTTCTGTATATTTCCAACCAGTTTGCTTGTATTTATACTATCTCAGGGCTATATTGTAAAGCAGCTGCAAATTAAAAACCTGGTATATTTTCTAAGGTTTGAACTAACCATCCCTCTGCCTTTCAGCAAGCCTAAACATACCACCTTGCTAATAAAATAAACTTTACAATTCTAAAAAGAAGGGATTTGAGGATTTTGAATTACCAATATAATAACTTTGGTCTTTCCCCCTTATTTACTAAAAATGTCTTCATTATGTGAAAAGGGAGAGTGGATGTGAGGTGACCCTGTTCCCCCACACTCGCCACGCTCTATATACCCACTGCCAATATTAGATTAGCCATCTGGTTTCTTTTCTGCAAATTCAGCTCATCTTAATAATCTCCTCTGAATGCTTTCCAAACCTGTTGTGTCCCTCCATATTTCTGGGACACTGGTATGGAATAAATTATGAAGTAGAGAAATATTTTGCAAGCCTGAAATAACAAGTCTTTCATCAGTGCATAGGCCTATGTGATTGTGCTATATAATAAGGTTTATGCTAGTTTTTTCTCTTCCACATGATTTAAATTTTTGTTCTGCTTTGAAGAATCATCAAGTCTATGTTTAATCAATATTCCCTGAAAGGAACTTAACATTTTCAGGTATGTATAGATATGTGTGTGCTGGTACTCAACAGAAATTGAGACAATGAAGAAGGATCTTGGATATGCGGTTAGAGTGGAGTGCAAACAAAACAAAACAAGTGCACTAATTCTAAAGGTCATACATCTGTTAGTGACAAAAGTGATGTTTTAATTTCCAAAAAGAAAGATAAAAATAGGAGAGGAGAGAAAGACTGGCATAGAGGCCAAACAAATGAGGGGGAGGGAAATGAGAGAAAGACTCACAGAAGCAAATGAGGCAAAGCCTATTGTCACCCAGGAAGCAGGTTTAGAAGCTGGGACTTCTCTTTATGTACCTGGACCTCTTTCTACCAGTGGGGTTTCTTATGTAATGTAAGTCTCTAGACAAGCTAGCTGTTCATCACATATTGTTCATGAAGAACATATCTGGCAGTTTACACACACTTTAGGGAGAAAGGCAGCAATTAATAACTTATTTAATGGTTATTTTATATATTTGAAGAAAGATGCTTCTGCCATTTCTAATGTGGATAATCATGGCATCAGAAGCTTCTTTAAATTATATGGAATATTTATTATATATATTTATATATAATACCTATATATATTTATAGTTCCTTAAGAGGATCTTATAATGCAAAATAATTAAAAGTTTGATTTCTTGTGGTCTCATGCAAAGGAGACTTTCCAACATCCCTTAAAAACAGCTTTTTAAAACCAAGGGTCAGGAAAATAAGAAACCCACAGAAGTGAAATAGAGAGTTTGGAACCTGTAAATATGGGGAATTCACTTGCAGTATTAACAGAGAATAAGAGCCTTTATCTTTGTAGGTTAGGACCAAGAACAAAGAGGCAGCCCTCAGATTATCAATGGTTATGAATTCCAACCTACCATCTTGTCAGCAGACTTCCCTAATGAAGGACTACACCATAGTACAATGTAGAGTTGGACAATTTTCAAAGGATGAATATGTCCTGAAATGCTTCTGGAGAATTGGACATATTCATAAATCTCTCTCCTCCAGGAGCTACCACTATTTAAATTCTTACTACGCACTGTAAGTGCTTTATATAAATGGTCTCCTTTAATCCTCATGTCAATGCTATGTCATTGTAAAGAAGAAGAAACTGAGTCTTGTAGAGTTTGAATAGCTTTCCAAGGTCACACACCAATCAACATGTAACAACCATCTGCTCAGGTAGATATGTGATGAACGATATCTTACACATAGTATAATTCCATTACTCCCAGGATACAGGAGATTCCAGGAGCAGATGATTAGAGATGGCAGTATCTAGCTTTGGCGCTATCTTCGGTCTGCTCCTACTTCCTTCCGTTTTCTTCTTTACGTCGTCCTCCTTCCTAAATTCTCTTGCTCTCTTCCTTTCTTCCTTCGTTCCTTCGGCTTCCTTCGGATTCATTCCTTCTCCTTTGTATTGTGCCGAGCCTTTTTTCCTTCGCTTTCTTCCTTCCTTCCTTCCTTCCTTCCTTCCTCCTTCCTCCATTCTCCTTCCTTCCTTCCTTCCTTCCTTCTACCTCCCTCCCTCCCTCCCTCCCTTTCTTTCTTTCTTTCTTTCTTTCTTTCTTTCTTTCTTTCTTTCTTTCTTTCTTTCTTTCTTTCTTTCTTTCCTTTCTTTCTTTTTCTTTCTTCTTTCCTTCTTTCTTTCTTCTTTCTTTCTTTCTTTCTTTCTTTCTTTCTTTCTTTCTTTCTTTCTTTCTTCCTTTCTTTCTTCTCTCCCTCTCTCTCTCTCTCTCTTTCTTTCTTTCTTTCTTCTTTCTTTCTTTCTTTCTTTCTTCTTTCTTTCTTTCTTTCTTTCTTTCTTTCTTTCTTTCTTCTTTCTTCTTTCTTCTTTCATATAGTTACCAAATACTATTTAGTACTGTCTATGTGCCATGCACTGTGCTAATGCTGATTACAGTCTTGGGGAAGGAGATGTGTTCACAGCTGCTAGATATGTTTTTAGCTGGTCAGTGGAGAGAAGAGGTCATTCCCAGGAAGCAGTAGTTGAGGGCCCAGAAGAATTTCAGGGCACTGTGTTATCAACAGTTCATTCATAAATAGGGTATTTAGCAGTCAAGAATGTCTATTGTAGGCCTATGAGAGCAACTCATTTTGAGAACCATAAAATATTTATATGTGTATAAGTAAACACACCTAAAGAAAAATATATTAAAAGTAGAAATATGAAGAATAAAAGTTAAAATAGCTCATGTTATAGGCTTCTCCACGCAACAGCTATGGCAAGGATTTGAGTGCAAATGGTATATGTGGAAGGTGATCCCAGGAAGGACAATTAGTGAAGTTTAGAATTGACACAAGGAAGATAATCCAGTGAGGGAGCCTTGGTGAGTAGGTTACTGCTGAGAACAATTAGACCTCCTCTTGCTGGACACCTCTGGGAGAGAGTGAGGAACATGCCTCAGAGCTGTAACCACTCTACCCCGGGGGGAAGAGGCCAGAGCATTCATTTTCTAAATAACATTTATCATTGTCCGAGGGCTCCCCTCCAAGCCTTCAGCTTTCCTTACTTCCAGATGGGTCCATAGATAGGGTTAGTGAAAGGTCAAAGGCAGAGTTCCAGAAATTGGCAGGACACTGTCCAACTTACACAGGAAACATGAAAGCTAAGGTGAATGGTAGCATCATTGGCAGAACCTGTTAAGATCCTCATACCGCCATTCATAGAACACCACAGTCAAAATCCTGGTAAATTTCCAGTCTTGTATTAATAAATGCATTAGGCCATGTTTTTCTAGGATATATTTGTATTAGTTCACTCAAACTGGATGTCTAATTCATCCATTTGAATAGAAAAATATCTGTAACTTTAAACAGCACATAATGATCTATTATGTATGTGTTATAATTAACTTGCTGGAGTCTCCTATTGATGGACACTTCGGTTGCTTCCAATATTTTTAGTATTATAGATATTAGGGCCATGACATATTTTTGCATACTTTTTTGGCACTTTTCTTAGCTTAAGTTGCTGGATCAGTGTGTACACACATTGTAAAATAAATATTCTATCATTCAACAGAAATGTTTTCACAATTTATATAGTCACCAAAGTGAAGAAACGTGCCCATTCACATCATCCTCAGCACCAGCCAGCTCTGTCATGTTAATATTAGATATTGTATAGCCTTAGTTGTGAGAATAAACACCTTTTTCATATGGTCACTGATGGTTACACTTTTTCTATTTCCTTTGAGATGTTTGGCTATGGAGTCTATGAATGTGTTCATTGTTTAATGTTTAATTGACTCATTAGACCTCTTTGTGGTTTAGTGATATTAACTTTTTATCTGCCGCAGCATTGCAGATGGCTTTTCAAATTCAAAATGTGTCTTCCAGCTTCATTTCCTTACACGAAGTAAAAACTAGGTAGTTTGTCATTTTATGTGCCATGTTAAGAAAGACTCAGAGGCAGAGCAGCATTGAACAGACTGTCAAAATACAGCAGGAAGGCTGGGGAGGGTTGGGGCCGGGTTAAGAGATCAACCAAAGGACTTGTATGCATGCATATAAGCATAACCAATGGACACAAGATACTGGGGGGTAGGGGAGGATGGGGGAAAGTCAAGGGAAAAAAAAGGAGACATATGTAATACTCATTGTAATACTTTAAGCAATAAAACAAAATTTAATAAAAAGAAAGACTATTCCCATGTAAAAATTATGAACATTCTTAGCCATATTTTCCTCTGGCATAATCTTAACTTTTTAAAAATTATTCCAGTAAATTAATAAGTATGGCCAGGGAAAGTATGTTTAGGGATCAAATAATTTATAAAAAATAAGATTCAACATTCGGAGCAAGTTTCCTTACTTTAGGACTACTCGGGGCATTTACTATGTTAATAGGAATTATGTCTCCAAGGGAAGTAGAGTATGCCATGTTTCTAAAATATATTTGACCTTGGATCACTTAAAAATATTTTTCTCTGGGTGACTTTACTAGCATCATTCAAAGGAGTATTCTGTACAAGACTAGTTTGGAAGACAGAAAAAAAGCAAAGTCCTGCAAGTACTAGAGATAATGTACTAGAAAAGATATAAATCTTTATCTTCCTGGGATTCAACTCAATAAATTGAGCTGTAAAATGATCATACTTATTAGTAAACTAGTAAATCAATTCTACTTCATCACAATTCTAGTTCAAAAGCCTGGTTACCGGTTTTAGAATTTAGGTACAAATAAAATATGTAAGCATCTTTATATGCAAAACAAAATCCTGAGTGTAATGTTTAGTTTTGTTTTTGCCTTTTAATCACTCCTGGTAGTATTTCGAACCTACTCAGACTCTTGAGTTTATCTTATTACCCTTGAGTATTTTGGAATGATCTACGTCTTAAAAATGCAACAGAGTTAATTGTAAATCTCTTAATAGTACTCTCTTTGCCAAGTATTATTTCTTTCACTTATGCTTATTTTGTGAAGAGGAAAAAATGAATATGATTAATGTTAATGTTTCTCTGTGAACAAATGAAAAACTACAGAATAATATCCAGGAAGCCTCAGGAGGAAACTTTTAAGCTGTTGGATTTTAATAGCTGGAAGCAAACTTAAAAGTTGACCATCCATCACTTTCTGCTCATGTAGGACAAATTGGGAATGAATTGGCTTGCCTGGTAGGGCAAAATAGAGAATTCCTAGGATGTCCTCATGAAGAGAGATCCCTATGTAAACGCATTGGAAAATAAGCTTTGGTAAGAAGCATTCTGCTAAAATGTTGGAGAATTAGAACTGAAATAGGATTTAACTTGTTCTACCAACAAATTAAATTCCATAAAATACCCAACTTTCCATGAGGCAGGATTAGAGAAAGAACAATCATGGACTCACTGCTCATTTATTGTATTAAAATCAATGCATTAAAGAAATTTACTTATATCTCCCATTTCATCTTCCATCTCATCTGCTAACGAAAAGTTGTCTTTGTGTCTCTTCCTTAGAAGATTAAATTATAACTGCAGAGTTTTATACAAATTTTCCAGGAAAATTCTTAGCTGAAAGCAGTACAGAACTTTGGGTTGTTGGATTCAGTAAAATTATCTCTCTTCTCTTCTCTTCTCTTCTCTTCTCTTCTCTTCTCTTCTCTTCTCTCTCTCTCTCTCTCTCTCTCTCTCTCTCATATATATATATCTCTATATATATATATATATATACACATATATACATATATATATAAAATATATTAAGAATATTTTTAATTAGAATCAATAAAATGAATATAAAAGTCCAATAGGAACCACAAGTAAATCACACATAAAAGAGGAGTTTTCTTCCTCTGGCCTTTCCATTTTTTGAGAAAGACAAGTGATTCTAGGAAGATGGAAATTTATGAAAAGTCTTGGTAGGATCATAGAGCTATTCTAAATTCAAATTTCATGCGTCACTCGTTCTGAGGAATAAGGTTTCTCTCTCTTTCGAGACCATTTTTTAAGGGGAAAAATGCTTATATACTTGTGTATTTGTGGGTGCATGGGTGAGTTCCCCGGTATAAAATTAATAAAGAAAAACAAATAGCATTTTAAAGAAGTGGTAAATGTGGTTTAGTATGAATACACACATAATTAGATGTTTGTTTCAGACATGCCTTTCTGCTTTCCTGGTACGGGGGTAATTCTCATTTAGTGCATGGTACTGCTGTGTATGCAGTCATTTTCCAAGGGCATTTATGCATTGATTGCTATTTCTAGAGCATTCTGCCTCCCAGCCAGGCATACTGGGAAAGTGGCATCCTTCAGAAATTGCGATGATTTGTCCCATATTCCCTGACGTGAGTTTTTTTTGTTTAACAGGGTGGCTGTCAACAGGAAGGCAGGAGGAGTTAGTGTGGTTTGCCTTGAGAATCAGATATAACAATTGGGAACATGAAAATTGCACTCCTTAGTGCTATGTAAATTTCTTTTTATAAAACTCAAAAGGCACCAATAATAATCAATGTTCCTCTTACTTATACAAGTTAGGTACTTAGAAAAGAAATGCTAGTTAGATTGTTGAATTATCTTCTGATTGCCAGATATTGTGCTGACATTCCATTTACCAGATCATTTCTTATTCCTTCTCCTTTAATCCCCAGGACAATTGTATAAGGTCAAAGTTTTATAAAATTACCCCATGTTACAGTGGCAAAACTGAGGCCTAGAGAAAAAAAAAAGTAACTTGCCCAAGTTCACCCAACAGTTAATGGTAGAACTAGAATGGAAATCCAAGTTTATCTCTGACTCAAATGCTTAACCATGATTCTATACATGATTTTTTTAAAAAAATCCAGGAGCAAAAAAGTAGATTTCATTTTATAATTCTTAATAATAGCAGCTTAGTTGTTCCATCATGTTTTAAGGCATTTATTCAAGAAGCTTTCAACTAGTTTCTACTTTATATCCAGGAAGTATTCTACTAGAATGTAAGCACCATGAGCTAGGAGAGGCAAAAAAATCGTACCCTTCAATTCCCAGACTAGAAGAGTTTCTGACACATAGCAGTTCTTCACTAAGTATTTGTTGAAGGAATGACTTGAGCATCTAAGCAAGGGTGCTGGACTTTTCACGTCACGGAATATTGGTGGAATTGAGTGATTGATAGTAACTTCCTGAAGTCTGTTTGCATGGGATATGAATCTTGGAGTAAAGATGTAATGAAAGAGGAAGTCAGAAAACGATCAGGAAACGTCTGCTCTTTTTAGAGCTTTATGATGCCCAAGACATGTAGAGAAATAGACATTTTTCAGAGTTTGGGCTAATTTGCTCTTGTCTTCAACTAAAACAGGACCCTCTCAGTCTTCCTGCGATCCTCACACATGAATTAAAAGAATTCTCCCTGATTTCTGGAAACTGCTCCCAGGAATTTGTGATTATATTTAGGCTACGTGGAGTGTCCATTCCTAAGGGCAGTTCACAGAAGACAGAACCTTATATCCTACAGTGAATCTCTAATTGTAGGACTTTAGAGTCAGAAATCTTATAGAGAAGTCTCTCAAAGGAGGAGAATAAGGCGGAATTTTTGGACAAGATGCCATCTGTGATGCCTGAATCCATCTAGGGAGATATTAATCTTTCTGCTAACAATCCTTCCAGGTTGCCACTATCCAGTGTGTCTCCATCTACTTTTTCTCATTTTTTCTACCACTAGGTTCATTCATTCATTTGTTCAATTATCATTTGTGCCAGGCATTGAGAATATACAAAATAATACAATATAATCCTTGAGCAAAACAGATACAATCCTTGCCCCAAGGGAACTTATAGTCAGGGAAGGAGGCAAACAAATAAAAATAAATAAACAATAAGGCTAAAATGCCAAAGAAACAATAATAGGTGTATAATGGGCTGGGAGCACATCTGAGACCAACCCAGTCTGATGTAAGAGCATCAGGACAACCCATGTATAAGTTCTGATTGTGAAAATGAGGCCTGAAGAAAGGTAACCACCAGGCCAAACTTATAGGGAATGATGCATCAGTCCATTGAATACTTCAACATCGGGTCTTTTTTTTTTCTTCCTCAAAGTTCAGTCTGGTTGGGGTGTCAGGAAAAAGGTAGTCCCTAGTAAAAGGTGAAATAGAAAATCGGTTGGGAAGCCACTGGTGTAATAGGATGCAGAATTTGAATGGTAACCTCAGCTCTTTGTGAATCTTTGGTGGAATTTATCCCAAGATTAACATGATCAACTGAGTGTCTTGACAGTATTGTCCTGCCTGCAGCATGTAGATAGGATTGGAGAGGGTTAAGGCTGCATTAAAGGGGCCCAGTGGGGAGGCTGTTCTTTCAAGTAGGAGATGACTATGGCCAGGGAGTCATGGCCTAAGTTCCCAAAAGGGTGAATCAGAGTACACATGTTTTAACAGGACAAATATTTTACAAACTCAACTAACACGAATCCTATACTTATGCTGCACTTAGTACCATCGAACAGCTTGTCATGAAATCAATTTCACCCTAATCACCTTAGGAATTCTTTTCAACCAGTTTTCATAAATGCAGGTGATAGACTTTATCAGAGGATGCTTCTTATTCATGGGGAAACTATTTTCTTTCTTTTTTAAAATATATTTTTATTGATTTCAGAGAGGAAGGAAGAAGGAGAGAGAGACAGAAACATCAATGATGAGAATGAATCATTGATCGGCTGCCTCCTGCACACCCACTACTGGGGATCGAGCCCGCAACCAGGCATGTGCCTTTGACCGGAATCAACGCTGGGACCCTTCAGTCCACCGGCCAACACTCTATCCAGTGAGCCAAACCAGCTAGGGCATTCTTTCAATGGTCAGCTCTGCAGAAAACCTGGGCAATGTAACATTCAATAGTTACATTAATGAAGTTCCTTTCCTGAACTGAGCAGCTATCAGTGAGTGCAGAGGGTTGCCTTCTGGAGCTCAGAACCCTCTTTCCCAGGGTGAGAATGGAAGAGCAAATTATAAAAACCACTATGTTGTCATGGCCATAAAGATGGCAGTAAAGATTTAAGGCCAACTATCCACGTCTCTTGTATGTACAGCCCAAGGCAAACTGAATTCTTAGCATTTCTTGAGTGAAAGACATACTTTATCCTTCTGGGCCCTGGACATTGTTGTTCCTTTGTTTCCAGAAGGAGGTAATTTGCTAAATGGAACCCTGCTGCACTAAAAGGGGTAAAGACCTTAAAAGAAGGGAGCAATCCATTCTCTTTTGAATCTATTATTACTGCTGCTTTTACTAGTAACTGACCCCTCCAGTGGCTAACAGTATTATTTGGGTTAGTTTTCAGTCCATATGGCTGTGTACAGCGTTTTAATATGTAGGGAATGGTGTTTGTGTGTGTGTGTGTGTGTGTGTGTGTGTGTGTTTGATGGGGAGGTGAGAGGAGATACATGTTAGTAAATGGATAAATGGAGGAGGAAAGCAGTTCTTGAAGCTGGTTGAACAGCACAACCAAAAAAGAATCGTCTTGATTTAAGTATCCAGCTGTTTCTTTATTTCTTTCCTTATGAGCTTTTAGACCCAAAAGAAGGTCTGGCTGTGAGCTACCCCACAAAAGGAGAGCTGGTCTCCAGTGGATAGAACAACTCAAAGCTATTTCTGAACAATAAAAAATACCCGTAAAAGAAATGTTTAATGAAGAACCAATCCTAGTGGTTAGGGGTGGGCTGCATCAAAGAAATTTCAAAAACACAGAGAGTTACTTATTTTAATGACAGCTTCAAGGCTTCACAGATTGACTAGCTATTTTCAGTATTAACACACAGAAAGATAAACATTGGTAAGGCCACAAATGTTGATTAAAATGTGTCTCTAAATGATGAAAATGGCAGCGTGGATTATGGTGCTGCCTTGTTATTTTTTGACACCTATTTTGGGGACCAATTTGAATACTTGAGTCAAATTGACAGTTACATTTGCATGTGGCAGCAGTTGCTGATTAAGTAGCAGAACCCTTATGGACAGAAGCAGTGGGTGAGGTTGTACTTTAAGGTGTGTGTGGTATAGCTTGTCCCTTGCGGTTTGCCCCCTGGACACCCAGCAGCTCTCCAATTGATGGACATGCTCTGCACTGCACTTGGAAGATGGCAAATGGTGTTGGGGAGAGTGAAGGACAGGGAGCAACTTAATCTGATTCCCAGTTTTCACTAAAATTGGTCCTGGAGGCATTTTAAATTCACTTTTGGAGGGAAAAAAATGGCCACAATGATTAACACAGTCTGAAAGAACATGTCAAGAGCTACTTAGACTGCACAGGTGTCTGTTGTCAAAATCTCAGCAGAGAAGGGTTAATCTGGTGCATGTCATTTTTGATACCCCAGGTGGGCTACAGCTAAGAACAGGATAGAAGAGCAGGAAGGGAACGCTTAAATAGAAAACATTGATTTTGCAAGAGATTAAATCGGTGAATGAGATGAGAGAAATATATTGGTAGGTGAACTGAGAGGCTGCAAAAGATAGCATGGGAAAAGCAAAGGTATCAGTCCTGTCTTCCTGAGAAGAAACCCAGCTCCAGGGTTGCCTATGGCCCAGGCAGATGAGTCATTGCTTTTTGTTTCAGAAAGGTCAGCACTTGATTCATTCCCTTCCCAACAGACATTTATTCTTAACTAAATGCTTAATAAAATAATTTCATTTTGAGTAAAGTGATATTTACTGCAAAACTTGCAACATGAATGGATTTCTTTTCCTATTTGATGTTACTTGAATATTCAAGTAACCTTCTATTTCTGAAGGTTTCCATCTAAAATCCAAAACTTTGGGAATCAGTTTTATGGGGCTCTGATTTGAATATAAGATGGCACTGGTGATATCAAACTGGGGTCATCATTGGAGACTAAGTGGTAACTGGTATAACTGAACCATCCAATTCTTGGGAGGAAGAGCCCTCACCTAAGAAAATAATATGAACTATGAAGCTAAAGGGAGTGAGTGACTTTCCAAACAACATAATGCTAAGCAAAGGCATGTTCAAAGGCAGTTTCCATATTCTTGCCATCACACTCACACATAAAAAGTGATGATGTAAACTGATGAACAAAAACAGACCCAGAGACAGAGAAGCATTGATCAGACTGTTAAACCTCAGAGGCAAGGTAGAGGAGGGTGGGGGTAAAGGGGAGAGATCAACCAAAGGACTTGTGTGCATGCATATAAGTCTAACCAATGGATACAGACAACAGGGGGGTGAGGGCATGAGTGTGGGGGGGGGCAACTGGGGGATACGGACACATATGTAATACCTTAATCAATAAAGACATTTTTTTAAAAGTGATAATGTGGCATGTTTTACATTTAGAAACATGCTTCTAGAAGACAACAGGGATTCTGGTTGGCCCAGGTATGGAATCGCAATCCAGACATAAGATACAAAGGTTATAGCCTGTGGTAAAGTATGCCCTGTTCTGTGTTTGTGGTTGATGTTGGAGGGTTTGCTTAGTACTGAGAATGTCATTAAGTATAGGGAGACGGCTTTACCATTATCGTTTACCTTTCTCTATGGCAACCAAAACCTCCTTTAAAATTAGCACTTCATTTCTAGTTACTGTAGCTGTTGTTTTTCAAAGTGATTAATACACCAGAGTCAATCTGATCTTTTTAGAAAGGAAGTGTTTCAGTCTCTCGGCCAATGATGTGATGATTCCATCTCCTAGCTGGTAAGAAAGGGAATAAAGTGCTTATAGCTAAACAGATGCTGAGGAGCCAGAGCAATGGTCTTGCAGGAAGTGAAGGTCCAGTGTCTCCATAGAGCTCTCATCTGAGTCATGGCTATTTTAAAAGGACATCCAGGTCATTGTGGATCTCTCAGACCAAGCTCAGGACTCAGGAAGGTCTCAGGGGAGATGCATGGGCCTCAGAATCAAGAAGGGATAAGGGTCTGGACTTGACTGCAGTTACCAATGCAACCCAGAATCTGGCATTCTGAATGCCACCCAGGACGGCACAACCCAGGTGAAAATAAGCTGCTTGTTTAAGACTATTAATGAGTTCTTGTCCTCAGATAGCCCCAAGCTTATCACTGTTGCCTGGTAAATAAGTATTTTCTTCTCCCTTTGGGGATCTGAAAATTCAATTCTATTTCTGCAGCTGCCTAACAAAGCAACATAGCAATAGACACTACATATACAAACTATGTAAAGTTTTCCCCAAAGGGTAGAATGTGTGCTATAGTGGATTATAATAAGAAAATCCAGCAAGAACTATCCAACAAACAAACACAGCCATGAGGGAAAGTTTTCCCAGCCATGAGATCTAATTAATAGAGTCAAGTTTATAAAGGAGATGCAGCTTAATGGTTTTTCAGTATCCCCAATAAATTAAATATATTATCTAATTTAATTTAAAGGGTAGGATTAGAAGGATAACACCTTTCATGATTACTTTTAATAACAGCTTTTTTTTAGATCTAACACACATACCAAAAAATTCATTTCATTAAAGGATATAATGCAATGCTTTATAGTTTATTCACAGATTGTGCCACAATGAACACTGTTTGATCCTGGATATTTTCTTTTAACTTTTTCCAAACTGAAAAAAGTCTTTCTAATACAAAATAATTCAGGTTATCTTTTGGTTGTGTTTGTACCAATTCTGATGGGGATTCCTCACTGGCCAGAGTTGTGGCCACTGTTATGCTTATATCAACTTTAAAGGAAGTCCCCTGAACAATATTAGTAAAAGAAAAATGTGCACCATTGGATAGTTGCACTGAAATTTTTTTTCAGATATATTAGGCCCTTGAAAGTGTATTAGCAGGAAAGATAACATATTATGACATGAGTGTAGAAAAGAACTCCTTACCAGGGCTCTTGAGACCTGCCTTCTATACAACACACCCTGAGAAGCTTGGCTAAGCAACTCAATCTCTCTGGACAATTTTTTCCTTATGTATACAAAAGAAAAAAATCAAATATTTACTGAGAATCAACCGTGTAAACATGGTGTTTTGATAGCAATGGGGTGCAGTGGGCTACTTTAGATTATGTGGTTAAGGTTCCCTGAGGATGTGACATTTGAGCTGCAACGGGTATGTTGCAAAAGATGTAGGCAAGTAACAATCTGGGTATAGAGCCTTCTAGGCAGAGGGGTTAAGCAACTGGAAAGACCATAAGGTTGGGTTGAATTTACTGTGTTGAGGGTCAGAAAGAAGCCAAAAGAAACTAGAGCAGACTAAACAGTAGGGAGAAGGATTATGAGAGGAGACTTGAGAACTCAAGAACATCATGGAGGGCCTTGGAAGGCATTGCAAAGGACTTAGATTCTATTCTAAGTTCGATGGGTAGGCATTAACTGGTTCCAAGCAAAAACATATCATCTTTATTTGTGTTTAATAGATTACTGGCTTTTAGGGTAGCCATAAAGGAAGCAGAAAGATAAAATAGGAAGTGACTGTACGGTCCAGGTGAACTGTGATGCTGGCTGGGACTAGGGTGGTAGCAGTGGAGCAGAGGGAGAAAACAGTACCTGCATTTGACACTTTATCCATCCTATAGTTTTAATGAGGTTCAAATAAGAAAAACAAAAGTGATATGTTGTGTTAACATAGAACATGCTCTTTAAGCAATATTTAATTTTTAAATTAAATCTTCCTGCTGGCTGTCATAGCTCAGTGGTTGAGCACTGAGGTAACAGCTCAACAGGAGGTAACAGCTCAATTCTAGTCAGGGCACATGCCCAGATTGAGGGCTCAATACCCAGTGTGGGGCATGCAGGAGGCAGCCGATCAATGATTCTCTCTCACCATTAATGTTTCTATCTCTCTCCCCTTCCCTTACCCTCTCTCTTCCTCTCTGAAATAAATAAAAATATATTTAAAAATATCCCCCTCAAACTTATGAGATTGGTAGTTAATAATGTAAATAACATTTGATGTTATAAAGTACTAGAGGCCCAGAGCATGATATTCATGCACAGGCAGGGTCCCTAGGCCTGGCCAGCGATCAAGGCCAATCGGGGCCTTTGGGCTGCTGGCCAGGGCCTTCCTTCATTCTGCGCCACCCCCTGGTGGTCAGCGCACATCATAGCAAGTGGTCGAACTACCAGTAGGTCAAACTCCTCGGGGGGTGGGGGGGGCAATTTGCACATTAGCCTTTTATTATATAGGATTATACAAATACAAGGAGAAGATATATATTATTGTTGTTGTTCTTACTATCATTTATACACTCAGATCCAGCCATGGATGCATTGGTAATCCTAAGGATAACTTGTGTACCATATACCCTCTTCAAAGAACAAATGGACTCCCACTCATAGGTACCATGAATGTTCTCTAAGCTGTCTTTGAAGAGGGCTTTGTAGTTAATCAGTTGTCAAATGGAAAATTCTAAATCTTGTCTGTACAGCATGCTACCTCTTAAGAATCAAAGAGCACTATTTTTTCTTTTATATAAATGTAAAAAGTAAAACAAAATGAAAACAAAACCCTGATGAATTTGTATCTCACTGAATTTAAAAAGCAACCATTTGTTCAGTAGAATCATAAAGTGCTTTTGGTGTGCCAAGCAATGAACATGCATTCTGCTCTCTAGGAGTTCAGAATCTAATGGAGTCAGGTCAATTACAGCAGTGATCACATTAATATTAGTAAGAGTATTGATAACTAGCATCTATTGTATAACATGTCCAGCATTATTTCGTGTATTTTACATTTAATATATCATACAATCCTCATAGAAACCCCATGAGGTTGGCAGTATAAATGGCCCATTGTCACACGTAAAAATTTTCAGATGACTCTTGATAAGCGATATGAGAGAAATAGGTGAAGGATTACCTAGTATGGTGCTTACATCATTTTTCTTTATAGAGAAACTTCAATTAAGTTCACTCTAATATGTCCATGGAAAATTCACTCCACAGACCCATTGCAACATTCACATGGTAAGCAAGATCAAAAGTGACTTGTTGACAAACAGTATTAGAAGAACAGAAACAAGAGATTTGGGGAAAAGTGGAGTTGCTGCCAGAGAGAGTAGCATTTTGGTTCTAGCATTTATTTGTGCTCCTTATTTTCAGAGATTCAGAAACTCTCACATTATCCTAACCGTGTTTTTCATGTACTATGCCTATTATTTGAACTTTTAAAAACAGAATAAACATCACCCTTTTACTTTTCATGCCACAAAAAAGGGAGAGTAGTGGGAGAAAAGATAAGACAAATAAAAGGGGGCACACACAGTATGTACCCCTTTGAAGGTGAGAGTTAGAATTTGGGCTTTTCACTGAGCGAGGAGGGTAGCCCATGGAAGGTGGCTGCTCATCTCATTTATGTCCAATCACAATGCCCTGAGAGGGCCTGTGCCTGTATAGGACACAGACTCTCTTTTATCAATAAACAACGTTAGTTCAGTTACAGAAAATAATGATGTGCATGGCCTTTTGCTTTATGAATCTGCTAGTTCTATCAATGACAAGGAATATTAAATAGAAAAGAAAAGAAGCATGTGGAATTGATTTGAAATCCACTTCAAGACTTCAATAGAAAGGGTGATGTGTTTTCTTAGCTAGTTCCTTCTAAGGGAAGCATAGAGCTGTATTTCTAACTGTGGTAAAGTAAATAACATTAAGGGTATATCTTGAATGATTGAAAAATCAAAGCAAGTTGGCATTAAATCTTAAATTCTTATTCATTTTTATAAAAACAATTATACTAGAAGGATATAGTTCACATTATGTCTAACAAAATGAAAAACAGCATTTTAATGAAAAATGCCATTTTCCTGGATTATAAAAGGAAAACAAAAAAGATAAAGCCAGTCAATATCACTAGAGTCGTTTTTTTCCTTTCATCTTTTCTCCCATATATGCAATATTTCATTTTGGTATACTGTTCAAGTCCTTTGGTTTCTTTTGGGAGGAAAGAGGTATATGACTGGGAAATATTACTCAGCATTTATTTATTTATGGCTGTCAATATTTTTAATAGTGAATAGATATAGAATGTATTTTCTCTTTGTGCCTATTCTTCTTCACAAAATCTAGAATAATAGCTTTCCTTTTTTTTTTTCTTTAATGCCTTTACAAATGTTAGCTAGTCAAACCTTATTGTCTTCTAGAGAGAGTGGTTTTGGGAACTGACAAGTAAATTGAGAAACCAAGACATTGTCACCAGTCACCAGGCAAAAGAGAAGAGGAGACGTAGGCAATTTAAATCTGTTTCCTAGTATGGAGCATACTTCACAAGTCATGTGATCATTCCAGATGCATTTGGAAGACAATAATCAATTTGGGGAAATATGGGAGAGTTCACCTGAACCAGGGAAGACCAAGCTGAGTACACTATTGCCTGCCAGTTAGTTCTAAAGGACCCTTAAAAGGAGGCAGATTCATTAATATAAAAGCAAAATATCCTTCTTATAACAGAACAAGTGAAATCCTATATTACTGACTCCCTTTTGAATAGCCTGGCCTATATGAGTCCTAGGGTGATTTATACAGTCTTATCAGCTATCTGGAAACTTTATTTTAACTGTGCAACCAACGAGCTAGATAAGAGACATAAAATATTCTCACAGGGGCTTGCTTTGTCCAATATTTATAGCACTCGCAAGAAATCTCTTCTTCCTGTTCAACATTTATCAGTTTCCTCTCATTTCAGTCTCTTACAAAAAACCCACAAACAAAC
Source organism: Myotis myotis (assembly GCF_014108235.1). Classification (NCBI taxonomy): domain Eukaryota; kingdom Metazoa; phylum Chordata; class Mammalia; order Chiroptera; family Vespertilionidae; genus Myotis; species Myotis myotis. The sequence continues at coordinate 13,748,316 of NW_023416319.1, forward strand.
AAAGAGTAAACCAACAACATCTACCTTTACCTCATATAAAGGCCCTAGGTGGCAGATGTGGCAAAATTAATAAAACATTATCAGTTCTGTATATTTAATATTTTTATACAAAATCCACTTTTACTTATGTGAAATCCATATAAATTCTTGACTTCTTTTATTCTTCACAATATTCTCATAAACAATGAATATTCTGGTTGCAAAATCAAATATTCAGAATGCCATGGGTAATACACATGTAATAGAAGAACGATGACATATATTCTAAGACAGCAAAAGAGGAGGTTGTCACCCAGGGGTGGGCAAACTTTTTGACTCGAGGGCCACAATGGGTTCTTAAACTGGACTGGAGGGCCGGAACAAAAGCATGGATGGAGTGTTTGTGTGAACTAATATAAATTCAAAGTAAACATCATTATATAAAAGGGTACGGTCTTTTTTTTCAATAGTTTTATTCATTTCAAACGGGCTGGATCCGGCCCGCGGGTCGTAGTTTGCCCACGGCTGCTAGACTATGTTTGATAAATAGTGAGACACAGGCTGGAGAACTCTGAACTTACTTCCTACAAAATGACAGGGCGTAACATATGGTTTGGAACACCTATGATTCCAGATTTCCAATGCTTATGAGGGAACAATTACATTATTAGAATCCTTATTAATTGTTTCAATTATTCATGTGTACTTTGCCCATCCCTACCTGCATATAAATGTCTTGTCCTTATTAATATTTACTCTTTTTGGATTTTAACATTTCAATGACAGTATGATAATTGAACCTAACTCTTGCCTTTTAAAGAAGATGTCCTGTAAATGTTTGGAAAATGACCTAATCTACCCAGATAAATGCCCATAATACAGTGTGAAATTATTCATTCATACATAATACAAACACATTTTAGCCTAAATAGGATTTTTTTAAATTTTATTATTGTGTTTGGCAAATATCTACCATATGCCAAGTACTGAATGTCTTTTGCCTATTCTATGTAGTTCCTAGTTATTTTATGAAACTAAACTCAAGCATTCCCCCTCCAGTATCCCTTCCTAACCTCCAGTCTGATTTAGCAGTTCCTGTGCTATGCATGTGCTGTGCATGAATGCATGTCTTTATCAGCATATTCATCGCACTGGGATGTATCAGTTGATTTATTTGACAATTTTTCCTCTTACTCCCATGAAGGAATGGGGTATGTTTTATATATTATAAATTCCTCTTAAACAATAAGCTAATAAATTTAAACTTGATTCTGAAAGCATTGGGTAGATTAAAAAAACACTTGTAGGGAAGTTATTTGTACAGATTTGTGTTTCCAAGCGTTCATACATGCTGTGATGTGGACCAGTGGACCATGGATTTTTAATGGTGATAACTGGAGGTAAGAACAGTTGGGAGATTATTCCAGTAATATGGGAAATAGAATGAACACCATTTCATAGTTTAATAGAAGAGTAAATGAAAGGATTAAACTAAGGTCTGTGAAGTGCTAATAAGAATATGGGAAGAGAGAGAAAAAAAAAGAGTTTAAGGATAAAGCATATAGCGATTGATAGTTGGAGTCTATATTTTTCCTCACTCTGTATTTAATCAAATGTATTTCCTTGGGTTTATGGCTTGAGCTTTTGAAAAGATGATTGTAATATTCTCTGAAATAGGAGCTAGAGTAGGGACATGCAAAATAAGGTCCATTCATTTTTGAACACATTAAAGTTGAATTCTTTATGCATATACTCCTTAGGAATCTCAAAATAGAAGAGAACACAATTTCATCCAAGAAGAGCATATCATATGGCAAATAAGGAGGCTTAAAACAGAACCCTATGAACAAGAATGTTATGTGATAAACAAGGGGAAAATAAAGTAAAGGAGAATTATTCAATTGGAAATAACACAAAGAGCACAGTAACAGACATTGTTGGCTTACATTAGATTATAACTTATGTCCTCCTTTATCTACATCGCTCTCCTGGGTTCTTACTCATCAAAGTTCATCCCTTCCATTCTTAATCTATAACATTGATCTGCTTATTAACAAGTGAAGAAAGAACTGTCATTCTCCAAGGAGCACACAGCAAAGGCCAAAGATAAGGTGAGACTGTTTTCCTTCTCATTCCCGACATGGTGCTCTCAGAATAAATCAATTCTTGCTTTCATTTTTCCACCTGAAAAACTCAATTCATTGTAAATTGAAACAAATAAAACTCTACATAATACAAATTACATTCAAAGTGTTCAGTGATTCGTTGGATGATGATATGGAGAGATTGTTTTATCAGCATTGAAAGGAAAATTCATCACTATTTTGGCAGCTTTGTCACTCAAACTTAGAATCATCCCTTATGTTTAACTGAGGAGAAAAGGCAAGGATGAACTCTTAAAAATAAAGGTGTAAGGGTAGAATCATTCTGGCTTTGCTTAACCTCTCAAATAAAATAAAACAGAACAATTGAATAATTTTGACTTAAAAATTGTCAAGACCAAGTTGTTATCTCATGCCCTGTAAGCATGAGGATAATGATTTTATTTTTGCTGAGGTTAAAAAATAGAAAACAGCAGGTCATGCTGATAATAAAATTTGGTCTCATTGAAGTTACAGCTTAAGAATTCTTGCCTCAGTCTTGGCAATTGAAAAGTTGGTCTAGCACAGTGGTCGGCAAACCTCGGCTCTTGAGCCACATGCGGCTCTTTGGCTCCTTGAGTGTGACTCTTCCACAAAATACCACGTGCAGGCGCACACATACAATGCAATTGAAACTTCGTGGCCCATGCGCAGAAGTCAGTTTTCCGAAAGGAGATAGACGAAACAAGTATACAAGATGAGTGTGGATGGGAGAGTTGGAAGGGGTTGACCTCAGCGAACGTACCTCAATCAGATTGAGGACGTTTTTAGCAAAGGCCAGCTTAGGAGTACCCTAATTAAGTTAATAACAATGTACCTACCTATATAGTTTAAAAAATTTGGCTCTCAAAAGAAATTTCAATCGTTGTACTGTTGATATTAGGCACTGTTGACTAATGAGTTTGCCGACCACTAGTCTAGCACATGCCCTAACCCCCCTAGTGTCTGTATCAATTGGTTAGGCTTATATGCTTATATGCATGCATACAAGTCCTTTGGTTGATCTTTTACATCCCCCAAACCCACCCTCCTCTGTCTTCCCTCTGAGATTTGATGGTCTGTTCAATGCTTCTCTGTCTCTGGATCTATTTTTGTTCATCAGTTTATGTTGTTCAATATATTCCATAAATGAGTGAGATCATGTGATATCTGTCTTTCTCCAACTGGTTTATTTCACTTAGCATAATGCTCTCCATGTCAATCCATGCTGTTACGAATGGTAAGAGTTATTTCTTTTTCATAGCAGCGTAGTATTCCATTGTGTAGATGTACCACCGTTTTTGGGGGGTGAGAGTGGCTGGGGAGAGGTCAATGGGGGGAAAAGGAGACATATGTAATACTTTAAAGAATAAAGAATGTTAAAAAAAGAAAAAACCTCCTTAAGGCAAAATAATTTGTGCCTATTTCTATTTAGTACATATTCTTAAAAAGTATTTTGTAAACATTTGTAAATCATTTTCTTAAATCAGATTAATTAATGCAAATTAAAAAAAAAAAAGAAAGAAAGTTGGTCTAAAGTCTGTGACATGTCTCCTCAATGCAAACTTTAGCAATAAGGTGACTTGTACACTCATTTTAGGCAAGTAGCATTTGAGCTGGAAGAGCAGTGAAAAGTCCATAGAAGGTTTTGAAGAACCAGCCACAAGTATTGAAAAGAAGAGAAATTATTCTTAGATTCTGTGATTGATGGTGATAAGCTATTTCAACAGGGGACATGGCCTTTATCTCCTTACTGAATGAAGGAGGTTAGCAAAGATGATGGCAGCTACAGGTGGTCATTAGAAAACAGAATTCTTACTGAGCATCATAGGAAATTTATCCATGAAGTCTGTACCTTCAGGTCAAATCTGGCCCTCTCACCGAATTTAGAGCACTGGCGCTCTTCCTGGCTCATGTCAATCCCACCATGCTATTTACCCAGCATGGTTAAAGAGCCCAATTTGCCAACTACTGTTTTGTAAAGGGTGCATTGTGAATACAAAGAAATCATTGCTTTTTTTTTTTGCATTCATATAATTGGAAACCAGAGACACTGAGTTAAAGTAGAAATACTACATTTCACCACTTTGTTGAGGCAGAGAGGACACAGGTGTTCACCCCTCATGCACTTCTGGTTGCTGTCCAAGCTCTGAGACTTGAGAGTGAAGAGGATAACTCAGGTTTTGTCTCCTTGATGACAGACAGCTGCTTAATTTAACCCAAGCTTAGTGAATATGGAATGAAAAATTCAAACAAATCCATTTTCAGGGTTATGGATGTTGAGAGCAGTCAAGGAAAGATTTGAAATACATTTTTTGCTAAGGATGAAGGAAATGAGTCTGGAGATGGGAAATGACATTAGCACTGTGTGAGGAAGTGTTTAGCACCTTTGCAATATGTTTTCTGTTCTTCTCAAGGCATCATGTTGGGATTCTATTTCTCTGCTTTCAGGATAATGGGTATGGTTGTGTAACTTGTTTTGTACAGTGAAAATTGAGCCAAGTAACCTGAGCTACTTTCTGTTAGAAGCTTTAAGAGTCATGTGTAAATTGACTTTTCAACTTCCCCAACAGGGAAAATATGGAAGCAGGGAGATGGGGCTTCCCTCTGGTTAAGACCCGGAGAACAACATAGAGCAAAGCCTTGTATGACCTATGATTGACAAGGGGGTGTGAGAAAATAATAAACCTTTTATGCTTTTAAGCCACTTAAACTCAATAATTATTTATTTTATTGTTTATTGGTTTTTAATTGAAGCACACTGTAGCCTATACTGATTGGTATGTTCATCTAAGTGGAATTCCAGAGGCAGAATCCAAACACTTAACTGTAGCCTAGTTCTTAGCCAACAATATAAAGTTGCATGTAAACGTGCTTATTAGCTCATGTGCCCCATCGCATGTGGTCAAGGAAATATGGCAATAATTACATGTGCTAGATGAATAATATGTATATGGCTGATTATCAGTTGGTCTTTAAAATCTTGCATAACCTTGGTAGTCACATCTACAATTTAAATGTCATGGAGAAGTGTAACCTTGTCCAAAATTATGATCCTACATGAAATTAACCTGTTGCTCTTTAGCTTTGCATTTATCTCTCTATGACTCAACCTTAATATCCCTCCCCAACTAACCTTCTGAGACTGCCTATATTTAACTGTTAGGATTAAGTCCAATTGTAAATAACAACCACCAATAAAACAGGAGTGGTTTAATCCAATAAGGGTGTTTTTTTTTTTACCCAACAGATCAACTATTTGGAGTTTGGCAACTACTTGATGATGTTTTTGAAATCCAGGTCCTTTCTCTCCTCAATTCTAATCATGTTCTCCTTCATTTTATACTTAATGCACCATGGTTGCAAAATGGAATCTGCAACTCCGGTCACCACAGTTCCATTTAGAGGATGAAAAAGGAAGGGATAGAGAAAAACAGCAGAGCTCCCTTCAGTCTCACTGGTCATGATTGTGCCTTATGTCCATTCCTTAGGGCAAGAGATGCTGAGAAACTGTGAGCAAGATTTTCACGATTGGCTTAGACCAATTCATCACTTGAAATTAAGCATATTCTCTCCCAGAAAAAAATCAAAGATTTGCTAGCAAGGAAGAAGAGAATAAGTATATTATTTGTCACACTATCTTTTGACATTTACTTTAGGTCATAAGATAAAAGATGATGTCACCTCAGCACACCAGATGAATGGTATATTTCCAAAATCTCCACAATTGTTGCTATAAGAGCATGGAAATAGAAAACTTTTTAGGACAATGAAAATTGTTTATAGGACCCTTTCCTAGAGGTTCATGCCATTCTTGCTACTTTTGTTTTCTATGAATTGCGGCTCTTGATTCATATTAGAACGAAGATTGAGAGTGGTTGGCTGCAAAGCATTCTGAGAAAACCAGGAATATGCTCAGTGAGAGATCTGGCTCATTAATTCCAGTTCTTGCTAAATTCGCTGGGGTGGTAGCAAGCATCAGGGCTTGAATTCAATTAGACCTGGGTTTGACTCAAAGATTTACTATTTGGCAGCTGTATGGCCATATGTATAGGTCATTTGTACCTCTGTGAGTCTCGCCTTGACACGTGATCATAACCTTGAATTTTAGGATTTTCAAAAATATTAAATTAGTTTCCATTGCCCTAGGAGCATTATCAGAGAAGGCAATGGAAACTAAAGAGAAAATAAACAAATGGGACTACATCAAAATAAAAAGCTTTTGCACAGCAAAGGAAACCATCAACAAAACAACAAGAAGACCCACTACATGGGAGAACATATTTGCCAATGATACCACCGATAAGGGTTTAATTTCCAACATTTACAGGGATCTCATGAAACTTAACAAAAGGAAGATAAACAATCCAATAAAAAAAATGGGCAACGGACCTAGATAGACACTTTTCGAAAGAGGACATACAGAAGGCCGAAAGACATATGAAAACCTGCTCAAAGTCACTAATTATACGAGAGATGCAAATCAAAACGACAATGCGTTATCATCTCACACCTGTCAGAATGGCTATCATCAACAAATCAACAAACAACAAGTGTTGGAGAGGATGTGGAGAAAAAGGAACCCTTCTGCACTGCTGGTGGGAATGCAGACTGGTGCAGCCACTGTGGAGAACAGTATGGAGCTACCTCAGAAGACTAAAAATGGAACTCCCATTTGACCCAGTGATCCCACTACTAGGAATATATCCCAAGAAACCAGAAACGCCAATCAGAAAGGATATATGCACCCCTATGTTCATAGCAGCACAATTCACCATAGCTAAGATTTGGAAACAGCCTAAGTGCCCATCAGCAGATGAGTGGATTAGAAAACTGTGGTACATATACACAATGGAATACTATGCTGCGGTAAAAAAAAAAGGAACTCTTGCCTTTTGCAACAGCATGGATGGAACTGGAGAGCATTATGCTAAGTGAAATAAGCCAGTCAGAGAAAGATAAATACCACATGATCTCACTCATTTGTGGATTATAGAGAACAACATAGACTGATGAAAAGGGACAGACTCAAAGACTGAGAAACAGCAATCAGGCTATCAATCCCCAGAAGGAAAGTAGGGGAGGGCGGGGGTAAGGGAAAGAGATCAACCGAAGGACTTGTATACATGTATATAAGCCAAACCAATGGACATGGACAACAGGGGGATGGTAGCATGAGTGTGTGTGGGGGGGAGGTTGGGGGTTAATGGGGGGGATGAGGACACATTTGTAATACCTTAACTAATAAAAAAAAAAAAAAAGAAAAAAAATATTAAATTAAAATAGGTAACTAACACCTATTAGTATTTGTCATAGATTCTTCACAAAATAAAATGACAGGGGACAACTTAGAAAGTGATATAGTAGAAGAGAAGCAGTAAGAAGTTTGCCTTTTTGGATCATAAAACACTGACCCCATATCCCATCATGAATTTCCTTTTGCCTCACTACTTCAACCGTGCTCCATAACAAAAACCCTCCTTTAGGAAAAACCAAAAACAAAAAAACCCTCTGAAATATATCTCCTATTTCTTTTCAATTTCTCTGAGCCTTAGCTATTGGCTTTCTGATTCTTTAAATTATTCCTTATGGCATAGTGTTGTATAATTTATACGGAACGCTTTCTCCTGTCTTGTATTATTTAATTCTCCAAAGTGTTTGGAGAAAAGATTATATGAAAGCAGTGACACAAAATAAAGTGGCATTGTACCAGGGTCTTGCATCTTTAATAAAGTTGCTCTCAAACAGCATTTCAGTAAATGAAATGTACCCAGGATTGACAAGTTTTCATATATCAAAGGTATGCTCTGACCTGCTCTGGGACATAAAGCCTAATGCCATAATAGAGCCCAGAGGTTTATGTTTGATTTGATTTGGCTTTCTTTCTTTCTTTTCTTACAAAGGAAGATCACCTACTTTCCAAAGTAATAATTATAAGGAAATCATCCAATGGCAGGGGGGGAAAAGCACCATTAAGTTTGAAGACATTCGGTGGCAAATTAGATGCTACACTTTTTAGGAAAAAGAAATACACACACACAAACACCAAGGAGGGGAAAGGAGGTTTGGGGAACTTTAATTATTTATAGCACCTCTTTCAGATGTTCTAAATCTCATTCTCTATGAAATAGTCGAACATGAAACAAAGAATAGGAGAGAATCTCTGAAAGACTTAGTTTAGCGTGAGTAAGACTTACGATTAGGGGTACATGTGTGTAGCTGGCATGGCTTCATATGCCCCAGAGCAACTACAGCTAGGGAAGGCAAGTAGAGTCACCCCAATTGGTGACAAGAAATGGGAAAAACAAAAGCAAAGACCAAAAAACCTCCTGACAATGTGTCTCCTATCTGATCATGTGACACTAAGGCTACACATCTGCCTGCCCCCTCATCATTCCAGGGTGAACTGCTTATTATAATGAAAACAGATGCTCATTCAAGGGCACAAACAAAAATGTAATGTTTGTCTTATAGAGGAGAAAATTTATTTTTTCATGGGTAAGCAAAAAAAAACAGTAGAAATTGAAGGATATACGCTCTGCTCGCAGACAATGCCGGATGGTAACCAAAACAGCACAGGACAACACAATGCTGAAACATTTTAGGCCCTTTCTTTTGGAGTTTGGAGACATATTTATTGCTAAGTTCAAGAATCTTCTGTTAGAAGGTAAGTGTTGCATAGAAGAATGATACCCAAGAGATTGTCCTATGATGGCAGTAGCAGATCATGCAAGTGGTGATAGAAATCAGAAAGGTACTCAACAAATTTGATCCATTTATTTGATAAAGACTGGCTTTCTTAAAAGTGGAAGGGAAGATAGAGATTACCTTTTCTTTACCTTTTTTTCTTGATTCTAGTTCCTGCCTTTGTAAATACAGTGTTTTTAGTCTTGCCAAATAAACCTGAAAGTTTGAGAAATAGGTGACCACTTTCCATATTATTTAAAATGGGGAGAGAAGTGTCACATTTAAAAAAAAGAGGGTATTAATAATCTTTAGAGTGCCTGTACTTCTCTAAGCATCTTCACATACTCTAATCCCTAAAATCCAAAGGGTGTCTATAAAATGTTATTAATCTTTTTACAAAATGGCAAATATGCCTTAGTAAAATAAAATTATTTAATTGTGATTGTGTAACTAATAGCCAGAAAGCAAGATTTGAAACCAAATATTCCTATGCAAACAACATAAATATCATTTTTAAGACTGAAGAAAAGCAGTTGATAAATTTATCACTGGGAACTGATAAATGTTCTTTCTTCTGTCAACATAGAAATTTTGAAATCCTATTTAACGCCCACCCCCTTCTTTTTCCTGTTTTTCCTTTCGTCAACAGCTGTTTTGTGTGCACTCCCTAAGTCTTGAACTAGAGCAGTGGACAAATAAGCCCCATTTTGGGATGTCTCTATTTCAGTAGGTGGGATATAAAAAAAATGGCATGAATATATGTTGGGTAACAATGAGCACCATGGAGAAATGTAAAATCGCATATAGGGAGAGAAGAAGGAGCCAAGGTTGTGTTTGTGATAGTTTTAGTGGTTTGTCTAGAAGGACTTCCTCAAAGCATAAAAATTTGAGCAGAGATTAGTTAAATGAGTGAGCAGAAGAAACAGCAAATACAAAGGCCCTGGGAGAAGGAACACACTTGGAGTATTTAGGAAAAACAACGATTTGAATTAAAATAACTGGATAGTAGTGAGAAAGTAAGAGATGAGGTCAGAGAGATAGCCAAGGGGTGAATCACATAGGACCCTGCAGGTCATGAGAGCTTCTGCTCCTAGGGGCAGAGGCCAAGTCATTGGAGGGTTGTGAGTAGAACAGTGGTGGGATTTGATGCAAGAGGGGAATGGAGCTAGTAAGAAGTGCTCAAAGTCTGAATATATTTTAGTTAGAGCCAACAGAATATACCAATGAATTAATGTGGCTGTGTGAAAAAGAAGTGTCAAAAAATTCATGGATTTGGGCATGAGCCACTGTAAGCAGGTTGTATACCAAGAATTTGGGTGAAGAGTGAAATATCCTGAGGGCTTAAACCTGGGTGTAGTTTTGTTCTCCAACATCATCCTACCCAGCCTATGGGTTTTATAATCCTCTTTCACATGGTTTAGACATCTTGTGTTGGGATACTGGAGATATCTTTTGTCATCTAATTTATACTGCATTACTAATTTGTTATTCATACACATTTATTTCAGAGCAGGTTGATTTTGTTTCTTTCTTCCCAGCATGCTTGAAATCTTAACAAAATGTTTAAGTTTGAATCTCTGTAATAAAACCCTCTAGAAATGGAAATGCCAAGTTTAATGTCACAACGCACATCAGGGACTAGGATTTCTTTTATTACCAGATAAAATGCTCATTGGAGGAAATCTGGCAGCTATACTGTCGTTGCTCAATTCTACCTAAAAAAAAAATAAAAATCTAACACAGTAAAACAAAGCCAAGAAACTTGTATGTTGTTCTCAAGTTATTCTATCAATGAAGAAAACATCTGTGCTACAGAATCATACTTTTCCAGGAATGGCCAGACAAAGAACAAATTCTATAATTTTAGAATTCTTGTAACTTAAATTTTTAGTTCAAATAAAAAATTTCTATGAAGGGGAGACAATAACTTCTTTCGCTAGATAAACTCCCCTCAAATTATTGTAACATTGTCTTGAAGTCATATATGTTTTTCTTGAAGTCATGAATGTCCAGCTATATAGAATCTTAGTTTTTCAACTCATTCATTTCTAAGTGAAAACTCTGGTGTCATTGTTGATGGTTTTATGATGTCTCTTCAGAGATCTACACAAAACTGGACTCAATAAGACATTCCACTTTTACGTCAAAAATCTATCATCTGGGTCTTAATGTTCAGGAGGTTTTCCACAGTTAGCATCCATTCTCCTAATCTTTTTCCTTTCATTTTTCCCACATGCTTTAATGTATAACTGCCTGCATTTAAATCTTAGGGCCACCTTTCACTGGCTAGATTACCTCTGGCAAGCAGAAGAGAACTAATGAAAATCAGAGCAAAGATTAGTGATATCGAAAAGAATAAAACTGTTGAGAAAATAAACTAAAACAAAAGCTAGGTCTTTTATTGTTGATAAAAATAATAAACCTGTTAACAGACTAATGAAAAATATAAGAAAGAAAGACAAATTTTCAGTTTTAGAAAAAAGGAGTCATCACTACTAATTCTTTAAATATTAAAATGATAATAAATACTGCAAACAATTGTATATTAGCAAATTTGATAATTTATATAAATTGGACCAATTCCTTGAAAGACAAACTACTAAGAATCACACAAGGAGAAGCAAGTAGTAGCCCTTTATATATTAAAGAAATTGATTCAATAATGACAAATCTCCCAAAAGAGAAAACACAAGGTCAAATATTTAAGGAATGTTTGGTGAAATCTACAAATATTTAAGGAAGAAATAATACCAATGATCCACAATCTCTTCCAGAAAATAGAAGCAAAAGATACATTTTTCTAACTTATTCTATGAGGTTAACCTTCCTTTAAGACCAAAACCAGACAGAAACAAAACCCAAAGTAACATATCTGATGAGCATAAACAAAAATATCCTGAACAAAATATTAGCAAATTTAATCCAACAATGAAGAACAAGAATTATACACTACAACCAAGTGATTTTTTCTATGTACACAAGGATGGTTCAATATTAGAAAATAATTAATCAATGCAATCCTCCACATTAACAGATTAAAGAATAAAAATTACATGATTGTATCAATGGATGGAGAAAAAATTTGAAAAAAATACACATTTATAATAAAAACTCTTAGCACAGTAGGAAGATAGAGGGACTTCTACTCGACTATGAATACCTACATAAAACCTACATCTTACCTCTTACTTAATGGTAAGACACTGGACACTATCTGCCTAAGATTTAGAACAAGGAAATGATATCCTCTTTCATCTCTTTTAGTCAATATTATGCAAGAAGTTCTAGGTATAAGACAAGAAAATGAAATAAAGTGTACCAATATTGGGAAGAAAAAAATTAAAAAAATCTCTCTTTTCAGATGTAAAATACTCCAAAGAATTGACAAAAACTACCCAAGGAATTAAAAAGTAAATATAACAAGTTCACAGAATATAACATTAATATACAATAGCATGTTGCTTTTTAAAATTACTAGTAATGTATTGTTGGAATTTTAAATTTAAAAAGCAATTACATTTATAATGGCACCAAAACTATGATATATTTAGGTGTATTAAATGGGTAAAATATAGGCATAAATATAACAAAATATATATGTAAAAAACTATAAAACTCTAATAAAATTAAAGAAGATCTAAGTAAATGGAGACCTGTTCTTTGTTGATAGATAGTAAGACTTAGTATTTTATGGTGTCATTTTTTCCTAACTTGATTTAAATATTAAACACAATACTTCTCAAAGTCCCATTAAATTATTTCACAGATATAGACAAATTGATTCTAAATTTCATATGGAGAAGGGAAAATCTATACTAATAAAAGGGTAATATGCTAATTAGACTGGGTTGACCGCACATCTTCCAGACGTCCAACTTCCTTCCAGACAAAGCCATGGTGGTGGGGACTGAGGCAGAGGTGGTTGGGGCGATTAGGCTGGCAGGGGAGTTAGCAGTTAGAGGTGATCAGGCCATCAGGGGAGCAAGCAGTTAGGGGGCAATCAGCCAGCAGGAAGAGGTGGTTAGGGGTGATCAGACAGGCAGGCAGAGGAGTTAGGGGTGATCAGGCAGGAAAGCAGGTGTGCAGTTAGGAGCCAGCAGTCCCAGATTGTGAGAGGGATGTCTGACTACCAGTTTAGGATGTCCCCCTGTGGGATGGGCCTAAACTGGCAGTACGACATCCCCTGAGGGGTCCCAGATTGAAGAGGGTGCAGGCAGGGCTACGGACATCCCCCCCTTCCGTACATGAATTTCGTGCACCGGACCTCTAGTCTATAATAAAGCTAACAAAATATGGAAGAAGAACAAAGTTGAAGGATTCACACTACCTAATTTCAGTATTTATTATTATGCAGTAATCCAGACTTTGTGGTTCTGGTGAATCCCTCTCTCTCTCTCTCTCTACCTACTTATCTATGGATATGGAACAGTGTAAAGAGTCCAGAAAAAGACTCACAGAAATACAGTCAACTGTTCTCTGACATCGAAGCAATGTCAATTCAATGGAGAAAAGCTAGCCTTTTCAACAAAAGTGCTAGAACAATATATATGAAAAACAAAACAAAAACCTAAACATAGAACTTAGATCTTACAAAAATCAACTAAAAATAGACCTAATGTAAAATAGGAGAGAATCCCTATGACCTTGGGTTTGGTAATGAGATTTTAAACATAATACCAACAGCACAATCCATGAAAGAAAATTTTGAAAATGGAATTTTACTAAAATTAAAAACTTCTGTTCTGTGAAACACACAATTAATAGAATGAAAAGGCAAGTCACTGACTGCTAGAAATATTTGCAAAATATATATCTAATTACAATTTATATCCAAAATATAGAAAAATGTTTATAACTGAACAATAATGAAATACATAAGCCAATGGAAAAATGAGCACAATAGCTGAAAAGTCACCTCACAGAAGATTTACATATGCCAAATAAACATGAAAAATTGCTCAGCATCATTTGTCATCAGGAAATGGCAAATTAAAACAATAATGAGATAACACCAAACATCTATTAGAATATAAAAAATCCAAAACACTAATACCACCAAATGCTGGTGAGACTTGGAACAACAGAAACTTTTGTTCATTTCTGGTAAAAATGCAGATGGTATAGTCACTTAGACAGTTTGTCACTTTCTTACAAAATTAAACATAGTCTTACCATATGATCCACAATTCTATGCCTAGGTTTACCCAGATGATTTGAAGATGTATGTCCACATAAAAACCTTCCAGTGAATGTTTATTGCAGCTTTATTCATAATGGCCCAAAACAGAAGCAACCATGATGTCCTTAAGAGGCGAATGGATACACAAAATGTCATACATTCATACAATGAAGCACTGTTCAGTAATTTAAAAAAAGACAAATGAGCTGTCAGCCATGAAGAGATGTGGATGAATCTTAAATGCATATTGCTAAGTTAAAGAATTCAGTATGAATAAAAGGAACCAAGGATCCTTAGACAAAGATGATCCTAGGACTTGGGCCAGAAATATATAAGACTAGAGGCCCGGTGCACAAAATTTATGCACGGGGGTGAGGGGGTTCCTCAGCCCAGCCTGCACCCTCTCACAATCTGGGACCCCTCAGGGATGTCCGGAAGGTCGTTCAGCTGTCTGGTCTAATTAGCATATTACACTTTTATTATTATAGATGAGCCTGGAGCCTCATGCAGTGCCAGAAAGTCAGGTCATATCACACATGCACATGCACATGCACACACACACACACACACACACACACACCATGATGAGGATGTGGCAAAGGGATGCAAGAACCACCTGGAAGAGCTTGCAATGGTCAAATATCTCAAAGAACAAAAAAGAACATTGTATTATAACCCAAAATATAAAATAAACATCCATGAATTCATATCTATCTATAAATATTTAATAAATTAATGTGGGAGAATGGATAAATCTCCCATGCAGAAGAATTAAAAATATTAATGTAAGTAAGTACTCACCCTTAAGGAGGTAGAGCGTAACTCCCCAGTCCTTAAGTGTGGGCTAAGCATAGTGCCTTTATTCCAAAGAGTACAGTATGAAAAAAGAGAAAAAATAGAGTAACTTTATAGTAGAGAAAACTATTAAACACTAAAATCAAGCTAGATGATCACAATCAACATCAACAATGAGGAATCAGGCTCATAGTATAAAGATATGATATGATATAATATGATATGATATGATATGATATGATGATATGATATTGTGATATGACATTATGGAAATAATTTACCTCTGTGGTCTTTAAAAAAATAAGACCTCAGTCTAACCATACGGAAAACAACAGACAAACTCCAAATGAAGGTCATCCCATGAAAGACTTTTTTTCAGTATTCCTCATCACTTTCAAGGTCACACACACAAAAAGAAAACTGTAAGAAACTGTCAGAGCTGAGGGAATTCTAGGGAGTTATGATGCCTAAATGTAATGTGGAATTCTAGATGGGATCCTGTATCAGCAAAAGGGCGTTTGTGGAACACACAGCTCATTTGAATAAGGTATCAACTTTAGTAATAATAATGTTTCCATATTGGTTCTTTAATTGTTACAAAAGTAGCATACTAATATATGATGTCAATAGTAGGGAAAACTAGCTATGGAATGTACAAGAACTTTCTGTACTGTTTATAATAATTCTGTAAGTCTAAAACTTGTAAGAAATTAAAAATTTATTTTAAAAACAGTTTCACCAAGTGAATACTCAACAAAGTAAATTTAAAAATACCCATAGTAAAGCACAGTGAACAAAGTTTATAATACGGGGAAATTCCATTGGGCATTCCAGAGCAATACTGAAAGTTTAATGAAAATAGAATAATATCTTTTAACTTGTTATGCTCTTCTCCATTTGGAAATTGTAAAAATATTATGGTGAATATCTTTATTCATGCAGATCTCATAACCTACAGAAGAATTGCTTATCTAATCCATCTTTATCTGATACCTAAACAAGCATTTCCAAAAGCATGCTCTGCAAAGCACATCATAATATATCAACAGATACTTTGCAAAGAAAAGGTGATATGGTCAAATAATTTGGAATATGATGGGTGAAATAAAGGCAACTTTTAACTATTCCTGCTTTGTGAAGCCCCAAATGGGAAACCAATCCTATATACATAAGATAAAGGAGCCAGGATTTCATGGAATATCTTGAGACCAAATCCCAGCACTTTAGAAAATACTGCCCTAACGTTCTAAACAGAGCACACTAATTAGAAGAAATATAGGGTGTCCCAAAAAAATGTATACACAATTTAACAGCTGATAGTTTAATTGATGTTTCTTTCTTTTCAGATTTAACCCACTGAAATTAATATTTATTCAAAGTGTGTATACATTTTGGGGCACCTTATATATATGAATATGTATGTATATATGTATATATGAATATGTGCATGTGTGTGTGTGTGTGTGTGTGTGTGTGTGTGTGTGTCATATATATAATTTCTTGAGTAACTGAAAGTCTCAATAACTCAAGAATGGCTATGATGCCTAAGTATTGTTTAGGCATTAAACAGAAGCAAAACAGTCCAATATTAGAAGTGAGAATAAAGTTCATAAAGAGAAAGGAGAAGGAGAAGGAAACCTTTAATGGGGTTACTTCAGAATCAACTCCCTTTTTACCCAACTCGCCTATGCACCTTGTGAAAGCTTTTTAATCTTTTAGAACACATATTATGTGTGATGAACCACAGCCAAGGAGATGAAACGAGCTCTGAGTTCCACCAGACTTCCACTGCGGGACTTCCATTTGCCTGCACATCTTAGTAATCTTTGCAAAGAAGTCATTATTTTTCTGTCAACATACTGCAACCTAATTTGATCAGCCATTCCTGCACAAGGCAATAGAGATGAAGCAAAAACTTGATTGGGGTCAGAGCCTTCTTAGAACTGTGCTCACTTTCGTCTTAAACATAAAACAACATGCTGTGTACTTCACTCCTGGTTGGTCAGGTTGATGCAGTTGAAAATTCTGAACCCAGTTTCAGTGTTACTTACCTTTTATGTTTTAGCTTTCCATGTCCCGAAGGAAAATAGCATTTATGCTATTGCTACATGCTTTGCTCTGTGCAAGGAATTTTCATCCACATTGCTCATTTAATCAGCACAAAACTCCTAGAAGGCCATTGTGAAGGAGCTTTAATTTAGTCAACCAGGAATGGTCTTTATTTGCTTATTGTCCTTTGCACTTTCTTGCAGGTAAAAGACTTGGTAGCATCTCTGTATTAATGTGCTTTGCAGTTGCATCACTTTTGGTTTGAAAGTTTTCTAGAAATCAGGGTAAAGTATCTGTAAATTGCCAATCAAAAACCCTGATCTTATACTCTCAGTCTTAGACTTGCATATAAATCCCTGTCCAGATCTGATGAGTGCTTACAGCTCTTGAGAGAAGAAAATCCCGCCCTCTTTCAGCATCCAACAATCCAACTCTTAAGAAATTTGTATTTTATCTCATCCAGGGAATCTCACCCAGGGGTCTATATTGTTTTGGTTGTTGTTGTTTTTTAACCCTCACCCAAGGATATTTTTCCATTTATTTTTACAGAGAGTGGAAGGGAGAGGGAGAGACAGAGAGAAACATCCATGTGAGAGAGACACATTGATTGGTTGCCTCCTGCATGCACCCTGACCAGGGCCAGGGAACCTGCAACAAAGGTACGTGCCCTTGATCAGAATCAAACCCAGGACCCTTCAGTCCACAGGCCGACGCTCTATCCACTGAGCCAAACTGGGTAGGGCCTGTGAAGGTTTTTAAATTTTTTTTTATTATTTAATTGACAAGAGATTCTGGTGCCGCATTTTCAGGATGAGGACCAAAGTTTTATGCTTCCAATCAATCCATCAGTGCTTCTGGGGCTCACTACCCACAAGAGATTGCTCATTAAACCAACCTTATGATGCTCAGAACCTAGGTCACAAAAGACATTTGGGTGAAATCCTACCACCTGGCATAGGGCAAGTCTGGCTGTAAAGCAGGACAATAGGAAAACATTCAATTTCCAAAAGGGAGTTGAGTACCAGAAGGAGCCTGTGAAACCCTGCAGGAGCAGTCTTTCTGAGTTTCACACGGTGACATGTTGTGAAACATTGGCTATATCTGAAATGGAGTAGTTTTCACAATGTGAATGGATGCAGGCTTCTGGGAGTGTTTTGCTCGAGCCATCTTACACTGCTACTTGAAATCCGCAGTAAAATTGGATGAAAGGCTTTGTTTCAATCTGTTCCAATATTGCCTGACATGCCCATGAATCCCCAGGTAGGATAAATTAGCCGGAGAGAATAGGAACTGAATGAGTAGGACTGGCAGGCAGTCTTTTAGAATCACACACCAGATCCATATTTACACTTCCTATTTGTTGCTTCCCTCATAGAAATGGATCGAGTGTGAAATGGATTAAATGGGGGCCTATCAGTAAACTGTACCTTAGAAAGGATGATGAGAGAAGGGGGTTAAAGGAGGGTAATACAGAAATCCACACAGCCTCCATTACCACACCAATGAGCAGCCTTTTACGCAATGAGTCCCTCTAATAATTTGCATTGATGATGATTTGGTGGCAGATTAGAATCAATTAGTGAAAATTTCCATTCTTACCGTGCCGATGAGGCATCTAACTCTGTGCTCTGTTGACTTATCTTCCTAGAATGAGTTGCCTTTTTTGTTCCCCAGATTCAGAACACGGAGCCTTTCCTTCCCACATGGTGTTTCCATAGTACTTCGCTATTCAATTCTATTCAGCGATGTTGGTATCATGAAGGAGACTGTTATGATGGAGAGTCCCAGACTCTGTCCCAGACCTGTGGAATCAGGATCTGTACTTCACCAATATCTCCAGATGCTTACTACACTAATTGTTAGTCATAAGTGAGAGTGTTAGTGAAATAGGCTAGGAGTTTTAGATTGCTACAGAGTCGAATTACCCTGAGACCACGTTTTCTTCTCATGTTCTGAAAGGATGCTACTTTGGTGTTCACTTTTTCTAGGAATGGTGAGCGCCTAGCTTATGTTTTTCAGACTCTAGGCCAGAATGTTCTCAGCCTCAGATATATAGCCTACTCCTCTGCTTTCACTCATGTTATTTCTTTAATATCCCTACATTGTCTTCTGGCCCTGATATGGTAAATGCCCCTTTCTTTGCGTTCCTCCTGAATCCCTGGGAAAGTTTTATCTGTCATAGCACTTACCTCACTGCACTGAAGTTATCTGTTTATCAATCTCTCCTACCAGATCACAAATTACTCCATGATATGGCTTATACCTATATCATTTTTGTGTAGGATACTAACAGTGGCAAAATGTGCTAGAGTTTGGAAACTACAAAGAGTACCCTTAATAGGTATTGCTTTAAGTGAACCAGTAACTTTATCAGGAAAAAAAAATGGGGAAGGGGTGGCAGTGGAAGGGAGAGAGACTAAGTGACTTGTTGGTACAATTAGCTAGTTGATTACCAAGAAAAAATACTATATTGTGCAGCCAAATGAAGAATTAATATCTAGGGTAGGACTACACCACTTACATTGAGTTTATTGTGTTCAAGTCTGGGTTATAATCTCTCAAGCCATTTGTAAATTACTGTCAGAAAGTTTTAGAAAGCACTAAAGCCTTAGCTTTGTCTCAGACCAACTGAATTAAAAAAAATCTTGGAGGTGGGGGCCAAGCCTTGGTTCAGTTATTAAAATTCTTCTAGGAATGTTTGTCATCCACTGCTCTAAGAGGGTTGTATAAAACCAGTATATAAGCAAAAGAGAAGAGGTTGAAAATTTTGAGAACCAAGAAATTGAATTATCACCTGGATTATTCTGACCATGCTCATCCTGAAAAAGATGTGACTTAGGAAAAACATCAGAGTTATCTCTCAATTTCTGTAGAGTCATCATATGAAAAGGGATATTTTTAATGACTCCAGAAGGTACAATAAAGAAAAATTTAAGAGAGGTCAATTTCAATTCAATATATAGCGGGTGTAACATTTTTCAAGATGTAGTCTCTGATGTGCAAAAGGGGAAAAAAAGTAACTATCTTTACCTTATCTTTCTGAAACTCAACTTAACCTCTCTATTGAACTTCCATTTTACCTGATGTCAGAACCTATAATCTTAGTCATTTCTGAGTAAACTCCGGAGCTTCAGTGTTTTCTCAGTTATTTCAGGTTTAAAGTTCAGTGAAGGCAGAATTTTTCCTCACTCTTCTCTTTTTCTTAGGCCCACAGCTAGGTTTTACATGGCTCATGTAAAATCCTGGTTTTAGGGGAAGACATTTGTTCCATGGCCTTTCCTCTGCTGTGGGCAGGTATCTGCTGAGATGTAACTTGTCTGCACTAGTCTTTGGTCACTGAATGGCTATGTCCAACAGAATGTCCAAATCTCCACCTTGGGCTCAGTTTTATGAGCCAGGTAGTTTTCATCTATGGGAAACCCATTTTGAATTTATCTGCTCTCAGCTCATCTTTGAACCCTTCCTTAGAGGCACAAAAACATCTGGATGTCTCTGAACCTATCCCAAAGCTATGGAAGTTCTGGGTTGTCTTTCTTGCTTCTGACATACATTCAGTTAACTCTAATGGTTCCTTTAAGAGCTGCCACTTCAGCAGTACTACCCAGTCATGTATAGAAGTACCTTTTGTCAAGTGCATCCATCCAAAAATAAAATGCACCAGGTCAGATTTTATTGCATTCGCTGTCACAGGAAATTTAAACAGCACCGAGGTGACCACTTTTAAGGAAATGATGGAGGAAATCCAAGGTTATGCTAGAAACTCGGATTAAATCACTTGTTCCTAAATGTAGTCATGCCTAGAGAGTTTTTACAGCTCAAATTATTTCAAAAACCTCTGAAATTTTGCTTATTCAGAAATTTGAGGATGGAAAGGCATTTAATTTTCTGTACACCCTCACTCACTGAAATGACTGTAATAGCATCGTGCACAGAGTTTGCATCCAGAGAATATTCTCTCTCTGGTGCACGTTCTGTGATAGATCTCTTGATTCTATTATAAGAGAAAAACAGAGAAGGACAAAGTGATCAGAGTTTCCATGAGCCACATATTGACCAGCTCCTGATGTCTACCTCTTGGGTTTCCATGATTTTATACTCTTTTGCTTGTCTACACAGAAGGAGGTTCATGGCTGAGGAAGATCAAGGTTACAGCCCATAAAAGAGGGGCAAGGGTACAATCTGTAGGGCTTTGCTGAGCTCCTCTTATTGAGCTCAGCTTCTAGAAAGTAACCATTCTGAAAACAAGCATGCCTTCCTGCAGGCGGAAGACAACTGTCCTCAGGGAGGAAAGGAAAAGGATGTATGAAGATCATGGCCGCCTCGTTTGTCTCAGGGAGATTTCAGATGTTTCTATAAGGTTGTGTTTGAGGTGTCTGCCTGTGGCTGACATTCTTAGAAAAATCAGGAGGTGGGGTGTCCTGTGTGTGTATATTTTCTGCCTCCCTCAAAACATAGGAGCAATTTTTTTAAAGTTGCTCAAATTTAAATAGATGTATTTTTATATCTTTTTGTTGTTGTTCTTAAATCCTCATCTGAGGATATTCTTCTATTAATTTTTATGGAGAGTGGCAGAGAGAAAGACGAGAGAAACACTGATGTGACAGAAACACAACAATTGGTTGCCTCTTGAAGGAGCCCTGACCAGGGCCCGGGCTGGGGAAGAGTCTGCAACCCCGGCATGTGCCCTTGACTGGAATCAAACCAGGAACCTTCAATCCGCAGGCCAACGCTCTATCCACTGAGCCAAACCGACTAGGGTGTATTTTTCTATCTTTAGGAGAGCAGTGGGCTAGCACATCCTATATAATAAAAGCCTAATATGCAAATTGTCCCCTCAGCCAGGAGTTCAACCTAGAGTTCGACTGCTCACTATAGCATGTGCTGACCATCAGGGAGCAGTGAGGAACATGGTGGGTATCAGCAATGTGGTGCTGGCAGCAGGCAGCAGTGGAGGCGCTGCCGGCCCCAGTGAGCCCTAATGAGAGCGGGACTATGATGGGATGGTGGAGCAGGTGAGCGGGCAATGCCAGGCCAAGGCCGGTATGAGTGGGGGTCCGATCACCCTGCAGATGGTGACCAATGGCAGCGGTGGGGGGGGGGGGGGGGCGGGGTTGCCACCCGGTTCCAAGATGCTGAGGGAACTGGGCAGGGGCCTGATGACTCAGGTGGAGGGGGGGTGTGCAGGGGTCCAGGGGACCAGGTGCTTCCCAAGGCCCAGAGGTCAGCTGGGACCTGCCCTTCCACACCATACACTCGCACTTCAATCACCAGCCAGGCCTAGGGACCACACCTGTGCACGAATTTCATGCACCAGGCCTCTAGTCTATACATAATCCAGTTATAGGTTTCTTTCTTATTTTTTTTTAACAATAGACATTATTAAATTCTTCATTCAAGCCCTATATGTATTACTCAGGCCCATCTCATTCCTTTACACTTACCTTCACCATCAACTAAATATGTCATATTATTTTAAGGTGTGAAAGTCTAGTCTATTTTAAAGATTTGGGAAGGAAGGAAGTTTCAGGGAGATAATTGAAGCTGTAGAAGGGGAGGACATATGGTCTTGGTGAGGGTGACTAAAGACCGGCTGAAGGTTATCTATAATGACAAGGATGATACACTGCTATTTCCTAGAAATGTCCCTCGTGAACATACTAAACTTGAGCAAATTAAACTATTCATCTAATGTGCCTCACCTTGCATGGTCTGGTTTCAGTTCCAGGATTGGAAAAGTCTTGAGTTCACCATGACAGGTTTTCCTCCCTGTAATCATTCCCCCCACTAGGGACATGGATGTTTTCTCATCCCTTTGAGTAGCACTGAGCCTCACTCAGCCCAGATCAAAGGCAGAGCATGGTCTAGGCTTGTAGGAATGTACATCTTTGTAAGTAGAAAGTTGAGGATAGCAGAGTCTGTCTAGAAAATGACAATGACACTTCTTTGTTTTTAAGATTCCTGGTGAGGTAGGTAAGATAGAAGGAAGTTCTGCCATTATTTCTTCTAAATTACCACCTTTTGGGTAGAAAAAGGTCCAAAACCAAAGAAGCATAGATAGAAAGAGGCAGATAATAAAAAAATCAATATGAACCATCTTCCACTTGTAAGCACCTCACTCCACTTTAGCCACTACAGGCCCAAAGCAAGATTTATTTGCTGTCCCCAACAAAGAAGGAACTTTTCAAACCAAATCAAATCAAACAAAATAAAAGCACAAAAGGAAATAAGAGCAAAACAGTAGTTAAAAGCAAATGAGTCAGTTTAAACTTTCTGAACAACAAAGAACAAACTAAATATAAATTTCTAAATAGTTGTATGTTTCTTTATTTTCTTTGACCTCATATTCAAGCCAGGCCATAATGCTGGATTCTGTCATCCTTTATAAGCCCAAAGAAGAAATGCTTTGTATCAGGCCAGCATTTTTAAGTAACTTGGACCAGATCACACAGGTAAATCATTAGGTAGGCGTGTCAAGACTCTAATTCAAAATCTCAGTTTCAGTTTCCTCAAATGTAAAATGGTACAGTAGTACTCACTTTATATGACCATTGTGACAACCACAGCTTATAAGGAAACTAGAGGCCCGGTGCATGGATTTGTGCACCGGTGAGTTCCCTTGGCCTGGCCTGTGGAGATTGGGCTGAAACAGGCTCCCTGGCATCTTCTGAGGGGTCCCGGTTGCGAGAGGGTGCAGGCCAGGCTGAGGAACTCTCCCCTCGCTCAATTGGGGCCGGGGAGGGACCACAGGAGGGCTCCAGGTCATATCCGGCCCATCTCGCCCAGTCGAGACCCCAGTAGCAAGCTAACCTACCGGTCGGAGCGTCTAACTCCTGGTGGTCAGTGCGTGTCATAGCGATTGGTTGAACGGTCAAACTGTTGGACACTTAGCATATTAGGCTTTTATTATATAGGATTATATTAAATAGAACTTACTATCAAATATATAAAAGCCCAGTGACCTTTGCAGCAGAATGACTGGTTTCTATGAAGCACATTGACCACCAGGGGGCAGATGCTCAATGCAGGAGCTGCCCCCTGGTAGTCAGTGTGCTCCTACAACCAACCTCCCATGGCCGGCCAACCTCCTGTGGACCCTTCCACACCTGTCTGCTTCCCCCCCACCCCATTGGCCCTAATCGGGGGGTGGAGGGGCTGGCTGGCCAACCTCCTGCGTCCCCTCCCCCCTGCCAGTTGGACCCCCCAATAGGCCTTGATCGCCGGCCAGGCTGAGGGACTCCATCCATGCACGAATTCGTGCACCAGGCCTCTAGTTATTAATATCAGAAAGTATTAGTTAGGTAGCAGTAATAAACAGAGCTTAAAACTCCATGGTATTCCTGGCCAGCATGGTTCAGTGGTTGAGTGTCAACCTATGAACCAAGAGGACACGGCTCTATTCCCAGTCAGGGCACATGCCCTGGTTGTGATCTCAATCCCCAGTTCCCCAGTAGGGGGGGTGGAGGGGACACGTGCAGAAGGCAGCTGATAAATGATTCAATGATTCTAAATCATCACTAATGTTTCTATCTCTTTCTCCTTCTCCCTTCATCTCTGAAATCAATAAAAACAAGAAAGAAAATATCCATGGGATGAAACAGGAAGGCCCATGTTTTGAGAGTCAGCTGGGAGTTCTGCTCCAAGTCATTCTCATGCTGGGTTCTAGGTGTCTGCATCCTCCTTGTGGCAAAGGAAGAAAGAGAACAGAGTTCAGCTCACCCTGGCCCTTGAAGCTTCAAGTGATAGGGCATGTCTGTTTACATTTCATGTACTAAAAGGAATCAATTGGGTGCGGGTAACTGTGATGCTTTGTGTGCCCAGACTAAGAGAGGACCAGAGTATCTATGACAGCCCTAAGGCACTGTCATCATACCGACTGAATGGTCAGGGTCCACAGGAGAAGCACTATGACATGTACTTTTACATATTATATTGATGAGAAAGCTGAAGCTCATGACAGCTGGAAGACTAACCCAAGTACACAGAGCTAGTAGGTTATAGAACCAAGATCTGAATTCAGATCGTGTACCACATTGCCTCCTATACCTACTCCTAGACTTGCAAACAGTTTGGTCCTGGAGTCTTCCTTCTCTGGGTGGTATCATAGGGCGGCAAACACATTTTGAACATGGTATCATAGCTTTAGAACCAAAACACAAACAAAAGTGCTTGGTAGTAACATAAAGAATTGCTCTGAATGATGCTTCTGTATCCCTCATCGATATCATAATCATCACTTCTATATTAGAAAGGAATGCCAGATTCTAGACAGAAGAGGTCTGTTGAACCCAACTTGGAAATAAACAGTTTTCTACTAATAGGAGCTACTAGAAAAAGTTCAAAAAGTACTAACATTTCCATTCCTTTGCTCACTTAATTTTCCCAGCAACTCTGTGAGAAGGTGTTATCATCTCCACTTTCAGGAAGGAAGAATGAGGCTGAAGGAGACTGGACTTTGTGCAGGGTACCACAGCTAGAATGCAGGGAGAGGATACCACAGCTAGGATGCAGGTAGAGAATAGCACAGCTAGGATGCAGGCAGAGGATACCACAGCTAGGATGCAGGTAGAGAATAGCACAGCTAGGATGCAGGCAGAGGCTGGCTCAGTGCTGACTCTGCCATCTCCTGATCTTGCAGCCTGTGCTTTTCACCTAGGTTACTACTTCCTTGGAGACTTAACACCATGAACCAGTGATTTTGAGATGTTTACCTTGAACCCCAGTCTCTCTATACATTTCTTAAGCTTCAAGACATGCTGTCTTTCAGCTTCTTTGTGCTGCCACAATAGGCTTTATGAAAATTGTCCAGTTTTAGACCCACATCTCACTGAGCTTTTGGAAGTCATGTCATTAGCTCTTATGTGGGTACATAGGGAGCTTCAACAATAAATGTGTCTGACAATGCCCAGCAAACAGTAAGTATTCAATGTATCTAACAGATGATACTGTAGGAGGGGACCTGAACACTAAGCATATTAAGTTCCTTTAAAAAATGTGTTGACTGCCTACTGTGAGCCTTTGCACTGATAATGTACAAACAATTAAATTTAGGTCATAACCCATGAAGATTTCCCAATCTAGGGAAGAAAATTGAAATATAATTCTATGCTTATGATAGCATACCATATATTTTATCTTCAAAAATCTCCAGAAATAGCTAAAACCATATTTTATTTAAGAAAAGAATATTCATTTGTCTGTGTCCTGTCCCACATGGAACTTCCTGTCTTCCTAAAGGTGGAGATGATAGAAAAAGCAGTTATTAGGTATATGTCAGACTGGCCTTGATTTCTCTTCACCTACTTGTGTTAAGAAGCAAAGCCAGACACAGTTGGGAATTGCACATACACACACAGGTCGACTTTTAGTACATTAAAGAAGACTTGTCATTTGATAATTGCTTCCAATAAAATCAAATATGAAGTCCTCTTCTATAGCGTTTGGGAATGGTGATTTTGTTCTAGTGCTTTCATCGATCTGCCTCTGTGTCCTTTTAACAGTGGTGATTAGGATTTGATGGGATTGGGGAAGCAAATGCAGGCAGATCGGACCATTAATAATAAATGGGCATTTTGAGGGTGTACAAAGAGCAGGGATGTTCTAGGGAGAAACCTCATTTAGGATTCATATGTAAAGTTGATAGAGATTGATTATATACTCCTCATGTCCTTACCTGTATTAATCCATTTGGCTTTAGAGAAGCCTGGAAACTGCTCTAGACAGCACTTGGCAAAGCGCAGTCCCCTTCAAATGCTCAATATATTTACACATCCGATGCTGGCTGCCTGGTAAAGTGCGTTGAAACACAGCCTACAGCTTGCGGTGGATGAAAAGCGTAGAGGAATGGTTAGGGATATTGGATCCAGTGCTGTCTACTAACTCGGGACCTTTTCCTCTATCTGGGCAATGAGAATGCAAGGAGTGTTAGCCTCCTCATAGGGTTGCAGTGAGACTTAAATGACATAGTAGAAACAGAATGCTTATAAGACGGAATGCCTGGCAAAGAGAGAGTACCCTGTACATGTTACTTATTACTGTAGTTCAGGAACCTCACTAATATAATTTTGGTGACTAGGTGACACCCTGTTTTTCCTGCTTTTTAAGTCATTTATGGGAAGGCAGAACTCTTTGTCCAAAGGGTATGTGAAAATCAGAAAAAAAGTCACAAAGACCACCCACTAACAAGAGGTGACACTAGAGCTCAGATAGATCATAATAACATAGATAGTAATCCAAAGGCTTCTCTGTTTCTACTGCGATCTGGAATAGGCTTGCTGAGACAAATCCAAAACTTTCCGAAGGGCTGGGGCTAGAGGCCCGTATTTCTCTTCAGTAATGCCAGAAAGCTTATCCACATATTATAGACGGTTGAGGCCTCAAACCCATGGATAATGCTGCCATCTAGTCTCCCACAAGGAGCACTTGTCAAACAGGTCCCTTATGTTCACTGTCAGCCTCACTCCCTTGGCCTTGAAATGGGGCCCTCCTAGGGCAATTGCAGGCTCTTCACTCTCTTGGCAAGAGCTGCTTATTTTGAACCCAGATTGCCATCATCCTCTCTGCAAAGCAATGAACGCCATGCCCTGCTTTGAGAAAGTCTGAAGCAGGATTCGAGTTTCATCAGATTCACATGGCAAGAGCAGATTTGGGGTGGAGGGAGAACTAAATATTTGAAAATGTGGAAGTATGAGAAGCACAGTGGTTTTCTGTAACTTTACGTCGATGGGATTAGCTAGCAAGTGGATAGCAAGGACATGAGAGAATAGGAACCGTACTTGCATTGCTTTCTTACTGCTCCCAATGTCCTCACACTGCAGCATAAGGGCCACAGTGGGTGTGTCTCCAATCAAAGAGCATGGATATATAACTGGTGTAATGGTCTCAGCCTGGATTTGTTAAAGATTCTATGAGTGTGCATCTATGAGTGTTAATTTTGTCAACTTGGGCAATTTGTTGGTCTCTGTAAGCCTCAGGGATAGGATCTACAGGTCTGAAATGGGGACTTTGATTACACCTGTTTATTGAGTTGTTTTAAGAACTGGATGTGGCGGTGCATGCAAAGTGCCCAGCATAGTACATGCTTATGTATAAATGCTTAGTTAACTATGGCCAGTAATTTTCAGGCTCTGAACTGCAAATTAAACAGCATTTGTAAAGCTGCCTTCACAATTAATAAAACAAACAGATATAAATTCCTGTAAGATGTTCTAGCTGCAGCTACAATGCCAGGTAGTATAGCACAGAAGCATATTAAAATATCTGCTAATTTCTCTCAAAATAAACTTTTCGGAGCATTATTTCAACTTGGATCTTAAATGAATTTTCTTCCACTAAATTCTTCACTTATAAATACATTTTAGTAACTATTAAACCAAGGCAAAATTTTTAGTTATTGTTCTTTTGAACAGTGCTTCCTATGTTTGAATTATCATTCAAATTATCCAGGGACTTTTATATACAGAGTCCTAGAATCTATTTTAAGAAATTATGAAATCTGAATTAGTAAGACCCAGAAGTCTGTTCTGAAAAAGTTTTAGAATTTATTGCAATGACTTGTCAGATTTTGGAACCTCTGAGTTCGATCACATGCTTCTGGTCTGATGTCTATGTATTTTATTTGTTTTATAATTATATAATCAAACATAGTTAATTATTTGTGTAAAATATCTCTGACCTATAATATTTTTTTCTCTGTCACCTGCATCCTAGCCTAGCATAATTTATAGCACCTAAATGGTCGCTGCTGTATATTTACATAGCTGTTATTCTACCTCTAGTGTTTCTGAACCCAAAGCCATCTTTTCCTTCAATATTCAGTAATCCCAACACCACTTTCTTTACAATTAGCTAAAATGCATCTTGTAACCAACATGATGAGGCAAGGAGAGTTGCACGGGTTAATTACTGGAAAGATGACAAACAGTGAAATGATTATTTGGGGTCCCTACCTACGAGATGCTCTAAGAAGAAATAAATACACTATGACAGCCACATACAAATAAATGTAAAAATCATAGTAGCATTGCTACATACCATAAAGAAACCCCATTAAGTATAAAAGAGAACAATGTATTATTCACCATAAGTACTAATTGTGAGTGTCGGAGCAGAGCTAGGATCCAAGTGCAGGGGGAAGGATGGCCCCCTGCTCTCTCTCCAGGGCAGGTGAGCTGATGGCCAGAGCTTACAAAGCCTCTCATGAAAGCATCCAAGTAACTCCTGTCCTTCAAAGATAAACTCCATCTAAGAGATCAAGTGGAAAAGAGGATTTGCACTTCTCTCCTATAGGTTTTTTTTTTTTTTTTTTTTTAAATCTTCTCTGTTAGAGAAGACACGTTTTTTGTAAGAGTAACCTAGCATGGTAACCTAGGATACCCTGTGGCCTTAATTTGCATAATAAATTATCTTTTTGGCATGGAGCTGTAGATGCAAGGCGATGGAAAGACCAGTCTGTGACCCAGGATTTTTAGCCCTTTATCTGTTAGAATGAAAAATTCCTTCACACATTCTTGTTCTTACTGATTGTCAAATACAAGAAAGAACTTTCTCAAAGGAACACTGATCTCTTTATTTCTTGAGAACTAGAAATGTGTATCATGTTTAATTGCAAAATGTGTATGTACATATTTTCTATCATTGAGGCTTTTGAAAATCCAAATATTCAAAATAGTTTGGCAACTTGTAGAATAGTGTGCAATTAAGTTGAGGCAGATGAATGTCACTAAAGCACTGAAGAGATTTAAGGCAGAGAATGGGAATGCAAAAGTGTAAGGATTCCAGGAAGGTTCCATGGAGAAGTGGGAGCTGGAATGGGACCTTGGTAGTTGGATATACTTTCCATTTGCTGGAATTTCCATTCATAAAGATCAGCATGTGTATCACATTGGAAGTGAGGCCAGAACATGATTCAGGTTAAATGGTTCATATATTTAGTGTTGTGTTTATTTTTTGCTGCTTATTTTTTCTGTGTACATAGTGATTTCAGTATATTATAAAATACACAAATCTTGAGTGTAGAGCTTGATTAGCTCTCTCTCTCTCTCTCTCTCTCTCTATATATATATATATATATATATATATATACACACACACACACACACGCGCGCGCGCACACAACATACACATACAAAAATACACACATACATAAAACACCTGTGTAATCACCAAATGCTTGAGGGATGTAGACATCTCCAGCACCCCATTTTCCTCCTTTGTACCCCTTTCAGGAAATATGCATCTACCCACCAAAAAACTGTGACTTCTGTCACATGGAATCATTTTACCCATTCCTTTATTGATCTACACAAGTAATCATGGAATACATATGTTTTTATGTGTAGCTTCTTCATGCATCCTATGCCTGTATGAGATACATCTATGTCATTTCAGTTGGCTCTAGATTGTTAAATGTAATTCCTGTTTAGTATTACATTGTGGTAATAAACCGAAATGTATTTATCCATTCTCTAGCTAACACTTTTATAATTGTTCTTAAGTGGACATATGATTTTATTTATTATAGGAATATACCTAAAGTTGGATTGGCTGTGGAACAAGGTAAGCATTATTTGATTTTTATATAAATTGCCAAACAGTTTTCCAAAAGAATTATACAAATTTACTTTCTGAGCAGCAATATATGAGATGATATTTTGACTGCTTTGCAGGCTCATCAGCATTGTCAGTCTTTTGAATATTAACAAATTTATAATTATTATATTTTCCTGGCAGATTGACTCCTTAGTTGCTATGAAATATCTTTCCAGATATCTATAATACTTAGTATGTTAATGATTATATATCAATGAAATGGATTAATGCATTAATGATTAATTAATTACTATGTCTCATATTAGTACAACTGCCCAAGTTTTCTTTTGGTTAGTGTTTATATCATCTTATTATTTCAATCCTCTACTCCATGTCCTTTAAGATGTTCCTCTTATAAGCATCATTATTTTAGCCTGAAAGTCTATGTTATTTAACCAAATTACTGTTTTTCTATACATAATGTAATTGCTAGTATGTTTGGGTTTAAATTTACCATGGTAATATTCATGTCTACTTTCCCACATTTCCTTTGTTCTCTTTTATTGTCCTTTGTCTCCTTTTTTCTTGCATTAATCAAATATAATTATCATAATAATATCTCCCCCTCTATCAACTACAGGGATAGACTTTTCTAATGTTAACTTAGTGTTATCCTAGACATTACAATGTGCATCATACAAAAATTAACATTTTGATTCTAATATAAATTTTGAACCTCCTGGACAATAAAACCTCATAAAATTTTAACGACATATCCCCTTCATTCTTTTCATACTTTATGTGCTACCGTTGTCCTGTATTTTCATTTTAAATTTAAATCACACAAGACATTTTAATTATTGTGTATACAACAGATATGATTTGAATTTACTCCATATTTATGCATGTATTGCTTTTCATTACCACATGCATTATTCTGCTTCCAACTCACAGCATTTCTGCATGAAGAATTCAGTTTATTATTTGGAATGGGGATGGAACTATTGTTTTTATTTGGTTCAAAATGTTTACTTTGCCTTCATTTTTGAAGGACATTTCTGCTGAATATAGCATTTTAGGCTGGCACCCATTTTCTCTGAGATCATTCCATATAACATTTTATTCCTTCTTATACTCATTGTCTCAGTTACAAGTCAGTTTTCTATCTTTTACTACTCTTTTATAAACACTAGTGTTCCCTTTATTTAAATAGTTTATACTTACATTTGGTTATTAACAGTCTTGTTAAAATTTGTTTTTGTCACGATTATATATATTTTTCTTTGATTACTCTGCTTGCATAGTCTGTCATCACTTATGAAATTTCTTGGCCAACATCTTTTCACATATTGCTTCTAATCTATTCTTTTTCTTTTCTCCATCAAGACTCTAAATATATTTGTTCAATCTTTTCATCATGGCCCCCGGGTCTTTACTCTGTGTTCTACATTTTCCACCCATTTTGAATCTCCATACTTAAGTCTGGATATTTTGTCCTAACTTCTTTTCCAATCATGAATCTTGTCTTCTGATGGGTTTAATATGTTATTAAGCCAACAGATTTTTTAAAATTTAACTTAAAAAAATGTTTAAGAATTTTTAACTCAAGAATGCCCATTTGATTCATTTTAGAATCTTACTTTGGGTGAATTATTTATCTTATTATCTGTTTTGTTAAACAATGACATCTGATTTGTTTTATAATCTATATCTAAAAACTCAAGAATTGTGTCTTTTACTATTGTAGGCTTGGTTTGGCTTTTGTTTCCTTGCTTTGTTCCCCTCTCTTTATTGAATTTTGATCTTGGTCTTGTCTCTAGGCATATCTGATGTTCTTGTTTTAAACTGAATTCAGTCCATACGGACAAGAACTTTCAGAGGCCCTGGGCTGTTATCTTTATCCAGCGAGGATTTGGTGTTCTCCTGTGAACAGTTAATATAAGAGAAGATTGCCTTAATCCAGTTACCTTTCCAAGTGACTCATGCTTGGGTCTCAGTCTTGGTGAAGGCTGGTCTATATAGAACACTACTACTCTTTGAGGGCTTCCTTTTCGTACTCTGAACTGAAAACCAGAGTTTTACCAGGGCTCCAGGCCCTTATTTTTCTCTGCTCCAATTTCGTCCTCCCAGTACTGAGAATATCAAAAGCTGAGCTTAACTTTTTACTTTCCTAACATCCACTTTCTGCTGGCTTCTAAGATTAGGAATCAGAAAAAGCCCTGAGGATAGAAGTGATGCTGAATATCAGGCTTCCTTTTCCGGGCGTCCTTGCCTCCCCCGCCCCAAACTTGGAATTACCACTTGCTAATTTTTATATATTCGCCCCGAGAAACTGCTGGAAATTCATATCCCCCAATTGTGATTATCTTCCCAGCCTGGTGATACCTAAGAATGCCAGATGCCTCACATGGAAAAGTGATGGAGCACTTCTAGCCTATCGTCTGGTGTTGCCAATCTTGTGGGCTCATGATCCATAAAATCCTGACCCTCTTAGTTGCTTTCTGATGCCCTTGAAAAGCTGTTCTGTGTTTCTTTCAATTTAATAGCTGTTCTCTGTAGAATGGTTTGATAAAAGCTACTCTGCCTTAGCTGAAAGCAGTAGTCACTTGGAGGTTTTTAATTTTTGTCAAGCAATCAGGTGTCAGTTAGGACAACGGGCCAAACTGAATGCAACAATCAAACCTTTATTCATTTTCTGCAACAGTGAAAGCCAGAGGCAAAAGAAGGACTGGTCCCCCAGTGTTCCATTCATCCCCGCCCACTGAACAGTGCCAGGGACAGGACAGGTAGATGCAGCAGAGACAGAGGGAGTCTAATTGTGTCACCGTGGGGGAGCCGGAAACAAAAGGATCCTGTCTCTTTATGGAAGGAGGTGGGGAAAGGCTAGAAATGGAAATGTACTGAGTCACAGTGGAGACACATGGCCCAGCTAAAGATCCTAATAAGATGATCTTGATGTAGATGCCTCACCTGAGGCTCTGAATAAAGGGCTGGGTCCTTGAATGCAATTCCCCCCAGAAAACTGTCATGCACTGGCTATTCCAAGTCTGATGTGCAGATAGCAACCTCTCCCATGGCTCTTGCTGGGTGTATCCTTGGAATTGCCTACGGTCAGGTCTGAAGGATCACTCAGAGGCCTGGAGCCAAACTCCTCCAAAAGGAGTTTGTTAAGGGATTCACACTCCTTAAGTCCCTCTGTTCTGACTTTCTATTATTGTAGTCCTTGCTATTGTGTAGTTCAAGGTAGCCTACTTGGCTTGAGTGCATGCCATTTCTTCCTGAATCATTAGTTCTATCTTCCTATATAGACAATTCCATGCATTGATAATCCAGGTCCTATTTGTAGCATATTTAGCTTCATCCAACATCAGTTTCTTTATGGACATTAGATAAATATCACTTTTTTCTTTTATAGATTCATACAGATGTATGCACATATATTAACCAGTGTCTCTGTGTGTGTGTATATATATATATACACACAAGTTTCATAGATAATTTTCTGAGAGATATTCTATAGATAGGCTACTTTAAAATAATTAGGTGGATGCTAGAGAAATAGAATTTATCAACTTCTAAGTCTATAGGAGTTTATACTTGTCTTGCTTTTGATTTAGTATCTCTCTTAACTCTTGTTCGCCTCTTAGGGGACTCAGTTGGCCCAGGGACTTGATTTAGTGCATCTTCTTTACAGGGTGATGTGGCTCCCAGTGGGGGTGTGGCATGGCTCATTTTCTGGTTATTAAACAAGAAAAGATCATTTAAATTTTACAGAAGAAATGCTCCGCAGCAGAAATAGTATATTGTTGCATGTAGTGAAGGCAATAGTCTCTGCTACTCTGGGCAAGATAAGGGCTTTCCCAAATCTGCTTCCATTCCTCTGAGTGCTGCATCATCATAGCTCCTGTGATCAGATTGCCAGGGTGTGTACAGTACGAGCAAACAGTGACATGTGGAGTTTCTATCGATCGTGTAACCTACAGCTAAAGATCCCTGAGCTAGTAACTCTCAATTTCTTCCTATATTACTACATTTTAACAAAATTAAAATGGCACTCGCTTGTCCCCCAAACTCAACCACCACACGAAGACGGGGCAGGGCCATTGCCTGCTTTAATCAGGTGTTGGGGTTGTTCCCCAGCATTTGTCAGAGGAGCGGAAGGGCTTCAGTCAGCTGCGGGGAGGTGTTCAGGCTGTATGCCAGGGCTGTCTGCAGGAGAATGCCAGCAAGAGCATCTTCCACTTCTCCTGCCAGCCTAAAATGAGGCGAAATTCTGGGTGACATATTTTTCATCTGAAGCTCCAAATTTAACATTCAGCTTTGTAGAAGGCAAGATGCTTCTTGGTCTTTTAAAGCTAGTGGGATCCTCGGTAGCTCTCCTGAGGTGAGAAGGTGTTTCCACCCCACCATTGTATCTTCATTCTTCTGTTCCACAGCGTCTTGCCAGGAATGATCACATCAAAGGAATGTAATATATCTCTATGGGTGGAGGACTTGGAAATATGTCTCATCCTTGAATCCTGGCTGTAGGGTCACAGAGGTCATGGAAGTAGAAGTTCTGAGCCCACCTTCCCTGCAGGCCCAATCCCCAAGGACTCCTGAATTATTCTCCTCCGCTTTTCTCAGATAGTGAATAACTTTAAGAAGTCGTGGCATTTCAACAGCATGTAATCGCTGTTTAGACCCATATTTTTCATCTTTTTCTTTAACATGTCCAGGTCAGCTGTAAATATCAGAGCATTCTGTATGCAGCCTGTTTAGCGGGCTTGTTAATTGCAGCATGAGAGGGTAAGCATTTGCAAATAAAGCATCTGTCCTCTCAGAATCAATCCGTGCTCAGAGCTTACAGATCAGATAGTGTGTAAACACAAGCAGTGCTCTACAAAGTGGACGTGGGCTCTGACCACAGCACAGGATTGTTTTTGTGGAACTTTTTAGCAAGTGTTACTGAAATGAAAATAAGTTCAGGGTTTCTCCTTGGTTGTGATTTTTCCCTCTAAGTATGCATTCCCTTGAAATAAAATCCATACTGTTACAAAAAAGTACACAAATCAAGTTTACAGCCAGGTAAATTTTCAAAAAGGAGACACTATCCTCCAACATACACACAGATCAAGAAACAAAAATTACCATCACGGCAGAAGGTCCCCCTCATTTCCATGGACGGCCTGAATCTTGAACTTTCAACACCATAGATTAATTTTGCCTATTTTTGAACTTTCATATACAGACAATCATATACTATGTGCCCTTTTGTGTCTGATATTTTACTCAACATTGTGAGATTCATGCATATTTTTGCTTAAATAGTAGTTTATTTATTCTCAATTAGGTCTGGCTTTTATTACATGAATATACCACAATTTACCCATTCTTTCATTGGACATTTGAGTTGTCTTCAATTTGGGACAATTAAGAATAG
The DNA here is from genome assembly GCF_014108235.1 of Myotis myotis. Taxonomy (NCBI): domain Eukaryota; kingdom Metazoa; phylum Chordata; class Mammalia; order Chiroptera; family Vespertilionidae; genus Myotis; species Myotis myotis. Next base: position 13,784,074 of record NW_023416319.1, read on the forward strand.
TGTTGATGTAAACAGAACCGTATTTTTTTTTTTTTTTTTTTTTTTTTTGCAAATATATGGATTCCAATTAGTTGGGTACGTACTCAGGAGTGAAATTTCTTGGTAAAAGTTTATGCCTATGATCAGTTTTGCTAGATATTGACAAATAATTTTCAAAGTGGTTGTATAGATTTATTCTCCACAGAAGAATATGAGACTCCCAGTTGCTTCATTTATTCACTTATGCTTGGTATCGCTTACTTGCGTTTTTCCCATTCTGGCACGTATTCAGTTTTAGTGCACTGTGGTTTTCTTATGCATTTCCCTGATGACTAGTGATGTTGAGAAAGTTTTCAATGTATTTTGTTATTTAAATATCTTATTTTGTGAGGTGTCTAGTTGAGTTGTTTGCCCATTTTTAATTGGTCTCTTTTCCCAGATCTTACTGATTTATGCAATTCTTCGTATATTCGTATTTCATTTCCATTATGTGACTTACCATACTATATTTTGGCTAACAAATATATTTATTTAAAGTAATATATCCTTATTTAATGCAATTTTTCATTTTATTACTGAATGGTTAACATATTTTGTGCCTTGATTAGGAAATCTCTGCTTGTCCCCAGTGTCATGGAAATATTCTGGTTTTTATAAAACTTTTATTGTATTAGGTTTTGTATTTAGAACTGCAATCTATCTAAAATTAATTTTTTATAAAGGCAGGGAGTTAGGTAGTCAAGATTCGTTTTTTTCTTACCTTAAGATAAAAATAAAAATACAGGGTCTACAAAGAGTTTCAAGAAGAGAAGTTGAAATAAATTAAGAGTTTGAGGATGTAGCAAGTTTCTCAATGGATACAGATGGTATGTATTTACACAGATCTGCAGTGTGTTCATTGATGACTAAATGGCAGCACTGTGCAAAGAACAAAGAAAGAAAAAAAAACATTTTAATACATTGCCTACTTAATGCTCACAATATCACTCTGCTGTGGATCCCAGCGTGATCCCTAGACCAGCACAACCAGCATCACATGGCAGCATGGAAGAAATCGGGGTCCCCACCCTAGTATTTCTGAATCAGAAACCCTGCAATTGCCAGCACACAGACCCAAGCTCTCCTGGGTGATCCTCATGCATGCTAAGGCTGGAGCCTCACTGCATTGTGTCCATCCTGAGGGTAGGAAAACTAAGGATGAACAAAGATTCAGAGCTAGCCCCCAGGTTACCCAGTTTGCATGTGGTGGATAGGACATTTGGACTCAACTCTTTCTAACCCTAAAACCCACGCCCTTAACCTATACAATCTGCAGAGAACACAACCAACTCCATCTATGATCCTTCTCTGATACTGTGTCTTTCATATTTTTGGCTTCCATAGAGATTTGGCTCATAAGCAAATAAGGTATTAGGATGGAAACGGAATTCTTCCAGGGAAGGGAATGGGGAAAGAAGGTAATAAAGCCTTCCTCCCAGGCCACAGAGAGAGACAGCTGCAGAATCAATGTCCCTCCATGTAAACAGCTCACCAAGAGGGAGGCGTTCAGCAAGGCAACTGGGGTGAAAGCCCTGAAAAATGCCCCAGTCTTTCCCTGCTGGGTTTATGAACCGCTTTGGCAGGCTAACAGCAGCACATTATACATAATTGCCGGTTTACTCTACCTTGTCTGCCTTTTATTTTCACAAGGAATCCTTGTTATTCAGGGGAATTAGCAAAGGAATCCATTAAGTGCTGGCTACAAAGACTGCACAGTATTTATTCCAGTAATAAAAAGTCTAATTTTGCAATAACATGGCAATCTTTGGAGAGCACTGGCTGATGGGTATCCAAGTCTGGCAAAATTAGCCTCTTTTGGTGGCACTGATTATTATAATGCTTGTGAGAAGGGTGGGGAGGGAGAGCAGGCTTGCCAAGCAAGCATTTTTACAAAACAAAACAAATTCTCTTCCACAGAATCCGAAAATGGCAAAAATGGGGAAACTGCCATCAGGCTGAGAGAGTAGGACCAGGAAGGGATGGGCCTGGAATTAATGCGGACGGTGGCTCACTGCACTTAGAGGCAGAGATGTGTTCTTGGCAAATGTGCTGAATAGTTTGCCACCTGGTCCTAGTCCTCCCTTCCTGACCCATCCACAGGCGCCTGGTGCTGGTGCTAGCAACTGGTGGTCTCCAGGTGCCCTTGGTGATTCAGTGAAAACCCGCTCACAGGTAGCACCCAGGGACTCACAGCATCCGTTTAGAACTTGTGTTCTCATCTTACAGGCAACTAACAGGGTATCCAAGACACAGCGCCAGGATTTTGAATCCTGTCTCTTGCATGTCTTTGTCCCTTTCTTTTCCCAAAGCGTCATTAATTAATGTTGTTTCACACATTACTATTTCTCTGTAGCACAGTGATAAAAGCAGAACGCTGGGCCACATTAAAGTGGGACTGTAGCTTCAGACTCCCTATTTCATCAGCACAGATCCCACTGGTATGTATTGATTAGGATTGCAGTTGCTTCCTTCTTGATCTAAAAGATGTTTTAAAATTCAAATTCTTAGCCTGACAAAAAACAGCTGTGCATCTCTGTCCCAAAGTCTGCCAGCTCCAGACTGAGGTTGCCTTGTTTTGTTGGCTCAGAGTAACCCCGCCTCCAGAGGCATTAACTGTGAACCTGCTTGTCTTTGTTTCTGAAACAATGGCTCTGGTGCTGGAAGAATTTTATAAGGGGGCTTCAAAGGCTTTGTTCTGATTGTAAGAACATGAGACTGATCTGTTGTGACTGCATGGAAAACTAACACTCCAATTAACCCCGAGTCTCCAGGAGCTCTGAGAGGCAGCTGCATTTGATAGAGATATTCTCACGAATACACAAACGTGGGCTGTTACCAATGGGAGTGGGCTTTCTACTAATCTGACCAGAAATGACTGACCACTGTCCAAACTGGGAAGCACAATCATTACAAAGCACCTAACATGGTGATTACAACATGCCAAGAAGTAACAATCGGGTTATGTCTTTTATTCTTTCTCCCATATTTCTAATTTAGCATCCACACTTAAAGAGTAAGTTAATAGCATTGCATATACCCTTATTTTGTCAAAACACATAGTAGAACCTTATAATTTTAGCATTGCTAAATATGTTCCCACTGTATAAAATTTGTATTGAAATTAGTAAGCCCAAATTATCTTTGAGTTTAGCCAGTAAACATCAAAGTGAAAGATTGATTCCTAATGCATGCTTATAATGTGGAATAAATAGTGGTTTTGTTTTCCTGCCCACTGAGAGAGGTAATGGGGTTTGCTTATGAAAGCTTCTACCTAGGTTATACACATTAGAAGCCATTTGTTATCATTAGTAAAGGAACTCGTGTTTGAAATTCATAAGTAGTAACTTATAGCACCTAAATTCTGTCCATAGTTAAACTCATTTAGCTCTGATTTAAAAGAACAGTTCAATTAACGGACAGTGTGGTGAACTTGATTTTTGGATTAGCTTGGTCTCATTCATAAACTGTTGCCCTCATCTTCTATAGACTATGGTCTTTTTCCCCCTAAATATATATATATATATATAGTTGATTTCAGAGAGGAAGGGAGAGGGAGAGAGAAATAGAAATATCAATGATGAGAGAACATCATTGATCGGCTACCTTCTGCACACCTCACACTGGAGATCAAGCCAGGCATGTACCCCCACTGGGAATCCAAAGATGACTTCCTGGTTCATACGTTGATGTTCAACCACTGACCCATGCCAGCCAGTCAACACACAGCCTATGCTCTTCATTCTTTCCCTTCCTTTTGACCTTTCCTGCTGCCTTCTGTGAAACACCATGGCCTTCAATAAAAGTTCTGAAATAAAAGGGATGTATTGATTCCCAAAATTCTAGTCAGATCTCTTGGGTGCTATCAGGGCTGTGGATTCTGTGTGAGTGCTTAGAATAGCACAGTCATGTGAAGGGAGGAATCCAAATGTTTCATTTTCAGAACAAGCTTTCAGTCATCTCTCTGTTCAGAATCTAAGTGACATTTAATAGAAAAGACATACAAAGGAATATGATGTATTAGCTTGTTGATAACTAGTGTCCTTCTAACTCCATCTCACCCTACCCCACTGCATACACACTTGCATACATATCCTGATACACACATGGTAAAACATCAAGTGAGAAAAATTTGTGTCACTTTTGTTATTAGCACTGTTGAAATTATTATCATTTATGTTTCATATACACTTAGAAATCATGACCCAACATGGTTCTAACCCCTCTATTTAGAGAGATGATATAAACACTAAGGAGTACCTTCTTCATTTCTCTTAATTTGGACTGGATAAAAGCACCCATTTGTTAGAAAAGGGAATGCAAGATTTGATGCAAACAAGTGATTCTGAAAAGTATGGATCCTTCCAATATGCGAACCTGTGGGGATGAGATGACAAAAAACTGTGACTTCTTTAAAGATAGAAGAAATGCAACTGTGAATAAACAAGCATGCTGCTAATCCTTTTTGAGACTCTGCTGTAATGTATCCACAACAGAGAACTATTAAAGAGAGCGCACAGTTTTTAAGTCATTGTGCTATTCTGTTTCCCACATTTTTGTTCAGCAACAGCAGTGCTCTTTAACTGCTCATCCTGCCTCCCACACAGCGACTTATTCATGTGTAAAGGTCAAGGCTGCATAATTAGGGTAGGACACATAAAGGCTTCACAGCCTGATGAGTTCAGCACATAGTATTGGAAAGAGTAAGGGGGCAGCCGAAACCGGTTTGGCTCAGTGGATAGAGCATCGGCCTGCGGACTGAGGGGTCCCAGGTTCGATTCTGGTCAAGGGCATGTACCTGGGCTGCGGGCACATCCCCGGTGGGAGATGTGCAAGAGGCGGCTGATCGATGTTTCTCTCTCATCGATGTTTCTAACTCTCTATCTCTCTCCCTTCCTCTCTGTAAAAAATCAATAAAATATATTTAAAAAAAAAAAGAGTAAGGGGCAATTTATATATATCATATATGGAGCAAGTTGATAGGTGATAGATAAATAGATAGGTAGATAGGTGATAGATAGATAGATAGATAGATAGATAGATAGATAGATAGATAGATAAGAGATTCTTTGCACTGCATAGAATTTATTCCTGCAGAAAATATGTTTGTGGCTCTGAATCTGATAATGGCCATGTGTTACCATCTAGGACAGGAAGAAAATTTTGCTTCCAGACATCTAACTACCATCCCTCTAAGGACAATTCATGATAACACCTGTGATACTTTAACTCACAAACGTGGGTCTACTTATCATAGAAAACGAAGATTGACCCAACTTACATAGTTTAGAATTTCCTTCCAGGAAAGGCACCCATTTAGGCACACAGTAGGTGCAAAGTAAATGCTGAATGAAATAAGTTTTATATGTGGAATAATTATCTTACATTAGTATACTAGTATAGTTGCATTGGCTTAAGTTAAACAATATATTTTGAGAGAGTTCTTGAAAATTTATTAAATCTTGGAAAAGAGGTCCCTTACAATAAGTTGAAAACTAGACTTGGCAGATGTAACTTCCTGGAAAGGGAACATAGATCAGTAAGTGGGTGAAATCCCACTTGTAGTAAGTTTAATGGCTAAGATCACCTTCCTTACAAATGAACAGGAAATCAGTGCCTCGCGTGAACCTTATATATTGCAGCTGAAAGAAGACCCTGATGAGATGCTAGGCATTTTTATTATGCATCCTTACATTAATTCTCTTTGCTCTTTAATTTAAGGAGACTTTAAGAGCACAAACTCAGGTAATTTCTGTAATAATGACTTCAGAATCACCATGGTATTTCATAGATTAAGAGACAATTGTCTTGATAGAAGCTGGATGATAACTCAACATTTTGGCATATTTACTGATTCCTTATAATTAGTCCAACTTAAAAGAGAAGGAAAAGGTAAGATGCTCTAACTCCAAGGTATATAATGTTAGGACCAAAGTGATATTAGGATTTGTTTATTATGAAACACCTATATTATGTCTATACCAGATAAGGCCTCAAATAATGCCTAACTTTGGAAGTAAGGAAATTGATATTCATAAAATAATCGAGTCTAGGCCTAAACCCCTTCTGGCTCATCTTTCAGAGCTTATTTGCCATGTTAATTTCTGAACTGGAACATTATAGAGTTAATAGTGTCCCAAAGGCCTAAGGGCAAAATTCTCATGACTCCTGGTCACTGGGCATGTTTGTCAGCATCTCTGCTCAGCCTTGCCTAACTTCTATTCACTTTCTACCTAACTCAAGCCACAAAGGTTTATATCTGTAGTAGTCCATCTCTTTGTTAAAGTTCTATGCCTCTCCTGAAAACTAGAAGTAGAGGGCTACCTGTAGACATAGGATATCCTGATCTTACAACAATTGAAAAACAAGACAAATGAACAAAAACTCATAGACACAGACAACAGTGTGGTGGTTACCAAAGGCAAAGGGGTTGAGGGGAGGTAGTAAAGGATAAAAGGGGTCAAATATATGGTGATGGAAGAAAATTGACTTTGGGTGGTGAAAAGACAGTGCAATATATAGATGATGTATTATAGAATTGTACTCTTGAAACCTATTTTATTAATTAATGGCTCTCCAAGAAATTTAACAAAAATTGAACAAACAAGCAAACACCCCTGACACTTAATGGAATTAAAAATGGCATTTTTTAAAATATTAACTTTAAAAATTTTTTAACTTGCATGAGGATGTTTATTTAAAAAAATAGTTTAGCCCTAACTGGTTTGGCTCAGTGGATAGAGCGTCAGCCTGTGGACTCAAGGGTCCCAGGTTCGATTCCGGTCAAGGGCATGTACCTTGGTTGTGGGCACATCCCCAGTAGGGAGTGTGCAGGAGGCAGCTGATCGATGTTTCTCTCTCATTGATGTTTCTAATTCTCTATCCCTCTCCCTTCCTCTCTGTAAAAAATCAATAAACTATATTTAAAAAAATAGTTTATTATGAGAGAGAGAGAGAGAGAGAGAGAGAGAGAGAGAGAGAGAGAAACATCGATGCTGCCTCCTGCACACCCTTTACCATGGATTAAGTCAGCAACCCAGGCATGTGCACTTGACCAGGAATATAACTGGCAACCTTTAAGTACACAGGAAGATGCCCAACCAACTGAGCCATACTGGTCAGGGCTGGATGTTTAATTTTGATTATATTATTTTAACTTTATATTTAGCATCATCACAGAGCTAATGTATACTCATAGTAATACATTCAAACAACGCAAAAGCACTTGGAATAACTAAAATAATAAATAATAAAAATAGAAAATAATACTGAAACATACTTATTTGTCACTTTGTATAATTCTTTCTTTTGAGCACTGTACATGAATTACCTCATTCAATTTCCACACCCACCTCAGTAGATAGTATTTTTAGTATCCTTATTTTATAAATTAGAAAATCAAGAGTTAGGAAGGTTTAAATGATTCATCCAAGATCATGCAACTAGTAAATTGCAATTAACCTCTAACTTTATGTTTGTGTACTTCTAAAATGAATGCTATCAACCACTATTTTATTCTGTATAGCTATTTTTTCCCATGAGAAGAGAGTAAGCCTTTATGGTAAAGAAACCCATCAGATTTCCATGAAGAAAGAAACATAGACCAATCTAGTCTTCCAAGAAATTAATTCTAGTGTAACAAACCAAGCATAAGAAATTCCAATCCCAATTTAATAGTCACAGAAAATTGCATGAAGAAATAGAGGTTTTGTCTGTAATAGCCACCTTGGTCTTAACTATTCTGCCTCCAGTGCCTGATTCTAATTTTGTCTTAGATTCCTAGCATGTGCATACCAGATATTTCCAGGAACTAGTAATAAGTGGATCGGAGAAGCTATTCTTTCTTCTGCCCTGAAGTTTATGATCATTTGAACAAGGCTGCCATTAATTTTCCTCCTGCTCTTCTTTTGCTGGACTCCAAGATTGTATGATATTTTGTAACTTGCTTCCAGAGTAACTGGAGAATGGAAATTAAGAAAAAAAATCATAAATTTTGAACTTGGTCTTTTTTGTCTTTACTTCCTTCTCTGTATTAGACATAGTTTTACTCCTAATGATTTCTTAATCTCAAGGAGTTTCATATCTAAAAGCATAAAGTAAGAAAGGGGAGGGGTTGAAAGAAAGAAAAAAATAGTTTCCTTTTTTTCAGTCTACACTACTATAAACATAGATAAAGGATAGTGCTTTTGCTTTCATCATAACCACTGCCTCTTTAAGGCAAAAATAATGAATTTGACAGATCTTGCTCACTGCACTACTTCTATGAGAGGTTGCTTAGCAACCATAGGACATTGGAGAGAGGGAGATGTTAGAGCAGGTTGCACAAAGAAGAAACTAACATTAACTCTGCGGATGTTAAACAGGATCCAAGCCCTATCTTCCTTTCTTTCATGTTACTTTTGGTCATTTTACAGAACTCAAGGTTAACTACTCCATCCTTCACCCTTCAAACCAAGGATCTGATCGAACTAAAGAGATCTTTCACAGAGCTCAGGGAGTGTTATGTTAAAAATAAGAATGCCCTATTTGGATGCTATTTATTTTATCTTTTTGAAATTTTTTCAGGTAAGAAGTGAAGTAACTGAAAAGCAAAATATTTTCAACAGCTTCATTGGCTAATTTACACTTTGCACTGTGATTTTGGACCTTTTTTGTTATTGTTGTTCATGAGATGCGCTTGACCTTATTAGAAACTGATTTTCTGAGTTTTTAAGTTTATGGGATAATAACTTTGGACCATTTCTATGAGATCCTGTTGCCCTTGAGAATCTGCTGCCATCATATTCTGTTGTTATTATTGTTTTATATGTACAATGCTACATATACATAAATAATTCTCAGTCGCCTTTGTTGGACTACTATCTCTTGATTTTATCCAAAAGTTCTATTTTCTAGTTCTGAATAGAGATATTCAAATTTTTAAAACAACTCAAAGATTATGAAATATAGAAGATTAAATTTACTTCATAAAATAAATAGTAGCCAAGAGAGCAGCATTTTTATTGTGTGTTTACTATGTGCCAGGCTCAAAGCTAATTGCATTCATAAAGCATCCCATTAAATTCTCGTAACAAACCTATAAAGCAAGTACTATTATTATTATCCCATTTAAGAAAAAAAGAATCAAAGATTTACTATCTTATTCAGGATAACAGCATTTTCATTAGCAGAAACAGTGACTGAGCCTAAATCTGCCCACCTCAAGAAGCCAAACAGGGACTTCATAGCTATGATATCGTTCTACAACTTATTCTTCAAAGATGACAACAAAAAAGGGAAGAAGGAAGGAAGGAAGGAAGGAAGGAAGGAAAATATACTGATTTATATTAGAGTCTTAAAAAAATAAGAAAACAGTAAAAACATGTCCTCATCTTCCAGTGTGTTCCCTGGAAAAACATCAGCTCACTTCCTTGTGATGGAATCCAGGACACACAATGTTATGACAGATTATGGCATGACAAAACCACTCACGTGGTTTAATTAGACTGACCTGCATTCACACCCAGTCTCCTCCTACCCCTGGCTTTGCAGTTGGGCCAAGTGTCTTTCCCTCTCCACAGTTCAGATTCACTATGCTTGTACAAAGATTTGAAATTAAGAAGTAAAAACATCTTATTGATTTCCTATGCATAAAAGGCAACCAATACTCAACATATTGGTATTATTTATAGAAAATGAAATAAATGTGAGTGAATGAGGATCTATGAAAATCTTAAACAGAAAGAATAATCTCTGTTGCTTGTCTGAGAAATCCCCCCAGATTGTACATTACTGATTTCCATGGTTCCCTAATCATTTACACTTATTTCAGTTTTCTAAATGTGATATAACCTGTTTATTTTCAATCCATGTGAAATATATAAAAAACTGAAGCACATGTAGTTTAAGACTTGCCCACCCTCATGCAGCTAGTACACAGCAGAACAAAGATGCAATCCCTAGTAGGCTTGTGACAGAGTGAAATGTTTCCTTTCTCTCTTGGCCTTCAGGCTAATAGCTCCTGCTACATATAGGATAATTAACTAGAGGAATTCTGCTTGAGACTTGAGTTTTTGCAAGAGCAGCCCCTTGCCAGTGTGTACTTTTTCCCAAAAGGTGGGAAATACAAACAAAACAATGACTGTTCATCAAAGGTCTATAAGAGTTTCCAGGACCAGACTCAAATTAATGGGTCAATGGACAAAGAACAAAGAGATTTAGAAAGTTTGCACTTTTTCTTGGATCTCTTCTCAGCTAATAACTGTCTATGGCAGTCGTGGGCAAACTACTGCGGCCCGCGGGCCGGATCCGGCCCGTTTGAAATGAATAAAACTAAAAAAAAAAAAAAAAAAAGACCATACCCTTTTATGTAATGATGTTTACTTTGAATTTATATTAGTTCTCACAAACACTCCATCCATGCTTTTGTTCCGGCCCTTCGGTCCAGTTTAAGAACCCATTGTGGCCCTCGAGTCAAAAAGCTTGCCCACCCCTGGTCTATGGTCTCATCCACATCATGTCTCACCAATCCTTCCTTCCTCTTACACATAAGATGCCTGAATTTTGAGCTCTATGAAGATGGATTTGAGAATTAGTTCTTCCAACTTCTTGAGCTAGGCCTTTTCGGTCAATAAACATTTTCTTACTCCACAACTTTGATAGATTGAATATTGGCCTTTCTTTTGAAGCATCGGACACATGAACCTTGTATCTGCAACAGGCTGGCCCAGATCCTGTAATTATCACTTAGAAAGCTATGTTCTCCTTCACATTACTAATTTGTTTGGAATGGACAATGTTATAACATAGTAATTCTATCAATAGCACTTAATCAGGTATATGTATTATTCCCTGTACCATCATTTATCAATACAACTAAGATAATATGATTTGAGCAATCTCTAGGTCTTCTGCAACCTCACAGAGCAATACACATAAGATAGACACAGTGAGTCTTGTTGGCTGATGGTTAAAACTTCAGATACTCTAGAGCAGGGGTGGGCAAACTTTTTGACTGGAGGGCCACAATGGGTTCTTAAACTGGACCGGAGGGCCGGAACAAAAGCATGGATGGAGTGTTTGTGTGAACTAATATAAATTCAAAGTAAACATCATTACATAAAAGGGTACGGTCTTTTTTTTTTTTAGTTTTATTCATTTCAAACGGGCCAGGTCCGGCCCGCGGGCTGTAGTTTGCCCACAGCTGCTCTAGAGGGACTAAATAAATCTTAATAGCTACTTAATAATCCTACATCTTTATTGACTCTTGGTTGAAAATAGAATCCTAAAAACCAAAACATAAAATAAGAAGGAGTATATGGATATGGAAAGGAAGAGAGAGTACCTATGTCAAACTTGAGCTCCTTTATGATTTTGCTTTTGGTGTTTCTGCCTCTGTTTTTGCTCTTTTGAGTAAACACATGTGGGGCCACTTCTCTTTTTTAAAACCATCTGGAGGCAGAGTATCTAGAATGGTGGAAAACACTGCAGACAATTCACATTTGTCATTAGTGCTGTCCTACACGTGTGTAAACTAAGAATCTGCCTCCCTTCCCGGTTTCTCTTTACTAGCTGCATTTTCCTGGGGGGGGGGGGGGGCGGGGGGGGGGGAGACCTGCCAAACACTAATATACATATCTTTTAAATCTATTTTGAGAGTTATTTTTAATAGAAAATGTTTGCAATAAAAATGCTCAATAATTATTATGGTTCTTTCTCACTGAACTAATCTAAAATGGTGACAGAAATTGAATTAGTTATTTATAATAATAGTATTCATATTGTGTTCCTTGTCTTTCCTATTTGGCATACGGTTCTTTTATTGAAAGCATCATAATGGCATTTATGGGATGAATCTGAAGTCTCTTACAGCTAAATCTAGCCTTTTCTCTTATTTAAGTAGAATATATAAAAAAATGTTTCAGCCCTAACCGGTTTGGCTCAGTAGATAGAGCGTTGGCCTGAGGACTGAAGGGTCCCAGGTTCGATTCTGGTCAAGGGTATGTACCTTGGTTGCGGGCATATCCCCAGTAGGGGGTGTGCAGGAGGCAGCTGATCGATGTTTCTCTCTCATTGATGTTTCTAACTCTCTATCATTTTCCCTTCCTCTTCTGTAAAAAATAAATAAATTATATATTTTTTAAAATGTTTCACTGGGGAGCTACTTAAAGCATATCACTAGATTAACTCACTATCCTTCTTCCAGGAGCAAACTTATATTCTGTTTAGGAGGTCATGAGTCAGAGATCTGGAGATCTAAGCTAATCCTGATATGAAAATGTCAGTTATGACCCCAGAAATCTTTCTCAAAATGTCTAAACTTGATAGTTGGAAAAGATTCCCAGGATAAGAAAAGAACACATCAGCAAGGACACCCTCAGAAGCAATGTTTTGTTTTGATTTGTTGCTTGGTTTTGTTTTCACTTCAGCTTTCTCATCTCTCTTTATTTTCCTTATCCTGTTCACAGCCCTAGTCCTTGGCAATTTCCCCTCATTCTTCTTTCATTTCACTTTTCACCACCTCAAATAGAATGAACTTTATAAATAAAAACTTGAATCAGTCTCCTATGATTCAAATAAAGCCAGAAAATAATACAGAATATATAAAATTGTCACCCTAAGGATGCTAAATATCAGGCAAAAATTTTGACCTTTAAAAAAATCAAACAGCCCAATGCTAAATTGTGTAGGAACATCATGTATTGTGTATTATATATATATATATGTGTGTGTGTGCGCATGTACATACATACATACATACAAATATGTGTATATATGCATATATTTATATATATTTATACACATACAAATATATGTATATTTGTATATACCTATGGGTATATTTAATCTTGCTGCACCTTTGTGGATGAATATAGTTTATCAGATAGTACAATTTAAATAAGCAATACCTCTTTAAACACCTTGGACCTTCTCTAAATGATATCACCACAAATGATTGATTAAGTCAATTTAGTGAGAAAATCAGTCATAACAGCTATTTGGCACAATGTAGACAAAACATGGGCTAATTAAGTTTTCCCACTTAACTGTGGTTGCTTGAGCCCATAAAGATTTGATCCCATTAAACCAGCTAAGAGTACATAGCTTTTCTGATACTTATTAAGCAGCCATTTTAGTATTAATCTCCACAAATTCTCTAAATTCCTACACTAGTTTAAAGCTATTTTCCTGTTAAACCTTTACTACAATCATTGCTTTAAAGGCCTCCTCATGATGAAATGCACAACATACTAAGCTATGTCTTAAAAATACCTGACTTTCTTGTATCTGCCTCTGAGGATTATTGTGTACCTGTTCTCTGCTCCATCAGGCCATGAGCTCCATTTACCTGACAACATATTGAAAAAGTAATCTACATTGTCTGCCTCGTATTTTTCACCTACCATTTATTTTTAACCAACTGAAATCTAGTTGTTATCTTCATCACCCTCCTAAGACTGTTCCCTCAAAAGTTATGTTCCCTTTTTGTTTTTTTTCAAAGGTTAGCCATAATCTTCAAATTGTCAGGTTCAACAACTTTTTCTGGCTTCAAGTCTATATAACTTGACTGTGTTGAGTACCTCCTGTTGAAACTTTATACTTTAGCTTTTATAGAATCACTTTCTTTGAGTTCCTTGACCAATCTTTCTCAGTATGTCCCATTGGCTCCTTTAGCCCAATCTGTTCCTTAAGAGTAGGTGTCAAAAGAATATCCTGTTGTTTTACCTTCTTCTCTCTTCACACAACACAATTTGTTCATGGCATGGCTACCTAAATATCCTATGGATACTCAACATGCTCCCATAGCAAATTCTTTTTGTTGTTGTTATCCTCACCTGAGGATATTTTTTCCACTGATTTTTAGAGAAAGTGGAAGAGATGGAGGATCAGGGAGAGACTGAGAGAGAGAAACTTCAATGTGATAGAGACACATCGATTGGTTGGCTCCCACACATACCCCGAATGGTGATGGGGATCGAGCCTACAACCAAGAAACGTGCCCTTGACTGTAATTGAACCCAGCACACTTCAATCTGAAGGCCAACACTATAACCACAGAGCCAAACTGGTTAGGGCACATTTCCAATTATTTATCTTTTTCTCCAAATAGTTTATATGAACTATATTCTTAAGGGTGAACACATACTAAATCCTTCCAGTGTTCTAAGAGCTTTATATGTGTAATGTCATTTTACACTTGCAGCTACACTCCAACATTAGTGCTATAGTACTATTATTATTATTATTATTTTTAATGTGACAAAGGAAATTTAAATAATTTTCTAAGGTCATCCAGCTAGATACCAGGAGACCTTGCCTTTGAACTCAAATGGGCTGAATGTATGTTCTTAATAGCTACACTATTCTGCACAAATGTGAGGAGCACATAAAGAGGGAGAAAAAAGAACCCTCCTTAAACAAACAGTTGAGAGAAATATACTTTTTATTGCACTACGCTTTTATGCAGCCAAATTGAAACTGTATTAATATCTGCATTGATATACACCCTATGAGTGATTTAGTATTGAGCAATATGCATTATAAACCACTTTTTTGTTTTACTGCTTATCATTCCCTTGATAGGGAGGCCAATTTGAGAAAAAAAATATGTATACACACACATACACACACAACACACACATCAAATTCATCTCTCTAGCAAGTGAATATATGTGTATATGTGTATGTGCATACATACATGTATATTTTAGTTTTCCTCATTATTTTTAATGTTGTTCATAGATGGTCATAGTAATTCAGAGTTAAAAGAGATCTTAGGAATCATTTAGGAAAATCCTTTTATAAAGAGGCCTAGAGAATTCAGGTAACTATCCATAGTCACAGACCAAGTTAGTGAAAAAACCTAGAGCCTAGATCTTAAAGTATGCAGTCTCTTATTTATTGTACTACATTGTATATATGTTTTTTTTTCTTTCATAACATAGGTAGAACTTGAGAATAATAGTGTTTCAAATACTGATTCACAATTTGAACCTTTTGTCACTTTGCACAGAGTTCTATCCTTTCTCAGCACTTTCTGGACATCTCCCAAGTGCAGAGACTTGTTTTTCCACATCCCCATACAGCTCTTAGCAGGCCTCTCATTTCTGAAGAGCCTTCAGAGGACTGGGTGGCTCAGCGTGCATTCTTCTAAAAGCCTGGGCTGAACTGCCCCTGCCTGGGACCAGGAAAGGGGATATAGTTGGAGACAACAGACAGAAGTATCAAGGGAGATGGTATGTGCAGTGTGGCCCAAGAATGAGGATAAGAAATAGAGCTCAAATTGGCAGCTTGAGCTCTTCCCTGCCTGAATCACTCTCAGGGGGTGCAGGTGCAAAGAATGGGCACTGTCACATCCGCAGAGAACCATGCATCAGTAGCTTCTAGTGCAGCGGTTCTCAACCTGTGGGTCGCGACCCCTTTAGCGGTCGAATGACCCTTTCACAGGGGTCGCCTAAGACCATCCTGCATATCAGATATTTACATTACGATTCGTAACAGTAGCAACATTACAGTTATGAAGTAGCAACGAAAATAATTTTATGGTTGGGTCACAACATGAGCAACTGTATTTAAAGGGCCAGAAGGTTGAGAACCACTGCTAGTGGACCCACCATACTTCCGGCTTAGGCACCCATTCTTCAGGGCCTATCATGGGAGCAGCCAACATCCGGTGGCTCCCATACCAGATGATTAACCTCTCTCCAGGACTTTATGCCCTTGGCCTCTACAGGTTGTAAATTAGGCAACCACCATTAACCCTTGACTTTTCTTTTAAACTTGACATTGCTTCACTGTGGACTGAGTTTGCAATGCACAGACCCCTTTATGAATTTCCTTTCATTTAATTCCTACAGGAGCCAAAGACTTGAAGTGGGTGAGGAGCTATACTCCATTTACAGATCAGAAAATTGAGCCCTAAACCAATGGTCTGAGGCCTGGAGCCGAGGCTGGCTCCACTACTAATTAAATTTAGCAAATTATTTCATTTCTTTGGGATCGTTTCTCCTTTTCTGTAGAACTTTTTATCCTAACACTCTGAATCTAGGATTTCCAAGTTGATGGGTATAGGTGTCATAATATTACCTATTACTTCTGTTTTTATTTGAGGGCCCAGGGAAAATAAAGGCTGATGTCTAACAATGTTTATAATTATCTGACATTATTTTAATTTTTGGGTTCTTGGGCAAAGACAACATACTAACGAGAGGTAAGCATTCCATTCTTTGCCTGTGAAGAAAGTCAGGTGAAGACATTCAGCATTTGCTTCTGAGCTAAACTTCATCCTAAGGACATCCTTGAGGGCAAGTCTATAGGCATTAAGGAAAACTGTATACCCCTAACAACATTCTTTGCTTCTCATATTTGGATTTTGTGCTAGATGAAGAGAAAATAGCTGTTTTGATAGATTGTAGGTAGCCTTGGCCAGTTTTGTTTCATCTCTTTTCTATATGCAAACATTATATTTACAAGGTGATTGTAATGCAAATGTTTCCTTCTGTAGCATCTTTTCATTTACCATCATCTCACAACTATGACTGTTAGTGCCATCTCTTCCAGCTACACAATTTTGGGCCACACTGCACAAATGCACTATAATCTAATTGGCAATTCCTCAGTGTTGGACATTTACATTATTTTCAAGCTTTTCTCAGCTGTTATTTTAAGCAATTCTGAAATGCATGGCTCATAATTATAGTAGATATACCTTTTGTGATGTGAATTCCCTTTGAGTAAATTCCCAGAAGTGGAATTAATGGGCCAAAGGCTTTAATCATTGTTACTTTTAAAATAGATTAGCACCTTACATTCTAAAAGCCATATAATAATTCAAAAGTTCAGATTATTGCAAAAGAATCATCATGTT
Organism: Myotis myotis; assembly: GCF_014108235.1. Lineage (NCBI taxonomy): Eukaryota > Metazoa > Chordata > Mammalia > Chiroptera > Vespertilionidae > Myotis > Myotis myotis. The sequence continues at coordinate 13,800,935 of NW_023416319.1, forward strand.
TGACCATTAACAAAATTAAAAATCACCTACAAAAAGAATAAAAATAAAGGTAGCCTATAGTTCTCGAGAAACCTGCAGAAACAGACATACATTTTCCCTGTCAATTTCTAGGGAAGTACTATGAGGTCTGTTCTCTATGTTTAATAGAAGAATGTGGTTAATTGATTTAAAACCATGAGTTCATCATGACAGAAAATCAAAAGTGGGAGCTTTGTTTTTCTTCAGTTCTCACAAAAGCAGAACCTGAGACAAAGACGCGGGTATCATTTATGAGTAAGACAATCCCACAAAATACAATTGAGGGAATGGTGAAACTGAGGCAGGGAATGATGCTTTGGGAATTAGGACTCAACCTCCTCTGGGGACCTTCACGTGTCTTGGAAAAGACTCTGCCCAACTGTCTCATGGAAGCTGGGGTATTTGTCTACCAACTACAATTAGGTTGCCCTAGGTGTAACAAGCTTCAGCATTTTTAGGTTGTTCTGCTTTCTTAAAACTGAAGAAATCTGTCAGGCAGAGAAATTATCAGGGTGCTCAAGAAGTGTCCACCATATGTGAGCTTAGGGAGATGAGTAGATTTAGAACAGATCATCAACAGCAGCTTCTACACCTATGAATAAAGGCCTCTTGCTAACAATGTGTAATTCAAAGGAGGAATAGATCTAAGGACCCAGCCTCTTCCTCTAGGAGTTTGCCAAGCCTGAAGCAAGCCCTGGGCATTGAACCATGGTCGAAAGTATAAGAGTTCTTACATTATAGAGTTAATTAAATGTAAATATATCAATCGAGCCAAAGACTTGGGAATAGGGGATTCTGGTTAATTGAATTTTTAAGTTAAACAAAAAATAAATTAAAACTCTGGTTTTAACGCTTGATGAAAATACTTTTCCACAGTCAGAGTTGCTTTGCTTGCTTTAATAAAAAACAGTCCTGTAAATGTGAATAAATAGTTGTTTGATGTTTAGGACTTTGTAAGGCATTAGACTAATCTTTTTAGAGTCAATTCTCTTGATCCATGGACTAAAGATAGAAAAACATATGGGAATCTGAGTTGAATGCAAATTGATCTGTTACATATTCTCAGTTTTTAAAATCTCCTTAAAAAATCTTTATTGTCTTTTAACTTTTTTAATAAGCAAAATGTACAGACATAGAAGAATAAAAACGGGAAATCATACTTTTTTTATTCTATTTCTTTGAGTTTTTTATTCTGCTGAGCTAATAATATATGGAAATACTTGGTACTTGAACTATTCTCTAAGCAGGAAGCCAACAATTAATTAGAACAATAGTAGAGGTAATTTGGGGAAAGGGGGGGAGATTTTTGGCTTGAGAAAATTAAAGTAAAAATATTCAACATATTAACAAAAGATAAGTATAAAAAGAGGGAAATTGGTCATAAAATAATTACTAAATTATCATGATCATAAGAAAAAAGTTGGCTGTGCCTCTTCAGGCCCCACCAGGACTGAAAGAATTTAGGTCAGTGTGATTGGAGTATTATATTGCTATCTGAAAGGCTCTCCCTGCTGTGGAGATGGACATAGCAGGCCATTTCTGTCTCACACCATTAAGTTTAAAAATCATCTAATTCATGCTCCTTTCTCTAATTCCATACTAATCAAGCAACCTTATGATTATAATTTGGTTTCCCGCATTGGTCTGCCTACACGGTGAGAATGTGCTGGCCATGCTGATGCAAGTTTTCCAGTCCACAGGGTGACTATAGTTCTCAATGCAAATTAGTGATTTTTCCTCCTGAGCTACATCATTTTCATAAGATATGGAGCTCCTCTTGTGATGATACAATTTGGCTTATATGCTCAGAAGGCTGAGGTCCATAGATATCTTATTATCACAGGAAAGTCTCTGTACAGGGCAGAGTCACTGAGTATCACTCCCTAAATTCCAACAGCCCCCTGCTAAAGCTTTCCATTTGAAGCATCTATGTGCTGTTGGTCTTGACCATTATTAGCCTGAAAACTCTCATAGGCAAAACTTTCTACTGAATCCTCAAAAACTTCTAGCATAAAAATCCGAAACCCCTATATCCCCTCATTATAACCTACTTCAATATTTCACTGATGAGATGAAAGAAAGGCAAGGGGTAATTGTTTTTCCTTTTCTGGTACACCATTACAGACATCATTCAGCAACCTCACACAAACCCAGTATTGAACCTTCTGAAAAAAGGGAAGGTCAGAGAGGGGATATGAAACAGACCCTGTAGTAACTTAGGGGAATGTTTGAGATCAGGCAGTAATATTCTGCCTGGATTTGAATTCTGGCTTTTGGATGTGTGATCTTTGTCAAGGTACATAAGCTTTTCTATGCTTTAGTTGCCATATCTATAAAATGGGGGCATAGATAGCACCTACCTTGTAGGGTTGTTAAGATAATTAGATTCAAAGTTTAAATTAAATGACCAGATAGTGTTATACATTTTTTTAAAAAAAAAAAAAAAATGTACTTACCAAATGTATTATACCAGTGGCCTAAAACACCAGACACTGCCCCAGCCAGTTTGGCTCAGTGGATAGATCATCAGACTGCCAACCGAAGGGTCCCAGGTTCAATTCTAGTCAAGGACACTTACCTTGGTTGCAGACTCTTCCTGGCTCAGGCCCTGGTCAGGGTACATGCAGTAGGCAACCAATCGATGTGTTTCTCTCACATCGATGTTTCTCTCTAGCTTCTCCTCTCTCTTTCGCTCTCTCTAAAAATCAATGGAAAAAAAATATCCTCGGGTGAGCATTAAAAACAAACAAAAAAAACTCCAGACACCAGTGTTTGATTTACCAGTTTTATAGACCTTGGGTACAAATCTACAACACTCCCATTTGGAGCAGATGATGTAATGCAGCAATAACTTTGAGGCTCTTTTAAATCCACACTAGAAGCCTCTTTCATTTGTTCTCTGGAATTTCAGCTGAAGCAAGGATAGTGTGTGTAGTCAGAGGATATGTTGCCATGCAGTGTTGTTATCATATACTCCCATATCTCCAAGGGTCACTTTCTAACTTTGTCTCCATCTGTAAAATCTAATCTCCTCTCCCAGATCCGGAGGAAGAACCAGAAGAGCAAGCAATGATGGGGCTTGTTGATCTCTAAGATCACTTCCAATTCTCAGATCTGGACTCTGAACTGACCTTTCTCCTTCCAGGTCACTGGTCTCAGTGCAAGCTGAAGCCTTGCCTCAACCAGCTGAGGTTCTGTTCTTCCGGAGAACATAAAATCTGATGGCCTGCTGTTACTCCGGGTTATGATGTTGGTCCCCACAGCTTAGGAACACCAGGGCCTAAGGTTTCAGACACGTGTGTTTTAAGCATTGAATTATCTTGTGGGCAGGAAAAGCTTGAGGTCAATTTTATCTCACTCTGTAGAATTGTATTACTATTGCAGTACAGTAGACTATAAATAGTCTTAGCATTCTCACAACTCACCAGCAACCATTATTCTATATATCTTAAATAAAACAGATAGCCTATTTTGGCATTTTCCAGGTGACGGAGGGGAAATGACTAAAAATAGAAAATTTTTGTCTTTCCACATTACTAGGGCTTGCATATTGTCTGTCAGTGGAGTTGTTCTAGTTTATAGTTGAAAGTATTAAAATTGGAAGACTGTCAGGTGTGCTGGGTGTTTGCCAGATTCAATGTGACGTCAAGTATTTTAAAATTTGCCATGATGACTCCTGGTGTAACACACTGTTCTGTCTCGATCGAGGGAGACAATTACATTTCAGTCTTATGTAGATAATTGTCTTTTCACATTAACATAATTCAATCTTGGGTATCCAACTTTACAACTTGTAATATTACTTTTGTGTGGTGAACGTGAATGCCTTTAGGATTTCTTAATATAGAGGCAGGTGTAGAAGCCCCACTCTCAAAATATATGCAGTGAATGCCAACAATATTTTAGCAGAGGAATTTATTCTTACTGCCCAGGTTACAGAAAAGCAATATGCCTGTATTCTAATGTGCCTAGCCTTTACACTTGATGAATCTCAGTCATTCTGTAAAATTCACAGAAAATGAAATAAAAAATTTGGAAGGGGAGTGGATTGGGAGGAAGAAAAGCTGAGCCAGAAAGTGGTAGCTCTTCATTCCAAGTATCTGATATTCTAATATCTTCCAAGCTCTTCTTAAATGGCTATAATCTGTCAGATAAATTTTATTGATAATTCAGTTACGATATAAGAAGCACAGTTTTTGTTTTTAATTAGTGGCCTTAGCAAACAACTCAGAAATGCTCCTGTAGACCCCCAATTTCTCTCTAAATAGCAGCTAAAATTCTACTATTAAGAAGGGCTCATTTGGTTGAGCATTGCTGTCTCCCTTCAAAAGCACCTATTACCCGAGGGACTGAACACTGGTGGGTCTATTGGTTTACTCAGCTAACATTTATTGAGTGTTTATTATGTGCCAAGCAATGAATGGGTGGAAAGATGGTGATCTTAGTTGGAATGAGCATGCTTTTCCCTGGAACATCCTGCTCATTTTACTTCTGCAGAAGCAGGATCCATATACAAAGCTTATGTGCAGAAACTTACTCTGGTGGAAGCAGACTATTTAAAACAGAGCAGACCTTACTTAAATCCAATTCATGAACTATTTTAACAACCGGCAGTTCCAAGAACTTACCTCCTCACCCCACTTGGTTCATCTATATAATAAAAACCCAGTGGTCGTAATGCTGTAACAACCAAAGACCAGTCACCAGGAGGTGCACTGATGGGTCCCACGGCACCAGCGGGACTTGACGCTGGGTCCGCAGTGCCGGCAGGTCTGGATCTCACGTGTTTTCACGTGCTGGGCCTCCAGTTTATAAATAATTTGCATGCTGCTTCAGTTCTGCATTTGGAGGGCCTCTAGTTTATAAATAATTTGCATGCTGCTTCAGTTCTGTGTTTGGAGAGTAAACTAAAAATCTATTTACCAAAGGGATTAATAGCCACCCCCACCCAGTTGATATATACATAAAAAATTTATTTTCTGCAAATATTTTGTTTGCTTGAAAGATCAGGCATATTAGAACGGGTGAGAAAATCTGCTTTTTGTGATGTATTCAATGAATCTTTGAAGTAGGAGGATGTTAAAGACCTCGAGTTTATCCCTTCATTCTAAATACAGGGGCTGGGAGGACTGAGAGCTGAAACCCCGGGAACTTCTTCTATGTTCTCAAACGGAAGTTCCTCTGACATTTGAAAGTATTATTTTCTCCTAAGATAGTCCAATTCCTATTTTAGCCAAGAAAAACAAAACAAAACAGAAATGTCAAAAAGTAATGGAATGGCCTTTTTTCCCTGAGTCTTGTTCATTAGGGAAAATGTGTAGTTGAAAATTTCATAAATTAAGTGTTAAAAAGTTTAATATACATACTGCTAATTATTTGTTTTGTTTTGTTTGGCCTGGTTGAGAACTAGGGATCCTCTCCATTTCCGCTCAGATGTTGCTTCTGGAAAGCATTTCCTGAATGCTTTGCGCCCCAGAGACAGGTCCAGGTGCTTGTCTCCCGTGATCTCGCGGCTCTCTGTACTCCTTTCTCACAAGTTTTAGCCTTAAGAATGCAGCTGTCACCTGAATTTACTTATTTATTTCCATTTTATTTGTCAAGGCAGCCTTTATTTTTTGCTATAGTATAGGATGTGGGACAGGGGTTTGGTAAATATCCGTGACATGAATAAATGAAGGAAAGAATGCAAGTAGAAGGATGCTTGTAAGTCCTAACCATCCCAAAGATCTCTCTCTCCATAGCCCATCTATCCATGGGGTTCCACAGCCTTCTCTGGGATGAATTTCCTGCACTGGGTCAATAGTGGGTGGTCAACAAAGACAAGGGCACCATCTCCAGAATGGCCCAGATCGCCATCCTGGGCACCACTTCCTAAACTCTTCCATTAAATGCTGCTTGTATTATGCCACTGCAATAATCTTATTGTCTCTCAAATGTTTTTATTTTATTTTTTTCTCTGGCTGGCATGAAATGTCCTCTGTAATCACAACTCATACAACCCACTCAACAATTCTCTTTTCCTGTTCAGTTAGTACCATATACTTCAAACATTACAACAGAATGCTGTCTCATCCACATGTTAGTGGTTATTCCCACTTCTCTATATTTAGAAATGTTTATTTGTTCCACATGAAATGTTCCCATTCCCTTTCACCCATCCCAACCCTACTTGCTCTTCAGAAAGCACTGTGAATCTTTGTTAGGTCATTTTAATTGAGCAGCTTATTAGACTCACTAGTTGGCATCAAAAGCATCTCTATGTCTGGGGTCTGAAGCATGTGTTTGTTGTTGTTCAAATTCATCCCACAGAACTTTTTTGTTTGATCCACATTACACTTTTTAAAAGATTAGTTACCAACAGTTATAAAGCAAGAGAGTTTTCACAAAAGTAAAGATTTGGAAGCATCGCTTGAAAAACATCAGAAGATCTGAAGACAGCGGTGGGACCAAACTTCCACAGATCAATATTCATTTGATGCTGAGGAGTACCTTTTGCCCCTAGACGGTCTGTGACCTCTTCAGTTACCATCGTCTTTATGCCCTAATTACCCAGGAATGGTAGTTGCGTAGCTTCTATATGAATTTAAGGCCTCTAGAAACACTAGTTTGGGAGTGGTGTAAGATGATTACCTATTCAATGAGGGGCAGTATTCAATATCAATTTCCCCACCATAAGTTTATTTTTTTCACTGCTTTTTTTTTCCTCTTAATATTATTCACAGGACACTAGTACTAAAAGAATTCATGGTCTTCGTCTTTCCTGTACCAAGCATTCACACATCCTTGGTGGCCGCTAAGATAACAGGGAGGTACAGGCAGAAAGATTTCAAAAGGCTTCAAGCTAGCACTTAACAACATATGCTCCCTTAAGAATACAGGAATTTATAAAAAAATGACAACTGTGGGAATTTCAATTTTCTATTATAAGTCATCTTCTCTCTTTTATGTTCTTGAGAGCTGGAAGCTGACACACATAATTATTTCTTGTTAGATATTGAATAAAAAAGCCTAGGAGATATTGTTTAAGCTGTTCAGAGTGTTGGGATGGTAGAGGGCATGAGACTACTGAGTAATGAAGGCTTTCTTGCGTAATAGCAATATTTTTGTTCAGACTGCGTGACAATTATTAGTTATTAGTTACATTTAGTCATACAGTTCCAGTCTGTTTGCGCACAATTTGGAGAGTACCTAGAATTCACTCTATTATATTATTCCTGCAAATTTGATTTGTGAATAACTCCAAGAGCATTTAATGGACAGGGAACAGGAACTTGACTAAGAGGCAGAGAGGGGAACAAAGAAGCTACAAATACCATGCAGTTGGGAGAACTGGTTTATTCTCCAGGCACCCAGGGCCAGGGAAATACATACGAATTGAGAGGAAGAAGATTTAGATATAATATATCGACACATTTTCAAACACATTAAGTCTCTGAAGATACTCTGGGTTTCATCAGTAGTGAGTGAGCTCCCTGTCACGGAGAGGTTTGAGAAGACAGCACATGGCTGTTTGTAGGTGAGTGGGCACTAAAGCATTGAACACTAGTGGAACTATATCTTCGCACATCACTTCTAGACGATTCAGAGTTGCATAAGACAATTTCATGCCTCTCACATTCTGACAAGAAATCCACTCATATCTCTCATTTATAAAAAAAATTTAAGTGCTTTACAGAAGATGTTGTAGTTATGAACCATCTTTAATTTCTTTTTTAGACTTTCTCAAGTTTTAAAATAAGCACATATTTTCTTAAGAAGAAAAAAAATTGCAAATTTGAAAACGATACCCTCCCTTTCCCTTTGGAATTTTTGGAATAGTTAAAAGTTGCAAAAGAATAGATGAGGTACTTAACGCAGCTTCAAAACCTAATTTAAATACCACTTTCTTTACACAGCGTGTCCTAATTATCTAAAACAAACAAACAAACAAACAAAAACCCAGCATCTCTCCCTCCATAACTCCTTAGCATGTCCTATGACTACCACCTGTTTTACTCCATATGACCTGGATTAATTGTCACCATCTCCTGTGTGTTTATTCTGCTACTTAACTAGACTGTAAACTTTGAAAAAGTAAGTGCCCCATGACAGCAATTAGCAGAGCACTTAAAGTACTTGTAGGTATGTAATTTAAGTGCCTCTGGTGTGTGCATTGCCAATTTCCAAACAAAGATAACCTTGTCTCTCTGTAAGGTTCAGCTTGTTCATCTTTATAATATTATATGTCTCATTCAATCTATATATAAGCCTAAGTGACCATTATGACGGAACGACCGGAATGACCAGAATGACCAGTTGCTATGACATGCACTGACCACCAGGGGGCAGACGCTCAATGCAGGAGCTGCCCCCAGCCCACAGGCTCCTATTGCTGATGCTGACCAAGATCCTGGTTTCTCCCCCGAGCCAGCAGGCTCTGATCGCCCGATTGGGGCCAGGCCTCTGGGCTGGGACAGGAAACCAGGGTAGGGTAGCGGCAAATGTGGCCCCTTTCCTAGGGGGGCCAAGGGCCAGATCCCTCCTTGGGGCCGGAGACAAACCTCCTGGGTCTCTCCCTCCCAGCCGGCAGGCCCCGATTGGTCTGCCGCCCGCCTGTCAATGTGGCAATTGGCCCCTCCCGCTGCAGTAGCGATTGGCCCCTCCCCCTGGATGGCAGGTCCTGATCAGGGCTGGGCCCCAGGCTGGGACGGGGAACCGGGGGTGGGTGGCAGTAAATGCGGGTAGTGAGGGAAGGAGGAGGCAGAGAGGTAGGGAACCTCACGGTGGTGGCACGTGGGCAGCAAGGCAAGGAGGAGGTGGGAAGTTGGCAAACCTGACTGGCCCTGATCTTCGCCCAGGCCTAGGGATCCCACCCGTGCATGGATTTTGTGCACTGAGCCTCTAGTTATAAATAATAGCTAAATGATAGATATATTAAAGGCATTTGCATGAAGTCTTATGTAAATATTTACATGTTTGTTTTCCAAACAAGGTACATTTAATGGTAAATCATTAGTGGTAAATGTGTGTTTATGTACACATGTTTATGTTTCCCCCCAATATCCATAATAATAATAAAAAAATACAGTAACCAAAATGCAACACAATAATTAGAATGTTATTGGCATTGGTTTTTCGAATGAAGTATATTTCTTTCTAATTTTTTCTTACTTTTCTTGATCTAAAGTACTCATTTTTAGTTAAGGTCATGTTATTTCTGTACTTGTCATTTCCACTTTTTCTGAGCACAAACCCACTAGTAGGAAAAGGGGAAAAAAGACATATTCAAGTGCATATTGGAGACCTGGGTGGTTGCAGCTATGAATGTGTATTTTTATTTCCACTGTAGATCAAATACAAGTTTAAAAGATGTTCTGCAAATTTATGTTCGGGGGCACAATTATGGTCAATAGGCAGTTAGAAATGACACCAATGTAGTTTCTACTAAGCCATTTTTTATAATAAGATTATATAAAATGAAGAGGTTTGTGTTAGATTAGGGTTAATGTCAATATTGGTCATTTCGGAGAAACTAAGATGGCGGCATAGGTAAACACCGGGAAATTGTCGCCTCACACAACAATTGAAAATTACCGCAAAGGACTGAGCAAACATCATCCAGAACAACAGAAAGGCTGGCTGAGTGTAAATTCTACAACTAGAAGGAAAGAAAAGCACGCTGAGAGCCAGAGGCGCTGCGGAGGTGAAGTGCAGAGGTACAGCGGCTCGCGCGCGCGAGGAAAGGGGGTGGCACCTGAGGACGCAGCTGTCTTTTTGAATCACAAGCTCCCGACTGCTCTGAACTCCGGTTCCGGGAAGTCTCTGGGGACCCAGGACTCATACGGGGAGAAGCTGGTCTGCCCGGCAGCAGGCGAACTTGAGTGCGGCTTTCCCTCAGAGGTGCTTGCAGCAATTAGCGGGTCACTGAGACCCGCGACTCCGGGCGGAGAATCAGCCATAGCTCCTTGATCCGCCCTTGGATTCCCTGAGACCCCGCCCCACCCAGGCTGCGGCAGAGGCTTTTGCATGTGAATGTACCTAACTGCAGCCGAGCCAGGCAGACCCGGAACTTCCAAGAGAAGGCCCAAGGCCCCGCAGCGGCTTGCATTGCTTCACAGCTGAGCCTCTTCGTGGCTCCTGCTGTGTGGCCTCAGGCAGAGGCTGAATTAGCACCTCCTTAGATCCAGGAGCCACTGTACCCAGTGGTCAGAGGGGGACCATCCAGACTGCAACTCCTCAGATCCATAAGGGACGCACTCAGGGAGCAGACTCAGTGAGCACCAAAGCCCCACTGAAGCAAGTCTTGCCCCAGAAGGGTGTCTTCAGCACAGAAGTTCTCCCACTTTAGACACAGCTGATTCTCACAGCCAATTGGCCTGGAGGTCAATTCCTCCCAGTGATTCTACAACAACCAAGGCACCAAGAGTGCACCAAGAGTGTCCACCCCAGGTAACTGGGGAGGCTGAGCTACTGGGCCCTACAGGACACCTGGCGCGCAGGGCCACTCTATCAACACAGGGAAGCTGCCAAAATGCGGAGACAAAGAAACAGGTCACAAATGGCAGAAATGGAGGAAAGCAAACGATTGGATATAGAGTTCAAGGCCACGTTTATAAGGTTTTTCAAGAATTTTATGGAAACCGCCGATAAATTTAATGAATCCCTCAATAAGTATAGTGAGACCATGGAGGACATGAAAAAGGACCAACTAGAAATTAAGCATACACTGACTGAAATAAAGAATAATTTACAGAGATCCAGCAGCAGACAAGAGGATCCCAAGAATCAAGTCAAAGATTTGAAATACAAAGAAACAAAAAATACCCAACCGAAAAAGAAAAAAGAAAAGAGATTCCAAAAATATGAAGATAGTGTAAGGAACCTCTGGGACAACTTCAAGCGTACCAACATCAGAATTATAGGGGTACCAGAAGGAGAGAGAGGGCAAGATATTGAAAACCTTTTTGAAGAAATAATGACAGAAAACTTCCCCTACCTGGTGAAAGAAATGGACTTACAAGTCCAGGAAGTGCAGAGAACCCCAAACAAAAGGAACCCAAAGAGGACCACACCAAGACACATCATAATTAAAATGCCAAGAGCAAAAGATAAAGAGAGAATCTTAAAAGCAGCAAGAGAAAGACAGTCAGTTACCTACAAGGGAGTACCCATACGACTGTCAGCTGATTTCTCAACAGAAACCATGCAGGCCAGAAGAGAGTGGCAAGAAATATTCAAAGTGATGAATAGCAAGAACCTGCAACCAAGATTACTTTATCCAGCAAAGCTATCATTCAGAATAGAAGGTCAGATAAAGAGCTTCACGGATAAGAAAAAGCTAAAGGAGTTCATCACCACCAAACCAGCATTATATGAAATGCTGAAAGGTATTCTTTAAGAAGAGGAAGAAGAAAAAGGAACTCTTACCATTTGCCACAGCATGGATGGAACTGGAGAGCGGATAAATACCACATGATCTCACTCATTTGTGGTATATAATGAACAACATAAGCTGATGAACAAGAACTGATCCAGAGACGGAGAGGCATTGATTGGACTGTCGGGACTTGGAGGGAAGGTAGGGGAGGGTGGGGGTAAGGGGGAAAGATCAACCAAAGGACTTATATGCAAGCATATAGGCCTAATCAATGGACATGGACAATGGGGGGGGGTGAGGGCATGAGCGGGGGGGGTGGGGGGGTAGAGGGTAACGTGGGGACAAGGACACATATGTAATATCTTAATCAATAAAAAATATATTAAAAAAAATAAAAATAAAAAAATAATAATAATAAAAAAAAATATTGGTCATTTCTTGGTGTGTTTCCATTTTCATAATCATCTGTCTCTAGATAGAATGTTTTAAACCAATCAAAGTCATCCAATTGTTTTCCTGAAGAAATATAGCAAATGCTATTGGTGCAGTTCAGTACAGTCAATTGCAGCCTTCAATGCAGTGACACTTAAGATAACAATTGAAACTGATGAACAAAAATAGATCCAGAGGCAAATGGCAGGGGAGGGGGGTAGTTAGAGATCAACCAAAGGACTGGTATGCATGCATATTAGGTAACCAATGGACACAGACACTAGGGTGGTGGGGGCTTGCCCTCAGGGGTGGGAATGGCTGGGATGGGGCGGGCAGTCAATGGGGAGGAAAAGGAGATATATGTAAATCTTTAGACAATAATAATAATAATAAAAAGATAATTGACCAGTGTGGAGTACACAGCCCAGAACTCTTGCCTCAATGCTGGATTATTTCTGTGGTGCAATTTACAATTCAGAGCTTCCTAAGGAATCAGCCTTAGGCTAGACCACATCTGAACCTGTATTTACTATCCCTTCCTCTTTCCTAATCTGCTTCCCTCTCTGGTTCTTCACAGAGCACTCTTTTGGCAAACTGCTTGCACACAAATCCCTGTTGCAGGTGCTTCCTCTAACACATAAAACCTAAGACAAATAACTTTAAAATTAGATGGACAGAACTAAATCATGTGCCTTGACAATAAATCTTTGACAATAATATCTATAGTAGGTAAGAATGTTTGGGATGGTCCCAATGGAAAAGTAATTGAGGTTTTTGCATTAGACCAGTGCTACTTAATCAGAAGCAAATTTGCTCAACAAGCGACATTTGGCAATGTCTGGAGACACTTTGGTTGTGAGAAATGGTTGTGAGAAGAGGGGAAGAAGGCAGCTGGCATCCAGTGAACAGGAGTGAGAAATGCTGCTAAATATTCCACAATGCACAAGACATCCCACCACAGCAAAGAATATTGGGTCTAAATTGTCCCTAGTGCTACTGTTCAGCATACCTGCTATAGATCCAACATACTTGTTAATTCTTGAAGTCACACTGCATTAGAAGTTTCGTTTCCCTGACTCAATGGATTTTGATTAAAGCCCTATAATTTGGGAGTAAAAGAAAAAAAGAATCTACCCAGACATAGGTTGGGATACATGAAACAAAACACAATAAGATTTAATGGACCAAATAAAACTTTTCCTTTTGAGCAGACATTTAATTTTCTTCATTGAGGCAATTGCCCATTTCATCTCCCTCCACACCTTTCATCCCTAGGAACATTCTTGTGTGAAAAGGAGTAATTTGTATCTAGCTTGCTTTGAGTCATGTACCTAAAACATCATTTTGGGGGGTGTATTTTGTTTTGTCTTGTATTTTGTTTTTATTTGCCTGCCCCAATAAAGTTAAAATATTTTGTTATAAATGCATCCATGTATCTGTGTGAATATCTTATATAATAAAATCCTAATATGCAAATTGACCAAACATCAGAATGACCGGTCACTATGATGTGCACTGACCACCAGGGGTCAGACGCTCAATGCAGGAGCTACCCCTTGATGGTCAGTGTGCTCCCACAGTGAGCACAGCGGCAGTGGTGGGAGCCTCTCCCACCTCCATGGCAGCACTAAGGACCCCTCGGGGGATGTCTGATTGCTGGCTTAGGCCCGGGGGAGTGGGCCTAAGTTGGCAGTAGGATATCCCCCAAGGGATTCTGGACTGCGAGAGGGCATGGGCCGGGCTAAGGGACCTCCCTGCAACCCCCCTCCCAGGGCACGAATGTTGTGCACTGGGCCTCTAGTATATAAATAAATAAATGAATATACCCACTAATATATATTTGTCATTTTCTATAATATTTAGAGTTATTAAATGTATAATGTTCTCAAGGAAATTGAATCCTCATTTTTGGCAAGGAAATTTAAGTATAAAATTCGATCTTATGATTCTAGGATTGACACAACTTTTGTCTATGCCCTTCATAAGCCAGGGCATACTGACCACATGCCCAAAAAGCAACAATTTGATATAATTGCTGTCACCCTTCTGTGACTAGGCTTAGTCTCATAGTGTTGAAAATACACCACTCAGTTCATCCCATCTGCAGGGGCAATGCGAAAGGGTTGATTCCCTTCTGGGTTGGTCTGAATCCATCTGGTGCTCCAGTGTAATGGCTTTCCTTAGGTTATCTAAACATCACTTGAAGGTAGTGCTGGTCTACCAGCAACTATCAGCTTTCTTGTGGGGCCACAAAGAATCCAGGGAAGTCTTGGCTTATGGGAAATGGGGCACTGCAGAGACAGGTTAGGCAAATTTAATCTGTGAAAACGCAAGTTTACACAAATGCTGAATAATGGACAGATTTTAGAAAATAAGTCTTCATTTTGTGAATTTCATGAAGTTTCTTTAAATTGCATTAGCCAAATACATTTACAATATAACTTAATTTCTCAAAAAAAATCATACAGAAATTCCAGGAAATGGTTCTTTTCAGCACTAAAATTATAAATCACAGACAGTGTTGGGAGAGAGCTTATTGATCACATAGTTTAAGTGCTAACCTTTTCAGCTCTGAGGAGAAGTGCTTAAAGAGGTGTGGTACCTAACAGTCCAGATCCCTTTGACCTCACTGTAGCTTTGAGTTGACAGCTTCCATTTGATAAAGAGAGGCTTGGGCAGGGTGATTGCTGACCCTCCTGTACAGAGCTTCCCTTCCTTTGGAGGATTTACACAGCCATTGTTGACTTTGGGAATCACAACTCCCTAAAGACTCTTCCACAACTATTGAATCTGCCATTACCCTCAATGCCCAAATTATCAGTCTTTCTGGGGAGATAATCAGTCAACCTAATGGTTCAATAAGTGCTTGTTAAATTGCATTGAACCAGGTTTGTTCACCCATCCATCCAACTGTGCGGGACTCTGGGGATGCCATGGTGAAATATATAGAGTTTGAAGTAGACCAGGTCCTCTCTTGATAGTTTGTTGGTGGCACAATTTTAATGTGAAGTCTGGAAATGGCCTTAGCACTCCAAATGCTTCCCACATCTCCTCTCTGAAGTTTGAAACTTTTTACAAAGTAATGGGCAGCCATTACATTGAAGTGATGAGTTCTCTGGGAAACAGAGTTGTTTTAAGCATTTAACTGGAATCATGGAGAGTGAGGATTGATTCAAGCAGCAGGCTAAAGTGCTGGTTTGATATCCACTATCCATTGGGTCTCAATGGTGCTTGTCTGCCTTGTAGCTCTTCTTCCCTCTTTTTAGAAAAACAACCCATCTGCTTGGTTATAGGGATTGCCCAGAACCTAGTCTAAGTCAAATGGAATAACCCTACACTTTGACCTTATTTATTGATCCAAGGTTAGGCTCATTAACCATGTTGTACCAACCAAAGCATTTCTTAATATTGTTCCACTTCTTACTCAATGAGCCATTCTTCTAATAAATCTCCTAATTTCTCTGAAATATATTTTGAGTTAGGGTCTTGACACTTATCTTCAAGTGGGTTCATGCTAATACAATGTCTAAGATCTTTGAGATGGTAATTCTGTGTGGATGATGCATCACATAGTCACGCTGAGATAAATAATTTTCTTCTATATCTTTGGTCTTTCTTTTTAAATCCCTAATTTTACTATTATGTGCCACAAATCTGTGGCTTTATAATAAAACCAAACATAAAAACAAACTCTTTGCCCCCAACACTTACAAAGACACAAATTCTGTGGGGGTTTTTCCCCCTGAACTTAAAATTAGTTTATAATTTGTGAGGAGCTCAACTACCCCTGTTAACAAGCAAGTCAATGAATCCACCTCTAACATTCCTCAATACAAAAATAATGAAAAAGAGACAAAGACAGACAGAGACAGACAAAGAGGAACAAAAGAGAATGTAGCTCAAAGGAAAACCAATAATAGTGATCAAGGTCAGCTGATGCAGCCAAATAGTTGTCCTCAAGTTTGTGAGAAAATGAACCGGAGTGAGTGCGAGTGTGAGCAAACCTATATTATTAGCAAATTCCAGTTGCTATTCTACCCCAGCCTTTAAAACAAACAAACAAACAAACAAACAAATAAACAAACAAGCAAACGAGGAGATTTCATTATATATTTTTAGAGGATTCAGATGCCATCTGTTTCTGGAAGGGTTTTTGAAAAAAAAAAAATGATTTTCCTAAAAATGTACCAACATTTTTGCTTCACTTGTCTTTCCTAACTGACTCTGAGGGATTGAGGTGAGGAGCGGGGAAGGGGAAGTGGAAGTGTTTAGGTTGACTGGTAGGGACGAAATTGAGGGTGACTTCTGAGAACTACCAGAAGATGCATATATGTGGTCTGTGTTCACAGCCATTCAAACCCTTGGGGAATGGGCATTCTTGATGAAAGGCACAAAAGCCCTGGTTCTCTGTTGGGTCAGCCTTCAGGCACATGTTCATACATTTTGTGGAGAAGGTGGCTCTGTCATTCTCCCAATGAACTCTATTATCTACTCACTGAATCATAAAGGCTCTTACATATTTTTTTAAAAGTCATTTTTGGAGGAAGAAGGAGTATATTAGACATGAATAGTTGGTTAGATAGAATAATTTCCCATTCCTCCTTCCTCAGAAAGCCACAAAAGTTGCCCTCATGCCTGGAGGAAGATGAACTCGTTCAGAGTCCCAAGGGTAGGGTTGGTTGGCAAGGGGAAAGTAATGCTCTTAAAACTGTGCTCAATCTAGAATTTTGCATTTAACCTCATCCAGGAAGGCTGAAGGGAAGATCATTTACTTCACAATTATAAAAGAGATTATTTTCATTTCTAATTTTTGGATGCCTAATATGAACAAGGAAGCAGGGAGTCTGAGTTATTACAGTCAGCCACAGATGCTACCAGCCTGTGGATTAAGCCAATTCTATAATTGGCAGAATGGAGAAACTGATCCCTAAGAATGCTCCTGAGCTGTGGAGTTGACATACATGACTCCTGCCCTAATACGGGACTTATTATATTTAAAATCTCATTTCCATAATATTAAAGGAAGTTAAATAAGGCATTTCTGGTACTTATATCCAAAATCTCCCTAAATTGGAAAAGAAATTACATTTGAATACTAAAAAATAATTCCTTATTTTTTACAATTAAATTTTAGTATGGGGAAAAGAAAGTGAAAGTACATACAAGAACTCAGGATGACAAAAGGGAGGACAGGAAAGGGAGAATTGAAAGATCAGAGAAACTGGAGACCAGCAGAGCTCAAAGAAAACCCTACTGAATTCACAATTTCCCCAGGAGCTGTTTTAAAGCCAGCTAACTTTAGACCAGAAGGCTGCCTCTTTTATTCAATAATTTTCTTTTTTAAATCCCTGCCATATGCTTAGAGTAGTCAAAATCATGGGAATAGAAAGTAGAATGGTGGTTGCTAGAGGCTGAGAGAAAATAGAGAAATGTGGAGTTATTGTTTAATGGGTATAGTTACAGTTTTACAAGATGAAAAGAGTTCTGGGGATAGATGGTACATAATAAATGTATTTAATACCAATGAACTGTATGTTTAAAATTAAGATAGTAAATGTGATGTTATGTGTATTTTACCACAATAAAAACATTAGAAAAAATTTCTACCTACCATATACAAAGTTACTAGAAATACAAAAATTAAAATACCCACTTACCTACTTATAAATGTTCAATATTAAAATATCCATAGTAATATTTAAAATTTTAAATAGTTTCTTGTACTTACATTACATCATTTCATCCTTATAATGACCCTGTGGATATGCGGACATACATATATTTCCCCACTTTATAAAAGGCATAGGAGACTTTATTCCCTGTAGTCTTCTGTTGTTGTTAATCCTCACCCAAGGAGATTTTCAATTTTTTTTTCTTTCTTTCTTTCTTTTTTTTTTTTTTTTTTTTTTTTTTTTAGAGACAGTGGAAGGGATGGGGAGAGACAGAGAGAGTGAAACATTGATGTGAAAGAGACATTGACTGGTTGCCTATCACATGAACCCAACTAAGGTACGTGCCCTTGACTGGAATTGAACCCAGGACCCTTCATTTCACTGGGCCAATGCTCTATCCATTGAGCCAAACCAGCTAGGGCCCTGTAGTCTTATAAAATCAAATTGTGAAGTTAAGGTTTCAATCCCAGTCTGTTGGATTCTTATCAATCCAACCTTGTTTCTTATATTGTACTATGCTCATGGGAGAATTAGAAGTTAAAATTCACCATCCCCAACCACCTATTGTTGTAGAGGAAATTTTTAGATAATATAGTGAAAATAGGACTCTCCCAAGGCCCAAAACTCTGAATGACACTAGGAGAGGGACTGATGCTTTGATAGAACAAAGTTGTCTGTTTGTCAGATGACTAGACATTATTTAACATATGATCTGTAGCCACAAACTGAAAGAGAAAATGGCTTAAATCAAGATTTAATCTATTAACTCCACATTCTAAGTACTTAGAACTGAATCAACGGAATAAAAACATATTCTACTGCCTGGAAAAGGTCCAGAACAGATCCTTTGCTTCACGAAGGTGCCCCATATTTTCTCAGAGTAGAGATAAAAGACAATTTGAATCACAATTTCTGAGAGTTGTTAGTGCACTATCTGTGGATGAGCTGTGCTGGTTGCAAAGAGTGTCAGGGAGCTGTAATAATTGCAACACAATTAGCTAAATATTCATGGAAGGGCAAGAAAAGGAGTCGGATAGTGAAGTATGAAGTGGGCAAAGATATTGTGGATCATCATTAGTGGATATTTTGTAATTTCCTTTTCTTACATGACTACATTTACCTGTTATGTCCCAGGTAAAACTTTTTTTCTATGGCTGATCATGGTCCATAGGTTTATTTCAAAGCAACTTGACATGCCATACGCATACCCTTATGATCTGGCTGATGTCACACTTTCTATAGATTCTTACCATCTCCTTCTAGCATTATGTTTACATCCCTAAATTTACTGGATCTCTTATATCTCCAAGATTTCATTATTTCTGCCTTATCTGGCTGAAATTTTCTCTTGGAAATATTAACTTCTAAAATGCTTTCAATTTTTATCCATTGAGATCATAGTAGATACCCTAATTCTGGATTTCCCTGTTGCCAACTATATCAAAGCCATTCTAATAATTATATTTACTTTTTTTGAATTCATTATCACTACGGATAGCTTATGAAGATAGGATTGTATGTTGATCACTGTTTTATCTCTAATACCAGATACATCACAGTCACTAGATAATTGTTTATTGAATGACTATGGAAAGATTTTATACAGTCTTCTAAATGTTTAGGGACTCACCTGCTGATGAATAGCTTGGCTGTCAGAAGGAATTTCCTAGACTAGGTAATAGGTTAGAGCTCATATCATTCAAGGAATATTCTTGATTAGAAGTCCATGATTCAATGCATTATTAATGAAACATTAAGTTACATATACCTTATAGTTAGAAATGGCAGAAGTAAAATCTTTCCTAATCCTCACAAAGATGAAATAGTTTAATGGATGAAACAAAAAAGGATAAAAGACTGGGGAATGAGAAATAACAACAAGCTTTTAGAAGCAGAAAGCAAAAGAACAAGCGAAAACTGACTTAGCAGAACCAAGAAACCTGAATACTATGCTTGAAGTGGGAAAGCCAAGATGAAGCCTTATGTACATAGCTCAATCCCTAGAAGACTTGCAGGAAATAAGAACCTTGGCAGTTGGGATTAATTTGGGACTAAAGGATTTTTTGAAGATCTCTTTAGGAAGCAATGAGGTCCACAGGTATTCTACCCTGCTCTGTATAGTCACATGGCTGACTTTCCTCAACCTGAGTTGATAACTAGAAGTGTATCCTTTCTTTTTTTGGCAAAATTCCAGCATCAGATTCTATATTAATACAGAGAAAAGAAGGAAGTGGGGGGGGGGGTGGTGCAGAGGTTGTTCCATGTATCCCCAATTAGAACCATAGGAAAAGATCATAAAATATTGAAATATATTTTCACAAACTTCTAGCTAACATGCTCCATATATTAAGGAAAAGTAGTGTTTGATTTCATATAATTTAAAAAATATGGACAGTAGTGTCAAATCTAACTCTTTCCAAGCATTAACTTTGTTTAAACATTGTAAAATAATTGTTTGAATGTCAATAAAAAAGAAAAACACAACTTAAAGAAAAAAAGAAGTGTATCTTTTAGAGAGAGTGAAATAGAGTGTCTAGATTTGGAATTCTAGACACAGTTGAGGGTGGAATCCATTTTTTTAAATATAAAAATAAAAAGTATTCAGTGAAAGCTTCACAGTGAAAGTTGAACTGCCCCATTGCAGTCTTCTCCTACATGATTCCCAGAAAGTTAGCATCCAGCTTATACCCTAACAAATAGGAATTCTACTATCATTCTTATTTAGAATGTCTCAGCAACTGGAGCTAAAAGACCCAAAGATGCAGACATTAAGGATTCCCAAAAGACACAGCCCATTCAGATAATGTTAGAGTTAGGGGCATTGAACAGTTCCAATCACATGCACAGGATTTCTGATCAACTCTTTATTCTTCACTATTTAATGTCTGCAAAAAAAAAAAAAAAAAAAGATTACTAGACATTTGAAGAAAGCATTGGATATGGAAAACAAAGACCAAAACCAAATAAACAAACAACTGTTCTAAACTTCAATTTCTTTAGTTTTATGTACCCTGAATAGTTTCTATCATCAATATCTTAAAAAAGATAAGTAGATATATTACATTTGTGATACAAGAACAAAAGGCTACATAAACATGTGTAGAACATACTTTAGCTCTTGATAATAGAAAAAAATTAAAATAATAGATTATTTAGAATATAAAGTTATGGAAATTATATAGCAAGCAAGGCAGAATAAAAGTGATGAAGAAAAGAAGGTAAATGACTGGAAAATTAGAGAACCAGTTCAGGAAGTGCAATGCCTGAACAATAGGAGACAAGAGTAAAAGGGGGAGGATATCATCAATGATATAATTCCATGTTTTTTTCCAGAATTAAGATACATGATTATACAGAAAATAAAGACCAAAAATCATTACTGTCAATTTGAAGACACAAGCGGTAAAAAGAAACTTCTAGAAGCTTCCAGATAAGGGGAAAATATTCATGTGAAAAATTAGGAAAAATGTCCTAAGATATATCTCCATAATAGCAATTCCAGATGCTAGAATACAATAAATATCCTTAAAGCTCTGAAGAATTGTTTTTTTTCCAAATAGAACTGCTTATTCAGAAAGATTGTCAAGAAATTTTCAGTGTAACCCCCACCCCACCCCCCAAAAGTTATCTGCAATGCACTTTATTAAAAAAAGAAAAAAGATTGGGGGAAAGGGGGTTACGGGGGTGAGGGAAGAGACTGGACAAAAATTGTAATCCTATGGATGAGAACAGTGAGGGGGGTAAGGGCATAGGGTGGGTGGGAACTGGGTGGAAGGGAGCTCTTGGGTGGGGGAGGAACAACTATAATATCTGAACAATAAAGATTTATTAATAAAAAAAGAAAAAGAAAAAGAAAGCTATTGGAAAACATGCTGTATCAATGAGAGAAAACCGAGAAACAAGACAAAATGTGAGATGGAACTAGGGGAGTGAGCAAAAGTGGCGGGTAAGAAATTCCTTGTGGTGATGTTAAAAGAAGTTTGCATAATGGCAGTTATTCAACGTTTTAAAGAGCTACTTTCAAGACCAGAAGTGGTTGGAAAAGAATTATTACTTTAAGAAAAGGAAATTGATAAAAATTTAATTTCTTTGATTATATTAAAGAGAAGATTTACCCAGTTGCTGAAGAATTTGGAATTGGATTAATGATAAGTACTTAGAAAACAAAGCAAGTGAAAAGAGAGAAGGATGAAGAGGATGAGAAAGGAAGAGGTAGTAAATGACTAAGAGCAGACATAAAACAAACAAACAAAACTCTTACACAACAAAGGACAACTAGCCATGGTCTATACTACATGTCTCAGCTGTGAACAGTATTGATGTGGTAAAAGAAATTTCAGTAATACATATTGACCTATTTAATGTTACAACTATGATGGAAGGGTGTGCGCCCTGGGCAGGCGGTACGGTAGTAAAAGATACATTCTTATCTTCCATAATGAAAAGTCACTACACATTTTTTAAAAAAAGCAATATAAGGTTGTCATTTAGAAGTTTTAATGTAAATTCTAAATTTAGCAATTTAGAGAGCTGAAAATGTTTGCTCTGGGAGCAGATAATGGAGTTGGCAAGAGCATGCTATCACTGTGAAGTCAAATGGTATTATTAGGATGACACTAACTGCTACAACATACAAACCCCAGGATTTACAATGGCCTCAAACACAGAACAAGTTTATTTCTCACTCACTTAACAGCCCAAGGTGAGTGTTCTGCATGGTTTAGATGGCTTTTACATGAGCTCAACTAGGAAGAAGTTCTACCTTTTTCAAACTTGAGTGAAGTTTATCACCATCCCAGTCTGTTGAGAACAAGGAGCATGGAAGAGCACACACACACACACACTTGGGAGGTTCTGAAGGTCGAACCTCAGAGTCGCATCACCCTCCCCCAAATGCACTGATAGAACAGGGCCACGTGGCTACTCCTAACCGCCACAGAGGTTGGGAAATAGAACCCAGATGTGCAAAACAGGAGGCCCCAAATACTGGTGAACAGTCAGAGTTTTGGCAACAATTTTTTAAGACTATTTGATTCTTTAAACTAAGTATACATATAGCTTGTTGCTGCAATTGCCTTTTTGTTCTAAACGGATAAAAATAAACAGACCAGAGGGAGAAAATAAAAGTAACAGGAGTTCGATTATGATCTATTTACCTGATATTTTTAAATTATAAAATTTTGTTGAAGGTACAAAATACTACTTATCTGGAGCCATTGCACTCCATGCCTGTCCCCAACAGGGGGAAGTCCAACAGCCATTCCTATGAAGAGAGGCTGGAAACCCAAGAGCATAATTCTAACATAATGTCAGAGAAGGTAGTGTTGTCCCTATTTTACAGATGAGGCAACTGAATTCTTGAGTTACTAAATGAGAGACATGAAGTGTGCCATTCATTCAACAATATTTATTAAAGCATCTACCACTACCATTGGCCACTCATCATCTATGTGCAGCAGATAGAGAAACAACCCAGACGCACCCTCCACTCACACAGAGCTTTAATCCTAGGGAGGCTGCCCAGTGGCAGAGAGGAGACTCTAGCTCAGGTCTGCTGCCAGGGGGCTCAGAAGATCCCAGCAGCTCCTGCCAGGTCTCTCTAGCTATTATGCTTGTCACATATCACCTCTCATTAGTTGTACTGAAATAAACTCTCTACAGCTATTCATTCTGAGGGCTTTTCCTATTTATGGAGTCAACAAAAGATGAAAATTCTCTTGGGGAAAATCTCTGTGAGTCAAAATCACACCTTTCCCTCCTCCCCTCCCCCTGCTTAACAGCTTTTGACAGATGCTTCAGACCAGTGTGGAAAAGACATGAACACTCCCTTTCTGGGTCTCCCCTGTTTTATCCCAGCTATTAGAAGCACTGTGACAGCTCCTTTCATGGCTGCCTCTAACACTTGTTAGGCATGCTCTTCTATTCCGACAGACTTCGGCTGTCTGATCTCCTGAATTGTGATGTAAGATAGTCACCCAGTTGCCTGAAAATTAACAATCATCTCTGCTTCCTACATGCCCCACTTGAACTTAAATGATGTATGCTTTGTTGGTGCTATGTTTAATGAATGAGCATGTTTGTAGAAGAGCTTTAAATCTGTAATGAACATGACAAGTGTTGCAAGAAATATGGAGATTCTAGAGAGTTGTTCTCAAGGGATAACCATGCAATTAATTGTCCAAACTGGAATATGTTGAGAATGAGAGGTGATAATGTTGAGACAACAGGGAGAAGTGGCACTCTGAACAAAAAGGATATGTGATTCTTGAAGACTGATTTCACTTTCCTTGTCCATCAGTGGGTAAATGGAGAAACAAAAGGTGGTGTATACACCAATGGAATAGTATTGTCTTAAAAGGAGGAAATTCTGACATGCTACAAAAGGATGTCAGAGGACATTTGCTAAGAGAAGTAAGGCTGTCTCACAAAACCAAAGACTGCAAGATTCCACTTATTTGACATATCTAACATAGGCAAATTCATGGAAACAGAAAATAGAATGGTGATTGCCAGGGGCTAAGGGGAGGAGGGAATGTGAATTTAATGAGTATGAAGTTTCTGGTTGCAAAAATGAAAAAGTTCTGGTGGTGGTTGCACAACATGTAAATGTATGTAATGCCACTGAACTGTTCACTTAAAAAAAATGTTACATTTCATGTTATGACATTTCACCACCAAAAATATAAACACAATTATTGATTCCACTTTTTAAAATCTGGAATATTATCAAGCAGACCAGAGTATCCCCAGGGACCTCTCTCCCAGAGATAACACATTACGATCCCAGTGAAGAGTCATTAGGATGTAGTTGAATTAGCCCCTGCTGCCCTCTGTGTTATGGCCACTTGAGAAAATACATGAAGAATCCAATGTGGATTTGTCCCTGGGGAAGCTGGTCAGAGAACTCAGTAAACCTTCCCTCCTCCCTCCTCACCCTGGACTTGAGCACAGCCCTGACTGCAGTGAGCAGTGGCAGGCAGAGCATCTGGAACTGGGAGAGCAGCTACCTGTCTGTTCCCAGAAAGCAAACTCTGTTTGATTTACTTCTCAAAGGCAGCAAGGCAAACCCTCTGTTCCTGAGAGTAGGAAGCCCAAGAGGCCAAGAGGAAAAAAAAGATCCAGGACATCAAGAGGGCAGTGACCCACACTGTCTGGGGTTTCAGATAGTGGCACTGTCTGCCCTCCTTTCAATGCCTTCCAGTTGGCAGGTTCTCCCGGGCTCAACAAGCACACCAGAGGCCCCAGGTTTCATGCACAGAGAGGAGGAACCCATAAATGGGATGAAAGAAAGAACTGAAAATAAAGATGTCCCTTCCACACTAACCACTGCGAAGCTCTGCTTTTCCTGTGGCCTCCTAGATTCACAACAAACATTTTTCTTCCTGTTGTCATCAGAGAGTGGGAAAAAACTGGTTTCTCCTTTACCTGTGGCCCATGATCAGTGTGTGCCAGGTTGCTCCCCATTTACTCCCAAGGCTGCCCACATAAAGGAGAACCCTTTGGAGTACAAATTATAAAAGGGAGGGGGTAGGTTATGACTCTTGGATCCAAGTTGAGCAGTTCAGACACAGTTTCAATCCTTTAATCAACTTTACCTTACCTTACCCTGTATTGTTATGTTGATTTACTGATTCATATGTCTATGACTTACCCTACCCCCAGCACCAATTCTAGAGCAAGCTCCAAAAGGGCACACACAATGTTGGTGGAATGCTGAATCCTTTTTTCCTAAGACAATGCATGCTACCACACCCTAGGGATTCCATAAAGACCTATGGTCCTTGAACATTTATTAAGTTAAGTTCCCCCTTACATGCCTAGGGCAGGTTCCTACCCTAAGGAAACCTATTATTTAATAAGAATCTATAGATTGTTGAGCCGCTGGTGACAGGGATACTTCGGAGCAGGCCCCGTGAGCCTCAGGGAGGGAACATTTTCAAGATTAGGAGATGAATGTGTTCTGAAAGACAGCACACAGTTAGCCTTGACTGCAAATTGGGCATTTTATTGCATTTGTCTGATGGATAATCACAGATAAAGACTTTGATATTTATCCCCATGGCAGCAATAGAAAAATAGCAGGAACTCTGTGTGCTATCTTTTATTTCTTTTTTCTGCAGTTCCGGGAAAACAGAACCTATTAAAATGCTCAGAGGAATCTCTTTGTGTTGTGTTCTTAAGCATCAAATCAAGTGTCGCTGTGCCTCTCTGCTCTGTGCCTCTCTCTCCCACCAACACCATGATAAGGAGAAGATAGGAGAAGGAGTGTGACACTCTTCTCCCTCAGCAGAAAGACTAATGATGGGGAAGAGGAAGAATGTCCAAGGGGAGGGAAAAGAAATAGCAGAGGACGGATTAAATGCTGAGTATCAGGAAGAAGATGCAGGAGAAGATTACAGTGGAACATAGGAGCCCTAATGAATACAAGTGACCAGATCCAGGCTTTATTCCTCAGACACAGGGACTCTGAGGGCCCGTGGCCTGGAGCAACAACATCCGGAAGGTTGCTCCCTTTGTGATCTAACCAAGTGAAACATTCTACGGTCAAATTTGAAAACTGAGTCTAAATAAGGAAAAAAAAATGAAGTCCGCATGTAGGGAAGCAAGGGCAGACTTCAGGGAGTTTGTAGTACAACAGGAAGGTCTTTCATCCCATCATGCCTTTAACAGATTCCACTTGTTAGCTAACCGTCCTGATTCTTGACAATGTTCACTAAGGACAGAAGGTAACTTTCATTATAAAATGAAGTCCAGATGTTAACTTTTATTCATTCTCACAAAGGAATCGGCCAAAGACCAAGTCCTACAAGGCTGAGGTGAAGTCTAGGATGCTAGAGCGAATGTGTGTGGTCGTGCGTGGAGACTGGTGTGCCAGCTTATGCGGTCTGTCCTGTGTGGATGACATGGAGGAGTGCGGGATCAGAAGTGCCTCATTCTGTATTGACAAAGAGACTTACATGTAGACGTGTACCATTAAATCCAAAAGGGATTCACGCAGAATCATGTTAACGTCAGTGGAATTAATGAAATGCTTAATACTTTTAAATGCTTATTTGTGTATGTCTTTCCTCATTTTTAATATTATCTTATTATTTAAACTAGCCCAAACCCTGCTTGACCTTTGAGATGTCCTGTGCGTGTGTTGATGGTGGATAAAGTGAAAGGAATCCAAAGTTGAAAATTAGATTGCATGGAATGCAGGAAAAATTGCCAGTTTCCTTCACCAAAGCCCTTTATTTATTTTTGAATGGCAGCACAAGCCCCATAGCAACTAATTCTGTGCCTACCCACTGGAACCCCAGATTCACCAAATACAATTTGTAAGAGTAGTTCCAACTTCCGGAGAGAAAACAAACCTCTCAAATTGTCTCAGAATCAGGTAACTTCTCTAAAATCACTTTGAATGACACATGTAAAACAATGACCCCTAGTGGTGAAAAGCCAAACCTAATTAAGACTAAGCTCTGAATGGGTGGGGGTAGGAATGCATTCAGTTGCAAAACAAGAAGCTTCTAGGTAGAGAACACACAGCCATCCAGCCTTGTCTCCTAACTCAGCAGTTACACTGGAGAAACTCCAAAGCCCCCATATCTCATAGAAACCTAGAATTAGACCAGGAGGCTATCTTCTAACTTCTCTCTCAATATAGCAACACTATGCACAGTATTACTTCTAGCTACACATCCAACTCCTGCCTAAAAATTCCCTTACTAGATAAGTTGTAGTGGGCATGTATCTTTGTTTTTTTCTTTCTGAATAATAGTAAACTCTTCTTTGTTTTGTTTTGTTGGTTTGTTTGTTTTGTTTTGTTTTGGTGGGGTGGGGGAAGAATTTTCCTATGTGCCTAATTTTGTAAAGGTGGTAGAAGGCAGAGAACATTACTCTACTTCTCAATACATAAATGGGATGAGGAGTATCCTTCTCTCGGCTCCCTTACAGTTAGGATCTAAGCACATGGGCTAAGAGTGGTAGTTGTATACTAGTATTTCTGCTCAGGAATTCGAATCTGGAATGAGGTGCATGTGCACGTAGCATGTGCAAAGGTAATGTCTAGAAGCAGAGGTGATCTAGCATATTGAGTGCCATCTCCTCACCAAGTTATTTCATTCCACCCTTTAGGATGTCTCAATTCTACCCCTTTCCAAGTTGGCTCCTCCAAGCTCTCAATAACATCCCAGCAATCCTTTTGCTTAGAGGCTCAAAGTTGATTTCTCTTCCTTGCAATAAGAATCCTCATGGACGTCTGTTAACCTCATCATTGGGATTCAGTTTCTTGTTATAGATTCCCATCAAACCTGGTGCTACCTTCTTTCTGCAATGCTATACTCCTTTGATATGAGTGGAAATTCTTAAGGTGTTCCCATTATTTCTTCAAACCCTTAGTATTAAACACTTCTACCAGGATAGAAAACCATCCATAGAAAGCTAAGTAACTAGACAACAATTACTTAGATATTCTAATCAATTTGGAGGTGCTGTTATTATTGAGGCAAAGATTATAAAATGGGTTCTATTGGGGGTTGTGTTAAGGATAATAACCTGAGACTTCTGTGAGTGGAGCATATTTCCCATACAAACTTCTCATTTTAACCATGAGCTCTTGGGATTTTAGGGTAATGAAAAGAAAAAAAGAAGTTAGCCTATCAATAGTACCTCATAAAAATTTGTCAAGATTATGGTGCCTCCTAGCATCATGGGAGTAGGTGATGTGATAGTCAAGCTTAAGGGTATAACATGTCTTACTATTTATTCCTTGAAGGGACCTTCTCTAATATTCCAGTTTTCTAACTAGCCATCTTTACCCGCCTCCTACCTATCCTTAGCACCCTGGCATCTCAGACCTCGATTCAAGAGTATTAATAGTAAAAACAGGGAAACTTTATCTACTTCAATCCCCATATATATCTCCAATATACCTGACTTTCTTGTATTCACTAGAACCTTTAAACTTTCCCAATTCATCTGGACACAGGTCCTAGCGTGAAGAAAGATCCCCTACCTAAAGCAAGAGTAGTGCTCTCTAAGTATTTTCATATGAAAATAAGAGTGGGCCCGTGTTTCATAACTCTTCCATACCAAATAGAATACAAAGGAAACATGGAATTATACGACTTAAAGTTAAAAAAGACACCAAAATCATCCTGGAAATGCAGAGAGTAAGAGGCGATACCATACACCGCAGAGGATTTCAAGGCAGAACAAAAGGAGCTAACAATCTTCAGTCCTAAAAACTGAATACTCAGCATGGCTTGTTCCAATTCAACTGGGATTTCTCTCTTTTTAAAGCTCATTAAAATAGTCCATATTTCTATCCAGAGTCATATGTCTTTAATTCTCACTATACAAAAAAATTTTCATTCTGAAAATCAACAATATCTGGAGTTGACAGAGAAAAAAGTCTATGTGCTACCCAAGAAAATCAACCTGAACATCACATGTCTCATGATGTTTGACATCATGGACAGGTTAACCTGCATAACAAGCGTATGCATGGGTTATTTGCATGAATCTCCAGTTTGCCAGTGCTTTCATGGGTTGCCATCTCCAGTTCTATAAACAGGAAATGAACAGCCCCACACATCTCCCCTTAAACAGGTAGTGTATTCATTGTTTTTAAATGCAATGTTTAAAAAGAAGGAAACCTTACCTTTTGTAACAGCATGGATGGGCCTGGAGAATATTATACTAAGTGAAATAAGCCAGTCAGAGAAAGACAAGAACCATATGATTTCACCAGTGATCAAAATAAACTAACAAACAAAATAGAAACAGACTCTTAGATTCAGAGAACAGACAGACAGCAGTCAGAGGGAGGAGAGTTGAGGGTCTGGGTGAAAAGGGTTAAAAAATAAAACAAAAACAAACAAATAATTAAAAAACCTCATAGACACAGAAACCAGTATGGTGATTACCAGAGGAAAGGGGTATTGAGGGGAGGTAGAAAAGGGTAAAGGAGGGATAAATGGTGATGGAAGGAGAAAAAATGGAATGCAATCATTATTGGAGATAATCATGGATCTGCTATACACATACAACCCACTTATTCAAAGCTTTCAAAAGCAGGTAATGGTCCTATTGAATAAATCTAACCGACCTTTTTGTAGCCAGGCCTTATGCATGCATCAGAAACAATTTCATGCCATAGTAAAATTTTGTAGCCAATAGAATCAGACTGTGCTATTGAGGAAAAAAGCTATCAACAAACTCAAGTGTCTTTATCAGAATTAAAAATCTGGAAATATCTATAGCAAGAGCTTTGCAAGGAATCAAAGTAACAATCTACAGAAAGCGAAAGGGAAGCAGAGTGAACATTAATGGCCCTGTCACTGCCAGCCTGTACCCTCTTCTGAGTGCATTAAACACACCCTTACCCTCATGTTGAATAATCATGACTCAGCGCGCGCGCACACACACACACACACACACTGTAACCCTAATTCTGGGAATGCTTAATAATTTGTACATAATTTTTCACTTTTGCTATTATTGAGGAATAATTAACAGAGCACAATGTGCAGATTTTCAGAGTAGAGTTGGATCAGTTTAGACAAATGTCTGCCCCTGAGTACTGATCACCCAAATCTAGATAGAGAACATGTTCAACTCTTCAAGACTGTGCTGGTGCCCCTTTTCAGTCAGCCTTCTCTCCCACCCAACTACTGCCCTGATTTCCTTCACCTTAGATTAGTTTTGCCTTCTTGTGAACTATATATATAAATGGAAAAATGGAGTATGTACTCATTTTTTTACCCAACACATTCCACTAAATTTATTTTTGAACTCAGTAATGGGTTACAACTTCCACTTGGAGAAAATTTTGCTGAAATGTATACCATAAACTAGTGTGCATCCGATTAGCTTCGTATGAAAAAAATGCAAGTTCTTAGGCCTCTCCCACAGAGATGCTGATTAAACAGATTACTGGGGCCTATTGCAGGCCAACTAAGCATACATCCTAGTGTGGATCTGATGCAGGTTATTCAAGGACTATATTCTAATACAGTTTACAGCCAAGTTTCTCAATCATTCTGCACAATGCTTTCATCATGTCACCACCTTTATCCTATTTAAGGAAATACAATGAGCCCTCCTTTACTGCCTACTGAATCAAGCCAAAATACCTTCCACTGACATGCAAAGCCCTCCATCAAAGGTCTTACTGTCCTGGCGGATACTCTTTCCTATTACTCAGCAACAATCTCCATTGTCATCAGTCTCCTTAGTGATCCCCTCCTTCCCCCTGTCCATTCATTCCCACACTGCAGAATCTAATGCTATTTTTTTTTGCCTACATTCAAGAACCTAGCAATGTTCCTTACATTGAATAACAGCCTCAGATCAGTATTTTCTGGAAACTGTGGTGGTGGTGGTGGGAGCATCTGTAGTAGCCAAGTCTGCAAGGCATCAGAACCTCCTTCAGGTGGACTGATTGTCCTGTGTTAATTCTTCTCCACAAAAGTACTCTGTGCTATTTCCCTGATTAAGAGAACATCCTCTGGCTCTTCCACCTTGTTAGAACTTGGTGGTTTGTGGGCTCCTGGTATATTTGGAAAAAGATGGGTCTTAATTCTCTTTATACCTTCTTACTCTGCAAATAAAAGAGAGGCCTCTTGAGTTAGTGAAATAAAAGCTGTAGAAATAGATCATTAAATGACGGGAATGGTGGTAGACTAAAGATAGGAGGCTATAGAAGCTAAAGGAAAACTTGAATTTATAGTTCTTGTGTTCTAATCTCTTCTCTCTGACCCACATGAAACACTTCAAAGGTGTATGGATACCAGCGTTCAAAGCACTCTCTCAATTATATTCATTCATTCTTTTACCCACCCAACACATATTTTTAAGTTTCTACTATCTCTAAGATACTTTTTTAGACACTGAGACCACAGCCACAAGTAAAACAAAGTCCATGTCCTCAAGGAACTTGCATTCTAGGGGGAATAAAGACAGTAAACCCATCAACATATAGAGTGACAGATCATTATGGTCAAGGGGAAAAAAGAATATACTATTAACAAATGTGTTGGTTTGTCTCTCTAAGCAGATATAAAACTCACTCAGGACAGTAGCGTGTCTCCTATGCCACCTGAGACTTTACAAGACCTCACACTGTAAATGACATATTTAATTTCATCATTTATGTTTCCAGCAAGTGTTTATTTTCTGACTATAACCATTGTGGCTGACTGAAAAACTTACTAGAGTCTATTCCCTTGGAGAATGCTATAAAGTGACTGCTCCATAATTATGGAGACAATCCATCTAGAAAAAGGACAATCAATATAAGTAAAGGACAACATGAGTGATCACCCCTCTCCTATCTCTAAGATTTATATCTTTGAGAGGAAGGGAACTTCAGGTGAGAGCCCCCTTTATTTTAGAAAGGAATAGCAATAGAGTATTATTTTATTAAACTTATAATAAAAAATAAAGCAAGTCTTTTTAAATTCCCTTTGGAAATAGGTCCAAAGATTTCAGAGATATTGTTACTAGTAGTTGTCACTGGTAGTAAAGAGAACTTGAGCCTATATTCCTTATTCTCAGCCCAGTTCTTTTTCTATGATGTCAAAGAGATCTACCAGAAGCTAAAGACTTTCTCCTCAAACCCTTAAGGTAACCAGACTTCTTAGTCAGCAGTTCTCAACCTGTGGGTCGCGACCCCTTTGGCAGTCGAACGACCCTTTCACAGGGGTCGCCTAAGACCATCTGGCATATCAGATATTTACATTACGATTCATTACAGTAGCAACATTATGGTTATGAAGTAGCAACGAAAATAATTATATGGTTGCATCACAACATGAGGAACTGTACTTAAAGGGCCAGAAGGTTGAGAACCACTGGCTTAGCTTTCTGCTTCTCAGACTTGGGCTTGAAGGGGTGGATTAAGATAACACATTTCTGACCCTCACAAGAGAAAGCCTTTCATCTTGGCACATGAAATCTCAGCAATTTCATTCTAAAGTAGTTGTTCCCAATGCATGGTCTTTCAGGGTCCTCCAGATTGCAAATGTGCTGGACCCTCCGTACTAGTAATAGCAACAGTAATAGAAATAGTAATTAATAGTAACAGTAATTGTATATCAGAATAGTAATAAGCAATATTTTTAAAAAGGTGTTTGGGCTTTTGTCTCCATTGTGAATAAATAATTTAGTCATGAGATTGAATGAAAACCAGACATGATCTTGTTGGTGTCTCAAAAGAAAGGCAGTATGGGTCTTCCTATTCAATCTGGCTCGGTTTATTTTGAAGTTAATCAAAATATGTTTTAAAAGCACCTACCTCAAGACACTGGGCTCAAACTGGGAATGTAGGAAAGTGAATTCCTGTATACTCCAGTGGCTAAAAGCATAGGATTCGGGGTAAGTAGCCTTGGGGTTGAGTCTCCGTGTCACCATTTACTCCTGCTGTGACTCAGGGCAATGCTGTTTGCTTCTCACAGTGAAGCTTCATCATCTGCAACATAAAGGTACAATATTGGGCTCTTCGATTTCCGTCTGGCATGGAAGCAGCTTCATTCTGTCCTAACAACAACAACAAAATCAGAACATTTGAAAAAAATCAAACACTCCTCTTAGATCCCTCAAAGAAGGGAATTCAAGGGGCAAAACACTGACCTGAATATTGGAGAGACAGGCAGGTGGACACAGAGATTCATAATTCACAAGAGCAGAAACCCCCTGGGGAGCCAGGATCAGAGTAGGACAACCGGGCCGGCATTTAACAAACTGCGGGCACTCAGTGTGACCAAACCTGAGAGAGAAAAGTCACAGGGGACCCAGCCCCAGGGCACTCTCACACTTTGGGGAGCTCTACCTCCAGGAGCTTGGCCAGGTCCTCACAGTGACTAGCAAAGAAAAATGGCCCCCTGCTTCCAGAAGCGGGAGGAGAAAAGACATAACTTTGAATTGCACCACAAGAAGGCCTGCCCACAGGAAAAACGTCAATCGTGCATCACTTAAGAACAGAGGTATGTTCTGAGAAGTGTGTCGCTAGGTGATTCTGTCCTTGGGTGAACATCACAGGGTGCACCTGCATAGAACTACATGGTGTAGCCTACTACACACCTCGGCTTTATGGTATAGCCTATTGCTCCAAGGCTACAAGCCTGTACAGCATGTTACTGTACAAAACAACATGAGATTAAACCAAGCACAAGAGAAAACAATATAATCAAGAGACATGGTAAACATTTGATGTATGAGGCTGCTGCCAGTGTTAACAAGATCTGCTGTTTTACAATAGGTGTGTGTTGTTGTTTTTTAATAAGCAGAAAGAGTACACTAAATACATAAGCCAGTATAGTACAGTAAATGTCAGTAACATAGCTGTCTATTATCATTATTAGATACTAGAGGCCCGATGCACAAAAATTCGTGCAAGAGTAGGCCTTCCTTCCCCCAGCTGCCGGCACCGGCTTCCCTCCGGCACCAGATTCCCTCCGGCACCCAGGACCCGGGCTTCCCTCCTCCAGCTGCCCGAAGGCACCTGGAATGCAGGCTGGGTTCCCTCCGGCCCTGGCTTTGTCGGAAGGACATCCAGAATGACGTCCAGAAGATGTCTGGTCTAATTAGCATATTACCCTTTTTTATTATAGATTATGTACTGTACATCATTGCATATGCTATACTTTTATTCAACTGGTAGCACAGTAGGTTTGTTACTGCAACATCACCACATACAAGTGCAAGAAGCCAATCTAAAACGGCTACATAACATATGACCCAAGACAATCTGGAAAAAGGCAAAACGATGGACATAATAAAAAGATTAGAGGTTGCCAGTAGTTATGCAAGAGGGAGGTCTGAAAAGAGAGAGCACAGAGCAGTTTTAGGGCAGTGAAACTATTCTGTACAACAGTACATGGTATATACATGTCATTATACATTGTCAAAATCCATAGAATGCACCACACCAAAGTAACCCCTAATGAAGACTGCACAACACCAAGTGAACTCAAATGTAAACTATAGACTTTGGGTGATTGTTGGTTCTAGAATTCCTGCTGTAGAACAGACACTATGCTAGAAGATCTCATTCCCAATTAATTATTTAATCTCTAACACCCTAACTAGACTACAAGTTCCATGAGGATAGCAATCCTGTCTTGCTTACAGCTGAACACCCATCTTCTGGAAGTGGGAAGCCATTACTATATCTAGACCTGGGAAATCATGAGGGAGGATCAATGTCACCAAAGCCCGATGAGAAATGGAACAGTGGAAGAGTTGCCACCTGCAAGGGAATGCACTTGTGGGGGGCAACAGCCAGTACCAGAAATGTACACCAAAGCAGGAAAGAAGTGGGCAAGAAAAAACCCCCTTTCTCCTCCCAAATTACACTCTCCTTCTTGTGACTTTTCTTAGCTAAACCCAATAGTAAAGCAGAAGGCGAGAATTAGTAACATAGTTCATAGGAGTCAGTCTTCCAGGGTTTGGAAGCCGGCAGAGACGAACAAATATTTGGGAACTGGGTAAGGGAGGTTGGTGATGAAGAATAATCAACATGCTGATATTAAGCAAGGTATCTTTGATATCTTAATATTTATTTATGAGAAAAAATATAAATACATGGAAAAACTTGATGAACACAAAGTGATAGAATGTTTTAGTCTGTTCACCCTTTAAGCAACTCCAACAGATGAGATGCCGGGCAACCTGAAAGACTTGGAACAGCATCCGGAACATAGAATTGATAATATCTTGCCATAAAGGGCTGTCATTCGAAGCTGCTGAGTTTCAGAAACAGTTTGTCCTTTAGCCTCCCCTTTTATCTAAAAATACTCAGCAAGAAAGTGACAAAGCTAGAACTTCCTTCTTCCTCCCCAGCAGCCCAGCCCAACCCCTGCTCACTTCAACTACTTAGCAATTTACAGGGGGAAATGGGAACAAATTAGTGCTGATGATTGTGGGCCACTAATTGGCTGCCCGGCTGTCACACCAGCTTCACAGTTGATAAATCAAATTGAGAGCTAAAGGCCATGAACTGCTCAGCCTGCTGCTCTTCTGATTCAGGGCTTGGAGGCCAAGGAAACCCTGGCATTACAGTCAATTTGTCACGACCCACCCATCATCCCCAGGACGGTGCACTGTCAGCATGTCTTCTGGTAACTGTGGGGCTGGTGGTGAGGCTGTGGCTCTGGAAAGGCAAGAGGCTGCCACTCTTGGGGAGATGTTCTCATCCTTTTTTTTTTTTTTTTTTTTTTTTTTTTTATCCTCTACTGTAAGTATCCTCTTTTTTTTTTTAATTAAATCTTTATTGTTCAGATTATTACATTTGTTCCTCTTTTTTTTCCCCCCATAACTCCCCTCCTCCCAGCTCCCGCCCCACCCTCCGCCCTCACTCCCCACCCACTGTCCTCTTCCATAGGTGCACGATTTTTGTCCAGTCTCTTCCCGCATCTCCCACACCCCTTTCCCCCCCAAGAATAGTCAGTCCATTCCCTTTCTATGTCCCTGATTCTATTATGATCACCAGATTATTTATTCAC
Organism: Myotis myotis; assembly: GCF_014108235.1. Lineage (NCBI taxonomy): Eukaryota > Metazoa > Chordata > Mammalia > Chiroptera > Vespertilionidae > Myotis > Myotis myotis. Next base: position 13,836,904 of record NW_023416319.1, read on the forward strand.
TTGATTCTTAGATTCACTTGTTGATAGATGCATATTTGTTGTTCATAATTTGTATCTTTACCTTTTTTTTTTCTTCTTCCTCTTCTTAAAGGATACCTTTCAGCATTTCATATAATACTGGTTTGGTGGTGATGAACTCCTTTAGCTTTTCCTTATCTGTGAAGCTCTTTATCTGACCTTCCGTTCTGAATGATAGCTTTGCTGGATAAAGTAATCTTGGTTGTAGGTTCTTGGTATTCATCACTTTGAATATTTCTTGCCATTCCCTTCTGGCCTGCAAAGTTTCTGTTGAGAAATCAGCTGACAGTCGTATGGGTATTCCCTTGTAGGTAACTGGGTTTCTTTCTCTTGCTGCTTTTAAGATTCTCTCTTTGTCTTTTGCTCTTGGCATTTTAATTATGATGTGTCTTGGTGTGGTCCTCTTTGGATTCCTTTTGTTTGGGGTTCTCTGCGCTTCCTGGACCTGTAGGTCTATTTCTTTCACCAGGTGGGGGAAGTTTTCTGTCATTATTTCTTTAAATAGGTTTTCAATATCTTGCTCTCTCTCATCCTCTGGCACCCCTATAATTCTGATGTTGGTGCGCTTGAAGCTGTCCCAGAGGCTCCTTACACTATCTTCATATTTTCGGATTCTTTTTTCATTTTGCTTTTCCAGTTGGGTGTTTTTTGCTTCTTCGCATTTCGAATCTTTGACTTGATTCTTGCGCTCCTCTGGTCTGCTGTTGGGTGTCTGTATAATATTCTTTATTTCAGTCAGTGTATGCTTAATTTCTAGTTGGTTCTTTATCACAACATCGAGGGTCTCATTAGATTTCTTGAGGATCTCACTACATTTATCGGAGGTCTCACCAGTCTTTTCGAGGGCCTTACTAAGTTTATCGGCAGCTTCTAGACAGTTCTTAAGAGACCTTAAAAGTGTGGTTCTGAACTCAATATCCTCCATTGACAGTTTTGTCCTGTTTCTTTGTCTCCGCATTTTTTATGCTTTCTTGGTGCACCCCCTAGTGGTCTTTGTCCACAGTCTTGTTGCCTTTAAGCCTTGATTGATGTCGGCAATACCGGGGTGATTTGACCTCCAGGCTAACTGGCTATGAGAGTCGGCTGTGTCTGTAGTGGGAGGGCTTCTGTGCTGGATCTCTAGGGCGGTGCTAATCTAGCGTTTGCCTGAGGCTATCCGGCAAATGGTTCTGTGCAGGGCTTGGGCGGGGCGGGTCCCCGGGGATCTGAGTATTTCACTTCAGCACTGCGCCTCCTCTGAGTCTGGGTATGATATTCTCTTTCCTCCTAGTTGTAGAATTTCCACTCAGCCAGCCTTCCCGTGGTTCTGGGTGATGTCCGTTCTGTCCTTTAGTTATATCTCTGAAGTGGTTGTTTGAGGCAGCGATCTCCGGCGTTAACCTATGCCGCCATCTTGGTTTCTCAAGTATCCTCTTTGATAAAGTCCTCATCCTTTCTGACAGGCAGCAAGGCATCGGGGGTGAGCTGTGACGCTGATACGGTTCTAGAGTAGCAGTGTGAATTCTTGCATAAATGAGGGAATTTATTATGGAGCACTTGTGCTACATAGCAATGAAATGAGGAGTTCCAAAAATTTTTTTTGATTTATACAAACTCACAAGAATCAAAATGCAAGTTGTTCCTTCAAAAATAGTCCTCTTACGAAGGTATGTTACTTATTCCAAAGATACTGTCATTTCTCAAGTCACATCTGGACATTTTTTTGGAGAATTGTCAGAAAAACCAACACTTGCTGCTTATTTTTAAAAAAATCCTCTTAATGATTTACAATAGTAGCTCTTAACTGGGGGCACTTTTGTCTCAGCCCTAGCCACCCTGGGACATTGGCAAGGACATTTCTGGTTGTGATAACTGTGGGGGAGGAGAGGGGAGATTCTATTGACATCTAATGGGATAGAGACCAGGATTCTACTAAACATCCTACAATTCAGAGGACAACCCCTAATCTAACAACAAAGAATTAGTTATCCAATCCACAATGCAGTGTCAAAGTTGAAAAGCCTTGATTTACACTGGTTTTCTTCAGGAGGAATTTGGTTGATTTTGTGGAGCTATCCAAAGGTCAGTTAGAACTAGAGTTGATTCAAATTGGAAAAATACCATTCCTGGACTAAAATGAGCGGTGATTATAAAGTAACTAGAGGCCCAGTGCACGAAATTTGTGCATGGGTAAGGTTCCTAGGCCTGGCCAGCAATCAGGGCCGATCAGAGCCTTCCTTCCCCACAGCTGCCAACTGCCAGCCTGGGCCTTCCTTTTTTCTGTGCCACCCTCTGGTGGTCAGTGTACATCATAGCGAGTGGTGGGTCGAACTCCTGGTGGGTCGAACTCACGAGGGGACAATTTGCATATTAGCCTTTTATTATATAGAAAGAGACTGGCTTTCTTGCATGACAATATTCAACATGGAGTCCAAAAACAGGTTCCAAGGAATATTGGCATTTATTTATTAATTCCTCGATTTATTAAATATCTTTAAGCATTTAGTATGTGCTAGGAACAGGTTAGCAAAACAAAATCCCTATGTTCAGGGACCTCTTGATCTAGAAGCAGATAGAGCAAGGTACTAGGACTATCTGGTAGAGCACACCCTTTTAATCCCTTCAATATTTTGCCTCTCCAAAGGTCGTTTCATGTGAGGATTACATAAATTAATAAACATAAAATATTTACAACAGTTACCTGATACATGGTAAGCACTCAATATATGCTAAATATGAGATAATAATATTAAATGCAATAACTATAAATGGTTTTGAACATGGATTTCTTTAAGGAATAAATATTCTTTAAAAGTATACTCTTGGGCAAACCTGCTAATACATATATATTGCCAATTGTGCATTTTCTATGTTAGGCTATGATTAACAAGTTTTTCCACCAATATAATTACATCCTCATGAGCTGATTCATCAGAAAATATATCAAATATATTGTATGTATTTGTCTATCCTTTCTAATTTGGAAGGCACTGTACAGGCTAGTGTCACAAATATAACATAATATATATAGTCAACTATCTCTGCCCTCAACTGACTTTTAATAATCTTTGGGTGATAAACCACAAGCTAATTAACCAGGGAAAATGTGCCATGTCAAAAATTGACATAGAGATTCAAAAGAAGAGAGAATCTTTATAGGCTCAGAGGGATACCTGCAGAGGAATGGTAGTTAGAGGAATAAGAGCACAAAGAAGAGAAAAAGAGACTTTATCTGTTTTTCTCATCCAGGAAGGTCTCAAAAAAATTACAAGGGTATTAAACCAAATGACTTACGAAGAAGGTGCCAAGAAATTTTGCAGGAAGGTAAAGCTGGAATGGAATGTTAAAAAGGGAGAGGGAAGTGCCAGAGCTGGTTGAAGGCTAAGAACTTCAGTCTCACTGTTGATTCAGAATGATCTCAGACTGAGTAGATGGAATTGTGGTGGCCCCCACGTGGCTCATCGAACTCAGGGTTTAATTCAGTATGGACTTTGACATTATCATCAGAAGTGTGACTTTTTTCTAAGCTAGAAGCATCTTGCTGATTCTTTCTGAGACAGGCATAAATTAAATATCCATATGTGTCTTCTGGAATGTCTGATTCGTGTTAAGCAAAAAAAAGAGGGGGGTTGGAAAGGTGTTTGTAAATCAAATCTCAACATACCAAATTTTACTTGAAATGCACTAAGGGATTTATTATTTAAAAGACTTTGTAACAAAGCCTCATGAAAAGCAAGTAAGGGATTTGGGGGATTGTCCCAGTTTGCCCATCTTCCAGCTGTGGGACTTGAAATCATTTCAGTCCACTGAAGCACTTTGACTTCATATTATAAAGAGTCCCTGCCCTGGGTTGTTTTCAAAAGGCTGTATCAAGCCTCAGATGAGTTAATGTAGGTAATGGCACCTTGCAAATTGTAAAGTGCCACACCACTACAATTTCTTGAAGATATTTAATATGCATCTAATGGGTTGTTTTAGAATGGAACCATTTCCTACTAAATTGAATCACTGTTTTATCAGTTTAAAAAACGTTTAAATTTTGATAACATATGATTTAGCCTACTGATTTCAGTCTTCTCTATACATCAAACGGTTTCACTGTAGTAAAGTTGGAGCAAGAGTTCAAGACCTAAACATGAGAAAATGACACCAGAACAATGTGCTCTATTGAATTTTGGTGCAATGGAATGGGCTAATGAAAGGGAAGATTTTTAAAAATATATAGATTTTATTGATTTTTTACAGAGAGGAAGGGAGAGGGATAGAGAGCTAGAAACATTGATGAGAGAAACATCGATCAGCCACTTCCTGCACACTCCCTACTGGGGATGTGCCCACAACCAAGGCACATGCCCTTGACCGGAATCGAACCTGGGACCTTTCAGTCCGCAGGTCCACGCTCTATCCACTGAGCCAAACCGGTTAGAGTAAGGGAAGATGTTTTAAAGTAAATGTTATTATGCTACTGATACATATGAAAGCAATGTTAATTATTTTCCTCTAATTATGAATTTGAGTTGAACTTAGTGTTGACATGGTGGAGTCACACCTTGGCAGGAATTAAGGTCACTTAGCTAGAACCTCTTCCTATCCCTGACCACACATGCAGGACAATCCAGCAGGGTATGTTCCAGTTAATTCAGTCATTCCATTTGTAAAAAACAAGCAAAAAAAAAACACCTTGTAAATCTTCATGGAAGCAAATAAAAAAACAATTCCCAGATTTAGCATTTCCTGAGTACGTGACAGCAGAGACAAAAATCTTCCATGCTGCCATTTATCGATCCAGGACTGTGCAATTACAAAACTCTGTAATTGTCAGAATCCTTATCTAAATAAAACCTGTACGTTTATGCTTTGAGGTTTCCAGGAAATGTAGAACTCAAACAGCGATTATTCTTAATAGTGTCCTATTAAACCAGTTCCAGACTGTTTAGTCTCTGGGAGGAGGTGTGTGATGAAAAGGATGGACCAGGATGGCTCTAGCAGCCCAGCACACCAATTCCTTTCTAAGCACCTTAACGCAGTTTCAGGAGGCATTGGAAACAAATGAGCCGACAAGGGGAAAGCAGACTTTCTTTATCCCTCCCTTTCTCACAGGTTAAGCTCTCTGCTCACAGGCTGCCTGGAGGAGTCTCAGTGTCCACAACAAAATTACACTTCCATCTCAGGAAAAATAGTCAATTACCCAAACAAAATCAATAAACAGCAAAGCCTACCTAAACTTCTCTCGATGCATGTCTTAGTATCTCCTAGATAACAAGTGTGCCCTAAATAGCATGCCTGGTTCTTGATAATGGTGAGTGTCAATATTTAGTCTTTAGTCCCAAATATCTGTGTCTGTATGAATCTGTGTTTTATGGGTGAAAAAAAAAAGCTGTAATCTAAAGCTACCAAATGCCATGAGCTGAAATGAAGGATTAGATACCGGTCAAGCCAAAGCCCAATTCTATCATGGAGACAGGGTCCACTGATTAACCACCTTGAAGGGTAATGATGAGGATAATCAAAACAATCCCTAATAATAAAAGAGCCCTTATATTGTGCAGAGATTTTGAAATCCATTCTTTCTCTCTTTTATTCAATCAACCCCTTTTGCTCCAGACACTTCTAGGTTCTGGGGTACAGTGGTAAACACTTTGAACAAGAAACATACATTCTGGAAGTTTTGATTCCAGATAAAAGTGGTTGGAAGGGAGAGACATCCATCAACGAATGCACCAGAAAATATCAGAGTGGCAAGTGCTATATAATGAAACTAAACAGGCTAGCATGAGTTCATCCTCCACCACAAGCCTGTGAAATAGCTAAAGTGAGTAATGGGGACAGATGCCTGTCAGTACAAGGTTCACAAAATCCCCTGGTTTAGGCAAGAAGGAATGGCCAGGAATCTATGTATCAGGGACTGGGTCCTATTTCAAATCTCTGTTCTCTGTGCCATGCTTTCTTTTAGAATTGTCTTATTTTTTACACACGCACATGACCAGACATGTGCACACACAGATCACAGCTTATGGAGTCAGCAAGATTTTAACAGTGACACTCAGGGCTGCAATTTACCAAAGAAAGACTGAGATCCTAGCAGTGATGGCGAACCTATGACACGTGTGTCAGAGGTGACACGCAAACTCATTTTTTTGGTTGATTTTTCTTTGTTAAATGGAATTTAAATATATAAAATAAATATCAAAAATGTAAGTCTTTGTTTTATCATGGTTGCAAATATCAAAAAATTTCTATATGTGACATGACACCAGAGTTAAGTTAGGGTTTTTCAAAATGCTGACACACTGAGCTCAAAAGGTTCACCATCACTGTGACCTAGAGTTAGATGGAGCCCAGTTTGAATTTTGGCTTCTCCACTTACTATCTGTGTGAACTTGGACTTCTCTAAGCTTCAGTTTCCCTATCCTATCTAATAAAAGAGAAACATGGTAATTAGCTGTACCTCTGCTACCCTTCCCATTGGATAATCAGGGCGATATGCAAATTAACTGCCAGCCAAGATGGCGGCTGGCAGCCAGGCAGCTTGAAGCGAACATGAGGCTTGCTTGCTTCAGTGACAGAGGACTCCAACGCTCCCTGCCTGCTGCTGCCCGCCTCTGAGCTTGCAGTTTGAAACATTGTTACAAATATAGAAGCTAAACAAAATCCCAGAAACCTGCTTTCAACCAGCCGGGATCTCAGAGCTGGAGTTGAAACAGTGTTTCAATTATAGAACCCAAACAAACCAGATACCTGCTTTCAGCAGCAGAGGCCTAAGAGCTGGAGCCAAGCCTCAGAGCTAAGCTGGCCTAGAATTAAAAAAAAAAGAAAAAAAGGAGTGGTTGGGAGCTTCAGTCACCCGCCAGCCTGAAAATAGCCCTCAGCCCCTCACCCAGCCTGGCCAGGCACCCCAGTGGGGACCCCCACTGTGAAGGGTGTGTGACCAGCTGCAAACAGCCATCATCCCCTCACCCAGCCTGGCCAGGCACCCCAGTGGGGACCCCCACCCTGATCCAGGACACCCTTCAGGGCAAACCAGCCAGCCCCCACCCGTGCACCAGGCCTCTATCCTATATAGTAAAAGGGTAATATGCCTCCCAGAACCGGGATCAGCCGAGCCGCGAGGCCTCCTGGCACCGGGATCAGCGTGATAGGGGACAGCGCCCAAACCCCCTGATTGCCCTGCGGCTCTGTGTGTGACAGGGGGCGGGGCCACAACTTCCCTATCTGCCCTGCTCTGTTCGTGACAGGGGAAGGCACCCCAACCCCCTGTTCAGCCCTGCTCTGTGCCTGATAGGGGGGAGCTCTCCAACCCCCTGATCGCCCTGCGGCTCTGTGTGTGACAGGGTGCAGCATCCCAACACCCTGATTGGCCCTGCTCTCTGTGTGACAGGGTGCGGTGCCCCAACTCCGCAATCGACCCTGCTCTGAGCCCAACCAGGGGCTGCACCTAGGGATTGGGCCTGCCCCCTGCCACCTGTCATTAAGCCAGCAGGTCGTTATCTCCCGAGAGGTCCCAGACTGCAAGAGGGCACAGGCCAGGCTGAGGGACCCCCCCCCCCCCGAGTGCACAAATTTTTGTGCATCGGGCCTCTAGTCTGTTTATAATACATATAGATGATAGTGGTTGTTAAAGGGGGTTGAAAACAATGTAATGTTTGCTTTTATTTTTTTTTAAATATATTTTATTGATTTTTTACAGAGAGGAAGAGAGAGAGATAGAGAGTTAGAAACATCGATGAGAGAGACACATCGATCAGCTGCCTCCTGCACATCCCCCACTGGGGAAGTGCCCACAACCCAGGTACATGCCCTTGACCGGAATTGAACCCGGGACCCTTCAGTCCGCAGGCCGACGCTCTATCCACTGAGGCAAACCGGTTTCGGCATGTTTGCTTTTAAATACTACCTAGCTCAAGTTTGCAGGACAAGCTGAGCAAGGAACATCTTATAGGGTAGAAAGCAGAATACTATAACTTGCAAAGTGTATTTTCTATTAGCCGTGATCTGGAAGACAATGACATTTCCCTAAGAAACATATCAGCTGTTAACCCAATGTCAGCTCCTCATATGTTGGAATGTTAGTAGATTATTTTATTTGTTGAAAATGTTTAAGTGTTCTTTTCCTTTTTAACAACATTGGGCTAAAATGATAACAAAAATATTTCTACCTTTAAGAATTTAATATTATTATAGCTTACAGCTAAAGCAACACTGAAAAAAAAAAAGCAAAAAGCAAAAACTACTACTAACACTGACATATCAGTTACACTAATTACTTCTGAATGATAAAAATCTTGTTTGAGGGGATTTATATAGATCCCCAAATTAGATTAAAAGTCAGGTAAACTACATCTAAGGATGGAACTAAATCCATCAAGCTTGCAGCACAGTAGACTGCATCTTCCCAAGGAAACATAAAGAAATGAAACTCACTTTTATTTGCACAGATGTCTATATATTAAATATTTTTTGCAACTTTCATGTGTATGTATCTATCATCAGCTGAAGTTCTAAAAACAGTTTATACATGGCTTAAAATTATTTGTGGGGAATTAGTAATTTACTTTAACTTCTATATACTAGACTCTTTAATTAAAGGAGGTTAGTTAGAGCCCCACTGCCAATGCGGTTCAGTGGTAGAGGGTCATCTATGAACCAGGAAGTCACCATTAAATTTTCAGTCAAGGCACATGCCCGGGTTGCTGGCTCAATCCCCAGTAGGGGATTTGCAGAAGGCAGCTGATCAGTGATTCTCTCTCATCATTGATATTTCTCTCCCTCCCTCTCCCTTCCTCTCTGAAATCAATAAAAATATTTTTATTTAAAAAAAGGCTAGTTAGAGCCTCAATTTGCAAGGTTGTTTTAACTTTTTAAATAAATAATTTAATTCACTCAGCATAAAGCCTGGAGCATAATAGGCAGTCAATAGATCTTAGATATCATTGTCATTATTATGCCTCCCAAGAAGTTTATTTCATAAAACCGTACAATGAAAAGAAACTACAACAAAACTTGCGTAAAAACAGGCATTCTTTTGCCCAGTTTTTTAACACCATCTTTGGCCAATGGCTGTGCATTATTGAGAGGGACTCTGTTTCTCTTTACATAATTTTTCTATATAATTTTAAGAGAGAAAATTACCTCTTCAATTTTATAAAAACTATTTAGAAACAGTAATGTGTAGAGGGGCTCATTTAGTGGCTTGCTTGGGCCTGCCATGCATTTTAGCCAGCTGTGTTATATGGAATGCATTGCTCTGACATCCCGCTTCTTGCCCATTTTAATGGATGCTGTATTTCCCAGCCCCCCAATTCCTATATACATGGTAGTTCCTCTGACTACATGGTCAGTGTTTACCGGGATGACTGCTACAGCAAGTATTTCTGTACCTGTCTGATTTCTGACCTCAAGGTATGTCCACTAGAGACATGGAGACAAGCTTCATGCATTTCTGCAGCTTCTAAAGAATGTAGCTCCGTTCCTTCCACATTGTAGGGTTAAATGCTGGACATGCGAATAGTTTTCCCTCCAGGGAGTGAACCAAGTTATGATAAATGATGTGGAAGCTTAATGTGTTTTTTAGATACCTTTAGCATATCCTTTTATTGATTCCAAGGGATATGTTTGTTTGCTTGCTTGCTTGCTTGTTTTTTGAGCCCATAGAGTCTAGAGACTTTTCCTGCCCTTTACAGTAATACTCCTGACTTATGGATACAAATGTGGGTTTCTGGATAGTGACAGGGTAACTGAATTCTGTAGAAACTTGGATTCAGCAACACTTTTTCCCTGAACCATATCTGACAGTGACCTTGAATGGATTTCCCCGTTTCTGTGAGCATTAAAGCCAGGAGTGCATCTACTGTAAGAGTTAGTTTACTCTGTGAACTGCTTGTGTGTATCGTTAAGAATCAAGCTGAGACACTGGCTAGTGTTTCCTTTTCTTTTTGCTTTGCTTTTTTTTGTTCTCTTTTTCCTTTCTGTTTATTAAATTTGTCTAATGTGGTTCCTATTAACCATATTAGAGGATGCAAATCAGCTTTGATTGGAAACTTGCAGACATACATTTGCCTAAATACAGTCATTTACTCTAAGTTCCTTCCTCAGGAAGGGCAAGAAAGGGCACAGGGTAGGGGTGGAGGGGGGATGTGTGTTTAGTTAATCCCAACCTCTGTATCTTTCTGCTTTAACAGCAGTTAATGACTGCTGCGGGAGCCGGATGGGGGTGGGTGTCTATTTTCAGCCACTTTCAAAAGCACGGAATAATGATCTGCCTGCCCATGTCCCTAGGCTTGTACCTGCCCACCCCCCTGAACAGGCAGGGCCTTCCAGGCATTGCCTCCCTCAAGGACTGCAAACAGAGCTCAGCATGGTTTGCGTACCCAATTAGCAGTTGTCAGGCCAAAGCCAGCTTTTCTTCTCAGCCTACACACTCCGTACCTCTAGGATCCTTTTTAGTCAATTACATTTTACATTAAACTTTGAAATGTTGCTGCCGAACCAAAATGTGGAGTCAGAAGCTAAGGGGTTTACAGCATGGCTGTTAGTCAGAAATCGATGTTCTGTACAGATACTATCAGCCCTATTAAACCTACGTATAAATCTTAGTTAATGGGTTGTCTAATCTGTGCCCTTTTGCCACATATTCTACTCCAAACTAGGGTCCTGGCAGCATTTGCTCTTGTCACGGGAGGGATGTCGGCCATACAGAACTTCCCAATGCAGTTGGCCAACCCCCTCCCAGTAATACACGGAGCTTGGCCGCCAACATCTGAAATGGTTTGGGATAATAGTTGTTTGGGGGTTGATTTTTTGTTTGTTTTGTTGTTGTGTTTTTTCCTTAGGAGTCAATAAACAAGCTCCTCCATCCATTCGAGCTTCTAATAGCAAAAGCTCGAGGTTGCCATTCATCACTGCTGCCAGAGAACCAGAAACTCCATTTGTTTTCTCTGCTGCTGACAAATGTAATTTATAGGCTTTAAAGACCTAATTATTTTCTGCGAGGCAGGATTAAATCCAAACACTTCTCACCGGAGGGGTGAAAGAGGTAGAGATCTGGGATAGCTGCGGATCTCCAAACTCTGTTTCAGATTCGCAGATGGGAGGTCCTGGGGATAAAAATACAAGATCAGGCCGCTATGAATGGAGGGCCAAAAATAACGTTCTTATGCAACCAGTGCCCTGCGGAGGCATCTACTGTTGGTGCTCATCCCAGATAACCAGAGCTTTTCTGGGCATCCATCCCTTGGCTTCTGTGTTCCCCACGATTATCTCCAGCTCCTTCAGAGGAGGGCTGCTCTGCCTGCGGCACAGAGAGCTAGGAGTATCTGGAAGTTTACTTTCTTATTCCCTCCCCAGGGCAATTCTTAGCCAATGACTAATGAGTACAAGGAAATTAAGACCTATTTTTCTTGTCTGGATGAATTCCGAATAAAAGCAGGTGTAATTCACACCCCAGAGTTCTTCTGCAAGATCCAACTGCAAGAACCAACTGGTTCTTTGCCTGAAATTGCTTCCTAGCTTGGCTTCTTCCCTTGTCTTTGTTTCTCCCCTCTTTTACTGTGTGTGGGTTTTTTGTTTTTGTGGGGGTTTTTTGGGGGGGAGGGGTAGCACTTCCTGAATAAATCACTTGACCAGCAATCACTGCCTCAGAATCTTTTGCCCACCTGCCGTAAACCACTCACTAGCCAGCCCCATATGGGGAAAGTACCAGTGCGACACTGAGAAGCAATGTTGGAAGAAGCTAGTATGGTCCAAGCAGACATTCAGCAATGACAATAAACACTCACAATCTGCATTTATCTGATTTAAAACCTCAAATTGGCCAATTCTCCTCCCGAAAAAGACTACCTGATAGGTGAGAGCTTCCTGGAGAATCACACTTAAGGTCTCAGGTGGGTCTGCATTCCCAATGGGTTGTCACCTAAGTGGGCTGGCTATCACACCATTGCTCAGTTATAGACACCACCTGATGCCCTATAACATGAAGTGCAAGCACCGCCCCCTGACCTTGAAATTCTCCCGAGTTTTCCTGACCTCCCACCTAGATAGTTTTGATTTTTACCTGATTCTGCATCCATCCTCTATGCCCCACTGTATTTGAACTATTTACTGACCCCAACATGTTTTGGCTTCATTCCAACCACAATACTTTGTTCATATTGTTGTCTGCCTAGAATGCACTCTCTCCTACCAGCCACTAAACTAGTATACATCTTGCCCCTCCTTGTTGATAAAGCCTTCTTTAGCCAATCTCTTGGTTGTAGCTCCTACAAAGTAGAAAATACTTACCTTGTATCTTTATGTTTTACCTGTATTGACTAACATAAAGATCTTAAAATATTTGGGGGAGAAAAAACTCACATTATAAAACCCATGTACCTGTCTGTCAAGTTTATTGATTTGTTCAGAATTATAATGTGAGGTTTTCTCCCCCAAATGTTGCATGGATGCCTGATGTTATTTCATTGGTAAATGTTCAACTTCAGTTTTCTTTTGATTCCAGAGTAGTTCAATTTCAGAAAATGAAGTTAGGAATGAGTATGCTACTTTAAGATGTCAGGCCACTGGGAAATTCCTTAGAGACCAAGAAATGGACTCAAACAAAAAATACGTTTTTATTTCCCCCAGTTTAACTGCAGAAAATAAAAGTCTACTTAAATCTTTGTGTAGGTCACTTGAACTTAAACTTGAAAGGTATAGGAGAAACTTGTCATTAGCCTCAATAAAAGGGTTATATTTACCTACAAATGAATTAAAAGCAAGAAATTTATCATTCAAATAAATTTTCACTCTGTTCACATTGATAATCCCTGCTTCTAATTTTAGGGGTGCATTGCTATACCCTGAAATTGCTTTATCTTGTTTTGGTGACATACCTTCATCAGGCATTCAACTTGTCTGGAAAGTAGAGAAAATCATATCCTATTCTTTTCTTTCCTTCTTGATTCTATTAAGACCAGTCTTAAAAAGTTTCATTTGAAGCATTTAAATATTATCATAACTTAAAGATAATAAAAGAATTAAGGAATTATGGTGTGCTCTGATAGTCTTGGACAGCTACTAACTTAAATACTAATTTCCCCTACTAGATTTTCTGTGCCTTTATATTATTGTGGTGAAATATATTTCTCATGTAGGAAACTATAGTATATACCTGCTTTTTACATGTGATAAGAAGCAATTAGGGATTTTATACTGTTTTACAGACACAATTTTTTCATTCTGAAAAAATACATAGATACAGTGAGCTCATCAAATTTTAAATGATGACAACTATCTCTTAGATAACTTGTTTTGGGGAAGCTAAGCAACATTTTAAAGTGTTAAGTGTGCTTTTTGGTGAAATGACTACAATAACTAGAGTGCTATGGTTATAATGACAGAGTAAGCCACTTACACCGTGCCCTAGTGATGATGGTAAAATGATATTAAAAAGATGGTACTCTCAGCTTCAAATTTTTAAAAGAGCAAGTATTTACTAAGCAAATACTATTTGCCAACTTTTATGGTTTATCTCAGTTGATCCCTGTAGTAACCCTGTGAACTAACTATGGTGGTTATCCCCATATTACGTAAGAGGACATGAGCCCCCCTCCCCAAAAGTAAAATTATTACTCATCTAAAGGGTCATTGCTAGCAAGGGGCTGAGTGGGAATTCAAACGGGGCAGTCTGACACTACAGAGCTATCACTCATAACCACTGGGTAACACAGCCTCTCATGAGCAGCCGTGTTTCACCATCTGACAGACTAGAGGGTCACATGTTCTCCATATGAGATTGTGTCCTACAAAAATGTATCCAGGTACTCTTACATCTTCTTTAAGGGAAGAGCAAACTAAAAATAACAGGGTTGGACAGAAAAGGATTTGTTACCTAGGATGTCAGGAAGTGGGTTCATGAGAAGTAAGAACAAGACAGGACATAGAGAGAAAGGAAGAAGGTGCAGCATGCAAGTACCTCATGGCCAATGACTTATCTGGAGTAAGAGAAGATAGCCTGAGGTGTACACGAGATAAACTTTCCAGAGCATCATGATCCAATAAGGAGGAGAACCAGTCACCACTGGGTGAGTTCCTCACTTTTGCCTTAATAAGTTCAATAATTATATTTGAGGCACTTCTAAACCCTAGCATCCTCTTCTGGGCATATCTCTTTTAATATATATATATTGATTGATTTCATAGTGGAAGGGAAAGGGAGAGAGAGATAGAAACATCAATGATGACAGAGAATCATGTATTGATTAGAGAGTGAGTTAAGAAACCTCTCCCTTACCTCTTTTTCTCCTCACCATGACTTCATATGAAGATCTGAATTACGTGTTCTCTGAGACCGTATCATCCTCATTTGGACTCTTCTCCAGAAAACTCACACATGCTTCTTTGGAAATAATTCTAAAGATTTCTCTCAAAAGGCCTTAATACAGGGGCTAGTCAGAGGAGGAACACCCAACTAGCTTAGCTGTTTTAAAAGCAATTCACAATGAGTTACCCCAAGCATTGTCCAAGGTTCACTTCTGCTCCTTATGTTAGCTGACTTGAAAGTTAGCAATCTTACCAGGTGACTGTGTGCTCCTTTCCCCCACTTTATATTACCTTTTTTAAAAAGAAAATATTTGTATTGATTTCAGAGAAAGAAGAAAGATAGAAACTTCAATGATGAGAGTGAATCATTGATCAGTTGCCTCCTGCATGCCTCCTCCTGGGGATCAAGCCTGAGACCCAGGCATGTAATCTGACAGGAATCATAACTGTGACCTTCTGGTTCATAGGTGAACACTCAGCCACAGAGCCACACCTGCTAGGCATATTACCTTTCTATCTGATTCCCTCTGCTCTCTTTCTTCCAATATTTACTCAAAATAAATGATCCTCTGTTGGCTGTCCTTCTTAATTTGCAGCACCATTATAGTATCATTATTTTTACCTATATTTTCTGTTACCTTAATGTCTTCCCTTACTCTTCAGTATTGAATTTTGAGAGCCCCATCCTCCATAGCCCATAAGAGAGGTAGCCCAGTATACTATATTTTGATAATGAATCCTCTCTGGCTTCCACTGTATTCTGTGGAGAAACCCTGAATGTAAATCTATAGAGTTGCCAACTCTTCCCTGAACTTCACATGGATTCATCTAGTATCTGCTGGGACTCCTGCATGTACCCCAAAGGATTTTGGCATGTGTCTCCCCATATTCACATAACTTCCACTTCCTGACCACAAGGGTGAGTGAGGAAGAAAAGATCATTAATAAAACCTGGATGTTATATCTTATTTCTCACTCACTTTTTTAAAAAATATTTTTATTGATTTCAGAGAGGAAAGGAGAGGGAGAGAGTTATAGAAACATCAATGAGATAGAATTATAGATCTGCTGCCTCCTTCATGTCCCCCATTGGGGATCAAGCCTGCAACCTGGTCATGTGCCCTGAACAGTGACTCCTGGATCATAGGTTGATGCTCAACCACTGAGCCACACCAGCCGGGCTCACTCACTCTTTTCTGTCTGAATCCTCACTCCATCACCAAGACATAGTAGGTTTTTTTCTTTCTAGGTATATCTATTCACCATATTATTCTCCTTAGCGTGGACCCTTTGTCTGAAAAACTATGCACTTGACTACCAAGACATCCTATCTCTACCTTCTATATTTATTTTCATACTGTGAAGCTCTGATTGTTCTCTGACTTACATCTTTAAGTTTTCTCATCACTTGATTGCTTTAGGTAAACACTTTAGTTCACCATATGCTTCATAATATAATCTCAACTTGAAAGGTCGGAAATGTAGCCTCTGTATTCAGCAAACTGGAATTTTTTATTAAAATATATGATAGTTCTTTCCCACTTTCACCCCTCTGGTATTTCCTATGTGAGAATTTCTTATAAACTTCTCCCCTATCCACTAGGAGCAACCCATACTCTTCTTTCAAAGCCCTGTGAAACTCCTATCTTTTCTTTTGTCATTTTTAATCTTCCAAGTTAAGACATTTGTTCTTTCTTTTAATTTCCAGAGCTCTCCACACTTCTTCTATAGTTCTGATCCTATTCTGTCTTGCATTTTAAGTGCATATGTCTTAGAAAATTCATTTATTTATGGAAGGGACCATGTCTTACAATTCTTTTACACCCCAGTACATTGCACATTTGTAAGAGTTCAGTAAATTTGAACTGAATCCGTCAACAGTGTCATTTAGGGTGCCTGAAAATGTACAGTTTCAAATAGTAGTTAATCTGTGCTTCTTTTCACAGGTCACACACTTGTATGAGTTACATTATGTAATACCAGCAGCAGCCAGAAAATTCAAATGACAAATTAAAAATAGATTCCCATACATAACGTAGCATATGTATGGAAGAGAGTGACCTGTTATTCCAAAAGTGAGCTTGTTATTTTTCCTCTGCAAAAGGTTCTCTGTACACATTCTAGGTTAATTATGTTTGATCAGCATTTGAATTTATAGGTTAAGTTCCAGGTTATTTAACCAGACCAGTGTATCTAAATCCCTGAAAGTATGCCAGTTATTAAAATATAGTTGTGCTGCTTGGTAGTATTGTATTCTCAGTAGATAAATGTCATTTATTTTAATATAAATA
This sequence comes from Myotis myotis, assembly GCF_014108235.1. Lineage (NCBI taxonomy): Eukaryota > Metazoa > Chordata > Mammalia > Chiroptera > Vespertilionidae > Myotis > Myotis myotis. The sequence goes on from NW_023416319.1 coordinate 13,853,484, forward strand.
AAGTGGAGTATCTTAATTCCTGGTTGAGGCTTAGAGAGTTGAGACATCTAATTTAATTGCCCCAAAATTACCCCCCAAATTTTATCACCTTCAATAGCATTTACACATTTTTTGATAGGTATGGGCTGATTGCTTTAGAGACATTAGTTTACTTAAACCTTAAAATAGTCCAACTTTATAGATGAGGAAACTAAGACTAACATAATTCTTAATATTACCCAAGTGGCAGAGCTTATAAATTATGAATCCAGGATTCAAAGAAATGTGTGTGTGTGTGTGTGTGTGTGTGTGTGTGTGTGTGTGTGTGCAGAGCCCATAATCTATACAGCTATGCCTAATCCAGTGGAATTTCCTCCCTTCTTTGTTCTTGGACATACTCTTATAATTTAGGGACTATTCCGGTGGCATGCAAGCCTGTAACTGTACAAGCATGTTTAAAAGCACAGTTAAAACATCTATTGACAAATCTCAAGAATGAATGAATCCAGTTGACACAGATCTGCATGTTCCATCTATATAATATGAAAATATATGTGAGTTTTCTTTCTCTTCGCTCATCTTTAGAACAGTTTCAAATATCTAGCTTGGGGAACAATGGAGGATGCAATTCTCTTTGCCAGTAGACACAGATCTGCATGTTCCATCTATATAATATGAAAATATGTGTGAGTTTTCTTTCTCTTCACTCATCTTTAGAACAGTTTCAAATATCTAGCTCAGGGAACAATGGAGGATGCAATTCTCTTTGATGTTTGCTTTTGCTTCTGTTCTTACAAAGGACGCCCCGGGGCCCTTGAAATGTCTACACCGGCAGCCTGAAGAAAGAGCCTCAGCCCAAAGGGGTTCCTCTGAGAGAGTGTGCTCACCCATCTGTTTTCATAAAAGTTTAATATCAGAAAGCAAACTCACACATTGTTTCAATTTAATTTTGTTTAATCTGTTGCAGAAATCAGACTTCCGTTATCTGGCGGCAGGTGTGTAGTAAACACCCCACATGGCCTGTCCACGATTTCCTAAGGAACCATTCATGAGTGCACAGCTTCTGCACAGCAGACCCTTGCTAGGATGCAGCCATTGATTCCTGGAGCTTCACATCCACTTTGCCAGGACCCCGGAGGTGGAATATTCTCTTTCTAAGCAGGACAATGCTTATTACTCAGCTCAGCCTGGAACTAGGGTTCTGCCTCCCCTTGCCTTTCAAAGTCTAGAGACCAGGAGGAGATGCCCTCATGTCATCACCTCACTGAAACTCAGCCAATGACAGGGAACACCTTTGCTCTAGTCCTTGAGGTGAAAGCTTCTCTGGGAGTCTCAAGTTTAAGTCTAGTCTAGTGCCATGACAGGCACTGGTATTATTTTAGGGATGATTCTCATTGGACAGAGAGACATTTTTACTCAATTTTTACTTTATGGTCTTCTGCTTTCCAGGCAAGTTTCCTTAGCATGCAGATCGGATGCTGTTTTCTTTCTAGTCAGCTACAACACATGAGGTTGTGAGAGGATTGTCTCCTTTGTTTGTTTTTGTTATTGCTCAAGAAAAGGAAGCTAGTGTAAATTTTAGATGTGTCTGAATAAGAGAGAGCTTTGGCCCTTAGTGAAAAGCTAAATACTCATCTTTGCATCTGACATAAGTGTGTCTCCCTCCAAGTAAGTACTGTGAGGAAACGTACAGCACGCGGGGTGATGAGACTTTCATATGTGGTTGGGGTGAAGTTGTTACTGAAAGTGCTGAGCCTTGGCAATTCATACTCAGTAATTATTCATTACCATCATTATTCATTTTCAGTAGGATGTAGGGATGGGACTTGTTCAACTATGAGACCAGGTTTCACATATAGGTAGAGTTTGCATTTTCCCAATTGTAAAGGATAGAGAAATAGGTTTCAACACTTTAAAAAAAAGTGCCAAGTCCAGGAATCAACCAGTACCAATACTATTAAATAGGGGTGGCGGGGGACGAGAAAGACAAGGAAATGAAACAACTCTTTATTCTAATGCTGTGGCTCTGAAATGTTAGTGGGCATCGGGATAACCCAATGGGTTTGATAAAACACACATTGCTGGGTCCAAACTCTAGAGGTTCTAGTTCAGCAGGCCTAGGGTACAACCCAATACGTTTTTTTTTTTTTTTTCTAACAAGTTCCCAGGTGATGCCCATATTCCTTGTCAGGGATAACACTGTTCCAATGACCCTCAAGTCTACTTGCACATTGGAATCACCTAGGAGGTACTCAAAAGACAGATAATTGATCTTTTATTAAGGCCAATTATTATTAGTCCAATTAAATAACAGTCCCTATGACTGGGGCTAAGCATTTAGTGTTTCAATGTGGGTAATATAAAGTGTACAAAGGTTTGAAAATGACTATCACAAAATCCTAAGCCCAACATACTGCTGGACTTGTTCTCACCTTGTTCCTTACATTTCCCAGCAGAGGCCATGGCACTTGCCTCAACCTTAGGTCTTAGCTTGTCCAACACATGCTCTAATTAATTTCTCAACTTCTCAGATCTAGGCCAGAAACTTAGTTTATGCAGTGGGTAGTGTAAAAAGGTGAAAATCCATCTTATGAAGACGAAATCCCTCTTCGGAGAAGTCCTCTCCATCTGTTCACACATCTTTCTTGTCCTCTCCTCCACCCTTTTCATTGGAGAGAGCTCAGTGCTGGATCTGACAGAGATCACCAGGTAAGGACACGGAGGTTGCTGCTGAGTGATACACAGAGGATGACACCCCCCGCCCTGACACCCCCCCCCCCACACACACACACACAAACACCGAGTGCATCCACACCCTCCCAGCAGCAAAGGGCAGCAGCTAATTGCTTTATGCTGAAGAGGCAGCTCAAGTCAGGAATTCAGCTGAATTAATTGGCAACTCCATGATGTCTGCTGAAAATAATGACTTGTTGTGGTGCTGGGACTCCGCAGGAGAAAGCACTGCAGCAGAGTAATTAGCCATGCCCCAGCATTCATATGGTGCTTCTCATCTCCCTACGAGGTGGGTCTGGGATGACAGTAGACAGTCAACACTTGTGAGAGCCGGAGCAATGCTCCTCAGATACTTTTAAATAAGATGAGAGATGCCCTGAGCATGGGCATGTGGACAGTCAACCAAATAAGCAAGATAAATCCTGCAGTCCAAAGGACGTCAAAGATACTCTGTTTGCTACAGAAGCCTAGGAGTCAGAGGTTAGATAACTGCTGAGCTTCTGGGGAAAGATGGCTTTAGACTTTCTAACTCCCCGGCCGATGAGGAAACATTTATCTAGGTTGAACTTCAGGTGCACAGAAATTATTTGGGGCATCTAAAAGACTGGAATTTTTCTGACTTTGAATGTTTTAGCGTCTTGACACAGTTCTTTTGTTTACCTTAGAAGGGATTTGGAGAGTAGAAGAGGATAAAGGAAGCCTCTTTACAAGGTTTCCTCTTTTTTTTTTTTTCCCCTAGCCTATTTAGAACTTTGTCTATACCAGGATTTCGCAACTTCATAACTCTTGATATTTTAAACTGTATAATTATTCTGTTGTTGTTGCTGTTGTTAATCCTCACCAAGGATATTTTTCCATTGATTTTTAAAGAGGGAGTGGAAGGGATGGGGGGATGGGTGGAGGGTGGGAGGGAGGGAGGGTGAGAGAAGCATCCTAGTGAGAGGGACACATCAATTGGTTGCCTCCTGCATGTGTCCTGATCGGGCCTGCAAAACAAGTATGTGCCCTTGACCAAAATGGAACCCATCTTCAGTATGGGGGCCAACAGTCTAACCACTGAACAAACTGGCTAGAGCTAAACTGTATTATTCTTTATTGCGGGGTGGAGGGGGGGTTCCCGTGCATTTTTGAATGTTTAGCAGCTTCCCTGTGCTTGACCTACGAGCTTCCAGAAGCACACACTCCTATTCCCCTGCCAGTTTCACAGGCAAAATTATCCACAACCTGGGAAGCGGGTAGGCAATGGAAACTGCCACTGTTGTAAGCCACTGGTCTAAAACACATCACCTACTCTTGACAAGCTTCTTGTGCATGTGGGGGTCCAGCACTTGCAAAGGATTTTATGCTCTGAAAGTGCATTTGTGTGCATTTGCTTAATTGATCTTTACAAGTTATGTTCAGGGTTGATAGGACAATAGATGATTCTGGCAATCAGTAGGAAAATGTTGCCTGGAGCCATACCTCAAGTTTATGGGAGAACAGGAAGAAGAAGTCTCTGGGTTTTAATGGTACTATACACATCACTGTCAGCATTCTAAGTACAGCACAAGACTACCACCATAATGTGAAATTTATATATTGGGAATTCTGATTCTCTTGAAACTTTCCAGGCTACAATGTCATCACATATGACACAACTGATCCGTTCCTATGGACTTTCAGACTGGTTAGAATCGGCAGTGGGTGGAATATGTTCTCTGGCCATTGTTGCACCTTGTGTTTTAGAAAGGAAAAGCTGAGGGGAAGTGATGATCCATTCTTCTATCTTTACTAACACCTTTATATCAACTAAAGTGCTTTCCTAAGGTACTATTAGTATCATCTCAAGAATCAAAGCACATTCACATACCTAACCTCTCTGAGCTCAGTTTTCTCACCCCACAGCTATTTTGAAAGATGAAATGTGATTAAGGCAGTTATCCCAGAGCCCTGGCTTCATCTAGTTGTTCACCCTTTGTTTGTCACCAAGGCCCAAGGCTATTAATGTTAAGTGAGTTGCCTAAAGTCACAAAAGCAGTGAGGGAAGTAGCATAGCCAACACAAAGCTCCTCTTCCTCTCTGCTCCTCCCAGGTTATCATCTGAATGAAAAAAATAAATCAGCTCTCCTCTCTTTCAAGGAAAGAGGAAGACAGTAGCAGAGAAATGAATATGCCCGGTTAAATGGATTACTTATTGCATTCAGGCTCTGTACAATGCTGCCTATTTTGAGTTCTCTTTAAAAATCACTTCAAGACTACACTCAAGTTTAAGATGCCCCCTGGCAGGGCATCTGGTATGTATGTGTCCATAATACATTGCTTCTTGGTAAAACTCTTTATATTGCTATATTTCATATAGTAATGTTATCATATTAAATGTACAGGACTTATTTTATTAAATGTCCATGCCTATGTGTATATACTAACACTGAACCACAGTTCTCAATTTGCATAATGTTTTCAAATGGTCCATTCTATGTTTTAAACTATTTATAAAGACTTGGACACCAAAAGAGTTGAACTTTTTTTTTTTCTAACTTCAAAGAAGTAACTTTTGGCATCATCATCATTATTATTATTGGTTACTTCTCCAAGCAAAAGGTAATTGTGTTGATGAGCAAGGTTTTTTGTTTGTTTTTTAGACAAAGACATAGGATGTAGTAAGAAAGGAGTATTTGTTTCCAGTGTATAGGCCTGCCTGTATATAAAAATGCACAGGTATTTCATTTTCCAGCTGGTTTAATGAGGCCTTCTTAATCTTGCCTTATATTGATTGTATGAGAGCTGAATAATGACAGGACAGAAGTAGGACTTGTTGAAAAGGTGGCTTTAATTTATGAAGAGATTGGGATTGATTGGCTAACTTCCAGCCCTCAGTCTAACTTACATGTCCCAGTTATCTGAGATCATTGTGTTGATCAAGCTGTACAGGCAGGCCCAAGCAGATTCTTCTCTTTCTTTTGGTCAAAGTTGCCTGTTCCAGATTATCAATTATTAATTGTCCCATGAAGCCTTTCCCTAATCTCTCATCCTTATTAGAAAATATCAGCCAACAAACCACTAAAAAGCGTATAATTCTAAAAATTAATTTAGCCCTGGTTGTGTAGCTCCCTCCGTTGGTTAGAGTATCATCCCAGTAAGCCAAGATTGTGGGTTTGATCCCAGTCAGGGCACATACAAGAATCAACCAATGAATGCATAAATAAATAGAACAACAAATTGATGTTTCTTTCCCCCCGCCGCCCTCTAAAAAGGTAAATAAATAAAAAAATAAAAATTAATTTCAATCTTCAAAAGCATCTGTTGGACATTAAGTTCAAAACCTACAGTTCTCTGAAAAAAGTCTTAGCAGGGGTAAAATTCTTTCTTTCTTTCTTTCTTTCTTTTTTTTTAAATATATTTTATTGATTTTTTACAGACAGTAAGGGAGAGGGATAGAAAGTTAGAAACATTGATGATAGAGAAACATCGATCAGCTGCCTCCTGCACACCCTCTCCTGGGGATGAGCCCGCAACCAAGGTACATGCCCTTGACCGGAATCGAACCCTGGACCCTTGAGTCCGCAGGCCGATGCTCTATCCACTGAGCCAAACCAGTCAGGGCAAATTCTTTCTTTTTGATGAGAATTTTGGGGTGTGTATGTGTGTGTGTGTGTGTGTGTGTGTGTTTTAGAACCAACCAAAAATATTGGCCCCAGTCTCTGATTTCTTCAGCGAATATAATATCATTCCACAGCATTGACCTGCTGGCCCTGATCACCCCTCAGGAGCAGGGGGAGGTGGAGAAGCCTTGAGTGGTAATTGGGGCCAGCAGCCACCGCTTACACCCACTGATGGCACTGAGCGATCAGTACTGGCACTGGGCACTGGCATCAGGTGTGACTGGGGCCGGCGCTGGCAGCAGATGCGAGCGCTGGGCAGGATCTCGGTGCGCAGGAGCAAAGAATTTTCAGTAACCACCAGAAGCTTGCCCCAGTGACAGCGACTGGTACCCTGCCTTGGTCTGGCGCACCCACTCACCTGCTCCATCATCCCATGGTGGCTGACGCCCACCATGTTCCGCATGTGCCCCTTGGTGGTCAGCACACATCATAGTGACCAGTTGTTTGGTTGTTCCATCGTTTGGTCTATTTACATATTAGGGTTTTATATATATAATTAGGAAAGAATTACCTTTCCTTTGTATATACCTACAAACCATCGACCCCGTTACCCTTTTAAGAATGGCACTTAAGCTCTGGCTTGGTGGTTCAGCTGGTTGGAGCAACATCTTGTACACTGAAAGGTTTCAGGTTCAGTCCCAGTCAGGGGCACATACTGGAAGCAACTGATCGATGTTTTTCTCTCTTCCTCTCTCTCTCGTCCTCTCTCTAAAATCAATAAGCATGTCCTCAGGTTAGGATTAACTTAAAAAAAGAGAAAAGAATAGCACTTGAATAATTGTCCACTATTGTTTTCTTTGGCCATTTTATTGTATTATCTTCAATAGTAATTGAAGATAGATTTAGTAATTTGTATTTGCTAAGAGAAACATTTATTTCATATGGATTTAAAATCTACTTGCAGACTTGAGCTGTTTTAGCTCAGGAACATATTTTTATCAATAGTTGTTTTCCTATTTCCATTTCTTATTTTATTCATATGCTTTCTTTTTTATTTTCAACTTAATGTATATTTTAGTTTTTTAAATGACATGCAGATTTATTATTTTAACTATTTTTATCTTTTCTAATTCATTTTTTGTTATATCCTTATCAATATATTCTTTTCTACTGTCTATAGACTTTTGTTGTTTGACACTTCTAACTTACGGATACTTAAGTTATTTGTGTTTACTTTTTTTTTTTTTTTTTTTTTTGGGGGGTTTTCTTTTTTTTTTTTTTTTTTAATTAAATCTTTATTGTTCAGATTATTACATTTGTTCCTCTTTTTTTCCCCCCATAACTCCCCTCCTCCCAGTTCCCGCCCCACCCTCCGCCCTCACTCCCCACCCACTGTCCTCATCCATAGGTGCACGATTTTTGTCCAGTCTCTTCCCGCATCTCCCACACCCCTTTCCCCCCCAGGGATAGTCAGTCCATTCCCTTTCTATGTCCCTGATTCTATTATAATCAACAGTTCATTCTGTTCATCAGATTATTTATTCACTTGATTCTTAGATTCACTTGTTGATAGACGCATATTTGTTGTTCATAATTTGTATCTTTACCTTTTTCTTCCTCTTCCTCTTCTTAAAGGATACCTTTCAGCATTTCATATAATCCTGGTTTGGTGGTGATGAACTCCTTTAGCTTTTCCTTATCTGTGAAGCTCTTTATCTGACCTTCAATTCTGAATGATAGCTTTGCTGGATAAAGTAATCTTGGTTGTAGGTTCTTGGTATTCATCACTTTGAATATTTCTTGCCACTCCCTTCTGGCCTGCAAAGTTTCTGTTGAGAAATCAGCTGACAGTCGTATGGGTATTCCCTTGTAGGTAACTGAGTTTCTTCCTCTTGCTGTTTTTAAGATTCTCTCTTTATCTTTTGCTCTTGGCATTTTAATGATGATGTGTCTTGGTGTGGTCCTCTTTGGATTCCTTTTGTTTGGGGTTCTCCGCGCTTCTTGGACCTGTAAGTCCATTTCTTTCACCAGGTGGGGGAAGTTTTCTGTCATTATTTCTTCAAATAGGTTTTCAATATCTTGGTCTCTCTCATCTTCTGGCACCCCTATAATTCTGATGTTGGTACGCTTGAAGCTGTCCCAGAGGCTCCTTACACTATCCTCGCATTTTTGGATTCTTTTTTCATTTTGCTTTTCCGGTTGGGTGTTTTTTGCTTCCTCGCATTTCAAATCATTGACTTGATTCTTGCGCTCCTCTGGTCTGCTGTCGGGAGTCTGTATAATATTCGTTATTTCAGTCCGTGTATGCTTAATTTCTAGTTGGTTCCCCAATATAAGATCGAGGGTCTCATTAGATTTCTTGAGGATCTCACTACATTTATCGGCGGCTTCTAGACAGTTCTTAAGAGACCTTAAAAGTGTGGTTCTGAACTCTATATCTTCCATTGACAATTTTGTCCTGTTTCTTTTTCTCCGAATTTTGTTATGCTTCCTTGGTGCACCTCCTAGTGGTCTTTGTTTGCAGTCTTATAGTTAAATCTTGATTGTTGTAGCTAATTCCAGGGAGGGTTTGACCTCTAGGCCAAGTGGCTATGAGAATCAGCTGTGTCAGTAGTGAGAGAACTTCTGTCCTCTAGGGAGGTGCTAATCTAGCCTTTGCCTGAGGCTATCCGGCAAATGCCTGTGTGCAGGGCTTGGGCGGGGCGGGTAGAACAGGATCAACAGGGTGGGCCGGAGAGAGCAGTTATGGCGGCTCTCAGTCCTGTCCCCAGGGGCTCTGCCTCTCTGAGTCCCAGCACCCGCTGCAAAGCTCAGAGAGAAAGCTGCACTCGCTCTGACCGAAGCCAGACAGTCCCGCTTCTCCCGTTTGAGTCTGGGTCCCTAAAGACTCGCCTGGATCTGGAGCTCAAAGTCTGCGACTCCCTCCCGATTGAAAACGCCAACCGCGCCCTCCGCCGCCAGCCCGCTCTCGCACTCCGCACCTCAGAATTTGACTTCAGCACTGCGCCTCCTCTGAGTGTCCGTATGCGTTTCTCTTTCCTCCTAGTTGTAGGACTTCCACTCAGCCAGCGTTCCTGTGGTTCTGGGTGATGTCCCTTCCGTTTTTTGGTTTCACTTTTGAAGTAGTTGTTCAAAGCAGCAAACTCCGGCGTTAACCTATGCCGCCATCTTGGTTCTCCGGCTGTGTTTACTTTTTTTAAAAAATAATTTTTATTGATTTTTTACAGAGAGGGAGGGAGAGGGATAGAAAGTTAGAAACATTGATGAGAGAGAAGCATCGATCAGCTGCCTCCTGCACTCCCGCTACTGGGGATGTGCCTGCAACCGAAATCGAACCTGGGACCCTTCAGTCCCCAGGCCAATGCTCTATCCAGTGAGCCAAACCACCTAGGGCTTGTGTTTACTTTTTATTATTTGTGTAAAAAATATTTATATCTTTGCATCACTTTACCTGTCTCTCATACATTGTGTATCAACCTTTTAAAATTTTACTTTCCATAAATTCTGTAAATTCAGTTTTCATTCTCTCCATGTTCTCTTTGTTTTCTAGTTTATTAATTTATTATTTTTGACTAAAGATCATCATATGTACCATTTTGACTTTTGGGGATGAATTGAGATATTTTTATCATTTATTATAAGATCAATTTTATTTATATTTCTGGATACTTGTAATGTATTCTGTTTTTATGAAATATATCAGACCAAATTAGTTAGATTATTATAGGCCAGATTAATTTTTACTTTCTTAATTTCTGTGATCTCTAATATATATAGCTGTGCTTTGACATGGCCATTAAGGTGTTGACTATGCCCTCTCGGTAGAATTTACTGCTAACGTAGTTTTAAGAACAACATAATGAATATTTGGAAAAGAAAAAATAATGTGTTTTTCTTTTTAGAGCACCTGAGATTAGTCGATAAAATTACCACTTGTTTGTCACCTATAGATAATTACGTTATATCTAAACAAAATATAAAGGACAAGTCGATTCAGTCATTCCTAGTATTTAATCTGGTGAGAGTAAACAGACTTTTGAAAAATAGCAATAAACAGCACACACAATTATACACATATCCATACCATTATCATAGCTCCTGGGTTTGCTCCCACCTGTATAAAGCACTCTCTATAAGCTAAACACTGTCATTATTTACAAGAGTGGTTTATATGGTGTTACAAGTCAAAATGAGCAAGCTTTGGAAAGTTCCTGTCTGTTTTTGTATATGTATACAAAATGAAATGAAATGTACAGTTTTTAGAGTTACTACATATTTCCTTTTCAAGGTCTATTCATTTGATCTCAGGAGTTCAGATGGGGCTACATATTTCAAGTTTTCCGGGAGCACCAACATGTACTGGCTACTGATCAGAGAGTCGGAGTGGGAAGAACAAGAAATTCAGTGTTAATGTGTTTAGGGAAGAAAAGCCTTGAACTCAGAGGAAGTAGAGTTTGGGTTTCTGTTTGATCACCATCACTACCTGAATGAATGGCTTTGCTAAAACTAATACTCTACATCTCTTGATTTTTTTTTCCATCTGAATAATGGGTGTGTTTGCCATTTCCCTATATACTTTAATGAACTGATTCACAAACAGAATGAGATAAATTTTGACAACTCAAGCCAAGAAAGCTCTAATTCAAAATGCTGGTACTGATATTTCTTCCTAATCCCCGCCCCCAGAATAGATGAATTTGTCCTCCTCTCCACCCTGCCCCCAAATGCTTTTAACAGGAGTTTCTAGCAAAAACAACCTTGTGTTTATCTTTTTCACTTCTTTAGAGAGTCTCCTTTAGCATTTCAGTTACCAGCTCAAAATCAGGGAGCTTACATTCTGAGTGTATCTTCAGAGAACTACAAATGCATCCTCAGATAGCTACAAATGCATCCTCAGATAGCTCAAGTCAGCTACTCAGGCATAGCACCTGACCTCCCACTGTTGGTTTAAAGCTTAAGGCATTTAAGAGTAAAAAAAAATCAAGACAGGCCGCCTATCTTGTATTTCCATTCATTTCAACAGGCACTCACTGCTCACATGAGGAGTATTTTTGAAAAAAGGCTTGCATTGGGTACGGGGAAAATACACAATTGGGTAAGACTATGTCCCTTAAGAGCTTCCAATCTAATGCAGTAAATTTTAATATTTTTTTCTCCTCACAGAAATACCCTAAAACAAGAAGCAAAGTCATGCAGAGACCTCACATGGGCACCAAGAAGAAAATGGAAGTTTCCAGAGTAACATCCTTAGTACCCAGTATCATTAGGCTTCTTTTAAAGTCGATAAGACCTACTGAGGCTCGGTGAGCCCAAGTGAGAGGAGAAGTCTAAGTATTCAGAATTAACTGCTTTAAAAAGATGGAAAGATAGCAGCTTCTGACAAGCCTTTTCCAAGGCAATGAAAGGGATAGAGGACACATGTAAGCAAATAAAGCTGCAGAAGGCTAGGCAGGAAGTCCCACTAGGACTGACACACCCGCTAACGCTCATTAATCACTTTGACTTATTAACTTAAAAATACATCTGGGGAAAGAAAAGGACTTCATTTCCTTTCCTTTGTTTGTGTTTATTTGCTGCGTAAATTGCCAGATGCAAGAGAAATATACCCAGTGGCCGAGGTTCTACTTTAAAGTGATCATCTATGTATTGTATTATCCTGAGATATTCATTTTAATATGACATTTTCCTGCTGAGTGTGTGTGCCTGGAGTTGTCTTTGTCCAGGATTTACACTCAAACTTCTTGTCACAAACAAAACGAAAACGTGGATCTTTGCATGCCAATGGCCCAGACATCCCACCTTTCAAGTTGAATCATTTTGTATGTTCCACTGTTTTAAGTTAAAAATGGCAGATTCTTAACTCCCCTCTCTTGGGATCCCCAGGATCATTCTGAGTGTCCACCATGGTGTTCATCCGTGGGACAGTTTGTAAATATCAATGCATTTTCAGCTACCATGCAGGAGCAAGGAGAATCGGAAAACAGGTAGGAGGCCAAATGCACGATGCCGTACTTGAGCTCTGTCAAGTATGACTTGAGAAAATGAATCCCTTCCAACTCGGAGTAGCTTCAGGAAAGGTATTCACTGTGAGCAATTATTCTGAGGCGCCAGCATACTTAGGCAGCCACAGGGTCCTCACTTGCCTCAGCTCTTTGCCAGTATTTGCGACATGGGTACCACAATCGTGTGCTTACTACTTAGTCTCGTTAAATCCGCTTTTTGTTTGGGGGTCATTGTATTTTGTTAAACTACATTTTCTAACATGTTCACACACACCCAGATCTGAGTGTTTAATGGCACGTAGGTGACTCTGTGTAACTATCGTACTCATTGAATGGAATAATCCCTAAATGCCTAACAGGAAAACAAATCACTATTACATCCAGATGCTTTTCCCCCCTCACCTCTCTCTTTCATTTCTGCACATACTTGCTATTGAACATTACACTGTCAACTCGTCAAGGATTTGACTACAAAATATGCTTGGTAAATAATGTAGGGAGATTAACTAAATGGCACATAATTACTACAAATTTAGAGTCCTGTAAAAGAATATATTTTACCCATGATTAGAAGGCTTACAGGCTTTCCAAATCCATTTTACTAGATTTGACAGTAAGCCCTGGGAAATTTAAATAGCAGACAACGCTTATGCAGAATTCATAATAACTCAGCCTTAGATTACTGTATTATTAAAAGCTTCAGCACACAGAGCTACTCATTTGTATCCTTTTCCTAAACACACATCCTCCCTCCCTGCATATTGTCATCACTCCCACCACCACCAACTAAAAACATCCCTATGTTGAAAGCTGCATAAAATTTAAATTTAAGTTGATTTTTAATCTTTGCCACTCTAACCAGATGTATCCAGTCCTGGCACACACTAAAACAGGTCAATTAAGTAAAGCAATGAAGCAATACAAGAAACTCTAAATTTTTCTTTTTTTTCTTCTTTTACTTAATTGGTACTAGGGAAAGCTGGGCGCACTGTCTCTGGAGAGGGAAAATATCCATGTAGTAATCGTCTGAAAAGCTTTGCAATCTCACTAAGAAAACTCCATCTGGTATAGGACTGGGATCCACAAAATTAGCAAGGCAACTGGAGAGCCCCATTAGGAATCTGAACTAATTTTTTTTAACTGGTCAGCAAGAGGAGCAGAACTGATGAAGACATCATATCTCCAACCATTCTTTTTGTCCAAAAATGTGTGCTCGCATTAAAGCCACAGACGCCATCCTTATCCCACGTGACTCCTTGACACAGACATTTCCGCCAACAGCTGGTGGCAGTAATCACTTGTGAAGCTGCTGAGAGCTCCCTCTTGCTATGGGACTGTGCTCCATCCCCACACAGGGATGGCCAGACAAGCCAGAGAGCTGGTACCCCAGGAGCAGCCCTCATCAAAGAGGAGCTGGTGGATCAGCTTCATGACTAATTGGGTGATGACTTTGGGGTATGTCTTGGACTGAGAGCATCTCCCCAAAGTGCCCCAGCAGGCTGAGCAGGAGCCTGCCTGGTCTTTAGTGCATCCCACCATTGACTGCCTGCCCTTTCCTGCCTCATCCCCCACTTCTCCTACCAATGCTTCTGGGATGGCGTCCCAAATAAATTATTTACAATCAAATACCTGTCTCAGGCCTCCTGCTCAGGGAACTCAAATCAAAGCAGAAGGCTACTATACCTTAGGTGAATAAGAATATAAATTCTGGAGTCAAAATATCTGGGTTCAAAATGTCTCCATCAGAATAGCTGTGTGATTTTTGAGAAATATATTTCTATGAATTGTTTTGCTTCAGTTTACTCATTTGTTGTGGTTATCACATAGAGTAATGCATGTAAACATGCTTAAAATAGCACCTGGCACATAGCAAATACATGAATAATAACTGCTTTTAATACTATTATTAGAGCTAAACATTGGGCTAAGTGCTAGGATAAAATAAACAATTTGGTAAGTCAGTTAAATAAGATAAAACTATTGGTCTCCATACTCAAGTTATAATCTAAAGGAAAGGAAGATATTCAAACAAAATAAAATCAATTATAAAATAATAGTTGTATATAAAATACAGTTTTCTTTTTTAATCTGTGACTGTATGGATAAATTTTGTATTTGATGTACCCATCTATTAATATCAGGGGATAGTTGAGTATAAATATGATTGTTGTTATACTACAGAATACTTAAAAAACTAATGTTTAAAGAAACCCTATTTTAAATTAAATTTAGTGAACATAGATGCCTTTGCATATTTTGTGTGTCAGATTTTCTTAAAATAAGGCTAACCTGTACTGAATCTTGTAAGCCCCTGCTTAAGCCTCTGTTTATGCCATGATTTCTCATTAATCCAGTAAGTAAAGATGCTCCAAGAGGAAAATAAGATGGTGCTGTTAGATCAATTACCGAGCTAATCTAATCATTCTATTCTACCAACATTTTCGTAATTTACTCCTGAAAATACTAAAAGGCAGTTCTCCAAGGAGCCTTTCATGCTGTCCCAAAGGATAGCATCGTTCCAGATGACAAGGAAGAGATGGGCAGTGGAGCGGAATTACCAATACCAACCCAGACAATGCCGTGCACCAGATTGTCCTTATGAATGGGCCCTATTCTCTCATTTCTCTATAAGATGGAAACACACCTAATAGAAAATCTTAACGAGGAAGCTTTGTTACCCATGGGTCAGGGCCCAGCTGGTTTCGTGTGCAACCTGTGCTGGGTTCTTGGATGGAGATGCCATGTGCTATATTCAGTATTTTGTGAGAAAAGTTTACTGTTCTCTGGCCCAAATCCAGAAATGAGCCCACAATAGCAGCACCAGCTCTAATTAGAAGGGAAAACTCCATTTGTTCCTCCTCTGTGCTGTCTCCTTCATTTCTTCCAGTCGCCTCAAATGATGATGACATTAATCATCGATTTGAAAAGGAAAATAAAGGTTTTATGACCATGATCCTGGTTCTCATCAACACCTTGGAACGGAGTGCCCGCAAAGCATGAGGCACCATAAAAGCTAGGGTGTTTGCCCTTGCAGGGGTGACTTTTTTTCCTAAGCATGTTTATAGACTGACTGTAGCTGGCATGGGCTCACCGGTGTGACTGCCTCTCTTGATGACGGGTCCCTTTAGTCCCTTTGAAAACATATGCATTTGAAGCTTTTCTTCCCTTTGAACGTGGAGAGCTGATGAAAGAAATCGTGTTGTGGATAACAGGGAGCCCCGCCGAGCTCTAACTTGAAAGCCCACCTGCACTTTAAAGTGGAAACCTCGGCCCAGCCCTTGGGGAATAATTAATTAATTAAAAGGAGCAATTCTGTTCTGCTCTGAGAAAATTCTCAAGTTTCAAGCCTGAAATAACTAGAGAGAATCACAGTTCTGCCTTGCTGCTTTTCTCTTTTCTGGGTTGTCCTTGACCACAGTCTATTGGAAACCACAGTCTACTCTTTTTTTTCTAAGAGTATGTAGTTCAATCTGTGGACTCTCCCTAGTGGCTGTGGCACACAATCCTCTGAGTTTGGTGTCTGTGCCACGTGGCTTCAGAAACTCATGGTTTGACAGCTCAATCCCAATGGATGATATTCCCAATGAGCAGCACATGGGGATTTTGTTAGGATTCAAGACAACTTACAAAATAATGTCTCCTTCTAATTCTGAGAGTATTCATTTCTTGAACTACTCGTTTTGAAAACAAAAAATGTAATAACTCATCTTGGAACCAGCCCAGGTAGAACAACTTGGTATGCACCACACACCCTGGCACTTCCCTCTCCGATTCTTCTATTCCCTCCATTTAGATTACATGTCTGAAACACCCTGATTCTTTTTCAATAATTTTATTGTTTTATCATTCAAAGTCCAGATCAACTGATTCTTAATCCATCAGGCCATATTGATTATCCCAGATAAAGAGATCTGTCTCTCCTCTTATAGTATTCTCTCTCTCTCTCTCTCTCTCTCTCTCTCTCTCTCTCTCTCTCTCTCTCTCTCTCTGTCTCTCTTACACTGAATCCTGTTCACATTGCCTTCTTGGACAAGTTTCCCTGTTTGACTAGTGATCTCTCAGTGACAGCATCTTCTGCACTACTAATGTTGGGATGTGGTAACCAATAAATATCACTGCATTCATTTATTAAAATATGTATTATGTGGGGAAGTTGTGTTCCTCTCATCATAGTTCTCAAGGTTGGATATGCAAAAGCTTAGTGGAAAGAGCTGAGTATCAGGACTCACCAAGTTTCATGAGCTATTTAACAATTCCAGAGTTGTTACTGTTGTTTTCATGGTGGTTGGTTGGTTGGTTTGCTAGTTTTGTTGTTTGTTTCCTTTTAGGATGATCGAGAATAACATATTGTTATGTGTTTTTGTGCCCAGCATCAGAACCCCTTGTCCCACCTCTGGTAGTACAGCCCTTTCACGAGGCTCTAAGTATCTGTCTCCTGGGCTCTGAGATCTGGATCAGCCCATGTGAAGGTAGAACCCACAACTGCATGCCTATGAAAACCCCGAGTGCGACTCTCAAATGATGGGGTACAAAAACCGATGGATAAATGTCTGAGCCTCTGGTTCTCTGCGAGCTAATTCTGGGAGGTGTCGGTATACTTCTCCAAAGTTCTATTGGAATTGAGCCTTCATTTCCCACAGAAGCCAACTTGATAATGAAAATCTTACTGATTTTTCTTCTTTTTCTTTAGTTTTCTGTACTTCCTCATTCCTGCTTCAAAGGATCACTATTCAAATGAAATGCCTAAACCCAATTCCTGTACTAATTGAACAAACTAGAATTGGAGGAATGGCCCTAGCAAATAGGCGCTTAAAATGAAATTCTGATAGTGGATCATGTTGTTGCCAACACAGACCCCATGGCTAATAGTGGAGTCATGATAACATCTGATATATTGAAATATCACAATCACTTCAAGTCTAATTTTTTTTTTAGATTGCAATATAGAACAAATACAAGGGCAAACATTGGTTTATGTAGTAGCTCTAGCACTTGGACATTTGGGTGCAATAGCTGTCTTAGTAATTGTGGTATTGGTTGGCTTTTGTTAACTGCTTTAGACACCTTAAAGAGAATGGCAGGATTCCATCAGACAACTATAGCCTGAGGATATGCCCTGAGCATAGGAAACCTTTTTGGAAACTTTGAAAAAGGAAACCCATATTCTGTAGCTGGAGGGCAGTCTATTTAAAAAATTATGCCAGGGATAAATATAGTCCTGACCTAAATCCTCCCACAGTTTGTCCAATGGGCATGTAGACTCACCGAGCAGACATTTTCCTGGTTCATTATACTGGTCATGAACTTGATATCGAGGAAAAGGTAGACTTAAGAAAGAAGTGCATTGACTCCACCCCCGGCTATGTCAGGGACCTGTAGGCAACTGTAGAAGATAGAAAAAAGGAAGTCTAAAGAAGAGGTATGTATATGGACCTAAAGATATGGTGCGTAGTATGCAGATTTTTGTGTCTAATTTCAATGCCCAATAGAGAACTTTAATTGTGAATGGGGCATTAAAAAGTCAGATGGATAGAATGGCTCACCCAGTGGAACTATCCCTCAAGAACAGTTACCCACTTGGTGGCAAGTCGATTGTTCAACTCTAGAAAAGCAAGGATTCTCCTTTATTAAAACTGACAGCTACTTTATAGATGGGTTTGGTATTCCATCCAACCATATTCTGCCAACTCCATTATCCAAGGGCTTACATAATTATTAAGATTAGCCTGGTTTAGTGACATGGATCCTATAAAAATACTATTTTGGACCAAGAGACACGTTTTAGAGTAAGTGAGATGTGACAATGGACTCGTGACCAGAGTATTAATTCTTACTATAATCTACTTTATCACCTCAAAGCAGATGTCCTAATACTATTTTAATAAATCATTAGTCTCAGCTAAGGCACCAGCTTTTGGATGACACTCAGTGGGGTAAAAGTTATTCTCAAGGATGCTGTATGTGCACCATACTAATAGCAGAACTAATAGCTACACTACATCAGGCTGGAAACCTAGAGGTGGATGTATGATTGGCCCTTCATTTCGTTATTCCCAGAAACCAAGTACAGAATTTGTGCTTTCTGGCACCACAGTGTTAAGCTTTGCTGATTAAAATTCTTGTTTTCCAGCAAAGGACATTTCCACAGAGAGACGCAATGAGAATTCCATTGTGCCTGAGATTACAAATGCTGCTGATCATTTTGGGCTCCACACGCAGATAGGCCAACAGGCAAAAAAAGATTGGGATTATCAACCTCGCATATCATAAGAAGTTAGGGTTGCTGTTACATCATGGAGAGAAGGATTACATATGAAACTATGGCCCTAACCTGTTTTGCTCAGTGGATAGAGTGTCGGCCTGCAGACTGAAGAGTCCCATGTTCGATTCCGGTCAAGGGCATGTACCTTGGTTGTGGGCATATCCCCAGTGGGGGGTGTGCAGGAGGCAGCTGATCGATGTTTCTCTCTCATCGATGTTTCTAACTCTCTATCCTTTTCCTTTCCTCTCTGTAAAAAAAAAAAAAATCAATAAAATATATTTAAAAAAATTTGAAACTATGGAAACTTACTACAGTATATTGTAGGGCCTTATGTCTGGTCTTAACAAGGAGTGGAAATTAAACACAATCTGACAAGTGCAAGGAAAATCAGGGGATTATGTCTCGTCATAGCATGCAACCTAGGGGCTGATGTTCTCCCTGAAGGTGAGGGAAATCTACAATGAGCGCTGAAGAAGGTACCTAATGAATATCAATTTCACTCTCAGAACCAATTGCAGCAGGGAAGCTTATAGCACATTCCATTCAATTCCTTGCATTCATTTTTTTTTAAAACTCCTCCCCAAGTTCCTTGCCAAATTCAGCTGTCATTGCCAACACCAGCAACTAAATAGTGCACCTTCATAACATGCTTTTATTGAATTTCCTACCTTCCGTCTCACTCTCCTCATTCTCACTGCTGCATCTTGCAATTATTTCCTAAAGAAACCCTGTCAAATCAAGTCTTTATTTCAGGCTCTGCTCTTGACAGAATCCAAACCAAGGAAAACACCATCTTTACATTTGATAAACACCCATATTTTGAAATACAACATACACATTATATGATTTCAAAATAAAATTGTCTGTTCGGAAAATACATTGTGCTTATGGCAAGTTGCTCCTGACTGCACTCTGATCAAGTTGGTCTTAACATTTCCTGGACCAAACTTTGGAAAGGATGCTTCCTGCCTCGAGGCCCCTTTCCTAGAGCATTTATTTCAGAAAAGGTGTAATTACAAAGCCTACCCATGTTCCTTCGAGATGTAAATCTTCTTCCAACCTGTTGCCGGTTTTACAAGCCAGGAAGGTCTTTCTCAAGGAACTGAGAGCCATCTCTTTGAAATATAATTGTCATAGCATCCCCACCTCCAAGACTCTGGGAGGGGAGGGGCCTAAATGCTGTGGGTACTTTGTTGTAAAGCTACCTGCTGTCATGAAGACAGGGTAAAGGTTACTTTTCATTTGGGCATGGCCAGTTAGCAAACACAGATGGCTTAAAATGTTCCCCACCCAGCCTCTAGTTTCAGCAAGGTTGCCTTCAGACTGCAGTCTGGTCTCTCTCTCCTATTGCAATGATCTTGAATAAGTCTTCCTGGTTAACATTGTCTAGTACAATTTTTGCGTGTGCTCCAAGAATATTCAAGGACATAAATGTTCTCTCTTCTGTCATTGAGCTGGGTTTTGGGTTTTTGTTTTTTTTTGGAAATTGTAACAATCAAGGTAGAAACAAATTTCCCTTGTGGTTGGGCACCGTTGCATAATTATTTCTCCTACAAGACTGAGGACAAAACTAGTGACACAAGTTGTGTTCACCTTGTACTTCCTAGACAGTCATATATTAGGTCTGGGTACAACCATCTCTCCCCTGGATAACTGTCTGGATATCTCAGGTCTTCCAACCCTCAGTTTTACTAGAACTAGAATCACACACCCACACAACAGTTTGATGCCACCCCGCCCCCTGTTCTTTAGGTAAAGTTAAAATTCAACATAACTGGTATGATTTTGCATGATCTGCCCCCATCTTGCCTTCCTAGCTTCTTTAGTAACCATGTTCCTTCTTAAAACATATACTGCACCCAAGAAGTTAGGTACACAAATGCATTGTCTTAAAACATATGGCTCTTTCCATCCTGAAATATTTCCTTTCCAATCTTCATTTGGGTTTCAGATCCCAATAAAGATATTCTTCCTTTGAGAAGTTTTCTGAACCACAGGTTTGAGTTAAAAGTCCCATATGTATCATTGTATCCCCGCGTACCTGTTTGTCTCCCCACCACCTCCACTCTTTCCTCCAAACTGTGAGGATCACCGTCCTCTGCTAAGTCTCTAAAGGTTTTTGTCCTCCACCCTATTTGCTTGTCAAAACACTCTCCATTCCTTTTTTACTGATCTTATTCAGCCAAATATGGCTTGTGTATGAGTAAAATTCAAATTTATATATTTTTCTCTGACCATATCACTGAACTCCAAACACAAATTTACTGATTACTTGATACTTCCACTTAGATATTTCATAGACATCTCAGGATTATAATGTTCAAAGCAAAACTCTCTACTTCCTCTCTATCAACTGTATTCCTCCTGCAAACTTTCACATCTCAGTAAAAGGCATCAATATTGAGAGGTATGAACTAAAATTCTGGCAACCACCCTTTGTTTCTCTCATCTCTCCATTCTAATGCGTCAGCAAAACCTATCAGTACTATAGCTAACAAACACCTGGAACCTTTCTGCCCTCATTAATAAATACACAAAACCATACCAGAATCATTTGTCTCATGAACTATTTCCATAATCTGCTAACTGGTTCTCTGTTCCCCCGTCTGTCTGACAACAATTCATTAGAATAATCTTGACATTTAAATTCAATAATTGCTTTATATTGACAAACATCCTCCATGGACTTCCCATTGCTTTGACATTAAATATGAACTCCTTAGCACAGTCTTATCAGATCTTCATGCCCCTGCCATCTTCTCCAACCCATTTTCTTCCATCTCTCCCCCTAACCCCTCACTCTTATGTTCATGGTTTTAATCTTGTTCACCAGAATATGCTAAGCACAAGGATTATGCACTCATTGATTCAGCTGTTTGGAATATTCAGTCCTGAGATCATTGCATGTCTGGTTCTTTCCGATCTCAGATCTTAGCTCAGTTGTCAACTCCTTGAGGAGATCTTTCCTGATTACCTTATATAAAGAACTCTTGCTCTCTTTTCTCTCTCCCTCTCTCCCCTATTATAATTTATTTTCTTAATAATACTTATTATCTAGCTATCATTATCTTGTCCAGCTATTTGTTTTTCTAATATACTGTATCTTTCTACAATTGTAACTTGACTTCTCAAAAAGAGGGGCTTTGCTTCTCTTATTTCTTGTTGCATCTGAAAGACTTAAAACAGTGACTTATCTATACCAAGGACACATTGTCCACATTGCTACATTCAACTTAAAAATAGAAAGGAAGAATTATTTTTTCTTTTTCTTAATTGCAGGGAAGGCTGATAGGATGCATTTTTAGGGAGACTGAAGTCAAGTTGTAGATATGCAGATTATTTGACATCTATTTTGGGATTGTGTCATGTACATGTGAGTCCACCCATCCATTATGTATGATACCTTCACTTATAATAAATTCTTACTAGGTATATTCTTAGAGTGTAAGGTCTTTTGTGAGGTCAAAGTTGAAGCAGCAGAACAAAGGCCTCAATAGTAAGTGCCATGCATGATATGGGAGACTTCAGCAGTAGAAGTGGGATATCATGTATTTGTAATAAAGTCCCAGCACCAGGACCACTGAATATGCAGAGGTCTTCAGTTCAAGGATGCTTCACTATCTTCCAATCAATACCAGCATCCATGACATAAGGAAATTCTTAATAAGGAGCCACAGCTTAAGCAAATTAAATATTAACAAATTCACTTTCTTCATTAGCAGTCTATTGTTCCCTGAGCACCATTTAAAAAGTCTTCAAATTAAACAGAACCATCTTTGTCTCCTGGGTCAAATCCAGCCTGGTAATCACTTTCCAGGTGAAGGACTGGCAACCTCTGGGAGGTGTCTGCGTGTATCAGCATCAAGCATAACTTTCACATATGTCCACACAGGGTTGGCAGTAATTGGCATGTGGGGAAGAAGCACTGCCCCGAAGGACTGAATAACCCCTTGTCAAAGATGTATCTGTCCGTAAAAATTGAGGCTTGGCTGCAAAAATTGGAAAGAAGAAAGCATTTTTTTTCCTTTCAGCAGTTTCAGAAACAGGATAATTCTTATCAGTCGGCAAAGTTACCCCTTTTATTATAAATTCCTTGGACATCAAAGAACATTGAACTGTGGAGTGCAGGCTCTTGAATTTTATTTATATTTATTATCTGTCTGCATTTCCTACCCAGGGGCTTAGACACACACACACACACACACACACACACACACACACACACACACAGAGCTTGAGTGATCTCTATGCGTCTGTCATTGTCCTTGATGATTTGGGGGACAGAGAAGAAGTGGAAGATATGTTAGGTTTTCTATTTATTATGGGATCCATTCCCCAGGAATGGGTTAAAGATCTCTATTTCAAGGCATAACACTATGAAAGTCCATGGTGGGGGTTTGTGAGAAAATCAGCTATAATGTGAGACAAAATGGGGCAGAAGAGACAGCCTTTGGGATTGATCCATAATCAGGAGTAGAAGTGGGATATCATGTATTTGTAATAAAGTCCCAGCACCAGGACCACTGAATATGCAGAGGTCTTCAGTTCAAGGATGCTTCACTATCTCACAATCAATACCAGCATCCATGACATAAGGAAATTCTTAATAAGGAGCCACAGCTTAAGCAAATTAAATATTAACAAATTCACTTTCTTCATTACAGATTAAAGCCAAGTAGGGATTAATCAGAGATTAAAGCCAAGTAGGGATGTGGCCCATCCAGACTAGTCCTCAGCTACTCATCCTGACCAAGAGAAGCATTCTCTAGGGAATATAGTGGAATAAGAAAACTGCACAGTGGAGGTGGTGGAAGTCCCCAGAGTTGGGTCACACTAGGATCTCTGTTGAAAGACACCTTAAAGAAGAAGAGAGCAGGCCCCAGACACTGTGAACTACAGCATATAGGAAAGAGGCAGGACACATGGGGTGCAGTGAGACCCCCTCACCTCTGTACCTGTCTTCTCCTTCATGAAAAATATGTCTTGGATGAAAAAAGGAACAGAAAAGGGATAGCTCTGCCATAATGGGAACAGATAGGTTATCTGTCCATCCACTGAAGCATGACATGATGGCCACCCTAGATGGACCTAACTGGTCCACATTTGGCAAGTGGAAACTCTTCCAGAATGATTGGGATGTTCTTCAGCTAGTGGTGGGAGGCACTGGAAAGGAGATCCACTTAGATAACAAACTGGAGAATGAAGAACCCTATGTCAATCCCAAATACCGAGGCTTTCTTCTAACCAATGCTTTTCTGGTTATTAGAAATAGCTGCTCTCACTATTCCTCCCAATTACACCTCTCCTCTCCCAGAGCTTTTGTCCTAACGCTGTGGTCGGCAAACTGTGGCTCATGAGCCACATGTGGCTCTTTGGCCCCTTGAGTGTGGCTCTTCCTAAGCCTTAGGAATACCCTAATTAAGTTAATAACAATATACCTACCTATATAGTTTAAGTTTAAAAAATTTGGCTCTCAAAAGAAATTTCAATCGTTGTACTGTTGATATCTGGCTCTGTTGACTAATGAGTTTGCCAACCACTGTTAATGGGAGATAATGACAATGATAAACAAAATAAAACATAGTGCCAAGTGGAGATGACTGCTGGCCTCTTTATAGAGTGGTGAGAGAAGCCTCTCTTGAAGGTGATATTCCAAGGCAAGCCCTTTAAGGAGTCCAGGTAAAGGCATCCCAGGTGGAGTTACCATCACAGGGAACCTTCAGACTGAGACCTGCCTGTGGGTGAGCAAGGTGGCCAGTATTGCTGGAACCCAGTGGGGAAGGGAAAGAGTGTTAGACAAGACTGTGGGGGAGTGATCTAAGGGCCATGTCTTGTAGGGTATGGTGAATATCATATGTAGGTTGGAAAGCCATGAGAGAGCTTGAAACCAGAGAAATCAGATTTGTTTGTTATTTTTAAAAAAGAGCATTTGGACAGCTTTGTGAAAAAATGAGGGTAATGTGGGCTTTGGTGAAATAATGGTAAAAAGGTGAGAAATGATTAGATCTGCTAAAAGAATGGTGGAAAAATGTTAGAAAAATAGAAATGAAGAATAACATTGAGGTTTTGACCCTGAATGACTGGATATTAGAGAGAGAACAGACTAACCTATGGCTCTTCACTCCTGTACTTTCTACTACTGTCCAATGGTAGAGGCATTCTTATTTAATCTCCATGGAAAACTGTGAAGTAAAAATGCACAGTAAAAAATTGCTCTTTTGTTTTAAATTTAAAAAGCAAGAAAGAAATCATTCGTGGGGTTTCATATTTTTCTACTTCTCCCCTGACTTAAAATCCATGGTAAAGGTAATTATAGCCTAAAAAGCTTCCGAGAGGCAATAACAATTTCGTACATAAATTGAGCTTTTGAAACACGTTTTTGGCTAAGCAGTGGAAGGCATTTTAACTCCCTTTGTTTCTGGGGTAAGAACGGCAACATTTTGTTTATTTCCTCGTGGCCTACTAAACTCGGGGTTTAGGGGAAACAATGCAACGGCTGTACTCTGGGTGTGAACAGAGAATTCCGGACAGCAGTTGCTCTCAGATGCCTGAAATAGCTTTTGGACAGCGTGCTCATTCGGGCTAGAGCCGCTAGACAGATATCGTTTGTGTACTGTGTCTTCATGTAGCACTCTCTTTCTTCCCTGTCCTCTGAGATTCTGCCAAGCACAGAAATGGACCCAAGATTGGCCTTTGAGAGCAGATTTGGGGAGAAAATGTTGTTTATAGCCAGACACTGCTCAGGGTCCCGGGTTGGACTGAACCCCTTAGTTTCTCTTCTTGGCCCAGAAACTCCACTTCTATTTGCCCAACATGTGACTCCTATTGGAAAGCTATCACTAAGCCAAATGCATCCAATCTAAGCCCACAATCATTTCACATGGTAGAATGTGAATCTATTACCTGTAATAACCTTTTGAATTATCATTTCTTATGGGTCTAAGAGTAATGATGATTTTTCTCCCAGTTCTTTCTACTGCCACCTATATTAGTGTCATTACTGAGGTAATAGCCGGTGGAAAAGAAGAGAAGCATTTTATTTCTCATCTTTCACTCACTCTCCTTCATAGTGAACATGGGGCTCAATTAAAAGAACATCAATATGTGTTGTAGAGGACAATGGGGTCTTTACGATGCCCTCAGTGAGCAAGCAAGTCTGGGCCTTGACTTTGCCCTTCATCACAAAAGTCCTCGCTGAGGCTCTTTTGCATTGTTTCATATCACACTTTCGGGAACCCCCTAAGATTGGGCCAATTTTCCAAGAGGAATAGAATGCAGTTTCTAAATATCAATCATCAAGTCACTGTTTTTAGCCTGCTGTGCTTAATCCAGATGCAGAGGTGAGAGAGAGAGAGAGAGAGAGAGAGAGAGAGAGAGAGAGAGAGAGAGAGAGAGAGAGAGAGGAAGGAGTACACTGTCAAAAACTAGACTATTTGGTGGTAGGTTTGAGACATTATAAAAAATAATAAAGCAACTAAAAAATAGGTGGAAATGTCACAAGTCATTATTCACATGATACCCTCCTACCTTACTGCATCTGACTCTCTCTAGTTCCTTGGATAAGGCCCACATACAGGTGGGTTTGAGGTAATCAAGTCTTTATTGCTTTGAATGGCTGCACTTGACCAGCTAGTCTAAAGAAGGAGAGTGCCAGTGGGCCTGAAGTCAGGAAGAATGGGGGAAGAAAATGTCAGGATGATTTCAAAGTGTCTGACTCTGCCCAAAGGGGTGGGTAGGTCAGGGAGCAGTAGTATAGATTATAGACATTCAGAGAACCACAAAAGTTTTAAGCTGAAACAAGATATGTCTGCCTTCTTTCTCATCTTAGTCTCACGGTTCTTTTCTTCGGGAAATAGCTATCCCCTTCCAACTGAACACTCACTCTGCTGTTTTGTGTTCTAATCTCTTTGGCTAAAGGCCTGTCCCTGTCTCTGCCCCACTGGTCACCTAAATTGTATCCATTCTTAGAGACCTTTTTCCATTGATATTTCCTTGATATACACCCATATTTTTGTTTCCCTTTTAAAATTTGAAGGACTTACATTTTCTGATTTGTGTTTTGAGTTTTTACTTCTGTGTCATAGCCTTTCCACTAGATCTGATCCCCATGAGGCCAGAGAGAAACATCATATCTTATGTTTATTTTACTACATGATTAGCAAAGTTACTAAAACATGGTAAGTACTCAAAAAAAGTGAGCTAACTTATATATGGAGGTTCTATCATAATAACAAATGGTAATGTTTTTGAACACTTATATAGACAGTGCTATTAAAGACTCTGCTTAAATATTGGTTCTTCTCAATAATCCTCTAATGTAGATGCTATTATCATCCTCCTTTTTATTATTATTCCAAATTAGAAAACTCTGGCACAGAGAGGGTAAGTTCTTTTCCCAAAGTCACATAGCTATTAAGTGGCAACGGCAGTGTTTGAACCAAGTCAGTCTGATTGCAGAGACCGTTTAAGCTACCATGCTACGGTGAAGGATAGCAGAAGTAGAATGCTGCTGACCAGAGCTGATGGGTCTTTGGGAAAGTACAAAGGCCAAACAACATACATTCATCAAGGAATGAACAATAGCTTTTTTTCAGAGCTCTTACTCCAAGGAACTTGACCTCAACTGAAAAGGGCAAAGAAGCCAAAAAGCCTGCTCCCAACAGGATGACATGATTCTTGGTGTCCAAATACTTGTATACTTGGCTTCCCTAATTCATGCCACAAATGAGACAGTGAACTCCATCAATAACCCCTACATGCAGGCCTTTAAAAAAATGAGTTTGAATCACAGCTATTACATACATGGAAAGCACCAAGGAACCACTGCACTTATCTCTAAAGAGAAATAAAAAGTAACACCAAAATTGGAACAAAATTTATTACTACTGTTCTCTTTAATGATGACTGACTGGAATGATAGAATGATACCTGTGGATGCCCATAAGGCCACCTTCACCTCCAAAGAGGTCCTAGGACCAATGCCTTCATCCTGCACACAACGTAAATCCATAGTCATAACCCATGTTCTGGGTTAGAAGGAAGGCGAGAAGACAGTGATATATAACTCTGCTTTTGGCTTTAGGAAAAATGATATCATTACTCTTAATTTGGGGTGATTTGATCCCAAATCCTAGAAATATCAAGGCACTTTAAAATGAATGGTTGGGCCCTAACCGGTTTGGCTCAGTGGGTAGAGTGTCGGCCTACGCACTCAAGGGTCCCAGGTTCGATTCCGGTCAAGGGCATGTACCTTGGTTGCAGGCACATCCCCAGTAGGGAGTGTGCAGGAGGCAGCTGATCGATGTTTCTCTCTCGTTGATGTTTCTAACTCTCTATCCCTCTCCCTTCCTCTCTGTAAAAAAATCAATAAAACATATTAAAAAAATAAAAAATAAAATGAATGGTTGGAAAACTCCCCCAAGACTCCTCAGTTGTGACATGAAAGATGGTAGCAGATGTGCTACAAATCAGCTTGCCCAAACTAGAAATTGCTCTATTGATAAATATTCATTCAGTGCCTGTAGTATGGCTATAACTGGGTTGAGCACTGTTATTAACAACCTAAGTGTTTGGGGACCAAGTGCTGGCCCAGGCACTTCGTGCTCTGAAGTAAAGAATTTAGTATTCATGGGGTTCTAAGTGTCATGCCAGGCACTTCAATGCATTCATTTATTCAGTTCTCACACTAAAATTATTGGGTGGGTATGTTTTTCTCTCTGTTTTGCTAATAAGAGCTTTAGGCTTTGAATCTATTCGGGTTCGGTCAAGAAAACTAAAGACCCTCCACTTAGTTCAGCTAAAAATATTTGCATACAGGAGTTAAAGGTTCACACAACAATTTGGGTGCCCTTCTGGAGAAAGGAAATGAAAAGCAGAGAAGCCACTAACAGAATTCCAAAATCAGAAAGGTAGGCATAAGATCTCTCCACCTATAGGACCGAAGCAAGGAACTGAAGATGCTCACCAAGAAGGAGTGGGGAAATCAGCAATCAGAGGGGTGAGGCTGCTGAAGATGTCACTGCCTGCATCACCATCACGTCATGGGTGCTCCTCCAAACACCCTGATGCTACTATGACAAACATGGCTGCCCTTGGTTCTGCCTGCAATTGGCACCAGAGAATAATCATTGCCCTTCTCATTCAGTGGGCAACGCTCCCAAATGCCGTGAAATCTAACTTCGATTCATCTAGATCAGCGGTTCTCAACCTGTGGGTCACAAGCCCTTTGGGGGTCGAACGACCCTTTCACAGGGGTTGCCTAAATACGTCCTTCATATCAGATATTTACATTACAATTCATAACAGTAGCAAAATTACAGTTATGAAGTAGCAACAAAAATAATTTTATGGTTGGGGTCACCACAACATGAGGAACTGTATTAAAGGGTCACGGCATTAGGAAGGTTGAGAACCACTGATCTAGATAAAAGGCTCTTAGGTAATGCTGATCCAGACTTTTCCCTGCTATGCAGAGAACAAAGAGAAGGGGCTGGTGATAGTGCTAACCTAACAACAGAACATCAGAAATACTCTTATAAATGTGAACATTTGGCTCAAAGGCATAGAACTCATTATTAGCAGGGTTGTCAGGAATTAAATCTATGATGGTTTCCTTCTTACATGCATTCTACTGAATCACCTCACTGCATAAGACCATGAGCCTAGGTAGCCACAGAAAGCTTCAAGGAAGAGCTCCAGTTTGAGTTGGTTCCTAGCGTTCTGATGGGCAGAGGGAAATGTTGTGAATATTCCAGAAATGGCCTAAGCAATCAGACAGGAGGGTGCAGGGCTATGGTACATGATCTGAGAGGCTATACATCTAAATGTGCGATCTTGGCATTTCTTCTTCCTGTCTGCAGTTCCCAGCCCACCCCGGATAGTGAATGAATAATTACGGAAATGATGCTAATGACCTGTAACCAGCCATGTTTAGAGACATCTGGATCCCTTCAGGCAGGAACAGTGCACTGGGAAGGGCACACATTATATTCCTGCTTTCTGCTATTCTTAGGTAAAACACAAGGAGAGCCGGGGGCAGGAAAGTCTGGGGCCAGCAAGAGTTAACCAGTCACTTCCAGTCTCAAAAACCTTTAGGTTACATAAAGCTGTGGTATTTTACTTTTTTCAATGCAATGGTTTCTCCCTTGTACCGTAGACTGACAAAAATATGACAGAGGAGAAGAGGAAGAAAACAAAATGGTAAGTAATCCAGATATTTCCATGTAAATATGAAACCCGCAGTCACTCTGCATTCAAAGGAGTAGGGTTTGACAATGATTACCCTGAGAACAGCTTTAGCTCACTGCGGATTCCCTCTCTCCTCTGCCCATTTCCAGCGACAGAGCCATCACGAAGAAGGATGTTCAAAGACATCACATCTATAACCTTTGCCAAAGGCACACACAATCTTTGGAAGGAAGACTTTTATTTTCCCTGTCACCTTTAATGCAGGATATACCAGCTGAAAGCTGAATTCCAAGGCTAAGGTCACAGCGCGGAGGCTTCCTAAAGACATAGAGCTTGAAAAGAAATCTTTTCTGAGTGTCACTCTGATTTTGGCTCACATTTTCCTGGTGCAGCCCCAGATGCTCTAATTGGCCTTGCTGTTGATAACAGAACACACACGTACCACACACACACACACACACACACACACACACCCCACAAAAAAACAACAGCAATATTATTGGCCAACATCCCCTAAGAAGGCATTCATAATGAGCCCAGGTTGCAGTTCAGAGTAATTAATTGAGATCTGCACAGGAAATGCCAAAGGCACAGCTTCCTTTTCACATGTCGTATGAATGTCCACGTTCTTTCCAGAAAAGAATCCTGTAGATTTTGTCTCACTGGGGTTGCAGTGCTCATTAACAAGGCCAGCTGTCTCAAACTGGTGACCTACTGACCACACCTACCTGACAGACAGGTCTTGGTTTCCATGAGCAGAATTTGAAGAGAAAAGTAGCACATTGGCTGTCTGCGGCAGGAGATTTCACTGATTCAGCTGGGTTGGCAACCAGAGCCCTCCATCCCAGCACAGATACTGGCTGGAGTTAATTAGCTCGCCTGTCCTTTAGTGAACAGACCCTTCAGTAACATCCTCTCAGCCCTTCCTATGATACTGCATGATCCTCACACGGTGGCCCACACACCTGCAGGCCAGCTTCAACTGGAAGTTTGTTAGAAACGCAAATTCACTGGCCTTCCCCCAGAATGTCCAATCAGAACCTCTGGGAAGATCCCCTAGCTAATTTATATTCATATTAGAGTTTTAAAAACCTTGAACTACACTAATTCAGTTACCTGCCCAGACTTTGTAAGTGTTCAGGCTTGTATCAGCAACCCAGGCCCAACAAACACTGTGTTATTCCCTGGGGTTTTAATTATCTTAAGAATCTGATGGGGGAAAAGAAAAGCAAAAACAGAAACATAGATCTTTATCCATTGTACTAGTATGTTCATTATAATTGCTGAAATTCTATCTTCTATCAGCCTGGCTTATGCTGCTTTGTGACTCGCCAGAAAATTACGCCTTGATAACAGTGGGTGAGTAAAGCCACTGACACATTTAGTTATGAGTCAGTGAGGTATCCCTGATTTGTTTTCTTCAGAGGATCACTGAAAACTGCCAGATTGCTATGTTCCCTGGAGCTTAGTTATTTTGCTTCTGTGATTTTATCTCCTCTGCAAAGGGCAGCAAAACCTGTCTCGGGCTACAGCCCAAGTTACAGCCAAGGAGAGTGGTATCCACACATCCCTCCACCCCCCACCCCCAGCCCCATTTGATCACAGGAGGTCCTCTGGCTACAGCCACTTGCCTACATTAGTGTCAAGTGAGACCTCTCCCAGGAGTGACAGAAGCTTAGCATCCTCAGATCACCATTCAAAGCCAGATAGGCACTTGCTGCCTAAAGAGACAAGCTTTAAATGGCAGCCCCACTGAGTAACATCATATGCTGATAATGGC
The DNA here is from genome assembly GCF_014108235.1 of Myotis myotis. Classification (NCBI taxonomy): domain Eukaryota; kingdom Metazoa; phylum Chordata; class Mammalia; order Chiroptera; family Vespertilionidae; genus Myotis; species Myotis myotis. Next base: position 13,885,008 of record NW_023416319.1, read on the forward strand.
TCTGCTAGAGGCCATGTAAAGTGTCTTGGCTAAACTCTTCATTACCATTTGAAAACATCAGATGCTTTAGAATTGCTCCAGGTCTTTAAAAAACCCCATCTTCCACTCCTGCCAGGACTGAGAGATTCAGTAAACTGGAATCAAGCCCCAGCCCAGAGATTCAAAATCACGGTGCCATGGAATGTCATTTCACATCTCCCTTCAGATCCCCCACAGCTGAATGGTCTAATTGTTCACGCCCAGTTTATCTGTGCTCCTCGCCTGCGTTCCTGTGAGCAACGTGGACAGTCTGAAGGGACCTCGGAGCGTAACAAGCTTTCCAATTAACAACTGGTAGTTCCAGTAATTGAGGAATCAGCCTGGAGGTTGAGGTATTGATTCATTTTGATAATATTATATATGCTGTGAAATTCTCTAATAGTTAAACCGCCACGGAGAACTATTGATGTAATAATACATGCTTAATAATGTTTCACACAACAGCACAGATTTGAAAATGCATTTCGAGATGCGCGCTTTTCAGCTCCGGGAATTCACATGCACGGATTCTGTGGACAGACGCTGCTATCAGCTCAGGATGTCAGCGTGGGGCCAGGGAAATGTTCCTAGCAATAACTTCAGAAGGAACAAAGCTGTGTGTTTATCTCCTTTCATCAAAATTGGACTGAAAAATGCAGTCACCCTTCTCAGGACCCAGGCCAGAGCTGCCATAGTCCTCTCTAAGCTTGACAGCAAAGAAAAGCAAAGCAAAGCAAACAAACAAACAAAAACCATGGGTTGTCTCTGGATCCTCAGCACCAAAAATTGGATTTGGCTTTTACAGAGAAGTTCTTGCCTAGAGCAGCTACTGGTGTTTGTCCCTAAATAAGTGAGGATACTAACCACCTGGAACCATTGAGAAGGTATGCACAAAAGATTTAGTCTTTTTTTTTTTTAATCCTCATCCGAGGAGGATATTTTCCCATTGATTTTTTAGAGAAAGTGGAAGAGAGAGGGAAAGACAGAGAGAAACATCCATGTGAGAGAAACACATCGATTGGTTGCCTCCTGCGCAAACCCCAACCAGGGCCCAGGCCAGGGAGGAGCCTGCAACCAAGGTATGTGCCCTTGACCAGAATGGACCCTTTAGGCTACAGGCTAATGCTCTATCCACTGAGCCAAACCGGCTAGGGTCAAAAAAGTTAGTCTTGAAGAAAAAAGCAACTAAGGATATATACAGTAAGTTTTTCCCAACGGGGCTGAGAGAGTCCCTCTCAAAGGGCATGGGGACTTATGAGAACAGACCAGAATTGGAACTGATTTGTGTTGGGTAAAGCTCACCTTGGCATTCATGGCCTAGGTCTCTGCCTCTATCTCCTAGTGCAGTGATGGCGAACCTATGACACGCGAACTCATTTTTTTTGGTTGATTTTTCTTTGTTAAATGGCATTTAAATATATAAAATAAATATCAAAAACATAAGTCTTTGTTTTATTATGGTTGCTAATATCAAAAAAATTCTATATGTGACACGGCACCAGATTTAAGTTAGGGTTTTTCAAAATGCTGACATGCCGAGCTCAAAAGGTTCGCCATCACTGGCCTAGTGCTCTGCATCAGGGACATGCGTCTCACCCTCTAGCTAGGCACGGTCTGAGCCTGCCTGTCTGTCTGCTGCCGTTGGAGCTTGCTCACAGATTGGGGCCTTCCTGGAGAACAATCTCATCATTCTTTCTCTATGGACCTCAGGCTTTCCTCTCTTTTTATAAGCCTAGCTGTGTTCCATCTCCTCCAGAAATCTTTTCCTGCAGTCCCAGGCCTTACACCTTCCTCCTCTGTCTCAGCACTGTGACTAGACCACCCAGCATGCCATGGGGCAGGTCCCACACAGCCAGCCACCTTGCTTCCTTTGCAGAACACCTCCCTCCGCTGCCCCCGCTTCCAGTAAGTGTCTGCTCTCCAGGGAGGATACTGTGCTGTTTTGGGTATTGCTTTTTTCTGCTTCTGAGAGAAAACCTCTGAATATCATACTCACGCTTTGCTCCCTCACTCTCGCCCTTTTGAAAGCAGAAACATTCCATCTCATTGATATTACTTAAAACTAGGAATAGGGAGGGGGGTGGAAGGTCGCTGGAATGTATAATGCAGTCCTCCTGGACCTCAGCAACATGTCAGGGGGAAGAGCTAGCTGCCTGAGTCAGTGTACAACAATAAATCAGGGACCTAAAAATAAATCAGTTTTTGGAGAACTCCCCCCAACACTCATTCTTCAGAAAATGGTCTAAGTCTAAACAACAAGGCAGGCAGCTTATTCTCAAAAGCAAGCCTAAAACCTCCATGTGCTGGGAAAAGTCCAGCACAGATTATCCCTTAATTCTATGCCAGAGCTGTTCTAGGTGCAGGAATTAGAGCCGTTTACAGGGTGAACAGTTTCTGCCCTCACTTACTGTATATACTTGTGGAAGAATATACCATGTGTGTGAGAGAGGGGTTCTGGTTTTCCTGTGCCTCTGGGATTCAGATTATTCAGGATGCATAGGAGTTGGCCAAGAGAGAACAGCATGCACAAAACATAAAATTTGGAAACCCTGTGACTAACTTAGGGAAATGCAATTTGAGGCTCAAAGACAAGAGCTGAGCTGCGGTGACCAGGATTCCTTTCATGGTGGTCCTCAAATGCCCACCAAACCAGAGCACTGTACAGTCAGAGTAATGGCATAAATATAGATCTACTGTAGCTTTTCTTAAACTCTGGATGAAGGCCCCAAATGGTTTTCTAATCTTATTCTTCTTCACTCTGGCTTCAGAAACTGAAGATAGTAGATAATATACATTAAAAGAGTAGGGAGGTACCATAACTCTTTCCTGGGACTATCCCTCCCTCCAGACTTGCTCTGGGGTCCGGCATACAGTGGTAAGGCTGTTGCCAGGTTACCTACAAACAGGCACTGCCCTTGTACAGCAGGAAAGGGGTGCTTCAGCAGGTCACACCCACCTTACTGGGAAGGAAGCCTTCCTACTGGGGAGACCCTCACTGGAGAAATTGCTCTCAACTTTTTCTTTGATTTCCACCAGTACATCTTTATGTTCTGGATAAAATACCTCATTTATCTTATCAAATCCCTGTACACAGTGCCTATTAAAATGGTGCAACTGTTCTAATAGCTTTGTTTATGGGAGTGTGCATGGTAAATATTTTATTTTCTGATGAATGTTAGGGTTTTATTTGCCAGCATTAAAACTAGGGTAGAGTGACTGGGAAAAAGGAATCTAGATATTTACCAGCGCAAGGAGATGATATACAGTTGCTAATGAATGCTCTGGGGGTAGTTTTCCAGGCTGTTGAATGTAATTTCTCACATCTCCAAATGGCTATAATAGGGAAACACCCTGAAAAGAATTCTCTAATGGCTGTGCCTATGCAGCAGAGGATCATTGGAAAGTTAATGGGCCATGCAAAGCAGATCTTTCTTCATTCATTCATTTGGTACCGTGTAAGGTGCCGGGCTGATCAGGGGACTTCCTGTGCCTCTTTTTGTTCATTTTGTTCCCTGTCCCAGACCTCCATTCCTGACAAGTTAGCTTGTCTTTAGGGATCAAAGATAAAATTCTTCTTTTACCTCCTCTCAGCACCTTCCCCAACCTCCCAAACATATCTCCAAGGATCTGTACTCTGCAGGCACACTTCTCTTACAATAATGAACATATTTTAAATTAACTCTGCATTTACCTCCTTGTATAGTTCACTGACTATGATTGCTTAAAAGCAGAGAGCATGCTTTATTCTCCATTGCATTTAGTCCTAAGCATTGTTCAAATGTACCTTGAATACTGCAAAGAGAAAATCATCTTTTAATCTGCCTTTTCATTCTTCCTGGCACCTACTACATACATGTTTGTTTAATGAACAAATGATCAACAAAGCAGGAGACCCTGGTTGACACTCAGAAAGTCACCCCATTTTTTTTCAGTATTTTCAATGTGGAAATTCAATGAATAGGGTTTTTGGGCCTAGAAGTCATTCGGGTATTCACTCGTTAATTTCATGTTTGTTTAATATATCATTAACAGTGAGCAGGGCATTGGGAGATGCTCCTGCCCTCAAACTCCACAGAATCCTGGGGGAGAAGCTGGGAAGATCCAGGGCCAAGCAAATGTAAAAGAATGTTGCACAAACTCTAGCTAGACAATTCAGAGGAAATGCAAAGTAAGGGTATGATCGAGATAGTATACTTTTGCTTCTAACTTCCTAGAACTCCCCGTGGACCCCAGGAAATGGTTGGCTGAAGAAACCTTGCCAACACAAGTCTCAGAATACAAAATATGCTGCTATTGATCTTTTTTAATTTCCAATCCCAAAACCTGGCACCAACATCATCTTCTATATAGAGGAGAACCTAGTCCAGTGAAAACTCAGTTGTCCTACAAGAGGCCACACATCCAGCCAGAGATTTGGTCCTAAACAGTGATTAAAATTCATGCCTCTGTTTGTGTGTTCACCTAGGGCACGTCTTCCAGAATAAACAGCACTGCTTCCACCCAGCCGACACTGGATGGATTCATTCTTCTTGAGCAAACTTCCTCAATTTGAAAGGCAAGTCTCCTGCAAGGAACGTGGCTGTCCTAGTGTCCATGTCAGACCCACTTCATTCCTGATACTGTTGGTTACGCATATCACATAGCCTCTCAGCACAAACCCTGTGGCTGTTCACTACAAAGGAAAAGGGGACTCAGTAACTGATAACGCAACTCTAAGAACATTAATCATCCCCTGTTCTGACTTTCGCTTAGAGCAAAGTATGCAGCAGTGGCACAGCATACTGTCCCCCCTCTGTCCCCACCTTCAAGTAGCATCAAAGCCCTTCAACTCCGTCCTGAATGAGCAATTAGCTGAACTGGACATGGCAAGCGAGAAATTCTGCCGTAATAAAAGAATGGTTTCATGAGATCCTTCCCTTTGCATGTCGAAGATTAAAAAATACAAATTCAAGTGACTGATGTATCTACAATACAAATTGCTGATAACTTCGTGATGTGCCCATCTGCACCCCCCTTCCAATGCCAGGATAACAGGAAGCTAGAGATGAGTGCCTTATCACAGTGCCCCACCATCCACATGTTTCAGGGGAAAAAATAAGACAACATGATTTTGAAAACAGGCTCATGAGATGCCTAGACTTAATTTGGGGCTTGGAAACAGAGAAAATGTCAAATCATCTCTAATAAAGGTCGACCTAAAGAGCAACGATGCACAGCTGCCTGCCCTCCCGGCTTTCTCAAAGGGGGAGGCTTCATCAGTGCATCAGTGCAGGCTGCCTGGGATTTGTCAGGGGCTGGGGGAGGGTGCGGTGGGGGCGGGGGAACACACTGCATCAAAACGATCAGGTGCTCTGCCAGCACCGGTTTGGCTCAGTGGATAGAGCATCAGCCTGCGGACTGAAAGGTCCCAGGTTTGATTCCGGTCAAGGGCATATACCTTGGTTGCGGGCACATCCCCAGTCGGACATGTGCAGGAGGCAGCTGGTCGATGTTTCTCTCTCATCGATGTTTCTAACTATCCCTCTCCCTTCCTCTCTATAAAAAATCAATAAAATATATTAAAAAAAAAATCAGGTGCTCTATGACAGAAATGCCCTTGCCCTCTGAAATGTGTAACCATCCATGTCACTCTAGTTTGCCTTTGCACTAACTGAGCTGCATTCTGGGACACCATTCTTCAGGACATTCTGAGAAAGTAGGAAAACAATGTTTATCCTTTCTCTTTTCCTTAACATAAGTCCTGATCTTCCACACCAGGCATAGCCTCCCAGGTCGTGCTTCCTGCCACCTAGACACTCAAACCTGATTTTGGCATGATGTCGTGTAGAGATCTGCCCTGTCCTCACAGCTCACCATCTCTTGGGATCTTTGGCTTTCTTCTACTGCCTTTGTAGTTTTCTTATTTTAGCCCTTTATCCCGCCATCTCTCGTTGACTTCTCTAAATGATTATTCTGCTCCTATTACACTGTCTTATCAATGGCCCTTTAAAATGACGGTTTAAGTTACAATTTAATAATATAATAATTTAATAATAATCTAAGTATAAGGACCTTCTCTTACTGTCAGTCATGCATATTATCCCAAATGTTACTCGCTTTGCATTTCTCGCAATAGTTAATGGAAACATATGTTGAAAATGTTCGGCACATGAGAGCGGGGAGTGAATAAATGGTTGTAGGCGCAGTTTTATTTTGGCAGCAGAGTGAGAATGAGAATCACTCAATTCATTTCTGGAAAACAGATACTTTTCATACATAATGAAGACCTATGGGATTAGATAGAACATCTTATATAGTACTTAACTTAGTCCTTACTAATTTTACAGGTAAGCAAAGTCAAATTCAGAGATAAAGCAAATAAATTGCCCTAAGCCATATTTCTAGCAAATGTCTGAACCAGAATTTAAATGCAGTTGTCTGCATTACTGATAGATGTCTATTTAATATGAATTCAGTGGAGAGGGAGTAGGGCAAGGAGAGGGGGCCAGAAAGAATCCATGCCCCATCTACATAAGCCCCGCACAAACTCTCCAAAACTCCAGATAAAAGTTCTTATCCATTTGTTAAAACAGCGGTTTATTAAAATGCACATATAAGATTAATTATCAGCTCTCAGTCATTGTCACATCCAAGACAATTACCTTTGTCTTTCCTCCTGAAAGTTGATTTTGATAAGCAAAGGAACCCGTGTGTCAGAGGAAGCTGGTCTTCTCTATAAAGACCCTCAGGCTGAGAGGGCTGTGGGAGCTACAGTGGGGCCTTGACTTACGAGTGTCCCGACTAACGTGTTTTTCGAGATACGAGCCGTCTCTCGGCCAATTTTTGGCTTTGAGTTGCGAGCTAAAATTCGGGTTATGAGCCAGCTTCGGATACCCCACCGCTAGTTGGCGCAGCTAACGTCACAGTGAACGCCACAACATCAGCCCAGCATCACGTGTCTCACGCGTTCACTTTTTGATTTGACATACGAGTAATTTGAGTTATGAGCTCCGTCACGGAACAAATTAAACTCGTAAGTCAAGGCCCCACTGTACTTTGGTATATTAATCCTGGGCCACTATAATATATGCTTTCCTAGAAGCTCCCAGGATAGTATCATTAACTTAAGGAAATCTAATTCTAATGAGAATCAGAAAAAGATAAAGACTGAAACACTTCTGCCCTGACTCAGTATAGATTTTAACACTAATGCCTAACTCCTAAAGAGGTTCAGGCCATGTCGTCATCTGCTTACTGCTGCCTACACAACTAGCTTCATATTCTTGGTCCCTTTGTATAAATGTATGAACAGGGAGGCCTTTTGCCTTCAGATATGGCTCCCAGTTTATAGCAAACAATTCAAGAACAAATTAGAGAAGCACCCACCTAAAACCGAACAGGGTACCAGCCCAAGATCATAGAGAAGGTTGTAATGGAAGAAGGGGTTCTATGGAGAGTAATCTCACAGGGTGATCTGATCATAAAATTCTAACTGGGCAGGTCATGGTAGGTACTCACGCCCAGGCATATAAGCTTTTTTTTTTTTTTTTAAGGTTTATCTTTGCTTTAAGCAAACCCTGTTTATTGTTTCTGTGCATCTAGGTTAACTCACCTTTGAAATATGCCATATCCACCCCCAAGAGAGCACATAATCTTAACTACCCTGTATTCCAGTCCCTGATGGTTTCCTCCTACTTTCATATAAATCTCCTTACCTTTCCTTCCTTAGTCACAAATGCATAAAAAGAAGCTGAAAACAGTTATTCTCTGAAGCATTTATCTCAGTCCGTTGAGATCTTGCTTTCAGGTGTATCCTCTTTTTAGCTAAAAATAATTTTTTATGAAAATTCTCTACATGTGTGGAGGTCCTTATGCCGACATGGATCACAGGTTTAAATAGTGCCTTGTCTTGGATACAGAAAGGAAGGAAGAAGCATGTGGGGAGCAAAGTATGAGGGATGAAGGCAGAAAGGGAAGAAAAAGTTTGTCTTTAAAACTCTTATCCTACAGCTTGGCTTTTTCCTGCCTTTTTCTAGAAACTTCAAATAAACTGTTTATGTAGCATGGAGCTGAGCTGAAAGCCACTTCAAGCTCTATATTCATATTGGGAGTATCTATTTTCTTATGTACTGATATCAACTCAACGACACAACCAAAATGTACTTCCTCAAGCAGTCTGTAAGACCTCTAACACTTAAAATTGATTTCCAACATGGCTATTGCCTGCAAAGAACAATAAAGAGTTAGCATTCATTATGACTAATAAATGTCAACTATGATCATGATGATGACAAATCATGATAATTGAGACCATTGTTGGTAACAACTATCTACAAGACATAACTGATATTGCATGACATAATTTCTATATGCATGTGTGTACCATTTGCCTATTTATTTTTAAAATCAGTGCACAATTATGTGTGTGTACCACACACATACAGTCTACACTTCTGAAACTTATCTATATATATAAAAAGCCAGTGACCATAACGCCATAACGACCAGAATGACTAGTTGCTATGACGCCCACTGTGGAGAACCAGCCCAATCAGGGGGTGGGGCCGGCCAGCCAACCTCCTGCAGCCTCTCCCCCCACCCAGCCCCACCCCAGATCGGCCCCCCAACCCAATCAGGGGCAGGGCTGTCCAGCCAACCACCCATGGCCCCTCCCCCAGGCTGCTGGCCCCCAATCGGCTCCCAAACCCCATTCAGGAGTGGAGTCAGCTGATCCACCACCCACAGCTTCTCCCAACGGCCGAACCCACCCCCAATCAGCCCCCACCACCCCAATCGGCCTGCAGCCCCTCTCCCCAGCCAGCTCCACCCCAAACCAGCCCCCCCCCACACACCGATTGAGGCCAGCCAACCTCCCCCAGCCCCTCCCCCAGCTGCTGATCCCCTATCGACCCCCTCCCCCATTCGGGGACAGGGCCAGCTGGCCTACCACCCACAGCCCCTCCCCACAGCTGACCCTGCCCCCAATTGGCCCCCCACCTGAATCGGGCACAGGGCCCGCCAGCCAATTGCCCACAGCCCTGTCCACCAGCCAGCCTGGCCCTGATTGGCCCTGATCAGAGTGGACTGGCGAGCCAACCTCCCACCGTCTCCTCCTCCCGACAGGCCCAGCCCCAATCCACCCCAACTGGGGCCAGGCTGGCCGGACCCAACCTGTGCACAAATTCATGCACTGGCCCTCTAGCAGTTTAATATTTACCTAAGAGCCTAAAATTGATCATTTCTTTTCATTTCCATTTTTGTCATATCTACCCTTCTACCCTCAAGAAAAAAGAAAATACAGTATTCCCCAAATCTTCTACTCAACCGGTCCTCCTCCCACTGCAAAACAAAGGCCTCCCAGCATGGCAGTGCTCTCATGCTCTGGAAGCTCATGGTTACCCATGAGGACCGTGAACAGAATTTTCTTTCTTTTTCCTGGGAGAGTTGGCTAAAACCATGTTGCTATAACAGGTCAAAGTCCCAGAGAAGATCACTATCAAGACTTTTCTTAGACCAGATTGTGTGAATTGCCTCGAAGTAGATTTGAGGAACTTGGTATCCTCTTTTTAAAAGAAGGACAATATTTTGGTCTATGAAGTCACTTCAGAAAACAAATTATAAAAGCCGTCTACCCCAATGCATTCCATTGTTGTTTGTTTTTAAAACATATACAAAGTCAAGTGGGACAATACATCAAACAAAATACCTCTCAGCTTTCTCTGTATCTGCAGAGGGAAAAAGGTAAATACGGTAATTACTAGGATCTCTATGGTGAGCACTGTTCAAAGGTAAACTGAGGCATGTAAATTTAGAAAAAAATTGTTTCAAATAGGGAAGTACCAAACTGGAAGTCATTAGGAGCATCCCACCAATGAAAGTTCAGGGAGACACTTGTATAGAGGAAAGGCTGATGCAAAGTAAGAAAATTATTCATTGGCTACAGCTTAAAGCCTAGGTGGTTTTTTGTGATAGGTTATCCCTAGGATCCATCTCTGTAATTTTGAAGCCTATAGGCTTAGATTTTGTTTTGCAAAGGACACTGTAGCATCAGAGCCATTTGCAGCGGTTCTCAACCTGTGGGTCGCAACCATCAGAAAACACATATAGCATACCAGATATTTACATTACGATTCATAACAGTAGCAAAATTACAGTTATGAAGTAGCAACAAAAATAATTTTATGGTTGGGGGTCACCACAGCATGAGGAACTGTATTAAAGGGTTGTGGCATTAGGAAGGTTGAGAACCATTGGAATGGCTTCCTTGTTTAATTAATTTAAAAGCATGGACTTCAGACTCATCAAATCTTCAGACTGGTGAAGGCAAAGTTTAGTTTGAAACAGAATCCATGTCCATTAAAAGCTTGAATTCACATAGGGTTAAGTTAAAAGAGGAATAGGATTTTGAGTTAATTTAGAGTGTAATCAAGAGCACTCAGAAAAGGGTGACAAACTCCTGCTTCAGGTATAAATAAAAAATTGGGAAAATCCACCCAGTAGAGGGGGCTGTAGGCCTAAGAGTTCCACCTGCCATGATATGCAAATGAGGCAAATCTTAAGATTCCATTTATCTGGCTATCCCTTAAGGAGTTGCTTGCTGTGACAAGAGATGTATTCAATATATCTATATTTGCAATATATCTACATCTATTTACCTAGACATTTACCTAACTATAGTGTTATAATCATGATACTATAAAAATCAGACTTCTAAATTGGGACTTGAGTGAGAAGAGTAAAAAAGAGAAGGTTGTATTTAATTCCAGGAATTGATATGGAGGAAAAGCAACTGGAAAGAAATATCTGAAGTATTTTTCCAAAAACTTGAAATATTCTGGAGTTTTACAGCAAGTTTACAAATCATTAGAGTGAGTTCATTTTTTTGGTCCATGGGATTGTTAGCAAGCTCACATTGTATTTGAAAAGTTCTGCCTTACTATGCAGTGCAGTCTGGGGGTTGGGGTGGTACGGGGTGAGGCCTAATCTTGTACAACCATTTTCGAAATTCTGGGTCTAGAAAGTGTTGCTCAGGTTTTCTGAAGATGACCCAAAGGACCCTGGGGAAAATGTTAGGGCTGATGATGAAGTACCCAGGACATGGATGAAAACTCCTATCAAACAAGGGGACAAAGGGGCTTATCCAGAAAAGTGATTGGCAAGATACCTGAAGTGAGTTCTGAAAGCTTACTTTTAGTGGGACAGATTCTTTTGGTTCTAACAATCATCTGTCTGTTTTCTGACAGTTCACTAAAGATATAGAAAAATAAAACATTAAGGCTTGCTCAGACAAAAATCATTAATAATTTTAGTAATGAAGAAGAAATTTCCCTTTTTTCTCCTAGATATAGCCAGTAAAGTCCCAGTAGTCTAGCATGACTAAGATTTGAAAGCTGAAGAGACTCAGCTCCTGTTTAAGGTCTTTGAGTTGCATTAATGGATAAGGCCAGTAGGTGTCAAGATGGGAACCAATGGAACAGGTCCAACTGGACCATTTTAACAACTCCCACATGCCCTGCCATATTCCACTGCAGGAGAAAAAAAATAATTTCTGTTAATTCTAGTGGTGGTAGCTTGGAGCCAAACAGATTCCATTCACCCTCAATGATATTATTCATGTTTTTAATTTTTAAAAAATTCTCTATAGGTTGCATCTATCTTAAATGACCCCAAATGATAAATTGGTTTGTTGCAGGTTCTGGGTTGCTTTTGCCAGTGAAGACATATTATGAGCATTTTCCATAAACTTTCCACAGGGGCAGTGGATATTTCAAAATATTTTCAGGCTCTAGCTGGTTTTTCTCAGTGGTTAGAGTGTTGGCCTGTGGACTGAAGGATCCCAGGTTTGATTTCAGTCAAGGGCACATGCCCAGGCTGTGGGCTCGATCCCCAGTGTGGGGTGGGCAGAAGGCAGCCAATCAATGATTCTTTCTCATCATTGATGTTTCTAACTCTCCCTTCCTCTCTGAAATAAATAAAAATATATTTAAAAAACTATTTTTAGTGGGTTGATCATAATAGAATAGCAAAAATATGAGATTTGCAATGACCTTTTCATTTACCATTAAGAAATTTCTTGAATTGATCAACTAACAAAATAGGAGAAATTTGCTATATCATCCAATGTGACTGCTTTCACTGAGTATGATACCTAGCTTCTTGCTCCCTCCTCGAATGTAACAGATTGCTTTTCATGGGTTAATGGCTAGTATTGGACAATATAAATGTATTTTAACTTAAACCTTCAATCCCTTAAGTATGTGGGCATAATCATAATAAATTTATGCAATAGATAAAACCTTTTTATGCTAATATATATCAAAACAGGATAAGGAATATTACTCAACTTTTCTAAATTAATTTGTCAGAGCCAGAAGTACTCATCAATTTCTTGATTCCAAGTTTTCTATTTTTTTAAGGTTAATGTAAATTTTATTTTAATTTTTAAAAATCATAACAACAATGATAATATTAGTAATGATTCCATATTTGGGTTACTGCATCTTTTAATGCTTTAAGATATTGAAGTTTTGAAAGTAAATATTTCAACCATAGACTAAGCTAGTGGTCCTAAGTCAAAATTTATTCAGAATATCACTGATCCTCTGACAATGTATTTAATGGGTTGGGTAAAGATTGCTAGAATTTATGAAGTTTAACAGCAAGGAAAGTAATTTATGAATTTGGATTAGTCAAATGAAGTTTCATGAATCACTTCAGAAAGGCTTCACTTGAAAGGAAGAATATCTATGTAATTTCTCATATTATTAATAGATACTTAGATTGGGGAAAAATACCTTTGAACTCTATTGTTTTTTCCCCCCACAGACTAAAGAATATGGTAATGAGGGTCACTCCCAGATTATTGAAGATCATCTTGTATAGAAATAAATTAAACAAAACACAGCAGCTGGTGCAATGCACACACTTTGCTTCCTAGGCCCATGATTGAGTGGGGCTAGATGAGCAGCCAGCCTATTCAGATTGAAAATAGCTGCCTTTGACCCAGAGGAAGAGAAATGAAGTCTTGTATAAGGCAAGGCAGCAAAAAAGAAAACAAACCCAAAAAGAAATGTGATGAGCATAGTGCCATAAGAGCAGTGTGGTGAGGGAGAGGAATGGAGATGTCAGAGAACATATGGAAAGATTCTTTTCTGGGCAATGTGGTCAGAAATAAAAACTCTTTGCCTCTCTAGACTTGTCTTTTTCTTGCTCCAATTCACTGAATGTCAAATTAAAAAAAAGAGAAAGAGAGAGATCCCCATTAATTAAAAATATAATTTCTGAATAATTGTGACCCCCAAATAGGATAGAGCATAGCTGTTATCTACATTTTAATTATTTAATTACTCATTTATTAATCAGCACACAGTTTAATGAAGATCTGCTAAGTGTAAGACTGTGCTCCTAGATGGGGAGACAGACAGGCATGAAGACTTTTTTTTTTCTCTCTTGAAGTTGGAAGTTTAATTGGGCTATAATTCTAATAAATATGTGGTGTGAGAGACTAGTTTGAGCAAGATGACCTGAGTGATTCCCAAATTGCCGGAAGTATAATGTTTGACTTATTAAGACTGGAAAATAAGAGCAAGTAACCAGCAAACTAAAAATGTTGGAGGCTTTCTAAAAAGAAGAACATAGATAAGTTGGATGAAGGTGAGGAGATCACAGACCAGACCAAAACATGTAGATAAAGATGGTTAGAACTGGAGGTGTAATTTCAGGGGTTGTTCACACTCAGATTTGATTAAGCTAAGGAAAATGAGAGGGCTCTGGGGAAATCATCAGGGTGCTTAAGTGAGAACATTTTTTTTTAAAGCAGGAGGCTGGCTAGAACCTTCTCTTATGCAGTTTCTGACCTGGAATTTTACCACGGGGAATGAAAAGTGGGGCAATGGCTTAGGTGGCTGGCTATCCCAGAAGGAACAGAGGTTCCTTGCCACCAACACAGAGCATTAGGCACAACCACTTCAGTAGAATAACCAGCCACACTCCCAGGGACTCCAAAAAACAGGCTTCTGCAGTCAGAGTCTGAATCCACATAAAGGAGAACTGGAATTGTAAATGGCAAATATAACCAAACATTTGAAGAGAAACCATAACTCAAAAGGAGACAACTCATGTACCAATGGAAGAGCTAACACCCAACAAATCAAGATAACTTTTACTTATTTTACAATCTGTGCATATTTGCTCTGTATTCTAAATGTTCTTGAGGATATTACATTAAAAAAGTAGCTAGGGTCATAACCGGTTTGGTTTGGCACAGTGTATAGAGAGTCGGCTTGCGGACTGAAGGGTCCCAGGTTCGATTCCGGTCAAGGGCATGTACCTTGGTTGCGGGCAATATCCCCAGTGGAGAGTGTGCAGGAGGCAGCTGATCAATGTTTCTCTCTCATCGATGTTTCTAACTCTCTATCCCTCTCCCTTCCTCTCTGTAAAAAAAAAAAAGACCACAATAAAATATATTAAAAAATATATATCTGGAAGCTTAAAAAAAAAGTAACTAGGGATCATAAAAATTAAAATGTAATCCTCAAAATTTACATTTAAAACTTGTTTTCCAGCTGAACATGTAAAGTTTGAAAGTCATTACTTGTGTCCTTGTCACAAGAGAAAAATGAACAAGCTAAAAAGCAATCATTTTTTCTTGAACATATTAGAGCTCTGAGATGTGAACAGACCACCACCCCAAAATCTGGGGAGACAGGGGAATCCATAGAGTCATACCCAATATCTGCTTATCTGAATTAGAAGCCACTAGAGCTATAAACTGGTTGGAACAATTAAAGGGTAATTTTGATTAATTGCTCTGCAGTCTGAGTGTGAGCTATGCACTTCTAGGGGGCCTAGCCTTTTTCCCTGGATAACCAGCAACCTCAGAGGGGGCAGAAGACAAGAGCCAGGGCCTGCCTGAAGATCACAGGTCTGGACCTCTGGCAGGCTAAAGATAACATCTTCACTTACGTTATGTTTCATCTCTTGAGTCCTAAGTTGTAATGACCTCCTGTTTTTTTGTTTTTCCATAAAATCAGACAGGGAAGCCAGAGCAGACCTGAGAGCTGTCCTTAAGACCTGAAGGCATGATTTACTACTTCATCTCCAACCAATCAGCTCCCAGCAGGACCCCAAGCCCTAACCCAGGGTAACTTTTGATTTTGCCCTATATAATGGGTCACCCACATGCCTTTGGGGAGTTGGGTCTTTTGGAGCATGAGCTCCCACACTATGGATTGGCCAATCCTATGATAATAACTTTCTTTCTTGTCTGTAAACTCCTGCTTGTGCGTGTTTTTCAGCGCGTGCGCAGAGGTGAAGGGAATTAACATTGGGGTTTGATAACACATACATACATCCACTAGAAGATGGAAAATTGATTATGAGATTAGAAATGCTTTTTCTCCCCCAGCGTTTACCACCACACTGACAGGGTTTTGGGATAATGACAGTGCACTGCAGAGGAAAGCTGCAGACTGTCTATGAAAGAATCCTTAGGGAAGCTCAAAGGAGACAAGAACACTAGGGAAATTAGAAGTTTCTGACACCCACAGGAACAATTAACATAAAACAAAACCCAGCCCTTAGCAAGATTAACATAAGACCTCACACCAGAGACCTAATTATCTCAGTTTTTATTACATGATAATATATCATGTCCAGCTTTCCACAATTTTTTTTTTTAATTTGTTGGATGTTAGTCTCATGATTAGACTGGAATTATAGGTTTTGGGAAATGAAGACCACGGAGGCAAAGAGGATTCCCATCAAAATATATCGAGTACATAGCCCGTCTGCATGGGCCAGTGGTTGAGCATCGAACTATGAACCAAGAGGTCACAGTTTGATTCCCGGTCAAGGCAAATGCCCAGGTTGCGGACTTGATGCCCAGTGGGGGAGATGCAGGAGGCAGCCAATCAATGATTCTCTCTCATTGATGTTATATATATATTAAGTACATACTATCATAGTGACTTATCACTATTGATAATGACCTTGAACACTGGCTGAGGTGGTGTTTGTTCATCAGTTTTCTCCAACTGCAAAATTAACCTCTTCCCCTTCCATACCCTGCTCTTTGAAAGGAAGTCACCAGGTACAGATTAATTACCAGACTAACCAGGAAAAAAATAGAGAGAGGACATAAATTACAAATAGCAGAAATGAAAGGAATCATCGATACCGATCCCCCATAATAAAAAGAAAGAAATACTATGCACATCTTATTGACTATAAATTTGATAACTTAGAGGAAATGGACCAATTTTTAAAAGTAGACACAAACTAAGAAAACCCACACAAGGAGAAATTGATAATATGAATAGGACTACCTCTATTTTTAAAAAATCAATAATTGATAACCTTCCTCAAAGAAAACACCAGGACCAAATGGTTTGACTGGTGACTTGTATCAAACACTGAAGTTAGAAATAATACCAATTCTTCATAATATCTCCCAGAAAAAAGAATCAGAAAGAATACTTCCTACACATTTTGTATGACCACCATTACTCTAATACGAAAACCAGATAAAGACGTTAAGATTTCAAAATAAAATCAGACATACTGTTTACAGATGGCATATATGAAAATGACAAAAAAAAGGTTACAATCGAACAATATAAAAAGATCAACCATGCAAATTTGAATAAGAAAGTGAGGAATAGTAACATCAACCTAAAACAAAACAGAATTTCAGGTAAAAATATGAAATGGCTCTATGAGAGATATTTCATATGATGAAAATTAAATTTGTGGAGAAGATGCAAAAATGCAGTTTTATACACCTAATAGTATGGATTTAAAATACATAAAGCAAACACTGATGGAAATGTAACAAGAAATAAACATATCTAAAATTATACTTTAAAGGTTTTATTTACTTCTGGGAAGAAAATGAGATTCTAGGGTGAGGAGAGTCACTTTTACCTTCTAAATGATTCATTTAACATTTGCAGATTATTGTGAAAAAAATCTAACTTTAGAAATAATGCTAAATTTCCCTTTTATCATCTATGTCAATCCCATTCTTTCCCTAGAGTCACCCATTCTATGAGTTTGATATTATCCTTTTAAACCTTGTCTTTTCAATTGCATTTATCTAATACACAGATCTATAAAAACATAGTGTTGTTTTATTGTCTGGGTTTGGCTAATTTTACATAAATGGCATTATTGTTACATACTAACCTACATATGTTTTATCTTTCAAACTTGGAGTGAAAGATCTCTCGCTTGAAAATCTTTCCACACCAGTATATAAATCTACCTTATTGTATTTAACTGCTCTTGACCTAATACACTGCTGTTTATTTTCCTATTGATGAACACTGAAGCTGCTTCTAAACTGCAGGTTGCTGTGAGTACCTTTCTACAAGCCACCTTGTGCCCGTGGGGGGTTATTTCTGTTGGACACTCAGATACCTGGAAGTGAGATTGTTAGAGTGAAGAGTATGCTCATTGAAAATATTGATAGATTATGACAAATTGCTGTCCACATAGGCCTAAGCTTTGGCGGTTTACTACTGGGGACCCTGTTGTCACTTGACATTTTGGCCATTTCCCCCAAGCCTTCCACTTATCTGGCTTTAGATTGCCTGGGTAGAGAGCTCTGGATTCTAATTCCGATCCAGATGTTAATTAGTTGTGTACTTCAGGCAAGTCATTTACTCTCCAGACATCAATTTCTTCATCTTGAGATGAATAATGTAGAACTTGGTCCTAAATTTTCCTCCTGTTTTGTTACACCATAATTTTATGTTTCAATTTTGAAATGTGGAATTGAAAAGGCTCATAAAGTAAGACACTCTGAAAATAAAAACACTATAAAAATTGAAGGCATTGTTAGTTGTTAGGCAACCAGCTTTCTTGATATTTACTAAACAGGGAGAGAAGGGGAGGCAAGTGTTTACTAATGGGTCTGATTCGCTACCTGGAGCTCTGAGACAGAAAGACACAAAATAGAATAAGGCATTTCAAAGTCATATTGGCAGTGACAGTAAGAGGAAAAGTAGGAAGTAATTAAAACTACACACAAAGTAAGACAGAAAAGGGAAACACACAGTTGTAAAATGCCTCCAAATAACCTCAAAGGGCAAAAACAGATCATTGTGACCTCAGGGTCCAGGAACAGGTAGTACAGATAAAAGAATGAGGCTTGTCAAGCAGAGTGGATGCCTCCTCTCCCTCTGAAAAGAAGGAAAGACAAGAGAGCTCCCTTGGAAACAGAGATAGGTAGGGGAATAGGGGGATGATAGGACAGACATATCAAAAAATGTATTTATTGTTTATCTAAATTTAAATGTAACTGCATTCTGCATTTTATAGGGTAATCCTACTTATACCTTGATCTTAGTATTGACATAAAAGCAAAGCCAGCAATGAAAATTTGGAGCTCTGGTCCAAGTTGGAGAAATAAGTAGCTGTCTACTAGACATCTTTAAATGACCTGCAGACTCTTCGGCATAATATATCAAAAATAAATCTTACGTTACTCAATCCAGAAACCCTCCCCTGATAGGTTCTTCTACCTTACTGCTAAAATCTAATCTATTAAGTGCTGACACTTACCTTCAAGGTATGTCTCAGATCCCATGCAGTTTTGTAAGCCCATCTTCTTCAGGACACCATGATCTCTGGCCTGGATTAATTCCATTGGCTAGAGTGGACTCACACCCCTCCTCCCCCTCCAACCCTTTCTTCTCTCCATAGCCAGAGTGAATTACTGCCTCCCCTTAAACTCCATCCAAAAGCAATCTCCTTACAGGGCTCACAAGGCTGAATGTGATCTGTCCCCAGGCTGCCTCTCCACCTTGCCCTCTGGCCACTTCCTGCAGCTCTCCGAGAGTCAGCTACTATGGTCTTAGTTTCCTGAATATGCTCATCTTTCCTCCTTCCTCAGTGCACCTGCACACACTGCTGCTCTTGGCTTTCTTTTAGGCTTTATCCTCTGCACCTTCAAAGTTGACTTCCTCTGCACAGACTTGACTTCCTCTAATGACACCAATCTTAGAAGAGACAGGAGTGACTTTGAATGACATGTTTTTGAGTCCCACAAAAATGAATGAAAAGAACAATCTGGTCTTTGGTTTCTCTTACCTTGAAGTTTCGATTCCAGCCAAACGAATTTACTGACTTCACCAGCTCATTCCATGTACTAATATGCGTATTTGCAAATTATTGGTCCCTTCTTATATTGCCTTCCCTGGATTTTTGGTTGTCAGTGTGAGAAGACTAACTGGTGAACTCTTGGTACATGGGCCAATGCTCAACCAACTGAACCACACTGCCAGGGCTAAATATTATTTTAATATACTTTAACTAAAAAAATCTGTATAGCTTTTTCTCTTTAGATCATAGCAAGAAAGGCTTCTCAGTTACGGGAAAGAAATAGATTGGGTTTTTTTTTAATATTTAGAAGTATTCACATTTTGAAAGTACAAATAAGCATGGAGTTTAATTCTGAAGGAGATGACAATCATAGGGTAGAGAGGATACACATGAATTGTATGGGAAGTGACTAGAAACCACATTACTGTAGTGTAATTGGCCTGAAGTATCCATTTCTCGCCATTATTTTAGGTAATCACAAAATGAAATCTGCTCAGAGAATTTGCAACTCTGCCTTAGTGAATTCTCCAGGCTCCAGAACCTGAACATCTTCTTCTACTCTCCCCAGTGGTCCCTGCCTTAACGTCATATCCGATCCAGAACCTTCCCTTTGCATAGCAGACTCTTCCTGATGCCAGCTGTAAGATGATCAGACTGGACACTACCTCAGTCTTTCCTTCTCAGTCTCCCTCCTTCCAAGCAAAGACTCTTCCTCGGCTGGAAAGCATCAATCACAACTGGAATCATCTTTCAGGTTCTGTTTGGTGAGTAAAATGGCTCTGAGTGGAGCCTGATCAATCAGCTTAAAAGAGGAAACCTAATTTTGCAAGAAGATTGGGTTACAATCACTTTATTGGTTTCTCAGATAATTCTTTACCTGGAGGGAAGGAGACAATTGGATCGGCTAGGCTGGGACATTCTGGAGGCCCAGCAAAGAGTTTAATTTATTTATATTTATTTTACATCTATGCTCAGCAGGGGACCCTCAGGAGGAAAGTACACTGTGCATACATACTAACTATCATTACATTGGTTGCCACGTACTCTCTGCTCATAAAACACGATTGGAGTACAATAAATATGGAAATATGAAATGCACTCAATTAAAATGTTATTAGTTATTGCAGTTGTAGGAACTTCTTATGCATAATCATAAAGCCCTGGTTCCCAGGAGAACATCAGGCAGGATGTTTCAGGCAATTTCTCCCATGGAAACCTAGGAGACGGCGGGCACTATAAAACCCCCTACTCATTTAAAATGAATTCATATCAGCTGCTGAAAATATATAAACTATCCTCACCTCATATATCTTATATGATAGATTGAGATGGTAAAAAACACAATATCCAATGGGGAAATTGGACCCTAAATTTTGGAATGGCATCCGGCAACACAAATGCTGGAAAGAGTGATTTTCTAGTTTTTATCACTTATGTGTAACATAATCATATAAAAGAATAATGATTATTTAATACATCTTTATTCACCACTTCAATAAATAATCTGTGATGTGACCTTGGGCAAAACCCTTATCCTTACTAAAGTAATTTTTGCCCAATAATCTAGTGAAACAGAAATTCTTAGGGGTGAAAAAGACAGATTTAGGAAATTTTAGAAATTAAGGGGCACATAGAAGAAGCACAGGGCTACAGAGCAGTAGACGGTATATTTCCATAGAATATGAAAGCTGAAAACAGCAGAAGGTCTATATTTACAAAATAAAGGGAAGGAAGTCTCTCATTCAGAGGGAGAAGAAGAAAGCCCAAAAGGGGATAGGAAAACAATAAGAAAGGAGGGGAGGGAAACCTCAAAAGTCCCAAGTGAGGTTCAACCTTTGAGCTCAAAAGTTACCATAGTAACTCAAGGGAATAGTGACCAATCAGAGGGGGGTGTCAAGGCACAAAGATCTGTAGCCTTTATACACTGTAGGGAAAAGGAACTCAGTGGGACTCTTCTCCCACAACACACAGGAGTCTGTGCTATGAGATTCTTTTCCCTTCCCCACATGTGAATCTGTATTCATTATTCAATAAATTTCCACCTTTGCTATTTCCACCTTTGCTATGCCACCTTCCATCCGTGGACTCATTCTTCGACTCCACCGGACGAGAGCCCAGGAACAATCCTGCCCATCCAGTCCAAAAATTCTACTTCACTAGGACTGGGGTGGAGTCTGTAGGAAGGAATGTCCAAAGTCAGATGGACCCAATTTGTAAACCCATTTCCACCATTTAATACTTCTGTGGGTTTTTGTTTAGTTGTTTTTTTGTTTTGTTTTGTTTTGTTTTTGCAGTTTACCTCTCTAGACCTTTTCTTTTATGTTTTAGATAACTGATTGGTGAGTTGGGGAGAGAAGAGATAATAAGGTATCTAATGACTACTAATGAGGTAACATAGATTGCAACAGATGGAGTGACTATTATTATTTTAGCATTTAATGCGCATTATGTCCATGCAAAAACATTGGCAGGAGGACTATAGAGACATGAATGCAAAGGAGTCAACTAATTATAATTATATATTGGGTACCTATCAAAATATTAAAATACAAGAAAAGTTTTTTAAATTACAAGAGATGTAGGAAATTAAAATCCTGGCCCTGAGGTTTCTTTTTAAAAGGAGGAGACAAGTCTAACCCACTCAACAAAATTAGAGACAAATAAATATTGTTGGCTTCACACATTTAGTATCCACTAAAGACCAAGGGGGTCACTAACGTGCAGCAGCAAAAGATGGCAGTTGAGGAAGGGAAAGGTAGAAACAAACCAAGAAGTTTCAGAAAGGTGTTTTTTAGATAGAATGAAGAGCATGAACGAAGACAATGAGTCAAGAAATGCACAGCTGCACATTTGGGGTTCAGGGCAGACATCAGCATGGCTAAAGCAGAGGCTTTCTCTAGTAGGAAGAGAGCCAGGCAGCTGTGGCTGAGCTGGAAGCCACATAAATTCTGGATCAACAATAAGTCCCTAAAACAAAGGGTAATTAAGAAAGTAGAGTCTATTTGAGTGATGGCGAACCTTTTGAGCTTGGCGTGTCAGCATTTTGAAGAACTCTAACTTAACTCTGGTGCCGTGTCACATATAGAAACTTTTTGATATTTGCAATCATAGTAAAACAAAGATTTATATTTTTGATATTTATTTTATATATTTAAATGCCATTTAACAAAGAAAAGTCAACCAAAAAAATGAGTTCGCATTTCACCTCTGACACGCGTGTCATAGGTTCGCCATCATTGGTCTATTCCATGCTTCTATGTCCCTGGACCTATTTTGTTCAGACTGTGGAATCTCGGAAGTAAAGGGTGGAGAGAGTGGGCAGAGATCAACCAAAGACCTTATATGCATAACCCATTGACATAGACCAGGGGTCCTCAAACTTTTTAAACAGGGGGCCAGTTCACTGTCCCTCAGACCGTTGGAGGGCCGGACTATAGTTTAAAAAAATACTATGAACAAATTCCTATGCACACTGCACATATCTCATTTTGAAGTGAAAAAACAAAATGGGAACAAATACAATATTTGTATTTGCATGTGGCCCACGGGCCGTAGTTTGAGGACCCCTGACATAGACAATAGGGTGGATTTGGAGGGGACAGGGCTGGCTAGAAGAAGTCAGTGGTGGGAGGACATATGTAATACTTTCAACAATAAAGATTTTGAAAAAGTAGAGTCTGCAATCACCGTAAATCATGTGTATCAGTTATTTAAATGTGCTTAGATTCTAGTACAAAAACCCACCTAAGATGGCTCCTAGAGTAAGGAAGATGCTGGGGGAGGGCAGGAAGTCGGGGGACTGTGAGGAGGTGGTGGAGAGCCAAGTTTGTGGATCTATCCTTTAATTCTTCCATTTCACGTCCAAAGGGGAACATCCACAGCATAGTCATTGGCAAACCATTCTCTATGATACTCTATGGGTTCGACAATTACCTTAAAATATTAAAGAGGCAAGCTGGGTCTCTTCTTGCATTTCTAATGAGAACCATTTTTCCTTTCTTTCCTATTTCCCCCCATAGGAAGAACTCTTTCCTTTGCCCAAGATGGTTAAATGTGTTCTGTTCCCATAGAGCTTAAGAAAATATGCTTCTCAAAAGCCCATGAGAAGAAATTGGTGGCACTGCCTGGGGGAGAATGTACTACACAATGAACAGGCCTTGAGTTTACTCCCGAACTCCCAGGCTCTCCCAGCAGAAACATCTGAGTGAAGAGCCTTCCACAGGAGGCTGAGGAGAGGGCCCCATAAATGATGTGAAGCCCAGAGGCAAAGATCAACTGTGGGGCTGCTCCACACTCTCCATCTTTGTTTGCAAAGGTCTGACAGTGTGCTGTGAGCACTGATTTCCTGCGGAGGGGGAGAGCAGTTGAAAGTAGCTCCTGAGACTCCATGCTTCATTAGGAGGAATAGGAGAAAAAGTGAAACTTTTGGTTATGGTGTCATTGCTGGGGACTCCTGCAACAAAGCGACCCTCAGAGAGAGCTCAGCTGGGAGAGGTGATCTGTAAAGAATGAGGTCTAATAAGCCCTCCAAGTGACTCTGATGCAGAGTGAGGCTAGAGAACCACTGCCCCAAGAAATAAACTCAGCCCCAGAGAGCCAGCTGTTCTTTCTAGGCCAGGAACCTGTGACTTAACCCAGTCACTCTAGCTAGTGAACTATGGCTCCTTGAACTCTGATTTTTTAAAATATATATATATCTTTATTGATTTCAGAGAGGAGAGAGATAGAAACATCAATGATGAGAGAGAATCATTGATCAGCTGCCTCTTGCACGCCCCCTACCAGGGATCTAGCCTGCACTCAGGCACATGCCCCTGACCATAATCGAACCAGGGAGCCTTCAGGTCACAGGCCAACGCTCTATCCGATAAGCCAAACTGGCTAGGGCTTGAACTCTGATTTTAGCTCTATGATCTTTTGACAATGACTTCATGGTCTAATCCAGCACTAATGAAAATCAGTATTTCAAAACTTCTCAAGATTGTTGAGAGGAAAAATTAGAGAAATTATTCTAAAACTTCCTATCTGTTAGGGAAGTGCTTCTGAAATTCTATTGTGTCTTAAAATACAATTAGAGATTTCATTTCATTTTAGGCATTTTGCTCAGAATATGCACTTAAGAATGATGTGGTCTTTTATACAATTTTGGAGACAGTCATCTAATTGATGGTTTTGCATCTCAGCAAAATAAAGGATATATTTTTCCTAGAATAAATAAATATTAAGATCTTCTTAAAAGCCTGCTCACAAATACGGGCCTGCCATCAAATAACTATTTCAATTATGACCCTGTTGTAGATTAGGAGTCACTCAAAATCAGCATTTGTTTACTAAGTGTACTAAATGTATTCTGTCTGACCAGGAATGTGCTATGTTTAGGAGTATTCTGAACTAAACACATTACCTAGACCAGGGGTGGGCAAACTTTTTGACTTGAGGGACACAATGGGTTCTTAAACTGGACCGGAGGGCCAGAACAAAAGCATGGAAGGAGTGTTTGTGTGAACTAATATAAATTCAAAGTAAACATCGTTACATGAAAGGGTACAGTCTTTTTTTTTTTAGTTTTATTCATTTCAAAAGGGCCGGATCCTGCCCGCAGGCCATAGTTTGCCCACGGCTGACCTAGACCCTCAAAAATATTTGGATTTAAGGGAAAATGTCCAAAGATGTGCTATACCATCCTATCTAATAAAAGAGAAACATGGTAATTGGCATACGACTGCTACCCTTCCCATTGGCTAATCAGGGCAATATGCAAATTAACTGCCAGCCAAGATGGCGGCCGGCAGCCAGGCAGCTTGAAACTAACATGAGGCTTGCTTGCTTCAGTGACGGAGGACTCCAACGTTCCCGTCTGCCGCTGCAGGCCTCTGAGCTGCAACTCTAAGCAACTATGTAACAAATATAGAAGCTAAACAAAACCCCAGAAACCTGCTTTAGTCCACCGGGCTTCAGCCAGCAGGATCGCAACATTGTAAGCAAAGGCCAGAAACCTACTTTCAGCAGCGGAGGCCTAAGAGCTGGAGCCAAGCCTCAAAGCTAAAGCTGGCCCAGAATAAAAAAAGAAAAAAGAAAAAAAGGAGTGGTTGGGAGCTTCAGTCACCCCCAGCCTGAAAACAGCCCTCAGCCCATCACCCAGACTGGCCAGGCACCCAGTGGGGACCCCTACCCTGAAGGGTGTGTGACCAGCTGCAAACAGCCATCATCCCCTCACCTAGACTGGCCAGGCACCCCAGTGGGGACCCCCACCCTGAAGGGGGTGTGACCAGCTGCAAACAGCCATCATCCCCTCACCCAGGCTGGCCAGGCACCCCAGCAGGGACCTCCACCCTGATCCAGGACACCCTTCAGGGCAAACCAGCTGGCACCCACCCGTGCACCAGGCCTCTACCCTATATAGTGAAAGGGTAATATGCCTCCCAGCACCGGGATCAGCGGAGCCGCGAGGCCTCCCAGCACTGGGATCAGCATGACAGGGGGCAGCGCCCAAACCCCCTGATTGCCCTGTGGCTCTGTGTGTGACAGGGGGCAGGGCCACAACCTCCCTATCCACCCTGCTCTGTTCATGACAGGGGAAGGCGCCCCAACCCCCTGATCAGCCCTGCTCTGTGCCTGATAGGGGGGAGTTCCCCAACCCCCTGATCACCCTGTGGCTCTGTGTGTGACAGGATGCGGCGCCCCAACCCCCTGATTGGCCCTGCTCTGTGAGTGACAGGGGGCGGTGCCCCAACTACCCGATCCGCCCTGCTCTGAGCCCGACCAGGGGCTGCACCTAGGGATTGGGCCTGCCCTCTGCCACCCCGGAGCAGGCCTAAGCCAGCAGGTCGTTATCTCCCGAGGGGTCCCAGACTGTGAGAGGGCACAGGCCGGGCTGAGGGACCCCCTCTCCCCCCCGAGTGCACAAATTTTTGTGCACCGGGCCTCTAGTATATATATATATATATTCATGGGTAACAGACTGGAAATCCAATAAGAAGTCTCAAGATTTCTTATTTTCATTTCATTTTAACTGGAGAACTAGCTCTCTTGAGTTTTCTTTTATTTTTATTTTTCTGTGATATAAACGTTGACTTTGAAACAATTGTTCTCCCAATGTTCTATTATGTTATTCATGCCTTTTCTCACCTGCTTATGCCTGAAGGTCTTGATTCAAGCTGGCCATTTATTGAAATTAGGTTTCAGAAATCAAAAGAGCAGCTCTTGAATGAAAAAAACAAAATTGAGGGTGGGGCTGACAAGTGGTGCATGTAGGTAATTCCACACTAAACAACTGATGCTTCTCTACAATAGGCAATGGAAGGAGATGAGTGTTTCCCATCCTCTGGGGAAATAATTCAAATATACACTCTTATCAAACTCTAATAATGTCCTTGCTTCTGCCTGTTTTCCTTGATGAAGCTGATAATAACAGAAATCTACACTTATCTGCATTTTTCTGCTAGAAGTCACTGAAGCATCAGCATATCATTTTAAAGGGTATGTGCCTGCAAGTGGCAAAAAAGAAAACATGAAATGTCACACAATGCAGGCAGGGGAAACAGAAATACAATTCATTTCAAGGATGAGCTGTGAGCTTGCTTCTCTCTGCTTGTTGTCCTTGACCTCGACAGTATGCAAGGAAGTTATCTGTTTCTGAATCTTTTTTTTTTTTTTGTCTTCTTCAGTCTGAAAGCATCTTCCATCAGCAATGTAACTGATGCTCCCCTGTTTCCATGCCTACACACATCCCCCCCAAAAAACACTGGTAGAAATGACATTACTTAGAAACACTAACAAAAAATTAACTCAAAAATGGTTTTATAGATCCTCTACTCCATTCATTTCCCTGAACAGATTTGACAAATGTGCCCCAGAGAATGTAAATGACTTTTCCAAGACCACAGACCAAATTGAAAGGCAGAGTTGAAGAAAAGCTGTCCACTCTCACCTGTGACATACTCAGTGTCTCCGACTCCATCCAGAAGTCTGCCCGATTCCTGTGGCCTTCAGGCTAAAGTTTCTGCTTCAGACATGCTAATCATTAGTGGGATTCTGCTTAGGGCTTGAGTTTTTTACAAAAAAAGCCCCATCCTTTCTCCTTTTCCTTGACATAAAGGAAGCCTGAAATCTGTACCTTCTTAAGATGAATTGGAGAGACTACGACCCATCTTCTCAGTTGGCACTCCAGCACCTCAACATCATTAAGGCGTTGCCTTCAGGCTCAGAACTCATATTTTAGGGGATCCCATCTCCTGTTAATTTTTTTAAAATTTCATATTTTTAATATAAGTCATCATTTTTACTTTGATGGAGTACTGAAGCATGCATCTTGTATGAAAACTGCTGTTTAAAATTTTAACCGTGCTATTTCTGGCTTCTGTGGATGCTTGCTGGCTTGGGTAATAAGGAAAATAAGACTACTCCCATTTCAGAGAGACCTTCAAACCTTCTCCAGACTAAGTTATCAGTGCTGGCGTCAGGCCAAGCCTTTGGTCAAGGCCTCAAAGCTACAGCACATAGGTCCCTTTAAGAACTTGCAAAGGGAACCAGGAAAACCCCATATTTGGGAGACAAAGAGGATAAGATCGTATAAATATGAGAAACTTCGTGTATGATTTCACCCAGAATTTGAGAAACATTTTCCTCTGGTCCCGTGCGTAATAAATGTAACTCCATCTCTCTAAGCGTTGCTTGGTTCTTCTCCGGTTTTTCTGTAACGGTACTTGTGAAAGAACACTGGTCCTGTCCAGCCCTGCCATGCTGGGATCCTGTGATCAGGGTAATTTATGGGAGCCGATTCTGAAGCCATCTGCATGAGCTCCAGCAGAACCAAAATACATGTTGGCAGTTTCAGAGTCAGTTACTCTCTTCTACATGTTTACTTTTTTTTTTAATATATTTTATTGATTTTTTTTACAGAGAGAGGAAGGGAGAGAGATAGAGAGTTAGAAACATCGATGAGAGAGAAACATCGATCAGCTGCCTCCTGCACATCTCCTACTGGGGATGTGCCCGCAACCCAGGTACATGCCCTTGACTGGAATCGAACCTGGGACCTTTTAGTCCGCAGGCCGACGCTCTATCCACTGAGCCAAACCGGTTTCAGCTACATGTTTACTTTTGTGATTTATTTCTTAAAGGCTGTATGGTGAATGGATGGTTGTGCCAAGAAATCTTTTTTTAAAACAATGTATTGATTTTAGAGAGAGAGGAAGGGAGAGGGAGAGAGAGAAACATCAATTGGCTGCCTCCTACACACTCCTACTGGAAATTGAGCCCATAACCCCATCCCACCATGTGTCCTGACAGGGAATCAAACCAGCAACCTCTAGGTTCATGGGATGACACTCAACCAACTGAGCATAAAGAAAAATTAGAGTAGAAACTTTGGAAAACACACAAAAAAAAAAAAGGCAAAACCAGAGTTCATTCAAGAAACAAACAAACACTTTCTTCTACTGCAAAGCACAGCAAGTCCCCATTGCTTTCCAGCTACATGCATTTAGGGGGTGCTCTCTTATCAAGTGACAGAAGTGTGGCTGACTGTGTGGCTATGGATCCCAGGACCTCTGCTTGGTCACCACTTTAGGCAAGTTAACCTCTCCACCTGAGCATCTTGTTCTATGAAAGAGACAACAATAACACACATTTACACGCTTCTGAGTAATGAGTTCATACACATAAAGCCTTTCAAATAGCATGTGGAATAAATGCTCAAAGATGTTAGTGATTTTATTATTATTCATTGTTATTATTATTATGTGCATTAGGTTGGAATGATGCCATTGGAATTAGCTAGTTATTAGTAATAGAAAAGGAGCAAAGAGAAGACCAGATATTATAGGCATACTATTTAGGAAGCTTCACCAGCAAGCTATAACATTAACATTCCTCAAGAGCCCAACAAAGGGGAGATAGACACATGCCCAGTAAAATTGGGGAGACCTAGAGAAGGTGATTGCTATCGCTCACACCTGAAAACAAAAGGTCATTGTCAGAATGGGCTTGGCCACTGCAAGGGATGAAGGTTTAGAATATTTAATCCCATGAACAAAGGAATTCACTCTCTTGGTTCCTCTTGCTCTTGGGACTCTTGGGACTTGTATGACACTGGGCTGTGGGGTTCTCCTGCATTCACCCACTGCCATGTGGCCACACATACAGTGGATGAACGGATTGCATCTCGCCTGATGCTGGACTGGCCCTGGCTCCAACATGGCAAGGAAACTTTGGACATTGGCTCTGATTTTAGCTTTACTGAAGGGATGTAATTCCACAGGAATAAAGCTTTCTACCATACCTCATCCTCCCATGTAGGTCTCTGTAAATGCTTATTCCAGTGGTACCCAATAGTACACTTTCACCAATAAGAGGAATAGCTAGTTTTCAATGACTTACTTCATAAAAATAAATAGTTATATAGCACTTTACAGTGCACCACGCCTTTGTCTCTACTGGACTTTTTCTGCTCATTACATCAAACTGTGAGAAAAGAAGAAAGACCATCATTGTCCCCATTTGAAACATGAGATAACTGAGATTGAAATAATAAAAGGAAATATGTTCAGATTTTACATGGGAAAATGAGATTGGAACTCCTGACTTAAATCCCATGTTCTTTACTCATACTAAGTTTAGTTACTTAATAGCAAATGTCACAATTTCATCTTGATTCCTGGATTGAAGTTATAAAGTCCCAAAACTAATAAAAAAGGTAGGGATCACATGGACTAATATGGTGTATTACTTATATATTACTGACATCCTAAAAATTATCTTTCAATTATAAAAATTGAAAATAACATTAAAGTAAAAATGACAAAAAAGTACATTTGTTCCTCCTTTCTCAGAGCCTCTGTCCAAAAGCAACCAAAACTACACCTTTAAAAAAAGTTCTGCAGAGGTGAATGAACTATTTGGGAAGCTTTACCAGGAAGCTATAACATTAACGTTCCTCAGGAGCCCAACAAAGGGGAGATAGACAGACTGTTCTGCAACTTGCTGTGTTTTGTTTGCTTTTGGTTTGGCTATTTGTTTGAATTTGTTTGTTTGTTTGTTTGTTTGTTTTTACATTAGCAATATGTCCTGAGTATCATTCCATAGCACAGTGGTTCTCAACCTTCCTAATGCCGCGGCCCTTTAATACAGTTCCTCATGATGTGGTGACCCCCAATTTCATTGTTACAAGTTGAACATAATTAAAGCATAGTGATTAATCACAAAAACAATATGTAATTATATATGTGTTTTCCGATGGTCTTAGGCGACCCCTGTGAAAGGGTCATTTGACCCCCAAAGGGGTCGCGACCCACAGGTTGAGAACCGCTGCCATAGCAGCATACCTATTTCTCACTGTATTCAGTGATGTATGGATACACAGTATTTTAATCAGTCTTTCCCCAGTCTTTTCCTATTACACAAAATGTTATAAACATAGAGCATTAGGGCTTTTGGAAACATGGATATCTTTTATTTTGAAGTTACCTAATAGAAAATGTGTTCAATTTTCACATTGCAGAAACACTCATGTCTTGAGCTGACCCTTCCTGAGAAAGTCTTTGAATATTCTTAGCATTTTGGACGATTTCATTTCATTCTTACAAGAGCAAAGCAGACATCAACCAAGAGGACAATGAAAGGGTAAAAGGTTCAGACAAGTGCTTTCTCTCTGTGTTTCATTCTCAGGGGTCAGCTGAGAGAGCAAAAGAACATTGGAGCCATATAATTGAATATTATCTTAAGTGTGGATGCCGCATCTTCTTTTAGGGCCATTTGAATGCCATCCAACAGACGAAAATGAGCAATAAGGCAAAGGACCTACATTTTTAAGAACTTTAATGAAATCTCATCCTGCAGTCAACAATTTCTTTATTAACTTTAAAGGAAATCCTTCAGTAAAATAAACAAAATGTTTTCTGTCATTTGATTCATTTTATGTAAATTTTTATTTTATTACCAGTGTGATTTACCTATTTATAAAAATATTATACTTAACTGTTTTTTTCTTTTCCATCACTTTAAATAATATTTTACTTTGCTGGGGGTTTTTTTGGTGTTTTTTTTTTCAAGTTTATACTTATTGTCTTCTGGTTAAAGTAGCAAAGCATTTTTAAAAGCTCTATTCCTCAAACACCCTATGTTTTGTATAAATTTTCTACTACCACTACTGAAATTCTCCCAACATAATTATATCACTTTGGGGAGAAATTTACTCAAATGTTGGGTTTTGCATTATTACACTTATTTGCATGTTGTACTGAAGAGCCAGAGTGCATGTGATTACAGTTTTCTTTTTTCTACTTTCCCTTTGGTTAATAATGGTCATTTTCCACCTTAACTTTCTGTGTTCTATTACTGAGTTTTCTTTAGTTTTCCTTTAAATGTTCTGAGAGAGTTGTCAAATGCCTATAAGTGTTTTTGTCCAAATGCTGAATATTTTCAAACACACCTTTAGTTCCCATTTACATTTTCCTTGAAGTCATCTCTCTTGTAGTTTTTCAACTTCCTTCTTCAATCTAAACTAGTTTCTTTCTCAGTGGACACGAGCTTTATCTTTCAACGCGCATCTGATGAGATTTCCTCTGTCCCGGATCCTAAGTCCCATTCTTGTTTTCTTCCCTTTGCTGAGAATATAACAATAGCTTCCTAGGAAAGAGCATCTGGAGGCACATTTTCTAAGTCCTTTTATACATAGACATTTATTAATTATACCCTGAGTATTGATGGTTGGTGGGGTGAAGAACTCAAGTTCAGAAATCAACATCTGCCAGCATTTTGAAAGTGTAACTCTACGGTCTCCTGGTGCACAATAGCTGGCATTCTGATGCCATTGTTAACTTTCTGGTGTTGCAATGGGGTGTGATAAGGGGTCTTGGTGGGGACTTTTTTTCACCCAATGACCTCTTTCAATCATAAGGACCATGTCCTTATATCCAGGGAAATTGCTTTATAATTTATTTGATAATTCTCTATGCTTCATTTGATATATTCTCTATGAGGTTTTCTTGACTCTATCTTCCAATCCCTTCATTAATTACTTTTTGGTTATCACACTTAATTTCTAAGTTCATTTATTTTTCTATTTTCTTATTCCTACTCCTATTTAGAGCATCCTGTTTTTTGTTTCATGGCTATAGCCTCTTTTCTTAATTCTCTACAAAAATAATAGATTTTACTTTTGAAGTTTTACCCTGTTCTCTGTGATGAATCAAATTTTCTTATTTTTTTTAGTTTTTGTCTTAAATTTTGAAGGTGCTCCTCAATTATTTAGTAGTACTTGGCTATCAATTTATATTGTAGAGTGGAGCATTAAATAGCTGATAGCATCTCTAGATGCAGGAGAAGTTTTTCTCTGACTTAGGCTGTCATTATAGAGTGATTGGCTGGCAAGTCAGTTTCTTGGTATAAGTTCTTCAAATGCTGATATTCTATATTCTTTAAAGTTATTTTACTTGTCCTAAAAACGGGTCTCTAGTCTGTTATCTAGAAATCTTGGAGTAGAATAACTGGGTAGTATATCTCACTAATTTACTCTGGGAACAGTTAAGGGTTAAAAAGTCAAATGACTTATGACTCACTTGGCATATTTTCTAAGTGCTTATATTTTATGTCTGGTGCCTCAACACAATTCACTACCGCAAATACCAGGAGCAGCTACATAATTTATAGGACCCAGTGCAAAAAAAAGTAAGGCTCCTTGTTAAGAATTATTTTAAAATGTCAATATTACTGCAGCCAAGTGTTAAACAAGTATGGGACCCTTTAAGTATGGGACTGTGTGTGATCATACAAGTTGTACAACACAAAGGTAGTCTAGACAAGCACACACTCTGACCCCCACTCTACCCGGTTCAGAATCTCCAGAAGAGAATGAATCTCCTGCCTTTTGAGAAGATGGAAAGGGGATACTCATCAGGCTAAAGGGGACAAAGATGAAGATTGAAGAAATGAGCTATAGCCAATCCACATGTTTTCCATTTAATGCCTCACTCCCATTAGCTGTGATTCTTGAAAACTCCAAGAATCCAGGCTTTTCAGAATTCTATGGGAGAAGTCACCATTTCTCACAATTTCATAATTATTTCCTTCTGTAGCCATGATCTACTCTTAATAGTGAGTTAATTCTTTTCATCTTTCAAAACTTTGATGATATCTCTTATCTTTATTGTCTCCACTCCCAATCTGTTTCAGCTTTTATGTTTATATCTTTATTTTCTTAACTGTCATTTGGGGGCACATTAAATGGAATATATATATATGTAGGCATTTTTCTTTTTCAAAATACCATATTTAACCAGAACTGTAATATGTAGCCATTTTCTTATTTCATTATATTTATTAGAGGACCAATGCATGAAATTTGTGCAAGGGTAGGCCCTTGCAGCCCGGGCTGCCTTGGCCCTTGTGGCCCCAGCTGCCTCATGGACCCGCGGCCTCACCCCCGCCCACTGGCCATTCCGGAAGGTTGTTCCAGAAGGTCATTCTGCCATCTGGCCTAATTAGCATATTAGCTCTTTATTATATAGGATACTAGTGGTCCAGTGCACAGATTCATGCAAATTGAAAGGAAACTAATTAGAAGAAATATTTTAATATCGCTATTCACCGTTTCTCTATAATAGAAGTGTCAACCAAATTCATGATTGACAATAACAGATCAAAACACAAGCGTGCTATTGGGGCCAGCAAGAGCTTTATATGTATTGCGCATGTGTGAGTCAATTTAGCCTTTTATGTGTATAGATACACTTGCTTAATTAGACCTGCTTTCTGATTTAGCTAAATTTTTTCCAGCCCAGTGAAGCACCACAACTTCTCTTTCAGGTAATTGTCAGCAACACAGCAGTAAATATCAACACAATGCTGATTATTATTGTAGATCATGCAGGGAGAACAGAGGTTAAAATATTTAACTTTAGCAGTGTTTGACTATATTCTGCACAGTGAGAAAACTTGAAGTCATTTTCAAGGTCCACCATTTCTTACTTCTTTTCAGTCAAGTCAAGTTTCTAAACTTTCTAAATCTCTGCTTTCCAGCGAATGAAAAGAAAATAGGATTCTACCGAGTCTCCTATCTACCTACTCCAGGACTTCTGTGAGGATTAAATAAGATGAGGCACAGACATTTGGTTAAAGTGAAAAATGTTTGTACCTGGCTATAAAGTAAGTCATGTTCCTGGCTAAAGATACTCCAAAGAGGCTAGTCACTAGGGAGAGGAAGCTGGGCATTGCTACGTGATGTCATTACCTGGTGCCCACAGCGGCCATTTCCGGGCTGGGCTGGGCTGGGCTGTGGGCCGCATTTTGCGCCATGGGGTCTTGGCAACATTGGCTGTGATTTGGTGGGCTGTCACTCCAGGGTGGTGGCAGGGCCTGTGTCCCACCTGGGGAAAGCTGAGTGATGCTTTGTTGGTGCCAGGTTTACAGTGCCATTTATTTGTAAATGGTCAGTGCGCATCACAGCATCTCCTGCCCCCTGATTGTCATTGTGCATCATAGCAACCAGTCAGATGATGTGAGGGACACTTAGCATATTAGCCTTTTATATATATAAATAAGATTCCTCTTTTTACCCTCCAATTACTTAATATGCCTCTACCTTTGACTAATAAAAATATAAATTTTACTTTGCTGAATTTTTAAGTTCTAACAAGTCTAACATGTTCCTCAGAGGACTTGGAGGCTCAAGTATTTTGAGCTCAAATACTCCCTATTTCCACCTCCACATCCCTTCTTAAAAAAGGGCATATTTTTTAGAAAGTAGAGTGGACTATATCGTGTGCTTATTGACTCAAATATTTCAGTACAGTGTATATGTTCTGTTCCAGCCAAATTGTTGGCTGAAGAAGATAAGATATTGAATTTTTAATTGCAAGCCATTCCAAAACTAGTTGTTTTGTATCAACTAGCATACAATCAGTAGTTAACTATTCTCCATTGGTTTCAAGACAAAATGCACAAATTTAATTAGAACTCTGAGGCACAGCCAAGAACTTGGTGACTGATAATCATTTGGACAGAACTAAAACTCAAAGAAGTTGGATGGCAGTGAAAAATCTTGAGTATTGATGAAGGAAAGGATTATGCTGAGCTTAACACACGCACACGCACACATGCACACACGTGTGCATGCATGCACATGTGTGTGTGCGCGTGCGCCTTGCTAGAGCTTCACTTAAAATTAATATCAATGTGCTGTATCAGTACTCAATTGTCTCATATAGCTAAAACAACAGTAAACTATCCAGAGAATTAATTGTATCTGATTCAACTTCTCAATGATCTCAACTACCTTATAATCATAGAAGCCAAATATAACCCAGATCTCCCAACTGGTAGTGTATTGACTGTCTAATTAAGAAGCAAAACTGTCTGAGGTGATTTAATATTTAGCCTCATTCTGCAGTGAGATGGATGTCTTGTCAAAAATCTGATGAAATATTCACAACTACAACCTATTCAACCCAGATGCTACTTGGCCAAATTATGGAAAGGAGAGTGGGAAAAGACTATATATATTTTTTTCCTTATGAACATTTTTCATTTTTGTAAACACTTTTCTGTCCTGCTTTATTTCCCTCTAGAACTATATAAGTATCTTCATTATACTTCTTAGAGTTTGGAAAATAAGTATCTATAGCTAAATGTAAGTCATTTTGTCAGATAACTATTTTGAAGGGAGGCAATTAAAATGTTATAGTATGACCTTCGTACCCTGTGGGGGGGGGGAGGGGCAGAGAGAGAGAGAGAGAGAGAGAGAGAGAGAGAGAGA
This sequence comes from Myotis myotis, assembly GCF_014108235.1. Taxonomy (NCBI): domain Eukaryota; kingdom Metazoa; phylum Chordata; class Mammalia; order Chiroptera; family Vespertilionidae; genus Myotis; species Myotis myotis. The sequence continues at coordinate 13,920,862 of NW_023416319.1, forward strand.
GAGAGAGAGAGAGAAGTCTGGGGCTAAAGATCTTATTATCTTTGATCATAGACCACTAAAGACTTTTAAGAGGTCTTTCTTTACATCTCCCTGCCAAAGAACCATTCAAAGATTATTCCCCATGAAATTTAAGGTTACTGCCTTCTACTCTTGTAAAGTTAAAGTCTTGTTTTTATTTATCCAACAATGGAAAGTAATCCTAAAAACTTTGGACAGATTTAAGTTGGAAAAAATTAAGTAGGTGATTCTCTTTTTCCGGCTCCTCTACAGAGTAAGTTTCCATTGATATGTGCCCCTAAAGTAGAGTGAACTTGTAATCCTGTAGAAAGCATATCAAACTAGCTGGAAATCCTAGTCTCTAGTTCAGTTATGTGACCTACCACCTGTCTGTGTGGCCTTGGGTAATCCCCTCAAATCCTTTGGACCTCAGTTCATTACTCTTGAAATTGAGAAAAATGCCATCTACTCTTTTTTTTAAGTAGGTCTCACTGTGTTTCTTCTGTGTCAGGCCATCTGCTACACACTTTACCTGATCAACCTAAAATTAGATCTATAATCTTATTATTTAGTCCCCAAAATAATTATATTAGATGTGATATTAATATAAGGCTCAGAGAGGTTAAGTTACTTGAAGAAGATCACATAATTCATAAACACAAGAGTCAGAATTCACAGTTAAGTCAAAGAGGAGACACGATTAACAATCCTATGTCATCCTATTTTAGATGACGGTAGAGAAACAATTCCATCTCTTTTTGGCAGCAGGCCCTAATCTATACAGTGGTACAAATAATAGTGCTATTTCCCAGGTTGAAAAAGAGTTAAATAAGAAAACATGCATGGCAATCAGACCCATGCACAAGTAAGTTATATTGTTTTTATTATAATTTTTAATATACTATGTATTGTTAAATGTGTTTGGCAATTCCAATGCTTGTCACATAAGTCCCATTTTCACCCAACAGCTGGCTGGAAAGCTCTAAATTAGGTGTATACCAGCTTAGACCATCATGTTCCTCAGAGGACTTGGAGGCTCACTGTGCCCCATTGTCTCCTGGGAGTTTCAACAACCACTGCTAGAGGAAGGCTGAGCATTGTACACTTTCCTAGTTTGTATCAGCAACGCAAAGCCTGAACTCTCACTCTGACACCAGAAAGCCTGTAGACCACCTACCTGGCTGCTCTTATCCCAGATTTCAGGAATCTCAGAAAGACTGAACATTAAGGCTTATAGAGGGAGAAAAAATTTGGTACATCCTAGAAATCTGTGGTTAATGTCAGTAGGTTTCTTCCTTTATCATGTCAGCATTGATTTTCCCACTCAGATCCCCAGAGCAATGACAGCACTACTTCCAAAAAAGCCAGACTCCACAGGACAACACAGATGGAGAAAGGTTCTGGTAAGTAGACCCATTCTAGCTTTCTGCAAACACATCGGTTAATTCTTGTAAATATTGACTGGGTATTACAAACTGTGAGTGGGTCATTTTGGATTGAGATTATGCATTTTCTCAGATGATGACTTTGAGACCATCATCAAATCATTTTAGGTTGTATAACTCCTTTCTCCCACCATGCCATTCCTCTTCACCCCACCCCCATTATCTCCCTTAACATTATCTGGAACTCCGATCTCATCTCATTTAACCAGGCAACCACGCAGAGGTATTGAAGTTTGGTTTCTGCAGCACAACCCTCAGGGAGTCTATGAAGCTGTCAGCACTGATGTGCTTTAATGGTTTTCTTAGAAGCAGCTCCCATGAAATAGTTGCCTCCTGAACTGGTCAAATACTTGTTACTCGCCTCCTCCTGTTGTGAGGGGTGATCTGTGACAGACGGGCAAGAGCTTCAGTTAAATGGGAGCTTCTTAAAATAAAAATGATTCATTTCACCTTTTTTATTTGAAAATACTGCTCTGCAAAGGGCCCTTGGCTCCTTATCCTTTGCCCGGAAGCAACATTCCCTGTAATGAACTCCCCGCATGAACTGAGAATGGATATATGTAGGGCAGGGAGGCCTGCCCCTATTTTGGGAGAGCAGAGAGACAAATGCTGCTTGTTTATATTTTATTACTGAGAGGCATAAAAGATGCTGCGGCAACAAAGACCAGAAGAATTATTGGTGAGAAGGATAAAGCCCCAGAATGAATTCACTTATATGGAAGGATAAAGATGGACTTCCTTAGAAGAAAAGACAACAATAAGAGCATGCTGGGGCCTGGTTTAAGTTTGCATAATGTATATGTATATTTCCTACCGAAGTCAGTGTTTTTGTAGACTGGTTTTCTAATGGATTCCATAAATAAAATAGCACTGAGCCCTAAATATTTAGGCTGTCATCCAAATACCATTATGGGTTCAGTTCAGGACAGGGCTGACTGTTGCCAATACCAATCACAATGGAGAAGGCTTATGGTCATTTGTCTTCTCATTAGCAAACTATTTCACACTTCTTTTCCATTCTAAGGTGGAATTTTGTGAGCATCTGGAAGTGTCCAGGAAAATGGTTTTGTCTGGCATATTTTGAGTTCATTTGTGCAGCAATGAACCTGCTTTAGAGAATTTAAGATGCATTTTTAATGTAATATATAGGTGGAAAATTAACTTCTTTTTTTTCCTCCTCTCTTTTCAGCAGGAAACTAACTTTTAATATTCTAGCTGTGAATCAGTTAACCTTTTACATTTGGGGACTTTCTATTATATGGAGACTATTTTGGATAAGCAAAATGACTACAGTAACAGTACTTGGTCTCAGAAGATTGTACAGACTAAAATGAATTAAGTTTATTTAATCAAATACTTATTTTTTATTAAATATTTTTATTTATTGGGAAATTACAGCAAGGGCTAATCCATAACACATAAGGGCTCTTGATAATCAAAACAGCAAAACACTTAAAACTATCATTTACTAGAAGATGATATTTTCAATGCATTTAAGATTAGCATCTCGATTTTACTTCTAGTTATCTAATTTAAATCTTATCTGGGGTCTTTAATTTATCTCTCTCAATTTGGAGGGCCATCCCTAACAGTTTTATGCTGTGATATTGCAACAACAAAGCCCTACATTTAACTCTACAGTTTTCACATATCCTGACACAGCTCTGAGGCGGGGGAAGCTCTATTGCCTTGCAGAGTAAAGTTAAAGACTTTTGAATGGGATCAGATGTAGGCTGATGAATTTGGAATTGCAGAAATTTTCATTACAAGGGGCATTACTATGCTGCAGCTGGAACAACTGGTTTTAATTAATCTGAACAAACAGTGGGCTTTGACAAACAAATCATCATCACATTAAGCAGCTTTCTGGGGAGAAAACCTTCCCACGTGGCAGTACTGCCTTTGGGCTCTTGAGGGATTATATTTAATAAGCTGCTCATTGCATTTCTAATGAAAGATGAGGGGAGAGAGTACATGCATTGAGGAATGGGGAGAGGGGCTTGACTGACTTAAAATTGCAGAGAATGATCAAATTTTGGAGCGAAACGGGACTTTGGTAATTATTTATACCTTCTATCCTAATTTTGTCTAAAGAGAGAAAACTGAACTACAGAGAGGAAAATAGAGAGGAGGATGGGACTAAGAGAGGACAAACTTGCTCAAGGACTTATTTCTTCATATGTATGAGAATGATAATGCGGATGATATGGGGATATCGATACTCTGCATTGTGTTTACTAAAAAAGGGATTTAGGTAAAGACATTAAGATCATAATAACAGTTTTGATGTTTCAAATACCTAGACACTTCACGAATTCATTATGTTCATAATATCCCCAGAGGTTTGAGATAATGAACTGCCATTTATCTATGTCAGACAAAGGGCAAGATCATTATCAAATGCAGTGGTCCATGGCCTCAATCTAAAACCCAGATTATCATAGTCTAGAACTTTCTGCTCTGCAGGAGAGCATTATGTATGTTTATCCACCATTCCCTGTGTGTGGACTTCCAGATAGTTTGACTAGAATGGATTTTTAAGCAATCCATTGCTATTCCACCACTGCTATTCTCTCTGAACTCCCATACAAACACAGGGCAGAAAGCGCCAGGCCACTCTCTCTTCCAGGAGGGAGCTCCTCCAAGCCTGGGGTGAGGGTTGTGAGACAACACCAATAAAAATTCTGACTAGTATTTTTATATCTTCACTCACCTCCTCTAACTCTATATTTATGTTTCGTATTGAGTGGATTCATTGGCATCTTTTGTTAAGCTCTGGGTAGTGGAAGGATAATGGCCAAAGTTTTAATTGGAAAATAAGCTCTCTACAAAGTCAAGAAGGATGCTATCAATGGGCCACAACTTCTGTATCTAAATATTTCTTTCTATCATCTCTTTTAATTATTATTCTTTTTAATTTTTTTCTGTCTTGAGGCCAGCTTGGCCTTGGTGTATCCCCAAGTATTTCAGTTGGGCTTATTGAAAGTGTTACCCTACAGGCAGGATACAGAAGTATTATTTGAATGCCAACTAGAAGCAAAGGCAAATGGCTTCAATGACATCTTTTTCAATATCTCATTATATTAGGGTGAAGTCATTCTACCTGTGGAAAGTAATACTTCTGTCCTTAATATGCATATAAAATACAGAAGCACCTTTCACAAGGAGTCTACTTGTTTTTCTTTTACAGTCACAGGAAGATGGACATAGACTATTCTCTAAGGAGGAGTAATGGCGGCAGGTGGGAGGAAGTATATTATTAGGGTAGAGGCTAGTGGCCTGTAGAGAAGCCCTAGGTGAAGAAACCAACTCATGGAAGCATCTTTGTATTCCTCCCTCTTTTTCATAAATACCCTCACCCCACTCTACCTCCCACATCAAGATATGCTTACTGGCAATTTATGCTACCCAATATGCACAACATGGGTAGGTGCACAGGTACCCATGCCATTCACCTGTAAAAGGAGTCACACATACTTCCTTAATGACATTCATTTTTTTTACCTTCCCCAAAGCCAAAATTCGCTTTCTCCCATCTCTTTGAAATTATCCTTTTATCTGGATAATATAGTAATGACTAGAGGCCCAGTGCACAGATTCATGCACTGGTTGGGTCCCTCCACCTGGCCTGCATGCTCTCACAATCTGGGACCCCTGGGGGATGTCAGAGGCCCAGTGCATGGATTTGGCCTGATCCCCGCACCAGACCTCTAGTATGCATATAAGATCTTTGTTTAATTTCTTCTCACCCTCCCCCTTCCCCTCTTCCCTCTGAGACTCATCAGTCTGTTTCATGTTTCCATGCCTGTGCCTTGAGCATCTGCCCCCTCATGGTCAGTGCACATCATAGCTACTGGTCGAATGGTTGAACGGTCAAATGGTTGAAGGGTCGCTTAGGCTTATATATATATATAGATTAGCTAATAAAATAGAGTTCTTTCATGTGTATTGATGAATATGATAAGGTATTGTGAAGACTGTGTAAGATTGTGCACTAACAGTCATTCAGTCACCAATCCTAGGAATTGTTGGTTCATTAAGTTTTGGGGAACATGTAGAGAAAAGGTATTTAGCTAAAATGAAGATTCACAAGGCCAATCTTGTTCTTTCATACTCTGGCTGAAGTTTGCTGCACCTAGCCCCACTGGGGGGTAAGGCAGCTTGTCATTCTTTATTTCCCATGTTTATTCCAAGGAAAGCATCCCTGGGGAGAGCTTAATATGTGTGCTGACAGCAGGCAAAGCTTCTACCCAATTGTCAAATTAGACCCTTGGAGATGTTGCATGTGTCCTAAACTCTTCCCCACCATGGAAAAACATGGGAGAACTTACCCCTGGGAAAGTTTCCATCAAGCCTTCAGCAAGAACATTATAATTAACAGCCTTCCCCTGCCCCAAGACAGCAAGATGATTCTTTAGCAACAGTTTTTAATTGATTTGCAAAATGAGGTGAGGAAGTACATTATATGCCTTTTTTTCCTCTCCATAAAATATAAAATGCAGGGCATGGGACAAGTAAATTGACTCCAAGAGAGTATGAGAGGACAGGGGGAGTAAATTAGAAAGAATTCTAGTTTGCATTTCTTCAACCTCTACTATGTATAAGTCACTTGTATCTACTTCTCACATGAACCATATAAAACGGGCCATGGTTATGCAAAGGTGGCTCAGTCTGGTTCTTTTGCTCATTTTCCCCACTGTGATATTCTGTGCCTGTCTGGAAATCACCTTTAAAAAGCTATGAAACGTGTCAGAGAAACTGGGAATTTTTAAGTAAAAGACTTCAAAATACCAACGTCTCTTGAACAAAAGAGTTTTGTTTTCTTTTACAATGAAATGTTGATTTTAGAATCAATATGAAGATCTATGTGAAAAACATGAAAACCCTAAAATGAACTTTCCAGCTATGGAATGTTGGAAAACAGGATATGGTCACTGGACCAGGATTCTGTAAAATAATTTTCTGTGTCTTTATTTGAGAAATTGGATTTAGGTTGTTAGGGAACCACTGAACTGTAAAGTTCCAGGATTCTGCTACATGGGAACAGTATTTCCCAAGCTTTCTGGATTTTATCTGTCTGCACTACACCCTTCAAGCTAATGCTGGATTTACTTTGACTGCATTAAATAACTTGTATGTTACAAATACCATGCTTGCTATCTTGAACTTAAACAGTCATGAATCTATAGTTTGTAAGTAGCATTAGAAAGAGCCCTTAGGAACCTTCTGGAATGGGTGTCTGTGGTCATAGTAGTTATATTAGAGTTGTGTCTTTGAAATGAGAACATTAGTCAATAAAATAAATACTACTGAAAAATTTAAAGTAAGACTCATACAAAAATGCAGAATCTTTGTCTTTAGTGTGCAATATTACAAATAACCACTAACAAATTATTAAAATTAATGAGTGAAGCCTAGTTTTTTAATAAAAGAAATCTTGGGGCAGAACTACAGGGCCATGAGGCAACTGGGGCCATGAGGGCCAAGACAGCCTGGGCTGCGAGGGCCAAGCCCCTCGCATGAAATTTCATACATTGGGCCTCTAGCATGTTCTATAAGGTCTCTTTCAATTCTAGAATGTTTTAGGTCCATCAATTTACTTCTCTACAGTCAGTACCTATGGAAGTTTACCTTTTTGACTAACAGGTTGATATAACTCTGGACTTCTTAATAGGAACTTGATGTAGTCACCTATATTTCTGAAGCCTTTCTGCCAATGCCTCTGTGTGTACATACTCCTATGTGCATTGTGCCTTCTCATTTACATTGTCACCAGATAATCCGCCAGTTACACCCAATTGTTTGTAAAAACAGAAACCTTGATATTTTTGCATACTTTGTGTATCCCTGTTTTATTAATTAATTTTGGAGGGTTTCTTTAAAGGCTCTCCTGTCTCAATTAAATATAGTCTTAAAGACCATTAACTCTTTGATAAAAAAAAAAAAAGTGAGATGGGGACCACAACAATATAGCACAGCTTAGGCTATCTTTTGAGGACATAGGAGATAAAGATGTCCCTCTTGAACTTCTATTATAAGTTAGTGAGCAAAATCACGTTTAATTATAGAAAGTAGATTTACATATGTCCCTTCAAAAGTACAGCTACAAAAAGTGAAATATGCCTGTGTCAATAAGGTGATGGTTACAGACAAATTTAGCAATGCTGGAAGCTTGTGCTCTTGAAAGTCTTCAGAAAGTTTCATGTCAGACTTAATAGAAGCCTGTACAGAGACTCAGATTCTGGAGTTTGACAGGCATGGTTTAGAGTCCATGGGCATCTGACCTTGGGTATATTTCTTACCTTCTCCAAGTTTCATCATCCTTTTCTATGAACAATATTGGTACCTTCCAGTTTGTTTTATCCATAAACATTAGGTTGTTTTTTTTAGATAAAATAGAGCCTCTAAGAAATTTGGGATAGCTGTGCATTAGGGATTCAGCCAGCCTAAATGAACATCTTTATGTAAATTAGAAATGGAATGGACCACATCAAAAAGGACACTCTTGGAACTTCTGCAGCCCTGTCTGGCTCAGCGCTCATGGGAGATCAGAGGCAAGTCTAGATTCAGCTTCCATGTGCTCTCTTGGCCTGAAGCCCATAAGCAATATTCAAACTACAGAAACCAATATGGTGGCCTTCTACAGGGTTACAATCTCATTATTGGGCTATAATGAAGCAAATCCAATGGAAATTTTCCTATTTATAGTGACACATACTAAGTATTCCATAGCAAGTAGGAACAAACAACTATTCTGTAAACTCATAGTCCACCTCTTTCTCCTTTTAGATGTTCAAACCATACCTTGCATGAAATGTTCATGCAAGACAGATGAAAACATTTCAGAGGGCAACAGGCAGATAAAAATTATCCAAACCACTGATATAAGTTCAAGGATAGAGTCTCAGCCCCTGCAATAGAGCTGGGTCCATCGGGTTCCTATATCCAGTTTTGCAAGACAGGGGAGAACCTTTACATTTTAGCTATTGCTTATACTGAAATCTTTATTGGCCTAAATGAGAGCCCATGTCTAACATTTGTCATGTTATTTAACAAGCTTATGACATAACCAATAAAGTCCATTTCTAATTGGACTTTATTGCTAATTAGTAAAGCATTTGTGTTCTATTGGGATATGAGTAACAAAGCATTTTTGTTACTCATATCCCAGTTGTCTCTGATATAAGAGCTTCCTGATTATGTGGCTGGCTCAGTACTCCCAGAGTGTGAATTCCTGTTGAAATTAACTAAATCCAAGTGGCAACTTAAGAAACAAGAATGCACACATAATATAAAAAATATGCCTAAGTACACAATATTGCATTGTCACATACAGGAAAGACAAAGTACAGACAAAGCAAAGGATACTACTCATACTGTCCTAGAGCAAGAATTTGAAAATCCAAACTGCCCAAGATGGGGTTACTAGGACAGTGGTGCTTAAAGCCATGATGCAAAAGGGCTTTGTGCTCCCTGAAAGGGTTAGCCAGGAATCAACCCATGATGCATAAAGAGACCACAAGGAAACATGCATGTCACAATCTGTCACCATCCCCCTGTGTATGTTTTCACCACACAGAGTTATGCAAGTCTGCAGGAAGAGGACCAGCGCAGTCCCAAAACTTTAATTTAGTTTAAAGCAATTCTTGGGTGGGTAGTGTCCCTTGATGACTGACAGAAGCCAATGTAAATCCTCTTTAGAAAACTCCAATTGCAAGACTCTGTTGATTTAAAGGCACAGACTAATTTCAGAGACATTGACATGTAAAAAAAAATGTGATTATAGCCAAGGAAAAGGTGGCTAATTTATTACTTTGTTTACTCACTTATATTAAAGAGCCTCTGGACAATAGCTTTCATTTTGTAAATGTCCTTTCATTTACAAAGGACATTGCAATGCTGTAGAACAGTTTAGTATATTCTGGGTATGGTTAAAAAAGAATTATTGACCTGACCAGGGTGGCTTAGTGGTTGAGCATCGACCTATGAACGAGAGAGAGAGAGAGAGAGAGAGAGAGAGAGAGAGAGAGAGAGAGAGAGAGAGAGAGAGAGAATGATTGACTATTTATGGTGCTAAAGGAACTGTGTATGGAGATAATTTCAAAGCTGTATTCTAATATCTCACTGGCCTTGAGCTCACTTGCCTCAAAGATATCTCTTTCCTTTTGTTGACTTGTCATCAGTCTTCTCTAATGGAAGAGAAACCCTTTAGAGAGCAGGACTCTGGGAAGCCTCCTTTGTAACATTAAGTTCTTTCAGGTTCATCCTTTGATTCTCAGTAGATCTCCAGCAGATGTTTCTGGGCCTCTGAAGTAGTGTTGTTGGAGTTTTAACTTGATTAAGCTGTCACTCAAAATTGTTGTTTATATCATCGATCCAACATCAAAGAGCCACCATGCCATGGATCTGATGTTGAGAAGTTTCTGAGTGACAGCAGGAGCAGATGTAGTTACAGCATCTTGGATGTTTATCTCTAAACCATTCTGAGATTCCCTCCTCTGGACATGAATTGGAGCTAGCTGTGGGAAACTCTGATCCCAGATAAACCCCAGGACATATACAGAGAAAACTGAATACATTGTTTGAGTTGGGACATAGTTTGAACTGGTAGGCTTTCAACCTTGCATTTGAAAAATATCAAAGTGCTTTTGGTCATGAAGTTTGTATTTTTAAATAATTTTAGATTCAGAGAAAAGTTGCAAAGATAAAGCAGAGTTGCTGTTAGCCCCTCACCCAGTTTCCCCTCACGTTAACATCTTATGGTATGTTTGTCAAAACTAAGAAACCAACATAGATATATTCAAAGGCTCTTAATATAGTAAGTATTCTGAAAAAGGCTTTTAAAAATGTACAATGAAGCTTCAGATTTTATGTGAGTGTACATGAAATTATACATAAAATAGCCACACTTTATGGGAAAGCAGAGCTGAGTTTATTTTTCACTTTGTTTATGCTATCCCTACTCCAATTTAAGGTCCAATTTCAGATTCAGTTCTTCCATGCTCTGCTCCCACTGCCGTGGATTTATTTATCCCCAAACTCTTACTATTTATACTGGGTGTTACATAAATTCAAAACTAGTCATATTTCTGAATTCTTTAAATAAGTTTTCATTCATAAATATATGATAAACTTAGAGTTTGTATCTCAATATAAACTGAGTTTGTATCCCAATTCTTCCATTTTCCATAGCTGTGTGATCTTGAGCAAATAGGTATAATGGTTACCACAAACTTACTAATAAGAGGTATGAATATGAAATAAACTCTTTTACATAAAGTACTTCTCATAGTACTGGGACAATTAATATTAACTATAACTACTAATATTGGTACTACTACCAATATCAGAATAGGAGCCCATGAACTTTGACCCACATGTCAAAATTGTCCCACTGCTCATTTGGGTATAATCCATGAGTTAAGAATGCTTTCTAGATTTTCAAATAGTTGAAAAAATAAAAACTAGAAGACTATTTTGTGACACGTGAAAGTTTTATGAAATTCAAATTCAGAGTCTACAAATAGTTCTAGTTCAACATAGCCAACACTCCTTGGTTTAGGAATTGTCTATGGCTGCTTTTGAGATGCCAAGGCAAGATGAATACTTACAGCAGATACCATACGGCCCCCAAAGCCTGAAATATTTACTATCTGGCTCTTTACAGAAAAAGTTTGCCAAGCCTCACTCTAGAAGCGTTGTTTACTGTCACATTGTTTGGTTTGCTTGTCTGTTTCTTTGTTTAGCTGTGGGCATTTCCTAAAAAAAACCTACAGTTGTCCCATGTAAATGCAGATAATAATAAATAATACATAACTCATGGAATTAATGAGGATTCAATGAGGATGTATGTGAAGTGAGTATCAATGTTGCAATCACAAAGTGCTCAATGAAGTGTGTGTTTGGCTCTAAGCTTTCCCATCTGACTTTATTAGATAACGGAAGCCCCTTACCAGACACTCCAAACCTCAGTCTTCTCTTAAGCTAAGCTCCTCATTGTTGCAAATGCCGAATGGTCAGGTTTCTGTGTGTATGCCCAATGTTTACAGACATTAAAAAGAAGATTAAATATTGGTTCTAGTACAGTGCTGGGCACAAGGCACTTCGTCAATTATTACCCATTGATGAATTACTTCTCATTTCCAAGCAGCCCAGCAGGGGCTAATTGGTAGAAAATAATTGCTTCTTATATTAATTGAAGTTAGTATGGTTCTTGTTTTGTCCTCATCACACACTCGAGACACTGGCATCAATTGAATCTAAGATTTGCAGAATTAATAATGTTTTTCTTATTTGGAGATATTTATTGTGCATAATACTAGCAGAGTGATATGTGCAGAGGATAAAATAATGAACCAAAACAGGCATGATGGGCCTTACAATCTAGTGGGAAAATAGGAATGATTTAATTTTTTCTAAGCAATTATTATTTTTTATTGAGATGTAATTGACAGAACATTGAGGTATTTCGTGTGTTGGCTTGACATGTATACATAAAATTACTACAGTAGCAAACACCTTTATCATATCACATAATTATAAATTTTTGTAAAAGAGGCACTATTGATATGTTACAAATGGACATACTGTCTCATCCCTGTGTGAAAAGCTATGAAAAAGAATTATAAGGAGTTATAAAAACCTTTGGGTCAGTCAGGGATGTGAATGAAGGATGGGTTGGAGTTGCTTAGGATACAAGAGGGGAGATTTAGAGTAAAAAGAGCATTACATATAGAGGCTCTGCGGCAGGAGGGAGGACAGAGAACGTGAAAGGTGCCAGGCTGCGGAAACTAAAGCCACTTAAGGGAGGTGTTAGTCTGAGATGGAACTGGATATGCAGTTAGAGACTGGACTAAACAGGGACTTGATCAAATGTTAAATTGTTCTTTTTTGATCATAAGAACAATGGATATCAGGGTTCTATAACATGTTGCTCAGGGTGTCTCTGACCTAATGTAAAATGACTCATTTAGTTAATAAATATTTGATAAACGCCTACTATGTGTCAAGTGTGATTCTAGGCACTGAGAATATAGCAATGAAAGAAAAAAAATCTGTATCCTCAAGGAGCTTAAACTCTAGTGGAGCCATACATAAGATGTAGGAAGCTATAGGGTAATATTTGTCTATTTTTTATACACTAGCCTCTAAAAACATGCACAAAGGAGGCCTTGAGACATTTTAACCTAATTGTCCCATGATTTTTTTTTTTTTTAGTATTGCAACCTTAGATTTTATTTTTTCTCCAAGATATGTTTTGAATGAAATTTTAAAACTACAAATATGCTGTATATCTGTTTAGGTACTGAATGTATTATCTGTATTTTTTTTTTATGCTTAAGATGAGAAAGACATTTTACCCCCAACAACCAATTTTACCCCATGGGGTGGGGGGCAAGCTCACTTGCATTGAAAATGCATCCTATTCATGTATGGATATATGATCTAAAAATAAATCCCTATTTAGGAACAATCAGCCAGATCTTAGCTATGAGGTGACTTGGCAAATACTAATTCTGCACAACTGTCACTGTCTTGATTAAAATGATAAATTAGCAATGTTTGTGTTGGCTCGCTGCCTTTACCAATTTGTTTTCCTGACCTATTTCTGTATTCTGCCTATGTTTATTAGCCCCAATATCATCTTAAACTTCCTTATCATTCTAACTTCATTATTAAAAAAGAATCTTTACTCTTAGCCATATTTACTTGAACACCTAATTTCAAAGCATCCTTTATTAGAATAAATTTATGTTTCAGTGATTCTACAAGCAATCTTATATTAACAGTCTAACTCTATGCCTAAAAATGGCCATCCATTTTATTTATTTTATTGGCTTTCAAGAAATTACATTATCACTAAAGAAAATGACATATAGCCTGGCTGATATAGCTCCGTGGTTAAGCATTGACCTATGAAGGAGGAGGTCATGGTTCAATTCCTGTCAATGCACATGCCCGTATTGCAGGCTCCATCCCCAGTTGGGGGTATGTAGGAGGTATCCAATCAATGATTCTATCTCATATTAAAGTTTCTACCTCTCTATCCCTTTCTCTCTGAAATAAAAATATACTTAAAAAAGAAAATAACATAAAAATATCATGACTTTGGGAGGTTTAAGTGATACAGAAAAGTTCAGAAATGGGGGTAGCTCATTTGTGTACAAAGACAATAGTCACTGTACATATTTCAGTGAAGAATTAGTAAATGACTTCATTAAATAAAAGTAATTGAGAAACACACACACAAAAAGATGAATTCTAAATTGTTTTTCAAAGTCTTTATAGACATGCTGAACAAATCATATTTCAGATTGCCAGGTTTTAGTACTGTAAAATGCATTACAAAGTGCCGGTCATATATCTTGGAGTTTGTTTTCTCTGTGTAGAATGAAATTCCAGATTGGCTTTGATATCACTCTTGTATTTACATCTTGCTCCTTTGTTTAAACTGTCTTTTTTATTTACAGTATGCAGAGAAAAAAGCAGCTTTAAGTCCAATTACCATAATTTCTGCTTGACTTACGTGCATTTGCATCTTTCTTTGGTGACAGGAGATTTTTCCTTCAGGATTCCTCAATAAATCCTTACTAATCTGATGAGTAATTTGATGCAGAATCCATCCCTTTGTTGCACAAAATGTTAGGTGCCTGGATATCACTAAGTTTATGCATCAAGTCTTGCCTCTGGAACACAAGCCAAAAGCAGAAACAACACTTGGCAGTGCCACGTTCGGACCATACCAAACTGCTGTCAACGACTCTCTTTTCTGAAAACCATCCCAAATTCTCAACTGCTGAACCCAATGCAAATGCTTTCGCTTGACATTACTTAAGGCCCTTCATGAAGTGCTCCCAGCTTATACTGTCTCCTCTCCAGTTGCCCTCAAATCAAATGTTTGGCTTCAGTGGTATCCTTCTCTGCTTCATATTCCTGCTATTGTTTTTCCCAAGTCTCCTACTTGATTCACCATTATGTATATTCCTATGAAAATCCTACTTATCATTCAAGGCCTGGCTCAAATCGAAATCTCCCTTGGCCTCATCAGCTCATATCCACCTGTGTCTTCTATAAACTCTTATGGAAATGTATCAATATTCACTTATTTTGACCAAAATTTTTAAACAGAAAATCATTGATTCTTACTGGAGTGTTTAAAGTGGGTCTGTAAATGCCAGCAGTATCACCACACAAGCTTGAATCCTGAGAGTTACCCAAAGTACTTTTCCATGATCCTTTGACATTCCTCTCTTTGAAGGGTGAAACTAATTCCCATCCCCTGGGTGTGAGCTGAACTTAATGACTCATTTCTAATGAGTAGAATATGGTAAAGTGACAGAATATGACTTCGGTGATCGGTTCAGAAAAGCCTTATGACTTCTGACATGCCCTCTTCTTTAGATAACTCATTCTGGGGAAAGGAAGCTGCCATGTTGTAAGGACACTCAAGCAACCTATGAAGAGATGCATATATTGAGAAATATGAAGCTTTGTCCAATAGCAATGTGAGTGAGCCATCCTGCACACAGATCCTTCAGCCCCTGTCAAGCCTTCAGATGTCTGAAGACCCAGCTGACATATTTTTAAAAAATATTTTTTTATTGATTTCAGAGAGGAAGGGAGGAGAGAGAGATAGAAACATCAGTGATGAGAATCATTGATCCGCTGCTTCCTGAGCATCCCCTACTGGGGGTTGATCCTGCAACACAGGCATGTGCCCTTGACCTGAATGGAACCAGGGACCCTTCAGTCTGCAGGCCGACACTCTATCCACTGAGCCAAACCAGCTAAGGCCCAGCTGACATCTTGATTGCAATTTAGATGAGTTGTACCCAAATTCCTGATCCATAGAAACTTCAAGACAATATATGTTTATTGTTTTAAACTGATAAAATTGGGGGAAGTTTGTTACTCAATAATAGAAAACAATACAGAATCATTGCTCTTCATTTCTATCACTTTCCTTATACATCCCTTCCATCACCAAGACCTGAATATATTTTTCTTCAAAATATATCCCCAAACCATCTGTTTTTCTTCACTTCTACCACCTTTGTTAGCCACCGTCTTTCACTGTGTCATTATCCTTCCCACTTTTGCTCCTGCTTTCATTATTTATTGTTTCTTACCTCACTTGATCCCTCCTCCTCCCCCTCCCCCCAGGGGGAAATCCTTGGCATTGCAGCCAGAAGGCTCTCTATGCACCCTGTAGTGGTACTTTTCAAAGGATGACACAAAACACAAGACTAATCTAAAAATGTCCCAGTCAAGAGGAGCTAAGGGGACATGATGACTGAATGTGATGTAACCTGCATGAGATTCTGCAACTGAAAAAACGGTATTAGGTAGAAATTAATAAAATATGACTGAAATATGGACTTCAGTTAATAATGATGTATATATGTGTTTATAATGTGTAATAAGATGGTGTATTGATATTAGCTTATTAATTGTGACAAATATGCCATGTTAATATCATATGTTAATAATAGAGAAACTGTGGAGGTATATGGAAACTCTTCACCATTTTGCAACATTTTTTTATAATCTAAAACTGCTCTGAAATTTAAAAATATGTATTTTTTTAAAGTCAGAAAGATACACTGTCAATTTTAGTTTTTCCACCTTGAAGTTGTGAAAACAAAGACTCTGATGAGTTTGAGAGGCTTACAAAGATCAAACAGACATTAAGATGCAGAACTATGACTTGAGTCCAGTCTCATGGTATTTTAATGCTGCTTATGAGCTATTCCCACCCCGGCATTCCTCCCCACCTCAAGAATCCCCCTTGAGAGTTGGCAAGTTCTAATAGAATTGCGGGAGTCCCCAGTGAATAAACTCCTTCCCCTTATTCCCCTTGTATGCTGCCCCTAGTGTTTTAGGTGGAAAAGACATACACTGAGCCTTAAGTACAGATGCTGGGAAACTTTAGGAAAGCTCAGCCTGTGTAATTTATAAAAGAAATAAACATTTACAACTACAAAGCTCAGAGCATTAAAAGCATACTGCCCGCTATTAGCTCTCTGCTAAGACCATAAACTCTGTGCGGACCCTGAAATTTGGACTGTGACTTGCAACCCTGATAGTACCCACAACACTTTTTACATATCAGAGTACTTAAAATGTTCATTGATTGAATACATCCATCCCAAATGCAATAATTGGTAAATAAGATACTAAAATACAGTATCCAGTAAACAAAAACCCAGACTGAAGTCCAGAGATCTCATTTTCTTAGATGCCATTGGCTGTTTTCTCCCTTTCTCATACACTGGGACAGTTGGCTGCCACATTTTAAATTAAATCCAATTTTAATTTTTTATAAAACAATACCTCTCTATTTTTTTTCTGTAAAATCCAGGAAATCTACTTTAATTCATGCCTCAAACCATCCCGTTTCCTCCTGGGACACTGCCTGCCTGAAGCGGCTGCCCTCTGACACCTCCCTGGCCATTCCGGTAAAAAGGTGTAACTTTTTCCATGGATTCTATCAACAATCACTTTCAGACTGCCCTTTCTGTGCCAGGCATCACCCTAGGCACTCGAAATACAATGATGAAAAACACAGCTTCGCCTTCACCGAAGGCGGCTTTTTCTGGGGAGAAAAGATAGTCCACCAATGATACACAGATAATGATATAAGTATCATTGTGACAAGTGCCATGAGAGGGTTCTAAAGACCTTTGAGAGAGGGGGTGAAGTAGGCTAGGGAGCACACTAAATAAAAACCTTTCTCTTCTGTGCCTGAGATTAAAATTAATTGAAAGACATAAGAGTCGTAAAGGTGAGGAATCTTAAAAGCCATGTATAATAATAAAACATCCTAAAACTGCAGGCCTAAACCATATGTTGACAGCTCAGCGTTTCAGTGGAGAGAGCTGAGCAGATGCGTGGCTGCTGCAGAGAAGTAAATCCCCAAAAAAGACAGGAGAAAGCAATAATTGAGCCACACATGCCCAGTTTCTGCTCTCCAGCGCTCTGAGCAGATAAGAAGTACCAGCTTCTCTCCTAGGTCAAGATGAGTGAGGCAACAGATAAGATAAGAACTCCATTCTAGGAAATGAAAAATGAGGAGAAGGCAGGAAAGAAAAAAATTCACTGGAGAAAGTTGTAGTCCTATTTTGCTCTGAAGGATAAAAGGTAGTTTGAGGGGCAAAGGGGGACTGAGACAAGACCATAGAATGCTTTTAGGTCCTGTTAAGAAAGTTTCTTGTATCCTAAATGTAAACTTGGGAACAGGGTGCACATTCATTAGATTTGCATGGTAAAGGTAGGTTTTGGCAAAATAATAGAAAAATTTGACCTTTTCCGTGGTCCAATTAGAAAGGATAGAGGTTTGACTCAAAGTGATGATTGTGAAGATCAAGAAAATTGGTCACATTTAAACATTTTCTTGTGGTGGAACCAGAAAGACTAGTTTATTGAATGTGTGTAGTGCAGTGAAGTAAAAAAAAAAAAATTACTAAGGATGATGCCTAGTATTGTAGTCTAAGCAACATGGTGGCTGGTGGTTCCATTCACCAGCCACTGACTAAAGGGGAGAACATGGAAGGGAGGGCTTGGAGGTCTAAGGGGAAAAGATCTGGGACTGTTTTTGAGGAGAAGTATAGGAGACAGAGAGGCAGCCACAGAAACAGACATTTCCTTCATGTGGAATAGCTGATTCCAATTAAACATCACAACCACAATGATAATGTTATAAACTCCTTTTAAGTTCAACACTCACTTTTTAACAAATATATATATATATATATACACACTTTTATTGATTTCAGAGAAGAAGAGAGATGGAGAGATAGAAATATCAGTGAAGAGAGAGAATCATTGATTGGCTGCCTCCTGCATGCCCTCCACTGGGGATTAAGCCTACAACCAGGGATTAAACCATGACCTCCTAATTCATAGGTTGATGCTCAACCACTGAGCCATTCTGGCAGGACTCAATGCTTACTTTTTATATAGACCAACCTGTGTTACATACACAGTTCATCTTAACTTTGTGAATTAGTTCCATAAGGACTAGTTGTAGAAGAGAGATCATAACAAAAAATAAAAGTGAGATATTCAGTAGAAAATAAGTGTCTCTAGATAACCTAGATAGTTACCTTTAGAGGTAAATGGCATTAGAACTGTAAAATTTAAATGACAGAAAAGCAAATGAGTGCAGGAAGAGAAAACATGGAAAAGGAAATGCCCCGAGTTTCATTTTAAAGTTTTCTTCTGAGCAGTTTATAAGCCAGAGATCTGAGTATCCTGGAAGAGTACAGATGCCTTCTCTGGGAATCCGAGAAAAGGAGCCAGAACAGAAGCCTCCCTGGGTCTCTCCTTATTTGCTCTCCCCAGCACCACTCCCCCTCTCCTCCTGGGAAATTGTCCTATGCTATCCTTCACTTTCAGGGATGGCTACAGCTCACTTACTGTACAGGTTTGAAAGCAATAATTGCAGGTTTTCATCATGGACATGGACTTGGCCTCAAATCCCAAATCTGCAAAACAGAATTGGCCTCAAATCCTCAGGAACAGCACTGAACACCATCAGCGGCATGCCACTGAATCTTTCATCCAAGGATAAATTGTTTCAGTACCAGGAGTCTGGGAAAGGCAAGGGAGCAAAGGAGAGATTTGAACAGAAGGCCAACAAAAGTTCCTTTGAAGCTGTTCCTGCTGACTCCCTGGGCAAGATGTTCCTTGTGTAAGATAGATCACAAAACGCATTAAGAGATATTATGCTGTACATGTCAATTAGCATCACTGGTATCCCTTTGCTGACTCCCTGTCCAAAAATTAATTTTATTGCCTCCAGAACTTTAAACAAACTCATATAATCCTTCAAGCAGATGTATGAGGCATTAAAAAACACAATTACATTATTTCAAAGCCGTAATTAAAAAGTTTGGTCCTAGTTCCAGGCCTACGGTTGATTTTTAAGAGAAACACACTTCAGATCTGATGTAAGCCCTAATAAATTACCAGCTTTGAGCAAAGTAAGTTTAGCTTCCCATAAAGAACCAAACGGGGTTTTATTGTGGGAAAGGGGGAAGACTAAATGATTGTAAATCTGTATTACGTTTTTATAACCACTTGGGTTTGAAGTCAAATATAATTTGACATTTTATTGATATTTCCAGTGTTTAAAGCTGAAAAAGAGTACATTAAGTTTTACCATGTAAATCTGATATGACAATAAAAAGCCTTTTGTACTTCTCATTGGAATTGTTGCAGTAAAATGAAATAAGGAGTACTATCAAGTAAATGAATTTTTTTTTCCTTCTCTAATCCTTAAAAAAAAGACATGAGGAGTTAAGGTGTTCTCTTTTCTATAGAATTAGATTTTCCCTCCCAAGTAGTGATTCTCTCCCAACACTTGTAAGTATGTCCCAAGATATGCCTTAAACCTTATATTCTATTGATATTATTCTTCTGAAAATAACAATAAAGGATTAAACCTGTCTATTATTTTTTTAAGGGCTGCTGTAATAAAGTACCATAAACTCATAAAAGGAGTGTTCTAAAACAACAGAAACTTATGGTCTTACAGTTGGAGACCAGAAGTCCACACTCCAGGTGTCGGTATGGCCATGCTCCCTCTGAGGCTCAAAGAGCCCCTTCCTCACCTATTTCAAGCTTCTGCTGGTTTCTCAGCCATCTTTGCTGTTTCTTGGCTTTATCCTTGTAACTGCTGTCTTTGCCTTGCTTGTCACATGGCATTCTCCCAGTGTGCATCTGTCTTCACATGGACATCTTTCTATAACACCAGACACACTGGAGTAGGGACCCATCCTAGTCTAGTATGACCTCATCTCAACTAATGACATCTGCAAAGATGCTATTTCCAAACAAGGCCACATTCTGAGGTACCAGGGATTGTGACCTCAATATATCTTGTTTTGGGGGATACACTTCAACTATATGCAATATTGAAAATCAACAATGCAAAGACATCAACTGCCACTGCGGCACACACATGTCTTGCACAGAGGTCTATGAATGTTTTGTTTATATATGAAATTTGCAATAATATTCATTCAATAGAAGGTCCACTGAAATAAATTAAAGAAGGGTTTATGTTTAACTAGAAAGACAAAGTATAGAGAAGATTTGATTCAACATCTCTATAGTAGTGGCAATAAGGACCTGTTGTATTTCTGCCATCCTTTTTGTTGTAAAAAAAAAGATACTCAACAATTCCTGTAAGCTTGGGCTTCTTCTTCCACACCCAAAGGAAAAGATAGATGAATGGTTTCCAAGGAGTAAGGAAACTTCATCCCCCAGAAGATTTCAACAAACTTCACTCAAATCATAATAGTTCATCTTTGTATAAATGACCTTGACTGAATAACTAAGGGGTTGGATTAGATTATCTTGTTAGTTTATGCCTAAACCAAGTGTTTCGACCTTTTGGTTAAATACAGAAAAACATTCAAGTGTTGTCCAAAAGCAAAGCTACATATGTTTATTATGTGTCCTGGTAACTCACAACCTTCCTGAGGAGAAATATTACATTGTTTTTATTTCCCAAAATTTTTCAAACATAAAAAAAAGTTGAAAAGAATTATATGATGAACATCCATGTATCCATTGCATAGATTCTCAAATTGACAATTTGTTATATTTGCTTGATCCCATATCTAGCCATCTATCCATTGAATTAGGTTTTGATGATCATGTAAAGGTATTGATGCTTACAAAATCCAATCTATTTTTTAAATTCAATTACATTTGCATGAGCTAATAATGCATTTGTCCTCAAAGTCCTTTCACAAGCTAAGTAAATTTCATCATCAAGCTATACATTTTGCATTCAAAGCTTAACATTTTAAACCTCTAGAAGAGTAGTTTTTAGCACTAAAGTTCTGATGTTGATTCATATTTGAATAATTTTTTCTACAAATCAAAAAATTCATTGTTGATCTTCCCATTTACATCAATTTTCTTTGATTGTGAACGCAATACACTCATGCTTTAAAGGGCATCTAAACCTATCACAGAGTTCAGTTTCTTAAGATTCTGTTTCTAAAAACTTGATTACCTTTACTGATTCCAGTAGGTTTCATATATTTGTTCTTTTAAAACTCAGTTCAATTACCACACCCTCCCCCATAGTGTTCCTAGGCTCCTGCATTTAGCCTGAGGCAAATGTGTCAACCTTAGTGTAACTGTACATTTCTTTATAACATTTATCATGTCATAATATAATTATTTGTTTACATGTATCATGTCATAATATAATTATTTGTTTATAAGCCTCATTCCAGGACCAGAAAGTTTTATATTATCAACTTTCAATTTTGTGGTTTTTATTGCATAGTAGCAAGTGCATAAAGATTTGTATATTTCTAATACATATTTTTATTTATTTCAGAGAGGAAGGGAGAGGTAGAGAGATATAGAAACATCAATGATGAGAGAAAGTCGTTGATTGGCTGCTTCCTGCATGCCTCACACTGGGATTGATCGATGGAGCCCACAACCCGAGAATGTGCCCTGACTGGGAATCAAACCTCCTGGTTCACAGGTCGACACGCAACCACTGAGCCCTGCTGGCCAGACTGGGCTATTCATATTGATATCAATAGCAGAGGAAAAGTTTGCATTTCTGGGAGGATGGAATTTCTGTAACTGGTTCCATTTATAGAATGAAAAGACCTTCATAGAATTTTCTCTCCACTTGCTCCAGTTATGTACATTTCCCTCTTCATTTAGTTTACTTTTTTAAAGTCAGAAATATAAATCCTAGCCAGGTTTGTCCCTTTAGAAAGTTTATATTGCATGGTGCCGCTGTCCTGCATTGTCCTCAATTGGGGGGAGGGGATTCTCTCTCTAATATCAGCATAAACTGTAACTATAATTTGTATAATATTTGCTTTCTTCAAATGCGCTCATTCTAAGAGCAACAGTTTGTAAATTTTTGTAAAAATAAAAAGAGAAAGAAAGAAAGAAAGAAAGAAAGAAAGAAAGAAAGAAAGAAAGAAAGAAAGAAAGAAAGAAAATAATTGTAGCCAGCCAGTTAAAAAGGGAAGGGAAACTTTATTCAAGACTTGCAAGAGGGAAGGAAGACTGAGTTCAACTCCAGTGTTTGAGCATTGAGGTGAGATGGTGGGAAAGTACTGGAGGGCATTAGGGATGCGCAGTTCTGTGTGATTTAGCCGTCTGTGTTTACTAATTGGCACTTACCAAAGTTAGGTTTCCACCCCCTCACAGTCTGGAAGATAGGGGTGCCATCTTCTTGATATTTATATTCTAAAGGATGGCTCCCAGACCCGTGAGAAAGACAGTCCTAGTTAGTAGAAGATTATCCATCTCAAACTGACCAAAGAAAAAAAATCCATCTTTTCCCAAGTAAATGCTCTAAGACAGTGGTCGGCAAACCGCGGCTCGTGAGCCACATACGGCTCTTTGGCCCCTTGAGTGTGGCTCTTCCACAAAATACCACCTGCGGGCGCGCACGTGCAGTGCGATTGAAACTTCGTGGCCCATGCCAGAAGTCGGTTTTCGGCCTGGGCGAGTCTATTTTGAAAGAGTGGCATTAGAAGAAGTGAGGATATGTTCGCTGAGGTCAACCCCTCAGATTGAGGACCCTTTTAGCAAAGGCCAGCTTAGGAGGACCCTAATTAAGTTAATAACAATGTACCTACCTATATAGTTTCAGTTTAAAAAATTTGGCTCTCAAAAGAAATTTCAATCATTGTACTGTTGATATTTGGCTCTGTTGACTAATGAGTTTGCCGACCATGCTCTAAGAAAAGGGAGGTTAGGGGCCTGTAGTCAGGAAGACACATGGCTAAAGTTTAGTCACACTTAGGGGACCAACCACTAAGACTGTTTTATTGCTTTTCTCCTCATCACCACCTGAGATGATAGAGCCCAGCATTACACAGTAGAAGATCTAAAATATATCTTTCATTGGGTCATTGCTTCAAATAATTTTTAACCTTTCACATTTTTTATACAGGTTCATATCTCACCTCTTTTTGTTTGTAAAGTTCCCATTTCACTGTTTTGTTTTCCTTTAAAACAGAAACTTAAAGTGAGTCTAGGTTAAAATAGAAGAAGATATACCATTGCATATCTAAATGTGCCAAAATAGATGAAAATAGGTGGGAAAATTCAACAACTTCCATTAAAAGTTAGTGGTGAAACCAAACTTCTTCCCACCTCTATCCCATTCTCTCTAGGTTTCTCCAATAAAAGTAATTTTCTCTCTTTTATGTCAATTCCCAGCATGTAGAACAAAAAAATAATTTTATATTTAATAATGTTAGTCATTAGTTTACATTGGAATACAAAGCTTGAAGCTCCAGCAATTTTACAGGTAGCATTGTGAATGACTGAGTAGTAAGCAGTTCCCTATAGATTCCCTTGTTGACTATACATTCCTTTCCATGCTTAATTTTCTTCTTGGCTGAAGACAAAGAATTCTTATGGATCATTTTCCTATAACCACACACTGAAATAGTTGGTTAGAATTTATCTCCTCTCATCTGTTTGCTTCCGAAGGAAAACAGATATTTGCCAACCCAGAATATGCCTTGTAGGCATACGGTTATTTTAGATTGATTATTTTAAAGACACGGAAAACACAGGGAAAGCTCAGAAAACCAAGTTGCCCTTTTATAAGAGACAATTACATTTAGAAGGGAAATCTCCATTTGTAAGAGTGTTGTCCTCTCTACCAGGAAGAGAAGGATGACCAAACCTCTAGACCAGGGGTGGGCAATCTTTTTGTGAGTGCGTGCCAAAACCAGCAAAATCTCTGACTCAAAATTCTTCTGTGTGCCAACCCTAATTTTTTGAGAACATGTTACGCCTACTTGATATCTCTTAAGGTGTACGTATGTGAAGAACCTTGAAGAAATGATAAAATTCATTCAAGCGACAAAAACACAGTATATGATGATGAAAAATACATTTATTTTTTAATGTATACATGTACACTGATAGTCCGATGGAAAACTTTATGACTCTGTTTGATATTATCAGTGGGACTTTTGCTGCTGCACCACTGATGACAGAGATTTTACATCAGGTTTACATTTCGTGACCTTCAGGGATATGCACGAGCTACTACTTTCATCCGTCAGGCTGCTCCTATTACGAGACTTAACAGAATTCATCACTGAGAACAAAGATTCACAAGTGTATGTGGATGAAACCAAGACACTGGTCGAATCTAGGAAGGCAGGGAGAGTTAAGGCAGAGGCATAGAAATTGCTCTTACCCTCTCTTGTCAATCCACATCTATGGTCTTTAAGATAACTTGTTATGTAAAATTATTTATTTATCTAAGATGCACCTACACTGAATTTATCTGAAAAATATAGAAGTCGATATTAAGAAAAAAAATTGTAAATGGAAGATTATAAGAGAGGGTTTCGCGTGCCAGCAAAAGTTACTGGCGTGCCATGTTTGGCACGTGTGCCAGAGGTTGCCCACCCCTGCTCTAGACACTCTTATCAATGGGGAAAGCATTGACCTAAACCTACATAACAACACTACTTTTGTTTACTGTGATGCTCCTGATTGCCTCCCATATTTGTCTTTAGATACAGATGGTATTTACTTAGTTATTCAATTTTTCTGTTAATCCTCACCCAAGGATTTCTTCCTTCCTTCCTTCCTTTCTTTCTTTCTTTCTTTCTTTCTTTCTTTCTTTCTTTCTTTCTTTCTTTCTTTTTTTTAAGAGAGAGTGGAAGGGAGGGGGAGAGACAGGAGAGAAAAATAAATATTGATGTTAGAGAGATACATTGGTTGCTTTCTACAAGCGCCCCAACCAGGGCCAGAGATCAAGCCTGCAACTAAGATATGTGCCCTTGACCAGAATTGAACCCAGGACCCTTCAAATCCTGGGCCAGTCAATACTCTATCTATTGAGTCAAACTGGCTCAGATGCAGATGGTATTTAAGCTGAAGGCTTGGACCATTTTGGGGGATTAGTTTTTCTGGGTCTCTCCATATATATGTAGGTATAGTAAACTTCTATTCGCTTTCTCCTATTAATCTGACTTTTTATAACAGGCGGTCTCAGCCAAGAACCTAAAAGAATAGAGAACAAATTAATTTTTTCTCCCCTATATGCACTTCTTAAACCTCCAATTTGTCCTTACTATATTCTGTTCTGGAAAAAATATGGAAATCTATATTTGACCTTCGGATGACTGACAGTTATATGTGTAACTATTTTAAACCTCTCTATAAACTTGAGGAGTTCGAGAGTGGGATGAAAGGATACTCTTGCTAGTCCTAAAGAGATTTTTGTACGACCCCTCTCCCAGAAAAGAGGAAAATCACAAATGTAACTTCTGGCAGCATAATATATTACTTACCTATACTTTTTTTCTTACAACATCAGCCTTCAGGCAATGTGATTTTCATTTGCATTTCTAAAGCAGCTCCTATTGGCTTTTACTGCATTTCTAAAAATACTTGAACTCTGTCGCCATTTATATTTAAACCCAGATAACTGCTTATCCTGTCTAGGATTCCTCTCAGGAAGATAATAAAGAGCACATTCCTTTACTAGATAGTGGACAAAACATATGCTTCTGTAAGAACATGTAGAAGTGCAACCTCAGCTGCCTGGAGATCAGTAGCATGTAGAAAGGTTATTTGGGAGGAGGTTAGTTGCACAAAGGATTTCTAAGAACTGAACTGATCAGAAGAAGCAAAGACATTTTATTTTGGTCTCATAATAAGATGGGTTTCACAAAATCTAGCCAATTACTCAAAACTATGGAACTGTTACAGGAAATATTTTTTAAAAAGGTTAAAGCTAGGAACTTGTAAAAGAGAACATATGAAAGTGAAGATTTAACATTTGGCATGTCCTAGTCATTTCTCCAGAGTATTCTCATCTAATCCCAGACAGAGGTATGGATCCTTTAGTACCCTCCAATGCAATTGCTCAAAGATATAATTAAAGTATACATCCGAATTCTCCCTCTGAAGGAGTGTGAGATCAATGTGGCCATTTGTTCTTAAATTCTTTATGATTTATATTTGTCAAAATAAACTTTTTTTATTGGAGCATAACATGCAAATAAAAAAAGCCACAAATAGTAAGTGCATGACAATGAATTTTCACAGAGTTGACATTCATATAACCACCAACCTCTTTAAGAAATAAAACACTTCACACACCAGGGAATGCTGCCTATTATCCCTGACCATTCATTACACAGATCACCTTTTTATCTATCCTGATGTCTAAGATCACAAATGGGTTTTGTCTGATTTTGACTTTATGTAAAAGGAGCCTGACACCACGTATTTTCCTCCATCTGATGTTCTCCCCTAATATGGTATTTGTTGAGTTTCATCCATGTGTTGCATAAGACAGTAGTTAATTATCATTGCTTATATTCTATTACAAATAATATAATACACTTACTTATACAACAATTAAGGACACGGGTTTTTCTCAATTTGGGGCTGTTAAAATACTGCTGCTATCAATATATTTGTATATGTCTCTTAGTGCATATACGTTTGCACTTTTTGTTAGATATATACTTCAAAGATATTATCTGGGTTATAGGGTAAAGCAGAAGCTCTTGTACCCATAACCCCTTGTTTCTCACTGGTCTATCTTTTGCTCGAGAGTTTTCTCTGTCCAATGGAGCTGGTTCAATACCCCATCCCTAAATGCGGGTATGCACACACAGTGGCTGAAGGTCAGGGCATTAACACCTCTGGGAGTAACTATTAAACAAGAACTGACTCTCACCAGATTCATCTTGTACACTGCTTGCAGAGTTCCCTAGTGAGAGTGAGCTCCAGGTGCCCACACTATTTGCTTGATAATGCATACACTCTTCTTGGTTTCCTTTCCTCCACTGTCTCCCTTCTCCATGTTTCCAGTTATTTCCTACCAAACAAGCTTCTTGCAAAATTGTTGTCTGAAACTAAGCCTTTAGGGGAGTCTAATCCAGACAAAGGATATGGATACATTTAGATTGTGTAAATATGCCCAGACAGCATTTCAAAGAGACAGTACTAACGAATACCTTCATCAACAAAGCAGTGTGTGTGAGTTCTAGGTGGGAGTTCCCTATCCTCACAAAATCTTGGCATGAAATATTAACAGCCTTTTACAATTTTAGCTAATTTGTTTGTTATGTGGTGCATAATTCTTTATAAATGTATTTGCCTTTTTTGTTGATGAATGTCACTTAGATGTGTGTGTGTGTGTGTGTGTGTGTGTGTGTGTGTGTGTGCGCGCGTATGAGAAACACAGAGAGAGAGCACAGAGAGAGATAAATGAGGAGAAAGAATTCGGGGAGAGAGAGACAGAGAGAGAGAGAATTATACACATTTTTGTGAAATTCTTGTTCAAGTAATTTTTCTTTTTCTATTAGGTTTCTGATTGACCAGTAAGATTTCTTTATATGTTTGTTTATAAGCTCTTTTGGGATATTTGTATTACAAAGTACTTTATAGCTTGTTTTTATTTTTCACTCTCTAATGATATCCTTGAATGAATAGAAAATTTTTTATTTTATTATATCCAATTTATTATTAATGCTTCTATAACTACTGCTTTTTGTTATATATTCAAAAATATTTGCCTAGCACAAGTATTGGAAATATTAACGTATTTTACCTCCTCTAAGCTTTATTGTTTTACTAGAGGCCCGGTGCATGAAATTTGTGCATGGGAGGGGGAGGGGGTCCTTCAGCCCAACCTGAACCCTTTCCAATCTGGGAGCCCTCAGGGGATGTCCTACTGATGGCTTAGGCCCGCTCCCCATGGCTCTCTGCTCTCTGTGGGGCCTGTCTGCTCCACACCATGACAACCCGCCAGCAGGTCCTGCTGGGCACTTGCCTGCTCCGGGTCGCCAAGGCAATGCCTGCTGGGCTCATGTTGCTGAGATGACGCCACCAGCTTCCTGCCCCAGCTGCTATGGGCGCCACCATCTTTGTCTCAGAGTGATGGTTAATTCGCATATTACTCTTTTATTAGATAGGATAATCTAGTTGGCATTGATTTTTTGTGCATTGTGCAAGGAATGTCAATAAATATTTCTTTTCCTATGCTGGTATCCTGTTGACCCACCTCAATTTATTTAAAAGGCCATTCTTTCCCAATGCTTATTATCATCCCCTTTGTCCTAATTCAAAATTGTGGGGATGTGATCTGCTTCTGTACTCTGTATTGAGGTTCCATTGGTCTGTCATCTTAATGCCATTGTCAAGGTTTGAACTATAGCTTTTTAATAACTCTTGAAATCTAATACTGTATTTTTCTTAATTTTTATACATATAAAAAGTTATTATTTTCTTTAAGTACTTTAGAGATGTCATTTTCCCATCATCATGAGATGTTCGGTCATTTTTCTTGATAAACTGAATCAACTGTTCCTTCTTCAACTGAGCCTCTTTTCCTTTGGCTACTTCAATTTCCTTTCTTTTTGTCTTTGGGTTCAGCAGTGTCTGATTTTCCTAGACATGATTTTCTTTTTATCTTTCCTGACATTTGTAGCACTACTTAATTGATCTGTTTTAATTATTTTTTTAAAAAAATATTCATTATATCTTCAAATATTGAATTTTCTTCACTCCATTTCTACTTTCCTCCTATGGAACGTTATAGACTCCTTTGTGGAAACATATAGAGAGTACATTTCCCCCTTCCCCCTCTCCCTGTATTCAAATGTTGGAAAATGCCACAACCTCATCTCCTCATCACCTAATGAAGTTACTTATAAGTAATCGATATGGTGTGTGCATATTTATTTATTTATTTTCTACTATAGAAGAGAGAGAGAAAGAGAGAGAGAGAGAGAGAGAGAGAGAGAGAGAGAGAGAGAGAGAGAGGAGAGAAACTTAAGTGAACGTAGGAATGTAATTAGTCTTGCCATAGCCCTGGGTCACAACCCTTGACTGCTATGCATGCAGTTGGGAGATGTATAAATAAAGCTGGTATGTCTACTCCAGGGATTGCACTGTAAAAATAAGCCTTCGCATAAATTTGTCAAGACTGTTGTACTGCAAGCCTTGGTTTTACTCCTAACTAAATCACATCAGAAGTGTTTGCTTTGGTCACTAATTAAGTTATATGGAAAGCATAAATTCAGCTCGGGCAGCAAAACAATACCTCCCACCCCACCCCCCGACACCTTATAAGGATAGCATATAAAATAGCAGTAATTCACATGCCTGTTTTCTCCTCGGCTCACATGCAACAAATCATGGAGATTCCCACTGAGGCATGCAGAATGCTCCCTCTAACAGGTGCACACAGTGCATTCATAAATCATGATCATTATTAGAATTCTTAAACCAACATTCCGCGGTCAGGCATACTTCTTGCTATCAGTTCTGGAGTTAGAAATATTATACATATACAACACTGATTATGAAATTGTTATAGTTCACTAGTTGCCCAAAATTACTAGGAACACAATCATGGTTTAGAAGCAAGTGGAGAGAAATCTGACTTGCAAAGTATCCCTGGAGACAGGGTGCCGCTAATAAATGCATTCAGGTCTTCCTCATGCATGGGACCCTGGAGCAGAGCAGGGTGGCCCTAATTGTTTCCTGTGTTTGTGCATATGCTCTCTACTTTATTCCAATGTTTTCCAACTGTGCCTATGAATTCATATGCTATTATTTTTTCAGACTGTGCACAACAAAGCCACTTAGGTATAAACTGGGATTTGAGGAACCAGATGTAATTGTATCATTCTAAGAGCTGTGCAGTGCATAGCAGATGCCGAGAGCTGAACTTCCCACCCATATAGCCCCAGAAAATTAGTGGTAGCCATAAATATGGCACCGTTACATAGCAATAGCATAGCAAACACCACAATTCCAAATGTAAGATTTCAGGGATGATACAGTTACATCAATGTTTTAGCACCATCTGAATTTGTTAGTTACCCCATTCTTAATTTTAATTGAGATAAAATATTTTTTGTCTAGTCTAGCTTTAACTGCATAGGGAACATATGTTTTAAAAATCATATCAATAGTTTAATAAGGACAATTTATATAAAAAATAATAATGTGACATGTGCAAGCCATCCATCCTCACCCATTCTATAAACACCTAAATTATTTAAACTTAACTTAAAATTTTGGTTTTAAAATATCCTTATACTTTTAAATATTTATGACAAGCACTTAACATATTATGGGGTTATCTGTGTCAATGCATTTTTCTTTGGAAGGATGATGTCTTTGAAGTCTCTTAACAAAGTATTGTTATTCAACATCTTCATGCCTCCCGCTATTTGTCAAGTGAATATGTAGTTAAAACAATGGTAAAGGGGGCATTATTTACTCAATAAACCTTTACAGCTCATGGAAAAGTTCCAGATTTAGTTGTTATGAGAGGAAAGGTGCTTACAGCATGGATGCTTACTGAAATTGTCTTTGATGGACTTTGTTCTAAGAGAACTGAAGTATCTGCCTCTAGCCAAGGACCATTTCTGAAATCATTTGGCCATGAGCATAAATTGTCATTTGTTTTCAAACTGTCAGAAAGTGAGGAGATGGTACTTCTTGCTTTAGCTTAGAGTGAGCTCTTTGTATTAGCAGGCTAGATTTTTGCAGTTCTTTTAGTAAGACATTATGGCCCCTTTAAAAGAGCCCTTTTGTATTACAATTATTCTTTTCCTCTGAATCAATAGAATTAGAACATTAGTACACAATGAAGTGTGCATTCTTTTATCTTAAGCCAGCAGATGCACAATACCAAAGCCATCCTCTCAGTCTTTGTCAAAATAGTCACAGGCAACTGTAATCAACTGCAGAGACTCAAGTGGGTGTTAGTTAAAAAAATTAAAATCTTTAAAGACTTCTTCTCTCCTGGGTCTTAAAACATATTCTAGTCTCCTGTCTGGAGAATTGTTAAATCTAGAATCACAGTGCATAACTCTCTGCTAGGTCACCTTGTCCTTGTTTCATTATCTGAATCTAATTCTTGCCCTTTTCATTGTGTAGAAGAAGGGGCTCAGTCTCCAATGAAAAATAAATAAAGTACTGAGGTGTCCTGGTATGGCTAACAAATTCTGTTGTCGTTTTCTTTAAATCATCACTTTAAAGCAAATTGTGGGTAGAAGGGCTATGTGTGTCACTGAAGAATATCACTGGAGAGAATTTCACTGAATGTTGAAGAAGAGGGTAAAAAGTGTGAGAAAAACTAGGGTTCCACCAAATTAAAGCCTGGTGGCTAGTAGTTGATACTTATAATCAGAACTTTACTGTTTCACCCCTTCCAGGAAACAGAGACCAAAAAAGTCTAAACTTTAATGTTGAGAGGTAATTCAAATGATACCTTTTCGATGATGAATGTTGGATTATTCATCTAATAGAAAAATATTGACTCATATGATTAAGGATATATTTGCTAGAAACAGGAAAATATCTGAGTGTTAGAGAGAGGCAGGAAAGCTACTTTCACCTCTGCTCAGATTTGGATGTTACCTGACACTTGTAGTGATTCTATTACTATTCATTCATTCAAGAACATTTTTGTTGATCACCCACCATGTGCCAAGCATTATTCTGGACACTGAGAATGATCATAGTGAAGAACACGTTTCCTACCTTCAATGAGTTTCTGGTTTTGTGGAGAATAAAAATAAAGAACCCTGTATACAAAGAGGTTATTAAATGTATTTGGTCATGGTAAGTGCCATAAAGGATATTAAATGGGACTATGGATTAGAGTATAATTGGAAGTGAGGCAGGAACAATATATGTGAGATTATGTGACCAGGGAAAATCTGCCTGAAGAAGTTCCTTCATAGTAAGAGTGACAGGATAAAAAAGTGAAATCCTGTAGGAGAGCGTCCTAGGCAGATGGAAAAGCAAAGGGCTAAAGGGCTGGTGTAAGAGGACTGCAGAGAAGTAGACAGAAGCCAAGTTGTGAGACTCTAAGAATTAATGATTACTTAAAACACTTCCAATCAATCTATAAGCTCTGTGCACTATTATAGAATTTAGTATCATGACAGTGATAGAAAAAGACTGGTCTTTATATAGTTTATATTTTAATGGGAGAAACAGACAACAAACACAATTTTAAAAAGATTATTGCAGAGGGAGAACATATCTAAGTAAATTATACTAAAAAACAGAGGATACCTAAAGAAGAGCAACTTCAATGAGAGGTGACATAGAGGGATTCTCTGAGCAGGTGATAGTTCAGATGAAGTTTGGATGATGTCATAGAGCAACAAGGTGATTTTGGGAACTTGTACAGGGGTGGGCAAAAGTAGGGTTAAAGTCGTGAGTACTTGAAACACAGAGTTCATTATTATAATATTATTTACTAATTATTGTATTATTTTTTCGTATGAACAACAGTAAACCTATTTCTGCCCACCCCTGTATTTCAAGAAGAGTTCTTTGGTACTATTGGAGGCGAAATAAGTGAAGTTTGCCTTTGATTCTCTCTCAATTCTTTTTCTTCCCTTTTAGACAGATCCTGCCTCTGTATCCTTTAACGTTCATTACTCTGAAATCTAATCCACTCATGACCCAAACCTGAAAATGACATCTCCCTCCTTCCTACCGCCCACCCTGCCCCCAGCTGCCTACTATCTAAAGAGGGTTGGCAATCTCAGGAATTTTGAGAGGTGCTGTCTCTAGGTTTGTTTACACGAAGCCCTAGAAGAGTAAAAATCAACTAAATGTTTAACTCTCCACGATACTGTTAGGAAGAGCCTATTGCATTGAAGAAAACTATGTCCGCTGGTGGAATCTGCGAATTGTTTTTTAGAGAAGGGACCGTAAGAGGAGAAATAAGGGAGGGTCCCATGCATGGTTTCTACTGTTGTAAAAGCTAATGGTGCTCCTGTTACATCTAATTATATTGGTCCCCGTTTAGCCAAAGTCACTTCCTGCACATCTTCCTAGAGACCCTCAGAATGTATCACAGGAAGAATATTTCATGTAGTCAATATTGGAGGTAAACAGAGGCTGAGATAACCTAAAACAGATACTGCCCTGGTTATTTATATGTGCTTATCAAGTGTATTTTACGCATAAAATCTTCATTTTTTACATACTCTAAATAAAGGAGCACCTTATCTTAAACAATAACATGTATAAAATACAATATATATATGCAAGTCTAAGTGGACTGGCTGACTGGCTGACCAGCCAACCGGCTGGTAGCCATGATGCACACTGACCACCAGGGGGCAGATGCTCAACACAGGAGCTGCCAAGCGACAGCAACTTTGCAGAGTGCCCTCTCATACTCGGGGACCCCTCAGTGATGTTGGACTGCTAGTTTCTGTCAGATCCCTGCAGGCCAGGCCAAGGGAACCCACCAGTGGACCAGGCCTCTAGTTAATTTATAATATTCATTAAAATGTGGTCAAAGTTTTGCTTCAAGGGGGTTCTCTTTGCCTGAGCACAGAAGCACTGGGTATCATACAATAATTTTAGTCTTTGTCCATTCATTGTTCACTTGAATCTTATTAACACCATTATGTCTGATAATGGTAAAAGTAGTGAGAATATTGAAAGATTTTATAAGAAAAGCCTAAAAAGATGATGAAAATGAACCTATAGAAATTTAAAAAAAAATTAGATGACACATAAGGCACAAACATGGAGTGTTTGTTGGGAGCTTTGAACTTGATCCAGGATTGGGTGTGTCCATGATCAGCTGCATATGAATCTGCTGGGCATCCAGCCCACATGACTGGCACTCTGCCAGTTGCGAAGATTTTCCCACTATGTCTGCTGAAGGTTAATACACTGTCACATCCTATATTAAATTCTGAGGAGTGAAAATAAGCAAATTGGGGGTTTCTCCTTAAAAGAAAAAATACACATTTTCAACACCATGTGATATAAATATGATTATTCAGAAAAAAATACCAGAAAAACATCAGCCGAGTTTTTAAAAGTTGACATTTAGGAGTATTGCTAGAAGCCATTGATATTTTCATTAATTAACTGCCTGCTGCATGAATGGTAATTCTTCTCTACTTTGGCTACCTTTTCTTTTATTACCACCTCTCATATGTCATGGTTTTATTATGTAATTTCTCTAGGAAGAATAGAAAGACAATTTAGGCTTCCTTCTATCACGGCATATCAAAATTATTACTGATAGACTGAAAAAGGTTTCAAACCTCATGCCCGTTTTAGAATTATTATCAAGCTTCTTTTATACATGACCTATTAGATTTTAGGTCATTTCAAATGTTCTTAGGAGTGACTAAAATTATATAATCATCGAAGCAATTATACTCTAACCAGTTTGGCAATGACATTTTTGTTGTCGTGATGTATTATAAATTTTATCATCTTCATCAAGGTCAGCAATTTGTTTCAAATGGCAAAAAAATAGAAATCTTTTCCAATGCATTTATGTGGTTCACTTTTGTTCACTAACTGGATTACGAAATAGTTAACAGCTTATTCATTCATTAAATTATTCAGAAAAAAATAATCTGGATATAAGGTGCACAAAAAAAGCAATGCAAATGAATTTCAAATGGTCATTGCATGGTATTGAGTCATATAATTGAATGATCAAATATTCCTGTAGCTACATACATTTACTAAGGGATGTATTTGGACGTTCTGTAGTAGAACATTTGTCTTTTCACAACTTTTCCTTTTGTCCTAGTAGTGCTCCCTTGCTACCCAAATCACTAAGATGCTATTAGGACAAAATGTTTCAGATATACTTTATGCATCTTATATGTTGGGATGCATAAAGCTTGTGAATATATATAAACACATGTAGCTTTTACAGTGTTTGTGAAGTTTTGTGCCTCACAGATACAAAAATTTTATTATGTTTTATGTGATTTCATTAAACATGAGTATGACGTGCTTATATTGTATATTATCAGTATTGTTGAGTATATATTTCATAAGTATAAACTTTTGATTGGTAATAAAAAGATGAATCCATCACATAATACTTCAACATGCCTAAAGATTAGAAGAATGTTTCACAGACTAGTTTCTGGTTTGTATATTTCAAATCATGTTTTTCTTCACTATGCATGTGCTTCTAGGACCCAACATCAAACAATAACATCATATTTCCATATAAGCTCTGCCCATGCACTGTTGTGTCCCAGCACCAGTGGCATTGGTATAGGGATGGTAGGACTATTCCTAGAAGCCATTCCTGCAGTAGGATGAGCAGGAAAGATAAAACTAAACACAGGTGACTGCAAGCCTCATAGATGTATCCCACCAATCCAAAACTTAATGTACCTTCATCTCAATGTTCCTAGCTTCACTAGGTCCCCCAAAGACTCATGGGTATTCCAAGACCAATTGATGAGAAGAAAGGGTGAGTGAGAGAGGAAAATCAGAGTGGAGAAAGACAGTGGTCTTAACCTTGTGGTTCAAATGCCTTATTTTTGCAAAGTTTATAAAAGAACTATAAAATCATGTAAACACATGACCAGTCCCTTCTCAGGGTCTTGGTAAAGGTCCATGCCAATCAAGGACTCTGATACTTATGCTTCATCGCTTCATGAGAAATTTAACTCTGCCTGTCTTTCCTGTCTTTCTCAGCCACGATACTGTAAGCAAGCACCCACTGTCATCAGGCACAGAGCGCATGCTTCCTGGTTGCCTCCTGGGAAAAGGTCAACTCATTATCACACTTCGACTGCAGGCCAAACTAACCTCCCAAGTTTCACTGCACCAAGAGAAACATAACCATCCCTTGTGTTCCTTATGGAGAATCCCAGAAACCCACAAAGGCTGCATGTGTGTGTTTTCTATGCTTCTTCCACACTCATTCTCAAAGTTTACAAGTACTGTAGCTACTAGGAGACTTTGGAGCCCAGAGGCCTTTGAGAGGCCCCTCTGCATCCCCTGGTGTCTGGCTTTTCCCTGAGCCTCTTCCCAAAACTACTAGTCATTCTTTTAACCACCCTGAAGCCCTTTCCCATGCATTGGACCCAATGAAACAATAAAGCTTTTTGCACACACACACACACACACACACACACACACAAAACAAACAAACAAAAAAACACACACAACAATGAGATGTTCTTACATGCTTCCTAGAATGGCTGAAATTAAAATGATAGTCAATGCCAAACACTGGTAATGATATGGAGCAACTAAAACTCTCATATGTTGTTAGTGAGAGTATAGATCAAATACATAACTTTGTGTGTGTGTGTGTGTGTGTGTGTGTGTGTGTGTGTGTGTGTGTGTGTCTCTAAATCTGGTAGTTTCTTGTACAAATAAACATGACTAACCTATGACCCAGCCATTCCACTCCTAAACTCATTCACAAAAAGACATGTACAAGAATGTTCTATAAAACCTTTTTAGGAAAAAACTAAAAGTTGCAAACCACCCAAGTGCCCATCAATGGGACAATGAATAAACAAACTGTGATGCACGCATATAATTTGTTACAACTTAGCAATAAACAGGAATAAGCTAATAGTTCTTGCAACAACATGCACACATCTAGGAATCCAGTGCTGAGCAAAAAAAAAAAAAAGCCAGACACAAAAGTGTGCACACTCAAAGATTCTGTAAATAAATAAAGTTGAAGAACAGGCAAAACAGAACAGTGGTTGTCATGGAAGTGGTCTGGGTAGAAGATGACTAGAAAATGGCATGAGAGAACTTTCTGGTTTGATGGAAATTTATTATATCTTGATTTAGGTGCTGATAACAAGGATGCATACATTTTTCAACACTGATCAGATTGTAGACTTAAAGTCTGCGCTTTTTATTATATACAATGTTAGGCTTCAATAAAAAAAAAATGCATTAGGCTTGGCCAGCCTAAACAGTTCCTAGTCTCCTTGCACTCGCCAACAAATGCATGGACGCCTTTGAGATAGCTTCCTGCTTGTAAGAGAAAAAACTTCAGCTTACAATTTTCCAGAAGGTGCCGAATGATGAACAGCAGCCTAATTTTTATTTTACTAGCTTAAATTTATCACTGCAACATGTGCCCTCTAACTATAATGTCTAGAGTGGCACCTGTCAGCAATACTTCAGTTCTGTTCTACTAGCACTTAATCCTCAGGGGGGAAATATAACCAACAGAACATAGCATGAATCAGGACCTTGTTCACTCTCTGAAAGGGGTATTGGGGAAGAATAAAAAAGAGAAAATGGCAAAGTTAAATTTACATCTTTAAAAATGTCACAGAAGACAAAAATACTCTCAGAGACTTACACAACTATGCTACCACAATCGCCAGAATTACTTAAGATCAGGGAATTTTCTAATGGAAGAGGTCTTGGTCATTATTATGAGGAATATACTAATGGAGGTTTCTCTATGTTGCCAACCATATCCCTATTTCTTAAGACTATTTAAGAAATAGTCTTTATTGCTAGAAATCCTGGATTGAACAATGCCATTTCAAATTGCAAGTAAAATCAGGCTGCCCTGATAAAAACAGGAATTTATGAGTTCCATCTTTCAAAATTCTGCCCTGGCTTAAAAAATAGAACTAAAATAAGGGAGTTAGTCTTTGGTTTAGAAATCATGAATGAAAGGGAGATTGCTAACAGAGATATTTAGAGAAATAACCCCGAGCAACCTTTATATTGTGTTTGATCAATAAAGAAAAAGTTGGTATAGATTTCAATAACATTTTAGGTAAATTTATATTTATTTTATATCCTGTAACCATAAGTCACATTTTTCTGATGATTGACTAAAGAAGGATCTTTCCTTGTTTGACTAGGCAAAGGTACCTGGAACCATACCATCGATTTATAGACTTAAGATTAAACAAGGAGTTAGATTTATAGTCTCAAAAATGAAGAATAATGTGTCTTTTATTCATATTTACTTTAAAAATTAATTTTAATTTAAGATCATTGACTTAGCTTTTCTCCAGAAAATTCAAAGTGGAGAGCAAAAAAGAAAGCCTATGACCATGCTGATTTAATTAAAGCATCTACTACTACTGCTGCTGCTACTGCTACCACTACTACTGACACACCTACAAACATAAACATAAACACACACACACACACACACACACACACAGATACTGACATTTTTGACATTTGCCAGAAATAGAATACTCAATGATTCAAGATAATGCAATACATGTCTTGTATTCTTCAAAATCTTGCAAATTCCTTTTAATTCTGGGATTCTGGAAAGGGATGCCTCACTATTCAAATGGAACAAAGATACCAATAGTGCTAGTATTTGAGTACAATAACTCCTGGTTTCCTGTAGCAACAAATTAGTAAGACTCTCACCTGCAATGCATTGGGGTCCCACACCAGTGGAAGGTGAAGTACTAGTTTATATAGTAATTCAGGTATGTAAGCAATGAGAGGACACCAATCAGTATAAGGACTGTGGAGAGCACTGACCTTATTCCAAAGCAGTTGCTTTGGAAATCTTAAGTAAAGAAAATGACCAGCTGTATAAGCCAGAAGGCATCCCAGTGGTGTTTAAAGAGATCCTTATCTCCTACAGCAGGAGGGCAGATTAAGCTGAAATCCATGCCCAAGATTTCACTGGAAAGGAGACTACACATCTATTACAAGCCTCTTATGTTAAAGTTAGGGCTCTTAGAGCAGGGCATAGTACCTGAGATCTGAATTGAGAACATGTGAGTGACAAGGGGGGGACTCTTGAATCCAGATTGCTCTGAATACAAGGGGCTGGCAGAAGCAGCCATTATCCCCTTGCAGAGAAAAACAAAACAAAATAGCTTTACTTTGCCTGAGGGCTTGCAAAGACCACACCTGAGCACCTACTTTCAAGGTGATGCTTATTCTACTCTACAGTTCCTCAAGGCCTTCAGATAATTATAGGCAGGTTTCCGCAAAACCTGAACAGGAAATTATACTCCCTATTGGAGCAGAAATAGCTTGCTCCTCAAAATAACTGAAGGGCCTGGATGATGTATCCAAGAAGAAAGCAGAGGGAGAGGTATGGGGGTGGATCGTGAGGGTGAAGAGGGGTGCTATTACATGGGAGTATTCTTCCTGACTCAGCATTTAGTGTCACAGCAAAGACACTTGGAGCCCATCCTAATGTGCTATTGGGGTGGTGGCTCCAACAATAGATAAGGTAGAGGCACTGCAACAGCCTTGCCAAAGTCTGCAGAAGGCATCAGAAAACATAGGGAGGTAGGAATATTAGAATGGATTACCTGAAGATAGAAAAACAAACACCTGACAAAATACCCTAAAAGGCCCTACAAAAACCCCCCTTCATCAAGGCAATAAGGAAGACCTTGATGGTGTATTAGAACTCCTCAGAAAAACAGAACCAATGGGCTATACACACATATATATAATATGTAATAAATACTTATATAACTTATAATAGATATGTATGTAAAGAGATTTACTATAGGAATTGGTTCATGTGATTATGGAGGCCAGAACTCCCACCATCTTTCAATTATTTGAAAACTGGAGAGCCAGGAAAGCTGTAGGTGTAGTTCAGTCCAAGTCCAAGGGCCTGAGAGCCAGGGGACTGCTGGTCTAAGTCCCAGAGTTCAAAGGCCCTGGAACTAGAAGCTCTGATGTACAAGAACAAGAATAGGTTTCCAGATCAAGAAGAAAGAAAGAGAATTTGCCCTTACTTTGCCTTTTTGGTCTATCAGAGATTTGGGAGCAAGGAATAACATTAGCAGAATGTTTGGGAAGATTAATTTGGCAAAAATTAGACTGGATGATGCCCACCCTCAGTGATGACAGTGGATCTCTTCACTCAGTCTACTGAATGACACACTTATCTCTTCCAGAAACACTCTTTAGAGACACACCCAGAAATAATATCTTAGCAGCTATCTGGGCATCTTTTAACCTAGGCCAGGTGGCACATAAAATTAACCATCAACGAGGGTGAACACAGCATCCAGTATGGAAGACAACAAGAATCTATGCATCTAGGACGTGTAAGATTTTAATGGGTAGAAAGGAGGGTAGCCTAGTTACTTTTCTCTTTCTTGGAAGCACAGCAAAACACATTTTATCTGGAATTCCAACATAGTTGTCATAAGCAATACAACTGACCAGCTCTTCAGTTAGAGAGCTAAATTTGGACCAAATCAGAGAGTGATGGTGGTGGTTCCAAAGGTTTGTTTTCAAGGTGAAAGAAATCTATCGAAGATTTGAGAGCAAGGAATAACATTAGCAGAATGTTTGGGAAGATTCATTTGGCAATGATATATATCAAAGGTGTAGATATTACAGGTAGTAAAATTACAAAGGTGGCTTTTTAAATAGTCCAGGCTTTAGACATCAGATCCTGAATCAGCATTGGACAGGAAAGAAAATTTAAATCATGAATTGATTTCAAATAAATCATTTCCCACTGAGCTATCACTATATTTAGGACATAATGGAAGCTACTAAGGCACTACAAATTATGCGCCAGATTTTACTCAGATAAATATATTTATGTCTATAGGTAATTGTTTATATTGAGAGGTAATTATTTTTAATGTATTTAGTGAGCCTTTGTCCCTCATATGCAAAGCTACTTTTTAAATTATATTTAGAGCTGAATGCATTATTACCTACATCTCCAACACCCCTGCTTTCATTCTCTAGCCTTTAAGTAGAGTGCTCTACTTTGATACTAAGACTGGGAGACTGGAGGTATTTTTAGAAAGTGGAAATTCATGAAGCATTTGTATGTCTGTGCTCATGGCAGTATAGCAAGCAATTTTAAAGGTCACTTTTCTGAGAAGGCATATTCATTTTAACATAAGGGAGCAATAAATAGGTGGACAAATATTAGCCCCAGGTTTCTGGAGTTTCTAAATTGCTCCATTTTTAAAAAATATATTTTACTGATTTTTTACAGAGAGGAAGGGAGAGGGATAGAGAGTTAGAAACATCGATGAGAGAGAAACATTGATCAGCTGCCTCCTGCACACTCCCCACTGGGTATGTGCCCGCAAACAAGGTACATGCCCTTGACCGGAATTGAACCTGGGACCCTTGAGTCCGCAGGCTGACGCTCTATCCACTGAGCCAAACTGGTTAGGGCTGCTCCATTTTTTTTTTTTTAGTTGGATTCACTACAAATGGTTTATGGTGGGGAGTTGGGAGTGACTAGGCCAATTGGTAAAGAGCAAGATAAAAAAAATAAAGCTTCATGGAAATGGTTTATCCATGTCTTAAAACAATGAAGTCATTTGTTCTCTTGGGTTGCCCAGTAATTTATTTTGCCATGGCATGAAGTCTGTAGCAATTGGCAGTGATTGATTTTAGATCTGAAAGTCCTTTTAAGCCCAAGGTCACCACTGCTTTCTTTGCTACCTGCCCCTGAGAAGAAAAGTGTCAATGTAGAAGGTCTGAGAACACTGTCCTTCGAAAGGCTTGCTTGTAAGGTTGGCCCTCGGGTGGATCTGAGAACATGGCTATTGGGGTTTTCCCCCATCAAAAGCTACTGATAAGCATGTCACTGTGCCAGGCTGTTTGTAGAAACAACATGGTTTATGATGAACACTTGCTTATATCCGGTATCTGGGATTTGGGTACATGGTAAACAGATGGTGCTTATATGACCAACTCCCCATAAAAACCTTGGGTGTTTATCCTTAATGGGCTTCCCTGGGCAGAAACATCAAACACATTGCAGCATACGCAATGCTGGAGGAGAATGTTCACTGACAACCTTTCATGGGAGGAAGAGGGAATAGGGAAGCCTGCACGTTGATTCCTCCATACTCAGCCTGTGCCGTTCCCTTCTGATGTGGCTGTGTGTCCTTGCTGTAACTCTACTGCAATGAGTCTTAGCTGTTAGTAAAACAGAGTGCTGAGTCCCAAGAATCCTTTTCAACAAATCTCTAAACTTGAGAGTGGTCTGTCTGGTCTTGGAGACCCCCAGACAGTCCCACTCTTCTCATAGATTTAATGAGTCTGGCCAAGAGCATTACATCATCTGTTTAAGGGAGAAATAGCACTTTTTGTATCCAGTTGAAGATCAGAGTGGTGGTTGTTTTTTCCTAGTGGGAATATAGATATCACTTAAAGAAAATAAATAATTTTAGCCAAAAGTACATGATTTATTCTTCTACCTATTTAGGCTGCACAATGCTATAATTATTTGCACACAAATGTTTAATTGCTTTGGTAATCTTCCTTGGCAATCTGCAGCCCCAGTGTATGGAATTCATTACAGGTTGTGAAGTTTCCTCTCATTTGTTTTGAATGTACTGCTTTTTGATTTCCCCGATTGAATGAGTGACTTGGTGTTGTTTTGTTACAGAAAAGGGTAAATAAAAAATGCCAACTGGCCTTCTCCAAACCATCCATCATGCTTTACCACCTGTGTCATAATTATTTCTTCTTTTCAGTACTGCTGAATGGTACTCAATTCCTTGCCTAGAAACAAACAACATTTCTCTTCTCCCCTGAATAGCATGACGAGAGCTGCTGTAAGCTTTTCCCAGGTCACCCTTCGGGTGGCTTTAGTGCTAGCTTTAGAACAAGTAGAAGTACAATTGGCAATCAGTCAAAGCATGTATGTACAAAGGTATGCCACTAAGGTAGAAATGACTTCTTCCTCCCTCTCTCATGGAATTGCAATCAATTTATTTACCAAGGATACCAAAAGCTGAGAACTCTCTCCAGAGCCCTCAACAGCTATAAACCCAACAAATGTACAAGTCCTTCATCTCCACTCCACATTGCCACTTTTGATCAACCCAATCCTAGCAGCAAAAGCTTGGGACACAGTGTAAACCACGTGTGGCTCTATATCTGCAGTGGTGACATATCTATGTGCAATCACCATCACCTATGAAATTTAAAATTATACATTCTCAGGCCATACTCCCCTGAGATTCTGCATTTGTAAGTCTAAGGAAGGACCCAGGAATTTATGTACTTTTAACAAGTTCCCTTGATAATGCTTTAGAGAGAGGGATGTGACCAGAATGTTAAAAACCCAGCTCTGGTTTGGAAAAATGTTAGAAAGATCAACATTTCAGTGTATCTCTCTCTCTCTGTTACATGATTATCTTAAAGAAATGAAAGAAGAGGCAGTTAGCAAGCTGACTAGCCATGTCTTTTAAACCCCAAGAGCTTTCAGCAATATATATGCACCAGAAAGAGGAACGAGATGCACTGACCTTTCTTGGGAACTGTTTTTTGTTTCCTTTTCCCTCCCATTCTTCTGTGAATTTGCATAGATTTTCATAATCTCCTCGTCTCTAAGTAGAT
Source organism: Myotis myotis (assembly GCF_014108235.1). Classification (NCBI taxonomy): domain Eukaryota; kingdom Metazoa; phylum Chordata; class Mammalia; order Chiroptera; family Vespertilionidae; genus Myotis; species Myotis myotis. The sequence continues at coordinate 13,964,433 of NW_023416319.1, forward strand.
CTGTGGTTTTTTCTTCTAAGCATCATAGATGCGCAAACTCAGTTTGGTGAGGCTTGATGGTAAGGAGCTGGGACAGTGGAGTCCTCTCAGGACTAGACCTAGGATACAAAAGATGCACAGAAAAATTAAATCTATTTGTGTGCTTGTTGGTGGCATGTATGATTAAGGAGAACATGTAATACACAAAGCCACTAGGTAATTATCATGCATAAAAACAGATCAGGCTAATCCATTCTGGGGCCACACAAGATTTGATGAGTGTTCTTTATGAAACACCTCAGCTAAACTGATTTGAGACCCTTAAGACACCAACCCTTCAGAGTTGGTGGTGGTTCTTTAAATGAGGAAATCTATGTTTTTCACTTTCTAACTGGCTGCCTCATGCATTACGGCAGCTGCCTGGATACACCCCATTTCATTGCAATTGCAGAAAAGTTTATAATTCTCTCGGAAATGTGGAGTAGTCTTATATATTCTTATTATCTCTTGGATAATCTTGGCAACTTTTACTTAAGTTGTTATTTATTTTCTTTTTCTTCTCATCACCTAATGGTACTCCCTCTCCCTCATCTTTTTTCTTCTTTCCCCTTCACCCATCCTTCTGACTTAGCATGTATTACAGGCGTACCTTAGAGATAGTGTGGGTTCTTTTACAGACCATCATAATAAATTAAGTATAGCAATAAAGTGAATCACAATCCTTTTGCTGGTGGAGGGTTTTTGCCTTCAATTTGTAAAAAAAATGCAACAACAAAGGGAAGCACATTAAAATGAGTTATGCCTGTAATAGAATAAGAGAAAGGCCTGCCTTGATCATTTGGCCTTTGCGCTAGCCCCAGCCCAGATATTCATTGCATACTATCTGTAATATTGTGATTTAATAAAAGAAAAAAGAACACACACACACACACACACACACACACACACACACACACACACACACTATAGCTCTCAGTCCACAGTTCCTGGCATAGAGCTTCTTAAAACCCTGGGAATTTAGTAAGTGATAAAGGTGTCCTTTGTTACTTTAATGAGATGACTTTTGGAAAGCAGTTAGGATTGAGGGCTGGTTGCCAGGAGAATCAAACAAGCGGGTGTGAACTTTGAATCCCATACCCCTAAATGCTAGGGAGAGTTGCTGGAAATTGAATTCTATCACCAAAGCCAATGAGTCAATCATCATCCCTATGTAATGAAACCTCCATAAGAACCACAAGCATGAGTTCAGAGGATTTTCATGCAGTGAACATGTGAGAGCCAGGGAGAATGGCACCCTTGGAGACCATGGAAGCTTTGTGCACCTTTCCATATACCTTGCCCCATGCATATCTACCACCTGGCTCTTCCTGAGTTAAATTCTTTTAAAACAAACTGATGATATAGTATATAAAATATTTTTATTATTTCTGTGAGATGCTCTAGCAAATCAAATGAGTCCAAGAAGGGAATTTTTGGAACCTCTAGCCTATAACTGGTCAGTCAAAAGCACAGGTGACTTCCTGGACTTGCAACCCTTATTGGTGTGAGGAACCCCTGTCCCCATCCCATCTCTACATGTTGGAATTGGGCACTCAGACTCTTATTATCTCTAAAAATTTTCTTTCTGGTCTCTCTTGGTATTGACAGTGTCAGGGAACTTACTACCTCTCAGGGCACCTAGTTCCACTAGTGGACAAATCTATAATTTTACTTTTCTGTGTGCTGAGCTGGTATATGTCTCATTAAAACTGCTGATCCTTGGCCCTGATTGTGTCCTACAGATAATAGAGTTTAGGGTGATAATTTATTAAGTAAATGATGTGGCTTAGGTATGAGATAGTCAATTGGAGTTAAAATAAGGGTGGTGACTTCAGTGAACTGAAATATGCATTTATCTGCTTACAGAGCTATCAGCCCCAGAAGTTATTGTGGAAAAAAAGCATGGTCCAGTGTTATCAGATTTTTTAATTCCTTGGGAAAGAACAGGAATTGAGATTCATGGGTAAAAACTCCCAGCTTTTGAATATTGACAATGAATTCAAATTTGAACATCATTCACAAATGAATTGGTGATTGGATTTAACCACTGCCTTTTGTCTTAAACTTTGTACTGTGCTGGGCTACATATCTGGAGCTTTGGCCAAATGGGTCATGCTGTGCTGTCTGTTCCTAAAACACATAGATAGGAAGGTAGTGACATCAGGCCAGGCCTTGAGATATGGTCTCATGGCCCCTTCCCAGCACGCAGGCCTTCTTTCTTAGAAGGCCTGGAAGTCTCATTCCAAATTTGGGAGACAAAAGGACTGGAAAAAGTATAAATAAAGAGAGTTTCCTCCATATTGGGGGCCCAGAATTTGAAAGACACATTTTTCTTGGGGCCTCCACAGAATTTAATAATAAAATGTAACTCTTGCAGTCAGCACTGCAGTTCAGCCTCTGCTTCGGCAGGGTGCTGTAACTGTAGTCGCTGGCCATGGAAGTCGGCGCTGCAGTTTCAGCCTCTGCTTTGGCAGGGTGCTGTAACTGTAGTCAGCTGGACAGCTTAATAAAGGCTCTTAAATTTAAATTCTGAGTCGGCGGTCTATCTCGCTGAGTGAACCCATAACAGTACCTTGTTTCTACCTAACAGCTTTCAAATATTTGTAGAGATAGCTCTCAGACTCTAACTTCTTTTTTCCAGCCTTTCCTCTTCATTTCTTCAGATTATTCATATATGATCTATTTTCTAGAACCCTCATTTTCCTTATTTTTTTTTTTCAGTACCTCTTCAGTTGACCAATTTCTTAAAATGAGCTAGACAGGTTCAGTACTCGGGAGGAAACTGACATCATAGGGGCATCAGACTTGATACCCTCTTAAACGAACATCTATGATGTCGGCACTTCTCCATTCTCTGGGTGTGCATACATAGACACACACACACACACACACACACACACACACGCACGCACACACATACACATATGTAAAATGTACTCATGCATGCATATATCATGCATATATGTATACATGCATTTAAACTTAATATACAACTTCATAATTTTCACTATTAGATTGCACCTTATAAATTTGACCTTGACTTATAATCTATTTAATTCCTGTTAACTTTGATTCTATCACCCTCTGTTTGTACTTAACAATAGCTCTGTGCTATCCATAAATTTAATAAGCACATTTCTACATCTTTATTAAAAGAATTATTAATCTTTGACTGTGCCAAGTGCAAGCATAGAGCCTGGAGGCATGATATTAATGACTAACTTACTTGTTATAGAGCTATTCATCACTTTCAAGGTATTATAATGCAACCACTTAAGTTGGCCTAAATCCTCTGGCTCTTCTTTGAGAATATCATGTTTTGCTGAAATCTGAATAGGTGTAAGTTCCCTGGTGCTCTAATTCAATATCTGCATCTGCAATAGAAAATGGGACTGCTCCCAAGACCTATCCTACTCCCCTACCTGTGGCCCTGCAGAATACTCAGCCACCATGAAGAAGACTAAAATATTTTCCAGCAGAAATTATGCAAAAAGAAATACGAAGTCCCTAAATTTCTTGGATGAAATCTATAATAATAAAAGCATAATATGCTAATTAGACTGGACGTCCTTCCAGACATCCTTCCTTCCGGAAAAAGCCACAGTGGGCAGGGGCCGAGGCAGAGGCTGCAGAGGCCCCTGGCCACAGTAGGGGCGGGCGGGATGCCAGGGAAAAGGCCCATGCACAAATTTTATGCATCAGGCCTCTAGTATATTATGATGGAGAAAGTTCCAGAAGCTTTTCCACACTGGCTTTTCTATTCTACAAATGGGTCAAATATATTCACTATCAGAAATCTGCAGTCGATGTTTCATTTGATTTTTCATGGGTGGCGTCTTCTCTTCCTTCTGGTCTCAGCTCAAATGTCACTCCTCAAGACAGTTTCTACTATCCCATTTCTGCTTCTGATAAGCCGTGGAACCTTAGAAAGCTTCTCTGAGCTTCTGTTTCCTCCTAAGAGAAGGGCAAAGATTCTACTTACTTCTCTAATGGGAGGGGGTGTTAAATTATTTAATAAATGTAATTATCTTTGAAGAATATCTTTGCATATTAAACTCTATCATTATTGCTATTATAATTATTTGAATACTTGTTTCCCTTCCTCATAGTCATTCTAACACATTTACCTATTTTGTCTTCTTCCAAGCTTTATCACGCTCTCAAATTACCTTGCTCACTGTTTACTTGTTGATTTTCAATAACCTTCAACCTGACAGGGAAATGCTGTGAGAACACAATTCTTGTCTCTGCATGACTGCACCTCTGTTGGTAGAAAGGCATCTGGCACAAAGCAATCACTTAACACTATCAGTCGCATGAAGGAACGTACAAATGAATGGAAGACAGTTTCCTCTAGAGTAGTATCATATCTCTAATATTTCTTGACATAAGAAAACACCAAATACGTTTCTAAAGTTTGAAATGTGGGCAGCTTTTGGCCATCTTAGACTTTGTGGAATCCAGGATACCTATGTTCCTAAATTTGGCCAGTGCCCTCCTCATAAATACTCATCAGATTATGAAAGAAAGAGACAGAGTTACATTTGTGATGGAGGGCCAGCAATCTAACAAATATGTTTTTAAACTAAAGGTTAATAACCCTTTTCAAAGTGTAGCCCCAGCTTCTCTCCAAATTCATGTTTTTGATAGCACGCTCTGCCTCCACCCTCGTGTACTATTGACCCTTCCATGGATACGCTGCACTACTCACGCCTCTCTTCACATATGGGTTCCTATGCCCGGTATTACCAAACTAATATGTTTAGCTCAAGGAAGTCAATGACTACTGCTTCTCTGAATTCTTTCCTGTCCCTCCCTTGGCAGAACTGAGTATTTTCTCCTCTGTGATCCAACTGGAATTTCCGCACATCTCTATTATTAACTTGTAGCACAACTACTTTTACATGTTTATGCAGCCGCCAGGCTGTGACGTCTTCAAAGGCAGGTTTCACATCTTACTCATTTTTGTGTATCCCGCTTTCCAGCATAGCATCTGCCCCATCACAAGCATCCAGTGAAGGTGAGTTACAAACTGAGAAATAAAACTAGAGTTTACTAAAACTCTCTTTTAGTACATGCAAAAGTTGGAAGGATTTCCCTTCCTGGGCTACACTCAAGCCGTAGGTAGAAAACTCACCCAGCTTTTAGTTCTCTGTCTGTAATGCCAAGAATGAATTGTTTGTTAGTTTGAAATGATGTGGCTTGCTTGGTCATTGTGGTTGATACAGAGGGGTTTTGTTTCCAGTCTGCAGTGTAGGCTTCTGTCGAATAATCGGGTTCTACAAAGTGTTTGAGTGTTGAAGAGCAAGGAGAGATATGGAGGAAGATATTTGAACCACTTATATTGCCTTCTGGGGACCACATTACCATGAGTACACGACTATGTTCAACTTGTATAGTTCTGAAATGAAACAAACAAACAAACAAACAAAACACCACACACACTGCTTTATACAATAAAAAGTAAAGGTACTCATACATCTCACAGTAGAGAGAACAAGTCTGGAGTGCTCTGTCTAAAAACTTGCAAAGAGGAAATGAGAAATGCAAGTCCATAATTGATGAAAGAAGGTTGCAGGCAGAGAAATTTCAGTTTATCCTCCCCCACTACCAGCTGCCTTGGTTTTAAGATTGGATAGTGAAGGGAATTTCCAAAGGAAAAACAACAGTGGTAGTAACTTATATTTTACCTGGTCAGTCAGTTTTGGCTAGGGAGAGGTACACCACCTCGAAAAATGAGACCAGCTATATCAACTAAGACTTTTAGGCAGTGCTGACATCAAACATGCCCAAAGAGACTGGTTCAAATGCCTTCTCTTCCATGAAGTCTTTCTTGGTTCTTTTCTACTCAGAATCAAATCTTCCCTCTTCTGAGCTCAGTTGTTTTTGGATTTTGCTTCTCTATTGGTATTTCCTAGTGTGTGTTGTGTTGCCAGATCACGTAAGCCACTGTGCAAACTCTTTGAGATTAAGAATGGTATATATTTTACATCTTGATATGATCAATAGCAGCTAGAATGGTGCCTGGCACATTCTGATGATCAACAAGCATTTAGAGAACTTACATTAATAGCCAGTTCTTTCTTGTAGGTCAGAATGAGGCCTATAAAAAATTATCCTCCCTTCTTCCTCTATACTCAAATTTCCTAGCAAGAAAATGTCAGAATATCATCATAGGCACCTCTTTGTGTGGAATGAAACCTCCAGCAGGTGTCTGCTGGAATTCAAAAGCATTTATTGACTACCATGTGAAAATGAAGAATTTAAAGAGACTGGTATTTGGAGTAGGTTTTTTTTGTTTTGTTTTTTTGTTGTTGTTTTTTTTTTTTTGTAGATTCAGAGACCTCTGAAAAGAATAAAATATTTTTGGTATGCGTCTCAAACCACTTAGCTACGATGAGAAGAATTTCTTTTGTTATGTGCGTCTGTATGCGTGTCCCAGGGAAATTCAGAGAGAAAAATGGATTCTTGGAAGTCCTAGTTTCAAGGTCCAGGCTAAAATTCCCTATAGAGGCAACTACTGTGTTTGTATCCTTGTACCCTCCAGTTAATTCAAACAAATGCTGAGTAGAAACAGAAAGCTGGTTTCTTATCACTGAACATGGGTGATAATGACTTTGGAATCAATACCTGCTGAATCTTTCTCCTTTTTCTCCTTAAACATACAAATGCTGCTCGATCAAAGGCAGGGCTGTTACAAAAGAATTGATTTCCCATTTCCAAGGACACGTGGATTAACTTGCAGCCAATTGTGTAAGCGACCTTAAGTCCCTTTCTAGAAGGAAGAGGCCTGCAGATAAACAAATAAGGGGGCTGCATTTTCCTGCTTTCGTGGGGGTGGATTTCTGGGCCCCTTCTTCTGGAAAAATGGATGCAGTGTGTTCTGCTGCTAGCCCCACACTGTGAGTAACATTTTAACTCCGGGCATTCTGGTGAAATATACTTAAAAATAAATCAGATGGGGCTCTAGGCAAAGATAAATTTGGAAGTGGATACTTGCTATGGCTTTGTACTCTGTTGCCATAGGCCTATGCAGCCCAATGTATTCCTATTGAGGCTATAAACAAAATAGAAATGTGTGTTTGCAAATTAGTGTGTGATTTTTTTTTTCCTGTTGCTACCTCATGCCTGGCTTTCCTGGGGATGTCAATGAAGTGGGTTAGAAAAATAAAGACAGATGGCAGGAAATAATTCTGAAAACTATTTTTTTAAAATTGCAATGCAACTAGTATAGAGACTGAACTGTACTCATTCTTAACGAGAGACTTTGCCATTAGTCTTCTGCTCTCCGTAGAGCCAGTTACCATCGTTGCCCTAAAAAGGGCAAGATTTTTTATTAGAGGGAGGGAAGCACTTTCACACGTTTCTGAATTTAAGAGAAATAAAAGTAAATGAGGCACAAACAGTGCAGGGGGAAAAACCCAAAATGCCAAAATATCTGGTGTGGAAATTGATTGCAAAAACCTTTTCATTTTTTCATCCTTGCCCATACTCATTTCCTTGGCAATGTGAACTTTGCAACTCCTTTCACACTCCATTCAACCACTGAATCAGGATCTTGTGGCTTCACAGGGGTCGCTAAGACCATTGGAAAACACATATATAATTACATATTGTTTTTGTGGTTAATCACTATGCTTTAATTATGTTCAATTTGTAACAATGAAAATACATCCTGCATATCAGATATTTACATTACGATTCATAACAGTAGCAAAATTACAGTTATGAAGTAGCAACGAAAATAATTTTTTGGTTGGGGGTCACCACAACATGAGGAACTGTATTAAAGGGTCGCGGCATTAGGAAGGTTGAGAACCACTGAGATAGAGAGTCCTTTTTGAACCAGACCTCAACAGACCTTGTGGTCTGGTCTCTGTGCTCTACCAGCACCCTGCCACCACCATAGAAACAAATGGCTACTCTGTTGGAGTATGAGAGATGACATAGAAGATGAGAGATCAATTGTTCCAGCTAACGCCATCTCAGATTAGCCTTCAAAAAGCCAACCAGAAAACATATGAGACCCAATCAGCATGGCTGCCTCATTAAGACACGGCTGACAGCAGACACCCGAGTAGTCCCAGTCTATACTAGAAGAATCAGCCAACTGAGCCACACCTCGAATGCTAAATTATAGAATCATGAACTAATTAATTGGGGGGCTTGTTTTAAGCTACAAAGTTTTGGGGTATTTTGTTATATAGAAACTAGAGGCCCGATGCACAAAATTTGTGCAAGAGTAGGCCTTCCTTCCCCCGGCTGCCAGCACTGGCTTCCCTCTGGCAGCCAGCAGGCACCCAGGACCTGGTCTTCCCTCCGGCTGCCAGCTTCATCTGGAAGGTCATCTGGAAGGATGTCCAGAAGGATGTCCAGTCTAATTAGCATATTACACTTTTATTATTATAGATAGCTAACCAAACTACGTGCTATAATAAGAATTAAACTACTTTTTGAGTTCAATTAGCTGGTGTTTGAATCTTGGCTGTATCTCGCAAATGGTTAGCCTCCTAAAGGTTTAACTGAATCTTCTCATTTGAAAATTAGTAATGATAACAATGATAGCTACATTTGCATTGCTTCTAAGAGACAGAAATTACACGTGTCAAGCATTTGACTTTAAGCAAATGGAAGCTATTGTAAGTTAAAAAAATTAGGGATAAGAAATAAGATAGAATAAGAATGAAAGAGATAGGAGAATAGGTGAAAGAGAAAAGGAAAAACAAACAAGAAAGATAAGAGAAAGAAAGAGATTAAAGAATTTGGGGCCCAGCAGCATGGCTCAGTTGTTGAGCATTGACCTAAGGACCAGGCAGTCACAGTTGATTCACAGTCAGGGCACATGCCCAGGTTGCGGACTCAATCCCCAGCATGGGGCATGCAGGAGGCAGCTGATCAAGGATTCTCTCTCATCATTGCTGTTTCTCTCTTTCCCTCTTCCTTACTCTCTGAAATCAATAAAAATATATTTTAAAAAAGAGTTTGGGATAATCTGGGGCTCAGAAATTAAGGTTGCAAGGTGTCTTTGGCTCCTTCCTCAAATAGATCCTGTGGTTGCTATCTGTGTGCATATAAAATATTATCTATAATAATAAAAGGGTAATAAGCTAATTAGAATGGACGTCTTCTGGACGTCATTCCAGACATCCTTCCTGAAGAAGCCAGGGCTGGAGGGAAGCCAGCCCAGGTCCCAGGTACCTGTGGGTGGCTGGAGGAAAGAAGCCCGGGTCCTAGGTGCCTGAGGGAAGCCAGTGCCGGCAGCCAGGGGAAGGAAGGCCTACTCTTGCACGAATTTTCATGCACCGGGCCTCTGGTCCTATATAATAAAAGGCTAATATGCAAATAGACCGAATGGTAGAACTATCAGTCGCTATGACACGCACTGACCACCAGGGGGCAGATGCTCAATGTAGGAGCTGTTCCCTGGTGGTCAGAAGCTGGGCTCATGACCTCTCTGCTGCAGGTGGGTGGTAAGGAGCGAGGGGTCCTGGACTGTAAGAGCCCCAGACTGCAAGAGGTATGTCTGCCTGCCGGGTTAGGCCTGATCCCCCTGGGAATCAGGCCTAAGCTGGCAGGTGGACATCCCCTGAGGGGTCCCGGACTGCGAGAGGCTGCAGGCCAGGCTGAGGGACCCCTCCTCCCCCCCAGTGCATTAATCACGTGCACCGGGCCTCTATTGATTTAATAACAGCAAAAATATAGCTGACATTCATTGCGCCCAAAATATGAATTATTTCATTGAATCCTCACAATCTTCCTACTAGGTAGTTGTGATTGTTATTCCCATTTTACAAATGAGAAACTAAGGCTTAGAGGGTTTAAAGACCTGTCCAAGGACACACAGCTAATGAGGAACAAAGTCAAAAGATGAGTTCTGTGTGCACTGCACTCTTAAGCACCATGGAGTATCTGCATTTTCCTTAGAATGCCTACATTTATAGGGTAATCTGAGTATTACAAACCTATCATAATGGACAAGAAAGCACTACAATCAACAGAGCTTTGTAAGACAGATATGTCTTAAGTGCACGTTAAGCTACATAAATCAGACACATCCTCGAGAATGAATTAAGATGTTAGATTCATCTTTTAAACATCAGGGAAGCTGGGGGCTTAGTTGGTGCTCAGTGATAATTCGTCTTCAACCTTCTCTTCGTGGAAAAAAAAAAAAAGATAGAGACCCTTTGCATTAGAGTCAGAATTTTGTGCAAGTTGGCAGAGTGTTTATTTTGTAGCCATTAAGGCAAGAACTAGTATTTTATACAACCAGGTCAGGAGCATTGCATTGAATTAGAACCTAGAAACCAGTTACATGACATTTTAACTACAGCCCAATTGCTAATTGACATAATTACCCAACTGAAAGAAAGGTGATCTAAAACAAAAACACAAGAAACTCAGAAAGCACTGAGGATTTTACTCTCTCACATTTTGAATGTGGACATAGGGACTGGATATGTTTTATTTCTAAGCCTCTACTGCTTTCTACAATTGTGAGTTGTCAGTTTCATTTCCCCATTCAACACATGGCTCTCCTCATCATTACAAATTTCAGTGAAGAAATCTCTTGCTTGAAATTTGTGTTGCCAAAAATTACACATGGTGACAACACCCGACTGGTGAGGTTTCAGCATCTACGTTTGCAAGTAGTTTAAATAAATAATGGAGTTTGATTTGTTACCTAAGGGCATTATTTGGGGGATCCCATATTAAAATTTTTTGTCTTACTGCCTTCAAATAAGTTGTAATTCAGAACTGCCATGAAGCACCACAATTTACAACAGCTAAGAGAAATCTTCCGCTAGATAAAATTCCAAGTGACCCATCGTAGACATAATTAAATGGGCTTACAAAAGTATCTCCCAAAGCTTCAATGCGTGTCCCAGAGTGTTGTTCTCTCTGAGAGAAAGAGCTTCTCAGCCCAGTAGCATCTGAATTGATGACAAGACCATTACACAGGTGATTGCAGCAGGACCAAAAGGAATGAAAGGGCATTCTTCATGTTGTTAAGAACTCAAATTTCAAATGTTGAGACTTAATATGTTTCAGCCACTTTTCTTATTTTTATACTAGTGACCTGGTGCACAGATTCGTGCACATTGAAAGGAAATTAATTAGAAGGTGGCCGGTGGGGTGGGACTGGGCAAGAAAGGCCAGACACACCCTAGAGCAGCCGTGGGCAAACTACAGCCCACGGGCCGGATCCGGCCCATTTGAAATGAATAAAACTAAAAAAAAAAAAGACTGTACCCTTTTATGTAATGATGTTTACTTTGAATTTATATTAGTTCACACAAACACTCCATCCATGCTTTTTTTCCGGCCCTCCGGTCCAGTTTAAGAACCCATTGTGGCCCTTGAGTCAAAAAGTTTGCCCACCCCTGCCCTAGAGCCAACCTCCCATGGTCCCTCCCCTGCCAGCTGCACCTTGGGCGGCACTGTAGCAGAGTGAGAGAGGTCCCTCCAGCAGGTGGGGTTCCTCAGCCTGGCCTGTAGGGATCAGGCCAAAACCTGCTCTCCGACATCCCCCAAGGGGTCCCGGAGTGCGAAAGGGAACTCTGTAAAGTTGCTGCCTTACAGGGTGTGGAATGCAAATACAAGTGTGCAGTAAACCAGATTTGGGGCAGACAGTGCTCCAGCAACAACATAACCCACAGCTGAAGTTGGAATCGCATGGCCCAGTGAGGAATCGGGCTCCCTCCTCTCTGGTCTTGGGGTGTGTCACCCAAGAACTGCCACTTTCAAGTCACTGCAGCTCGGCAGCTCCTGCATTGAGTCTCTGCCTCCTGGTGGTCAGTGCACATCATTGCAACCAGTCAGATGGTAGAAGGGACACTTAGCGTATTAGCCTTTTTTATATATAGACTAGAGGCCTGGTGCACAAAAATTTGTGCACTTGGGCGGGGGTGTCCCTCAGCCTGGCCTGTGCCCTCTAGCAGTCTGGGACCCCTTGGGGGATAACCACCTGCTGGCTTAGGCCCGCTCCCCAGGGGACTGGGCCTAAGCTGGCAGTCAGACATCCCTCTGGCAGCCCGGGAGCCCTCAGGGGATGCCCACTTGCCAGAGGGGAGCAGGCCTAAGCTGCACTCGGGCATCCTTAGCGCTGCTGAGGAGGCAGGAGAGGCTCCCACCACCACCTCTGTACTGGCAGCTGTCAGCCTGGCTTGTGTCTGAGCAGAGCTCCCCCTGTGGGAGCGCACTGACCACCAGTGTCATAGTGACCAGTCATTCCCAGTTGTTCTGTTAGGGTCAATTGCATATTACCCTTTTATTATATAGGATTAGGATGGTCTTTCCAGGACTTAACCTAAAACTCCTCAATATTCAAAGCACCACCAACTTAAATACACTATTTTTGCCTTCCAGAAAGATCTGTCTAGCAGCTTCCTTCTAATGCATTATTTATTTTAAACTCAACTGTACAACTCACTAGGAAGATCTTTTTTAAAATAAAGACTCTTCTGAAAAGGTATTGGTTAGGTTGACCTAAGGACATTACTGTAGCTTTATAAAAACCACAAATCCTTTGAAGAGTAGTAACTGGTCCCAAACCTATTGGACCAGATATCTCACTTAGAACAAGGGACATTTTTTGAGTCCCTAATATTGCCATGTTCTTTCACATTCCACTTATTCTCAATTAATTCCAATAACTACTCACCGCAGTAGGTATTCCTGGCTCCATTTCAGGCACGACAAAATTAATGTAAATGACTTGCTTCCAGATTTGTAGCATAGGGACCTCAGCTCTTGTCCATCTTGGTCCCAATTTCCGGTTCCTTCCCCAGCATCATGTAGCCTTTCTGAGTATGTCTTATGGAATATATTACTTCTCGCTTGAGAACTGAAGAAATGACGTGAATGAAGCAATCTGATACTCATTTCTCACACTTCTACTAAAATAATGTCTCTCATTCCTTCTGTCTTCTACTTTTCTATCCTTTTGCCTTTGTTACTTTATAACCCTGATTTTCATACTGTTTGGATATATTCTCCTAAAAATTTATATTTCCTCTATGCAAGAAATCCTTCCACTGCTCCCAAAGGCCCTAGAATTTTTCCTGTCACTTTGGAAGGCAGATAACAATGCAGAGACTATGTAAATAGCCCTGCACAGGAAACAGGTTTCCAGGAAAACTTGAGCAAAATGAGAGCAGTGATGAAGCTCAGAAATGCAGTTATTAATTTGCACCATCAGAATTATTGGTTTTTTTGAAAGGTATTTTTAATGAAGAAAGATAAACTTTGAAAAACTTTGTTATTGTCACTTTGGATTACTGATTTTCAGTGATTCCCCTGGGGCATAAGTTTTCTTATAAAAATTCCTGGAAGGGGGGGGAAGTTTGTATTACATAAACTGATAAGGGCAGAAAGGTCTTTTACTTTCTTTAAGAGAAGGGACATTTATAAGTTAAGAATTTTTATTAGGCAACTGGTAGCACAAAATTTCCAAGGAAAACCAGAGTCTATGCATGAATGTGTATTTTTAAATACTACTCTAAATTCTCCAATGTAGGAAGAAGAAAACTTTGAATTCTAATGTAGAAGACCCAAGTCATTAAAGCCCTAACATGTCATAGCATCATAAAATACAGAACCTCCCCAAGATCAACAAAACCATACAATAATACATACATATTAAATGAATGAAAGAATAAATAAATAAATGGTAGATCACTGCAATTGAGGGTCATACTCTGTTCACAGTGTCTCTGAGCCCTCTGAAAATGAACAAATGATATAAAAAGGAATTGAATACAAATTCATATCAAACTTTTCCACTCCAAATGTTAACCTCAGGTTAGATAGTGTATCCTGTCTAAAAGCAAATGTGCAGCGTATGGGCACATCTGCCTCCCCAAATCAGAGACCTCCATTGTGGTCTAGGTAGGTGCTTTGTCAAACTTGGGTGATTCAGTTTTTCTTGAATCTTGGATTCACAAGAATGAAAGAACTTAAGCCCTTCCATAAGTAAACATTGGTGGTGTTGGGACAAAAAAAAATAACAAACCCACATTGTAAACTTTCAGGAAACTAATTTGGGGGGAATATCTCAAGGAATAAATGAAAGGGGAAGTACTTTAAATTCTGGAGGCCTTCAATGACTGTATCATACACACTGAAATAACCAAATAGTAGCCCTGCTATGGGAACTTTATTCACATCAATAACTTCACAAAGACAGCTTAATAGCATTTGCAATTAAAATTATTCTCCTGCACTGGAAGGACAGCTTTCGATTACATGTAGATCTTTGGATTCATTTAATTCATATGACTTGTAAATTTGAGAGTCTGTGCTTCTAAAAATAAAGCCATGAAATCCTTCCTGAATATACACAACTCTATTAACAGCTTCCTTAATTAAAATTATCAACAGTAAATACATTTGATTACAGTTGCTATATATCATGCATTACTTAATGTTCCATCTATTTCATCTATCCTGTAGGAATTTCCAGCAATTGCCATCATTTTCATTTATTCATGCTTATTTGAGTTTAGCTTCCTTTTATAAATGGAAAAAAACAACAACCCTGATGCACTGTACTTTAATCACAGAAATTGCATAAAATAAATTTATTATCTTTCATGCTGAGTTCTATACACCAATCTAGAGACTCCGTCAAATCTCTGTCAACCGTTTAGATCCAAGTCTATACAAAGATGAAATATGTTCTGCCTCACTGGATACAGAAAGCCAGGGCTGGGTGGTTCCAGCATGATTGGAGGAATTTGGCACATTATCAAGGGTCAGAAAAGGTTGACTTCAATGATGTAGACAATAATGAAGATTAATCAAGAAAAAAAATAAAAAACACAGGCAGCTGATTAATCCACTTCAGTCGGTTAGCTAAGATAGGAAGGATCAAGAAATACTGGATGTCTAGGCAGGCAGGCCCAGAGTCTCAGAGGAAGAAAGCAGAAGGAGGGACACTGGCAAATAAAAGTAAGATTTTTTTAAAATTCTCAGCTGAATATGTATGGTTGGGATTTGCTAAGAGAGTGATTTGAGAGAGTAGAGCTACTGGAGAAAACTTCATTCTGATACAAGCAGGGAAAAAAAAAAGTTAATGCCATAAAGAAAGTCTTATTGTCATTTTGGAGCATTGCCAAATAAGCAAAATGGCACATAGCTGAGGTAGACAGACAGCTGGTCTGGTGTAAGAGCAAATCTCTGCTTTGCATGCCTTTTATGAGTCTAGTTTGTTGTGTATATGGTCATGGCCCAGAAACAAACCCCCTGGCAAACTGGCAAATGAGACCTGAATTTCAAAATGACTGAATTCATTAAAATTATTTTCTAATTAAAATAAAAGTTTATATTGTTCTCTAGGTTCTTTGTAGGAATTTTCCATTTCATCTGAGTTATATAATTTGTTGGTTTATGATTGTTTATGGTATTCCTTTATCATCCTTTTTTATTTCTATAAGGTTGGTATTAATCTTCCCTATTTTATTTCTGATTCTAGATTTATTTTCTTGGTTATTCTAACTAAAAGATTGTTAATTTTGTTGCTATTTTCAATGAACTAGATTTTGGTATCATTAATGTTTCCTCTTCTCTATTCCACTTTTTTCTACTCTAATCTTTCTTCTTTCTTCCTTCCCTCCCTCCCTCCCTCCCTCCCTCCCTCCCTCCCTTCCTTCCTTCCTTCCTTCCTTCCTTCCTTCCTTCCTTCCTTCCTTCCTTCCTTCCTTCCTTCCTTCTTTTCTCACCTACTTATTTAGGGTCTTTCTTAATGTGGGCATTTCCAACCTAAAATCTCCCTCTCTAAGAACTGCGTAGTTCTTAGCACTATCCCATAAGTTTTGGTATGTTGAATCTTCACTTTTTATCATTTCAAAGTATTTTATAATTTCTGTTTTGATTTCTTCTATGACCCATTAGTTAATTGGGACTGTGTTGTTTAATTTCCACTTATTTGTGAGTTTTGCATTTTTTCCCTGCTATTGGTTTCTAATTTCATTCCACTGTGGTCTGAGAATATGCTGCATATCATTCCTAGCCTTTTAAATTTATTGAGGTACATTGTATGGCCTGGTATATATTCTATGTTCCATGTGTATTTGAGAATAATGTACATTCTGTTGCCATGGTGTTAACAGTTTTATAGATGTCTGATATGTCTAGTTGATTTATGGTGTTGTTCAAGTCTGTTTTCTTGTCGACCATCTGTCTAGGTGTACTATCCATTAGTGAAGGTGGAGTATTGAAATTTCCAAATTTTATCATTGTATTGTCTATCGCTGCCTTCATATATGTCTACCTTTGCTGCATGTAACTTGATATTATTTTATTAGATACATTTATATTTGCAATTGTTATAGCTTCCTGATGGATTTATCATCATTCTGAAATGTCTCTTTTGTATCTCCAGTAACACCTTTTAAGTCTATTTTGTCTGACAGTAATATAGCCAGTCCCGCTTTCTGTGGCTGCTCTTTTATTATCTTGGTCTGCTGGGGCTGCCATAATAGAATACTGTAGACTGGGTGGCTTCAACAACAAACATTCATTTTCTCAAAGTTCTGGAGGCTGGAAGTCCAAGTTCAAGGTGCCAGCAGAGTTAGTAGTTTCACAGGTGAGGCCTCTCTCCGTGGCTAGCAGATGACTGCCTTCTCCCTGTACATGCGCATACCTGGTATCCCTTCTAAGGTAAACAATTTTGCTTCTAGACAAGTCTCATCAGAGTTCAGATTCTGACTAGATTTCTCCCCTCATCTCCACAAGGAGAAATAAGACAGAAGGGATTATAAAAAGTAAATGGATGTGGGCCTTTAGATGAGGTTAACAGAGCAAGGGGGAGACAGGAACATGCATGATGTGTTCATGGAATATGAATAGATTGTTTTAAATATATACTACAATGCTATCCTGTAGCGAAGTAATCCTGGAAGAAGAAGCCAGGTTGGGGTGGAGGTGGGGGGTGCGGGATGAGTGCCCTTCAGCCCTTCTGTAGCACCTCCTGAAGCTTTCCAGCACTGGGGACTTGCATAATAGAAAACTCTAGAAAATTTCCAGCTTTAGAGGCACTCAGAGGAAGCCAAATTTCCTGTTATATTTATGAGCTCATCTTTTGTGCTGGAACAAGTAACAGCATCGCTCACCTCTACAAGCTATCGGTAGGAAATGTGGACACTCTCTCCCGCAGGACAAATCTTAAATAAACTGTCAGGAGCCTGTAATGGCACCAGGCTCTCCAACAACTGGAGTCCCCAGGCAGTTGTCGGGATGGAGAAGGAACTTGCGAAACTCATTGTGTGCACCTCTCCTCGGGAGCCCTCGGTGACCTGTTATTGTGGCCGATCACTGTTGGTTCTGCTTCAGGGCTGCTCATGCAAGTGATTGGAGTTAGAGCACAGGCTGCAACCTAATCAAGCCAGGGTTGCCTGGCTGGGAATTCACTTGGCTTCTGTGTGAGGCAGGGCTTGCTAATATGCATCACAGATATACTCCATAGGCCAGGGACCTTATTGGGGAATCTGAATTCCTGGGGAATAGGAGGAAAGGTTTAGCCTTCTAGAATCACTAGTGAGGGGCTTTGTGAAATCTGTTACCAGCTTGCTGGTCTATCATTTCATCCTAGTCATTTTACACATGCTCCTTTAATTCATAGGCAAGAAGGAGACATGGCTGATATGAGTCTTAGAGAAAGAAGGTGTGCAGGATCACCCTGCTGTTTAAACTATTTCTATAATATATTTTTAATGTAAACTTCATTTTAGGGGTTGATAAAAATAATGTTTCCCCCAATAGTGACTGGTTCTCAAATAAGCTAAGAGATACTATGATGTCAGAATCTTCACATCAAGGTACAGATATTGTCTATCTCACCTAAAGTCTGTGTTTGGGGATATCCAGGGATGCCTGATAGGAGCATTATCTTCTTTTTGCCTTTTCTCCTAACCCTTCAGTTCCTGATAAACAAAACATTAATTTATTTATTAACTAGAGGCCTGATGCATGAAATTCATGAGCTCGGGGTGGGGTGGGGGGCGGGGCTCAGCCTGGCCTGCACCCTTTTGCAGTCCAGGAGCCCTCGAGGGATGTCTGGCTGATGGCTTAGGCCCACTCTCCATGGGGAGTGGGCCTAAGCCAGCAGTTGGAAATCCTTAGTGCTGTCACGAAAGCGGGAGAGGCTCCTGCTACCGCCACTGTGCTCACCAGTCGTGAGCTGACTTCTGGTTGAGTGGCACTCTCCCTGTGGGAGTGCACTGACCACCAGAGGGCAGCTTCTGTGTTGAGTATGTGCCCCCTGGTGGTCAGTGTGTGTTATAGTAACCGGTCATTCCACTGTTCGGTCGATGTGCATATTAGCCTTTTATTATATTGGATTCATATACAGCATCCACTATGTGTAGATTCTGTTAGATGCTAGGATATAGAAATAAACATGATACTAGTCCAAATAAGCAGACTAGGAGGGAGGTGGGACATGTAATGATGGAAGGTAATACAGGATAAGTGAGTGCTCTGGGAACAGAGTGATTAACTCAGCCGGGAGGGTGAAAAATGTCTTCCAAGAACTGAGGACACTTGATCTGAGTCCTGCTGAATGAGGGTAATTCTCTGAGAGGGAGCTATAGAGCTGGCCCGCCAGAAAAACATGTAAGGATCTTCTCTTTCTCTTCATATTCCCCTGGTTCTCAGCCTGGAGTATGTAAGAATCTCCACACTAAAAGAAAATTAAACCAAAAAACCTTCATACTCAGTGTAAGGATGCTGTGATGCACTGCCCAGAGCTGCTCTCAGGATCCTGCTCTCAGGATCCCTCTCTACTGTGAGACTGCTGTGGGGATTGCCAAGGCTAAGCAAGGTCTCCTTCCCTCCCCAGGGCAGCCAGCATCCAATGACTGATCAACATGAGGCTATCAAGTCCCAGCTCTCTCACCCCAAATAATTATGCCTCTGAGTGGGTCATCTTAGCACCAGGAGCCTTAGATTAACCAAGGCTCCACTGAGACCACTTCGCAGCTCACCTTCTTTCTCTGCACAATCTCCTCCCCTATCCCCCACCAAGAGGACATATCTGTCTCAGAGTCAGCTTCCGGGGGAACAAATGGCCTCCTCGCACAGAAGTCTGAGTACACGGGGCCTCACAGCACAGGCAGACGTTGTATTGCGAAGGTCCACAGGCAATTCCAATACATACCTCTTGTTAAAAACCATCAACGGGTCTTCTGAAAATGAGATCTGAACAGCCCTTGCAAGAGAACTGCCTTAGCCCTATCTGGTTTGGCTCAGTGGATAGAGCATCGGCCTATGGACTAAAAGGTCCCAGGTTCGATTCCAGTCAAGGGCATGTACCTTGGTTGCTGGCACATCCCCAGTAGGAGATGTGCAGGAGGCAACTGATCCATGTTTCTCTCTCATCGATGTTTCTGGCTCTCTATCCCTCTCCCTTCCTCTCTGTAAAAAAATCAATAAAATACATTTAAAAAAAAGAGAACTGCCTTAAGCAGGTTTATTACTGGAGATTCCTGGGCCATCTCCTGGACGTTTTGAATGACACTTTCTGGACAGGAGGACTAGGAATCTGCATTTTAACATGTTCCCCCGGGTTCTTTAAATGCATGCACACTGCTTCTGAAACCACTAAAGCTCACCTCAAGCTTTTGTGTATGTATTTATCCTTTCGATATGGAAGTAAATAAAGGAATGAGGCCCTCCTTCCCATCATAGACTCTCTGCTCCTTGTTCCTCATACAGACGAGGAGCAATGTGATTCTGTGAGAGAAACCCTGGCTGCACCTGGTGCTGCTTTTATCCCACAGGCTCCGCATCTCTGCCACGATTCCGTGACTTCTCCCCACGTGGCAGGAAAGGAAGACCTGCCCTTTAAGGAGATTGTTGGTCATTTGGATGTTTTGGTTTGGTATCTTTTGGGCATCCTTTGATTATGATCATCCCCCCATCCCACAACCTTTACAATGGAAGCCTCCAGAAATAAGCAAGCACAACTCCCAGCAGCTCTTTCAGGCCCTTTCTCTGTCTTTGCTAATCAATTTTAAAATCATTTTCAGCTCAGTTGCCTCAATAACCTTTCCTTGGGGGGGAGGTGGCAGTGTTGGTGTTGGGGGGGCACTCCATTATCTAAATGGGTTTCTAAGGTATCTGCCTCCTCAGTCTTTGCTTACTCTTGTCTTCTCTTTAAAAAGCAAACAAAGGCTATTGTTTCTTTAAGTGCCTTTCTACATCTGATGTTGCAGTACCTGGTTTCTGAGGCTGCTGGGAGGACTCAAGGAGCTAGTATGTCTAAAACTCTGAGCCAGGCCAGGTGTGCAGTAGGTATTCCATAATTTCCGGATAGCCTTGCCGGGGTCCTGCCCCAGCAGGTCCAGGGGTCCCCAAAGGTGTGGATGGAGTCAGCGAAGAAGGAATGACACGGAGACAGCGTTCCGTTGATCAGCAGCTTAGCCAGGATCTCCAGCCAGGATCTCCAGCCAAGTTCTGGTCTGGATCTCCAGAGAGGTTCTGCTTAGGATCTCCAGCTAGGTTCTGTGTCCATGTTCTCTTGCTAGGTTATCCAGGTTCTCCAGCCAGGTTCTGTAGCCAAGTTCCCTCGCTAGGTTCTCCAGCCAGGTTCTGTCCAGGTTCTCCAGCCAGGTTCAGTTACCAGGTTCTAGTCAGGTTCTCTTGCCAATTTCTGTAGTCAGGTTCAGTCCAGGATCTTTTGCCATGTTCTCTCGCTAGGTTCTGTCTCTAGGTTCTGAGGCCAGTTTCTGTCCAGGAACTTTTGCCATGTTCTCTCCAGCGAAGTTCTTCTGTCTCTAGAGAATGTTCTGTGTAGGTTCTGTGCCTAGGTTTCGTCTCTCCCGGTTCCGTATTCTAAGTTCTGTGTTCTAAGTTCTGAGTTCTAAGTTCTGTGTGTTGCTGTCTTGTTACATCTGTATTTATACCAGTTGATTCAATCCTATCAATCTCTATTACAAAGGTTAGGGCGTTTCTTATCTCCATTCCAGGGAGTAAAGATTATGTGGCTTAAGCATGATTGTTCGTAGTTAAAGTGATTAATTACCCGCCTGGCAGTTAGTTAAGAGGTTTTATTCCCTCCCTAACTTCAGGGGAAAATCCCGGGGAAACAACCTTTCTCAGAGACCTTGGTTAAAACACATAGTGCCAAGAAGGTGAGCTAACATATTAAGAACAGTATGCCATATATGCCGGGTCCCTTGAAACAGCAAGCATGGACCGGCTCCCGGCATAGCCTTATCATGGATGCATGTGGGCAAATGGGAACCAAGTTACACTTGTCCACTTCCCATTTTTTGGTCCTGTTTGCATCTTTCAAAATCAATTTAAGATTATACACATCAAATTAGAAAAGATTTGATCAGAGAGGCTTCCTATAGGGACCAAGGGTAGCATGAAGGGTGACTGTGGTTCACTCAGGATGAGCCTGACAGTATGTCCAGGGCAACAGGTCTCAGACCACCCGACTCAGAGCTGACTGCCTTACAGACGATCATTCCCTAGAGCACTAACACTCGGGGTAGGTTTGGATCTTGTTTTGCAAAACTATCCGGGTGGATATGAAAGAGTTGTTTAACTTCTCTGAACCTCAGTTTTAGCTGTAAATACAAACCACTCATCCTTTTGCACTGTAAAGGCAAATAACAGGGTATGCACCAGTCCTGGCCACAAAGCCGGCATTGATTAAGCATTAGAGAAATTCAATAGATGTCAAGAGGGAGAAAGCTGAAGATGGGAAACTTAGGACACCAATTGTAAATGCCAGCAAGGGGAGCAGGCTTCCTGCTGGGCTAGTGTGAGCCCTGGAGCCACAAAACCCTAGGGTCTATTAAACTCTCTGTGTTGATACTCCCAGCGGTGGCTCCCTCGGGAGTGAGTTCTAATGGCTGAGACATGTATTTGACAAGCTGAGAGCCAGTGACAGTCACTCTCCCGCACAGCAGACAGCCCCAGGAACTTGCAGCTTATTCCCCAGGCCACAGTCCCTAAAAGATATCACAGCAGATCTTATTTTTAAAGGTGAATTTCTGACTGTTCACACCTGGGTTCTACACACCATTGGACTTTAATGAACAAAGGAAGCCAGCCTCCAGGCCCCTTGACTCATTAAACAGACCCACAGAGACACCAGAAGTTTGTTCTTTTTTGCCTTCGGATATTTGCAATCCTGGGTTACCTATAGCTATAAGATGTTGGCATATGATTCTTCTTCCTACATTACCTTTTTCCATTATCTACAGAGATAAAAAGGGACAGTGAGAAAGAATTAACAAATGTAAAAATGAAAACAATAAATATTTACTAAGTATCTGCTTTGTGTCAAGACCTTTAGGCTGAGTCTTTAATTTTCATAACAACAACAACCTAATGTAGATAGTTTCTTCTCAATTATACAGATGAGGATGCTATAAATAGACACAGAAACGTGTAATGATTTGTCCTAGGTCACACAGCTAATGACCAAGGACAAACGGTTGGCTGGGAGTCAAAGGACTTTCTTGGCCTGGACTCAGGCTCATGTTCTTTTCACTGGACCAGGTTGCCCTTTCCCAGACGTCATTCAGACTGATGATGATGATGATGATGATGATGATGATAGACAGAAAAGCTAGAGAATGGAGTTTCCCTCATTTGCAAGTAGCCAAGGGTTTCTCTGCTCATGTTGACTCTACGTTCACTGTTTCTGTCTATAGGTTCCTTGTGGATCAAATCGCAAATGAAGACATTACCCAAGGACCATGTTTGGGAGAGCCTTGCAGTGCTCCTCTGCTTATAAAGATTCAGGGTGATCCAGTAATGAAGACATTGTCTCATTGGCCTCTTGTGGGGGGGAAACCTAATGGATTTTAAGCCCTTTATTCTTTGGGTATTTTAAGTTAAACATTTCATATTTTGCATCCAGAAGAAAGGGATTTATACGTTAAACATTTATTGAGCATCTACTATGTGCCAGTTATCATTCTAGCACTTGAGCTATATCATTGAGTAAAAGAGATACAAGTGTCTACCTTTAAGGAGCTTATTTTGGCAGATGCTCATACATCAAGGAGTCTTGTAGAAGAGGTTGCGGCAGCAAGACCTCTTAATAGAGCTGCAATTTTCAATGCATGATAGCAAATGCTCTATGTTTCCAAATTTCTGGGTGTCCATGATCCAGTAAGGCAGCGCCTTCAAAAGCTTTCCTAATGGGCTCTTTTGAAAACCCAAAGAGGCATTTTTAATCATTGGCATGTGCTCAGCAAAAGAAGACAAAGGCATAAGTGAGGTGTGCTCCGATGGACCTCCTGGCAGCAGCGGCAGGTTCTGTAGTGCCCAAGAACACCATGGGGAGTTATTTTACACCCGGACCCGATGTAAGTGCACTTGGCCATAGAGACCTGTGCTATGGAATAAAGAGGAACTGATGCCAATTCAAGTTCTAATTCTGCCACTTTGTGGTTAACCTTGGACAAATCAATTGGCCTCTGTGATCTTTCCTTACTCCGAAGAAAGATAAATTGTGCCTAAGTCATTTTATTTCATTTTTGCATATGTGTGTGTCCTTTTCTTTTATAACGCAATGTAGGAATGTGTAGCATCTCATACATTTGCCTAATTTTATATGCAAATCAGTTTTATCACTAATAATACCAGGGTGAAGTTCCTGTCATCCTCCCATCTCCCATTCTCCCCAGAATAAATCAGTATTTCCTTTATAGTCAGTTTTGCATGTTCTCCCTTTTCATTCCTATTGTAAGAGTTCAGTTCCCCATAGTGTTCTAAAAAATTGCAATAGCCACCTTGCTTCAATCTTGCATATTTTTAACAGATAAATCCAAAATAAAATAGCACTTACATTAGAAATTCAATTTTTCTAATATTTCTCAATGTCCTGTGCTATACATAAACTTCAACGCTGGCATTTTGGGTCACAGCTTATTTTTCTAAACTTGGGTGTCTTTACTAACCAGGAATTTCTATCCGCTATTTCTGATTATCTCTCATAATTTGTTGCATCAGAGTCTCTCGCTGAACAGTCTCCCACCCTCTCTTCATAGCAATGAGTTATGCTTGGTCACATTCTGCTTACTCATCACCTGTCATTGGTGCCCAGCACCAAGTAGGAGCTCAGGAAAACTTGTCAAATTGAAGATTAAATAAAATGCCAAGGCATGTTTGATTGATGGGTGAATTAATTCACTTCTCAGTGTAATTTCTGGTATTCTAGGAATTTCTGAGATTTCTGGGTATCTCTGGGCTTTCCTGTTCCTTAGTATGACCCCATTAAGAACTGCATTTCTACAATATTATTAGTACCTGACAAATTCTTCAGTGATATCATGAATTCAATTCTATTATTTCTTGGGCCCATACATAAATCATTGAATTCCTCATTCTTAAGCACCTAACATTAGGAACTAACAACAATACTCACCTTGCCTAATTCTCTGCTTTTTTGAAACACATAATAAGCAATAAACACTTTTATATATTACCTGATTTTAATCAAGCCCTGGGAAGGAGATATTATTTTATCCTTACTTTACAGGCAAGGGTTTTCCTGAAAACCCTTTATAAAAGCCTTAGTGATTAAAAAAAAAAAGTCCAAAACTTTTATAGCTTATCAAAGGTAAAGTGAGATTTGAGTTCAGGTCTTTATCATCCAGTCTACAACTATTCAACTATAAAGTTGACATTAAGTACATGTCTATGTGTAATTATCCATTTAGGTTCTGCCATCTCTTCTCTTGCCCCCTCAAATCAGCATTCCATAACACAAACAGAAATAATATCTGAGTATCAAATGTTTTTCCCATACGGAAAACCCTTTAGAGATTCTCCATGGCCTGCTGGATAAGGCACTAGCTCCTTACCGTGAGATACATGGCCCTTCCCAGCTGGGATCCTGCCTGTATGAACACCTCGGGACTCTTCCTCCACAACCATTTGTTCCACTAACTACACCCCGAAGATTCTGTCTTCCTCTGGATTCAGCTGCCTTCAGGGCTTGCCCAAGGCTCTCAGAGGCTGGACTGTTAGTTTGTCACTGTGGATCAGAGGAGTGTAGAACCTTGACACTCCATCTCTATTCAGGCCTGAGGGACATGATTTTGAGAGTGCAGCATGATCAGTGGGGTCGACCCCTGCTATTTGAAAAAAAAAGTGCTTCAACAGAACACACCCTGAAAGTTCCTTCATCCGCTGCATAAACCTTTCAGTTGCTGGGGTGGGGTTGGGGGGAATCTAAGTTGTGCTTGATAGTCATGCGGCACCTATCATGAAAGGAAAGCCAATGTGTAACAGGCTGTGAAATGAAGGCAATATTGCTACATTAGAGTTAATTTTAAGTTGGTTTCAGATGACGCTTTGTCATGCATCTAAATAACTTCAGTGGGCACAAGGAGTGTGTTTATCATGTTGCTTGGAGGCCTTTTCTTTTGCTTCCTTCAATACAACCCCCCTCAGAATTGCAATGAGAAAAAAAAGCCTCCTTCCTCTACAGGAGGTTGTGAGTGTAATCAGGACTTTAATGACATTTTCCCCTCAGCGTCTGCCCTTGTCTATTTCCAAGAGCAACTTGGAGCCAGGAAATGCTAGGAAAGTCGCCATTCTAATAGTTTTCCTCTTCCTCTTTTAGGCCTGCCTCTCCCTTGGTGCTTTTATGTAATATTGTTGAAACCTTTACAAGAGCTGCAATATATGGGTTGGCTAAGAGTGCAGATCACTTTGATTCCAATCCTGACTGCCACCTAATAGCCATGTGACCTTGGACAAGTTCAATGTTCTTTCTGTGATGCACTTTATATATATATATATATATATATATATATATATATATATATATATATATTATTTATTTCAGAGAGGAAGGGAGAGGAAGAGAGAGATAGAATCATCAATGATGAGAGGGAATCATTGATCGGCTGCCACCTGCATGCTCCCTACTGGGGATCAAGCTCGAAACCCAGGCATGTGCCCTTGACTGGAATTGAACCCAGGACCCTTCAGTCCACAGGCTGATGCTCTATCCACTGAGCCAAACCAGCTAGGGCATCAACCCATTGTGAATATTCAATTCAATGGTTTTTAATACATTGAGAGAATTGTACAACTATTGCCACAATCAATTTTAGAACACTTTTATTATCACCCCCCAAAACCTCTCTCTTTGGTTAGTAACTTCCTTGCTTGCATATAATCTTAATATTCCAATGGCACTCTATTGTGGACAAAATTAATGTTCAGTTTAAAAAGTTACTCATTTAGCCATGGTGGGGTGGCTCAGTTGGTCAGAGCATTGTCCCACACACTCATACGCCAAAAAGGTTGTGCATTCAATTCCTAAGCACATACCTAGATTGTGAGTTTTATCACCAGTTGGGGCACATATAGGAGGCAACCAATTGATGTTTCTTGCAGTGCTATCTCTCTCTCTTTCTCTCTCTCTTTCTCTCAATAAACATGTCCTTGGATGAGCATAAAAAGTTTTATATAATTACTTAATAAATCCCTTTCTTGCCTCCATTCTCTTTAGCTTTGTGTCGCTTTTCTGAGAAGAGTAAATTGTATGGTGACCTTGGATAGGTGACCATTCAAAGTGAGGCAGAACTAGAAATTAATAGATGGCCATTCAAAACTATCCAGAAGATTTTTAAATGCCCATTGCTTCATTGTTTAATTTATCTCCTAAGTGTTCTGAAGAATTTTCATCTTCAGTTTCCAAGATCACTTTAATAAGCATTTTTTGGCTGAATAATCAGTCATAGGCACTCTGGGGATAATTGAAGCTGAGTAACAAATAGCTCTTGGTCCCCACCCTCATTAACCTTATAATCTAATTACAGAAACAGAAATAAATAACTCTAATGTGACCTAAAACAGAAGTCTAGCTAAAGCTTTGAGAAGGCACAAAAGGGAACAATTAATTCTGACCATGATTATCTCAGAAGACCACAGATTGATAGTATTTGTGCTGACCCTTGAAGAATAAGTAAAATTTCAATAAATAGAGAATAATGAAAGACATTTCATGCTATAGAAACTGCATGAGCAGACATGAATGTGAGTAATGATAATAAAAACTAATAGCTCATATTTACTGGTAAATCATTTATAAGTGTTTTTAAATTTCCTAGGCCCTTACATGGTTAAGTTATTCAATCAATACAAAAAACACCCCTTATGAGAATGATTAGAGGTGACTAGTTCTGACTATTCAGTAGAATTGAGGACATGAGGTGACAGTAGGTAAGATAGGAGAGATAGAGGGTGGATTAAAGCTGAAAGCTAAAGTAGAACCAGATTGCAAAGGATTTTGAATACCAGCATATGGAGTCTGGGTTTCCGTTTTGATAGTAATAGAGTGTCATTAAAAAATGAGTGTTTTCAATACATGGGGCCCTACTGTTACCCATTCCTCATATTAACCCCACTGTTTATTTGTATTTCAGAACTGATCACCCTCTATTGTCATCTCTCTTCCCTCCACAATGTCTGTTGAAAAAAATTATCTTTATTGTTGGAAGTATTATAGATGTCCCTCCTTCCTCCCCTTCATTGAACCCTCCACTCTACTTCTAACCCCTACCTAGGCCTTCACTGCGCTATTGTCTGTCCATATGTAATGAATTTTCATGGTGCAATCAATACTTAACAAATGATATGATCCATTAGTTTAAAAAATTGAGCGATTTTGTATGTTCAAACTGGGCTGTATAGTGAAGATAAAAAATCCATGGCATTGGTGAAGATAATGTACTATGAATGCATTTAGAAGAACATATCATATCAGAAAGACCTTATTGAAAGAAGACTAGAAAGGAAAAACTATGAAATATTTATAGTTTTATGACCTAAGAGCGAAATGAGCACTTGTAATTTAAGCAAATGGAGCAAATGGTCCAGAGGGACTAACCACCCCAGGGTGCATATGCATGTTGCTGTAGTAAAGGTGTTTTTCTTGTCAGGTTATTATTGGAATGAGAAAAACAAAACAAAAATGCTCTAACCCAGGAGAGAGCAATGTGGAAGAGGAGAAAGACTAGGAGAGTTTCAAGGGGTTGGTTAATTGGTAATACCATATAATTTCACTTATATGTGGAATCTAAAAAATAAATAAATGAGCAAACAAAAGAGAAACAAACTCATAGACACAGAGAACAAATTGTTGGTTGTCAGATGGGAGGTGGGTTGGGGGGATGGGTGAGAAAAGGTAAAGGGATTTAAAAGTACAAATTGAGAGTTACAAAATAGTCACAGGGATGTACTGCATAGGGAATATAGACAGTGATGTTATCATATCCTCGCAGTGGTTCTCAACCTTCCTAATGCCACGACCCTTTAATACAGTTCCTCATGTTGTGGTGACCCCAACCATAAAATTATTTTTGTTGCTACTTCATAACTGTAATTTTGCTACTGTTATGAATTGTAATGTAAATATCTGATATGTTATATGTGTTTTCAGATGGGTATAATTCTTATCAGAGTGATCATTTCATAAGTTTTATCACTATGCTGTACACCTGAAACTAATATAATATCATATGTCAAGTACAATGGAAACATTTAAAAAAATGTAAGAAAGTAATATGAAATATGCTTTGGATTTGGTTTTAAAATAAACATGAATATGTTGAAAATAATCAGGAAATCCTTGGGATTGCAGGCAAGTTATGTCCATTGTTGACTTGGTCATGCTCAGTTTATATAAACTACACTTCTGTAGATCCATGTTGCCTCATTTGCCTTCCTATCTAATGTCATCACAAGTTTAACAAGTTGATAAGGTAGATAAATCCATGATGGAAACAGGGTAGAAGAATCAATAGTAAGCTCATTTTGGCAATAGTATGTAGAATACATTGGAGGAGAGAATGGCTGAAGGAAGGAAAATTTGGAGAGTGTTACTATCACTTATAAGAGATAATAAGGAATGAAATAACCCAATGAGATATGAAAGTCTTTTCTTTATAATGGTAGGTACTCCTGGGAGAAGTAATAGCTTAGGCAATTTTCTAATCACATAATATTGCTATAGAGACATAAATGTTAGATTTAGAAGGCATTGCTTCTATTGAACCAGTTAGTTCAATTCTTTCCAAAAACATGGGGGTTGGGGGACAGAGATTCAGAGACGATGGAAAGAATGTTCATATTTCTAGGTGAGTTTGTGGAGGATTGGGACCAAAACTAGTCTTATGATTTCTAAACTAGCCTGCTTCCCAGAATACCAGCTTCACCAGTTACCAACCTAGAAGTCTGTTAGCCAATTAAGGAAAGAATGAGGCAGGAACAGGATCTAGGTGCTTAAAGGATGTGGTATCAAGAGCAATCAAATAAAATAAAAGGAAGGAAACAGATCATGGAAAATAAACATTGCCAATTTTACATTTTTTGTCAAGAGGTAGCCTCACTGAACTGTCACCTAAATCATATCCAGCTTATGGGAAATAAATGTACATAGAATCATCTTTTTAATAAAAACACATTCACCTTGAGATCCTATCCTTTCTAGCCACCAGATATGGTCTAATATTTTAATTTTCATTCAAATATTCTGTGAGCATTATTGGGTTATAACCGGTCCCTTGAAGAAGAGTGAATTATTTAAGGTGAGCATTTTCCATGGACCATACTTAGAATCATTGTGGAAATAAAAAACTATTTTGTACCTGTGAGACATATATGTGAATAAGTATGAGTAAGAGGTAGATGCATGTCTGTATCCATGATGATGACTCCTTTCTTTGTGAAGGAGAGAAGTCACACGACCTATTTCCTCATCCATAACATGCAAATAATGGCATAAACCTATTTTATTATGCATTTATGAAGGCTTATGGCAGCATGCTTCTAACGTTGAAAGCTCAATGTAACTGGCAACGCACTGTACATTGTAAATGTGCTCCACAGTTCTTTCAGTCATACATTACAGTCTCCTTAATTTAGCCTAAATTAATTCAAGTTTTGTGAGAATTCCAGCAGAAGCAGGGCTGAAGATTGCTTTGTAATATTTGTTTTGTTCGAATATAAATTTTATATATAGTTATTGTAGAAAATCTATAATATTAGAGCCAGGCTATAGGAGCAGTGGAGCATAGTGGTTAAAACATTCCAGTTCTGCCATACATAAGTGGTTTAGCCCTGTATTTTAAATAATATCTGTTTTTTTTTTCATTTTTAAAAATAGAAAATAACAATGGTTTCTTCATAGAATTGTAGAGAGAATTAAAGCTCTTAGAATAATTGAATAATTTCTAGCTCAGAATAAGTACTTCATAAATGTTAGTAACTGTTATTACTATTATATTTTTGCTTGAAAAAAATATATATATATAGATAAAAATACAATGTAAGAAATAGAAAGGAATTGGAACTTTTGAATCTTTATGCCTTTCCCTAATTCTAGTTCTCTCTATCCCAACACCCTACAGATAACTGTTGTTCTGAATTTTGTGTTTATATCCTTGTTACTTTCTTAATCTTTCTTAACCACTTATTTGTGTACCTCTGAGCCGTATTATGGGAATGAAATCATATTTATATATTCTGTAACCAGTGTCTTTCCTCTCCTGCACAATGTTATTCTCAAGTTCATTAATATTGATTTATAGAGTGGTAGGTCATTCTTTTTTTCTGCAGTATGGTATTTCTTCATAATTCATAAAACACATTTCAGAGGAATAGTTTATTTGGTCCCCGTGTTTTTGTTTCTTTCTTCTCATCTGTGTGACGTTGCTATTAATATCTCTGCATATTTTGGGGGGGACAATGCAGGATTAGCTCTAGGGTAAATACCTGAGAGTGGAGTTGGTAGGCTGCAGGACAAGCATGTCAAACTCCTGGCCCGCTTGCACATGCAGCCCACAATGATATTTTTGCAGCCCAGGCAATATAACAGTATGTAAAAAATGTTCTAATAAAAATTTCATAATTTTTACAATATACTGTTATACATAATTATTAATAACGAACTACAACGTTTGCTAATGACTGATTATTATAATCATGTCGCATTCATTTCTCCTATGCACTTTATGTGCAGGCGCACCATGTCTCTCCACTAATACTAGCAGCGAATATTTTAGCAGCTGATTGCCACCTCATTAGTCTTGGACTGACTTGTTTGGTGTGCGCAACAGGAAATACTTCACTTTTGGAGAACAAGAAAAATAGGTTTATTTGCATTACGCTTATTAATTTGTGCAGTTATTCAGTGTCTGTTATGTTAATGTTCAAGAAAAAAATACTAATTTTTATTAAAGTGTTCTATTATTTTTAAGTTAACGATTACTCATTTATTTCAGCCCTTTGTATTCAGGATGTCTCTATCGAAATAAACCTATGTTTCTATGAAAATTGAAGCTTTTGGCTTTTTACAGCCCACATAAACTTAAACCTTGTTTATTTGGCCCGTATTAGCCTTTGAGTTTGACATGCTTGCTGTAGGCTATACATCCAAACTTGAACACTGTAATCACTTTGCTTTAGAAAGGAAACACTAATCACAATTAGGCTTAAAAAATATTTATACATTGGAACTGTATCAAGGAAAGTGAGAGGTATGGTCATTCTAACTCTTCTAGAGAATGTCTTTCTAAAAAATTGCTTTTCAAAGTATTGTGATTTATAGTCCTAGCCTTAAGGAGCTTTATTTTTTATGTTTTTTGAACTAGCTTCAGTAAGTTAGTAAGATATACTTTTCTAGTAACTTACTGATTTTGCATGTTTACAAATTTACTGGAATAAAATTGTTTTAAAGTTATATTTTATTCCATTCAATTATCTTTAGCTATGTCTGTTTGTCATTTCTAATATTGTCTTTGTGTCCTACTGGTTGCTCAATCTTTCAAGAGATTAATCTGAAGAGCCAAAAATAAAAATTTGAAAAACATGTGTCTTATTTTGATCTTCTCTATGATAAGCATGTCATCTAGCTTATTAATTTCTGGTTTATTATATTTCTTCTTTCCTTTTACTTTCTTTCTGTTTATTTTGTTCTTTTCAAACTTCCTAAGTTTAACAGTTGGCTTATTAATTTTAACCTGTCTTCTTTTTCAAAATACAGACCTAAGTGTTTAAGAACTGCTTTAGTTTCATTTCATATTTGGTAGATAGAATTTCTGTGATTGTTTAGTTCTAAATCATCTAACTTATATTATTATTTCCATATTGACTCAATTACCTAGAAATATGTTCTTTCAATTTTTAAACCTCAGGGGTTTTACTAGCTTTTTTGGTAATTACTTATTTTTAATCGGTAGTGATGAATTATGTTTTCCATAACATTTTTTTTTTCTATCTCCTAATTATGAGACAGGAATTCAGAAAAGGCTCACAGGCAACTTTATGTTTCGAATGGCTTCCATCTGAATCGCTATGGTCATCTAATGGCTGGGTTAGTGAACTTTATTCATGTGCCTGATGCCTTGGCATAATGCCTGGTCTCTCTCCTTTTCCACGTGATCTCAGAACCACTCCAGCGGCCTCTGGAGAAGGCTTGGCCTTCTAGCATGGTGGTCTCAGGGTGACTGGATGTGTAAAAAAGCCCAGGGCTCTAAATGTGTGTTACAAGTAGATTGAATATATTTTTGTCAGAATCTATAGGGCTTTTTATTGCCTGACCTCAAAGGTTTAGGAACATCACTTTTGCCAGATTTTAATGGTCAAAAGCATCACTAAGATTAGCCAAACTTCAGGGGAGAGGGATTAGATTCTACTTCTCAATACCAGGAGTAGCAAAAAACTTAAGACCATGTTAATTTTATCACACCTACCCATGCCCCATTATTTTCCCCACTGCATTCAACTCAGGGTTTAAGATCACCTAGAGATGTATAGTCAATTCCATCAAATCCAAGCATGGCTTTCATTTTCTAGTGGCCTTCTACACTCAATACACAGCGAGCTACATAGTCGAGGTACCAGGAAATTCTTCTCTTTGGAAAGGTAAGAATACGAGATCCTAAACAATCACTTGTTAGTAATTCCACAATTTTGCTGGGAAGATATTGGAAGACTTTTATATGGGAGAAGTTACTTCATTCGGTTCTATTTTTTGGCTCTTGGAGGGATGCCTTTGTCAATTTTTTTCTTTCTGGCTTCATCCTCAAATGATTGATTCTTTATTTTCCCTGGCCATACTGATGTGATTGGGAGACCAAATGAACCTTTCAGGCTGTATAGCTTTATCAAGTCTGCTTCTTACTCATCAAAAGGTGGCCTAAGGTTGTTTTAAATTTTGATCAGATGATTTCATTTGAGTCTGTGCTGATAGATTTTTTGTTTTGCTTTCTATGTTTTGGGTTTTTTATTCTTTTTAAAAGTTAAATCCCTCTGGCACTTAGTCGGCTTCTAATCTATTTTGCTCAGTCAATTTCTTATGCCAACAACACAATGCAAAGGTATTCCTTAAAGTACCAGGTAAGCTGTCTTTCTTTGCTTTCTCATCTCCTTGCTTCTTTCAGCTTCTATTCCATTGGCAAGAACTACACAGGTAATCCCACTTTGTATTGAAGAGGTTTGGGAAATGTAGCTCATTTGTGTTCTCAGAGAAAGAGAATAGGATAGTGAACATCTAACCAGTTTGTGCCACAAATTCTATGCAGGAGTTTTAGTTGTTTATGGTCGTACAGTAGTGCAGGGTACCAAGTCTGGTTCATGGCTAGAAATGAAAGTATAACTTAATTTTAATATAATTCTCATTATTCTCTAAATAGCCTGAAATTACAGTTTTGACTCCCTCATGATCTAATGGTTTCATAGGAGGGTTTTTGTGTGTGTGTTTTACATATCTAGGTAATAGATTTTTTTTCCCTTTCCCTTTTACTAATTGCTAATTCTATGTTACTGTGAGAAAAAAAAAGTCTCATATGCAATTTATGTTATTTGGAACTTAATGAGGCCTACATTTAGTCTAATATATGATCATTAAAAAGTAAACGTTACATGAACAATTGGAAATAAGGCAAATGAGAAAATGGGAGACTTTAAAACCTCCAATTACTTCTCACCTCACTTAAATGAAATTCAACCTCTCATAAAGCTCTCAATGACCTGATTCCCTGCCTGCATCTCCACACTTATCTCAGTCGCTTTCCTCCCACTTACCTGTGATGCTCAGCCTCCTTTTCATCCCTGTCTTTGTTCTTTGTACCTGCTGTTCCTGCTGTCTCCAGATCTAGACCCTGCCTGGTGTTTAGTTCTCATTCAAATGTCACCCCGCAAACAGCATTTCCTAGGCCAACCCAGTCACATACTAACATACCACATTGTCTCATTCTTTTCTTACAGTTCAGCATTATCAGGAATAAAATTGGTCACTTATATATAACTTATCTCACTTTCTCATCCAGGCCTAACTCCAAACCATTATGAAGCTGAATCATTCAAAGGCTGGTGGTGTTGTCTCCTTCCTTCCCTCATTCTCATCCCCTCAACCCTCCCCCTACTTCCCTCTCCTTCTCTCTCCTGTGTCTCTTTCTCTCCTTTCCCCTTCCCTCCTTTTAAACTTCCCTCCCTCCCTTATTTGGGAGGTTTTGTCTTGTTAAGGAGTTGTACATTCAAAAACATATTTCTCAACATAAAACTTTTGACTGGGATTGGGTAAATGACTTTTCTATACTTTATTTACAGTCCTGTTTCCACATTTTATCTTCTTAGGTATCTTTATTTTATATTTTGGTAGGAGAATGGCAAGAAATATTTCAGCTATATTGAGTCATTTACTATGTTTATTCAAAAATTCTAACAGAGGTTTTATCTGTGCCCTAGTCTTAAAAAATGTTTTAAGAATAAAATAAAATGTATATCAGATCTCAGGGACAAATGGAAGCTTTTCATGCAAATACACTTTTCAAATGTTTTGTCAGCATTCATTTGCATAGACTTGATATGCTTGTAACAAATCAGTCTTAATTTCTTTCTAAAAGCCACATTCAAGAATCCTTCCCTGGCAACATAATGTTGCAATTGCCTGTGGTATTGGGTAAAAACAATTTGATATCCCCTAACATACATTTTATAGTTTAGGTTTCTATACCCTTAATTTCTCCCTAATTATTTTAAACTAATGTTTTGTTTTTATTAATTAAATTAATACAACACTAAGTACAGTTCACTTGAACAGTGTATCTCAGAAAAGAGGGACAGCTGCAGAGTGTGTGTGTGTGTATACACTATGGAGGTGAGGGGAGAGTAAGGACTTTATCGAGTGAAGAAAATAAAAGCTAATTCAAATGGTGGGCTTCATTGTGCAAACATGTCTCATGAGTGAAGAGTGAAGGCTGGTCATCCATGGACATTATCCTGTTATTCGAGTCCCTTAGTAAACAGCAGGGTTATTTTCAGGAAAGTCTGTGTGCAAAGGGCTATGTGTTGCCTTCAAACTGATGCTCATTAGGAATGAAAAGTGCCAAAGCATATTCTGTACATCCTACCCCATGTTAAGACCAAGGTAGGGTATCACGAATTCTGGAGAAGTTCAGAAAACCAGCCTCATGTATTACTCATGAGCAGCAGACTAGGTAAATGAAGGAATTGGTAAGTTGGGCATTCCTATAGAATCCTAATAGACCTGTCCTTCTTTCTGGAGATGAACACATCCAATAAGTGAGTTATTTCCTCTCGTATGTATACTGTGGAAAGTAATTAAGGAAGGGAGCATAGCAGCAGAAGGATGATTGAGCATAGTTTTTGAATGTCAGCTGTCAGTAAGCATGTCCTACAAATTAAAAAAAAATAGCAACTGTTACTAGAACTTCTAACACTAAGTGAGAGACAGCTATGTTCTTAACCCATCTTTTACTCTCCAACTTATGATGAGCAATCTAGGGGGATAAGTAGCATTATTATCCTCTTGCTATACATGAGTAAGCTAAAGCTTAGGAAGGTTAAATAACTTGCCAAAAGCTATATTGTTACCAAGTTGAGGTTCAAGATTTGGAAATCCAGCAGCACAATTCCAAGGACCATACTTTAAATGATCAGTGGATGGATGGATGGATGGATGGATGGTGGATGGTGAATGGTGATTGGATAAATGAATAACTATATGAGCTACTTCTGAGATGGTGTCAAACAATAGTAGGAGATTCAAATGTATTTGAAAACTTTTTTGTTTCCAATTTAGTTTTAATGAAATTTTAAAAAATTAATGACTTTTCTTAAAAGGGCCACTTGTGACGAAGTCACCTAAAAAGCATCTGCATCTCATGGAAACTGCTGGACAGCCTAAAGTCTCATTAGTACCTAGGATCTTGCTACCCGTGGAGTCACCTGCCCAGATAAGAGCTGGCAGTCTGTGCTGCTCATTCATTAGCGCCATCTGAGTGCACAATTTATGGTTTACATTATTTACTTGTTTTTCATTAGGAAGAAGGCCAGAGCACCATCCAATTCTCAGAGCAAAACACCCCAGAGCTTCCCCACATACAATTGCACATCATGTAATGCTAAGGTTTGTTAAAATATCACAGACTTGCAAATTTTTTTTTCAATAATTGCTGCAAATATTCACCAGAGGGGGGAATGTTTATTCATTTGCTTAATTCCTAATAATGTTTTCTGCTATGGTAATATTTTGTTAGTCTCTCTTAGATTTAATTTGGCATCTGACCAATTGAGTTTATGCTTTTAAGCAAACGGTGCAGGCTCTGAATGTTTAGCATCTCATTCATGTTATTTGTTCCTAGATTTAGTACCCATACAGCCTGTTGGCTGTGTTATTTTCTAATAA
The DNA here is from genome assembly GCF_014108235.1 of Myotis myotis. Taxonomy (NCBI): domain Eukaryota; kingdom Metazoa; phylum Chordata; class Mammalia; order Chiroptera; family Vespertilionidae; genus Myotis; species Myotis myotis. Next base: position 14,001,145 of record NW_023416319.1, read on the forward strand.
GAATTTTATAAAATGCCTTGGAGGCTCATTATAATTTAAGCCTCTTTCCTTCCATTCAAATGAACCCCATTTTAAAATGCAGCATGTTTTTGCCATTAAATGAATGTTGGCTCTGGAAAACCCAGGCTTCTCTCTGTAGAGCCCAACTTGCTGGACCTGGGAACACCAGCTATGTGTGAGATGCCAAAACTCACCCTTCCAACCTCAGAATCTCTTCCTCTGTTCTTTTTTTTTCTTTAAATATATTTTATTGATTTTCCACAGAGAGGAAGAGAGAGGGACAGAGAGTTAGAAACATCGATGAAAGAGAAACATCCATCAGCTGCCTCCTGCACACACCCCACTGGGGATATGCCCACAACCAAGGTACATGCCCCTGACCGGAATCGAACCTGGGACCCTTCAGTTTGCAGGCCCACACTCTATCCACTGAGCTAATCCGGTCAGGGCGTCTTCCTCTATTCTTTTACTTTAACATTCTTCTTCTCTGTCAGTGGTTAAAGTGAATGTTGATAACGGTATATCCTGCTTAGTATTCCTAGAGAGTCACAGGAAGCCATATAATATATCTTGTAAATTTTCTTTACTTGAGAAACTTCCTTGTTTTTTCCCAGTTTTGTTGAGGTAAAATCGACAAAACAGCAATATATTTAACATGTGCAATGTGCTGATGCAATCTGTGTATGCATTGTGAAATGATTCCTACAATCAAGTCAATTAACACATTTATCACTTCACATAATTACATTTCATAACTAGTTTAATATCTACTCCTCAGCAAAGTTCAAGTATGAAATACAGTATAATAAACTATAGTCATCATGCTGTACATTAGATCATCAGAATGTATTCCTCCTATAACTGAAAGTTTATACCCTTTGAACAACCTCTCTTCATTTTCCCCATCCCATATCTTGCAATTCTTGCGTTAACCCTGATACTATTGCTATTATTCTGTTAAGTAAACTCAAGCTCAGAGATGTCAGGCAACTTGTCAATTATCACCCAGCTAGCTCTACACTCAAACACATATTCTCTGGCTAAGAAATCCCATGTTTTGTTTCTATATCTCTCCAATGTACACTAATATAACTAGGATTATTCTACTGTACCCCAAGGCATACAATCTGTATGTGAACAGGTTTCACTATTAAAATAACGGTATCTCTGATGACTTTAGCCAATTGTTTTTATTTCTATGGGTTGTACCTCACAGAATAAATCTCAGCTGAATTCCATTTGAAATATTTCAAGTCTATAGAATAGCATTATTTCTTTTCATTTTATTCTACAAATAAAACAATTACATTTCTTTATCTGTAACTCATTATCTAGCATAATTTATCATTCACCTAGCTATCATAGCCACTCTTCTTTGATCATATTCTGCTTTCTGTGTAATATGACTAGTACAGAATAAAACAATATTAGCGTCTTCTTACTTCTAGACACTCTACTCTTGTTGAGCCTACCCAACATGGAATTGTTTTTGTTTTGTTTTGTCAGATGCATGACATACTTAACTCATGCCACTGATACTGTGGGTTAAGTCTTCTAAGTCCTCCTTACGTATTTGGCTATTGAGACCCTTCCTCCCTGTACCTTGCATTTGTACAGTTAGCAGGGGGAGTGCCTTGCATCAGACACCTTTTAGGCACCACTTCAGACACTCATGCCTCCAGCCACCACTGTGGAGACCAACTCTGCACGGTTCTGTCCATCTGCACACAGGGGAAACCCAACAGCACCTCACCTCCTTCCTATGCCGTCTGTTTCTTGCCTCCCAACCTGGTCACCCTATTTATGCACATTAGGAATGTGAGGGGGTTAACACCTGATGGAATGGATTTTGATCAGTAGGATAAGGAGCTGGTGTATAAATCCCCATCCTAGACAGACTACTTGAGATGGAGTTTCTGAAGCCTCTGAGAAGGTAGTTCCACAACATCAGCCATTCTCAATAAAGCCAGCTCAGTAAGCACCCTTGCACTGGCGGTCCCTCCCTTTTTTACTCACTTCTGCTTCTATCTGATTCTATTTCTTAATAAGATAGTGGTGGATAAGCCTTAGGCTCAAGCTCTGCTTTCTGGGGAAATCCAGGCAAAGACCAATTATAGAATGTTAACATCTTTCTTACATTTATACTATTTTAAATTGAAAGCATTCATATTTTTAAGAGATTCTAATTCCTTCATCTAGAATATTTGTTCTTCCTTTCATCTTCATATCCTTGATTTGGAGAGTAAAGAATTTTCAAATATCTGATAAGGGCTTGATAATAATTGAAAGCAATATAGTTTGATACATATTTTTTAGTATCAAAGGGGAGTAAAGAAAAAGTAGTTCTATAGATTTAGTACTTGTACCGGGTGAAGGTACAAGGAAAATATTTTCACTACAAATATTCCAAATTAAAGTAGGTGCATCCAGCAGGACAGAAAGACCCACTGGCTCCTCGAGAATAAGTATTACTTGCCATTCTTCCTCAGACTGTACTTGTCAAACCACATCAACTTCCAATTTTAGTGATAAAGGTCTACATCAATGATTATTTTCAGTTTCATAAAAGACATCTGTCTATAGACTGCTTACTTATGTTTAAAATAAAGCTTACACCTCATTAAGTCTAACCACTTGCTTAAAGAATGTAGTTTACAATTTATTAAATCTAACCATTTGCTTAAAGAATGTAGTTCACAATTTATGAAATCTAACCACTTGCTTAAAGAATGTAGCTAGAATGAACCTTAGAAATTTTCCAGTTCTTGCTTCCAGGGGCACTTTTCAAATAAGGAAACCGAGGCCCAGAGAAGTGTGGTGGCCTATTCTGAGTCAAAAGGGAAAAAATAACCACAGAGCTTGGACTAGATTGCTAAACCCAAGGACTTTTCATAACTCTCATTTCTAGCCTTAAAACAGTAAGAGCTTTTTGTTGTATTCTGAGAAATTCCCACTGGGGATAATCCATTGAAATGTGTAAGTGTGGCTGAGAAGAAAACAGTTTGTAAAACCTATTTTTGGTATTTTAGCATTTTTAAGTCTCTTTTTAACTGTTGACTATAGACGTTCTTTCTTATTCTCAAAGAACCCAAATCCTGACACCTGTAGCTTCAAGAGTATATCCTGAATCTGAACACTCTCACCTCCATTCCTAAATCACAGTCCAAAAAGTTGTCATCTCCTTAAATAGTTCTTAATTGGTCTACCGCCTTTCTCTCTTCAGTTCGACAGCTTATTACCTACAAAGCAGTCAGTGTGACCTTTCTGAATGTAAATGTAATCCTGACATTCCTTTGCTCAAAATCTCCCAAGGGCTTCAGATTAAAATTCAAAGATGGCCCCCAAGGCTCTTTATGGTCTGGCCTCTGTCTACCTTCCCAACCTATTAGTCTAGAACAGTGGTTCTCAACCTTCCTAATGCAATGAGCCTTTAATACAGTTCCTCATGTTGTGGTGACCCCCAACCATAAAATTATTTTCGTTGCTACTTCATAACTGTAATTTTGCTACTGTTATGAATCGTAATGTAAATATCTGATATGCAGGATGTATTTTCATTGTTACAAATTGAACATAATTAAAGCATAGTGATTAATCACAAAAACAATATATAATTATATATGTGTTTTCCGATGGTCTTAGGCGACCCCTATGAAAGTGTCTTTCAACTCTCAAAGGGGTCACGACCCACAGGTTGAGAACCACTGGTCTAGCACTTTCTCTTCACTCATTTTCTTTTTTTTTAATATATATATATATATTTTTTATTGATTAAGATATTACATATGTGTCCTTATCCCCACGTTACCCCCTACCCCCCCCCTTCCCCCCCCCCCCCCCCCCCGCTCATGCCCTCACCCTCCCGTTATCCGTGTCCATTGGTTAGGCCTATATGCTTGCATATAAGTCCTTTGGTTGATCTTTCCCCCTTACCCCACCCTCCCCTACCTTCCCTCCAAGGCCCGACAGTCCAATCAATGCCTCTCCGTCTCTGGATCAGTCCTTGTTTATCAGTTTATGTTGTTCATTATATTCCACAAATGAGTCTTCACTCATTTTCTAGTAGCCAGTATGGCTGTTCAGTATTCCTCAAACAGACCAATCTTGTTCCCACTTCAAAATCTTTATGGTTGATGTTTTCTCTGCCTAGCCCTAGAATGTTCCTCTCCCAGATTTTTAGCATTTGTTTCTTTGCAGCATGCAGGGGTCTTCTCATGTCACTTCCATTATAGTCCTTCCCTGACTATCTGTCACCTCCTTCTTCCTCTGTATCCTCTCATGTGCTCTTGCTTTATAGCAATGATCACTATCTGAAGTGTGATGATAACATAGTGAATACATATATTTTGTGTCTTACTTACTCGACTGTAAACTCCAGAGGTCAAGGAATTTATATTGCCTATCTCAGTATCTGTAGCAGCAGTACAGGGATGTTGCTGAATAAGTATTTATCAAATGAATGAATAGATAAGGTTATAAATCTTTACTACAGAGAAGTCATTTTCTGAAAACATATGCCCTTATGATCTTAGTTCCCATTCCCCAGCAGTTATCCTGTTAACTAACTAAATAATTCACTATTAATAGAGAGTCAATCAAGAAAACAAGTAGCCAATACAAGCTATTATAGTGCATTGAATTGTACCATGCACTAGAATGGCTGGAACTTGAATGTCAAAGCATTTGGCTGCAAGTTATTTACTGCTTTTGGACCGTAGAGATGGTTGTATTTAAATGATCTCATAATAATAACAGAGCTCCTAGATGGCCTATCATCAATTGTATTATTGCTTTATGCTCTGTGAACAGTATCTAATTAGTCCCCACAGCATTCCTGGTTGGGAACAGAGGGAACTGAAAAGCCATGGAGACAGACAACAGCATGGGTGCCTTTATTGTAGGAATGGAACTCTGTGGATTCAAAGAGCAAGTTTTCTTCTCTCTTTTAGACCTGCTCTGTCCAGCTTATTATATTTACCACCAAATTCTAGAGTGTACTGGTATTCTTCCTATGTGCATTTGTTATAAATTTAGGGAGTTGGAGTTTTTCTTACAATATTATGTAATAAAAATTTTTCTAAAGGAACCTTAAACGATGCATTGTGGGGGGGTGGGGATGTCTCAAAGGAATGGAATCCAATATAACGTAATGGATCATTAAAATCATCCTGAATTGGATTCAAGCCAAGGGGTAAACTTTTCTAGCTGTATAGTTTGGGGCAACTTAGTAAGCTAGTCTGAGTCTCATTGCCCTCTTTTGTAAAATTGAAGCGATAGCAGTATTCACTTCAAAGACTGCTGTGATGACTAGAATGAGACAATGCATGAAAACCGTGCAATAACTGGCAGAACGAGAGTGCTTTATATATGTCATCTGTTATCATCATTTTTTAAAAGCATCAGTCAATAGGTACTTATTGAAAGACATATTACATTAAGATAATGTAATTGAGATGGTGGGGGAGAAAATACTGACTCTGCCTAATATAAGCTTTTGATCACCTTGCTGAAACAGTACGCATACTCTGAATGAAATGTTAATGAGAAAAACTGCAAATATGGTAAAGCTTATAGTAACAGATGTAAGGTGCAAGAGAAGATTCTTAGGGAAGATGATCTAGTTTGTTTCACAATGGGGATGAAATTCAGGAAGTAGTGATAGAAAGCTGACATTTAGAAAGTTAGACAAGGAAGTCCAGTGATTCTTTTGTGGAAGAAATGTTGCTAATGTTAAGTCCTATTGTCTGTGTTCATTGCTGCTTATCCTGTGGATGCTTCTGTGGAATACAGGCCCCTGGAGACTTTGGAAATACTTGTTAGCTTTATTCTGGTGCCAAATATACCTGAGAATAAGAGAACTGTATTTATTCAAGGATGTTATTTTATACCAACATATCAATCACCTTATTTTTGGATATCTGAAAATTACAGTTAGTTTTTCTTCTTTGTATTATAGTAGTTAATGTAATGAATGCAAAAAATTAAAAGTATTGAAGCCATGCATCAGTAAGCTTATCCTTCCTGGGGAAAAATGACCCTGCTTCTAGATCACACAAAAGAAGTAAAAAGATGAGTGAATTTAATGCTTTTCCCCAAACATTTCTCCCGTATGCACTTTTTTCCTCTAGTTAGAAACACAAATTACATTACATTATGCTTATTAAATAGTTCAGTAAAAAGTGGGACTCTAATACAAAATGACTGCTCTAGCCTGAAAATGGGACTTCCTACAGGGCTTTTATGAAGTGTGACCTCATTCCATTATTAATAATACACTTTGTGAGTTTTCTTTCATCCATTCATCTTGCAAGAGCATTGCTAACATTAACTAATTAATCCTCTTGTCATCTCCGTGAACAAGGTAAGGCATTTATCTCACGTCTCAGTATGCCAGGGTGAAGCTTGGGCAAAAACTGCTTGACAGGGGTTGATGAATGGGTGGTGCGCAGGTGACAGTGAAGAGCTGAATTTAAGAAGAGGGCTGCTTCAACTTCTCTGGCACAGACCCTTGCCTCACAGGCAATCTGAGGACTGTCTCCATATACACTTGGCTCAAATATATTCCCATCTGTTTGGAAGGCATGGTGCCCAAGCAGGCACTGGTCAGAACTCTGGTGCTGTGAATAGGAGATGAGCACTTTTCTAGATAGTCTGTGTCCCCCTGCCATGTGACATCTGTTTTACCAGATGTCTCACCTCTGGGTCCATTGGTACGCCAGCCCTGTAGCTATGTGTCTATTCACAGCACAGCTGTTGCTATGTAAATGCCAAGGAACAAAATAAATGATAGGGCTATTGTGTGTGTGTGTGTGTGTGTGTGTGTGTGGTGTATGTGTATGCATGAATTTGTTGGGGTGGGGGTTGGCAGATACCTAGGGCTCAAGGTTCATAATAAACTTAAATAGCACTGCTCCCAGAGGCTACAGCAGGGAACACTAAGACACCTGCCTTAGCTGTCAACGTGGATGCCTCAATGTATATTGCTTCTAGAATCAAATACCATGTAAGTCTTCTGCCCCAGAAGTCTGGATCACAAAGTTAAAAGGGACACAAAATCTCCCTCAAATAGAAGCAGTCATAGGCATATTGGAGTTCTCCTTAATGGTCCTTTCATGTTACCATTCATCAACAGATATCTTTTGAACACATCTCCAAGGTATCCAAGGTATGTGGCCTTATAATAGATGAATAAAGAGCTACAGTGTAGAATAAGATCTAAACTTATGAAAGAGTTGAGTAATCAAATAAGGTAGCCAGTGGTAGGCATCTAAGGGAACGTTTGCTGTGGGTTCTAGGGCAAAGGAAATGATGTCTTAATGGTGAAGGTCAATTTCCTGCATTTGCCTTAGAAACAAAGTATCTGGACATGGAGAAAAAACTCAAAAAACAGAACAAAGGAAGGTGTAGGTATGTTATTTTGTCTGCATGGTAAGTTAATTTAAAAATAAATGAGTATAAATTGTGAAAGATGTGTTTTCACATTTTTCAACTCTTAATCTACACCTTAGAGTTAGTTAGATAAAACCTGAAGAAATCACATCAGAATTGTACAATCCAAGGTAATTAAAGGATATTTGAATAGAAAATGAAATATTGCAATTTGGGCACTTTATATATCTGTCAAAATTCACACCAGAGAGTTTTTAAATTATCCTAAAGATGTTAAAAGTTAGACTGTTGGTAGAAAAATTACATGGGCTCTACCAATCTTGAAGAAGTTTAGGAAACCAGCCCTGGCCGGGTAGCTCAGTTGGTTAGAGCATTGTTCCAATATACCAAAGTTGCAGGATCAATCCTCAGTCAGGACACATACAAGAAGCAACCAATGAATGCATGAATAGATGGAACAACAAGTCTCTCTCTCTCTCTCTCTCTCTCTCTCTCTCTCTCTCTCTCTCTCTTTCTTTCTCTCTTCTCTTCCTTCCTCTCTGTATCAAAAAAAATGTCAACATAAATTGGCATTTAAAAAAAGTTGAGGAAGCCAGCAAACTTTGCCATCCAATAATCTGAGGGAAACACTTGAGTTCCGGGGCCTTCAGAGCCTCCTGTCCTACCTCCTTTATGACCCTACCACTTTGTAATATAATGCTAGTTGTGCACCTTGAAAAGAGTGTTCTATGCAAGGTGCTTGTCAGAGTGCCTCAGGGCAGAGAGTAGGAATTGCCTGACTTATAGTACAAGTTATATTTTAGTGTGAGTTCACTAATGTATGATTGCATACTTGAGATTTGCTCTACACTAGAGATTTGCTTTACATTTTGCTTTCATTGTAATATACAATCTCATATGAGATATATAGCCATTGCACCTCCACAGAATATGGGAGTTGAACCAAATTACCAAAAATACTTGGTAAATGCTCAGCAACAAACTGGCTTACATGGGTTCTCTGGTGTAAAGAATAGTTAGTAGTGGAGATTACAGCCAATAGGCAGAGGATGGGTAGAAAATAGAAACTCTGTAACTCACTACAAATCATGGTTAACAAATATTGACACTCAGGACAATTACACAACCATTACTAAGTTGGCAGAGCTTCCATGCAATTCCTTTCTTACTTCCCCCCATTTAATCTTGTGTATCTAACTGTCATAAAGATTTTATACTATTCAGAGCCCTAAGTTCACTCTTTACCTAATGACAGGTTATCATTTAGCAAAGCCATGTCTTGTGTCCTGGCATTTAGAATAGAAATTAACAGATTTTTGTAACAATAATGGTGCCCCCTTCCTTCTAATGACTACCAACTGATATAGTGGTTTAATATATTGAGTCTAAACTTCAGTTATCCATGCAGCTATTTAATTCAAATTTTAGTAATATTCTATAGCCAGGGACTAAATATTTAAATTAAGATCACAAGTGCCTCTAGCTTTATTTATAAGGCAAGATAAACTTTGACTCTGGAAAATTCAATTCTAGCTCATCAATTTCAAGATTTTTTAATTTCCCTTCCCCACCTTCCATGGGTCATTTTTAAACCCAACAGAATTGGTACATAGGTTGAATTCAGGTGAAATGCTCCTATATTCCAACTATTTCAGTAATTATCCCAATTTCTTAAAGATACCTGTGATCATGAATTGACAGTTTCATCTGTAGGTGTGATAGTTAAATGACTAAATGCAGGAGAAACTGTTTTTTAATAACATAAATCAGTTTCCTTTTTTGGTCCTATATGCCTTCCACTTATCATTAAAAAAACAGTGGGTCTTTTCCTGGCACCCAATCACAGTACACATTTACGAGACATTTTGTTAGGACAATAACCGAATGTGTGCCATCACTGCACTCTTGAAGACTGTGGCTGGAATTAACTATTTTGACAAAGGCCCGTTTAGAATGTTAATTTGGGTTCCCTCAGGAGACTACCATGAAGAGCTCTATTGTGCAGTGGACAGTCCTAGAAACTGTCCTTTATGAAAATCCCCAAATCCCTGATCTGACCCAGGTGTTGATGCCATTCTTCCAATGGTAATCTCTGAGCAGTGGCTAATGTGGATGATAGATGCCTTATACCTGTCTCATAAGACTCATAGAAGACAAAATATGCAAAGGACCCTGCAGATTGGCCCACTCAACCCTAAGCTAAATCTTCTCTATCAGGCTTCCTATACCACAGAGTTAGAAATCTAAATTTAGTTTGGAGACACCTTAGCATTACGCTCCAGATGCAGCTTACATTCTGCCACATGCGTACAGTTGTACAAAGTTTGGAAGGAAGAACTGGGTGTCAGCAACCACAGGGTGGAGATGGTTGCTACTTGCAAGGTAGAGAGACCTAGGCACTTGCTCCTTATGGCAACTGTGGTGAAGGTTCTAGTCATCTTATCCAGAGAGCACCACAGGCTGGGAGCAGCAGCACGGAGGCCAATGGGTTTCCCTAGAACCCCATTTCTCCTAGTTGTTTTTTTTTCCTATCTGTGTATATCCAAGCATAATTTGCGAATCCTCCTGGAAATTATTATAAGCTACTTAATGCCATCTACAAAACCCCTCCTGTTCACATGCATGGGAATTAATTATGAGGGCTGCATCAGATCTCGTATTTGCAACCCTCTGGATTAATTAACCACATCTGAAGAAGTATTTTGAAAATGATCAAGACACTAGCTAGCTTTGAAAGGAAGAATCATACCAAAGGTGTATTTATTTACTTCAAAATATAGTAAGATCTTCTTAGAAAACAAAGTCTCAGCATCAAACTATTGAACTTTTATTATATTATCAGCACACGTTTTGAAGCATAAGGTCTTTATTTTCTGGTAGAGGCTGAAATATAAGTCTGAACAGACATATCTGCAAGTAAGTTTATAATTCATGATGATCCTTTTTTTCTAGTTCTTTGCTTTCTTGTCAAGTGCCCTCCCTCTTCTCACCATCCCCAATTCATATCTGTTTAGAATTAAAATTATTATGTATATACAAGATGTTAAACAGTATCAATGCGTAAGAATTGTAAAAGCCTATAAATTGGTCTCCCATACAGATATTATCTATAAGGAGTCATTTACTCTAGACTCTTTCAACTGTAAGAGAGAGGTTCAACCCTAAAGAAGAGATATTTGATTGGTTTTTGGAACTGGAAACTATATGGGAAGATGTGGTGTTTGTCCCAATGGGTGTAGGAACTCAGGGCTGACCTTCATCCCTCTTCATGTGTTTGTTTCAATTCTTAGGTGTGGGGAAGGTTATTTTTACCAGTGTCCTATTCACATATCCTCAGCCACATAATCCTAAAGGCAGGGTGCCTTTCCTTAAGCTCAAAACAAGTTTACTGGGGGAAATACTGACTGATGACTAGAAGCACATATTCACCTTGCTTCAATCACTGTGGCCTGGGTATAGACTACGCTAGGCCAGGGCTGATTTCCACGAGCATCAGCAAGTTTAAGGACTGTAATTAGGAGCCCAAACAGCCACAATTTTGGAATGGGGGAGAAGAAATCTAGGATGCTGGACAGAAGAAACACAAAGGGCCTCTCTTGATTAAAAAAAAAAAAAAAGGAAAAAAGCCAGCCCTGACCTGTGTGGCTCAGTGGATAGAGCGTTGGCCTGCGAACTGAAGGGTCCCAGGTTCAACCCCGGTTAAGGGCATGTGCCTTGGTTGCCGCCACATCCCCAGTGGGAGGTGTGCAGGAGGCAGCTGATCAATGTTTTTCTCTCATCGATGTTTCTGACTCTCTATCCCTCTCCCTTCCTCTCTGTAAAAAATCAATAATATATATATTGATTAGGGAAAAAAGCCCTAGCTGGTTTGCTCAGTGGATAGAGCATCGGCCTGTGGACTGAAGGGTCCCAAATTTGATTCCTGTTAAATGCACATGCCTGGGTTGTGGGCTTGATCCCCAGTAGAGGACATGCAGGAGGCAGCCAATCAATGATTCTCTCTCATCATTAAGGTTGCTATCTCTCTCTCCCACATCCTTCCTCTCTGAAATCAATAAAATATATATATATATTTAAAAAAGAAATAAAAAAGGCATTCTCAGTGCTTATTCTCATATAAACTAAAAATGCATCTCCAGATGCTTCTTTATGATGTACATTCCATCTTCCTTATCTATCCATCCTGGCATGTAAACTTCTTTCCTTCAAACGAGGTAGTCAAGATATAATCACACATGCTCATATAAAAAAGCATTTTATGAGGAACAACTAAACAAAAGAACAATATACACTCTCAGATTATATTCTAGCATTTTCCAAAAGCAGGGCAATACGGTCTGGCAACAGCCTCAGTATATACTACATTGTATGGCCCCTCACAACTTAAAGTCATTACCTTGTCTCATATAATCACTTCAATAACTCTATTAGGTAGATGATGATAATTTGTGTCTATTTTTTATTTTAAATTTAATGTTGAAAGTCTTACATATGCCCCCTTTTATTTCCCCATTGACCACTTCTAGCCCATCCCCCGCCCCACCATAGGCCTTCACCACACTGACTTATGCCCATGTTATAGCATATCATTATTTTTTCTACCTATTTTATAGGTGAGAATAGAGAGAAAGGGAGGTAAAATAGCTATCCAAAGTCTTAGAGTCATTCATTGTCAAAGAGGGGATTTTTATCCAGTTAATGCAATACCTAAAAAATGTGCTCTTTCTACTATATTTAGACCACTCATGGGGTAAACTGTTGAAGTTTATCAGGCCATTCTAGTGAGTTCTGGAATACCTTAGAAAACGTCTGATGTATGGCATGACTCTCTTGGGGTAGGGCGTTGTGTTCAATCTAACAAGAAGTACATTGAGTAGAAAAATTCAGGGAGCCCAGGCAACTTCTGTTACATGAGACAGTATTGAAATGATCGTATTCCCTATGAGAAGAAAAGCTCCTAGTATCTCTCCTCCCTGGGCTTTGCCTGTGCCAGCCCTACAGTCATGATCTCTCAAACACCGCCTGAGTTGGGAATCCAGAGGTCTTCACCGATGTCCCCATCCTAGCTAGAAGCAGGAGCTGCCACAGCACCTCGATGACAATGTCTCATCTTGTCCTTAGGACCCTGGAGATGTGTTTTCAGCCTCACTCACAGATTTCCTCAGCAACATGCATTTAGCTACCACAGTGTACCAAACTTGCAGAGCAAGTTGTTTTTCATTGTTATTTTATAAAATGTCTAATGTCAGCCTCGCCCTAATAGCACTCTTTCTCTCCAGGGACATCTAAGTGATTTTTGATCATCTAAAAGCCTCTGTGTTGCAAGCAATGGTTATGACTTAAAAAGGAAAACAGGGTGGGGGCGTGCGAAACACTTTCAAACTCACTCACTTCTGGGTTCTCACAAATACCCTCTCAGATATGTGAGGCAGATCTGCACATCTCAGTGGAACAGATGGAGAAACTAAAACCCCCAGAGTCAGGGACTTACTGAACGTCCCTAATGATTTAATGTTTTTATTTTTATTTTTTTAAAAAAATATATTTTTATTGACTTCAGAGAGGAAGGGAGAGGGAGAGAGAGAGAGAAGCATCAATGATCAGAGAGAATCATTGATCAGTGCTTCCTGCAAGTCCCCTACTGGGGATCGAGCCCGCAACTCGAGCATGTGCCCTTGAACAGAATGGAACCCGGGACCTTTCAGTCTGCAGGCCAGGCTCTATTCACTGAGCCAAACCGGCTAGGGCTGAACCTCTCTAATTATTTAGGGGAAGTTAGGAGCTGGAGTCAAACTTTCCCAATCCCATAGCTAAGTCTTCTGTGAGACAAGTGGCTTTCATATTCCTATTTTAAAATTATATATATATATATATGACTTTTATATAGTGCTGCCCAATATACAAAACAGATAAGAGGAATGACTTTATATGGATGTAGGAAGACTAAGACCAGGCCCACCATGGCAACCCCTGAGCATCATGGCAGAAGGCATATCACTGTTTGAGAAGCTCAGAACCTGGACCAGGTTACCAACTCCTCCTGTCTCTCTAGTCCACTCCTGCGGGGCATAGCTTCCCATGTGGGGTGCCAGGAATGTTTTAAAGATGTGCTGAAATCTTGATTCTCCTCAGCCACCAGGAATGCCCAGGAAGCTTGAGTTTTCTGGAGGGAATCTTCTCTATCTGACAACAGCCTCCTCAGTGCCCCAGTGTGCTGCACGAAGACAGGTTTGTATGTCAGGAACCACCACAGAAGGCTCAGGAGGGCTCTGACATAACAGGATTTCACTCACTAGATTCAAATGAACTCCACAGAAAGTTCCTGTAACCAGCCCCCTCCTACCTGAATAATGCCATCTTTTCTACCTTCATTCATTATTGGTTGTATAAGTTCTCACATTTGTCCAAAGCAGATTTCCTCAACAAAGAGATAAGTTTCCAAAGAATTCCTCTTTGATTTTTTTGACTCATATGAAATTAATCCCTTTGTTTAGGTACCTCAGTTATAGCTTTTTTCCAATGGTTGTTTATGATCCAGTGGTAGTTGTTTTCACTATACTAGGTGATGCTTAATAAAATCCTTCCTAGCTTCTCTTCGCAAGTAGAACTTTTTTGTTTTACTTTTTTAGCAAGGCCCTGCATGCTAACCACCATTATATCAGGGTATCCTTAATTCATCCCACAATTGTCTTATTCATTATTTTAATTCCCTTAATGGGCCATGTCCTTCCTGCCACAGGCCCTTTGCACATAAAATTGCTCATCACTAGATGCCACCTCTTTTTTATCTAGTCAACCTTTCTCATCCTTGAGATTTCAGCTCAGATGTCACATCCTTAAGGAGCCTGTCTTAATGCCACAGGTTAAAGTGATTCCCTCTGTTCTCCACCATAAATCTTTTCTTCATGCCATCTGTTTCCATTATTTTCACATTTACTTACGTGTTTGATTATTGCTGGCCACTACTAATGGACTCTAAGATAGCAAGACTATGTCAGGTTTTTTCCCCTCCGTTCTTATGCCTGCCATATAACACATTCTTAAAGAATTGCTATGTGGATAAATCAATGAAGTTAGTACTGAAGTTACAGGTTCTAAGAAGGATCAGGAGAGAACCAGAAAGATAATTTAAAAAAAAAAGAAGTTGAAGTACTAAAGTACTTTTCAGAACTAAAACAAAGGTGGTAATAGCAGTGAAGTAGAAAGTTTTGAGAATCAAAGGTAAACAGAGAAAGTGCTTTGAAAAACTAAAGTTGCAAATATTGCTTTTAGTCTTAAAATTAATGCAAAGTCAGTTCGGGATTTAACCATAAATTGTTAAGAGGTGTTTTTTTAAGAATTTTTTTGTCAAAAGTAATTTGTTTTTCATTCCTTATTAAAATTACTCTATAGCTATCCCCAACTCCCACCCCCCCACCCCCGCCCACTTTTAGTGGAAAACTTTGTTAGACAAGTCTCACATTTTGCCAACTGTACCAAGAAATGAAAATGATGATGTGGAATCGGAGCCAGCAACAACGATGTCAGGACAGGTTCAAGTGAAGCACATCACTTAAGTCAAAATTTATAGCCCTGACTGGGCTATGCTGTGCTGTGCACTTCAGTTCAGGGCCAAGAAGAGATTTATCAAAGGAAGATAACAAGATGAATGGAAGTTGCAGGTAAGAGTTCTGAAACTTTCGAGAACTAGAGTAAATCTTGAAACTTTGTGTTTAATCTCTGCAAGTTGTACTTCCAGGTATAATTACAGGCTAACATCTGATGTATTATACCGGTGAAAATAAAAGAAAGACTCTGGGCAAGCATGTGTCTAATGAAGCTAAGAAGGCTCGGTAACAGGACACGTGAATGTAAAATACCAATGGGAACCAGACAGGTACCTTTCCTGGGATAGCAACCAGCGCTGGGGATTGAAAAAAAAAAAAAAAAAAAGGATCATGTGCTTTTTCAAGTAGGTGCCCCCTGTGGTTCAGTTCCAGCCAGTGGTTACCAGGCTGAAACACAGGTCTTTTGGGCACAGTTTTTCAGATTTTTTAGAAACAGCCAGAAATTTAGATGATTATGTGAAGTTTGCTGGTTCCATAATGTCAGCAACATATTAAAATTTATAAAGTCTTTGTGGGCCAACTCCTTGCCTATCAACTGGAGTTCAACTACAGGCCACATTCTACCAGAATACAGCATATTTGCAAACTCTGTATTATGTTCATTCTTTTTTTTTTCAATCCCTTTCCACCTATTTTTTTTTTCCAAACTCATCTTGTTTCATCTTATTTCCCCCATGGATCTTTGCTGGTGTTCCAGACTTTTAAAAAAATGTTTATTGAATATTGAATATTTTTCCTGAAACTATAAAAAAATGAAAATAAATGGAGAGAGAGTTGGTGGGGAGAAACTGGACTAATCTCAGTCAGTTTTCTTTTCTTGGGCAATTAGAGCTTGGTGCTGAGACTCCGGTTAAAGTTTCACTTTTACTAGTATATGGGCTTTCAAAGAAAAAACAATACATTGTTCTAACTGGAGCTGAAAAGCCTGTGAATCACTGTGTAGACCTTATACTTCAGGACAAAAATAACCTAAGATGACTCTGCATTAGCTAGCTAATAATGCTCTATCACATAAAATGGCAACACAAATATCTCTGATTTTAAACTGTGGCCTAGCTCAGCATGTAAATAACGCATTTGGGAGTAAACCTGGTAATTTTGTGGTGATTATTTATTGAGTCTTCAAGGCCACAATGCTATAAAGTGGAAGACCCGCAAAGCACGGGGAGACAGGATGCTAGGAAGAGAGGATTGGGTTGGGAATTGAAAATTAGGTTCCAGTCCCAACTCTGCTGTCAACAGCCGTAAAAACCTCTCTGCTCCTGGGCTCATTACTTATTTACTATTTATACCTTCCCCATTTCCAAAACAGATTGGAGGTGGCTTCCAATAAAAACCACTAATGTATCAGCACTCTTTTACAAGGTAATAACCTGAGATTTAAAAGAAGAAAAGTTTAGCAGCAAATCTAAGCTAAGGCAGAACACTGTAATGGAGCTATTGTTAACTTCATGCTACACAATAAAACAGAAAACAAATTCTATCTCTTTCATAATCTATGGGTCTCAGTTTCCTTACCTACAGAATGGTGGGAAGTGAGAGTTGGATGAAATCACTTTCCAGTCTCTTGTCAGGTTCAAGTGTTTCTGTTACAAAGTGATGTGTGCAAAGTGAAAAGAATTCCTCACGGTCTGCACACTCAAGCACCAGCAGGGCTTATGGGAAAAGTTGGAGTTACATAGGTTAAATAACTCATAACATCTGTAACTTTTTAATCGGAGAACGATAAGAATAAATTACAATGCTAATAAAAATACTGGCATGGTTAAAAGAAGTGCAAAATTCCAAATAAGTAAAGAAATACTATAGCAGTTAGACTTTATTAAGAAGGTACTGAATATAGGTCAGTGTAAACCTAGGTAAGGAGATATTGAGTCTGATGGGTTCAAGGACAAAATGAACACAGACCAGGCACAACTTACAATTATAACTTCAAGACAGAGCATGAGGCCAAACTGAGCCAAGACGAAGTACATGAGTAAAGAAACCTAGGGTATGCCTCTTCATTCCTCAGCAGACGGCTCATGTATTTTGAGTTCACTCACAGAAGAATCTGTGACTGAGAACTGATCAGGCTAAGATAACCTGTGTTTCCATGAAGAAGTCTTAGGGTTTCCTATATCGGACCTCACACACATGGAAAGTACAGTTATACATAATGTTGATTTGGCCAATATTCTGAAGTGAAGGACTAGGAAGCTAAGAAGTTGTGCAAAACAAAAGCTATATGAGGAATATGACCATGAGGAGGTTATAATCTAAAATGATGGTTGGGCAAGAAAATATAGGGTAACTTGGGGGGAGGGGGCACATAAAATGGCACTAGAAAATCATGAAAAAGTTCACAGTGACTGTTGTAGTAAATTCAGTAAAGAAAACTTGCTCAGCCAAAAGAGAATTCATAGAAGCATTGGGGAAAATGGAAGGAAATGTTTAGCCATTCCTATGTTTTGGGATAAAGTTTCTTTAAAACAGTGTTATTTAACCAGGGGCAATTTTGCTCCTCAAGGGGTACTTGGTAAATTCAGGAGACATATTTGGTTGTTGCAATGAGGGTAGTGCTACTGGAATATAATGGATGGAAACCAGGTATGCAATGCAAGAACTGGCTGCCACAACCAAGAATTATCTGGCCCCAATTGTCAATAGTTCCATAATTGAGAATCCCTACTTTAAATAAAGATAGGGCTAGTTTTGCAGTCTGGATCACTGCTTTAAACTTAATTAATGAGTTTTTCTTTCCTTGAGGCAATTTGCCATGACCCATTCCGCTTCCCATGACCTACGTGGAAATCCTATAGATTTTTTTCCAACTCCATATGTGATGACCTTGACACCCATCCGTTCCCACCAACCTGATGCTTAGGATGCAGCTTGGCTCAACCCTATTTCAGGTCTAATGCCTTTCAAAATATCCCCTTTAAATTCGCTTCTCGGATTTAGTTCTTTTGACCTCTAATGGGTTGGTGTTTTAACTTATGAGGAAATGACCTTTGGGCCCTGATCATGACCCTTTCTCTTCCTTCAGCTTGGCTCTCTTTCTGATGCCCTGCATTTTATTATTCTCAAATGCTATTTACTCGTAGTCACTTAAATGGAACAAAACAAATAAAAACTTTTTTGTGTACAACCAAGTTTCTAAATGTTCATTGGCCCCTTTGTGTTCTTCAAGGTATTACTATCAGGGACAAACAGGGTCTTAACTGTTAAAATTATGAAACTAGTCCTTGAATTAATAACACTTAGTTTGAAGGAGATAAACTGAATCATATAAAAACAAAAGAAATAGAATCAATAGCACTGCTCCTGAGGGGCGGGCGGGGGGGCGGGGGGGCGAGAGTGAAGTCTAAGACTCTAACACTGGAGCAGAGGAAGGTCCTGAACTTACCTTCTCCCATGGACACATGGAGTCTACAGCTACCAGTGGATCATTTTCTCCTGAAAATGGCCTAAAATCTAAACAAACTCCCAAAACAATGGTGATGATCAAAGGACCACATCAAGACCGGCAGAGGAGGCAGAGCCAGTCTTGAAAAAGCCCGCCCTCGGGGGAACAACACACAATAGAGAGGTGCTTCTCCCAGGGCCTTGAGGGGTTGGTGCCCCACATCTGGTACTCCAAACCCTGGGAGCTGCACCAAAGAGTGAGCCCCCCAAACATCTGGCTTAGAAAACCAATGGCACTGAAGTCTAAGGGACCCAAAGTGCTATAGGAAACAGAGGTTCCTCTCTTAAAGGGTTTGCATGTGACTTCACTCACATTAAGGCACAGCAAAATAGCCCGAAAGTTTGGAAAGTACCCAGACTATAAGAGAAGGAGATTCATTTATTAACCTAAAACCATCAGCTAGAGGAACAGGGTTGGGGGGCAGTTTAAAGGCTGCTTACTGGTGACAAAGGCCCTGGCAGAAGCCATGATAGCACTCTGCCTAAACTGCTAACTCCGTTACTTAGACATGGTACCCTCCTACCACCCTGATAAGACAGGTGGAATGAGCGAGCACTAATGGCACTATCCCATGCCTTGCTAAATCAGAGAGAGCCAGTGGTTGCAAACCCCGCCCCCCCGCCGCTCCCCCCGCCCCCAACACACACACACTCTGCCTGGGTGGCAGGAAACCATGAATGCTGCACATTTTCCATCCTCCCAGCCTAAAGTGAGCATGTGTGCACAGACAAGACTCTCTCCCACTATATTACTAAGCCTGCGGGCATGCGTGCTTAAGATAGCCAAATCATGTTCCCTGATCTTCCTACAACCAAGGTGTGAGCCCCACTCCTTACGGGGAGGGGGCGGGGGAGAAGGGTATGCAATCCACAAAGGGAAACTTTTTTATCTCTTTTTATCTGGTGGCCCCACAGGACTGTAATAATCCAAAAGATAGATCTTGGCAGGCTACTACACCTAGGGCACTGGACAATCAGCAGATTGAAACACAACCCTGGTCTACTTGTGAAAAGGGACCATTTATTTAGCTAGGAGCTTTAGCCTGAGGGACAGGCTTCAGGCTTCCCACACAGGTAGAGGCTAAGGATTAAAGACTTGAACCTAAGACCTGCAACCATAAAATTCCTAGAGGAAAACATAGGCTGTAAGCTCCTTGACAATGTTTTAACAATGTTTTGTGGATCTGAATCCAAATGCAAGGGGAACAAAAGCAAAGGGGATACATCAAACTAAAAAGCTTCTTCAAAGTGAAGATCATCTTCAAAATGAAAAGGCGACCTACTGAATGAGAGAAGATATTTTCAAATTATACATCCAATAAGGGGTTAATATCCATTATATATATATATAAAAAAAACCACATACAACACAGCAACAACAAAACCTATTAAAAATGGGCAGAGGATCTGAATAGACATTTTTCTCAAAGACAATCAGACGGCCAACAGGCACATGAAAAGATGTTCGACATCACTAATTTTTAGGGAAATCCAAATTAAAACCGCAATGACATATCACCTCACACAGGTTAGAATGGCTATTATCAACAAGACAAGAAATGAGAAGCATTGGAGGGGATGTGGGGAAAAGGGAACCCCCACAGACTGTTGGTGAGACTGGCGACTGATGCAGCCACTCTAGAAAACAGTATGTATGTTCCTCAAGAAAAATAAGAATAGAACTCCCCCAAAAATGTAGCTATTCCAATTCTTGGTATTTACCCAAAGAATACAGAAACAACTAATTTAAAAAGATATATGTACCCATTATGTTCATTGCAGTAATAGCCAAGAGATGGAAACAACCTAAGTGTCCACTGGTGGGTGAGCAAATAAAGAGGATGCGGTACATATATGCAATGGAATCCTACTCAGCCACAAAAAAGGACAATGTCACAATTTCAACAGCATGGGCAGACCTTCAAGATATAATGGTAAGTGAAGTAAGTTAGAAAGAGAAAGACAAATGCCGTATAATTCCAGTAATTTGTAAAATCTAAAATAAATAAATAAATAAATAAAGTAAAATAAAGCAAACTCATAGGCACAGAGGACAGATTGTTGGTTACCAGAGGAGAAGAGAGTTGGGGGGAGAGTGCATGAATGGGGTAAAAGGAGACAATTGTATGGTGATAGATAGTAATTAGACTTTGGGTGCAATAACTTTGCAGTATATACAAATATTGAATTATAATGTTGTAATCCTGAAACATGATAAAACAAAAAAAAATGCTTTTAAGGAAGTAGAAGAGATATGATCTTTTAATTACAGGAGGAGAATGATAGTGGCAAACAACTGATTGTGGCATCTCTTTTTTCCTGGGATTTAGAACAAATTGCTGCACACTTGATGTTTAATCTAGAATCTTCTGTTTGGAAATCAGTAGAGAACTCAATTGAACCTTTGGGGTGACCTTGTGCGCCCAATAGTGGATCTGATTTGAATAGAACATTATTATATAAAAATCTGCCCTTTGCCAGCTGTTTCAAATGCAAATTCCATCTGAGGCTTCTTCTATAAGGGGCCATTAATGTCATTTTCTGACATTTTTCCTCATGATTGACATTTGCCAGAATTTTCTCCCCAGCCATTGGTTTGATTAATATTATTATTGCTTTTGGTTGGCGGTCTTCCCTCTCCCTAATCCTGTGAAAATAAGATGGCATTTTGTCCCAAAGCTAAAATTCTGCTTCTCCTACACACACTTACCACACTAGAAGCCCACAGGAACACAAGAATGCAGCCTGCAGTAGATGGAGCAGACACCAAGGGAGTGTAGTGTGTTCTCCCAACGCCAGGCAAAGGGACGTCTCACTAAAGTCCCAAACAGCGGGGAGAGAGGAGATGCTTTCCCTCTGTACAGTAAGAGCTCCTCACTGTGAGGACACTAGAGGGCCACCTCATGGATAACACAACGACCCTTTCCCTCATCTCAATGGAAAACGGCATTACATTAACTAAAGCTGTATCTAAAAAGGTTTGTTAGAGCCTAACAAAAGGAAGTGCTAGCAATTCCTTAGCTGGCCTCTTGGAGAATATGCATGTGTGTACAATTGCATGTAGGTCTGTATGCATACAAAAATGAATGCATCTCACTTTTTTTTGCTCTTCACAGTGAATCCTGAATTTTAGGATTTATGAGCTGTCAGAATTTCAATAACTGAAAATGTCATCCTGTTTCTAATGATATATTTGATTAAGCCGTGCGGGTATGTGATGTTGTTCAGGAGTTTATTGAGATCGGTCAGTACATAAAATGCTTTCTCTACTGGTAACCAATATTTATTGAATGCCTCCTATGTGAGTCAGACAGTATGCCAAAGGTCCTACATGTGTTATCTTATTTAATTCCCCCGTGTCTTGAAATTATGTGTTCACCAAATCATTTCTTTCAAGAGAAATGTATTTTCCAGCCCCCTTCAATTGAGCTGGGACCGTGGGACTCCGTTATGGTCAGTAAAATGTGCACAGGAGCAATGCTTGCCATTTTCAGAGCTTGCCCTTTATGGCTCTCACATGCTCTTTGCATGCAGGCCCTCTCTTTCTTTTCTCATCAGTGCGCATAGGGAGGATTGGATCTGTGGTATTGTGTATACATGCATGCACATGAACACACTCACACATCCAAAGTTTGCATTAAATATTTTCTGCAAGGCCCTAGCCGGTTTGGATAGAGCGTCGGCCTGTGGACGGAAGGGTCCTCGGGGTTGATTCTGGGCAAAGGCAAGTACCTCAGTTGCAGGCTCCTCTCCAGCCCAGGTCCTGGCCCAGGCACATGCATATAGGCATTTTTTTTCCCCTGCAGCCATTTAATAAATCACAGTGGTTAAAATGAATTAAGAATGAGTGAAAATCACCAATGTCAGGAAAACATTAGTTGACCCTTATTCCTGCCAATTTATAGTACATATAAGGGATTATGAACATGGAAAAATGGGGTAGGGAGAATCAGTGCAATGGTAAATGGAATATGTCTGAATAGAAAAATTACTAATGAGGCAGTCTAGGTCTCAAACCAGCTATCCAAATGCCAAGTGTAACTGAAATAGTGCTGCAGATCGTGGAGTAAGTTACAACGCAAACACCAGTGAACAGACTTGCAGGGTTATAAAGCTGATCGAACTAAGTGGGATACCTGGAGATGCAAGCATTAGACTATCACAGTTCACAACATGCACTAATGTCCTAATGAGAAATCTAATCCTGAACTACTTGCCTAGTAATTATTTCACAAGATGACTAATCATAGAGGGAATTAAGAAATGAAATACATTAGAATTAGTGTCATTATAGAAATCAAACTGTACTTGTTTAAGGAGAGGGGGGAGAGTAACAAATTGAAGGTATTTTTTTTTTAAACCAGGAGTTGGCATAGATTTATCAACTACTTTTCTTTGAATGTTGGAGTTCTATTCAATTTTATTGACAATGTATCATGACCAGAGAGAATGGATTTTTCCTTTCTATTCAGACATGATTAGATGCTGACTATAGACATAAACAACAGACCAACAGATGACTGGTAACAAATGGCCCCACCCAATGTCACAGGTGAGAAGAAACAGATTCAATTTCCCATAGGTATTCAATGAAGCCTGATGTAGTCATTGCAGAAGGACTAGTGGGGATATGTTTGGCCTATGCTTGCCTTTACAAGATAATTCAGCCATTATTCTGATATTATAAATAATCTTTTAGACTTTTATTGTATCTTTCTCTCCCCCCTTCTCCTTCCCTCCCTCCCTCTCTTCTTTCTTCTCTTCTCAATAGCCTATATTGAAGTTGATCTTCAAAATATTTTAAATAAGCAGAGGCATTATGCACACTTTTTTGCAAAGATAAAAATCATCATTCATATAATTCTAGAACAAGAATAAAAAACATATGACACACAGAAGCACTGGGACAAATATGAGGCCCCTTCTCATCTGTCCCCTCAATATCTTCTTTCTTTCTCACCTCATTCTCCTCCTTCACTTTCTTTCTTCTACTCCCCCCTAATGTATTGTTTTACTCCCATTCTCTGTTCTTGTTGTGGGTCCGGTGGGACATCTAGGCAATTTCTACTTATTTTTATTAACTCCCAGTGAGTTAGCAGGAGATTTGTTCCCTTTGGCTTAACGTTTTTGAGATCAAGTTTTCTGAAAGCCCACTGATGAGGCCTTTTCTAACTCTAGAACATACATATCAATCATATTTTCACACAGATACAGAAAAAGTCTTCTCTTATACCCAGTGTTGCTCCATCTGCCACCTGGAACTGCAGAGGTAGCGAGCATAGTGAGATGGGCAAAGTTTCATGCAAATGTGGACAGCCCTGCCACAATTCCCTGTCCTGTCCTTATCCAAATTTCTTTATCTCTGAACCTTCACTTACTCATCTATGAATGAGCATAATAGCACCTACCTCTCAGCTGAACATCACATCACAGATCTATACATTACACACACTACAGAATATGAGACTTGGAATTATCTAACCACAGATGATGACATATAATAGGCACACAGGATATATTAGTTTCTTGGCAGTTCAAGCCTTTCATCTCAACTTTGCTATTAAGAGTCAGCAGGCAGGTTTTTAAATCCTCCCACCCATCCCCCACCCACCAATAATTTCCTAGTTAATCACCTGGGGATCCCTCTCTCTGTGTTACCTTAAATTTAGATAAAGGCTCTTGTAGGCCCAGGATAGTGGGTAAAACACAGCTTCCCTCTGTTTGCCTGCTAATAAGGATAAATAACCATATCTCTGTGGTTTATGTTGAATGCCTGGTAATGCATCTCCGAGAGAAGCACTTAGCAAGAACATCCATAAATATGGCTAAAATGTTTATTCAAACTACTCTGTTTGCTAGGCCAAGTACACAAATGAAGGATGAAAACATACAAAATGGGTCACTAAAATTACATGCACGGTTTGTGAGGCAGATAATAATAATACAGAGCATTGTCTCTTAGAGCCTGTTTTCCAAGGCGCTTTAGTTACATAACAAATATTTATTGTAAGAATAAGAAATGTATTCTCCTTCATCTTAATGTGATATCTGCTAGTCTAAGAATGCAGGCCGCAGAGATGTATTGCTCAAGTCCACTCTTTGAGAGGTCCTTTTCTTCCCAAACCTTGATATTTGAATATTACGTAAAGCCAGTTCAGATTCTTTGGCCATGCACAACACTGCATCTTCAGTGCTTTCACAATCATGTCCTGCAAGAATGGATCAGAACTCAGAAGTTATTTATCATTAACAAAAACAAACAAAAGACTATCTGATCATGAAAGAGGAACTCAACTTAAATCCATGTTGATCCAGAGTGGATGGGAGATACAGGGTTGAGATACAAGAAGACAGATTTGGCCTCAACAGAAGGAAACAAACTGAAACTATTAATTATCCATGATGTGTGAACAGCTGTACTTAAAATGTTCATACTTCACCTCATTCATTTTTCCTTAAAAATTGCCATTTTACACTTGAAAATAAAAGTAAGCTAGAGATGTTTATGGGGCTTGCTGTGGCCACTCAGCTAGTGAATAGCATAAATGACATTCATCTTGGTTTATGATTGACGCTAAAACTTACACTCCTCTCATTCTACCATTCTGTCTTTGTAACCGCAGAGAACACTTTCAGGCCTGGAGCTATTGCAAATTGCAATCAGTGACTGAGTGGGTAAAAAGCTATCACCAGAAACAGGTGCCCAGGGCTGGCAGGAGCCAAGTATTAAAGAGAAGCCTCCGTGGGTGGAGGTTGAACTTCCACAGTAGCTTTAATATCTGTGTCCATCTCCCTTCTTCCCGCCATTCTTGTGGTCAGGTTGATGGAAGCACACCTGTATCTGTTTTAAACAGCATTTGATTTTTATCTTCTATCATTGGAGTCTTGACAAGTACTTTATCAATGTGACCATATGCAGTCCCTAGCCCTTCCCTGAAAGGTTGTTTTACTGTCCCACGTTTTAGGTAAGGAAAATCAACTTTAGATAGGAAAAAGAAACCTGCTGAGGACACACACGTAGGACTTTTTAAAGCTGGGATTCTAATCTGGATCTATCTGACTCAAATAAAGGTCCACACTTTGATCAGGATGTCAAAGATGTCAAAACTCTTCAGAAAAAAAATTACAGTAGGGAAAAAAAAAATCAACCCTTTCTATGTGAGAGGTTTGCCAAGTTAACTCAGAGGATGATAGAGGTGCTGAACTGAGCCTTGGTCATTTTCCTGCATGCAATTAGTCTTACACATGTTTCTATTGCTTAACCACCCATATGGGCTCTCCCTTTTTATTCCTCTTCTTCTATTGGGAAACATGACAGGGAATTAGCATCCTGATCTGTCCATCAAGCTAAACAAATTGGTGAGAACTGTTGGAGGAAACCAATGAACTTCTGTCCCCCTATATGCATCCTTATCACCTCCCAATCTTTGAGGGAGTAGATGTCATTGCAACATGCAGCTTCATATAGATTTCATTCCTTAATACATAAGTTAAAGTATAAATACATGACTAGCAAATGAACATATAAATAAATCATCAGAAACTCAGAACATTTCCTTTGTTTTCATCCCAAAACAGGCATTGCTAAAAGGAAAGCCATGGATGGGATGACTTTATCCATGGAAACTTCTGCTTGGTTCTCAGACTTCCTAGGGTTTCAGGGAGCGGTGGACTGATGCTCCACACCTGAGTCTCAAGTACAACTAGAAGCAGAAATTTTAAAAAGAACCCGGCTCTTTTTCTGGAGGTCTTTATCATCTCTTCCTCTTCCTCTGTTCATCTTTTTTTCAAATCAAAAGTTCTGGGTAGAAATATCTTATTTCTGCTCTTCTTGCTTTGGAATAAAGGGTAGTGGTTGTTTCAAATCTAACAAAATTGTGCATCTATACCATCTTTATGACCTCATATTAGATGGTTTCTACATCTTATTGTTTGTCTTCAAGTAACCATTGACTTTCTGCATAGGAATGAGCTAGTACCCAACATTAAGCAAACTTGCTGCAAATTAAAAGTATCTTCACAGTTATTGTCTGATATGTCCACCTTCCCATTTCTCCATCTATGTGTCTTAGCTAGTAACCCAGAAGGAAACAAATGACACTTTAAAATTCAAATAATCCATAGAGAACTTAATAAAGATACCATTTTCAAATATGTGGGTAGACTTTGGGGAAATCACAAAGTTAGCAACAAAGTGCCTCACCCATGTCACCTCTTCTAGGTGAAAGGGGAGAAGACAGGGAATGGTAGTGAAGGCCAACAGGAGAGAAAATGGAGAGGAAGTCTGTAAAGAAGCTGTGATCTCTGATGGGGGGGATGCTACCAACAGTAACCCCAAAAGAAGAGAGAGGATAAAGACCCAAGTGCATCCCCTCTCTTTTGACCTCCTCCTGGAACTCCTTAATGGACAAAGACCACAGAAGGCTTGACGGCAAAGGAGCCCATTAATGTACTCCAAACAGATTAGCCTCCTGGAATAGAGAGGTAGGTAGAGAATGTTGGCAAAGGGTTTGGAGGAGCAAACAAGTTGTTGATCACATCATGTCTTCAAATTATACCCAGCAGCCTACGCTATCATGGACCCCTTGTTCACAATAGTCCCTCTTTCTTTGAACTACTGCAATAATAAAGACAATTCTCTCCACTCCATTGCAGATTAATTACATACAATCTCTCCCACTGCTTTTGTTTCATATGTGGCTAGTTTTCTCATTAGATTATACATTCCTGGAAGGACTGAGACTACATCTAATTTCTTAGAAAGTCTAGTGTTATAAATGATCGAGACCCAGATTACTGAGGTCAGCCCAATATAATATGAAATAACCAAACTCCTTACATTTCTTCCATGTGAAGCTATAAATGAAATATCAATAGATTTAAGCAACTTGCCTAAAGCCTTACAATCAATGAATGTGAGAACACACGAATTAGTCCATATTTAGCACTTAGGTTTTGTGGCCTCAGTTTGTAATTGACACAACTTTTTCTCTCTTTCTTTCTTTTCCTCCCTCCCTCCCTCCTCTTCCTCCTCCTCCTCCTCCTCCTCCTCCTCCTCCTCCTCCTCCTCCTCCTCCTCCTCCTTCTTCTTCTTCTTCTTCTTCTTCTTCTTCTTCTTCTTCTTCTTCTTCTTCCTTCTCTCTCTCTCTCTCTCTCTCTCTCTCTCTCTCTCTCTCTCTCTCTCTCACACACACACACACACACACACACACACACACACACACACATATGGGCAAATGGGCATTATCTTTTGGATTAAGATCATTTTTGAAAAGGCAATGTTCATCTTCTATAAGAATTCATGTGGGACAGATTGATATTCTACATGAATGTAGCAGGAAATAGAAATAATAATATCCTTCCTTTTATTTTGAGTCTCCCTGCGTCTTACTCCCTCTAAATCACCGTGTAATCAATCTGAAGCAGCAATGTGCAACAGCATTAAAATTCGGGATGTTTGAAGAGGGAATTAGTTTACTCACTCATTATTCTTGATTAATAGAAAATTATCCTG
Organism: Myotis myotis; assembly: GCF_014108235.1. Classification (NCBI taxonomy): domain Eukaryota; kingdom Metazoa; phylum Chordata; class Mammalia; order Chiroptera; family Vespertilionidae; genus Myotis; species Myotis myotis. The sequence goes on from NW_023416319.1 coordinate 14,029,102, forward strand.
CTAACATTTACTGTGCTATTCATTTGTTATTTTGAAGTGATTAGCCACAAATAGCAGTTAAGAACAAGCTACTTTTGTCGTTTCAGCCACCGCTGTAATTACCTCCCCAGTGCCTCTTCCTTCAAACACACCTTCCTCACTTGAAAATAGCTCATACCCTTCCTTAAACACCACCCACTCTCAGATATCATCATTCTCTCTCCTCCAGAGTGAAATGAGGGGCCCTGCTCCATTCCTGAGACCTGGAAGTCACCCAGGAAGAAGTTCAGTTTATGGCGCAAAACTGGAAAAACTCAGGGCACTGATAACTGTTTCCCAGGTTGTCCCATTTCCTGGTTTACATCTGTGGCCTTTAACATATTTCTCATTGATTTCCATTCCCCTAAGAAGGAACCTGAGGACCTCCGGTCAGACAATGTCTGGCATCATTGTTAGCCTCTTAAACCTCTGCCCTCCTTCCTTCATTCTCTTTGGAAACCCTCGCTGGGCATTTCCTTTCCTAGGCATTACCAAATTGTACAAGTTGAATTTTCCCACTTTGATGTCCTTTCTGTGTATTTCATCCCCACAGGGAACTAGCTTTATTTGGTTGTCACCTAATAAAGAACACATTAATTAATTTACCTTCAGGTGTTAACAGTGACTGAAAATTGGCTGGCTAAGGTGTTAATGTTTGCATTTTGTCACTTTCAGGGCCCTCACACAGTAACTCTCAGCCTAAACTGCTCATTATCATCACTTCAGAAGCTTTTTGAAAAACTATTAATATCTGGGTCCCTTAACAGAATTTCTCATTTAATAAGTAGGATGGAACTTACATCTAAGAATTGGTCTTTGCTGGAAATTTAGGAATATGTAAGCAAGATGAATTCATTAGTTGGTTATTTTTGTTTTGGCTGGCCAACACAGTCAGTGCCCTTAAATTTACAGCCTGTCAGAAGCTAGTTCTTTTTCCTCTTAAGTCCAAACCTTTTGCTTATTGTTATAATTCAACCAATTTTTAAAAACTTGCTCCAAAGAATCCTTTAGGATGCCAGGCTTATCCATGTACCCCATCCTCAAGGTCTGCATTAGAATTTGTAGGAATATGGAACTTGGCATTTAACAACTGAGGTAGACTAAATAAAGCATGTTCAAGTTTGAGAACCACTCATTGCCCAAGGCAAAAGCAAAGATCCCAGCTATACCTGGATTGGAAACTGATTTGTGTTCGGTTTTCTTTTTTCTTTCTTTCTTTTTTTTAAAATATATTTTATTGATTTTTTACAGAGAGGAAGGGAGAGGGATAGAGTTAGAAACATCAAGGAGAGAGAAACATCAATCAGCTGCCTCCTGCACATCCCCTACTGGGGATGTGCCCGCAGCCAAGGTACATGCCCCTGACCGGAATCGAACCGGGGACCCTTGAGTCTGCAGGCCGACGCTCTATCCACTGAGCCAAACAGGCCAGGGCTTTTCTTTCTTTCTTTAGTTATATTGCCATGGACCATTGGTCCCAGAAATCAAAATATATCCTCAGAATGCATTTTTGACTTATCTTAGAAAATGTGACAGAGTGACATGATCAGTCTCTCAAACTCCGTCTGGAAGTCTGCTTTGTTACCATGGTCTTCAGGATAATAGCTTTTGTTTTGTCGTGAATATAAACATGCTAATCATTAGAGGGATTCCAATTGCTGGATTGGGTTGAGTTTTCCAAAAACAGCCCCTCCCATTTTTCATTCTCTTAACATAAAAGAAGCCTAAACTCTGTACTTTCTTAAATGGATTTGAGGAACCACCAGAGCTCCCATCTTCTCGGTTGGTGTCTTCTCATTGAATAAACCTTTCCTTACTCCAAACTTTGATGTTTTGATTTTTGGCCTTTCATGTGTCAGGTAGATGGACACTGGACTGGTAACAATAGGATACGATCAATGAATTGTTTGATATGACATTTACATTGTGTTATGTGTAAATATGCTTGATGCTCCTCGTCACTTAATTCAGTGTGCAACTAGAACAATCTAGCTTAAGTTATGCACAGCAGTGAACACAATCTGATTCCTTTTTTTCAGGGAGCTTAGAGTTCAGTCTGGGAGAATGATGGAAACTCAACTAACTAATACAAAGCAAAAGGTAATAATTGCTAAAATCAGGATCTGGAACAAGAATAAGCATGAGCATATTCTAAAGACCTCCTGTAAAGGAGGTGGCCGATGAGCTGGGCTTTAAAGAATGGGCTGGCCATAACCGGTTTGGCTCAGTGGATAGAGCGTCGGCCTGTGGACTGAAAGGTCCCAGGTTTGATTCCGGTCAAAGGCATGTACCTAGGTTGTGGGTACATCTCCAGTAGGGAGTGTGCAGGAGGCAGCTGATCGATGTTTCTCTCTCATCGATGTTTCTAACTCTCTCTCTCTCTCCCTTCCTCTCTATAAAAAAATCAATAAAATATATATTTTTTTTAAAAAATAGAATGGGCTGGTTTACAATGGGCACTTACGGCACAAACACAGACAGACTGATGGTAACCACGGTGGGCCTTGACTCATGCTATTGCCTTTAACTCTTCAGATCTTCCTGGTGAATTCTTATATATCCCCAAAGCCTTGCTTTGGCGCCAGCTCCTCTATGAAGTCTCCTTTTTCACAGTTGTGATAAGCTCATCCACTGCTTTGGCTGAAACTATTGCTATGTTAAAACCATCATGCTCATGTCATTTATGAGGAATGATCTATCTATATAACTGACTTCATACTAGATTGTTCGCTTGGTAGCCAAAACATGCTTGTTCATCTTTGACTGTCCAACACTTAACAGACCTGGTATACAATACATGTTTGCTGATTTAACATTTCAACTGTAGTGGTGAAAAGCCAAACTGACTAGTTTCTATCTTGATTCTACAACATGGTATCTATGATTCATTAATAAAGTGATTTAATATTTCTGTGCCTCAGTTTTCTCATTAATAAAATAGTAATTATTTTTTTCCTTATTGATTAAGGTATTACATATGTGTCCTTATCCCCCCATTGTCTCCCACTCCCCTGCTCGTGCCCTCACCCCCCTGGTGTCTGTGTCCATTGGTTATGCTTATGTGCATGCATACAAGTCCTTTGGTTGATCTCTCCCCCTTCCCCTCCACCAATTCCTGCCTTCCCTCTGAGGTTTGATATTATCTCAACTATTAATAGAAAATAGTAAATGCCACTAGTATTGATATAAGGATAAAATGAGTTAATACATGTAGAGTGTACAAGAGAGTGTCTAGTGCATTATAAGTATTCAATATTTACTAATATTTTATTTGGTAATAAAATTGAAGAGATAAATATGTCTTCTCTACATCATTATCCTTGGAATTCACATTACTCTACCACTGACAGGTTAAGTACTTGGACCAATGGTTGGCCACAGATGCATCTGTGACATCTTATTTTGATATAGGACTCCTGTCCCCAGCATTTAAACCTTTTATACATATTGTCCTGCATCACTTCATGGCATTAGGCATCTTAGAGCCTTGACACAGATCGGTTCCAGGTATTGTTGCATGTCATCCAATGAATTAGTGTAACAGCCCAACCAGACACCAGACTTTTCAGGTCAATGCAATCTACTCATCTACTAAGAATTGAGCTTGTTATTGTTTTTGGGGGTTTTTTTAAAAAAAGAAAATTTTGAAGATTTAGGATTTTGCACAGCAAGTCCTAACTATGCTCTCGAGTATGTACAACCTTGATGTCAATTGCATCTTTCTACACAACTGGATGGAGTTTCTCTCAGACTTGGATACTGTTCCAGCTATTGTATTTTCCCTCTTCTGTTGCTGGAGAAAGCTTTGAAGCAGTTATTATCATGTGATGTCTTACATAGGGCACTGAGCAGCCCACCAGCATCAACCCCTAAAGTAGTAGTTCTCTACTTGGGGTGGTTTTGCCCCCACCTGGGGACGTTTGGCAATATCTGGAGACATGTTTGGCAAACACAGCTGGGGGATGCTACTAGCTTCTAGTGGGTAGAGGCCAAGGATGCTGCTAAACATCCTACATTTGCAGAATAGCCCTGACAAGAAGTAATTATGCTGCCCAAAATACCAACAGTACCAAGGAAGAGCCAGGTCACTACCTGAACATGGGCTTAAAGAAGTGGTATAAATATTAAACATCCTATTGCTGACTCAGTTTGGGGCAGTAAAATTCATGGGAGGAAAAAAGTTATAAAGTGGAATTTGAGGATGATAGAGAAGGGCAAAGAGACCTGCTTCTGACAATAGCACTTACTTCATTGGGATGTTTTAAGTTTTCTGCGTGCCAGCAGCCCAATTTACTACCCTTCTCTGGAAACAGACATGCTGCACAGTCATTTGACTGTTGGTTTCAAAGGTAATGATGCCCAGCAAGAACACTGAACCTGGAGAGCAGCTTTGTGGATTTTGTGGTCTGACCTACTGCCCTTTAATAAGACTGAGTTCCCTTTGTGACTCTCAGTTGGCGAGGATTGGGGTATTGGGAGCAAAAGCCTCATTTGATTCATTTTACCCTCCAGTTTTCTTTAAAATTGCACATGATACAATGGAAGGCCTCAGGTGAGAAGAAAGGAAGCAGACATCAAATTGGATTAAATGATAAAGAACTGGAGTCTCTTCCCCAGCTGCCCTCCTGCAATATTCACTTAGATGTCTATCTATAAAGCAGCAAAATCATATAATGGTCCCTAAACTCTTCCAACTTAACATGCATGTCACACTTTAGTAATTATTGATTATAATTACAAAGAAGCTATCGTATCTTTTTATAGGGAGATTATTTCAGTCTTCTAATTTCAAAGTCAATGAGTTAGCACTATAGTTATGTGGGTAAATTATTTGTGTTCAGGCATTGGTGCTTCAAAAAATTTGTTAAAAAGAAAAGACAGAAAATAAAAGGCAGATTTTTTTTAAGCAAATCCCTCTCTTAAATCCTAAATTTATAATATTTAAAATTTACTAAACTTTAATTTAATCAACCTAAAAATGAGTTGTTCTCAGATATTTAAATTTCAACTTGACTCTGACATTTTGTTTTTAATAGGTAATTGAAGGTGTGAGTTTCCATAAATAAGTTGTGAGATTTCTCTATCAAGATATATTTTTCTCTTGTGACTTAGTCTTCTATAATATAACTTTATGACTACATGTTTAGAGATTTGACCTGTTAAAAAATTTTCAGATGTTTAAATGTATTCCTTTCCTACATAATCTTTTTTTAAAATATATTTTATTGAGTTTTTACAGAGAGGAAAGGAGAGGGATAGAGAGTTAGAAACATCGATGGGAGAGAAACATCAATCAGCTGTCTCCTGCACACTCCCTACTGGGTATGTGCCCGAAACCAAGGTACATGCCCTTGACCGGAATCGAACCTGGGACCCTTAAGTCCTCAGGCTGATGCTCTATCCACTGAGCCAAACCGGTTAGGGTCTACATAATCCTTTTTTATGAGTCCAGCAGACTTGGGAGCCTATTGTAAATGTGGTATTTCCACTGTTATTATTAAAGGTTAACTCATCGGCTCCTTACTCTTTTTCAAATCCTGGGACCAAAAGGTCTGTACAGCTGAGTATAGTCAGCAAACCACCCTGTAACACATCAATTAAAAATAGGAAAAAGATTGTCAAAGAAGTAGAGGCACATGTTTTGTTTTGTTTTTACCAATGATCTGCTTTTTGGATCAAAAACTACAGAGATAAAGGATATCTTAGTTAAGAATTCTTAATTTACTATAAGTAGAAAAGATAAACTCCTGTTAGCCTAATCAAAGAAATGAAATATTATGGCTTCTAAGAGTAACTCTGTGCTCAAAATGATCCAATGGTTTCCTAATACATTCAAAGAAAAACAGACTAGGAGAGTTTATTGTGGTTGCAAACTATACAATCTGGCTCACCATCTCTCCTGTTCTCATTACCAATTCACCTCCCTCCTCACTGCAACCTCACAGATAGGCATTTGCACTTGTACTCCCTGTTCCCTCTGCCTAGAAGACCCTTTCTTATTACTTAAAGCTCATTTCCATCATTTCCCTCAAATATCAACTTCTCACTGACATGTTAACTAGCCACCTAACCGAAAGTGAACCTCTGCTCATGACATTTCCTACCACACTTTATTTTTCTTAGTACTTATTATTACCATACTATATCTTGCAATTATTTATCTTATTTATTTTATATTTAATATATTTGCATAGATGCTTAATGAGAGCAGAGATATTTGTACTTTTTTTTCTGCTCTAAGCACAATGCCTAGAATAGTGCTTAGGGCATAGTAGATGCTCAAGAAAGAATTAAAAAATCAAGATACAATCATGTTTATGGAGATCAAAAGCAAGAATTTAATCTGGGATTCACAAGGGACAAAAACTGTTAAGAACTTTGAAAGCTTCTCTTTATGGATTCATGGATTCTTGTACACGATATCCTATTTCTGGTTCTGTGTCATTTATCATATACCTTCACATTTATCGATTCAACATGTAATCATTGTGGCTGGCCAGCATGGCTCAGTGGTTAAGTGTTGACCTATGAACTAGGAGCTCACAGTTTAATTCCCAGTCAGGCCATATGCCCTGGTTGCAGGCTCAATTCCCCAGTGTGGGGGTGTGTTAGGAGGCAGCTGATCAATTATTCTCTCTCATCATTGATGTTTCTTTCTCTTTCTCCCTCTCTGAAATATATATATATATATATATATATATATATATATATATATATATATATATATATATATATATATATATATATATATATATATATATATATATTTAAAGACATAGTGGTTGAACCCTAAAATGGAATGGAACAACTTGGGTCCCAGGCTCAGCTCTGTGAGATTGAGTAATTTAATTAACATCTCTTGGCTTTGCTTTCTCCCTTCCTAAATGGAAGGAATGTGTATTGGAGCATACTTGCTTGTTCTAGGCTAGTGAGAAAGCTTATGTACAACAGCAACAAACAAGGATGTTCATATGTGAACAGCTTTCTACTTGTAGAAGATAGGGAGGACCTAGGCATACATTTACATTGGTATTTACATTGGTATTTTCTTGTTAATAAGTTTTCATTTATTTTCTATTTTTGGACAAATAAAGCTTTGCTGTAGTGAGGAGGAAGGGAAAGGGTTATAAAAAGAAGGAGAGAGGTATACTCGGTATGAAAATATTTTAAGTGTCAGGGGAAATGAGGGAAGGGTACAGGGTGTATAGAGAACTGGGGATTTTGCTGATTGTGTTGAAGTTTTTTATTCTATCTGTAATTAATTGGTAAATCTTCAAGGGACATAAATAGGGCTCTGGGCTAAGTGCTGTAAGGAGGAAAACATATCTCCGTCCCTTTCTCACCTTGAGGGACTCTGATTCTAGCTTAAGAAATGGAACAGAGCTGACAAGGTAAAAAAATCATTTCCTCCATTAGGCAGCGAATTCTCAGACCTGAGAAGTGACCTGGACATTGAGTTCAGCTGCAAGAGTTACAGGGTGACAAGGGAAAGGGTCTGAGCAAAGCTAGAAAGGACATGGAGGAAAAGTCATCCTGATTCAACTTGTCAATACCTAAAGAAAGGCAGCCTTCCTTCCAAAGTGAGGAGTAGCATGAGCCAAGAGGCACAATTCAATAGCTGTGGCTAGACTGAACAGGTTTTAGGAAATAGGAGACAATAAGAAAAATGTGGTTATTGGTCACAGTGGGGATTCTTTTCAACATCCGATTAATATAAAGTCAACTTGAAGTCAATAAGAGTTATTTATAGTTGTGGCTAAGGTGGATCAGCCCTAGATGCAAGCAGCCAAGGTCGTGGACCTTCGAGGAGCACTGACTCCTCCCCTTTTCTTTGCTCTTCACTTCCATCTAGACAAGGTGATAAACATGGCAGAACTTGCCTTTAGAAGAATTTGAATGTAGGCCATTTGCCACTGGCCTTTCTAACAGGCCCACAGGATTTGTAATGGCCTTCAACTCTCTGGGGGCATCCTCGGGGCACTGTCCCATATCCCTGTCCTTGCTCACCTGTTGAACTCCAACTAAACTTATCTGTCCTAAAGCTTCCACTCAGCCTCCCACTCTGCTGTCTATGACTCTACCTGGCTAACTTGATCAAACGATTGAGTTGAGGGCTAGTAATGCTTTCAAAGTGAGAGCTAGACCTCTCGCCATTTTTAGGCACAAGATGTCAGGTTGATTCTGGTCATCAGAGGCAGTTCCTTTGCACACATCCAAAGGAGTCATCCAAATAGTGAAAATGCCATGCAGGGGAGGAGGGGCTAAGGGAGTGTGCTGTCTTCCAGCTTCACCTCAATCTGAACAGCTGGTGCTCTGCTCACACTGTATCCTCCACTTGGAAATCTTCCCCACATCTGTCTCCCCATCAAAGACACAATTACCTTTCAAAAGCCAACTGAAATGTCACCACTGGAAAAGCCTTCTCCAACTCTTTAAAGAAAAATAACCAAAATTTAATTGGCAACTTTTTCTTCAGACCATCTTTAATCCAACTGTTTCTTTTATTATCTTTAATTTAACAATGAGGAAACCGAGGTTTAGAGCAGTTAAAAATTGCTCAAATTTACAGAACTTGTAAGTGGTTAGAGGCGTGGGGTCAAAACTCGTAACAACCCACTCATCCATTATTTTATTTTATATTTTGCTCAGCTGTGCCCTCTTAAGCATGATGTTTTCATATCTTTGTTATAATAACAAGTAGACTAGCACAATCTGCTTTGTACTCTGATAAAGTGTTTACAGTCTGCCTTAATAAATTATAAACTCCTTGAGTTTAAGGGCCATATTTAATTCACTGTTTTATCACCCATAGCACCTAGTGAGTGCCTGATGAGAATAATGTGCTTAATAAATTTTAGTTGAATTATAGAAAACAAATCAGGAAAAAGTGTAACAAAAATGTCCTTTGAGTTATTATGTTTTACTTTACCTTGTCTTTGTATGTTTCCATGTATCTGAAGTTCAAGGTAAACTTATCAGCCTAAGTTCATGTTGAAAGCCTATTATTTTGCCTCTTGTGAATGGTGTAGATGTGGAAAATATAGCAGAACTGGGTATTGGAAGCAGCTCCTATTATTTACAGAGGGAAAAAGAAACAAGGAAACCCTAAGATATCTGCAGGCGATATCCATAGGCCTCCCAGAGAACAAAGCCAACGGGATCTCTAAAGTGCATCCCTAACAGAATCCCCTCCTCATTTATTATTTAGTGTAAATTGCATGGCAATCCTTTACTTAAACTGTCTTCCCCCTGGCTTCAGCTTTCAGATTAAATAGCAATAACAACAACATTTCTCCCAGGGCTCTGATGGCTCTCAGCAAGTGGTAGGGATTTTAGAGGAATTTTAGCTTTCCTTTCTCTTTCTCCAGAGTCAGGACTATGCACATAGGTTTTTCATGATTGAAACGCTTCCTGATCCAGGATCAAGAGAATGGTGCCTTTCTTCAAAACCCAGTGAAATGAAATCGCCTTGAAAGGACAGCTCGGGTATTCCACGGGTCCCAATTGCCAATCCAGACAGACACTCACTTGCTAGGATCAAACTCTGAGCTAGACCCTCTTTTGCAGGAACTGTGCTATTCATATTTTTATCTAGGTCTCCAGTGCTGTGATTGGTTCCTGTTCAGTAAAGGAGAAAAGGGAAGGGAGAAAGGGAAATGGTAGAAGAAACCTAATCTAACCTCACAAATAAGATGAAGAGGACACTGTAACAATTTCCCACCAAAGAAATACTGTATTGGTATCTAAGTGAGTTTTATGCCTGGACATTCACTGTTGCTTGGTTTACTTTATCATTGCCATGTTTTGATTTCTTTCCTGTCTTATGTTTAATTGCCTTCTGAGTTCTTTATTCAAAACAAATAAGTAGATTTGCAGTTGAATAAAACTGACATTCCAAGCCTACCTCTAAACAACAATGCCTTTTTATGTATAGAAAAGCCTTTCGCCCTCACATGGTTGGTATTCTTTGATGCTTCACTCAACACAACAGCACTGTCCAAACTCTGAACCAAATGCTCCAATTATCCTGTGTCTATGTCTCACAAAGCACTAACTCCTATCTGTTAAATTGCAATCATATCCTATTAGTATAAGTGTCTTAACTTTGAGTCACTGTTACTGTTTTCAGATTCTGTTTACAAAACTGGAAACGAAAAATGAACCTAACAAAACAATTAAGTGAGTTAGAATTTAACTACCCTCCAGAAATTAAAACATAATCAAAGAGATAATCATGGACTCAAGTCAGTTGCTTGGGTGTCTTTAATTGGAAAAAGGTTCAATTCTGATGATGGTAATGATGACAACAATGACGCTGGTGATGACAGTGATGATGAGGATAGTCAATATTTTGTTAGCTCCTGTAGTATGTCTGAGAGGTTCATAGCCTTTTAACGTGAATCATCTTATTTACTAATGATAATAAGCCTGAAGGATAGGTATTATTAGTATCATCATTTCTATTTTACAGATGAGGAGACAGAGATTTAAAATGTTAACTAATTTGCCAAAGGTCCTACAGCCAATTGAATGGGTAGGCCAGAATTCAAATTCAACACAAAAGACTTCACGTTGAACCTCATGCCAAGGAAATGCCAACAGAGTGAAATTAATACTTGTGAGGCCTTATAGTCCTCGATGTAGGTGTGCCCAGTTTAGCAGGCAGTATTATTCAGGTCCTATTTTTGTAACTTGCTCACTTCAGTTTTAGGAGAAAAAGATTAGCAGTTTCTACTCATTGCCTTTCTTATTTCAAAAACTAGAACTCTTCATTTAAAAATCAAAACAGAATTTTTTCAAAAGTTATTTTTTTCAGATGTCATTTGTAATATGTGGTAAATACCAAGTGTTTTCAGACATAAATACTTGGGGGTAATTTAGTGTTGTATGCAAATTCTTCATTTTTATCCACGAAATCATAAGTTTGCATCAGTCTTATAACAGATTATATAACCTCTTATATTCTGATTCACATAAAGCTATTACCAAATTCATTGGGTTATAAATGTCAGATAGAATTTAAGTAGATCAGTTAGCACAATGCCTGGAACATAGTGGGCACTCAAACTAGAAACTCCTTGTTTAGAAGCAGGTTACCCTAAATTGACTCAAACACGCTATGAAGTGGTTCCAAAGTCAGGGAGCAGCTTGTTGATACAATTAATTCTGACAGCTTCTCATATATCTCAACGAGCCAGAGCCAAAAAGTTTCCCTAGATTTGTAAGTTTAAATAAAGGGTAAAACTGGCTTTGCTTTCCTGGTTTCTAATTCACAATAAAGGTCTATTTTTTTGCTGCCAACCTTGCTTTTTCACCCACGAAACAGACAACAGAAAGCTACATGTAGCTAAGTTTCTGTAATAACAGCATGAATTCCATGACGATTTTTAAAATTGGGTTTCTCAGTTATTTTTTTTTTCTTTTTACATTAATTATGCCTCATCTGCCATAGGGTGCTTGTCTATTTCTTATGCTTAGTATGCATAAGACACACGTGCACGCACAAATACACATGCATGGCTTCTGCCTTTTTGGATGCCTGTGGGAGCCCCAGTGTGTCAAGGCTACCGCCTGGCTGAGCCCTGGCTTTAACTGTTTTCATCAGAAATTTCCATCTACAACTCTTGATTGTGCTAGTTGATGCCTGGCTTCCTTGTCATACTGTTTCCACATGGATCTGGGATGATGACACCAAGTCAGAAGCTGTGGCAGAAGAAGTAATACTCAACTCAGTGCTTCCTATAGGCAGGGTGGGTTGTCACTAGTTGGGAAAAGTGTTCTGAAAGAGAAAATGGCCCGTGTCACTATAAGGCTGAACAGTGAGACGCTCATGCTCAGACTCCTCAGCAGCATTGACAAAAGAGGCGGTTTGTTTGGGACAGTGCAGCTCTGAAGGGATATCTAATCAGACTGGATACATTAGTCACCACGTGGAGATTTGCTTGGAACTACAGTCAACTTCATGTGACAGATAAATACCAAAATAAATCTTTTACCTGTTCATTTAGTGATTTGTGGGCTTTTGAGACTGTAACATGACCTATTCTATCCGGACCAGATGAAGAATATCAGCCTTATCAGTATACAAATCCTAAAGCATGAGATTGTTCCTCCTAATAGTTTCGGCAAAGTCTTGAATAGGTTCTTGTAGACCCAACTGAGTCACATGATCATCCCTGAACCATCACTGTGACCACTCTGATAGAATAATCTGATTGGCTAGTCATGACCCACATCCTAGATAGAGAAGAAAGGAGAATATACCTATCATCGTTATCTGGGCTTAAAAGGACTGCTATGGACAGATGAGGAATAGTTCTTCAAAGCACGCCATATTTTTACACTGGGGCACTGGTAGTGTCTGGGACCCATCTCTTGCTAAGATGTAGTAATCTTGCCATAAAAACAATGCCGTTGAGAGGAATAATAATACATTTGGGTTTCCTAAAATGCTTAAGGGACAGACAGTTTGGCTTTTTACTTTTGTTGTCCTCAAACACTTTGCTAAAAAAGTGAATAGGACACACATGTTTTGTCTGCCTATGATTAAGTGCAATGGACAGTGTGCACACCGCTGGCCAGTGTCTTCTGCCCCCTCATCACTCAGCTTATTCCAACCCCAGCGTGGGGACCTGCTGTGGGCCAATCAACAGCTTATCCCAAGGAGTCAGGGAGTCCTAGAAATGCCATCTCAAGGGCAAAGGGAGAAGCATTTGTCTTATAGCAAAGCGTAAACCTCAGATTTGAAAAAGCTTTTTGTGATTTCTTTGAAAGAGTAGGAAAGGATATTGCCTAGTGAGTATACAAGTTAAAAACACACACACACACAAAAAAACCGCATGCCAATTTCACTAAAATTGCTTAGAACGTCAACTCTGGTGAACTGCAATTGAGAATACACCACACTCTTAACATTATAGGGAGCTTTCTTAGAAGCTGCATTGACCCTGAGAGGTCTGGAAATGTGAAGTAAATGCCTTGATGTGGTTCATAAAATTGGATTCAAATAAAAGTCTAATGTGAGGCTGCTTGAACATAACACAGAAATCTCCTCCCTGAGTTCAGGAAAAAGCAAACACATTGGAAACATGTTCGATTCAGGTTGGCGGGCGGAGGGGGGGGGGTGTTTTTATGTTTGCTTTTCTCCTTATTAAGGACTAGAAGGCACGCCTGGCGAGCATATCTCAGTGTTGAGCTATGAACCAAGAGGTCAGGGTTAGATTCCCAGTCAGGGCACATGCCCAGGTCTTGGGTTAGATCCCCAGTGCGAGGTGTGCAGTAGGCAGCCAATCAATGATTCTCCCTCATCATTAATGTTTCTCTCTCTCCCTCGTCCTTCCTCTCTGAATTTAATAAAAGTATATATTAAAAAAAGAGAAGCAGGTGGCTCGTTGTCTGCAGTGTGTTTTCAGAGATGGACATCTGTTTCTACTTCAAATATGAACATCTCAAAAATCAGGGTAAAATCTTATCATTTCTATAAGCTATGGAAGGTAACACAGCGGTGGTTGCCATTGCCTGGTCACGCACAAACGGTTGTAATTTCTGATGGCATGACTAGACCCCTTGACATTTTGGTCAAAAAAACCACTTGGACCCTAACTGTTAGAGCATCGGCCTATGGGCTGAAGGGTCCCAGGTTCGATTCCGGTCAAGGGCATGTACCTTGGTTGCGGGCACATCCCCAGTAGGTGGTGTGCAGGAGGCAGCTGATCAATGTTCTCTCTCATTGATGTTTCTAACTCTCTATCTCTCTCCCTTCCTCTCTGTAAAAAATCAATAAAATATACTTAAAAAAAAACACCCAAAAAACCACTTGGGCATCATAGTTTAGAAAAAGTCTATTGTTCTTGTCCTTCCAACAGCTGGGCATTGTCTGAAAGCCTTCCACTGTCACTGGTTATGCACCAGCACCAGAACTTACTGATGGGGTACTAACAGCAAAGGGAAATTCTGGAAGGTAACAGTGGAGCACTGTCAGTGAACACGCTTGATGGCACAGAGAAAAATAATATACAGAAAACATGTGAATGTTGGTGACAATGAGTCGTATAATGATTCCTAGAGAATGACAGAAGGCTGGAAAAAAATGGACAGGGTTGCACAATGAGTGAATTTTGCTATTGTTATTTGAAATGTGATATCTAGAGATGAAGAAATGTAGCTGAAGTTTACAGTGTTTAACGCTTTTGATAAACATGGGAAGTTCAACTTAAGGTTATCTCAGTGGCAACACTGAGCTGCAGACCCCTTAAGATAAATAATTTTATGTGTTCAGCTGTTTCCAGGATGAATAGGGCAGCATTCTATCATTTATGGAATGTCTCTTAGAGTGGAATGATCTGGACAATTAAATCTTCACACAATAGGAAAATAGAAACCTTTACATATATAGCTGGCCAATGGGAAAATTAAGTTAAAATATATTAATATGCCTCTGCCGTGGGTTAAGAGTGTAAAT